>NC_142064.1:286739661-289627161 GCF_059756535.1 Pantherophis guttatus
CTCGTGAGCACCATTGGCCTTTCTCCCTTCCTCTCCCAGCCAATATTGCTCACGAGTAAACTTCAGCTAAGATCTCCCACGTGCTTCCCTCGCAGGCCAAGCTGGCTGGTGGAAATGCACAGGAAGAACTCCGGTGCCACGATCTCCCACATGCTCCCTTCCTCCCCACACACATCAGTCCACCACCCACTGCTGATATCATCCCTCCACCAGCTCTCCCTCCCCTGCCCACCCACTGGCCAATGCCCTTCGGCCTTACCTTTGCCAGCAGCAGTGAGCAGAAGTACGTGGCTAGATTCTGCAAGTAGTGGTTGGGCAGAGCGGGTGGGCAGGAAGGGCGAGCGAGCATCGGGTGGGCGGGGTGAGGAAGCGGGGACCGGTTCAGGGGTGTGGCCAGCCAGAGGTAACTATCTGTTCGGGGAGCCACACCAAATTTCCACTAACAGTTCTCTCAAACCAGTACAAACTGATAGCAACCAACGTCTGCAACTGAGGGATTCAAGACAAGGTCCTTTCCATTGAAGAATTACAGTTTTGTTGTAAGTCGCTACTTGTTTCCAACTGTTTCATTCCCCAAGAACCATTCCGAGACCTCCTGTCCTCCACTTTCTCCCAAAATTAGAACTACAATTAGATGACATGGAAAGACAGACCCACATTTATTTATTCCTCAAATTTGGAGAAATCTTTGTTTCAATGGAAGACTTAAAGTAGCTGACAAGCAAGATAAACAAATGCATTCAACGGTTTTTAGATGGATTACAAGCTAAATAACAAATCTAAGTAGCATTTCTTTACAAATTGAACCACATTGTCTTATTATTTCAAGAGTCAAGAAAATTTTTGGGGGGGAGTTAAAGTCATTTTCAGTCCATCATTTTTCTAGTTTAACGCATTATCTCATATCGGACAAGTCATTGTGGTTCCATTTTGATTGAACACCTTGGATGATCTTCCTAGCTGCAGGAGGCCTATCCCAGTGGGATGAAACAAAAGCATGAATAACTCTGATCAGATATGGACTCTTTAAAAATATCTGAGCCTGCTCTTTCAGGGGACCCTAACACCAACCATACAGACAGAGAAAAATTGCCAATATTTCAACCACCTTGTTGAGCAACTTTAGCCGTGAAAGAGCATCTTGGTTGATAATAATCCTCTGTCTTTCAAAACTCCCCAGTTGCTCTTTGATGGGATCCTCCTTGGGGAAAAGCAACCAACTTATGATATTCAGATCTGCTGCTACATTTCCACTTTGGTCCAAGTACAGTTTCTCCCAGGAAAAATTGCAAAACTCATTCTTCTCCAGAAAGGGATGGAACTAGAATTGAAAAATCCAGGAATTTTGAAAGTAACTTGAAACATCCTAAAAGGAAGAGCCATTTTAAAGCTGAGCTAGTGAATGAGAGATGTTCAGTCCCCACTTCACTATTTGCCTAAATAGCAATAACACTTAGACTAATATACCACTTCACAGTGCTTTTACAGCCCTCTCTAAGTGGTTTATAGAATCAGCAACAATCTGGGTACCCATTTTACCAACCTGGAAAGGATGGAAGGCTGAGTCAACCTTGAGCTGGTCAGGATTGGTTCCCCTACATCAGCATTGGATTTTTTTTCTAAATAGGAAGTAGGTATGATGGCTCCTTGTCAAGACCCCATACCTGCCATGGCTCTAGCCTTGCAGCCCCCAATCTCTCTTTCTTCTCTGTTTTTCTCCTCCTAGATATTGAGGAATATGCAACATTCAAGACATGGGCCAGAGTCTTAACAACACTATAAAAACGTTGGTCATTTTGTATCTGAATTGAATTCTTTTTCTCTTGCATGTCCACTGGTGCTATCTGGGTGCATCGTCTCCGGCCCTTGACAGAAAGGACATGCTTTGAAAAAGAACAGTGAAAAGACTGGTCTTCAAATTTGGAATCCTTAAAAAGACTGGGTTGAAAGGTATCATCGTTTCTCCATTTTCTTTCCTGAAAAGCAAAGTTCCAAATGCTATGAATATATTTGGAATGTGGATGCCTTATCATTGACACTTTCTCCACAATTGTTGTGATCCAGACTTTCCCTTCAATGGGTCCTGACAAACCTTCAATTGTTAGATGGATGTGGAGAATTCTATCCACAAGGGAAGCAAATTCTATGAAGTGAACAAAGACATTGACTTTTCTCCACTTAGAGATGGCATTTCTGAGAGGTTCTGTAGGTCTAGTCATTGAGATAACCACACAAATTCCATTTCTGACAAGCATAGGAGTGAAAGTTCTCATGAAATTCTCTCCCTCCTCTGTGTCTGGTGCAAAGAGACCAATCAAAGTCCATCTGAAATGGAGGAGGAGTTGGACAATTCCTGGATACTGGATCCCATTTTGGGGGAGCAACAGATGGAAAAAAGGAATTTGACTTTTATCACACAGAGCCTCTGAAACAATTCCATAACTGATCTGAAGAAGCAATTAAGAATGGTGTATTATGGTTAGATCAGATCAAGTGCAAAATGTAAGCTTTTAACACATCCAATGTGGTTCTCACAAACATATTAGAATAGTCCAGCAGTCACCAACTGGTGGTCCAAGGACCACTGGTGGTCTGTGAGAAAATTTTGGTGGTCTGCAGAAAAATTATTTGCATTTTTATATTGCACTAAATACTATTTATCTTTTTTTAAAAAAATTCATATTAGTGGTCCACGGGATTTAAAATTATGAATTTGTTGATCCCTGAGTTCCAAAAGATTGGTGACCCCTCAAATTGTCTATTGTTCTTAAACCTTAAGCCATATCAACATAAAGAATACAAAATGCAGAATATTAACAAGATGGAATATAATCATTTGTATAAACTGAGGTCTAAGATACTGTTCTTTTTCTTTTCTAATAAAATTCACATTCAGATAATAGACGTGTTATGTCTTCTATCTCTAGAGTACTGCAAATGCAAATAAGTTCATTTTAGAGATTTGCTTAAATGTTCCATATTTAACATTCTGTCCAGCTGCTCAAGTCTTGCTTGAGTAAATATTTATGCCTCCTCCCCACTCTGGATCCCAATCCCTAGCCATGACAAAGGCCATGGAAAAAGCAGCTCATGAATTCCTTCGAAAAGATATGATTGAATCTATTACCCACCCGCCAACAACCTGCTCACTTTGCCAGAGAGAGAAACAAAAAAACAAACCTGTGGGACTTTGTAGGTGCCTACTAATGTTGATATCTGAATGGAGATGTCATCAAGAGATCCATCAAGAACAGCCATCAGGTTGTCCTTCCTTCCACAGCTGTAGTTGGGAACATTGGCTTCTCCAGTTGAGAGCATGTCCAGCAAGGCATCTGAAGTCCCAAGGGTGTTGAAATAATTGTCATGGATGTTGTAGCCAAGTGTGAGATTGTACAAAAGCTGAGATTTCCTATTGACTTGTTGAATGGCAAAAATGAAGCTTAGGAGTCTTGCTGGATCAGTGAATGAACTACTGTAAAAAAATGTTCATGATAACATCATCTCTAACAACAACAACAAAATATATTTTCATTTGTTCCTCTTTCTCTCCACAAGCCCATTCAGTCTTAAGCCAAAAGTGTCCAAAACAAGAATAAAATTATAGTCACCCATCACCATTTAATTGTTATGAGTAGTAAGAACGTGGGATGGAGATTTAATATTTAAAATATATCATTATTTGTAATGTAATTTGTAATTACATTATTTGTAATTATTTTTAATTTGTGCAAGATTCAAAATTATTCAATCATTAAAATAGAATCATCAGCAAAGAGGACTTATAAATGATCCAGAAAAGCAATTCTAAAAACAAGCCATCCTCTATCCCATACCAGGGTCAGGCATTGAATATCAATGAATGGTTATAAAAATTGGGAAATGGGTTGGGCAAAGGCAACTACAAACCTTTCAATAAGCTAATTATGATTAACTCAGGATTGTACAAGAGGGGAAAATAATTTGGACTTTGGAGAGTGGATTTGCCCCGAATTTGTATTTGGGTCTCTTAAAAGAAGACAGAGGAGGGAAGATATGGAAATCTAAACCATTCAAGAAATTAAACAGGTCCTGCAATATAGGAATAACTGAAAGAAATGAAGAAGAGTGTTAGGACTGAAAATGGAAGGAAAGCAACTCCATCACACTGAATGACTTACGAGGGAGCTTGAGTATAAGGAGCTGTGTTGAAAGACAGCATTATATGGGATATTAATGTGGCAAAGGAGACGATACTAATGAGGTGGTCTCCTGGCCTGTAATAGCTCTGTAGTTTTCTTCCCTCATGTTCCTCCAAACTCAGCAGGCATTTCATTCTCAGCTTCCCAGAGACTGGCTGGGACATCAGCAGCAGCAGAAGCAGAAGGAGGAGGTCCATAATTCATGGGGCTGAATCAATCCCCTTCCTGTTTCTAAGGATGAACATGAGCATTCGAAGAATTCAAAGCACTGTCACAAGATGAAAATGAGAGTAACTTTCTTGATTGAGAGAGAGATAAACAGAACTGCACCTTGAAAGGAGAAAAAGGAAAGTACATTCAAGAAGCACAGTCTCTGAATGTCCCAAAATTTGTGCCACATGGAGTTTGATCTGAGACATTTATCCTTTTCTCATGTAAGATTCCTTTCTAGTTGCTTCAGTCTGACGTTTACGTCAAAGGCAATCACTGGAGGAATATCATGAGAGATCTCACAAACCAGGATGTTAATAATAATAAGTAAGAAGACATCTCCTCTGGGGATGCTGAACTACCTCTGGACCTCCATGTGCAGAGGAGAAACTGGAGAAAAGTATAGTGAAAAATCATAGATAGTCACTGGTCTGATTCACAAATTGGAAGTGATTTTAAAATTGCTCAGGGGATAGTGAAATTTCATTTGCCTTAGAGATATCAACTTTGGGGTGATCTTTGAGACCTGTTGTATATTCCACTTGGTGCAGAGTTTGTCTCCCAGTTGATGTCAGGGTAGTTAAAATCCCCCATTACTATTGTGATGTGCTTCCTACATACCTTAGTTAGCTGACTAGCAAAAAGTGCATCTACTTCCTCTGTTTGGTTGGGTGGCCTATAGTATGGACCTATGACAAGATCATTCCCCCACCCTTTAATATTGACCCAAATGCATTCAAGATAATTTTCATCATTGTTGTGCTCTATTTCTGTAGAGATGTAGTTATTTCTTATATATAGTGCAACTCCACCTCCTCTTTTATTTCGTGTATTTCTTTTAAATAATTTGTATCCCTCTAGCTGTATGTTCCATTTGTGGGTTTCATCCCACCAAGTTTCCGTAATGCCAACAATATCATATCTGCCCTCATTTACTTGAATTTCTAATTTACCCTGTTTATTCCTCATACTCTGTGCATTGGTGTATAGACATTTGAGTCCATTTTGATTGACCCTATGTTTACTGTCTACATAACCTGTGTCGTGCCTGACTGCCCCTACTTTCTTGCCACCTGTTTGATTAATGCCCATGGTATGGCACTCGCTATTAAATGCTTTGTTTTGGTTGACACCAGGGGTGATAATCTTACTTGCACAGACATCTATGTTACATGCACTGATAGCCCTATTAATTTTGGATTGCTAGTTTCTCTATTTATTTAATTGGTTTCTACTAATATAGTGAATTGTATTATTTGGAATAGCTGAAAAAAGAATAATTGGTGATTAGAATAAGAGAATTTAAAGAAATAATTGGGGATTGAACTATGTTTTGTGAATGTAAATTTAGGGGTTCAAATTTTAAGGAGGGAAAAGAAAAATTGAACTATAATAGGATGAGAAGTTATGAGGAAAGGTAATGTTGATTTCTTAAAATTAGAGAGAATAAATGCTATGAGAAAAATTGAACATATAAAATTGTGTTAAAGATGAACAAAAATCTGTACAAGTTTATGACCAAGCCAATATTCTGTTCAGAAAAGATGTATTGTATGTTTGTTTGTGTGTTTAAAAAATTAAAAAAAAAACTTTACCAAAAGAAAAAGAGGTCAGCTCAAGGGAGGATGAGCTCATTCCTGGCACCTCAGGAACTGGGTTCATTAATGGCTCTGAACACCTGGCCAAAAGAGTTTTAGACTTTCCCCCGTTTCAGCTGGGGAAAATTTTCCAAAAACAATTCTAAAATCACCTCTTTGCTGTATATTACAAAAGATTGCAAAAAATAAAGATTTTACAAAGTTGAAAAGATGTAATGTTGTTTCTTTTTACCGTATTTTTCGGAGTATAAGACGCCCCTTGCTTTTTTTTTTTTTTTTTTGCTTTTTTTTCTGCTCTGAAAGCCTCTGAAACAGAGCTTCAGAATAAAAGCCTGAGAGAAAAAGAATTATTCCTGTGAAGAATATAGCCTAAGTGACTCCATATTTACCCTTTACATAACCTGAGCTAACCCTCAGCTATTAAGCTGAGTAAGATATATAGAAATATCTGTTTTGAGGAAACAGATGTTTTGGTACATTCTAAATTGGGTCAGGCTGACCCAAGTTCTATTGAAAAAGGAGGAAGAGCCTAAGTGTCAAATTAACAAGAACAATAACAAACAATTATGAATACATTTTTAGAGGGTATTTTTAGAGGGTAATTTTGGAGGGGAACTCCAGGGCGGAACATGTGAAGAAAGCCAAAACATTATATAACAACTGAAAACAATATCTGGTGGTATCTAATTGTTTTGCTGATCGTCTGAAACTGTATTTAAACCATGTAACTGGAGTGATAAGACGTTCTCTCTCCTTCATGGGAGAATCCTTTTGCAAAAGTTTATGGGATACATATATTCTTACAATAAATCTGCTTTTTACTTGTTCATGGTCTCTGTTTCACTTTTTATGAGGTTTGCTGTTTTTTTAAATCTCACAAAGCCTCTGAAGCTCTGTTTGGGGGCTTTTCTTTTCTGAAGCTTCTTTTCTGATTCTTTTTTCAGCCTCTGAAACCTCCATTTGAGAAGCTGGGCAGGGATACATTCGCAGTATAAGACGCACCCAGATTTTCACCCTCTTTTTTTGGTGGGGAAAGGTGCGTTTTATACTCCAAAAAATATGGTAAATGGACTGAAGAGGATTCCACCCACTGACTGGTAAACTTGTTTCAAATGTATATTTGTTTCTTTGTTCGTTCAGTTTATTTGCCACCCATCTTGTTTTGAAACAACTCTGGGAAACTTATACCATTAAAACCATAAAAGAAAAATATTTCTAAAATAATTAAAATGGAAACTGCAATCAAAATAGAATTATAGTTAAAAAATAGGGAGGGAAGGAGCTGGATATGTGGGGGTGGCTGGGATTGCCTCTTAGTTCATCAACCATCTCCATTGTGACGCTCCATCATTGGGATCTGAAGCTATCTACAGAATCAGGTCTTAAAGCTTAAGGAACAAAAGATGGTATTTGATTTGATGCCCATAATATCCAAAATTTGAGGTAAAGTTCTGTCCCCAGTGAAACGGAAGTTCCACCCCTTGCAATGAAGGCCTCTCTACTCACGCTTTATTTTGTTTTCTTTTGTTCAATTTCACCATCATTTGAGACTAAAGTTGAAGTGCAGTTTTCTAGTATGGTGATGTCCGAAAGGTGCTTTTTTCAAGAGGTAACTGGACTGTTTTGTTTCTTTGAAGACATTTCACTTCTCATCCAAGAAGCTTCTTCAGCTCTGACTGGAGGGTGGGGAATGGAAGGATTTATACTCCTTGCAGACATCTGGTCATTTGCATCCTTTTAGAGCAGGAGTGTCAAACTCATGTCATCACAGTGGCAACTCATGACGTATCGAGACTTTTTTCCCCTTCACCAAACCAGGTGGGAGCAAGGCCAGCACTTGACGCATCCGGCCCGCAGGCCACGAGTTTGACACCCCTGTTTCAGAGAGTCATTGAGGCCACTTTGAGGTTGATCTGTGTCCTCGGGGTCACCTAAGTAGTGCAAATGGGTGTGGAGCCTTCTTGGAACTGCTGAGAGGACTGTGTTGAGGACTGGAGATAGGTGATGTTGTATCCCTCCCCCTCACCCCAATCTGGGAAGTCTTGTCTCCTCTGCAGATGCATTATATTAACATAACTAACTCATTTCTTTTTTTGCCCTTCCCTAGTTTCATCACAATTTAAATTATTAAATAATTTACTTACACTCTGATGATTATCTTAAGTTAGTCTTACATTCTTTGTGTGTTTATTTCTTTTGATTTTAAATAACCTTAATTTATTTATTTATTATTTATTTATTATTTAAATTTGTATACCGCCCTTCTCCCGAAGGACTCAGGACGGTGCACAGCCAAAATTAAAATACATACAATACAAAATTTAAAATAATTTAAAATCAGAATTAAATCGAATTGGCTTCCTAAAACATTAAAACCCATTACCCTTAAAATAACCCATTAAAATTTTAAGCCAGCCCAGCTTGCTGAAATAGGAAGGTCTTCAAAGCTCGACGGAAGGTCCGAAGGTCCGGGATTAGTCGTATTCCTGAGGGTAGTTCGTTCCAGAGGGTGGGTGCCCCCACAGAGAAGGCTCTCCCCCTGGGGGTCGTCAGTCGACATTGCTTGATCGACGGCACCCTAAGGAGGCCCTCTCTGTGGGACCGAATTGGCAGGTGGGAGGATATCGGTGGCAGAAGGTGGTCTCGCAAATAACCGGGCCCTAAACCATGGAGCGCTTTAAAGGTGAGAACCAATACCTTGAAGCGCACCCGGAAGACCACCGGAAGCCAGTGCAGCTCGCGCAGGCAAGGTGTCACATGGGAGCGCCATGTCGCCCCCATAATTACCCGCGCGGCCGCGTTCTGGACAAGCTGGAGCTTCCGAGTGCTCCTCAAGGGGAGTTCCCATGTAGAGAGCATTGCAGTAGTCCAGGCGAGAGGTGACGAGGGCATGAGTGACCGTGCATAGGGAGTCCCGATCCAGAAAGGGACGCAACTGGCGTATCAGGTGAACCTGATAAAAAGCCCCCCTGGCCACGGCCGTCATATGCTCTTCTAAAGACAGCCGTGCATCCAGGAGGACACCCAAGTTGCGAGCCCTCTCCGTGGGGGCCAATGACTCGCCCCCAATAGCCAGAGATGGCACCAGCTGGCTATATCAGGATGCCGGCATCCACAGCCACTCGGTCTTGGAAGGGTTGAGTCGAAGCCTGTTCCTCCCCACCCAGACCCGCACGGCCTCCAGGCACCAGGACATCACTTCAAGGACATCGTTGGGGTGGTCTGGGGTGGAGATGTACAGCTGAGTATCATCAGCATACAGATGGCATCGCACCCCAAATCCACAGATGATCTTGCCCAGCGGCTTCACATAAATGTTGAACAGGAGAGGCAAGAGGACCGACCCTTGTGGCACCCCACAAACAAGGTGCCTTGAGGTCGACCTCTGCCCCCCAGCCAACATGGACTGTGACTGGTCGGAGAGATAAGAGGAGAACCACCGTAGAATGGTGCCCCCACTCCCAACCCCTCCAGCTGGAGCAGTATGATACCATGGTCGATGGTATCAAAAGCCGCTGAGAGATCTAATAGGACCAGGACAGAGGAACATCCCCTGTCCCGAGCCCTCCAGAGATCATCGACCAACACGACCAATACTGTTTCCGTGCTGTGCCCAGGCCTGAAGCCAGACTGGAATGGATCCAGATAGACAGCTTCATCCAGGTACTGTGGGAGCTGTCGCGCAACCACACTCTCGACAACCTTCGCCACAAAGCGAAGATTGGAGACAGGATGGTAGTTTGCCAAAACAGCCGGATCCAGAGAGGGCTTCTTGAGGAGGGGCCTCACCACCGCCTCTTTCAAGGCGGGAGGTAAGACACCCTCGCTCAAAAGAAGCATACGAACTCAATAATAACTGCAATAAACAATTAAGTGTTATGACCCTAAGAAAATACTTCATGATCAGATACCGACTTTTATCATTAAATGTTCCTTAGTATTTAGATCTGGTCTCAGGATGATAATGTAGCACTTGGGGAAGAAGATGCAGCCCAGCAGGCCAGCCCCAGAAGCCAAGATGGAGAAAACCTGCACGGCCACCATGTATTTCCCTTTGGTGCTCAAGTAGGTGGGCAGGAAGGAAATCCAGATGCTGCAGAAGACCAGCATGCTGAAGGTGATCAGTTTGGCTTCGTTGAAGGCCCCAGGCAGGTTCCTGGCCAGGAAAGCCACTGTGAAGCAAATGGCAGCAAGGAAACCCATGTAGCAGAGAACCACATAAAACATGGTCACAGAGCCTTCATTGCACTGAAGGATGATCACTCCTGATTGGGAGTGCAGGTCAAAATCAGGAAACGGGGGAGAAATTCCCAGCCAGATTGCACAAATTACAATTTTTCCAGCAGAACCGGAAAGGATGATGGAGTTGGCCAAGCTCTTCCCCAACCATCTCCTCACCCTGTTCCCTGGTTTCGTGGCCAGGAAGGCCAGCACTACCATGATTGTTTTGGCTAACACACAAGACACAGCTACTGAGAAGATGATGCTGAACATTGTTTGTCGGAGAAGGCAGGTGGCTTTCCTTGGTCGGCCAATGAAGAAAAAGGAGGACAAGAAGCAAAGCAAGAGGGAAACCAGGAGGATGTAGGACAGGTCACGGTTGTTAGCTTTGACAATGGGAGTTTCTAGGTATTTAAGGAATATGACTAAAACAAGGCCTGTTGTTAGAAACAAGAGTACAGCAAAGGAGACCAGGATGATGCCCAGGTGTTCTTCATAGGACAGGAAAGCTACTCTTTTGGGGATACATTGGATTCTGTCATTAGTTGGACATTTATCATCTGGACACTTGGTGCATTTTTCAGTATCTGAGAAAACAGTAAGTAATATTATTTCTTTAGTCTCTCCTTTCACATTCCAAGAAAGACGTTCTTTCAATGGCAGCTGATACCGAGAGAGAGGAAAGCCAGAGTTCCTCTGGTGTCACCCACCTTCCTGTGTGGAGATGGTCCCCTCCGGACAAGGAATACAATCATAGCAGCAAATTGGTTCTTCTTTCCGAGCCCGTTTTACAAATCCAGGGTGACAATTGTCCACACATTGGGACTGAGGCAGAGACTAAGCAGAAAAATAAAATTCATTCCAAAATATCTGCCAAATTTTTATTTATCAGATTGATTGATTAAAATAAAATGAAAATGTGCTTAAGAAGGACACTTCTGAGCAATAGATCAGGAAAACATAAAACATTGTAAAGCCACTCCCCTTTGAAAATAATTCAAATCCTTCTTAAGATATAAAGAATAAATTCCTCACAGACTAGGGCTGTCAACTTCAAATGAGTATGATTTAGTTATATCTGTACACTTATATTTTCAATTCATACAGCTGCTATGCTGGTGAAATAAGGCTAAATATTACTGCCTAGTTTCTAGAACTATAGTGAGGATGAGTGGAGGTGAAATCATGAGAACATGTCACTTAAAAAGGGTGAGTGAGGCATGTTTTCCTGCAGCCCATGGGACATGAGCATGAACCCTGTGTGGGAAAGGGATATTTCTAAGGCCAAGTGAGGGATTCAAGACAAGGTCATTTCCATTGAAGAATTACAGTTTTGTTGTTAGTCGCTACTTGTGTCCAACTCTTTCAGCCCCCAAGAACCATAGCACTCCAGGACTCCCTGTCCTCCATTGCCTCCCAAAATTAGAATTACAATTAGATTACATGGAAAGACAGACCCACATTTATTTATTGCTTAAATTTGGAGAATTCTTTGTTTCAGTGGAAGACTTAAGGTAGCTGACAATCAAGATAAACAATTGCATTCAAGGGGTTTTTAGATGGATTACAAGCCAAATATCAAATCTAAGTAGCATTTCATTACAAATTGACCCGCATTGTCTCATTATTTCAAGAGTCAAAAATTTTTTGGAGGGAGTCAAAGTCATTTTCAGTCCATCATTTTTCTAGTTTAAGGTATTATCTCATATCGGACAAGTCATTGTGGTTCCACATTGATTGAACACCTTGGATGACCTTCCTAGCAGCAGGAGGCCTATCCCAGTGGGGTGAAACAAAGGCATGAATAACTCTGGTCAGATATGAGCTATTAAAAATTATCTGAGCCTGCTCTTTCAGGGGACCCTAACAAAAACCATACAGACTGAGAAAAGTTACCAATATTTTCAACCACCTTGTTGAGCAACTTTAGCTGTGAAAGAGCATCTTGGTTGATAATAAGCTTCTGTCTTTCAAAACTCCCCAGTTGCTCTTTGATGGGATCCTCCTTGGGGAAAAGTAACCAACTTATGATATTCAGATCTGCTGCTATATTTCCACTTTGGTCCAAGTACAGTTTCTCCCAGGAAAAATTGCAAAACTCATTCTTCTCCAGAAAGGGATGGAACTAGAATTGAAACATCCAGGAATTTTGAAAGCAACCTGAAACATCCTAAAAGGAGGAGCAATTTTAAAGCTGAGCTAGTGAATGAAAGATGTTCAGTCCCCTCTTCACTATTTGCCTGAATAGCAATAGCACTTAGACTTAGACCACTTCACAGTGCTATTACAGCCCTCTCTAAATGGTTTATAGAATCAGCATATTGCCCCCAACAATCTGGTTTCCCATTTTGTCAAACTTGGAAGGATGGATTGCTGAGTCAACCTTGAGCTGGTCAGGATCAAACTCCTGGCAGTGAGCAGAGAGTTAGGGTTAGGGTTAGGGTTAGGGTTAGGGTTAGGGTTAGGGTTAGGGTTAGGGTTAGGGTTAGGGTTAGGATAAATGCCATGGCTAAGTGCAAAGCCCGATTAGCCATCATTCTGAAAAGTTTTTTTTTTAATTTTAAAAAACAAATTTATTAGATTTTTTTAAAAAAATGAAATTGTATAAAACATTCACAACCTTCAAATACAATCAACAATATCAACAAACAACAAATAAAGTATATATAATGTATATAAGTACACATATATAGAAAAACTTATTTTCCTTTTTTTCCCACTTAATGACGGTGTATAATTATTATTTTTAATTTCTTACTAAATTTTGACTTTATCTTCTTTTCCATTGGTTTATCCACTCATACCAACTGTCTCATATCTTAAAATACTGTGAGTCTTCCTTATCTTTCAATTTCAACATTAGTCTATCCATTTTTGCACATGTGTAAATTTTTTGAATTATTTGCTGCTCCGTTGGCAATTGATCTGTTTTCCAGACTTGTGCTTGGGCTAACCTAGCTGCTGTAATTATATGTAATATTAGGTACTTTTTTCCTTTCTAATGTTTTGTTTAAGCATTCCTAACAAAAAAAATTCTGGTTCTAACTCAATATCCTCTGCAATTATTTCTGATATCCAAATTTTGATTTTTATCCAATATTTCTTAATTTTTGAGCAAAGCCACCAGACATGAAAGAAGGTTCCCTGTGCAGTCTGAAAAGTTTTAATTAAATTCCTGCAGTGAGCAGGGATTAGGCTTAATGCTCCCAGGTTTAGCTCAAATTTATGAATATAAAATTCTATCATGCTAATTACAAACCCATAAGTACAGCAATTTATTTACAATATATACATTTTAAATACTTTTATATTAGCAGTGTTTAATATCAAAATATAATTGTCCCAGTGCCTGCTCTTTGGAACATAATCTTGTGAACTAAATCTGGCCTCAGCTTGGCCAAATCTGTTGGGTTTTTCTAGAACAATGGTTCCCCTACTTCAGCATTGGATTTTTTTCTAAATAGGAAATAGGTTTGATGGATCCTTGTCAGGACCCCATACCTGCCATGGCTCTAGCCTTGCAGCCCCCAATCTCTCTTTCTTCTCCCTTTTTCTCCTCCTAGAAATTGAGGAATATGCAACATTCAAGACATGGGCCAGAGTCTTAACAACAGTATAAAAACGGCGGTCATTTTGTATCTGAATTCTATTCTTTTTCTCTTGCATGTCCAGTGGTGCTATCTGGGTGCATCGTCTCCGGCCCTTGACAGAAAGGACATGCTTTGAAAAAGAACAGCGAAAAGACTGGTCCACAAATTTGGAATCCTTAAAAAGATTGGGTTGAAAGGCATCATCATTTGGCCATTTTCTTTCTTGAAAAGCAAAGTTCCAAATGCTATGGATATATTTGAAATGTTTATGCCCTTTTCATTGACATTTTCTCCACAATTGTGGTGATCCAGACTTTCCCTTCGATGGGTCCTGACAAGCCTTCAATTGCTAAATGGATGTAGCGAACTCTATCCACAACTGAAACAAATTCAATGAAGTGAACAAAGACATTGACTTTTCTCCACTTAGAGATGGCATTTCTGAGAGGTTCTGTAGGTCTAGTCAGTGAGAATTGTTGTGAGATAACCACACAAATTCCATTTCTGACAAGTATAGGGGTGAAAGTTCTCATGAAATTCTCTCCCTCCTCTGTGTCTGTTGAAAAGAGACCAATCAAAGTCCATCTGAAATGGAGGAGGAGTTGGACCATTCCTGGATACTGGATCCCATTTTTGGGAAGCATCTGATGAAAAAAAGGCATTTGACTTTTATCACTCAGAGCCTCTGAAACAATTCCATAACTGATCTGAAGAAACAATGAAGAATGGTGTATTATGATTAGATCAGATCAAGTCCAAAATATAAGATTTTAACACATCCTGTGTGGTTCTCATCAACATATGAGAATAATCCAGCAGTCACCAGCTGGTGGTCCATGGACCACTGGTGGTCTGCGAGAAAATTTTGGTGGTCTGTAGAAAAATTATTTGCATTTTTATATTGCACTAAATACTATTTATCTTTTTCTAAAATTCACGGGATTTAAAATAATGAATTTGGTGGTCCCTGAAGTCCGAAGGTTTGGTGACACCTGGAACAGTCTATTGTTCTTAATCCTTAAGCCATATCAAGATAAAGAATACAAAATGCAGAATATTAGCAAGATTAAATATAATCATTTGTCTAATCGGGGGTCTAAGATACTGCTCTTTCTCTTTTCTAATAAAATTGACATTCAGATAATAGACATGTTATGTCTTCTATCTCTAGAGCACTACAAATGCAAATCAGTTCATTTTAGAGATTTGCTTAAATGTTCCATATTTAACATTGTGTCCAGCTACTCAAGTCTTGCTCGAGTAAATATTTAGGCCTCCTGTGGATCCCAATCCCTAACCATGACAAAGGCCATGAGAAAAGCAGTTCATGATTTCCATAGAAAAGATATGATTGAATCTATGATCCACCCACCAACAACCTGCTCACTTTGCCAAATAGAGAAACAAAAAAACACACCTGTGGGACTTTGTAGGTGCCTACTAATGTTGACATCTGAATGGAGATGTCATCAAGAGATCCATCAAGAACAGCCATCAGATTGTCCTTCTTGCCACAGCTGTAGTTGGGAACATTGGCTTCTCCAGTTGAGAGCATGTCCAGCAAGGCATCTGAAGTGCCAAGGGTGTTCAAATAGTTGTCATGGATGTTGTAGCCAAGTGTGAGATTATACAAAAGCTGAGATTTCTTGTTGACTTGTTGAATGGCAAAAATGAAGGTTAGGATTCTTTCTGAATTAGTAATTGAATGACTGTAAAAAAATGTTCATCATAGCATCATCTCTAACAACAACAAAATATATTTTCATTTGTTCCTCTTTCTCTCCACAAGCCCATTCCGTCTTAAGCCAAAAGTGTCCAAAATAAGAATGAAGTTATAGTCACCCATCACCATTTAATTGTTATGAGTGTTGAGAAGGTGGGATGGAGATTTAATATTTAAAATATATCAGTATTTGTAATAGTGCTCATTTTTAATTTGTGAAATGAGCAAGATTCAAAATTATTCAATCATTAAAATAGAATCATCAGCAAAGAGGACTAATAAATGATCCAGAAATGCAATTCTAAAAACAAGCCATCTTCTATTCCATACCAGGGTCAGGCACTGAATATCAATGAATAGTTATAAAAATAGGGGAACGGGTTGGGCAGAGGCAGCTACAAACTTTTCAATAAGCTAGTTGTGATTAACTCAGGATTTTACAAGAGTTGAAAATAATTTGGACTTTGCTGGGGGCGGGGTTGTTCCATCTTTGGATTTGGGTCTCTTAAAATAAGACGTAAAAGAGAATCCATGGAAATCCAAATGATTCAAGAAATTAAACAGGTCCTTCAATATAAGAATAACTGAAAGAAACGAAGAAGAGTGTTAGGACTGCAAATGTAAGAAATGCAACTCCATCACACTGAATGACTTACGAGGGAGCTTGAGTATAAGGAGCTGTGTTGAAAGACAGCATTATTTCAGATATTATTGTGGCAATGGAGATTATACTCATGAGGTGGTCTCCTGGCCTGTAATAGCTCTGTAGTTTTCTTCCCTCATGTTCCTCCAAACTCAGCAGGCACTTCATTCTCGGCTTCCCAGAGACTGGCTGGGACATCAGCAGCAGCAGAAGCAGAAGGAGGAGGTCCATAATTCATGGGGCTGAATTAATCCCCCTCCTGTTTCTAAGGAAAAGCAAGAGAGTTTGAAGAATTCAAAGCACTGTCACAATATAAAAACGAGAGTAATTTTCTTGACTGGGAGAGAGATCAACAGAACTGCATCTGGAAAGGAGAGAGAGGAAAGGTACATTCAAGAAGCACAGTACCTAAATGTCCCAAAATTTGTGCCACATGGTGGTTGACCTGAGAAATTTATCCTTTTCTCATGCAAGATCCCTGTCAAGTTGCTTCAGTCTGATGTTTACATTGAAGGTGATCACTGGAGAAATATCAGGAGAGATCTCACAGACAGGATTTTAATAATTACTGTAAGAAGCAATATCTCCTCTGGGGATCCTGAACTACCTCTGGGCCTCCATGTGTGGAAGAGAAGTTGGAGAAAGGCATAGTGAAAAATCATAGGTATACCCCTAGAGAGCACTGGTCTGAAGTGATTGTGGTCCTTCCTTTCTGAACATGTCTAGAAAGTGATGCTGAAGAAAGATAGTTCGAAACCCAGGAAAGGTCTCCCAGAACTATAGAGTTTGGTTCCACATTAGTGTCAGACCTGGAGGCCATTTTTTACATTTGGGCCTTCAGGCCTACCACATTTTCTACTGTGGGAAAATGGGAGGGGGTTGCATAGAGCATGGGTGACATGTAGTCAAAATAACATTCTTTTCTCAGAGAGTCAAGGCCACCTTGCCCTGAAGCTGTGATGAGGTGACTGGGAGGCATCTCCAGTTTTGGATGGTGCCTGATTGGATCATGTGATGGACATGTGGGTGCAGGTGGAAGGGACTTGAACTTTCTTTTGTGTGGGGAAAACCTGGAAACTTTCAGATTTGGGTTTTCCCAGATGTGCCAATATGACATCTCTAATAAAATGGAACATTGAGGAAATTCAAGCTTCAGAGTCTTCTTTCGTTGGTGGTGTTACTTGGAACCCTGACACTTAGGTTGATGTCGCTTAATTCTAATATTGCCTGTCTTCTAATGTTAAGGAAGAAATCTGTAACCGTGAACCCTGCCTAATGTTAAGAATAGGACTTGTTTGTAATTTACTTTTCTTTTAGATCTCCATGTATTAATCACAAAGTGATTTTAAAATTGCTCATGCGATAGTGAAATTTCATTTGCCCTAGAAATATCAACTTTGGGATGATATTTGAGACAAAGGGTCTGGAAATAGATAATTGGCCAACTGTATCATGGAGTAAATATGGAATACGTTATGGAGATAGACTTTTTTTTTCTTTATACTTGCCCTTCATGTAAGACAACGAGAACCTTTATACTTTGAAGGGTCTTTGTTTACTAAACAAACAGCAGGCAGTATGATGTCCCCCTTGGACAACTCGCCAGATTCCTCCTCAGATGTCAGCTCAAGGGAGGATGAGCTCATTCCTGGCACGTCAGGAACTGGGTTCATTAATGGCTCTGAACACCTGGCCAAAAGAGTTTTAGACTTTCCCCAGTTTCAGCTGGGGAACGTTTTCCAAAAACAACTCTAAAATCACCTCTTTTCTTTATATTACAAAAGATTACAAAGAAGAAAAAAAAGATTTTACAAAGTAGGAAAATATGTGCTGTTCTTTCTTTTTAAATGGACTGAAGAGGATCCCACCCACTGACTGGTAAACTTGTTTCAAACATATGTTTGTTTATTTATTGAGTCAGTCAGTCAGTCCTATATGATAATAAAATCTCATTGCTTATCTTGTTCTTCCCTAGTTTCATGACCATTTAAATTATTAATTAATTTATTTTACACTTTGATGATTATCTTAAGTTAGTCTCACATTCTCTGTATGTTTATTTCTTTTTATTCTAAATAATCTTAATTGTCAAAACAAGCATACAAACTCAATAATAACTGCAATAAATAAATAAGTGTTATGAGCTTAAGAAACTACTTCATGATCAGATACCGACTTTTATCATTAAATGTTCCTTAGTATTTAGATCTGGTCTCAGGATGATAATGTAGCACTTGGGGAAGAAGATGCAGCCCAGCAGGCCAGCCCCAGAAGCCAAGATGGAGAAAACCTGCACGGCCACCATGTACTTCCTTTTGGTGCTCAAGTAGGTGGGCAGGAAGGAGATCCAGACGCTGCAGAAGACCAGCATGCTGAAGGTGATCAGTTTGGCTTCGTTGAAGGCCCCAGGCAGGTTCCTGGCCAGGAAAGCCACTGTGAAGTAAATGGTAGCAAGGAAACCCATGTAGCAGAGAACAACATAAAACATGGTGACAGAGCCTTAAAAAACATTAAAAGTATCAAATACCATTTAGTACATTTATTAACTGAGATTTCTAGGAAACACTTGAGTGGTGCGGAGACGTAGAGGTGGAGCTCTCGCCTCACAATCAGGAGGTCGTGAGTTCGATCCTAGGTAGAGGCAGATATTTCTCCCTCTTGTCACAATGAGAATATATCTGCTGAACAAATCTTCCCATTGGCATCTGGAAGGGCATCCGGCCAGTAAACACTCTGCTAGCTCCATTCAGTTGCCCAGACTCCACCCCTCAAGGGATTATAGGATCATTAAATGAAGATGATGATGATTTCTGGGAAACACATAAACAGAACTCAATTTTCTATTTTATTTTGACATCATTCATTCTTTTGTATTCATATCTGGTCTTAGGAAAATAATGACCTGAGAAGACTCTGAGTACATGTCCGACTCTGGGAATGGGGGAGAGGTGCCCAACCAGATGCTGCAGATGACAACTTGGACCCCAGAGCAAGAAAGTATGATAGAGTTGGCCAAGCTCTTCCCCACCCATCTTTGCCTTTTACTCCCTGGTTTTGTGGCCAAGAAGGCTAACACCACCATGACAGTTTTGGCCAAGACAGTAGAAATGGCAACTGTAAAAATGTTGCTGAATGCTGTTTGCTGGACAAGGCACGTGGTTACTCTTGGCTGGCCAATGAATAAGAATGAGGTCAAGAATGAAAACAGGAGGGAGATGAGGAGGATGCAGGAGAGATCACAATTGCTGGGTTTGACCATGGGAGTTGCTTGAAATTTAATGAATACTCCGAAGATGGTTGTCCAACCTCTTCTTGAAAATCTCCAGCAATGGAGCATCTACAACGTCTAGAGGCAAATCGTTCCACTGATTAGTTGTTTTCAGGAAAATTCTCTTTAGTTCTAGGTTGCTTCTCTCCTTGATAAGTTTCCATCCATTGCTTCTTCTCCTGCCTTCAGATGCTTTGGAAAATAATGTAGGTTTGAAATACAATTGTAAGGGAGAAAGTTTTTATCTTCTTTGGTGGACTTGTGATAAAGTGGCCAGATTCAAATTTTAATACAGAAGATTGTAACATGAATATAAAACTGAAACCAAGACTTTTCTTTAAGGACTTCTGGACAAGGAAATTGAAAAAAAAAAAAACTTGCAACTTTGTGGTTGTATCTGTTGACTGCAGTAAGAATTCTTTATGCACAAAAATGGAAATATATATTAATCATCCCAATGGAAGAACAAATGGATCTTGCAGAAATGGGTCAGATTAACTGTTTTAGTAATTTAAAAAACATCTAGTTTTCTTTCTACTTGGAAACCACTTCTGGACTTTGTGGTCAAGAAAGAAAAAGAAAGTTATACTTTGGGATTTGCTGATTAGATAAGTCAGTTATTATAGAAATGGCTGGTATATTAAGCATGTAAAAATAAATAGATGAGGCTGTAGCTTATTTTTATACTACTATACTATACTATACAAATTCAAAATAAATAAATACTGCACTGAAAAACGTTGGAAGGCTTTAAAAATTTCCTTTTTCTCCCTATCCCAAATGAATAGAATAGAATAGAATAGAATAGAATAGAATAGAATAGAATAGAATAGAATAGAATAGAATGTGAGTCCCTTTTCGTGAAGTGGGGTCGTGGGGTGCAGATGGGTCTGTTGATCACGTACCTGGCTCCCTGCCACATGGCGACGACCCTGCCCGAACTCCTCAATGTTATAGCTGAGGTGGCGGCTGATACCCCCAGACTTCTGGTCATGGGGGATTTCAACTTGCCATCCATTGGTGAAACTTCTGAGGTAGCTCGGGAGTTCATGGCTTCCATGATGGCCATGGACCTGACCCAAGTAATTCACGGCCCTACTCACATGGGGGAACACACTCTGGACTTAGTTTTTGTCTCTGGTCAGTGGTTGAGTGGCCTTGATATAGGGGATATAGATACTGAACCCTTGTCATGGTCTGACCACTCGCTCCTTCGACTTGTCTTTCTGACCGCCGCACCCCATCGCAGGGAGGCGGAGCCGACCAGGTGGTTCCGCCCCAGGCGCCTGATGGATCCTGATAGGTTCCAGATGGAGCTTGGGCCATTTCCTGAAACTCTAGCTCACGACTCAGCTGATGACCTGGTGGCCGCCTGGGATAGTGCGGCTGCCAGGGCTTTGGACCGGGTCGTGCCTTTGCGGCCTCTGACCCGGCACCGAACTCACTTAGCTCCTTGGTTCTCTGAGGAGCTGAGAGAGATGAAGCGCCGGAAAAGACGCCTAGAGAGTGGTTGGAGGGCCAGTCGTTCCGAATCCGACTTGACACTGGTAAGGTCTCATATTAAGACCTACCTAGTGGCGATAAAAGCAGCGAAATCTAGCTATTTTGCCACTCTTATCGCGTCATCAGATAACCTCCCAGCCGCCCTGTTCAGGGTGACCCGCTCCCTTCTCCATCTGGGAGCGCGGGAGGACCCCTTGCAGGGCCGAGCTGAGGATTTTGTACAGTATCTGGATGATAAAATAACTCAGATTCGGGAAAACTTGGCCACTGACTGGGTTAGTTCAGACGAGATGACTGAGGCAGGCCTTGAGAATGTTATCTGGGAGGAGTTCGATCCTGTGGCTCCCGATGACGTGGACAGGATCTTGGGACGGCTGAACGCCACCACATGTTTATTGGACCCGTGTCCCTCCTGGTTGGTGCTGGCTTCCCGGGAGGTTACACGAGGCTGGCTCCAGGGAATTATCAATGCTTCTTTGAGTGAGGGTGGCCTGCCGGCCGCCTTGAAAGAGGCAGTGGTGAGGCCTCTCCTCAAGAAGCCATCCCTGGATCCGGCTGTTTTGGCTAACTATCGTCCAGTCTCCAACCTTCGCTTTATTGCGATGGTTGTTGAGAGTGTGGTGGCGCGACAGCTTCCACAGTACCTGGATGAAGCTGTCTATTTGGATCCGCTCCAGTCCGGTTTCAGACCTGGGTACAGCACGGAAACGGCATTGGTCGCGTTGGTGGATGATCACTGGAGGGCTCGGGATAGGGGTTATTCCTCTATCCTGGTCTTGTTAGACCTCTCAGCGGCTTTTGATACCATCGACCATGGTATCATGTTGCGCTGGCTGGAGGGACTGGGAGTGGGGGGCACCGTTTTGCGGTGGTTCTCCTCCTATCTCTCCGACCGGTCGCAATCCGTGTTGACAGGGGGGCAGCGGTCGACCCCGAGGCGCCTTGTTTGTGGGGTGCCACAAGGGTCGGTCCTCTCGCCCCTCCTGTTCAACATTTATGTGAAGCCGCTGGGTGAGATCATCCGTGGTTTTGGGGTGGAGTTCCATCAGTACGCTGATGATACTCAGCTGTACATCTCCACCCCAGACCATCCCAACGATGCCTTGGAAGTGATGTCCCAGTGCCTGGAGGCCATGCGGGTCTGGATGGGGAGAAACAGGCTTCGACTCAACCCTTCCAAGACCGAGTGGCTGTGGCTGCCGGCGTCCCGGTATAGCCAGCTGACGCCATCGCTGGTTATTGGGGGTGAATCAATGGCCCCCACGGAAAGGGCCCGCAACTTGGGCGTCCTCCTGGATGCACGGCTGTCCTTAGAAGGGCATATGACGGCCGTGGCCAGGGGGGCTTTTTATCAGGTTCGCCTGATACACCAGTTGCGCCCCTTTCTGGATCGGGACTCCCTACGCACAGTCACTCAAGCACTCGTCACTTCTCGTCTGGACTATTGTAACGCTCTCTACATGGGGCTCCCCTTGGGGTACACCCAGAGGCTCCAACTGGTGCAGAATGCGGCCGCGCGGGGGATTATGGGAGCGACTGGGCGCTCCCATGTGACTCCTCTCCTGCGCGAGCTGCATTGGCTTCCGGTGGACTTCCGGGTGCGCTTCAAGGTGTTGGTGATCACCTTTAAAGCGCTCCATGGCTTAGGGCCAGGGTACTTACAGGACTGCCTTCTGCCACCAATAGCCTCCCACCGGCCAGTTCGCTCCCACAGAGGGCCTCCTCAGGGTGCCGTCGGCTAGACAATGCCGGCTGGCGACCCCCAGGAGGAGAGCCTTCTCTGTGGTGGCACCTACCCTTTGGAACAATCTACCCCCAGAGATACGAGTGATCTCCGACCTCCGGACCTTTCGTCGGGCCCTAAAAACTCATCTCTTTCAATTAGCCGGTCTCTCTTGATTTTATGATTTTATGGTTGGTTTTAAATTTTTGATATGGATTTTAAATTGATAAATTTTAAACTATGGGCCAAATTTAATTATTTTAAATCTATTTTTAATCGTATTTATGTATAAATGTTTTTATTTTGGCTGTTCACCGCCCTGAGTCCGAAAAGAGAAGGGCGGTATAGAAATTCGAATAATAAATAAATAAATAAATAAATAAATAAATAAATAAATAAATAAATAAATAAAAAATAGAATAGAATAGAATAGAATTCTTTATTGGCCAAGTGTGATTGGACACACAAGGAATTTTATTCCTGTCGTCTCGGTGGCAACACGTAACATATTGGGACTTTTTTCCCCTTCACTAAACCAGGTGGGAGCAGGGCCAGCATATGACGCATCCGGCCCGCAGGCCACGAGTTTGACACCCCTGTTTTAGAGAGTCATTGAGGCTACTTGGAGGTTTATCTGTGTGGGGTGGGATTGCCTCTTAGTTCAACAACCATCTCCAATGTGATGCTCCATCATTGGGATCTGAAGCTATCTACAGAATCAGGACTTAAAGCTTAAGGAACAAAAGATGGTATTTTATTTGATGCCCATTATATCCAAAATTTGAGGTAAAGTTCTGTCCCCATTGAAATGGAAGTTCCACCCCTTGCAGTGAAGGCCTGTCTATTCACCGTTTATTTTGTTTCATTTTGTTCAATTTCATCATCATTTGAGACTATAATTGAAGTGTAGTTTTCTAGTAAGGTGATGTCCCAAAGATGCTTTTTTCAAGAGGTAACTGGACTGTTTTGCTTTTCTTTGAAGACATTTCACGTCTCATCCAAGAAGCTTCTTCAGCTCTGACTGGATGGTGGGGAATGGAAGGATTTATACTCCTTGCAGACATCTGGTCATTTGCATCCTTTTAGAGCAGGAGTGTCAAACTCGTGTCGTCACAGTGGCAACTCATGAGGTATCGAGACTTTTTTCCCCTTGACTAAACCAGGTGGGAGCAGGGCCAGCACTTGACGCATCTGGCCTGCAGGCCACGAGTTTGACACCCCTGTTTTAGAGAGTCATTGAGGCCACTTGGAGGTTGATCTGTGTCCTTGGGGTCACATAAGTAGTGCAAGTGGGTGTGGAGCCTTCGTGGAACTGCTGAGAGGACTGTGTTGAGGACTGGAGATAGATGATGTTGTATCCCTCCCCCTCACTCCAATCTGGGAAGTCTGAAGATGCATTATGTTAATATAACTACATCATTTCTTATCTTGTCCTTCACTAGTTTCATGACCATTTAAATTATTAATTAATTTATTTTACACTTGATGATTATCTTTAGTTAGTCTCACATTCTCTGTATGTTTATTTCTTTTGATTCTAAATAACCTTAATTGTCAAAAGAAGCATACAAACTCAATAATAACTGTAATAAATAATTAAGTGTTATGAGCTTAAGAAACTACTTCATGATCAGATACCGACTTTTATCATTAAATGTTCCTTAGTATTTAGATCTGGTCTCAGGATGATAATGTAGCACTTGGGGAAGAAGATGCAGCCCAGCAGGCCAGCACCAGAAGCCAAGATGGAGAAAACCTGCACGGCCACCATGTATTTCCCTTTGGTGCTCAAGTAGGTGGGCAGGAAGGAGATCCAGACGCTGCAGAAGACCAGCATGCTGAAGGTGATCAGTTTGGCTTCGTTGAAGGCCCCAGGCAGGTTCCTGGCCAGGAAAGCCACTGTGAAGCAAATGGCAGCAAGGAAACCCATGTAGCAGAGAACCACATAAAACATGGTCACAGAGCCTTCATTGCACTGAAGGATGATCACTCCTGATTGGGAGTGCAGGTCAAAATCAGGAAACGGGGGAGAAACTCCCAGCCAGATTGCACAAATTACAATTGTTCCAGCAGAACCAGAAAGGATGATGGAGTTGGCCAAGCTCTTCCCCAACCATCTCCTCACTCTGTTCCCTGGTTTTGTGGCCAGGAAGGCCAGCACTACCATGATTGTTTTGGCTAACACACAAGACACAGCTACTGAGAAGATGATGCTGAACATTGTTTGTCGGAGAAGGCAAGTGGCTTTCCTTGGTCGGCCAATGAAGAAAAACGAGGACAAGAAGCAAAGCAAGAGGGAAACCAGGAGGATGTAGGACAGGTCACGGTTGTTAGCTTTGACAATGGGAGTTTCTAGGTATTTAAGGAATATGACGAAAACAAAGCCTGTTGTTAGAAACAAGAGTACAGCAAAGGAGACCAGGATGATGCCCAGATGTTCTTCATAGGACAGGAAGGCTATTCTTTTGAGGATACATTGGATTCTCTCATCAGTGGGATATTTATCATCTGGGCACTTGGTGCATTTTTCAGTATCTGAGAAAACAGTAAGTAATATTATTTCTATAGTCCCTCCATTCATATTCCAATAAAGACCTTCTTTGGAGGACAGCTGATACTGAGAGACAGGAAAGCCTAGCGTTTCTCTGGTGTCACTCACCTTCCTGTGTGGAGATGGTCCCCTCTGGACAAGGAATACAATCGTAGCAGCAAATTGGTTCTTCTTTCCGAGCCTGTTTTACAAATCCAGGGTGACAATTGTCCACACATTTGGACTGAGGCAGAGACTAAGCACAAAAACAAAATTCATTCCAAAATATCTGCCAAATCCACCTTCTACTGCATAGCTCCCAGTGACTGGTAAGATCCCACAGAGTTGGTCTCCTCCGGGTCCCATCAGCTAAACAATGCCAGCTGGTGGGCCCGTGGGGGAGGGCCTTCTCTGTGGGTGCCCCAGCTCTCTGGAACCAGTTACCTCCTGAGATCCAGGCCATCCCCACCCTATTGGCCTTCCGAAAAGCGGTGAAGACCTGGCTTTTCCGGCAAGCCTGGGGCCGTTGATCTCACTGTTGCGATCTGGTGAGATCCAGCCATGAATGGTGTGAATGAGTTTTAATTGTTTTTAATGTTTTAATGTTTAATGTTTTTATATATGGTTTTTAAATGCATTATAAGCCTCCTTGAGTCTTCGGAGAAAGGCAGCATACAAGTTGAACAAATAAATAAATAATAAATAAATAAATATTTTTTTATTTCTTAGATTGACTGATTAAAATGAAACTGTGCTTAAGAAAGATACTTCTGAGCAATAGATCAGAAAAACATAAAATATTGTAAAGCCACTCCCCTTTGAAAATAATCCAAATCCTTGTTCCAGTTAAGATATAAAGAAAAAATCCCTCACAAACTACGGCTGCCAAATTCAAATGAGGTATTATTAAGTTATGTCTGTACATTTATATTTTCAATTCATACAGCTGCCATGCTTATGAAATAAGATTAAAGATTACTGTCTAGTTTCTAGAATTATAGTGAGGATGAGTAGAGATGAAATCATGAGAACATGTCACTCAAAAAGGTTAAGTCAGGCATCTTTTGCTGCAGCACATGGGACATGAGAATGAGCCCTGTGTGGGAAAGGGATATTTCTAAGACCAAGTGAGGTATTCAGGACAAGGCCCTTTCAATTGAAGAATTACAGTTTTGTTGTTAATTGCTAGTTGTGTCCAACCCTTGGATAATTCTTTGTTTTAATGTAAGACAATCAAGATAAAAAATTGCATTCAAAGGGTTTTTAGATGGCTTACAAGCCAAAGACCAAATATAAGTAGAATTATATTACAAATTGACCCTCATTATTACAAGTATTAAGAAGGACTTGAGAGGTGGGCAGTCAAGGCAAATTTAAGTCCTTCACTTTTCTAGCTTAAGGCATTATCTCATATCGGACAAGTCATTGTGGTTCCACATTGATTGAACACCTTGGATGACCTTCCTAGCAGCAGGAGACCTATCCCAGTGGGGTAAAACAAAGACATGAATAACTGTGGTCAGATATGGGCTGTTAAAAAATATCTGAGCCTGCTCTTTCAGGGGATCCTAACACCAACCATACAGACAGAGAAAAGTTGCCAATATTTTCAACTACCTTGTTGAGCAACTTTAGCTGTGAAAGAGCATCTTGGTCGATAATAAGCCTCTGTCTTTCAAAACTCCCCAGTTGCTCTTTGATGGAATCTTCCTTGGAGAAAAGCAACCAACTTATGATATTCAGATCTGCTGCTACATTTCCATTTTGTTCCAAGTAGAGTTTTTCCCAGGAAAAATTGCAAAACTCATTCTTCTCCAGAAAGGGATGGAACTAGAATTGAAACATCCAGGAATTTTGAAAGCAAGTTGAAATATAATAAAAGGAGGAGCAATTTTAAAGCTGAGCTAGCGAATGAGAGATGTTCAGTCTCCTCTACACTACAGTATTTGCCTGAATAGCAACAACACTTAGACTTATATACCACTTCACAGTGCTTTTACAGCCATCTCTAAGTGGTTTATAGAATCAGCAACAATCTGGGTACCCATTTTACCAACCTGGAAAGGATGGAAGACTGAATCAACCTTGAGCTGGTCAGGATTGAACTCCTGGCATTGAGCAGTGAGTTAGGGTTAGAGTTAGGGTTAGTGTTAGTGTTAGGGTTAGGGTTAGGGTTAGGGTTAGGGTTAGGGTTAGGGTTAGGGTTAGCATTCACATAAATGGCACGGCTAAATGCAAAGACTGAGTAGCCATCAGTCTGAAATGCTTTAATTAGATTCCTGCAGTGAGCAGGGATTAGGTTAAATGCTCCCACGTTTAGCTCAAATTTATGAATATAAAATTCTATCATGCTAATTACAAACCCATAAATACAGAAATTCATTTACAATGTATACATTTTAAATGATTTTATAATAGCAATGTTTAATATCAAAATATAATTGTCTCAGTGCCTGCTCTTTGAAACATAATACCTTGAACTAAATCTGTCCTTCACTCGGCCAAACCTGTTGGTTTTTTGGAGAAGAATGATTCTCCTACATCAGCATTGAATTTTTTTCTAAATAGGAACTAGTTTTGATGGAGCCTTGTCAGGACCCCATACCTGCCATGGCTCTAGCCTTGGAGCCCCCAATCTCTCTTTCTTCTCCATTTTTCTCCTCCTAGATATTGAGGAATATGCAACATTCAAGATATGGGCCAGAGTCTTAACAACACTGTAAATACGGTGGTCATTTTGTATCTGAATTCTATTCTTTTTTTCTTGCATGTCCAGTGGTGTTATCTGGGTGCATCGTCTCCGGCCAAAGACAGAAAGGACATGCTTTGAAAAAGAACAGCGAAAAGACTGGTCTTCAAATTTGGAATCTTTAAAAAGATTGGGTTGAAAGGCATCATCATTTGGCCATTTTCTTTCCTGAAAAGCAAAGACCCAAATGCTATGGATATATTTGGAAAGTTGATGCCCTTTTATTGTCACTTTCTCCATAATTGTGGTGATCCAGACTTTCCCTTCAATGGGTCCTGGCAAACCTTCAATTGCTAAATGGATGTGGCTTATTCTATCCACAAAGGAAGCAAATTCTATGAAGTGAACAAAGACATTGACTTTTCTCCACTTAGAGATGGCATTTCTGAGAGGTTCTGTATGTCTAGGCATTGAGATAACCACACAAATTCCATTTCTGACAAGCATAGGAGTGAAAGTTCTCATGAAATTCTCTCCCTCCTCTGTGTCTGGTGAAAAGAGACCAATCAAAGTCCATCTGAAATGGAGGAGGAGTTGGACAATTCCTGGATACTGGATCCCATTTTGGGGAAGCATCTGATGGAAAAAAGGAATTTGGCTTTTATCACTCAGAGCCTCTGAAACAATTCCATAACTGATCTGAAGAAGCAATGAAGAATGGTGTATTACGGTTAGATCAGATCAAGTCCAAAATGTAAGATTTTAACACATCCAGTGTGGTTCTCATGAAAATATGAGAATAATACAGCGGTCACCAACTGGTTGTCCACGGACCACTGGTGGTCTGCGAGAAAATTATTTGCATTTTTATATTGGACTAAATACTATTTATCTTTTTCTAAAATCCACGGGATTTAAAATAATGAATTTGGTGGTCCCTGAAGTCCGAAGGTTTGGTGACACCAGGAACAGTCTATAATTCTTAACCCTTAAGTCATATCAAGATAAAGAATACAAAATGCAGAATATTAACAAGATTGAATATAATCATTTGTCTAATCGGGGGTCTAAGATACTCCTCTTTCTCTTTTCTAATAAAATTGACATTCAGATACTAGACGTGCTAAGTCTTCTATCTCTAGAGCATTACAAATGCAAATTAGTTCATTTTAGAGATTTGCTTAAATGTTCCCTACTTAACATTGTGTCCAACTGCTCAAATCTTGCTTGAGTAAATATTTATGCCTCCTGTGGATCCCAATCCCTAGCTATCACAATGGACATGGTGTAAAGCAGCTCATGAATTCCATACAAAAGATATGATTGAATCTATTACCCACCCACAAACAACCTGCTCACTTTGCCAGATAGAGAAATAAAAAAACAAACCTGTGGGACTTTGTAGGCGCCTACTAATGTTGACATCTGAATGGAGATATCATCAACAGATCCATCAAGAACAGCCATCAGGTTGTCCTTCTTTCCACAGCTGTAGTTGGGAACATTGGCTTCTCCAGTAGATAGAATGTCAAGCAAGGCATCTGAAGTGCCTAGGGTGTTCAAATAATTGTCATGGATGTTGTAGCCAAGTGTGAGATTGTACAAAAGCTGAGATTTCTTGTTGACTTGTTGAATGGCAAAAATGAAGCTTAGGAGTCTTGATGGATCAGTAAATAAAGTACTGTAAAAAAATGTTCATCATAGCATCATCTCTAACAACAACAAAATATATTTTCATTTGTTCCTCTTTCTCTCCAGAAGCCCATTCAGTCTTAAGCCAAAAATGTCATTGAATATCAATGAATGGTTATAAAGATAGGAAAATGGGTTGGGCAGAGGCAACTACAAACTTTTCAATAAGCTAGTTGTGATTAACTCAGGATTGTACGAGAGGGGAAAATAATTTGGACTTTGGATTTGGGTCTCTTAAAATAAGACATAAGAGAGAAGCCATGGAAATCCAAATGATTCAAGAAATTAAACAGGTCCTGCAATATAGGAGTAACTGAAAGAAAAGAAGAAGAGTGTTAAGACTGCAAATGGAAGGAAGGCAACTCCATCACATTGAATGACTTACGAGGGAGGTTGAGAATAAGGAGCTATGTTGAAAGACAGCATTATATGGGATATTGTTGTGGCAAAGGAAACGATACTAATGAGATGGTCTCCTGGCCTGTAATAGCTCCGTAGTTTTCTTCCCTCATGTTCCTCCAAACTCAGCAGGCACTTCATTCTCGGCTTCCCAGAGACTGGCTGGGACATCAGCAGCAGCAGAAGCAGAAGGAGGAGGCCCATAATTCATGGGGCTGAATCAATCCCCTCCCTGTTTCTAAGGAAGAACAAGAGCATTCAAAGAATTCAAAGCACCATTCAAAGATGGAAACAAGGGTGACTTTCTTGACTGAGAGAGAGATTAACAGAACTGCACCTGGAAAGGAGAGAAAGGAAAGGTACATTCAAGAAGCACAGTCCCTGAATGTCCCAAAATTTGTGCCATCCGAAGTCTGACCTGAGACATTTATCCTTTTCTGATGCAAGATCCCTTTCAAGTTGCTTCAGTTTGATGTTTACATCAAAGGCGATCACTGGCGAAATATCAGGAGAGATCTCACAGATCAGGATTTTAACAATTACTGTAAGAAGCAACATCTCCTCTGGGGATCCTGAACTACCTCTGGACCTCCATGTGCAGAGGAGAAGTTGGAGAAAAGTATAGTGAAAAATCATAGATATACCCTAGAGGGCACTGGTCTGAAGTGGTTGTGGTTCTTCCTTTCTGAACATGTCTAGAAAATGATGCTGAAGAAAGATAGTTGACACCCAGGAAATTGGGTGTTGTCCTTCAATGTACTCTCTTGTCTTCAGAGACTCCTGGGGAAGGTCACCCAGAACTATAAAGTTTGGTTCCACCTTAGTGTCAGACGTGGAAGCCATCTTTTACATTTGGGCCTCCAGGCCTGCCACATTTTCTATTGTGGGAAAATGGGAGGGGGATTGCATAGACTTTGGGTGATATGTAGTCAAAATAAGATTCTTTTCTCAGAAAGCCAAGGCCACCTTGCCCTGCAGCTGTGATGAGGTGAATGGGAGGCATCTCCAGTTTTGGATGGTGCCTGATTGGGTCATGTGATGGACATCTTAGTGCAGGGGGAAGGGTCTTGAACTTCCTGGAAACTTTCAGATTTGGATTTTCCCAGATGTGCCAATATGACATCTCTAATAAAATGGAACTTTGAGGAAATTCAAGCTTCGGAGTTTCTTTCGTGCGGGTGTTACTTGGAACCCTGACACTTAGTGTCAGCCTCTGCTCTTTCAATGCTTGCTTGTTGGCTGCCATGGTAATGGGGGAGGGGGAGATAGGAAGTTGCTAAAGGGGGAAGCATGCTGGAGGAGAAACGAAAGGAGAAACGAAAGCAAATCTTAGCTGCAGTCCTGTGCCTTTGAAGTTGCTGTCCAGTCAATGGTCCTGACATTCCAGATTGATGACACTGACAGAGGTGTGATTCCATCTGACCTCTGGAGGACCTTTACATTGGATGATTTACGCTGGACAGTTGGGAGGGGATGCTTTCTATATGTAATTTTCACGCCCATTGCCTCAGATCTTGCTTTCCTTGGCTGCATTCAGTTCAATTTCAGTGAAAGTACCTTTATCTATGAAAATAGAGTCGGGGTCAATCTTTCTTGAAATCTGAAAGGAGGCATGCCTGACATTAAGCAAGATCTCATTTTTACAGCCATCCTGGATAACTACCGAGAGGGCTGAAACCAAACGATGTCTAATCAGGACAGTGATCAGGACCAGACAGGAGCTGCCGGCTGTACAATTTCTTACCTCCACCTGGGAGGGGGGGGAGACTCCACCCCAGAGGTGAAGAAAACCAAAAATTCCCCCCTACCAGACAAGTTCGGAGGTGCTCCGAAGACCTTTGGATTTTTTTTGACCCAAGTGTGGAACCATATGCAGGACTGGGGAGAGGACTTCTTGTCAGATGTGGCACAAGTGAGGTGGGTTACAAATGCCCTAGAGGGAGTGGCAGCCGAATGGATGGTGGGCCTTCACAATAACAACTCCCCCCTGCTGAGAAATTACAACCTCTTTATGGGAGCCCTCAGAATGTGCTTTGAGGACCCCCTAGCCGAGCGGAAGGTGAGAATCAGAATGAAAGGCATTCACCAGGGCCGGAGATCGATGGCAGAATACACCCAGGAGTTCCACAAGCTGGCTCCTTTCATGAGAGGGTGGTCAGAAGTGGCCCTATTAGAAAACTATAAAGATGGATTGAATGAGGACATCTACAAAGATTGCAGAGCACGGGGGGTCCCCGAAGATCTGCAGAGCTGGTATATGGTAGCAGCAGATGTGGAGATCGACCTGGCCCGAAGCTGGATCCATGGTGGCTGCGTCTGGGATCAGTCATCCTCCTCTTTCCACAAGGGGGTGCCAAAGACAGCAGTGGGGAAGACAGAACCCAAACCCAAGCCAAAATCCTTCATGTGTTTCAAATGTGGAAAAGAAGGATACCAAGCAACTGAGTGTTTCTCCAAGCCAGTGCCAAAATCAACTGGCCCTGGAGGGAAGAAGGCTGACAAAGCGCCTTGAAAAGCCCGCGAGCCTGCCCTGAAAGGAGAAGTCATTGAGTTCATTCCCCGAAAACAGGGTGAGTTGTGAACTCCGACCATCGTGGACGACAGCGAGCCTGCACCGAGTCTGACGACGATGACCTGGTGAGTCACAATGAGGGCCCTGTGATCATCCCTGTAGAAATAAGGGTGCCATCCACTGGGGCTCATGGGCAGATGCCAGCCCGCCTAGACTCTGGATCCAGTAGGTGCATAATGAGCCGAAAAGTGGTGGAAAAGATAGGCCTAAGGCTAAAAACTTTGAGAAGGCCCATCGCTTTCTGTCAGTTAGACGGATCAGTAGCAGGAGGGGACCCAGCCAGTTTTGTGACCAAACCCATCGAGATGCAGTTGGGGGATCATCTGGAGACTCTTAGTTTCATTGTGGCCCCTGACATGGAGCGACCCCTCCTACTTGGACTACCTTGGCTCCATAAATGGAACCCATGTGTTAATTGGAGGACGGGAGTTTTGCACATTTGCTCCGAGAAACCAGGAAAAGACAGGAAAGAACCCCCTTTGGAGGATGGAGTCAAAAACAAGGGGGTGGAAACGGCAATTGACCACATTGAAAGGGAGGAGAAGATTCCAAAGGAGTATTGGGACCTCCGGGAGGTTTTCAGCGAAAAGGCCTCTGATGTGTTACCTCCCCACAGACCAATGGACTATACCATTGAAATACTTCCTGGACTAAAACTCCCTAAACTAAAAATCTACCCCATGACCCCCCAGGAGCTGGGGAAACTACGGAACTTTATTGACAAAAACCTAGGACGGGGTTTTATCCAACCAGCCAGGCCGAGGGTAGCAGCACCAGTACTATTCTGGGAGAAGAAAGATGGGTCCTTTCACCTTGTAGTTGACTACAAAAACCTGAATGCCATTTGCATAGAAAATGTCTACCCCCTGCTGTGATAAAGAACATGCTGGCCCACCTAGGCAAGGGGAAAATTTTCACCAAACTTGATTTACGAGAGGCTTACTACAGATTCGAATTAAGGAAGGGGATGAATGGAAAATGGCTTTTAACTGCCCGCTGGGATGTTTCCAGTTTCGGGTGCTCCCTTTCGTACTACAAGGAGCCCCTGCTGTGTTCATGCAATTAATCAATGAAGTACTGCATGAATACTTATACAAGGGGGTGCTGGTCTACTTGGATGACATTCTTATCTATACCAAGAACATGGACTACCATGTGAAATTGGTGAGGACTATCCTGAAAAAACTCAGGGCTGCTGAACTATATGCCAAACTCTCAAAGTGTGAATTCCACCAAAACAAAATTGACTATCTCGGGTACCGCATCTCGCATGAGGGAATAGAGATGGATCCAGAAAAGGTCCAACCGGTGTTGGAATGGGCCCCACCACGCACCCGCAAACAACTACAGAGCTTCCTGGGATTTGCTAACTTCTATAGACAGTTCATCCCCTCATTCGCCAAAATCGCTCTGCTGATTACCAATCTTTTGAAGACAAAAGGAGAAGTAAAACCAAAGCCCTACCGACCCCTCGAATGGACTATGGCCTGTCAGGCAGCATTTGAGAAACTAAAATGCCTCTTTGCTGCTGAACCAGTCCTTAAGCCTCCTGACATGGAAGAACCATTTGTTATACAGGCTGGTGCCAGCGAAGTAGCAGTAGGAGCAGTACTTCTGCAAATGAATACAGAAGGAAAGCTGCAATCCTGTGCTTAAACCTCTCATAAGCTGACGGAGACTTAGAGGAGATGGGCCATATGGGAGAAGGAGGCTTTTGTGGTGCGTTGGGCCCTGTTAATGTGGAGGCAATTCCTTGAAGGGGCTAAGCACCCCTTTGAGGTGTGGACTGACCAAAAGAACTTGGAAGCTTTGAAAGTGCCACATAAACTGTCCCCAAAGCAAGTCCGCTGGGCTCATATTTCAAACGTTTTAATTTCTCCCTGCGCTACCTTCCTGGAATGAAGAACTTTATGGCAGATGCGCTTTCCAGACTGCCGCAATACAACAGTGCTAGAGAGGAAGTGATTCGGCCAATCATCCCCTCAACACAGCTGGCAGCACCAGTAACTACTAGAGCGCAAGCTAAGGCAGATCCAGATTTATCGGACGACTTGTCTAAGCAACTACAAGAAGCTCTAAAGACTGACGAGTGGTTTCAAGCCCACTTGAATGAGTGTACACTTCGCGATGGTCTGGCTTGGGTGGGAGCCAAGTTGTATGTTCCTGCTAGTCTGAGAGCAACGGTCTTACAGCACGCTCATGATGCCAAAGTTGCTGGGCATTTCAGATTTGTCAAAACACTACATTTAGTCAAATGACAATTCTGGTGGCCCGCACTCAAGAAAAACATAGAGGCATAAGTAGCTAGCTGCCCCATGTGTGCCTTGGTCAAGGGACCTCCGGGGAAGCTGCCTGGACTACTTCAGAGTGTTGCCAGGCCAGATGCCCCTTGGAAAGAGATCTCCATGGATTTTATTGTAGAATTGCCCGAAAGTGGGGGGGGGGACACAGTTATTTGGGTGGTCACTGATTTGTTTTCCAAACAAGTGCATTTCATCTTATGTCCCAAGATTCCTTCCACAAAAACACTTGCAAAAATGTTTGTCCAACATGTGTACAGATTACATGGTGCTCCAAAATGTATAATCTCTGATAGGGGTGTTCAATTTACCTCCCATTTCTGGAAAGAGTTCCTAGAGCTAATAGGCTCCACCCAGGGATTAAGCTCCGCCCACTATCCTCAGACAAATGGGGCTTGTGAGAGAACCAATTCCATACTGGAACAATATTTGAGGTGTTATGTCAATTATCAGCAAGCTAACTGGGCAGAGTTATTGTCCTTTGCAGAGGTGGCCTATAATAACTCCCTACATAGCAGCACTGGGTTCACCCCTTTCAAGGTGGCTTCTGGCCAAGACTTTGTGCCAATTCCAGAGTTGCCCCAAGAGAATCCAAAAAAAAAAAACCCTCTCTGATTGATTGGATCGAACAGCTACATGGCACTTGGTCAGTAACTAGTAAGGCACTCGATGAAGCGCATCGAGCTCATAAAGTCCAGGCCAATAAAAAAAGGGGTCAGGCACGAGCTTATACAGTTGGTGACATGGTTTACCTTTCCACCAAATACTTGGAAACTACCCAAAAGTCAAAAAAGCTTGGAGCCAAATATGTGGGCCTGTCACGAGTGTTTTCAGAATTGCTGTAGCTACTTGATCAGTTACAAACAGTATGGATCAAATCAAGCCATCTCCTGTTTGCAATTAACTGCAAGCCTTCCACGCCCTAGTTAATTGCAGGTTAACCCCATATAAGCATGGACCTTTCTGCTTGCTATTCGGGCCTAGATGCTGTTTAGGCCTAGATGCAGAGCCAGTGCTGAAGCACCTGGACGCAGAGCCCAGAGCAGAGCTGCAGAAGGGAGGAGCACTCAGCTAAGGAGTCCTGATGGCTGCAGCAGAGATAGCAACAGAAAAGGAGCCGAAGAGCTGTGTAAAGATACTCCCACGGAGCTAGCTGCAACTGTGAGTTGAGATAGCTGGGAGCCTTTTGAAGTCTCCAATTTCGGCTTGCCTTTTGCTGAGTTGAAGCACGCAAGCCAACATCTGAACTGTTGCTGCTGTTGGAGCTACGATCGGAGGGAGAGCTGGACAGTTTCCCTCCCAGGAGCTTCAAGCCACGTTTGCTGATTGAATTGTTTTTCACAGGTGACTTTTAGCTGTGAAGCTTGCACTGCTGCCCTTCTACCACCTCGATGATGTATCGACACCGAAGCTGTTTAATGTCATGTTAGTTTTTTCATATGGACTGTTTCGGTATTGTGGAGAGGAATTTAGGGAGATGGTCTGGCTTCATTTAACCAAGATAAGACTTTGTTGTTAATGTGCCTTTTTTAAAGATATAGTGTTTTTTAAACATTCTGAAGTAGAGTATATTTTTATACAAGACTTCTCTGCTAGTTTTATTTCAGTCCTAGTGTGTTTGCTTGTGAGCTGATTCAAGGTTCGGGGACAAACTTCAACCCCATCCTGACAGGGCCCTTTTCCGATAGTTCAGGTCATTAACCCAGTCACGGTTCAATTGGAGTTGCCAAAAAATTTACGATGAATTCATCTGGTATTCCATGTCAGTTTACTCAAACCAGAACATTTGTCCCCTTTGCGTCCAGACCAAGAACCTCTTCCTGTCCTCATTCTGATTGAAGGAGAACAGCATTTTTTTTTATTGAAAAGTTTTAGAGAATTTTACAAATATTTTCCCATCCCACCTCCCACCTCCCTCCCCAACCCTCCCCCCCTGACTTCCAAGAGCAAAATACAGGGTATAGCATTCAACAAACATATACAGTACTAACATAAGCTAACCATCTATAGACTCCTATCTCCCTTTTGTGCTTTAACCCCCCTTTTACTTGACTAAATATAAATACTTTTCTAAAATCTCTATTTTCATTCATAAACTATTTGAAACTTTTTAGTCTGATATTTGTTTTGAATATAGTCAATCCATCTTCTCCATTCCAAAATATATCTTTCATTTGAATAGTCCTTCAAATATGCTGAAATTTTGGCCATCTCTGCTAAATTTGCTACTTTTAGTGTCCATTCTTCAGTCGTAGGCAAATCTTCCTTCTTCCAATATTGCGCCACCAAAAGTCTTGCTGCGGTTATTAAATTTAAAATCAAATTAGTCTCTATAACCGTACAATCTGTAATTATACCCAGCAAAAACAGCTGTGGGGTAAACTTTATCTTCTTTTTAAGAATGTTTTGCATAATCCACCATATTTTTATCCAAAATGCTTTGATTTTTTTACATGTCCACCATATATGATAATACGTGACATCATCACACTCACATCTCCAACACTTAGATTGTAAACTTGGGTACATACGAGCTAACTTTTTAGGATCTAGATGTCATCTAGATCACCCCAACGATGCCCTTGAAGTAATGTCCCAGTGTCTGGAGGCCGTGCGGATCTGGATGGGGAGGAACAGGCTCAGGCTCAACCCATCCAAGACCGAGTGGCTGTGGTTTCCGACATCCCGATATAGTCAGTTGATGCCATCGCTGACTATTGGGGGCGAATCGCTGGCCCCCATGGAGAGGGCTCGCAACTTGGGTGTCCTCCTGGATTCACGGCTGTCTTTAGAAGAGCACTTGACGGCCATGACCGGGAGGATTTTTCATCAGGTTCGCCTGATTTGCCAGTTGCATCCCTTTCTGGATCGGGACTCCCTACATACAGTCACTCATGCTCTTGTCACTTCCCGCCTGGACTACTGTAACACTCTCTACATGCGGCTCCCCTTGAGGAGCACCTGGAGGCTCCAACTGGCGCAGAGTGCGGCTGCGTGGGTGGTTATGGGAGCAATATGGCGCTCCAGTGTGACACCTCTCCTGCGTGAGCTGCACTGGCTCCCGGTGGTCTTCCAGGTGCGCTTCAAGGTTTTGGTCACCACCTTTAGAGCGCTCCATGGCTTAGGACCTGGTTACTTACGGGACCGCCTACTACCACAAGCAGCCTCCCACCGACCGGTATGCTCTCATAGAGAGGGGCTCCTCCGGATGCCGTCAGCCAAACAATGTCGACTGGCAGCCCCCAGGGGGAGGGCCTTCTCTGTGGGGGCACCCACTATCTGGAACGAGCTCCCCCCAGAGATACGGAGGATCCCGGATCTGCGCACTTTCTGCCGTGCTCTTAAGACCCTCCTATTCCAGCAAGCCGGCCTGGCCTAATTTTCTCCCCTGTTTTAAAATTCTTTTAAATCGAAATTTTAATCTGTTTTAAATTATTGGGATTTTTAATTGTCTCTGGCTAAATTATTTAATCTGGTTTTAATTATGTTTCTAACTTTTGTAACTTTGTATTTTATTTTGTGCCTGTTCACCACCCTGAGTCCTTCGGGAGTAGGGCGGTATATAAATTTAATAAAAACAAAAACAAAACAAAATCTATAAAACATTTTATAAAAATTTTCTCTCAGATTTTGAGCTTGTGTAAATTTTACATTTCTAACCCATATTTTTTCCCACGTTTCCATCATTATTGGTTCCTCAATATTTTGTGCCCATTTTATCATGCAATCTTTAACTAACTTCCTTTCTGAATCTATTTCTATCAGTGTATCTTTTATATGCATTTGACTCTGGTCTCTGATTTGTTTTACCAAGTTTTCATCCGTTTGCATGATACCAATTTTCTGATCCTCTTTTCATCTAGCTTGTAACTGTCCATACTGAAACCAAGTTTGAATTATCCTTTCTTCTTTTAATACATTCAAAGACTTTAACTGTAATGTACCTCTTTCCATATTAAGACACTCTTTATATATAATCACATCTTGTTTTTGTTCTACATTTATATTCTCTATCACATGTCTGGGTACTGCCCATATAGGTATCTTATCATTTAGTTTATATTGATACTTTTTCCAGACACGCAATAAAGCATTCCTTAATATATGGCTTTTAAAAGTCTTATCCACCTTTTTGTCATATAATAAATAGGCATGCCAACCATATAACAAGTCATATCCCTCAATATTCAAAATTTCGAAAAAAGATTTAGGCAATCTAGCACGCGTTTGGATGTTTTGCAAAGACCCCTTTTTATCTTTTTGGGTATCCAGTACTCAATTCCAGTCACCCAGTAATATACACGATTTATAATCCCATTGTATTAATTTGGTATGTAAAAGCTTATAAAATTTTTCTTGTTGTTGATTAGGTGCATATACTCCAATTAAAAGTATTTTTCCCCTTCTATTAAAAGTTCAATTGCTATGTATCTTCCTTGGGCATCTGCTTCAATTAATTTAGCGATTAAGTCTTTCTTTAAATATATAAGTATACCATTTTTCTTCTCTGGAGCAGATGCAACAAAGTGTGTTCCCAATCTTGCATTTATCAAGTATTTTTGGTCTCTTGTTCTGATATGTGTTTCTTGCAGACAGATTACTTCATTTTTAAACTGTTTCAAATAATGAAATATTTTCTTTCTCTTTTGCAGTGAATTTAAACCATTAACATTCCACGTTAAAAATCTAGTTGCCATTCTTGGCACCTCAAAGCTTTTGGAGCACCAACTGAAAATCCTCCTGAATTTTCATCTTCAGCCTTGCTCCTCCCACCGCTTCTGTTTTTGTAGTTTCTTGGATTATCATCTGGGTTTGCTGTGTCTTTAATTCTTGTTCTTTACGTTTGGTTGCCGCTCGAGTCTGTCTTTGACCCTTTGATTCTTCTATTTTTTCAAATGATTCCAGAGCTTGAACAATGCCCGAAGATTGCAGTAAATCTTCTTGAGTAATCGAGGCCCCTCCTTGAACCTGTGCCTACATTCCTTCCTCCCCCCCCCTTTCTTGCCACCTCTACTTCTTTTCTTCTCCTGGCTTCTGAAGACGGTGGACATCCAGCCTTTAGTACATTGGTGTAAAAATCTCTTGCCTCCCAAACTGTATTGAGACAATATCTTTCTCCTGAATAATTCACCACTAATCCAGCTGGAACTTCCCATCTGTGCTGTATTTGGTGATTTCTAAGTTCATTGACCAAAAAGGCGTAATCCTTTCTAGCTCTCAACATTTTGGGGGGTATTTCTTTCAGTACTAAAACCTCCTGTCCTGCCACTTGGAGTTTATTTTTGTAAGAAACTTGTAAGATTTCAGTTCGTGTCCTCCTCGAAGTACAATAAATTACAATGTCTCTTGGTAATTATCTCTGTCTGGCAACCCATGAATTAACACGGTAATTTTTATCTATTTGTCATTCAGATTCTACTTTTGAATCTCCAGTTATTTGTGCAAAAGCTTCTGCAAAAATCTCTCTCAAATTCTCTTGATTGTTTTCTCTCAAACTTCTTACTCTCAGGGCAAACTCCATTGCTCTATATTGTATCATTGTAACTTCTGTGTCTGCATTTTCCATCTTAGTTTGAACCTCGCCCATTTTATTCTCCAAATTCAAATTGAACTGATTAATTTCTTCCACCCTTTCCTCCAACGATTCGATATGTCCTGCCAGACCCTGAAGCACCAAAACAATGTCTTCTCTTATTTCTTTATTTCAAATTTGAATTATCTCCTTAATTTCAGCCATCTCCTCAGACACATCTTTGATTTTTTCCTCAAAAACAGAGGTAATTTTTTTCTTCTGAAACCAAGGCTTGCCTCTTTAAAGCCTCCTGAAGGGCTTCAAGTGTCAGTATTTGAGGATCCACTGGGGCTGACAAAGTCTGCAATTTAGATGGTTGAGCCGGTGATCCCCCAGCACTTTTAGAAAGACCAATTTTTATTTGTTTTGAAGCCATTTTCTAGTTTTAAAATTGCACTTTTTTCAACAGCCAAATCGATAAGTCCAATAAATCCAATTAATTCCACTCCTCCGTAAGTAATATGGTTTTTCTTTAGTCTTGAAATCTTAGTTCTTTTAAGGTAAAATCCATTAATTTTAAACGGGGCTGTCAACATTGGCAAACACTTTCCTCTTAACTTTCACTTTCCACACCCCTTTAGAGTTCCGGAGCCATTTCCTTTCCTCTTTTTTTTACAAAATAGCCTCAGAAGGAAGAAGTATAGATACAGAGTTAAAGTTCAGTACTTGCAATTCCTGTAACTCCTGTCTTTGCTCTGCCTGCTTTTGAATTCACTGTTAATTGTTGATTGCAGGGGTGGTCGCGGCGTCTTGTTCTGCTTAAAAGCAGAAGAGTCCCGGATCCGGAGCTCTGTCAGGCTTCTAGGGAGCTCTCACCCTCCAAGCTCCAGAATTAGTCCTGGGGCTTTTGGGGAGCTCTACCTTTGCCCGGCTGCTCACCACCCCCTCTTCTCCTGAGGGGAAAGTTTCCAAACTGCTAGACAGCAGATTTACGCTGTCTTGGCAGTTTTACGAGAACACGGGGCTGATGATCCCAAAGGAACATTTTCCAATGCCTGTGGTGCCACCGGAAGTCCTAGGAGAACAGCATTTTGAGGTCAAGGAAATCTTGGATTCCAGGAAGCATCGTGGTAAGGTGCAGTATTTGGTGGCCTGGAAACATTTCCCATTGTCAAAAGCTGAATGGGTAAATAAAAGAGATGTTCAAGCGCTGAAGAAAGTACAATTGTTTCACACCAAATATCCTGATAAACCTTAATCCATTAATCCATGTACATATTGTATATTGTATATTTATCTCCCTTTTATCTTTTCCAGGAATAATGTCTCTTTTGAAGGGGGGCCGAATGTCAGCCTCCGCTGTTTCAATGCTTGCTTGTCGGCTGCCATGGTAACGGGGGAGAGGGAGCTAGGAAGTTGCTAGAGGGGGAAGCGTGTTGGAGGAGAAATGAAAGGAGAAATGAAAGTGAATCTTAGCTGCAGTCTTGTGCCTTTGAAGTTGCTATCAAGTCAACAGTCCTGACATTCCAGATTGATGACACTGACACGTGTGATTCCACCTGACCTCTGGAGGACCTTTGGATTGGATGATTTAAGCTGGACAGTTGGGAGGGGATGCTTTCTATATGTAAGTTTCGTGCCTATTGCCTCAGATCTTGCTTTCCTTGGCTGCATTCAGTTCAGTTTCAGTAAAGGTACCTTTATCTATGAAAATGGAGTCAGGATCATTCTTTCTTGAAATCTGAAAGGAGGCATGCCTGACACTTAGGTTGTTGATGCTTAATTCTAATATTGCCTGTCTTCAAATGTTGAAGAAGAAATATGTAACCGTGAACCCTGCCTAATGTTAAGAATAGGACTTGTTTGTAATTTACTTTTCTTTTAGATCTCCCTTTATTAATCACAAATTGTAAGTGATTTTAAAAATGCTCATGTGATAGTGAAATTTCATTTGCTCTAGAAATATCAACTTTGGGATGATATTTGAGACAAAGGGAATGGAAATAGATAATTGGCCAACTGTATCATTGGATAAATATGGAATATGTTATGGGGATAGACTTTTTTCCCCTTATTCTTGCCCTTCAGTATTCATGTAAGACACCGAGAACATTTATACTTTGAAGTCTCTTTGTTTACTAAACAAACAGCAGACAGTATGATGTCCTCTTTGGACAACTCCCCAGAGTCTTCCTCAGAGGTCAGCTCATGGGAGGATGAGTTCATTCCTGGCACGTCAGGAACTGGGTTCACTAATGGCTCTGAACACTTGGCCAAAAGAGTTTTAGACTTTCCCCATTTTCAGCTGACGAAAGTTTTCCAAAAACGACTCTAAAGTCACCTCTTTGCTGCATATTACAAAACATTACAAAAAATAAAGATTTTACAAACTGGGAAAGATGTGATGTTCTATCTTTTTAAATGGACTGAAGAGGTTCCCACCCACTGACCGGTAAAGTTGTTTCAAACATTTGTCTGTTTATTTATTCAGTCAGTCAGTCCTATACAATAATAAAATCTCATTTCTTATCTTGTCCTTCAGTAGTTTCATGACAATTTCAATGATTAATTAATTCATTTTAAACTTTGATGATTATCTTACATTCTTTGTATTTTCATTTCTTTCGATTTTAAATAACCTTAATTGTCAAAACAAGCATATAAACTCAATAATAATTGTAATAAATAATTAAGTGTTATGAGCTTAAGAAACTACTTCATGATCAGATACCGACTTTTATCATTAAATGTTCCTTAGTATTTAGATCTGGTCTCAGGATGATAATGTAGCACTTGGGGAAGAAGATGCAGCCCAGCAGGCCAGCCCCAGAAGCCAAGATGGAGAAAACCTGCACGGCCACCATGTATTTCCCTTTGGTGCTCAAGTAGGTGGGCAGGAAGGAGATCCAGACGCTGCAGAAGACCAGCATGCTGAAGGTGATCAGTTTGGCTTCGTTGAAGGCCCCAGGCAGGTTCCTGGCCAGGAAAGCCACTGTGAAGCAAATGGCAGCAAGGAAACCCATGTAGCAGAGAACCACATAAAACATGGTCACAGAGCCTTCATTGCACTGAAGGATGATCACTCCTGATTGGGAGTGCAGGTCAAAATCAGGAAACGGAGGAGAAACTCCCAGCCAGATTGCACAAATGACAATTTTTCCAACAGAACCAGAAAGAATGATGGAGTTGGCCAAGCTCTTCCCCAACCATCTCCTCACCCTGTTCCCTGGTTTCGTGGCCAGGAAGGCCAGCACTACCATGATTGTTTTGGCTAACACACAAGACACAGCTACTGAGAAGATGACGCTGAACATTGTTTGTCGGAGAAGGCAGGTGGCTTTCCTTGGTCGGCCAATGAAAAGAAAGGAGGACAAGAAGCAAAGCAAGAGGGAAACCAGGAGGATGTAGGACAGGTCACGGTTGTTAGCTTTGACAATGGGAGTTTCTAGGTATTTAAGGAATATGACTAAAACAAGGCCTGTTGTTAGAAACAGGAGTACAGCAAAGGAGACCAGGATGATGCCCAGAAGTTCTTCATAGGACAGGAAGGTTATTCTTTTGAGGATACATTGGATTCTATCATCAGTGGGATATTTGTCATCTGGGCACTTGGTGCATTTTTCAGTATCTGAGAAAACAGTAATATTGTTTTTATAGTTTCTCCTTTCACATTCCAAGAAATTCTTTGGCTGACAGCTGATATTGAGAGATAGGAAAGCCAGGTGTCACCCACCTTCCTGTGTGGAGATGGTCCCCTCTGGACAAAGAATACAATCGTAGCAGCAAATGGATTCTTCTTTCCGAGCCCGTTTTACAAATCCAGGGTGACACTTCTCCACACATTTGGACTGAGGCAGAGACTAAGCACAAAAACAAAATTCATTCCAAAATATCTGCCAAATCCACCTTCTACCGCATAGCTCCCAGTGACCAGTAAGATCCCACAGAGTTGGTCTCCTCCGGGTGCCATCAGCTAAACAATGCCGGCTGGTGGGCCCACGGGGGAGGGCCTTCTCTGTGGCTGCCCCAGCTCTCTGGAACCAGTTACCTCCTGAGATCCAGACCATCCCAACCCTATTGGCCTTTCGAAAAGTGGTGAAGACCTGGCTTTTCCGGCAAGCCTGGGGCCGTTGATCTCGCTGTTGCGATCTGGTGAGATCCAGCCATGAATGGTGTGAATGAGTTTTAATTGTTTTTAATGTTTTAATTTTTAATGTTTTTATATATGGTTTTTAAATGCATTGTAAGCCTCCTTGAGTCTTCGGAGAAAGGCAGCATACAAGTTGAACAAATAAATAAATAATAAATGAATAAATATTTTTTTATTTCTTAGATTGACTGATTAAAATGAAACTGTGCTTAAGAAAGACACTTCTGAGCAATAGATCAGAAAAACATAAAAGATTGTAAAGCCACTCCTCTTTGAAAATAATCCAAATCCTTGTTCCACTTAAGATATAAAGAAAAAATCCCTCACAACCTATGGCTGCCAAATTCAAATGAAGTATTATTAAGTTATGTCTGTACATTTATATTTTCAATTCGTACAGCTGCCATGCTTATGAAATAAGATTAAAGATTACTGTCTAGTTTCTAGAATTATAGTGAGGATGAGTAGAGATGAAATCATGAGAACATGTCACTCAAAAAGGTTAAGTCAGGCATCTTTTGCTGCAGCATATGGGACATGAGTATGAGCCCTGTGTGGGAAAGGGATATTTCTAAGGCCAAGTGAGGTATTCAAGACAAGGCCCTTTCCATTGAAGAATTACAGTTTTGTTGTTAATTGCTAGTTGTGTCCAACTCTTGGATAATTCTTTGTTTCAATGTAAGACAATCAAGATAAAAAATTGCATTCAAAGGGTTTTGAGATGGCTTACAAGCCAAAGACCAAATATAAGTAGAATTATATTACAAATTGACCCTCATTATTACAAGTATCAAGAAGGACTTGGGAGGTGGGCAGTCTAGGCAAATTTAAGTCTTTCATTTTTCTAAATTAAGGCATTATCTCAAATTGTACAAAATCATTGTGGTTCCATTTTGATTAAACATCTTGGATCACCTTCCAAGCAGCAGGAGGCCTATCCCAGTGGGGTAAAACAAAGACATGAATAACTGTGGTCAGATATGGGCTGTTAAAAAAAATATTTGAGCCTCCTCTTTAAGGGGATCCTAACACCAACCATACAGACAGAGGAAAATTGCCAATATTTTCAACCACCTTGTTGAGCAACTTTAGCCGTGAAAGAGCATCTTGGTCGATAATAAGCCTCTGTCTTTCAAAACTCCCCAGTTTCTCTTCGATAGGATCCCCTTTGGGGAAAAGCAACCCACTTATGATATTCAGATCTGCTGCTACATTTCCATTTTGGTCCAAATACACTTTCTCCCAGGAAAAATTGCAAAACTCATTCTTCTCCAGAAAGGGATGGAACTAGAATTGAAACATCCAGGAATTTTGAAAGCAATTTGAAACATCCTAAAAGGAGGAGCAATTTTAAAGCTGAGCTAGTGAATAAGAGATGTTCAGTCCCCTCTTCACTGTTTGCCTGAATAGCAACAACACTTAGACTTATATACCACTTCACAGTGCTTTTACAACCCTCTCTAAGTGGTTTATAGAATCAGTATATTGCCCCCAACAATCTAGGTACCCATTTTACCAACATTGATAGGAAGGAAGGCTGAGTCAACCTTGAGCTGGTCAGGATCAAACTCCTGGCAGTGAGGAGTGAGTTAGGGTTAGGGTTAGAGTTAGGGTTAGGGTTAGTGTTAGTGTTAGGGTTAGGGTTAGCATTAGCATATATGCCATGGCTAAATGTAAAGACTGAGTAGCCATCAGTCTGAAATGCTTTAATTGGATTCCTGCAGTGAGCAGGGATTAGGTTAAATGCTCCCAGATTTAGCTCAAATTTATGAATATAAAATTCTATCATGCTAATTACAAACCCATAAGTACAGGAATTTATTTACAATGTATACATTTTAAATATTTTTATAATAGCAGTGTTTAATATCAAAATATAATTTTCATAGTGCCTGCTCTTTGGAACATAATCTTGTGAACTAAATCTGGCCTCATCTTGGCCAAAACTGTTGGGTTTTTGTAGAACAACGGTTCTCCTACTTCAGTTTTGGATTTTTTTCTATATAGGAAATAGGATTAATGGATCCTCGTCAGGACCCCATACCTGCCATGGCTCTAGCCTTGGAGCCCACAATCTCTCTTTCTTCTTTGTTTTTCTCCTCCTAGATATTGAGGAATATGCAACATTCAAGGCATGGGCCAGAGTCTTAACAACAGTATAAAAACGGCGGTCATTTTTTATCTGAATTCTGTTCTTTTTCTCTTGCATGTCCAGTGATGCTATCTGGGTGCATCGTCTCCGGCCCTTGACAGAAAGGACATCCTTTGAAAAAGAACAGCGAAAAGACTGGTCTTCAAATTTGGAATCCTTAAAAAGATTGGGTTGAAAGGCATCATCATTTGGCCATTTTCTTTCCTGAAAAGCAAAGGCCCAAATGCTATGGATATATTTGAAATCTGTACGCCTTGTAATTGTCAATTTCTCCACAATTGTGGTGATCCAGACTTTCCCTTCAATGGGTCCTGGCAAACCTTCAATTGCTAAATGGATGTGGCGAACTCTATCCCCAAGTGAAGCAAATTCTATGAAGTGAACAAAGACATTGACTTTTCTCCACTTAGAGATGGCATTTCTGAGAGGTTCTGTAGCTTTAGCCATTGAGAATTGTTGTGAGATAACTACACAAATTCCATTTCTGACAAGCATAGGAGTAAAAGTTCTCATGAAATTCTCTCCCTCCTCTGTATCTGTTGAAAAAAGACCAATCAAAGTCCATCTGAAATGGAGGAGGAGTTGGACAATTCCTGGATACTGGATCCCATTTTTGGGAAGCATCTGATGGAAAAAAGGCATTTGACTTTTATCACTCAGAGTCTCTGAAACAATTCCATAACTGATCTGAAGAAGCAATGAAGAATGGTGTATTATGGTTAGATCAGATCAAATCCAAAATGTAAGTGTTTAATACATCCAGTGTGGTTCTCACGAACATATTGGAGTAGTCCAGCAGTCACCAACTGGTGGTCCATGGACCACTGGGAGTCTGCGAGAAAATTTTGGTGGTCTGCAGAAAAATTATTTGCATTTTTTATATTGTTCTAAATATTATTTATGTTTTGAAAAAAAATCATATTAGTGATCCACGGGATTTAAAATTATGAATTTGGTGGTCCCTGAGGTCCAAAAGGTTGGTGACACCTGGAACAGTCTATTGTTCTTAACCCTTAAGCAATATCAACATAAAGAATACAAAATACAGAATATTAGCAAGACTGAATATAATCATTTGTCTAATCTGGCGCCTAAAATTCTGCTCTTTCTCTTTTTTAATAAAATTGATGTTCAGATAATTGACATGATATGTCTTCTACCTCTAGAGCACTGCAAGTGCAAATCAGTTCATTTTAGAGATTTGCTTAAATGTTCCATATTTAACATTGTGTCTTGCTTGAGTAAATGTTTAGGCCTCCTCTGGATCCTAATCCCTACCCATGACAATGGCCATGAGAAAGGCAGTTCATGATTTCCATAGAAAAGGTATGATTGAATCTATTACCCACCAACCAAATACCTGCTCACTTTGCCAGATATAGAAACAAAAAACAAACCTGTGGGACTTTGTAGGTGCCTATTAATGTTGACATCTGAATGGAGATGTCATCGAGAGATCCATCAAGAACAGCCATCAGGTTGTCCTTCTTGCCACAGCTGTAGTTGGGAATATTGGCTTCTCCAGTTGAGAGCATGTCAAGCAAGGCATCTGAAGTCCCAAGGGTATTGAAATAGTTGTCATGGATGTTGTAGCCAAGTGTGAGATTGTACAAAAGCTGAGATTTCTTATTGACTTGCTCAATGGCAAAAATGAAGCTTAGGATTCTTGCTGGATCAGTCAATGAACTACTGTAAAAAATGTTCATCATAACATCATCTCTAATAACAACAACAAAATATATTTTCATTTGTTCCTCTTTCTCTCCACAAGCCCATTCAGTCTTAAGCCAAAAGTGTCCAAAACAAGAATCAAATTATAGTCACCCATCACCGTTTAATTGTTATGAGTGTTGAGAAGGTGGGATGCAGATTTAATATTTAAAATATATCATTATTTGTAATAGTGCTCATTTTTAATTTGTGCAATGACCAAGATTCACAATCATTCAATCATTAAAATAGAATCATCAGCAAAGAGGACTTATAAATGTTCGAGAAAAGCAATTCTAAAAACAAGCCATCCTCTATTCCATACCAGGGCCAGACATTGAATATCAATGAATGGTTATAAAAATAGGGAAATGGGTGGGGCAGAGGCAGCTACAAACTTTTCAATAAGCTAATTGTGATTGACTCAAGATTGTACGAGAGGGGGAAATTAATTTGGACTTTGGGGGGCAGGGTTGTTCCATCTTTGGATTTGGGTCTCTTAAAATAAGATGTAAGAGAGAAGCCATGGAAATCCAAATGATTCAAGAAGTTAAACAGGTCCTCCAATATAGGAGTAATTGAAAGAAAAGAAGAGTGTTAGGACTGCAAATGGAAGGAAAGCAACTCCATCACACTGAATGACTTACGACGGAGCTTGAGTATAAGGAGCTGTGTTGAAAGACAACATTATATGGGATATTATTGTGGCAATGGAGATTATACTAACGAGATGGTCTCCTGGCATGTAATAGCTCTGTAGGTTTTTTCCCTCATGTTCCTCCAAATTCAGCAGGCACCTCATTCTCAGTTTCCCAGAGACTGGCTGGGACATCAGCAGCAGCAGAAGCAGAAGGAGGAGGTCCATAATTCATGGGGCTGAATCAATCCCCTTCCTGTTTCTAAGGAAGAACAAGAGCATTCGAAGAATTCAAAGCACCATTCAAAAATGGAAACGAGAGTGACTTTTTTGATTGAGAGAGAGATTACCAGAACTTCGTCTGGAAAGGAAAGAAAGGAAAGGTACATTCAAGAAGCACAGTCCCTGAATGTCCCAAAATTTGTGCCACCCGAAGTGTGACCTGAGTCATTTATCCTTTTCTGATGCAAGATCCCTTTCAAGTTGGTTCAGTCTGATGTTTACATCAAAGGCGATCACTGGCGAAATATCAGGAGAGATCTCACAGATCAGGATTTTAATAATTACTGTAAGAAGCAACATTTCCTCTGGGAATCCTGAACTATCTCTGGGCCTCCACGTGCAGAGGAGAAGCTGGAGATAAGCATAGTGAAAAATCATAGATATACCCCTAGAGGGCACTGGTCTGAAGTGGTTTTGGTCCTTCTTTACTGGACAAGTCTAGAAAGTGATGCTAAAGAAAGATATTTCAACACCCAGGAAATTGGGTGTTGTCCTTCAATGTACTCTCTTGTCCCCAGAGACTCCTGGGGAAGGTCACCCAGAACTATAGAGTTTGGTTACACCTTATTTTCAGACGTGGAAGCCATCTTTTACATTTGGGCCTTCAGGCCTGCCACATTTTCTACTGTGGGAAAATGGGAGGTGGGATTGCATAGAGCAGTGGTCACCAACCGGTGGTCCGTGGTGCAGTGGTGTTCTACAAGAAAATTTTGGTGATCTGCAGTGCACCCGGGTGGAGGAGCTGCTCCGGTATGAGTCACAGTCTTGTGACTAGAGCTCTGGAATATGGAACTCGCCAGGCAGCTCATGGTGGGGCTGTAAATCTTCCCTGTAGAGGGAGGTTCATGCAACTTGCATCTTTGTAGCACAGCCCTCGCTGGCCGGAATGAGATAATGGTGCAAGGGGGGGGTAGCAGTGAAGGGCTGTTTCTTCCCCCTGTTGTAGCTTCCTGTCAGCTGAACCCACCAGTAGCTGTCCCCACCCCTCGTTCTCCCTTCTCAGTCACTCCTCACCTGGCAAGGGAAGGGCAGAGGATGGAGATTCACTCCATATTCCAGAATAAGAGTGAAGTTTTGTCTCTTGCTGGATCTTGCAGCCATTTCTTCCGGCCCTTTTTGGTGCTCTGCGCACCTCGGTCTCTCAGGGAGATGCTTGACTTCCTCTCAGCCCCAAGACACTGGCTGGCCCATGAGATGAGAGAGAGAAAGAGAATCAGAGAGAGAGAGAATCAGAGAGAGAATGAAAGAGAGAGAGAATGAGAAAGAGTGGGAGAGAGAGAAAGAAAGGGGGAGAGAGATGAGAGAGGAAAAGAGGGGGAAGAGAGATGAGACAGAGAGAAAGAGAGATGGAGAGAGAGAAAGAGAGAGAGAAAGAGAGAGAGAAAGAGAATCAGAGAGAGAGAGAATCAGAGAGAGAATGAAAGAGAAAGAATGAGAGAGAGAGAGAAAGAGACAGAGAGAATCAGAGAGAGAATGAAAGAGAGAGAGAATGAGAAAGAATGGGAGAGAGAGTGAGAGAAAGAAAGAAAGGGGGAGAGAGATAAGAGAGGGAAAGAGGGGGAAGAGAGATGAGACAGAGGGAAAGAGAGAGGGGGAGAGGGGGAGAGAGAAAGAGAGAAAGAGAGAGAGAAAGAGAGAATGAAAGAGAGAGAAAATGAAAGAGAGAGTAAGAGAGAGAGAGGCAGAATGAAAGAAAGAGAGAATGAGAGAGAGAGAGAAAGAAAGACAGAGAGAAAATTTGAGAGAGAGAGAGAGAGAGAGAATGAAGAAGAGAATCAGAGAGAATCAGAATGAGACAGAGACAGACAGACAGACAAACAGAGAATGAAAGAGACAGTGAGAGAATCAGAGAGAGAAAGAGAGAATGAAGGAGTTATGCGGGTAGTTACAGGAGTTCCTTGTTACTCCCATGGAACACCTCTCCTGTGTGAGCTGCACTGGCTGCCGGTTGCTCTTCGGGTCCATTTCAAGGTGCTGGTACTTACCTATAAAGCCCTACATGGCTTAGGCCCGGGGTACTTGCAGGACCATATTCTGCCTTCCTCCCACCATCCCATGCGCTCCCACAGAGCAGGCCTCCTCAGGGTGCTGTCGGCCAAACAATGTTGACTGGCGGCCTCCAGAGGGAAAGAAAGAAAGAAAGAAAGAAAGAAAGAAAGAAAGAAAGAAAGAAAGAAAGAAAGAAAGAAAGAAAGAAAGAAAGAAGCAAGCACTTGGGGAAGAAGATGCAGCCCAGCAGTCCAGTACCAGAAGCCAAGATGGAGAAAACCTGCACGGCCACCATGTATTTCCCTTTGGCGCTCAAGTAGGTGGGCAGGAAGGAGATCCAGACGCTGCAGAAGACCAGCATGCTGAAGGTGATCAGTTTGGCTTCGTTGAAGGCCCCAGGCAGGTTCCTGGCCAGGAAAGCCACTGTGAAGCAAATGGCAGCAAGGAAACCCATGTAGCAGAGAACCACATAAAACATGGTCACAGAGCCTTCATTGCACTGAAGGATGATCACTCCTGATTGGGAGTGCAGGTCAAAATCAGGAAATGGAGGAGAAATTCCCAGCCAGATTGCACTTTTCTTCCAACTCGCACACACTGGAGCCTATCAATAAGAAAATCCAATACCCAATTACACAAAGGTGTGTTAAATCCTAATAGGCCCGTTTTGTTCACCAATTGCTGAGGAATTATTGTGTTGAACGCCAAGCTAAAATCAACAAAGAGACATTCTCACATGAGTATTCTTCTCCTCCAGGTGCGCCAAGCTAAGATGAAACATGCAGGAAAGTGCATCAACTATAGAGCGCTTCATCGAATAGGCAAACTGTAATGAGTCAAATATAGGTGAAAGGCATGAAACCAGTGGTGAAATCCTCTGCAGTTTTCCACCAGTTCGCTGTGTGCACACACATGCACAGTGCACACCAAATGCATGCTTTCCGCAGAAAAAGGATGCTTAACAAGGTAAGTAGAACAGCAAGGGTGGAAGAGGTGTGCCGTGCTATTTACTGTAGATTCACTAGAAGGCAAATATAAATCGCTCGGCACAGCTGATCGTCGGAAATACCAGTTCGGACCAAACTGGTAGCTTTTTTCTACTATCGGTTCGCCGAACCAGTAGATTTTATTACTACCTGTTAGCCCGAACGGGTGCAAACTGGTAGGATTTCACCACTGCATGAAACCATATAGTCCTTTACCAATCTAGTAATTTCTTCTCTGGGGTTCCTGAGTTTTTTAGGGCCCTATGTGCAGAGGTCTATGGAGTTTCTCATTCATCCAGGTCATGGTTGTCCCAAAGGTGCTTTTATTTCAAAGGCATCTGGACTTTCTAATTTTTCTTTAAGACATTTTGCTTCTCATCCAAGGAGCTTCATCAGAGGCAGAGTAAGTTTTGGGGGGATGTGGAGTCATTACTGCATTTATTTATGAACTAATTGCCTCGTGGACCTCACTAGCTCTTGATGTCCTGTACCCAATCACACACTTGCTGTTGCCCAGGCCTAATCATTTCACTTGCTTCTGTTCTCAATCCCTTGTATGCATACATTTACATAATATAAAAAGGAGGGAATCCTCCCTTCTTTAGGCCCATCCTTTTGCCCTGAATATCAATAAGAAAAAAATGTGCTTCGACAGAAGGGGCTCCTGGTTTCTGGTTCAAATGTATCTTTAGAAAATCCACACACACACAAGCATAGCATCCATGCATACCCACACACTTTCCCATACACTGGACAGCAAAAGGAAAGGGGGAAAACACATCTATTATGACCGGGAGTCCATTTCTACCACATAAAGAAATGACTCATTTTTTTAAATTTAATTTAAAAAACATTAAAGTATCAAACACCATTTAGTACATTTATTAACTGAGATTTCTGGGAAACACATGAGTGGTGCGGTGGCCTGGAGGTGGAGCTCTCGCCTCACAATCAAGAGGCTGTGAGTTCGATCCTAGGTAGAGGCAGATATTTCTCTCTCTGGGCACAACGAGAATAGATCTGCTGAACAAATCTCCGAATTGGCGTCTGGAAGGGCATCCGGCCAGTAAACACTCTGCTAGCTCCATTCACTTGCCCAGACTCCACCTCGCAAGGGATTATGGGGTTGTTAAATGAAGAGGATGATGGTTTCTGGGAAACACATATACAGAACTCAATTTTCTGTTTTATTTTGACATCATACGTTCTTTTGTATTCAGATCTGGTCTTAGGAAAATAATGTAACATTTGGGGAGAAAAATTAATAGCAGCAGGCTGGCACTGGAAGACAACATGGAGAAGACTTGCACAGCAACCATATACTTCCCCTTGGTACTCAGGTAGGTGGGTACGAAGGATATCCAGACACTGCAGAAGACCATCATGCTGAAGGTGATCAGTTTAGCTTCGTTGAAGGCCCCCGGGAGATTCCTGGCCAGGAAGGCCATTGTGAAGCAGATGACAGACAGGAAACCCATGTAGCCAAGAGCAAGGTAGAACATGGCAACAGAGCCTTCATTACATTGCAGGATGACCTGAGAAGACTCTGAGTACATGTCCGACTCTGGGAATGGGGGAGAGGTGCCCAACCAGATGCTGCAGATGACAACTTGGACCCCAGAGCAAGAAAGTATGATAGAGTTGGCCAAGCTCTTCCCTAGCCATCTTTGCACTTTACTCCCTGGTTTTGTGGCCAAGAAGGCTAACACCACCATGACAGTTTTGGCCAGGACAGTAGAAATGGCAACTGTAAAAATGTTGCTGAATGCTGTTTGCTGGACAAGGCACGTGGTTACTCTTGGCTGGCCAATGAATAAGAATGAGGTCAAGAATGAAAACAGGAGGGAGATGAGGAGGATGCAGGAGAGATCACGATTGCTGGCTTTGACCATGGGAGTTTCTTGAAATTTAATGAATACTACGAAGATGAAACCTGTTGCCAAAACCAGGAACAAGGCAAAGGAAGCTAGGATGATCCCCAACATTTCTTGGTAGGACAGGAAAGTTTCAACCTTAGGTATACAGCCATCTCGATTGATGCTTGGATGCTGACCCACTGGGCATTTCGTGCATTTTTCGGCATCTGAAAAGAACAAGATTAACATCTACCATAAAGCAGATTCTTCCATCACATGCAGAGTTGGAAAAAAACTAACGATAATGTCAAAGAATGTGTGTGTCAGCCCTGGAGCCATTTTCCCCCTCCACCTTCAGGGCTGCCACAACGGAGATGAGTCGAGCTGTGGGAACAGGAGGGGGGAGGTAGAGATAGCTGGGGGATGGCATATTAGTATAGTATATTAGGAATATGACATGCCTAATAAATCTATACTTTGAGGAATTTGCCTGCCTTGGAGTTTTGATTCCATTGAGTGTGTTACTTGGAACCCTGACAGTGTGTAGAGAAAGGAAGTATGCAGCAGTAGCTAGCAAGTTTAAGCAATCTATTGCAGAGGAGAGGAGAGGAGAGGAGAGGAGAGGAGAGGAGAGGAGAGGAGAGGAGAGGAGAGGAGAGGAGAGGAGAGGAGAGGAGAGAAGAGGAGAGGAGAAGAGAAGAGAGCATCTTTCTGCAGAGACACCAAGAAAAAATGCCAGAGGTTCACCAATAAATAAGAAGAAGAAAAAGAAATGCCATTTCTCTTCTAATTCCAATTCTTGATTGATCTGCTGTTTTTGATATCCTGCTCCCTATTTAAATTACCAGACTATTTCTTTTAACTCCCTATAAATTATACATATTAAAAGAAGTTATTTTTTAAAGTCAAGTTTAAAAATGCCTTTCAAAACATGCTTTCATGACCAAGTCAGAGGCCGTGGTCTTCCCAAAAGTGTGCCTCTTTTCCCTGCTATCTCTCACCTTCCATGATGGAGATGGTTCCTTCTGGACATGGGAGACAATGGTAGCAACAGATGGGTTTCCCTTCCAAAACCACCTTCATGAATCCAGGATGACAGCTTTCTACACACCTGGAAGTCGGTAAGGTCTGAGGAATCAAAGGAAGTACATCCAGAAAAATCAACATGTAGACCAACTGAATATCTCATAAAGATGATATTTGGACTCTTGAGAACCTGATCAGCTGACATAAAAACTCAAAAGCAATGAAAGAAAACACACACATTCCCTGTGTTCCCTACTAAATGTTTTTGCCACATTTAGTAGAATAAAATAAATATTAATCCCAGAGTGTCAGCATTTCTACCTGTCCAACGTTCCTCTGGTCAATGGTAACTTTAAAATCCTGCGTTGTCTGTTTTTCTAGACTTCCAGTTTTCATTCTCTTAACAGATTTGTTTGGAAAAACAATCCAGTTCAAAATGTCCAGATCAGCTGTCAGATCTCCTTTCTCATCCAAATATATCCCAGCTATGGAATTATTATGAAACTGAGGGTTTTGAAGGAAAGGGTGAAGCTGGAAAGGAAAGGGAAAGAAACGTTTAGAAAGGACATTGGAAGTGTTTGTTTGTTTGTTTGTTTGTATCCCACTTTTATTACATTTACAGATAATTCAAGGTGGCAAATTTATGCAACACACCTTCCTCCTCCTACTTTCCTCACAACAACATCCCTGTGAGTGAGTTGGGCTGAGAGAGAGTGACTGACCCAAGGACAGCAAGCCAGCTTTCGTAGCTAAGCTGGGACTGGAACCTTTTGGTCTATGTTGGGGAGTATCTGAACATAACATCTGAGCATAACCACCATGTGTGAAAGAAGGTACCTTGCTTTTGTCCACATTTCCAACAATTGGGGTTTATATTTTATATTTAACAGCTGATAAATTGTGCAAGGTATATAGGAATTTCAAATGAATGAATAAAACAGAGTTGGAAGGGACTGTAGAGGTCTTCTAGTTGAACTCTCTGCTCAAGCAAGAAACCCTATACCGTTTCAGACAAATGGTTGTCCAACCTCTTCTTGAAAATCTCCAGCAATGGAGCATCTACAACGTCTAGAGGCAAATGGTTCCACTGATTAGTTGTTTTCAGGAAAATTCTCTTTAGTTCTAGGTTGCTTCTCTCCTTGATAAGTTTCCTTTTTTTTTTAATTTTTAATTTTAAAAAACAAACTTTATTGAATTTAAAAATATTAACAAGAAAAAAAGAGAAAATATACAGATTTTCTCACTCATAAAATTTACATTTTCCCATGCCGGGAGTCCAAATCCACCTCTAGTTTTATCATCTTGTAGTATACTTAATTTAATTCTTGATTTTTTTCCCTTCCCACACAAATTTTGTAGTCATTTTGTCCAAATCGCTAAAAAACTTCTTGTCTAATTTTATTGGGATTGTTTGGAATAAATAAAGGAGCCTTGGTAGTATATTTGATTTTATTGCTGCAATTCTCCCTAACAGTGACAATTTTAATTTTCTCAATTTTTCCAAATCTTCTTTTATTTTTTGGACCAAAGGTCCGTAATTATTTTCTTTTATTGTTGTACTTCTGGCTGTCATGTTTATCCCTAAGTATTTCACTTTTTTAACTATCTGCAATCCTGAATCTTTTGCTAACTTCTCTACCTGTTTTGCTATTATATTTTTTGTTATCATTTTAGTCTTCTCCTTGTTAATTTTTAGATCGGCTACCTTTCCAAATTCTTCGATTTCTTTTATTAATTTGGGTGTTATTTTTATTGGATCTTCTATGAAGAAGACAAGGTCGTCTGCAAAGGCTTGGATCTTGTATTCTTCTTTTATTTTTAATCCTTTTATTTCTTTATTCGACCTAATTCTAATTAGCAAGTTTTCCAGAGTCATAATAAAAAGTAAGGGCGACAATGGGCAGCCCTGCCTTACTCCTTTACTTATTCCAAAAAAATTTGTTGGGTCCCCATTTACTAATACACTAGCCTTTTGGTTCTTATATATTGACAGTATCATTCTTGTAAATTTATCTCCGAAATTCATATTTTTAATTTGGTATGTCATGAACTGCCGGTTGACTTGGTCAAATGCCTTTTGTGCATCCAGAAATATCAATGCTACCTGTCTTTCTGGATGCATCTCATAATATTCTAAAACATTTATCACCATTCTTATATTATTTTTTATTTGTCTTGTAGGCAAGAAACCATTTTGATCCTGATATATTCTATTATTTAGTATTTTTTTCATCCTATTTGCAATTATGCCCATAAAAATTTTATAATCGGTATTTAATAAGGAGATTGGTCTATAATTTTTTATTGATGTGGTATCTGCCCCCTTATTTGGTATCAGGGAAATATATGCTTCCCTCCATGGATTTGGTAACTTTGCCTCTGTCAATGCCTCATTATATAATTCTAATAATGTCTCATTTAATGAGTCCCCTAAACTTTTATAAAACTCCATTGGTAGACCATCGGTCCCTGGTATTTTGTTATTTTTTTGTCTCTTCAGTGCTTCTTTTAACTCCCCCATTGTAATTTCCTTGTCTAGTAATTCTTTTTCTTCCTCTGTTAATATTGGCATCCCTTCACCACTTAAGTATTTTTCTATTTCCTCTGTTGTTACTTCATCTTTCTCATAAAGCTCTTGGTATTATTGAATTATTATCTCCTTTTTCTTCTCTAAACTCTGTTGGATTATTCCCTTTTTGTCCTGTAATTTCTGAATTATTCTTTTTCCCCTCTCTTTCCTCAACCTAAATGCTAACCACCTCCCCGGCTTGTTTGCTTGTTCGAAGTAATTTTGCCTCATGTATTTCAATGTCATTGCGTATTTCCCCTGTTCTAATATGTTCAAATTATGTTTCGCTGCCATCCAATTAATCCTAATTTGTTCATCTCCCGGATTCCCTTGTAACTTTCTTTCCCATTTTTGAATTTCTTCTAATGCTTTATTGTACTCTTTTTCCCTCTCTTTTTTCCATTTTGCATTATAGGCTATTGTCAAGCCTCTTACATACGCCTTAGTTGTGTCCCATAAATTTTGTAGGGAGGTGTGTTGTTTTGTGTTTTCCTTATAAAACAATTCTAATTCCTTCTCCATGTACTCCTTGTATTCCTTTTCTTTCAGGGTCTGTATATTCATTGTCCATTTACTTTTTTTCCTCCACCGTCCCTTCCATGTTAACGTTATTGGGTCATGATCCACCCATTTATTACTCAATATTTCTATGGATTCTATTTCTGGCATCAACGTATTAGTAACCCATGCCATGTCTAACCTCGACCAGGACCTATGTGGGTTCGAATAGTATGTAAAATTTTTAACTTCTGGGTTATAAAATCTCCAGCTGTCTACCATATTTAACTCTTCTACTAAGTCTTTAAGTGTTCTAGGCAATACATTTTTCTTATTTTTATTTCTCTGACCACTTTTATAATCTTTTCTTATGTCCATAATCGCGTTAAAATCACCGATCAAACACACATTTTCTATTTTTTGTTCTATTATTTTCTCGTGTACATTTTTATAAAATTCTAATTGTCGGCTATTTGGAGCATATATAGCCACCAATAAAATGTTTTTACTGTTAATCTTCAACTCTATCATCACTGTTCTCCCTATCATGTCAACATATTTTAAATTGCTATCTATTCCTTCTTTCACATATACTGCAACCCCTCTTTTTTTCTCCTCCGCCAATGCTACATATGCTTTGCCTAGTTTCTTATATTGTACATAATTTTCATCTTGTTTTCTTATATGTACCTCCTGGAGGCACACAATATCTGTTTTTTGTTTCACAATTTTTCTTAAGATTTGGTGTCTTTTGGATGGTGAGTTGAGACCGTTTACATTCAAAGATAGAATTTTTAACTCTTGTTCCATTTCTTAATGGTTTTCCTGTTGTTTCTTTTTTGTTTCTTCCTGTTCCTTCCCCCCCTTGTTTGTACTCCTTCTTCCTCTTGAATCTCTCCTTCCTCCTCCTTTTCTCCTTCCTTTGACACTCTTTCATGCTCTCGTCTCTGTTTTCCTCTGGCGTTCCATCCCAATTCCTCTTTACTATTACTTGTTATTTAATTACCCATCACTTGATCATGTAGTTCTCTTGCTTTGCTTTGTGTGTCCACCCTTATTTTCTTTCCCTGCCACGTTACCAGCATCCCTTCTGGTATTACCCATCTAAAGGGTATATATCTCTTGTTTAGTAACGTGGCTAAAAACCAATAATCTTTCCGCATCTCTCTTATTCTTTTAGGGATTTGTTTCAGGGTAATTATTTCTTTGTTCCTGTAATACATGGGATCATCCTTTGTTATTTTATATACAATGTCTCTGACTTTTTTTCTCACAAATCGTATATGTACTTCCCGGGGTAATTTGTTTTGTCGTGCATAATTTGTATGGACTCTGTAAACTTTGTCCAATTCATTTATTATTTCGTCCTTCTCTCTTTGGAGGGCGTATGCTATCATCTCCGCAATTACTAACGTTAGGTCCTCCTCTTTGTCTTCAGCCACATTTTGGAAGTGTAAATAAAATTCAGCTCTTTCCATCTCTAATTGCGCCACAGTATTCTCTAATTCTTTATTTAGTCCCATCATTTTCAAATCTAAAGATTCCAAATTTTCTTCAGTCAATTCTGTTTTCTTTTCTATGGCTATTATCCTTTGATCGTTTTTTGTTATAATTTCCTGTATCGAATCCATTTTTTCATCTATTTTCTGGATGTCACTCTTTACCTCTCTCTTAACCTCATCCATGTCCTTCCTGGTTTCTTCGTGATTTCTGGTCATACACTCCTGCATAGTCTCTTGTATTGTTATGAGTGTAGCCTGCATTGTGGGCATACTTAATACAGTTGACTGCTTCTCTGATGAGAACATTCCCTCCAGGGTCTTCTGTGTCACTGGAGAGGCCGCTGGTCCAGTTAGTATTGATGCAGTTTTCTTCCCTGTTTTCAGCGTCGTTGTAGTGGTACTCGTCATCTCCTTAAGTATTCTGTATTGTTCCACCAATATCTTGTCTACCTTCTCCCAAATCACCATCCAAATTCTATATAACTTCTTTCTTTCTCTGCTTTCCTTCCTTTTTTTCCCTCCTAACTTGTTTTCATGTATTCAGTTCCTTAATACTTATATTATACAATTTCTTGTAAATACAGTTTCTCCAAAGTCAGCACTCCTACCTATTAATCAATCAATTAATCAGTCAATCTATCTATTGTTCAATAATCAATTAATTAGTAAATACTTAATTACTACTATATAAATTACTACTACTATGTGAATACTTAATTAATACTGTTATAAATACTAGACTTAAAATGACCTTATAAGCACTTAAATAAAATCTAATACTTCAATAGTTAATAATTAATAATCTATACTTAGTTGTAAAACAGTTGGTAACAATTACTATAAATTATTATATATATGAAATTTGCAGTCATAAATAATTCTAAAAGATATTCTAAAAAATATTTACAGGTTATTTATGAGTTCAGTGTAAGATATGTACTGTTTATGTTTCTATAACATTTCAATTAATTTACTACAAAGTTAGTAAGAATAAATATGGAAAGACTAACAAATTACTATAGGTGTGTGATTATATCCAGAGAAATAGGGAAATAGGGAAAAAAGGAATAATGCTATTTTATCACGAGTTCTTTTTATCCAAGTTGTAAATTTTTAGAAAAGTTTCCTGTATCTAGACTTTTCTTCCATTTCTGATTTCTTTTCCGGCTTAGAATGATTCAATATGGCGATCTGCAATCTACCCAGACACATGTAGGTGTTTCTTACTTTGCCAAACAAAGTACTTTGCTCTTTCTTTCCATTGGAGCAACTAAAAAACGGGTAGGTGTAGTGTCCAATTCCTTTCTCAGTCCAGCTATTTAAATAATCCTCTCTCCACGTTCTATTTTCTCATATATTAGCGTTCAGTTCTTTTAATTTTCCCATCTGGTTGAAGTTTGCCCTCTTCCTTTTAACTCTCCTCGTCGTTTGCCACCCGTTTGAATTTCTGAGTTTTCTCCTGCCCGCTGCCCCTCCAAAAATCAGCTTCTCCTCTTCAGGTTCCTGCAAGATGAAAGTATTTAAAGTTTTCTCAGTTCACTCACACCACCAGTCTTTGCACCGTACTCACTATTTTGCTTCCCATTGGTATCTCTCGGGGCATCGGGCCTCTGTGTCAGCCGCACTGGCCAGCTTCTTCCAAGTTCGGAATGAGGGTCCTTCCTGGTGTGACGGGAGATCGCACCTCTCCTCGCCTCCTCCGAAGATTCCCCTCCTTACTGCCGGTCCCTCTAGGACTGATCTTCACCCGAATGGGCTCCAAAATTTAGAAATTCGGCACTGGGAACAGAATGCTTCTTTTCCCGTTCCACTACGACCCTACGTCAATGCCGGTAGTCTATCTACTTGATAAGTTTCCATCCATTGCTTCTTCTCCTGCCTTCAGGTGCTTTGGAAAATAATGTATGTTTGAAATACAATTGTAAGGGAGAAAGTTTTTATCTTCTTTGGTGGACTTGTGATAAAGTGGCCAGATTCAAATTTTAATACAGAAGATTGTAACATGAATATAAAACTGAAACCAAGACTTTTCTTTAAGGACTTCTGGACAAGGAAATTGAAAAAAAAAAAACCCTTGGAACTTTGTTATTGTATATGTTGATTGCAGTAAGAATTCTTTATGCACAAAAATGGAAATATATATTAATCATCCCAATGGAAGAACAAATGGATCTTGCAGAAATGGGTCAAATTAACTGTTTTAGTAATTTAAAAAACATCTAATTTTCTTTCTACTTGGAAATCACTTCTGGACTTTGTGGTCAACGGGAAAAAAGAAAGTTATGCTTTGGGATTTGCTGATTAGATAAGTCAGTTATTACAGAAATGTCTAGTATATTAAGCATGTAAAAATAAATAGATGAGGCTGTACCTTATTTTTATACTACTGCACTGAAAAAAGTTGGAAGTTTTAAAAAAAATCTTTTTCTCCCTATCCCAAACTTTTCTTTCCCCCATTTTCCCTTCCCCATCTCCCTATTTTTATTTTTATTTATGTTCTACATTATGAAATTAGATTTTAAAAATGAAATTAAAAAATCATTGTATTGTCTTTAAAAAAATAAAAAGAGGAAATTATTGGAAAAAATATGGATGGGTGGAATGGAAAGGAAAAAGAAAGGGAAGATAGATTGCAATTGGGTTGGATCTGAGTTTCAGGACAATTTAATTTTTCAGAATTAAATAGAAATACCTGCCAAGCCGTCAGTCTTGGAGCTTCTACCTTTATGCCTCTGTGCCTCACAGATCTCTTGAATGTGGAGATATGAGCTGAATTTAAGGCCCTGCCCACAGCCCAGATGGTGCTGTAAGTGAGATAACTGTCCATAGCCAGGATCCGATCCATCTCCTCTTCCCTCAGAGTCACCAGTTCTTCTTTCTGTCTGCACCGCCTCCAGACTTTCACCGAAAAGTCATCCTTAGTGGAGGAACATGTAAAGGTTTTCTTTGAAAAGTTAACTACTGAGTCAATAAAGAGACTAAAAGCATCATAGTTCGCCCATTTCGTTTTCTGTATTAGGAAGGAAAAGAGCCCACCAATGTATTTAAAGGAAGCTTTAGGAAACATCAACTCGAGACTCAGGTCCCAGTGTGCTGTGGTGATCCAGACTTTCTGTACAATAGGTCCCTGAAAATGTTGAAATATGCATTGTAGAATAAACATTCCAAACTGGAAGGAAATTATCTCTGAACCATAAACGGCGACATTGACTTCTCTCCACTTGTAATATTTGCTAAGGGTTAAAACTAGCCGATATAGATTTAGCGGAAAGCTTTGATAGATAACTGCACAAATGCCATTCCTTAACATCAAAGAAGACATTGTCCTCATGAACCTCTCCCCCTGGTCAGTTTCTGGAGCAACGAGACCAACCATGGTCCACCTGAAATAGAGGAGAAGCTGAACCATCCCTGGGTACTGGACTCCTTCTGCAGGGAGCATCGGGTAGAAGAAAGGAAACAGAGTTTTATCCCTCAGAATCTGGGAAGCCAAATTGTAACTGATCTGAAAAGAATTAACAGAATGTCAAAGTTGGAAGGGACCTTGGAAGTCTTCTACTCCAACCCTCTGCTCAGGCAGGAAACCTTCTACCATTTCAGACAAATGTTTGTCCAACCTCTTCTTAAAAACTTCCAGTGTTGGAGCATTCACAACTTCTGGAGGCAAGCAGACGGTGTTTGATTCAAAATTGCACATAAACAAAGAAGAGGGGGTCAACTTATCTACCAAAGCACCAGAAGGCAAGACAAGAAACAATGGATGGAAACTAATCAAGGAGAGAAGCAACTTGGAATTAAGGGGAAACTTCCTTACAGTGAGGACAATTAACCAGTGGAACAGAAGTTGCCTCCAGAAGTTGTGGATGCTTCATCACTGGAGGTTTTTAAGAAAAGACTGGACAGCCAACTATCTGAAATGGCATAGAGTCTCCTGCTTGAGAAGGGAGTTGAACTAGAATACTTCCAAGGTCCCTTCCAGCTCTATTCTGATTGATTTTCTAACAGTTCCTCCAAGAAAGACATACCTGAGGGATTTTGTAGGTGCCCAACAAGGTTGAAATTTGGATGGAGATGCCAGACTCAGCCCCTTCCAGAACAGCCACCATGTTTCTCTGCCGTCCACATCTGTAGTTGGGAACATTGGCCTCCCCGTCCGAAAGCAGATCCAGCAACGGATCTGAAGTCATTTCTACCTTGAAGAAAACTTGATAAATATTGTAACCCAGAGTGATATTAGGCAAGAGGTGGACATTCTTGTTGATCTCCTCAGTGGCAAAAAGGAAGGGCAGAAATTTCCAATAATGATTGGATGATGGTCTACAGATACAAAAGAAAGATGAAAATAACTTTCTTTCCTGATAATACTGTACTTTTCATCCACTCATTACAATTATTCCTCCAAACAATTTTCAAACTTTGAAACTATTACACTGGGGGAGAAGGAATAATTGTTAGATCCCTGGCATGAACTCTTGAATGAGAATCAGAGATATTTGTAAACTCTCTGAAGTTTGGCTATGTTCTTAATTGGGATGCTTGGAAACTAGGAGTAAATGTTGGTGTGGATAAACAAGAATGGCGCTATCGCATAACTGATGCAAAGAGAAAATACGGCAGCCTCTGTGGTTGGATCAGGCCTCCTCAGAGTCCAGCTCAGCTGAGTGTTGAGGTGGAAGGGAGATGCCCTTTTGTTCCTCTCTGTCTACACTCTAGCTCTGCTCATAGGACAGAAAGGAAATGGAATGGGGCAAACATTGTGATTGGGTTCTAAAATTTTATTCTCACAATGAACATCGACACTTGCAGTGTGCAATAGAAGACAGAATTAGAAAGTAACTAAGCAAAAGGAGCAGAGAAAGGAGAGAAAGCACCTGGTGTTTTTGGAGAACTGGAACTGTAGACATTCATTGGAAATGGAGTGGCTCTAATGCAGTGCAGGACTTACTTAAGGAACTTGATTGAAGGACTTTGCTCAAAGCTTAATGATTCAAACCTAGTGTCCCTTGCAGAGATTATGCCGCTAATGAAATAATCTCCTGACTTGTAGTGATTGTCTGGGTCCACTTCACCCTGCTCCAGAGTCAGGAGGCATTTGGCTTTGCGTATCTCACAGGCTCCCCTTGGCCACAGAAGCAGGAGAAGTTGAAGCAGTAGCAACATGATTTGAGCCTTCTCAGTGGCACCTGGTTTTTAACAATGGATGAGATGAAGAGGTGGAAGAAACCAAAACCTCTTCCAGGAAAGTAGCTTCAGATCCAGTCAGAGCCCATCCAAGAGACATAAACACAGCACCTGCCTGTCCTGAATTCCAGCTCCAGCTTCCCTTTCCATCTCCAGAGTCATTTATGCATCTAGTATTGATAATATAGACCCCACCGGACGTTGCTTTGAGACTGGTATTGATATCAAACCAATTTCTGACATGTTTGCGTAAAATGTTCTGAAAGTTTGCAGAAAGGTCTCTAGGGTCCTAACATGAAAACAACAAAATCACTATAATTTGGACAATTGCAAGGAAGAGAAGCATCTGAGCCCTGAATGAGTCAATAGGAGGTGCTCAAAGGGAGAACTCAAAGTTGTGCCTCCAAACTTTGAAGATGGGACAATGTGGGAAACTGGAGAATTTTGCCCCAAATTTATATATATACATATGTGTGTATGTATGTGTGTGTTTGTGTGTATGTGTGTGTGTATATATATATTTGTTTTCATAGATTTTCACGGGTAGAGGTATGCAAGTTTTGGTGTATTCGGGACTTTTCCTGTGTAAGATTGAGACTATCTTGGCGATGTTTTGATGAGGTCCCACTTGTCATCTTCAGGCTGGTGTCTTCGGCTTCGTGTTTCTGCGAGGAAAGGGTGATCGGAGCTGCCATCTCTCTATAAATACTGGTGGGGAGGTGTGGGGTGCTGGCTTTGTTGCTGTGAGAGGGTTGGTTGCCTGTGTTGTTACATCTTGATTATAAAATTTAATATTTTATGAATGTTTATAATAGTTGATATATACTTTAAAAATATATCCATCTAAGCAAATGAAAGAGAAAAATGGTAAGATAATTGGTTAAGATTTAAGATTCAAGTAACGGGTTTTTGGGGATAATGGCATAGTTAAATAATAGATTTGAGTGAAATAACTGAGTAAAATATTAAGTTGTATTAATTGAAAAATAACATTTGTTAGGGATTTGTATGAATTTGTGACCGGATCAAGAGCTTTGTTTTGAAAAGATGTGTTTTATGTTTATGTTTTAAAATAATAAAAAACTTTTTATAAAAAAAAAAGACAGATTTTTCCCATACCAAAGATTCTTTGTAATTAACTTCATAGTCTTTAAATCAGCAGTCACCAACTGGTGGTCCGTGAGAAAATTTTGGTGGTCCGCAGAAAAATTATTTGCGGTTTTTATATTGCACTAAATCAGGGGTCCTCAAACTATGGGCCCTGGGCCGGATACATGTAATGAACGCTTGTGTTGCTGCAGAGAGTGTCTCCCCCTTCAGGGTCCATTTGTGTGGGGCAGAGGGGGGCAGAAATTCTGACTTGGGGTCTGCTTCAGTCTCCTGGTGCAGGGCTTTGGGTGAAGGCTGGAGGGAAGCACTGCTGGAGGTAAAGAGCCAGAGGGCCTTGTTCCAGTGGGAGTGGATCATGGCCTGGAATTGGCTGACCATGTCAACCTGCTGAGCCTCCAGGCCCCAGTACCTGGCCTTGAACTCCCGCAGGTCTTCCCTCTGCTTGAAAAGCTTATGCTCGTAGTCCTCAGTGAGGTGCTTCTGCTGATCCTCCTTCTTGGCCAGATCCAATTTGAACTGAGCCAGCCGTTTTGCCAACTCTTTCTTATGGTGGCTGCTTAGCTCCAACAACTGCTTCCTGTTAGGGCCCTAAGGAACCCAGGCAGGCAGGGGAGGAGTGACTGGGAGGGGAGGGTAATAGAGGCCAGCTAGGCACCCCTCAACGTGAGTGACATTAAGTTGGCCATACCCACCGAGTCACATGACCAGCTAGCCATGCCCACCCAGCCAGTCATTAGGCAGATCATATTAGTGGTCCGCAGGATTTAAAATTATGAATTTAGTGGTCCCTGAGGACTGAAAGTTTGGTGACCCCTGCTTTAAATCACTTTCACAAAGCATTTATAAAGTTTTCCAGCTACAACTCTAAAATCACATCTTGGCTGTATATTACAAAAGATTGCAAAAAAATAAAGTTTTTACAATGTTGGAAAGATGTGATGTTCTTTCTTTTTAAACGGACTGAAGAGGATCCCATCCACTCACTGGTAAACTTCTTTCAAACATTTGTTTGTTCATTCATTCATTCATTCATTCATTCAGCTTATTTGCCACCCATCTTGTTTTGAAACAACTCTGGGAAACTTATACCATTAAAATCCTAAAAGAGAAATATTTCTAAAATAATTAAAATGGAAACTAGAATCAAAATAGAATTATAGTTAAGCAATAGAGAGGGAAGGAGCTGGATATGTGGGGGGGTGGGATTGCCTCTTAGTTCATCAACCATCTCCATTGTGATGCTCCATCATTGGGAACTGAAGCTATCTACAGAATCAGGTCCTAAAGCTTAAGGAACAAAATATGGTATTTTATTTGATGCCCATAATATCCAAAATTTGAGGTAAAGTTCTGTCCCCAGTGAAATGGAAGTTCCACCCCTTGCAATGAAGGCCTGTCTACTCACCCTTTATTTTGTTTTATTTTGTTCAATTTCACCATCATTTGAGACTACAGTTGAAGTGCAGTTTTCTAGTATGGTGATGTCCCAAAGGTGCTTTTTTCAAGAGGTAACTGGATTGTTTTGTTTTTCTTTGAAGACATTTCACTTCTCATCCAAGAAGCTTCGTCAGCTCTAACTGGAGGGTGGGGAATGGAAGGATTTATACTCCTTGCAGACATCTGGTCATTTGCTTCCTTTTAGAGCAGGAGTGTCAAACTCATGTCATCACAGTGGCAACACGTAACATATTGGGACTTTTTCCCCCTTCACTAAACCAGGTGGGAGCAGGGACAGCACTTGACGCATCCAGCCCGCAGGCCACGAGTTTGACACCCCTGTTTTAGAGAGTCATTGAGGCCACTTGGAGGTTGATCTGTGTCCTCGGGGGTCACCTAAGTAGTGCAAGTGGGTGTGGAGCCTTCTTGGAACTGCTGAGAGGACTGTGTTGAGGACTGGAGAGAGATGATGTCATATCCCTCCCCCTCACCCCAATCTGGGAAGTCTTGTCTCCTCTGCAGATGCATCATATTAACATAATTAACTCATTTCTTATTTTGTCCTTCCCTAGTTTCATCACAAATTAATTATTTAATTATTAAATAAATTATTTTACATTTTGATGATTATCTTTAGTTAGTCTTACATTCTTTGTATGTTTATTTCTTTTGATTTTAAATAACCTTAATTGTCAAAAGAAGCATACAAACTCAATAATATGCAATAAATAATTAAGTGTAATGAGCTTAAGAAACTACTAAATAATCAGATACCGACTTTTATCATTAAATGTTCCTTAGTATTTAGATCTGGTCTCAGGATGATAATGTAGCACTTGGGGAAGAAGATGCAGCCCAGCAGGCCAGCCCCAGAAGCCAAGATGGAGAAAACCTGCACGGCCACCATGGATTTCCCTTTGGTGCTCAAGTAGGTGGGCAGGAAGGAGATCCAGACGCTGCAGAAGACCAGCATGCTGAAGGTGATCAGTTTGGCTTCGTTGAAGGCCCCAGGCAGGTTCCTGGCCAGGAAAGCCACTGTGAAGCAAATGGCAGCAAGGAAACCCATGTAGCAGAGAACCACATAAAACATGGTCACAGAGCCTTCATTGCACTGAAGGATGATCACTCCTGATTGGGAGTGCAGGTCAAAATCAGGAAATGGAGGAGAAACTCCCAGCCAGATTGCACAAATTACAATTGTTCCAGCAGAACCAGAAAGGATGATGGAGTTGGCCAAGCTCTTCCCCAACCATCTCCTCACCCTGTTCCCTGGTTTCGTGGCCAGGAAGGCCAGCACTACCGTGATTGTTTTGGCTAACACACAAGACACAGCTACTGAGAAGATGATGCTGAACATTGTTTGTCGGAGAAGGCAGGTGGCTTTCCTTGGTCGGCCAATGAAGAAAAAAGAGGACAAGAAGCAAAGCAAGAGGGAAACCAGGAGGATGTAGGACAGGTCACGGTTGTTAGCTTTGACAATGGGAGTTTCTAGGTATTTAAGGAATATGACTAAAACAAGGCCTGTTGTTAGAAACAAGAGTACAGCAAAGGAGACCAGGATGATGCCCAGAAGTTCTTCATAGGACAGGAAGGTTATTCTTTTGGGGATACATTGGATTCTGTCATCAGTGGAATATTTATCATCTGGACACTTGGTGCATTTTTCAGTATCTGAGAAAATAGTAAGTAATATTATTTCTATAGTTCCTCCATTCACATTCCAAGAAAGACCTTCTTTCCGAAGAAAGAAGAGACAGGAATACCAGAGTTCCTGTGGTGTCACCCACCTTCCTGTGTAGAGATGGTCCTCTCCGGACAAGGAATACAATCATAGCAGCAAATTGGTTCTTCTTTCCGAGCCCGTTTTACAAATCCAGGGTGACACTTCTCCACACATTTGGACTGAGGCAGAGACTAAACAGAAAAACAACATTCATTCCAAAATATCTGCCAAATTTTTATTTATTAGATTGATTGATTAAAATAAAATGAAACTGTGCTTAAGAAAAACACTTCTCAGCAATAGATCAAGAAAACATAAAACATTGCAAAGCCACTCCCCTTTGAAAATGATCCAAATCCTTGTTCCACTTAAGATATAAAGAATATATTCCTCACAGACTAGGGCTATCAACTTCAAATGAGGTATGATTTAGTTATATCTGTACATTTATATTTTTCAATTCATACAACTGCCATGCTGGTGAAATAAGACTAAACATTACTGCCTAGTTTCTAGAACTATAGTAAGGATGAGTGGAGGTGAAATCTTGAAAACATGTCACTTAAAAAGGGTAAGCCAGGCATGTTTTCCTGCAGCCCATGGGACATGAGTATGAACCCTGTGTGGGAAAGGGATATTTCTAAGGCCAAGTGAGGTATTCAAGAGAAGGTCATTTCCATTGAAGAATTACAGTTTTGTTGTCAGTCTCTACTTGTGTCCAACTTTTTCAGCCCCCAAGAACCAAAGCACTCCGGGACCCACTGTCCTATATTGTCTCTCAAAATTAGAGCTACAATTAGATGACATGGAAAGAGAGACCCACATTTATTTATTACTTAAATTTGGAGAAATCTTTGTTTCAGTGGAAGACTTAAGGTAGCTGGCAATCAAGATAAACAATTGCATTCAAGGGGTTTTTAGATGGATTACAAGCCAAAGATCAAATCTAGGTAGCATTTCATTACAAATGGATCCTCATTGTCTCATTATTTCAAGAGTCAAGAAAGTTTTTTGGGAGGGTCAATGTCATTTTCCATCCTTCATTTTTCTAGTTTAAGGCATTATCACATATTGGACAAGTCATTGTGGTTCCATATTGATTGAACACCTTGGATGACCTTCCTAGCAGCAGAAGGCCTATCCCAGTGGGGTGAAACAAAAGCATGAATTACTGTGGTCAGATATGGGCTGTTAAAAAAATATCGGAGCCTGCTCTTTCAGGGGATCCTAACACCAACCATATAGACCGAGAAAAGTTGCCAATATTTTCAACTACCTTGTTGAGCCACTTTAGCCGTGAAAGAGCATCTTGGTTGATAATAAACCTCTGTCTTTCCAAACTCCCCAGTTGCTCTTTGATGGGATCCTCCTTGGAGAGAAATAACCAACTTATGATATTCAGATCTGCTGCTACATTTCCACTTTGGTCCAAGTATAGTTTCTCCCAGGAAAAATTGCAAAACTCATTCTTCTTCAGAAACGGATGGAACTAGAATTGAAACATCCAGGAATTTTGAAAGCAACTTGAAACATCCTAATAGGAGGAGCCATTTTAAAGCTGAACTAGTGAATAAGAGATGTTCAGTCCCCTCTACACTATTGGCCTGAATAGCAATAGCACCTATACTTATATACCTCTCCACAGTGTGTTTATAGCCCTCTCTAAGTGATTTATAGAATCAGTAACAATGTGGGAACCCATTTTACCAACCTGGAAAGGATGGAAGGCTGAGTCAACCTTGAGCTGGTCAGGATCGAACTCCTGGCAGTGAGCAGTGAGTTAGGTTTAGGGTTAGGGATAGGGATAGGGATAAGGATAGGGATAGGGTTAGCATTAGCATTAGCATTAGCATAAATGGCACGGCTAAATGAAAAGACTGAGTAGCCATAAATCTGTAAGGCTTTAACTGGATTCTTGCAGTGAGCAGGGATTAGGTGAAATGCTCCCAGGTTTAGCTGAAATTTATGAATATATAATGACAAACAAATATAATTGTCACAGTGCCTGCTCTTTGGAACATAATCTTGTAAACTAACCTTAAGGTGGTCAGGATTGAACTCCTGGCAATGAGGAGTGAGTTAGCCAGCAATATTTGCCTTGTAACCTCTGCACCACTATGGCTAAATGCAAAGACTGAGTAGCCATCAGTCTGAAATGCTTTAATTGGATTCCTGCAGTGAGCAGGGATTAGGCGAAATGCTCCTAGGTTTAGCTGAAATTTATGAATATAAAATTCTATCATGCTAATTACAAACCCATAAATACAATAATTTATTTACAATTTATACGTTTTAAATAATTTTATAATAGCAGTGTTTAATATCAAAATATAATTGTCACAGTGCCTGCTCTTTGGAACATTATTTATTTATTTATTTATTATTATTTAAATTTTTATACTGCCCTTCTCCCAAAGGACTCAGGGCGGTGCACAGCCAACAATAATACACACATATACATAAAATTTAAAAACAGTTTAAAATATATTAAATAGTTCAGCCCCATTATTATTAAAAAACTGAAAACAACTCTTCAAAATCATTAAAAATCATGTTTAGGCCAGCCCATCTTGTTGGAACAATAGCGTCCTGAGGGCACGGCGAAAGGTGCGTAGGTCAGGGATCATCCATATCTCCGGGGGCAATTCATTCCAGAGGGCAGTGCCCCCACAGAGAAGGCTCTCCCCCTGGGGTCGCCAGTCGACATTGTTTGACCGATGGACACCGTGAGGAGTCCCCCTCTGTGGGAGCGTATTGGTCGGTGGGAGGCTATCGGTAGCAGAAGGCGATAATCCTGTGAACTAAATCTGGCCTCAGCTTGGCCAAATCTGTTGGTTTTCTGGAGAACAATGGTTCCCCTACATCAGCAGGGGAAATAGGAACTAGGATTGATGGAACTAGGATTGATGGATCCTTGTCAGGACCCCATACCTGCCATGGCTCTAGCCTTGGAGCCCCAAATCTCTCTTTCTTCTCCGTTTTTCTCCTCTTAGATAGTGAGGAATATGCAACATTCAAGACATGGGCCAGAGTCTTAGCAACGGTATAAAAACGGTGTTCATTTTTTATCTGAATTCTATTCTTTTTCTCTTGCATGTCCAGTGGTGCTATCTGGGTGCATCGTCTCCGGCCCTTGACAGAAAGGACATCCTTTGAAAAAGAACAGTGAAAAGACTGGTCTTCAAATTTGGAATCCTGAAAAAGATAGGGTTGAAAGGCATCATCATTTGGCCATGTTCTTTCCTGGAAAGTAAAGGCCCAAATACTATGGATATATTTGGAAAATGTATGACTTTTTATTGTCATTTTCTCCATGAATGTGGTCATCCAGACTTTTCCTTCAATGGGTCCTGGCAAACCTTCAATTGTTAAATGGATGTGGCGGATTCTATCCACAATGGAAGCAAATTCTATGTAGTGAACAAAGACATTGACTTTTCTCCACTTAGAGATGGCATTTCTGAGAGGTTCTGTAGGTGTAGTTATTGAGAATTGTTGTGAGATTACAACACAAATTCCATTTCTGACAAGCATAGGAGTGAAAGTTCTCATGAAATTCTCTCCCTCCTCTGTGTCTGTTGAAAAGAGACCAATCAAAGTCCAACTGAAATGGAGGAGGAGTTGGACAATTCCTGGATACTGGATCCCATTTTTGGGAAGCATCTGATGGAAAAAAGGAATTTGACTTTTATCACTCAGAGCCTCTGAAACAATTCCATAACTGATCTGAAGAAGAAATGAAGAATGGTGTATTATATTTAGATCAGATCAAGTCCAAAATGTAAGCTTTTAACACATGCAGTGTGGTTCTCACAAACATATTAGAATAGTCGATTGTTATTAACCCTTAAGCCATATCAAGGTAAAGAATACAAAGTGCAGAATATTAACAAGATTGAATATAATCATTTGTCTAATCTGGGGTCTAAGATACTGCTCTTTCTCTTTTCTAATAAAACTGACATTCCAATACTAGACGTGCTAAGTCTTCTATCTCTAGAGCACTGCAAATACAATCAGTTCATTTTAGAGATTTACTTAAATGTTCCATATTTAACATTGTGTCCAGCTGCTCAAGTCTTGCTTGAGTAAATATTTATGCCTCCTGTGGATCCCAATCCCTACCCATGACAATGGCCATGGTGTAAAGCAGCTCATGAATTCCATAGAAAAGACATGATTGGGAAACTTCTGGCAGTGACATCATTGCGAACGGGCGAGGAAACAGAGGCGTCGTTTCTGAAGCCCAAAAATTCTCCATTAGTTGCTCTTTAAGGGCATTCCCGAACTTGGAACGATTGGGAAAAGAAAGAGAAATTCGCAAAGACCCCTGGTGTTACGCTAGCGTCAGGGAGGATGAGCGATTAACCTCTTAAATTGGTGGAGAAGAAGTCGGCCTTTCCGGCAGACAGGAGGATGGCGCCTGCCTAGATTGAAGCAAAGAGTGGAAAGCAATTTAAAGTGACAGTCAAAAGATCCTCTACAACAAAGGCGGTAAGCAGGAGATGCGCGACTGAAGCAGGGGAGGAAAATTGGAAATACGACAGCGGCGGGACAAAGGAGAAAGGAAAGCAGATGAAATAAATACAGCGTGGAAGAGAGGGACCCATAGAATGACTAAGCAAATATAACGTGACAGAGAGGGAGCGCTTGAAGAAGGCGAAGGCAGACGAACTTGAATGGAAGGAACAGGCTGCGGATCCGTGAGATAGAAGCTCTGTTTGAACTTTGGATTTACAATGATTTAAATTTAAATTTAAAAGGACCTGAAAACTGAACGCAGAAACTGAAATACTGGAACTCAAGCGGAAGGAATAAGCTGTGGAATTTGTGAGCATAGAAGATTTGCTTAGACTTTGGATTTATAAACCTAAAAAAACCCCTTGAAAATTGAATGCAGTGATTGAAAGACCGGGACTACAAAAACTGATACAGACAGACATAGATCACGACCTGACTTAAGAGGAAAGTGAATACTGTTATTGGGGGAAAAAAAAGTTAATATTTAAAAGCTAATACATTTAATATCTATAGAATTAGAATCATATATAAGCAATAATTTATATATAAATGTAAATTATATTGTGAAATTATAAAAGGTGATAAAAGAAAGATAAGGAATTGCTGTTAGAGAGATTGATTGGAATTTTGATATGAATGTGAATGAGCTGATTATACTCTTGAGATAGATAATAGATAGTGATTGAATAGATTGGTAATTAGAAAATTAGGAAAACTAAAAACTGTGATTGATGAATTAAGTATAAGTAAACTGATTTGTATTGTGAATAGGAATTAACTGATTAAGTGGGGTAACTGGGAAATAATAGAAATAAGGCATGTGAGGAATAAGTGATTGTGTGGGGGAAAAGGAAATTATTAAGAAATAATTTAAAACTTTATGTTAAGGTGGGAAAGTTTTACACGATTACTGAAAATGTCTACAACATCCACCATAACAAAAACAGGGGAAAAAACCTATAACAAGCACGACAGTAATGACTGCCTCCCCACTACAACAAAAAACAATAGATAGCATGGTAGGAAAAGAAAAAGAAAAATTGGAAATGTCACCAAATGTAATACAGAATATGTTTCAAATGATTCAGGAATCACTACTCAAAACACAAGAAAAAATAGCAGAAAATCAGGAAGAAATGAGAATGTTCCATGCAGAGATTAGAAATGAAATAGGAGAAGTTAAGGAGGACATTAAGACCATGAATGATAAAATTGGGGGTATCCAACAATCCATAGTAGAGAATGAACAGAAAATTAGAAAAGCAGAAACGAAAATAGATCATATAGAATTAAAAGTAGAAGCAATGGAACAAAAAACTTTACAACTAAATAAAGAAATGTCAGATTCATTAGCCATGCTTGAAATGGAAAAGGCCTCATATTTTTTGCACTTTCAGAACATACCAGAGGAAAAAGATGAGGATCTAGAAGAAAAAATGGTGGAGATCATCTCAGGAATGACCCAAAAAGATCAAAAGGAAATAAAAGGACACCTGGAGGAAACATATTGTGTACAAACAAATTATATAAGGAGGTATAGATTAGCGAGAGAAGTCCACGTTAAATTTCCAAAGAGATCTATTCGGGAGGAAGTCTACAGGAAATGCAGAGAAGAAACAGTGACTTATAATGATAAAGAAATCATAATTTTAAAACAGATACCCCGAAGAATAAGAAGCATACGGCAGCAATATCAGTTCTTAACATCATTATTGATTAAGTATAAAATAATGTATAGATGGTTGCCAATAGAGGGGATCTTAATTACGTGGGAAGATAAAAAATACAAAATAGACACTCTAGAGAAGGCAAGGGAATTTCATAGCACGCATTTTAGGCTGGAAGGAAAGCGGGAAAGTAAGGAAGAAAGTGATAGTAGAAGTCAAGAAGAAGAACAAACAGAAACAAGCCGAGAAAAAAAAAAACAAGAAAGAGGCAAGAAAAAGAAAGGGAGGAGAGAGAAGGCGCAAAGGCAAAGTCACGGATGGAAACAAGACACACACAAAAACAGATACAGTAGGCAATGGATGAACTAATTAAACTCTTTTCGGTAAACATTAATGGATTAAATGCTCCAAAAAAAAAAAAGAAATAAAACATTTTCAAAACTACGAAAATTAGAAGCAGATGTGATATGTCTGCAAGAAGTACATATCCAAAAAGAGCATCAGAAAATTCTAGAAAACCCCAAACTAGGAAGGCTATATACATCCCTGTCCCGAAAAAAGAAAAAAGGAGTAGCGATTTACATAAAAGAAAAAATTCAATCCACATTAGTTTATGCCGATGATGAAGATAGAGTGGTGATAGTAGAATTAGGAACAGGAAAGGGAAAAAATGTTAATAGCAGTGATATATGCACCCAACCAAAAACAACAGGAATTTTTTAAAGATCTACATACAAAATTAGCAGAACCAGAATGTGAAAACATCTGTTTAATAGGGGACTACAATGGAATAGTAAATGTAAACAAAGATTACAAAACTGACCCCCCAAAAAAAAAGAAAAGAAAAGAAAAGAAAAAGGATATACTTCCAAAAGAATTTTTTAAAATGGCTGAAGAATTAAACTTGAGAGACACTTGGAGGGAAATACATGAAGATGAGGCCCAGTACCCTTTTTACTCCCACCCACACAACTCTTGGTCAAGATTGGACATGGCCTGGATGACCCCAAATATTCAAACAATGGTAGAATCAATGGAGATAGGCATAAACCAATGGGCAGATCACAGTCCACTACTCATAAATTGGAAAGGGGAAAAGAGGTTAAAGAGATGGACAATGAATCAAAGAATATGTAAAGAAAAAGAATTTAATTTGATGTTAGAAAAGGAAATTAAAATATTCTTTCAGATAAATAAAAAAGAGGAAACTTCCTTACAAAATACATGGGATACTTTAAAAGCATACATAAGGGGCCTGGTAATTGCATATATGGGGAAGAAAAATAAAGAAAAGAAACAACAATTAGACAAATTAGAGAAAGACCTAAGACAAATAGAACAAAAACTGCAGAAAACCCCCCAAGATAAAACAATAAAAGAAGAATGGAAAATAATTAAACATCAACTGAATCTGATAAACCAAAGGGAATTAGCCCAAAAAATAAAAATGGTGAAACAAAATTATTTTGAATATGCAAACAAGACAGGCAGGTGGTTAGCCTATAAACTGAAGAAAGAAAGGAATAAAAGAATGATACATCAATTGAGAGATGATAAAGGGGAAATCCAACATAAAAGAGAGGCCAAAAAAGAAATTATTAAGAAATTCTATGCAAATTTATATAAACAAGAAGAAGTAGAAGAAGAAAAGATAAAACAATATATAGGAAAATCCGACATGCCAAAAATTACAGAAGATCAAAGAGAAATGCTCAATAGGCCAATAACTAAATCAGAATTAGGCGAAGTACTGAAAAAGCAAAAAAATAACAAAACACCGGGACCCGACGGGCTACCGGTGGAAATATATAAAATAATGCAAGAAGTACTGGGAGAAAATATGTTGATGTTATACAATGAAGCCATGGAGAAAGCTAAAATTCCAAAGACATGGACAGAACCAATAATCACAATCATACCAAAAGAAGATACAGATCTCCAGCAAATTCAAAACTATAGACCTATCTCATTACTGAACACTGATTACAAAATATTTGCAGCAATTCTGGCCGAGCGAATTAAATTAGTACTAAATACATACATACATGCAGACCAAAATGGATTTTTGCCGGGACGCCAAATAAAAAACAATATGAGAATAATACTTAACACTCTAGAATACTATGAATCACATCCGGAAAAACAGGCTTCGTTGGTTTTCCTTGACGCCCAAAAAGCTTTCGATTACCAAAACTGGAAATTTATGATTAGACAACTACAAAATATGCAAATTGGGGCAAAATTTGGGAAAATTATAGAAGAAAAAAATAAAATACTTAGGAACCTGGCTATCCACAAGAACTTCAGCAATAAAAGAAAATAATTATGACAAACTAATAGAACAAACAAAGAAGGATTTAGAAAAATGGAAAAACTTACACATCTCATTTTTAGGAAGAATTTCAGCCATTAAAATGACTATACTGTCTAAATTTCTATATCTGTTTCAGGTTACCCCAATAAAAATAGACAAATCGTTCTTTGAAAATTTGAATAAAATGACATCTAAATTTATATGGCAAGGGAAAAAGCCACGAATAAAATTTAAGCTGCTTCAAGACACAACAGATAGAGGAGGAGCTGCACTCCCAGATTGGGAGACATATTATCAAGCAGCAGTACTGTCCTGGGTCAAAGACTGGATAGAATTAAAAAATCTCAGAACCTTAACAATTGAGGGACACGAACTTCAAATTGGCTGGCACTCCTTTATGTGGGACGAAAGATACAAAACACATTCATACTTTAAAAGACACACAATAAGAAACTCATTATTACAAATTTAGCTCAAAATCAAAAAGCAACACTATATGAAAATACCAAATTGGCTATCACCAGTAGAATCAATTAGACACCCAAATTTAACAGATAAGATAAAAATAATTAGATATAAAGATTTAATTGACTATCAAGGTAAACTGAAGACAAAACAACAAGTGGAGACAGACATAGAAAGGGAAATAGATTGGTGGACGTACACCCAAATACAGTCTAAATATAGAGAACATATAAAAATATATGAAATTCATAAACAAAAACAAGAAATAGATAAAATTATACTAGATTCAGAAAATAAACTAATTAGCAGAATTTACAAATTTCTTTTACGCTACAAAATGGAAGAAGAGACAGTCAAGGAAATGATGATTAAATGGGCTCAAAACATCAAACATACAATAAACTTGGATAAATGGGAAAAGTTTTGGCAAGTAAAAATAAAATTAACAAGAGCAGTGGCGTACAAGGAAAACCAACTGAAAATGTTTTATAGGTGGCACATGTCTCCAACTAGACTGACAAAAATACAACCTAAAAATAGTCCGATCTGCTGGAAGTGTAAGAAGACAAAAGGAACCTTCTATCATTTATGGTGGACATGCCTGGCAGCAAAGAAATTTTGGTCTAATATTAAAAAATGGTTGGAACAAATAACAGAAACACAGATAGACAAAGAACCAGAAACATTTTTATTAGGAATCTTTAATAAATCATACCCTAAAGATGTTAAATATCTCACAATTCACATACTAACAGCTTCAAGAATAATATACGCAAAAAATTGGAAACAAGGAAAAATGCCAAACGAAACAGAATTAACAGAAAAAAAATTAGAATGTGCTGAAATGGATAGGTTAACCAAAGAGATACAAGAAAGAGAAGAATCAGATTAGTATAAAATATGGAATAAATGGTATAATTGGTTAAAAACTAGAAATAAACAAAAAACCTAGAGAGGAAATATTACCGATATAGAAAATGTTATTATATTAAGGTGAAGAAATATATAACAAGCAGAATGTCTCCTTGAAACAATCCTTAAGAAGGAAACAAAATTTCTTTTGTTTATATGTTGTATAAATGTTTGTTGTGTGTATGATATGTTATATTTTTTTAATATTTATACTCTAATAAAAAATTATTTTTTTAAAAAAAAGAAAAAACATGATTGAATCTATTACCCACCCACCAACAACCTGCTCACTTTGCCAGATAGAGAAACAAAAAAACAAACCTGCGGGACTTTGTAGGTCCCTACTAATGTTGACATTTGAATGGAGATGTCATCAAAAGATCCATCAAGAACAGCCATCAGGTTGTCCTTCTTTCCACAGCTGTAATTGGGAATATTGGCTTCTCCAGTAGAAAGTATGTCCAGCAAGGAATCTGAGGTCCCAAGGGTGTTGAAATAATTGTCATGGATGTTGTAGCCAAGTGTGAGATTGTACAAAAGCTGAGACTTTTTATTGACTTGCTGAATGGCAAAAATGAAGCTTAGGATTCTTGCTGGATCAGTAAATAAACTACTGTAAAAAATGGTCATGATAACATCATCTCTAACAACAGCAACAAAATATATTTTCATTTGTTCCTTTCTTTCCACAAGCCAATTCAGACTTAAGCCAAAAGTGTGCAAAATAAGAATAAAGTTATAGTCACCCATCACCATTTAATTGTTATGAGTGTTGAGAAGGTGGGATGGAGATTTAATATTTAAAATATATCAGTAGTTGTAATAGTGCTCATATTTAATTTGTGCAATGACCAAGATTCAAAATCATTCAATCATTAAAATAAAATCATCAGCAAAGAAGACTAATAAATGATCCAGAAAAGACCAGCTGCCTGCAATTACTGCAGGTTCGAATCTCGCCAAGGCTCAAGGTTGACTCAGCCTTCCATCCTTTCTAAGGTAGGTAAATTGAGGACCCAGTTGTGGGGGCAATAAGCTGACTTTGTATAAATATACAAAAGGATGAAGGCTATTGCTGAGCACATTGTAAGCCGCCCTGAGTCTCCGGAGAAGGGTGGCATATAAATCAAATTAAAAAAAAAAAAAGCAATTCTAAAAACAACCCATCCTCTATTGCATACCAGGGCCAGGCACTGAATATCAAGGAATGGTTATAAAAATGGGGAAATAGATGGGGCAGAGGCAGCTACAAACTTTTCAATAAGCTAGTTGTGATTAACTCAGCATTGTACAAGAGGGGAGAATAATTTGGACTTTGGTGGGCGGTGTTCCATCTTTGGATTTGGGTCTTTTAAAATAAGACATAGGAGAGAATCGATGGAAATCTCAATGATTCAAGAAATTAAACAGGTCCTGCAATATAGGAGTAACTGAAAGAAAAGAAGAAGAGTGTTAGGACTGCAAATGGAAGGAATGCAACTCCATCACACTGAATGACTTACGAGGGAGCTTGAGTATAAGGAGCTGTGTTGAAAGACAGCATTATTTCGGATATTATTGTGGCAATGGAGACGATACTAATGAGGTGGTCTCCTGGCCTGTAATAGCTCCGTAGGTTTTTTCCCTCATGTTCCTCCAAACTCAGCAGGCACTTCATTCTCAGCTTCCCAGAGACTGGATGGGACATCAGCAGCAGCAGAAGAAGAAGGAGGAGGTCCATAATTCATGGGGTTGAATCAATCCCCTTCCTGTTTCTAAGGAAGAACAAGAGCATTTGAAGAATTCAACGCACCATTCAAAAATGGAAATAAGAGTGACTTTCTTGACTGAGAGAGAGATTAACAGAACTTCACCTGGAAAGGAGAGAAAGTAATGGTACATTCAATAAGCACAGTCCCTGAATGTCCCAAAATTTGTGCCACACAGAGTGTGACCTGAGACATTTATCCTTTTCTGATGCAAAGTCCCTTTCAAGTTGTTTCAGTCTGATGTTTACATCAAAGGCGATCACTGGAGAAATATCAGGAGAGATCTCACAGACCAGGATTTTAATAATTACTGTAAGAAGCAACATCTCCTCTGGGGATCCTGAACTACTTCTGGGCCTCCATGTACAGAGGAGAAGCTGGAGAAAAGCATAGTGAAAAATCATAGATATACCCCTAGAGGGCACTGATCTGAAAAGGTTGTGTTCCTTCCTTTCTGAAAAGGTCTAGATGCTGAAGAAAGATAGTTGACACCCAGGAAATTGGGTATTGTCCTTCAATGTACTCTCTTGTCTCCAGAGACTCCTGGGGAAGGTCACCCAGAACTATAGAGGAAACTTTCAGATTTGGGTTTTCCCAGATGTGCCAATATGATATCTCCAATAAAATGGAACTTTGAGGAAATTCAACCTTCAGAGTTTTCTTTCATGGGGGTGTTACTTGGAACCTTGACACTTAGGTTGATGATGCTTAATTCTAATATTGCCTGTCTTCTAATGTTAAGGAAGAAATCTGTAACCATGAACCCTGCCTAATGTTAAGAATAGGACCTGTTTGTAATTTACTTTTCTTTTAGATCTCCATGTATTCATCACAAATTGGAAGTGATTTTAAAATTGCTCATGCAATAGTGAAATTTCATTTGTCCTAGAAATATCAACTTTGGGGTGATATTTGAGACAAAGGGTCTGTAAATAGATAATTGGCCAACTGTATCATTGGGTAAATATGGAATACGTCATGGAGATAGACTTTTTTTTCTTTCTACTTGCCCTTCAAATTACAATTCATTACCCTTATTCATATAAGACATCGAGAACCTTTATACTTTGAAGTGCCTTTGTTTACTAAATAAACAGCAGAGAGTACGATGTCCCAGTTGGACAAGTCGCCAGATTCCTCCTCAGAAGTCAGCTCAAGTGAGGATAAGCTCATTTCGGGAATGTCAGGAACTGGGTTCATTAATGGCTCTGAACACCTGGCCAGAAGAGTTTTAGACTTTCCCCAGGTACAACTGGGGAAAGTTTTCCAAAAACAACTCTAAAATCACCTCTTTGCTGTATATTACGAAAGATTGCAAAAAATAAAGATTTTGCTAAGTGGGAAAGATGTGATGTTCTTTCTTTTTATATGCACTGAAGAGGATCCCACCCACTGACTGGTAAACCTGTTTCAAACATATGTCTGTTTGTTTATTTATTCAGTCAGTCAGTCCTATACAATAATAAAATCTAGTTTCTTCTCTTGTCCTTCCCTAGTTTCATGACCATTTAAATTATTAATTAATTTATTTTACACTTTGATGATTATCTTAAGTTAGTCTTACATTCTTTGTATGTTTATTTCTTTAGATTTTAAAAACCTTAATTGTCAAAAGAAGCATACAAACTCAATAATAACTGCAATAAATAATTAAGTGTTATGAGCCTTAGAAACTACTTCATGATCAGATACCGACTTTTATCATTAAATGTTCCTTAGTATTTAGATCTGGTCTCAGGATGATAATGTAGCACTTGGGGAAGAAGATGCAGCCCAGCAGGCCAGCCCCAGAAGCCAAGATGGAGAAAACCTGCACGGCCACCATGTATTTCCCTTTGGTGCTCAAGTAGGTGGGCAGGAAGGAGATCCAGACGCTGCAGAAGACCAGCATGCTGAAGGTGATCAGTTTGGCTTCGTTGAAGGCCCCAGGCAGGTTCCTGGCCAGGAAAGCCACTGTGAAGCAAATGGCAGCAAGGAAACCCATGTAGCAGAGAACCACATAAAACATGGTCACAGAGCCTTCATTGCACTGAAGGATGATCACTCCTGATTGGGAGTGCAGGTCAAAATCAGGAAACGGAGGAGAAACTCCCAGCCAGATTGCACAAATTACAATTTTTCCAGCAGAACCAGAAAGGATGATGGAGTTGGCCAAGCTCTTCCCCAACCATCTCCTCACTCTGTTCCCTGGTTTCGTGGCCAGGAAGGCCAGCACTACCGTGATTGTTTTGGCTAACACACAAGACACAGCTACTGAGAAGATGATGCTGAACATTGTTTGTCGCAGAAGGCAGGTGGCTTTCCTTGGTCGGCCAATGAAGAGAAAGGAGGACAAGAAGCCAAGCAAGAGGGAAACCAGGAGGATGTAGGACAGGTCACGGTTGTTAGCTTTGACAATGGGAGTTTCTAGGTATTCAAGGAATATGACCAAAACAAGGCCTGTTGTTAGAAACAAGAGTACAGCAAAGGAGACCAGGATGATGCCCAGAAGTTCTTCATAGGACAGGAAGGTTATTCTTTTGGGGATGCATTGGATTCTGTCATCAGTGGGATATTTGTCATCTGGGCAGCTGGTGCATTTTTCAGTATCTGAGAAAACAGTAATATATTTTTTTTTAGTCTCTCCTTTCACATTCCAAGAAAGACCTTCTTTGGATGACAGCTGATACCGAGAGACAGGAAAGCCAGAGTTCCTCTGGTGTTACTCACCTTCCTGTGTGGAGATGGTCCCCTCCGGACAAGGAATACAATCATAGCAGCACATTGGTTCTTCTTTCCGAGCCCGTTTTACAAATCCAGGGTGACAATTATCCACAAATTTGGATTGAGGAAGAGACTAAGCACAAAAACAAAATCCATTCCAAAATATCTGCCAAATTTTTCTTTATTAGAAATTTGTGTTTATTAAGTTGATTAAAATAAAATGAAACAGAAAGACACTTCTGAGCAGTTGATCAAGAAAAGGTTTCTTTTGGACTACATAAAATATTGCAAAGCCCCTCCCCTTTGAAAATAATCCAAATCCTTCTTAAAATATGAAGAAAAAATTCCTCACAGACTAGGGCTGTCAACTTCAAATGAAGTATTATTTAGTTATATTTGTACACATATATTTTCAATTCATACAACTGCCATGCTGGTGAAATAAGGCTAAACATTACTGCCAAATTTCTAGAACTATAGTGAGGATGAGTGGAGGTGAAATCATGAGAACATGTCACTTAAAAAGGGTGAGCCAGGCATGTTTTCCTGCAGCCCATGGGACATGAGCATGAACCCTGTGTGGGAAAGAGATATTTCTAAGGCCAAGTGAGGGATTCAAGACAAGGTCCTTTCCATTGAAGAATTACAGTTTTGTTGTTAGTTATTACTTGTGTCCAACTCTTTCAGCCCCCAAGAACCATAGAACTCCAGGACTCCCTGTCCTCCACTGCCTCTCAAAATTAGAATTACAATTAGATGACATAGAAAGACAGACCCACATTTATTTATTGTTTAAATTTGGAGAATTCTTTGTTTCAGTGGAAGACTTAAGGTAGCTGACAATAAAGATAAGCAATTGCATTTAAAGGATTTGTAGATGGCTTAAAAGTCAAAGACCAAATCTAAGTAGTATTTCATCATAAAATGACCATCATTATTTCAAGTGTCAAGAACGACACTTGAACGGTGTTGGGGTGAAGGTAACTTTCAGTCCTTCATTTTTCTAGGTGAAGGCACTATCTCGCATCAGAAAAGTCATTGTGGTTCCACATTGATTGAACACCATGGATGACCTTCCTAGCAGCAGGAGGCCTATCCCAGTGGGGTGAAACAAAGGCATGAATAACTGTGGTCAGATATGGGCTGTTAAAAATATCTTAGACTGCTCTTTCAGGGGACCCTAACACCAACCATATAGACCGAGAAAAGTTGCCAATATTTTCAACTACCTTGTTGAGCAACTTTAGCCGTGAAAGAGCATCTTGGTTGATAATAAGCCTCTGTCTTTCAAAACTCCCCAGTTCCTCTTTGATGGAATCCTCCTTGGAGAGAAATAACCAACTTATGATATTCAGATCTGCTGCTACATTTCCACTTTGGTCCAAGTATAGTTTCTCCCAGGAAAAATTGCAAAACTCATTCTTCTCCAGAAAAGGATGGAACTAGAATTGAAACATCCAGGAATTTTGAAAGCAACTTGAAACATCATAAAAGGAGGAGCCATTTTAAAGCTGAGCTTGTGAATAAGAGAAGTTCAGTCCCCTCTTCACTATTTGTCTAAATAGCAATAGCACCTAGACTTATATACCACTTCACACTGCTTTTACAGGTCTCTCGAAGTGTTTTATAGAGTCAGCATATTGCCCCCAACAAACTTAAGCTGGTCAGGATCGAACTCCTGGCAGTGAGGAGTGAGTTAGCCAGCAATATTTGCCTTGTAACCTCTGCACCACCATGGCTAAATGAAAAGACTGAGCAGCCATCAGTCTGAAATGTTTTAATTGAATTCCAGCAGTGAGCAGGGATTAGGCTAAATGTTCCCAGGTTTAGCTGAAATTTATGAATATAAAATTCTATCATTCGAATTACAAACCCATAAGTACAGGAATTTATTTACAATGTATACATTATTTTATAATAGCAGTGTTTAATATCAAAATATAATTATCACAGTGCCTGCTCTTTGGAACATAATCCTGTGAACTAAATCTGGCCTCCCCTTGGCCAAACCTATTGGTTTTTTGGAGAACAATTGTTCCCCTACATCAGCATTGGATTTTTTTCTAAATAGGAACTAGGTATAATGGATCGTTCTCAGGACCCCATACCTGCCATGGCTCCAGCCTTGCAGCCCCCAATCTCTCTTTCTTCTCCGTTTTTCTCCTCCTAGATATTGAGGAATATGCAACATTCAAGACATGGGCCAGAGTCTTAGCAACAGTATAAAAACGGTGGTCATTTTTTATCTGAATTCTATTCTTTTTCTCTTGCATGTCCAGTGGTGCTATCTGGGTGCATCGTCTCCGGCCCTTGACAGAAAGGACATGCTTTGAAAAAGAACAGTGAAAAGACTGGTCTTCAAATTTGGAATCCTTAAAAAGACTGGGTTGAAAGGCATCATCATTTGGCCATTTTCTTTCCTGAAAAGCAAAGCTCCAAATGCTATGGATATTTTTGAAATGTGTATCCCTTTTCATTGTCAATTTCTGCACAATTGTGGTGATCCAGACTTTCCCTTCGATGGGTCCTGGCAAACCTTCAATTGCTAAATGAATGTGGCGAACTCTATCCTCAAAGGAAGCATATTCTATGAAGTGAACAAAGACATTGACTTTTCTCCACTTAGAGATGGCATTTCTGAGAGGTTCTGTAGGTCTAGCCATTGAGAATTGTTGTGAGATAACCACACAAATTCCATTTCTGACAAGCATAGGAGTGAAAGTTCTCATGAAATTCTCTCCCTCCTCTGTGTCTGTTGAAAAGAGACCAATCAAAGTCCATCTAAAATGGAGGAGGAGTTGGACAATTCCTGGATACTGGATCCCATTTTTTGGAAGCATCTGATGGAAAAAAGGAATTTGACTTTTATCACTCAGAGCCTCTGAAACAATTCCATAACTGATCTGAAGAAGCAATGAGGAAAGGTGTATTATGGTTAGATCAGATCAAGTCCAAAATGTAAGCTTTTAACTCATCCAGTGTGGTTCTCACGAATATATTGGAGTAGTCCAGCAGTCACCAACTGGTGATCTATGAGAAAATGTTGGTGGTCTGCAGAAAAATTATTTGCATTTTTTATATTGCACTAAATACGATTTATCTTTTGAAAAAAAATCATATTAGTGGTCCATGAGATTTAAAATTATGAATTTGGTAATCCCTGAGTTCAGAAAAGTTGGTGACCCCTGGAATAGTCTATTGTTATTAACCCTTAAGCCATATCAAGATAAAGAATACAAAATGTAGAATACTAGGAAGTTTGAATATAATTATTTGTCTAATCTGGGGTCTGAGATACTGCTCTTTCTCTTTTCTAATAAAATTGACATTCAGATAATAGACATGTTATGTCTTCTATCTCTAGATCACTGCAAATGCAAATCAGTTCATTTTAGAGATTTGCTTAAATATTCCATATTTAACATTGTGTCCAGCTACTCAAGTCTTGCTCAAGTAAATATTTAGGCCTCCTGTGGATCCCAATCCCTAGCCATGACAAAGGCCATGGTGAAAAGCAGCTCATGAATTCCATAGAAAAGATATGATTGAATCTATTACATACCCATCACTAGCCTGCTTATTTTATCAGATAGAGAAACATACAAACACACCTGTGGGACTTTGTAGGGGCCTACTAATGTTGACATCTGAATGGAGATGTCATCAAGAGATCCATCAAGGACAGCCATCAGGTTGTCCTTCTTTCCACAGCTGTAGTTGGGAACATTGGCTTCTCCAGTAGATAGAATGTCAAGCAAGGCATCTGAAGTCCCAAGTGTGCTCAAATAATTGTCATGGATGTTGTAGCCTATTGTGAGATTGTACAAAAGCTGAGAATTCTTGTTGACTTGTTGAATGGCAAAAATGAAGCGTAGGATTTTTGCTTGGTAAATAATTGAACTACTGTAAAAAAATGTTCATGATAGCATCATCTCTAACAACAACAACAAAATTCAGTCTTAAGACAAAAGTGTCAAACTTAAGAATATAATTATAGTCACCCATCACTGTTTAATTGTTATGCATGTGGAGAAGGTGGGATGGATATTTAATATATAAAATATATCATTATTTGTAATAGTGCTCATTTTTAATTTGTGCAATGACCAAGATTCAAAGTCATTCAATCATTAAAATAGAATCATCAGCAAAGAGGACTTATAAATGATCCAGAAAAGCAATTTGAAAAATAAGCCATCCTCTATTCCATACCAGGGTCAGGCATTGAATATCAATGAATGGTTATAAAAATAAAGAAATGGGTGGGGCAAAGGCAACTACAAACTTTGCAATAGGCTAGTTGTGATTAACTCAGGATTATACGGGAGGGGGAAATAATTTGGACTTTGGGGGGCAGGTTGTTCCATCTTTGGCTTTGGGTCTCTTAAAATAAGACGTAAGAGAGAATCCATGGAAATCCAAATGATTCAAGAAATTAAACAGGTCCTGCAATATAGGAGTAACTGAAAGAAAAAAAAGAAGAGTGTTAGTACTGCAAATGGAAGGAATGCAACTCCATCACACTGAATGACTTACGAGGGAGCTTGAGTATAAGGAGCTGTGTTGAAAGTCAGCATTATATGAGATATTAATGTGGCAATGGAGACTATACCAATGAGGTGGTCTCCTGGCCTGTAATAGCTCCGTAGGTTTTTTCCTCATGTTCCTCCAAACTCAGCAGGCACTTCATTCTCAGCTTCCCAGAGACTGGCTGGGACATCAGCAGAAGCAGAAGCAGAAGGAGGAGGTCCATAATTCATGGGGCTGAATCAATCCCCTTCCTGTTTCTAAGGAAGAACAAGAGCATTCGAAGAATTCAAAGCACCATTCAAATATGAAAATGAGAGTGACTTTCTTGACTGACCGAGAGATAAACAGAACTGCACCTGGAAAGGAGAGAAAGGAAAGGTACATTCAAGAAGCACAGTCCCTGAATGTCCCAAAATTTGTGCCACACAGAGTGTGATCTGAGACATTTATCCTTTTCTGATGCAAGATCCCTTTCAAGTTGCTTCAGTCTGATGTTTACATCAAAGGCGATCACTGGAGAAATATCAGGAGAGATCTCACAGATCAGGATTTTAATAATTACTGTAAGAAGCAACTTCTCCTCTGGAGATCCTGAACTACCTCTGGGCCTCCTTGTGTGGAGGAGAAGCTGGAGAAAAGTATAGTGAAAAATCATAGATATACCCCTAGAGGGCACTGGTCTGAAGTGGTTTTGGTCCTTCCTTTCTGAACATATCTAGAAACTGATGCTGAAGAAAGATAGTTGACACCCAGGAAATTGGGTGTTGTCCTTCAATGTACTCTCTTGTCTCCAGAGACTCCTGAGGAACGTCACCCAGAACTATAGAGTGTGGTTCCACCTTAGTGTCATACATGGAAGCCATCTTTTACATTTTGGCCTACAGGCCTGCCACATTTTCTACTGTGGGAAAATGGGAGGGGGGATTGCATAGAGTAGAGGTGATATGCGCTTGAAAATGAAACTTATTTTAAGAGAGAACCGAAACCTGACATAACATTCTTTTCTCATAGAGTCAAGGCCACCTTGCCCTGCAGCTGCAATGAGATGACAGGGTGGCATCTCCATTTTTGGATGGTGCTTGATTGGATCATGTGATTGAAAGATGGGTGCTGGGCAGGGACTTGAACTTCCTTTTGGGTGGGGAAAAACTGGAAACTTTTTGATTCGGGTTTTCCCAGATATGCCACTATGACATCTCTAATAAAATTGAACTTTTAGGGAATTCAAGCTTCGGAGTCTTCATTCCTTGGAGGTGTTACTTGGAACCCTGACACTTAAGTTGATGACGCTTAATTCTAATACTGCCTGTCTTCTAATTTTAAGGAAAAAATATGTAACCATGAACCCTGCCTAATGTTAAGTATAGGATCTGTTTGTAATTTACGTTTCGTTTAGATCTCCCTGTATTAATCCCAAATTGGAAGTGATTTTAAAATTGCTCATGCGATAGTGAAATTGCATTTGCCTTAGAAATATAAACTTTGGGGTGATATTTGAGACAAAGGGTTTGGAAATTGATAATTGGCCATCTGTATCATGGGGTAAATATGGAGTATGTTATGGGGATAGACTTTTTTTATATATACTTGCCCTTCAGTATTCATGTTAGACACCGAGAACCAGGGGTGAAATGTTCCCAGTTCGGACCAGATTGCCCGATCCAGTAGCAATGTTGGCGGGTGGTTTGGAGAACCAATAGCAAAAATTCCTGCCCCCACCCCCACTCCATGCCCAGCTAAGCCGCGTAATCAGAGACAAAGACACTTCAAAGTATAAAGGTTCTCGGCAGTGGTGAAATGCAAAATTTGTTACTACTGTTTTGTGGGCGTGGCTTGGTGAGGGTAATGTGACTGAGTGGGCATGGCCAACTTTTTTTTTTTAACTTTTAAAACCATTTTTTTCTACAACATCTTTGGCTGAAAAAATGTTTTTAAATGTAAAAAAAAATGCCTCTTATGATCGCACAGCTCAGCTGGGATCATCAGAGGCTTTTAAAAGAAAAAAAAAGCTGCTGACAATCAAGCACCTCACATGGGATCGTCAGAGGCTTTTAAAAGCATTTTTTCAACTGAAGAGGTTGTAGAAAAAATACTTTAAAAGTCTGACAATCCCAGCTGAGTTGCCTGATCGTCAGAGGCTTTTAAAATCAATTTTTGCAACCTCTTTGGCCGAAGAGGTTGTAGAAAAAATGGTTTTAAAAGTTAAAAAAAAAAGTTGGCCATGCCCACTCATTCATATTACCGCCCCCCCCCCCCACCAAGCCATGCCCACAGAACCGGTAGTAACAAATTTTACATTTCACCACTGCCAAGGACCTTTATACTTTGAAGTTTCTTTTTTTACTAAACAAGCAGCAGGCAGTATGATGTCCCCCGTCGACAACGCCCCAGATTCTTCCTCAGAAGTCAGCTCAAGGGAGGATGAGCTCATTCCTGGCAGGAACTGAGTTAATTAATGGCTCTGGACACTTGGCCAAAAGAGCTTTAGACTTTTCCCAGTTTCAGCTGGGAAACATTTTCCAAAAACGACTCTAAAATCACTTCTTTGCTGTATATTACAAAACATTACAAAAAATAAAGGTTTTACAAAGTGGAAAAGATGTGGTGTTCTTTCTTTTTAAATGTACTGAAGAGGATCCTTTCATCAGCATATGCCGTTAAAACTAGGTCATTACTAGGCTCCAAATATAACGAATAATGAATCGTTTGCTTCAGATACTAAGTATTTGCTTAGCGGCTTGCCAATGCCTTTTAGTAGGTTCAGCCTTATATCTAGCCAGTTGATTTACACTGTAAGATATATCTGACCTAGACCAAATACTAAGATATGACAGACTGCCTATTAAAGATTGATATATTTCCTTATCGAATACAGGACTTTGAATATTATTATGCTTAAAATCCTGACTCATTGGTGACTTAGCAGGCTTACAGAGTTCCAAGTTGTAACAATTGCATGCTCACCTGGTGGTAGCCTAAAGTTCTCGTAAACATATAACTCCTTGAATGATTTCAGCTCTTTATCCATCGCTTCCTTCCAAGCTACCTGATCCTTTGGAGGATACAGTTTAATTTCATCAAAGTTAGAAGGCTCTGTGTTCACCTGACATACTACACTGGCTTGATACCTATCAGGTGGATGACTATCTTGAGTTGAACATCTAGGTAACTCAGGACTCGATGTTGGTATCTCCTCTTCTACCTCCCCTATAGCCTCCTCCTCCTTTGCTCTATGTTGACCCTTTCGCCTCAATTGAGAGGGCATATGAACCCATGCTGGGGCTCCAAATGTGTGCAAATAACTTAATTCTGGTCTTCTACCATGCCAACATGTGAATGGTAGTTCACCAGTTGTTGAATTGACTACATTATTCAAGACATGGTTAGCACACATTATTGCCTCTCCCCAAAGTGACTCAGGCAAACCAGAATCAGATATCATGGTTCAAGCCATAGCCTGCAACGTTTGCCTTCTGCATTCAATATACGCATTAAGTTGCGGTCTATAAGGGGCGGAAGGCTTGTGTTCAATGCCAGCTTTCTGTAACATAATTTCAGACCTTTTATTGGTAAACTCAGTACCATTGTCAGTTACCAGGCAAAGAACCTTGCATTTCTTTTTCCTCTCAGCAACCTTCAGCCAGTTTGAAAAATGCTGAAATGTTTCTGCTTTGGTTTTCATAAGGTAACAGAAACCATAACAGGAAAAATGGTCTATTATGCTCAATATATAACAGGCTCCACCTAAACTAGGTTTTTTAGGTCCAATGATATTTGCAAACACTACCTCCAAAGGTTCATTGGTTGTAAACCCATTATCTCTTTTTGCAGGGGTTACCTTACCCTTTTCTTGGCTACAAGCATTTCAGTTTAAATATTTTTTACAAGGTTTTAGTTTTATTCCATCAGATAATTCTACCGTTTTCTTTAACGTCTTAAAATTTACATGTCCCAAATACCTATGAAGTAAGTGAATGCATTCATCAGGTGGCTTCGTGTTATCGTAAACTGAGTTAGCATTAGCCATGATTAATGGATCATCATTCAGAACAAACAAATCGTTCTCTAACTTTGCAGTAACACTTGTACCATCCTTTTCTATCAGACATTTATCTCCCCTAAATGTTACTACAAACCCAGCTTTTAATAATGCTTTTTACAGAGAGCAAGTTAAATTGTAGTTTAGGTACATACAACATAGGTAAATGCTCATTTATACACGAACAATATGCAGTACCTTCTCCAGATGCTTTCATTTTCCATCCATTGGCTAATGATACATGTTGTTTACTCTTTGACATGTTAACAAACCTCTCTTTACTCCTAGTTATAGACTGTGATGCTCCACTGTCAACTACTGTGAACAATAAACGACAAAAACAGCTGTCTGAATATGGTACTGTGTATTCACACTAACTCTCAGTATCCTGGGTCCATAACCAGTGTTACGGAATTTGCAGAGTAACCCTTGAATAACAAGGGTGTGCACATGAAAAAGGTTGAGAGTAGTTATGAATAAGCACAGTCACCACACAGATACACTGAATTGTGTTATAGTTTACTTTCAGGAAAAAGTAAAGCATAGTCCAATAAACAGTCTAGGTCATACACATATAAATCAGGCAATAATGAATAACAAAGTCTTCTTACCAGTCGTCATAGTCATACACAATTAACAGTTAGCAATAAACAGTTCTTCTGGATTTGCAAACAGTACCATACAGAGATATCAGAGAGGAAGAACAGCAAAAAGCCATGTTTCTAACTCTCTCTTAAGGACATTGGCAACAGAGCTAACCAATCAGGACAAAGTATGATGCAATACAGCAGTCTTAAAGCTATACAATACAATAAAATAAACTGCAAACATACATTGATGGTTTATATATTGCCAACCCAATAAGTTAGGTAATAGTCATATTCCTAAAACACCCACTGATTGGTAAACTTGTTTCAAACATTTGTCTGTTTATTTATTCAGTCAGTCAGTCCTATACAATAATAAAATCTCATTTCTTATCTTGTCCTTCCCTATTTTCATGACAATTTAAATTATTAGTTAATTTATTTTACACTTTGATTATTATCTTAAAATAGTCTTACATTCTTTGTATGTTTATTTCTTTTGATTTTAAATAACTAATTGTCAAAACAAGCATACAAACTCAATAATAACTGCAATAAATAATTAAGTGTTATGAGCTTAAGAAACTACTTCACGATCAGATACCGACTTTTATCATTAAATGTTCCTTAGTATTTAGATCTGGTCTCAGGATGATAATGTAGCACTTGGGGAAGAAGATGCAGCCCAGCAGGCCAGCCCCAGAAGCCAAGATGGAGAAAACCTGCACGGCCACCATGGATTTCCCTTTGGTGCTCAAGTAGGTGGGCAGGAAGGAGATCCAGACGCTGCAGAAGACCAGCATGCTGAAGGTGATCAGTTTGGCTTCGTTGAAGGCCCCAGGCAGGTTCCTGGCCAGGAAAGCCACTGTGAAGCAAATGGCAGCAAGGAAACCCATGTAGCAGAGAACCACATAAAACATGGTCACAGAGCCTTCATTGCACTGAAGGATGATCACTCCTGATTGGGAGTGCAGGTCAAAATCAGGAAACGGAGGAGAAACTCCCAGCCAGATTGCACAAATTACAATTTTTCCAGCAGAACCAGAAAGGATGATGGAGTTGGCCAAGCTCTTCCCCAACCATCTCCTCATCCTGTTCCCTGGTTTCGTGGCCAGGAAGGCCAGCACTACCATGATTGTTTTGGCTAACACACAAGACACAGCTACTGAGAAGATGATGCTGAACATTGTTTGTCGGAGAAGGCAGGTGGCTTTCCTTGGTCGGCCAATGAAGAAAAAGGAGGACAAGAAGCAAAGCAAGAGGGAAACCAGGAGGATGTAGGACAGGTCACGGTTGTTAGCTTTGACAATGGGAGTTTCTAGGTATTTAAGGAATATGACTAAAACAAGGTTAGAAACAAGAGTACAGCAAAGGAGACCAGGATGATGCCCAGAAGTTCTTCATAGGACAGGAAGGTTATTCTTTTGGGGATACATTGGATTCTGTCATCAGTGGGATATTTGTCATCTGGGCACCTGGTGCATTTTTCAGTATCTGAGAAAACATTAAGTAATATTATTTCTTTAGTCTCTCCTTTCACATTCCAAGAAAGACCTTCTTTGGATGGCATCTGATACCGAGAGACAGGAAAGCCAGAGTTCCTCTGGTGTTACTAACCTTCCTGTGTGGAGATGGTCCCCTCCGGACAAGGAATACAATCGTAGCAGCAAATGGGTTCTTCTTTCCGAGCCCGTTTTACAAATCCAGGGTGACAATTGTCCACACATTTGGACTGAGGCAGAGACTAAGCAGAAAAATAAAATCCATTCCAAAATATCTGCCAAATTTTTATTTATTATATTGATTGATTAAAATTAAATGGAACTGTGCTTAAGAAAGAAACTTCTGAGCAGTAGATCAAGAAAAGGTTTCTTTTGGACTACGTAAAATATTGGAAAGCCACTCCCCTTTGAAAATCATCCAAATCTTTGTTCCAGTTAAAATGTAAAGAAAAAATTCCTCGCCAACTAGGACTGTCAACCTCAAATGAGGTATTATTGAGTTATATCTGTACACTTATATTTTCAATTCATACAGCTGCCATTCTGGTGAAATAAGGCTAAACATTACTGCCTAATTTCTAGAATTATACTGAGGATGAGTGGAGATGAAATCATGAGAACATGTCACTTAAAAAGGGTGAGCCAGACATGTTTTCCTGCAGCCCATGGGACATGAACATGAACCCTGTGTGGGAAATAGATATTTCTAAGGCCAAGTGAGGGATTTAAGACAAGGTCATTTCCATTGAAGAATTAGTTTTGTTGTTAGTCGCTACTTGTGTCCAACCCTTTGAGCCCCCAAGAACCAAAGCACTCCAGGACCCCCTGTCCTCCACTGCTTCCCAAAATTAGAGCTCCAATTAGATGACATGGAAAGACAGACCCATGTTTATTTACTACTTAAATTTGGAGAATTCTTTGTTTCAATGGAAGATTTAAGGTAGCTGATATCAAGATAAATAAATTCCATTCAAGGGTTTTTTTAGATAGCTTACAAGCCAAAGATCAACTCTAAGTAGCATCTAATTACCAATTTACCCTCATTATTACAAATGTCAAGAAAGACTTTGGGGGGAGCAGTCAAGATAATTTTCAGTCCTTCATTTTTCTAGTTTAAGGCATTATCTCATATAAGACAAGTCATTATGGTTCCATTTTGATTGAACACCTTGGATCATCTTCCTAGCTGCAGGAGGCCTATCCCAGTGGGGTGAAACAGGCATGAATAACTGTGGTCAGATATGGGCTGTTAAAAAATATCTGAGCCTTCTCTTTCAGGGGACCCTAACACCAACCATATAGACTGAGAAAAGTTGCCAATATTTTCAACTACCTTGTTGAGCAACTTTAGCCATGAAAGAGCATCTTGGTCGATAATAAGCCTCTGTCTTTCAAAACTCCCCAGTTGCTCTTTGATGGGATCCTCCTTGGGGAAAATTAACCAACTTATGATATTCAGATCTGCTGCAACATTTCCACTTTGGTCCAAGTACAGTTTCTCCCAGGAAAAATTGCAAAACTCATTCTTCTCCAGAAAGGGATGGAACTAGAATTGAAACATCCAGGAATTTTGAAAGCAACTTGAAATATCCTAAAAGGAGGAGCAATTTTAAAGCTGAACAACATCTGTTAGCTGTGGCTAGGGGGACCTTTGCACAGGTTTGCCTGGTGTACCAATTGCGACCCTAATTGGATCAGGAGGCTCTCCTCACAGTCACTCATGCCCTTGTCACCTCACGGTTAAATTATTGCAACACGCTCTACATGGGGCTACCCTTGAAAAGTTTTCGGATATTACAGTTAGTCCAGAACGCAGCAGCGCGAGCTGTCATGGGTGCACCTTGGTACACTCACATTACACCAATTCTCTGCAAGCTGCACTGGTTCCCTATTGGTATCCGGTCACAATTCAAGGTGTTGGTTATTACCTTTAAAGCCCTACATGTCTCAGGGGCAGGTTATCTTTGAGACAGCCTTCTACCGCATAGCTCCCAGCAACCGGTAAGATCCCACAGAGTTGGTCTCCTCCGGGTCCCATCAGCTAAACAGTGCCGGTTAGCAGGCCTGTGGGGGAGGGCCTTCTCTGTGGCTGCCCCAGCTCTCTGGAACCAGTTATTTCCTGAGATCCGGACCATCCCCACCCTATTGGCCTTCCAAAAAGTGGTGAAGACCTCGCTTTTCTGGCAGGCCTGGGGCCATTGATCTCGCTGTTGCAATCTGGCGAGATCCGGCCATGAATGGTGTGAATGGGTTTTAATTGTTTTTAATGTTTTAATTGTTAATGTTTTTATATATGGTTTTTAAATGCATTGTAAGCCGCCTTGAGTTTTCGGAGAAAGGCGGCATACAAGTTGAATAAATAAATAAATAAATAAACAAACAAGAGATGTTCAGTCCCCACTTCACTATTTGCCTAAATAGCAATAGCACCTAGACTTATAAACCACTTCACGGTGCTTTTACAGCCCTCTCGAATCTTGTTTATAGAATCAGCAAATTGCCCCCAACAACCTTAAACTGGTCAGGATCGAACTCCTGGCAGTTAGGAGTGAGTCATCCAGCAATATTCGCATTGTAACCTCTGCACCACCGTGGCTAAATGCAAAGACTGAGCAGCCATCAGTCTGAAATGCTTTAATTGGATTCCTGCAGTGAGCAGGGATTAGGCTAAATGCTCCCAGGTTTAGCTGAAATTTATGAATATAAAATTCTATCATGCTCACTTCCAGTGGTGACATCAGCATGTCTGGAATGAGAGAATGGGGCTCCGTTCTTGTAGTTCCAATATTCCCAACCAGGAAGCCGAATTAGGCACTATTGATCCCGGAGAGAACAATAGAAAAAAGTGGGGTCTTCAAGGACCTCGGGGGGGAAAGCAGGTTCAGGAGGTTCAGGAGAAACCTCTTAATTCTGGTGGAGAAAAAACCAGCCATTTTGGCTGGCCCGAAGTGCTGACAGCCAAGGAGTAGGAAGCGAAAAGTGAACCAACAGATCGCAACAGTACGAGAAGCCGAGGCAAAAAAAGAAAACAAGTGAGATACAGCTATATAGTGGAAGAAGAGAGCAGAGAGATCGAGCCTCCAAAACAAGTGGCAGAACAGCAGCCAGATAAACGCGATGATGAAAAGGGAGAGGAGCAGAAGAAGGAGGAACTTTGACAGGTAGTGACTGAGCAAAAGGAGAAAGAGTGGTGGAGATGAGGAAGAAGACTCCAACGGATATACTTTGATTTTGATTTGAAAGAGGTGTGGATTACAAAACAAATAGACTGACTGGAAGATGGTGATTTGGACTAGGACTATGAGATTGACTGAAACCCTTAAAGATTGGAAAGAGATAACGAGCGGTGGAAGAAAGAAGGAACGTTGACAGGTAGTGACTGCATGAAAGGCGAGAGAGTGGCGGAGACGAGGAAGAAAACTTTAACGGATATATTTGGATTTTGACTTGAAAGAGGTGTGGATTACAAAATAAACAGACTTGCTGGAAGACGGTGCTTTGGACTAGGATTGTGAGATTGACGGAAGCCATTAAAGATCGGAGAGAGATAGCGAGCGGTGGAATCGGAGTGGTGATTGGAGAAGTGGTGACTTTAATTGACAGAATAGATTTGGAAAATAACGAATTTTGAACTTGTTATTTAAAAGTGTTGAATCTGGACATTTGGATATTTGGACACTCCTGGAGAGTGACATTAAAAACTATACATCAAGAGAGTTGGAAAAAAGGACTGTACAGATGACTGAGCATAAAATGATGCAAGAGTGAAAGAGGATTGTATGGAAGAAGAATAATGATATATATATATATATATATAATTGATTAATCTGAGTAGAATTAAGAGCCAAGGTGGCACAGTGGTTAGAGTGCTGTACTGCAGCTACTTCAGCTGACTGCTAGTTCAGCAGATCAGCAGATCAAATCTCATCGGCTCAAGGTTGACTCAGCCTTCCATCCTTCCGAGGTGGGTAAAATGAGGACCCAGATTGTTGGGGGCAATATGCTATTTAGTATACTGTTGATTGTTGTAAACTGCCCAGAGTCCTCGGAGAGTGGGAGGCATAAAAATATGATTAATAAAATAAATAAATAAATAAATATTAATTTTTAATAACTTCTGATTGTTGATTATTAATTGGTAATCTGTGGAATTGGGATCGTAGAAACACCCAGGAGCATAGAATAGTTCAGAGGCAGATGCATAAATAAATGTCTTAAACGTACTTATTTATATGATAAATCATATTAACTATGTACAACAGAGATCAAGTCTCATGAGGAACAAACATGAAAAGAGAGAGATGGAGAGAGCATGGTGGAAAAGGTTGGAGGGGGTTTTATACTCAGGGTAAGCCCCTCCTTTCCACATAGGGGTGGAGACACTCTCTGCCTCCACTGGTGTCTATATGACACATGTGCCAATGGCTTGCAAATACTTGACAGTAATTAGTGCTTAACAATTGAGACAAGTTGGACTATTGATATTGATATTAATTTCAGTAATGTCTAGTTATATTTACTTATCTTTATAGTTGATTATATATAAATTGTGCTAACTATATTATTAACAAATTAATGAACTTTTAGAATTTTAATTTTTTTCCTTCACTTCCCTCCTTTTATTTCTTTTCTCCTTTCCATAAGCGTATATACAAGTTAAAATTTATAGAACCCTAAATAAGTACCCAGAAAGATATATAGTAATATATATTGCCTTATAGAGTGATTACATATTTATTAGAGAGATAAGAGCATTTACACAGATAAACTTATAATATTATAAATATAGACTGTTATTTAAGGATTTGTAGGATATAGATTAAAGCTAAAAACTATTATAGACAACAAACTTTAGGATATTAAAAGGAAGTCATTGTATGAAATTTTGGGAAAATCTACAACAAAGAGTAAAAATGACAAACACAGACACAACAACTATAACCAAAATAAATAAGAAAATAACCTCAAATCAGACATCTCTTACAGCGTCCCCAGCACAGCAAAGGTTGATAGAAACCATGCTGTGAGCAGATAAAGAAAAGGCAGGCTCCATTTCTAGTATACAAAATATTCAATCAGTGTTAGCAATGATCCAGGAAGCAATGAACAAGACACAAGAATCCATTGCAAATAATCCCGAGGAAACAAGAAGAAACCACAAGGATTTGAAATATAATGTGAGAGAAATAAAAGACAATATAAAAAAAATGGATGACAAAATAGAAAAAATCCAACCGAATATCGTTAAGAATGAGCAAAGGATCCAGAAGGTAGAATCAAAAATGGAACAAACAGACAAGAAAATAGAGACGTTGGAACAAAAGCAGATGTCAACTAACAGGGAACTAGAAGAGTTGATTACACATCTGGAAATGGAGAAGGCATCTTTTTATCTTAGGTTCCAGAATATAACGGAAAGTAAGGATGAAGACTTAGGAGAGATAATGGCAGAGATCCTGGCAGAAACAACACAGAGAGACAAGGAGGATATGCGAAGGGACATTGACGAGGTCTATAGAGTGCATACGAATTATGCACACGGGCACAAACTGCCAAAGGAAGTGCACGTCAGATTTACCCAAAAAAGAATAAAGGAAGAAATCTACAAAAAGCTGAGAGATGAGGCAATTCTGTACAAAGGGAAGGAGATAATAACACTCAAACAAATTCCAAGACAAGTAAGGGACCAGAGGAAAAATTACAACTTTCTCACATCACAATTTAACAAATATAAAGTCATGTTTCGATGGCTGATACCGGAGGGCATTCTAATCTCTTGGCAAGAGAAGAAATTCAGGATAGATAACTTGGAAAAAGCTCAGGAGTTTTTTGAACACCATTTCACCTTGGAGGAAGACCAAGAAAGTAGAGAGGAATCGGAGAGTAAAAGCCAAGAAGAATGCGTCACAGAAGAAATAGAAGGAGAACAAGAGGAAAAGAGAAGATTGGAAAGAGAAAGAATAGAGAGAGGGGGAGTAAGGGAAAAAACACAAATAGTAACAAGAAACACAAGAAGACTAAAGACAACAAATAGATAAAAACGAAAATGGAGCAAGAAATAAAAATGATTTCAATTAACATAAATGGGTTAAACGCACCAGCCAAGAGAATTCAGACATTTACAAAGTTACAAAAATTGGAGATGGACATTATAAATTTACAAGAAGTTCATATCAAGAAACAACACAAAAAGATGCAAGACTAGGAAATTTATATACTTCATTAGCAGAACAAAAAAAGCGAGGAATTGCAGTTTATATCAAAAAACATTTGAAAAAAAAACAAATATACACAGATGAAGATGGAAGGGTCTTAATGATTGAGATACAAACAGAACAAAAAATAATATTATTGATTTCGATCTATGCACCAAATGGGAACGAAAATGAATTCTATAAAAATATACATGATAAAGTAAAAGATTTGGAATATGAAAATATTTGCATTATAGGTGACTTCAACGCAATTACGGACATGAAAAAAGACTATCAGAGTAATAAGAAAAATAAAACTAAGAAAAAGACACTTCCAGATACGTTTAAAGAGATGATACAGGAATTATGTCTTCAAGATGCATAGAGGGAGATAAATAAAGAGAAAAAAGAGTACACATCCTATTCTAGTCCACATCAATCATGGTCTAGAATAGACATGGTTTGGATGACAACAGAACTCAGAAAAGATGTTGAAGAGGTAGAAATAATGACAAATACGTGGGCAGATCACAATCCAGTAAAAGTAATATGGAAAGGACAACAGAGAAAGAAAAGATGGATGATGAATAAGGAAATATTAAAAGTTAAAGAATACGTACAGATGATGGAAAAATAAATGAACATATTTTTCAAGATAAACACAAAAGAGCAAACCTCACTTCAAAATCTATGGGACACGGCAAAAGCGTACATAAGAGGCCTGACAATTGCATATACAGTGAAGAAAAATAAAGACAAACAACAAACCTGGGATAGCCTGTTAAAAGAGCTTAAAGAATATGAATTTGATCTACAGAAGGAACCCCAAAATAAAACGATCAAAGGAAAAATAAATTTGACAAAACATAAAATTAACTTGATCACACAAACAGAAATAGCAAGGAAAATTAAATCAGCAAAACAAAATCATTTCGAACATGCAAATAAAATAGGACATTGGTTGGCTTATAAATTGAAAAAAGAAAAAGAGAAAAGAACAATACACCAATTGCAAGATGAGACAGGAGAGATATATTATAAAAATGAGGACAAAAAAATATAGCGAAAAGCTTTTTTCAAAAACTATATGAGCAAGAGGAGATATTGGAAGAAGATATTAAACAATATTTAAATAGATCAGACCTAAAAGGACTAGAAGAGATACATAGGGAAATATTGAATGGGCCAATTAATATGATGGAATTAATAGAGGCAAGAAAAAAAACAGAAAAATAACAAAACTCCAGGCCCAGATGGCATACCGGCAGAATTTCACAAGTCATGTCAGCACCCAATAGTTGAAATTTTACTTGAAACTTTTAACGATTTGAAACAATTTTAACTCTTGAAAGCCACAATTCCCAAATCTTGGATAGAAGCCATTATTACACTTATTCCAAAAGAGGAGACAGACCAATCACAAATCAAAAATTATAGACCGATATCATTATTAAACATAGACTACAAACTGTTCACATTGATCATCGCAGAAAGGCTAAAAAAAAGTAATAAATGAATATATCCACCCCGATCAGAACGGTTTCCTCCTAAAAAGACAAATAAAAAACAATATGAGACTAATAATTGATGTACTGGAATACTATGAAACAAATTCAGATAAACAAACGGCACTAATTTTCTTGGATGCACAGAAGGCCTTTGACAACTTAAATTGGAAATTTCTCATACTACAATTGGAAAATATGAAATTCAGCGATAAATTTCTAAATATGATAAAGAAAATATACTCTTCCCAGACCGCAAAAATAACAATAAACGGAGATATGACGGAACAATTCACAATGTCAAAAGGAGTGAGACAGGGGTGTCCTTTATCCCCTTTGTTGTTCATATTATCTTTAGAGACATTACTAAATGAAATTAGAAGAGAAAGAAATAAAAGAATTGAAAGTGAAAAAAGAGGAGTATAAACTTCAAGCCTTTGCCGACAATATGGTCTTTATCATAGAGCAGCCAATAGCAACAGGACCTAAACTACTAGCAAGAATAGAAGAATATGGGAGGATAGCTGGACTTAAAATTAACAAACAAAAAAACAATGGCATTAATGAAAAATCTTACAAAACAACAAGAGAAGGAACGAGAAGATAAAATGGATATACAAATGACAAAAAAAGTAAAATATTTTGGAATATGGCTAACCAATAAAGGATCATTGATTAGAGAAAATAACTACAATAAATTAACAAGACAGATAAAAAAAGATTTAAAAATTTGGAGTAAATTACAATTATCATTTCTTGGAAAGATAACCTCAATTAAAATGAACGTCCTACCTAGAATTCTATACTTATTTCAAGTGATTCCGATAAAACCGGGGAAGAACTTCTTTAAAGATTTCAACAAACATATTGCAAACTACATCTGGCAGGGGAAGAAAGCAAGGATCAAAATAAAACACAAGATACAAGGGAGAGAGGAGGATTAGCACTTCCTGACTGGGAAACATACTATAAAGCATCTTCACTGATTTGGATTAACAACTGGGTAGAACTAAAAAATAAAAGAATACTGACTTTAGAAGGATACGATCTGCAAAGAGGATGGCATGCTTTCCTGTGGGAGGGAAAAAATAGGCAACATGGATATTTCCAAAGACATGTTATCAGGGAAGCATTGCTCCAGACATGGCAGGGGATAAAAAAGAAACATTATGATAAAATTCCGGAATGGCTATCTACTATGGAGGCACAAATCTACCCGAATGCCATGGATATTGCCAAAATGAAAACTTACAAAGACTTGCTGAATAATCAAGGGGAACTAAGATCAAGACAAGAATTGAAAGAACTAGGTACAGACATTGATTGGTGGCCATATATGCAAATAAAATCTACATATAGGGACTTCCGGTTGGCTCCGCGAGCTTCGCTGACGCTCCTTCATGTGCGCCCGATCCCCGGCACCGTAAATGCCGTCAGAACAGCCGAAAAACAGCTGTCTGGCAGCAAAAAACCATCTCCCTGGGCAAAGGGGAGAGAGAAGAGCCGACAGGTGGAGGTAGAGCCCCCCAAGTGTGCTAGGAGAAATCCTGGGGCGCGAAGGGTGTGGGCTCCCTATTGAGCTCCCAGACCACCCCAATGATGCCCTCGAGGTGATGTCCCAGTGCCTGGAGGCCGTACGGATCTGGATGGGGAGGAACAGACTCAGGCTCAACCCATCCAAGACCGAGTGGCTGTGGTTTCCGACGTCCCGATATAGTCAGTTGGCGCCATCTCTGACTATTGGGGGCGAGTCGTTGGCCCCCACAGATGGGGTTCGCAACTTGGGCGTCCTCCTGGACTCACGGCTGTCTTTAGAAGAGGATATGGCAGCCGTGGCCAGGAGGACTTTTTATCAGGTTCGCCTGATTCACCAGTTGCGTCCCTTTCTGGATCGGGACTTGTTACACACGGTCACTCACGCCCTTGTCACCTCATGCCTGGACTATTGCAATGCTCTCTACATGGGGCTCCCCTTGAGGAGCACCCAGAGGCTCCAACTGGTCCAGAATGCGGCCGCGCGGGTGGTGACGGGAGTGATGTGGCGCTCCCATGTGACCCCCCTCCTGCGCGAGCTGCACTGGCTCCCAGTGGTCTTCCGGGTACACTTCAAGGTTTTGGTTACCACTTTTAGAGTGCTCCATGGCTCAGGACCAGGGTACTTACGAGACCGCCTTCTGCCACCAGTAGCCTCTCACCGACCAGTTCGCTCCCATAGAGAGGGGCTCCTCAGGGTGCCATCGGCCAAACAATGTTGACTGGTGGCCCCCAGGGGGAGAGCCTTCTCTGTGGGAGCACCTGCCATCTGAAACGAGCTCCCCCCAGAGATACGGAGGATCCAAGACTTACGCATCTTCCGCCGCGCCCTAAAAATGTTTTTATTCCAACAGGCTGGTCTGGCCTAACTCTCCCTTTTCAATTGGGTTTTAAATTTTTTTTAGATAAATTGGATGTCTTAAATTTGTTTTTTGAGCCTAAATTATTTAATCTGTTTTTAATAGTTTTTTAACTTTTGTATGTCTTTGTATTTTATCTTGGCTGTTCACTGCCCTGAGTCCTTCGGAAGTAGGGCGGTATACAAATATGATAAATAAATAAATTGAAGCCTGTCAAGCTGCTCTGGACCAGGGATGACTCTGCTGAAGCGGAGCTAGAAGCCGCGACCAAAATCTGCTGAAAATAACTGCGGGGACTTTTAACATCTTTACTTTGATTGCAGACAAAGCAAATCAGGAGAAAAAAGGAAAAAAAATTGCAAGTAACACTTTAACTCCATTTTAAAATGCAGAAAATGGTGTCTGAGAGCGGGAGGAGGAAGCTACTAGGGAAAGTGCTTGTTAACGCTTGTTAATGTTTGCAACAGTGATACAGCTACTGGATTACACCTTAAGAGAAAGTTTTAAAGTGGAAGTGGCCAGGAAAAGAATTTGGTATCGAGGAAAAGAATTTGGTATTGACTTTAATTAAAAGCTTGCTTTTATACTGTGTGGAAAATAGTTGGAATTGTCATCCTGATAGCTGGATGAATACAAAGTGGCTGAAATATGGCTGACATCAGGGCTGGTGAATCAACAAATTCTCAAGCTGTGACTGTTCAGGTTTTTCAAAAACTTCTAGACTCTTTTAATTCTGCTCTTTTGGATACAATTGAAAGAGCTTTTTCAAAAAAAAAACAGCTTGGAAAATCATAAGCAGTTGTTGGAGGGATCAGCAAATTCTCAAGCTGTGACTGTTCAGGTTTTTCAAGAATCTCTAGACTCTTTTAATTCTGCTCTTTTGTATACAATTGAAAGCTTTTTCAAAAAACAGCTTGGGAAAACATAACCAGTTGTTGGAAGGGCAGCAGGAAATTATTCAGAGGAGTTTGTTTTTGGAAAAACAAGAGGCTGTCAGGATTGAAAGGCAGGCTGGCACAGTTGAAACCATGGTTTTGGCAGACGTTTCCATTCAATTGATAGAAAAGCAACAAATAGACTCTTTATTGCAAGCTGACAATCTTTATGGCAACAAATTTTGGCTATATGGACAAAGGAATGGACTGAATGATTATACAAGCAAGAAGAGTCGAAATGGGGATTTCAAATTAGAAAACGTGACCTCAAGAAGAGAGCGAGTATTTCAGAAACATCAACCTCAAATCAACATTTTAAAATCTTGAAAAATAAAATTGGGGGGACTGTTGAAAGAATTTATTAAAAAAAAGGATTGGAAAAAATATAGAAAGAAGAGAAGAACAGAAGATTAAGAAAGATAACTTCCTGTAGATTTTGAAATTTGCATTTGGCAAATATGTGTTTTAATGGTATTAAGAGATTTTTAAAATGTTTAACATAAGATTATATTATTTTAAAAGATATATGAGATAAATTGTGTAAGTTTTCAGGATGCCCAACTTTTTGAAGCAAAGAGGATTAATGTTAAATTCAGAATCCTATTACAAAATGATAATTAGTTTTGGATAGTAAAAGGGCTGCTTTTTAAAAAGTTAGAGGTATTAAAATGGTTAATTGAAAACCTGAAAGATATCCTCCTGCAGATTTTGAAATTCGTATTTGGTAAATAAGTGTTTTAATGGTATTAAGAGATTTTTAGAATGTTTAACATAAGATTATATTATTTTAAAAGATATATGAGATAAAATGTGTAAGATTTCAAGATGCCCAATTTTTCTGAAGGAAAGAGGATTAATGTTAAATTCAGAATTTCATTAGGGAGTAATGTTCAAAAAGAATGATGTTTGAGGGTATGGAAATGGAATTTATTCATGATTTTTACTGTTTGTAATACTGTTAAAGTATTGGATTATACATCAAGAAAAAGTTTTTTTATAATTAGGAAGAATGAATTTAACTTAATTGGTTGTGAGAATTTATAAAAGGGAGGTTGATGAATTGGAGCAAGGGGAGTTAAAGAACGTGTGGGAGTTTTGAACTTTATAATTAGTTAGTTTATTTTAGCATATGTTTGTTAGATGCTATACCCTGTTTTTGCTCTGGGAAGTCAGGGGTGGGTGGGGAGGGTGGGATAAGGGTTGGGGTGGGAAAAAAGTGGTGAATAGAGAAATGTTTCAACAGAAGAAAGTATCTACGATTAGAATACAGGAGTTGCTCAGATACGAAAGGAGGAGAATATTTCACAGCAAAGAAGTTAGAAAGGAGAGAGGAGGAGAGGGTAGGAAGAGGAGAGGGAGGGAGAGGAATGGAAGAAAGGAGAGGAGGAAGGAAAGGGGACAGGAGTAGGAGTGAAGGTGAGAAGGGGGAAAAGAAGAGAGAAGTGGGGGAAAGGAAAAGGAAGTAGGATGAGGTAGGAGAGGAGGTAAGAGAAAATAGGAGAGAAGAGGAGGGAGGGAAGGAAAGAAAGGAGGAGAAGAAGAAGGTTTGTTGTGGAATGAGGGAAGAAAGAGAAGAAGAGCAACTCCGAATGTAATTAAAATGTTTTATTTTAATGCTTTCTTTAAGGGAAACATGTATATGTAGGATTTATTATGTATAAGAAAATGTATATTTTCTATTATGTGGGGAGGGGGAAAGGGTGGGGGGAGAAAATTGTTAGTATTTCTTATAAAACTTTTCAATAAAAACAAAACAAAATCTAGATATAGGATAGATTTGGCACAATTTGGATTTCAAAAGGGACCATATGAATTAGATAAAATTCTACAGGGAACAGGTGACAAATTGACTAAAAAAACCTTATAATTATTTATTAGGAGACAAATTAGAAGAAGTGGTTAAAGAAAATATGATAATTTGGGTGAAAAATTTCGGATACAAAATTGAATTAGAAAAATGGGAGAAATTATGGAATATAAATTATAAACTAACAATGTCTGTACCCTATAAAGAAAACATCTACAAAATGTTTTATAGGTGGCACCTTCTGCCTGCCAGATTGGCAAATATGTTCCCGAACACTTCCCCACTATGCTGGAAATGCAAACACCAAAAAGGAACCTATTACCACATGTGGTAGTCCTGTCAGAAAGCAAAACAATTTTGGCAAATAATTAGAATACAAATAGAAGAAATTATAAACCAACAAATAGAAATGAGGCCAGAAACCTTCTTATTGGGAATAATTACCAGACAATATGAAAAGAAATAAGATATTTAATTATTCACATATTGATATTGACAGCAGCACGAATAATTTTCACTCAAAATTAGAAAAACAATGATATACCATCAGAGAATAAGGTTATTATCAAAATTATGGAATGTGTGGAAATGAACAAGCTTACAAAAGAGATACAAGAAAAAGATGAAATAGATTACTACTTAGTATGGGAGAAATGGTATAAATGGTTGGAGAAGAAAAAGGAAAAAAGATATGAAAATAAATGAGAAGATATAAATTGTGGATAGGAAATTAAGTACCAATTTATGTTAATAGTAAATTAAATATGCAGATTAAGAGAACACATATGGATGATATATTAGGAATATATGTATAAGGGATATGTTAAAATAAGAAAGAGAAAATGTATAAATGTGAATATAGACTACCAATGCAACATGTTGAAAAGAAGATGTAAAGATGGATCTTTGTTTATGTGTTTTATTATTGTTTGTTTGTTTGTTTGTTTGTATTAAAAATGTTTAATAAAAATAAATAAATAAATAAATAAATAAATAAATAAATAAATAAATAAATAAATAAATAAATAAATAAATAAATAAATATTCTATCATGCTAATTACAAACCCATAAGTACAGGAATTTATTTACAATGTATACATTTTAAATATTTTTATAATAGGAGTGTTTAATATCAAAATATAATTGTCACAATGCCTGTTCTTTGGAACATAATCTTGTGAACTAAATCTGGCATCATCTTGGCCAAAACTTTGGTGTTTGGAAGAACAAGGAAGTTGAAATAGTTCCACTACATCAACTGGATTTTTTTCTAAATAGGAATTAGGTTTGATGGATCCTTGTCAGGAGCCCATACCTGCCATGGCTCTAGCCTTGCAGCCCCCAATCTCTCTTTCTTCTCTGTTTTTCTCCTCCTAGATATTGAGGAATATGCAACATTCAAGACATGGGCCAGAGTCTTAACAACACTATAAAAACGGTGGTCATTTTTTATCTGAATTCTATTCTTTTTCTCTTGCATGTCCAGTGGTGCTATCTGGGTGCATCGTCTCCGGCCCTTGACAGAAAGGACATGCTTTGAAAAAGAACAGCGAAAAGACTGGTCTTCAAATTTGGAATCCTGAAAAAGATTGGGTTGAAAGGCATCATCATTTTGCCATTTTCTTTCCTGAAAAGCAAAGTTCCAAATGCTATGGATATATTTGAAATGTGTTTGCCTTGTAACTGTATATTTCTCCACAATTGTTGTGATCCAGACTTTCCCTTCAATGGGTCCTGGCAAACCTTCAATTGTTAAATGGATGTGGCGAACTCTATCCTCAAATGAAGCAAATTCTATGAAGTGTACAAAGACATTGACTTGTTTCCACTTAGAAATGGCTCGTCTGAGAGGGTCTGTAGCTCTAGCCATTGAGAATTGTTGTGAGATAACCACACAAATTCCATTTCTGACAAGCATAGGAGTGAAAGTTCTCATGAAATTCTCTCCCTCCTCTGTGTCTGTTGAAAAGAGACCAATCAAAGTCCATCTGAAATGGAGGAGGAGTTGGACAATTCCTGGATACTGGATCCCATTTTTGGGAAGCATCTGATGGAAAAAAGGCATTTGACTTTTATGACTCAGAGCCTCTGAAACAATTCCATGACTGATCTGAAGAAGCAATGAAGAATCGTGTATTATATTTAGATCAGATCAAGTCCAAAATGTAAGCTTTTAACACATCCAGTGTCATTCTCACGAACATGTTTGAGTAGTCCAGCAGTCACCAACTGGTTGTCCAAGGACCACTTGTGGTCTGCGAGAAAATGTTGGTGGTCTGCAGAAAAATTATTTGCATTTTTTATATTGCACTAAATACAATTTATCTTTTGAAAAAAAATCATATTAGTGGTTGACGGGATTTAAAATTATGAATTTGGTGGTCCCTGAGGTCCAAAAGGTTGGTGACACCTGGAACAGTCTAATGTTCCTAACCCTTAAGCCATATCAAGATAAAGAATAGAAAATGCAGAATACTAGAAAGATTGAGTATAATTATTTGTCTAATCTGGGGTCTGAGATACTGCTCTTTCTCTTTTCTAATAAAATTGACATTCAGATAATAGACATGCTATGTCTTCTATCTCTAGACCACTGCAAATGCAAATCAGTTCATTTCAGACATTTGCTTAAATGTTCCCTATTTAACATTGTGTCCAGCTGCTCAAGCCTTGCTCAAGGAAATGTTTAGGCCTCCTTTGGATCCCAATCCCTACCCATGACAAAGGCCATGGTGAAAAGCAGCTCATGAATTCCATAGAAAAGATATGATTGAATCTACTACCCACCCACCAACAACAAGCTCACTTTGCCAGATAGAGAAACAAAAAAACAAACCTGTGGGACTTTGTAGGGGCCTACTAATGTTGACATCTGAATGGAGATGTCATCAGGAGATCCATCAAGAATAGCCATCAGGTTGTCCTTCTTTCCACAGCTGTAGTTGGGAACATTGGCTTCTCCAGTAGAAAGTATGTCAAGCAAGGCATCTGAAGTGCCAAGTGTGCTCAAATAATTGTCATAGAAGCTGTAGCCAAGTGTGAGATTGTACAAATGCTGAGAATTCTTGTTGACTTGTTGAATGGCAAAAATGAAGTGTAGGATTCTTGCTGGGTAAGTAAATGAACTACTGTAAAAAAAAAAATGTTCATCCTAGCATCATCTCTAACAACAACAAAATATAATTTCATTTATTTCTCTTTCCTCCTCTTTTTCTCCACAAACCCATTCAGTCTTAAACCAAAAGTGTCCAACAAAAGAATACAATTATAGTCACCCATCACAGTTTAATTGTTATGAGTGTTGAGAAGGTGGAATGCAGATTTAATATTTAAAATATATCATTATTTGTAATAGTGCTCTTTTTTAATTTCTGCAATGACCAAGATTCAAAATCATTCAATCATTAAAATAGAATCATCAGCAAAGAGGCCTTATAAATGATCCAGAAAAGCAATTCTAAAAAAAAGCTATCCTTTATTCCAAAGCATAATTTGGACTTTGGGGGCGAGGTTGTTCCATCTTTGGATTTTGGTCTCTTAAAATAAGACATAAGAGAGAATCCATGGAAATCTAAATGATTCAAGAAATTAAACAGTCCTGCAATATAGAAATAACTGAAAGAAAAGAAGAAGAGTGTTAGGACTGCAAATGGAAGGAATGCAACTCCATCACACTGAATGACTTACGAGGGAGCTTGAGTATAAGGAGCTGTGCTGAAAGACAGAGTTATATGGGATATTATTGTGGCAGTGGAGATTATACTAATGAGGTGGTCTCCTGGCCTGTAATAGCTCCGTAGCTTTCTTCCCTCGTGTTTCTCCAAACTTAGCAGGCACTTCATTCTCAGCTTCCCAGAGACTGGCTGGGACATCAGCAGCAGCAGAAGCAGAAGGAGGAGGTCCATAATTCATGGGGCTGAATCAATCCCCTTCCTGTTTCTAAGGAAGAACAAGAGAGTTCAAAGAATTCAAAGCACTGTCACAAGATGAAAATGAGATTAACTTTCTTGACTGGAAGAACTGCACCTGGAAAGGAGAGAAAGGAAAGGTACATTCAAGAAGTACAGTCCCTGAATGCCCCCAAATTTGTGCCACATGGAGTTTGACCTGAGACATTTATCCTTTTCTCATGTAAGATTCCTTTCAAGTTGCTTCTCAGTCTGATGTTTACGTCAAAGGCGATCACTGGAGGAATATCATGAGAGATCTCACAAACCAGGATGTTAATAATAATAATAAGTAAGAAGACATCTCCTCTGGGGATCCTGAACTACCTCTGGACCTCCATGTGCAGAGGAGAAACTGGAGAAAAGTATAGTGAAAAATCATAGATAGTCACTGGTCTATAGGGCACTGGTCTGAATCACAAATTGGAAGTGATTTTAAAATTGCTCAGGGGAAATTTCATTTGCCTTAGAGATATCAACTTTTGGGTGATCTTTGAGACGTGTTGGATCTTCCACTTGGTGCAGAGTTTGTCTCCCAGTTAATGTCAGGGTAGTTAAAATCCCCCATTACTATTGTGCTATGCTTCCTACATACCTTAGTTAGCTGACTAGCAAAAAGTCCATCTACTTCCTCTGTTTGTGGGTGGCCTATATATAGACCTATGACAAGATCATTCCTCCCACCCCCACTTTAATATTGACCCAAATGCATTCAAGGTAATTTTCATCATTGTTGTGCTCTATTTCTGTAGAGATGTAGTTATTTCTTATATCTAGGGCAACTCCACTTCCTCTTTTAATTTAGTCTACTTCGTTTAAATAGTTTGAATCCCTCTAGATGTATGTTCCATTTGTAGGTTTCATCCCACCAAGTTTCCGTAATGGCAACAATATCATACCTGCCCTCATTTACTTGAATTTCTAATTCACCCGGTTTATTCCTCATACTCTGTGCATTGGTGTATAGACATTTGAGTCCATATTGATTGACCCTATGTTAACTGTCTACATAACCTGTGTCGTGCCTGACCCCCCTACTTTCTTGCCACCTTTTTGATTAATGCACATGGTATGGCACTCACTATTAAATGCTTGGTTTTGTTTGACATCAGGGGTGATAATCTTACTTGCAGAGACATCTATGTTACATGCACTGATAGCCCTATTAATTTTGGATTGCTGGTTTCTCTATTTATTTAATTGGTTTCTACTAATATCTTGAATTGTATTATTTGGAATAGCTGATAAAAGAATCATTGGTGATTAGAATAAGAGAATTTAAGGATATAATTGGGGATTGTACAATGTTATATGGATGTAAATTTAGGGGTTCAAATTTTAAGGAAGGAAAAGAAAAATTGAACTATAATAGGATGAGACGTTATGATGAAGGGTAATATTGGTTTCTTAAAATTTGAGAGAATAAATGCTATGAGAAAAATTGAACATATAAAATTGTGTTAAAGATGAACAAAAATCTGTACAAATTTAAGACCGGGCCAATATTCTGTTCAGAAAAGATGTATTGTATGTTTGTTTGTATGTTTAAAAAATAAAAAAAACTTATCCCAAAAGAAAAAGAGGTCAGCTCAAGGGAGGATGAGCTCATTCCTGGCATGTCAGGAACTCGGTTCGTTAATGGCTCTGAACACCTGGCCAAAAGAGTTTTAGACTTTCCCCAGTTTCAGCTGGGGAAAGTTTTCCAAAAACAACTCTAAAATCACCTCTTTATAGTATATTACAAAAGATTGCAAAAAATAAAGATTTTATAAAGTTGGAAAGATGTGATATTCTTTCTTTTTAAATGGACTGAAGAGGATCCCACCCACTGACTGGTAAACTTGTTTCAAACATTTGTTTGTTTGCTTGTTTGCTGGTTTGTTTGCTTGTTTGTTTGTTCGTTCATTCATTCAGCATATTTGCCACCCATCTTGTTTTGAAACAACTCTGGGAAACTTATAGCATTAAAATCATAAAAGAAAAATAAATAATTAAAATGGAAACTATAATCAAAATAGAATTATAGTTAAGCAATAGGGAGGGAAGGAGCTGGAAGCTATCTACAGAATCAGGTCTTAAAGCTTAAGGAACAAAAGATGGTATTTTATTTGATGCCCATAATATCCAAAATTTGAGGTAAAGTTCTGTCCCCAGTGAAATGGAAGTTCCACCCCTTGCAATGAAAGCCTCTCTACTCACGCTTTATTTTGTTTTATTTTGTTCAATTTCACCATCATTTGAGACGACAGTTGAAGTGCAGTTTTCTAGTATGCTGATGTCCCAAAGGTGCTTTTTTCAAGAGGTAATTGGACTGTTTTATGTTTCTTTGAAGACATTTCACTTCTCATCCAAGAAGCTTCTTCAGCTCTGACTGGATGGTGGGGAATGGAAGGATTTATACTCCTTGCAGACATCTAGTCATTTGCATCCTTTCAGAGAGTCATGAAAGCCACCTGGAGGTTGATCTCTGCCCTCAGGGTCACCTGAGTGGTGCAAATGGGGGTGGAGCCTTTTTGGAACTGCTGAGAGGACTGTGTTGAGGACTGGAGATAGATGATGTCGTATCCCTCCCCCTCACCCCAATCTGGAAAGTCTTGTCTCCTCTGAAGATGCATTATGTTAATATAGCTGTCTCATTTCGTATCTTGTCCTTCACTAGTTTCATCACAATTTAAATTATTAATTAATTTATTTTACACTTTGATAATTATCTTAAATTAGTCTTACATTTTTTGTATGTTTATTTCTTTTGATTTTAAATAAACTTAATTCAGGGGTGAAATGCTCCCGGTTCGGACTGGCTCAGGACAGCAGGTAGTGATGATGGCCGGTGGTTCAGAGAACCGGTAGCAATGGCAGCTGGAGGCTCCGCCCACCCACCCACCCGCCCACCTGCCCCATTCCGTGGAGTCGGGGAATGCACCATTCCCCGACTCCTATTGCTCACATTTCTCCCGCAGCTGGATGTAAGGGAAGGCAAGCGCCCGAAAGGTACCGGAGTCATTCACTCTCCTTCTTGAATGAGCCACTCTGGTCCACGCACTGGCTGTACGAGCACACACCATTTATTTAATTCAGCAGCAGGTTGGGTGTGTGCTTGCGCAGCTGGCACATGGACCAGGGCGGCTCATTCAAGAAGGAGAGAAAGGTGAGCAGTAGGAATCGGGGAATGGTGCATTCCCCAACTCCAGGGAATGGGGCGGGTGGGCGGAGCTGCGGGGCAAAAGGGCAAGTAGGCAGCGGCTCCGCGGGAAGGCCGGAGTCAGGGAATGGTGCTTTCCTTGACTCTGGGGAATGGGGCAGGTGGACGGAACTGCAAGAGAAAGGTAAGGAAACGCTGGCTGAATAGAAATTTAAAGAGTTTTCCTACCGGGTTCTGTGGGCATGGCTTGGTGGGAGGGGGTCTTCTGACTAAGTGGGCATGGCTATGAGTGACATCGAGTTGGCCACAGCCACTCAGTCACAGGAAACCCCCCCACCAAGCCATGCCCACAGAACCGATAGGCAAAAATTTTAGATTTCACCCCTGCCTTAATTGTCAAAAGAAGCATACAAACTCAATAATAACTGTAATAAACAATTAAGTGTTATGACTCTAAGAAACTACTTCATGATCAGATACCGACTTTTATCATTAAATGTTCCTTAGTATTTAGATCTGGTCTCAGGATGATAATGTAGCACTTGGGGAAGAAGATGCAGCCCAGCAGGCCAGCCCCAGAAGCCAAGATGGAGAAAACCTGCACGGCCACCATGTATTTCCCTTTGGTGCTCAAGTAGGTGGGCAGGAAGGAGATCCACACGCTGCAGAAGACCAGCATGCTGAAGGTGATCAGTTTGGCTTCGTTGAACGCCCCAGGCAGGTTCCTGGCCAGGAAAGCCACTGTGAAGCAAATGGCAGCAAGGAAACCCATGTAGCAGAGAACCACATAAAACATGGTCACAGAGCCTTCATTGCACTGAAGGATGATCACTCCTGATTGGGAGTGCAGGTCAAAATCAGGAAACGGAGGAGAAACTCCCAGCCAGATTGCACAAATTACAATTTTTCCAGCAGAGCCAGAAAGGATGATGGAGTTGGCCAAGCTCTTCCCCAACCATCTCCTCACCCTGTTCCCTGGTTTGGTGGCCAGGAAGGCCAGCACTACCATGATTGTTTTGGCTAGCACACAAGACACAGCTACTGAGAAGATGACGCTGAACATTGTTTGTCGGAGAAGGCAGGTGGCTTTCCTTGGTCGGCCAATGAAGAAAAAGGAGGACAAGAAGCAAAGCAAGAGGGAAACCAGGAGGATGTAGGACAGGTCACGGTTGTTAGCTTTGACAATGGGAGTTTCTAGGTATTTAAGGAATATGACTAAAACAAGGCCTGTTGTTAGAAACAAGAGTACAGCAAAGGAGATCAGGATGATGCCCAGAAGTTCTTCATAGGACAGGAAGGTTATTCTTTTGGGGATACATTGGATTCTGTCATCAGTGGGATATTTGTCATCTGGGCACTTGGTGCATTTTTCAGTATCTGAGAAAACAGTAAGTAATATTATTTCTATAATCCCTCCATTCACATTCCAAGAAAGACCTTCTTTGGATGACAGCTGATACCGAGAGACAAGAAAGCCAGAGTTCCTCTGGTGTCACCCACCTTCCTGTGTGGAGATGGTCCCCTCCGGACAAGGAATACAATCGTAGCAGCAAATGGGTTCTTCTATCTGAGCCCGTTTTACAAATCCAGGGTGACACTTGTCCACACATTTGGACTCAGGCAGAGACTAAGCAGAAAAACAAAATTCATTCTAAAATATCTGCCAAATGTTTATTTATTAGATTGATTGATTAAAATAAAATGAAACTGTGCTTAAGAAAGAAACTTCTGAGCAATAGATCAGGAAAAGGTTTCTTTTGGACTGTGTAAAATATTGCCAAGCCAGTCCCCTTTGAAAATCACCCAAATCTTTGTTCCAGTTAAGATATGAAGACAAAAATCTTCACCAACTAGTGCTGTCAACCTCAAATGAGGTATTATTGAGTTATATCTCTACATTACAGGGCTCGTAACTTGGGCGTCCTCCTGGACGCACGGCTGTCTTTAGAAGATCATTTGACGGCCGTGGCCAGGGGGGCTTTTTATCAGGTTCGCCTGATACGCCAGTTACGTCCCTTTCTAGATCGGGACTCTCTACGCACAGTCACTCAGGCACTAGTCACTTCCCGCCTGGACTACTGCAACGCTCTCTACATGGGGCTCCCCCTGGTGTGCACCCGGAGGCTCCAGATGGTCCAGAACGCGGCCATGCGGGGGATTATGGAGGCAACGAGGCACTTCCATGTGACACCTCTCCTGCGTGAGCTGCACTGGCTTCCGGTGGTTTTCCGGGTGCGCTTCACGGTGTTGGTGAACTTTAAAGCGCTCCATGGCTTAGGGCCGGGGTACTTACGAGACCGCCTTCTGCCACCAATAACCTCCCACCGGCCAGTACGCTCGCACAGAGTGGGCCTCCTCAGGGTGCCGTCCGCCAGACAATGTCGGCTGGCGACCCCCAGGGGAAGAGCCTTCTCTGGGGCGGCGCCCACCCTCTGGAACAACCTTCCCCCAGAGTTACGTACAATAACAGACCTCTGGATTTTTCGTTGGGCCCTGAAAACCTATTTATTTCAACTAGCTGGGCTGGCTTGAGTTAAATTTTAAATTGATTTTAAATTGGGTTGTTTTAATTTACGGCCAAATATTTAATTATTTTAATACTGTTTTTAAATTTTGTATGCTCTGTTTTTACCTTGGCTGTGCACCGCCCTGAGTCCTATTTGGAGAAGGGCGGTATAGAAATTTAATTAATAAAAATAATAATAATAATAATACATTTATATTTTCAATTCATACAGCTGCCATGCTGGTGAAATAAGAATAACAATTACTGCCTAGTTTCTAGAACTATAGTGAGGATGAGTGGGGATGAAATCATGAGAACATGTCACTTAAAAAGGGTGAGCCAGGCATGTTTTTGTGCAGCACGTGGGACATGAGTATGAACCCTGTGTGGGAAAGAGATATTTCTAAAGCCAAGTGAGCAGGGATGGGTTGTAAATTTTTTTACTACTGGTTCTGTGGGCGTGGCTTATTTTGTGGGCATGGCTTAATGGTCATGTGACACTGGGTGTGGTTTAATGGTCATGTGACTGGGTGGGTGTGGCCAATGTCACATATAAAATAGCCATTCGTGCATATTGTTCAAAACAGTCATTAGTATTATGGCTAATGTTTGACAGCAAGCCTAAAAATCAAAGATCACAAGAGTGCTTCTTTCTCTGTATGTATTCAGAGCATCACATACCAGGAATAGCATATTAAAATGGATTTATGCAACCTGATGTACAAAATAAACACATACATATTCATGCTTTGTACTATAGACATTGAATGCATGTAAATCCCTGAAAAATATGTGGTAGCCCTGGGCAAAAGAAAGGCAATAAAATCACTCTAGGTGTAGGGACAGTGTAAAATATTAACACATGATAAATAATGGAACAATTAAAAATAATAGCACAGAGTTTTCTCTCTCCCTCCCTTCCTTCCTACCTCTTTCTTTATTTCTTTCTTCTCTCTCTCTCATACACACAGACACACACACTCTCCCTTCCTTTTTTTCTTTCTCTTTCTTTCTTTCTTTCTTTCTTTCTTTCTTTCTTTCTTTCTTTCCTTCCTTCCTTCTTTCTTTCTTTCTTTCTTTCTTTCTTTCTTTCTTGTGTCTCTCTCCCTCCCTTCCTCCCTCTATCTTTCTTTCTCTTTTTTCTTTCTTTGTCTCTTTTTCTTTCTTGTCTCTCTCTCTCCCCCTTCCTCTTTCTCTTTCTTTTTCTTTCTCTGTCTCATCTCTCTATCTCCCTTCCTCTTCCTCTTTCTTTCTTTCTTTCCTTCTTTTTTCTTTCTTATCTCTTTCTCCCTTCCCCTCTGTCTTTCTTTGTCTCTCCCTCTTCTCTCTCTCTGACACACACTTTCTCTTTCTTTCTTTTTCTTTCTTTCTCTTTCTTTGTCTCTTTCTTTCTTCTCTCTCTCTCTCTCTCTCTCTCTCTCTCTCTCTCTCTCTCTCTCTCTCTCTCTCTCACACACACACACACACACACACACACACACACACACAGTCTGGGCACAAAGTATCTGTTGTTACAGAAGTTCTCATTTCTCTCTATAATACACCTGATGCTAATCAATACCCTATCTCTCAACTACGTAAAGCCTATGTATGTTTACTTGGCAGTAAGGCTACTCCCTTTCAGTCAGATTTACTCCTAATAGATACACATGATTGCAGGCAGACAGCTAGCTCCATTGTTTAATAGGCTGTAAGTAAAATTTCTACATTAACAAAATTTAAACCTAAACAACAGAATATAGGAGCAAAAAACCATAGCAATTGTCTGAGCTATGCTTTTCTTCTTTCAATGGAAGTACTACCCATTTTAACCAGACATTAAGATTCGTTAGTTTGGAATACTTGCACTGAACCTTGACAGTAGTTGGTTTCCTTACAAACTAGCTCAACTTTGTTTCCTTTGCTTTCGTTACACACCGCCAGCTTTGGACCAAGAGCTCCATTTTTAGGGAAAGAGAGTGGACTGGAGGGTGGCTTTGTAAATAAAAGTGCAGCAAGGGAAAAGGGGAAAGGTGCGCTCTGGATTCCAGACTCCGAGCCTTCCCTGAGCCGGGAATCCTTCTTTGTTCTCATTCTCCCAATTCCTTCCTTTCCCACTCCCGGATCCTTCTTCCCCCTTTTCCCCCCACTCGCTTCCTTTTGCTTGAAACTCCTTCCAGGGTGGGAGGGAAAACCAAATCAAAACAGGAAGGAGGCAAGGACAGAAAATGGTGCATGGCTGCAAAACAGGAGGAGGGCATTTTTCAGCTACTTTCTGGGACTGAAAAGTTGAGGGGACCCAATGAAGCAGCAACCGTCCAGGACTAAGATGACCTCCACTCCCACCCCAAACCATCCCACACCGCCTTCGTTTTCTCTCCCCACCTCCGCTCTTCTCTCTCCTGGGAAAATGGTGGCCAATCTTTCTTTTAAAAAAAGGCCCTGCTGCTGAGCAGAGAAAGAAGTAGCTGAGAAGGAAGTCGCTACGGAGTTAAAACAATGAAAAAATTCCCTCCCCCTGTTCCTACCCTCCCTCTTCCCCCCCCCCAGTTTCTTTTAGCTTTGGCTCTGGTGCCGAAAGAGAGAATTCTCTTTTGTTTGTGAAGTCCTCCTCCATTTTTTCCCACCCAGCTGGAGAAAGACAGGAGAGGGCTGCTGCTGCTCCTATCAGGCCCAGCACAACAGCTGCATGCAACACTGGCGGCTTCAGGAGGCACTGGCCGGCAGAGAGATGGGAGCCGGCCGGGCATCCTTTGTAGCCATACAGCTGCAAAGCTTCCCGAGATCCCCCCCATCCCCTACCCCACCTGCCACCCCAAATTGCGACCCACTGAGAGACGTGCATTTTACCAGAGAGTGACAGCTCCAGGTCATCTCTCAGCCGTTGCGTGCAGGGAAACACTTTGCCACAGTAAAGAAAAACTTCTTGTGACTGTAAGGCAATTAACTTCTCCCACAGAGGAGAAGTTTTTCTTTACTTTGCAAGGTTTTTCCCTGCACACAACGGCTGAGAGACAACCCAGAGCTGCCAGGCTGCTCTCTGCCAGGTGAGCAGCAGAGCAAGGGATCTTCCAGCTTCCTGTAATCTGCAGTTTACTTGAGAGCATCATGTTCACGAGTAAACTTGCTCACAAGTAAATTACAGAATAGAGGCAGATTGCTGGCTTACTCAATCTGCTGCTCACAGCCAGCAGCTCTCAGGCAGTGAAAGAAACCACCTCCTCCTGCCTCTATGCATCGAGGAGGCTGAGCAGCAGCGGGAAGAGCACAGGACCAGAGGTGCAGGAAGTGGCTGCCAGCAATGTCCTCAGGTGAACATGTTGTGGGTGGGGAGACATGACCCCCCCCCTTAGGAGCCTCAGTTTACTCATGAGCACCATTGGCCTTTCTCCCTTCCTCTCCCAGCCAATATTGCTCACCAGTAAACTTCAGCTATGATCTCCCACATGCTTTCCTCGCAGACCAGACCAGCTGGGGAAAACGCATAGGAAGAACTCCGGTGCCACAATCTCCCGCATGCTCCCCTCCCTCCCCACACACATAGGTCCACCACCCACTGCTGATATCACCCCTCCACCAGCTCTCCCTCCCCTGCTCACCCACTGGCCCATGCCCTTCAGCCTTACCTTTGCCAGCAGCGGTGAGCAGAAGTACAGGGCTAGATTCTGCAAGTAGTGGTTGGGCAGAGCGGGTGGGCAGGAAGGGCGAGCGAGCTTCGGGTGGGTGGGGTGAGCAAGTGGGAATCGGTTCAGGGGTGTGGCCAGCCAGAGGTCACTATCTGTTTGGGGAACCACACCAAATTTCCACTAACAGTTCTCCCAAACCGGTACAAACTGGTAGCAACCCACCTCTGCAAGTCAGGTATTTAAGACAAGGTCCTTCCATTGAAGAATTACAGTTTTGTTGTTAGTCGCTACTTGTTTCCAACTCTTTCATCCCCCAAGAACCAAAGCACTCCAGGACCCCCTGTCCTCCACTGCCTCCCAATATTAGAACTATCTGAGCCTGCTCTTTCAGGGGACCCTAACACCAACCATACAGACAGAGAAAAATTGCCATAATTTTCAACCACCTTGTTGAGCAACTTTAGCCGTGAAAGAGCATCTTGGTTGATAATAAGCCTCTGTCTTTCAAAACTCCCCAGTTGCTCTTTGATGGAATCCTCCTTGGAGAAAAGCAACCAACTTATGATATTCAGATCTGCTGCTACATTTCCACTTTGGTCCAAGTACAGTTTCTCCCAGGAAAAATTGCAAAACTCATTCTTCTCCAGAAAGGGATGGAACTAGAATTGAAACATCCAGGAATTTTTTTTTATTGAAAAAGTTTTTCAAATACAGATTTTTCCCCCTCCCCCCTCCTCCCTAACCCCCCTCCCCCTCCCCTCCCCCCCATGGCTTCTCCAAATAGATATCAGATTATATAATACTTTACCATCCTTTTACACCACCCCCCATATGCTAACCATTTCTTTCTAACATTATTATTATATCCCCCCTATACTATACATTTCAAAGCAACATTCAGCTATAAAATTATATAATAAATCCTAATTTGGCATTTATTCAACACATAATCTACCCATTTCCTCCACCCCCATACATATATCTCTTAATTCAAATCTTTTACGTATATTAATATCTGAACATAACATCCCTTTTCCCAAACTAAACAATCAGTAACCTAACCCATCTCCACCCATTTTCCTACAGGTCTACCATACATAATATTTTTAATATCTTTGTTCTTCTGCCCACACCACACCACTAAAAGATATTTCCATATATAAATAAAATCCTCAAATGACTTAAAATTTGTAATCCATATAGTATCTTCTGTAATGTCTTTCAACTAGATTATTAATTCGATCGCCCGTGTTAGGGTAACATCAAGTTCTGCTTCCAACAGTATATTCGGTATCTTCAATTACCATCTGCCCCCATCAATAATAAATGTTTCTGATATAAAAAACCACCTGAGTGACTTTATATTTATATTCCATATAGTATCTTCTGTAATGTCTTTTGTCTAGATTATTAATTCTAACCACCACGTTAGGGTAACAACCAGATCTTTGCATGCCCCAATTCCATAGTTCTCTTGCCTTATAACTCAACATATACGTAATCCATTTTCCAAAGAATCCAAAATAGAAAGTTCCAATCTGCTCAATCAAAGGCCATCTTCCACATCCCAAAAACACCAGCACTGCAGAGATCTGTTATTCTTCTCAAAATAGTATAAGTCTATAATTTGCCTCAGTTATATTTTCATGTATCAGCCTTCTATAAATCCCGCTTATTATATTTAATCGTCTCTTAAGTAACTGGCATTAGTCTGTTGGCTAAAGAAAAAGAAAAAGAAAAAAAGTTTTTGGTTTAGTTTAAATTTTTTTTAGCTTTTTAGAACCTGCTTCTTCTTTTCTTAACGTGTTGTGATTTAGATCTCCATCCTGGTTGCCTTTCTTGGACTTGTATGTCAGCTGATTGAGTTACATGCTGCTCTGTAACTTGATAAGACCTCAAATCGGAATCCAAAGCTGCCTCTCTTATATTTATAGGTGATCCAACTATAGCCTCTGGAGGAGAATCCAGAAGCGGCTCATCCAAAAAGGTCTCTATAACTTGTTGTTTTTCCATTACCTCCGTCTCCATCTGCTTAGCCTGAGTTTCAATCTCTTGTTCATTTTGCTTTTCTTTATCCCCCTCCTGTGTTCCTAACACTGATAACATATGTGGAGATGTTAGGTCCATTTTAAAAACCTTGTAGTAAAATTCTTCTGCTTTTTCAACAGTATTTAGTTGATATCTTTCTCCTTGATATCTCAATATTATACCAACTGGAGCATCCCACCTAAATGGGATGTTTTGTTCCTTTAGCTCAGTCACCAAAAATCCAAAGTCTTTTCTATCTTTTAACATCTTGGACGGCAGCTCTTTATATATCCAAATCTTCCTTCCATTCCTTTCAAGAGTGGAGTTAAAAGACTTGCACAATATTGTTTCTTATTCCTTTATCAGTAAAGTAAATCACCACATCTCTAGGCAACTGCCTTTGCTTTGCCACCCAAGAATTTGCTCTGTAGGCCTTATCAATCTTACAGGATACCTCTTCGGGACTAACCTTTAAAATCACAGCCAGAACTTCAGCAGACATCTTTCTCAAGTCTTCTCTGTTATTTTCCTGTATCCCCCTGATTCTGACCACAAATTCCATGGATCTAAATTGCATCATTGTGACTTCATTTTCAATCCTTTGTTTTATATTATCTGCATTATAAGTCTTGTGATCAGCTTCCTTTATTTTAGACTCTACTTCTGAACTATTTTCTTGAATCATTGTCAAATCATTTTCAATTCTTTGTATTTTATTATCCAAATTATGAATCTTATAATCAGCTTCCTTCATTTTAGACTCTATTTCTAGGTTAATATCTTTATCCATCTTTATAATTATTTCTGAAAGACTTTTCAAAGCTGTTACAATATATCGTTTCAGGTTATCATACTTTTGTTGTACCAACTCTTTAGTTTCCTGTCTAAATTTTTCAAGGTTCTGGTTCACAATCTCATCATGTCTTGCCATCTCCTCCAAAATAAATTCCTTTAGGTCTTTAAAGCCATTCTTCTGCATCTGCAAGCCCAAAACTTCTTCATGTGATTTGTAAATGAGGGAGCCCCCCCCAACAGCTTGGTTGTCTGGCTTTGTCAGTTTTAACGCCATCCTGCCACACAAACAGATTTTTTTTCCTTTTAAAGAAAAAGACTTCTCTCCAGACAATATCAATATCAAGTCTCTAAGAAGGAAGAAGCATGAAATAAGAATTTTTCTCTTCACTTCTAGCCAGCACTATTGTTTTAGATACTTTGTAACGTATTAAACTATTCAAACGGAAGGACTTTTGCTTTCAGCTTTCTTCTCAAGCCTCAGCCAGTCACCATTTTAAACTTTCTTTTTTCCCCCTTTCACTCTTCTTCACTTTTAAAATCAGTCTTAGGGTTGTTAGAAATACTTGAAATTTACAATCCCAGATCCGGATTTCATCCTGCTTGTTCAGACAATCTGTTAGTTTTCATTAGTTGGTTTGGTCCCATCGCCTGGCTCTGTAAAGCGCAGAGTTCTCCCGAAGCCCGGAGCAGCGGCGAGCAAAAATAGGGAGCCTCATCCTGCTTCCTCCCCAAGAATAAAAAAAGAACTCTGGGGACTTCGCAGAGGGCTCTACCTGCCCTCGCCGGCTCTATCTCACGTTTCCTTAAGGAAACGGAGTTTTTCGAGCCACCTTTCAGCTGTAAAGGCGGCTCTTTACGGGCGATGGGGCTGGCGGTCTCAAAAGACCATCTAACGGCGACGGAAGCCAAACCGGAAGCCCCAAACATCCAGGAATTTTGAAAGCAACTTGAAACATCCTAAAAGGAGGACCAATTTTAAAGTTGAGCTTGTGAATAAGAAAAGTTCAATCCCCTCTTCATTATTTGCCTGAATAGCAATAACACCTAGACTTATATACCACTTCATACTGCTTTTACAGTGCTCATAAGTGGTTTATAGAATCAGCATATTGCCCCCAACAATCTGGGTACCCATTTTACCAACCTTGGAAGGATGGAAAGCTAAGTCAACCTTGATCTGGTCAGGATCGGACTCCTGGAAGTGAGTAGTGAGTTACGGGTGGAGTGAGGATTAGGGTGAGGGTGAGGGTGAGGGTGAGGGTGAGGGTGAGGGTTAGGGTAAATGTCACGGCTAAATGCCAAGACTAAGTAGCCATTAGTCTGAAAAGCTTTAATTGGATTCCTGCAGTGAGGAGGGATTAAGCTAAATGCTCCCAGGTTTAGCTGACAGTTATGAGTATAAAATTCTATCATGCTAATTACAAACCCATAAGTACAGGAATTTATTTACAATGTATACATTTTAAATAATTTTATAATAGCAGTGTTTAATATAAAAATATAATTGTCACTATGCCTGCTCTTTGGAACATAATCCTGTGAACTAAATCTGGCCTCAGCTTGGCCAAACTTGTTGGGTTTTTGGAGAACAATGGTTCCCCTACATCAGCATTGGATTTTTTTCTAAATAGGAACTAGGTATGATGGATCCTTGTCACAACCCCATACCTGCCATGGCTCTAGCCTTAGAGTCCCCAAACTATCTTTCTTCTCCATTTTTCTCTTCCTAGATATTGAGGAATATGCAACATTCAAGACATGGGCCAGAGTCTTAACAACACTGTAAAAACGGTGGCCATTTTGTATCGGAATTCTATTCTTTTTCTCTTGCATGTCCAGTGGTGCTATCTGGGTGCATCGTCTCCGGCTCTTGACAGAAAGGACATGCTTTGAAAAAGAACAGCGAAAAGACTGGTCTTCAAATTTGGAATCCTTGAAAAGATTGGGTTGAAAGGTATCATCATTTGGCCATTTTCTTTCCTGAAAAGCAAAGGCCCAAATGCTATGGATATATTTGAAAAGTGTATTGCTTCTCATTGTCATTTTCTCCACAATTGTTGTGATCCAGACTTTCCCTTCAATGGGTCCTGACAAACCTGCAATTGCTAAATGGATGTGGCAAATTCTATCCACAAGGGAAGCAAATTCTATGAAGTGAACAAAGACATTGACTTTTCTCCACTTAGAGATGGCATTTCTGAGAGGTTCTGTATGTCTAGTCATTGAGATAACCACACAAATTCCATTTCTGACAAGCATAGGAGTGAAAGTTCTCATGAAATTCTCTCCCTCCTCTGTGTCTGATGAAAAGAGACCAATCAAAGTCCATCTGAAATGGAGGAGGAGTTGGACAATTCCTGGATACTGGATCCCATTTTGGGGAAGCAGCTGATGGAAAAAAGGAATTTGACTTTTATCACTCAGAGCCTCTGAAACAATTCCATAACTGATCTGAAGAAGCAATGAAGAATCGTGTATTATGGTTAGATCAGATCAAGTGCAAACTGTAAGCTTTTAACACATCCAATGTGGTTCTCACAAACATATTAGAATAGTCCAGCAGTCACCAACTGGTTGTCCAAGGACCACTGGTGGTCTGCGAGAAAATTTTGGTGGTCTGTAGAAAAATTATTTGCATTTTTATATTGCACGAAATACTATTTATCTTTTGAAAAAAAATCATATTAGTGGTCCACAGGATTTAAAATAATGAATTTGGTGGTCCCTGAGTTCCAAAAGTTTGGTGACCCCTGGAATAGTCTATTGTTCTTAACCCTTAAGCCATATCAACATAAAGAATACAAAATGCAGAATATTAACAAGATTGAATATAATCATTTGCCTAATCTGAAGTCTAAGATATTGTTCTTTCTCTTTTCTAATAAAATTGACATTCAGATAATAGATGTGCTATGTCTTCTATCTCTAGAGCACTGCAAATGCAACTCAGTTCATTTTAGAGATTTACTTAAATGTTCCATATTTAACATTGTGTCCAGCTGCTCAAGTCTTCCTCAATTAAATGTTTAGGCCGACTGTGGATCCCAATCCCTAGCCATGACAATGGCCATGAGAAAAGCAGTTCATGATTTCCATAGAAAAGGTATGATTGAATCTATTACCCACCCACCAAATACCTGCTCACTTTGTCAGGTAGAGAAACACACAAACACACCTGTGGGACTTTGTAGGTGCCTACTAATGTTGACATCTGAATGGAGATGTCATCAGGAGATCCATCAAGAACAGCCATCAGATTGTCCTTCTTTCCACAGCTGTAGTTGGGAACATTGCCTTCTCCAGTCGATAGAATGTCCAGCAAGGCATCTGAAGTGCCAAGGGTGTTCAAATAGTTGTCATGGATGTTGTAGCCAAGTGTGAGATTGTACAGAAGCTGAGATTTCTTATTGACTTGCTGAATGGCAAAAATGAAGCTTAGGATTCTTTCTGGATCAGTAAATAAACTACTGTAAAAAAATGTTCATCATAGCATCATCTCTAACAACAACAACAAAACATATTTTCATTTGTTCCTCTTTCTCTCCACAAGACCATTCAGTCTTAAGCCAAAAGTGTCCAAAGCAAGAATCAAATGATCCTCACCCATCACCGTTTAATTGTTATGAGTGTTGAGAACGTAAGATGGAGTTTTAATATTTAAAATATATCATTATTTGTAATGTAATTTGTAATTACATTATTTGTAATTATTTTTAATTTGTGCAATGACCAAGATTCAAAATTATTCAATCATTAAAATAGAATCATCAGCAAAGAGGATTTATAAATGATCCAGAAAAGCCATTCTAAAAAAAAGCCATCCTCTATTCCATACCAGGGTCAGGCACTGAATATCAATGAATGGTTATAAAAATAGGGAAATGGGTGGGGCAGAGGAAACTACAAACTTTTCAATAAGATAGTTGTGATTAACTCAGGATTCTACGAGAGGGGAAAATAATTTGGACTTGGGGGGGGGGTTATTCCATCTTTGGATTTTGGTCTCTTAAAATAAGGCATAAGAGAGAATCCATGGAAATCTAAGTGATTCAAGAAATTAAACAGGTCTTCCAATATAAGAGTAACTGAAAGAAATGAAGAAGAGTGTTAGGACTGCAAATGGAAGGAATGCAACTCCATCACACTGAATGACTTACGAGGCAGCTTGAGTATAAGGAGCTGTGTTGAAAGACAGCATTATATGGGATTTTATTATTGTAGCAAAAGAGACGATACCAATGAGGTGGTCTCCTGGCCTGTAATAGCTCCGTAGTTTTTTTCCCTCATGTTCCTCCAAACTCAGCAGGCACTTCATTCTCAGCTTCCCAGAGACTGACTGGGACATCAGCAGCAGCAGAAGCAGAAGGAGGAGGACCATAATTCATGGGGCTGAATCAATCCCCTTCCTATTTCTAAGGAAGAACAAGAGAGTTCAAAGAATTCAAAGTACTGTTACAAGATGAAAATGAGATTAACTTTCTTGACTGAGAGAGAGATAAACAGAACTGTACCTGGAAAGGAGAAAAAGGAAAGTACATTCAAGAAGCACAGTCAATGAATGTCCCAAAATTTGTGCCACATGGAGTTTGACCTGAGACATTTATCCTTATTTCATGTAAGATTCCTTTCAAGTTGCTTCAGTTTGTTGTTTTCATCAAAGGCAATCACTGGAGGAATATCATGAGAGATCTCACAAACCAGGATGTTAATAATAATAATAAGTAAGAAGACATCTCCTCTGGGGATCCTGAACTACCTCTGGACCTCCACGTGCAGAGGAGAAACTGGAGAAAAGTATAGTGAAAAATCATAGATAGTCACTGGTCTATAGGGCACTGGTCTGAATCACACATTGGAAGTGATTTTAAAATTGCTCAGGGGATAGTGAAATTTTATTTGCTTAGAGATATCAAATTTGGGGTGATCTGTGAGGCCTGTTGGATCTTCCACTTGGTGCAGAGTTTGTCTCCCAGTTGATGTCAGGGTAATTAAAATCCCCCATTATTATTGTGATGTGCTTCCTACATACCTTAGTTAGCTGACGAGCAAAAAGTTCATCTACTTCCTCTGTTTGGTTGGGTGGCCTATAGTATAGACCTATGACAAGATCATTTCCCCCCCCTTTAATATTGACCCAAATGCATTCAAGATAATTTTCATCATTTTTGTGCTCTATTGCTGTAGAGATGTAGTTATTTCTTATATATAATGCAACTCCACCTCCTCTTTTGGTCTATTTCTTTTAATTAGTTTGTATCCCTCTAGCTGTATGTTCCATTTGTGGCTTCATCCCACCAAGTTTCCGTAATGGCAACAATATCATATCTGCCCTCATTTACTTGAATTTCTAATTCACCCGGTTTATTCCTCATACTCTCTGCATTGGTGTATAGACATTTGAGTCCATTTTGATTGACCCTTTGTTTACTCTCTACATAACCTGTGTCGTGCCTGACTGCCCCTACTTTCTTGCCACCTGTTTGATTAATGTACATGGTATGGCACTCGCTATTAAATGCTTGGTTATCACCAGGGGTGATAATCTTACTTGCAGAGACATCTATGTTACATGCACTGATAGCCCTATTAATTTTGGATTGCTGGTTTCTCTATTTATTTAATTGGTTTCTACTAATATATTGAATTGTATTATTTGGAATAGCTGATAAAAGAACCATTGGTGATTAGAATAAGAGAATTGAAGGAAATAATTGGGGATTGTACAATGTTATATGGATATAAATTTAGGGGTTCAAATTTTAAGGAAAGAAAAGAACATTTGAACTATAATAGGATGAGAAGTTATGATGAAAAGTAATATTGGTTTCTTAAAATTAGAGAGAATAAATGCTATGAGCAAAATTGAACATATAAAATTGTGTTAAAGATGAACAAAAATCTGTACAAATTTAAGACTGGGAAAATATTCTGTTCAGAAAAGATGTATTGTATGTTTGTGTGTTTTTTTTTTTTAAAAAAAACTTTATCCAAAAAAAAAAAGAGGTCAGCTCAAGAGAGGATGAGCTCATTCCTGGTATGTCAGGAACTGGGTTCATTAATGGCTCTGAACACCTGGCCAAAAGAGATTTAGACTTTCCCCAATTTCAGCTGGGGAAAGTTTTCCAAAAACGACTCTAAAATCACCTCTTTGATGTATATTACAAAAGATTGCAAAAAATAAAGATTTTATAAAGTTGGAAAGATGTGATATTCTTTCTTTTTAAATGGACTGAAGAGGATCCCACCCACTGACTGGTAAACTTGCTTCAAACATTTGTTTGTTTGCTTGTTTGCTGGTTTGTTTGTTTGTTTGTTTGTTTGTTCGTTCATTCATTCAGCTTATTTGCCACCCATCTTGTTTTGAAACAACTCTGGGAAACTTATACCATTAAAATCATAAAAGAAAAATAAAATAATTAAAATGGAAACTATAATCAAAATAGAATTATAGTTAAGCAATAGGGAGGGAAGGAGCTGGATATGTGGGGGGTGGGATTGCCTCTTAGTTCATCAACCATCTCCATTGTGATGCTCCATCATTGGGATCTGAAGCTATCTACAGAATCAGGTCTTAAAGCTTAAGGAACAAAAGATGGTATTTGATTTGATACACATAATATCCAAAATTAGAGGTAAAGTTCTGTCCCCAGTGAAATGGAAGTTCCACACCTTGTAATGAAGGCCTGTCTACTCACCCTTTATTTTGTTTTCTTTTCTTCAATTTCATCATCATTTGAGACTAAAGTTGAAGTGCAGTTTTCTAGTATGGTGATGTCCCAAAGGTGCTTTTTTCAAGAGGTAATGGACTGTTTTGTTTTTCTTTGAAGACATTTCACTACTCATCCAAGAAGCTTCTTCAGCTCTGACTGGATGGTGGGGAATGGAAGGATTTATACTCCTTGAAGACATCTGGTCATTTGCATCGTTTCAGAGAGTCATGAAAGTCATCTGGAGGTTTATCTGTGTCTTCAGGGTCACCTGAGTGGTGCAAATGGGGGTGGAGCCTTTTTGGAACTGCTGAGAGGACTGTGTTGAGGACTGGAGATAGATGATGTCATCTCCCACCCCCTCACCCCAATCTGGGAAGCCTTGTCTCCTCTGAAGATGCATTATGTTAATATAACTGTCTCATTTCGTATCTTGTCCTTCACTAGTTTCATCACAATTTAAATTATTAATTAACTTATTTTACACTTTGATAATTATCTTAAATTAGTCTTACATTTTTTGTATGTTTATTTCTTTTGATTTTAAATAACCTTAATGCAGGGGTGAAATGCTCCCGGTTCGGACTGGCTCAGGACAGTAGGTAGTGATGATGGCCGGTGGTTCAGAGAACTGGTAGCAATGGCAGCTGGAGGCTCCGCCCACCCGCCCACCTGCCCACCTGCCCCATTCCCCGGAGTCGGGGAATGCACCATTCCCCGACTCCTACTGCTCACATTTCTCCTGCAGCTGGATGTAAGGGAAGGCAAGCGCCCGAAAGGTACCGGAGTCACTCACTCTCCTTCTTGAATGAGCCGCTCTGGTCCACGCACTGGCTGCGCAAGCACACACCATTTATTTAATTCAGTGGCAGGTTGGATGTGTGCTTGCACAGCTGGCGCATGGACCAGAGCGGCTCATTCAAGAAGGAGAGTGAGCGACTCCGGTACCTTTCGGTTGCTTGCCTTCCCTGACAGCCAGCTGCAGGAGAGAGGTGAGCAGTAGGAATCGGGGAATGGTGCATTCCCCGACTCCGGGGAATGGGGCGGGTGGGTGGAACCGCAGGAGAAAGGTAAGGACACACCGGCTGAAAAGAAATTTAAAAAGTTTTCCTACCGGGTTCTGTGGGCATGGCTTGGAGAGAGGGGGTCTTCTGACTAAGTGGGCATGGCTATGAGTGACATCAAGTTGACCACACCCACTCAGTCACAGGACACTCCCCCACCAAGCCACGCCCACAGAACCGGTAGGGAAAAAAATTAGATTTCACCCTTGCCTTAATTTTCAAAACAAGCAAACAAACTCAATAATAACTGCAATAAATAATTAAGTTTTAAGAGCCTAAGAAACTACTTCATGATCAGATACTGACTTTTATCATTAAATGTTCCTTAGTATTTAGATCTGGTCTCAGGATGATAATGTAGCACTTGGGGAAGAAGATGCAGCCCAGCAGGCCAGCCCCAGAAGCCAAGATGGAGAAAACCTGCACGGCCACCATGTATTTCCCTTTGGTGCTCAAGTAGGTGGGCAGGAAGGAGATCCAGACGCTGCAGAAGACCAGCATGCTGAAGGTGATCAGTTTGGCTTCGTTGAAGGCCCCAGGCAGGTTCCTGGCCAGGAAAGCCACTGTGAAGCAAATGGCAGCAAGGAAACCCATGTAGCAGAGAACCACATAAAACATGGTCACAGAGCCTTCATTGCACTGAAGGATGATCACTCCTGATTGGGAGTGCCGGTCAAAATCAGGAAACGGAGGAGAAACTCCCAGCCAGATTGCACAAATGACAATTTTTCCAGCAGAGCCAGAAAGGATGATGGAGTTGGCCAAGCTCTTCCCCAACCATCTCCTCACCCTGTTCCCTGGTTTTGTGGCCAGGAAGGCCAGCACTACCATGATTGTTTTGGCTAACACACAAGACACAGCTACTGAGAAGATGATGCTGAACATTGTTTGTCGGAGAAGACAGGTGGCTTTCCTTGGTCGGCCAATGAAGAAAAAGGAGGACAAGAAGCAAAGCAAGAGGGAAACCAGGAGGATGTAGGACAGGTCCCGGTTGTTAGCTTTGACAATGGGAGTTTCTAGGTATTTAAGGAATATGACTAAAACAAGGCCTGTTGTTAGAAACAAGAGTACAGCAAAGGAGACCAGGATGATGCCCAGGTATTCATCATAGGACAGGAAGATTGTTCTTTTGGGGATACATTGGATTCTGTCATCAGTTGGATATTTGTCATCTGGGCACCTGGTGCATTTTTCAGTATCTGAGAAAAGAGTAAGTAATATTATTTTTATAGTCTCTCCTTTCACATTCCAAGAAAGACCTTCTTTGAATGACAGCTGATACCGAGAGACAGGAAAGCCAGAGTTCCTGTGGTGTCACCCACCTTCCTGTGTGGAGATGGTCCCCTCCGGACAAGGAATACAATCGTAGCAGCAAATTGGTTCTTCTTTCCGAGCCCGTTTTACAAATCCAGGGTGACAACTTTCCACACATTTGGACTCAGGCAGAGACTAAGCAAAAAAACAACATTCATTCTAAAATATCTGCCAAATTTTTATTTATTAGATTGATTTACTAAAATACAATGAAACTGTGCTTAAGAAAGAAACTTCTGAGCAGTAGATCAAGAAAAGGTTTCTCCTGGACTAAGTAAAATATTGCAAAGCCTCTCCCCTTTGAAAATCACCCAAATCTTTGTTCCAGTTAAGATATGAAGACAAAAATCTTCACCAACTTGGGCTGTCAACCTCAAATGAGGTATTATTGAGTTATATCTCTAATTTGTATTTTCAATTCATGCAGCTGCCATGCTGGTGAAATAAGACTAAACATTACTGCCTAATTTCTAGAACTATAGTGAGAATGAGTGGGGATGAAATCATGAGAACATGTCACTTAAAAAGGGTGAGCCAGGCATGTTTTTGTGCAGCACATGGGACATGAGTATGAACCCTGTGTGGGAAAGAGATATTTCTAAGGCCAAGTGAGGAATTTAAGACAAGGTCGTTTCTGTTGAAGAATTACAGTTTTGTTGTTAGTCGCTACTTCTGTCCAACTCTAAGGCCAAGTGAGCAGGGATGGGTTGTGGATGATTGACAAGAAGCCTAAAAGTCCAAGATCACAAGAGTGCTTCTTTCTCTGTATGTATACAAAGCATCACATACCAGGAATAGCATATTAAGATGGACTTATGCAACCTGATGTACAAAATAAACACACACATATTTATGCTCTGTACTATAGACATTGAATGCATGGTTCGCTCACACAGAGAGGGCCTCCTCAGGGTGCCGTCGGCCAGACAGTGCCGGCTGGCGACCCCCAGGGGGGAGAGCCTTCTCTGTGGCGGCACCAGCCCTCTGGAACGACCTACCCCCTGAGATACGCACGATATCAGACCTCCGGACTTTTCGTCGGGCCCTAAAAGCACACTTATTCCATCTAGCTGGGCTGGCTTGATCCCGTCCTCTCAGTTTTAATTGATTCGGTTTTAATTTGGGTTGTTTTAAATTATTTGGGCCAAAATTATTTAATTGTTTTTAAATTGTTTTTTAAATTTTGTATACAATGTTTTATTTTTGGCTGTGCACTGCCCTGAGTCCTGCGGGAGAAGGGCAGTATAGAAATAAAAATAAATAAATAAATAAATAAAATAAATAAATCCCTGAAAACTATGTGGTAGCCGAGGGCAAAAGAAAGGCAATAAAATCACTCTAGGTGTAGGGACAATGTAAAATATTAACACATGATAAATAATGGAACAATTAAAAATAATAGCACAGAGTGTACTCTCTCTCTCTCTCCCTTCCTTTCTCTTTCTTTCATTTTTATTTATTTATTTATTTATTTATTTATTTATTTATTTATTTATTTATTTATTTATTAGTTCGATTTATATGCCGCCCTTCTCCGGAGACTCAGGGCGGCTTATAATGCGTTAAGCAATAGCCTTCATACTTTTGTACATACCTGCTTAGTAGGGCTTTCGGTCCCCCCAAGCGGTGTTCTTTTTTATACAAAGTCAGTGTATTGCCCCTACAATCCGTCTCTCTCATACACACAAACATGCACTCTCCCTTCCTTTCTTTTTCTTCCTCTTCCTCTTTCTTTCTTGTATCTCTCCCCCCTCCTTCCTCTTTCTTTCTTTCTCTTTCTTTTTTCTTTCTTTGTCTCTTTTTCTTTCTTGTCTCTCTCTCTCCCCTCTTCCCCTTTCTTTCTTTTTTTCTTTCTTATCTCTTTCTCCCTTCCTCTCTGTCTTTCTTGGTCTCTCCCTCTTCTCTCTCTCTCACACACACTTTCTCTTTCTTTCTTTTTCTTTCTTTCTCTTTCTTTGTCTCTTTCTTTCTTCTCTCCCTCTCTCTCTCTCCCTCCCTTCCTCTCTGTCTCTCTTTCTCTGTCTCTGTCTCTCTCTCTCTGTCTCTGTCTCTCTCTCTCTCACACACACTCACACACACACATGATCTGGGCACAAAATATTTGTTGTTATAGAAGTTCTCATTTCTCTCTATAATACACCTAATACTAATCAATACCCTATCTCTGAACTACGTAAAGCCTATGCATGTTTACTTGGCAGTAAGGCTACTCCCTTTCAGTGGGATTTACTCCTAATAGATACACATGATTGCATTCAGACAGCTAGCTCCATTGTTTAATAGGCTGTAAGTAAAATTTCTACATTAACAAAATTTATACCTAAACAACAGAATATAGGAGCAAAAAATCATAGCAATTGTCTGAGCTAGGCTTTTCTTCTTTCAATGGAAGTACTACCCATTTTAACCAGACATTAAGACTCGTTAGTTTGGAATACCTGCACTGAACCTTGAGAGTAGTTGGTTGTTATAGAACCAACAACTAAGTAGAAGTTGCTATGGAATTAAAACAATGAAAAATTTGCCCTTCCCCTGTTCCTACCCTCCCTCTTTTTCTCCCCTCCAGTTTCTTTTAGCTTTGGCTCTGGTGCCGAAAGAGAAGAATTCTCTTTGGTTTGTGAAGTCCTCCTCCATTTTTTCTCACACAGCTGGAGAAAGACAGGAGAGGGCTGCTGCTGCCCCTATCAGTCCAAGCACAACAGCTGCATGCAACACTGGCGGCTTCAGGAGGCGCTGGCCGGCAGAGAGATGGGAGCCGGCCGGGCATCCTTTGTAGCCATGTAGCTGTAAAGCTTCCCGAGCTCCCCCCCATCCCCCACCCCACCTGCCACCCCAAATTGCGACCCACTGCGAGACGTGCATTTTACCAGAGAGTGACAGCTCCTGGTCATCTCTCAGCCGTTGCGTGCAGGGAAACACTTTTCCACAATAAAGAAAAACTTCTTGTGACTGCAAGGCAATTAACTTCTCACACTCAAGAGAAATTTTTCTTTACTTTGCAAGGTTTTTCCCTGCACACAACGGCTGAGAGACAACCCGGAGCTGCCAGTCTGTGCTTTGCCAGGCGATCAGCAGAGCGAGTAAACCAGGGATCTGCCAGCTTCCTGTAATCTGCAGTTTACTTGAGAGCACCATGTTCATGAGTAAACTTGCTCACAAGTAAATTGCAGAATAGAGGCAAACAGCAGATCGCTGGCTTACTCAATCTGCTGATCACAGCCAGCAGTTCGCAGACAGTGAAAGAATCTACCACCTCCTGCCTCTGTGCATCGAGGAGGCCGAGCAGCAGTGGGAAGAGCACAGGACGGGAGGTGCAGGAAGTGGCTGCCAGCAATGCCCCCAAGTGAACATGATGTGGGTGGGGAGCCTTGACCCCCCCCCCTTAGGAGCCTCAGTTTACTCGTGAGCACCATTGGCCTTTCTCTCTTCCTCTCCCAGTCAATATTGCTCACGAGTAAACTTCAGATAGGATCTCCCACGTGCTTCCCTCGAAGGCCAGACCAGCTGGGGGAAACACACAAGAAGAATTCTGGTGCCGCGATCTCCCGCATGCTCCCCTCCCTCCCCACGTGCATCGGTCCACCACCCACTGTCGATATCTCCCCTCTACCAGCTCTCCCTCCCCTGCCCACCCACTGGCCAATGCCCTTCGGCCTTACCTTTGCCAGCAGTGGTGAGCAGAAGTACGTGGCTAGATTCTGCAAGTAGTGGTTGGGCAGAGCGGGTGGGCAGGAAGGGCGAGCGAGCATCAGGTGGGTGGGGTGAGCAAGCAGGGACCGGTTCAGGGGTGTGGCCAGACAGAGGTCACTACCTGTTTGGGGAACCACACCAAATTTCCATTAACAGTTCTCCCAAACCGGTACAAACTGATAGCAACCAACCTCTGCAAGTCAGGTATTTAAGACAAGGTCCTTTCCATTGAAGAATTACAGTTTGGTTGTTAATCGCTACTTGTTCCCAACTCTTTCATCCCCCAAGAACCATAGCACTCCAGGACCCCCGGTCCTCCACTGCCTCACAAAATTAGAACTATCCGAGCCTGCTCTTTCAGGGGACCCTAACACCAACCATACAGAGAGAAAAATTGCCAATATTTTCAACCACCTTGTTGAGCAACTTTAGCCGTGAAAGAGCATCTTGGTCGATAATAAGCCTCTGTCTTTCAAAACTCCCCAGTTGCTCTTGGATGGGTTCCTCCTTGGAGAAAAATAACCAACTTATGATATTCAGATCTGCTGCTACATTTCCACTTTGGTCCAAGTATAGTTTCTCCCAGGAAAAATTGCAAAACTCATTCTTCTCCAGAAAGGGATGGAACTATAATTGAAACATCCAGAAATTTTGAAAGCAACTTGAAACATTCTAAAAGGAGCAGCCATTTTAAAGCTGAGCTAGTGAATAAGAGAAGTTCAGTCCCCTCTTCACTATTTGCCTAAATAGCAATAGCACTTAAACTAATATCCCACTTCACACTGCTTTTACAGCCCTCTCTAAGTGGTTTATAGAATAAGCATATTACCCCCAACAACCTTAAGCTGGTCAGGATCTGGGTAACCATTTTACCAACCTTGGAAGGATGGAAAGCTAAGTCAACCTTGATTCTGTCATGCTACTTACAAACCCATAAGTACAGGAATTTATTTATAATGTATACATTTTAAATAATTTTATAATAGCAGTGTTTAATATAAAAATATAATTGTCCCAGTGCCTGCTCTTTGGAACATAATCCTGTGAACTAAATCTGGCCTCCGCTTGGCCTAACCTGTTGATTTCTTCTAGAACAATGGTTCTCCTACATCAGCACTGAATTTTTTTCTAAATGGGAACTAGGTATGATGGATCCTTGTCAGGACCACATACCTGCCATGGCTCTAGCCTTGCAGCCCCCAATCTCTCTTTCTTCTCCATTTTTCTCCTCTTAGATATTGAGGAATATGCAACATTCAAAACATGGGCCAGAGTCTTAGCAACAGTAGAAAAACGGTGGTCATTTTTTATCGGAATTCTATTCTTTTTCTCTTGCATGTCCAGTGGTGCTATCTGGGTGCATCGTCTCCGGCCCTTGACAGAAAGGACATGCTTTGAAAAAGAACAGCGAAAAAACTGGTCTTCAAATTTGGAATCCTGAAAAAGACTGGGTTGAAAGGCGTCATCATTTGGCCATTTTCTTTCCTGAAAAGCAAAGGCCCAAATACTATGGATATATTTGGAAAATGTATGCCTTTTCAGTGACACTTTCTCCACGACTGTCGTGATCCAGACTTTCCCTTCAATGGGTCCTGGCAAACCTTCAATTGTTACATGGATGTGTTGAATTCTAACCAAAAGGGAAGCATATTCTATGAAGTGAACAAAGACATTGACTTTTCTCCACTTAGAGATGGCATTTCTGAGAGGTTCTGTATGTCTAGGCATTGAGATTACCACACAAATTCCATTTCTGAGAAGCATAGGAGTGAAAGTTCTCATGAAATTCTCTCCCTCCTCTGTGTCTGGTGCAAAGAGACCAATCAAAGTCCATCTGAAATGGAGGAGGAGCTGGACAATTCCTGGATACTGGATCCCATTTTTGGGAAGCATCTGATGGAAAAAAGGAATTTGTCTTTTATCACTCAGAGCCTCTGAAACAATTCCATAACTGATCTGAAGAAGCAATGAAGAATGATGTATTATGGTTAGATCAGATCAAGTCCAAAATGTAAGATTTTAACATATCCAGTGTGGTTCTCATGAACATATGAGAATAATCCATGGACCACTGGTGGTCTGCGAGAAAATTTTGGTGGTCTGTAGAAAAATGGTTTGCATTTTTATATTGCACTAAATACTATTTATCTTTTTCTAAAATCCACAGAATTTAAAATAATGAATGTGGTGGTCCCTGAAGTCCGAAGGTTTGGTGACACCTGGAATAGTCTATTGTTCTTAACCCTTAAGCCATATCAAGATAAAGAATACAAAATGCAGAATATTAACAAGATTGAATATTATCATTCATCCAATCTGAGGTCTGAGATACTGCTCTTTCTCTTTTCTAATAAAATTGACATTCAGATAATAGATGTGCTATGTCTTCTATCTCTAGAGCACTGCAAATGCAAATCAGTTCATTTTAGAGATTTGCTTAAATGTTCCTTATTTAACATTGTGTCCAGCTGCTCAAGTCTTGCTCAATTAAATGTTTAGGCCTGCTGTGGATCCCAGTCCCTACCCATGACAATGGCCATGAGAAAAGCAGTTCATGATTTTCATATAAAAGATATGATTGAATCTATTACCCACCCACCAACAACCTGCTCACTTTGCCAGATAGAGAAACAAAAAATCAAACCTGTGAGACTTTGTAGGTGCCTACTAATGTTGACATCTGAATGGAGATATCATCAACAGATCCATCAAGAACAGCCATCAGGTTGTCCTTCTTTCCACAGCTGTAGTTGGGAATATTGGCTTCTCCAGTTGAGAGCATGTCCAGCAAGGCATCTGAAGTCCCAAGGGTGCTCAAATAGTTGTCATGGATGTTGTAGCCAAGTGTGAGATTGTACAGAAGCTGAGATTTCCTATTGACTTGTTGAATGGCAAAAATGAAGCTTAGGAGTCTTGCTGGATCAGTCAATGAACGACTGTAAAAAAAATGTTCATCATAGCATCATCTCTAACGACAAAAACAAAATATATTTTCATCTGTTCCTCTTTCTCTCCACAAACCCATTCAGTCTTAAGCCAAAAGTGTCCAACATAAGAATAAAGTTATAGTCACCCATCATCATTTAATTGTTATGAGTGTTGAGAACGTGGGATGGAGATTTAATATTTAAAATATATCATTATTTGTAATAGTGCTCATTTTTAATTTGTGAAATGACCAAGATTCAAAATTATTCAATCATTAAGATAGAATCATCAGCAAAGAGGAGTCATAAATGATCCAGAAGAGCAATTCTAAAAACAAGCTATCCTCTATTCCATATCAGGGTCAGGCATTGAATATCAATGAATGGTTATAAAAATAGGGAAATGGATTGGGCAGAGGCAACTACAAACTTTTCAATAAGCTAGTTGTGATTAATTCAGGATTTTACAAGAGGGGAGAATAATTTGGACTTTGGGGGGCAGGGTTGTTCCATCTTTGGGTCTCTTAAAATAAGACGTAAGAGAGAATCCATGGAAATCTAAATGATGCAAGAAATTAAACAGGTCCTGAAATACAGGAATAACTGAAAGAAATGAAGAAGAGTGTTAGGACTGCAAATGGAAGGAATGCAACTCCATCACACTGAATGACTTACGAGGGAGATTGAGTATAAGGAGCTGTGTTGAAAGACAGTGTTATATGGGATATTATTATTGTAGCAAAGGAGACGATACTAATGAGGTGGTCTCCTGGCCTGTAATAGCTGCGTAGTTTTCTTCCCTCATGTTCCTCCAAACTCAGCAGGCACTTCATTCTCAGCTTCCCAGAGACTGGCTGGGACATCAGCAGCAGCAGAAGCTGAAGGAGGAGGTCCATAATTCATGGGGCTGAATCAATCCCCTTCCTGTTTCCAAGGAGAGAAAGGAAAGGTACATTCAAGAAGCACAGTCTCTGAGTGTCCCAAAATTTGTGCCACATGGAGTGTGACCTGAGACATTTATTGTTTTCTGATGCAAAATCCCTTTCAAGTTGCTTCAGTCTGTGGTTTACATCAAAGGCGATCACTGGAGGAATATCAGGAGAGATCTCATAGACCAGGATTTTAATAATTACCTTAAGAAGCAACATCTCCTCTGGGGATCCTGAACTACTTCTGGGCCTCCACGTGCTAAAAATCATAGATATACCCCTAGAGGGCATTGATCTGAAAAGGTTGTGGTCCTTCCTTTCTGAACATGTCTAGATGCTGAAGAAAGATAGTTTACACCCAGGAAATTGGTTATTGTCCTTCAATGCACACTCTTGTCTCCAGAGACTTCTGGGGAAGGTCACCCAGAACTATAGAGTTTGGTTCCACCTTAGTGTCAGAGGTGGAAGCCATCTTTTACATTTGGGCCTTCAGGCCTGCCACATTTTCTACTGTGGGAAAATGGGAGGGGGGACTGCATAGATGGTTGGGTGCTATGGGTGATATGTTGGGTGGTTAGGTGAGATGGTTGGATGATATGGGTGATATGTAGTCAAAATAATATTCTTTTCTTCTGTAACAGAGGCTTGTGTTTTAAGGGCTTCCTGCAACATTTCAAGTGTTAATATTGGTGATTCCGTTGGAACAGAGAGAGATTGCAATTTGGATGTTTGAGCTGGCAAGGTCCCAGCACTTTTGGGGACAATAGTCTTTACTTATTTTGAAGCCATTTTTAGTTTCCAATTTGAATTTATTTAGCAGCAAGAATAACAAATCCACCAAATCCAAAAATTCCCAGTCTTTAAATAATATCAATCCTTTTTTTGAAACATCACTGAAAATAATAGAAAAGATGCAGTTTGGAGAATGCTTTACACAATTTATTAGGGCAATATATCAGAGACAAACAGCACAAATAATAATTAATGGTGGTTTAACAGAAACTTTTAAAATTGAAAAAGGAACAAGACAGGGATGCCCTTTATCACCATTATTGTTTATTTTAACTTTGGAATCATTACTGAATAAAATACGAGGGTCAAATAAAATAAAGGGAATTAAAATTAGACATCATGATTATAGATTAAGAGCATTTGCAGATGACTTGGTTGTTACTTTAACCCAACCAGTACAATCTTACTGGATATAATTACCCAATATGGTCAAATATCTGGATTTAAAATAAATAAACAAAAACAAAGATAATAGCTAAAAATATGACAGTAAAGCAAAAAGAAGAACTAGAAAGACTAACAGGATTTGAAATAGTAAAAAAGGTTAAATATTTAGGGGTATATATTACAGCCTCAAATGTAAAATTATATAAAAATAATTATGAATTGCTATGGCAAAAAAAATACAGAAAGAGATGGAGAATTGGGGAAAATTACAATTATCTTTGTTGGGGAGAATAGCAGCAATAAAAATGAATGTTTTACCTAGGTTTTTATTTTTGTTTCAAATGATACCAATACTTAAGATAGATGATTATTTGAGGGAATGGCAGAAGGGTATTAATAAATTTGTTTGGGCAGGGAAAAGACCGAGAATAAAGTTAAAAATAATGCAAGATATATGTGAAAGATGAGGTCTTAAAATGCGTAATCTAAGATTATACTATGAAGCAGCTGTCCTAACAATAATTAGTGACTGGATTAATTCAACAGAAGAAAGAATATTGAATATTGAAGGATATGATTTGTTATATGGCTGGCATGCTTACTTATTATATGACAAAAAGGTGGATAAGACCTTTAAAAGCCATATATTAAGGAATGCCTTGTTACGAGTTTGGAAGAAGTATCAATATAAATTAAATTATAAGATACCTATATGGGCAATACCCAGACATGCCATAGGGAATATAAGTGTAGAACAAAAGCAAGAGGTGATTACCTATAAAGAGCTTCTTAAAATGGAAGGGGGTATATTGCAGTTAAAATCTATAAAGGCATTAAAAGAAGAAAAAATAATTCAAACTTGGTTTCAGTATGGACAGTTGCAAGCCAGATGGAAAGAAGACCAGAGAATTGGTATCATGCAGAAGGAGGAAAATTTGGTAAAATAAATTAGAGATCAAGGTCAAATGCATATAAAAAGATTATATAATATACTGATAGAAATAGACTCAGAAACGGAATTAGTTAAGGATTGCATGATAAAATGGGCACAAAACATTCAGGAACCAATAATGATGGAAACTTGGGAAAAAATATGGGTTAGAAATGTAAAATTTACGCAAGCACAAAATTTAAGAGAAAATTTTTATAAAATATTTTACAGATGGCATTTGGATCCTGAAAAGTTGGCTTGTATGTTTCCGAATTTGCAATCTAAGTGTTGGAGATGTGATTGTGATGATGCTACTTATTATCACATATGGTGGACTTGTAAAAAAGTTAAAGCATTTTGGATTAAAATATGTTGGATTATTAAAAATATTCTTAAAAAGAAGATAAAGTTTACTCCACAATTGTTTTTGTTGGGTATAATCACAGATTGTACGGTTATAGAGACTAAATTGATTTTAAATTTAATAACTGCAGCTAGACTTTTGGTGGCGCAATACTGGAAGAAGGAAGAATTGCCTACTATTGAAGACTGGGCATTAAAAGTGGCAAATTTGGCAGAAATGGCAAAAATTTCAGCATATTTGAAAGATCATTCACAAGAAAGATACATATCGGAATGGAGAAGATGGATTGATTATATTCAAAACAAATATCAAACTAAAAAGTATCAAATAGCTTATGAATGGATAGAAAAGTTAAGAGTATGTATATTTAGTTAAGTAAAAGGCAAGTTAAAGTGTCGAGGGGGGGATAGGAATCCGTAGTTAGTTAGCTTAGCCTAGCATATGATTGTTAATTGTTTTATCCTGTATTTTGTTCTGGGAAGTCCGGGGGGGGGGCGTAGGGGGGGAAGGAAGGGAGGGGGGCAGGGGAAATATTTGATTTTTTTTTCTTTTTTGTAAAACTTTTCAATAAAAAAAAAGAGATTTTTACACCAATGTACTAAAGGCTGGATGCCCACAGTCCCCAGAAGCTAGAAGGAAGACGGAAGCAGAGGGGGAAAGAAAGGGGGAGAAGGAAGAATTGTTTGCACAGGCCCAAAGGAGAGCTTGGATTACTCAAAAAGATTTAATACAACATTCAACTACTGCTCAAGCTTTGGAGGTATTCGATAAAATAGAAGAACCTAAGGATCAAAGACAGACCCGAGCGCAGTGGTGGGATTCAATTTTTTTAACAACCGGTTCTGTGGGCGTGGCTTAGTTGGGGGTGTGGCTTGGTGGTCATGTGATCGGGTGGGTGTGGCTAGCTGGTCATGTGACCGGGTGGGCATGGCTAGCTGGTCATGTGACCGGTGGGCGTGGCTATCTGCATAGGGACTACAGAGGGCTGAAAAAAGTCATTTCTGACTGGTCCTTGCACTTTTGACCAGTCCTCACACTTATGACCATCCTCACATTTATGCCCGTTGCGGCATTCTTAACAACCGTGTCACTCATTTCACAACTGCTTCTCTTCATCATGGTGACAAGATAAGGCAAAAATGTAAAATGTGAGGACAGTCGTAAGTTCGAGGACTGGTCAAAAGTGTGAGGACCAGTCAAAAATAACTTTTTCAGCCCTCTGAGTAATCCATATGCACAAAAGGACTACCCAGAGGGCTGAAAAAAGTGATTTCTGACAGGTCCTCGCACTTTTGACCGGTCTTCGCACTTATGACTGGTCATCATTTATGCCCATTGTAGCATTCTTAACAACCGTGTCACTCATTTCACAACTGCTTCTCTTCACCATGGTGACAAGATAGGGCAAAAACGTAAAATGTGAGGACAGTCGTAAGTTTGAGGACTGGTCAAAAGTGCGAGGACCAGTCAAAAACAACTTTTTCAGCCCTCTGAGTAGTCCATATGCATAAAAGGATACAGCAATAGAGAGGGATGAAGGAAGGGAAGGGAAATTAGAGTAGGAGTGAGGGTAAGAGAGGGACGAAGAGAGGAGGAGAAGGAGAAAGGAAGAGGAAGTAGGGAGGAGAAGAAGAAGGGGAGGAAGAGAAAGTAAGAAGGAAAGAAAAGAGAGAGGTGGTAGGTTTGAGGAGAAAGATTGCTGTACAATAAAAAAGATGAAAGGGAAGAAAGCCAACCCCAAACAAATATAAAGATATTAAGATAAAGAATGAATTGTTAAACTTTAAAGAATAAAAGAGAACAAATATGAATAAATAACAATAATTAGAAACACACATACAAACATACAATGTATTTTCTTTGAACAGAGTATTTGGCTGGTTCACAAATTTAAACAGTGTTTAGTCATTTCAATTAAATTTACAATTTGTATATTTCCTTTTTGCCATATTTATTCCTCATCTATTTTTTTAAAAAAACAATATTACCCTTCATCCTCATCTCTAATCTTAATCAAATTCAATTTTTCCCTTCTATTCTATATTATACCCCTTCCCATTGTCATCTATTTTTATATCCATCCTCACATTGGTTAATTATGTAATATTACAGTTGTTTAATATAAATTCAACATTTTAATATAAATCAATTAGTTATATAACTACCTTTTTTGTATATTAATCAATATGAACATGAATATTCCAATTATTTCCATGCAATCCAATTTCTTACAAATCAATTAATTATATTTACCAATAATAATAAACCAAATAATTTCCCCCATATATTCCTCCAAACCACAACTTAACCATTTCTGTTTTCAACACAATATACAATTAATAGTATCTCAATTATTACAATTCCCTAGTTAAATAGAGCTTTTTTTCTTTTGTGTTTTAAAATCTTGAACTCTCCTCTTTTCCCCTAAATTTCCCATTGTTTGCACCTACCTTTTTTGGTGAGGAAAAAGAAAAAGAAAAAGAAATCTCTCTCTGCCTCATTTTGACACGTTGCAACAACAGCAAAGCCAACAGCCTGCTTTACTTTCTGTTTTGTTTTTCAGCATAGCTAGGGGGGAAAAAATCAGCACTCTTTGCAAGCAAGCAGCAGAGCCCTGAGCAAAACAGCTGAGAGTCGGAGCTGATCTAAGCAAGGGCTAATTAGCCTATGCTGAAGCTCCGCGGACTAATAAAATTACAAAAAAACACCGAACCCTTTGTTAAATTGCTGGTTCGCCCACCCCTTGCCCACCACTATTTATTGGTAATAAATAGTGGTGCGGAGGGGCGGGGAAAGGGGCGGGGCGAGCCAGCAATTTAACAAAGGGTTTGGTCGAACCCCCTAGAACCGGCAGAATCCCACCACTGCCCGAGCGGCAGCCACGCGTCAAGAAGAATTAAGATTGCAGCAACTACAGATGATGCAAGAAACTACAAAAACAGAAGCAGTGGGAGGAGCAAGACCAAAAAGTAAAATGCATGGAGATTTCCAGCAGATGCTCCAAAAGCTTCAGGCGGCCAATTATGGCAACTAGATTTCTGACTTGGAATGTTAATGGCCTAAATTCACCACAAAAGAGGAGAAAAATATTTCATTATTTGAAACAGTATAAAAATGATGTAATCTGTTTACAAGAAACTCATATTAGAAATAAAGATCAAAAACATTTAATAAATGCAAGGTTAGGTATACATTTTGTTGCATCTGCTCCTGAGAAGAAGAATGGTATAGTTATATACCTAAAAAAAGACTTACTTGCCAAATTAATTGAAGCAGATGATCAAGGAAGATTTATAGCAATTGAACTTTTAATAAAAGGAGAAAAAATACTTTTAACTGGAGTATATGCACCAAACCAACAACAGGAAAAATGTTATAAGCTTTTACATTCCAAGTTACTACAATGGGATTACAAATCATGTATTTTATTGGGCAATTGGAATGGAGTTTTGGACACTAAAAAAGATAAGAAGGGGCTCTTGCAAAATATCTCAACGCATGCTAGATTGCCAAAATCATTTTTTGAAATGATGGATGATATGGAGTTTAGCGATATCTGGAGAGAGAGGAACCCTGAAGAAAAAGACTACTTTTTTGTCTGACAGACATCAATCTTTCTCTAGGATTGATTTCATATTAATTACTAATGATCTTTTTTCCTAGGGTGAAGAAGACGAAGATCTGCCCAAGAGTTTTAACGGATCATAGTCCAGTTTCGATGGAATTAGAGTATGGAATGGGATTTAAGAGGTCTTGGAGGTTAAATGAAAATCTGTTTAGATATGAGGAAAATGTAAACAAATGTAAAAAATTTATGAAATATTTTTTTTTTATTATAAATATGCATAAGGGTACGTCTATGGAAATGGTTTGGGATGCAAGTAAAGCATATATGAGAGGTATTTTGATATATCTGAATAATAAACATAGACGTAAACAGGGGAAAAATGGAAGGACTTAGAAGAGGAAACTAAAAAAAAAGAACAAGATTTGATATTGAACCCAGCAGACAAGAAAATAAAAGAGGCAATTAACTTACTGCGAGGGCAATTTAATATGCTAATGGCAGATCAGGTTGCAACTAATTTGCAATATGCTAAACATAATACTTTTTGCAATGCTAATAAACCAGGGAGATGGTTAGCATATCTGTTAAGGAAAAAACAAAAGTCACGGACCATAGAGAAAATAGAATATAAAGGTAAAGAGGTTTATCAGCAAAACATGATTAAAAAAGCATTTTTAGAATTTTATACGAGGTTGTATGCTAGTGATAAAATTCAAAGTATAAATGTAGATAGATACTTACAGAAAGAGAATATTCCTATAATTACAAGAGAGCAAAGGGAGCGTTTAAATCAACCAATAACTTCCGAAGAGATCATGCTTGCAATTAAGCAGTTGAAAGTGGGTAAAGCCCCTGGGACGGACGGTTTGACAGATGCTTATTATAAACACTTGCAGTTAGAAATGGTGGGACCACTCAAAGAATTATTTACTAACATACGATCTGGAGGAGATGTACCCTCATCCTGGAGGACAGCTTTTATTTCTCTGATTCCAAAGGAGGAGCAAGACCACACTCAGCCAAAAAATTATAGGCCTATATCACTTTTAAATACAGGTTACAAGATTTTTGTTAAAATACTAGCAAATAGGTTAATGACAGTCATGCAACAAATGATTCATAATGATCAAACTGGCTTTATAAATGGTAGACAAATGAAGAGTAATGTAAGGCAAGTGGTTAACCTACTAGAGTATTTGGGGAAGAACAACCAAATCCCTGCGGTGCTAATATTTCTTGATGCGGAGAAAGCATTTGCTCGATTGAATTAGTTTAGTTTAGTTTAGTTTATTTGATTTGTATACCGCCCTACTCCCGAAGGACTCAGGGCGGTGAACAGCCAAACAATAAAATACATAGATACAAAAAATTTAAAAACCAAATTAAATCAAATTAAATCATTTTGGCCCAGACAGATTAAAACACCCCAATAATTTAAAAACAGATTAAAATTTACATATTTAAAAAGGGAAGAGATTAGGCCAAGCCCGTCTGATGGAATAGGAAGGTCTTCACAGCGCGGCGGAAGGTGCGCAGATCCGGGATCCTCCGTATCTTCGGGGGGAGCTCATTCCAGATGGTAGGTGCCCCCACAGAGAAGGCTCTCCCCCTAGGGGCCGCCAGTCGACACTGTTTGGCTGACGGCACCCGGAGGAGTCCCTCTCTATGAGAGCGTACTGGCCGGTGGGAGACTATTGGTGGTAGTAGGCGGTCCCGTAGATAACCAGGTCCTAAGCCATGGAGCGCTTTAAAGGTGGTAACCAAAACCTTGAAGCGCACCCGGAAGACCACCGGGAGCCAGTGCAGCTCGCGCAGGAGAGGTGTTACATGGGAGCGCTATGTCGCTCCCATTACCACCCGCGCGGCCGCACTCTGCGCCAGTTGGAGCCTCTGGGTGCTCCTCAAGGGGAGCCCCATGTAGAGAGCATTGCAATAGTCCAGGCGGGAGGTGACAAGGGCATGAGTGATCGTGCGTAACGAGTCCCGATCCAGAAAGGGACGCAACTGGCGAATCAGGCGAACCTGATGAAAAATCCTCCCGGTCACGGCCGTCAAGTGCTTTTCTAAAGACAGCCGTGAATCCAGGAGGACGCCCAAGTTGCGAGCCCTCTCCGTGGGGGCCAATGATTCGCCCCCAATAGTCAGTGATGGCGTCAACTGACTATATCAGGATGTCGGAAACCACAGCCACTCGGTCTTGAATTGGCATTTCTTATTGAAAGTAATAGAAAAGATGCAGTTTGGAGAATATTTTACACAATCTATTAAGGCAATATATCAGAAACAAACAGCGCAAATAATAATTAATGGTAGTTTAACAGATACTTTTAATATAGAAAAAGGAACAAGACAAGGATGTCCCTTGTCTCCATTATTGTTCATCTTGACTTTGGAATTTTTGTTGAGTAAGATACGTGGGTTGGACAAAATAAATGGAATTAAAATTAGGCAGTATGATTACAGAGTACGAGCATTCGCAGATGATTTGGTTGTTACTTTAACCCAACCATTACAGTCAGTTGTAGGTTTAATGGATATAACTAAGCAATATGGGCAAGTATCTGGATTTAAAATAAATGCAGGGAAAATGAAGATAATAACTAAAAACATGACTACAAATCAAAAAGATGAATTAGAAAGATTAACAGGATTTGAAATAGTAAAAAAAGTTAAGTATTTGGGGTTTATATTATGACATCAAATGCGAAATTATTCACGCATAACTATGATCCGTTGTGGCAAAAAATACAGAGAGAGATGGAAAATTGGAAAAAATTACAATTATCCTTGTTAGGAAGAATCAGTAAAAATGAATGTTTTGCCTAAGTTTTTGTTTCTTTTTCAAATGATACCAATACTTAAAAAAGATGAAAATTTGAAGATATAGCAGAAGGGTATTAATAATTTTGTCTGGGCAGGGAAGAGACTGAGAATAAAACAAAAAATAATGGAGGATATACGTGAAAGAGGAGGTCTCAAAATGCCCAATTTAAGACTATATTATGAGGCAGCTGCTCTATCAGCAATGAGTGATTGGATGAACTCAACAGAAGAAAGAATATTGAATATTGAGGGATATGATTTGGTTTACGGGTGGCATGCTTATTTACTATATGATAAGAAAGTGGATAAGACTTTTAAAAGTCACATATTAAGGAATGCTTTATTGCGTGTCTGGAAAAAGTATAAGTATAAACTAAATGATAAGTTACCAATGTGGGCAATACCCAGACACGCGATAGAGAATATAAGTGTAGAACAAAAACAAGATGTGATTACATATAAAAAGCTTCTTAACAAGGAAAGAGGTATACTAAAACTAAAATCTTTGAATGAACTAAGAGAAGGAAGGATAATTCAAACATGGTTTCAATATGTACAGTTGCAAGCTAGATGGAGAGAAGATCAGAAAATTGGTATTTTGCAAAATGAGGAGAACTTGGTAAAACAGATTAGAGATCAAAGTCAAATGCATATAAAAAGGTTGTATAATGCATTGGTAGAAATAGATTCGGAAATGGAGTTAGTCAATGACTGTATGATAAAGTGGGCACAAAATATTGAAGAACCAATAATGATGGAAACATGGGAAAAAATATGGGTTAGAAATGTGAAGTTTACGCAAGCCCAAAACTTAAGAGAGAATTTTTATAAAATGTTTTATGGATGGCATCTAGATCCTAAAAAGCTAGCCTGTATGTATCCAAGTGTGCAACCCAAGTGTTGGAGATGTGAATGTGATGATGCCACGTATTACCATATATGGTGGACATGTAAAAAAATTAAGGCATTTTGGATAAAAATATGGTGGATTATTCAAAATATTTTCAAAAAGAAGATAAAATTTACTCCACAGTTCTTCTTGTTAGGTATAATTACAGATTGTACTGTTATAGAGACTAAGTTGATTTTAAATTTAATAACAGCAGCCAGACTTTTGGTGGCGCAGTATTGGAAGAAGGAAGACTTGCCTACTATTGAAGAATGGACATTAAAAGTAGTGAACTTAGCAGAGACGGCCAAAATTTCAGCATACTTGAAGGACCATTCAAATGAAAGATATAAATCGGAATGGAGAAGATGGATTGACTATAATCAAAACAAATATCGGACTAAAAAGCTTCAAATAGTTTATGAATGAAATCAACTTTTTCTTTTTGAATTATGTTTTGTTAGTTGAAAGGGGAGCTAAAGAGCAAGAGGGAATCAAGAGCCTACAGAAAATTAGCATATTTTAGTTTATGTTTGTTAAATGTTACACCCTGTATTTGCTCTGGGAAGTCTGGGGTGGGGGGAGGGGGGTTGGAGGGAGAGGGGGGATCGGCGATGGGTGGTGGGTGGAGGAGGGAAGGGGGGAGGAGGGACGGGGAAAAATTGTTGTAATATTTGATAAAACTTTAATAAATAATAATAATAATAATATTCTTTTCTCAGAGAGTCAAGGCCACCTTGCCCTGAAGCTGTGATGAGGTGATTGGGAGGCATCTCCAGTTTTGGATGGTGCCTGATTGGATCATGTGATGGACATGTAGGTGCTGGGCAGGGACTTGAACTTTCTTTTGGGTGGGGAAAACCTGGAAACTTTCGGATTCGGGTTTTCCCAGATGTGCCAATATGACATCTCCAATAAAATGGAACTTGAAAGAAATTCAAGCTTTGGAGCCTTCTTTCGTTGGGGGTGTTACTTGGAACCCTGACACTTAGGTTGATGATGCTTAATTCTAATACTGCCTGTCTTCTAATGTTAAGGAAGAAATCTGTAACCGTGAACCCTGCCTAATGTTAAGAATAGGACCTGTTTGTAATTTACTTTTCTTTTAGATCTCCATGTATTAATCACAAATTGGAAGTGTTTTTAAAATTTCTCATGCAATAGTGAAATTTCATTTGCCCTAGAAATATCAACTTTGGGGTGATATTTGAGACAAAGGGTTTGGAAATTGATAATTGGCCAACTGTATCATTGGGTAAGTATGGAATACGTAAATATGTAATCATTGGGTAAATATGGAAAAGTCCTTCAACGGAATGTTGTTATGACTAAATTTGTACGGTTCCAACAACTGAAATTGAGTCCTTCCATCAATTGTGAGATACAGTTTAGTCTAACTGCTCAGGGAAAGCTCGGATCTGAAAATTGAGTGTGTCTTCGGGTTTCTATACCCTGTGGAACATGGATATGGGTTTCTTTTCAAAATCTGAGCTCTGTGTGAAAAGTGACGTTTTCTGGCTGAATTGAGTCCTGCCATCAATTGTGAGATACAGCTTGGTCTAACTCCTCAGGAAAAGCTCGGATCTGAAAATTGTGTGCGGTTTGGGGTTTCCATAACCAGGGAAACGTGAATATGTGTTTCTTTCAAAATCTGAGCTCTGTGTTATCTCGTATGTATCCGAATGTACAACCAAAATGTTGGAGATGTAATTGTGAGGATGCTACTTATTTTCATATTTGGTGGACATGTAAAAAGGTTAAAGCGTTTTGGATTAAAATCTGGTGGATTTTACAAAATATTCTTTAAAAAAGGTTGAAATTTACACCACAGCTGTTTCTTTTGGGTATAGTTACGGATTGTACAGTTATAGAGACCAAATTGATTTTGGTCAATTAATAACTGCAGCAAGACTGTTGGTGGCACAATATTGGAAGAAGCAAGATTTACCTACAATCCATGAGTGGACAATGAAAGTTATAAATCTAGTGGAAATGGCAAAAATCTCGGCGTACCTGAAGGATCATTCAAATGAAAGATATTTAAGAGACTGGAGAAGGTGGATAGATTATATTCAAAATGAATATTGGAATAAGAAATTGCAGATAGGTTATGAATGATTATATAGATATTTAGTGTGTCTTTAAGTAATAAAGCTAGGCGGGTAATTAGGGAATTGAAGAAACAAGAGATGTGAAATGTCATAATTGTTTAGATTAGGATTGATTATGATTGTTGAAGTTTATACCCTGTAATTTGTTCTGGGAACGGGAGGGGGGGAGGGGGGAGGTTGAGGTAGGGAAGGGGGGGGAAATATGTAAACTTTTTGTAAAACTTTTCAATAAAAAAAAAAATCTGAGCTCTGTGTCAAAAGACTTTTTTTTTCTTATACTTTCCCTTCCATATTCATGTAAGACACCGAGAACCTTTATACTTTGAAGTGCCTTTGTTTACTAAACAAACAGCAGACAGTATTTGTTTATTTATTTATTTATTTATTTATTTATTTATTTGTTTGTTTGTTTGTTTGTTTGTTTGTTTATTTATTTATTTATTTATTTATTTATTTATTTATTTATTTATTTGATAATATTTATATGCTGCCCTTCTCCCGAAGGACTCGGGGTGGCTCACAGCAATAAAACAAAACAATAAATAATGCTAAAAATCCAATTAAAACCCCCAAATTAAAACTATAGCTCCCAAATGGATCAGAAGATTTGCTGAAAAAACCATGTCTTCAGGTCACTGCGGAAAAAGAGGAGGTCAGGGGCCGTCCGGAGCCCAGTGGGTAACTCGTTCCAGAGGATCGGTGCAGCCACAGAGAACGCCCTCATCCTGGGCGCCCCCAACCGACATTGTCTGGCTGATGGCACCCGGAGGAAGGCAGTCCTATGTGAGCGCACTGGGCGGTGGGAGGCCGGTAGGAGGTGGTCCTGCAAGTACCCTGGGCCCAGGGCTTTATAGGTAAGCACCAGCACCTTGAAGCGGATCCGAAGGACCACCGGCAGCCAGTGCAGCTCACTATGATGTCCCCCTTGGACAACTCCCCAAATTCTTCCTCAGAAGTGAGCTCATTCCTGGCAGGTCAAAAACTAGGTTCATTAATGGCTCTGAACACCTGGCCAAAAGATTTTTAGACTTTCCCCAGGTTCAGTTGGGGAAAGTTTTCCAAAAACGACTCTAAAATCACCTCTTTGCTGTATATTACAAAAGATTACAAAAAATAAAGATTTTTTATTTATTTTTATTTTTTTGCTAAGTGGGAAAGAAGTGATGTTTTTTCTTTTTAAATGCACTGAAGAAGATCCCACCCACTGACTGGTAAACTTATTTCAAACATATGTCTGTTTGTTTATTTATTCAGCCAGTCAGTCCTATATGATAATAAACTCTCATTTCTTATCTTCCCCTTCCCTAGTTTCATGACAATTTAAATTATTAATTAATTTATTTTACACTTTGATGGTTATCTTAAATTCTTTATATGTTTATTTCTTTTGATTTTTAAATAACCTTAATTGTCAAAACATGCATACAAACTCAATAATAACTGCAATAAATAATTAAGTGTTATGAGCGTAAGAAACTACTTCATGATCAGATACCGACTTTTATCATTAAATGTTCCTTAGTATTTAGATCTGGTCTCAGGATGATAATGTAGCACTTGGGGAAGAAGATGCAGCCCAGCAGGCCAGCCCCAGAAGCCAAGATGGAGAAAACCTGCACGGCCACCATGTATTTCCCTTTGGTGCTTAAGTAGGTGGGCAGGAAGGAGATCCAGACGCTGCAGAAGACCAGCATGCTGAAGGTGATCAGTTTGGCTTCGTTGAAGGCCCCAGGCAGGTTCCTGGCCAGGAAAGCCACTGTGAAGCAAATGGCAGCAAGGAAACCCATGTAGCAGAGAACCACATAAAACATGGTCACAGAGCCTTCATTACACTGAAGGATGATCACTCCTGATTGAGAGTGCAGGTCAAAATCAGGAAACGGGGGAGAAACTCCCAGCCAGATTGCACAAATGACAATTTTTCCAGCAGAACCAGAAAGGATGATGGAGTTGGCCAAGCTCTTCCCCAACCATCTCCTCACCCTGTTCCCTGGTTTCGTGGCCAGGAAGGCCAGCACTACCATGATTGTTTTGGCTAACACACAAGACACAGCTACTGAGAAGATGATGCTGAAGATTGTTTGTCGGAGAAGGCAGGTGGCTTTCCTTGGTCGGCCAATGAAGAAAAAGGAGGACAAGAAACAAAGCAAGAGGGAAACCAGGAGGATGAAGGAGAGGTCACGGTTGTTAGCTTTGACAATGGGAGTTTCTAGGTATTTAAGGAATATGACTAAAACAAGGCCTGTTGTTAGAAACAAGAGTACAGCAAAGGAGACCAGGATGATGCCCAGAAGTTCTTCATAGGACAGGAAGGTTATTCTTTTGGGGATACATTGGATTCTGTCATCAGTTGGATATTTGTCATCTGGGCACTTGGTGCATTTTTCAATATCTGAGAAAACAATAAATAATATTATTTCTATAGTTCCTCCTTTCACATTCCAAGAAAGACCTTCTTTGGATGACAGCTGTGATCTGTCCCCGTCCACACACACACACAAACACAGCCAACCGAGGGTTAAGGAAGCACTTGGCACACACCCAGGTCTTTATCTCCAACTTGGCAGCGATATACACACCGTCTGCCAAGTGCTTTTATTGCCACAGAAACAGAAAGATAATATACTCAGTGTACAATAGTCCAACAGAAACAATATTCCTCCTGGCAGCTTCGGACGAGGCTCTAGTGACTATCCAGGGTATCACTGGCCACCACCCTCTATTATATAGTCTCTGGGGTGTGGTCCAGTGACTCAGTTCTAATCCCTAGCACGCCTCCTGAGCTGCTGCAATCGTTTATCGCACCTTCATTGGCGTGCGTCCAGGAATGACATCTCTCCTTCACTCTCATCCGAGACACCTGTCTCCCGGCTAATCTCCTCTCCCTCGGCCGGCTCCTGAGACAGTGCCAGAGGGGAGGTGCCTGGAGAGGGAGGCCTGGCTGACTCCTCTTCCTCATGCTCGGAGCTTTCTTCCTCCGATGGGATAGGCTCAGAGGGCGGGGCCACAACAAGCTGATACCCAGAGACAGGAAAGCCAGAGTTCCTCTGGTGTCACTCACCTTCCTGTATGGAGATGGTCCCCTTTGGACAAGGAATACAATCATAACAGCAAATTGGTTCTTCTTTCCGAGCCCGTTTTACAAATCCAGGGTGACACCTGTCCACACATTTGGACTGAGGCAGAGACTAAGCAGAAAAACAACATTCATTCCAAAATATCTGCCAAATTTCTCTCTTTCTGTCTCTTTCTTTCTTTCTTTCTTTCTTTCTTTCTTTCTTTCTTTCTTTCTTTCTTTCCTCTCTCTCCCTTCCTTCCTCTTTCTTTCGTTCTCTTTCATTCTTTTTCTTTCTCTGTCTCATCTATCTCTTTTCCTCTTTTTCTTTCTTTCTTTCTTTCTTTCTTTCTTTCTTTCTTTCTTTCTTTCTTTCTTCCTTTCTTTCTTTCTTCCTTTCTTTCTTTCTTTCTTTCTTCCCTGTATCTTTCTCCCTTTTTCTCTGTCTTTCTTTGTCTCTCTCTCTTCTCTCTTTCACACAGACATACTTCCTCTTTCTTTCTTTTTCTTTCTTTCTCTTTCTTTGTCTCTTTCTTCTCTCTCTCTCTCTCTCTCTCTCTCTCTCTCTCTCTCTCTCTCTCTCACACACACACACACACACACACACACACACACACCTGGTCTGGGCACAAAGTATCCATTGTTACAGAAGTTGTGTGCAGAGAAACACTTTGCCACAGTAAAGAAAAATTTCTTGTGACTGCGAGGCAATTAACCTCTCATACTCAAGAGAAATTTTTCTTTACTTTGCAAGGTTTTTCCCTGCACACAATGGCTGAGAGACAACCTGGAGCTGCCAGTCTGCCCTCTGCCAGGCGAGCAGAAGAGGGAGTAAGCCAGGGATCTGCTGGCTTCCTGTAATCTGCAGTTTACTTGAGAGCACCATGTTCATGAGTAAACCTGCTCACAAGTAAACCCCAGAATAGAGGCAGCCAGTAGATCGCTGGATCTAGCTTACTCAATATGCTGCTTGCAGCCAGCAGCTCACAGACAGTGAAAGAAACTGCCGCCTCCTGCCTCTGTGCATTGAGGAGGCCGAGCATCAGCGGGAAGAGCACAGGACGGGAGGTGCAGGAAGTGGCTGCCAGCAATGCCCTCAGGTGAACATATTGTGGGTGGGGAGACATTACCCCCCCTTAGGAGCCTCAGTTTCCTCGTGAGCACCATTGGCCTTTCTCCCTTCCTCTCCCAGCCAATATTGCTCACAAGTAAACTTCAGCTAGGATCTCCCACATGCTTCCCTCGCAGGCCAGACCGGCTGGTGGAAACACACAGGAAGAACTCTGGTGCCATGATCTCCTGCATGCTCCCCTCTCTCCCCACTCACATCAGTCCACCACCCACTGCTGATATCACCACTCCACCAGCTCTCCCTCCCCTGCCCACCCACTGGCCAATGCCCTTCGGCCTTACCTTTGGCAGCAGCGGTGAGAAGAAGTACAGGGCTAGATTTTGCAAGAAGTGGTTGGGCAGAGCAGGTGGGCAGGCAGGGTGAGCGAGCATCGGGTGTGCAGGGTGAGCAAGTGGGGACCGGTTCGGGGGTCTGGCCAGCCAGAGGTCACTAACTGTTCAGGGAACCACACCAAATTTCCACTAACAGTTCTCCCGAACTGGTACAAACTGGTAGAAACCCACCTCTGCAAGTCAGGTATTTGTGATAAGGTCCTTTCCATTGAAGAATTACAGTTTTGTTGTTAGTCGCTACTTGTGTCCAACTCTTTCAGCCCCCAAGAACCATAGCACTCCAGAACCCCCTGTCCTCCACTGCCTCCCAAAATTAGAACTACAATTAGATGACATGGAAAGACAGACCCACATTTATTTATTGTTTAAATTTGGAGAATTATTTGTTTCAGTGGAAGACTTAAGATAGCTGAGAATCAAGATAAACAATTGCATTCAAGGGGATTTTAGATGGATTACAAGCCAAAGATCAAATCTAAGTAGCATTTTATTACAAATTGACCCTCATTATTACAAGTGTCAAGAAAGACTTGGGCGGAAGCAGTCAAGGTAATTTTTAGTCCTTCATTTTTCTAGTTTAAGGCATTATCTCATATCGGACAAGTCATAGAGGTTCCATTTTGATTGAACACCCTGGATGACCTTCCTAGCAGCAGGAGGCCTATCCCAGTGGGGTGAAACAGAGGCATTCATAACTGTGGACAGATATCGGCTCTTTAAAAATATCTGAGCCTGCTCTTTCAGGGGACCCTAACACCAACCATACAGACAGAGAAAAATTGCCAATATTTCAACCACCTTGTTGAGCAACTTTAGCCGTGAAAGAGCATCTTGGTTGATAATAAGCCTCTGTCTTTCAAAACTCCCCAGTTGCTCTTGGATGGGATCCTCCTTGGGGAAAAGCAACCAACTTATGATATTCAGATCTGCTGCTACATTTCCACTTTGGTCCAAGTACAGTTTCTCCGAGGAAAAATTGCAAAACTCATTCTTCTCCAAAAAGGGATGGAACTAGAATTGAAACATCCAGGAATTTTGAAAGCAACTTGAAACATCCTAAAAGGAGGAGCAATTTTAAAGCTGAGCTTTTGAATAAGAGAAGTTCAATCCCCTCTTCACTATTTGCCTGAATAGCAATAACACCTAGACTTATATTAACACTTCACAGTGCTTTTACAGCCCTCTCTAAGTGGTTTATAGAATAAACATATTGCCCCCAACAATCTGGGTACCCATTTTACCAACCTTGGAAGGATGGAAAGCTAAGTCAACCTTGATCTGGTCAGGATCGGACTCCTGGAAGTGAGTAGTGAGCTACAGGTGGAGTGAGGGTTAGGGTTAGGGTTAGGGTTAGGGTTAGGGTTAGGGTTAGGGTTAGGGTTAGGGTTAGGGTTAGGGTTAGCGTTAGGGTTAGGGTTAGGGTAAATGCCGTGGCTAAATGCCAGGACTGAGTAGCCATCAGACTGTAAAGCTTTAATTGGATTCCTGCAGTGAGGAGGGATTAAGCTAAATGCTCCCAAGTTTGAGTATAAAATTCTATCATGCTAATTACAAACCCATAAGTACAGGAATTTATTTACAATGTATACATTTTAAATAATTTTATAATAGCAGTGTTTAATATCAAAATATAATTGTCACTATGCCTGCTCTTTGGAACATAATCCTGTGAACTAAATCTGGCCTCCGCTTGGCCAAACCTGCTGGTTATTTGGAGAACAATGGTTCCCCTACATCAGCATTGGATTTTTTTCTAAATAGGAAATAGGTATGATGGATCCTTGTCACAACCCCATACCTGCCATGGCTCTAGCCTTAGAGTCCCCAAACTCTCTTTCTTCTCCATTTTTCTCCTCCTAGATATTGAGGAATATGCAACATTCAAGACATGGGCCAGAGTCTTAGCAACAGTATAAAAACGGTGCTCATTTTGTATCTGAATTCTATTCTTTTTCTCTTGCATGTCCAGTGGTGCTATCTGGGTGCATCGTCTCCGGCCCTTGACAGAAAGGACATGCTTTGAAAAAGAACAGCGAAAAGACTGGTCTTGAAATTTGGAATCCTTGAAAAGATTGGGTTGAAAGGCTTCATCATTTGGCCATTTTCTTTCCTGAAAAGCAAAGGCCCAAATGCTATGGATATATTTGGAAAATGTATGCCTTCTCATTGTCAATTTCTCCACAATTGTTGTGATCCAGACTTTCCCTTCAATGGGTCCTGGCAAACCTTCAATTGCTAAATGGATGAGGCGAATTCTATCCACAAAGGAAGCAAATTCTCTGAAGTGAACAAAGACATTCACTCTTCTCCACTTAGAGATTGCATTTCTGAGAGGTTCTGTATGTCTAGTCATTGAGATAACCACACAAATTCCATTTCTGACAAGCATAGGAGTAAAAGTTCTCATGAAATTCTCTCCCTCCTCTGTGTCTGGTGCAAAGAGACCAATCAAAGTCCATCTAAAATGGAGGAGGAGTTGGACAATTCCTGGATACTGGATCCCATTTTGGGGGAGCATCTCATGGAAAAAAGGCATTTGTCTTTTATCACTCAGAGCTTCTGAAATAATTCCATAACTGATCTGAAGAAGCAATGAAGAATCATGTATTATGGTTAGATCAGATCAAGTGCAAAGTGTAAGCTTTTAACACATCCAATGTGGTTCTCACAAACATATTAGAATAGTCGATTGTTATTAATTCTTAAGCCATATCAAGATAAAGAATACAAAGTGCAGAATATTAACAAGATTGAATATAATCATTTGTCTAATCTGGGGTCTAAGATATTGTTCTTTCTCTTTTCTAATAAAACTGACATTCAGATACTAGACGTGCTAAGTCTTCTATCTGGAGCACTGCAAATACAATCAGTTCATTTTAGAGATTTACTTAAAGGTTCCGTATTTAACATTGTGTCCAACTGCTCAAGTCTTGCTTGAGTAAATATTTATGCCTCCTGTGGATCCCAATCTCTACCCATGACAATGGCCATGGTGTAAAGCAGCTCATGAATTCCATAGAAAATATATGATTGAATCTATTACTCACTCACCAACAACCTGCTCACTTTGCCAGATAGAGAAACAAAAAAACAAACCTGTGGGACTTTGTAGGTACCTACTAATGTTGACATCTGAATGGAGATGTCATCAAAAGATCCATCAAGAACAGCCATCAGGTTGTCCTTCTTTCCACATCTGTAGTTGGGAACATTGGCTTCTCCAGTTGAGAGCATGTCCAGCAAGGCATCTGAAGTGCCAAGGGTGTTGAAATAGTTGTCATGGATGTTGTAGCCAAGCGTGAGATTGTACAGAAGCGGAGATTTCCTATTGACTTGTTGAATGGCAAAAATGAAGCTTAGGAGTCTTGCTGGATCAGTCAATGAACTACTGTAAAAAAAAAATGTTCATGATAACATCATCTCTAACAACAACAATAAAATATATTTTCATTTGTTCCTCTCTCTCTCCACAAGTCAATTCAGACTAAAGCCAAAAGTGCAAAATAAGAATAAAATTATAGTCACCCGTTTAATTGTTATGAGTGTCGAGAACGTGGGATGGAGATTTAATATTTAAAATATATCAGTATTTGTTAATACATATTCTAACGGCAGCTCGAATAACATACACAAAGAATTGGAAACAAGAAAAAATCCCAACGGAAGAAGAGTTAACAGATAAAATCACACAGTGTGCTGAAATGGATAGATTAACAAAAGAAACTAAGGAAAAAGAAGAGACAGAGTACTATAGAATATGGGACAAATGGTACCTATGGTATAACGTTGTTAATAAAGAAATATAGGTGCAAGAAAAATAGAATAAAGATGTAAATAGATATATTAATAATTTCCTATGGACAAGTAAACATGAACAGGGGTTTCGAAACAAAAGTTTAATTCAAATATAAAGATTGTTAAGAAATCCTAAGGGGAGGGGAAAGAAGAGAAGGAGGGGGGAGAAAAGAGAATGAGAAAAACTACCAGGCTAAACATAAGGGGAAAATCACAACTGTATTAATTGAAGAACCACTACAAAATATTGCTTTAAGAAGAAAATTTACTTATACGTTGTATGTTTTGTAAATGTTTTTTATATATGTTTTATATGTGTTTTAATAAAGTTTATAAATTATATATATATAGTATTTGTAATAGTGCTCATTTTTAATTTGTGAAATGACCAAGATTCAAAATCATTCAATCATTAAAATAGAATCATCAGCAAAGAGGACTTATAAATGATCCAGAAAAGCAATTCTAAAAACAAGCCATCCTCTATTCCATACCAGGGTCAGGCACTGAATATCAATGAATGGTTATAAAAATAGAGAAATGGGTGGGGCAGAGGCAAGTACAAACTTTTCAATAATCTAGTTGTGATTAATTCAAGATTCTATAAGAGGGGAAAATAATTTGGACTTTGGTGGGTGGGGTTGTTCCATGTTTGGATTTTGGTCTCTTAAAATAAGACATAGGAGAGAATCGATGGAAATCCAAATCATTCAAGAAATTAAACAGGTCCTGCAATATAGGAGTAACTGACAGAAAAGAAGAAGAATGTTAGGACTGCAAATGGAAGGAAGGCAACTCCATCACACTGAATGACTTACGAGGGAGCTTGAGTATAAGGAGCTGTGTTGAAAGACAGCATTATTTGGAATATTATTGTGGCAGTGGACATTATACTAATGAGGTGGTCTCCTGGCCTGTAATAGCTCCGTAGGTTTTTTCCCTCATGTTCCTCCAACCTCAGCAGGCACTTCATTCTCAGCTTCCCAGAGACTGGATGGGACATCAGCAGCAACAGAAACAGAAGGAGGAGGTCCATAATTCATGGGGCTGAATTAATCCCCTTCCTGTTTCTTAGGAAGAACAAGAGCATTTGAAGAATTCAAAGCACCATTCAAAGATGGAAATGAGAATGACTTTCTTGACTGAGAGAGAGATAAACAGAACTTCACCTGGAAAGGAGATAAAGGAAAGGTACATTCAAGAAGCACAATCCCTGAATGTCCCAAAATTTGTACCACATGGAGTGTGACCTGATTCATTTATGCTTTTCTTATGCAAGATCCCTTTCAAGTTGCTTCAGTCTGATGTTTACATCAAAGGCGATCACTGGAGAAATATCAGGAGATATCTCACTGACCAGGATTTTAATAATTACTGTAAGAAGCAACATATCCTCTGGGAATCCTGAACTACTTCTGGGCCTCCATGTGCAGAGGAGAAGCTGGATTAAAGCATAGTGAAAAATCATAGATATACCCCTAGAGGGCACTGTTCTGAAATGGTTGTGGTCCTTCCTTTCTGAAAATGTCTAGATGCTGAAGAAAGATAGTTCGACACCCAGGAAATTGGGTGTTGTCCTTCAATGTACTCTCTTGTCCCCAGAGACTCCTGGGGAAGATCACCCAGAACTATAGAGTTTGGTTCTACTTTAGTGTCAGACCTGGAAGCCATCTTTTACATTTGGGCTTCAGCCTGCCACATTTTCTACTGCGGGAAGATGGGAGGGGGGAATTGGATAGAGCAATGGTCACCAACCGGTGGTCCATGGCGCAGTGGTGTTCTACAATAAAATTTTGGTGGTCCGCAGTGCACCCGGGTAGAGGAGCTGCTCCGGTATGAGCAATGGACAGTCCTGTGACTAGAGCTCTGGAATATAGAACTGGCCAGGCAGCTCATGGTGGGGCTGTAAATCTGCACTGTAGAGGGAGGTTCATGCAACTTGCAACTTTGTAGCACAGCCCTCTCTGGCCGGAATGAGATAATGGTGCAAATGGGGGTGGCAGTGCAGGTGGGCCGAAGCAATGGGTGGCAGGAACCCCGGACTGTTTCTTCCCCCTGCTGTAGCTTCCTGTCAGCTGAACCCACCAGTAGCTGTCCCCACCCCTCACCCTCACTTCTCAGTCACTCCTTGCCTGGCGAGGGAAGGGCAGAGGATGGAGATTCGCTCCATATTCCAGAGTAAGAGTGAAGTTTTGTCTCTTGCTGGATCTTGCAGCCGTTTCTTCCGGCCCTTGTTGGTGCTCTGCGCACCTCGGTCTCCAGGGAGATGCTTGACTTCCTCTCAGCCCCAAGACACTGGCTGGCCCATGAGATGTGAGAGAGAGAGAAAATCAGAGAGAGAAGGAAAGAGAGAAAGAATGAGAAAGAGTGGGAGAGAGAGAAAGAAAGGGAGAGAGAGATGAGAGGGAAAGAGGGGGAAGAGAGATGAGACACAGAGAAAGAGAGATGGAGAGAGAGAAAGAGAGAGAAAGAGAAAGAGAGAAAGAGAGAGAGAAAGTGAATCAGAGAGAGAGAGAATCAGAGAGAGAATGAAAGAGAAAGAATGAGAGAGAAAGAGAGAAAGAAAGAGAATGAGAGAGAATGAGAGAGAGAATGAGAGAGAAAGAGAGAAAGAGACAGAATAAAGGAAAGAGAGAGAATGAGAGACAGAGACAGAGAATGAAAGAGAGAGAAAGAAAGAAAGAGGCAGAGAGGGATTCAGAGAGAGAATGAGAGAGAATAAATGGGAGAGAGAGAAAGATAGGGGGAGAGGGAGAGAGAATGAGAGAATGAGAGAGAAAGAGTGGGAGAGGGAGAGAAAGAGAGGAGGGAGAGTGCCTGAAGGACACCAACCCATCACTGGGAATCCAGGCGCTTCAGCAAGTGGCGCACTGCATTCATATTGGTAGTCCCTGAGATCCAAAAGGTTGGGGACTCCTGGCATAGAGTAAGTGTGCTATGTAATCAAAATAACATTCTTTTCTCAGAGAGTCAAGGCCACCTTGCCCTGCAGCTACGATGCGATGACTAGGAGGCATCTCCGGTTTTGGATGGTGCCTGATTGGATCATGTGATGAACATATGGGTGCTGGGCAGGGACTTGAACTTTTTTTTCTGCGGGGAAAACCTGGAAACTGGGTTTGGGTTTTTCCAGATGTGCCAATATGACATCTCCAATAAAATGGAACTTGAAAGAAATTCAAGCTTTGGAGCCTTCTTTCGTTGGGGGTGTTACTTGGAACCCTGACACTTAGGTTGATGATGCTTAATTCTAATACTGCCTGTCTTCTAATGTTAAGGAAGAAATCTGTAACCGTGAACCCTGCCTAATGTTAAGAGTAGGACTTGTTTGTAATTTACTTTTCTTTTAGATCTTCCTGTATTAATCACAAATTGGAAGTGATTTTAAAATTGCTCATGCAATAGTGAAATTTCATTTGCCCTAGAAATATTAACTTTGGGGTGATATTTGAAACAAAGGGAATGGAAATTGATAATTGTCCAACTGTATCATTGGGTAAATATGGAATACGTTATGGGGGTAGACTTTTTTTCCCCTTATACTTGCCCTTCAGTATTCATGTAAGACACTGAGAAACTTTATACTTTGAAGTCTCTTTGTTTACTAAACAAACAGCAGACAGTATCATGTCCTCCTTGGACAACTCCCCAGATTCTTTCTCAGAAATCAGTTCAAGGGAGGATGAGCTCATTCCTGGCATGTCAGGAACTGGGTTAATTAATGGCTCTGAACACTTGGCCAAAAGAGTTTTAGACTTTCCCCAGCTTCAGCTGAGGAAAGTTTTCCAAAAACGACTCTAAAATCACCTCTTTGCTGTATATTACAAAAGATTACAAAAAATAAAGATTTTACAAAGTTTGAAAGATGTTGTCTTCTTTCTTTTTAAATGGACTGAAAGGAATCCCACCGACTGATTGGTAAAGCTTGTTTCAGACATATGTCTCCTTGTTTATTGATTCAGTCAGTCAGTCCTATATGATAATAAAATCTCATTTCTTATCTTCTCCTTCCCTAGTTTCATGACAATTTAAATTATTAATTAATTTATTTTACACTTTGATGATTATCTTATGTTAGTCTAACATTCTTTGTATATTTATTTCTTTTGATTTTATATAATCTTAATTGTCAAAACAAGCATACAAACTCAATAATAACTGCAATAAATAATTAAGTGTTATGAGCCTAAGAATCTACTTCATGATCAGATACCGACTTTTATCATTAACTGTTCCTTAGTATTTAGATCTGGTCTCAGGATGATAATGTAGCACTTGGGGAAGAAGATGCAGCCCAGCAGGCCAGCCCCAGAAGCCAAGATGGAGAAAACCTGCACGGCCACCATGTATTTCCCTTTGGTGCTCAAGTAGGTGGGCAGGAAGGAGATCCAGACGCTGCAGAAGACCAGCATGCTGAAGGTGATCAGTTTGGCTTCGTTGAAGGCCCCAGGCAGGTTCCTGGCCAGGAAAGCCACTGTGAAGCAAATGGCAGCAAGGAAACCCATGTAGCAGAGAACCACATAAAACATGGTCACAGAGCCTTCATTGCACTGAAGGATGATCACTCCTGATTGGGAGTGCAGGTCAAAATCAGGAAACGGAGGAGAAACTCCCAGCCAGATTCCACAAATTACAATTTTTCCAGCAGAGCCAGAAAGGATGATGGAGTTGGCCAAGCTCTTCCCCAACCATCTCCTCACCCTGTTCCCTGGTTTCGTGGCCAGGAAGGCCAGCACTACCATGATTGTTTTGGCTAACACACAAGACACAGCTACTGAGAAGATGATGCTGAACATTGTTTGTCGGAGAAGGCAGGTGGCTTTCCTTGGTCGGCCAATGAAGAAAAAGGAGGACAAGAAACAAAGTAAGAGGGAAACCAGGAGGATGTAGGACAGGTCACGGTTGTTAGCTTTGACAATGGGAGTTTCTAGGTATTTAACAAATATGACTAAAACAAAGCCTGTTGTTAGAAACAAGAGTACAGCAAAGGAGACCAGGATGATGCCCAGAAGTTCTTCATAGGACAGGAAAGCTATTCTTTTGGGGATACATTGGATTCTGTCATCAGTGGGATATTTATCATCTGGGCACTTGGTGCATTTTTCAGTATCTGAGAAAACAATAAGTATTATTATATTTTTAGTTTCTCCTTTCCCATTCCAAGAAAGACCTTTTTTGGATGACAGCTGATACTGAGAGACAGGAAAGCCAGAGTTCCTGTTGTGTCACTCACCTTCCTGTGTGGAGATGGTCCCCTCCGGACAAGGAATACAATCATAGCAGCAAATGGGTTCTTCTTTCCGAGCCCGTTTTACAAATCCAAGGTGACACTTCTCCACACATTTGGACTGAGGCAGAGACTAAGCAGAAAAACAACATTCATTCCAAAATATCTGCCAAATTTTTATTTATTAGATTGATTGATTAAAATAAAATGAAAATGTGCTTAAGAATGACACTTCTGAGCGATAGATCAGGAAAACAAAACATTGCAAAGCCACTCTGCTTTGAAAATAATCCAAATCCTTTTTAAGATATAAAGAATAAATTCCTCACAGACTAGGGCTGTCAACTTCAAATGAGGTATTATTTAGTTATATCTGTATACTTATATTTTCAATTCATACAGCTGCCATGCTGGTGAAATAAGACTAAACATTACTGCCTAATTTCTAGAACTATAGTGAAGATGAATGGAGGTGAAATCATGAAAACATGTCACTTAAAACACGATGGAAGTTACCACATTGAAAACAGAGGTTTTTGCAGTGGCTTCTATGAAGTTAATTGAAAAGCAGCAAATAGACTCTTTCCTGCAGACTGATAAACTTTATCAAGACAATTCTTGGTTTTATAGAGAGAATCCATTTTTAAGAGAGGAAGTGACTGATTATATAAGCAGGAAGAGTTGAAATGGAGGTTTCAAAATGAAGGAGATAACTTTTAGGAGAGAGCGATCTTCAAAAATGCATCAGTCTCAAATCTACATTCAAAAATTTTCGAAAATAAAAGCAGGGGGAGGAGCAATGCTGAAGGAGAAAGTATTATTGAAGAAGAAGGATTGGAAAAAATATAGAAAGAAAGGAAGAATTGAAGATTAATTTCTTTTGGGGAGGATCTTAATAATAAATTTGAAAAGTCTATTGAAATTAGCATTTTTTTTTTAAGTTTAAGTAAAAATGTTTAACTAAAAATGGATAGCTTTTTTTAAAAAAATGACTGTGGTATTAAAATGGTTAACTTTAAAGTTAATGGATAGTTTTCTGAAAGTTTTGAAATTGATATTTTGAAGAATAAATTTAAGAGTTAGAAATAACTAAACTCAATGGATTAATAGTATCTTTGAGGTTATATTCTGAAGAATATTTTATTGAAGTATTTTTTTGAGAGAAAAGAAAAAAAAAGAACTTAATGAAGTACTAAAATGGTTAATTTAAAATTGAATGGATGCAAAATAATATTTTCTTTTTTTTCATTTTCTTAAAGAGATATGCTTTAAAGAAAGTTTAAAATGTTTAAATTAGAATTTTAAAAGGGGAGGCTGATGAACAATTTTTAAAAGAGGAGTTAAAGAGGGTGAGGGAGTTTTGAATCTTGTAGTAAGTTAGTATATTTTAGGTTATGTTTAGTTTAATGCTATACCCTGTTTTTGCTCTGGGAAGTCGGGGTTGGGGGTGGGGAGGGGGGTTGAAGGTTGTGTGGGGATAAAATGGTTGTCTAATTTTTAATATAATTAAAAGATAGATTAAGGTATTAATAGAGAAGTAAGAAAAATGGGGGAAATGTTATAATAAAGGGAATGACAATATTAAGATATGATAAATATTGGAGGAGTAAAAAGAAGATTTACAAGATGTATCCAGGAGATATATTGAATGATTGATTATGCATTATTTGTTTCTTTACAATATTAAGATATGATAAATATTGGAGGAGCAAAAAGAAGACTTAAAAGATGTATTCAGAAGATATATTGAATGATTGATTATGTATTGTTTGTTTGTTTGTTTATAAAATAAAAAAAAAATTTTTTTTAAAAAAAGGGTAAGCCAGGCATGTTTTCCTGCAGCCCATGGGACATGAGATTGAACCCTGTGTGGGAAAGGAATATTTCTAAGGCCAAGTGAGGGATTCAAGACAAGGTCGTATCCATTGAAGAATTACAGTTTTGTTGTTAGTCGCTACTTGTGTCCAACTCTTTCAGCCCCCAAGAACCATAACACTCCAGGACTCCCTGTCCTCCACTGCCTCCCAAAATTAGAATTACAATTAGATGGCATGGAAAGACAGACCCACATTTATTTATTGCTTAAATTTGGAGAATTCTTTGTTTCAGTGGAAGACTTAAGGTAGCTGACAATCAAGATGAACAATTGCATTCAAGGGATTTTTAGATGGATTAGAAGCCAAATACCAAATCTAAGTAGCATTTCATTACAGATTGACCCTTATTGTCACATTATTTCAAGAATCAAAAATTTTTTGGGGGGGAGTCAAAGTCATTTTCAGTCCTTCATTTTTCTAGTTTAAGCCATTATCTCATATCGGACAAGTCATTGTGGTTCAACATTGATTGAACACCTTGGATGACCTTCCTAGCAGCAGGAGGCCTATCCCAGTGGGGTGAAACAGAGGCATGAATAACTCTGGTCAGATATGGGCTGTTAAAAAATATCTGAGCCTGATCTTTCAGGGGATCCTAACAGCAACCATATAGACCGAGAAAAATTGCCAATATTTTCAACCACCTTGTTGAGCAACTTTAGCCGTGAAAGAGCATCTTGGTCGATAATAAGCCTCTGTCTTTCAAAACTCCCCAGTTGCTCTTTGATGGTATCCTCCTCGGGGAAAAGCAACCAACTTATGATATTCAGATCTGCTGCTACATTTCCACTTTGGTCCAAGTACAGTTTCTCCCAGGAAAAATTGCAAAACTCATTCTTCTCCAGAAAGGGATGGAACTAGAATTGAAACATCCAGGAATTTTAAAAGCAACTTGAAACATCCTAAAAGGAGGAGACATTTTAAAGCTTAACTAGTGAATAAGAGATATTCAGTCCCCTCTACAGTATTTGCCTGAATAGCAATAACATTTAGACTTATATACCACTTCACAGTGCTATTACAGCCCTCTCTAAGTGGTTTATAGAATCAGCAACAATTTGGGTACCCATTTTACCAACCTGGAAAGGATGGAAGGCTGAGGCAACCTTGAGCTGGTCAGGATTGAACAGGATTGGGGGTTAGGGTTAGGATTAGCATAAATGCCACAGCAAAATGCAAAGACTGAGTAGCCATCAGTCTGAAAGGCTTTAACTGGATTCCTGCAGTGAGGAGGGATTAGGCGAAATGCTCCCAGGTTTAGCTGACAGTTATGAGTATAAAATTCTATCATGCTAATTACAAACACATAAGTACAAGAATGTATTTACAATGTATACATTTTAAACAATTTTATAATAACAGTGTTTAATATAAAAATATAATTGTCACAGTGCCTGCTCTTTGGAACATAATCCTGTGAACTAAATCTGGCCTCCGCTTGGCCAAACCTGCTGGTTTTTTGGAGAACAATTGTTCCCCTACATCAGCACTGAATTTTTTTTCTAAATAGGAAATAGGATTAATGGATCCTTGTCACGACCCCATACCTGCCATGGCTCTAGCCTTGGAGCCCTCAATCTCTCTTTCTTCTCCGTTTTTCTCCTCCTAGATATTGAGGAATATGCAACATTCAAGACATGGGCCAGAGTCTTAACAACACTGTAAAAACGGTGGTCATTTTGTATCTGAATTCTATTCTTTTTCTCTTGCATGTCCAGTGGTGCTATCTGGGTGCATTGTCTCCGGCCCTTGACAGAAAGAACATGCTTTGAAAAAGAACAGCGAAAAGACTGGTCTTCAAATTTGGAATCCTTAAAAAGACTGGGTTGAAAGGCATCATCATTTAGCCATTTTCTTTCCTGAAAAGCAAAGACCCAAATACTATGGATATATTTGAAAAGTGTATGCCTTGTAATTGTCAATTTCTCCACAATTGTTGTGATCCAGACTTTCCCTTCAATGGGTCCTGACAAACCTTCAATTGCTAAATGGATGTGGCGAATTCTATCCACAATGGAAGCAAATTCTATGAAGTGAACAAAGACATTGACTTTTCTCCACTTAGAGATGGCATTTCTGAGAGGTTCTGTAGGTCTAGTCAATGAGAATTGTTGTGAGATAACTACACAAATTCCATTTCTGACAAGCATAGAAGTGAAAGTTCTCATGAAATTCTCTCCCTCCTCTGTGTCCGGTGGAAAGAGACCAATCAAAGTCCAACTGAAATGGAGGAGGAGTTGGACAATTCCTGGATACTGGATCCCATTTTTTGGAAGCATCTGATGGAAAAAAGGCATTTGACTTTTATCGCTCAGAGCCTCTGAAACAATTCCATAACGGATCTGAAGAAGCAATGAAGAATGGTGTATTATGTTTATATCAGATCAAGTCCAAAATGTAAGCTTTTAACACATCCAGTGTGGTTCTCACAAACATATTAGAATAGTCCTGCAGTCACCAACTGGTGGTCCATGGACCACTGGTGGTTTGCAAGAAAATTTTGGTGGTCTGCAGAAAAATTATTTGCCTTTTTTATATTGCACTAAATACGATTTATCTTTTGAAAAAAAAAACATATTAGTGGTCCACGGGGTTTAAAATTATGAATTTGGTGGTCCCTGGAACAGTCTTTTGTTCTTAACCCTTTAGCCATATCAAGATAAAGAATACAAAATGCAGAATACTAGCAAGATTAAATATAATCATTTGTCTAATCTGGGGTCTAAAATACTGCTCTTTCTCTTTTCTAATAAAATTGAAATTCAGATATCAAATCAGTTCATTTTAGAAATTTACTTAAATGTTCCCTATTTAACATTGTGTCCAGCTGCTCAAATCTTGCTTGAGTAAATGTTTATGCCTCCTCCCCACTCTGGATCCTAATCCCTACCCATGACAATGGCCATGAGAAAAGCAGTTCATGAATTCCATAGAAAAGATTTGATTGAATCTATTACCCACCCACCAACAACCTGCTCACTTTGCCAGATAGAGAAACAAAAACACAAACCTGTGGGACTTTGTATGTGCCTACTAATGTTGACATCTGAATGGAGATGTCATCAAGAGATCCATCAAGAACAGCCATCAGGTTGTCCTTCCTTCCACAGCTGTAGTTGGGAACATTGGCTTCTCCAGTTGAGAGCATGTCCAGCAAGGCATCTGAAGTGTCCAGGGTGTTGAAATAGTTGTCATGGATGTTGTAGCCAAGTGTGAGATTGTACAAATGCTGAGATTTCTTATTGACTTGTTGAATGGCAAAAATGAAGCTTAGGATTCTTGCTGGATCAATAAATGAACTACTGTAAAAAATGGTCATGATAACATCATCTCTAACAACAACAATAAAATATATTTTCATTTGTTCCTCTTTCTCTCCACAAGCCCATTCAGTCTTAAGCCAAAAGTGTCCAACAAAAGAATAAAGTTATAGTCACCTATCACCGTTTAATTGTTATGAGTGTTGAGAAGGTGGGATGGAGATTTAATATTTAAAATATATCATTATTTGTAATAATGCTCATTTTTAATTTGTGCAATGACCAAGATTCAAAGTCATTGAATCATTAAAATAGAATTATCAGCAAAGAGGAGTCATAAATGATCCAGAAAAGCCATTCTAAAAACAAGCCATCCTCTATTCCATACCAGGATCAGGCATTGAATATCAATGAATGGTTATAAAATAAAGAAATGGGTGGGGCAGAGGCAACTACAAACTTTTCAATAAACTAGTTGTGATTAACTCAGGATTGTACAAGAAGGGAAAATAATTTGGACTTTGGGGGGGCGGGGTTGTTCCATTTTTGGATTTGGGTCTCTTAAAATAAGACATAAGAGAGAATCCATGGAAATCCAAATGATTCAAGAAATTAAACAGGTCCTGCAATATAGGAGTAACTGAAAGAAACGAAGCAGAATGTTAGGATTGCAAATGGAAGGAATACATCTCCATCACACTGAATGACTTACGAGGGAGCTTGTGTATAAGGAGCTGTGTTGAAAGACAGCATTATTTGGGATATTATTGTGGCAGTGGAGATTATATTAACGAGGTGATCTCCTGGCCTGTAATAGTTCCGTAGGTTTTTTCCCTCATGTTCCTCCAAACTTAGCAGACACTTCATTCTCAGCTTCCCAGAGACTGGATGGGACATCAGCAGCAGCAGAAGCAGAAGGAGGAGGTCCATAATTCATGGGGCTAAATCAATCCCCTTCCTGTTTCTAAGGAAGAACAAGAGCATTCGAAGAATTCAAAGCACCATTCAAAGATGAAAACGAGAGTAGCTTCCTTGACTGAGAGAGAGATTAACAGAACTTCACCTGGAAAGGAGAGAAAGGAAAGATACATTCAGGAAGCACAGTCCCTGAATGTCCCAAAATTTGTGCCATCTGAAGTGTGACCTGAGTCATTTATCCTTTTCTGATGCAAGATCCCTTTCAAGTTGCTTCAGTCTGTGGTTTACATCAAAGGTGATCACTGGAGGAATATCAGGAGAGATCTCAGAGACCAGGATTTTAATAATTACTGTAAGAAGCAATATCTCCTCTGGGAATCCTGAACTACTTCTGGGCCTCCATGTGCGGAGGAGAAGATGGAGAAAAGCTTAGTGAAAAATCATAGATATACCCCTAGAGGGAACTGTTCTGAAGTGGTTGTGGTCCTTCCTTTCTGGACATGTCTAGAAAATGATGCTAAAGAAAGATACTTCAACACCCAGAAAACTGGGTGTTGTCCTTCAATGTACTCTCTTGTCTCCAGAGACTCCTGGGGAAGGTCACCCAGAACTATAGAGTTTGGTTACACCTTAGTGTCAGACGTGGAAGCCATCTTTTACATTTGGGCCTTCAGGCCTGCCACATTTTCTACTGTGGAAAGATGGGAGGTGGGATTGTATAGAGCAGTGGTCACCAACCGGTGGTCCGTGGTGCAGTGGTGTTCTACAAGAAAATTTTGGTGATCTGCAGTGCACCAGGGTGGAGGAGCTCCTCCGGTATGAGTCCTGTGACTAGAGCTCTGGAATATGGAACTGGCCAGGCAGCTCATGGTGGGGCTGTAAATCTCCACTGTAGAGGGAGGTTCATGCAACTTGCATCTTTGTAGCACAGCCCTCGCTGGCCAGAATGAGATAATGGTGCAAAGGGGGGTGGCAGTGCAGGTGGGCCGAAGCAATGGGTGGCGGGAACCCTGGACTGTTTCTCCCTCCTGCTGTAGCTTCCTGTCAGCTGAACCCACCAGTAGCTGTCCCCACCCCTCGTTCTCCCTTCTCAGTCACTCCTCGCCTGGCGAGGGAAGGGCAGAGGATGGAGATTCACTCCATATTCCAGAATAAGAGTGAAGTTTTGTCTCTTGCTGATCTCGCAGCCATTTCTTCCGGCCCTTTTTGGTGCTCTGCGCACCTCGGTCTCTCAGGGAGATGCTTGACTTCCTATCAGCCCCAAGACACTGGCTGGCCCATGAGATGAGAGAGAGAGAGAAAATCAGAGAGAGAGAGAATCAGAGAGAGAATGAAAGAGAGAGAGAATGAGAAAGAGTGGGAGAGAGAGAAAGAAAGGGGGGAGGGATGAGAGAGGGAAAGAGGGGGAAGAGAGATGAGACAGAGAGAAAGAGAGATGGAGAGAGAGAAAGAGAGAGAGAAAGAGAAAGAGAGAAAGAGAGAGAGAGGGAGAGAAAGAGAAAGAGAGAAAGAGAGAGAGAGAGAGAGAAAGAGAATCAGAGAGAGAGAGAATCAGAGAGAGAATGAAAGAGAAAGAGAGAGAGAGAGAGAGAGAGAGAGAGAGAGAATCAGAGAGAGAATGAAAGAGAGAGAGAATGAGAAAGAGTGGGAGAGAGAGAGAGAAAGAAAGGGGGAGAGAGATAAGAGAGGGAAAGAGGGGGAAGAGAGATGAGACAGAGAGAAAGAGAGAGGGGGAGGGGGAGAGAGAAAGAGAGAGAGAAAGAGAGAGAGAAAGAGAGAATGAAAGAGAGAGAAAATGAAAGAGAGAGTAAGAGAGAGAGAGGCAGAATGAAAGAAAGAGAGAATGAGAGAGAGAGAAAGAAAGACAGAGAGAAAATCAGAGAGAGAGAGAATGAAGGAGAGAATCAGAGAGAATCAGAATGAGACAGAGACAGACAGACAGACAAACAGAGAATGAAAGAGACAGTGAGAGAATCAGAGAGAGAGAGAGAGAGAGAATGAAGGAGTTATGCGGGTAGTTACGGGAGTTCCTTGTTACTCCCGTGCAACACCTCTCCTGCGCGAGCTGCACTGGCTGCCGGTTGCTCTTCAGGTCCGTTTCAAGGTACTGGTACTTATCTATAAAGCCCTACATGGCTTAGGCCTGGGGTACTTGCAGGACCATCTTCTGCCTTCCTCCCACCGTCCCATGCGCTCCCACAGAGCAGGCCTCCTCAGGGTGCTGTCGGCCAAACAATGTTGACTGGCGGCCTCCAGGGGGACCGCATTCTCTGTCAGAGCGCCGGCCCTCTGGAATGATTTGCCCACCGAGCTCAGGATAGCCCCAGACCTCCTCTCCTTTCACCGTGAACTGAAGACGTGGCTCTTCCGTCAAATAAATTGATCTGCTAGAGGTTGCACAAATTGTAATAATTTTAAATATGGTTTTTAAGGGGTTTTTTAACTTATTTTGTGATTTTGTGATTTGTATTATTAATTGTTGTTGTAAGCCACCCTGAGTCCTTTGGGAGAATGGCAGCATATAAATCGCAAAAAGAAAGAAAGAAAGAAAGAAAGAAAGAAAGAAAGAAAGAAAGAAAGAAAGAAAGAAAGAAAGAAAGAAAGAAAGAAAGAAAGAAAGAAGCACTTGGGGAAGAAGATGCAGCCCAGCAGGCCAGCCCCAGAAGCCAAGATGGAGAAAACCTGCACGGCCACCATGGATTTCCCTTTGGTGCTCAAGTAGGTGGGCAGGAAGGAGATCCAGACGCTGCAGAAGACCAGCATGCTGAAGGTGATCAGTTTGGCTTCATTGAAGGCCCCAGGCAGGTTCCTGGCCAGGAAAGCCACTGTGAAGCAAATGGCAGCAAGGAAACCCATGTAGCAGAGAACCACATAAAACATGGTCACAGAGCCTTCATTGCACTGAAGGATGATCACTCCTGATTGGGAGTGCAGGTCAAAATCAGGAAATGGAGGAGAAACTCCCAGCCAGATTGCACTTTTCTTCCAACTCGCACACACTGGAGCCTATCAATAAGAAAATCCAATACCCAATTACACAAAGGTGTGTTAAATCCTAATAGGCCCATTTTGTTCACCAACTGCTGAGGAATTATTGTGTTGAACGCCAAGCTAAAATCAACAAAGAGACATTCTCACATGAGTATTCTTCTCCTCCAGGTGCGCCAAGCTAAGATGAAACATGCAGGAAAGTGCATCAACTATAGAGCGCTTCATCGAATAGGCAAACTGTAATGAGTCAAATATAGGTGAAAGGCATGAAACCAGTGGTGAAATCCTCTGCAGTTTTCCACCAGTTCGCTGTGTGCACACACATGCACAGTGCACACCAAATGCATGCTTTCCGCAGAAAAAGGATGCTTAACAAGGTAAGTAGAACAGCAAGGGTGGAAGAGGTGTGCCATGCTATTTACTGTAGATTCACTAGAAGGCAAATATAAATCGCTCGGCACAGCTGATCGTCGGAAATACCAGTTCGGACCAAACTGGTAGCTTTTTTCTACTATCGGTTCGCCGAACCAGTAGATTTTATTACTACCTGTTAGCCCAAACGGGTGCAAACCGGTAGGATTTCACCACTGCTTGAAACCATATAGTCCTTTACCAATCTAGTAATTTCTTCTCTGGGGTTCCTGAGTTTTTTAGGGCCCTATGTGCAGAGGTCTATGGAGCTTCTCATTCATCCAGGTCATGGTTGTCCCAAAGGTGCTTTTATTTCAAAGGCATCTGGACTTTCTAATTTTTCTTTAAGACATTTTGCTTCTCATCCAAGAAGCTTCTTCAGTGGCAGAGTAAGATTTTGGGGGGATGTGGAGTCATTACTGCATTTATTTAAGAACTAATTGCCTCGTGGACCTCACTAGCTCTTGATGTCCTGTATCCAATCACACACTTGCTGTTGCCCAGGCCTAATCATTTCACTTGCTTCTGTTCTCAATCCCTTGTGTGCATAAATTTACATAATATATAAAGGGGGGAATCCTCCCTTCTTTAGGCCCATCCTTTTGCCCTGAACACCAATAAGAAAAAAATGTGCTTCGACAGAAAGGTCTCCTGGTCTCTGGTTCAAATGTATCTTTAGAAAATCCACACACACACAACCATAGCATCCATGCATACCCACACGCTTTCCCATACACTGAACAGCAAAAGGAAAGGGGGAAAACACATCTATTATGACTGGGAGTCCATTTCTACCACATAAAGAAATGACTCATTTTTTAAAATTTAATTTAAAAAACATTAAAGTATCAAACACCATTTAGTACATTTATTAACTGAGATTTCTGGGAAACACATGAGTGGTGCGGTGGCCTGGAGGTGGAGCTCTCACCTCACAATCAAGAGGCTGTGAGTTTGATCCTAGATAGAGGCAGATATTTCTCTCTCTTGGCACAATGAGAATAGATCTGCTGAACAAATCTCCGAATTGGCGTCTGGAAGGGCATCCGGCCAGTAAACACTCAGCTAGCTCCCTTCAGTTGCCCAGACTCCACCTCGCGAGGGATTATGGGGTCATTTAATAAAGAGGATGATGATTTCTGGGAAACACATACACAGAACTCAATTTTCTATTTTATTTTGACATCATACGTTCTTTTGTATTCAGATCTGGTCTTAGGAAAATAATGTAACATTTGGGGAGAAAAATTAATAGCAACAGGCTGGCACTGGAAGCCAACATGGAGAAGACTTGCACGGCTACCATATACTTCCCCTTGGTACTCAGGTAGGTGGGTACGAAGGATATCCAGACACTGCAGAAGACCATCATGCTGAAGGTAATCAGTTTAGCTTCGTTGAAGGCCCCCGGGAGATTCCTGGCCAGGAAGGCCATTGTGAAGCAGATGACAGACAGGAAACCCATGTAGCCAAGAGCAAGGTAGAACATGGCAACAGAGCCTTCATTACATTGCAGGATGACCTGAGAAGACTCTGAGTACATGTCCGACTCTGGGAATGGGGGAGAGGTGCCCAACCAGATGCTGCAGATGACAACTTGGACCCCAGAGCAAGAAAGTATGATAGAGTTGGCCAAGCTCTTCCCTAGCCATCTTTGCACTTTACTCCCTGGTTTTGTGGCCAAGAAGGCTAACACCACCATGACAGTTTTGGCCAAGACAGTAGAAATGGCAACTGTAAAAATGTTGCTGAATGCTGTTTGCTGAAAAAGGCACGTGGTTACTCTTGGCTGGCCAATGAATAAGAATGAGGTCAAGAATGAAAACAGGAGGGAGATGAGGAGGATGCAGGAGAGATCACGATTGCTGGCTTTGACCATGGGAGTTTCTTGAAATTTAATGAATACTATGAAGATGAAACCTGTTGCCAAAACCAGGAACAAGGCAAAGGAAGCTAGGATGATCCCCAACATTTCTTGGTAGGATAGGAAAGTTTCAACCTTAGGTATACATCCATCTCGGTTGATGCTTGGATGCTGACCCACTGGACATTTCGTGCATTTTTCAGCATCTGAAAAGAACAATATTAACATCTACCATAAAGCAGATTCTTCCATCACATGCAGAGTTGGAAGAAAACTAAGGATAATGTCGAAGAATGTGTGTATCAGCCCTGGAGCCATTTTCCCTCTCCACCTTCAGGGCTGCCACAACGGAGATGAGTCAAGCTGTGGGAATGAGAGAGGGGAGGTAGAGATAGCTGGGGGATTGTAGCCAAATTAAATTCTTTCCTCTGAGAACCAAGGACTTCCCCACCAGGTGCAAGGAGGTGGGATCTGAGACCAAGGGACCCTTGGACTGTGACCAGATTGGACCATGTGATGGAGTGCAAGGGAGGGGAAAAAACTTTACTTTTAACTAGGGGGAAACTCAAGATGGTTTAGAATTGGGTTTCCCCAGATGTGCCAATATGACATGCCTAATAAATCTATACTTTGAGGAACATGCCTGCCTGGGAGTTTTGATTCCATTGAATGTGTTACTTAGAACCCTAAGCAATCTATTGCAGAAGGACAATTGTCTATGGAGGAGAGGAGAGGAGAGGAGAGGAGAGGAGAGGAGAGGAGCGGAGAGGAGAGAAGAAAGCAGAGCATCAAAATTTCTCCATTTCTGCAGAGACACCAAGAAAAAATGCCAGAGGTTCACCAATAAATAAGATGAAGACAAAGAAATGCCATTTCTCTTCTAATTTCAATTCTTGATTGATCTGCTGTTTTTAATATCCTGCTCCATATTTAAATTACCAGACTATTTCTTGTAACTCCCTATAAATTATACATATTAAAAGAAATTATTTTTTGTGAAGGAGGTTCTGTGCACAATAGACCGTGATCCAATTATGCACACTAATGCACTAAAGCATGCAAGTCGAGAGAGGAGTCTTGAGAAACTATTTGTTTTAATAAAAACACATAAAAGCAAAGCCTACAAGAAAACACCAACAGCCAAAAGCTCTCCTCTTAGCGAAGTCCATCAGTTCTTCATGGAGTCTTCCCTCAGCATAGGGAGTTCTCGGTCCCTTGTCTGCTTCCTCGGGAGCAAGGCATTGACTCAGCTCTTTTGCTCCATTGAAGTGACTTCAGCCCTGGAGGCTCTATGGCGTATGCAAATCTCTGTCTCTCTCCTCGTCTGTGTTAGCCTGTCTCTGTGTCTCTCTTTGGGCTGAAAAAGCCCTCCCTTATATACTTCAAGAATATCCGTTGGAAAAAGCCCGGGAAAAACTTGAAATCAAATACTGCGGCATGATTGGCCAGTTCAAACTTACAAGCTGATAACCAATCAATAGTTACAGCTAATCCTGAGAGAATTTATCTTTCACATTTTTTAAAGTCAAGTTTAAAAATGCCTTTCAAAACATGCTTTCATGAGCCAGTCAGAGGCCATGGTCTTCCCAAAAGTGTGCCTCTTTTCTCTGCTATCACTCACCTTCCATGGTGGAGATGGTTCCTTCTGGACAAGGAAGACAATGGTAGCAACAGATGGGTTTCCCTTCCAAAACCACCTTCATGAATCCAGGATGACAGCTTTCCACACACCTGGAAGTCGGTAAGGTCTGAGGAATGAAAGGAAATACATCCAGAAAAATCAACATATAGACCAACTGAATATCTCATAAAGATGATATTTGGACTGTTGAGAACCTGATCAGCTGACATGAAAACTCAAAAGCAACTAAAGAAAACACACACATTCCCCAAAATTGTAATCCTGTTTTTGCCACATTTAGTAGAATAAAATAAATATTAATCCCAGAGTGTCAGCATTTCTACCTGTCCAACGTTCTGCTGGTCAATGGTAACTTTAAAATCCTGTGTTGTCTGTTTTTCTAGACTTCCAGTTTTCATTCTCTTAACAGATTTGTTTGGAAAAATAATCCAGTTCAAAATGTCCAGGTCAGCTGTCAGATCTCCTTTCTCATCCAAATATATCCCAGCTATGGAATTATTGTGAAACTGAGGGCTTTGAAGGAAAGGGTGAAGCTGGAAATGAAAGGGAAAGAAAAGTTTAGAAAGGACATTGGAAGTATTTGTTTATTTGTTTGTTTTTTTGTATGTATGTATCCTGCTTTTATTACATTTACAGATAATTCAAGGTGGCAAATTTATGCAACACACCTTCCTCCTCCTACTTTCCCCACAATAACATCCCTGTGAGGTGAGTTGGGCTGAGAGAGAGTGACTGACCCAAGGACAGCAAGCCAGCTTTCGTAGCTAAGCTGGGAGTGGAACCTTTTGGTCTATGTTGGGGAGTATCTGAACATTTCTCTCTCTCTCTTTCAAAAACCAGACTTTATTTTCAGTTTCAAACTTGGTTAGGAGAAGATCAATAAACATAAGAATAATAACAGTTGCTTTTATCATCAGATACTAAGGATCTGGGGATGCAGATAATTAACAATCTGAACTGGTCTCTCCACACGTCATCCTTAGTGAATTGTGCAAACCAGCATCTGCATTTCCAGTGTTGGATGAGGGGAGCACAACTTTCTCCCTCTGTTCTGACCACTGTTTACAGAGGAATGATTGAGAGCGCTTTAACAAACTGCTACACTGTTTGGTTTGGTAGCAGCAGTGCCCCAGATAGAAAGTCCATACAGAGAGTGGTAAGGACAGCCAAGAAGATTATAGGAAGCTTGCTCCCTGTTACTCAGGAAACTGCTTATAAGCGCTATTTGCTTAGAGATCAAAATATTGTTATAGACCATAAAAGTGAGTTTGATTGATTGCAAGTGCAGGCAGAGCGGAAAACAGGAGAACAAGCCTTGAAAGTACAGAGCTTAACTCTGAAGTTACTTTGTTTCAACTTGAATCTTATTGAGCTGGAGGCGGAAGATGGTGTCTTTGTTACGGTTTTGAAAGTGAAAGCCAGAAACGAAAGTGCTTGAGAACTTTGTGCTGGGAGAGTGGATTAGCTGCCTATTAACTGCTGGGAACTGAGAGTTTGTGGAGGAAAGAGAAAAAAAAACTACCCTGTCTGGCAATTAGAGACTATAAATTACAAACATCTTTAAAGACTTCGTAGCTTTTAAAGAAAATGGGGGGGGGGGAGGAAAAAAATGGCTTCTAGACAAGTGAAACCAGGAGTTGTTAAAGGAGGGGGAGGTTCTCCAGTTGTGTCAGTGGTGACACAGAAAGCACAATTTCCGGCTGATTCACAGAGCCAGACTCAGAGTCAAGATGCAGCACTTAATGATTTTAAAGAAGTTATGAAAGAAGCCATGAATAATCAAGCAACAGCAATGAGAGAAGCTATGAATAACCAAGCCACAGCAATGAATAATTTAACACTACTGGTGGAAGGGAAATTTAAGAAAATTGAGGTACATATAAGTTCGATCAAGGAAGCGGTTGCAGAGGAACACGATAAAATAAGAGATGATATTGTTTTTGCTGTATCAGGATTGTCAAACCTTGTTATCCAGTTTGATGGGAAAGTTGAAGAAATTAATGAAGCTAACTTAAATTTGGAAAGCAAAATGGGTGATGTCATGACCAGAACAGAGAAAGTGGATGATGAATTGTAAATGTTACAATACAGATCCATGGAGTTTGCTCTGAGATTGAGAGGCCTGAAGGAAAATAGTAAAGAAAATTTAAAAGACATTTGTGCTGATGCCATGGCAGAGATAATTAAAGAAAGACCAGAAGATGTGGCAATTCAAATTGATAAAATTTACAGGGTTAATTCCTGGTTGGCAAAACAAAGACAGCTGCCAAGAGATGTGGTGATTTATTTTACAACTAGGAGGATCAGAAATGAAATCCTACAAGCCTCTTACAAGAATAAAGTTCAGGTGGCTGGGCAAGAGATGGTGGTTTTGAAAGAGATTCCTCCAAAGATGTTGAGAAGTAGAAAAGACTTTGGCTTCCTGGTAAATGAGCTGAGAAATCAACAAGTGGCATACAGATGGGATGTCCCAATTGGTCTAATAGTGACTTATAATGGAGAAAGATATCGGTTAAACACAGTTTGGAAGGCAAAAGATGTTTATGTAAATGTTTTACAGGCTGGATACCCACCCTCACCAGGGGGGGAAAGGAAGAAAGTGGAGATGTTACAACAAGAAAAAGATGGAAAACAGATACAAACCTATGCTGAAGTTGCAGCTGGAGGAATTATCATGGAAGAAGATTTGGATCTTGGGGGCTTATCCCCAACTTTGGAACCACCTAAGAAGGGAGAGCCGAAAGTACAACGACTGACCCGATCAACTTATAAATTGCAAAAACAACAATCAAAAAGGCAACAATCTCAAGATTTATCTCAAGAAGTCCAAAAAAGAGAAGCAGTGGGGGGGGGGGCTAGGCCAAAGAGTAAGGTGAAGGAGGAGCTTCAGCTGATGCTCACAAGGCTTCGAAAGGCCAAAGATGGCAACTAAATTCTTATCTTGGAATGTCAATGGCTTAAATTCACCACAAAAAAGAAAGAAAGTATTTCACTACTTGAAACAATTTAACAATGATGTTATTTGCTTGCAAGAAACACATATCAGATTATCAGACCAAAAATATTTGATAAATTCAAGATTAGTACAAATTTTGTGGCATCAGCGTGAGAGAAGAAAAATGGACTAGTCATATATGTAAGGAAAGGACTATCAGCTAACTTAATTGAGGCAGATGATCAAGGAAGATATATTGCAATTGAATTACTAACAGACTGGAAAAATGCTTTTTATTGGAATATATGCCCCTAATCAGCAACAAGACAAATTTTATAAATTTTTACATACTAAAATAATACAATGGAACTATAAATCTTTTATATTAATGGGTGATTGGAATGGAGTAATTGACACACAGAAAGATAAAAAAAGCTTATCAAAGATCTCAACACGTGCAAAACTACCTAAATCTTTTTTTGATATGATGGAAGATATAGAACTGAGAGATATCTGGAGAGAATGTAACCTGAAGGAAAAAGATTTTACTTTTTTTTCTGATAGACATCAATCCTTCTCCAGGATTGATTTTATACTAACCACAAATGATTTTATTTCCAGGGTGAAGAAGACGAAGATATGTCCAAGAACTTTAACTGATCATAGTCCAGTTTGGGTGGAATTTGAACAGGAAAGGGGAGAAAGGAGGTCTTGGAGGTTAAATGAAAACTTATTTAGATATGAAGAAAATGTAAAAGAGCTTAAAAAACAAATGAAAGAATTTTTTGTTATTAATATGAATAAGGGTACTCCTATGGAAATGGTCTGGGATGCTAGCAAGGCTTATATGAGGGGTATCTTAATACATATGAACAATAAATATAGACTAAAACAACAAAAGAAGCGTAAAGAGATAGAGGAAAAAATAAAAAAGAAAGAACAATTACTTATATCTAATCCAGGAGATAAGAAAGTAAAAGAAACAATAAATATACTACGAGGGCAATTTAATATGTTAATGGCTGATCAGGTGGCAACTAGCTTACAATATGCTAAACATAATACATTTTGTAATTCTAATAAACCAGGTAGGTGGTTGGCCTACATGTTGAGGAAAAAACAGAAATCACAAGTCATTAGTAAGGTAGAATATAGAGGAAAGGAAGTTTACCAACAGAATATGATTTAAAAGGCTTTTTTGGAATTTTATACAAAGTTATATGCTAGTGACTCAATACAAGGTATAGACATAGATAGATATTTAAAGGAAGGGAATATTTTGGAATTAACGTTGGAACAGAGGGAAGGATTGAATCAACCAATAACTTCTGAGGAGATCGTTGCGGCAATTAAGCAGTTAAAAATAGGGAAAGCTCCAGGAACAGATGGATTAACACTGTTTATTATAAGAATTTGCAGCTTGAAATGGTAGAGCCGCTTAGAGCTCTATTTTGTAAAATTCAATTAGGGGGAGGGGTTCCACCCTCTTGGAGAACAGCTTTTGTTTCACTGATTCCGAAGGAAGATCAAAACTGCATCAAACCTGAAAACTTTAGGCCAATTTCACTTTTGAATACGGATTATAAAATTTTTGCTAAGATATTAGCGAATAGATTAATGCCAGTTATGCAACAAGTTATTCACAATGACCAATCAGGTTTTATAAAAGGGAGGCAGATGAAATATAATGTTAGACAAATTATAAACTTATTGGAATATTTGGAAAAAAATAACCAGGTCCCTGCAGCGTTTATATTCATGGATGCAGAGAAAGCATTTGATCAATTGAACTGGCAATTCTTGTTTAAAATAATAGAAAAAATGCACTTTGGGGAGTATTTCATACATTCAATTAGAGCAATATATCAGGAACAAACAGCACAAATAATAATTAATGGAGGTCTAACAGATGTGTTTAAAATTGAGAAAGGTACGAGGCAGGGCTGTCCCTTGTCGCCATTGTTGTTTATTTTAACTTTAGAAGTTTTGTTGAATAAGTTACGTGATTCTGATAAAATAAAAGGAATTGTAATTAGACAGCAGGATTATAGACTAAGAGCGTTTGCAGATGACCTGGTTCTTACTTTATCTCAACCTATAGAAGCGGCTCCCTATATGTTGGACATAGTAGCTCAATATGGCAAAGTATCTGGATTTAAAGTAAATCTTCACAAGACAAAGATGATAACTAAAAATATGTCCATAACTCAAAGAGAAGATTTGGGGAGAATAACGGGGTTTGAAGTAGTTAAAAAGGTTAAGTATCTAGGAGTATATATTGCAGCCTCAATTACGAAATTGTTTAAAAATAATTATGAAATTCTTTGGCAAAAAGTACAGAAAGAAATGGAAAATTGGAAAAAGTTACAATTATCACTACTGAGAAGGATAGCAGCAATAAAATGAATGTACTACCTAGGTTTTTATTTTTGTTCCAAATGATACCAGTGCTTAAAAAAAGATGGAAATCTCATGGAATGGCAGAAAGGGGTTAATACTTTTATTTGGGCTGGGAAGAGGCCAAGAGTGAAACTGAAAATTATACAGGATATACGTGAGAGAGGAGGTCTTAAAATGCCTAATTTGAGATTGTATTATGAAGCAGCAGCTTTATCGCAAATTAGTGATTGGTTTAACTTAACTGAAGAAAGAATGTTAAACATAGAAGGTTATGATTTGTTATATGGATGGCATGCTTATTTGTTATATGAAAAAAAAGTGGATAAAGTGTTTAAGGGTCATATACTCAGAAATGCATTGTTGAGGGTTTGGAAAAAGTACCAATATAAATTGAACTATAAGATACCTATATGGGCAAATCCCAGACATGCAATAGAAAATATAAATATAGAGCAAAAAATAGAGGTGATTACTTATAAAGAGCTTCTTCTTTTGGAAAGGGGTAAGCTGCAGTTGAAATCTTTAGATGAATTAAAAGAAGAAGGGATAATTTATACTTGGTTTCAGTATGGTCAGCTTCAAGCTAGATGGAGGGAGGATCAAAAAGTTAGTTATGCAAAATGAGGAAAATCTGGTGAAACAGATTAGAGATCAAAATCAGATGCATATTAAAAGGTTGTATAATGCATTATTGGAAATAGATTCAGAAACGGAATTGGTTAAGGATTGTATGATAAAATGGGCACAAAACTTTCAGGAACCAGTGATGATGGAAACATGGGAAAAGATTTGGGTCAGAAATGTTAAATTTACGCAAGCACAAAATTTGAGAGAGAATTTTTATAAAATGTTTGATAGATGGCACTTAGATCCTTAAAAAATTATCATGTATGTACTCGAATTTGCAAGCCAAATGTTGGAGATGTGAATGTAATGATGCAACCTATTATCATATATGGTGGACCTGTAAGAAAATCAAGGCATTTTGGATAAAAATTTGGTGGGTGATGCAGAACATTTTGAAAAGAAGGTTGAAATTTACTCCTCAATTGTTTCTTTTTTTATTTTTTTTTAATATTTTTTCTATTTTTTTTTATTGGAAAAGTTTTACAATTACATTTTCTCCCCATTTCCCCCCCCAACCCTCCCTAACCTCCCTAACCTCCCTAACCCTCCCTAACCCCCCCTAACCCACCCCTCCCCCCCGGACTTCCACAGAATATAATCCAAATCAAAATCCCCCTTTTATAAAACTTGAACCCCTCCACCCCCAATATATTTTTTCATCTTCACAAAATTCAAATATTTCTATCTTTATATAACACTTTCAATTAAAAGCTATCTGATACTTCCTAGTTTGATATTTGTTCTGCACATAATCTATCCACTTTTTCCACTCCCATTCATAAGTCTCTTGTGAGCGATCTTTTAGATATGCTGAAATCTTCGCCATCTCTGCAAAGCTGGCCATCTTCAAAGTCCATTCCTCGATAGTGGGCATAGTTTCATTTTTCCAGTATTGACCTATCAGTAATCTCGCTGCTGTTATCATATACAATATCAACTTTATTTCACCCAATGTAAAACCCTTAACTATACCCAATAAAAACAATTGTGGAGAAAATTGAATTTTTTTCTTCAAAACATTCTGCATGACCCACCAAACTTTTATCCAAAAAGCCTTCACTTTCTTGCAAGTCCACCAAACATGATAATATGTAGCATCTAAGCAGTCACATCTCCAACATTTTGGTTGAACATTAGGGTACATGCACGACAATTTCTTAGGATCTAAATGCCATCTATAAAACATTTTATAAAAATTTTCCCTCAAATTCTGTGACTGTGTGAATTTAACATTCTGAACCCAAATTTTTTCCCATGTTTCCAACATCACTGGTTCTGCAAAATTTTGTGCCCACTTAATCATACAATCTTTAACCAATTCAGTTTCTGAATCCCTTTCTAACAAAACATTATAAAGCCTTTTAATATGCTTTGGACCTTTCTCTTTTATATGTCTAACCAATTCTTCCTCATGCAACATAATACCAATTTTTTGGTCCTCTTTCCATCTCAGTTGAAGTTGATTATACTGTAACCAAGTTAGATTAATCCCTTCATCCAACAGTGTCTCTAATGTCTTCAGTTGCCATCTGCCCGCATCTGTAAAAAGAACTTCTTTATATAAAAACCCCCCGAGTGACATTATATTTGTATTCCACATGATATGACCAAGATCCAGCCATAGCGGTATTTTGTAATCCCATTTGAATCGGTGCTTCTTCCAAACTCTCATCAAGGAGTCTCTAAGTATATGGCTTTTAAATACTTTATCCACTTTGTTTTCATAGAATAAGTAAGCATGCCATCCAAATTCAAGGTCAAAACTTTCAATATTCAATATTCCAGTCTTTTTCCTTCCAAACCAATCACTTGCTTGAGTCAGGGCTGCTGCTTCATAATATAATTGTAGGTTTGGAAGTTTAAGACCTCCCCTTTCTGGAACACCTTGCATAATTTTCAATTTCACTCTCGGTTTTTTCTCATTCCAGACAAACTTATTCAATCCACTTTGCCATTCTTTCAATTGTTTATCACTTTTAAGCACCGGAATCATTTGAAACAAAAAAAGAAATCTTGGCAAAATGTTCATCTTAACTGCTGCTATTCTTCCAAGTAAAGACAGCTGCAGTTTTTTCCAAGTCTCCATATCTTTCTGTACATCTCGCCACAACACCTCATAATTATTTTGAAACAATTTCATATTTGATTCTGCAACCTGAACTCCTAGATATTTTACCTTTGGTACAATCTCAAAACCTGCCCTCCTTTCAAGTTCGTATTTTCAATCTTGTGTCATATTTTTAACTATCATCTTAGTTTTTTTCTGGTTCAGTCTAAATCCTGATACTGTACCATAGTCTTTTATAATGTCTTTCATCTGGATTATTGATTCCATTGGCTGTGTTAGGGTAACAACCAGATCATCTGCAAATGCCCTTATTCTGTAGTCCTCTTGCCTTATCACTATTCCTTTCAAGGTACTCGAGTCCCGTATTGTATTCAACAAGACTTCTAGTGTTAAAATAAATAACAGTGGGGATAACGGACAACCTTGTCTTGTTCCTTTCTCAATATTAAAATCTGTTGTCAAACTTCCATTAATAATAATCTGTGCCTTTTGTTCTTGATAAATTGCTGAAACCGCCTGTATAAATTGATCCCCAAAGTCCATCTTTTTTAAAGTCTTTAATAGAAAATTCCAATCCACTCTATCAAAGGCCTTCTCCGCATCCCGGAAAACCAGCACTGCAGGGATCTGTTTATTCTTGTCAAGATATTCCAGTAAATCTATAACTTGCCTTACATTGTCCTTCATATATCTGCCTTCTATAAATCCCGTTTGATCATCATGAATCACCTCTTGGATAACTGGCATCAACCTGTTGGCTAATACTTTTGCATATATTTTATAGTCATTATTCAGAAGAGATATTGGTCTAAAATTCTCAGGTTTTTTAGGACCTGTTTGCTCTTTTGGTATCAAAGAAATATAGGCTGTTTTCCATGATGGGGGTATTTTACCCCCTTGTTGTATGTTACAAAATAAATCTCTAAGATGTTCAACCATTTCTGCTTGCAAAGTTTTGTAATACACCGCAGTTAAACCATCCGTTCCAGGAGCTTTAGCTGTTTTCAATTGTTTAATTGCTGCAATAATTTCCTCAGCTGATATAGGATAATTCATTCTCTCCTTTTGTTGATTGGTAATTTTTGTAACTCTTTTATTTTCTAAATATTTTTCTATAAGTCCATTCTGCATGTCGTCTTTAGCATATAATTTAGTGTAATAATCTACAAAAACTTCTTTAATTAATTTTTGTTGAAAGATTTCCTTCCCTCCAATATTGATATTATCAATAGTCCGTATACTCTGCTTCTTCCTTAGTGTATAAACCAACCATCTGCCCGGTTTGTTAGCATTACAAAATGTATTATGTTTTGCATATTGTAAATTTGTTGCAGTTTGTTCCGCCATAAGCATTTGAAATTGATCTTTCAGAAGTTTTATAGCACCACGTATTCTTTCATCTGTTGGATTTTTAATAAGTAGCTGTTCTTTGTTCTTTATTTCTGCTTCCATTTCAGATCTTTTCTTTTGTCGATTCAGTTTGTGTTTAGAATTCATATGAATGAGTACCCCTCTCATATACGCTTTACTCGCATCCCACACAATTTCAATAGGGATACCCTTATTCAAATTCATTTCAAAAAATTCTTTCATCTGCTTTTTAAGTTCTGTTACATTTTTTTCATATCTAAACAAATTTTCATTTAATCTCCATGATCTTCTCTCAATCTTTCCCATCTCAATTTCTATCCATACCGGGCTGTGGCCGGTTAGAGTTCTTGGAAAAATCTTTGTTCTTTTTGTCTTAACAAGTAAATCAGCTGACAATAAAATAAAGTCAATCCTAGAAAAAGATCTGTGTCTATCTGAGAAAAAAGTAAAGTCCAATTCTTTTGGATTATGTATTCTCCAAATGTCTTTTAATTCCAAATCTTCTTTCATGTCAAAAAAAAGTCTGTGGCAGTCTAATCCTTGACTTGGCCAAACTCTTTTTATCTATTTTAGAGTCAATTACTCCATTCCAATCTCCCATGATTAAAATAGATCTATAGTCCCATTGCAATATTTTGGTGTGCAAAGTTTTGTAAAAATGATCCTGTTGTTGATTAGGAGCATAAATTCCGATCACTAGAATTTGGCCACTTACTGTGTGCAGTTCAATTGGTATAAACCTGCCACCTTCATCTGCTTCTATGATTTTAGCTGACAGTCTTTTATTTATATAAATAACCACACCATTCTTTTTTTCCAAATTTGAGGCTATGAAATGTGTTCCTAGTTTTGAATTTATCAAGTATTTTTGATCTTGTGTTCTGACATGAGTTTCTTGTAGGCAAATTATATCATTATTAAATTGTCTCAAATATGTGAATAATTTCTTCCTTTTCTGTGGTGAATTTAGTCCATTCACATTCCAAGATAGAAACTTAATCGTCATGTAGACTTTTTTGAAGCGACGAGCAGAATTGCCGAATATCTTCCGAAGTCTTCGACTTTGCTCCCCCCATGGCTTCACATTCTTGTGTAGTACTCTTGACTCCCTTCTTATATTGTTGTGCCTTAGGTCTTTCCTGTTGTTGCTTTTCTTTAAGTTGCTTAGAAATTGCTCGAGTTACACGCTGATCTTTAGCTTCAGCCATCCGGACTAGGTCCAAAGCCACATCTCTTGTAGTCAGAATCGGAGAGGGCTCTAACAGGGGCTCCTCCAGAAAACCTCCTGTAGCACCCTGCATTTCCCTGGCTCTGGTTCCACCTGCTTAAGCTGCTCTTCCATCTCTTGCTGAAGTTGCTTCTCCTTGTCACTCTCCTTTATCTCCAACACAGTGGATGTACGTGGGGATGGTGAGCTCTCTTTAAGAACAGTAGAATAGAATTGTTCTGCCTTCTCAACAGTGTTTAATCGATATCTTTCTCCATTGTACCTCAAAATTATGCCAGTTGGAGCATCCCACCAAATTGGAATTTGTTGTTTTTTTAATTCATTCACTAAAAATCCAAAATCTTTTCTATCTTTTAACATCTTGGGTGGTAATTCTTTATAGACTCCAATCTGAGCTCCCTCCACTTGCACAGCAGAGAGAAAAGACTTTTGCAGAATATCATTTCTCATTCTTCTATCTGTAAAATATATCACCACATCTCTAGGCAGTTGTCTTTGTCTGGCCACCCACGAATTCACTCTGTAAATTTTGTCTATTTTGTAAAAAATCTCTTCAGAGTTAATTTTTAACAGCACAGCCAGAGCATCAGCACAAATCTGTCTCAAGTCTTGTCTATCGTTCTCTTTTATACCTCTAAGCCTTATGGCGAATTCCATGGACCTGAACTGCATCATTGTAATTTCGTTTTCAACTCTCTGCATTTTATTATCAGCATCAGAAATTTTGTAATCAGTATCCTTCATTTTAACATTCATTTCTGATTTAAATTCTTCCAGCTTAGAATCCGTTCTGATAACTGCTTCTGACAGACCAGACACCACAGTCATTAATTTATTAGTCACCTTGTCATATTTCTCTTGCACCACCTTTTTAATTTCATTAATCTCCTGCTTAATTTCCTGTTGTGACTTTTGAAATTTCTCATCCAGAGCCTGAGTAATAAAGTCCTTTAAACTTTCAAAATCAAAATCTTTTTTCTGGCTCTGCTGGCTGGGAGGCTGCTGCTCAGATTTCCCTTCCTGTTTAGGCTTAGAAGCCATTCTGCCACGTAGACTGGCTTTTCTAAAAAAGGAGATCCTTTTTCCTTTTCCACCACCACAAAGTCCTCTAAAAAATTTCCCCAGGTTTAATCAAATTGGGGAAAAGATTTAAATTGAAGCAAGCTCATGCTTATTTTGAAAGAATTTTTCCTCTTTTCTTTTTCCTCCTTGTTACAGACAGTGCAACTTTGTAGCTAGTTGAAATAACATTACAAATCCACTCTCACTTTCAGCTTGTTAACGCTGAAGCCGGGCACCATTTTCCAAGATGCTTTCACTCACTCACGCTTGTACTTTGAATCACAGGATCACAGAAATAATAATACTTGCAGTTTGGAGGTTTGGAGGTTCAAGTTATTATCTCCCGCTGGTTATTGGAGTTGATTTTGTTTAAATTGAAAGGTTGCTGCTGCTGACTTGCTCTGCGCTGGGCAGAGTCGTCCCACGCCGTCCGGAGTCTCAGCGAGTTGAAAGGGAGCCGCGCCTGTTTCCTCCCCAGTAGCGACTGCCTGGGGGATCACAGGGGCTCAACCTGCTCCTCGCCCACTCTCTTCCTCAAATGCTTCAGATTTGGGAATTTTCAATCCACTTCTTTGAATCGAAGCGGCTCTACAGGCAGCGGGGCTGGCGGTCCAAAAACGGGACCGTCTTTCGTCAGTGGCAGGCAAACCGGAAGTCGTCTACTCCTCAATTGTTTCTATTGGGTATAACTACGGACTGTACAGTATCAGAAACTAAATTGATTTTGAACTTAATATCAGCAGCTAGGCTGTTGGTAGCTCAATATTGGAAGAAGGACTCTTTGCCTACTATTGAAGAGTGGATATTGAAAGTAACAAACCTAGCAAAAATGGCGAAAATCTCAGTGTACTTGAAGGACCATACACAAGAAAGATACGTATCGGAATGGAGAAGATGGATTGATTATATTCAAAATAAGTATCAGACAAGAAAATATCAAATAGCTTATGAATGAATGTTAGTATTAAAAGTATTAGGTTATCTATAGTGGAGTTAAGGTTTCAGGGGGGGAGTTAGTACTTTGAGGATAAGTAGATTAATCTAGTTTATGACTAATTAAATGAAATACCTTGTATTTTGCTCTGGGAAGTCTGGGGGGAAGGATGGGATGAGGGGGGGAAGGGTGGGGGGAACATGGGGGGGAAGAAAATTTTTGTATATTTTTTTTGTAAAACTTTTCAATTAAAAAAAAAACATTGTTATAGACCCCACACACCCACTTTATAGTCTGTTTCTGTTGCTCCCCTCTGGGAGGAGGTTTCAAAGTATTTTTAGCAGGACTACCAGATTCGGTAACAGCTTTGTTCCCTATGCATACTATTATACTACTATACTACTATAATACTACTATACATACTATTATACATAGTATACATCATACTATGTATTTTCGTACATAGATGGATACATACTATGTATTTTTATCCAATTTTTTTTTCCTTTCGGAGCATAACCACCATGTGTGAAAGAAGGTACCTTGCTTTTCTCCACATTTCCAACAATTGGAGTTTATATTTTATATTTAACAGCTGATAAATTGTGCAAGGTATATAGGAATTTCAAATGTATGAATAAAACAGAGTTGGACGGGACTGTAGAGGTATTCTAGTTGAACTCTCTGCTCAAGCAAGAAACCCTATACCGTTTCAGACAAATGGTTGTCCAACCTCTTCTTGAAAATCTCCAGCAATGGAGCATCTACAACGTCTAGAGGCAAATCGTTCCACTGATTAGTTGTTTTCAGGAAATTCTCTTTAGTTCTAGATTACTTCTCTCCTTGATAAGTTTCCAACCATTGCTTCTTCTCCTGCCTTCAGGTGCTTTGGAAAATAATGTAGGTTTGAAATACAATTGTAAGGGAGAAAGTTTTTTATCTTCTTTGGTGGACTTGTGATAAAACGGCCAGATTCAAATTTTAATACAGAAGATTGTAACATGAATATAAAACTGAAACCAAGACTTTTCTTTAAGGACTTCTGGACAAGGAAATTGAAAAAAAAACAAAAAACACCTTGCAACTTTGTGATTGTGTCTGTTGACTGCAGTAAGAATTCTTTATGCACAAAAATGGAAATATATATTAATCATCCCAATGGAAGAACAAATGGATCTTGCAGAAATGGGTGAGATTAACTGTTTTAGTAATTTAAAAAACATCTAGTTTTGTTTCTACTTTGAAACGACTTCTGGACTTTGTGGTCAAGAAAGAAAAAGAAAGTTATACTTTGGGATTTGCTGATTAGATAAGACAGTTATTTTAGAAATGGCTGGTATATTAAGCATGTAAAAATAAATAGATGAGGCTGTAGCTAATTTTAATACTACTGCACTGAAAAAAGTTGGAAGTTTTTAAAAATCTCCTTTTTCTCCCTATCGCAAATGAATAGAATAGAATAGAATAGAATAGAATAGAATAGAATAGAATAGAATAGAATAGAATAGAATAGAATAGAATAGAATAGAATAGAATTCTTTATTGGCCAAGTGTGATTGGACACACAAGGAATTTGTCTTTGGTGCATAAGCTCTCAGTGTACATAAAAGCTATAAGTGATAGGTCATGATTATAGTCATCATAAAAATACATTCATCATAAATCATAAGATACAAATGAAAGAAAAAAATCATAGTATTTTCTTTAAAAAAAATAAAAAGAGTAAATTATTACAAAAACACAGATCGGGGGAATGGAAAAGAAAAAGAAAGCAAAGATAGACTGCAATTGAGTTGGATCTGAGTTTCATTATATTTCAGGATAATTTGATTTTTCCAAATACATAACCAAGGCATCCACTTACAAAACTGATACCCATTTGCAGAAGATACTGTACATGCCTGATTGAAACGAAATACCTGCCAAGCCATCAGTCTTGGAGCTTCTACCTTTATGCCTCGGTGCCTTGCCGATCTCTTGAATGTGGAGATATGAGCTGAATTTAAGGCCCTGCCCACAGCCCAGATGGTGCTGTAAGTGAGATAACTGTCCATAGCCAGGATCCGATCCATCTCCTCTTCCCTCAGAGCCACCAGTTCTTCTTTCTGTCTGCACCGCCTCCAGATTTTCACCGAAAAGTCATCCTTAGTGGAGGAACATGTAAACGTTTTCTTTGAAAAGTTTAATACTGAGTGAACAAAGAGACTAAAAGCATCATAATTCGCCCATTTCGTTTTCTGAATTAGGAAGAAAAAAAGCCCACCAATGTATTTAATGGACACTTTAGCAAACATCAACTCGAGACTCAGGTCCCAGTGTGCTGTGGTGATCCAGACTTTCCCTACAATAGGTCCCTGAAAATGTTGAAGTATTGTTTGTAGAATCGACAATCCAAAATGGAAGGAAATTATCTCTGAACCATAAACGGCGACATTGACTTCTCTCCACTTGTAATATTTGCTAAGGGTTAAAACTAGCCGATACAGATTTAGCGGAAAGCTTTGATAGATAACTGCACAAATGCCATTCCTTAACATCAAAGAAGACATTGTCCTCATGAACCTCTCCCCCTGGTCAGTTTCTGGAGCAATAAGACCAACCATGGTCCACTTGAAATAGAGGAGAAGCTGGACCATCCCTGGGTACTGGATTCCTTCTGCAGGGAGCATTGGGTAGAAGAAAGGAAACTGAGTTTTATCCCTCAGAATCCGGGAAGCCAAATTGTAACTGATCTGAAAAGGATTAACAGAATGTCAAATTAAAAGTTGGAAAAAATTGGAAGGGACCTTGGAGTCTTCTAGTGCAAGCCCTACTCAGGCAGGAAACCAAATGGTTGTCCAATCTCTTCTTAAAAACTTCCAGTGTTGGAGCATTCACAGAGCATTCTGGAGGCAAGGAGATGGTGTTTGATTCAAAATTGCACATAAACAAAGAAGAGGGGGTCAACTTATCTACCAAAGCACCAGAAGGCAAGACGAGAAACAGTGGATGGAAACTAATCAAGGAGAGAAGCAACTTGGAATTAAGGGGAAACTTCCTAACAGTGAGGACAATTAACCAGTGGAACAGAACTTGCCTCCAGAAGTTGTAGGTGCTTCATCACTGGAGGTTTTTAAGAAAAGAGTGGACAGCCACTTATCTGAAATGGCATAGAGTTTCCTGCTTGAGAAGGGAGTTGAACTAGAATACTTCCAAAGTCCCTTCCAGCTCTATTCTGATTGATCTTCTAACAGTTCCTCCAAGAAAGACATACCTGAGGGATTTTGTAGGTGCCCAACAAGGTTGAAATTTGGATGGAGATGCCAGACTCGGCCCCTTCCAGAACAGCCACCGTGTTTCTCTGCCGTCCACATCTGTAGTTGGGAACATTGGCCTCCCCGTCCGAAAGCAGATCCAACAACGGATCTGAAGTCATTTGTACCTTGAAGAAAACTTGATAAATATTGTAACCCAGAGTGATATTAGGCAAGAGATGGACATTCTTGTTGATCTCCTCAGTGGCAAAAAGGAAGGGCAGAAATTTCCAATAATGATTGGATGATGGACTGCAGATGCAAAAAAAAAAAAAGATGAATATAACATACAACTTTCTTTCCTGATAATACTGTACTTTTCATCCACTCATTACATTAAAAAAACATTTATTACATTTCTTGTACATTTTTCATATGATAAATATTTGTGGCATTGGACCAAACCTACTGAGAATGGCTCAATCTGGATAATGTTTAGAAGCTTGTAAAGACCAGATTATTCTGCCAACCTCTGAGGCAGAGTGAAAATTGAGCCACATTGGATGGACATTTGTTGGATTTGTTGTTATTGTTGTTGTTTCTGAGTTTGGTTTGGTTTTTTGTCTTTTCCTGTTTTGTCTTTTTTTTTCTTTTAATTGTAAGCTATCTAGAGTCACACAGTCTATGAATTCCAATAAACAAACAAATATAATAGTGATAATATCCAACAACCCAACCAATATAATAGAGATGTTTTCATTTCTTTAAAATGTTTCATTGTTAGATCCCTGGCATGAACTCTTGAATGAGAATCAGAGATATTTGCAAACTCTCTGAATGACTATGTTCTTAATTGGGATGCTTGGAACCTAGGAGTAAATTTTGGTGTGGATAAACAAGAATGGCGCTATCGCATATCTGATGCAAAGAGAAAATACAGCAGTCTTCTGTGGTTGGATCAGGCCTCCTCGGAGTCCAGCTCAGCTGAGGGTTGAGGTGGAAGGGAGATGCCCTTTTGTTCCTCTGTGTCTACATTCTAGCTCTGCTCATAGGACAGAAAGGAAATGGAATGGGGCAAACATTGTGATTGGGTTTCTAAAATTTTACTTCTCACAATGATCTTCGTCACTTGCAGTATGCAACAGAAGACAGAATCAGAAAGTAACTAAGCAAAAGGAGCAGAGAAAGGAGAGAAAGCACCTGGTGTTTTTGGAGAACTGGAACTGTAGACATTCATTGGAAATGGAGTGGCTCTAATGCAGTGCAGGACTTACTCAAGGAACTTGATTGAAGGACTTCGCTCAAAGCTTAATGGTTCAAACTTAGTGTCCCTTGCAGAAATTATGCCGCTAATGAAATAATCTCCTGACTTGTAGTGATTGTCTGGGTCCACTTCACCCTGCTCCAGAGTCAGGAGGCATTTGGCTTTGCGTATCTCACAGGCTCCCCTTGGCCACAGAAGCAGGAGAAGTTGAAGCAGTAGCAACATGATTTGAGCCTTCTCAGTGGCACCTGGTTTTTAACAATGGATGAGATGAAGAGGTGGAAGAAACCAAAACCTCTTCCAGGAAAGTAGCTTCAGATCCAGTCAGAGCCCATCCAAGAAACATAAACACAGCACCTGCCTGCCCTGAAATCCAGCTCCAGATTCCCTTTCCGTCTCCAGAGTCATTTATGCATCTAGTATTGATAATATAGACCCCACCAGACTTTGCTCTGAGACTGGTATTGATAGCAAACCAATTTCTGACATGTTTGCGTAAAATGTTCTGAAAGTTTGCAGAAAGGTCTCTAGGGTCCTAACATGAAAACAACAAAATCACTATAATTTGGACAATTGCAAGGAAGAGAAGCATCTGAGCCCTGAATGAGTCAATAGGAGGTACTCAAAGGGAGAACTCAAAGTTGTGACTCCAAACTTTGAAGATGGGACAATGTGGGAAACTGGAGAATTTTGCCCCAAATTTATATATATACATGTGTGTGTATGTGTGTATGGTATATATGTGTATGTATGTGTGTGTGTGTATACACACACACATATATATAGTGAATTGTGAATTGTGATTTCACTGAACTAGGGCTGCATAATATCTTGGTTTACATAGGTGGAACCTGGCTAAAGAGAAATACACATAAAACCTATGAAAAAGAAAGAAACACACACACACATATATATATATTCATGGGTGTTTGTATACAAGATAAGACCTAATATGGGTTCTTAACAGTGTTTGGTCAGATTCGGATTGGGAGGATCTCCAACCGCCCTCCAGGTGTCTTCTCCAACGCTTCATTTCCCTGAGCTCCGCGGTAAACCATGGAGCCACCCAGGATCTGCGTCGGTTCAGAGGCCGCAAAGGCGCGATTCAATCCAAGGCCCCCACCGCAGCCTGTTCCCAGGCCGCGACTAGGGCCTTGGACGAACCGCGGGTTAAGGAAGCGGGAAATGGCCCAAGCTCCATCAGGAACCCTTCTGGATCCATCAGGCGCCTGGGGCAGAACTGTCTCGTTGGTTCCACCTCCCAGCAGTGGGGGATGACGGAGAGAAAGTCCAGCCTGAGGAGGGAATGATCAGTTCATGACAGGGGATAGATTGACAAGTTTCCCCTACCACGATCATTTATCCACTGTCCAGAGAGAAAAATCATGTCGAGTGTGTGTCCTCCCTTATGAGTTGGGCCCTGCAAAACCTGAGTTAGGTCCATGGCCATCATGGAGACCATGAACTCCCGGACTGACTGAGATGTCTCCCCGGCCAATGGTAAATTGAAGTCTCCCACAACCAGAAGGTTGGGGAGTTCAATCGCCAGCTTGGCCAGGACATCTAGCAGTGCGGGCAGGGCTGAGGCTACGCAGCTGGGAGATAGGTATGTAACCAACAGACCCGACTGAACTCCAGGGTCCCACATCAAAAGGAGGGATTCACACCCACCTATCTGAGGAACAGTGACCTCCCTGGGACTGAGGCTTTCTCTAATAACAACCGCCCCCCCCGCCCCTACCCTGGAGTCGTGGCTGGTGAAGCATACGGAAGCCTAGGGGGCATAAATCAGTGAGAGGGACACCTCCCTCCAGCCCTAGCCAGGTCTCCGTAATGCATGCCAGGTCCGCGTCTTCCTCATCAATTAAATCTCGGACGATTAGGGCCTTGTTCACCACGGACCTGGCATTCAAATACACCAGCCGGAGTCCAGGGCTCCGTTCTCCTACACCCCCGGGGAAGCAGAATGAGGCCAGGGGGCCGGAGCGCGCCGCTGGCTGAATGCAGCGGGGGCACTCCCCAAATCCCCTTCTCTCACACCCCTTGCCCCTCCCAACCATCACAGGGATCAGAAGACCCTCACTCCACCGAGCCTCTTCTTTCCCCTCCCCTCCCCCCCTCACCCCACCAACTTCGGTTGAGCTAGGTTGTGATTAGTCAGCTGTTTCGTAGCATCCTGTGTGGGTGAGGTCCTTGATGTGTGCCCATTAGTCTTTTGTGTTATAAATTATATATATATATATATAATATGTTTGTGTGTTTGTGTGTTTATATGTATGTGTATATGTATATATTTGTATGTATATGTATCTACACATATATGCATACGTATATATATATATGAGTATATATTGTATGTATTGTATATATGTTATATTCCTTTCTTTTCTCCCAACCATTCTTAAATCAAATAAATAAATAAATAAATCTGATTCCTGTTTTCTTCTATCATCTTTTCTTCTTTTCAAAATTCTTATTATCTTTAAGTCCACTTGTAGTTTCCATGGAATAACTCCCAAAAAATCTGTATATATTCCAGTTTGTAAGGGTAATCCACAATGTCTTGCTCAATTTTTAAATGGTCATCCAAGTGCATTTCTAACTCCAGTAAATCCACTTCAGTTGTCTCCTAAAGGATTTGTTTGCCTTCACTAGTAATTTCTGGTTGAAGTAAAATGTTAAAAACTTCAAGCACTTTACCGGCCCATAAAACACACAATTCCTTTCAAGTAGTCATCTTGTATTCTGGTAATCAACGTTCAAGGTTTTGTTTTTCAATCGATTAGCAATCAAGACAGATTTTCCCCATACCAAAGATTCTTTGTAATTAACTTCATAGTCTTTAAATCAGCAGTCACCAACTGGTGGTCCGTGAGAAAATTTTGGTGGTCCGCAGAAAAATTATTTGCGGTTTTTATATTGCACTAAATCAGGAGTCCTCAAACTATGGCCCCTGGGCCGGATACATGTAATGAACGCTTGTGTTGCTGCAGAGAGTCTCCCCCTTCAGGGTCCATTTGTGTGGGGCAGAGGGAGGCAGAAATTCTGACTTGGGGTCTGCTTCAGTCTCCTGGTGCAGGGCTTTGGGTGAAGGCTGGAGGGAAGCACTGCTGGAGGTAAAGAGCCGGAGGGCCTTGTTCCAATGGGAGTGGATCATGGCCTGGAACTGGCTGACCATGTCAACCTGCTGAGCCTCCAGGCCCCAGTAGCTGGCCTTGAACTCCCGCAGGTCTTCCCTCTGCTTGGAAAGCTTATGCTCGTAGTCCTCAGTGAGGTGCTTCTGCTGATCCTCCTTCTTGGCCAGATCCAATTTGAACTGAGCCAGCCGTTTTGCCAACTCTTTCTTATGGTGGCTGCTTAGCTCCAACAACTGCTTCCTGTTAGGATCCTAAGGAGCCCAGGCAGGCAGGTGAGGAGTGACTGGGAGGGGAGGGTAATAGAGGCCGGCTAGGCACCCCTCAACGTGAGTGACATTAAGTTGGCCATGCCCACCCAGTCACATGACCAGCTAGCCATGCCCATCCAGCCAGTCATTAGGCAGATCATATTAGTGGTCCGCAGGATTTAAAATTATGAATTTAGTGGTCCCTGAGGCCTGAAAGTTTGGTGACCCCTGTTTTAAATCACTTTCACAAAGCATTTATAAAGTTTTCCAACCACAACTCTCAAATCACATCTTTGCTGTATATTACAAAAAATTGCAAAAAAAATAAAGTTTTTACAACGTTGGAAAGATGTGATGTTCTTACTTTTTAAACGGGCTGAAAAGGATCCCACCCACTCACTGGTAAACTTCTTTCAAACGTTTGTTTGTTCATTCATTCATTCATTCATTCAGCTTATTTGCCACCCATCTTGTTTTGAAACAACTCTGGAAAACTTATACCATTAAAATGATAAAAGAAAAATATTTCTAAAATAATTAAAATGGAAACTACAATCAAAATAGAATTATAGTTAAACAATAGGGAGGGAAGGAGCTGGATATGTGGGGGGTGGGATTGCCTCTTAGTTCATCAACCATCTCCATTGTGATGCTCCATCATTGGGATCTGAAGCTATCTACAGAATCAGGTCTTAAAGCTTAAGGAACAAAAGATGGTATTTTATTTGATGCCCATAATATCCAAAATTTGAGGTAAAGTTCTGTCCCCAGTGAAATGGAAGTTCCACCCCTTGTAATGAAGGCCTGTCTACTCACCCTTTATTTTGTTTTGTTTTGTTCAATTTCATCATCATTTGAGACTACAGTTGAAGTGCAGTTTTCTAGTATGGTGATGTCCCAAAGGTGCTTTTTTCAAGAGTTAACTGGACTGTTTTGCTTTTCTTTGAAGACATTTCACTTCTCATCCAAGAAGCTTCTTCAGCTCTGACGGGATGGTGGGGAATGGAAGGATTTATACTCCTTGCAGACATCTGGTCATTTGCATCCTTTTAGAGCAGGAGTGTCAAACTCCTGTCGTCTCGGTGGCAACACGTAACATATTGGGACTTTTTTCCCGTTCATTAACCCAGGTGGGAGCAGTGCCAGCACTTAATGCATCCGGCCCACAGGCCACGAGTTTGACACCCCTGTTTTAGAGAGTCATTGAGGCCACTTGGAGGTTGATCTGTGTCCTTGGGGTCACCTAAGTAGAGCAAATGGATGTGGAGCCTTCTTGGAACTGCTGAGAGGACTGTGTTGAGGACTGGAGATAGATGATGTCGTATCCCTCCCCCTCACCCCAATCTGGGAAGTCTTGTCTCCTCTGCAGATGCATCATATTAACATAATTAACTCATTTGTTATCTTGTCCTTCCCTAGTTTCATGACAAATTAATTATTTAATTATTAATTTATTTATTTTACATTTTGATGATTATCTTAAGTTAGTCTTACATTCTTTGTATGTTTATTTCTTTTGATTTTAAATAACCTTAATTGTCAAAACAAGCATACAAACTCAATAATAACTGCAATAAATAATTAAGTGTTATGAGCTTAAGAAACTACTTCATGATCAGATACTGACTTTTATCATTAAATGTTCCTTAGTATTTAGATCTGGTCTCAGGATGATAATGTAGCACTTGGGGAAGAAGATGCAGCCCAGCAGGCCAGCACCAGAAGCCAAGATGGAAAAAACCTGCACGGCCACCATGTATTTCCCTTTGGTGCTCAAGTAGGTGGGCAAGAAGGAGATCCAGACGCTGCAGAAGACCAGCATGCTGAAGGTGATCAGTTTGGCTTCGTTGAAGGCCCCAGGCAGGTTCCTGGCCAGGAAAGCCACTGTGAAGCAAATGGCAGCAAGGAAACCCATGTAGCAGAGAACCACATAAAACATGGTCACAGAGCCTTCATTGCACTGAAGGATGATCACTCCTGATTGGGAGTGCAGGTCAAAATCAGGAAACGGAGGAGAAACTCCCAGCCAGATTGCACAAATTACAATTTTTCCAGCAGAGCCAGAAAGGATGATGGAGTTGGCCAAGCTCTTCCCCAACCATCTCCTCACCCTGTTCCCTGGTTTTGTGGCCAGGAAGGCCAGCACTACCATGATTGTTTTGGCTAACACACAAGACACAGCTACTGAAAAGATGATGCTGAACATTGTTTGTCGGAGAAGGCAGGTGGCTTTCCTTGGTGGGCCAATGAAGAAAAAGGAGGACAAGAAGCAAAGCAAGAGGGAAACCAGGAGGATGTAGGACAGGTCACGGTTGTTAGCTTTGACAATGGGAGTTTCTAGATATTTAAGGAATGTGACTAAAACAAAGCCTGTTGTTAGAAACAAGAGTACAGCAAAGGAGACCAGGATGATGCCCAGAAGTTCTTCATAGGACAGGAAGGTTATTCTTTTGGGGATACATTGGATTCTGTCATCAGTGGGATATTTGTCATCTGGGCACTTGGTGCATTTTTCAGTATCTGAGAAAACATTAAGTAATATTATTTCTATAGTCTCTCCTTTCACATTCCAAGAAAGACCTTCTTTGGATGACAGCTGATACTGAGAGACAGGAAAGCCAGAGTTCCTCTGGTGTCACCCACCTTCCTGTGTGGAGATGGTCCCCTCCGGACAAGGAATACAATCGTAGCAGCAAATTGGTTCTTCTTTCCGAGCCTGTTTTACAAATCCAGGGTGACACTTCTCCACACATTTGGACTGAGGCAGAGACTAAGCAGAAAAACAAAATTCATTCCAAAATATCTGCCAAATTTTTATTTATTAGATTGATTAAAATAAAATGAAACCGCGCTTAAGAATGACACTTCTGAGCAATAGATCAGGAAACAATAAAATATTGTAAAGCCACTCCCCTTTGAAAATAATCCAAATCCTTCTTAAGATATAAAGAATAAATTCCTCACAGACATTGATCTCACCACTGCGATCTTGCAAGAGCCGGCCTAGAATGGTGCACATGGTTTTTTCGTAATGTCTTTTATTGCATATTGTTCATACTATCCTTGTTGTAAGCCACCCAGAGTCCTTGGGGAGTTGGGTGGCATAGAAATGTGAAAAATAAATAAATAAATAAATAAATAAATAAATAAATAAATAAATAAATAAATAAATAAATAAACAAACAAACAAACAAACAAACAAACAAACAAACAAACAATAAGATATAAACAATAAATTCCTCACCGACTAAGGCTGTCAACCTCAAATGAGGTATTATTTAGTTATATCTGTACACTTATATTCTAAATTCATACAGCTGCCACGCTGGTGAAATAAGACTAAACATTACTGCCTAGTTTCTAGAATTATACTGAGGATGAATGGAGATGAAATCATGAGAACATGTCACTTAAAAAGGGTGAGCCAGGCATGTTTTCCTGCAGCCCATGGGACATGAATATGAACCCTGTGTGGGAAAGGGATATTTCTAAGGCCAAGTGAGGGATTTAAGACAAGGTCATTTCCATTGAAGAATTACAGTTTTGTTGTTAGTCGCTACTTGTGTCCAACACTTAGAGCCCCCAAGAACCAAAGCACTCCAGGACTCCCTGTCCTCCACTGCCTCCCAAAATTAGAACTACAATTAGATGACATGGAAAGTCAGACCCAAGTTTATTTACTACTTAAATTTGGAGAATTCTTTCTTTCAGTGGAAGACTTAAGGTAGCTGACAAGCAAGATAAACAATTGCATTCAAGGGTTTTTAGATGGATTACAAGCTAAAGACCAAATCTAAGTAGCATTTCATTACAAATTGATCCACATTGTCTCATTATTTCAAGAGTCAAGAAAGTGTTTTGCAGGGAGTGAAAGTCATTTTCAGTCCATCATTTTTCTAGTTTAAGGTATTGTCTCATATCGGAGAAGTCATTCTGGTTCCACATTGATTGAACACCTTGGATGACCTTCCTAGCAGCAGGAGGCCTATCCCAGTGGGGCGAAACAAACGCATGAATAACTCTAGTCAGATATGGGCTCTTTAAAAATATCTGAGCCTGCTCTTTCAGGGGACCCTAACATCAACCATATAGACAGAGAAAAATTGCCAATATTTTCAACCACTTTGTTGAGCAACTTTAGCCGTGAAAGAGCATCTTGGTTGATAATAAGTCTCTGTCTTTCAAAACGCCCCAGTTGCTCTTTGATGGGATCCTCCTTGGGGAAAAACAACCAACTTATGATATTCAGATCTGCTGCTACATTTCCACTTTGGTCCAAGTACAGTTTCTCCCAGGAAAAATTGGAAAACTCATTCTTCTCCAGAAAGGGATGGAACTAGAATTGAAACATCCAGGAATTTTGAAAGCAACTTGAAACATCCTAAAAGGAGGAGCAATTTTAAATCTGAGCTTGTGAATAAGATATGTTCAGTTCTCCAACTTCTCTATTCGCCTAAATAGCAATAGCACTTGAACTTATATACCACTTCACAATGCTTTTACAGCCCTCTCTAAGTGGTTCATAGATTCAGCATATTGCCCCCAACAATCTGGGTACCCGTTTTACCAAACTTGGAAGGATAGAAAGCTAAGTCAACCTTGATCTGGTCAGGATCGGACTCCTGGAAGTGAGTAGTGAGTTATGGGAAGAGTGAAGGTTAGGTTTAGGTTTAGGGTTAGGGTTAGGGTTAGGGTAAATGCCGCGGCTAAATGCCAAGACTGAGTAGCCATCAGCCTGAAAAGCTTTAATTGGATTCCTGCAGTGAGGAGAGATTAGGTTAAATGCTCCCAGGTTTAGCTGACAGTTATGAGTATAAAATTCTATCATACTAATTACAAACTCATAAGTACAGGAATCTATTTACAATGTATACATTTTAAATAATTTTATAATAACAGTGTTTAATATAAAAATATAATTGTCACAGTGCCTGCTCTTTGGAACATAATCCTGTGAACTAAATCTGGCCTCCGCTTGGCCAAACCTTTTGGTTTTTGGGAGAACAGTTGTTCCCCTACATCAGCATTGGATTTTTTTCTAAAGAGGAACTAAGTATGATGGATCCTTGTCATGACCCCATACCTGCCATGGCTCTAGTCTTGGAGCCCCCAATCTCTCTTTCTTCTCCATTTTTCTCCTCCTAGATATTGAGGAATATGCAACATTCAAGACATGGGCCAGAGTCTTAGCAACAGTATAAAAACGGTGCTCATTTCTTATCTGAATTCTATTCTTTTTCTCTTGCATGTCCAGTGGTGCTATCTCGGTGCATCGTCTCCGGCCCTTGACAGAAAGGACGTGCTTTGAAAAAGAACAGCGAAAAGACTGGTCTTCAAATTTGGAATCTTTAAAAAGACTGGGTTGAAAGGCTTCATCATTTGGCCATTTTCTTTCCTGAAATGCAAAGTTCCAAATGCTATGGATATGTTTGAAACGTGTATCCCTTCTCATTGTCATTTTCTGCATAATTGTGGCAATCCAGACTTTCCCTTCAATGGATCCTGGCAAACCTTCAATTGCTAAATTGATGTGGTTTATTCTATCCACAAAGGAAGCAAATTCTATGAAGTGGACAAAGACATTGACTTTTCTTCACTTAGAGATGGCATTTCTGAGAGGTTCTGTAGGTCTAGTCATTGAAAATTGTTGTGAGATAACCACACAAATTCCATTTCTGACAAGCATAGGAGTAAAAGTTCTCATGAAATTCTCTCCCTCCTCTGTGTCGGGTGGAAAGAGACCAATCAAAGTCCATCTGAAATGGAGGAGGAGTTGGACAATTCCTGGATACTGGATCCCATTTTTTGGAAGCATCTGATGGAAAAAAGGCATTTGACTTTTACCACTCAGAGCCTCTGAAACAATTCCATAACTGATCTGAAGAAGCAATGAAGAATGGTGTATTATGTTTAGATCAGATCAAGTCCAAAATGTAAGCTTTTAACACATCCAGTGTGGTTCTCACAAACATATTAGAATAGTCCTGCAGTCACCAACTGGCAGTCCACGAACGACTGGTGGTCTGCGAGAAAATTTTGGTGGTCTGCAGAAAAATTATTTGCATTTTTTGTATTGCACTAAATACTATTTATCTTTTTTTAAAATTCATATTAAAATTCAAATTAAATTAAATGAAATTCAAATTAAAAATTCATTAGTGGTCCACGAGATTTAAAATTTTGAATTTGGTAGTCCCTGACTTCAGAAAAGTTGGCGACCCCTGGAATAGTCTATTGTTATTAACCCTTAAGCCATATCAAGATAAAGAATACAAAATGCACAATATTAGCAAGATCTAATATAATTATTTGTCTAATCTGGGGTCTAAGATACTGCTCTTTCTCTTTTCTAATAAAATTGACATTCAGATAATAGACATGCTATGTCTTCTATCTCTAGAGCACTGCAAATGCAAATCAGTTCATTTTAGAGATTTAGTTTAATTGTTCCATATTTAACATTGTGTCCATATTTAACATTGTGTCCAGCTGCTCAAATCTTGCTTGAGTAACTGTTTAGGCCTCCTCCCCACTCTGGATCCCAATCCCTACCCATGAAAAATGCCATGAGAAAAGCAGTTCATAATTTCCATAGAAAAGATTGATTGAATCTATTACCCACCCATCAACAACCTGCTCACTTTTCCAGATAGAGAAACAAAAAAACAAACCTGTGGGACTTTGTAGGTACCTACTAATGTTGACATCTGAATGGAGATGTCATCAAGAGATCCATCAAGAACAGCCATCAGATTGTCCTTCTTGCCACAGCTGTAGTTGGGAACATTGGCTTCTCCAGTTGAGAGCATGTCCAGCAAGGCATCTGAAGTCCCAAGGGTGTTGAAATAATTGTCATGGATGTTGTAGCCAAGTGTGAGATTGTACAAAAGCTGAGAATTCTTGTTGACTTGTTGAATGGCAAAAATGAAGCATAGGATTCTTTCTGGGTAAAATGAACTACTGTAAAAAAAATGTTCATGATAGCATCATCTCTAACAACAACAAAATTCAGTCTTAAGCCAAAAGTGTCCAACATAAGAATAAAGTTATAATCACCCATCACCATTTAATTGTTATGAGTATTGAGAAGGTGGGATGGATATTTAATATATAAAATATATCATTATTTGTAATAGTGCTCATTTTTAATTTGTGAAACGACCAAGATTCAAAATCATTCAATCATTAAAATGGAATCATCAGCAAAGAGGACTAATAAATGATCCAGAAAAGCAATTCGAAAAACAAGCCATCCTCTATTCCATATTAGGGTCAGGCACTGAATATCAATGAATGGTTATAAAAATAGGGAAATGGGTTCGGCAGAGGCAACTACAAACTTTGCAATAAGCTAGTTGTGATTAACTCAGGATTGTACGAGAGGGGAAAATAATTTGGACTTTGGGTAGTGGGTTTGTCCCGACTTGGGATTTTGGTCTCTTAAAATAAGACGTAAGAGAGAATCCATGGAAATCCAAATGATTCAAGAAATTAAACAGGTCCTGCAATATAGGAGCAACTGAAGGAAACGAAGAAGAGTGTTAGGACTGCAAATGGAAGGAATGCAACTCCATCACACTGAATGACTTACGAGGGAGCTTGAGTATAAGGAGCTGTGTTGAAAGACAACGTTATATGGGATATTATTGTGGCAAAGGAGACTATACCAATGAGGTGGTCTCCTGGCCTGTAATAGCTCCGTAGTTTTCTTCCCTCGTGTTCCTCCAAACTCAGCAGGCACTTCATTCTCAGTTTCCCAGAGACTGGCTGGGACATCAGCAGCAGCAGAAGCAGAAGGAGGAGGTCCATAATTCATGGGGCTGAATCAATCCCCTTCCTGTTTCTAAGGAAGAACAAGAGAGTTCGAAGAATTCAAAGCACCATTCAAAGATGGAAATGAGAATGACTTTCTTGACTGAGAGAGAGATAAACAGAACTTCACCTGGAAAGGAGAGAAAGGAAAGGTACATTCAAGAAGCACAGTCCCTGAATGTCTCAAAATTTGTGCCACACGGAGTGTGACCTGAGACATTTATCCTTTTCTCATGCAAGATCCCTTTCAAGTTGCTTCAGTCTGATGTTTAAATCAAAAGCAATCACTGGAGAAATGTCAGGAGAGATCTCACAGATCAGGATTTTAATAATTACTGTAAGAAGCAACATCTCCTCTGGGGATCCTGAACTACCTCTGGGCCTCCACGTGCGGAGGAGAAACTTTTTTTTTTCCAAACATAAACATAAAATATAACTTTCAAGAACAGAGTTTCAATCCGGTCATAGATGGTTAACATGCTTACATTCTTTTAACACGCTCTATTACACTTTAAAAGTGTAAAACAGAAAAAAACAAAAACAAATTTAAACATAAAATTCTAACATTTTCATCTAAACAAATCTAATATATCAATACAGTTTTAGCTTCCAATTAAATTTTAACTCATTATCTCTGTATCTATATCTCATCAATATCCAATTAGTTGTTAACAATATTCTAGTCTCTTATTCTAATTATATACCTTACAATTTTATCACCAGAATTATCAATTTCAATTTCAATACATTTTGTTAAAATTTAAAACACAATTTTATCAACATCTTAATTATTTGACCCTTTTTATCAAATCAAAATATGTTAAACTTTCCAATTTAATATCCCACTTATTACACAGTTTTATCACAGGAACCCATTACTTATTCTTTCCCAGATTATCAACTCCTTTGAGATTATTCCCAATATTATCTCCTCCATAGGCTGGTTTCCAGCATATTGTATTTGGCTAATTTCTAGCATACTCTCCTCCAGAGCTCCTTCCGTTATTTGGCTGATTTTCAGAATATTTTTCTCCAACTCTCCTCCTTTTGCTTGGCTGATTTCCAGCATTTTATTGGCTGATTTCCAGCATTTTGTGTTTGGCTGATTTACAGCATAGTCTCCTCCAACTCTCTTGCCATTGTTTGGCTAATTTCCAGCATTTTAGTTATTTTTCCACTTATTTCCTCCGAGTCTCTAACTCTTATCTAGTTAGTATTCTTCACCTCATTATTTTAGCTTTCCCTTACATCATATTTATCTATTTGATCTTTATGTCCCAACATATTCATCAAAATTAATTCTCATTATATTTCATAGTAATCATCATTTCCAGTATTGGTTGAATTAAATCACAATTTATCTCTATCATCTGTGTATTTCATAGTTTCATTCAATAATATGTTAATCAATCATAGTCACCAGTCTAACTTTGTTTGCAGAGTATAGCGTATTACAACAAATAATAGGTTTTCTTAAAGTTATCTCACATTAGTATACACTTCTCATTGTAATTTTTAACCACTTAGTATATAAATCCCTATTTTAATTGCCATTTATTATTTTCTTTCTTTATTATTCCAAAAACCTTCCTGTTCTAATCCAAAAAAAAAAAAAAATTCCTTTAGGCTTTTAAACATTACATTACAATTTAATTGCATTTAATTTAAATCTATTTTGTTTCTTCTTTTTCCTGCCTGTCCACCTGTTCCACTTCAAAGTTCAAAGTTCATCTATTCAAATTAAAAGTGCTACATATCACTTTAATGCTCTTAAAATGTCTGCTCCAAGCGTGATGTATCCATTCCTGTCTTGTATTCATGTGCCACACCTTCCTTTTGCTAAGTCTGTAAATTTCCATTATAGAAAGGGTCCAGGATCTTTCTTCTTTCTTCTTAAAATCACCCAAAACAGAATAAAAATTTCCAAAATCCATTAATCTAATGTTAATTCCAAAGTAATCATAATAATCCAAAGTAGAAAGCCATTTAAGCTATTTCTTTTACAAGCAGAAAGTAAAGTCTCTTCAATCAAACCCCCCACACCTTTTTCTTGCTAGACCAGTTAGTTTCATTTCTAGTAAATCCAGAGTGTTTCTTCTTTCTTCTTTTTAAAATCACCCAGCGACAGAACAGGAATCTCCAAAATCCTTAAGTCTAAAATCAATTTCAAAATAATCCAAAGTAAAACTCCATTCATAGTGTTTCTTTTCCAAATAGAAAGGAAATTTCTTTAACCCACATTCCGCCTAGTCACTGCAGACTCCATAGCTACAATGTAGCCGTTTATTTGCCTTTCTTCATTAACTTTCCAAAGTTGTTAACTCCCAAAAAAAAGGCACAAAAAAAAAGTGTTTCTCCAATCCATTCCAATTAGAAAAATAGGGAAAATAAAATCCAAGTTTCTAACTCTTCCAATTCTTCCGAATCAATTATACTAAAAAATTCTAACATGGGTCATTTATTTCCAGTTAATTATTCCGTGTCAAGTTTTCAAGCCCCAAAGCTCTGTAGCCGCTTTTTAAATTTTGGGTTCTTATTTTTTCTTTAAAAAAAAAAAATCTGTTGTTTCTTGCCTGGGTTGGTGACACTCACCTGGCTTCGAAAAACTCTTCCTTTCCTCTTCTCTCCTGCACATTCTTTTCACGGTCCGCCGCAGCTTTGCAGCCGCCGCCATGGCTGCCTACCCCCACCGCCAACTTTGAGGATTCCTTCTGGCTTCCGAGGAACTTGCCTGTTCCTCTAAGCCTTCCGAGGTGCTCCTCGTCTCCCCCTATCCCTCCAAGACAGGGTCGGTCCGAAGACCGATCGATCGGTGGTTTGTCAGTTGGGGTTTCCGTGGGTTCGTTAGAGTCCGCCATAGCCCCGGCTGTAGCGCCGCGGCGCCAGACCAGAAGTCTGATTCTTTTTGAGTAATTATTATATGCCCAGTGAGAGGCAAAAGGAAAAGTCACTCCCTGTAGGGTCTCCGGATATAAAAGGACTTGAAGGACTATTTAATTTTTTCCTTTCCCTTTCTTTTTTTTTTCTTTCCTCTTTTCTTTCTTCCTTTTTTAATTTCCTTATTCTCATTGCCTTTTCTTATTTTTGATTCGGAACTCCACACATTCATATTGGATCAAGGCACCCAAGAGCCTGAAGATTTATTGCCTAGTATTTTCTTTCTTTCTTTCTTTCTTTCTTTCTTTCTTTCTTTCTTTCTTTCTTTCTTTCTTTCTTTCTTTCTTTTTTTGGAAGAGGATCTTAAATTTTTGTCTTTTTAAATTTTTTTTTGTTTTATCCCTTTGGATTAGGGTCTCAAAAGAACCTGAAGAACTTGAGGAATTTCCTCTCTTTTTTTCTCTCTCTCTCCTTTTTTTTCTCTTTTCCCTTTTTCCCTTCTTTTTCCCTTTTTTCCTTTTTTCCCTCCCCCTTTTATCTAGCTGGATCTTCTAAATTCCTTCCTGACCTGAAAGTGAGTTTGGCTAAAGAGTGAATAAAATGAGTAGAAAAATAGCGACGGTGGGAGCTGCAGCGACTACACCATCTTCATCATAGAGTCCAGCTCTATGAAATTCTATGAAATTCCATGAAATCCATCTGTATCCTGAAGGGTCTCTCTGGACTATGAACCCTGGACTGGCCCTCTTTTCTACCTTGGACTCGGACGTACACTGACGTACAAGAAAGCCGACCTGCTAGCATTGCGAGACTCCCCCCTCTCGCAAGTTTGGCCCTCCACTTTATCAAGGGCCCACCTCGATAGCGGGCTTTTGAACCCCGAGAGGTGGCATGCAAAAACTAGAGGGTTGAGGGGTTTTATATCAAAAATTTCCATAAATTTTTAAGGGGTTCTAGGGAGGCGGAGGGTTTGATTGGAATGCGGGTCGTGGGTATGGGGGATAGCCCACAAAGGGGAGGGGTGGGCCTGGCAAGGAAGCACGGCGTGGGAGGTGGGGATCTCGGGGTCGAGAAGGGAGTCATAGTTTGTCCAGATAGTGTTCTGAATATCATTACCGTGAGTGGGAGGGGTAGGTATGGCGGGAGCAGGGGGCCATATCAAGTCAAGGGAGCACGTACCTGCTGTTTACAAGCGGTGACATGCTCCGGCCCCCAAGGCTCCACCCATTCCCCAGGTTGCACAGACCCTCAGGACCCGACCCTTCGGCTGATGCTGTGCAATGCCAGGTCCGTAGTAAATAAAGCCCCCCTCATTTGTGATCTTATTTGTGAGGAGGGAGCAGACCTGGAGGGTATTACGGAGACCTGGTTGGGCCAGGAGGGGGGGTCCCCCTCATCGAGATGTGCCCACCAGGTTTCCTCGCATTCCATCGGCCGAGGTTACAGGGCAGGGGTGGGGGAGTAGCGGTTATTATTAAAGAAGGTCTGAGACCGAGGGAGGCCACTGTTCCTCAGATGGCCGGCTGTGAGTCCCTCCTCGTGAAGTGGGGTCATGGGGTTCAGATGGGTTTGCTGATCACCTGGCTCCCTGCCACGCGGCAACAGCCCTGCCTGAGCTACTCAACGTCATCGCCGCGGTGGCGGTTGATACCCCCAGGCTTATGGTCATGGGGGATTTCAACCTGCCGTCCATGGGTGAGACGTCTGAGGTGGCTCGGGAGTTCATGGCTTCCATGACAGCCATGGACCTGACCCAGTTAATTCATGGCCCTACCCACATGGGGGGAAACACGCTGGATCTGGTTTTTGTCTCTGGACAGTGGCTGAGTGATCTTGAGATAGGGGATATAGTCACCGAGCCCTTGTCATGGTCAGATCACTCTCTCCTTCATCTCGACCTTCAAACCGCTGCACCCCGCCGCAGGAAGGCGGAGCCGGTAAGATGGTTCCGCCCCAGGCGCCTGATGGAACCTGATAGGTTCCAGATGGAGCTTGGGCCATTTCCCGAGGCTCTGGCTCACGCCTCGACTGGAGACCTAGTGGCCGCCTGGGACAGGGCGGCCGCTGGAGCTCTGGATCGGGTCGTGCCTTTGCGGCCTCTGACCCGGTGCCGATCTCATTTGGCTCCTTGGTTCACTGAGGAGCTGAGGGAGTTGAAGCGCCAGAAAAGACACCTAGAGAGTCGTTGGAGGGCCAGTCTTTCTGAATCGGACCGGACACTGGTAAGATCCCATATTAGGAATTACCTAGTGGCGATAAAAGCAGCAAAATGTAGTTATTTTGCTGCTCTTATTGCATCATCAGATAACCGCCTGGCCACCCTGTTTAGGGTGACCCACTCCCTGCTCCACCAGGAAGTGCGGGAGGACCCCTTGGAGGGTAGAGCCGAGGATTTTGTTCAGTATCTGTATGACAAAATCACTCAGATCCGGGAAGATTTGGACTCCGACTGGGTAGTCTCAGGGGGAGGGACTGGGGCAGGTCTTGAGAATGTTATCTGGGATGAGTTTGATCCTGTGACCCCTGAGGACATGGACAGGACAGGATTCTGGGGAGACTGAATGCGACCACTTGTTTATTGGACCCGTGTCCTTCCTGGTTAGTGCTGGCTTCCCGGGAGGTGACGCGAGGCTGGCTCCAGGGGATTATAAATGCTTCATTGGGTGAGGGTGACTTCCCCGCCGCCTTGAAAGAGGCAGTGGTGAGGCCTCTCCTCAAGAAGCCTTCCCTGGACCCAGCAATGTTGGTTAATTATCGTCCGGTCTCCAACCTTCATTTTGTGGCAAAGGTTGTCGAGAGTGTGGTTGCGCAACAGCTTCCCCAGCACCTGGATGAGACGACATATCTGGATCCGTTCCAGTCGGGTTTCAGACCCAGGTACAGCATGGAAACGGCATTGGTTGTGTTGGTTGATGATCTCTGGAGGGCTCAGGACACGGGGTGCTCCTCTGTCCTGGTCCTGTTGGACCTCTCAGCGGCTTTTGATACCACCGACCATGGTATCATGCTGCACCGGTTGGAGGAGTTAGGGGTGGGAGGCACTGTACTACGGTGGTTCTCCTCCTTTCTCTCCGGCCGGTTGCAGTCTGTGTTGGCAGGGGGGCAGAGGTCGACCCCGAGGCCCCTCATATGTGGGGTGCCACAAGGGTCAGTCCTCTCGCCCCTTTTGTTCAACTTTTATGTAAAGCCGCCGGGTGAGATCATCCGTGGTTTCGGGGTGAAGTACCATCAGTACGCTGATGACACCCAGCTGTACATCTCCACCCCAATAATGCCCTTGAAGTGATGTCTCGGTGTCTGGAGGCCATGCAGATCTGGATGGGGAGGAACAGGCTCAGGCTCAACCCATCCAAGACCGAGTGGCTGTGGTTTCTGATGTCCCGATATAGTCAGTTGACGCCATCGCTGACTATTGAGGGTGAATCGCTGGCCCCCACGGAGAGGTTTCACAACTTGGGTGTCCTCCTGGACTCACAGCTGTCTTTAGAAGAGCACTTGACGGCCGTGACCAGGAAGATCTTTCATCAGGTCCACCTGATTCACCAGTTGCGTCCCTTTCTGGATCGGGACTCCCTACACACAGTCACTCATGCCCTCGTTACCTCCCGCCTGGACTATTGTAACGCTCTCTACATGGGGCTCCCCTTGAGGAGCACCCGGAGGCTCCAACTGGCGCAGAGTGCGGCCGCGTGGGTGGTTATGGGAGCAACATGGTGCTCCCATGTGACACCTCTCCTGCGCGAGCTGCACTGGCTCCTGGTGGTCTTCCGGGTGCGCTTCAAGGTTTTGGTTACCACCTTTAGAGCGCTCCATGGCTTAGGACCTGGTTACTTACGGGACCGCCTACTACCACAAACAGCCTCCCACCGGTTGGTACGCTCTCATAGAGAGGGGCTCCTCCAGGTGCCATCAGCCAAACAATGTCGACTGGCGGCCCCGAGGGGAAGGGCTTCTCTGTGGGGGCACCTACTATCTGGAACGAGCTCCCTCCGGAGATACGGAGGATCCCGGATCTGTGCACTTTCCGCCGTGCTTTGAAGACACTCCTATTCCAGTAGGCCTGCCTGGCCTAATTTTTCCCCTTCTTTTAAATTTTTAAACTCAAATTTTAATTCGTTTCAAATTATTGGGAGTTTTAAATTATCTCAGGCAAAAATTAATTAATTGGGTTTTAATCATGTTTTAACTTTTGTATTTATGTGTTTTATTTCGTGCCTGGTCACCGCCCTGAGTCCTTCGGGAGTAGGGCGGTATACAAATTTAATAAAATGAAATGAAAATGAAAATCACCATCTGGAGGCCAACGTTCCATCCAGACAATGTTACAACAAGAGAAAGAGAAAGAATCAGTGACATAAACGATTCTACAAACACTTCAAAGAATGGAACAGCAATAAAAAAAGGATGGAACAGCAACAATAAAGGATGGAACAGCAATTATTACAATCTACCTCCAGAGATATGAGTGATCCCAGACCTCCGGACTTTTCGTCGGGCTGTTAAAACCTATTTCTTTCAGTTAGCTGGGCTGTCCTGATTTTATGGTGGGTTTTTAAAATTTGAAATTGGTTTTAAATTGAAATGTTTTAAATTATGGGCCAAACTTATTTAATTATTTTAAATCTATTTTAACTTTCGTGTACAAATGTTTTACTTTGGCTGTTCACTGCCCTGAGTCCAAAAGGAGAAGGGCGGTATAGAAATCTGATAAAATAAAAATAAATAAATAAATAAATTATTGCAAACAGATGAAAAGATGGTCAATATACAACAAACAATGTCAAAATATGAAGAACGATTGGTTAAATTGGAGGAAAGAGATGGCCAAAAAGAAGAAAAAATGAAGGAAATTGAGAACAGATTGGGAGAGGTAGAACAAGGAACATCTGGCTTAATTGGATGGGAAATGGATAAAGCAGAATTCTACTTAAGATTCCAAAGTGTCCAGGAAGAAAAAGGGGAGAGTTTGATTGTGGTCAGGGTGGACATTACACCATATTGTTACCTGCTGCTATGTTGTAGATATCTTTGGTCTCTTTACATGGTCAATTTGGTCACGGTTTATTTATTACTGCTTTTATGAACTGTTTTATATTGTTCCTGAATGATTTATTTATTTATTTATTTATTTATTTATTTATTTATTTATTTATTTATTTATTTTTAAATTTATATGCCGCCCTTCTCCCTGAGGACTCAGGGCAGTGTACAGCCAGAATTAAAAAACATGAAATACAAATATTAAAAAACAATTAAAATATATATAAATTTGGCCCAAAATTAAAAATACAAACCAATTAAAACATTTAAAATTTCTTCTTAATCCATGTCTTGTTTAACCAACCGGTAAGAAGTTTTGTATCTCTGGATTGATTATGCATGGCTAAGACTTGGATTGGAAAAAGACTATGAACTATAAACTACTTTAAAAACCAGTTTGCATGCAGTTTATTCACAACTACTCTCAGCACCGTTTCCATGCGCAAAAACTCTATGCTCTGCTTCATAACCATTCCTGGTTATCTCACAACTATATCCTTAACAATTGGGTAAATATAGAATACATTATGGGGATAGACATTTTTTTTCCTTATACTTGCCCTTCAGTATTCATGGAAGACACCGAGAACCTTTATACTTTGAAGTCTCTTTGTTTACTAAACAAACAGCAGGCAGTACGATGTCCCCCTTGGACATCAGATTCCCCAGATTCCTCCTCAGAAGTCAGCTCAATGGAGGATGAGCTCATTCCTGGCATGTCAGAAACTGGGTTCATTAATGGCTCTGAACACCTGGCCAAAAGAGTTTTAGACTTTCACCAGTTTCAGCTGAGGAAAGTTTTCCAAAGATGACTCTAAAATTACCTCTGTGATGTATATTACAAAACATTACAAAAAATAAAGATTATCCAAATTTTGAAAGATGTGGTGTTCTTTCTTTTTAAATGGACTGAAGAGAATCCCACCCACTGATTGGTAAACTTGTTTCAAACATATGTCTGTTTGTTTATTTATTCAGTCAGTCAGTCCTATATGGGGGGGAGACAGACTCAGACTCAACCCCTCCAAGACTGAGTGGCTATGGCTCTCGGCGTCCCGGTATAGCCAGCTGGTACCATCGCTGGCTATTGGGGGTGAAACTCTGGCCCCCTCAGAGAGGGCTCACAATCTGGGTGTCCTCCTGGATGCACGGCTGTCTTTAGACGACCATATGACGGCAGTGGCCAGGGGGGCTTTTTATCAGGTTCACCTGATCTACCAGTTGCGTCCCTTTCTGGACTGGGATGCCCTGTGCACGGTCACTCACGCCCTCGTCATGTCCCATCTGGACTACTGTAACACTCTCTACAAGGGGCTCCACTTGAAGAGCACTCGGAGGTTCCAACTGGTCCAGAATGCGGCCGCACGGGTGATTATGGATGCAACCCGACACACCCATGTGACACCTCTCCTGTGTGAGCTGCACTGGCACCCAGTGGTCTTCCAGGTGCAGTTCAAGGTGTTAGTGACCATCTTTAAAGCGCTCCAAGGCTTAGGACCTGGCTATCTATCGCCTTCTGCCACTGAAAGCCTCCCACCGACCAATACGCTCCCACAGAGAGGAATTCCTCAGGGTGCCGTCAGTTAAACAATGTAGACTGGCGACCCCCAAGGGGAGAGCTTTCTCTGTGGGGGCACCCGCCCTCTGGAATGAACTGCCGCCGGGATACGTATGATTCCCGACCTGCGTACCTTTCGTCATGCCTAATAAGAACCTGTTATTTCAACAGGCTGGACTGGTGAAATGAAATTGGAATGGGGTGTTTTAAAATTGAGGGTTTTAATGTAACAGCCAAAATATTTAAACTATTTTTAAATTGTTTTAAATTTTGTATTTTTACATTGTTTTATGATGGCTGTACACCGCCCTGAGTCCTTCGGGAGAAGGGCGGTATAGAAATTTAATAAATCTAAATCTAAATTTAAATCTAATAAAATATCATTTCTTATCTTCTCCTTCCCTAGTTTCATGACAATTTAAATTATTAATTAATTTATTTTACACTTTGATAGTTACATTAAGTTAGTTTTATTTTCTTTATATATTTATTTCTTTTGATTTTTAAATAACCTTGTCAAAAGAAGCATACAAATTCAATAATAACTGCAATAAATAATTAAGTGTTATGACTCTAAGAAACTACTTCACGATCAGATACCGACTTTTATCATTAAATGTTCCTTAGTATTTAGATCTGGTCTCAGGATGATAATGTAGCACTTGGGGAAGAAGATGCAGCCCAGCAGGCCAGCCCCAGAAGCCAAGATGGAGAAAACCTGCACGGCCACCATGTATTTCCCTTTGGTGCTCAAGTAGGTGGGCAGGAAGGAGATCCAGACGCTGCAGAAGACCAGCATGCTGAAGGTGATCAGTTTGGCTTCGTTGAAGGCCCCAGGCAGGTTCCTGGCCAGGAAAGCCACTGTGAAGCAAATGGCAGCAAGGAAACCCATGTAGCAGAGAACCACATAAAACATGGTCACAGAGCCTTCATTGCACTGAAGGATGATCACTCCTGATTGGGAGTGCAGGTCAAAATCAGGAAGCGGAGGAGAAACTCCCAGCCAGATTGCACAAATGACCATTTTTCCAGCAGAACCAGAAAGGATGATGGAGTTGGCCAAGCTCTTCCCCAACCATCTCCTCACCCTGTTCCCTGGTTTCGTGGCCAGGAAGGCCAGCACTACCATGATTGTTTTGGCTAACACACAAGACACAGCTACTGAGAAGATGATGCTGAACATTGTTTGTCGGAGAAGGCAGGTGGCTTTCCTTGGTCGGCCAATGAAGAAAAAGGAGGACAAGAAGCAAAGCAAGAGGGAAACCAGGAGGATGTAGGACAGGTCACGGTTGTTAGCTTTGATAATGGGAGTTTCTAGATATTTAAGGAATGTGACTAAAACAAAGCCTGTTGTTAGAAACAAGAGTACAGCAAAGGAGACCAGGATGATGCCCAGAAGTTCTTCATAGGACAGGAAGGTTATTCTTTTGGGGATACATTGGATTCTGTCATCAGTGGGATATTTGTCATCTGGGCACCTGGTGCATTTTTCAGTATCTGAGAAAACAGTAAGTAATATTACTTCTATAGTCTCTCCTTTCACATTCCAAGAAAGACCTTCTTTGGATGACAGCTGATACTGAGAGACAGGAAAGCCAGAGTTCCCCTGGCATCACCCACCTTCCTCTGTAGAGATAGTCCCCTCCGGACAAGGAATACAATCATAGCAGCAAATGGGTTCTTCTTTCCGAGCCTGTTTTACAAATCCAGGTTGACACTTCTCCACACATTTGGACTGAGGCAGAGACTAAGCAGAAAAACAAAATTCATTCCAAAATATCTGCCAAATTTTTATTTATTAGATTGATTAAAATAAAATGAAACCGCGCTTACGAATGACACTTCTGAGCAATAGATCAGGAAACGATAAAATATTGTAAAGCCACTCCCCTTTGAAAATAATCCAAATCCTTCTTAAGATATAAAGAATAAATTCCTCACAGACATTGATCTCACCACTGCGATCTTGCAAGAGCCGGCCAAGAATGGTGCACATGGTTTTTTCTTAATGTCTTTTATTGCATATTGTTCATACTATCCTTGTTGTAAGCCACCCAGAGTCCTGGGGAGTTGGGCAGCATAGAAATGTGAAAAATAAATAAATAAATAAATAAATAAATAAATAAATAAATAAATAAATAAATAAATAAATAATAGATTAGGGCTATCAACTTCAAATGAGGTATTATTTAGTTATATCTGTACATTTATATTTTCAATTCATACAGCTGCCATGCTGGTGAAATAAGACTAAACATTACTGCCTAGTTTCTAGAATTATACTGAGGATGAATGGAGATGAAATCATGAGAACATTCACTTAAAAAGGGTGAGCCAGGCATGTTTTCCTGCAGCCCATGGGACATGAGTATGAACCCTGTGTGGGAAAGGGATATTTCTAAGGCCAAGTGAGGGATTTAAGACAAGGTCATTTCCATTGAAGAATTACAGTTTTGTTGTTAGTTGCCACTTGTGTCCAACACTTTGAGCCCTCAAGAACCAAAGCACTCCAGGACTCCCTGTCCTCCACTGCCTCCCAAAATTAGAACTACAATTAGATGACATGGAAAGTCAGACCCAAGTTTATTTACTACTTAAATTTGGAGAATTCTTTCTTTCAGTGGAAGATTTAAGGTAGCTGACAAGCAAGATAAACAATTTCATTCAAGGGTTTTTAGATGGATTACAAGCTAAAGACCAAATCTAAGTAGCATTTCATTACAAATTGATCCACATTGTCTCATTATTTCAAGAGTCAAGAAAGTATTTTGCAGGGAGTGAAAGTCATTTTCAGTCCATCATTTTTCTAGTTTAAGGCATTATCTCATATCGGAGAAGTCATTCTGGTTCCACATTGATTGAACATCTTGGATGACCTTCCTAGCACCAGGATGTCTATCCCAGTGGGGTGAAACAAACGCATGAATAACTCTGGTCAGATATCGGCTCTTTAAAAATATCTGAGCCTGCTCTTTCAGGGGACCCTAACACCAACCATATAGACAGAGAAAAATTGCCAATATTTTCAACCACCTTGTTGAGCAACTTTAGCCGTGAAAGAGCATCTTGGTTGATAATAAGCCTCTGTCTTTCAAAACTCCCCAGTTGCTCTTGGATGGGATCCTCCTTGGGGAAAAATAACCAACTTATGATATTCAGATCTGCTGCTACATTTCCACTTTGGTCCAAGTACAGTTTCTCCCAGGAAAAATTGCAAAACTCATTCTTCTCCAGAAAGGGATGGAACTAGAATTGAAACATCCAGGAATTTTGAAAGCAACTTGAAACATCCTAAAAGGAGGAGCAATTTTAAAGCTGAGTGTGTGAATAAGAGATGTTAAATCCTCCAACTTCACTATTCGCCTAAATAGCAATAGCACTTGGACTAATATACAACTTCACAATGCTTTTACAGCCCTCTCTAAGTGGTTTATAGAATCAGCATATTGCCCCCAACAATCTGGGTACCCATTTTACCAACCTTGGAAGGATAGAAATCTAAGTCAACTTTGATCTGATTAGGATTGGACTCCTGGAAGTGAGTAGTGAGTTATGGGAAGAGTGAAGGTTAGGTTTAGGGTTAGGGTTAGGGTTAGGGTAAATGCCGCGGCTAAATGCCAAGACTGAGTTGCCATCAGACTGAAAAGCTTTAATTGGATTCCTGCAGTGAGGAGGGATTAGGTTAAATGCTCCCAGGTTTAGCTGACAGTTATGAGTATAAAATTCTATCATGCTAATTACAAACCCATAAGTAAAGGAAATTATTTACAATTTATACATTTTAAACAATTTTATAATAACAGTGTTTAATATAAAAATATAAATGTCACAGTGCCTGCTCTTTGGAACATAATCCTGTGAACTAAATCTGGCCTCCGCTTGGCCAAATCTTTTGGTTTTTTGGAGAACAATTGTTCCCCTACATCAGCATTGGATTTTTTTCTAAAGAGGAACTAAGTATGATGGATCCTTGTCATGACCCCATACCTGCCATGGCTCTAGCCTTGGAGCCCCCAATCTCTCGTTCTTCTCCGTTTTTCTCCTTGTAGATATTGAGGAATATGCAACATTCAAGACATGGGCCAGAGTCTTAGCAACAGTATAAAAACGGTGCTCATTTGTTATCTGAATTCTATTCTTTTTCTCTTGCATGTCCAGTGGTGCTATCTGGGTGCATCGTCTCCGGCCCTTGACAGAGAGGACATGCTTTGAAAAAGAACAGCGAAAAGACTGGTCTTCAAATTTGGAATCCTTAAAAAGACTGGGTTGAAAGGCTTCATCATTTGGCCATTTTTTTTCCTGAAAAGCAAAGTTCCAAATGCTATGGATATGTTTGAAAAGTGTATCCCTTCTCATTGTCATTTTCCGCACAACTGTGGTGATCCAGACTTTCCCTTCAATGGGTCCTGGCAAACCTTCAATTGCTAAATTGATGTGCTTTATTCTATCCAAAAAGGAAGCAAATTCTATGAAGTGGACAAAGACATTGACTTTTCTCCACTTAGAGATGGCATTTCTGAGGGGTTCTTTATGTCTAGTCATTGAGAATTGTTGTGAAATAACCACACAGATTCCATTTCTCACAAGCATAGGAGTGAAAGTTCTCATGAAATTCTCTCCCTCCTCTGTGTCTGGTGCAAAGAGACCAATCAAAGTCCATCTGAAATGGAGGAGGAGTTGGACAATTCCTGGATACTGGATCCCATTTTTGGGAAGCATCTGATGGAAAAAGGGCATTTGACTTTTATCACTCAGAGCATCTGATACAATTCCATAACTGATCTGAAGAAGCAATGAAGAATGGTGTATTATATTTAGATCAGATCAAGTCCAAAATGTAAGCTTTTAACACATCTAGTGTGGTTCTCACAATCATATTAGAATAGTCCAGCAGTCACCAACTGGTGGTCCACGGACCACTGGTGGTCTATGAGAAAATTTTGGTGATCTGTAGAAAAATGATCTACATTTTTATATTGCACTAAATACTATTTATCTTTTTTTTAAATTCATATTAAAATTCAAATTAAATTAAATTAAATTCAAATTAAAAATTCATTAGTGGTCCACAAGATTTAAAATTATGAATTTGGTAGTCCCTGACTTCAGAAAAGTTGGTGACACCTGGAATAGTCTATTGTTCTTAACCCTTAAGCAATATCAAGATAAGAATACAAAATGCACAATATTAGCAAGATTGAATATAATCATTTGTCTAATCTGGGGTCTGAGATACTGCTCTTTCTCTTTTCTAATAAAATTGACATTCAGATAATAGATCTGCTACGTCTTCTATCTCTAGAGCACTGCAAATGCAAATCAGTTCATTTTAGAGATTTAGTTTAATTGTTCCATATTTAACATTGTGTCCATATTTAACATTGTGTCCAGCTGCTCAAGTCTTGCTCGAGTAAATGTTTAGGCCTCCTCCCCACTCTGGATCCCAATCCCTACCCATGAAAAGGCCATGAGAAAAGCAGTTCATAATTTCCATAGAAAAGATATGATTGAATCTATTACCCATCCACCAACAACCTGCTCACTTTGCCAGATAGAGAAACACACAAACACACCTGTGGGACTTTGTAGGTGCCTACTAATGTTGACATCTGAATGGAGATGTCATCAAAAGATCCATCAAGAACAGCCATCAGGTTGTCCTTCTTGCCACAGCTGTAGTTGGGAACATTGGCTTCTCCAGTTGAGAGCACTTCCAGCAAGGCATCTGAAGTCCCAAGGGTGTTGAAATAATTGTCATGGATGTTGTAGCCAAGTGTGAGATTGTACAAAAGCTGAGAATTCTTGTTGACTTGTTGAATGGCAAAAATGAAGCATAGGATTCTTTCTGGGTGAAATGAACTACTGTAAAAAAAATGTTCATGATAGCATCATCTCTAACAACAACAACAAAATTCAGTCTTAAGCCAAAAGTGTCCAACATAAGAATACAATTATAGTCACCCATCACCGTTTAATTGTTATGAGTGTTGAGAAGGTGGGATGGAGATTTAATATTTAAAATATATCATTATTTGTAATACTGCTCATTTTTTATTTGTGCAATGACCAAGATTCAAAGTCTTTCAATCATTAAAATAGAATCATCAGCAAAGAGGACTTATAAATGATCCAGAAAACCAATTCGAAAAACAAGCCATCCTCTATTCCATACCAGGGTCAGTCACTGAATATCAATGAATGGTTATAAAAATAGGGAAATGGGTTCGGCAGAGGCAACTACAAAATTTTCAATAAATTAGTTGTGATTAACTCAGGATTATACTAGAGGGGGGTGGGGTTGTTCCATCTTTGGATTTGAATCTCTTAAAATAAGACTTAAGAGAGAATCCATGGAAATCCAAATGATTTAAGAAATTAAACAGGTCCTGCAATATAGGAGTAACTGAAAGAAACGAAGAAGAGTGTTAGGACTGCAAATGGAAGGAATGCAACTCCATCACACTGAATGACTTACGAGGCAGCTTGAGTATAAGGAGCTGTGTTGAAAGACAGCATTATATGCGATATTAATGTGGCAAAGGAGACAATACTAATGAGGTGGTCTCCTGGCCTGTAATAGCTCCGTAGTTTTCTTCCCTCATGTTCCTCCAAACTCAGCAGGCACTTCATTCTCAGCTTCCCAGAGACCGGATGGGACATCAGCAGCAGCAGAAGCAGAAGGAGGAGGCCCATAATTCATGGGGTTGAATCAATCCCCTTCCTGTTTCTAAGGAAGAACAAGAGAGTTTGAAGAATTCAAAGCACTGTCAGAAGATACTGTCACAAGATGAAAACAAGAGTAACTTTCTTGATGGGAGAGAGATAAAGAGAACTGCATCTGGAAAGGAGAAAAAGGAAAGGTACACTCAAGAAGCACAGTCCCTGAATGTCCCAAAATTTGAGCCACATGGAGTTTGACCTGAGACATTTATCCTTTTCTCATGTAAGATTCCTTTCGAGTTGCTTCAGTCTGATGTTTACATCAAAGGCAATCACTGGAGGAATATCATGAGAGATCTCACAAACTAGGATTTTAATAATAATAATAAGTAAGAAGACATCTCCTCTGGGGATCCTGAACTACCTCTGGACCTCCACATGCAGAGGAGAAACTGGAGAAAAGTATAGTGAAAAATCATAGATAGTCACTGGTCTGAATCACAAATTGGAAGTGATTTTAAAATTGCTCAGGGGATAGTGAAATTTTATTTGCTTAGAGATATCAACTTTGGGGTGATCTTTGAGACCTTTTGGATCTTCCACTTGGTGCAGAGTTTGTCTCCCAGTTGATGTCAAGGTAGTTAAAATCCCCCATTACTATTGTGATGTGCTTCCTACATACCTTAGTTAGCTGACTTGCAAAAAGTCCATCTACTTCCTCTGTTTGGTTGGGTGGCATACAGTATAGACCTATGACAAGATCATTCCCCCCCCCCTTTAATATTGACCCAAATGCATTCAAGATAATTTTCATCATTGTTGTGCTCTATTTCTGTAGAGATGTAGTTATTTCTTATATATAGTGCAACTCCACCTCCTCTTTTATTTGGTCTATTTCTTTTAAATAATTTGTATCCCTCTAGCTGTATGTTCCATTTGTGGTTTCATCCCACCAAGTTTCCGTAATGGCAACAAAATCATATCTTCCCTCATTTACTTGAATTTCTAATTCACCCAGTTTATTCCTCATACTCTGTGCATTGGTGTATAGACATTTGAGTCCATTTTGATTGACCCTTTGTTTACTGTCTACATAACCTGTGTCGTGCCTGACTGCCCCTACTTTCTTGCCACCTGTTTGATTAATGCACATGGTATAGCACTCGCTATTAAATGCTTGGTTTTGGTTGACACCAGGGGTGATAATCATACTCGCACAGACATCTATGTTACATGCACTGATAACCCTATAAATTTTGGATTGCTGGTTTCTCTGTTTATTTAATTGGTTTCTACTAATATGTTGAATTGTATTATTTGGAATAGCTGATAAAAGAATTATTGGTGATTAGAGTAAGAGAATTTAAGGAAATAATTGGGGATTGTACAATGTTATATGGATATAAATTTAGGGGTTCAAATTTTAAGGAAAGAAAAGAAAAATTGAACTATAATAGGATGAGAAGTTATGATGAAGGGTAATATTGGTTTCTTAAAATTAGAGAGAATAAATGCTATGAGAAAAATTGAACATATAAAATTGTGTTAAAGATGAACAAAAAACTGTACAAATTTAAGACCGGGAAAATATTCTGTTCAGAAAAGATGTATTGTATGTTTGTGTGTTTAAAAAAAAAAAAAAACTTTATCCAAAAAAAAAGAGATCAGCTCAAGAGAGGATGAGCTCATTCCTGGTATGTCAGGAACTGGGTTCATTAATGGCTCTGAACACCTGGCCAAAAGAGTTTTAGCCTTTCCGCAGTTTCATCTGGGGAAAGTTTTCCAAAAACAACTCTAAAATCACCTCTTTACAGTATATTACAAAAGATTGGAAAAAATAAAGATTTTATAAAGTTGGAAAGATGTGATATTCTTTCTTTTTAAATGGACTGAAGAGGATCTCACCCACTGACTGGTAAACTTGTTTCAAACATTTGTTTGTTTGCTTGTTTGCTGGTTTGTTTGTTTGTTTGTTTGTTCGTTGATTCATTCAGCTTATTTGCCACCCATCTTGTTTTGAAACAACTCTGGGAAACTTATAGCATTAAAATCATAAAAGAAAAATAAAATAATTAAAATGGAAACTATAATCAAAATAGAATTATAGTTAAGCAATAGGGAGGGAAGGAGCTGGATATGTGGGGGGTGGGATGGCCTCTTAGTTCATCATCCATCTCCATTGTGATGCTCCATCATTGGGATCTGAAGCTATCTACAGAATCAGGTCTTAAAGCTTAAGGAACAAAATATGGTATTTTATTTGATGCCCATAATATCCAAAATTTGAGGTAAAGTTCTGTCCCCAGTGAAATGGAAGTTCCACCCCTTGCAATGAAGGCCTGTCTACTCACCCTTTATTTTGTTTTCTTTTGTTCAATTTCACCATCATTTGAGACTACAGTTGAAGTGCAGTTTTCTAGTATGCTGATGTCCCAAAGGTGCTCTTTCAAGAGGTAACTGGACTGTTTTGTTTTTCTTTGAAGACATTTCACTACTCATCCAAGAAGCTTCTTCAGCTCTGACTGGATGGTGGGGAATGGAAGGATTTATACTCCTTGCAGACATCTGGTCATTTTCATCCTTTTAGAGAGTCATAAAAGTCACCTGGAGGTTTATCTCTGTCTTCAGGGTCACCTGAGTGGTGCAAATGGGGGTGGAGCCTTTTTGGAACTGCTGAGAGGACTGTGTTGAGGACTGGAGATAGATGATGTCGTATCCCTCCCCCTCACCCCAATCTGGGAAGTCTTGTCTCCTCTGAAGATGCATTATGTTAATATAACTATTTCATTTCTTATCTTGTCCTTCACTAGTTTCATCACAATTTAAATTATTAATTAATTTATTTTACACTTTGATAATTATCTTAAATTAGTCTTACATTTTTTGTATGTTTATTTCTTTTGATTTTAAATAAAAGCAATTGTCAAAAGAAGTATTAAAAACTCAATAATAACTGCAATAAATAACCTTAATTCAGGCGTGAAATGCTCCCGGTTCGGACTGGCTCAGGACAGTAGGTAGCGATGATGGCCGGTGGTTCAGAGAACCAGTAGCAATGGCAGCTGGAGGCTCCGCTGGAGGCTCCGCCCACCCGCCCACCCGCCCACCTGCCCCATTCCCCGGAGTCGGGGAATGCACCATTCCCCGACTCCTATTGCTCACATTTCTCCCGCAGCTGGATGTAAGGGAAGGCAAGCACCCGAAAGGTACCGGAGTCGCTCACCCTCCTTCTTGAATGAGCCGCTCTGGTCCACGCACTGGCTGTACGAGCACACACCATTTATTTAATTCAGCAGCAGGTTGGGTGTGTGCTTGCGCAGCCGGCACATGGACCATAGCGGCTCATTCAAGAAGGAGAGTGAGCGACTCCGGTACCTTTCGGGTGCTTGCCTTCCCTGACAGCCAGCTGCAGGAGAAAGGTGAGCAGTAGGAATCGGGGAATGGTGCATTCCCCAACTCCAGGGAATGGGGCGGGTGGGCGGAGCTGCGTGGCGAAGGGCAAGTAGGCAGTGGCTCCGCGGGAAGGCCGGAGTCAGGGAATGATGCTTTCCTTGACTCCGGGGAATGGGGCAGGTGGGCGGAACCGCAAGAGAAAGGTAAGGACACGCCGGCTGAATAGAAATTGAAAGAGTTTTCCTACCGGGTTCTGTGGGCATGGCTTGGTGGGAGGGGTCTTCTGACTAAGTGGGCATGGCTATGAGTGACATCGAGTTGGCCACACCCACTCAGTCACAGGAAACCCCCCCACCAAGCCATGCCCACAGAACCGATAGGCAAAAATTTTAGATTTCACCCCTGCCTTAATTGTCAAAACAAGCATACAAACTTAATAATAACTGTAATAAACAATTAAGTGTTATGACTCTAAGAAACTACTTCACAATCAGATACCGACTTTTATCATTAAATGTTCCTTAGTATTTAGATCTGGTCTCAGGATGATAATGTAGCACTTGGGGAAGAAGATGCAGCCCAGCAGGCCAGCCCCAGAAGCCAAGATGGAGAAAACCTGCACGGCCACCATGTATTTCCCTTTGGTGCTCAAGTAGGTGGGCAGGAAGGAGATCCAGACGCTGCAGAAAACCAGCATGCTGAAGGTGATCAGTTTGGCTTCGTTGAAGGCCCCAGGCAGGTTCCTGGCCAGGAAAGCCACTGTGAAGCAAATGGCAGCAAGGAAACCCATGTAGCAGAGAACCACATAAAACATGGTTATAGAGCCTTCATTGCACTGAAGGATGATCACTCCTGATTGGGAGTGCAGGTCAAAATCAGGAAACGGAGGAGAAACTCCCAGCCAGATGGCACAAATTACAATTTTTCCAGCAGAGCCAGAAAGCATGATGGAGTTGGCCAAGCTCTTCCCCAACCATCTCCTCACCCTGTTCCCTGGTTTCGTGGCCAGGAAGGCCAGCACTACCATGATTGTTTTGGCTAACACACAAGACACAGCTACTGAGAAGATGATGCTGAACATTGTTTGTCGGAGAAGGCAGGTGGCTTTCCTTGGTCGGCCAATGAAGAAAAAGGAGGACAAGAAGCAAAGCAAGAGGGAAACCAGGAGGATGTAGGACAGGTCACGGTTGTTAGCTTTGACAATGGGAGTTTCTAGGTATTTAAGGAATATGACCAAAACAAAGCCTGTTGTTAGAAACAAGAGTACCGCAAAGGAGACCAGGATGATGCCCAGATGTTCTTCATAGGACAGGAAGGTTATTCTTTTGGGGATACATTGGATTCTGTCATCAGTGGGATATTTATCATCTGGGCACTTGGTGCATTTTTCAGTATCTGAGAAAACAGTAAGTAATATTATTTCTATAGTTCCTCCTTTTACATTCCAAGAAAGACTTTCTTTCAATGGCAGCTGATATTGAGAGACAAGAAAGCAATAGTAATTGGTAAATTGGTAAACCGAAATATAGAAATAGACATAGAAAGCTAAAATTCTTAAACCAAATGTAGGCAGCTTACAGTCCAGTTTAAAAAACACAATATACACGACTATCAAAATATCAACAATAAACAAAACCGAAAAGAGGAATAATTGACACCACACCCACCCTTCACTGAGGCAGTATACCTTGTTGTAATCACTTCATCCCAATGCTTAGAAGAACAACCTCCAGAATGGGAGTGAAATCCAGCAGGTTCTGACAGGTTCTGGAGAACCAGTAGCAGAAATGTTGAGTAGTTCAAAGAACCGGTAGCGGAAATTTAGAGTAGTTCAGAGAACTGGCAAATACCACCTCTGGCTGGCCCCAGAATGGGGTGGGAGAGTCCTGAGGGGGGAAGCCACACCCACAGAAACAGTAGTAAAAAAAAATTGCATTTCAACACTGCTCCGGAGGTTTAGGAGGGTGGGGCGGCTGATTAGGAGGGTGGGGTTTCAATGGGAAGGGTGTTCAATAGGACAGGTATGTTACAAGTACTAAAGAAACTGTTAGCTGCAAAACTTTATGTGAAGCCTTCCAAATGTGAGTTTCACAAGACTTCTCTGGACTACCTGGGCTACCGAGTGTCAAACGAAGGCATAGAGATGGATCCCGGGAAAGTGCGATCCATACTTGACTGGCAGCCCCTTCACACCAGGAAACAGCCACAAAGTTTCCTGGGTTTTGCTAACTTCTACAGGCAATTCATCCCAGCCTTTGCGGAAGTGGCTCTGCTGCTTACCAACTTCTAAAGACAGGACCCTCCCCCGCAAAGCCACAGCCGATGCAGTTGTTAGCCTGGACGCTAAGCTGTCAAAAAGCGTTTGAAAGCTTGAAATGGCTGTTTGCAGAGGATCCCATCTTTCAGCACCCAGACCCAGATAGGCAGTTCATTGTCCAGGCTGATGCTAGTGATGTTGCAGTGGCAGCCGTTCTCTTCCAGGAAGACCCCCAGGGATGGCTGCTTCCTTGCACATATGTGTCCAAAAAACTCATGGACACCGAGCCGAGATGGGCAGTATGGGAGAAGGAAGCCTTTGCTGTTCGTTGGGCTCTTCTATCATGGCGGCATGTCCTAGAGGGAGCCAAGATACCCTTTGAGGTATGGTCAGACCATAAAAACCTTGAAGCCTTAAAGACCTCATGAAGGCTCTCCCCCAAACAGGTCCGCTGGGTGCAGTATTTCAAGCGGTTTGATTTCAAGCTGAAATACATCCCGGGGGGAAGAACCTGCTTGCAGATGCCCTCTCAAGGAAACCCCAATGTGACAGCCAGAGGGAGGACGTCATCCCTGCTATCATCCCGGACACGCAGAGTGCGGCGCAAGTCACTACCCAGGAACAGGCCAGAAGGCGGACTGATCCCCTCAATGGGAAGCTAACTGCCAAGTTGAAGGCAGCACTATCTACTGATCCATGGCTAGCCAACAATCGAGACATTTTGATGATCCATGATGGACTAGCTTGAAAAGGTTTGACAATTTACGTCCCCAAGAGCTTGAGACTCCTGGTGCTACAGCGTAGGGCTGACTCTCATTTTGGATTTCTAAAGACCCTTCATCTGATTAGACAGAAGTTTTGGTGGCCAAAGATGAAAGCTGATGTGGAGGACTATGTAAAAAGTTGTGCCATATGTGCCAGCAATAAGACAAGACCGAGGAAGCCTCCCGGTTTGCTTCAACAGGTAGTTGAGCCCAGCTGCCCATGGGAAGAAATAGTTATGGACTTGATAGTAGAGCTCCCGGAAAGTGGCAGAAATACTGTAATATGGACTGTGATAGACCTGTTCTCCAAACAGGCCCATTTTATTGCTTGTTCTGGACTTCTCTCGGCTAAGAGATTAGCCAAGATGTTTGTCAAACAGATCTACCAGCTGCATAGAGTTCCATGATGGTTGATCTCCGATCAAAGAGTTCAGTTCACTGCTACGTTCTGGAGGGAGTTCCTGAGGTCCATTGGATCATCTCAGGGGCTTAGCTCGGCTTTCCATCCGAGTACGAATGGAGCTGCGGAATGTGCTAATGCCATGGTGGAACAATACATCAGATGTTATGTAGATTACCAGCAAGATAATTGGGCTGATTTGCTTCCTGTCACAGAAGTGGCTTACAATAATGCAATGCATAGTAGTACAGGACTGACACCCTTTCAGATTACGAGTGGCATGGAATTTGTCCCTATGCCAGAACTGCTGAGAGAACAGCCTTCTTCCATGACTCTGAGTGAATGGATGGAGTTGTTAAAGAAAGGCTGGGAGAATACCAAAAAAGCCCTGAATGAAGCGGCTGAAGCATACAAAAAGCAAGCAGACAAACACTGATCTCTCCAACCCCCCTTTCGGGTGAGAGATCACATGTATCTTTCCACCAAATACTTACGTTTGAGGTTGAAGAGTAAGAAGTTAGGACTGAAATATTTAGGTCCCTTCCCCATAGTGAAAGGGATTAACCCAGTGACTGTACAGTTAAATCTCTCCCGCGTACTGGGGAAAATTCATCCTGTTTTCCATTGCAGCCTGTTAAAGCCTGCTGTGGGATCTAAATTGAGACCTCGACCTACTGCTCCCCCAAAGCCGATTGTGGTGCTGGGTGAGACTCATTATGAGGTGAAGAAGATTTTGGACTCTAGATTGCAGAGGGGACGTTTGCAATATTTGGTTCATTGGAAGGGATACCCCTTGTCTGAAGCCATGTGGGTGAAGAGTTGGGATGTTCAGTCAGACACCTTAGTTAGGCAATTTCATGATAAGTTCCCTGATAAGCCTAAGGGTCCTCCTGGGTGGGGGGGAAGAGGTGGTTAATGTGCTAATTGTGTTAACCCCTGACTCCAGTCTTGTCCCAGGATGCGTTCCTTTCCTGAGGGGGGAAGCCTGTCAGCTTTGGAAGACAATTTTCTTTTTTTGCTTCTTTACTGCCAGATATTTTAGCTGGGGAAGTTGGGAGGGGGTTGTTGTTGGAGCGGTAGAAAGTTAGTCATAACAACATTCCGTATTCAAGGACTTTTGCCTGCGTCTGATGGAGACTGCCTGAAGATTGTATCCGGTGGAATGTGAAGAGTTGATTGGATAATGTGATGAATTTGTGGGTGTGGGGCAGGGCTGTGAACTGCTAGCTGGGTGTGAAAACCTGAAGGCTTTCAGATTCTGGTTTTCCCAGATGTGCCAACATGACACCTCTAATAAATTGGAACTTTGAGGAACCTCAGGCCTCAGAATTTTATTTTCTTGGGGGTGTTCCTTGGAACCCTGACAAAAGAAAGATTGGGGGCTGAGATTGTGTGTCGACTTTAGGGAGGTAAACTCCATTTGCATACAAAATACCTACCCCCTACCACTGATGAAAGACTTGCTGAACCACTTGTCAAAAGGCAAGATTTTCACCAAGTTAGATCTAAGGGAAGGCTACTACCGGATTCACATAAAGGAGGGAGATGAATGGAAGACTGCTTTTAACTGCTCCCTAGGCAGCTTCCAATTCCGGGTCATGCCTTTTGGACTCCAAGGGCCCCCCAAAGTCTTCATGCATGAAGTTCTGCATGAGCACCTTATAAACAAGGGGGTCCTTGTTTATCTGGATGACATTCTTATATTCAGCGAAAATATGGAAGAACATGTCAAATTAGTCAGGTAAGTACTGAAAAAACTCCTAGCGGCCAAACTTTATGCAAAGCTGTCAAACTTAGCCTCCCTTGCATATTAGGGAAAGTACGCCCAGTTTTTCACAGTAGCTTATTGAAACCAGCAAGAGAATCTAATTTAAGGCCCTTACCAGCTGCTCCCCCACCCCTCCTTTCGTAGTACAAGGGGAGACTCATTATGAAATGAAGGAGATCCTGGACTCTAGACTATACAGGGGTCGGTTACAATATTTGGGACACTGGAAAGGGTACCCATTGTCTGAAGCTACTTGGGTGAAAAGTTGGGATGTGAATGCTGATACTCTAGTAAAGCAATTTCATGATAAATTCCCTGAGAAACCAAAAGGTCCGCCTGGATGGCGGAGAGGGGGTTAAGGGGTCCTGTACAAGGTGTTAACCCCTTCTTTTCTGTTTTTTCTGTTTTATTTTTCAGGGTGTTTTTTTTTCTGCAGAATGCAAAATGGACAGTATATATATGTATGTATGTATGTATGTATGTATGTATGTATGTATGTATGTGTGTGTGTGTGTGTGTGTATGTGTATGTGTATGTGTATGTGTATGTGTATGTGTATGTGTATGAATGTATATGTGTATGAATGTATGTATGTATGGCTGACTTTATTGTCTTCAAAAGAGTGGCCTTCATTGTGCAAATACAAATGAGTTGCTGATTCTTGTCCTGATAGCTTTGTTCTCCTATGTTGTGCCATGCATTTGTGAAGTGATTGTTTTGTTTCTCCAAAGTACAGATGTGTACATGTATCACTGCATTATATTGCATACATACACATTGCTCAGTTTGTATCTGGGTGTTTTATCCTTGGAGTAGACAAGCTTCTTGGCAAACTTGAAGCCTCCAAGATGGCCTCTTATGTGTCTTAGGTGCACAACGAGGAACACTGACCCTTCTGCCTTAATGTATGTTTGGGTTTAAAGTGTGGATGTATATTGTGTTGGTTGAAAATCCTCCTGAGCGCTTCAGATATTCCTGCAACATATGGAATGACAATGTTGCTCTGTCTGTTATTCCCTTCATTGTCTCTTACGGAGGAGCTCTTTATTTGGATTTGATGAAGGCCTAGTTGGGATAGCCACACATTCTGAGGGCTTCCTTTATGTGTTTTAGTTCTTTTTCTTTTCCCTCTTTGCTGGTAGGCAAACCTTCAGCCCGGTGATGTAGGATTCTGATAACATCCATTCTGTGCTGCAGTGGGTGGTGAGAATCAAAATATTGGTCACTGTATGTGGGTTTTCTGCAAACTTCAATATTAAGTCTTTTGTTTTCTCTTGTTCCTTGAACCCAAACACTCTCCCTCCCAGGTCCCCCCAAGTAGATCTTTCGGTTATGTGGTTCTATGATCTTAATAAATATTGACTGACTGACTGACTCACTGGCTGGCTGGCTGGCTGACCGACTGTCTGACTGATATATCTTTTGGCCTGTAAGATAAAATTAGTTTGGATGAACAAAACCCATTGACCTGAAACCAATCCTCAAGTTTCAAAGAATTTAGATGGTAAACATGGAAGGAAACTTCCTAGATGTGTAGTAGAAAAGATATTTCCTTTAGCAGGAGGCATCTTGCCCAATCCACTACGTTCTTCTATCCTTTCCTGCCTTATTCTTCAAGATCTTATTCCTCCCATTATGGAATATATTTTTCATGTTGAAAATAGCAATGAAGAATAAAATAGTCACGTTCACATCTGTCTCTTAACATGCACTTTGATAAGAGGTTCTGGTGGAATCCAATCCTTTCCTCTGGTGTCACTCACCTTCCTGTGTGGAGATGGTCCCCTCCGGACAAGGAATACAATCATAGCAGCAAATGGGTTCCTCTTTCCGAGCCCGTTTTACAAATCCAGGTTGACACTTGTCCACACATTTGGACTGAGGCAGAGACTAAGCAGAAAAACAACATTCATTCCAAAATATCTGCCAAATTTTTACTTATTAGATTGATTGATGATTAAAATAAAATGAAACTGTGCTTAAGAAAAACACTTCTGAGCAATAGATCAGGAAACCATAAAATATTGTAAAGCCATTCGCCTTTGAAAATAATCCAAATCCTTCTTCCAGTTAAGATATAAGAAAAAATCCCTCACAAACTAGGGCTGCCAAATTCAAATGATGTATTATTAAGTTATGTCTGTACATTTATATTTTCAATTCATACAGCTGCCATGCTGATGAAATAAGATTAAAGATTACTGCCTAGTTTCTAGAATTATAGTGAGGATGAGTAGAGATGAAATCATGAGAACATGTCACTCAAAAAGTTTAAGTCAGGCATCTTTTGCTGCAGAACATGAGAAATGAGTATGAGCCCTGTGTGGGAAAGGGATATTTCTAAGGCCAAGTGAGGTATTCAAGACAAGGCCCTTTCCTCTGAAGAATTACAGTTTTGTTGTTAATTGCTAGTTGTGTCCAACTCTTGGATAATTCTTTGTTTTAATGTAAGACAATCAAGAGAAAAAATTGCATTCAAATGGTTTTTAGATGGCTTACAAGCCAAAGACCAAATATAAGTAGCATTATATTACAAATTGACCCTCATTATTACAAGTATCATGAAGGACTTGGGGGGTGGGCAGTCAAGGCAAATTTAAGTCTTTCATTTTTCTACTTTAAGGCATTATCCCATATCGGACAAGTCATTGTGGTTCCATATTGATTGAACAACTTGGATGACCTTCCAAGCAGCAGGAGGCCTATCCCAGTGGGGTGAAACAGAGGCATGAATTACTGTGGTCAGATATTGGCTGTTAAAAAATATCTGAGCCTGCTCTTTCAGGGGACCCTAACACCAACCATATAGACCAAGAAAAGTTGCCGATATTTTCAACCACCTTGTTGAGCAACTTTAGCCGTGAAAAAGCATCTTGGTCGATAATAAGCCTCTGTCTTTCCAAACTCCCCACTTGCTCTTTGATGGAATCTTCCTTGGAGAAAAGCAACCAACTTATGATATTCAGATCTGCTGCTACATTTCCACTTTGGTCCAAGTACAGTTTCTCCCAGGAAAAATTGCAAAACTCATTCTTCTCCAGAAACGGATGGAACTAGAATTGAAACATCCAGGAATTTTGAAAGCAACTTGAAACATCCTAAAAGGAGGAGCAATTTTAAAGCTGAGCTAGTGAACGAGAGATGTTCAGTCTCCTCTGCACTATTTGCCTGAATAGCAATAACGTTTATTTATTTATTTATTTATTTATTTATTAGATTTTTATACCGCCCCCTCTCCCGAAGGACTCGGGGCGGTGAACAGCGGTTTAGACTTATATATCACTTCACAGTGCTTTTACAGCCCTCTCTAAGTGGTTTATAGAATCAGCAACAATCTGGGTACCCATTTTAAAAAGCTGGAAAGGATGGAAGGCTGAGTCAACCTTGAGCTGGTCAGGATCGAACTCCTGGCAGTGAGCAGTGAGTTAGGGTTAGGGTTAGTGTTAGCATTCACATAAATGGCACAGCTAAATGCAAAGACTGAGTAACCATCAGTTCGAAAGGCTTTAACTGGATTCCTGCATTGAGAAGGGATTAGGCTAATGCTCCCAGGTTTAGCTGAAATTTATGAATATAAAATAGAAAATTCACACTATTTACAAACCCATAAGTACAGGAATTTATTTACAATGTATACATTTTAAATGTTTTTATAATAGCAATGTTTAATATCAAAATATAATTGTCTCTGTGCCTGCTTTTTGGAACATAATCCTGTGAACTAAATCTGGCCTCCATTTGGCCAAACCTGTTGATTTCTTCTAGAACAATGGTTCTCCTACATCAGCACTGAATTTTTTTCTAAATAGGAACTTGGTATGATGGATAGTTCTCAGGACCGCATACCTGCCATACCCCCCAATCTCTCTTTCTTCTCTATTTTTCTCCTCCTAGATATTGAGGAATATGCAACATTCAAGACATGGGCCAGAGTCTTAACAATAGTATAAAAACGGTGGTTATTTTGTATCTGAATTCTATTCTTTTTCTCTTGCATGTCCAGTGGTGCTACCTGGGTGCATTGTCTCCGGCCCTTAACAGAAAGGACATGCTTTGAAAAAGAACAGCGAAAAGACTGGTCTTCAAATTTGGAATCCTTAAAAAGACTGGGTTGAAAGGCTTCATCATTTGGCCATTTTCTTTCCTGCAAAGCAAAGACCCAAATGCTATAGATATATTTGAAAAGTGGATGCCCTTTTATTGTCACTTTCTCCATGATTGTGGTGATCCAGACTTTCCCTTCAATGGGTCCTGGCAAACCTTCAATTGCTAAATTGATGTGGTTAACTCTATCCACAATAGAAGCAAATTCTATGAAGTGAACAAAGACATTGACTTTTCTCCACTTAGAGATGGCATTTCTGAGAGGTTCTGTATGTCTAGTCATTGAGATAACCACACAAATTCCATTTCTGACAAGCATAGGAGTGAAAGTTCTCATGAAATTCTCTCCCTCCTCTGAGTCTGGTGCAAAGAGACCAATCAAAGTCCAACTGAAATGAAGGAGGAGTTGGACAATTCCTGGATACTGGATCCCATTTTGGGGGAGCATCTGATGGAAAAAAGGAATTTGACTTTTATCACTCAGAGCCTCTGAAACAATTCCATAACTGATCTGAAGAAGCAATGAAGAATGGTGTGTTATGGTTAGATCAGATCAAATCCAAAATGTAAGCTTTTAACATATCCAGTGCGGTTTTCATGAACATATGAGAATAATCCAGCGGTCACCAACTGGTTGTCCATGGACCACTGGTGGTCTGCGAGAAAATTTTGGTGGTCTGTAGAAAAATTATTTGCATTTTTATATTGCAGTAAATTCTATTTATCTTTTGCTAAAATCCACGGGATTTAAAATAATGAATTTGGTGGTCCCTGAAGTCCGAAGGTTTGGTGACATCTGGAACAGTCTATTGTTCTTAATCCTTAAACCATATCAAGATAAAGAATACAAAATGCACAATATCAGCAAGATTGAATATAATTATTTGTCTAATCTGGGGTCTAAGATACTGCTCTTTCTCTTTTCTAATAAAATTGACATTCAGATAATAAACGTGCTATGTCTTCTATCTCTAGAGCACTGCAAATGCAAATCAGTTCATTTTAGAGATTTGCTTAAATGTTCCATATTTAACATTGTGTCCAGCTGCTCAAATCTTGCTTGAGTAAATATTTATGCCTCCTCCCCACTCTGGATCCCAATCCCTAGCCATAACAATGGCCATGAGAAAAGCAGTTCATGATTTTCATAGAAAAGATATGATTGAATCTATTACCCACCCACCAACAACTTGCTCACTTTGCCAAATAGAGAAACAAAAAGACACACCTGTGGGACTTTGTAGGGGCCTACTAAAGTTGACATCTGAATGGAGATGTCATCAAGAGATCCATCAAGAACAGCCATCAGGTTGTCCTTCCTTCCACAGCTGTAGTTGGGAACATTGGCTTCTCCGGTTGAGAGCATGTCCAGCAAGGCATCTGAAGTCCCAAGGGTGTTCAAATAGTTGTCATGGATGTTGTAGCCAAGTGTGAGATTGTACAAAAGCTGAGATTTCTTGTTGACTTGTTGAATGGCAAAAATGAAGGTTAGGATTCTTTCTGAATTAGTAGTTGAACGACTGTAAAAAAAATGTTCATCATAGCATCATCTCTAACAACAAAAACAAAATATATTTTCATCTGTTCCTCTTTCTCTCCACAAGCCCATTCAGTCTTTATTTATTTATTTATTTGTTTAAATTTCTATACCGCCCTTCTCCAATATAGGACTCAGGGCGGTGAACAGCCAAAGTAAAAACAAGACATACATACAAAACATACAAAATCTAAAAACTGTTTAAAATAATTAAATATTTTGGCAGTAATTAAAACAATTCCAATTTAAAATCAGTTTAAAATTTGACTCAAGCCAGCCAGTCTTAAGCTGAAAGTGTCCAACATAAGAATAAAGTTATAGTCATCCATCACCGTTTAATTGTTATGAGTATTGAGAAGGTTGGATGGAGATTTAATATTTAAAATATATTATTATTTGTAATAGTGCTCATTTTTAATTTGTGAAATGACCAAGATTCAAAGTCATTCAATCATTAAAATAGAATCATCAGCAAAGAGGACTTATAAATGATCCAGAAAAGCAATTCTAAAAACAAGCCATCCTCTATTCCATACCAGGGTCAGGCATTGAATATCAATGAATGGTTATAAAAATAGAGAAATGGGTGGGGCAGAGGCAACTACAAACTTTTCAATAAGCTAGTTGTGATTAACTCAGGATTTTATGAGAGGGGAGAATAATTTGGAATTTGGGGGGCGGGACTGTTCCATCTTTGGATTTGGGTCTCTTAAAATAAGACATAGGAGAGAAGCTATGGAAATCTAAATGATTGAAGAAATTAAACAGGTCCTGCAATATAGGAGTAACTGAAAGAAAAGAAGAAGAGTGTTAGGACTGCAAATGGAATGAAGGGAATTTCATCACACTGAATGACTTACGAGGGAGATTGAGTATAAGGAGGTGTGTTGAAAGACAGCATTATTTGGGATATTACTGTGGCAATGGTGACTATACCAATGAGGTGGTTTCCTGGCCTGTAATAGCTCCGTAATTTTCTTCCCTCGTGTTCCTCCAAACTCAGCAGGCATTTCATTCTCAGCTTCCCAGAGACTGGCTGGGACATCAGCAGCAGCGGAAGCAGAAGGAGGAGGTTCATAATTCATGGGGCTGAATCAATCCCCTTCCTGTTTCTAAGGAAGAACAAGAGAGTTCGAAGAATTCAAAGCACCATTCAAAAATGGAAATGAGGGTGACTTTCTTGACTGAGAGAGAGATTAACAGAACTTCACCTGGAAAGGAGAGAAAGGAAAGGCGCATTCAAGAAGCACAGTCCCTGAATGTCCCAAAATTTGTGCCATCTGAAGTGTGACCTGAGTCATTTATGCTTTTCTGCTGCAAGATCCCATTCAAGTTCCTTCAGTCTGTGTTTTACATCAAAGGCGATCACTGGAGAAATATCAGGAGGGATCTCACAGACCAGGATTTTAATAATTACTGTAAGAAGCAATATCTCCTCTGGGGATCCTGAACTACTCCTGGGCTTCTGGAGAAGCTGGAGAAAAGCATAATGAAAAATCATAGATATACTCCTAGAGGGCACTGTTCTGAAGTGGTTGTGGTCCTTCCTTTCTGAACATGTCTAGAAAATGATGCTGAAGAAAGATAGTTGACACCAAGGAAATTTGGTGTTGTTCTTCAATGTACTCTCTTGTCTCCAGAGACTCCTGGGGAAGGTCACCCAGAACTATAGAGTTTGGTTCCATCTTAGTGTCAGACGTGGAAGACATCTTTTACATTTGGGCCTGCAGGCCTGCCACATTTTCTACTGTGGAAAAATGGGAGGGGGATTGCATAGAGTATGGGTGATATGTAGTCAAAATAACATTCTTTTCTCAGAAAGCCAAGGCCACCTTGCCCTGCAGCTGTGATGAGGTGACTGGGAGGCATCTCCAGTTTTGGATGGTGCCTGACTGGATTATGTGATGGACATGTTAGTGCAGGGAGAAGGGACTTCAACTTTCTTTTGGGTGGGGAAAACCTGGAAACTTTCCAATATGACATCTCTAATAAAAGGAAATTCAAGCTTCGGAGTCTTCCTTCATGGGAGTTTTACTTGATAACTGTCACTTAGGTTGATGATGCTTAATTCTAATATTGCCTGTCTTCTAATGTAAAGGAAGAAATCTGTAACCATGAACCCTGCCTAATGTCAAGAATAGGACTTGTTTGTAATTTACTTTTCTTTTAGATCTCCATATATTAATCACAAATTGGAAGTGATTTTAAAAATGCTCATGCGATAGTGAAATTTCATTTGCCCTAGAAATATCAACTTTGGGTGATATTTGAGACAAAGGGTTTGGAAATTGATAATTGGCCAACTGCATCATTGGGTAAATATGGAATACGTTATGGGGATAGACTTTTTTTCTTTCTACTTGCCCTTCAGTATTCATGTAAGACACCGAGAACATTTATACTTTGAAGTATCTTTGTTTACTAAATAAACAGCAGGCAGTATGATGTCCCCCTTGGACAACTCCCCAGATTCCTCCTCAGAAGTCAGCTCAAGGGAGGATTTATTTTTATTTTTATTTTATTTTTGAATTTGTATACCGCCCTTCTCCCTGAGGACTCAGGGCGGTGAACAGCCAAATAAAAACATCAAATACAAATATTAAAATACAATTAAAAAATATATATAAATTTGGCCCCATTAATTAAAACAATAAACAAAACAATTAAAAACACTTAAAAAGAATTAGGCCAGCCCGGCTTGTTGGAAAAAGAAGGTTTTAAGGGCACGGCGGAAGGCACTGAGGTCATGGATTCTCCTTATCTCTGGGGGCAACTGATTCCAGAGGGTAGGTGCCCCCACAGAGAAGGCCCTCCCCCTGGGGGTTACCAGCCTGCATTGTTTGGCTGATGGCACCCCGAGGAGGCCCTCTCTGTGGGAGCGCACGGGTCGATGGGAGGTCGTCGGTGGCAGCAGGCGGTCTCGAAGATAGCTAGGCCCTATGCCATGGAGCGCTTGAAAGGTGATGACCAACACCTTGAAGCGCACCCGGAAGACCACTGGGAGCCAGTGCAGCTCGCGCAGGATGAGTTCATTCCTGGCAGGTCAGGAACTGGGTTCATCAATGGCTTTGAACACCTGGCCAAAAGAGTCTTAGACTTTCCCCGGTTTCAGCTGAGGAAAGTTTTCCAAAAACCACTCTAAAATTACCTCTTTGCTGCATATTACAAAAGATTACAAAAATTAAAGATTTTACAAACTGGGAAAGACGTGATGTTCTATCTTTTTAAATGGACTGAAGAGGTTCCCACTGACTGACCAGTAAAGTTGTTTCAAGCATTTGTCTGTTTATTTATTCAATTAGTCAGTCCTATACAATAATAAAATCTCATTTCTTATCTTGTCTTCCCTAGTTTCATGACAATTTAAATTATTAAATAATTTATTTTACACTTTGATGATTATCTTAAGTTAGTCTTACATTCTTTGTATGTTTATTTCTTTTGATTTTAAATAAAAATAATTGTCAAAAGAAGAATTAAAAACTCAGTAATAACTGCAATAAATAATTAAGTGTTATGAACTTAAGAAACTACTTCATGATCAGATACCGACTTTTATCATTAAATGTTCCTTAGTATTTAGATCTGGTCTCAGGATGATAATGTAGCACTTGGGGAAGAAGATGCAGCCCAGCAGGCCAGCCCCAGAAGCCAAGATGGAGAAAACCTGCACGGCCACCATGTATTTCCCTTTGGTGCTCAAGTAGGTGGGCAGGAAGGAGATCCAGACGCTGCAGAAGACCAGCATGCTGAAGGTGATCAGTTTGGCTTCGTTGAAGGCCCCAGGCAGGTTCCTGGCCAGGAAAGCCACTGTGAAGCAAATGGCAGCAAGGAAACCCATGTAGCAGAGAACCACATAAAACATGGTCACAGAGCCTTCATTGCACTGAAGGATGATCACTCTTGATTGGGAGTGCAGGTCAAAATCAGGAAACGGAGGAAAAACTCCCAGCCAGATTGCACAAATGACCATTTTTCCAGCAGAACCAGAAAGGATGATGGAGTTGGCCAAGCTCTTCCCCAACCATCTCCTCACCCTGTTCCCTGGTTTCGTGGCCAGGAAGGCCAGCACTACCATGATTGTTTTGGCTAACACACAAGACACAGCTACTGAGAAGATGATGCTGAACATTGTTTGTCGGAGAAGGCAGGTGGCTTTCCTTGGTCGGCCAATGAAGAAAAAGGAGGACAAGAAGCAAAGCAAGAGAGAAACCAGGAGGATGTAGGACAGGTCACGGTTGTTAGCTTTGACAATGGGAGTTTCTAGGTATTTAAGGAATATGACTAAAACAAGGCCTGTTGTTAGAAACAAGAGTACAGCAAAGGAGACCAGGATGATGCCCAGATGTTCTTCATAGGACAGGAAAGTTATTCTTTTGGGGATACATTGGATTCTGTCATCAGTTGGATATTTATCATCTGGGCACCTGGTGCACTTTTCAGTATCTGAGAAAACAATAAGTAATATTATTTCTATAGTCCCTCTTTTCACATTCCAATAAAGACCTTCGTTGGATGATAGCTGATACCGAGAGACAGGAAAGCAATAGTAATTGGTAAATTGGTAAACTGAAATAGTAAACAGATGTAGACTTTTTTAAAAAAATTCTGGTTGCCCATCTTAAACCAAATGTAGGCAGCTTACAGTCCAGTTTAAAAAACACAATATATACGACTATCAAAATATCAACAACAATAAGTAAAACCCTAAAGAGAAATAATTGACGCCACAAGCACCCTTCACCGAGGCAATATACCTTGTTGTAAGCACTTCATCCTAATGATCTTAATAAATATTCATTGACTGCCCGACTGACTGAGATATCTTTTGGCCTGTAAAATAAAATTGATTTGGATGAGCAAAACCCATTGACCTGAACCAAGCCTCAAATTTCAAAGAATTTAGATGGTAAACATGGAAGGAAACTTCCTAGCTGACAAGTAGAAAAGATACTTCCTTTAGCAGAATGCCCAATCCACTACGTTCTTCTATCCTTTCCTGCCTTATTCTTCAAGATCTTATATCTCCCATTGTGGAATATATTGGTCAAGTTGAAAATAGCAATTAAGAATAAAATAGTCATGTTTATACGTGTGTTTTAACATGCACTTTGATAAAATGTTCTGTTTGAATCCAACCCCTTTCCTATGGTGTCACCCACCTTCCTGTGTGGAGAATGTCCCCTCCGGACAAGGAATACAATCATAGCAGCAAATGGGTTCTTCTTTCCGAGCCCGTTTTACAAATCCAAGGTGACAATTGTCCACACATTTGGACTCAGGCAGAGACTAAGCAGAAAAACAACATTCATTCTAAAATATCTGCCAAATGTTTGTTTATTAGATTGATTGATGATTAAAATAAAATGAAATTGTCCTTAAGAAAGACACTTCTGAGCAATAGATCAGGAAAACATAAAATATTGCAAAGCCCCTTCCCTTTGAAAATAATCCAAATCCTTGTTCCAGTTAAGATATTAAGAAAAAATCTCTCAGATTTTTTGACTAGGGCTGTCAACTTCAAATGAGGTATTATTTACTTATATCTGTACATCTATATATGAATGGTAAAATAAGACTAAATATTACTGCCTAGTTTCTAGAATTATACTGAGGTTGAATGGAGTTGAAATCATGAGAACATGTCACTTAAAAAGGGTGAGCCAGGCATGTTTTCCTGCAGCCCATGGGACATGAGCATGAACCCTGTGTGGGAAAGGAATATTTCTAAGGTCAAGTGAGGGATTCAAGACAAGGTCCTTTCCATTGAAGAATTACAGTTTTGTTGTTAGTCGCTACTTGTGTCCAACTTTTTCAGCCCCCAAGAACCAATGCACTCCAGGACTCCCTGTCCTATATTGCCTCTCAAAATTAGAACTACAATTAGATGAGATGGAAAGACAGTCCCACATTTATTTACTACTTAAATTTGGAGAATTTTTTGTTTCAGTGGAAGACTTAAGGTAGCTGACAATCAAGATAAACAATTGCATTCAAGGGGTTTTAGATGGATTACAAGCCAAAGATAAAATCTAAGTACTATTTCATCACATATTAACCCACATTGTCTCATTATTTCAAGAGTCAAGAAAGTTTCTGGGAGGGTCAAAGTCGTTATCAGTCCATCATTTTTCAAGTTTAAGGCATTATCTCATATCTGACAAGTCATTGTGGTTCCACATTGATGGAACAACTTGGATGACCTTCCTAGCAGCAGGAGGTCTATCCCAGTGGGGTGAAACAAAGGCATGAATAACTGTGGTCAGATATGAGCCTGCTCTTTCAGAAGATACTAACAGTCAGAAATATACAGACAGAAAAGTTGCCAATATTTTCAACCACCTTGTTCAGCAACTTTAGCCGTGAAAAAGCATCTTGGTCGATAATAAGCCTCTGTCTTTCAAAATTCCCCAGTTGCTCTTTGATGGGATCCTCCTTGGGGAAAAATAACCAACTTATGATATTCAGATCTGCTGCTACATTTCCACTTTGGTCCAAGTATAGTTTCTCCCAGGAAAAATTGCAAAACTCATTCTTCTCCAGAAAGGGATGGAACTGGAATTGAAACATCCAGGAATTTTGAAAGCAACTTGAAACACCCTAAAAGGAGGAGCCATTTTAAAGCTGAACTAGTGAATAAGAGATGTTCAGTCCCCTCTACATTATTTGCCTGAATAGCAATAGGACTTAGACTTATATACCACTTCACAGTGCTATTACAGACCTCTCTAAGTGGTTTATAGAATCAGCAACAATCTGGGCACCCATTTTATCAACCTGGAAAGGATGGAAGGCTGAGTCAACCTTGAGCTGGTTAGGATCAAACTCCTGGCAGTGAGCACTGAGTTACGGTTAGGGTTAGGGATAGGATTACCATTACTGTTAGCGTTAGCGTTAGCATAAATGCCACGGCTAAATGATCCCAGGTTTAGCTGAAATTTATGAATATAAAATTCTATCATGTAATTACAAACCCATAAATACAGAAATTTATTTAAAATGTATATATTTTAAATAATTTTATAATAGCAGTGTTTAATATAAAAATATAATTGTCACTATGCCTGCTCTTTGGAACATAATCCTGTGAACTAAATCTGGCCTCAGCTTGGCCAAACCTGTTGATTTTTTGGAGAACAATGGTTCCCCTACTTCAGCATTGGATTTTTTTCTAAATAGGAACTAGGTTTAATGGATCCTTGTCAGTACCCCATACCTGCCATGGCTCTAGCCTTGCAGCCCCCAATCTCTCTTTCTTCTCCATTTTTCTCCTCCTAGATAGTGAGGAATATGAAACATTCAAGACATGGGTGAGAGTCTTAGCAACAGTATAAAAACGGTGCTCATTTTTTATCTGAATTCTATTCTTTTTCTCTTGCATGTCCAGTGGTGCTATCTGGGTGCATCGTCTCCGGCCCTTGACAGAAAGGACATGCTTTGAAAAAGAACAGTGAAAAGACTGGTCTTCAAATTTGGAATCCTTAAAAAGATTGGGTTGAAAGGCATCATCATTTGGCCATTTTCTTTCCTGAAAAGCAAAGACCCAAATGCTATGGATATATTTGGAAAATGTATGCCTTCTCATTGTCACTTTCTCCATGATTGTGGTGATCCAGACTTTCCCTTCAATGGGTCCTGGCAAACCTTCAATTGTTAAATGGATGTGGCGAATTCTATCCACAATGGAAGAAGATTCTATGTAGTGAACAAAGACATTGACTTTTCTCCACTTAGAGATGGCATTTCTGAGAGGTTCTGTATGTCTAGTCATTGAGAATTGTTGTGAGATAACCACACAAATTCCATTTCTGACAAGCATAGGAGTGAAAGTTCTCATGAAATTCTCTCCCTCCTCTGTGTCTGTTGAAAAGAGACCAATCAAAGTCCATCTGAAATGGAGGAGGAGTTGGACAATTCCTGGATACTGGATCCCATTTTTGGGAAGCATCTGATGGAAAAAGGGCATTTGAGTTTTATCACTCAGAGCATCTGATACAATTCCATAACTGATCTGAAGAAGCAATGAAGAATGGTGTATTATATTTAGTTTAGTTAGTTTAGTTTAGTTTAGTTTATTTGATTTATATACCGCCCTACTCCCGAAGGACTCAGGGCGGTGAACAGCCAAGCAATAAAATACATAAATACAAAAATTTAAAAAACCAGTTAAAATCAAATTAAATCATTTTGGCCCAGACAAATTAAAACACCCCAATAATTTAAGAACAGATTAAAATTTACATATTAAAAGAGGGAGGAGATTAGGCCAAGCCTGCTTGATGGAATAAAAGAGTCTTCACAGCGCGGCGGAAGGTGCGCAGATCCAAGATCCTCCGTATCTCTGGGGGGAGCTCATTCCAGATGGTAGGTGCCCCCACAGAGAAGGCTCTCCCCCTAGGGGTCGCCAGCCGACATTGTTTGGCTGATCATTGTTAGATCAGATCAAGTCCAAAATGTTAGCTTTTAACACATCCAGTGTGGTTCTCACAATCATATTAGAATAGTCCAGCGGTCACCAACTGGTGGTCCACGGACCATTGGTGGTCTATGAGAAAATTTTGGTGATCTGTGGAAAAATTATCTGCATTTTTATATTGCACTAAATACTATTTATCTTTTTTTAAAATTCATATTAAAATTCAAATTAAATTAAATAAAATTCAAATTAAATATTCATTAGTGGTCCACGAGATTTAAAATTATGAATTTGGTAGTCCCCGACTTCAGAAAAGTTGGTGACACCTGGAATAGTCTATTGTTCTTAACCCTTAAGCCATATCAAGATAAGAATACAAAATGCACAATATTAGCAAGATTGAATATGATCATTTGTCTAATCTGGGGTCTAAGATAATGCTCTTTCTCTTTTCTAATAAAATTGACATTCAGATAATAGACATGCTATGTCTTCTATCTCTAGAGCACTGCAAAGACAATCAGTTCATTTTAGAGATTTACTTTACTTGTTCCATATTTAACATTGTGTCCAGCTGCTCAAATCCTTCTCGAGTAAATATTTAGGACTCCTGTGGATCTCAATCCCTACCCATGAGGGCCATGAGAAAAGCAGTTCATGAATTCCATAGAAAAGATATGATTGAATCTATTACCCACCCACCAAATACCTGCTCACTTTGCCAGATAGAGAAACACACAAACAAACCTGTGGGACTTTGTAGGGGCCTACTAATGTTGACATCTGAATGGAGATGTCATCAAGAGATCCATCAAGAACAGCCATCAAGTTGTCCTTCTTTCCACAGCTGTAGTTGGGAACATTGGCTTCTCCAGTTGAGAGCATGTCCAGCAAGGCATCTGAAGTACCAAGGGTGTTGAAATAATTGTCATGGATGTTGTAGCCAAGTGTGAGATTGTACAAAAGCTGAGAATTCTTGTTGACTTGTTGAATGGCAAAAATGAAGCGTAGGATTCTTGCTGGCTCATTAAATGAACTATTGTAAAAAATATTCATCATAGCATCATCTCTAACAACAACAACAAAATATATTTTCATTTCTTCCTCTTTCTCTCCACAAGCCCATTCAGACTTAAGCCAAAACTGTCCAAAATAATAATACAATTATAGTCACCCATCACCGTTTAATTGTGACGAGTATTGAGAAGGTGGGATGGGGATTTAATATTCAAAATATATCACTATTTGTAATAGTGCTCATTTTTAATTTGTGAAACGACCAAGATTCAAAATTATTCAATATTTAAAATAGAGTCATCAGGAAAGAGGACTTATAAATGATCCAGAAAAGCAATTCGAAAATCAAGCCATCCTCTATTCCATACTAAGGTCAGGCATTGAATATCAATGAATGGTTATAAAAATAAGGAAATGGGTGGGGCAGAGGCAACTACAAACTTTTCAATAAGCTAGTTGTGATTAACTCAGAATTGTACGGGAGGGGAAAATAATTTGGACTTTGGTGGGTGGGGTTGTTCTGTCTTTGGATTTGGGTCTCTTAAAATAAGACATAAGAGAGAAGCCATGGAAATCCAAATGATTCAAGAATTTAAATAGCTCCTGCAATATAGGAGTAACTGAAAGAAGCGAAGAAGAGTATTAGGACTGCAAATGGAAGGAATGCAAATCCATCACACTGAATGACTTACGAGGGAGCTTGAGTATAAGGAGCTGTGTTGAAAGACAACGTTATATCTGATATTATTGTGGCAATGGAGATTATACTAATGAGGTGGTCTCCTGGCCTGTAATAGCTCCGTAGGTTTTTTCCCTCATGTTCCTCCAAAGTCAGCAGGCACTTCATTCTCAGTTTCCCAGAAACTGGCTGGGACATCAGCAGCAGCAGAAGAAGCAGAAGAAGGAGGTCCATAATTCATGGGTCTGAATCAATCCCCTTCCTGTTTCTAAGGAAGAACAAGAGCATTCGAAGAATTCAAAGCACCATTCATATATGGAAATGAGAGTGACTTTCTTGACTGGGAGAGAGATTAACAGAACTTCACCTGGAAAGAAGAGAAAGGAAAGGTACATTCAAGAAGCACAGTCCCTGAATGTCCCAAAATTTGTTCCACCTGAAGTGTGACCTGAATCATTTATCCTTTTCTCATTCAAGATCCCTTTCAAGTTGCTTCAGTGTGATGTTTACATCAAAGGTGATCACTGGAGAAATATCAGGAGAGACCTCAAAGATCAGGATTTTAATAATTACTGTAAGAAGCAACATCTCCTCTGGGGATCCTGAACTACTCTGGGAATCCTGAACTATTTCTGGGCCTCCATGTGCAGAGGAGAAGTTGGAGAAAAGCATAGTGAAAAATCATAGATATACCCCTAGAGGGCACTGATCTGAAAAGGTTGTGGTCCTTCCTTTCTGAACATGTCTAGATGCTGAAGAAAGATAGTTGACACCCAGGAAATTGGGTATTGTCCTTCAATGTACACTCTTGACTTCAGAGACTCCTGGGGAAGGTCACCCAGAACTATAGAGTTTGGTTCCACCTTCTTGTCAGATGTGGAAGCCATCTTTTACATTTGGGCCTGCCCAAATTTACTTCAGGCCTGCCACATTTTCTACTGTGGGAAAATGGGAGCGAGGACTGCATCGATGGTTGGGTGCTATGGGTGATATTGTCATAAGTAAATGCCTTATTCTATAACAAGAGATATGTATATATGTACAGGATATTAAGAGTTAACTTATTCCTCCTCCATTAATGTATTCATATGTAATCACCCTCATCCTTGACTCCTCCCCTTTGATATAAATAGAGAGTGCTTTTACCTCATGCTTGCTTCTCACTGTAAATCTGACAGAATAAGTAGAATGCCTATTATGAATAAATGCTTCTTTAACTGAAGAAATTACTTCTGAATTTATTATTGAGTCTGATCCTCAAAATATTGTAACAAACTGGTAGCAGTCGATGGTTGAACTGACTCAATAAAATCCAATATGCCTAAGAAAGAAAACCTCAAGAATAAAAAAGAAAGACCCAATACCAGGGCAAATGATAAAGAAACAAAAACAGATCAAGAAATGATCGACGAACCAATAAATATAACAATCAAAGAATCTGAAGATAACACCACAGACATTGAAGAAACAGCAGATGAAACCGACAACCAAGAAGAGAACGAAATAAAAGACAAAGACCTCAGATCGGAGATACTGAGGCTAATAAAAATTCAAAAAGATGACCACAAACTCATTGCGGAACTCCGAGGCTTCTTGGAAGAAAACGGAGCAGCGAGAGAAAAAGACATTGAAAAAGCCAAACCCGAAAATACAAAAATGGTGAGCGAACCTACAACGAAAGAAAAAATGACCAGAAGCAAGACCAGAAGTCCCGCTCAAAATTTTGAAAGGCAGCCATCTTTTCTTCAACCGGCAACAGAAATGAACACGGCTGAACCAATCAGAATGCACCATTCAAAAACTCTGGCGCGAAAAAACACAAAAAATAACAAAAAATATACTTATTCTTCTGAAGAATCAGAAACAGATACAGAAGAATCCTCCACCGAACTAGAAATCGAAACGCCCATGAGAAAACTATTTAAAACATTTAGCTCAAATCTAACAATTTCAAAAGAATCGATGAAAGCCCATAATACAAAAATACAAAAGAGACGAAGAAATAAACAGACACCTCTAAGCCTGCACGACTCGATCCGGACAACGATGATGACGACGCCTGAACCCAGAGGGCCCTGCGAACTTTCCCCCACACCGCAAACGATCCAAAGAACAAAGTACCCCAAGCGAAAAAGCTCCAAAGAGAAGAGACGAACCACAGCTGCCAGCAGAACACCCAAGATCGAGCCGGAGACCGAATCATCAGAAGGAGAGCACTACGAGGGAGCTACAGCAAAGAGAACCTCTCCCAGCGGCTTCAGCAGAGAAATGACCAACGCGCATGCGCAGATGAACACAGAGAACTACAATGAACTTTATGAAGAAGGAGAACCTCTCAAGCTCATCAGCAGAATACCCACACCATTCTGCAATTTTCAACATCTACAGGACCATGGGCTACCCACAGTTGTAAGTAGTGGGAATAATAATATTGGGAATCTACCTAATGATTTCCCAAAACTTAGAATTGATGGCATCAACTTACAGGAATGGTGTCAACAAATTCAGGTTGTCTTTATGAAAGAAAATTTATTATTTTTTATAACCAGTCCTCCCAAAAGACCTTGGAATCTAAAAATAGACTGCCTGCATCACAGAGCATTCTATTTAATAATTTCTAGCATATCACCTGCCATGTACTACAGTATTAAGCATAATCTTACTGTTTCAGAAATAATTCAATGCATGTTTAAATTGTTTCATAGTGAAAGTGTAGCAACAACCACTAGAATGTCTAAAGATTTCTTTTCAGCCAAATTAAGATCTGGAATCACCATAAGTGAACATTTAATATCCTTAAACAAAATCAGAGCAGAATTACATCTAAGAGGAGAAATAATATCAGAACAGACAATGAAAAGCGTTATCCTTAACTCATTAGATTCATCATGGGATAACTACATATCACACTTAGACTCAATCAATCTAGGATACTTATCCATAGAAAGTCTGTCAAATAAGTTAATAGCTGAAGATAATTTGAGGAAAAGTCGATACAATGCATACACAGAACACAGACAGGCAAAAGGAGTAGCCTTCCAAGAGAATCACCAAAAAACAATTGAATGTTACAATTGTGGATCCAGAAAACACTCTAAGGGAGATTGCCCCATGTTTCATAGGGAAAGACAAAACCGTGATTATAGGGGTAGATATCAAGACAGGCAATTATCTATTGATAGATACAGATATAGGGACTCCCCAAACTACAGAGAACGCAGAAAGGATAGAGATAATTCAAGGGATAGAAAATCAGGATCATTAAATGGATTAGATAAACATAACAATGTCATCACACAAAATTCAAAAAATAATGCTTGGCTCATAGATTCAGGGGCGACCAATCATACAACAAATAACAAGAAAATACTGTCTTCATTCACAAATGATAAATTTATGATAAGAGTAGCCAATCAAGAAAATGTTCAAGTCATAGGGAAAGGAAATGTAAATATACCTGGTTTAGGTAAAATAGAGGGGGTATTGTTGATACCAGAAATATCACATAACATACTTAGTGCAGTGAAATTAAGCCAAGATTTCAACATAAATATAATCTTCTCTGGAGGAAAAGCAATACTAGAAAAGGATGGGACTAAATTGAATAGTGTGATTATCGAAGGGGGACTACCCTTTCTTGTGACAGAAGATAAATGGTTGCATAACATTAATGCAAACACTGATGACGACATTAACATAGACAGTGAACATAGTAACATCAATGACAATGAAGAACCCAAAACACACTATAATCACAAAGACACACCCACTAGTGATACACACAATAACAGAAGGCCCAATATAGGCAAACCAATTCATGATGAATGTGCACACATGTTGCATAGAAAATTGGGACATGCAAGTTTCCCTGTAATACAAAAAATGATTGAACATGCTGATGGCGTTAAAATAAAGGATTGTAAAAACTATTTGGAATGCTCAGTATGTAAATCCTCAAAACTCAGAACTAACCCAAAACCAAAGAGGGCAACAAGAACCTCTAACCAAATTTTTGATCTGGTACATATGGATCTGGTTGGCCCATTAACACCATCCATCACATACAAAAAAAGATATTTCCTAACTATTGTAGACGACTATAGCCGTTATGGATTTGTTTTTACTTTAAAACACAAAGATGAAACTTTCCAAAAATTCAAAGAATTTTACAAACGTGTAGAAACACAACACAATATCAAAATAAAACAAATCATGACAGATAGGGGATCCGAATTCATGTCAAAAGAATTCTCACAATGGATAAAAGACAAAGGGATGCTACACTTCACGTCTAGCCCATTTTCTTCTTTTCAGAATGGTACAGCAGAACGAAAGAACTCGACACTGCAAACCATGATTAGATGTACATTAGAAGATGCTGGTTTAGGAAAACAATTCTGGTCAGAAGCATTACTATATTCAAACTATACCCAAAATAGGACCTGGTCTAGCATCCTAAATAAAACACCATATGAAGTGATGTACAATAGGAAACCAAAAATATCACACATGCACATATTTGGAGTTACAGCAGACGTACACATACCAAAACAATTAAGACGTAAGGGAGATAACGTATCCAGAAGGCTCAGATTCATGGGATACGAAACAGGCACAAAAGGATATAGATTCATTGACAGTAATAACAAATTCATAGTCTCAAGAACAGCAGTGTTTCATGAACAGGCCAACTGGTCTAAGATACATCTTAACGAGATAATCCAAAATACGAAATCAAACATTAAACAACAAGACAGAATAGAGAGAGAGAAACATGAACATAACACACATGATGACAAAAACAAAACATGGACAGGTAACCATACCAGGATAAAAACAGATTCATTAACCAAAAAGGAAGCAAGATATCTACACGATAATGAGAGCATACCAATAAGAACAATCAGGTGCAACAGAAACCAATTACCTAATAAGTATAAGGATTATATAATGTGTGTGAATGACGAGATACCAACACCTAACACATACGAGGAAGTGTTGAAACTTCCCATGGAGGAGAGAGAAAAATGGGAATCAGCCATAACAAGAGAAATGAACAGCTTGCATGAATTAGGTGTATTCACACCAGTCCCTGCACCTAAGGACAAGACAATTATAGGCACCAGATGGATATTCAAAATTAAAGATTTAGAAGAGGGTAATAAATTATATAAAGCTAGATTAGTCGCACAAGGTTACGCTCAAAAATATCCTGAGGATTACACTGACACATACTCTCCCACTGTAAGAACTGAAAGTGTTAAGACAGCTTTGGTCATAGCAGCTATACTCAACCTTGATGTCTTCCAATATGACGTACAGACTGCATACTTACATGCAAAACTCGATAAAGAGATATATGTAAGGGCACCTCATAGCCAATGTACAAACAGAGATGAGACCTGGTTACTTAACAAAAGCTTGTACGGATTAAAACAATCCGGCAAGCGTTGGTATGAATGTCTAGTCAGCGTGCTTAAAAATATGGATTTCAAAGCCACAACTGCAGACAATTGTTTTTTTGTTAGAAGGGAAGGTGAATCATTAGAATTTGTGTTAATCTATGTGGATGATATTTTGTATATAGGCAAACATAAAGAAAAGAAAGACTTATTTGTATCCAAGCTAAGTGAACATTTCTCTTTAAAGTCGCTAGGAAAGGTAAACAAATACCTTGGAGTTCAAATCAATAAGACAAGAAAGGGATTCAGATTATCTCAGAGAGATAAAATTATAGAACTTCTGGAAAAATGCAATTTAAGAGATGCCAAACCCTGTGATACTCCTATGCAGACTGATTTTCTAAGGAATATGGATGAATCTTCTCCTGAATTCAAGAACAATACATTGTATAGATCAATTATTGGTTCTCTCTTGTATATATCTAATTGGACCAGGCCTGATATAGCTCTACCACTTAATCTATTATCTAGACATGTAAGTAAACCACTCATGTATCATTGGGAAGCAGTTAAACGAATACTAAGATATCTAAAGCACAGCATAGATTTCTGCCTACTCTTAGAACCCAATAATGTTAAAGAGCCTATTATCACCAGTTACGCAGATGCAGACTGGGCAGGTGACATCAAATGTAGAAAGAGCACCTCAGGTTATGTATTATTTTTAAATGATTGTCCAATATTCTGGTACACTGGGAAGCAAGATTTAGTAGCGACTTCCACAACAGAGGCAGAATACGTCTGTTTATCTAAAGCCTCAAATAATTTAGTGTGGTTTAATGATTTATTATCTGATATCTGGAAAAATCCAATATTACCATTTGTCATACATGAAGATAATAAGGCAGCTATTGAAATATCAAGATCTGACGCCATTGGTCAAAGGTCCAGACATATAGATATCAAATTTAAACACGTGAGACAATTATCTCAGGATGGATTCATTAAAGCAATCCACTGCGAAACCTCAGAACAAATAGCTGATATATTAACTAAACCTTTACCTTCTAAACAACACAAATACTTGACCTCAAAATTACAAGTACTATATATTTCTGAATCCGAATGCAATCATTGTTATATATCGAATCGGCATTTAGAGGGGGATTTGTCATAAGTAAATGCCTTATTCTATAACAAGAGATATGTATATATGTACAGGATATTAAGAGTTAACTTATTCCTCCTCCATTAATGTATTCATATGTAATCACCCTCATCCTTGACTCCTCCCCTTTGATATAAATAGAGAGTGCTTTTACCTCATGCTTGCTTCTCACTGTAAATCTGACAGAATAAGTAGAATGCCTATTATGAATAAATGCTTCTTTAACTGAAGAAATTACTTCTGAATTTATTATTGAGTCTGATCCTCAAAATATTGTAACAGATATGTTGGGTGGTTAGGTGAGATGGTTGGATGATATGGGTGATATGTAGTCAAAATAATATTCTTTTCTTCTGTAACAGAGGCTTGTGTTTTAAGGGCTTCCTGCAACATTTCAAGTGTTAATATTGGTGATTCCGTTGGAACAGAGAGAGATTGCAATTTGGATGTTTGAGCTGGCGAGGTCCCAGCACTTTTGGGGACAATAGCCTTTACTTGTTTTGAAGCCATTTTTAGTTTCCAATTTGAATTTATTTAGCAGCCAGAAACAAATCCATCAAATCCAAAAATTCCCAGTCTTTAAATAATATCAATCCTTTTTTTGAAAAATCACTGCTGTAGTCTTTTTAGCCTTTAATCTTTTTTTTTTTTCGAAGCAAAAATCTCTAATTTTTTACAGGGGCTACCAGCACTAAACGAAACTTTCCTCTTTAATTTTCGCTTTCATACCCCATTAAAGCTCAATCGCCATCTTGGTTTCACTTTCTCCCTTTAATGAGTCAGAAGGAAGTAATACACATTTGGAGTTAAATTCAGTACTTGCAAATCTGATCTCACCTGAATTTGCTCAGCCTGCTTCCGAATGATGTTTATTCCATGCATTGTTTGCAGGGGTGGTCGCATCATCTTCATTTGCTTAAAGCAGAAACGTCCCGGATCCGGAGCTCTGTCAGGCTTCCAGGGAGCTCTCACTCTTCGAGCCCCAGAATTATTCCTGGGGCTCCTTGGGGAGCTCTACCTATGCCCGTCTGCTCTCTTCCTCCCCTTTTCCTGGGGAGAAAGTTTTCAAGCCGCTAGACAGCTGATTTGCGCTGTTCTAGCGGCTTTACGAGATCGTGGGGCTGGCGCTCACAAAAGGAGCATCTTCGGCACCTGTGGTGCCACCGGAATTACTTCGGTGTTTGAGGATAAAATTCGAGATGTTGCTGAAGAGATAGTTCAAATTAAAGAGATTATTCAAAAACGGAATCAAGAAATCAGAGAAGATATTATCATGGCAGTTCAAGGTCTGGCAGGCCAGATTGAAGCAATAGATGAAAAAGTGGAAGAAATTAAGCAGTCTAATGAGAACTTGGAAAATAAAATGGGAGAGGTCCAGAATAAGATGGAAAGAGCAAAGGCCGATGTGATAATGATACAATATAGAGAGATGGAATTTGCTTTGAGAATAAGAGGCCTCAAAGAAAATAAGCAAGGGAATTTGAGAGATACCTTTTCAGAATCATTTGCACACATAATGGGAGATCAAAAAGCAAATCTTGAATGGCAAATTGACAAAATTTATCGTGTCAATTCATGGGTTGCCAGACAGAAACATCTACCAAGAGACATTGTAGTCTATTTTACAACAAGGAGAATATGCAATGAAATCCTACAAATCACTTTTAAAAATAAACTTCAAGTGCAGGGGCAGGAGGTTTTAATACTGAAAGAAATCCCCCCCGAAATGTTGAGAGCCAGAAGGGATTACGCCTTTCTGGTGGAAGAACTGAGAAACCATCAGATACAATACAGATGGGAGATTCCAGCCGGACTAGTGATGAACTATTCAGGAGAAAGATATCGCCTTAACTCAGTGTGGAAGGCAAGAGATTCTACAAGTTTTTGCATATCAAAATAATACAATGGGATTATAAATCGTGTATATTAATGGGTGATTGGAATGGAGTACTGGACACTCAAAAGGACAAAAAGGCTTACTTCAAAATATCCAAAAACGTGCAAGACTGCCCAAATCTTTTTTTGATATGATGGATGATATGGAGTTGAGAGATATTTGGTGAGAATGAAATCCGGAAGAAAAGGATTTTACTTTTTTTTCTGACAGTCATCAATCCCTTTCCAGGATTGATTTCATATTGATTACTAATCTAGTAGGGTACTAATCTACTAATCTTCTAGGGTAAAGAAGACAAAGATATGTTCAAGAATTTTATCTGATCATAGTCCGGTGTGGATGGAATTAGAACAGGAAAAGGGATCTAGAAGGTCTTGGAGGTTAAATGAAAATTTGTTTAGATATGAGGAAAATGTGAAAGAATGTAAAAAACAAATGAAAGATTTTTTTGTTATGAATATGAACAAAGGTACACCTATGGAAATGGTCTGGGATGCAAGTAAAGCATATACGAGAGGAACCTTAATACATTTGAATAATAAATATAGATGTAGACAAGAAAAAAACCAGAGGGATTTAGAAGACGAAATAAAAATGAAAGAGCAGGCACTTATATTAAATCCAACAGATAAGAAAATAAAGGAAATAAATTTGTTACGAGGGCAGTTTAATATGTTGATGGCAGACCAAGTGGCAACTAATTTACAATATGCTAAACATAATACTTTTGTAAAGCAAATAAACCAGGTAGCTGGTTAGCCTACTTGTTAAGGAAGAAACAAAAGCTACATACTATAGAGAAGATAGAATTCAAAGGTAAAGAGGTATATCAACAAAATATGATTAAAAAAGCTTTTTTAGAATTCTATACAAAGTTATATGCTAGTGATACAATTCAAGGTAAAGACATAGACAGATATTTACAGGAGGAGAATATTCCTGTAATTACACCAGAGCAGAGGGAAGGATTGAACTGACCAATAACTTCAGAGGAAATTATTTTAGCAATTAAACAGTTGAAGAGGGGTAAAGCTCCAGGCACAGATGGATTGACAGCTGTTTATTATAAAAATTTGCAGTTAGAAATGGTAGAACCGCTTAAGGAATTATTTCAGAAGATTCAAGCCGGAGGAGATGTACCCCCTTCTTGGAGAACAGCTTTTATTTCATTGATTCCAAAGGAGGACCAAGATCATAACCAACCTAAGAATTATAGGCCAATATCGCTTTTAAATACAGATTATAAGATTTTTGCTAAAATACTAGCAAATAGGTTAATGGTACTTATGCAACAAATGATTCATAATGACCAATCTGGATTTATAAGTGGGAGACAAATGAAATGTAATGTAAAACAAATTGTAAACTTATTGGAATATCTGGAAAGGAACAACCAAATCTCTGCAGCGCTTATCTTTTTGGATGCGGAGAAGGCATTTGATCAATTGAATTGGCAATTTTTATGGAAAATAATAGAAAAGATGCAGTTTGGAGAATGCTTTACACAATCTATTAGGGCAATATATCAGAGAGAAACAGCACAAATAATAATTAATGGTAGTTTAACAGAAACTTTTAAAATTGAAAAAGGAACAAGACAGGGATGCCCTTTATCACCATTATTATTTATTTTAATTTTGGAACCATTACTGAATAAAATATGAGGGTCAAATAAAATAAAGGGAATTAAAATTAGACATCATGATTATAGATTAAGAGCATTTGCGGATGACTTGGTTGTTACTTTAACCCAACCAGTACAATCAGTTACAGGCTTACTGGATATAATTACCCAATGCGGTCAAATATCTGGATTTAAAATAAATAAACAAAAACAAAGATAATAGCTAAAAATATGACGGTAAAGCAAAAAGAAGAGCTAGAAAGACTAATAGGATTTGAAATAGTAAAAAAGGTTAAATATTTAGGGGTATATATTACAGCCTCAAATGTAAAATTATATAAAAATAATTATGAATTGCTATGGCAAAAAAATACAGAAAGAGATGGAGAATTGGGGAAAATTACAATTATCTTTGTTGGGGAGAATAGCAGCAATAAAAATGAATATTTTTACCTAGGTTTTTATTTTTGTTTCAAATGATACCAATACTTAAGAAAGATGATAATTTGAGGGAATGGCAGAAGGGTATTAATAAATTTGTTTGGGCAGGGAAAAGACCGAGAATAAAGTTAAAAATAATGCAAGATATATGTGAAAGAGGAGGTCTTAAAATGCCTAATCTAAGATTATACTATGAAGCAGCTGTCCTAACAATAATTAGTGACTGGATTAATTCAACAAAAGAAGGAATATTGAATATTGAAGGATATGATTTGTTATATGGCTGGCATGCTTACTTATTATATGACAAAAAGGTGGATAAGACCTTTAAAAGCCATATATTAAGGAATGCCTTGTTACGAGTTTGGAAGAAGTATTAATATAAATTAAATTATAAGATACCTATATGGGCAATACCCAGACATGCGATAGAGAATATAAGTGTAGAACAAAAGCAAGAGGTGATTACCTATAAAGAGCTTCTTAAAATGGAAGGGGATATATTGCAGTTAAAATCTATAAAGGCATTAAAAGAAGAAAAAATAATTCAAACTTGGTTTCAGTATGGACAGTTGCAAGCCAGATGGAAAGAAGACCAGAGAATTGGTATCATGCAGAAGGAGGAAAATTTGGTAAAACAAATTAGAGATCAAGGTCAAATGCATATAAAAAGATTATATAATATACTGATAGGAATAGACTCAGAAACGGAATTAGTTAAGGATTGCATGATAAAATGGGCACAAAACATTCAGGAACCAATAATGATGGAAACTTGGGAAAAAATATGGGTTAGAAATGTAAAATTTACTCAAGCACAAAATTTAAGAGAAAATTTTTATAAAATGTTTTACAGATGGCATTTGGATCCTAAAAAGTTGGCTTGTATGTATCTGAATTTGCAATCTAAGTGTTGGAGATGTGATTGTGATGATGCCATTTATTATCACATATGGTGAACTTGTAAAAAAGTTAAAGCATTTTGGATTAAAATATGGTGGATTATTCAAAATATTCTTAAAAAGAAGATAAAGTTTACTCCACAATTGTTTTTGTTGGGTATAATCACAGATTGTATGGTTATAGAGACTAAATTAATTTTAAATTTAATAACTGCAGCTAGACTTTTGGTGGCGCAATACTGGAAGAAGGAAGAATTGCATACCATTGAAGAATGGGCATTAAAAGTGGCAAATTTGGCAGAAATGGCAAAAATTTCAGCATATTTGAAAGATCATTCACAAGAAAGATACATATAGGAATGGAGAAGATGGATTGATTATACTCAAAACAAATATCGAACTAAAAAGTATCAAATAGCTTATGAATGAATAGAAAAGTTAAGAGTATGTATATTTAGTTAAGTAAAAGGCGAGTTAAAGTGTCGAGGGGGGATAGGAATCCGTAGTTAGTTAGCTTAGCCTAGCATATGATTGTTAATTGTTTTACCCTGTATTTTGTTCTGGGAAGTCCGGGGGGGGAGCGTAGGGGGGGGAAGGAAGGGAGGGGGGCAGGGGAAATATTTGAATTTTTTTTCTTTTTTAAAAAACTTTTCAATAAAAAAAAAGAGATTTTTACACCAATGTATTAAAGGCTGGATGCCCACAGTCCCCAGAAGCTAGAAGGAAGACGGAAGCAGAGGGGGCAAGAAAGGGGGAGAAGGAAGAATCGTTGGCACAGGCCCGAAGGGGAGCTTGGACTATTCAAGAAGATTTAATACAACTTTCAACTACTGCTCAAGCTTTGGAGGTATTTCATAAAATAGAAGAACCTAAGGATCAAAGACAGACCCAAGCGGCAGCCAAGCGTCAAGAAGAATTAAGATTGCAGCAACTACAGATGATGCAAGAAACTACAAAAACAGAAGCAGTGGGAGGAGCAGGACCAAAAAGTAAAATGCATGGAGATTTCCAGCAGATGCTCCAAAAGCTTCAGGCAGCCAAGTATGGCAACTAGATTTCTGACTTGGAATGTTAATGGCCTAAATTCACCACAAAAGAGGAGAAAAATATTTCATTATTTGAAACAGTTTAAAAATGATGTAATCTGTTTACAAGAGACTCATATTAGAAATAAAGACCAAAAATATTTAATAAATGCAAGGTTAGGTATACATTTTGTTGCATCTGCTCCCGAGAAGAAGAATGGTATAGTTATATACCTAAAAAAAAGACTTAATTGCCAAATTAATTGAAGCAGATGATCAAGGAAGATTTATAGCAATTGAACTTTTAATAAAAGGAGAAAAAAAACGTTTAATTGGAGTATATGCACTGAACCAACAACAGGAAAAATGTTATAAGCTTTTACATTCCAAGTTACTACAATGGGATTACAAATCATGCATTTTATTGGGCGATTGGAATGGAGTTTTGGACACTAAAAAAGATAAGAAGGGGCTCTTGCAAAATATCTCAATGCGTGCTAGGTTGCCAAAATCGTTTTTTGAAATGATGGATGATATGGAGTTTAGAGATATCTGGAGAGAGAGGAACCCTGAAGAAAAAGACTTTACTTTTTTTTCTGATAGACATCAATCTTTCTCTAGGATTTATTTCATATTAATTACTAATGATCATTTTTTCTAGGGTGAAGAAGACGAAGATCTGCCCAAAAGTTTTAACGGATCATAGTCCAGTTTGGATGGAATTAGCATATGGAATGGGATTTAAGAGGTCTTGGAGGTTAAATGAAAATCTATTTAGATATGAGGAAAATGTAAAAGAATGTAAAAAATTTATGAAAGAATTTTTTATTATAAATATGCATAAAGGTACGCCTATGGAAATGGTTTGGGATGCAAGTAAAGCATATATGAGAGGTATTTTGATATATCTGAATAATAAACATAGACGTAAACGGGGAAAAAAGGAAGGATTTAGAAGAGGAAATTTAAAAAAAGAACAAGCTTTGATATTGAACCCAGCAGACAAGAAAATAAAAGAGGCAATTAACTTACTGCGAGGGCAATTTAATATGCTAATGGCAGATCAGGTTGCAACTAATTTGCAATATGCTAAACATAATACTTTTTGCAATGCTAATAAACCAGGGAGATGGTTAGCATATCTGTTAAGGAAAAAACAAAAGTTACGGACCATAGAGAAAATAGAATATAAAGGTAAAGAGGTTTATCAGCAAAATATGATTAAAAAAGCATTTTTAGAATTTTATACAAGGTTGTATGCTAGTGATAAAATTCAAAGTACAGATGTAGATAGATACTTACAGAAAAAGAATATTCCTATAATTACAAGAGAGCAAAGGGAGGGTTTAAATTAACCAACAACTTCCAAAGAGATCATGCTTGCAATTAAGCAGCTGAAAGTGGGTAAAGCCCCTGGGACGGATGGTTTGACAGCTGCTTATTATAAACACTTGCAGTTAGAAATGGTGGGACCACTCAAAGAGTTATTTACTAACAAAAGATTTGGAGGAGATGTACCCTCATCCTGGAGGACAGCTTTTATTTCTCTGATTCCAAAGGAGGAGTAAGACCACACTCAGCCAAAAAATTATAGATCTATATCACTTTTAAATACAGGTTACAAGATTTTTGCTAAAATACTAGCAAATAGGTTAATGACAGTCATGCAACAAATGATTCATAATGATCAAACTGGTTTTATAAATGGTAGACAAATGAAGAGTAATGTAAGGCAAGTGGTTAACCTACTAGAGTATTTGGGGAAGAACAACCAAATCCCTGCAGTGCTAATATTTCTTGATGCGGAGAAAGCATTTGATCGATTGAATTGGCAATTCTTATTGAAAATAATAGAAAAGATGCAGTTTGGAGAATATTTTACACAATCTATTAAGGCACTATATCAGAAACAAACAGCGCAAATAATAATTAATGGTAGTTTAATAGATACTTTTAATATAGAAAAAGGAACAAGACAAGGATGTCCCTTATCTCCATTATTGTTCATCTTGACTTTGGAATTTTTGTTGAGTAAGATACGTGGGTCGGACAAAATAAATGGAATTAAAATTAGGCAGTATGATTACAGAGTACGAGCATTCGCAGATGATTTGGTTGTTACTTTAACCCAACCATTACAGTCAGTTGTAGGTTTAATGGATATAACTAAGCAATATGGGCAAGTATCTGGATTTAAAATAAATGCAGGGAAAATGAAGATAATAACTAAAAACATGACTACAAATCAAAAAGATGAATTAGAAAGATTAACAGGATTTGAAATAGTAAAAAAAGTTAAGTATTTGGGGTTTATATTATGACATCAAATGCGAAATTATTCACGCATAACTATGATCCGTTGTGGCAAAAAATACAGAGAGAGATGGAAAATTGGAAAAAATTACAATTATCCTTGTTAGGAAGAATCAGTAAAAATGAATGTTTTGCCTAAGTTTTTGTTTCTTTTTCAAATGATACCAATACTTAAAAAAGATGAAAATTTGAAGATATGGCAGAAGGGTATTAATAATTTTGTCTGGGCAGGGAAGAGACTGAGAATAAAACAAAAAATAATGGAGGATATACGTGAAAGAGGAGGTCTCAAAATGCCCAATTTAAGACTATATTATGAGGCAGCTGCCCTATCAGCAATGAGTGATTGGATGAACTCAACAGAAGAAAGAATATTGAATATTGAGGGATATGATTTGGTTTACGGGTGGCATGCTTATTTACTATATGATAAGAAAGTGGATAAGACTTTTAAAAGTCACATATTAAGGAATGCTTTATTGCGTGTCTGGAAAAAGTATAAGTATAAACTAAATGAGAAGTTACCAATGTGGGCAATACCCAGACACGCGATAGAGAATATAAGTGTAGAGCAAAAACAAGATGTGATTACATATAAAAAGCTTCTTAACAAGGAAAGAGGTATACTAAAACTAAAATCTTTGAATGAACTAAGAGAAGGAAGGATAATTCAAACATGGTTTCAATATGTACAGTTGCAAGCTAGATGGAGAGAAGATCAGAAAATTGGTATTTTGCAAAATGAGGAGAACTTGGTAAAACAGATTAGATTTCAAAGTCAAATGCATATAAAAAGGTTGTATAATGCATTGGTAGAAATAGATTCAGAAATGGAGTTAGTCAACGACTGTATGATAAAGTGGGCACAAAATATTGAAGAACCAATAATGATGGAAACATGGGAAAAAATATGGGTTAGAAATGTGAAGTTTACGCAAGCCCAAAACTTAAGAGAGAATTTTTATAAAATGTTTTATGGATGGCATCTAGATCCTAAAAAGCTAGCCTGTATGTATCCTAGTGTGCAACCTAAGTGTTGGAGATGTGAACGTGATGATGCCACGTATTATCTTATATGGTGGACATGTAAAAAAATTAAGGCATTTTGGATAAAAATATGGTGGATTATTCAAAATATTTTCAAAAAGAAGATAAAATTTACTCCACAGTTCTTCTTCTTAGGTATAATTATAGATTGTACTGTTATAGAGACTAAGTTGATTTTAAATTTAATAACAGCAGCCAGACTTTTGGTGGCGCAGTATTGGAAGAAGGAAGACTTGCCTACTATTGAAGAATGGATATTAAAAGTAGTGAACTTAGCAGAGACGGCCAAAATATCAGCATACTTGAAGGACCATTCAAATGAAAGATATAGATCGGAATGGAGAAGATGGATTGACTATATTCAAAACCAATATTGGACTAAAAAGCTTCAAATACCTTATGAATGAAACTATTTCTTTTTGAATTATGTTTTGTTAGTTGAAAGGGAAGTTAAAGAGCAAGAGGGAATCAAGAGCCTACAGAAAATTAGCATATTTTAGTTTATGTTTGTTAAATGTTACACCCTGTATTTGCTCTGGGAAGTCTGGGGTGGGGGGAGGGGGATTGGAGGGAGAGAGGGGATGGGCGATGGGTGGTGGGTGGAGGAGGGAAGGGGGAGGAGCGACGGGGAAAAATTGTTGTAATATTTGATAAAACTTTTTAATAAAAAATAATAATAATAACATTCTTTTCTCAGAGAGTCAAGGCCACCTTGCCCTGAAGCTGTGATGAGGTGATTGGGAGGCATCTCCAGTTTTGGATGGTGCCTAATTGGATCATGTGATGGTCATGTGAGTGCTCGGCGGGGACTTGAACTTCCTTTTGGTTGGGGAAAACCTGGAAACTTTCGGATTTGGGTTTTCCCAGATGTGCCAATATGACATTGCTAATAAAATGGAACATTGAGGAAATTCAAGCTTTGGAGTCTTCTTTCGTTGGGGCTGTTACTTGGAACCCTGACACTTAGGTTGATGATGCTTAATTCTAATACTGCCTGTCTTTTAATGTTAAGGAAGAAATCTGTAACTGTGAACCCTGCCTAATGTTAAGAATAGGACCTGTTTGTAATTGACTTTTCTTTTAGATCTCTTTGTATTAATCACAAATTGGAAGTGTTTTTAAAATTGCTCATGCGATAGTGAAATTTCATTTGCCCTAGAAATATCAATTTTGGGGTGATATTTGAGACAAAAGGTTTGGAAATTGATAATTGGCCAACTGTATCATTGGGTAAGTATGGAATACGTAAATATGTAATCATTGGGTAAATATGGAAAAGTCCTTCAATGGAATGTTGTTATGACTAAATTTGTATGGTTCCAACAACTGGAATTGAGTTCTTCCATCAATTGTGAGATACAGCATGGTCTAACTCCTCAGGAAAAGCTCGGATCTGAAAATTGTGTGCAGTTTGGGGTTTCCATAACCAGGGAAATGTGAATATGTGTTTCTTTCAAAATCTGAGCTCTGTGTCAAAAGACTTTTTTTTCTTATACTTTCCCTTCCGTATACATGTAAAACACCGAGAACTTTTATACTTTGAAGTGCCTTTGTTTACTAAACAAACAGCAGACAGTATTTATTTATTTATTTATTTGATAATATTTATATGCCGCCCTTCTCCTGAAGGACTCGGGGCTGCTCACAGCAATAAAACAAAACAATAAATAATGCTAAAAATCCAATTAAAACCCCCAAATTAAAACTATAGCTCCCAAACAGATGAGAAGATTTGCTGAAAAAGCCATGTCTTCAGGTCACTGCAGAAAGAGCGGAGGTCAGGGGCCGTCTGGAGCCCAGTGGGTAACTCGTTCCAGAAGATCAGTGCGGCCACAGAGAACGCCCTCATCCTGGGCGCCCCCAACCGACATTGTCTGGCTGATAGCACCCGGAGGAGGGCAGTCCTATGTGAGCGCACTGGGTGGTGGGAGGCTAGTAGGAGGTGGTCCTGCAAATACCCTGGGCCCAGGGCTTTATAGGTAAGCACCAGCACCTTGAAGCAGATCCGAAGGACCACCGGCAGCCAGTGCAGCTCACTATGATGTCCCCCTTGGAGAACTCCACAGATTCTTCCTCAGAAGTGAGCTCATTCCTGGGTTGGGTTAATGGCTCTGAACACCTGGCCAAAAGATTTTTAGACTTTCCCCAGGTTCAGCTGGGGAAAGTTTTCCAAAAACGACTCTAAAATCACCTCTTTGCTGTATATTACAAAAGATTGCAAAAAATAAAGATTTTCCTAAGTGGGAAAGATGTGATGTTTTTTCTTTTTAAATGCACTGAAGAGGATCCCACCCACTGACTGGTAAACTTATTTCAAACATATGTCTGTTTGTTTATTTATTCAGTCAGTCAGTCCTATATGATAATAAAATCTCATTTCTTATCTTCTCCTTCCCTAGTTTCATAACAATTTAAATTATTAATTAATTCATTTTACACTTTGATGATTATCTTAAGTTAGTCTTACATTCTTTGTATGTTTATTTCTTTTGATTTTAAATAACCTTAATTGTCAAAACAAGCATACAAACTCAATAATAACTGCAATAAATAATTAAGTATTATGAGCCTAAGATACTACTTCATAATCAGATACCAACTTTGATCATTAAATGTTCCTTAGTATTTAGATCTGGTCTCAGGATGATAATGTAGCACTTGGGGAAGAAGATGCAGCCCAGCAGGCCAGCCCCAGAAGCCAAGATGGAGAAAACCTGCACGGCCACCATGTATTTCCCTTTGGTGCTCAAGTAGGTGGGCAGGAAGGAGATCCAGACGCTGCAGAAGACCAGCATGCTGAAGGTGATCAGTTTGGCTTCGTTGAAGGCCCCAGGCAGGTTCCTGGCCAGGAAAGCCACTGTGAAGCAAATGGCAGCAAGGAAACCCATGTAGCAGAGAACCACATAAAACATGGTCACAGAGCCTTCATTGCACTGAAGGATGATCACTCCTGATTGGGAGTGCAGGTCAAAATCAGGAAATGGAGGAGAAACTCCCAGCCAGATTGCACAAATGACAATTGTTCCAGCAGAACCAGAAAGGATGATGGATTTGGCCAAGCTCTTCCCCAACCATCTCCTCACCCTGTTCCCTGGTTTCGTGGCCAGGAAGGCCAGCACTACCATGATTGTTTTGGCTAACACACAAGACACAGCTACTGAGAAGATGATGCTGAACATTGTTTGTCGGAGAAGGCAGGTGGCTTTCCTTGGTCGGCCAATGAAGAAAAAGGAGGACAAGAAGCAAAGCAAGAGGGAAACCAGGAGGATGAAGGACAGGTCACGGTTGTTAGCTTTGACAATGGGAGTTTGTAGGTATTTAAGGAATATGACTAAAACAAGGCCTGTTGTTAGAAACAAGAGTACAGCAAAGGAGACCAGGATGATGCCCAGAAGTTCTTCATAGGACAGGAAGGATATTCTTTTGGGGATACATTGGATTCTGTCATCCGTGGGATATTTATCATCTGGGCACTTGGTGCATTTTTCAGTATCTGAGAAAACAGTAAGTAATATTATTTCTATAGTCTCTCCTTTCACATTCCAAGAAAGACCTTCTTTGGATGACAGCTGATACCGAGAGACAGGAAAGCCAGAGTTTCTCTGGTGTCACTCACCTTCCTGTGTGGAGATGGTCCCCTCCGGACAAGGAATACAATCGTAGCAGCAAATTGGTTCTTCTTTCCGAGCCCGTTTTACAAATCCAAGCTGACAATTGTCCACACATTTGGACTGAGGCAGAGACTAAGCACAGAAACAAAATTCATTCCAAAATATCTGCCAAATCCGCCTTCTACCGCATAGCTCCCAGTGACTGGTAAGATCCCACAGAGTTGGTCTCCTCCGGGTCCCATCAGCTAAACAATGCCGGCTGGTGGGCCCACGGGGAAGGGCCTTCTCTGTGGCTGCCCCAGCTCTCTGGAACCAGTTACCTCCTGAGATCCAGACCATCCCCACCCTATTGGCCTTCCGAAAAGCGGTGAAGACCTGGCTTTTCCGGCAGGCCTGGGGCCGTTGATCTCGCTGTTGCGATCTGGTGAGATCCAGCCATGAATGGTGTGAATGAGTTTTAATTGTTTTTAATGTTTTAATTTTTAATGTTTTTATATATGGTTTTTAAATGCATTGTAAGCCTCCTTGAGTCTTCGGAGAAAGGCAGCAAACAAGTTGAACAAATAAATAAATAATAAATAAGTAAATAATTTTTTATTTCTTAGATTGACTGATTAAAATGAAACTGTGCTTAAGAAAGACACTTCTGAGCAATAGATCAGAAAAACATAAAATATTGTAAAACCACTCCCCTTTGAAAATAATCCAAATCCTTGTTCCAGTTAAGATATAATGAAAAAATCCCCCACAAACTACAGGTGCCAAATTCAAATAAGGTATTATTAAGTTATGTCTGTACATTTATATTTTCAATTCGTACAGCTGCCATGCTTATGAAATAAGATTAAAGATTACTGTCTAGTTTCTAGAATTATAGTGAGGATGAGTAGAGATGAAATCATGAGAACATGTCACTCAAAAAGGTTAAGTCAGGCATCTTTTGCTGCAGCACATGGGACATGAGTATGAGCCCTGTGTGGGAAAGGGATATTTCTAAGGCCAAGTGAGGTATTCAAGACAAGGCCCATTCCATTGAAGAATTACAGTTTTGTTGTTAATTGCTAGTTGTGTCCAACTCTTGGATAATTCTTTGTTTTAATGTAAGACAATCAAGATAAAAAATTGCATTCAAAGGGTTTTTAGATGGCTTACAAGCCAAAGACCAAATATAAGTAGAATTATATTACAAATTGACCCTCATTATTACAAGTCTCAAGAAGGACTTGGGAGGTGGGCAGTCAAGGCAAATTTAAGTCTTTCATTTTTCTAAATTAAGGCATTATCTCAAATTGGACAAGTCATTGTGGTTCCATTTTCATTAAACACCTTGGATCACCTTCCTATCAGCAGAAGGCCTATCCCAGTGGAGTAAAACAAAGACATGAATAACTGTGATCAGATATGGGCTGTTAAAAAATATCTGAGCCTGCTCTTTCAGGGGACCCTAACACCAACCATACAGACCGAGAAAAGTTGCCAATAGTTTCAACCACCTTGTTGAGCAACTTTAGCCGTGAAAGAGCATCTTGGTTAATAATAAGCCTCTGTCTTTCAAAACTCCCCAGTTGCTCTTCGATAGGATCCTCCTTGGGGAAAAGCAACCAACTTATGATATTCAGATCTGCTGCTACATTTCCACTTTGGTCCAAGTACAGTTTCTCCAAGGAAAAATTGCAAAACTCATTCTTCTCCAGAAACAGATGGAACTAGAATTGAAACATCCAGGAATTTTGAAAACAATTTGAGACACTCTAAAAGGAGGAGCAATTTTAAAGCTGAGCTAGTGAATGAGAGATGTTCACTCTCCTCTTCGCTATTTGCCTGAATAGCAAGAGCACTTAGACTTATATACCACTTCACAGTGCTTTTACAGCCCTCTCTAAGTGGTTTATAGAATCAGTATATTGCCCCCAACAATCTAGTAACCCATTTTACCAACATTGATAGGAAGGAAGGCTGAGTCAACCTTGAGCTGGTCAGGATCAAACTCCTGGCAGTGAGCAGTGAGTTAGGGTCAAAGTTAGCTTCAATGCAAAGACTGACTATCCATCAGTCTGAAGGCTTTAACTGGATTCCTGCAGTGAGGAGGGGTTAGGCGAAATTCTCCCAGGTTTAGCTATAATTTATGTATATAAAATTCTGTCATTCTAATTACAAACCCATAAGTACACGGATTTATTTACAATGTATACATTTTAAATGATTTTATAATAGCAATGTTTAATATTAAAATATAATTGTCTCAGTGCCTACTCTTTGGAACATAATCCTATGAACTAAATCTGGCCTCCGCTTGGCCAAACCTGTTGGGTTTTTGTAGAACAATGGTTCTCCTATACCAGTTTGGATTTTTTTCCAAATAGGAAATAGGATTGATGGATCCTTGTCAGGACTCCATACCTGCCATGGCTCTAGCCTTGCAGCCCCCAATCTCTCTTTCTTCTCCATTTTTCTCCTCCTAGATATTGAGGAATATGCAACATTCAAGACATGGGCCAGAGTCTTAGCAACAGTATAAAAACGGTGGTTATTTTTTATCTGAATTCTATTCTTTTTCTCTTGCATGTCCAGTGGTGCTATCTGGGTGCATCGTCTCCGTCCCTTGACAGAAAGGACGTGCTTTGAAAAAGAACAGCGAAAAGACTGGTCTTCAAATTTGGAATCCTGAAAAAGATTGGTTTGAAAGGCATCATCATTTGGCCATTTTCTTTCCTGAAAAGCAAAGTTCCAAATACTATGGATATATTGGAAATCTGTATGCCTTGTCACTGCCAATTTCTCCACAATTGTGGTGATCCAGACTTTCCTTTCAATGGGTCCTGACAAACATTCAATTGTTAAATGGATGTTGTGAATTCTATCCAAAAGAGAAGCAAATTCTATGAAGTGAACAAAGACATTGACTTTTCTCCACTTAGAGATGGCATTTCTGAGAGGTTCTGTATGTCTAGTCATTGAGATAACCACACAAATTCCATTTCTGACAAGCATAGGAATGAAAGTTCTCATGAAATTCTCTCCCTCCTCTGTGTCTGTTGAAAAGAGACCAATCAAAGTCCATCTGAAATGGAGGAGGAGTTGGACAATTCCTGGAAACTGGATCCCATTTTGGGGGAGCATCTGATGGAAAAAAGGAATTTGTCTTTTATCAATCAGAACCTCTGAAACAATACCATAACTGATCTGAAGAAGAAATGAAGAATGGTGTATTATGGTTAGATCAGATCAAGTCCAAAATGTAAGCTTTTAACACATCCAGTGTGGTTCTCACGAACATATTAGAATAATCTATTGTTTTTAACCCTTAAGCCATATCAAGATAAAGAATACAAAGTGCAGAATATTAACAAAATTGAATATAATCATTTGTCTAATCTGGGGTCTAAGATACTGCTCTTTCTCTTTTCTAATAAAATTGACATTCAGATAATACACGTGCTAAGTCTTCTATCTCTAGAACACTGCAAATGCAAATCAGTTCATTTTAGAGATTTACTTAAATGTTCTATATTTAACATTGTGTCCAGCTGCTCAAGTCTTGCTCAAGGAAATGTTTAGGCCTCCTCCCCACTGTGGATCCCAGTCCCTACCCATGACAATGGCCATGAGAAAAGCAGTTCATGATTTCCATAGAAAATATATGATTGAATATATTACCCACCCACCAACAACCTGCTCACTTTGCCAGATAGCGAAACAAAAAAACAAACCTGTGGGACTTTGTAGGGGCTTACTAATGTTGACATCTGAATGGAGATGCCATCAAGAGATCCATCAAGAACAGCCATCAGGTTGTCCTTCTTTCCACATCTGTAGTTGGGAACATTGACTTCTCCGGTAGATAGAATGTCAAGCAAGGCATCTGAAGTCCCAAGCGTGCTCAAATAGTTGTCATGGATGTTGTAGCCAAGTGTGAGATTGTAGAGAAGCTGAGAATTCTTGTTGACTTGTTGAATGGCAAAAATGAAGCGTAGGATTTTTTCTGGGTTAATAAATGAACTACTGTAAAAAAAATGTTCATGATAGCATCATCTCTAACAACAACAACAAAATTTAGTCTTAAGCCAAAAGTGTCCAACTTAAGAATATAATTATAGTCACCCATCACTGTTTAATTGTTATGAGTGTTGAGTAGGTGGGATGGATATTTAATATATAAAATTTATCATTATTTGTAATAGTGCTCATTTTTAATTTGTGCAATGATCAAGATTCAAAATCATTCTATCATTAAAATGGAATCATCAGCAAAGAGGACTTATAAATGATCCAAAAAAGCAATTCGAAAAATAAGCCATCCTCTATTCTATACCAGGGTCAGGCATTGAATTTCAAAGAATGGTTATAAAAATAGGGAAATGGGTGGGGCAGAGGCAACTACAAACTTTGCAATAAACTAGTTGTGATTAACTCAGGATTATACGGGAGGGGGAAATAATTTGGACTTTGGGGGGCGGGGTTGTTCCATCTTTCGATTTGGGTCTCTTAAAATAAGACGTAAGAGAGAATCCATGGAAATTTAAATGATTCAAGAAATTAAACAGGTCCTGCAATATAGGAATAACTGACAGAAAAGAAGAAGAGTGTTAGGACTGCAAATGGAAGAAATGCAACTCCATCACACTGAATGACTTACGAGGGAGCTTCAGTAAATGGAGCTTTGTTGAAAGACAGCATTGTATGGGATTTTATTGTGGCAAAGGAGACTATACCAATGAGGTGGTCTCCTGGCCTGTAATAGCTCCGTAGTTTTTTTTCCTCATGTTCCTCCAAACTCAGCAGGCACTTCATTCTCAGCTTCCCAGAGACTGGCTGGGACATCAGCAGCAGAAGCAGAAGGAGGAGGCCCATAATTCACGGGGTTGAATCAATCCCCTTCCTGTTTCTAAGGAAGAACAAGAGCATTCTAAGAATTCAAAGCACCATTCAAAAATGGAAATGAGAGTGACTTTCTTGACTGGGAGAGAGATTAACAGAACTTCACTGGGAAAGGAGAGAAAAGAAAGATACATTCAAGAAGCACAGTCTCTGAATGTCCCAAAATTTGTGCCACCCGAAGTGTGACCTGAGTCATTTATGCTTTTCTGATGCAAGATCCCTTTCAAGTTGCTTCAGTCTGATGTGTACATCAAAGGTGATCACTGGAGAAATATCAGGAGAGATCTCACAGATCAGGATTTTAATAATTACTGTAAGAAGCAACATCTCTTCTGGGAATCCTGAACTACTTCTGGGCCTCCGTGTGCAGAGGAGTAGTTGGAGAAAAGCATAGTGAAAAATCATAGATATACCCCTAGAGGTCACTGGTCTGAAGTGGTTGTGGTCCTTCCTTTCTGGACATGTCTAGAAAGTGATGCTAAAGAAAGATAGTTTGACACCCAGGAAATTGGGTGTTGTCCTTCAATGTACTCTCTTGTCTCCAGAGACTCTTGGGGAAGGTCACCGAGAACTATAGAGTTTGGTTCCACCTTATTGTCAGATGTGGAAGCCATCTTTTACATTTGGGCCTTCAGGCCTGCCACATTTTCTACTGTGGGAAGATGGGAGGGGGGTTGCATAGAGCAGTGGTCACCAACTGGTGGTCCGTGGCGCAGTGGTGTTCTACAAGAAAATTTTGGTAGTCCGCATTGCACCCGGGTGGAGGAGCTGCTCCGGTATGAGCAATGGACAGTCCTGTGACTAGAGCTCTGGAATATGGAACTGGCCAGGCAGCTCATGGTGGGGCTGTAAATCTCCACTGTAGAGGGAGGTTCATGCAACTTGCAACTTTGTAGCACAGCCCTCGCTGGCCAGAATGAGATAATGGTGCACAGGGTGTGTTTGTGGCAGTGCAGGTGGGCCAGAGCAACGGGTGGCGAGAACCCGGGCTGTTTCTTCCCCATGCTGTAGCTTCCTGTCAGCTGAACTAGCAGTGGCTGTCCCCACCCCTCACCCTCCCTTCCCAGTCACTCCTCGCCTGGTGAGGGAAGGGCAGAGGATGGAGATTCGCTCCATATTCCAGAGTAAGAGTGAAGTTTTGTCTCTTGCTGGATCTCGCAACCTTTTCTTCTGGCCCTTGTTGATGCTCTGCGCACCTCGGGCTCTCAGGGAGATGCTTGACTTCCTCTCAGCCCCAAGACATTGGCTGGCCCATGAGATGAGAGAGGGAAAGAGAATCAGAGAGAGAATGAAAGAGAAGAGAATGAGAAAGAGTGGGAGAGAGAGAGAGAAAGAAAGGGGGAGAGAGATGAGAGGGAAAGAGGGGGAAGAGAGATGAGACAGAGAGAAAGAGAGAAAGAGAGAGGGGGAGAGAGAGAGAGAAAGAGAGAGAGGCAGAATGAAAGAAAGAGTGAATGAGAGAGAGAGAGAAAGAGACAGAGAGAAAGATAGAATGAAGGAGAGAATCAGAGAGAATCAGAATGAGAGAGAGAGAGAGAGAGAGAGACAGACAGAATGAAAGAGAAAGAGAGAGAGAAAGAGAGAGAATGAGAGAGAGAATGAGAGAGAGAATGAAAGAGAATGAGAGATAGAAAGAGACAGAATGAAAGAGAGAATGAGAGAGAGAGGGAGAGAATGAAAGAGAAAGAGACAGAGAATGAAAAAGAGAGAAAGAGACTGAATGAAAGCGAGAGAGAATGAGAGAGAGAGAGAAAAAAAGAGACAGAAAGGGATTCAGAGAGAGAATGAGAGAGAATGAGTGGGAGAGAGAGAAAGAGAGGGGGAGAGGGAGAGAGAAAGAGAGAGGGGACAGGGATAGAAAGAGAGAGGGGGGAGAGAGAGAGAGAGAGAGAGAGAGAGAGAGAGAGAGGGAGAGGGAGAGAGAGAGAGAGAGAGCGGAGGGAGAGTGCCTGAAGGACACCAACCCATCACTGGGAGTCCAGGCGCTTCAGCAAGCAGCGCACTGGATTAATATTAGTGGTCTGCAGGATTTAAAATTGTGAACTTGGTGGTCCCTGAGGTCCAAAAGGTTGGGGACCCCTGGCATAGAGTACGTGTGATATGTAATCAAAATAACATTCTTTTCTCAGAGGGTCAATGCCACCTTGCCCTGCAGCTGCGATGCAGTGACTGGGAGGCATCTCCAGTTTTGGATGGGGCCTGATTGGATCATGTGATGAACATGTGGGTGCAGGGGGAAGGGACTTGAACTTTCTTTTTGGTGGGGAAAACCTGGAAACTTTCAGATTTGGGTTTTCCCAGATGTGCCAATATGACATCTCCAATAAAATGGAACATTGAGGAAATTCAAGCTTCGGAGTCTTCTTTCGTTGGGGGTGCTACTTGGAACCCTGACACTTAGGTTGATGATGCTTAATTCTAATGCTGACTGTCTTTTAATGTTAAGGAAGAAATCTGTAACCGTGAAGCCTGCCTTATGTTAAGAGTAGGACTTGTTTGTAATTTACTTTTCTTTTAGATCTCCATGTATTAATCACAAATTGGAAGTGATTTTAAAATTGCTCATGCGATAGTGAAATTTCATTTGCCCTAGAAATATCAACTTTGGGGTGATAGTTGAAACAAAGGGTTTGGAAATTGATAATTGTCCAACTGTATCATTGGGTAAATATGGAATACATTATGGGGGTAGACTTTTTTCCCCCTTATACTTGCCCTTCAGTATTCATGTAAGACACAGAGAAACTTTATACTTTGAAGTCGCTTTGTTTACTAAACAAACAGCAGAGAGTATGATGTCCCGCTTGGACAACTCCCCAGATTCTTCCTCAGAAATCAGTTCAAGGGAGGATGAGTTCATTCCTGGCATGTCAGGAACTGGGTTCATCAATGGCTCTGAACATCTGGCCATAAGAGTTTTAGACTTTCCCCAGTTTCAGCTGAGGAAAGTTTTCCAAAAACAACTCTAAAATCACCTCTTTGCTCCATATTACAAAAGATTACAAAAAATAAAGATTTTACAAAGTTTGAAAGATGTGGTCTTCTTTCTTTTTAAATGCACTGAAGGGGATCCCACCCACTGATTGGTAAACTTGTTTCAAACATATGTCTCCTTGTTTATTGATTCAGTCAGTCAGTCCTATATGATAATAAAATCTCATTTCTTATCTTCTCCTTCCCTAGTTTCATCACAGTTTAAATTATTAATTAATTTATTTTACACTTTGATGATTATCTTACGTAAGTCTAACATTCTTTGTATGTTTATTTCTTTTGATTTTAAATAACCTTAATTGTCAAAAGAAGCATACAAACGCAATAATAACTGCAATAAATAATTAAATGTTATGAGCTTAAGAAACTACTTCATGATCAGATACCGACTTTTATCATTAAATGTTCCTTAGTATTTAGATCTGGTCTCAGGATGATAATGTAGCACTTGGGGAAGAAGATGCAGCCCAGCAGGCCAGCCCCAGAAGTCAAGATGGAGAAAACCTGCACGGCCACCATGTATTTCCCTTTGTTGCTCAAGTAGGTGGGCAGGAAGGAGATCCAGACGCTGCAGAAGACCAGCATGCTGAAGGTGATCAGTTTGGCTTCGTTGAAGGCCCCAGGCAGGTTCCTGGCCAGGAAAGCCACTGTGAAGCAAATGGCAGCAAGGAAACCCATGTAGCAGAGAACCACATAAAACATGGTCACAGAGCCTTCATTGCACTGAAGGATGATCACTCCTGATTGGGAGTGCAGGTCAAAATCAGGAAATGGAGGAGAAACTCCCAGCCAGATTGCACAAATAACAATTTTTCCAGCAGAAGCAGAAAGGATGATGGAGTTGGCCAAGCTCTTCCCCAACCATCTCCTCACCCTGTTCCCTGGTTTCGTGGCCAGGAAGGCCAGCACTACCATGATTGTTTTGGCTAACACACAAGACACAGCTACTGAGAAGATGATGCTGAACATTGTTTGTCGGAGAAGGCAGGTGGCTTTCCTTGGTCGGCCAATGAAGAAAAAGGAGGACAAGAAGCAAAGCAAGAGGGAAACCAGGAGGATGAAGGACAGGTCACGGTTGTTAGCTTTGACAATGGGAGTTTCTAGGTATTTAAGGAATATGACCAAAACAAGGCCTGTTGTTAGAAACAAGAGTACAGCAAAGGAGACCAGGATGATGCCCAGATGTTCTTCATAGGACAGGAAGGTTATTCTTTTGGGGATACATTGGATTCTGTCATCAGTGGGATATTTGTCATCTGGGCACTTGGTGCATTTTTCAGTATCTGAGAAAACAGTAAGTATTATTATTTCTATAGTCCCTCCATTCACATTCCAAGAAAGACCTTATTTGGATGACAGCTGATACCGAGAGACAGGAAAGCCAGAGTTCCTCTGGTGTCACTCACCTTCCTGTGTGGAGATGGTCCCCTCCGGACAAGGAATACAATCGTAGCAGCAAATTGGTTCTTCTTTCCGAGCCCGTTTTACAAATCCAGGGTGACACTTCTCCACACATTTGGACTGAGGCAGAGACTAAGCAGAAAAACAACATTCATTCCAAAATATCTGCCAAATTTTTATTTATTAGGTTGATTAAAATAAAATGGAACTGCGCTTAAGAAAGACACTTCTGAGCAATAGATCAGGAAAAGATAAAACATTGTAAAGCCCCTCCCCTTTGAAAATAATCCAAATCCTTCTTAAAATATAAAGAATAAATTCCTCACAGACGTTGATCTCGCCACTGCGATCTGGTGATCATGGTGCACATGGTTTTTTCTTAATGTCTTTTATTGCATATTGTTCATACTATTCTTGTTGTAAGCCACCCAGAGTCCTTGGGGAGTTGGGCGGCATAGAAATGCGAAAAATAAATAAATAAATAAATAAATAAATAAATAAATAAATAAATAAATAAATAATAGATTAGGGCTATCAACTTCAAATGAGGTATTATTTAGTTATATCCGTACATTTATATTTTCAATTCATACAGCTGCCACGCTGGTGAAAGAAGACTAAACATTACTGCCTAGTTTCTAGAACTATAGAGAGGATGAATGGAGTTGAAAGCATGAGAACATGTCACTTAAAAAGGGTAAACCAGGCATGTTTTTCTGCAGCCCATGGGACATAAGTATGAGCCCTGTGTGGGAAAGGGATATTTCTAAGGCCAAGTGAGGGATTCAAGACAAGGTCATTTCCATTGAAGAATTACAGTTTTGTTGTTAGTCGCCACTTGTGTCCAACACTTTGAGCCCCCAAAAACCAAAGCACTCCAGGACTCCCTGTCCTCCACTGCCTCCCAAAATTAGAACTACAATTAGATGACATGGAAAGTCAGACCCAAGTTTATTTATTACTTAAATTTGGAGAATTATTTGTTTCAGTGGAAGACTTAAGGTAGCTGACAATCAAGATAAACAATTGCATTCAAGGGTTTTTAGATGGATTACAAGCTAAAGACCAAATCTAAGTAGCATTTCATTACAAATTGATCCACATTGTCTCATTATTTCAAGAGTCAAGAAAGTTTTTGGCAGGGAGTGAAAGTCATTTTCAGTCCATCATTTTTCTAGTTGCAGCCATTATCTCATATCGGACAAGTCATTCTGGTTCCACATTGATTGAACACCTTGGATGACCTTCCTAGCAGCAGGAGGCCTATCCCAGTGGGGTGAAACAAACGCATGAATAACTGTGGTCAGATATTGGCTCTTTAAAAATATATCTGAGCCTGCTCTTTCAGGGGATCCTAATACCAACCATATAGACAGAGAAAAATTGCCAATATTTTCAACCACCTTGTTGAGCAACTTTAGCCGTGAAAGAGCATCTTGGTTGATAATAAGTCTCTGTCTTTCAAAACTCCCCAGTTGCTCTTGGATGGGATCCTCCTTGGGGAAAAACAACCAACTTATGATATCCAGATCTGCGGCTACATTTCCACTTTGGTCCAAGTACAGTTTCTCCCAGGAAAAATTGCAAAACTCATTCTTCTCCAGAAAGGGATGGAACTAGAATTGAAACATCCAGGAATTTTGAAAGCAACTTGAAACATCCTAAAAGGAGGAGCAATTTTAAAGCTGAGCTTGTGAATAAGAGATGTTCAATCCTCCAACTTCACTATTCGCCTAAATAGCAATAGTACTTGGACTAATATACTACTTCACAATGCTTTTACAGCACTCTCTAAGTGGTTTATAGAATCAGCATATTGGCCCCAAAAATCTGGGTACCCATTTCACCAACCTTGGAAGGATAGAAATCTAAGTCAACTTTGATCTGATCAGGATCGGACTCCTGGAAGTGAGTAGTGAGTTATGGGAAGAGTGAAGGTTAGGTTTAGGGTTAGGGTTAGGTTTAGGGTTAGGGTTAGGGTAAATGCTGCGGCTAAATGCCAAGACTGAGTAGCCATCAGACTGAAAAGCTTTAATTGGATTCCTGCAGTGAGGAGGGATTAGGTTAAATGCTCCCAGGTTTAGCTGACAGTTATGAGTATAAAATTCTATCATGCTAATTACAAACCCATAAATACAGGAATTTATTTACACTGTATACATTTTAAACAATTTTATAATAACAGTGTTTAATATAAAAATATAATTGTCACTATGCCTGCTCTTTGGAACATAATCCTGTGGACTAAATCTGGCCTCCGCTTGGCCAAACCTTTTGGTTTTTTGGAGAACAATTGTTCCCCTACATCAGCATTGGATTTTTTTCTAAAGAGGAACTAAGTATGATGGATCCTTGTCATGACCCCATACCTGCCATGGCTCTAGACTTGGAGCCCCCAATCTCTCGTTCTTCTCCGTTTTTCTCCTTGTAGATATTGAGGAATATGCAACATTCAAGACATGGGCCAGAGTCTTAGCAACAGTATAAAAACGGTGCTCATTTGTTATCTTAATTCTATTCTTTTTCTCTTGCATGTCCAGTGGTGCTATCTGGGTGCATCGTCTCCGGCCCTTGACAGAGAGGACATGCTTTGAAAAAGAACAGCGAAAAGACTGGTCTTCAAATTTGGAATCCTTAAAAAGACTGGGTTGAAAGGCTTCATCATTTGGCCATTTTCTTTCCTGAAAAGCAAAGTTCCAAATGCTATGGATATGTTTGAAAAGTGTATCCCTTCTCATTGTCATTTTCCGCACAACTGTGGTGATCCAGACTTTCCCTTCAATGGGTCCTGGCAAACCTTCAATTGCTAAATTGATGTGGTTTATTCTATCCACAAAGGAAGCAAATTCTATGAAGTGGACAAAGACATTGACTTTTCTCCACTTAGAGATGGCATTTCTGAGGGGTTCTTTATGTCTAGTCATTGAGAATTGTTGTGAAATAACCACACAAATTCCATTTCTGACAAGCATAGGAGTGAAAGTTCTCATGAAATTCTCTCCCTCCTCTGTGTCTGGTGCAAAAAGACCAATCAAAGTCCATCTGAAATGGAGGAGGAGTTGGACAATTCCTGGATACTGGATCCCATTTTTGGGAAGCATCTGATGGAAAAAGGGCATTTGACTTTTATCACTCAGAGCATCTGATACAATTCCATAACTGATCTGAAGAAGCAATGAAGAATGGTGTATTATATTTAGATCAGATCAAGTCCAAAATGTAAGCTTTTAACACATCCAGTGTGGTTCTCACAATCATATTAGAATAGTCCAGCAGTCACCAACTGGTGGTCCACGGACCACTGGTGGTCTATGAGAAAATTTTGGTGATCTGTAGAAAAATTATCTGCATTTTTATATTGCACTAAATACTATTTATCTTTTTTAAAAAATCATATTAAAATTCAAATTAAATTAAATAAAATTCAAATTAAAAATTCATTAGTGGTCCATGAGATTTTAAATTATGAATTTGGTAGTCCCTGACTTCAGAAAAGTTGGTGACCCCTGGAATAGTCTATTGTTCTTAACTCTTAAGCCATATCAACATAAAGAATTCAAAATGCAGAATATTAGGAAGATTGAATATAATCATTTGTCTAATCTGGGGTCTGAGATACTGCTCTTTCTCTTTTCTAAAAAAATTGACATTCAGATAATAGATGTGCTACGTCTTCTATCTCTAGAGCACTGCAAATGCAAATCAGTTCATTTTAGAGATTTACTTTACTTGTTTCATATTTAACATTGTGTCCATATTTAACATTGTGTCCAGCTGCTCAAGTCTTGCTCGAGTAAATGTTTAGGCCTCCTGCCCACTCTGGATCCCAATCCCTACCCATGAAAAAGGCCATGAGAAAAGCAGTTCATAATTTCCATAGAAAAGATATGATTGAATCTATTACCCATCCACCAACAACCTGCTCACTTTGCCAGATAGAGAAACACACAAACACACCTGTGGGACTTTGTAGGTGCCTACTAATGTTGACATCTGAATGGAGATGTCATCAAAAGATCCATCAAGAACAGCCATCAGGTTGTCCTTCTTGCCACAGCTGTAGTTGGGAACATTGGCTTCTCCAGTTGAGAGCATGTCCAGCAAGGCATCTGAAGTCCCAAGGGTGTTGAAATAATTGTCATGGATGTTGTAGCCAAGTGTGAGATTGTACAAAAGCTGAGAATTCTTGTTGACTTGTTGAATGGCCAAAATTAAGCATAGGATTCTTTCTGGGTGAAATGAACTACTGTAAAAAAAATGTTCATGATAGCATCATCTCTAACAACAACAACAAAATTCAGTCTTAAGCCAAAAGTGTCCAACATAAGAATAAAATTATAGTCACCCATCACCGTTTAATTGTTATGAGTGTTGAGAAGGTGGGATGGAGATTTAATATTTAAAATATATCATTATTTGTAATACTGCTCATTTTTAATTTGTGCAATGACCAAGATTCAAAGTCTTTCAATCATTAAAATAGAATCATCAGCAAAGAGGACTTATAAATGATCCAGACAAGCAATTCGAAAAACAAGCCATCCTCTATTCCATACTAGGGTCAGGCACTGAATATCAATGAATGGTTATAAAAATAGGGAAATGGGTTCAGCAGAGGCAACTACAAAATTTTCAATAAATTAGTTGTGATTAACTCAGGATTATACTAGAGGGGTGTGGGGTTGTTCCATCTTTGAATTTGAATCTCTTAAAATAAGACTTAAGAGAGAATCCATGGAAATCCAAATGATTTAAGAAATTAAACAGGCCCTGCAATATAGGAGTAACCGAAAGAAACGAAGAAGAGTGTTAGGGCTGCAAATGGAAGGAATGCAACTCCATCACACTGAATGACTTACGAGGGAGCTTGAGTATAAGGAGCTGTGTTGAAAGACAGCATTATTTGCGATATTAATGTGGCAAAGGAGACGATACTAATGAGATGGTCTCCTGGCCTGTAATAGCTCCGTAGTTTTCTTCCCTCATGTTCCTCCAAACTCAGCAGGCACTTCATTCTCAGCTTCCCAGAGACTGGCTGGGACATCAGCAGCAGCAGAAGCAGAAGGAGGAGGTCCATAATTCATGGGGCTGAATCAATCCCCTTCCTGTTTCTAAGGAAGAACAAGAGCGTTCGAAGAATTCAAAGCACTGTCACAAGATGAAAATGAAATTAACTTTCTTGACTGAGAGAGAGATAAAGAAAACTGGACCTGGAAAGGAGAAAAAGGAAAGGTACATTCAAGAAGCACAGTCCCTGAATGTCCCAAAATTTGTGCCACATGGAGGTTGACCTGAGAAATGTATCCTTTTCTCACGCAAGATCCCTGTTAAGTTGCTTCAGTCTGATGTTTACATTGAAGGCAATCACTGGAGGAATATCATGAGAGATCTCACAAACCAGGATGTTAATAATAATAATAAGTAAGAAGACATCTCCTCTGGGAATCCTGAACTACCTCTGGGCCTCCATGTGCAGAGGAGAAACTGGAGAAAAGTATAGTGAAAAATCATAGATAGTCACTGGTCTGATTCACAAATTGGAAGTGATTTTAAAATTGGTCATGCGATAGTGAAATTTCATTTGCTTAGAGATATTAACTTTGGGGTGATCTTTGAGACGTGTTGGATCTTCCACTTGGTGCAGAGTTTGTCTCCCAGTTAATGTCAGGGTAGTTAAAATCCCCCATTACTATTGTGCTGTGCTTCCTACATACCTTAGTTAGCTGACTAGCAAAAAGTTCATCTACTTCCTCTGTTTGGTTGGGTAGCCTATAGTATAGACCTATGGGAAGATCATCCCCCCTCCTTTAATATTGACCCAAATGCATTCAAGATAATGTTCATCATTGTTGTGCTCTATTTCTGTAGTGATGTAGTTATTTCTTATATCTAGTGCAACTCCACCTCCTCTTTTATTTGGTCTATTTCATTTAAATAGTTTGTATCCCTCTAGATGTATGTTCCATTTGTGGTTTCATCCCACCAAGTTTCCGTAATGGCAACAATATCATATCTGCCCTCATTTACTTGAATTTCTAATTAACCCGGTTTATTCCTCATACTCTGTGCATTGGTGAATAGACATTTGAGTCCATTTTGATTGACCCTTTGTTTACTGTCTACATAACCTGTGTCGTGCCTGACTGCCCCTACTTTCTTGCCACCTGTTTGATTAATGCATATGGTATGGCACTCGCTATTAAAGAGCCTTGGTAATCAGTGGACTAAAGCACACTGTTATTAACATCTGCTGCTTGCAATTACTGAAGGTTCAAATCTCACTAGGCTCAAGGTTGACTCAGCCTTCCATCCTTTCTAAGGTAGGTAAAATGAGGACCCAGATTGTGGGAGCAATAACCTGACTTTGTATAAATATACAAAAGCTTGAAGGCTTTTGCTTAACACATTGTAAGCCCCCCTGAGTCTCTGGAGAAGGGAGGCATATAAATTAAAGCCAAAAAAAAAATAAAAAAATAATGCTTGGTTTTGGTTGACACCAGGGGTGATAATCTTACTCACACAGACATCTATGTTATATGCACTGATAGCCCTATTAATTTTGGATTGCTGGTTTCTCTATTTATTTAATTGGTTTCTACTTATATGCTGAATTGTATTATTTGGAATAGCTGATAAAAGAATCATTGATTAGAATAAGAGAATTTAAGGAAATAATTGGGGATTGTACTATGTTATGTGAATGTAAATTTAGGGGTTCAAATTTTAAGGAGGGAAAAGAAAAATTGAACTATAATAGGATGAGAAGTTATGATGAAGCGTAATATTGGTTTCTTAAAATTAGAGAGAATAAATGCTATGACAAAAATTGAACATATAAAATTATGTTAAAGATGAACAAAAATCTGCACAAATTTAAGACCAAGCCAATATTCTGTTCAGAAAAAATGTACTGTATGTTTGCTGGTATGTTTCAAAACTTAGAAAACTTTACCAAAAGAAAAAGCGGTCAGCTCAAGGGAGGATGAGTTCATTCCTGGCACGTAAGGAACTGGGTTCGTTAATGGCTCTGAACACCTGGCCAAAAGAGTTTTAGACTTTCCCCAGTTTCAGCTGGGGAAAGTTTTCCAAAAACGATTCTAAAATCACCTCTTTGCTGTATATTACAAAACATTACAAAAAATAAATGTCAGATGTAAATGCCTTATTCCCTAATGTGTAAATAATGTATATATGGGATATCAGGGGTTAACTTATTCTTTGTTTCTTAATGTATTCATAATTCACCACTCCTACTCTTGGCTCCACCCCTTGTATATATAAGGAGTCACCTTCGCCATTTTCCTCGCTTCTATCTGTGAATATTCAGTGAATATAGAATGCCTACTATAATTAAAGAGAAATATATTTGAATCTCTAACTCTAAATATTATTATTGAGTCTGATCCTAAAAATATTGCAACAAACTGGTAGCAGAGGATGGTTAATTGACTCAATAAATAACTAAAAATGTCTAAGAAAGATAGGCCCAACACCAGGGCCTACAGCAAAGAAATAGAAACTGAACAAGAAATAATCAACGAATCCACAAACGCGATTTCGAGAGAATCCGAAGAATACACCACTGAAGAAGAAGAACTAATAAATGAAAATGATGGCCAGGAAGAAATCGAAATAGAAAATAACGAACTCAGGTCAGAGATACTAAAGATTTTAAAAAGCCAGAAGAATGATGAAAGCCTCATCGCGAACCTCCAAGAAATGCTGAAGAATAGCGGAGCAGCGAGAGAGAAAAACATCGCTAAAGAGAAACCCAAAGACCAAAAAACTGTGAGTGATGTGACTACAGAGAAAGTCGTTATGAAAAAGAAAAGATGTGATCCCGCGCGAAATTTTGAATGGCAGCCATCTTGGTTTCAACAAGCCTCCAAAGTGAGCGAAGCAGAGCCAATCAAAATGCTCAGTTCAAAATTTCTGGCGCCAAAAACGTTATCAGACAACGAAAGTGAAAAGGAGGATTCAAACTCTTCGGAAGAGCCAGAATCAGAAAATGAGAACGACTTAACGAAATCCCAAGTAAAGTCAGTAATGAAGACGCTTTTTGCCGCATTCGGGCCAAAATTAAAAATTTCCAAAGCGCCAACGAAGAAGCAAGCGAACAAGCCGATGCTTCAAGACCTGCACGCTCCCATCCTGACTTCGAGAACGACGACGCCCGAGCCCAGAGAGCCATGTCGATTCCGCCCTACACCGCAGACCGAAGCAAGTGCCAACGCACCCAAAAGAAAGAAAAGAACAGCCGCCGCCATCAGAACTCCTAAGACCGAGCCAGAGACCGACTCGTCTGAAGAGGAACGGAGCGAGCGAGCTGCAATGGAGAGAACCTTCCACGACGACGTCAAAGAAGAAATGAACAACGCGCATGTGCGAAACTACGTAGACGGTCCGGAAAGACTTGAACTGGCCAGAGAACCGCGCAGACTCGTTGCGAGCATTCCCATGCCGTTTTGCAATTTTCTACACTTGCGAGACCACGGACTGCCTCAGGTTGTAAGTAATGGACAAAATAATGTGGGTAACTTACCCAGTGACTTCCCAAAACTTAGAGTTGATGGCATTAATTTACAAGAATGGTATCAACAGCTCCAGGTTGTCTTTATGAAAGAAAATTTACTATTCTTTATCACTAGTCCCCCAAGAAGACCTTGGACTTTAAAAATAGATTGTTTACACCATAAGGCATTTTTCTTAATAATATCTAGCGTGTCTCCTGCAATGTATCATAGCATCAAACCAAACCTAACTGTTTCAGAAATAATTCAATGCATGTTTAATTTGTTTCACAGCGATAGTGTAGCTACCACCACAAGAATGTCTAAGGACTTCTTTTCTTCCAGAGTAAAACCAGGGGTTTCCATAAGTGAGCATTTAATATCTTTAAACAAAATAAGAGCTGAGCTGCATTTGAGGGGGGAAGTGATTTCAGATCAAACAATGAAAAGTGTTATTATCAACTCACTTGATTCATCATGGGATAGTTTTATGTCACACTTAGACACCATCAATCTAGGATATTTGTCAATAGAAAGTCTATCTAACAAATTGATAGCAGAAGACAATTCAAGAAAAAATCATTATAGCAATCACACAGAACACAAACCTTTTAGGAAGGTAGCTTTCCAAGAAAAATATAATGAAACCTTTAAATGCCACAATTGTGGGTCCAGAGAACACAATAGAAGAGATTGCCCCAAAATCTCAAAAGAAAGACATAGGTCAGAATATAGGAATAAATACAATTATAGACAGTCTTCCACAGACAGACATAAATATAGAAGCCCACCAAATTACAGAGAAAATAGAGGGGGCAGAGAAAATTCAAAAGAGAGAAAATCTGGTTCACTGAATGGACTAAATAAACAAGATAGCACCAAAACGCAACCAAATGAGAACAATAATTGGCTTATTGATTCTGGAGCAACTAATCACACCACTAATAACAAAAATATATTATCTTCATTTACAGAAGATAAGTTTGTAATAAAAGTAGCTAACCAAGAAAAAGTTCAAGTACTAGGCAGAGGGAATGTGACCTTGCCTGGTCTAGGAAAAATAGAGGGGGTATTGTTAATACCAGAAATACCTCATAACATACTAAGTGTCATAAAATTAAGCAGAGATTCTGACATCAATATAGTTTTCTCAAAGGGAAAAGCAACTTTAGAGAAGAATAAAACTAATGTAGGCACTGTGATGATTAAAGGAGGCCTACCCTATCTGATAACAAAAGAAAGATGGTTACATAACATTGATTCAAATATGGAAGATTGCATTGAGGCAGATGATGAAAATATTAGTAACAGTGACAATGATGAATGTAAAATATCTCATGATCACACAGATACACACAATGAGAAGAAACCAAAAATAGGTAAACCAATACATGACGAGTGTGCTCATATCTTACATAGGAAGTTAGGACATGCAAGTTTTCCTGTAGTACAAAAAATGATTGAACACGCAGAAGGTGTCAAAATAAAAAATTGTGAAAATTATTTGGAATGCTCCGTATGTAAATCTACTAAATTAAAAACTAGTCCCAGGCCAAAAAAATCCACCAGATCAACTAACAAAATTTTTGACTTAGTACACATGGACTTAGTTGGTCCATTAACTCCATCAATCACTTATAGAAAACGTTACTTTCTAACAATAGTAGACGATTATAGTCGCTATGGTTTTGTTTACACATTAAAACACAAGGATGAAACCTTTCAAAAATTTAAGGAATTTTATAAACGCATAGAAACACAACATAATATCAGAATAAAACAAATCATGACAGATAGGGGATGTGAATTCATGTCTAAGGAATTCTCCCAATGGCTAAAGGATAGAGGAATGTTACATTACACATCTAGTCCATTTTCTGCGTTCCAAAACGGGATTGCAGAGAGAAAGAATTCCACACTACAAACCATGATTAGATGCACATTAGAGGATGCTGGTTTAGGCAAACAATTTTGGTCAGAAGCCCTACATTATTCAAATTACACTCAAAATAGAACCTGGTCCAGTATTGTGAATAAGACACCATATGAGGTGATGTATAATAGGAAACCAAAATTAGCACACATGCACATATTTGGGGTCACTGCAGACGTACACATACCCAAACAATTGAGGAGAAAGGGAGAAAACGTATCCAGAAGATTAAGATTTATGGGATATGAAACTGGCACCAAAGGGTACAGATTCATTGATAATAATAATAAATTTATAGTTTCCAGAACAGCTGTGTTCCATGAACAGGCCAACTGGTCTAAATTACATCTTAATGAAATATTTCCGAATAAATGCAAGGATACCAAATCTCGTGAGGAAGGGACGATAGAAAATCAAAATATTAACAGAAGCAAAACCAAAACCAAAACATGGACAAATAGTAAACACAAAATAAAGACAGACACACTAACAAAAAAGGAAGCAAGATATTTGCATGACTACCATAGCAAACCAGAAAGAACTATTAGGAACAACAGAAATCAAATACCAAATAAATACAAAGATTACATAATGCATATGGATGGTGAACAAATAACACCTAATACATATGAGGAAGTATTAAAACTACCTCGTGAGGAAAAAGAAAAATGGGAACTAGCTATGAAAAAAGAGATGGAGAGCTTACAAGGATTAAATGTATTCACACCTGCGATTGCACCCAAAGATAAAACAATTATTGGTACCAGGTGGATTTATAAAATTAAGAATCTAGAAGGAGGCAATACCTTATACAAAGCTAGATTGGTTGCACAAGGTTATGCACAAAAATATCCGGAGGACTATACTGACACATACTCCCCCACAGTAAGAACAGAGAGTGTTAAAACAGCTCTAGTAGTAGCATCCACACTCAATCTTGATGTATTCCAATATGACATACAGACTGCGTACCTACACGCAAAACTAGATAAGGAGATATACGTAAGAGCACCTCACAGTCAATACACTAATAAAAATGAAATTTGGCTATTGAACAAGAGCTTATACGGATTAAAGCAATCTGGCAAAAGATGGTACGATTGCTTGGTAAAAGTACTTAAAACCATGGATTTCAACGCTACCACTGCTGATAACTGTTTCTTTGTCAAAAAGAGTGATGATCACGTTGAGTTTGTATTGATCTACGTAGATGATATTTTATATATAGGAAAACACAGAGAGAGAAGAGAAATCTTTGTAAACAAGTTAAATGAACATTTCACGTTGAAATCTCTAGGTAAAATAAACAAATACCTTGGTGTACAAATTAACAAAACTAGAAAGGGTTTCAAACTTACTCAGAAAGATAAGATTATTGAACTTCTAAACAAATGTAATTTAAACAATGCCAAACCCTGTGACACTCCTATGCAAACTGATTTCCTTAGAAATACTGATGAATCTTCCCCTGAATTCAAGGATAATACATTCTATAGATCAGTAATAGGTTCACTTCTTTATATATCTAATTGGACCAGACCGGATATTGCATTACCACTCAATTTATTATCAAGGCACGTTAGTAAACCAACAATGTATCACTGGGAAGCTGTCAAAAGAATTTTAAGATATCTGAAAAGTACATTGGACTTTTGTCTAGTATTAGAGCCTAGTGATAACAAAGAACCAAGACTTACATGTTACGCAGATGCGGATTGGGCTGGAGATACATCATGCAGAAAAAGTACCTCTGGTTATATTTTTCTGTTAAATGACTGTCCAGTTTACTGGTACACTGGTAAACAAGAATTGGTAGCCACTTCAACCACAGAAGCGGAGTATGTTTGTTTATCCAAAGCTGCAAATAATCTTGTATGGTTTAATGATTTAATTTCAGATGTTTGGAAAAAACCTGCTTTGCCTTTTGTTATGCATGAAGACAATAAAGCGGCCATTGAAATATCTAGATCCGATGCCATTGGACAAAGATCCAGACATATAGATATAAAATTTAAGCATGTGAGACAATTGTCCCAAGATGGATTTATCAAAGCAGTACATTGCGATACCTCTGAACAATTGGCTGACATATTGACGAAGCCTTTACCTTCTAAACAGCACAAATACTTAACTTCCAGATTGTATGTATTATATTGTCCTGAATCTGAATGTAATTGGTGTTGTATAGCGAACCGGCATTTAGAGGGGGATTTGTCAGATGTAAATGCCTTATTCCCTAATGTGTAAATAATGTATATATGGGATATCAGGGGTTAACTTATTCTTTGTTTCTTAATGTATTCATAATTCACCACTCCTACTCTTGGCTCCACCCCTTGTATATATAAGGAGTCACCTTCGCCATTTTCCTCGCTTCTATCTGTGAATATTCAGTGAATATAGAATGCCTACTATAATTAAAGAGAAATATATTTGAATCTCTAACTCTAAATATTATTATTGAGTCTGATCCTAAAAATATTGCAACAATAAAGATTTTACAAAGTTGGAAAGATGTGGTGTTCTTTCTTTTTAAATGGACTGAAGAGGATCCCACCCACTGATTGGTAAACTTGCTTCAAACATTTCTTTCTTTCTTTCTTTCTTTCTTTCTTTCTTTCTTTCTTTCTTTCTTTCTTTCTTTCTTTCTTTCTTTCTCTTTCTTTCTTTCTTCATTCATTCATTCATTCATTCATTCATTCAGCTTATTTGCCACCCATCTTGTTGTGATGCTCCATCATTGGGATCTGAAGCTATCTACAGAATCAGGTCTTAAGGAACAAAAGATGGTATTTTATTTGATGCCCATAATATCCAAAATTTGAGGTAAAGTTCTGTCCCCAGTGAAATGGAAGTTTAACCCTTTGCAATGAAGGCCTGTCTACTCACCCATTATTTTGTTTTATTTTGTTCAATTTCACCATCATTTGAGACTACAGTTGAAGTGCAGTTTTCATATAATATATAACAATATACAGAATACAAACAAAGAACGAATGCTCCTCCACCCTTCGGGATCATTCCTGCTTTCAAAATCTTAAATCTTCTTCTGGTGGTGGTATCCCTCTTCCTCCAGAAAACACATGTATTAGGAACTGTTTCCTAATTCCATTGAATTTGTTTACCTTCATTATGCCCCTCCTTACTTTAATACTGCAAGTCAATTTATCATTTATGGCAATATCCCATACTTCCTTATACCAATCTTCTAAACTATAAACACCTTGTATCTTCCAGTTCCTAGAAATCATTAGCCTTGCTGCGGTCAACAAATTTATTATCAATTCTTTAGTCTCTTTTTTACATTTTATATCTTCCAATAGTGAGAGTAATGCTATCTTTGGTGCCTCTTCTACCTTTATTCCTACAATTTCTTCTATCTCCTTAAACACCATCTTCCACAATTTTTGCACAAATTTACAATCCCACCACATATGTAAATACGTTCCTTTTTCCACACAACCTCTCCAACACTTATCTGAATAGTGCTGATTCATATTGCTTAATCTAATCGGAGTTAAGTACCACCTCCATACCATTTTGTAATAATTCTCTTTTATTCTTACTGACATATTTCTCAACACTCTTTGTTGCCAAATTCTGTCCCAACTCTGTTGCCCTATTTGTATCTTCAAATCGGTTTCCCATACCATCTTTCCTAAATTTTCCCTCTCCTCTTCCTCCAACAATATTTTATAGATTCCGCTCATTAAGCCTTTTATCCCTTTATTTTCTTCCTTTACAGTTTGATTTTTTTCAATTAATTCCTCAAACCTCATTAATTCTCTACACTCTCCATTTTCTCTTATCCAATTTTTAGTCCATTGTTCCACTTGGCTATAATTTAACCAAGACAACCGTTTTCCTCCTAGAACCTTTTCCAATTCCCCATGTGTCCTCATTCCTCCTAACCATTCCCTTAATTTCATTTTATTTTTCTCTTTTAAAGTTTCATTCACTTTATTCTTCAAATTCCCTGGGAACTTTTCCAAAATTACTACCGGTGATAATGGAGAGTTCTTCGGAAGCAACCTCCCTTTATATTTACTCCAAATTTCCCAATGAAACTTCAGGAGAGGATTGCTTATGCTCTCAGCCCATTTCTTTCCACCTTCCATAAAAAATATATTTTCCAACTTCCATTCTAATTTGGTTTTAATTTTAGATTTATCTTCCAACCATTCCAATTCCCCTATTCCTAAAATTGCCTCCATAACATGTCTAAGCCTGTTAGCAACATAATATAATTTGATATTTGGGAGTCCTAAACCCCCCTTTTTTTTGGCTTAGATACCACTTATTTTATTTATCCTCACTTTCTTATTCCTGTTACAATAGTTGTTCAGTATATTCTGCCAACTCTTTAACTCTAATTCTGATATTTTTATTGGTAGCATCCTAAAAGCAAAATTGATCTTTGCTAAAATCTTCATTTTTACTAAGGCAATTCTTCCAAACCATGATAAATTCAACCTTTTATATTTATTCAAACTTTCCAAAATCTCCTTCTTTAAGCTACCTAGATTTTCCTTTTCTAACTTCTCCAGATTTTTTGTAATTCTAACTCCCAGGTTTTTAATATGATCTTTAATTCTCATTTCGCTTTGCTTCCCTTCCCAATCCTTCTCTTCCCTTTTAGTGTAATTAAACAGCATCAACTCAGTTTTGGACCAATTTATTCTTAATCCAGTTATTTCTTCAAATTCTTTTAGATGCCATCCAATTCTTTCCATTTTATGCACTATATTCTTAACGGTTAACAATGTATCATCAGCAAACATATTTAGTTTTATTTTACCTATCCCTTCTATCTTTTATTGTCATCTCTTAATGCATTGGCCAATAATTCCATAACCAATACAAATAGGACAGATGAGAGTGGGCACCCTTGCCTTGTTCCTCTGGCGAGTTGTATCTTGTTTGTGACTCCATCATTCACTACCACGAAGGCAGAATTCCAAGAATATAATTGATCTATTACACCTTTAAATTTATTTCCAAACCCCATTCTGTCTATTACCATCTTTAATGCTTGCCAGCTCACACAATCGAAGGCCTTAAAGATATCTAACGCTAATATCCCCGCTTTAAGCTTTAGATTTTTGATCTCATGAATTACATTTAGCACCCTTCCAACCAAATTATGCATTTGACGGCCCATTACAAATCCACATTGATCTTCCCTTATATAATTACCTATAAAATTATTCATTCTTCTTGCTAAAATAGTTGAAAAAATTTTTGCATCTTGATTTATTAATGATATTGGTCTGTACGAGTCAGGGAGCGTCGGATCCTTAATATTATTAACGACTGCTCCCATGATTCTAGAATCTTTTCCCCTTCTAATATTGCATTATACAGCTTTAATAATTTCGGTACTAATAATGTTTTAAATGTTTTATAGAATTCTGTTCCTAATCCGTCTACCCCAGGTGATTTAGCCACCTTTAAACTTTCAATTACTTCTGCAATTTCCCTTTGCGATATACTCCTTCCATTAATTCTTTATGCTCCGTTTCCACACCCCTTTTTATATATTTCCCAATATAAGCTTCCATTCTATCCTTCTTAACTTCCTTACCTTTGTACAACTCTTGATAAAATTCCTGGAATATTTTTAATTTTCCTTTCATTGTACTACAATAATTCCCCAATTTATCTTTCACTATACCTATTGAATTTTTAGCTTTCTCCTTTTGTGTGAGCCTGGCAAGCATCTTAGAATTTTTATTGCTATTTTCAAAAAATTCTCTTTTCATATATATTAAATTATTCTGAACTTCCTCTAAGTTTTTATTCTCTAATTCTTTTTTTTTTTAGTTTGTAATTCTATTAATTTCTGTTTATTTCTTGTATGCCAGTACTCTTTTTCCAATTTCTTAATCTGTTCCTCTAATTTTTCCCGTAATGCAGTTTCTTGCCTTTTAACACTACAGGCTTCCCTAATACATATTCCCCGTGTCACCACCTTCATGGTGTCCCACACCATTCTCGTTGCTATCTCTCCTTTTTCATTAATTTCCCACAATTCTGATATCTCCTTTTGCATTTTCTCAACCACTTTCTCATTTTTAAGATCCTTGTAGTCACCTTCCATCTAACCGCTTCTCTATATCCCCACCTTTAAGAAAATGCCACCCATCCACATAATCTTTTTCTTTTATTAATTTATTTAAAATGGTGATATTATTCCTCCTTTCAGCACTTGTGGGATTGGCCTGGTCCAATCTATTATTCATAACCATATTAAAATCTCCACCTAAAATGACATGTCCTTCTTTAAATTCTTCTATTACTTTAAGCAATTCTAAAAAAAAATCTCTATTATATATTATGATTCATGTATGTTATGTATGTTAATTTCTTTTTTTATATGTTAATAATAATAATAATAATAATAAAAATTGAAGTGCAGTTTTCTAGTATGCTGATGTCCCAAAGGTGCTTTTTTTCAAGAGGTAACTGGACTGTTTTGCTTTTCTTTGAAAACATTTCACTTCTCATCCAAGAAGCTTCTGCAGCTCTGACTGGATGGTGGGGAATGGAAGGATTTATACTCCTTGCAGACATCTGGTCATTTGCATCATTTTAGAGCAGGAGTGTCAAACTCATGTCATCACAGTGGCAACACGTGACGTATCGAGACTTTTTTCCCCTTCACTAAACCAGGTGGGAGCAGGCCACGAGTTTGACACCCCTGTTTTAGAGAGTCATCGAGGCCACTTGGAGGTTGATCTGTGTCCTCGGGGTCATCTAAGTAGTGCAAGTGGGTGTGGAGCCTTCTTGGAACTGCTGAGAGGACTGTGTTGAGGACTGGAGATAGATGATGTCATATCCCTCCCCCTCACCCCAATCTGGGAAGTCTTGTCTCCTCTGCAGATGCATTATATTAACATAACTAACTCATTTTTTATCTTGTCCTTCCCTAGTTTCATCACAAATTAATTATTTAATTATTAATTAATTTATTTTATATTTTGATGATTATCTTAAATCAGTCTTACATTCTTTGTATGTTTATTTCTTTTGATTTTAAATAACCTTAACTGTCAAAACAAGCATACAAACTCAATAATAACTGCAATAAATAATTAAGTGTTATGAGCTTAAGAAAATACTTCATGATCAGATACTGACTTTTATCATTAAATGTTCCTTAGTATTTAGATCTGGTCTCAGGATGATAATGTAGCACTTGGGGAAGAAGATGCAGCCCAGCAGGCCAGCCCCAGAAGCCAAGATGGAGAAAACCTGCACGGCCACCATGGATTTGCCTTTGGTGCTCAAGTAGGTGGGCAGGAAGGAGATCCAGACGCTACAGAAGACCAGCATGCTGAAGGTGATCAGTTTGGCTTCGTTGAAGGCCCCAGGCAGGTTCCTGGCCAGGAAAGCCACTGTGAAGCAAATGGCAGCAAGGAAACCCATGTAGCAGAGAACCACATAAAACATGGTCACAGAGCCTTCATTGCACTGAAGGATGATCTCTCCTGATTGGAAGTGCAGGTCAAAATCAGGAAACGGAGGAGAAACTCCCAGCCAGATTGCACAAATGACAATATTTCCAGCAGAACCAGAAAGGATGATGGAGTTGGCCAAGCTCTTCCCCAACCATCTCCTCACCCTGTTCCCTGGTTTCGTGGCCAGGAAGGCCAGCACTACCATGATTGTTTTGGCTAACACACAAGACACAGCTACTGAGAAGATGATGCTGAACATTGTTTGTCGGAGAAGGCAGGTGGCTTTCCTTGGTCGGCCAATGAAGAAAAAGGAGGACAAGAAGCAAAGCAAGAGGGAAACCAGGAGGATGTAGGACAGGTCACGGTTGTTAGCTTTCACAATGGGAGTTTCTAGGTATTTAAGGAATATGACTAAAACAAAGCCTGTTGTTAGAAACAAGAGTACAGCAAAGGAGACCAGGATGATGCCCAGATGTTCTTCATAGGACAGGAAGGTTATTTTTTTGGGGATACATTGGATTCTGTCATCAGTGGGATATTTGTCATCTGGGCACTTGGTGCATTTTTCAGTATCTGAGAAAACATTAAGTAAGTATTATTATTTTTAAAGTCTCTCCTTTCACATTCCAAGAAACACCTTCTTTCAATGACAGCTGATACCAAGAGACAGGAAAGCCAGAGTTCCTCTGGTGTTACTCACCTTCCTGTGTGGAGATGGTCCCCTCTGGACAAGGAATACAATCGTAGCAGCAAATTGGTTCTTCTTTCCGAGCCCGTTTTACAAATCCAGGGTGACACTTCTCCACACATTTGGATTGAGGCAGAGACTAAGCACAAAAACAACATTCATTTCAATATATCTGCCAAATTTTTATTTATTAGATTGATTGATTAAAATAAAATGAAACTGTGCTTAAGAAAGAAACTTCTGAGCAGTAGATCAAGGAAAGGTTTCTTTTGGACTACGTAAAATATTGCAAAGCCTCTCCCCTTTGAAAATCACCCAAATCTTTGTTCCAGTTAAGATATAAAGAAAAAATTATTCACCAACTAGGACTGTCAACCTCAAATGAGGTATTATTTAGTTATATCTGTACATTTTTATTTTCAATTCATACAGCTGCCATGCTGGTGAAATAAGACTAAACATTACTGCCCAGTTTCTAGAATTATAGTGAGGATGAGTGGAGATGAAATCATGAGAACATGTCACTTAAAAAGGGTGAGCCACGCATGTTTTCCTGCAGCCCATGGGACATGAGTATGAACCCTTTGTGGGAAAGGGATATTTCTAAGGCCAAGTGAGAGTTTTAAGACAAGGTCGTTTCCATTGAAGAATTACAGTTTTGTTGTTAGTCGCTACTTGTGTCCAACTCTAAGGCCAAGTGAACAGGGATGGGTTGTAAATTTTTTTACTACTGATTCTGTGGGCGTGGCTTAGTTTGTGGGCATGGCTTGATGGTCATGTGACACTGGGTGTGGCTTGAATGATCATGTGACTGGGTGGGTGTGGCCAACTCAATGTCACTCACATCAAGGGGTGCCTCGCTTGGCCCCTCCCCTCCCAGCCATTCTTGTCACACCCAGCCTCAACGTATCTATAATTCTGTAAAAATGTTGTTCACCTTTTTTCAACTTTATTATCTACATACTATAGATGTCCTTTCATAGACCACTGAAAGGAGGAAATGGCTCACATGCTTTGCCCAAGAGTGTGATAGGCAACAGGCTTTTAAGGGGCTGCCAGAAAGAAGGGGGTGCAATGTATTTTCCAAAACCCCAGAAGACAAAACAAGAAGCAATGGATGAAAACTGAACAAAGAGAGAAGCATGATAAAACTAAGGAGAAACTTCCTGACAAATGAGGTATTATTTAGTTATATCTGTACACTTATATTTTCAATTCATACAGCTGCCACGCTTGTGAAATAAGTCTAAACATTACTGCCTAATTTCTAGAACTATAGTGAGGATGAGAGGAGGTGAAATCATGAGAACATGTCACTAAAAAGGGTGAGCCAGGCATGTTTTCCTGCAGCCCATGGGACATGAGTATGAACCCTGTGTGGGAAAGGGATATTTCTAAGGCCAAGTGAGGGATTTAAGAAAAGGACCTTTCCATTGAAGAATTACAGTTTTGTTGTTAGTCGCTACTTGTGTCCAACTCTTTCAGCCCCCAAGAACCATAGCACTCCAGGACTCCCTTACCTTCCAAAATTAGAATTACAATTAGATGACATGGAAAGACAGACCCACATTTATTTACTGCTTAAATTTGGAGAAATCTTTGTTTCAGTGGAAGACTTAAGGTAGCTGACAATCAAGATAAACAATTGCATTCAAGGGGTTTTTAGATGGATTACAAGCTAAAGACTAAATCTAAGTAGCATTTCATTACAAATTGACCCGCATTGTCTCATTATTTCAAGAGTCAAGAAAGTTTCTGGGGGCGTCAAAGTCATTATCAGTCCATCATTTTTCTAGTTTAAGGCATTATCCCATATCGGACAACTCATTGTGGTTCCATTTTGATTGAACACCTTGGATGACCTTCCTAGCAGCAGGAGGCCTATCCCAGTGGGGTGAAACAGAGGCATGAATAACTCTGGTCAGATATGGGCTGTTAAAAAAATATCTGAGCCTGCTCTTTCAGGGGACCCTAACACCAATCATATAGACCGAGAAATTTGCCAATTTTTTCAATTACCTTATTGAACAACTTTAGCTGTGAAAGAGCATCTTGATCGATAATAAGCCTCTGTCTTTCAAAACTCCCCAGTTGCTCTTTGATGGGATCCTCCTTGGAGAAAAGTAACCAACTTATGATATTCAGATCTGCTGCTACATTTCCACTTTGGTCCAAGTATAGCTTCTCCCAGGAAAAATTGCAAAACTCATTCTTCTCCAGAAAGGGATGGAACTAGAATTGAAACATCCAGGAATTTTGAAAGGAAGTTGAAATATAATAAAAGCAGGAGCCATTTTAAAGCTGAGCTAGTGAATGAGAGATGTTCAGTCTCCTCTACAGTATTTGCCTGAATAGCAAGAACACTTAGACTTATATACGACTTCACAGTGATTTTACAGCCCTCTCTAAGTGTTTTATAAAATCAGCAACAATCTGGCTACCCATTTTACCAACCTGGAAAGGATGGAAGGCTGAATCAATCTTGAGCTGGTCAGGATCGAACTCTTGGCAGTGAGCAGTGAGTTATGGTTAGGGTTAGGGTTAGGGTTAGGGTTAGCATAAATGCCACGGCTAAATGCAAAGACCGAGTAGCCATCAGTCTGAAAAGCTTTAATTGGATTCTTGCAGTGAGCAGGGATTAGGTTAAATGCTCCCAGGTTTAGCTGACAGTTATGAGTATAAAATTCTATCATGCTAATTACAAACCCATAAGTACAGGAATTTATTTACAATGTATACATTTTAAATAATTTTATAATAGCAGTGTTTAATATAAAAATATAATTGTCACTATGCCTGCTCTTTGGAACATAATCCTGTGAACTAAATCTGGCCTCCGCTTGGCCAAACCTGTTGGGTTTTAGTAGAACAATGGTTCCCCTACTTCAGCATTGGATTTTTTTCTAAATAGAAACTACGTTTAATGGAACCTTGTCAGGATGCCATACCTGCCATGGCTCTAGCCTTGCAGCCCCCAATCTCTCTTTCTTCTCCATTTTTCTCCTCCTAGATAGTGAGGAATATGCAACATTCAACACATGGGCCAGAGTCTTAGCAACACTATAAAAACGGTGGTTATTTTTTATCTGAAATCTATTCTTTTTCTCTTGCATGTCCAGTGGTGCTATCTGGGTGCATCGTCTCCGGCCCTTGACAGAAAGGACATGCTTTGAAAAAGAACAGCGAAAAGACTGGTCTTCAAATTTGGAATCCTTAAAAAGATTGGGTTGAAAGGCATCATCATTTGGCCATTTTCTTTCCTGAAAAGCAAAGTTCCAAATGCTATGGATATATTTGGAATCTGTATGCCTTGTAACTGTCAATTTCTCCACAATTGTGGTGATCCAGACTTTCCCTTCAATGGGTCCTGACAAACCTTCAATTGTTAAATGGATGTGGCGAATTCTATCCAAAATGGAAGCAAATTCTACAAAGTGAACAAAGACATTGACTTTTCTCCACTTAGAGATGGCATTTCTGAGATGTTTTTTATGTCTTGTCATTGAGATAACCACACAAATTCCATTTCTGACAAGCATAGGAGTAAAAGTTCTCATGAAATTCTCTCCCTCCTCTGTGTCTGGTGCAAAGAGACCAATCAAAGTCCAACTGAAATGAAGGAGGAGTTGAACAATTGCTGGATACTGTATCCCATTTTTTGGAAGCATCTGATGGAAAAAAGGCATTTGACTTTTATCACTCAGAGCCTCTGAAACAATTCCATAACTGATCTGAAGAAGCAATGAAGAATGGTGTATTATGGTTAGATCCGATCAAGTCCAAAATGTAAGCTTTTAACACATCCAGTGTGGTTCTCACGAACATACTAGAATAGGCCAGCAGTCACCAACTGGTGGTTCATGGAATAATCTATTGTCATTAACCTTTAACCCAAATCAAGATAAAGAATACTTTATGCAGAATATTAGCAAGGTTGAATATAATCATTTGTCTAATCTGGGGTCTAAAATACTGCTCTTTCTCTTTTCTAATAAAATTGACATTCAGATAATAGACATGCTATGTCTTCTATCTCTAGACCACTGCAAATTCAAATTAGTTCATTTTAGAGATTTGCTTAAATGTTCCGTATTTAACATTATGTTCAGCTGCTCAAATCTTGCTTGAGTAAACTTTTAGGCATCCTGTGGATCTCAATCCCTAGCCATGACAAAGGCCATGGTGAAAAGCAGTTCATGAATTCCATAGAAAAGATAGGATTGAATCTATTACCCACCCACCAACAACCTGCTCACTTTGCCAGATAGAGAAACAAAAAAACACACCTGTGGGACTTTGTAGGTGCCTACTAATGTTGACATCTGAATGGAGATGTCATCAAGAGATCCATCAAGAACCGCCATCACGTTGTCCTTCCTTCCACAGCTGTAGTTGGGAACATTGGCTTCTCCAGTAGATAGAATGTTCAGCAAGGCATCTGAAGTCCCAAGGGAGTTCAAATAATTGTCATGGATGTTGTAGCCAAGTGTGAGATTGTACAAAAGCTGAGATTTCTTATTGACTTGTTGAATGGCAAAAATGAAGCATAGGATTCTTGCTGCCCTATTAGATGAACTACTGTAAAAAATGTTCATGATAACATCATCTCAAACAACAACAAAATATATTTTCATTTATTCCTCTTTCTCTCCACAAGCTCATTCAGTCTTAAGCTAAAAGAGTTCAAAGCAACAATCAAATTATAGTCACCCATCACCATTTTTCTTTCATCATTCTTTCTGTGACAACTCAGAAAGCCCAAACTGCCCAAAGAGCTGGTGATCCATTTCTACAGAGGAATTATTGAGTCTCTCATCTGCATCTCCATAACTGTCTGGTTTGGCTCTGCAACCAAACAAGAGAAACACAGACTTCAACTGATAATTAGAACTGCAGGGGAAAAAAAAAACTTGCTACCAACCTCCCTTCCATTGAGGATCTGTATACTGCACCAGTCAAAAAGAGGGCTGTGAAAGTATCTACAGACCACTCACATCCTGGAGATAAATTGTTTAACTTCTACCCTCAAAACGATGCTATAAGGCACTGTACACCAGAACAACTAGACACAAGGACATTTTTTTCCCAAATGCCATCACTCTGCTTAAGAACTAATTCCCACAATTCTGTCAAATAATTTACTAAGACTGTATTACTATTATTCTTCACTTCCTTACTAGTATCTATCTCTTCCCACTTATTACTATAACAATGTTGCTTGTATCTTTCAATTTATATTGTTTTTATTTGTTTCCTAGTACGATTTGATAGCTTATTAGAAACCTTGACTATCACTAAGTGTTGTATCTTTTTATTCCTGATGAATGTATTTTATTCTCCTTATGTACACTGAGAGCATATACACGAAAGACAAATTCCTTGTGTGTCCAATCACACTTGGCCAATAAAGAATTCTATTCTATTCTAATTTTTATGAGTGTTGAGAAGGTGGGCTGGAGATTTAACATATTCACAAATATATCATTATATATATAGTGCAATGACCAAGATTCAAAATCATTCAATCATTAAAATAGAATCATCAGCAAAGAGAACTTATAAATGATCCAGAAAAGCTATTCTAACAAAAAGCCATCCTGTATTCCATACCAGGGTTAGGCATTGTATATTAATGAATGGTTATAAAAATAGGGAAATGGGTTGGGCAGAGGCAACTACAAATTTTTCAATAAGCTAGTTCTGATTAACTCAGGATTTTACGAGAGGGGAAAATAATTTATACTTTGGTGAGTGGGTTTGCCCCGACTTTGGATTTGGGTCTCTTAAAATAAGACATAAGAGAGAATCCATGGAAATCCAAATGATTCAAGAAATTAAGCAGGTCCTGCAATATAGGAGTAACTGAAAGAAAAGAAGAAGAGTGTGAGGACTACAAATGGAAGGAATGCAACTCCATCACACTGAATGACTTAGGAGCTGTGTTGAAAGACAGCGTTATATGGGATATTATTGTGGCAATGGTGACTATACCAATGAGGTGGTCTCCTGGCCTGTAATAGCTCCGTAGTTTTCTTCCCTCGTGTTCCTCCAAACTCAGCAGGCACTTCATTCTCAGCTTCCCAGAGACTGGCTGGGACATCAACAGGAACAGAAGCAGAAGGAGGAGGTCCATAATTCATGGGGCTGAATCAACCCCCTTCCTATTTCTAAGGAAGAAGAAGAGAGTTTGAAGAATTGAAAGCACCATTCAAAGATGGAAATGAGGGTGACTTTCTTGACTGAGAGAGAAATAAACAGAACTTCACCTGGAAAAGAGAGAAAGGAAAGGTACATTCAATAAGTGCAATACCTGAATGTCCCAAAATTTGTGCCACACAGAGTGTGACCTGAGACATTTATCCTTTTCTCAGATCCCTTTCAAGTTGCTTCAGTCTGATGTTTACATCAAAGGCGATCACTGGAGGAATATCAGGAGAGATTTCACAGACCAGGATTTTAATAATACCATATGAAGCAATATCTCCTCTGGGAATCCTTAACTACTTCTGGGCTTCTGGAGAAGTTGGAGAAAAGCATATTGAATAATCATAGATATACCCCTAGATGGCACTATCTGAAGAGGTTGTGGTCCTTCCTTTCTGAACATGTCTAGATGCTGAAGAAAGAAAGTTGACACCCAGGAAATTGGGTGTTGTCCTTCAATGTACTCTCTTGTCTCGAGAGACTCCTGGGGAAGGTCACCCAGAACTATAGAGTTTGGTTCCATCTTAGTGTCAGACCTGGAAGCCATCTTTTACATTTGGGCCTTCTGGCCCGCCACATTTTCTACTGTGGGAAAATGGGAGGGGGATTGCATAGAGTATGGGTGATATGTAGTCAAAATAACATTCTTTTCTCTTAGAATCAAGGCCACCTTGCCCTGCAGCTGCAATGAGGTGACTGGGAGGCATCTCCAGTTTTGAATAGTGCCTGATTGGATCATGTGATTGAAATGTGGGTGATGGGCAGGGACTTGAATTTCCTTTTGGGTGGGGAAAACCTGGAAACTTTTTGATTTGGGTTTTCCCAGATGTGCCAATATGACATCTCTAATAAAATGGAACTTTGAGGAAATTCAAGCTTTGGAGTCTTCTTTCATTGGAGGTGTTACTTGGAACACTGACATTTAGGTTGATGATGCTTAATTCTAATACTGCCTGTCTTCTAATGTTAAGGAAGAAATCTAGATCTGTTCCAGTCGGGTTTCAGGCCCGGGCACAGCACGGAAACGGCATTGGTCGCATTGGTAGATGATCTCTAGAGGGCTCGGGACAGGGGTTGCTCCTCTGTTCTGGCCCTGTTAGACCTCTCAGCGGCTTTTGATACCATCAACCATGGTATCATGTTGCACAGGTTGGAAGAGTTGGGGATCAGGAGCACCGTGTTATGGTGGTTCTCCTCCTTTCTCTCAGACCAGTCACAGTTCATGTTGGCAGGGGGGCAGAGGTCGACCTCGAGGCCTCTTATATGTGGAGTGCCTCAGGGGTCGGTCCTCTCGCCCCTTCTGTTCAACATTTATGTGAAGCCGCTGGGAGAGATCATCCATGGCTTTGGGGTGAAGTACCATCAGTACGCTGATGACACCCAGCTGTACATCTCCACCCCAGGCCACCCCAACGATGCCCTTGAAGTGATGTCCCAATGCCTGGAGGCTGTGCAGATCTGGATGGGGAGGAACAGGCTCAAGCTCAACCCTTCCGAGACTGAGTGGCTGTGGTTCCTGGCATCCTGATATAGTCAGTTGACTCCATCACTGACTATCAGGGGCGAGTCTTTGGCCCCCGCGGAGAGGGCGCGCAATCTGGGAGTCCTCCTGGATATGCAGCTGTCCTTGGAGGAACATCTGACGGCTGTAGCCAGGGAGACCTTCTGTCAGGTTCGCCTGATTCACCAGTTGCGGCCCTTTCTTGATCAGGATTCCCTGTGCACAGTCACTCACGCCCTCATCACCTCTCGCCTGGACTACTGCAATGCTCTCTACATGGGGCTCCCCTTGAAGAGCACCCGGAGGCTCCAACTGGTCCAGAATGCGGCCGCACGGGTAGTCACGGGAGCCACATGGCACTCCCATACAACACCTCTCCTGCGTGAGCTGCACTGGCTCCCAGTGGTCTTCCGGGTGCTCTTCAAGGTGTTGGTTATCACCTTTAAAGCACTCCATGGCATAGGACCTAGTTATCTTCGAGACCGCCTGCTGCTACCGACGGCCTCCCATCAACCTGTGCACTCCCACAGAGAGGGCCTCCTCGGGGTGCCATCAGCCAAATAATGTAGGCTGGTGACCTCCAGGGGGAGGGCCTTCTCTGTGGGGGCACCTACCTCTGGAATCTCTGCCCCCAGAGATAAGGAGAATCCAAGACCTCGGTGTCTTCTGCTGTGCCCTTAAAACCTTCTTTTTCCAGCAAGCCGGGCTGGCCTAACACTTTTTAAAATGTTTTTAATTGTCTGTTATTGTTTTTAATCATGGGGCCAAATTTATATATATCTTTTTAATTGTATTTTAATGTTTGTAGTTTATTTTTTTACTTGGCTGTTCACCGCCCTGAGTCCTCAGGGAGAAGGGCGGTATATAAATTTAAAAATCAATCAATCAATCAATCTGTAACTGTGAACCCTGCCTACTGTTAAGAATAGGACGTGTTTGTAATTTACTTTTCTATTAGATCTCCATATATTAATCACAAATTGGAAGTGATTTTAAAATTGCTCATGCGATAGTGAAATTTCATTTGCCTTAGAAATATCAACTTTGGGGTGATCTTTGAGACAAAGAGTCTGGAAATAGATAATTGGCCAACTGTATCATTGGGTAAATATGGAATATATTATGGGGATAGACTTTTTTTTTCTTTCTACTTGCCCTTCAGTATTCATGTAAGACAACGAGAACCTTTATACTTTGAAGTATCTGTTTACTAAACAAACAGTAGGCAGTATGATGTCCCCCTTGGATTCCTCCTCAGAGGTCAGCTCAAGGGAGATTTGACCGGGCATGTCGTGGTGAGACAGTCAGGAATTAGTGGGCTCTGATGAGCCCTGCGAAATCTCGGGCTGACGAACCGCTGCAGAGGGGTCTTTGGACTGGATCTCTCCTGTAGGGACAGGGAAGAAAGAGAGGCACCTCAGAAGACCAAGTGGAACAGACAAGTTCTTTGGAGGTCAGAGGAAATTCTCTCTGACTCTGCAGTGAGGGGCGGTCTCCATTAAGACCGCCAGTAAGCTGGGGTAACAGGACCAAGCACTGTGCAGGAGTGGAGAATTGAGCGGAATATTGATGCTGGGTGAGTGACATCTAACTCATAGGGAGAAAGAAAAAAAAAGAGGATTTTCAAAATAATTGTAAATATCCTGGCACTATAACAGCGGCTAATAAGCGTGGTAAAGGACGGAAGAAGAAGATTAAGGTGGAAGTTATAAAGTGACAAAACCCGATCAGAATTTTTTTTTTTCAATTTACGTATTTGGAGAACTTTAAAAAAAAATTAGAAGAATTAAGAACCTGAAAAGATTCTTCTTTAATTTGAGAACTTTAAAGGGAGGAAGATTAAAGAATGAAGAAAAACCTGTAATAGAAAGGACCGGTTAATGACTCTAAATTGAAACTAAATTGGAATGTAACGTGGAATTTGGAGTATGCAATCTGGACTGAATTTTAAATTTATTTTGTGCATATAAAGGTGAAAAAGAAGAAGAAGAAAAATTAAATAAGTAAAAACTGTTTAAAGCGGACTGCAAACAAAATGGATACTTTTCAAACTTGTTGATTGTAATAGTGGATTGTAGAGAGCCATCTGTGAGGGGGAAAAAAGAGGATTACAACATAACTTCAATTGGAATAATATCAATCTAGGAATAACAAAATGGTGCAGGAACTTAAGGAAATGATGAAAATGATGTACTTATCATTGAAAATGGAAATAAGGGAAATGACCACAATGTTACATGGAAAATTGAAACTTGATGACCAAAAAATTGACTTATATTCAAGCTGACAAAGAAATAACTAATGAGAAGCAAGAAAAAGACATTGACAACAAAGAAGAAGACAAAGACAAGGAGATTGATTATGGAAAATTAAATGATTATGTGGGTAGTAATAATAAAAAGGAGAGCTTTAAAAATTACATTGGGATTAACAAGGGAAGAAATAGAAAAAGGGGAAAGAAACAAAGAAAGAAAAGAGGGTGGAATAGAAAGAATATAAAAAAAATTAAATGATTACACTGGGATTATCAGTGAGAACATAAGAAAAGGGGTAAAGGGATGGAAGAAATGGGAAAGACACAGCAAAATAGAAGAGTTTATGATCTTAAAAAACAAAATGATTATCCTGGGACTAACAGTGGAAAGATAAGAAGAAGGGAAAAGAGAGTTCAGGATTTTAAAATATAAAAGAAAAGAAGGGGAAAGAAAAAGAAAACAAAATATAAAGGGAGAAAGGGAGAAAGAAATGGAAGAGGAACATGGGGTAAATGAAATGAATACTGGAGAAAAGATGAAATTGTATTTTTAATGAAGTGATTTTAAACTATATGGATGTATGATGAATGTAATAATTGGAATATTTTTTTAATTAATGAAGGGGACTGTAATAACTGGAATATTCTTAATATTCTATATTTGGAATTTAACTAAATAAGAAAAGACAGCTGAAATGATATTGGATTATGAATTAATTAGATATAATTAACTGGTTTTTATAAAAATGTTGAAGTGTATTATTTGGAACAGCTGATAAAGAAAAAATTATTTGAGACTGGAACAAGAGATTCTAAGAAAAAATTAGGAATTGTATTATGTTGTATGAGTTTAAATTTAGGGGTACTGGAGTAAGATTGATACTTAATTGATTTTTTATTATTTATTTATTTGTTTTATTTATTATTTAAACTTGTATGCCGCCCTATCTCCGAAAGGACTCAGGGCGGCTCACAACAATAAAAACAAGCAAAATCAATGTAAAAATACCCAATAAGATTATAAAAAGACTATTAAAATCCCATTTAAAACCCCTTCAGTCCAAACCAGCCAGGCGAAATAACCATGTTTTAAGGTCACGGCGGAAAGAGCGAAGGTTAGGGGCCACCTGGAGCTCCAGGAAGAGCTGATTCCACAAGGTAGGTGCACCCACAGAGAAGGCCCGCTCCCTAGGGGTCAGGGCTCCCTGGTTTCTACTAATATGTTGAATTGTATTATTTGGAATAGCTGATAAAAGAATCATTGGTGATTAGAATAAGAAAATTTAAGGAAATAATTGGGGATTGTACAATGTTATATGGATATAAATTTAGGGGTTCAAATTTTAAGGAAAGAAAATAAAATTTGAACTATAATAGGATGAGACGTTATGATGAAGGGTAATATTGGTTTCTTAAAATTAGAGAGAATAAATGCTATGAGAAAAATTGGACATATAAAATTGTGTTAAAGATGAACAAAAATCTGTACAAATTTAAGACCGGGCCAATATTCTGTTCAGAAAAAATGTATTGTATGTTTGTTTGTGTGTTTAAAAACTAAAAAAAAACTTTACCAAAAAAAAAAAAAAAGAAGTCAGCTCAAGGGAGGATGAGCTCATTCCTAGCACATCAGGAACTGGGTTCATTAATGGTTCTGAACACCTGGCCAAAAGAGTTTTAGACTTTCCCCAGTTTCAGCTGGGAAACGTTTTCCAAAAACGACTCTAAAATCACCTCTTTGCTGCATATTACAAAAGATTGCAAAAAATAAAGATTTTATAAAGTTGGAAAGATGTGGTGTTCTATCTTTTTAAATGGACTGAAGAGGATCCCACCCACTGACTGGTAAACTTGTTTCAAACATTGGTTTGTTTGCTTGTTTGCTTGTTTGTTTGTTTGTTTGTTCATTCATTCAGCTTATTTGCCACCCATCTTGTTTCGAAACAACTCTGGGAAACTTATACCATTAAAATCATAAAAGAAAAATAAAATAATTAAAATGGAAACTACAATCAAAATAGAATTATACTTAAAAAATAGGGAGGGAAGGAGCTGGATATGTGGGGGCTGGGATTGCCTCTTAGTTCATCAACCATCTCCATTGTGATGCTCCATCATTGGGATCGGAAGCTATCTACAGAATCAGGACTTAAAGCTTAAGGAACAAAATATGGTATTTTATTTGATGCCCATAATATCCAAAATTTGAGGTAAAGTTCTGTCCCCAGTGAAATGGAAGTTCAACCCCTTGCAATGAAGGCCTCTCTACTCACCCTTTATTTTGTTTTGTTTTGTTCAATTTCGTCATCGTTTGAGACTACAGTTGAAGTGTAGATATGTAGTAAGGTGATGTCCCAGAGGTGCTTTTTTCAAGAGGTAATTGGACTGTTTTGTTTTTCTTTGAAGACATTTCACTTTTCATCCAAGAAGCTTCTTCAGCTCTAACTGGAGGGTGGGGAATGGAAGGATTTATACTCCTTGCAGACATCTGGTCATTTGCATCCTTTTAGAGCAGGAGTGTCAAACTCGGTGGCAAAACGTAACATATTGGGACTTTTTTCCCCTTCACTAAACCAGGTGGGCGCAGGGCCAACACTTAACGCATCCGGCCCGCAGGCCACAAGTTTGACACCCCTGTTTTAGAGAGTCATTGAGGCCACTTGGAAGTTGATCTGTGTTCTCAGGATCACCTTAGTAGTGCAAATGGGTGTGGAGCCTTCTTGGAACTGCTGAGAGGACTGTGTTGAGGACTGGAGATAGATGATGTTGTATCCCTCACCCTCACCCCAATCTGGGAAGTCTTGTCTCCTCTGAAGGTACATTATGTTAACATAAGTATATCATTTCTTATCTTGTCCTTCACTAGTTTCATCACAATTTATATTATTAATTAATTTAATTTACACTTTGATAATTATCTTAAATTAGTCTTACATTCTTTGTATGTTTATTTCTTTTGATTTTAAATAACCTTGTCAAAACAAGCATACAAACTCAATAATAACTGCAATAAATAATTAAGTGTTAAGAGCTTAAAAAACTACTTCAGGATCAGATACTGACTTTTATCATTAAATGTTCCTTAGTATTTAGATCTGGTCTCAGGATGATAATGTAGCACTTGGGGAAGAAGATGCAGCCCAGCAGGCCAGCCCCAGAAGCCAAGATGGAGAAAACCTGCACGGCCACCATGTATTTCCCTTTGGTGCTCAGGTAGGTGGGCAGGAAGGAGATCCAGACGCTGCAGAAGACCAGCATGCTGAAGGTGATCAGTTTGGCTTCGTTGAACGCCCCAGGCAGGTTCCTGGCCAGGAAAGCCACTGTGAAGCAAATGGCAGCAAGGAAACCCATGTAGCAGAGAACCACATAAAACATGGTCACAGAGCCTTCATTGCACTGAAGGATGATCACTCCCGATTGGGAGTGCAGGTCAAAATCAGGAAATGGAGGAGAAACTCCCAGCCAGATTGCACAAATGACAATTTTTCCAGCAGAACCAGAAAGGATGATGGAGTTGGCCAAGCTCTTCCCCAACCATCTCCTCACCCTGTTCCCTGGTTTTGTGGCCAGGAAGGCCAGCACTACCATGATTGTTTTGGCTAACACACAAGATACAGCTACTGAGAAGATGATGCTGAATATTGTTTGTCGGAGAAGGCAGGTGGCTTTCCTTGGTCGGCCAATGAAGAAAAAGGAGGACAAGAAGCAAAGCAAGAGGGAAACCAGGAGGATGTAGGACAGGTCCCGGTTGTTAGCTTTGACAATGGGAGTTTCTAAGTATTTAAGGAATATGACTAAAACAAAGCCTGTTGTTAGAAACAAGAGTACAGCAAAGGAGACCAGGATGATGCCCAGAAGTTCTTCATAGGACAGGAAGGTTATTCTTTTGGGGATACATTGGATTCTGTCATCAGTGGGATATTTGTCATCTGGGCACTTGGTGCATTTTTCAGTATCTGAGAAAACATTAAGTAATATTATTTCTACAGTCTCTCCTTTCACATTCCAAGAAAGACCTTCTTTGGATTACAATTTTGGATTACAACATACTGGGAGACAGGAAAGCCAGAGTTTCTCTGGTGTCACCCACCTTCCTGTGTGGAGATGGTCCCCTCCGGACAAGGAATACAATCGTAGCAGCAAATTGGTTCTTCTTTCCGAGCCCGTTTTACAAATCCAGGGTGACATTTCTCCACACATTTGGACTGAGGCAGAGACTATGCACAAAAACAAAATTCATTCCAAAATATCTGCCAAATCCACCTTCTACCGCATAGCTCCCAGTGACCAGTAAGATCCCACAGAGTTGGCCTCCTCCGGATCCCATCAGCTAAACAATGCCGGCTGGTGGGCCCGCAGGGGAGGGCCTTCTCTGTGGGTGCCCCAGCTCTCTGGAACCAGTTACCTCCTGAGATCCAGACCATTCCCACCCTATTGGCCTTCCAAAAAGCAGTGAAGACCTGGCTTTTCCAGCAGGCCTAGGCCGTTGATCTCGCTGTTGCGATCTGGTGAGATCCCTCCATGAATGGTGTGAATGGGTTTTAATTGTTTTAATGTTTTAATTTTTAATGTTTTTATATATGGTTTTTAAATGCATTGTAAGCCGCCTTGAGTCTTCGAAGAAAGGCAGCATCCAAGTTGAACAAATAAATAAATAATAAATAAATAAATAATTTTTTATTTCTTAGATTGACTGATTAAAATGAAACTGTGCTTAAGAAAGACACTTGTGAGCAATAGATCAGAAAAACATAAAATATTGTAAAGCCCCTCCCCTTTGAAAATAATCCAAATTCTTGTTCCACTTAAGATATAAAGAAAAAATTCCTCACAAACTACGGCTGCCAAATTCAAATGAGGTATTATTGAGTTATATCTGTACATTTATATTTTCAATTCACACATCTGCCATGCTGGTGAAATAAGACTAAACATTACTGCCTAGTTTCTAGAATTATAGTGAGGACGAATAGAGATGAAATCATGAGAACATGTCACTCAAAAAGGTTAAGTCAGGCATCTTTTGCTGCAGCACATGGGACATGAGTATGAGCCCTGTGTGGGAAAGGGATATTTCTAAGGCCAAGTGAGGTATTCAAGACAAGGCCCTTTCCATTGAAGAATTACAGTTTTGTTGTTAATTGCTAGTTGTGTCCAACTCTTGGATAATTCTTTGTTTTAATGTAAGACAATCAAGATAAAAAATTGCATTCAAAGGGTTTTTAGATGGCTTACAAGCCAAAGACCAAATATAAGTAGCATTATATTACAAATTGACCCTCATTATTACAAATATCAAGAAGGACTTGGGAGGTGGGCAGTCAAGGCAAATTTAAGTCTTTCATTTTTCTAAATTAAGGTATTATCTCAAATTGGACAAGTCATTGTGGTTCCATTTTCATTAAACACCTTGGATCACCTTCCTATCAGCAGAAGGTCTATCCCAGTGGGGTGAAACAAAGACATGAATAACTGTGGTCAGATATGGGCTGTTAAAAATAATATCTGAGCCTCCTCTTTCAGGGGACACTAACACCAACCATATAGACCAAGAAAAGTTACCAATATTTTCAACCACCTTGTTGAGCAACTTTAGCCGTGAAAGAGCATCTTGGTTGATAATAAGCCTCTGTCTTTCCAAACTCCCCAGTTGCTCTTCAATAGGATCCTCCTTGGGAAAAAGTAACCAACTTATGATACTCAGATCTGCTGCTACATTTCCACTTTGGTCCAAGTACAGTTTCTCCCAGGAAAAATTGCAAAACTCATTCTTCTCCAGAAAGGGATGGAACTAGAATTGAAACATCCAGGAATTTTGAAAGCAACTTGAAACATCCTAAAAGGGGGAGCAATTTTAAAGCTGAGCTAGTGAATAAGAGATGTTGAGTCCCCTCTTCACTATTTGCCTGAATAGCAATAACACTTAGACTTATATACCACTTCACACTGCTTTTACAGCCCTCTCTAAGTGGTTTATAGAATCAGTATATTGCCCCCCAAAATCTAGGTTTTACAACATTGATAGGAAGGAAGGCTGAGTCAACCTTGAGCTGGTCAGGATCAAACTCCTGGAAGTGAGCAGTGAGTTAGGGTTAGGGTTACGGTTAGGGTCAATGCAAAGACTGAGTATCCATCAGTCTGAAAGGCTTTAACTGGATTCCTGCAGTGAGGAGGGGTTAGGCGAAATTCTCCCAGGTTTAGCTGCAATTTATGTATATAAAATTCTATCATGCTAACTACAAACACATAAGTACAGGAATTTATTTACAATGTATACATTTTAAATGATTTTATAATAGCAATGTTTAATATCAAAACATAATTGTCTCAGTGCCTGCTCTTTGGAACATCATCCTGTGAACTAAATCTGGCCTCTGTTTGGCCAAACCTGTTGGGTTTTTGTAGAACAATGGTTCTCCTATACCAGTTTGGATTTTTTTAAAATAAGAAATAGGATTGATGGATCCTTGTCAGGACTCCATACCTGCCATGGCTCTAGCCTTGCAGCCCCCAATCTCTCTTTCTTCTCTGTTTTTCTCCTCCAAGATATTGAGGAATATGCAACATTTAAAACATGGGCCAGAGTCTTAGCAACAGTATAAAAACGGTGGTCATTTTTTATCTGAATTCTATTCTTTTTCTCTTGCATATCCAGTGGTGCTATCTGGGTGCATCGTCTCCGGCCCTTGACGGAAAGGACATGCTTTGAAAAAGAACAGTGAAAAGACTGGTCTTCAAATTTGGAATCCTTAAAAAGATTGGGTTGAAAGGCTTCATCATTTGGCCATTTTCTTTCCTGAAAAGCAAAGACCCAAATGCTATGGATATATTTGAAATCTGTACGCCTTGACATTGACACTTTCCCCACAATTGTGGTGATCCAGACTTTCCCTTCAATCGGTCCTGACAAACCTTCAATTATTAACTGGATGTGTAGAACTCTTTCCACAATGGAAGCAAATTCTATGAAGTGAACAAAGACATTGACTTTTCTCCACTTAGAGATGGCATTTCTGAGAGGTTCTGTAGCTCTAGTCATTGAGAATTGTTGTGAGATAACTACACAAATTCCATTTCTGACAAGCATAGGAGTGAAAGTTCTCATGAAATTCTCTCCCTCCTCTGTGTCTGGTGGAAAGAGACCTATCAAAGTCCATCTGAAATGAAGCAGTAGTTGGACAATTCCTGGATACTGGATCCCATTTTTTGGAAGCATCTGATGGAAAAAAGGCATTTGACTTTTATCACTCAAAGCCTCTGAAACAATTCCATAACTGATCTGAAGAAGCAATGAAGAATGGTGTATTATGTTTATATCAGATCAAGTCCAAAATGTAAGCTTTTAACACATCCAGTGTGGTTCTCACAAACATATTAGAATAGTCCTGCAGTCACCAACTGGTGGTCCACGGACCACTGGTGGTCTGCGACAAAATTTTGGTGTTCTGCAGGAAAATTATTTGCATTTTTTATATTGCACTAAATACTATCTTTTTAAAAATTTCATATTAGTGGTCCACGGGATTTAAAATTATGGATTTGGTGGTCCCTGAGGTCCGAAAGGTTGGAGACCCCTGGAACAGTCTAATGTTCCTAACTCTTAAGCCATATCAAGATAAAGAATACAAAATGCAAAATATTAACAAGATTGAATATAATCTTTTGTATAATCTGGAGTCTAAGATACTGCTCTTTCTGTTTCTAATAAAATTGACATTCATATAAGAGATGTGCCATGTCTTCTATCTTTAGAGCACTACAAGTGCAAATCAATTCATTTTAGAGATTTGCTTAAATGTTCCATATTTGACATTGTGTCCAGCTCTTCAAGTCTTGCTTGAGTAAATATTTAGGCCTCCCCCACACTCTGGATCCCAATCCCTAGCCATGACAATGGCCATGAGAAAAGCAGTTCATGATTTCCATAGAAAAGGTATGATTGAATCTAATACCCACCCACCAACAACCTGCTCACTGTGCCAGATAGAGAAACAAAAAAACAAACCTGTGGGACTTTGTAGGTGCCTACTAATGTTGACATCTGAATGGAGATGTCATCAAGACATCCATCAAGAACAGCCACCAAGTTGTCCTTCCTTCCACAGCTGTAGTTGGGAACATTGGCTTCTCCAGTTGAGAGCATGTCCAGTAAGGCATCTGAAGTGCCAAGGGTGTTGAAATAGTTGTCATGGATGTTGTAGCCAAGTGTGAGATTGTACAAAAGCTGAGATTTCTTATTGACTTGTTGAATGGCAAAAATGAAGTTTAGGATTATTGCTGGATCAGTAAATGAACTACTGTAAAAAATGTTCATGATAATATCATCTCTAAGAACAAAAACAACAAAATATATTCTAGTTTGTTCCTCTTTCTCTCCACAAGCCCATTCAGTCTTAAGACAAAAGTGTCCAATATAAGAATAAAGTTATAGTCACCCATCACCATTTAATTGTTATGAGTGTTGAGAAGGTGGGATGGAGATTTAATATTTAAAATATATCATTATTTGTGATAGTGCTCATTTTTAATTTGTGAAACGACCAAGATTCAAAATCATTCAATCATTAAAATAGAATCATCATCAAAGAGGACTAATAAATGATCCAGAAAAGCAATTCTAAAAATAAGCCATCCTCTATTCCATACCAGGGTCAGGCATTGAATATCAATGAATGGTTATAAAAATAGGGAAATGGGTGGGGCAGAGGCAACTACAAACTTTGCAATAAGCTAGTTGTGATTAACTCAGGATTCTACAAGAAGGGAAAATAATTTGGACTTTGGTGGGCAGTGTTGTTCCATCTTTGGATTTTGGTCTCTTAAAATAAGACATAGGAGAGAAGCTATGGAAATCTAAATGATTCAAGAAATTAAACAGGTCCTGCAATATAGGAGTAACTGAAAAAAAAGAAGAGTGTTAGGACTGCAAATGGAAGGAATGCAATTCCATCACACTGAATGACTTACGAGGGCGCTTGAGTATAAGGAGCTGTGTTGAAAGACAGCATTATTTGGGATATTATTGTGGCAATGGTGACTATACCAATGAGGTGGTCTCCTGGCCTGTAATAGCTCCGTAGTTTTCTTCCCTCATGTTCCTCCAAACTCAGCAGGCACTTCATTGTCAGCTTCCCAGAGACTGGCTGGGACATCAGTAGCAGCAGAAGCAGAAGGAGGAGGTCCATAATTCATGGGGCTGAATCAATCCCCTTCCTGTTTCTAAAGAAGAACAAGAGCATTCGAAGAATTCAAAGCACTATTCAAAAATGGAAATGAGAGTGACTTTCTTGACTGAGAGAGAGATAAACAGAACTTCACCTGGAAAGGAGAGAAAGGAAAGGTACATTCAAGAAGCACAGTCCCTGAATGTCCCAAAATTTGTGCCACCCAAAGTGTGACCTGAGTCATTTATCCTTTTCTGATGCAAGATCTCTTTCAAGTAGCTTCAGTTTGATGTTTACATCAAAGGCGATCACTGGAGAAATATCAAGAGAGATCTCACAGAGCAACATCTCCTCTGGGAATCCTGAACTACTTCTGGGCCTCCTTGTGCGGAGGAGAAGCTGGAGAAAAGCATAGTGAAAAATCATAGATATACCCCTAGAGAGCACTGGTTTGATGTGGTTGTGGTCCTTCCTTTCTGAACATGTCTAGAAAGTGATGCTGAAGAAAGATAGTTCGACACCCAGGAAATTGGGTGTTGTCCTTCAATGTAATCTCTTGTCTCCAGAGACTCCTTGTGAAGGTCACCCAGAACTATAGAGTTTGGTTCCACCTTAGTGTCAGACATGGAAGCCATCTTTTACATTTGGGCCTTCAGACTTGCCACATTTTCTACTATGGGAAAATGGGAGGGGGGATTGCATAGAGTAGAGGTGATTTGGGGACTCCTGGCATAGAGTAAGTGTGATATGGAATCAAAATAACATTCTTTTCTCAGAGAGTCAAGGCCACCTTGCCCTGCAGCTGCAATGAGGTGACTGGGAGGCATCTCCAGTTTTGGATGGTACCTGATTGGATCATGTGATGGAAAGATGGGTGCTTGAACTTGAACTTGGACTTGAACTTACTTTTGGTGGGGGGGAAACCTGGAAACTTTTTGATTCGGGTTTTCTCAGATGTGCCAATATGACATCTCTAATAAAATGGAACTTTTAGGAAATTCAAGCTTCGGAGTCTTCTTTCGTTGGGGCTGTTACTTGGAACCCTGACACTTAGGTCGATGATGCTTAATTCTAATACTGCCTGTCTTCTAATGTTAAGGAAGAAATCTGTAACCGTGAACCCTGCCTAATGTTACCAATAGGATCTTTTTGTAATTTACTTTTCTATTAGATCTCCCTGTATTAATCACAAATTGGAAGTGATTTTAAAATTGCTCATACAATAGTGAAATTTCATTTGCCTTAGAAATATCAACTTTGGGGTGATATTTGAGACAAAGGGTTTGGAAATTGATAATTGGCCAACTGTATCATGGGGTAAATATGGAGTATGTTATGGGGATAGACTTTTTTTTCTTTATACTTGCCCTTCATTATTCATGTTAGACATCGAGAACCAGGGGTGAAATGCTCCCAGTTTGGACCGGAGTGTCCGATCCAGTAGCAATGTTGGCGGATGGTTCGGAGAACCGGTAGCAAAAATTCCTGGGCCCCCCTGCCCCATGTCCAGCTAAGCCGCGCAATCAGAGACAAAGACCAATTACTCAGATATGACAGACTGCCTATTAAGGATTGATATATTTCCTTATCGAATACAGGATTTTGAATATTACTTTGCTTAAAATCCTGACTCATTGGTGTCTTAGCAGGCTTACAGAGTTCCATGTTGTAACATTTCAGCAATTGGCTAACTTTCTTGGCTTGCGAAATTTTGTAACCTTTACTAGTTTTAACTATGTCAAGACCCAGATAATGCTTAATTTCAACCAAATTCCTAATTCTGAATTTCTTTTGCAATACAGAAACAATTTCGGTTGCTTCATGTTCAGATTTGGTAATAATTGCTATATCATCAGTGAATAGCAATAATAGTGAAACTAAACCATCTTTCTCTCTCTTATACAAACTTGGATCAGCTATGCCAGCTACAAAACCCATAGTAACTAACTCATTGACAATGCATTTATTCCACTCATAACCTGACTGTTTCAAGCCATAAAGACTTTTCTTCAGTCTCCAGCAATCAGTCTTCCCATCAGTTTTCAAACCTAGTGACTTCTTCTTATAGATTGTATGTTGTAATGGCACATGCAGATATATAGTTTCAACATCTATATGGTTTATCATATATCTATTCTTCCTAGCCCATACTAATGATGCTCGCAACGTAGTCGCCTTCTGATTAGGTGCAAACATTTCATCATAGTCCTTATCTGACTGAGCAAATCCTTGAGCAACTAACCTTGCCTTATGGGTAACAGTCCCATCCACACCAGTTTTCAGTTTGTAAACCCTCTAGCAACCAATTGCATGCTCACCTGGTGGTAGCCTAAAGTTCTTGTAAACATCTAACTCCTTGAATAATTTCAGCTCTTTATCCATCGCTTTCTTCCAAGCTACCTGATCCTTTGGAGGATACAGTTTAATTTCATCAAAGTTAGAAGGCTCTGTGTTCACCTGACATACTACACTGGCTTGATACCTATCAGGTGGATGTCTATCTCGAGTTGAACTTCTAGGTAGCTCAGGACTCGATGTTGGTATCTCCTCTTCTACCTCCCCTATAACCTCCCCCTCCTTTACAGTAATAGCAGGTTCTTCCTCAACTTTCTCATCATCAAGAGTATCACTAAATATGCGATTATCAACAACAACACTACCATTTACCTTGTCGGATTCCTGTTCAAGCTTACTCCAACCAACATGCTCCAGGAACTTGGCACTAGCACTACAGAACACGCTAGTGGTACCTGGCACCCAAAATCTATGTATATGACCTGTGGTTGGATTCATAACCAACAAAAAACAGCTTCTTTGCTCTATGTTGACCCTTTCGCCTCAATTGCGAGGGAATATGAACCCATGCTGGGGCTCCAAATGTGTGCAAATAACTTAATTCTGGTCTTCTACCATGCCAACGTGTGAATGGTAGTTCAACAGTTGTTGAATTGACTACATTATTCAAGACATGGTTAGCACACATTATTGCCTCTCCCCAAAGTGACTCAGGCAAACCAGAATCAGATATCATGGTTCAAGCCATAGCCTGCAACGTTTGCCTTCTGCGTTCAATATACGCATTAAGTTGTGGTCTATAAGGGGCGGAAGGCTTGTGTTCAATGCCACCTTTCTGTAACATAGTTTCAGACCTTTTATTGGTAAACTCAGTACCATTGTCAGTTACCAGGCAAAGAACCTTGCGTTTCTTTTTCCTCTCAGCAAACTTCAGCCAGTTTGAAAAATGCTGGAATGTTTCTGCTTTGGTTTTCATAAGGTAACAGAAATCATAATGGGAAAAATGGTCTATTATGCTCAATATATAACAGGCTCCACCTAAACTAGGCTTTTGAGGTACAATGATATCTGCAAACACTACCTCCAAAAGTTCACTGGTTGTAAACCCATTAACTCTGTTTGCAGGGGTTACCTTATTCTTTTCTTGGCTACAAGCATTGCAGTTTAAATATTTTTTACAAGGTTTTAGTTTTATCCCATCAGATAATTCCACCATTTTCTTTAACGTCTTAAAATTTACACGTCCCAAATGCCTATGAAGCAAGTGAATTCATTCATCATGTGGCTTCGTGTTATCGTAAACTGAGTTAGCATTAGCCATGATTAATGGATCATCATTCAGAACAAACAAATCGTTTTCTAACTTTGCAGTAACACTTGTACCATCCTTTTCTATCAGACATTTATCTCCCCTAAATGTTACTACAAACCCAGCTTTTAACAATGCTTTTTACGGATAGCAAGTTAAATTGTAGTTTAGGTACATACAACATAGGTAAATGCTCATTTATACACGAGCAATATGCAGTACCTACTCCAGATGCTTTCATTTTCCATCCATTGGCTAATGATACATGTTGTTTACTCTTGGTCATGTTAACAAGCCTCTCTTTACTCCTAGTTATAGACTGTGATGCTCCACTGTCAACTACCCACAAATCATGGTTTACAGTTGTCGTTGAGCTGGATATAGCTAAACTAACATTCTTTTTAGCTCTCTGTTGACAACCAGTATTCAGTTTCTTGCCCTTTTTACAGAATCTAGCTATATGACCCTTAGCCCTACAAGAAAAACATTTCCTAACAGTATAGGCAGTTGAAGACAGGTTTTCTTTCTGTGGTTGTCTCTCTCTCAGTTGGTCTTTATCTTGCCTTCTTCTGGACTCTTCTAACAATCTTCTGGTTATGCCAGTCAATGTCAGTCCATCTCTGGTCAGGACTTCCAGTGAAGACACATAATCATCATAACTTCCATCCAAAGAAGAAAGAATAATATAAACCTGATGCGGCTCTGAGAAAATCAGCTCCTTTTCACGTAGCTCTTGTAAAGTTCCCTTCATAAACTCCAGATGAGCTAACATATCTCCACCTTTCAGAAGACGGGCTCTAAACAGTTTACGTGTAAGGTGTATCTGTGCACCCACACTATCACGAACATAAATCCTCTTCAAAGTGTCCCAACACCTGGCAGCACACTCCTCACCACGAATATGGACTAGCGGCTGGTCACTCAGTGTCAGCCCAATTATACAAAGAGCCCTTTCATTATCCCGGTTAAATTTGGCTATTTTCTTTGCATCTTCATCGTGTGCTGGATCCCAAGCAGTTACATCCGGTGGATCATGAACTACAGCCCATAGCCCTTCTTTACGCAGAAGTAGGCTGCATAGACCAGGAAACATTGTTAGTTCCATCCAACCGGGTTATCAGGAATATGCTGGTTGACTGTTCTTGTGCCATCTTCACGTGAACAATAAACCACAAAAACAGCTGTCTGGATATGGTACTGTGTATCCACACTAACTCTCAGTATCCTGGGCCCATAACCAGTGTTAAGGAATTTGCAGAGTAAACCTTGAATAGCAAGGGTGTGCACATGAAAAACTACTCTCTTGGTTGAGAGTAGTTATGAATAAGCACAGTCACCACACAGATACACTGAGTTGCGTTATAGTTTACTTTCAGGAAAAAGTAAAGCATAGTCCAATAAACAGTCTAGGTCATACACATATAAATCAGGCAATAATGAATAACAAAGTCTTCTTACCAGTCGTCATAGTCATACATAATTAACAGCAATAAACAGTTCTTCTGGATTTGCAAACAGTACCATACAGAGATATCAGAGAGGAAGAACAGCAAAAAGAACAAGCCATGTGTCAGCACTTCAAGCTGTATTTACTCTAGTGCTGATATAAGAAGGAGAAGCGGAGGCATCTGGAAAGGGATGTTTGACTTTTCACCTACTTATTTTCCCTGGAGATAATATCCCCTAGGATATGGGATGGGAGGGGGGAAATTCCTTTGAGCTGGAGCGGTAGATTACGGTAGAATGACTTGGAAGATGGCCAATGAGTGCAGGGGAGTGGGGAATGGAAAGGGAGAGTTTTGGGTGTGGAAGCCAGTGTTGGATTCAATGGAGTCAGATTTTAGAATGTTGTGCTTAATAAATAGGAGTTTTCCTTCAAAGACTTTGTCTGAAATGCAATTTATTTGAGACGACCTCGAAACTTGACACCATGTTTCTAGCTCTCTCTTAAGGACATTGGCAACAGAGCTAACCAGGACAAAGTATGATGCAATACAGCAGTCTTAAAGCTATACAATACAATAGAATACACTTCAAACATACATTGATGGTTTATATATTGCCAACCCAACAAATTAGGTAATAGTCATATTCCTAAAAAACCCACTGATTGGTAAACTTGTTTCAAACATTTGTCTGTTTATTTATTCAGTCAGTCAGTCCTATACAATAATAAAATCTCCTTTCTTATCTTGTCCTTTCCTAATTTCATGACAATTTAAATTATTAATTCATTTATTTTACACTTTGATGATTATCTTATGTTAGTCTTACATTTTTTGTATGTTTATTTCTTTTGATTTTAAATAACCTTAATTGTCAAAAGAAGCATACAAACTCAATAATAACTGCAATAAATAATTAAGTGTAATGAGCTTAAGAAACTACTAAATAATCAGATACCGACTTTTATCATTAAATGTTCCTTAGTATTTAGATCTGGTCTCAGGATGATAATGTAGCACTTGGGGAAGAAGATGCAGCCCAGCAGGCCAGCCCCAGAAGCCAAGATGGAGAAAACCTGCACGGCCACCATGTATTTCCCTTTGGTGCTCAAGTAGGTGGGCAGGAAGGAGATCCAGATGCTGCAGAAGACCAGCATGCTGAAGGTGATCAGTTTGGCTTCGTTGAAGGCCCCAGGCAGGTTCCTGGCCAGGAAAGCCACTGTGAAGCAAACAGCAGCAAGGAAACCCATGTAGCAGAGAACCACATAAAACATGGTCACAGAGCCTTCATTGCATTGAAGGATGATCACTCCTGATTGGGAGTGCAGGTCAAAATCAGGAAACGGAGGAGAAACTCCCAGCCAGATTGCACAAATTATAATTTTTCCAGCAGAACCGGAAAGGATGATGGAGTTGGCCAAGCTCTTCCCCAACCATCTCCTCACCCTGTTCCCTGGTTTCGTGGCCAGGAAGGCCAGCACTACCATGATTGTTTTGGCTAACACACAAGACACAGCTACTGAGAAGATGATGCTGAACATTGTTTGTCGGAGAAGGCAGGTGACTTTCCTTGGTCGGCCAATGAAGAAAAAGGAGGACAAGAAGCAAAGCAAGAGGGAAACCAGGAGGATGTAGGACAGGTCCCGGTTGTTAGCTTTGACAATGGGAGTTTCTAGGTATTTAAGGAATATGACCAAAACAAGGCCTGTTGTTAGAAACAAGAGTACAGCGAAGGAGACCAGGATGATGCCCAGGTGTTCTTCATAGGACAGGAAGGTTATTCTTTTGGGGATACATTGGATTCTGTCATCCGTGGGATATTTGTCTTCTGGGCACTTGGTGCATTTTTCAGTATCTGAGAAAACAGTAAGTATTATTATTATTTTAGTCTCTCCTTTCACATTCCAAGAAAGACCTTCTTTGGATGACAGCTGATACCGAGAGACAAGAAAGCCAGAGTTCCTCTGGTGTCACCCACCTTCCTGTGTGGAGATGGTCCCCTCTGGACAAGGAATACAATCGTAGCAGCAAATTGGTTCTTCTTTCCGAGCCCGTTTTACAAATCCAGGGCGACAATTGTCCACACATTTGGACTGAGGCAGAGACTAAGCAGAAAAACAACATTCATTCCAAAATATCTGCCAAATTTTTATTTATTAGATTGATTAATGATTAAAATAAAAAGAAAGTGTGCTTAAGAAAGACACTTCTGATCAATAGATCAGGAAAACATAAAACATTGTAAAGCCACTCACTCCCCTTTGAAAATATTTCAAATCCTTGTTAAGATAGAAGGAAAAGAATCCTCACAGACTAGGGCTGTCATTTTCAAATGAGATGTTATTTATTTATATCTGTACATTTATATTTTCAATTCATACAGCTGCCATGCTGGTGAAATAAGACTAAACATTACTGCCTAGTTTCTAGAACTATAGTGAGGATGAGTGGAGGTGAAATCATGAGAACATGTCACTTAAAAAGGGTGAGCCAGGCATGTTTTCCTGTAGCCTATGGGACATGAGCATGAACCCTGTGTGGGAAAGGGATATTTCTAAGGCCAAGTGAGGGATTTAAGACAAGGTTGTTTCCATTGAAGAATTACAGTTTTGTTGTTAGTTGTTACTTGTGTCCAACTCTTTCAGCCCCCAAGAACCATAGAGCTCCAGGACCCCCTGTCCTCCACTGCCTCCCAAAATTAGAATTACAATTAGATGACATGGAAAGACAGACCCAAGTTTATTTACTACTTAAATTTGGAGAATTCTTTGTTTCAGTGGAAGACTTAAGGTAGCTGACAATCAAAATAAACAATTGCATTCAAGGGGTTTTTAGATGGATTAGAAGCCAAAGATCAAATCTAAGTAGCATTTCATTACAAATTGACCCACATTGTCTCATTATTTCAAGAGTCAAGAAACTTTTTTGGGGTGGTCAAAGTCATTTTCAGTCCTTCATTTTTCTAGTTTAAGGCATTATCTCATATTGGACAAGTCATTGTGGTTCCATTTTGATTGAACACCTTGGATGACCTTCCTAGCAGCAGGAGGCCTATCTCAGTGGGGTGAAACAGAGGCATGAATAACTGTGGTCAGATATGGGCTGTTAAAAAATATCTGAGCCTGCTCTTTCAGGGGACCCTAATATCAGTCATATAGACCGAGAAAAGTTACCAATATTTTCAACTACCTTGTTGAGCAACTTTAGCCGTGAAAGAGCATCTTGGTGGATAATAAGCCTCTGTCTTTCAAAACTCCCCAGTTGCTCTTCGATGGAAACTTCCTTGGAGAAAAGTAACCAATTTATGATATTCAGATCTGCTGCTACATTTCCACTTTGGTCCAAGTATAGTTTCTCCCAGGAAAAATTGCAAAACTCATTCTTCTCCAGAAAGGGATGGAACTAGAATTGAAACATCCAGGAATTTTCAAAGCAACTTGAAACATCCTAAAAGGAGGAGCCATTTTAAAGCTGGCTAGTGAATAAGAGATGTTCAGTCCCCTCTACAATATTTGCCTGAATAACAATAGCACCTAGACTGATATACCACTTCACAGTGCTTTTACAGCCCTCTCTAAGTGGTTTATAGAATCAGCAACAATCTGGGTACCAATTTAATTTAATTTAATTTAATTTAATTTAATTTAATTTAATTTAATTTAATTTAATTTAATTTAATTTAATTTAATTTAATTTAATTTAATTTAATTTAATTTAATTTAATTTAATTTAATTTAATTTAATTTAATTTAATAATTTAATTTAATTTAATTTAATTTAATTTAATTTAATTTAATTTAATTTAATTTAATTTAATTTAATTTATGCTGCCCATCTCCGAAGACTCAGGGCATTTTACCAACTTGGACAGGATGGAAGGCTGCGTCAACCTAGAGCTGGTCAGGATCGAACTCCTGGCAGTGACCAGTGAGTTAGGGTTAGGGTTAGGGTTAGGGTTAGGGTTAGGGTTAGGGTTAAGGTTAGGATTAGGGTTAGCGTTAGTGTTAGCATTAGGATTAGCATTAGCATTAGCATTAGCATAATTGCCACGACTAAATGCAAAGACTGAGTAGCCATCAGTCTGAAAAGCTTGAATTGGCTTCCTGCAGTGAGGATGGGTTAAGCTACATGCTCCCAGGTTTAGCTGAAATTTATGAGTATAAAATTATATCATGCTAATTACAAACCCATAAGTTTGTACTGGATATACTAATGAGCATGTCCAAGATGGCGAGGCTCGCTTGAGATGCCCCCGGAGGATGGGGTGAATATTGGCTATTGTGGGATCCCTTGGGGCCAACTCGACCACCTGGCCCCTGGCCCAGCCAGGGGGGCTTCTTCCCAGCCTCTTGAGGGGTTATTTTGGCCTCCGGGACATCGAGGCTGGGAAGAAACGGCCGATTGAAGGTGCCGCAGGGTGACGGCAGTAGCGGCCCGATTTGCGGCGGCCTGTTCCCTCTTCCTGAATCGGCGCCAGCTGGGGCAGCAGCGGAGATACGGCGGCGATGGCTGTCGGCCACACGATGGTTTCCCCCAGATCCTGGACTTCTCTGGGACCCCTGGAGACTCTGGAATATGATGGGAGCCCTGGTGGAGGCGGCGACGTCACCAATGGTGGCTGCAGTGGCACTGACAATTGCTAGATGATGGCAGGGGTGACGGGGCGGCCGCTGGCGACTACCGGCGATAGCGTTTGTGGGAGGCTTGTTGGCTTTCATCTGCTGGCTTGTCGGCTTCATCTGCTGGCTGCTGGCTTACAGCTAGAACTGCCTGGACCTAGCAGGGGTTTGGCCTATTTGCTGGCTCATACCTGCAATGCTCCAGAGGCCCCTATAGAGATCTGGGGCTGCAGTCTGGGGGTGTGAATGACCATATGTTGGAAGATCTGGGGAGATAGAGAGGTTGGCGAGTGGCCGAGGGCTGTTTTTTGGGCTGCCTCAGGCCATTCCCCCTCCCTCCGCTCCCCCTCCTTTGGCCGATTTCCAGGCCTTATTGTGGTCACCATCCCCAGCTTGGTTTGCGCTGCAAGTATCTCCTTTGTGTTCCATCTGCACTCTCCCGGGCTTATTATCTACTCTGCCTCCATGGATTGGCCTATTTCAGCTGTGCCCCTTGACTGTTTGGGGAATGGACAACTATGTCGTGGGTTCTGAGGGAATCCGGTTTTTCTACTACCATCTCACCATCAGAGGAGATAGACTATTGAACTCCCCACAGCCATCTCCATCTTGGCTAGCCACCGTGAGAGAGTGGCGTAGGTGTGTATCCTCTGAGTGTGTCGAGATGACTTGAGACTCCTTCCACTGCCGTGAGAGGACAGTGGAATCCAGCTTACCCAGTCCGAGTTGTCTGATTCCCTGTTCCAAGACATGTTAGATCTTCGTATGGGACCTGGCCAGATGTCACCTCCATCTTCTCGGTTTTTTGGATGTACTCAGTGGCCGAGCTTCTTGCGCTGCGAGACTCCCCCCTCTCGTGGTCTTGGCCCTCCACACTATCGAGGGCCTACCTTGATGATGGGTTTTGGAATCCCAAGAGGTGGCATGCAGCAAAGAAGAGGGTGAGGGGTTTTTTAGCGAGTGTATGTGCAAAGTTTTTAAGGGGTTTAGGGAAGGGGCGGGAAGGATCTGTGGGGGTCCATATAGCCTCAGAGCAGCGGAGTGAGTCTGATGGCCATGGTGGGTGGAGAGGGGATGGGAGCCTAGCCGGGGTGCTGGGGGATGAGTTGAAAGGCTATTCAATCAGTACGGTGGGTGGGAGGGGCAGATATGGCGGGCGTAGGAGGCCACATCGTGTTTTGGGAGTGCACACTCGCTGTTTGCAAGCAGTGGCACACTCTGGTCCCCAATGCGCTTCTTGTCTTCCAGGTTGCACAGAGTCTCATGTCCCGGGCCTTCGGCTGATGTTGTGCAATGCCAGGTCTGCAGTGAATAAAGCACCCTTCATTTATGACCTTGTTCAGGAGGGGGGGGTGCGGACCTGGCAGGGATTACGGAGACCTGGTTGGGCCAGGAGGGGGGGATTCCCCTCATTGAGATGTGCCCACCTGGCTTCCATGCATTTCAACAGCCGAGGGCTCAGGGGAGGGGCAGTGGGGTAGCGGTGATCATTAAGGAAAGTCTTTGTCCGAGGGAGGCCACTGTTCCTCAGATATCCGGATGTGAGTCCCTCCTTGTGAAGTGGGGCCATGGGGTGCAGATGGGTCTGCTGACTGCATATCTGGCTCCCTGCCACATAGCGGCAGCCCTGCCTGAGCTGCTGAACGTAATAGCCGGGGTGGCGGTGGATACCCCCAGACTTATGGTCATGGGGGATTTCAACCTGCCATCTGTTGGTGAAACGTCAGAGGCAGCCCGGGAGTTCATGGCTTCCATAACAGCCATGGACCTGACCCAGTTAGTTCAAGGCCCCACTCACATGGGGAGACATACTCTGGACTTGATTTTTGTCTCTGGTCAGTGGTTGAAGGATCTAGAAATAGGGGACTTAGTCACCAAGCCCTTGTCATGGATGGATCATTTGCTCCTTCAGTTAGACTTTTGAGCCGCTTCCCTTCGCCGCAGGGAGATGGAACCGACCAGGTGGTTCCGTCCCAGGTGCCTGATGGACCCGGAGAGGTTCCTGACGAAGCTTGGGCCATTCCCAGAGGCTCTGGCTCATGACTCGGCTGAAGAATTGGTGGCCACCTGGGAGAACCTTGGACAGCGTCATGACTTTGTGGCCTCTGGTTCTCTGAGGAGCTGAGAGAGATGAAGCACTGGAAAAGAAACCTAGAGAGCGATTGGAGGGCCAGCTGCTCCAAATCTGACCGAACACAAGTGAGGTCTTATATCAAGACCTACCTAGTGACAATAAGAGTGGCAAAATTTAACTATTTTTCCACCCTTATTGCGTCTGCAGAGAACTGCCCAGCCTCCCTGTTCAGGGTGACCCGCTCCCTACTTCATGTGGGAGCGCGGGAGGATCCCTTGCAGGGTAGAGCTGAGGATTTTGTACAATACCTGCATGATAAAATTGCTCAGATTCGGGAAGGCTTGGATTTTGATTGGGTAGGTTCAGATGGGAGGACGGAGGTGGATCTTGAGAGTGTTATCTGGGAGGAGTTTGACCCTGTGGTTCCTGAGGATGTGGACAGGATTCTGGGCAGGCTTAGTGCTGCCACATGTTTATTGGACCCCTGTCCCTACTGCTTGGTGCTGGCCTCCCGGGAGGTTACACGAGGCTGGCTCCAGGGGATTATTAATGCTTCTCTGAGTGAGGGTATCCTCCCCACCACCCTGAAAGAGGCAATGGTGAGGCCCCTCCTCAAGAAGCCTTCCCTGGACCCGGCTATATTAGCAAATTATCATCCGGTCTCCAACCTTCTCTTTGTGGTGAAGGTTGTTGAGAGTGTGCTGGCGCAACAACTTCCCTGATACCTGGATTAAGTTGTCTAGATCCTATCTAGATCCGTACCAGTCGGGCTTCAGGACAGGATACAGCATGGAAACGGCATTAGTCGCATTGGTTGATGATCTCTGGAGGTCTCGGGACAGGGGATGCTCCTCTTTCCTGGTCCTTTTAGATCTCTCAGCGGCTTTTGATACCATCGTCCATGGTATCATGCTGCGTTGGCTGGGGGGGGCTAGGATTGGGAGGCACCATGATGCGGTGGTTCTCCTCCTTCCTCTCTGACCATATGCAGTCTGTGTTTTTGGGGGAGAGAGAGGTTGACCTCGAGGCGCCTTACTTGTGGGGTGCCACAAGCGTCAGTCCTCTCGCCCCTCCTGTTCAACATTTATGTGAAGACGCTGGGTGAGATCATCCGTGGTTTTGGAGTGAAGTGTCACCAGTATGCTGATGATACGCAGCTGTACATTTCCACCCTGGACGCCGTGGGATCTGGATGGGGAGAAACAGGCTTAGACTCAACCCCTCCAAGACTGAGTGGCTGTGGTTCCCGGTGCCCCGGTATGGCCAGCTGGCTCCATCACTGGCTTTTGGTGGTAAGATCCTGGCCCCCTCAGAGAGGGCTCGCAACTTGGGTGTCCTCCTGGATACACGGCTGTCTTTAGGAGACCATATGATGGCTGTGGCCAGGGGGGCCTTCTAGTTGCGTCCCTTTCTGGACCGGGACGCCCTGCGCATGGTCACTCATGCCCTCGTCACCTCCCATCTGGACTACTGTAATGTTCTCTACATGGGGCTCCCCTCTAAGAGCACTTGGAAGCTCCAACTGGTCCAGAATGTGGCCGTGTGAGTGATTATGGGGGCGACACGTCGCACCGATGTAACACCTCTCCTGCGCGAGCTGCACTGGCTTCCGGTGGTCTTCCAGGTGCAATTCAAGATATTGGTTACCACCTTTAAAGGCCTCCATGGCTTAGGATCTGGATATCTACAAGATCGCCTGCTGCCATCGATAGCCTCCCATTGGCCGGTACGCTCCCACAGAGAGGGCCTCCTCAAGGTGCCATCGGTCAAATTATGTCGACTGGTGACCCCCAGGGGGAAAGCCTTCTCTGTGGCAGCCTTCCCTGCCCTTTGAAACGAATTGCCCCCGGAAATACGTAGGATCCCCGACCTTCGCGCCTTTCGCCGGGCCCTGAAGATCCTATTATTCCAGCAAGCTGGTCTGATGGCATGATGAATGTTAATGGGTATTTTAGTCTGGGTTTTTTTAATATCTGGCCAAACCATTGAATCAGTTTTAAATTGTTTTAACTTTTATGTCTTTGTTTTTTAGTATTGGCTGAACACCGCCCTGAGTCCCTCGTGAGAAGGGCAGTATAAAAGTTTGATTAAATAAATAAATAAATAAATAAATAAATAAATAAATAAATAAATAAATAAATAAATAAATACAGGAATTTATTTACAATGTATACATTTTAAATAATTTTATAATAGCAATGTTTAATATAAAAATATAATTGTCACAGTGCCTGCTCTTTGGAACATAATCCTGTGAACTAAATCTGGCCTCCGCTTGGCCAAACCTGTTGGTTTTTGTAGAACAATGGTTCTCCTAAAATTCAGCATTGAATTTTTTTCTAAATAGGAAATAGGATTATTGGATCCTTGTCAGGACCCCATACCTGCCATGGCTCTAGCCTTGGAGCCCCCAATCTCTCTTTCTTCTCCATTTTTCTCCTCCTAGAGATTGAGGAATATGCAACATTCAAAACATAGGCCAGAGTCTTAGCAACAGTATAAAAACGGCGGTCATTTTGTATCTGAATTCTATTCTTTTTCTCTTGCATGTCCAGTGGTGCTATCTGGGTGCATCGTCTCCGACCCTTGACAGAAAGGACATGCTTTGAAAAAGAACAGCGAAAAGACTGGTCTTCAAATTTGGAATCCTTAAAAAGACTGGGTTGAAAGGCATCATCATTTGGCCATTTTCTTTCCTGAAAAGCAAAGGTCCAAATGCTATGGATATATTTGAAAAGTGTACCCCTTCTCATTGTCACTTTCTCCATGATTGTGGTAATCCAGACTTTCCCTTCAATGGGTCCTGGCAAACCTTCAATTGTTAAATGGATATGGTGAGCTCTATCCACAAGGGAAGCAAATTCTACGAAGTGAACAAAGACATTGACTTTTCTCCACTTAGAGATGGCATTTCTGAGAGGTTCTGTATGTCTAGTCATTGAGATAACAACACAAATTCCATTTCTGACAAGCATAGGAGTGAAAGTTCTCATGAACTTCTCTCCCTCCTCTGTGTCTGTTGAAAAGAGACCAATCAAAGTCCATCTGAAATGGAGGAGGAGTTGGACAATTCCTGGATACTGGATCCCATTTTTGGGAAGCATCTGATGGAAAAAAGGCATTTGAGTTTTATCATTCAGAGCCTCTGAAACAATTCCATAACTGATCTGAAGAAGCAATGAAGAATGGTGTATTATGGTTAGATCAGATCAAGTCCAAAATGTAAGTTTTTAACACATCCAGTGTAGTTCTCATGAACATATTAGAATAGTTAGAAAAATAACAGTTAGAACAATTAAGAAGTGGAACAACTTGCCTGCAGAAGTTGTGAATGCTCCAACACTGGAAGTTTGTGAGAAGATGTTGGATACCCATTTGTCTGAAGTGGTGTAGGGTTTCCTGCCTGGGCAGCGGGTTGGACTAGAAGACCTCCAAGGTCCCTTCCAATTCTATTCTATTCTATTCTATTCTATTCTATTCTATTCTATTCTATTCTATTCTATTCTATTCTATTCTAGTCCAGCGGTCACCAACTGATGGTCCACGGACCACTGGTGGTCTGTGAGAAAATGTTGGTAATCTGTAGAAAAATTATTTGCATTTTTATATTGCACTAAATACTATTTATCTTTTTTAAAAAAATTCATATTAGTGGTCCACGAGATTTAAAATTTTGAATTTGGTAGTCCCTGAATTCAGAAAAGTTGGTGACCCCTGGAATAGTCTTTTGTTATTAACCCTTAAGCCATATCAAGATAAAGAATACAAAATGCAGAATATTAGCAAGATGAAATATAATCATTTGTCTAATCTGGGGTCTAAGATACTGCTCTTTCTCTTTTCTAATAAATTGACATTCAGATAATAGATATGCTATATCTTCTACCTCTAGAGTACTGCAAATGCAAATCCGTTCATTTTAGAGATTTGCTTAAATGTTCCATATTTAACATTGTGTCCAGCTGCTCAAATCTTGCTCGAGTAAATATTTAGGCCTCCTGTGGATCCCAATCCCTACCCATGACAAAGGCCATAGTGAAAAGCAGCTCATGAATTCCATAGAAAAGATATGATTGAATCTATTACCCACACACCAACAACCTGCTCACTTTGCCAGATAGAGAAACAAAAAAACAAACCTGTGGGACTTTGTAGGTGCCTACTAATGTTGACATCTGAATGGATATGTCATCAAAAGATCCATCAAGAACAGCCATCAGGTTGTCCTTCTTTCCACAGCTGTAGTTGGGAACATTGGCTTCTCCAGCAGAAAGTATGTCAAGCAAGGCATCTGAAGTCCCAAGAGTGCTCAAATAATTGTCATGGATGTTGTAGCCAAGTGTGAGATTGTACAAAAGCTGAGATTTCCTGTTGACTTGCTGAATGGCAAAAATGAAGCTTAGGATTCTTGCTGAATTAGTAAATGAACTACTGTAAAAAATGTTCATGATAACATCATCTCTAACAACAACAAAATATATTTTCATTTGTTCCTCTTTCTCTCCACAAAGCCATTCAGTTTTAAGTGAAAAGTGTCCAACATAAGAATAAAGTTATAGTCACCCATCACCGTTTAATTGTTATGGGTGTTGAGAAGGTGGGATGGAGGTTTAATATTTAAAATATATCATTATTTGTAATAGTGCTATTTTTTAAAAAAAAATTAATAATTTTATTATTTAAAAAGTACAAACAACCATAAATACGACAGTACAACATACAAAACAAACGAACATCAATCAAGTCTTAAGACTTACTTTTAAAGTTGTCACATCGGTAGACTGTTTTTCTGTATTTATCTATATATCTGTATATTTACCTATTTACATGTAAAGCATTAATATACGTTCCATCCTTAAGATTGTTAAAAATATATCATTATTTGTAATAGTGCTCATTTTAAATTTGTGAAATGATCAAGATTCAAAATCATTCAATCATTAAAATGGAATCATCAGCAAAGAGAACTAATAAATAATCCAGAAAAGCAATTCTAAAAACAAGCCATCCTCTATTCCATACCAGGGTCAGGCATTGAATATCAATGAATGGTTATAAAAAAGGGGGGAATGGGTTAGGCAGAGGCAACTACAAACTTTTCAATAAGCTAGTTGTGATTAACTCAGGATTGTACGAGAGGGGGAAATAATTTGGACTTTGGGGGGCAGGGTTGTTCCATCTTTGGATTTGGGTCTCTTAAAATAAGATGTAAGAGAGAAGCCATGGAAATCCAAATGATTCAAGAAATTAAACAGGTCCTGCAATATAGGAGTAAGTGAAAGAAAAGAAGAAGAGTGTTAGGACTGCAAATGGAAGGAAAGCAACTCCATCACATTGAATGACTTACGAGGGAGCTTGAGTATAAGGAGCTGTGTTGAAAGACAGCATTATATGGGATATTAATGTGGCAAAGGAGATTATACTAATGAGGTGGTCTCCTGGCCTGTAATAGCTCCGTAGTTTTCTTCCCTCATGTTCCTCCAAACTCAGCAGGCACTTCATTCTCAGCTTCCCAGAGACTGGCTGGGACATCAGCAGCAGCAGAAGCAGAAGGAGGAGGTCCATAATTCATGGGGCTGAATCAATCCCCTTCCTGTTTCTAAGGAAGAACAGGAGAGTTCAAAAAATTGAAAGCACCATTCAAAGATGGAAATGAGGGTGACTTTCTTGACCGAGAGAGAGATTAACAGAACTTCACCTGGAAAGGAGAGAAAGGAAAGGTACGTTCAAGAAACACAGTCCCTGAATGTCCCAAAATTTGTGCCACACGGAGTGTGACCTGATTCATTTATGCTTTTCTGATGCAAGATCCCTTTCAAGTTGCTTCAGTCTGATGTTTACGTCAAAGGCGATCACTGGAGAAATATCAGGAGAGATCTCACAGACCAGGATTTTAATAATTACTGTAAGAAGCAACATCTGCTCTGGGAATCTTGAACTACTTCTGGGCCTCCATGTGCGGAGGAGAAGCTGGCGAAAAGTATAGTGAAAAATCATAGCTATACCCCTAGAGGGCACTGGTCTGGAGTGATTGTGGTCCTTCCTTTCTGGACATGTCTAGAAAGTGATACTAAAGAAAGATATATCAACACCCAGGAAATTGGATGTTTTCCTTCAATGTACTCTCTTGTCTCCAGAGACTCCTGGGGAAGGTCACCCAGAACTATAGAGTTTGGTTCCACTTTAGTGTCAGACCTGGAAGCCATCTTTTACATTTGGGCCTTCAGGCCTGCCACATTTTCTACTGTGGAAAGATGGGAGGGGGGTTGCATAGAGCAATTGAAGTGGTTCAGGAATAACGAGAGGCACAAACAGGCTAGTGACAACAGCTCTTTAATATACAGTGAGACTTCAGCAAAAACTCAGAGGCTGCAGCCCTCCTTATATACAATCCTGGAGGGACTGTCAGCCAATCAGAAACGTAGGCAGGTTTGAAACTCCCGCTTAAAAGTATCAATACATAACACCCCTCCCTTCCCAGAAAGCACTAACATTCAAAAATTTACATATGTACACACAAAATCTCGCAGGTGCCCAGGACGAGTTCTCGTTCTAGTTGACCTGCGCAGTTCAGTGTCTGGCGGGGCGTCGAGCTGGTCGGAGGGACTTACTGTCTCACCTGGCTCCGCCAATGGAACCTCCTGGATTTTGTCCGGGGCGTGGTTATCCCCGGTTGGGAGTGGTGACTCGCTGGGGCAGCGCTGGAACCAGGGCTTGTCAGCTAAGTATTCTCGCGAACCCGGGCTTGAGTTAGCTGTTTTGTGAAAGTTGTTGTAGTTAGGTTCGGAGATGTCTAAATTGATGTTTGCTTCGCCGACTACCCTTTTTCTAAGTTGGTCTATGTGGCGCTTCCAGAGTCTGTCTACTCCTACATCCACCGTGTACGGTTTTGGGCCTGTTACGCCCACTATGGTTCCTGCAACCCATAGGGGTCTGCTGGCATAATTGCGAGCGAACACTGGGGACCCAACCTGAAACTGTCTTAGGCCAGAGGTTTCTCCCTGGAAATTTTCATGCGAGTAGTTAGGGTGAAGCCTGTCTAACACGCACCGAAGCTTCCTGCCCATGAGGAGCTCTGCTGGGCTTCTCCCTGTTGCTGTGCATGGTGTGGCATGCTGGACCACTAGGAATTGGTCTATCCTGGCCTGCCAGTCCCCGTTGTCTAGTCTGGACAGTGCCTCTTTGGCCGTTCTAACAAAACGTTCAGCCAATCCGTTAGAAGCCGGGTGGAACGGGGCCGATAGGGCATGGCGGATGCCCAGTCCAGCCAAGTAGCCCTCAAAAAGGGTTGCCGTGAATTGAGGGCCGTTATCAGATACCAGGGTATCCGGCAGGCCGTGGGTGGCAAACAGCTTCCTTAGGACCTTGATTACTGCCTCGGCTGTTGTTGAAGGCATTAAGATTATTTCGAGCCACTTTGAGTAGGCATCGACTACTATTAAAAACTTTTGCCCGTGAAAGGGACCGGCAAAATCAATGTGGATCCTCCCCCATGGCCCTTTTGGTTTCTCCCACTCACGGATGGGCGCTACTGGGGGATCGGGACGAGACTCTTGGCAGGGTCTGCACTTCCCCACCCACTCGGATATAACTTGGTCCATGTTGGGCCACCAAACATAGCTGCGGGCTAAGCTTTTCATTCTAACAATGCCCGGATGCCCTTCGTGCAGCAATTCTAAGACCCGTGTTCTTAGTTTCGTTGGTACTACCACCCTGTCTCCCCACAACAGACAACCCCCTTGCATAAACAGTTCATTTTTTTTGTTCATATAACCTTGGTATTCCCCCCCCCCATCCACTTTGACTGGCCACCCCTTCAGAACCCAACCCATCACAGTGCGAATGATTGGGTCTCTAGCTGAGGCTTTTGCCACCTCGCAAGAGGAGATAGGTCCCAAAGTTAAAGTGTCCAGCAGAAGGACAGAGGCTTCTGGTGTTGGGTTGGTCAGTAGGTCTGGTAGGGGTCAGCAGCTGAGGGCATCTGCGTGGCCCAAGGTCCGTCCGGGTCGATGGACAAGCTGATACGAATAGGCCGATAGAAAAATGGTCCATCTGGTCAAACGTGGGGAAAGAGCAGCGGGGGTGGGCCTATCGCCTGCCAAAAGTCCTAGCAAGGGCCAGTGGTCAGTCACAAGTTCGAATTGTCGGCCATAGAGGTATTCGTGGAACTTTTTAACCCCCACAATTGCAGCCAGAGCCTCTCTGTCCAATTGACTATAGTTCCGCTCTGAGCTTGACAGGGTGCGAGAGTAGAACGCAATGGGTGCCTCTAGGCTGTTCGGCAGTCTATGGCCTAGGATGGCACCAACTCCTACGGGGGAGGCGTCGCAAACCAATACAAGCGGTAGCGCTGCGTTGTATTGGATTAGGAAACTGTCTTCAGATAGAAGTCTTTTTACTGCCTCAAAAGCGGCAGCTTGTGGTTTCCCCCATACCCATGGTACATTCTTCCCTAAAAGTTTGTGCAGGGGATCTGCAACGGTGGCCTTGTCCTTCAGGAACATTGAGTAAAAATTGAGGAGTCCAAGGAAGGCTTGGAGCTCCGCTTTGGTCTTGGGGGTAGGTGCGCTCTTAATAGCTCTCACCTTGCTTTCGGTAGGGTGGATGCCTGTGCCGTCCACCCTGTACCCCAGAAACTCCACAGAGGGAACAGCGATCATGCACTTGTTCTTTTTAAGTCTAAGTCCCGCTTTTCTAAAACGGAAAAGGACGTTCCTTACTCGGTCCCCTAGCTGACGTTCGTCCTGAGCACTGACCAGAACGTCATCAAAATAAGGCACCACCCCCGGGAGCCCTTGCAAAAGGCGCTCCATGGTGCTTTGAAATAGGCCGGGTGCAACGCTCACCCCAAACTGGAGCCTGGTGCATTTGAATGCACCTCTATGAGTTACAATTGTTTGCGCCTCTGCCGTGGCGTCATCGACTGGTAATTGTTGATAGGCCTGAGCTAGGTCCAATTTGGCGAAAATTTTTCCGGGCCCCAGGGAGTGTAGTAGATGATGCACGATCGGCACCAGATAGGCGCTCAGCTGCAAAGCCTTGTTGATCGTGCACTTGTAGTTGGCGCAAATCCTAATTGAGCCATCAGATTTTACTGGGGTCACTATGGGGGTCTCCCATTTCACATGATCGACAGGGACTAACACCCCCTGTTTAATTAATTTGTCCAGTTCCGCATCGATCTTCGGTTTCAATGCGAACGGCACCCGTCTGGCTTTAAGTCTTATTTGGGCTACGTTGGGGTCTAAATTTAGTGAAATAGGGGTCCCCACATACTTGCCCAACGTGTCCCTGAAGACGTCCTGAAACTCAGTCAGGAGACTGTCCTTTAGTGATGACTTGGACATCTGGTGGACGCCGGTGAAGCCGAGAGCTTGGAACCACCCCATGCCCAGAAGACTAGGGAGCTGCTTCGTGACGATGGTCAGCGGCAGGTCTCTTTCGTAGTCTCCGTAGGTGACTCAGAACGTGCCCACGCCTTCAAGGGGGACTCGGTTCCCCTGGTAGTCTAGGATGCACAGTCTCTGCTTGGAGAGCTGGTCCTTCCGGAACGACGGCAGGAGGGTCTTTAGGGTTGCCCATGACATTATGGAGAGAGCTGATCCGGTGTTGATCTCCATTGAGCATGGCTTGCCATTGATTTCGACCACCGTGCTGACTTTATCTTCGATTGCCGTGCTGGCCTGGTCTATGTGTATGCTGCGGCCATCTCGCGGTTCAAATTCGTGCCGCCTTCTCTCGTTGGCTGCTTCTGGTGCGTTGATTCTGGTTGGCTGCGGCACTCACGTGGTTGGTGTTTTATGGACAGAATGGCTCTACAGACTCGCGCCAAGTGCCCTTTTTTCTCGCAACGCCTGCAAATAGCCTCTCTGTATTTGCAGGACAGTCTATCATGGTGCCCGCCACAGGTGGGACAGCTTCGTCGGGGGCTGCCAGTGTCTTTTCTCTGGTGCTCCATTCGGAAGACGTCCTCATCTGACTCGGACTCCGAGCTGGATCCGGCGTCTTCCCTGTGCACCGGGGCAGACTTGGGACTGTCTTTGCTGGTCAGCGGATGCTGCAGCATTTCTGCAGCTTTAGTTGAGGCTTCGTGAGCCTTGGCCTTGTCTAGGGCTCCAGCAAGCGTCAAATCAGGCTTGGCGAGCAGGCGCCGTTGCAACCTAATGTCTCGAACACCGCAGATAAGTTGCTCAAGCAACGCATCGTCCAAGTCTCTATAGTCGCAATGAGTTGCGGCTTTTCTCAGGCTGGCCATGTACGTGCTGACCGGTTCTCCCTCTCGCTGAACGCGCTGTCTGAGTTGGTATCGTTGCACGAACTTGGAGGGCACGGGAGCGTAGTGAGCCCGGAGGGTTGCCATCAGGGTGTCCCAGGAGACGGTTTGGACCGGCGTTGGCTCACACAGTGACTCGGCCATCTCGAACACATCCGGTCCACAGTGGATTAGGAAGAGGGCTCTCTTTCGATTAGCGGAGAGACCCTGCATGTCGCTAGCTTCAAGCGAGCATTCGAACCTCGTTAGGTACGAGACCCATTTTTCGTGGGTCGGATCAAAAGGCTTGGGCGGAACGTAGGCAGACATGTTCAGTATGCCTCCTGTAGTTCGCCTCGTCAACTAGCTGAAGCTTGTGGTCTCACTGGTTCGCTTCTTCAATCCCACCTTCGTCGCCAATGAAGTGGTTCGGGAATAACGAGAGGCACAAGCAGGCTAGTGACAACAGCTCTTTAATATACAGTGAGACTTCAGCAAAAACTCAGAGGCTGCAGCCCTCCTTATATACAATCCTGGAGGGACTGTCAGCCAATCAGAAATGTAGGCAGGTTTGAAACTCCCGCTTAAAAGTATCAATACATAACAGCAATGGTCACCAACTGGTGGTCCGTGGTGTAGTGGTGTTCTACAAGAAAATTTTGGTGGTTCGCAGTGCACCCGGGTGGAGGAGCTGCTCCGGTATGAGCAATGGACAGTCCTGTGACTACAGCTCTGGAATATGGAACTGGCCAGGCAGCTCATGATGGGGCTGTATATCTCCGCTGTAGAGGGAGGTTCATGCAACTTGCAACTTTGTAGCACAGCCCTCGCTGGCAGGAATAAGATAATTGAGGCAAGGTGGTGCAGTGGTTAGGGTGCAGTACTGCAACTACTTCAGGTGACTATTAGTTCAGCAGATCAGCGGACCAAATCTCACCGGTTCAAGGTTGACTCAGCCTTCCATCCTTCTGAGGTGGGTAAAATGAGGACCCAGATTGTTGGGGGCAATATGCTATTTAGTATACTGTCTTTGGTGTAAGCTGCCCAGAGTCCTCGGAGAGTGGGCGGCATAGAAATATGAATAATAAATAATAAATAATAAATAATGGTGCAAGAGGGGGGTGCAGGTGGGCCGAAGCAACGGGTGGTGGGAATCCCGGACTGTTTCTTCCCCCTGCTGTAGCTTCCTGTCAGCTGAACCCACCAGTAGCTGTCCCCACCCCTCACACTCCCTTCTCAGTCACTCCTCGCCTGGCGAGGGAAGGGCAGGGGATGGAGATTCACTCTATATTCCAGAGTAAGAGTGAAGTTTTGTCTCTTGCTGGATCTCATGGCCATTGTTGGTGCTCTGTGCACCTTGGTCTCTCAGGGAGATGCTTGGCTTCCTCTCAGCCCCAAGACACTGGCTGGCCCATGAGATGAGAGAGAGAAAGAGAATCAGAGACAGAGAGAATCAAAGAGAGAATGAAAGAGAAAGAATGAGTGAGAAAAAGGGAAGGAAAGAGAATGAGAGAGAATGGGAGAGAGAATGAGAAAGAAAGAGAGAAAGAGACAAATGAAGGAAAGAGAGAGAATGAGAGACATAGACAGGGACAGAGAATGAAAGAGAGAGAAAGAAAGAAAGAAAGAAAGAGACAGAGAGGGATTCAGAGAGAGAATGAGAGAGAATGAATGGGAGAGAGAGAAAGATAGGGGGAGAGGGAGAGAGAATGAGAGAATGAGAGAGAAAGTGGGGGAGAGAGAGAGAAAGAGAGGAGGGAGAGTGCCTGAAGGACACCAACCTGTCACTGGGAGTCCAGGCGCTTCAGCAAGTGGCGCACTGCATTCATATTAGTGGTCTGCGGGATTTAAAATTGTGAACTTGGTGGTCCTTGAGGTCCAAAAGGTTGGGGACCCCTGGCATAGAATACGTGTGATATGTAATCAAAATAATATTCTTTTCTCAGAGAGTCAAGGCCACCTTGCCCTGCAGCTGCAATGCGGTGACTGGGAGGCATCTCCAATTTTGGATGGTGCCTGATTGGATCATGTGATGGACATGTGGGTGCTGGGCAGGGACTTGAACTTCCTTTTGGGTGGGGAAAACTTGGAAACTTTCAGATTTGGGTTTTCACAGATGTGCCAATATGACATCTCTAATAAAATGGAACTTTAAGGAAATTCAAGATTCGGAGTTTTCTTTCGTGGGGGTTTTACTTGGAACTCTGACACTTAAGTTGATGACGCTTAATTCTAATACTGCCTGTCTTCTAATGTTAAGGAAGAAATCTGTAACCGTGAAGCCTGCCTTATCTTAAGAGTAGGACTTGTTTGTAATTTACTTTCCTTTTAGATCTCCCTGTATTAATCACAAATTGGAAATGATTTTAAAATTGCTCATGCGATAGTGAAATTTCATTTGCCCTAGAAATATCAACTTTGGGGTGATATTTGAGACAAAGGGTCTGGAAATAAATAATTGGCCAACTGTATCATTGGATAAATATGGAATACATTATGGGGATAGACTTTTTTTTTCAGTCTTCATGTAAGACACCAAGAACCTTTATACATTGAAGTGTCTTTGTTTACTAAGTAAACAGCAGGCAGTATGATGTCCCCCTTGGACAACTCGCCAGATTCCTCCTCAGAAGTCAGCTCAAGGGAGGATGAGCTCATTCCTGGCACGTCAGGAACTGAGTTAATTAATGGCTCTGAACACTTGGCCGAAAGAGTAGTAGACTTTCCCCAGTTTCAGCTGGGGAAAGTTTTCCAAAAATGACTCTAAAATCACCTCTTTGCTGTATATTACAAAAGATTACAAAAAATAAAGATTTTACAGAGTGGGAAAGATATGATGTTTTTTTCTTTTTCAATGCACTGAAGAGGATCCCACCCACTGACTGGTAAAGTTGTTTCAAACATAGGTCTCTTTGTTTATTTATTCAGTCACTCAGTCCTATACGATAATAAAATCTCATTTCTTATCTTGTCCTTTCCTATTTTCATGACAATTTAAATTATTAGTTAATTTATTTTACAGTTTGATAATTATCTTTAAATAGTCTTACATTTTTTGTATGTTTATTTCTTTTCATTTTAAATAACCGTAATTGTCAAAAGAAGCATACAAACTCAATAATAAGTGCAATAAATAATTAAGTGTTATGACCCTAAGAAACTACTTCATGATCAGATACCGACTTTTATCATTAAATGTTCCTTAGTATTTAGGTCTGGTCTCAGGATGATAATGTAGCACTTGGGGAAGAAGATGCAGCCCAGCAGGCCAGCCCCAGAAGCCAAGATGGAGAAAACCTGCACGGCCACCATGTATTTCCCTTTGGTGCTCAAGTAGGTGGGCAGGAAGGAGATCCAGACGCTGCAGAAGACCAGCATGCTGAAGGTGATCAGTTTGGCTTCGTTGAAGGCCCCAGGCAGGTTCCTGGCCAGGAAAGCTACTGTGAAGCAAATGGCAGCAAGGAAACCCATGTAGCAGAGAACAACATAAAACATGGTCACAGAGCCTTCATTGCACTGAAGGATGATCACTCCTGATTGGGAGTGCAGGTCAAAATCAGGAAACGGAGGAGAAACTCCCAGCCAGATTGCACAAATGACCATTTTTCCAGCAGAACCAGAAAGGATGATGGAGTTGGCCAAGCTCTTCCCCAACCATCTCCTCACCCTGTTCCCTGGTTTCGTGGCCAGGAAGGCCAGCACTACCATGATTGTTTTGGCTAACACACAAGACACAGCTACTGAGAAGATGATGCTGAACATTGTTTGTCGGAGAAGGCAGGTGGCTTTCCTTGGTTGGCCAATGAAGAAAAAGGAGGACAAGAAGCAAAGCAAGAGGGAAACCAGGAGGATGTAGGACAGGTCACGGTTGTTAGCTTTGACAATGGGAGTTTCTAGGTATTTAAGGAATATGACTAAAACAAGGCCTGTTGTTAGAAACAAGAGTATAGCAAAGGAGACCAGGATGATGCCCAGAAGTTCTTCATAGGACAGGAAGGTTATTCTTTTGGGGATACATTGCATTCTGTCATCAGTTGGATATTAGTCATCTGGGCACTTGGTGCATTTTTCAGTATCTGAGAAAACAGTAAGTATTATTATTTTTATAGTCCCTCCTTTCACATTCCAAGAAATTCTTTGGATGACAGCTGATACTGAGAGATAGGAAATCCAGAGTTCCTCTGGTGTCACCCACCTTCCTGTGTGGAGATGGTCCCCTCTGGACAAGGAATACAATCATAGCAGCAAATTGGTTCTTCTTTCCGAGCCCGATTTACAAATCCAGGGTGACACTTGTCCACACATTTGGACTGAGGCAGAGACTAAGCACAAAAACAAAATTCATTGCAAAATATCTGCCAAATCCGCCTTCTACCGCATAGCTCCCAGTGACCAGTAAGATCCCACAGAGTTGGTCTCCTCCAGGTCCCGTCAGCTAAACAATGCCGGCTGGTGGGCCCGCGGGGGAGGGCCTTCTCTGTGGCTGCCCCAGCTCTCTTGAACCAGTTACCTCCTGAGATCCGGACCATCCCCACCCTATTGGCCTTCCGAAAAGCAGTGAAGACCTGGCTTTTCCAGCAGGCCTAGGCCATTGATCTCGCTGTTGCGATCTGGTGAGATCCCGCCATGAATGGTGTGAATGGGTTTTAATTGTTTTTAATGTTTTAATTTTTAATGTTTTTATATATGGTTTTTAAATGCATTGTAAGCTGCCTTGAGTCTTCGGAGAAAGGCGGCATCCAAGTTGAACAAATAAATAAATAAATAAATAAATAAATAAATAAATTTTTATTTCTTAGATTGACTGATTAAAATGAAACTGTGCTTAAGAAAGACACTTCTGAGCAATAGATAAGGAAAACATAAAAGATTGTAAAGCCACTCCCCTTTGAAAATAATCCAAATCCTTGTTCCACTTAAGATATAAAGAAAAAATTCCTCACGAACTAGGACTGTCAACCTCAAATGAGGTATTATTGAGTTATATCTGTACATTTATATTTTCAATTCACACATCTGCCATGCTGGTGAAATAAGACTAAACATTACTGCCTAGTTTCTAGAATTATAGTGAGGACGAGTAGAGATGAAATCATGAGAACATGTCACTCAAAAAGGTTAAGTCAGGCATCTTTTGCTGCAGAACATGAGAAATGAGTATGAGCCCTGTGTGGGAAAGGGATATTTCTAAGGCCAAGCACGATATTCAAGACAAGGTCCTTTCCATTGAAGAATTACAGTTTTGTTGTTAATTGCTAGTTGTGTCCAACTCTTGGATAATTCTTTGTTTTAATGTAAGACAATCAAGATAAAAAATTGCATTCAAAGGGTTTTGAGATGGCTTACAAGCCAAAGACCAAATATAAGTAGAATTATATTACAAATTGACCCTCATTATTACAAATATCAAGAAGGACTTGGGAGGTGGGCAGTCAAGGCAAATTTAAGTCTTTTATTTTTCTAAATTAAGGCATTATCTCAAATTATACAAATCATTGTGGTTCTATTTTGATTAAACATCTTGGATCACCTTCCAAGCAGCAGGAGGCCTATCCCAGTGGGGTGAAACAAAGACATGAATAACTGTGGTCAGATATGGGCTGTTAAAAATAATATCTGAGCCTCCTCTTTCAGGGGACACTAACACCAACCATATAGACCAAGAAAAGTTACCAATATTTTCAACCACCTTGTTGAGCAACTTTAGCCGTGAAAGAGCATCTTGGTTGATAATAAGCCTCTGTCTTTCCAAACTCCCCAGTTGCTCTTCAATAGGATCCTCCTTGGGAAAAAGTAACCAACTTATGATACTCAGATCTGCTGCTACATTTCCACTTTGGTCCAAGTACAGTTTCTCCCAGGAAAAATTGCAAAACTCATTCTTCTCCAGAAAGGGATGGAACTAGAATTGAAACATCCAGGAATTTTGAAAGCAACTTGAAACATCCTAAAAGGGGGAGCAATTTTAAAGCTGAGCTAGTGAATAAGAGATGTTGAGTCCCCTCTTCACTATTTGCCTGAATAGCAATAACACTTAGACTTATATACCACTTCACAGTGCTTTTACAGCCCTCTCTAAGTGGTTTATAGAATCAGTATATTGCCCTCCAAAATCTAGGTTTTACAACATTGATAGGAAGGAAGGCTGAGTCAACCTTGAGCTGGGCAGGATCGGACTCCTGGAAGTGAGCAATGAGTTAGGGTTAGGGTTAGGGTTAGGGTTAGGGTTAGGGTTAGGGTTAGGGTTAGGGTTAGGGTTAGGGTTACAGTTAGGGTCAATGCAAAGACTGAGTATCCATCAGTCTGAAAGGCTTTAACTGGATTCCTGCAGTGAGGAGGGGTTAGGCGAAATTCTCCCAGGTTTAGCTGCAATTTATGTATATAAAATTCTATCATGCTAACTACAAACACATAAGTACAGGAATTTATTTACAATGTATACATTTTAAAAGATTTTATAATAGCAATGTTTAATATCAAAACATAATTGTCACAGTGCCTGCTCTTTGGAACATCATCCTGTGAACTAAATCTGGCCTCTGTTTGGCCAAACCTGTTGGGTTTTTGTAGAACAATGGTTCTCCTATACCAGTTTGGATTTTTTTTAAATAAGAAATAGGATTGATGGATCCTTGTCAGGACTCCATACCTGCCATGGCTCTAGCCTTGCAGCCCTCAATCTCTCTTTCTTCTCTGTTTTTCTCCTCCAAGATATTGAGGAATATGCAACATTTAAAACATGGGCCAGAGTCTTAGCAACAGTATAAAAACGGTGGTCATTTTTTATCTGAATTCTATTCTTTTTCTCTTGCATGTCCAGTGGTGCTATCTGGGTGCATCGTCTCCGGCCCTTGACGGAAAGGACATGCTTTGAAAAAGAACAGTGAAAAGACTGGTCTTCAAATTTGGAATCCTTAAAAAGATTGGGTTGAAAGGCTTCATCATTTGGCCATTTTCTTTCCTGAAAAGCAAAGACCCAAATGCTATGGATATATTTGAAATCTGTACGCCTTGACATTGACACTTTCCCCACAATTGTGGTGATCCAGACTTTCCCTTCAATCGGTCCTGGCAAACCTTCAATTATTAACTGGATGTGGAGAACTCTTTCCACAATGGAAGCAAATTCTATGAAGTGAACAAAGACATTGACTTTTCTCCACTTAGAGATGGCATTTCTGAGAGGTTCTGTAGCTCTAGTCATTGAGAATTGTTGTGAGATAACTACACAAATTCCATTTCTGACAAGCATAGGAGTGAAAGTTCTCATGAAATTCTCTCCCTCCTCTGTGTCTGGTGGAAAGAGACCTATCAAAGTCCAACTGAAATGAAGGAGGAGTTGGACAATTCCTGGATACTGGATCCCATTTTTTGGAAGCATCTGATGGAAAAAAGGCATTTGACTTTTATCACTCAAAGCCTCTGAAACAATTCCATAACTGATCTGAAGAAGCAATGAAGAATGGTGTATTATGGTTAGATCAGATCAAGTCGAAAATGTAAGCTTTTAACACATCCAGTGTGGTTCTCACTAACATATTGGAGTGGTCCAGCAGTCACCAACTGGTGGTCCAAGGACCACTTGTGGTCTGCGACAAAATTTTGGTGTTCTGCAGGAAAATTATTTGCATTTTTTATATTGCACTAAATACTATCTTTTTAAAAATTTCATATTAGTGGTCCACGGGATTTAAAATTATGGATTTGGTGGTCCCTGAGGTCCGAAAGATTGGAGACCCCTGGAACAGTCTAATGTTCCTAACTCTTAAGCCATATGAAGATAAAGAATACAAAATGCAAAATATTAACAAGATTGAATATAATCATTTGTATAATCTGGAGTCTAAGATACTGTTCTTTCTGTTTCTAATAAAATTGACATTCATATAAGAGATGTGCTATGTCTTCTATCTTTAGAGCACTACAAGTGCAAATCAATTCATTTTAGAGATTTGCTTAAATGTTCCATATTTGACATTGTGTCCAGCTGTTCAAGTCTTGCTTGAGTAAATATTTAGGCCTCCCCCCCACTCTGGATCCTAATCCCTACCCATGACAAAGGCCATGAGAAAAGCAGTTCATGATTTCCATAGGAAAGATATGATTGAATCTATTACCTACCCACCAACAACTTGCTCACTTTGCCAGATAGAGAAACAAAAAAACAAACCTGTGGGACTTTGTAGGTGCCTACTAATGTTGACATCTGAATGGAGATGTCATCAAGACATCCATCAAGAACAGCCACCAAGTTGTCCTTCCTTCCACAGCTGTAGTTGGGAACATTGGCTTCTCCAGTTGAGAGCATGTCCAGTAAGGCATCTGAAGTGCCAAGGGTGTTGAAATAGTTGTCATGGATGTTGTAGCCAAGTGTGACATTGTACAAAAGCTGAGATTTCTTATTGACTTGTTGAATGGCAAAAATGAAGTTTAGGATTATTGCTGGATCAGTAAATGAACTACTGTAAAAAATGTTCATGATAATATCATCTCTAAGAACAAAAACAACAAAATATATTCTAGTTTGTTCCTCTTTCTCTCCACAAACCCATTCAGTCTTAAGCCAAAAGTGTCCAATATAAGAATAAAGTTATAGTCACCCATCACCATTTAATTGTTATGAGTGTTGAGAAGGTGGGATGGAGATTTAATATTTAAAATATATCATTATTTGTGATAGTGCTCATTTTTAATTTGTGAAACGACCAAAATTCAAAATCATTCAATCATTAAAATAGAATCATCATCAAAGAGGACTAATAAATGATCCAGAAAAGCAATTCTAAAAATAAGCCATCCTCTATTCCATACCAGGGTCACGCATTGAATATCAATGAATGGTTATAAAAATAGGGAAATGGGTGGGGCAGAGGCAACTACAAACTTTTCAATAAGCTAGTTGTGATTAACTCAGGATTCTACAAGAAGGGAAAATAATTTGGTCTTTGGTGGGCGGTGTTGTTCCATCCTTGGATTTTGGTCTCTTAAAATAAGACATAGGAGAGAAGCTATGGAAATCTAAATGATTCAAGAAATTAAACAGGTCCTGCAATATAGGAGTAACTGAAAAAAAAGAAGAGTGTTAGGACTGCAAATGGAAGGAATGCAATTCCATCACACTGAATGACTTACGAGGGCGCTTGAGTATAAGGAGCTGTGTTGAAAGACAGCATTATTTGGGATATTATTGTGGCAATGGTGACTATACCAATGAGGTGGTCTCCTGGCCTGTAATAGCTCCGTAGTTTTCTTCCCTCATGTTCCTCCAAACTCAGCAGGCACTTCATTGTCAGCTTCCCAGAGACTGGCTGGGACATCATCATCAGCAGAAGCAGAAGGAGGAGGTCCATAATTCAAGGGGCTGAATCAATCCCCTTCCTGTTTCTAAAGAAGAACAAGAGCATTCGAAGAATTCAAAGCACCATTCAAAAATGGAAATGAGAGTGACTTTCTTGAATGAGAGAGATATTAACAGAACTTCACCTGGAAAGGAGAGAAAGGAACGATACATTCAAGAAGCACAGTCCCTGAATGACCCAAAATTTGTGCCACCCAAAGTGTGAACTGAGTCATTTATCCTTTTCTGATGCAAGATCTCTTTCAAGTAGCTTCAGTTTGATGTTTACATCAAAGGCGATCACTGGAGAAATATCAATAGAGATCTCCCAGAGCAACATCTCCTCTGGGAATCCTGAACTACTTCTGGGCCTCCTTGTGCGGAGGAGAAGCTGGAGAAAAGCGTAGTGAAAAATCATAGAAATACCCCTAGAGAGCACTGGTTTGATGTGGTTGTGGTCCTTCCTTTCTGAACATGTCTAGAAAGTGATGCTGAAGAAAGATAGTTCGACACCCAGGAAATTGGGTGTTGTCCTTCAATGTAATCTCTTGTCTCCAGAGACTCCTGGTGAAGGTCACCCAGAACTATAGAGTTTGGTTCCACCTTAGTGTCAGACATGGAAGCCATCTTTTACATTTGGGCCTTCAGACTTGCCACATTTTCTACTGTGGGAAAATGGGAGGGGGGATTGCATAGAGTAGAGGTGATTTGGGGACTCCTGGCATAGAGTAAGTGTGATATGTAATCAAAATAACATTCTTTTCTCAGAGAGTCAAGGCCACCTTGCCCTGCAGCTGCAATGAGGTGACTGGGAGGCATCTCCAGTTTTGGATGGTACCTGATTGGATCATGTGATGGAAAGATGGGTGCTTGAACTTGAACTTGGACTTGAACTTACTTTTGGTGGGGGGGAAACCTGGAAACTTTTTGATTCGGGTTTTCTCAGATGTGCCAATATGACATCTCTAATAAAATGGAACTTTTAGGAAATTCAAGCTTCAGAGTCTTCTTTCGTTGGAGGTGTTACTTGGAACCCTGACACTTAGGTCGATGATGCTTAATTCTAATACTGCCTGTCTTCTAATGTTAAGGAAGAAATCTGTAACCGTGAACCCTGCCTAATGTTACCAATAGGATCTTTTTGTAATTTATTTTTCTATTAGATCTCCATATATTAATCACAAATTGGAAGTGATTTTAAAATTGCTCATACAATAGTGAAATTTCATTTGCCTTAGAAATATCAACTTTGGGGTGATATTTGAGACAAAGGGTTTGGAAATTGATAATTGGCCATCTGTATCATGGGGTAAATATGGAGTATGTTATGGGGATAGACTTTTTTTTCTTTATACTTGCCCTTCATTATTCATGTTAGACATCGAGAACCAGGGGTGAAATGCTCCCGGTTTGGACCGGAGTGTCCGATCCAGTAGCAATGTTGGCGGGTGGTTCGGAGAACCGGTAGCAAAAATTCCTGGGCCCCCCTGCCCCATGTCCAGCTAAGCCGCGCAATCAGAGACAAAGACACTTCAAAGTATAAAGGTTCTCAGCAGTGGTGAAATGTAAAATTTGTTACTACTGGTTCTGTGGGCATGGCTTGGTGGGGGTAATGTGACTGAGTGGGCATGGCCAACATTTTTTTTTTACTTTTAAAACCATTTTTTCTACAACTTCTTCGGCCAAAAAAAAATGCTTTTAAAAGCCTATGATAATCCCAGGTGAGTTGCCTTAATGTCAGAAGCTTTTTTTTCATTTTTAAAAGCATTTTTTTTCTACAACCTCTTCGGCTGAAAAAATGCCTTTAATTGAAAAAAAAAAGCTTCTGATGATCGCACAGCTCAGCTGGGGTCGTCAGAGGCTTTTAAAAGAAAAAAAAGCCTCTGACAATCAGGCAATTCAGCTGGGATTGTCAGAGACTTTTAAAAGCATTTTTTACAATCTCTTCAACTGACGATGTTGAAGAAAAAATACTTTAAAAGTCTCTAACTATCCCAGCTGAGTTGCCTGATCATCAAAAACGACTCTAAAATCACCTCTTTGCTGTATATTACAAAACATTACAAAAAATAAAGGTTTTACAAAGTGGAAAAGATGTAGCGTTCTTTCTTTTTAAATGTACTGAACAGGATCCTTGCATCAGTGTATGCCATTAAAACTAGGTCATTACTAGGGTCCAAATATAACAAATAATGTATTGTTTGCTTCAGATACCTAAGTATTCGCTTAGAGGCTTTCCAGTGCCTTTCAGTAGGTTCAGCGTTATATCTAGCCAGTTGATTTACACTGTAAGATATATCTAGCCTAGACCAATTACTCAGATATGACAGACTGCCTATTAAGGATTGATATATTTCCTTATCGAATACAGGACTTTGAATATTACTATGTTTAAAATCCTGACTCATTGGTGTCTTAGCAGGCTTACAGAGTTCCATGTTGTAACATTTCAGCAATTGACTAGCTTTCTTGGCTTGCGAAATTTTGTAACCTTTACTAGTTTTAACTATGTCAAGACCCAGATAATGCTTAATTTCAACCAAATTCCTAATTCTGAATTTCTTTTGCAATACAGAAACAATTTCGGTTGTTTCATGTTCAGATTTGGTAATAATTGCTATATCATCAGTGAATAGCAATAATAGTGAAACTAAACCATCTTTCTCTCTCTCTTTTTTTTTTATTGCAAAAGTTTTACAATTACATTTTCACCCCTTTTTTCACCCCCCCACCTCCCTCCCCAAACTTCCCGTCCTCCCTAACCCTCCCTAACCCTCCCCCCCAGACTTCCCTATTATGTACTCATAACTAATAATACTGATATATATACCTGAACCCATCCCTCCCCCTATATAAATTTTCCCTCTTTCTCTCTCTTATACAAACTTGGATCAGCTATGCCAGCTACAAAACCCATAGCAACTAACTCATTGACAATGCTTTTATTCCACTCGTAACCTGACTGTTTCAAGCCATAAAGACTTTTCTTCAGTCTCCAGCAATCAGTCTTCCCATCAGTTTTCAAACCTAGTGACTTCTTCTTATAGATTGTATGTTGTAATGGCACATGCAGATATATAGTTTCAACATCTATATGGTTTATCATATATCTATTCTTCCTAGCCCATACTAATGATGCTCGCAACGTAGTCGCCCTCTGATTAGGTGCAAACATTTCATCATAGTCCTTATCTGACTGAGCAAATCCTTGAGCAACTAACCTTGCCTTATGGGTAACAATCCCATCCACACCAGTTTTCAGTTTGTAAACCCACTAGCAACCAATTGCATGTTCACCTGGTGGTAGCCTAACATTCTTGTAAACATCTAACTCCTTGAATAATTTCAGCTCTTTATCCATCGCTTTCTTCCAAGCTACCTGATCCTTTGGAGGATACAGTTTAATTTCATCAAAGTTAGAAAGCTCTGTGTTCACATGACATACTACACTGGCTTGATACCTATCAGGTGGATGTCTATCTTGAGTTGAACGTCTAGGTAGCTCAGGACTCGATGTTGGTATCTCCTCTTCTACCTCCCCTATAACCTCCCCCTCCTTTACAGTAATAGCAGGTTCTTCCTCAACTTTCTCATCATCAAGAGTATCACTAAATATGCGATTATCAACAACAACACTACCATTTACCTTGTCGGATTCCTGTTCAAGCTTACTCCAACCAACATGCTTCAGGAACTTGGCACTAGCACTGCAAAACACACTAGTGGTACCTGGCACCCAAAATCTATGTATATGACCTGTAGTTGGATTCATAACCAACAAAAAATAGCTTCTTTGCTCTATGTTGACCCTTTCGCCTCAATTTCAAGGGAATATGAACCCATGCTGGGGCTCCAAATGTGTGCAAATAACTTAATTCTGGTCTTCTACCATGCCAACGTGTGAATGGTAGTTCACTAGTTGTTGAATTGACTACATTATTCAAGACATGGTTAGCACACATTATTGCCTCACCCCAAAGTGACTCAGGCAAACCAGAATCAGATATCATGGTTCGAGCCATAGCCTGCAACGTTTGCCTTCTGCATTCAATATACCCATTATGTTGCGGTCTATAAGGGGCGGAAGGCTTGTGTTCAATGCCAGCTTTCTGTAACATAGTTTCAAAACTTTTATTGGTAAACTCAGTACCACTGTCAGTTACCAGGCAAAGAACCTTGCGTTTCTTTTTCCTCTCAGCAACCTTCAGCCAGTTTGAAAAATGCTGAAATGTTTCTGCTTTGGTTTTCATAAGGTAACAGAAACCATAACGGGAAAAATGGACTATTATGCTCAATATATAACAGGCTCCACCTAAACTAGGTTTTTGAAGTACAATGATATCTGCAAACACTACCTCCAAAGGTTCATTGGTTGTAAACCCATTATCTCTTTTTGCAGGGGTTACCTTACTCTTTTCTTGGCTACAAGCATTGTAGTTTAAATATTTTTTACAAGGTTTTAGTTTTATCCCATCAGATAATTCCACCGTTTTCTTTAACATCTTAAAATTTACATGTCCCAAATGCCTATTAAGCAAGTGAATGCATTCATCATGTGGCTTCGTGTAATTGTAAACTGAGTTAGCATTAGCCATGATTAATGGATCATCATTCAGAACAAACAAATCGTTTTCTAACTTTGCAGTAACACTTGTACCATCCTTTTCTATCAAACATTTATCTCCCCTAAATGTTACTACAAACCCAGATTTTAACAATGCTTTTTACAGATAGCAAGTTAAATTGTAGTTTAGGTACATACAACATAGGTAAATGCTCATTTATACACGAATAATATGCAGTACCTTCTCCAGATGCTTTCATTTTCCATCCATTGGCTAATGATATATGTTGTTTACTCTTGGTCATGTTAACAAACCTCTCTTTACTCCTAGTTATAGACTGTGATGCTCCACTGTCAACTACCCACAAATCATGGTTTACAGTTGTCGTTGAGCTGGATATAGCTAAACTAACATTCTTTTTACCTCTCTGTTGACTACCAGTATTCAGTTTCTTGCCCTTTTTACAGAATCTAGTTATATGACCCTTAGCCCTACAAGAAAAACATTTCCTAACAGTATAGGCAGTTGAAGACAGGTTTTCTTTCTGTGGTTGTCTCTCTCTCAGTTGGTCTCTTTCTTGCCTTCTTCTGGACTCTTCTAACAATCTTCCAGTTATGCCAGTCAATGTCAGTCCATCTCTGGTCAGGACTTCGAGTGAAGACACATAATCATCATAACTTCCATCCAAAGAAGAAAGAATAATATGAACCTGATGCAGCTCTGAGAAAATCAGCTCCTTTTCATGTAGCTCTTCTAAAGTTCCCTTCATAAACTCCAGATGAGCTAACATATCTCCACCTTTCAGAAGATGTGCTCTAAACAGATTACGTGTAAGGTGTATGTGTGCACCCACACTATCACGAACATAAATCCTCTTCAAAGTGTCCCAACACCTGGCAGCACACTCCTCACCACGAATATGGACTAGCCACTGGTCACTCAGGGTCAGTCCAATTATACAAAGAGCCCTTTCATTGTCCCGGTTAAATTTGGATATTTCCATTGCATCTTCATCGTCTGCTGGATCCCAAGCAGTTACATCCAGTGGATCATGAACTACAGCCCATAGCCCTTCTTTAGGCAGAAGTAGGCTGCATAGACCAGGAAACATTGTTAGTTCCATCCAACCGGGTTATCAGGAATATGCTGGTTGACTGTTCTTGTGCCATCTTCACGTGAACAATAAACCACAAAAACAGCTGTCTGAATACGGTACTGTGTATCCACACTAACTCTCAGTATCCTGGGCCCATAACCAGTGTTAAGGAATTTGCAGAGTAACCCTTGAATAGCAAGGGTGTGCACATGAAAAACTACTCTCTTGGTTGGGAGTAGTTATGAATAAGCACAGTCACCACACAGATACACTGAGTTGTGTTATAGTTTACTTTCAGGAAAAAGTAAAGCATAGTCCAATAAACAGTCTAAGTCATACACATATAAATCAGGCAATAATGAATAACAAAGTCTTCTCACCAGTTGTCATAGTCATACACAATTAACAGTTACCAATAAACAGTTCTTCTGGATTTGAAAACAGTACCATACAGAGATATCAGAGAGGAAGAACAGCAAAAAGAACAAGCCATGTGTCAGCACTTCAAGCTGCGTTTACTCTAGTGCTGACATAAGAAGGAGAAGCGGAGGCACCTGGAAAGGGACGTTTGACTTTTCACCTACTTATTTTCCCTGGAGATAATATCCCCTAGGATATGGGATGGGAGGGGGGAAATTCCTTTGAGCTGGAGCGGTAGATTACGGTAGAATGACTTGGAAGATGGCCAATGAGTGCAGGGGAGTGGGGAATGGAAAGGGAGGGTTTTAGGTGTGGAAGCCAGTGTTGGATTCAATGGAGTCAGATTTTAGAATGTTGTGCTTAATAAATAGGAGTTTTCCTTCAAAGACTTTGTCTGAAATGCAATTTATTTGAGACGACCTCGAAACTTGACACCATGTTTCTAGCTCTCTCTTAAGGACATTGGCAACAGAGCTAACCAGGACAAAGTATGATGCAATACAGCAGTCTTAAAGCTATACAATACAATAGAATACACTTCAAACATACATTGATGGTTTATATATTGCCAACCCAACAAATTAGGTAATAGTCATATTCCTAAAAAACCCACTGATTGGTAAACTTGTTTCAAACATTTGTCTGTTTATTTATTCAGTCAGTCAGTCCTATACAATAATAAAATCTCCTTTCTTATCTTGTCCTTTCCTAATTTCATGACAATTTAAATTATTAATTCATTTATTTTACACTTTGATGATTATCTTATGTTAGTCTTACATTTTTTGTATGTTTATTTCTTTTGATTTTAAATAACCTTAATTGTCAAAAGAAGCATACAAACTCAATAATAACTGCAATAAATAATTAAGTGTTATGACCCTAAGAAACTACTTCACGATCAGATGCCGACTTTTATCATTAAATGTTCCTTAGTATTTAGATCTGGTCTCAGGATGATAATGTAGCACTTGGGGAAGAAGATGCAGCCCAGCAGGCCAGCCCCAGAAGCCAAGATGGAGAAAACCTGCACGGCCACCATGTATTTCCCTTTGGTGCTCAAGTAGGTGGGCAAGAAGGAGATCCAGACGCTGCAGAAGACCAGCATGCTGAAGGTGATCAGTTTGGCTTCGTTGAAGGCCCCAGGCAGGTTCCTGGCCAGGAAAGCCACTGTGAAGCAAATGGCAGCAAGGAAACCCATGTAGCAGAGAACCACATAAAACATGGTCACAGAGCCTTCATTGCACTGAAGGATGATCACTCCTGATTGGGAGTGCAGGTCAAAATCAGGAAACGGAGGAGAAACTCCCAGCCAGATTCCACAAATTACAATTTTTCCAGCAGAGCCAGAAAGGATGATGGAGTTGGCCAAGCTCTTCCCCAACCATCTCCTCACCCTGTTCCCTGGTTTCGTGGCCAGGAAGGCCAGCACTACCATGATTGTTTTGGCTAACACACAAGACACAGCTACTGAGAAGATGATGCTGAACATTGTTTGTCGGAGAAGGCAGGTGGCTTTCCTTGGTCGGCCAATGAAGAAAAAGGAGGACAAGAAACAAAGTAAGAGGGAAACCAGGAGGATGTAGGACAGGTCACGGTTGTTAGCTTTGACAATGGGAGTTTCTAGGTATTTAACAAATATGACTAAAACAAAGCCTGTTGTTAGAAACAAGAGTACAGCAAAGGAGACCAGGATGATGCCCAGAAGTTCTTCATAGGACAGGAAAGCTATTCTTTTGGGGATACATTGGATTCTGTCATCAGTGGGATATTTATCATCTGGGCACTTGGTGCATTTTTCAGTATCTGAGAAAACAATAAGTATTATTATATTTTTAGTTTCTCCTTTCCCATTCCAAGAAAGACCTTTTTTGGATGACAGCTGATACTGAGAGACAGGAAAGCCAGAGTTCCTGTTGTGTCACTCACCTTCCTGTGTGGAGATGGTCCCCTCCGGACAAGGAATACAATCATAGCAGCAAATGGGTTCTTCTTTCCGAGCCCGTTTTACAAATCCAAGGTGACACTTCTCCACACATTTGGACTGAGGCAGAGACTAAGCAGAAAAACAACATTCATTCCAAAATATCTGCCAAATTTTTATTTATTAGATTGATTGATTAAAATAAAATGAAAATGTGCTTAAGAATGACACTTCTGAGCGATAGATCAGGAAAACAAAACATTGCAAAGCCACTCTGCTTTGAAAATAATCCAAATCCTTTTTAAGATATAAAGAATAAATTCCTCACAGACTAGGGCTGTCAACTTCAAATGAGGTATTATTTAGTTATATCTGTATACTTATATTTTCAATTCATACAGCTGCCATGCTGGTGAAATAAGACTAAACATTACTGCCTAATTTCTAGAACTATAGTGAAGATGAGTGGAGGTGAAATCATGAAAACATGTCACTTAAAACACGATGGAAGTTACCACATTGAAAACAGAGGTTTTTGCAGTGGCTTCTATGAAGTTAATTGAAAAGCAGCAAATAGACTCTTTCCTGCAGACTGATAAACTTTATCAAGACAATTCTTGGTTTTATAGAGAGAATCAATTTTTAAGAGAGGAAGTGACTGATTATATAAGCAGGAAGAGTTGAAATGGAGGTTTCAAAATGAAGGAGATAACTTTTAGGAGAGAGCGATCTTCAAAAATGCATCAGTCTCAAATCTACATTCAAAAATTTTCGAAAATAAAAGCAGGGGGAGGAGCAATGCTGAAGGAGAAAGTATTATTGAAGAAGAAGGATTGGAAAAAATATAGAAAGAAAGGAAGAATTGAAGATTAATTTCTTTTGGGGAGGATCTTAATAATAAATTTGAAAAGTCTATTGAAATTAGCATTTTTTTTTAAGTTTAAGTAAAAATGTTTAACTAAAAATGGATAGCTTTTTTTTAAAAAATGACTGTGGTATTAAAATGGTTAACTTTAAAGTTAATGGATAGTTTTCTGAAAGTTTTGAAATTGATATTTTGAAGAATAAATTTAAGAGTTAGAAATAACTAAACTCAATGGATTAATAGTATCTTTGAGGTTATATTCTGAAGAATATTTTATTGAAGTATTTTTTTGAGAGAAAAGAAAAAAAAAGAACTTAATGAAGTACTAAAATGGTTAATTTAAAATTGAATGGATGCAAAATAATATTTTCTTTTTTTTCATTTTCTTAAAGAGATATGCTTTAAAATGTTTAAATTAGAATTTTAAAAGGGGAGGCTGATGAACAATTTTTAAAAGAGGAGTTAAAGAGGGTGAGGGAGTTTTGAATCTTGTAGTAAGTTAGTATATTTTAGGTTATGTTTAGTTTAATGCTATACCCTGTTTTTGCTCTGGGAAGTCGGGGTTGGGGGTGGGGAGGGGGGTTGAAGGTTGTGTGGGGATAAAATGGTTGTCTAATTTTTAATATAATTAAAAGATAGATTAAGGTATTAATAGAGAAGTAAGAAAAATGGGGGAAATGTTATAATAAAGGGAATGACAATATTAAGATATGATAAATATTGGAGGAGTAAAAAGAAGATTTACAAGATGTATCCAGGAGATATATTGAATGATTGATTATGCATTATTTGTTTCTTTACAATATTAAGATATGATAAATATTGGAGGAGCAAAAAGAAGACTTAAAAGATGTATTCAGAAGATATATTGAATGATTGATTATGTATTGTTTGTTTGTTTGTTTATAAAATAAAAAAAATTTTTTTTAAAAAAAAGGGTAAGCCAGGCATCTTTTCCTGCAGCCCATGGGACATGAGATTGAACCCTGTGTGGGAAAGGAATATTTCTAAGGCCAAGTGAGGGATTCAAGACAAGGTCATTTCCATTGAAGAATTACAGTTTTGTTGTTAGTCGCTACTTGTGTCCAACTCTTTCAGCCCCCAAGAACCATAACACTCCAGGACTCCCTGTCCTCCACTGCCTCCCAAAATTAGAATTACAATTAGATGGCATGGAAAGACAGACCCACATTTATTTATTGCTTAAATTTGGAGAATTCTTTGTTTCAGTGGAAGACTTAAGGTAGCTGACAATCAAGATGAACAATTGCATTCAAGGGATTTTTAGATGGATTAGAAGCCAAATACCAAATCTAAGTAGCATTTCATTACAGATTGACCCTTATTGTCACATTATTTCAAGAATCAAAAATTTTTTGGGGGGGAGTCAAAGTCATTTTCAGTCCTTCATTTTTCTAGTTTAAGCCATTATCTCATATCGGACAAGTCATTGTGGTTCAACATTGATTGAACACCTTGGATGACCTTCCTAGCAGCAGGAGGCCTATCCCAGTGGGGTGAAACAGAGGCATGAATAACTCTGGTCAGATATGGGCTGTTAAAAAATATCTGAGCCTGATCTTTCAGGGGATCCTAACAGCAACCATATAGACAGAGAAAAATTGCCAATATTTTCAACCACCTTGTTGAGCAACTTTAGCCGTGAAAGAGCATCTTGGTCGATAATAAGCCTCTGTCTTTCAAAACTCCCCAGTTGCTCTTTGATGGTATCCTCCTCGGGGAAAAGCAACCAACTTATGATATTCAGATCTGCTGCTACATTTCCACTTTGGTCCAAGTACAGTTTCTCCCAGGAAAAATTGCAAAACTCATTCTTCTCCAGAAAGGGATGGAACTAGAATTGAAACATCCAGGAATTTTAAAAGCAACTTGAAACATCCTAAAAGGAGGAGACATTTTAAAGCTTAACTAGTGAATAAGAGATATTCAGTCCCCTCTACAGTATTTGCCTGAATAGCAATAACATTTAGACTTATATACCACTTCACAGTGCTATTACAGCCCTCTCTAAGTGGTTTATAGAATCAGCAACAATTTGGGTACCCATTTTACCAACCTGGAAAGGATGGAAGGCTGAGGCAACCTTGAGCTGGTCAGGATTGAACAGGATTGAGGGTTAGGATTAGCATAAATGCCACAGCAAAATGCAAAGACTGAGTAGCCATCATTCTGAAAGGCTTTAACTGGATTCCTGCAGTGAGGAGGGATTAGGCGAAATGCTCCCAGGTTTAGCTGACAGTTATGAGTATAAAATTCTATCATGCTAATTACAAACACATAAGTACAAGAATGTATTTACAATGTATACATTTTAAACAATTTTATAATAACAGTGTTTAATATAAAAATATAATTGTCACAGTGCCTGCTCTTTGGAACATAATCCTGTGAACTAAATCTGGCCTCCGCTTGGCCAAACCTGCTGGTTTTTTGGAGAACAATTGTTCCCCTACATCAGCACTGAATTTTTTTTCTAAATAGGAAATAGGATTAATGGATCCTTGTCACGACCCCATACCTGCCATGGCTCTAGCCTTGGAGCCCTCAATCTCTCTTTCTTCTCTGTTTTTCTCCTCCTAGATATTGAGGAATATGCAACATTCAAGACATGGGCCAGAGTCTTAACAACACTGTAAAAACGGTGGTCATTTTGTATCTGAATTCTATTCTTTTTCTCTTGCATGTCCAGTGGTGCTATCTGGGTGCATTGTCTCCGGCCCTTGACAGAAAGAACATGCTTTGAAAAAGAACAGCGAAAAGACTGGTCTTCAAATTTGGAATCCTTAAAAAGACTGGGTTGAAAGGCATCATCATTTAGCCATTTTCTTTCCTGAAAAGCAAAGACCCAAATACTATGGATATATTTGAAAAGTGTATGCCTTGTAATTGTCAATTTCTCCACAATTGTTGTGATCCAGACTTTCCCTTCAATGGGTCCTGACAAACCTTCAATTGCTAAATGGATGTGGCGAATTCTATCCACAATGGAAGCAAATTCTATGAAGTGAACAAAGACATTGACTTTTCTCCACTTAGAGATGGCATTTCTGAGAGGTTCTGTAGGTCTAGTCAATGAGAATTGTTGTGAGATAACTACACAAATTCCATTTCTGACAAGCATAGAAGTGAAAGTTCTCATGAAATTCTCTCCCTCCTCTGTGTCCGGTGGAAAGAGACCAATCAAAGTCCAACTGAAATGGAGGAGGAGTTGGACAATTCCTGGATACTGGATCCCATTTTTTGGAAGCATCTGATGGAAAAAAGGCATTTGACTTTTATCGCTCAGAGCCTCTGAAACAATTCCATAACGGATCTGAAGAAGCAATGAAGAATGGTGTATTATGTTTATATCAGATCAAGTCCAAAATGTAAGCTTTTAACACATCCAGTGTGGTTCTCACAAACATATTAGAATAGTCCTGCAGTCACCAACTGGTGGTCCATGGACCACTGGTGGTTTGCAAGAAAATTTTGGTGGTCTGCAGAAAAATTATTTGCCTTTTTTATATTGCACTAAATACGATTTATCTTTTGAAAAAAAAAACATATTAGTGGTCCACGGGGTTTAAAATTATGAATTTGGTGGTCCCTGGAACAGTCTTTTGTTCTTAACCCTTCAGCCATATCAAGATAAAGAATACAAAATGCAGAATACTAGCAAGATTAAATATAATCATTTGTCTAATCTGGGGTCTAAAATACTGCTCTTTCTCTTTTCTAATAAAATTGAAATTCAGATATCAAATCAGTTCATTTTAGAAATTTACTTAAATGTTCCCTATTTAACATTGTGTCCAGCTGCTCAAATCTTGCTTGAGTAAATGTTTATGCCTCCTCCCCACTCTGGATCCTAATCCCTACCCATGACAATGGCCATGAGAAAAGCAGTTCATGAATTCCATAGAAAAGATTTGATTGAATCTATTACCCACCCACCAACAACCTGCTCACTTTGCCAGATAGAGAAACAAAAACACAAACCTGTGGGACTTTGTATGTGCCTACTAATGTTGACATCTGAATGGAGATGTCATCAAGAGATCCATCAAGAACAGCCATCAGGTTGTCCTTCCTTCCACAGCTGTAGTTGGGAACATTGGCTTCTCCAGTTGAGAGCATGTCCAGCAAGGCATCTGAAGTGTCCAGGGTGTTGAAATAGTTGTCATGGATGTTGTAGCCAAGTGTGAGATTGTACAAATGCTGAGATTTCTTATTGACTTGTTGAATGGCAAAAATGAAGCTTAGGATTCTTGCTGGATCAATAAATGAACTACTGTAAAAAATGGTCATGATAACATCATCTCTAACAACAACAATAAAATATATTTTCATTTGTTCCTCTTTCTCTCCACAAGCCCATTCAGTCTTAAGCCAAAAGTGTCCAACAAAAGAATAAAGTTATAGTCACCTATCACCGTTTAATTGTTATGAGTGTTGAGAAGGTGGGATGGAGATTTAATATTTAAAATATATCATTATTTGTAATAATGCTCATTTTTAATTTGTGCAATGACCAAGATTCAAAGTCATTGAATCATTAAAATAGAATTATCAGCAAAGAGGAGTCATAAATGATCCAGAAAAGCCATTCTAAAAACAAGCCATCCTCTATTCCATACCAGGATCAGGCATTGAATATCAATGAATGGTTATAAAATAAAGAAATGGGTGGGGCAGAGGCAACTACAAACTTTTCAATAAACTAGTTGTGATTAACTCAGGATTGTACAAGAAGGGAAAATAATTTGGACTTTGGGGGGGCGGGGTTGTTCCATTTTCGGATTTGGGTCTCTTAAAATAAGACATAAGAGAGAATCCATGGAAATCCAAATGATTCAAGAAATTAAACAGGTCCTGCAATATAGGAGTAACTGAAAGAAACGAAGCAGAATGTTAGGATTGCAAATGGAAGGAATACATCTCCATCACACTGAATGACTTACGAGGGAGCTTGTGTATAAGGAGCTGTGTTGAAAGACAGCATTATTTGGGATATTATTGTGGCAGTGGAGATTATACTAACGAGGTGATCTCCTGGCCTGTAATAGTTCCGTAGGTTTTTTCCCTCATGTTCCTCCAAACTTAGCAGACACTTCATTCTCAGCTTCCCAGAGACTGGATGGGACATCAGCAGCAGCAGAAGCAGAAGGAGGAGGTCCATAATTCATGGGGCTAAATCAATCCCCTTCCTGTTTCTAAGGAAGAACAAGAGCATTCGAAGAATTCAAAGCACCATTCAAAGATGAAAACGAGAGTAGCTTCCTTGACTGAGAGAGAGATTAACAGAACTTCACCTGGAAAGGAGAGAAAGGAAAGATACATTCAGGAAGCACAGTCCCTGAATGTCCCAAAATTTGTGCCATCTGAAGTGTGACCTGAGTCATTTATCCTTTTCTGATGCAAGATCCCTTTCAAGTTGCTTCAGTCTGTGGTTTACATCAAAGGTGATCACTGGAGGAATATCAGGAGAGATCTCAGAGACCAGGATTTTAATAATTACTGTAAGAAGCAATAACTCCTCTGGGAATCCTGAACTACTTCTGGGCCTCCATGTGCGGAGGAGAAGATGGAGAAAAGCTTAGTGAAAAATCATAGATATACCCCTAGAGGGAACTGTTCTGAAGTGGTTGTGGTCCTTCCTTTCTGGACATGTCTAGAAAATGATGCTAAAGAAAGATACTTCAACACCCAGAAAACTGGGTGTTGTCCTTCAATGTACTCTCTTGTCTCCAGAGACTCCTGGGGAAGGTCACCCAGAACTATAGAGTTTGGTTACACCTTAGTGTCAGACGTGGAAGCCATCTTTTACATTTGGGCCTTCAGGCCTGCCACATTTTCTACTGTGGAAAGATGGGAGGTGGGATTGTATAGAGCAGTGGTCACCAACCGGTGGTCCGTGGTGCAGTGGTGTTCTACAAGAAAATTTTGGTGATCTGCAGTGCACCAGGGTGGAGGAGCTCCTCCGGTATGAGTCCTGTGACTAGAGCTCTGGAATATGGAACTGGCCAGGCAGCTCATGGTGGGGCTGTAAATCTCCACTGTAGAGGGAGGTTCATGCAACTTGCATCTTTGTAGCACAGCCCTCGCTGGCCAGAATGAGATAATGGTGCAAAGGGGGGTGGCAGTGCAGGTGGGCCGAAGCAATGGGTGGCGGGAACCCTGGACTGTTTCTCCCTCCTGCTGTAGCTTCCTGTCAGCTGAACCCACCAGTAGCTGTCCCCACCCCTCGTTCTCCCTTCTCAGTCACTCCTCGCCTGGCGAGGGAAGGGCAGAGGATGGAGATTCACTCCATATTCCAGAATAAGAGTGAAGTTTTGTCTCTTGCTGATCTCGCAGCCATTTCTTCCGGCCCTTTTTGGTGCTCTGCGCACCTCGGTCTCTCAGGGAGATGCTTGACTTCCTCTCAGCCCCAAGAAACTGGCTGGCCCATGAGATGAGAGAGAGAGAGAAAATCAGAGAGAGAGAGAATCAGAGAGAGAATGAAAGAGAGAGAGAATGAGAAAGAGTGGGAGAGAGAGAAAGAAAGGGGGAGGGATGAGAGAGGGAAAGAGGGGGAAGAGAGATGAGACAGAGAGAAAGAGAGATGGAGAGAGAGAAAGAGAGAGAGAAAGAGAAAGAGAGAAAGAGAGAGAGAGGGAGAGAAAGAGAAAGAGAGAAAGAGAGAGAGAAAGAGAATCAGAGAGAGAGAGAATCAGAGAGAGAATGAAAGAGAAAGATTGAGAGAGAGAGAGAGAGAGAGACAGAGAGAATCAGAGAGAGAATGAAAGAGAGAGAGAATGAGAAAGAGTGGGAGAGAGAGAGAGAAAGAAAGGGGGAGAGAGATAAGAGAGGGAAAGAGGGGGAAGAGAGATGAGACAGAGAGAAAGAGAGAGGGGGAGGGGGAGAGAGAAAGAGAGAGAGAAAGAGAGAGAGAAAGAGAGAATGAAAGAGAGAGAAAATGAAAGAGAGAGTAAGAGAGAGAGAGGCAGAATGAAAGAAAGAGAGAATGAGAGAGAGAGAAAGAAAGACAGAGAGAAAATCAGAGAGAGAGAGAATGAAGGAGAGAATCAGAGAGAATCAGAATGAGACAGAGACAGACAGACAGACAAACAGAGAATGAAAGAGACAGTGAGAGAATCAGAGAGAGAGAGAGAGAGAATGAAGGAGTTATGCGGGTAGTTACGGGAGTTCCTTGTTACTCCCATGAAACACCTCTCCTGCGCGAGCTGCACTGGCTGCCGGTTGCTCTTCAGGTCCATTTCAAGGTGCTGGTACTTACCTATAAAGCCCTACATGGCTTAGGCCCGGGGTACTTGCAGGACCATCTTCTGCCTTCCTCCCACCGTCCCATGCGCTCCCACAGAGCAGGCCTCCTCAGGGTGCTGTCGGCCAAACAATGTTGACTGGCGGCCTCCAGGGGGACCGCATTCTCTGTCAGAGCGCCGGCCCTCTGGAATGATTTGCCCACCGAGCTCAGGATAGCCCCGGACCTCCTCTCCTTTCACCGTGAACTGAAGACGTGGCTCTTCCATCAAATAAATTGATCTGCTAGGGGTTGAACAAATTGTAATAATTTTAAATATGGTTTTTAAGGGGTTTTTTAACTTATTTTGTGATTTTGTGATTTGTATTATTAATTGTTGTTGTAAGCCACCCTGAGTCCTTTGGGAGAATGGCAGCATATAAATCGCAAAAAGAAAGAAAGAAAGAAAGAAAGAAAGAAAGAAAGAAAGAAAGAAAGAAAGAAAGAAAGAAAGAAAGAAAGAAAGAAAGAAAGAAAGAAAGAAAGAAAGAAAGAAGCACTTGGGGAAGAAGATGCAGCCCAGCAGGCCAGCCCCAGAAGCCAAGATGGAGAAAACCTGCACGGCCACCATGGATTTCCCTTTGGTGCTCAAGTAGGTGGGCAGGAAGGAGATCCAGACGCTGCAGAAGACCAGCATGCTGAAGGTGATCAGTTTGGCTTCGTTGAAGGCCCCAGGCAGGTTCCTGGCCAGGAAAGCCACTGTGAAGCAAATGGCAGCAAGGAAACCCATGTAGCAGAGAACCACATAAAACATGGTCACAGAGCCTTCATTGCACTGAAGGATGATCACTCCTGATTGGGAGTGCAGGTCAAAATCAGGAAACGGAGGAGAAACTCCCAGCCAGATTGCACTTTTCTTCCAACTCGCACACACTGGAGCCTATCAATAAGAAAATCCAATACCCAATTACACAAAGGTGTGTTAAATCCTAATAGGCCCGTTTTGTTCACCAACTGCTGAGGAATTATTGTGTTGAACGCCAAGCTAAAATCAACAAAGAGACATTCTCACATGAGTATTCTTCTCCTCCAGGTGCGCCAAGCTAAGATGAAACATGCAGGAAAGTGCATCAACTATAGAGCGCTTCATCGAATAGGCAAACTGTAATGAGTCAAATATAGGTGAAAGGCATGAAACCAGTGGTGAAATCCTCTGCAGTTTTCCACCAGTTCGCTGTGTGCACACACATGCACAGTGCACACCAAATGCATGCTTTCCGCAGAAAAAGGATGCTTAACAAGGTAAGTAGAACAGCAAGGGTGGAAGAGGTGTGCCATGCTATTTACTGTAGATTCACTAGAAGGCAAATATAAATCGCTCGGCACAGCTGATCGTCGGAAATACCAGTTCGGACCAAACTGGTAGCTTTTTTCTACTATCGGTTCGCCGAACCAGTAGATTTTATTACTACCTGTTAGCCCAAACGGGTGCAAACCGGTAGGATTTCACCACTGCTTGAAACCATATAGTCCTTTACCAATCTAGTAATTTCTTCTCTGGGGTTCCTGAGTTTTTTAGGGCCCTATGTGCAGAGGTCTATGGAGCTTCTCATTCATCCAGGTCATGGTTGTCCCAAAGGTGCTTTTATTTCAAAGGCATCTGGACTTTCTAATTTTTCTTTAAGACATTTTGCTTCTCATCCAAGAAGCTTCTTCAGTGGCAGAGTAAGATTTTGGGGGGATGTGGAGTCATTACTGCATTTATTTAAGAACTAATTGCCTCGTGGACCTCACTAGCTCTTGATGTCCTGTATCCAATCACACACTTGCTGTTGCCCAGGCCTAATCATTTCACTTGCTTCTGTTCTCAATCCCTTGTGTGCATAAATTTACATAATATATAAAGGGGGGAATCCTCCCTTCTTTAGGCCCATCCTTTTGCCCTGAACACCAATAAGAAAAAAATGTGCTTCGACAGAAAGGTCTCCTGGTCTCTGGTTCAAATGTATCTTTAGAAAATCCACACACACACAACCATAGCATCCATGCATACCCACATGCTTTCCCATACACTGAACAGCAAAAGGAAAGGGGGAAAACACATCTATTATGACTGGGAGTCCATTTCTACCACATAAAGAAATGACTCATTTTTTAAAATTTAATTTAAAAAACATTAAAGTATCAAACACCATTTAGTACATTTATTAACTGAGATTTCTGGGAAACACATGAGTGGTGCGGTGGCCTGGAGGTGGAGCTCTCGCCTCACAATCAAGATGCTGTGAGTTTGATCCTAGATAGAGGCAGATATTTCTCTCTCTTGGCACAATGAGAATAGATCTGCTGAACAAATCTCCGAATTGGCGTCTGGAAGGGCATCCGGCCAGTAAACACTCAGCTAGCTCCCTTCAGTTGCCCAGACTCCACCTCGCGAGGGATTATGGGGTCATTTAATAAAGAGGATGATGATTTCTGGGAAACACATACACAGAACTCAATTTTCTATTTTATTTTGACATCATACGTTCTTTTGTATTCAGATCTGGTCTTAGGAAAATAATGTAACATTTGGGGAGAAAAATTAATAGCAACAGGCTGGCACTGGAAGCCAACATGGAGAAGACTTGCACGGCTACCATATACTTCCCCTTGGTACTCAGGTAGGTGGGTACGAAGGATATCCAGACACTGCAGAAGACCATCATGCTGAAGGTAATCAGTTTAGCTTCGTTGAAGGCCCCCGGGAGATTCCTGGCCAGGAAGGCCATTGTGAAGCAGATGACAGACAGGAAACCCATGTAGCCAAGAGCAAGGTAGAACATGGCAACAGAGCCTTCATTACATTGCAGGATGACCTGAGAAGACTCTGAGTACATGTCCGACTCTGGGAATGGGGGAGAGGTGCCCAACCAGATGCTGCAGATGACAACTTGGACCCCAGAGCAAGAAAGTATGATAGAGTTGGCCAAGCTCTTCCCTAGCCATCTTTGCACTTTACTCCCTGGTTTTGTGGCCAAGAAGGCTAACACCACCATGACAGTTTTGGCCAAGACAGTAGAAATGGCAACTGTAAAAATGTTGCTGAATGCTGTTTGCTGAAAAAGGCACGTGGTTACTCTTGGCTGGCCAATGAATAAGAATGAGGTCAAGAATGAAAACAGGAGGGAGATGAGGAGGATGCAGGAGAGATCACGATTGCTGGCTTTGACCATGGGAGTTTCTTGAAATTTAATGAATACTATGAAGATGAAACCTGTTGCCAAAACCAGGAACAAGGCAAAGGAAGCTAGGATGATCCCCAACATTTCTTGGTAGGATAGGAAAGTTTCAACCTTAGGTATACATCCATCTCGGTTGATGCTTGGATGCTGACCCACTGGACATTTCGTGCATTTTTCAGCATCTGAAAAGAACAATATTAACATCTACCATAAAGCAGATTCTTCCATCACATGCAGAGTTGGAAGAAAACTAAGGATAATGTCGAAGAATGTGTGTATCAGCCCTGGAGCCATTTTCCCTCTCCACCTTCAGGGCTGCCACAATGGAGATGAGTCGAGCTGTGGGAATGAGAGAGGGGAGGTAGAGATAGCTGGGGGATTGTAGCCAAATTAAATTCTTTCCTCTGAGAACCAAGGACTTCCCCACCAGGTGCAAGGAGGTGGGATCTGAGACCAAGGGACCCTTGGACTGTGACCAGATTGGACCATGTGATGGAGTGCAAGGGAGGGGAAAAAACTTTACTTTTAACTAGGGGGAAACTCAAGATGGTTTAGAATTGGGTTTCCCCAGATGTGCCAATATGACATGCCTAATAAATCTATACTTTGAGGAACATGCCTGCCTGGGAGTTTTGATTCCATTGAATGTGTTACTTAGAACCCTAAGCAATCTATTGCAGAAGGACAATTGTCTATGGAGGAGAGGAGAGGAGAGGAGAGGAGAGGAGAGGAGAGGAGAGGAGAGGAGAGGAGAGGAGAGGAGAGGAGAAAGCAGAGCATCAAAATTTCTCCATTTCTGCAGAGACACCAAGAAAAAATGCCAGAGGTTCACCAATAAATAAGATGAAGACAAAGAAATGCCATTTCTCTTCTAATTTCAATTCTTGATTGATCTGCTGTTTTTAATATCCTGCTCCATATTTAAATTACCAGACTATTTCTTGTAACTCCCTATAAATTATACATATTAAAAGAAATTATTTTTTGTGAAGGAGGTTCTGTGCACAATAGACCGTGATCCAATTATGCACACTAATGCACTAAAGCATGCAAGTCGAGAGAGGAGTCTTGAGAAACTATTTGTTTTAATAAAAACACATAAAAGCAAAGCCTACAAGAAAACACCAACAGCCAAAAGCTCTCCTCTTAGCGAAGTCCATCAGTTCTTCATGGAGTCTTCCCTCAGCATAGGGAGTTCTCGGTCCCTTGTCTGCTTCCTCGGGAGCAAGGCATTGACTCAGCTCTTTTGCTCCATTGAAGTGACTTCAGCCCTGGAGGCTCTATGGCGTATGCAAATCTCTGTCTCTCTCCTCGTCTGTGTTAGCCTGTCTCTGTGTCTCTCTTTGGGCTGAAAAAGCCCTCCCTTATATACTTCAAGAATATCCGTTGGAAAAAGCCCGGGAAAAACTTGAAATCAAATACTGCGGCATGATTGGCCAGTTCAAACTTACAAGCTGATAACCAATCAATAGTTACAGCTAATCCTGAGAGAATTTATCTTTCACATTTTTTAAAGTCAAGTTTAAAAATGCCTTTCAAAACATGCTTTCATGAGCCAGTCAGAGGCCATGGTCTTCCCAAAAGTGTGTCTCTTTTCTCTGCTATCACTCACCTTCCATGGTGGAGATGGTTCCTTCTGGACAAGGAAGACAATGGTAGCAACAGATGGGTTTCCCTTCCAAAACCACCTTCATGAATCCAGGATGACAGCTTTCCACACACCTGGAAGTCGGTAAGGTCTGAGGAATGAAAGGAAATACATCCAGAAAAATCAACATATAGACCAACTGAATATCTCATAAAGATGATATTTGGACTGTTGAGAACCTGATCAGCTGACATGAAAACTCAAAAGCAACTAAAGAAAACACACACATTCCCCAAAATTGTAATCCTGTTTTTGCCACATTTAGTAGAATAAAATAAATATTAATCCCAGAGTGTCAGCATTTCTACCTGTCCAACGTTCTGCTGGTCAATGGTAACTTTAAAATCCTGTGTTGTCTGTTTTTCTAGACTTCCAGTTTTCATTCTCTTAACAGATTTGTTTGGAAAAATAATCCAGTTCAAAATGTCCAGGTCAGCTGTCAGATCTCCTTTCTCATCCAAATATATCCCAGCTATGGAATTATTGTGAAACTGAGGGCTTTGAAGGAAAGGGTGAAGCTGGAAATGAAAGGGAAAGAAAAGTTTAGAAAGGACATTGGAAGTATTTGTTTATTTGTTTGTTTTTTTGTATGTATGTATCCTGCTTTTATTACATTTACAGATAATTCAAGGTGGCAAATTTATGCAACACACCTTCCTCCTCCTACTTTCCCCACAATAACATCCCTGTGAGGTGAGTTGGGCTGAGAGAGAGTGACTGACCCAAGGACAGCAAGCCAGCTTTCGTAGCTAAGCTGGGAGTGGAACCTTTTGGTCTATGTTGGGGAGTATCTGAACATTTCTCTCTCTCTCTTTCAAAAACCAGACTTTATTTTCAGTTTCAAACTTGGTTAGGAGAAGATCAATAAACATAAGAATAATAACAGTTGCTTTTATCATCAGATACTAAGCATCTGGGGATGCAGATAATTAACAATCTGAACTGGTCTCTCCACACGTCATCCTTAGTGAATTGTGCAAACCAGCATCTGCATTTCCAGTGTTGGATGAGGGGAGCACAACTTTCTCCCTCTGTTCTGACCACTGTTTACAGAGGAATGATTGAGAGTGCTTTAACAAACTGCTACACTGTTTGGTTTGGTAGCAGCAGTGCCCCAGATAGAAAGTCCATACAGAGAGTGGTAAGGACAGCCAAGAAGATTATAGGAAGCTTGCTCCCTGTTACTCAGGAAACTGCTTATAAGCGCTATTTGCTTAGAGATCAAAATATTGTTATAGACCATAAAAGTGAGTTTGATTGATTGCAAGTGCAGGCAGAGCGGAAAACAGGAGAACAAGCCTTGAAAGTACAGAGCTTAACTCCGAAGTTACTTTGTTTCAACTTGAATCTTATTGAGCTGGAGGCGGAAGATGGTGTCTTTGTTACGGTTTTGAAAGTGAAAGCCAGAAACGAAAGTGCTTGAGAACTTTGTGCTGGGAGAGTGGATTAGCTGCCTATTAACTGCTGGGAACTGAGAGTTTGTGGAGGAAAGAGAAAAAAAAAACTACCCTGTCTGGCAATTAGAGACTATAAATTACAAACATCTTTAAAGACTTCGTAGCTTTTAAAGAAAATGGGGGGGAGGAAAAAAATGGCTTCTAGACAAGTGAAACCAGGAGTTGTTAAAGGAGGGGAAGGTTCTCCAGTTGTGTCAGTGGTGACACAGAAAGCACAATTTCCGGCTGATTCACAGAGCCAGACTCAGAGTCAAGATGCAGCACTTAATGATTTTAAAGAAGTTATGAAAGAAGCCATGAATAATCAAGCAACAGCAATGAGAGAAGCTATGAATAACCAAGCCACAGCAATGAGAGAAGCTATGAATAACCAAGCCACAGCAATGAATAATTTAACACTACTGGTGGAAGGGAAATTTAAGAAAATTGAGGTACATATAAGTTCGATCAAGGAAGCGGTTGCAGAGGAACACGATAAAATAAGAGATGATATTGTTTTTGCTGTATCAGGATTGTCAAACCTTGTTATCCAGTTTGATGGGAAAGTTGAAGAAATTAATGAAGCTAACTTAAATTTGGAAAGCAAAATGGGTGATGTCATGACCAGAACAGAGAAAGTGGATGATGAATTGTAAATGTTACAATACAGATCCATGGAGTTTGCTCTGAGATTGAGAGGCCTGAAGGAAAATAGTAAAGAAAATTTAAAAGACATTTGTGCTGATGCCATGGCAGAGATAATTAAAGAAAGACCAGAAGATGTGGCAATTCAAATTGATAAAATTTACAGGGTTAATTCCTGGTTGGCAAAACAAAGACAGCTGCCAAGAGATGTGGTGATTTATTTTACAACTAGGAGGATCAGAAATGAAATCCTACAAGCCTCTTACAAGAATAAAGTTCAGGTGGCTGGGCAAGAGATGGTGGTTTTGAAAGAGATTCCTCCAAAGATGTTGAGAAGTAGAAAAGACTTTGGCTTCCTGGTAAATGAGCTGAGAAATCAACAAGTGGCATACAGATGGGATGTCCCAATTGGTCTAATAGTGACTTATAATGGAGAAAGATATCGGTTAAACACAGTTTGGAAGGCAAAAGATGTTTATGTAAATGTTTTACAGGCTGGATACCCACCCTCACCAGGGGGGGAAAGGAAGAAAGTGGAGATGTTACAACAAGAAAAAGATGGAAAACAGATACAAACCTATGCTGAAGTTGCAGCTGGAGGAATTATCATGGAAGAAGATTTGGATCTTGGGGGCTTATCCCCAACTTTGGAACCACCTAAGAAGGGAGAGCCGAAAGTACAACGACTGACCCGATCAACTTATAAATTGCAAAAACAACAATCAAAAAGGCAACAATCTCAAGATTTATCTCAAGAAGTCCAAAAAAGAGAAGCAGTGGGGGGGGGGGCTAGGCCAAAGAGTAAGGTGAAGGAGGAGCTTCAGCTGATGCTCACAAGGTTTCGAAAGGCCAAAGATGGCAACTAAATTCTTATCTTGGAATGTCAATGGCTTAAATTCACCACAAAAAAGAAAGAAAGTATTTCACTACTTGAAACAATTTAACAATGATGTTATTTGCTTGCAAGAAACACATATCAGATTATCAGACCAAAAATATTTGATAAATTCAAGATTAGTACAAATTTTGTGGCATCAGCGTGAGAGAAGAAAAATGGACTAGTCATATATGTAAGGAAAGGACTATCAGCTAACTTAATTGAGGCAGATGATCAAGGAAGATATATTGCAATTGAATTACTAACAGACTGGAAAAATGCTTTTTATTGGAATATATGCCCCTAATCAGCAACAAGACAAATTTTATAAATTTTTACATACTAAAATAATACAATGGAACTATAAATCTTTTATATTAATGGGTGATTGGAATGGAGTAATTGACACACAGAAAGATAAAAAAAGCTTATCAAAGATCTCAACACGTGCAAAACTACCTAAATCTTTTTTTGATATGATGGAAGATATAGAACTGAGAGATATCTGGAGAGAATGTAACCTGAAGGAAAAAGATTTTACTTTTTTTTCTGATAGACATCAATCCTTCTCCAGGATTGATTTTATACTAACCACAAATGATTTTATTTCCAGGGTGAAGAAGACGAAGATATGTCCAAGAACTTTAACTGATCATAGTCCAGTTTGGGTGGAATTTGAACAGGAAAGGGGAGAAAGGAGGTCTTGGAGGTTAAATGAAAACTTATTTAGATATGAAGAAAATGTAAAAGAGCTTAAAAAACAAATGAAAGAATTTTTTGTTATTAATATGAATAAGGGTACTCCTATGGAAATGGTCTGGGATGCTAGCAAGGCTTATATGAGGGGTATCTTAATACATATGAACAATAAATATAGACTAAAACAACAAAAGAAGCGTAAAGAGATAGAGGAAGAAATAAAAAAGAAAGAACAATTACTTATATCTAATCCAGGAGATAAGAAAGTAAAAGAAACAATAAATATACTACGAGGGCAATTTAATATGTTAATGGCTGATCAGGTGGCAACTAGCTTACAATATGCTAAACATAATACATTTTGTAATTCTAATAAACCAGGTAGGTGGTTGGCCTACATGTTGAGGAAAAAACAGAAATCACAAGTCATTAGTAAGGTAGAATATAGAGGAAAGGAAGTTTACCAACAGAATATGATTTAAAAGGCTTTTTTGGAATTTTATACAAAGTTATATGCTAGTGACTCAATACAAGGTATAGACATAGATAGATATTTAAAGGAAGGGAATATTTTGGAATTAACGTTGGAACAGAGGGAAGGATTGAATCAACCAATAACTTCTGAGGAGATCGTTGCGGCAATTAAGCAGTTAAAAATAGGGAAAGCTCCAGGAACAGATGGATTAACACTGTTTATTATAAGAATTTGCAGCTTGAAATGGTAGAGCCGCTTAGAGCTCTATTTTGTAAAATTCAATTAGGGGGAGGGGTTCCACCCTCTTGGAGAACAGCTTTTGTTTCACTGATTCCGAAGGAAGATCAAAACTGCATCAAACTTGAAAACTTTAGGCCAATTTCACTTTTGAATACGGATTATAAAATTTTTGCTAAGATATTAGCGAATAGATTAATGCCAGTTATGCAACAAGTTATTCACAATGACCAATCAGGTTTTATAAAAGGGAGGCAGATGAAATATAATGTTAGACAAATTATAAACTTATTGGAATATTTGGAAAAAAATAACCAGGTCCCTGCAGCGTTTATATTCATGGATGCAGAGAAAGCATTTGATCAATTGAACTGGCAATTCTTGTTTAAAATAATAGAAAAAATGCACTTTGGGGAGTATTTCATACATTCAATTAGAGCAATATATCAAGAACAAACAGCACAAATAATAATTAATGGAGGTCTAACAGATGTGTTTAAAATTGAGAAAGGTACGAGGCAGGGCTGTCCCTTGTCGCCATTGTTGTTTATTTTAACTTTAGAAGTTTTGTTGAATAAGTTACGTGATTCTGATAAAATAAAAGGAATTGTAATTAGACAGCAGGATTATAGACTAAGAGCGTTTGCAGATGACCTGGTTCTTACTTTATCTCAACCTATAGAAGCGGCTCCCTATATGTTGGACATAGTAGCTCAATATGGCAAAGTATCTGGATTTAAAGTAAATCTTCACAAGACAAAGATGATAACTAAAAATATGTCCATAACTCAAAGAGAAGATTTGGGGAGAATAACGGGGTTTGAAGTAGTTAAAAAGGTTAAGTATCTAGGAGTATATATTGCAGCCTCAATTACGAAATTGTTTAAAAATAATTATGAAATTCTTTGGCAAAAAGTACAGAAAGAAATGGAAAATTGGAAAAAGTTACAATTATCACTACTGGGAAGGATAGCAGCAATAAAATGAATGTACTACCTAGGTTTTTATTTTTGTTCCAAATGATACCAGTGCTTTAAAAAAGATGGAAATCTCATGGAATGGCAGAAAGGGGTTAATACTTTTATTTGGGCTGGGAAGAGGCCAAGAGTGAAACTGAAAATTATACAGGATATACGTGAGAGAGGAGGTCTTAAAATGCCTAATTTGAGATTGTATTATGAAGCAGCAGCTTTATCGCAAATTAGTGATTGGTTTAACTTAACTGAAGAAAGAATGTTAAACATAGAAGGTTATGATTTGTTATATGGATGGCATGCTTATTTGTTATATGAAAAAAAAGTGGATAAAGTGTTTAAGGGTCATATACTCAGAAATGCATTGTTGAGGGTTTGGAAAAAGTACCAATATAAATTGAACTATAAGATACCTATATGGGCAAATCCCAGACATGCAATAGAAAATATAAATATAGAGCAAAAAATAGAGGTGATTACTTATAAAGAGCTTCTTCTTTTGGAAAGGGGTAAGCTGCAGTTGAAATCTTTAGATGAATTAAAAGAAGAAGGGATAATTTATACTTGGTTTCAGTATGGTCAGCTTCAAGCTAGATGAAGGGAGGATCAAAAAGTTAGTTATGCAAAATGAGGAAAATCTGGTGAAACAGATTAGAGATCAAAATCAGATGCATATTAAAAGGTTGTATAATGCATTATTGGAAATAGATTCAGAAACGGAATTGGTTAAGGATTGTATGATAAAATGGGCACAAAACTTTCAGGAACCAGTGATGATGGAAACATGGGAAAAGATTTGGGTCAGAAATGTTAAATTTACGCAAGCACAAAATTTGAGAGAGAATTTTTATAAAATGTTTGATAGATGGCACTTAGATCCTTAAAAAATTATCATGTATGTACTCGAATTTGCAAGCCAAATGTTGGAGATGTGAATGTAATGATGCAACCTATTATCATATATGGTGGACCTGTAAGAAAATCAAGGCATTTTGGATAAAAATTTGGTGGGTGATGCAGAACATTTTGAAAAGAAGGTTGAAATTTACTCCTCAATTGTTTCTTTTTTTATATTTTTTAATATTTTTTCTATTTTTTTTTTATTGGAAAAGTTTTACAATTACATTTTCTCCCCATTTCCCCCCCCAACCCTCCCTAACCTCCCTAACCTCCCTAACCCTCCCTAACCCCCCCCTAACCCACCCCTCCCCCCCGGACTTCCACAGAATATAATCCAAATCAAAATCCCCTTTTTATAAAACTTGAACCCCTCCACCCCCAATATATTTTTTCATCTTCACAAAATTCAAATATTTCTATCTTTATATAACACTTTCAATTAAAAGCTATCTGATACTTCCTAGTTTGATATTTGTTCTGCACATAATCTATCCACTTTTTCCACTCCCATTCATAAGTCTCTTGTGAGCGATCTTTTAGATATGCTGAAATCTTCGCCATCTCTGCAAAGCTGGCCATCTTCAAAGTCCATTCCTCGATAGTGGGCATAGTTTCATTTTTCCAGTATTGACCTATCAGTAATCTCGCTGCTGTTATCATATACAATATCAACTTTATTTCACCCAATGTAAAACCCTTAACTATACCCAATAAAAACAATTGTGGAGAAAATTGAATTTTTTTCTTCAAAACATTCTGCATGACCCACCAAACTTTTATCCAAAAAGCCTTCACTTTCTTGCAAGTCCACCAAACATGATAATATGTAGCATCTAAGCAGTCACATCTCCAACATTTTGGTTGAACATTAGGGTACATGCACGACAATTTCTTAGGATCTAAATGCCATCTATAAAACATTTTATAAAAATTTTCCCTCAAATTCTGTGACTGTGTGAATTTAACATTCTGAACCCAAATTTTTTCCCATGTTTCCAACATCACTGGTTCTGCAAAATTTTGTGCCCACTTAATCATACAATCTTTAACCAATTCAGTTTCTGAATCCCTTTCTAACAAAACATTATAAAGCCTTTTAATATGCTTTGGACCTTTCTCTTTTATATGTCTAACCAATTCTTCCTCATGCAACATAATACCAATTTTTTGGTCCTCTTTCCATCTCAGTTGAAGTTGATTATACTGTAACCAAGTTAGATTAATCCCTTCATCCAACAGTGTCTCTAATGTCTTCAGTTGCCATCTGCCCGCAACTGTAAAAAGAACTTCTTTATATAAAAACCCCCCGAGTGACATTATATTTGTATTCCACATGATATGACCAAGATCCAGCCATAGCGGTATTTTGTAATCCCATTTGAATCGGTGCTTCTTCCAAACTCTCATCAAGGAGTCTCTAAGTATATGGCTTTTAAATACTTTATCCACTTTGTTTTCATAGAATAAGTAAGCATGCCATCCAAATTCAAGGTCAAAACTTTCAATATTCAATATTCCAGTCTTTTTCCTTCCAAACCAATCACTTGCTTGAGTCAGGGCTGCTGCTTCATAATATAATTGTAGGTTTGGAAGTTTAAGACCTCCCCTTTCTGGAACACCTTGCATAATTTTCAATTTCACTCTCGGTTTTTTCTCATTCCAGACAAACTTATTCAACCCACTTTGCCATTCTTTCAATTGTTTATCACTTTTAAGCACCGGAATCATTTGAAACAAAAAAAGAAATCTTGGCAAAATGTTCATCTTAACTGCTGCTATTCTTCCAAGTAAAGACAGCTGCAGTTTTTTCCAAGTCTCCATATCTTTCTGTACATCTCGCCACAACACCTCATAATTATTTTGAAACAATTTCATATTTGATTCTGCAACCTGAACTCCTAGATATTTTACCTTTGGTACAATCTCAAAACCTGCCCTCCTTTCAAGTTCGTATTTTCAATCTTGTGTCATATTTTTAACTATCATCTTAGTTTTTTTCTGGTTCAGTCTAAATCCTGATACTGTACCATAGTCTTTTATAATGTCTTTCATCTGGATTATTGATTCCATTGGCTGTGTTAGGGTAACAACCAGATCATCTGCAAATGCCCTTATTCTGTAGTCCTCTTGCCTTATCACTATTCCTTTCAAGGTACTCGAGTCCCGTATTGTATTCAACAAGACTTCTAGTGTTAAAATAAATAACAGTGGGGATAACGGACAACCTTGTCTTGTTCCTTTCTCAATATTAAAATCTGTTGTCAAACTTCCATTAATAATAATCTGTGCCTTTTGTTCTTGATAAATTGCTGAAACCGCCTGTATAAATTGATCCCCAAAGTCCATCTTTTTTAAAGTCTTTAATAGAAAATTCCAATCCACTCTATCAAAGGCCTTCTCCGCATCCCGGAAAACCAGCACTGCAGGGATCTGTTTATTCTTGTCAAGATATTCCAGTAAATCTATAACTTGCCTTACATTGTCCTTCATATATCTGCCTTCTATAAATCCCGCTTGATCATCATGAATCACCTCTTGGATAACTGGCATCAACCTGTTGGCTAATACTTTTGCATATATTTTATAGTCATTATTCAGAAGAGATATTGGTCTAAAATTCTCAGGTTTTTTAGGACCTGTTTGCTCTTTTGGTATCAAAGAAATATAGGCTGTTTTCCATGATGGGGGTATTTTACCCCCTTGTTGTATGTTACAAAATAAATCTCTAAGATGTTCAACCATTTCTGCTTGCAAAGTTTTGTAATACACCGCAGTTAAACCATCCGTTCCAGGAGCTTTAGCTGTTTTCAATTGTTTAATTGCTGCAATAATTTCCTCAGCTGATATAGGATAATTCATTCTCTCCTTTTGTTGATTGGTAATTTTTGTAACTCTTTTATTTTCTAAATATTTTTCTATAAGTCCATTCTGCATGTCGTCTTTAGCATATAATTTAGTGTAATAATCTACAAAAACTTCTTTAATTAATTTTTGTTGAAAGATTTCCTTCCCTCCAATATTGATATTATCAATAGTCCGTATACTCTGCTTCTTCCTTAGTGTATAAACCAACCATCTGCCCGGTTTGTTAGCATTACAAAATGTATTATGTTTTGCATATTGTAAATTTGTTGCAGTTTGTTCCGCCATAAGCATTTGAAATTGATCTTTCAGAAGTTTTATAGCACCACGTATTCTTTCATCTGTTGGATTTTTAATAAGTAGCTGTTCTTTGTTCTTTATTTCTGCTTCCATTTCAGATCTTTTCTTTTGTCGATTCAGTTTGTGTTTAGAATTCATATGAATGAGTACCCCTCTCATATACGCTTTACTCGCATCCCACACAATTTCAATAGGGATACCCTTATTCAAATTCATTTCAAAAAATTCTTTCATCTGCTTTTTAAGTTCTGTTACATTTTTTTCATATCTAAACAAATTTTCATTTAATCTCCATGATCTTCTCTCAATCTTTCCCATCTCAATTTCTATCCATACCGGGCTGTGGCCGGTTAGAGTTCTTGGAAAAATCTTTGTTCTTTTTGTCTTAACAAGTAAATCAGCTGACAATAAAATAAAGTCAATCCTAGAAAAAGATCTGTGTCTATCTGAGAAAAAAGTAAAGTCCAATTCTTTTGGATTATGTATTCTCCAAATGTCTTTTAATTCCAAATCTTCTTTCATGTCAAAAAAAAGTCTGTGGCAGTCTAATCCTTGACTTGGCCAAACTCTTTTTATCTATTTTAGAGTCAATTACTCCATTCCAATCTCCCATGATTAAAATAGATCTATAGTCCCATTGCAATATTTTGGTGTGCAAAGTTTTGTAAAAATGATCCTGTAGTTGATTAGGAGCATAAATTCCGATCACTAGAATTTGGCCACTTACTGTGTGCAGTTCAATTGGTATAAACCTGCCACCTTCATCTGCTTCTATGATTTTAGCTGACAGTCTTTTATTTATATAAATAACCACACCATTCTTTTTTTCCAAATTTGAGGCTATGAAATGTGTTCCTAGTTTTGAATTTATCAAGTATTTTTGATCTTGTGTTCTGACATGAGTTTCTTGTAGGCAAATTATATCATTATTAAATTGTCTCAAATATGTGAATAATTTCTTCCTTTTCTGTGGTGAATTTAGTCCATTCACATTCCAAGATAGAAACTTAATCGTCATGTAGACTTTTTTGAAGCGACGAGCAGAATTGCCAAATATCTTCCGAAGTCTTCGACTTTGCTCCCCCCATGGCTTCACATTCTTGTGTAGTACTCTTGACTCCCTTCTTATATTGTTGTGCCTTAGGTCTTTCCTGTTGTTGCTTTTCTTTAAGTTGCTTAGAAATTGCTCGAGTTACACGCTGATCTTTAGCTTCAGCCATCCGGACTAGGTCCAAAGCCACATCTCTTGTAGTCAGAATCGGAGAGGGCTCTAACAGGGGCTCCTCCAGAAAACCTCCTGTAGCACCCTGCATTTCCCTGGCTCTGGTTCCACCTGCTTAAGCTGCTCTTCCATCTCTTGCTGAAGTTGCTTCTCCTTGTCACTCTCCTTTATCTCCAACACAGTGGATGTACGTGGGGATGGTGAGCTCTCTTTAAGAACAGTAGAATAGAATTGTTCTGCCTTCTCAACAGTGTTTAATCGATATCTTTCTCCATTGTACCTCAAAATTATGCCAGTTGGAGCATCCCACCGAATTGGAATTTGTTGTTTTTTTAATTCATTCACTAAAAATCCAAAATCTTTTCTATCTTTTAACATCTTGGGTGGTAATTCTTTATAGACTCCAATCTGAGCTCCCTCCACTTGCACAGCAGAGAGAAAAGACTTTTGCAGAATATCATTTCTCATTCTTCTATCTGTAAAATATATCACCACATCTCTAGGCAGTTGTCTTTGTCTGGCCACCCACGAATTCACTCTGTAAATTTTGTCTATTTTGTAAAAAATCTCTTCAGAGTTAATTTTTAACAGCACAGCCAGAGCATCAGCACAAATCTGTCTCAAGTCTTGTCTATCGTTCTCTTTTATACCTCTAAGCCTTATGGCGAATTCCATGGACCTGAACTGCATCATTGTAATTTCGTTTTCAACTCTCTGCATTTTATTATCAGCATCAGAAATTTTGTAATCAGTATCCTTCATTTTAACATTCATTTCTGATTTAAATTCTTCCAGCTTAGAATCCGTTCTGATAACTGCTTCTGACAGACCAGACACCACAGTCATTAATTTATTAGTCACCTTGTCATATTTCTCTTGCACCACCTTTTTAATTTCATTAATCTCCTGCTTAATTTCCTGTTGTGACTTTTGAAATTTCTCATCCAGAGCCTGAGTAATAAAGTCCTTTAAACTTTCAAAATCAAAATCTTTTTTCTGGCTCTGCTGGCTGGGAGGCTGCTGCTCAGATTTCCCTTCCTGTTTAGGCTTAGAAGCCATTCTGCCACGTAGACTGGCTTTTCTAAAAAAGGAGATCCTTTTTCCTTTTCCACCACCACAAAGTCCTCTAAAAAATTTCCCCAGGTTTAATCAAATTGGGGAAAAGATTTAAATTGAAGCAAGCTCATGCTTATTTTGAAAGAATTTTTCCTCTTTTCTTTTTCCTCCTTGTTACAGACAGTGCAACTTTGTAGCTAGTTGAAATAACATTACAAATCCACTCTCACTTTCAGCTTGTTAACGCTGAAGCCGGGCACCATTTTCCAAGATGCTTTCACTCACTCACACTTGTACTTTGAATCACAGGATCACAGAAATAATAATACTTGCAGTTTCGAGGTTTGGAGGTTCAAGTTATTATCTCCCGCTGGTTATTGGAGTTGATTTTGTTTAAATTGAAAGGTTGCTGCTGCTGACTTGCTCTGCGCTGGGCAGAGTCATCCCACGCCGTCCGGAGTCTCAGCGAGTTGAAAGGGAGCCGCGCCTGTTTCCTCCCCAGTAGCGACTGCCTGGGGGATCACAGGGGCTCAATCTGCTCCTCGCCCACTCTCTTCCTCAAATGCTTCAGATTTGGGAATTTTCAATCCACTTCTTTGAATCGAAGCGGCTCTACAGGCAGCGGGGCTGGCGGTCCAAAAACGGGACCGTCTTTCGTCAGTGGCAGGCAAACCGGAAGTCGTCTACTCCTCAATTGTTTCTATTGGGTATAACTACGGACTGTACAGTATCAGAAACTAAATTGATTTTGAACTTAATATCAGCAGCTAGGCTGTTGGTAGCTCAATATTGGAAGAAGGACTCTTTGCCTACTATTGAAGAGTGGATATTGAAAGTAACAAACCTAGCAAAAATGGCGAAAATCTCAGTGTACTTGAAGGACCATACACAAGAAAGATACGTATCGGAATGGAGAAGATGGATTGATTATATTCAAAATAAGTATCAGACAAGAAAATATCAAATAGCTTATGAATGAATGTTAGTATTAAAAGTATTAGGTTATCTATAGTGGAGTTAAGGTTTCAGGGGGGGAGTTAGTACTTTGAGGATAAGTAGATTAATCTAGTTTATGACTAATTAAATGAAATACCTTGTATTTTGCTCTGGGAAGTCTGGGGGGAAGGATGGGATGAGGGGGGGAAGGGTGGGGGGAACATGGGGGGGAAGAAAATTTTTGTATATTTTTTTTGTAAAACTTTTCAATTAAAAAAAAACATTGTTATAGACCCCACACACCCACTTTATAGTCTGTTTCTGTTGCTCCCCTCTGGGAGGAGGTTTCAAAGTATTTTTAGCAGGACTACCAGATTCGGTAACAGCTTTGTTCCCTATGCATACTATTATACTACTATACTACTATAATACTACTATACATACTATTATACATAGTATACATCATACTATGTATTTTCGTACATAGATGGATACATACTATGTATTTTTATCCAATTTTTTTTTCCTTTCGGAGCATAACCACCATGTGTGAAAGAAGGTACCTTGCTTTTCTCCACATTTCCAACAATTGGAGTTTATATTTTATATTTAACAGCTGATAAATTGTGCAAGGTATATAGGAATTTCAAATGTATGAATAAAACAGAGTTGGACGGGACTGTAGAGGTATTCTAGTTGAACTCTCTGCTCAAGCAAGAAACCCTATACCGTTTCAGACAAATGGTTGTCCAACCTCTTCTTGAAAATCTCCAGCAATGGAGCATCTACAATGTCTAGAGGCAAATCGTTCCACTGATTAGTTGTTTTCAGGAAATTCTCTTTAGTTCTAGATTACTTCTCTCCTTGATAAGTTTCCAACCATTGCTTCTTCTCCTGCCTTCAGGTGCTTTGGAAAATAATGTAGGTTTGAAATACAATTGTAAGGGAGAAAGTTTTTTATCTTCTTTGGTGGACTTGTGATAAAACGGCCAGATTCAAATTTTAATACAGAAGATTGTAACATGAATATAAAACTGAAACCAAGACTTTTCTTTAAGGACTTCTGGACAAGGAAATTGAAAAAAAAACAAAAAACACCTTGCAACTTTGTGATTGTGTCTGTTGACTGCAGTAAGAATTCTTTATGCACAAAAATGGAAATATATATTAATCATCCCAATGGAAGAACAAATGGATCTTGCAGAAATGGGTGAGATTAACTGTTTTAGTAATTTAAAAAACATCTAGTTTTGTTTCTACTTTGAAACCACTTCTGGACTTTGTGGTCAAGAAAGAAAAAGAAAGTTATACTTTGGGATTTGCTGATTAGATAAGACAGTTATTTTACAAATGGCTGGTATATTAAGCATGTAAAAATAAATAGATGAGGCTGTAGCTAATTTTAATACTACTGCACTGAAAAAAGTTGGAAGTTTTTAAAAATCTCCTTTTTCTCCCTATCGCAAATGAATAGAATAGAATAGAATAGAATAGAATAGAATAGAATAGAATAGAATAGAATAGAATAGAATAGAATAGAATTCTTTATTGGCCAAGTGTGATTGGACACACAAGGAATTTGTCTTTGGTGCATAAGCTCTCAGTGTACATAAAAGCTATAAGTGATAGGTCATGATTATAGTCATCATAAAAATACATTCATCATAAATCATAAGATACAAATGAAAGAAAAAAATCATAGTATTTTCTTTAAAAAAAATAAAAAGAGTAAATTATTACAAAAACACAGATCGGGGGAATGGAAAAGAAAAAGAAAGCAAAGATAGACTGCAATTGAGTTGGATCTGAGTTTCATTATATTTCAGGATAATTTGATTTTTCCAAATACGTAACCAAGGCATCCACTTACAAAACTGATACCCATTTGCAGAAGATACTGTACATGCCTGATTGAAGCGAAATACCTGCCAAGCCATCAGTCTTGGAGCTTCTACCTTTATGCCTCGGTGCCTCGCCGATCTCTTGAATGTGGAGATATGAGCTGAATTTAAGGCCCTGCCCACAGCCCAGATGGTGCTGTAAGTGAGATAACTGTCCATAGCCAGGATCCGATCCATCTCCTCTTCCCTCAGAGCCACCAGTTCTTCTTTCTGTCTGCACCGCCTCCAGATTTTCACCGAAAAGTCATCCTTAGTGGAGGAACATGTAAAGGTTTTCTTTGAAAAGTTTAATACTGAGTCAACAAAGAGACTAAAAGCATCATAATTCGCCCATTTCGTTTTCTGTATTAGGAAGGAAAAAAGCCCACCAATGTATTTAATGGACACTTTAGCAAACATCAACTCGAGACTCAGGTCCCAGTGTGCTGTGGTGATCCAGACTTTCCCTACAATAGGTCCCTGAAAATGTTGAAGTATTGTTTGTAGAATCGACAATCCAAAATGGAAGGAAATTATCTCTGAACCATAAACGGCGACATTGACTTCTCTCCACTTGTAATATTTGCTAAGGGTTAAAACTAGCCGATACAGATTTAGCGGAAAGCTTTGATAGATAACTGCACAAATGCCATTCCTTAACATCAAAGAAGACATTGTCCTCATGAACCTCTCCCCCTGGTCAGTTTCTGGAGCAATAAGACCAACCATGGTCCACTTGAAATAGAGGAGAAGCTGGACCATCCCTGGGTACTGGATTCCTTCCGCAGGGAGCATCGGGTAGAAGAAAGGAAACTGAGTTTTATCCCTCAGAATCCGGGAAGCCAAATTGTAACTGATCTGAAAAGGATTAACAGAATGTCAAATTAAAAGTTGGAAAAAATTGGAAGGGACCTTGGAGTCTTCTAGTGCAAGCCCTACTCAGGCAGGAAACCAAATGGTTGTCCAATCTCTTCTTAAAAACTTCCAGTGTTGGAGCATTCACAGAACATTCTGGAGGCAAGGAGATGGTGTTTGATTCAAAATTGCACATAAACAAAGAAGAGGGGGTCAACTTATCTACCAAAGCACCAGAAGGCAAGACGAGAAACAGTGGATGGAAACTAATCAAGGAGAGAAGCAACTTGGAATTAAGGGGAAACTTCCTAACAGTGAGGACAATTAACCAGTGGAACAGAACTTGCCTCCAGAAGTTGTAGGTGCTTCATCACTGGAGGTTTTTAAGAAAAGAGTGGACAGCCACTTATCTGAAATGGCATAGAGTTTCCTGCTTGAGAAGGGAGTTGAACTAGAATACTTCCAAAGTCCCTTCCAGCTCTATTCTGATTGATCTTCTAACAGTTCCTCCAAGAAAGACATACCTGAGGGATTTTGTAGGTGCCCAACAAGGTTGAAATTTGGATGGAGATGCCAGACTCGGCCCCTTCCAGAACAGCCACCGTGTTTCTCTGCCGTCCACATCTGTAGTTGGGAACATTGGCCTCCCCGTCCGAAAGCAGATCCAACAACGGATCTGAAGTCATTTGTACCTTGAAGAAAACTTGATAAATATTGTAACCCAGAGTGATATTAGGCAAGAGATGGACATTCTTGTTGATCTCCTCAGTGGCAAAAAGGAAGGGCAGAAATTTCCAATAATGATTGGATGATGGACTGCAGATGCAAAAAAAAAAAAAAGATGAATATAACATACAACTTTCTTTCCTGATAATACTGTACTTTTCATCCACTCATTACATTAAAAAAACATTTATTACATTTCTTGTACATTTTTCATATGATAAATATTTGTGGCATTGGACCAAACCTACTGAGAATGGCTCAATCTGGATAATGTTTAGAAGCTTGTAAAGACCAGATTATTCTGCCAACCTCTGAGGCAGAGTGAAAATTGAGCCACATTGGATGGACATTTGTTGGATTTGTTGTTATTGTTGTTGTTTCTGGGTTTGGTTTGGTTTTTTGTCTTTTCCTGTTTTGTCTTTTTTTTTCTTTTAATTGTAAGCTATCTAGAGTCACACAGTCTATGAATTCCAATAAACAAACAAATATAATAGTGATAATATCCAACAACCCAACCAATATAATAGAGATGTTTTCATTTCTTTAAAATGTTTCATTGTTAGATCCCTGGCATGAACTCTTGAATGAGAATGAGAATATTTGCAAACTCTCTGAATGACTATGTTCTTAATTGGGATGCTTGGAACCTAGGAGTAAATTTTGGTGTGGATAAACAAGAATGGCGCTATCGCATATCTGATGCAAAGAGAAAATACAGCAGTCTTCTGTGGTTGGATCAGGCCTCCTCGGAGTCCAGCTCAGCTGAGGGTTGAGGTGGAAGGGAGATGCCCTTTTGTTCCTCTGTGTCTACATTCTAGCTCTGCTCATAGGACAGAAAGGAAATGGAATGGGGCAAACATTGTGATTGGGTTTCTAAAATTTTACTTCTCACAATGATCTTCGTCACTTGCAGTATGCAACAGAAGACAGAATCAGAAAGTAACTAAGCAAAAGGAGCAGAGAAAGGAGAGAAAGCACCTGGTGTTTTTGGAGAACTGGAACTGTAGACATTCATTGGAAATGGAGTGGCTCTAATGCAGTGCAGGACTTACTCAAGGAACTTGATTGAAGGACTTCGCTCAAAGCTTAATGGTTCAAACTTAGTGTCCCTTGCAGAAATTATGCCGCTAATGAAATAATCTCCTGACTTGTAGTGATTGTCTGGGTCCACTTCACCCTGCTCCAGAGTCAGGAGGCATTTGGCTTTGCGTATCTCACAGGCTCCCCTTGGCCACAGAAGCAGGAGAAGTTGAAGCAGTAGCAACATGATTTGAGCCTTCTCAGTGGCACCTGGTTTTTAACAATGGATGAGATGAAGAGGTGGAAGAAACCAAAACCTCTTCCAGGAAAGTAGCTTCAGATCCAGTCAGAGCCCATCCAAGAAACATAAACACAGCACCTGCCTGCCCTGAAATCCAGCTCCAGATTCCCTTTCCGTCTCCAGAGTCATTTATGCATCTAGTATTGATAATATAGACCCCACCAGACTTTGCTCTGAGACTGGTATTGATAGCAAACCAATTTCTGACATGTTTGCGTAAAATGTTCTGAAAGTTTGCAGAAAGGTCTCTAGGGTCCTAACATGAAAACAACAAAATCACTATAATTTGGACAATTGCAAGGAAGAGAAGCATCTGAGCCCTGAATGAGTCAATAGGAGGTACTCAAAGGGAGAACTCAAAGTTGTGACTCCAAACTTTGAAGATGGGACAATGTGGGAAACTGGAGAATTTTGCCCCAAATTTATATATATACATGTGTGTGTATGTGTGTATGGTATATATGTGTATGTATGTGTGTGTGTGTATACACACACACATATATATAGTGAATTGTGAATTGTGATTTCACTGAACTAGGGCTGCATAATATCTTGGTTTACATAGGTGGAACCTGGCTAAAGAGAAATACACATAAAACCTATGAAAAAGAAAGAAACACACACACACATATATATATATTCATGGGTGTTTGTATACAAGATAAGACCTAATATGGGTTCTTAACAGTGTTTGGTCAGATTCGGATTGGGAGGATCTCCAACCGCCCTCCAGGTGTCTTCTCCAACGCTTCATTTCCCTGAGCTCTGCGGTAAACCATGGAGCCACCCAGGATCTGCGTCGGTTCAGAGGCCGCAAAGGCGCGATTCAATCCAAGGCCCCCACCGCAGCCTGTTCCCAGGCCGCGACTAGGGCCTTGGACGAACCGCGGGTTAAGGAAGCGGGAAATGGCCCAAGCTCCATCAGGAACCCTTCTGGATCCATCAGGCGCCTGGGGCAGAACTGTCTCGTTGGTTCCACCTCCCAGCAGTGGGGGATGACGGAGAGAAAGTCCAGCCTGAGGAGGGAATGATCAGTTCATGACAGGGGATAGATTGACAAGTTTCCCCTACCACGATCATTTATCCACTGTCCAGAGAGAAAAATCATGTCGAGTGTGTGTCCTCCCTTATGAGTTGGGCCCTGCAAAACCTGAGTTAGGTCCATGGCCATCATGGAGACCATGAACTCCCGGACTGACTGAGATGTCTCCCCGGCCAATGGTAAATTGAAGTCTCCCACAACCAGAAGGTTGGGTAGTTCAATCGCCAGCTTGGCCAGGACATCTAGCAGTGCAGGCAGGGCTGAGGCTACGCAGCTGGGAGATAGGTATGTAACCAACAGACCCGACTGAACTCCAGGGTCCCACATCAAAAGGAGGGATTCACACCCACCTATCTGAGAAAACAGTGACCTCCCTGGGACTGAGGCTTTCTCTAATAACAACCGCCCCCCCCCCGCCCCTACCCTGGAGTCGTGGCTGGTGAAGCATACGGAAGCCTAGGGGGCATAAATCAGTGAGAGGGACACCTCCCTCCAGCCCTAGCCAGGTCTCCGTAATGCATGCCAGGTCCGCGTCTTCCTCATCAATTAAATCTCGGACGAGTAGGGCCTTGTTCACCACGGACCTGGCATTCAAATACAAAGCCGGAGTCCAGGGCTCCGTTCTCCTACACCCCCGGGGAAGCAGAATGAGGCCAGGGGGCCGGAGCACGCCGCTGGCTGAATGCAGCGGGGGCACTCCCCAAATCCCCTTCTCTCACACCCCTTGCCCCTCCCAACCATCACAGGGATCAGAAGACCCTCACTCCACCGAGCCTCTTCTTTCCCCTCCCCTCCCCCCCTCACCCCACCAACTTCGGTTGAGCTAGGTTGTGATTAGTCAGCTGTTTCGTAGCATCCTGTGTGGGTGAGGTCCTTGATGTGTGCCCATTAGTCTTTTGTGTTATAAATTATATATATATATATATATAATATGTTTGTGTGTTTGTGTGTTTATATGTATGTGTATATGTATATATTTGTATGTATATGTATCTACACATATATGCATACGTATATATATATATGAGTATATATTGTATGTATTGTATATATGTTATATTCCTTTCTTTTCTCCCAACCATTCTTAAATCAAATAAATAAATAAATAAATCTGATTCCTGTTTTCTTCTATCATCTTTTCTTCTTTTCAAAATTCTTATTATCTTTAAGTCCACTTGTAGTTTCCATGGAATAACTCCCAAAAAATCTGTATATATTCCAGTTTGTAAGGGTAATCCACAATGTCTTGCTCAATTTTTAAATGGTCATCCAAGTGCATTTCTAACTCCAGTAAATCCACTTCGGTTGTCTCCTAAAGGATTTGTTTGCCTTCACTAGTAATTTCTGGTTGAAGTAAAATGTTAAAAACTTCAAGCACTTTACCGGCCCATAAAACACACAATTCCTTTCAAGTAGTCATCTTGTATTCTGGTAATCAACGTTCAAGGTTTTGTTTTTCAATCGATTAGCAATCAAGACAGATTTTCCCCATACCAAAGATTCTTTGTAATTAACTTCATAGTCTTTAAATCAGCAGTCACCAACTGGTGGTCCGTGAGAAAATTTTGGTGGTCCGCAGAAAAATTATTTGCGGTTGTTATATTGCACTAAATCAGGAGTCCTCAAACTATGGCCCCTGGGCCGGATACATGTAATGAACGCTTGCGTTGCTGCAGAGAGTCTCCCCCTTCAGGGTCCACTTGTGTGGGGCAGAGGGAGGCAGAAATTCTGACTTGGGGTCTGATTCAGTCTCCTGGTGCAGGGCTTTGGGTGAAGGCTGGAGGGAAGCACTGCTGGTGGTAAAGAGCCGGAGGGCCTTGTTCCAGTGGGAGTGGATCATGGCCTGGAACTGGCTGACCATGTCAGCCAGCTGAGCCTCCAGACCTCAGTACCTGGCCTTGAACTCCCGCAGGTCTTCCCTCTGCTTGGAAAGCCTATGCTCGTGGTCCTCAGTGAGGTGCTTCTGCTGATCCTCCTTCTTGGCCAGATCCAATTTGAACTGAGCCAGCCGTTTTGCCAACTCTTTCTTATGGTGGCTGCTTAGCTCCAACAACTGCTTCCTGTTAGGGCCCTAAGGAGTCCAGGCAGGCAGGTGAGGAGTGACTGGGAGGGGAGGGCAATAGAGGCCGGCTAGGCACCCCTCAGTGTGAATGACATTAAGTTGGCCATGCCCACCGAGTCACATGACCAGCTAGCCATGCCCACCCAGCCAGTCATTAGCCAGATCATATTAGTGGTCCGCAGGATTTAAAATTATGAATTTCGTGGTCCCTGAGGTCTGAAAGTTTGGTGACCGCTGCTTTAAATCACTTTCACAAAGCATTTATAAAGTTTTCCAACCACAACTCTAAAATCACATCTTTGCTGTATATTACAAAAGATTGCAAAAAAATAAAGTTTTTACAACTTTGGAAAGATGTGATGTTCTTACTTTTTAAACGGGCTGAAAAGGATCCCACCCACTCACTGGTAAACTTGCTTCAAACATTTGTTCGTTCATTCATTCATTCATTTGGCTTATTTGCCACCCATCTGGGAAACTTATACCATTAAAATCCTAAAAGAGAAATATTTCTAAAATAATTAAAATGGAAACTACAATCAAAATAGAATTATAGTTAAACAATAGGCAGGGAAGGAGCTGGATATGTGACCCAAGCTCCATTGAAAAAGGAGGAAGAGACTAAGTGTCCAATTAATAAGAACAATAACAAACAATTATGAATACATATTTAGAGGGTATTTTTAGAGGGTAATATTGGAGGGGAACTCCAGGGCGGAACATGTGAAGAAAGCCAAAACATTATATAACAACTGAAAACAATATCTGGTGGGGGCATTCTAATTGTTTTGCTGATCGTCTGAAACTGCATTTAAACCATGTAACCAAAGTGATAAGACGTTCTCTCTCCTTCATGGGAGAATCCTTTCACAAAAGTTTATGGGATACATATATCCTTACAATAAATCTGCTTTTTACCTGTTCATGTTCTCTGTTTCACTTTTTATGGGGTTTGCTGTTTTTTTAAATCTCACAAAGCCTCTGAAGCTCTGTTTGGGGGCTTTTCTTTTCTGAAGCTTCTTTTCTGATGCTTTTTTCAGCCTCTGAAACCTCCATTTGAGAAGCTGGGCAGGGCTACATTCGGAGTATAAGATGCACCCAGATTTTCACCCTCTTTTTTTGGTGGGGAAAGGTGCATCTTATACTCCAAAAATGTGGTAAATGGACTGAAGGGGATTCCACCCACTGACTGGTAAACTTGTTTCAGACGTTAGTTAGTTAGTTAGTTAGTTAGTTAGTTAGTTAGTTAGTTTGTTTGTTTGTTTGTTTGTTTGTTTGTTCAGTTTATTTGCCACCCATCTTGTTTTGAAACAACTCTGGGAAACTTATACCATTAAAATCCTAAAAGAGAAATATTTCTAAAATAATTAAAATGAAAACTACAATCAAAATAGAATTATAGTTAAACAATAGGGAGGGAAGGAGCTGGATATGTGGAGGGCGGGATTGCCTCTTAGTTCATCAACCATCTCCATTGTGATGCTCCATCATTGGGATCTGAAGCTATCTACAGAATCAGGACTTAAAGCTTAAGGAACAAAAGATGGTATTTTATTTGATGCCCATAATATCCCAAATTTGAGGTAAAGTTCTGTCCCCAGTGAAATGGAAGTTCCACCCCTTGCAACGAAGGCCTCTCTACTCACCCTTTATTTTGTTTTATTTTGTTCAATTTCACCATCATTTGAGACTACAGTTGAAGTGGAGATTTGTAGTAAGGAGATGTCCCAAAAGTGCTTTTTTCAAGAGGTAACTGGACTGTTTTGCTTTTCTTTGAAGACATTTCACTTCTCATCCAAGAAGCTTCTTCAGCTCTGACTGGATGGTGGGGAATGGAAGGATCTATACTCTTTGCAGACATCATTTGCATCCTTTTAGAGCAGGAATGTCAAACTCATGTTGTCACAGGGGCAACACATGACGTATCGGGATTTTTTTCCCTTCGCTAAACCAGGGCCAGCATTTGACGCATCCAGCCCAGTTCGCGGGCAGCGAGTTTGACACCCCTGTTTTAGAGAATTATTGAGGCCACTTAGAGGTTGATCTCTACCCTTGGGATCACCAAAGTAGAGCAAATGGATGTGGAGCCTTCTTGGAACTGCTGAGAGGACTGTGTTGAGGACTGGAGAAAGTTAATGTCATATCCCTCCCCCTCACCCCAATCTGGGAAGTCTTGTCTCCTCTGCAGATGCATTATATTAACATAACTAACTCATTTCTTATTTTGTCCTTCCCTAGTTTCATCACAAATTCATTATTTAATTATGAAATAATTTATTTTACATTTTGATGATTATCTTTAGTTTTACATTCTTTGTATGTTTATTTCTTTTGATTTTAAATAACCTTAATTATCAAAAGAAGCATACAAACTCAATAATAACTGCAATAAACAATTAAGTGTTATGACTCTAAGAAAATACTTCATGATCAGATACCAACTTTGATCATTAAATGTTCCTTAGTATTTAGATCTGGTCTCAGGATGATAATGTAGCACTTGGGGAAGAAGATGCAGCCCAGCAGGCCAGCCCCAGAAGCCAAGATGGAGAAAACCTGCACGGCCACCATGTATTTCCCTTTGGTGCTCAAGTAGGTGGGCAGGAAGGAGATCCAGACGCTGCAGAAGACCAGCATGCTGAAGGTGATCAGTTTGGCTTCGTTGAAGGCCCCAGGCAGGTTCCTGGCCAGGAAAGCCACTGTGAAGCAAACGGCAGCAAGGAAACCCATGTAGCAGAGAACCACATAAAACATGGTCACAGAGCCTTCATTGCACTGAAGGATGATCACTCCTGATTGGGAGTGCAGGTCAAAATCAGGAAACGGAGGAGAAACTCCCAACCAGATTGCACAAATGACAATTTTTCCAGCAAAACCAGAAAGGATGATGGAGTTGGCCAAGCTCTTCCCCAACCATCTCCTCACCCTGTTCCCTGGTTTCGTGGCCAGGAAGGCCAGCACTACCATGATTGTTTTGGCTAACACACAAGACACAGCTACTGAGAAGATGATGCTGAACATTGTTTGTCGGAGAAGGCAGGTGGCTTTCCTTGGTCGGCCAATGAAGAAAAAGGAGGACAAGAAGCAAAGCAAGAGGGAAACCAGGAGGATGTAGGACAGGTCACGGTTGTTAGCTTTGACAATGGGAGTTTCCAGGTATTTAAGGAATATGACTAAAACAAAGCCTGTTGTTAGAAACAAGAGTACAGCAAAAGAGACCAGGATGATGCCGAGATGTTCTTCATAGGACAGGAAGGTTGTTCTTTTGGGGATACATTGGATTCTGTCATCAGTGGGATATTTGTCATCTGGGCACTTGGTGCATTTTTCAGTATCTGAGAAAAGAGTAAGTAATATTATTTTTATAGTCTCTCCTTTCACATTCCAAGAAAGACCTTCTTTGGACGGCAGCTGATACCGAGAGACAGGTAGGCCAGAGTTCCTCTGGTGTCACTCACCTTCCTGTGTGGAGATGGTCCCCTCCGGACAAGGAATACAATCGTAGCAGCAAATTGGTTCTTCTTTCCGAGCCCGTTTTACAAATCCAGGGTGACACTTCTCCACACATTTGGACTGAGGCAGAGACTAAGCAGAAAAACAAAATTCATTCTAAAATATCTGACAAATTTTTATTTATTAGATTGATTGATTAAAATAAAATGAAACTGTGCTTAAGAAAGAAACTTCTGAGCAATAGATCAGGAAAACATAAAATATTGCAAAGCCCCTCCCCTTTGAAAATAATCCAAATCCTTGTTCCAGTTAAGATATAAAGAAAAAATTATTCACCAACTAGGACTGTCAACCTCAAATGAGGTATTATCTGGTTATATCTCTACATTTATATTTTCAATTCATACAGCTGCCATGCTGGTGAAATAAGACTAACAATTACTGCCTAGTTTCTAGAACTATAGTGAGGATGAGTGGAGGTGAAATCATGGGAACATGTCACTTAAAAAGGGTGAGCCAGGCATGTTTTCTTGCAGCCCATGGGACATGAGCATGAACTCTGTGTGGGAAAGGGATATTTCTAAAACCAAGTGAGCAGGGATGGGTTGTAAATTTTTTTACTACTGGTTCTGAGGGCGTGGCGTATTTTGTGGGCATGGCTTTTTTTTTTTTTTTAAATTTGATTTATATGCCGCCCTTCTCCGGAGACTCAGGGCGGCTTACAGTGCGTTAAGCAATAGCCTTCATACTTTTGTATATTTATACAAAGTCAGCTTATTGCCCCCACAAACTGGGTCCTCATTTAACCTACCTTAGAAAGGATGGAAGGCTGAGTCAACCTTGAGCCTTGGAGAGATTCGAACCAGCAGTAAATTGCAGGCAGCTGTGTTAATAACAGGGTGCTTTAAACCACTGTAATACCAAGGCTTGGTGGTCATGTGACACTGGGTGTGGTTTGATGGTCATGTGACTGGGTGGGTGTGGCCAACTCAATGTCACTCACGTCAACCGGTGCCTCGCCTGGCCCCTCCCCTCCCAGCCATTCCTTATCACACCCAGCCTCAACGTATCTATAGTTCTGTAAAAATGGTGTTCACCTTTTTTCAACTTTATTATCTACATACTATGGATGTACTTTCATGGGCCACTGAAAGGAGGAAATGGCTCCCATGCTTTGCCCAAGAGTGTGAGAGGCAACAGGCTTTTAAGGGGCTGCCAGAAAGAAGTGGGGGCAATGTATTTTCCAAAGGACCAGAAGGTAAAACAAGAAGCAATGGATGGAAACTGAACAAAGAGAGAAGCAACCTAAAACTAAGGAGAAACTTCCTGAGAGTGAGAACCAATATAGGTGCCGAAATATTTGAGTCATAAATTTCACATATAAAATAGCCATTCGCGCATATTGTTCAAAACAGTCATTAGTATTATGGCTGATGTTTCTGGCTGAAGCCTAAAAGTCCAAGATCACAAGAGTGCTTCTTTCTCTGTATGTATACAAAGCACCACATACCAGGAATAGCATATTAAGATGGACTTATGCAACCTGATGTACAAAATAAACACACACATATTTATGCTCTGGATTATAGACATTGAATACATGTAAATCCCTGAAAAATATGTGGTAGCCCTGGGCAAAAGAAAGGCAATAAAATCACTCTAGGTGTAGGGACAGTGTAAAATATTAACACATGATAAATAATGGAACAATTAAAAATAATAGCACAGCGTTTTCTCTCTCTCTCTCTCCCTTCCTTCCTTCCTTCCTTCCTTCCTTCCTTTCCTTCCTTCCTTCCTTCCTTCCTTCCTTCCTTCCTTCCTTCTTCCATTTATTTATTTATTTATTTATTTATTTATTTATTTATTTATTTATTTATTTATTTATTTATTTATTTATTTATTTATTAGTTCGATTTATATGCCGCCCTTCTCCGGAGTCTCAGGGCGGCTTATAATACGTTAAGCAATAGCCTTCATACTTTTGTATATACCTGCTTAGTAGGGCTTTCGGCCCCCCCAAGCGGTGTTCTTTTTTATACAAAGTCAGTTTATTGCCCCTACAATCCGTCTCTCTCATACACACAAACATAAACTCTCCCTTCCTTTCTTTTTCTTCCTTTTTCTCTTTCTTTCTTGTATCTCTCCCCCTTCCTTCCTCTTTCTTTCTTTCTTTCTCTTTCTTTTTTTTCTTTCTTTGTCTCTTTTTCTTTCTTGTCTCTCTCTCTTAGGGTTGCCAGGTCTGCTTCCAAAAAATAGCGGACAAGCGGGGGGGGGTGTTAAGTAGTAAAAAAATAAAAAAAAATTACAATTAAATTATATATTTTCTTACAAACATTTTAACACGCCATTTTAGGTCAGTCGACACAAGTTACAATACAATTTAAAAATGTGAACTGTACATAATTTTATAATATATTTTTATTTTAATCTCATCATTAATTTTTTGGGAGAATCAAGTTGAATGGATATTCGATCTTTGTCTCATTCTAATTTATGAAAAAAAAGACAAAACGCGATTCTCCTATTCTCTTAGACTGTACAGCTTTAGATTACGTACCATTTCATCATAAAGCTTTTGAATAAAAAAAAATGTCCACTATTTTGTGAAAAAAAATAGTGAACATAATGTGAAAAAAGCGGACTGTCGGCTCAAATAGTGGACACCTGGCAACCCTACTCTCTCTCCCCCCTTCCTCTTTCTTTCTTTTTCTTTTTCTTTCTCTGTCTCATCCCTCTATCTCCCTTCCTCTTTCTTTCTTTCTTTCTTTCTTTCTTTCTTTCTTTCTTTCTTTCTTTTTCTTTCTTTCTCTTTCTTTGTCTCTTTCTTCTCTCTCTCTCTGTCTCTGTCTCTCTCTGTCTCTCTGTCTCTCTCTCTCTCTCTCTCTCTCTCTCTCTCTCTCTCTCTCTCTCTCTCTCTGGTACTCAAGAGAAATTTTTCTTTACTTTGCAAGGTTGTTCCCTGCACACAATGGCTGAGAGACAACACAGAGCTGCCAGTCTGCGCTCTGCCAGGTGAGCATCAGAGCGAGTAAACCAGGGATCTGCTGGCTTCCTGTAATCTGCAGTTTACTTGAGAGCACCATGTTCATGACTAAACCTGCTCACAAGTAAACGGCAGAATAGAGGCAGCTGGCAGCTTGCAGGCAATGAAAGAAACTGCCGCCTCCTGCCTCTGTGCATCGAGGAGGCCGAGCAGCAGCGGGAAGAGCACAGGACGGGAGGTGCAGGAAGTGGCTGCCAGCAATGCCCTCAAGTGAACATGTTGTGGGTGGGGAGGCTCGACCCCACCCCACTTAGGATCCTCAGTTTCCTCGTGAGCACCATTGGCCTTTCTCCCTTCCTCTCCTGGCCATTATTGCTCACAAGTAAACTTCAGCTAAGATCTCCCATGTGCCTCTTTCTCAGGCCAGGCCGGCTGGGGAAAACGCACAGGAAGAACTCTGGTGCCACAATCTCCCACATGCTCCCCTCCCTCCCCACGTGCATCGGTCCACCACCCACTGCTGGTATCACCCCTCCACCAGCTCTCCCTCCCCTGCCCACCCACTGGCCAATGCCCTTCGGCCTTACCTTTGCCAGCAGCGGTGAGCAGAAGTACGTGGCTAGATTCTGCAAGTAGTGGTTGGGCACAGCGGGTTGACAGGCAGGGCAAGTGAGCATCGGGTGGGCGGGGTGACCAAGTGGGAACCGGTTAATGGGCGTGGCCATCCAGAGGTCACTACCTCTTCGGGAAACCATGCCAAATTTCCACTAACAGTTCTCCCAAACCGGTCCAAACTGGTAGCAACCCACCTCTGCAAGTCAGGTATTTAAGGCAAGGTCCTTTCCATTGAAGAATTACAGTTTTGTTGTTAGTCGTTACTTGTTTCCAACTCTTTCATCCCCCAAGAACCATAGCACTCCAGGACCCCCTGTCCTCCATTGCCTCCCAAAATTAGAACTACAATTAGATGACATGGAAAGACAGACCCACATTTATTTATTGCTTAAATTTGGACAATTCTTCTTTTCAGTGGAAGACTTAAGGAAGCTGACAATCAAGATAAACAATTGCATTCAAGGAGTTTTTAGATGGATTACAAGCCAAAGATCAAATCTAAGTAGCATTTCATTACAAATTGACCCTTATTGTCTCATTATTTCAAGAATCAAAAATTTTTTGGGGGGGAGTCAAAGTCATTTTCAGTCCTTCATTTTTGTAGTTTAAGGCATTATCTCATATCGGACAACTCATTGTGGTTCCATTTTGATTGAACACCTTGGATGACCTTCCTAGTAGCAGGAGGCCTATCCCAGTGAGGTGAAACAAAAGCATGAATAACTGTGGTCAGATATGGGCTGTTAAAAAAATATCTGAGCCTGCTCTTTCAGGGGACCCTAACACCAACCATACAGACAGAGAAAAGTTGCCAATATTTTCAATTACCTTGTTGAGCAACTTTAGCCGTGAAAGAGCATCTTGGTCGATAATAAGCCTCTGTCTTTCAAAACTCCCCAGTTGCTCTTCGATGGAATCTTCCTTGGAGAAAAGTAACCAATTTATGATATTCAGATCTGCTGCTACATTTCCACTTTGATCCAAGTACAGTTTCTCCCAGGAAAAATTGCAAAACTCATTCTTCTCCAAAAAGGGATGGAACTAGAATTGAAACATCCAGGAATTTTCAAAGCAACTTGAAACATCCTAAAAGGAGGAGCCATTTTAAAGCTGGCTAGTGAATAAGAGATGTTCAGTCCCCTCTACAATATTTGCCTGAATAGCAATAGCACCTAGACTTATATACCACTTCACAGTGCTTTTACAGCCCTCTCTAAGTGGTTTATAGAATCAGCAACAATCTGGGTACCCATTTAATAATTTAATTTAATTTAATTTAATTTAATTTAATTTAATTTAATTTAATTTAATTTAATTTAATTTAATTTAATATTTAATTTAATTTAATTTAATTTAATTTAATTTAAATGCTGCCCATCTCCGAAGACTCAGGGCATTTTACCAACCTGGAAAGGATGGAAGGCTGAGTCAACCTAGAGCTAGTCAGGATCGAACTCCTGGCAGTGACCAGTTAGTTAAGGTTAGGGTTAGGGTTAGGGTTAGGGTTAAGGTTAGGATTAGGGTTAGCGTTAGTGTTAGTGTTAGTGTTAGAATTAGCATTAGCATTAGCGTTAGCATAATTGCCACGACTAAATGCAAAGACTGAGTAGCCATCAGTCTGAAAAGCTTGAATTGGCTTCCTGCAGTGAGGATGGGTTAAGCTACATGCTCCCAGGTTTAGCTGAAATTTATGAGTATAAAATTATATCATGCTAATTACAAACCCATAAGTTTGTACTGGATATACTAATAAGCATGTCCAAGATGGCGAGGCTCGCTTGAGATGCCCCCGGAGGATGGGGTGAATATTGGCTATTGTGGGATCCCCTGGGGCCAACTCGACCACCTGGCCCCTGGCCCAGCCAGGGGGGCTTCTTCCCAGCCTCTTGAGGGGTTTTTGCCCTCCGGGACATCGAGGCTGGGAAGAAACGGCTGATTGAAGGTGCCGCAGGGTGACGGCAGTAGCGGCGGCCTGTTCCCTCTTCCTGAATCGGTGCCAGCTGGGGCAGCAGCGGAGATACGGCGGCGATGGCTGTCGGCCACACGATGGTTTCCCCCAGATCCTGGACTTCTCTGGGACCCCTAGAGACTCTGGAATATGGTGGGAGCCCTGGTGGAGGCGGCGACGTCATCAATGGTGGCTGCAGTGGCACTGACAACTGCTAGATGATGGCAGGGGTGACGGGGCGGCCGCTGGTGACTACCAGCGATAGCATTTGTGGGAGGCTTGTTGGCTTTCATCTTCTGGCTTGTCGGCTTGTTGGCTTCATCTGCTGGCTACTGGCTTACATCTAGAACTGCCTGGACCTAGCAGGGGTTTGGCCTATTTGCTGGCTTATACCTGCAATGCTCCAGAGGCCCCTATAGAGATCTGGGACTGCAGTCTGGGGGTGTGAATGACCATATGTTGGAAGATCTGGGGAGATAGAGAGGTTGGCGAGTGGCCGAGGGCTGGTTTTTGGGCTGCCTCAGGCCATTCCCGCTCCCTCCGCTTCCCGTCCTTTGGCCGATTTCCAGGCCTTATTGTGGTCACCATCCCCAGCTTGGTTTGCGCTGCAAGTATCTCCTTTGTGTTCCATCTGCACTCTCCCGGGCTTATTATCTACTCTGCCTCCATGGATTGGCCTATTTCAGCTGTGCCCCTTGACTGTTTGGGGAATGGACAACTATGTCATGGGTTCTGAGGGAATCCGGTTTTTCTACTACCATCTCACCGTCAGAGGAGATAGACTATTGAACTCCCCACAGCCATCTCCATCTTGGCTAGCCACCGTGAGAGAGTGGCGTAGGTGTGTACCCTCTGAGTGTGTCGAGATGCCTTGAGACTCCTTCCACTGTCGTGAGAGGACAGTGGAATCCAGCTTACCCACTCCGAGTTGCCTGATTCCCTGTTCCAAGACGTGTTAGATCTTCGTGTGGGACCCGGCCAGATGTCATCTCCATCTTCTCGGTTTTTTGGATGTAATCAGTGGCCGAGCTTCTTGCGCTGTGAGACTCCCCCCTCTCGCAGTCTTGGCCCTCCACACTATCGAGGGCCTACCTTGATGATGGGTTTTGGAATCCCAAGAGGTGGCATGCAGCAAAGAAGAGGGTGAGGGGTTTTTTAGCGAGTGTATGTGCAAAGTTTTTAAGGGGTTTGGGGAAGGGGCGGGAAGGATCTGTGGGGATCCATATAGCCTCAGAGCAGCGGAGTGAGTCTGATGGCCATGGTGGGTGGAGAGGGGATGGGAGCCTAGCCGGGGTGCTGGGGGACGAATTGAAGGGCTATTCAATCAGTACGGTGGGTGGGAGGGGCAGATATGGCGGGCGTAGGAGGCCACATCGTGTTTTGGGAGTGTGCACTCGCTGTTTGCAAGCAGTGGCACACTCTGGTCCCCAATGCGCTTCTTGTCTTCCAGGTTGCACAGAGTCTCATGATGTTGAGACTGATGTTGTGCAATGCCAGGTCTGCGGTGAATAAAGCACCCTTCATTTATGACCTTGTTCAGGAGGGGGGTGCGGACCTGGCAGGGATTACGGAGACCTGGTTGGGCCAGGAGGGGGGATTCCCCTCGTTGAGATGTGCCCACCTGGCTTCTCTGCATTTCATCAGCCGAGGGCTCAGGGGAGGGGCAGTTGGGTAGCAGTGATCATTAAGGAAAGTCTTTGTCCGAGGGAGGCCACTGTTCCTCAGATAGCCGGATGTGAGTCCCTCCTTGTGAAGTGGGGCCATGGGGTGCAGATAGGTCTGCTGACTGCATATCTGGCTCCCTGCCACATAGCGGCAGCCCTGCCTGACCTGCTCAACGTAATAGCCGGGGTGGCGGTGGATACCCCCAGACTTATGGTCATGGGGGATTTCAACCTGCTATCTGTTGGTGAAACATCAGAGGCAGCCCGGGAGTTAATGGCTTCCATAACGGCCATGGACCTGACCCAGTTAGTTCAAGGCTCCACTCACATGGGGAGACATACTCTGGACTTGATTTTTGTCTCTGGTCAGTGGTTGAAGGAACTAGAAATAGGGGACTTAGTCACCAAGCCCTTGTCATGGATGGATCATTCGCTCCTTCAGTTAGACTTTTGAGCCGCTTCCCTTTGCCGCAGGGAGACGGAACCGACCAGGTGGTTCCATCACAGGTGCCTGATGGACCCGGAGAGGTTCCTGACGAAGCTTGGGCCATTCCCAGAGGCTCTGGCTCATGACTCGGCTGAAGAATTGGTGGCCACCTGGGAGAGCCTTGGACAGTGTCATGACTTTGTGGCCTCAGGTTCTCTGAGGAGCTGAAAGAGATGAAGCACTGGAAAAGACACTTAGAGAGCGATTGGAGGGCCAGCTGCTCCAAATCTGACCGAACACAAGTGAGGTCTTATATCAAGACCTACCTAGTGGCAATAAGAGTGGCAAAATTTAACTATTTTTCCACTCTTATTGCGTCTGCAGAGAACTGCCCAGCCGCCCTGTTCAGGGTGACCCGCTCCCTACTTCATGTGGGAGTGTGGGAGAATCCCTTGCAGGGTAGAGCTGAGGATTTTGTACAATACCTGCATGATAAAATTGCTCAGATTCAGGAAGGCTTGGATTCCGATTGGGTAGGTTCAGATGGGAGGACGGAGGTGGATCTTGAGAGTGTTATCTGGGAGGAGTTTGACCCTGTGGTTCCTGAGGATGTGGACAGGATTCTGGGCAGGCTTAGTGCTGCCACATGTTTATTGGACCCCTGTCCCTACTGCTTGGTGCTGGCCTCCCGGGAGGTTACACGAGGCTGGCTCCAGGGGATTATTAATGCTTCTCTGAGAGAGGGTATCCTCCCCACCACCCTGAAAGAGGCAATGGTGAGGCCCCTCCTAAAGAAGCCTTCCCTGGACCCGGCTATATTAGCAGATTATCATCCGGTCTCCAACCTTCGCTTTGTGGTGAAGGTTGTTGAGAGTGTGCTGGCGCAACAACTTCCCTGATACCTGGATGAAGTTGTCTATCTAGATCCGTACCAGTTGGGCTTCAGGACGGGATACAGCACGGAAACGGCATTAGTCGCATTGGTTGATGATCTCTGGAGGGCTCGGGACAGGGGATGCTCCTCTATCCTGGTCCTTTTAGATCTCTCAGTGGCTTTTAATACCATCGACCATGGTATCATGCTGCGTCGGCTGGGGGGGCTCGGATTGGGGGGCACCGTGATGCGGTGGTTCTCCTCCTTCCTCTCTGACCGTATGCAGTCTGTGTTGGTGTGGTGGGCAGAGGTCGACCTCAAGGCGCCTTACTTGTGGGGTGCCACAAGCGTCAATCCTCTTGCCCCTCCTGTTCAACATTTATGTGAAGACGCTGGGTTAGATCATCCATGGTTTTGGAGTGAAGTGTCACCAGTATGCTGATGATACGCAGCTGTACATTTCCACCCTGGACGCTGTGGGATCTGGATGGGGAGAAACAGGCTTAGACTCAACCCCTCCAAGACCGAGTGGCTGTGGTTCCCGGTGCCCCAGTATGGCCAGCTGGCTCCATCACTGGCTTTTGGTGGTAAGATCCTGGCCCCCTCAGAGAGGGCTCGCAACTTGGGTGTCCTCCTGGATACACGGCTGTCTTTAGAAGACCATATGATGGCTGTGGCCAGGGGGGCCTTCTAGTTGTGTCCCTTTCTGGACCGGGATGCCCTGCTCATGGTCACTCATGCCCTCGTCACCTCCCGTCTGGACTACTGTAATGTTTTCTACATGGGGCTCCCCTCTAAGAGCACTCGGAGGCTCCAACTGGTCCAGAATGCGGCCGTGTGGGTGATTATGGGGGTGACACATCGCACCAATGTAACACCTCTCCTGCGTGAGCTGCACTGGCTTCCGGTGGTCTTCCGGGTGCGATTCAAGGTATTGGTTACCACCTTTAAAGGCCTCCATGGCTTAGGATCTGGATATCTACAAGATCGCCTGCTGCCATCGATAGCCTCCCATTGGCAGGTATGCTCCCACAAAGAGGACCTCCTCAAGGTGCCATTGGTCAAATTATGTCGACTGGCGACCCCCAGGGGGATAGCCTCCTCTGTGGGGGCCCCTGCCCTTTGAAACAAATTGCCCCCGGAAATACGTAGGATCCCCGACCTTCGCGCCTTTTGCCAGGCGCTGAAGATCCTATTATTCCAGCAAGCTGGTCTGATGGCATAATGAATGTTAATGGGTTTTTTAGACTGTGGGTTTTTAATATCTGGCCAAACCATTGAATCAGTTTTAAATTGTTTTAACTTTTATGTCTTTGTTTTTTAGTATTGGCTGAACACCGCCCTGAGTCCCTCGTGAGAAGGGCAGTATAAAAGTTTGATTAAATAAATAAATAAATAAATATATATATACAGGAATTTATTTACAATGTATACATTTTAAATAATTTTATAATAGCAATGTTTAATATCAAAATATAATTGTCACAGTGCCTGCTCTTTGGAACATAATCCTGTGAACTAAATCTGGCCTCTGCTTGGCCAAACCTGTTGGTTTTTGTAGAACAATAGTTCTCCTAAAATTCAGCATTGAATGTTTTTCTAAATAGGAACTAGGTTTGATGGATCCTTGTCAGGACCCCATACCTGCCATGGCTCCAGCCTTGGAGGCCCCAATCTCTCTTTCTTCTCCATTTTTCTCCTCTTAGATATTGAGGAATATGCAACATTCAAGACATGGGCCAGAATCTTAGCAACAGTATAAAAACGGCGGTCATTTTGTATCTGAATTCTATTCTTTTTCTCTTGCATGTCCAGTGGTGCTATCTGGGTGCATCGTCTCCGGCCCTTGACAGAGAGGACATGCTTTGAAAAACAACAGCGAAAAGACTGGTCTTCAAATTTGGAATCCTTAAAAAGACTGGGTTGAAGGGCATCATCATTTGGCCATTTTCTTTCCTGAAAAGCAAAGCTCCAAATGCTATGGATGTGTTTCAAAAGTGTACCCCTTCTCATTGTCACTTTCTCCATGATTGTGGTAATCCAGACTTTCCCTTCAATGGGTCCTGACAAACCTTCAATTGCTAAATGGATATGGTGAGCTCTATCCACAAGGGAAGCAAATTCTACGAAGTGAACAAAGACATTGACTCTTCTCCACTTAGAGATGGCATTTCTGAGAGGTTCTGTATGTCTAGTCATTGAGATAACCACACAAATTCCATTTCTGACAAGCATAGGAGTGAAAGTTCTCATGAAATTCTCTCCCTCCTCTGTGTCTGTTGAAAAGAGACCAATCAAAGTCCATCTGAAATGGAGGAGGAGTTGGACAATTCCTGGATACTGGATCCCATTTTTGGGAAGCATCTGATGGAAAAAAGGCATTTGACTTTTATCACTCAGAGCCTCTGAAACAATTCCATAACTGATCTGAAGAAGCAATGAAGAATGGTGTGTTATGGTTAGATCAGATCAAGTCCAAAATGAAAGCTTTTAAAACATCCAGTGTGTTTCTCATGAACATATTAGAATAGTTAGAAAAATAACAGTTAGAACAATTAAGAAGTGGAACTTGCCTGCAGAAGTTATGAATGCTCCAACACTGGAAATTTTTAAGATGTTGGATAACCATTTGTCTGAAGTGGTGTAGGGTTTCCTGCCTGGGCAGGGGGTTGGACTAGAAGACCTCCAAGGTCCCTTCCAATTCTATTCTATTCTATTCTATTCTATTCTATTCTATTCTATTCTATTCTATTCTATTCTAGTCCAGCGGTCACCAACTGGTGGTCCATGGACCACTGGTGGTCTGTGAGAAAATTTTGGTAATCTGTAGAAAAATTATTTGCATTTTTATATTGCACTAAATACTATTTAACTTTTTTAAAAAATTCATATTAGTGGTCCACAAGATTTAAAATTTTGAATTTGGTAGTCCCTGAATTCAGAAAAGTTGGTGACCCCTGGAACAGTCTATTGTTCTTAACCCTTAAGCCATATCAAGATAAAGAATACAAAATGCAGAATATTAGCAAGATTGAATATAATTATTTGTCTAATCTGGTGTCTAAGATACTTCTCTTTCTCTTTTCTAATAAAATTGACATCCAGATAGTAGACATGCTATGCCTTCTATCTCTAGAGCACTGTAAATGCAAATCAGTTCATTTTAGAGATTTGCGTAAATGTTCCCTATTTAACATTGTGTCCAGCTGCTCAAATCTTGCTTGAGTAAATATTTATGCCTCCTCTGGATCCTAATCCCTACCCATGACAAAGGCTTTAGTGAAAAGCAGCTCATGAATTCCATAGAAAAGATATGATTGAATCTATTACCCACCCACCAACAACCTGCTCACTTTGCCAGATAGAGAAACAAAAAAACAAACCTGTGGGACTTTGTAGGTACCTACTAATGTTGACATCTGAATGGAAATGTCATCAATAGATCCATCAAGAACAGCCATCAGGTTGTCCTTCTTTCCACAGCTGTAGTTGGGAATATTGGCTTCTCCAGTTGAGAGCATATCCAGCAAGGCATCTGAAGTGCCAAGGGTGCTCAAATAATTGTCATGAATGTTGTAGCCAAGTGTGAGATTGTACAAAAGCTGAGAATTCTTGTTGACTTGTTGAATGGCAAAAATGAAGCTTAGGAGTCTTGCTGGATCAGTAAATGAACTACTGTAAAAAATGTTCATGATAACATCATCTCTAACAACAAAATATATTTTCATTTGTTCCTCTTTCTCTCCACAAAGCCATTTAGTTTTAAGCCAAAAGTGTCCAACATAAGAATAAATTTATAGTCACCCATCACCGTTTAATTTTTATGGGTATTGAGAAGGTGGGATGGAGGTTTAATATTTAAAAGATATCATTATTTGTAATAGTGCTATTTTTTTAAAAAAAAAATAATAATTTTATTATTTAAAAAGTACAAACAACCATAAATACGACAGTACAATATACAAAACAAACGAACATCAATCAAGTCTTAAGACTTACTTTTAAAGTTGTCACATCGGTAGACTATTTTTCTCTATTTATCTATATATCTGTATATTTACCTATTTACATGTAAAGCATTAATGTATGTTCCATCCTTAAGATTGTTAAAAATATATCATTATTTGTAATAGTGCTCATTTTAAATTTGTGAAATGATCAAGATTCAAAATCATTCAATCATTAAAATGGAATCATCAGCAAAGAGAACTAATAAATAATCCAGAAAAGCAATTCTAAAAACAAGCCATCCTCTATTCCATACCAGGGTCAGGCATTGAATATCAATGAATGGTTATAAAAAAGGGGGGAATGGATTAGGCAGAGGCAGCTACAAACTTTTCAATAAGCTAGTTGTGATTAACTCAGGATTGTACGAGAGGGGGAAATAATTTGGACTTTGGGGGGCCGGGTTGTTCCATCTTTGGATTTGGGTCTCTTAAAATAAGATGTAAGAGAGAAGCCATGGAAATCCAAATGATTCAAGAAATTAAACAGGTCCTGCAATATAGGAGTAAGTGAAAGAAAAGAAGAAGAGTGTTAGGACTGCAAATGGAAGGAAAGCAACTCCATCACACTGAATGACTTACGAGGGAGCTTGAGTATAAGGAGCTGTGTTGAAAGACAGCATTATATGGGATATTAATGTGGCAAAGGAGACTATACTAATGAGGTGGTCTCCTGGCCTGTAATAGCTCCGTAGTTTTCTTCCCTCATGTTCCTCCAAACTCAGCAGGCACTTCATTCTCAGCTTCCCAGAGACTGGCTGGGACATCAGCAGCAGCAGCAGAAGCAGAAGGAGGAGGTCCATAATTCATGGGGCTGAATCAATCCCCTTCCTGTTTCTAAGGAAGAACATTTGCATTCAAAGAATTCAAAGCACCATTCAAAGATGGAAACGAGAGTGACTTTCTTGACTGAGAGAGAGATTAACAGAACTTCACCTGGAAAGGAGAGAAAGGAAAGGTACGTTCAAGAAGCACAGTCCCTGAATGTCCCAAAATTTGTGCCACACGGAGTGTGACCTGATTCATTTATGCTTTTCTGATGCAAGATCCCTTTCAAGTTGCTTCAGTCTGATGTTTACGTCAAAGGCGATCACTGGAGAAATATCAGGAGAGATCTCACAGACCAGGATTTTAATAATTACTGTAAAAAGCAACATCTCCTCTGGGAATCTTGAACTACTTCTGGGCCTCCATGTGCGGAGGAGAAGCTGGTGAAAAGTATAGTGAAAAATCATAGATATATCCCTAGAGGGCACTGGTCTGGAGTGATTGTGGTCCTTCCTTTCTGGACATGTCTAGAAAGTGATACTAAAGAAAGATATTTCAACACCCAGGAAATTGGGTGTTTTCCTTCAATGTACTCTCTTGTCTCCAGAGACTCCTGGGGAAGGTCACCCAGAACTATAGAGTTTGGTTCCACTTTAGTGTCAGACCTGGAAGCCATCTTTTACATTTGGGCCTTCAGGCCTGCCACATTTTCTACTGTGGAAAGATGGGAGGGGGGTTGCATAGAGCAATTGAAGTGGTTCAGGAATAACGAGAGGCACAAGCAGGCTAGTGACAACAGCTCTTTAATATACAGTGAGACTTCAGCAAAAACTCAGAGGCTGCAGCCCTCCTTATATACAATCCTGGAGGGACTGTCAGCCAATCAGAAACGTAGGCAGGTTTGAAACTCCAGCTTAAAAGTATCAATACATAACACCCCTCCCTTCCCAGAAAGCACTAACATTCAAAAATTTACATATGTACACACAAAATCTCGCAGGTGCCCAGGACGAGTTCTCGTTCTAGTTGACCTGCGCAGTTCAGTGTCTGGCGGGGCGTCGAGCTGGTCGGAGGGACTTACTGTCTCACCTGGCTCCGCCAATGGAACCTCCTGGATTTTGTCCGGGGCGTGGTTATCCCCGGTTGTGAGTGGTGACTCGCTGGGGCAGCGCTGGAACCAGGGCTTGTCAGCTAAGTATTCTCGCGAACCCGGGCTTGAGTTAGCTGTTTTGTGAAAGTTGTTGTAGTTAGGTTCGGAGATGTCTAAATTGATGTTTGCTTCGCCGACTACCCTTTTTCTAAGTTGGTCTATGTGGCGCTTCCAGAGTCTGTCTACTCCTACATCCACCGTGTACGGTTTTGGGCCTGTTACGCCCACTATGGTTCCTGCAACCCATAGGGGTCTGCTGGCATAATTGCGAGCGAACACCGGGGACCCAACCTGAAACTGTCTTAGGCCAGAGGTTTCTCCCTTGAAATTTTCATGCGAGTAGTTAGGGTGAAGCCTGTCTAACACGCACCGAAGCTTCCTGCCCATGAGGAGCTCTGCTGGGCTTCTCCCTGTTGCTGTGCATGGTGTGGCATGCTGGACCACTAGGAATTGGTCTATCCTGGCCTGCCAGTCCCTGTTGTCTAGTCTGGACAGTGCCTCTTTGGCCGTTCTAACAAAACGTTCAGCCAATCCGTTAGAAGCCGGGTGGAACGGGGCCGATAGGGCATGGCGGATGCCCAGTCCGGCCAAGTAGCCCTCAAAAAGGGTTGCCGTGAATTGAGGGCCGTTATCAGATACCAGGGTATCCGGCAGGCCGTGGGTGGCAAACAGCTTCCTTAGGACCTTGATTACTGCCTCGGCTGTTGTTGAAGGCATTAAGATTATTTCGAGCCACTTTGAGTAGGCATCGACTACTATTAAAAACTTTTGCCCGTGAAAGGGACCGGCAAAATCAATGTGGATCCTCCCCCATGGCCCTTTTGGTTTCTCCCACTCACGGATGGGCGCTACTGGGGGATCGGGACGAGACTCTTGGCAGGGTCTGCACTTCCCCACCCACTCGGATATAACTTGGTCCATGTTGGGCCACCAAACATAGCTGCGGGCTAAGCTTTTCATTCTAACAATGCCCGGATGCCCTTCGTGCAGCAATTCTAAGACCCGTGTTCTTAGTTTCGTTGGTACTACCACCCTGTCGCCCCACAACAGACAACCCCCTTGCATAAACAGTTCATTTTTTTTGTTCATATACCCTTGGTATTCCCCCCCATCCACTTTGACTGGCCACCCCTTCAGAACCCAACCCATCACAGTGCGAATGATTGGGTCTCTAGCTGAGGCTTTTGCCACCTCGCAAGAGGAGATAGGTCCCAAAGTTAAAGTGTCCAGCAGAAGGACAGAGGCTTCTGGTGTTGGGTTGGTCAGTAGGTCTGGTAGGGGGCAGCAGCTGAGGGCATCTGCGTGGCCCAAGGTCCGTCCGGGTCGATGGACAAGCTGATACGAATAGGCCGATAGAAAAATGGCCCATCTGGTCAAACGTGGGGAAAGAGCAGCGGGGGTGGGCCTATCGCCTGCCAAAAGTCCTAGCAAGGGCCGGTGGTCAGTCACAAGTTCGAATTGTCAGCCATAGAGGTATTCGTGGAACTTTTTAACCCCCACAATTGCAGCCAGAGCCTCTCTGTCCAATTGACTATAGTTCCGCTCTGAGCTTGACAGGGTGCGAGAGTAGAACGCAATGGGTGCCTCTAGGCTGTTCGGCAGTCTATGGCCTAGGACGGCACCAACTCCTACGGGGGAGGCGTCGCAAACCAATACAAGCGGTAGCGCTGCGTTGTATTGGATTAGGAAACTGTCTTCAGATAGAAGTCTTTTTACTGCCTCAAAAGTGGCAGCTTGTGGTTTCCCCCATACCCATGGTACATTCTTCCCTAAAAGTTTGTGCAGGGGATCTGCAACGGTGGCCTTGTCCTTCAGGAACTTTGAGTAAAAATTGAGGAGTCCAAGGAAGGCTTGGAGCTCCGCTTTGGTCTTGGGGGTAGGTGCGCTCTTAATAGCTCTCACCTTGCTTTCGGTAGGGTGGATGCCTGTGCCGTCCACCCTGTACCCCAGAAACTCCACAGAGGGAACAGCGATCATGCACTTGTTCTTTTTAAGTCTAAGTCCCGCTTCTCTAAAATGGAAAAGGACGTTCCTTACTCGGTCCCCTAGCTGACGTTCATCCTGAGCACTGACCAGAACATCATCAAAATAAGGCACCACCCCCGGGAGCCCTTGCAAAAGGCGCTCCATGGTGCTTTGAAATAGGCCGGGTGCAACGCTCACCCCAAACTGGAGCCTGGTGCATTTGAATGCACCTCTATGAGTTACAATTGTTTGCGCCTCTGCCGTGGCGTCGTCGACTGGTAATTGTTGATAGGCCTGAGCTAGGTCCAATTTGGCGAAAATTTTTCCGGGCCCCAGGGAGTGTAGTAGATGATGCACGATCGGCACCGGATAGGCGCTCAGCTGCAAAGCCTTGTTGATCGTGCACTTGTAGTCGGCGCAAATCCTAATTGAGCCGTCAGATTTTACTGGGGTCACTATGGGGGTCTCCCATTTCACATGATCGACAGGGACTAACACCCCCTGTTTAATTAATTTGTCCAGTTCCGCATCGATCTTCGGTTTCAATGCGAACGGCACCCGTCTGGCTTTAAGTCTTATTTGGGCTACGTTGGGGTCTAAATTTAGTGAAATAGGGGTCCCCACATACTTGCCCAACGTGTCCCCGAAGACGTCCTGAAACTCAGTCAGGAGACTGTCCTTTAGTGATGACTTGGACATCTGGTGGACGCCGGTGAAGCCGAGAGCTTGGAACCACCCCATGCCCAGAAGGCAAGGGAGCTGCTTCGTGATGATGGTCAGCGGCAGGTCTCTTTCGTAGTCTCCGTAGGTGACTCAGAACATGCCCACGCCTTCGAGGGAGACTCGGTTCCCCTGGTAGTCTAGGATGCGCAGTCTCTGCTTGGAGAGCTGGTCCTTCCGGAACGACGGCAGGAGGGTCTTTAGGGTCGCCCATGACATTATGGAGAGAGCTGATCCGGTGTTGATCTCCATTGAGCATGGCTTGCCGTTGATTTCGACCACCGTGCTGACTTTATCTTCGATTGCCGTGCTGGCCTGGTCTATGTGTATGCTGCGGCCATCTCGCGGTTCAAATTCGTGCCGCCTTCTCTCGTTGGCTGCTTCTGGCGCGTTGATTCTGGTTGGCTGCGGCACTCACGTGGTTGGTGTTTTCTGGACAGAATGGCTCTACAGACTCGCGCCAAGTGCCCTTTTTTCTCGCAACACCTGCAAATAGCCTCTCTGTATTTGCAGGACAGTCTATCATGGTGCCCGCCACAGGTGGGACAGCTTCGCCGGGGGCTGCCAGTGTCTTTTCTCTGGTGCTCCATTCGGAAGACGTCCTCATCTGACTCGGACTCCGAGCTGGATCCGGTGTCTTCCCTGTGCACCGGGGCAGACTTGGGACTGTCTTTGCTGGTCAGCGGATGCTGCAGCGTTTCTGCAGCTTTAGTTGAGGCTTCGTGAGCCTTGGCCTCGTCTAGGGCTCCAGCAAGCGTCAAATCAGGCTTGGCGAGCAGGCGCCGTTGCAGCCTAATGTCTCGAACACCGCAGATAAGTTGCTCAAGCAACGCATCGTCCAAGTCTCTATAGTCGCAATGAGTTGCGGCTTTTCTCAGGCTGGCCATGTACGTGCTGACCGGTTCTCCCTCTCGCTGAACGCGCTGTCTGAGTTGGTATCGTTGCACGAACTTGGAGGGCACGGGAGCGTAGTGAGCCCGGAGGGTTGCCATCAGGGTGTCCCAGGAGACGGTTTGGACCGGCGTTGGCTCACACAGTGACTCGGCCATCTCGAACACATCCGGTCCGCAGTGGCTTAGGAAGAGGGCTCTCTTTCAATTAGCGGAGAGACCCTGCATGTCGCTAGCTTCAAGCGAGCATTCGAACCTCGTTAGGTACGAGACCCATTTTTCGTGGGTCGGATCAAAAGGCTTGGGCGGAACGTAGGCAGACATGTTCGGTATGCCTCCTGTAGTTCGACTCGTCACCTAGCTGAAGCTTGTGGTCTCACTGGTTCGCTTCTTGTGGCCTCAATCTCACCTTCGTCGCCAATGAAGTGGTTTGGGAATAACAAGAGGCACAAGCAGGCTAGTGACAACAGCTCTTTAATATACAGTGAGACTTCAGCAAAAACTCAGAGGCTGCAGCCCTCCTTATATACAATCCTGGAGGGACTGTCAGCCAATCAGAAATGTAGGCAGGTTTGAAACTCCCGCTTAAAAGTATCAATACATAACAGCAATGGTCACCAACTGGTGGTCCGTGGTGTAGTGGTGTTCTACAAGAAAATTTTGGTGGTTCGCAGTGCACCCGGGTGGAGGAGCTGCTCCGGTATGAGCAATGGACAGTCCTGTGACTACAGCTCTGGAATATGGAACTGGCCAGGTAGCTCATGATGGGGCTGTATATCTCCGCTGTAGAGGGAGGTTCATGCAACTTGCAACTTTGTAGCACAGCCCTCGCTGGCAGGAATAAGATAATTGAGGCAAGGTGGTGGAGTGGTTAGGGTGCAGTACTGCAACTACTTCAGGTGACTATTAGTTCAGCAGATCAGCGGATCAAATCTCACCGGTTCAAGGTTGACTCAGCCTTCCATCCTTCTGAGATGGGTAAAATGAGGACCCAGATTGTTGGGGGCAATATGCTATTTAGTATACTGTCTTTGGTGTAAGCTGCCCAGAGTCCTCGGAGAGTGGGCGGCATAGAAATATGAATAATAAATAATAAATAATAAATAATGGTGCAAGGGGGGGTGCAGGTGGGCCGAAGCAACGGGTGGTGGGAATCCCGGACTGTTTCTTCCCCCTGCTGTAGCTTCCTGTCAGCTGAACCCACCAGTAGCTGTCCCCACCTCTCACCCTCCCTTCTCAGTCACTCCTCGCCTGGCGAGGGAAGGGCAGGGGATGGAGATTCACTCTATATTCCAGAGTAAGAGTGAAGTTTTGTCTCTTGCTGGATCTCATGGCCATTGTTGGTGCTCTGTGCACCTTGGTCTCTCAGGGAGATGCTTGGCTTCCTCTCAGCCCCAAGACACTGGCTGGCCCATGAGATGAGAGAGAGAAAGAGAATCAGAGACAGAGAGAATCAAAGAGAGAATGAAAGAGAAAGAATGAGTGAGAAAAAGGGAAGGAAAGAGAATGAGAGAGAATGGGAGACAGAATGAGAAAGAAAGAGAGAAAGAGACAAATGAAGGAAAGAGAGAATGAGAGACATAGACAGGGACAGAGAATGAAAGAGAGAGAAAGAAAGAAAGAGACAGAGAGGGATTCAGAGAGAGAATGAGAGAGAATGAATGGGAGAGAGAGAAAGATAGGGGGAGAGGGAGAGAGAATGAGAGAGAAAGTGGGGGAGAGAGAGAGAAAGAGAGGAGGGAGAGTGCCTGAAGGACACCAACCTGTCACTGGGAGTCCAGGCGCTTCAGCAACTGGCGCACTGCATTCATATTAGTGGTCTGCAGGATTTAAAATTGTGAATTTGGTGGTCCTTGAGGTACAAAAGGTTGGGGACCCCTGGCATAGAGTACGTGTGATATGTAATCAAAATAATATTCTTTTCTCAGAGAGTCAAGGCCACCTTGCCCTGCAGCTGCAATGCGGTGACTGGGAGGCATCTCCAATTTTGGATGGTGCCTGATTGGATCATGTGATGGACATGTGGGTGCTGGGCAGGGACTTGAACTTCCTTTTGGGTGGGGAAAACTTGGAAACTTTCAGATTTGGGTTTTCACAGATGTGCCAATATGACATCTCTAATAAAATGGAACTTTAAGGAAATTCAAGATTCGGAGTTTTCTTTCGTGGGGGTTTTACTTGGAACTCTGACACTTAAGTTGATGACGCTTAATTCTAATACTGCCTGTCTTCTAATGTTAAGGAAGAAATCTGTAACCGTGAAGCCTGCCTTATCTTAAGAATAGGACTTGTTTGTAATTTACTTTCCTTTTAGATCTCCCTGTATTAATCACAAATTGGAAATGATTTTAAAATTGCTCATGCGATAGTGAAATTTCATTTGCCCTAGAAATATCAACTTTGGGGTGATATTTGAGACAAAGGGTCTGGAAATAAATAATTGGCCAACTGTATCATTGGATAAATATGGAATACATTATGGGGATAGACTTTTTTTTTCAGTCTTCATGTAAGACAGCAAGAACCTTTATACATTGAAGTGTCTTTGTTTACTAAGTAAACAGCAGGCAGTATGATGTCCCCCTTGGACAACTCACCAGATTCCTCCTCAGAAGTCAGCTCAAGGGAGGATGAGCTCATTCCTGGCACGTCAGGAACTGAGTTAATTAATGGCTCTGAACACTTGGCCGAAAGAGTTGTAGACTTTCCCCAGTTTCAGCTGGGGAAAGTTTTCCAAAAATGACTCTAAAATCACCTCTTTGCTGTATATTACAAAAGATTACAAAAAATAAAGATTTTACGGAGTGGGAAAGATATGATGTTTTTTTCTTTTTCAATGCACTGAAGAGGATCCCACCCACTGACTGGTAAAGTTGTTTCAAACATAGGTCTGTTTGTTTATTTATTCAGTCACTCAGTCCTATACGATAATAAAATCTCATTTCTTATCTTGTCCTTTCCTATTTTCATGACAATTTAAATTATTAGTTAATTTATTTTACAGTTTGATAATTATCTTTAAATAGTCTTACATTTTTTGTATGTTTATTTCTTTTCATTTTAAATAACCGTAATTGTCAAAAGAAGCATACAAACTCAATAATAAGTGCAATAAATAATTAAGTGTTATGACCCTAAGAAACTACTTCATGATCAGATACCGACTTTTATCATTAAATGTTCCTTAGTATTTAGATCTGGTCTCAGGATGATAATGTAGCACTTGGGGAAGAAGATGCAGCCCAGCAGGCCAGCACCAGAAGCCAAGATGGAGAAAACCTGCACGGCCACCATGGATTTCCCTTTGGTGCTCAAGTAGGTGGGCAGGAAGGAGATCCAGACGCTGCAGAAGACCAGCATGCTGAAGGTGATCAGTTTGGCTTCATTGAAGGCTCCAGGCAGGTTCCTGGCCAGGAAAGCCACTGTGAAGCAAATGGCAGCAAGGAAACCCATGTAGCAGAGAATCACATAAAACATGGTGACAGAGCCTTCATTGCACTGAAGGATGATCACTCCTGATTGGGAGTGCAGGTCAAAATCAGGAAACGGAGGAGAAACTCCCAACCAGATTGCACAAATGACCATTTTTCCAGCAGAACCAGAAAGGATGATGGAGTTGGCCAAGCTCTTCCCCAACCATCTCCTCACCCTGTTCCCTGGTTTTGTGGCCAGGAAGGCCAGCACTACCATGATTGTTTTGGCTAACACACAAGACACAGCTACTGAGAAGATGATGCTGAACATTGTTTGTCGGAGAAGGCAGGTGGCTTTCCTTGGTCGGCCAATGAAGAAAAAGGAGGACAAGAAGCAAAGCAAGAGGGAAACCAGGAGGATGTAGGACAGGTCACGGTTGTTAGCTTTGACAATGGGAGTTTCTAGGTATTTAAGGAATATGACCAAAACAAGGCCTGTTGTTAGAAAGAAGAGTACAGCGAAGGAGACCAGGATGATGCCCAGATGTTCTTCATAGGACAGGAAGGTTATTCTTTTGGGGATACATTGCATTCTGTCATCAGTTGGATATTTGTCATCTGGGCACTTGGTGCATTTTTCAGTATCTGAGAAAACAGTAAGTATTATTATTTTTATAGTCCTTCCTTTCACATTCCAAGAAATTCTTTGGATGACAGTTGATACTGAGAGATAGGAAAGCCAGAGTTCCTCTGGTGTTACTCACCTTCCTTTATGGAGATGGTCCCCTCCGGACAAGGAATACAATCGTAGCAGCAAATTGGTTCTTCTTTCCGAGCCCGTTTTACAAATCCAGGGTGTGTCCACACATTTGGACTGAGGCAGAGACTAAGCACAAAAACAAAATTCATTCCAAAATATCTGCCAAATCTGCCTTCTACCGCATAGCTCCCAGTGACCAGTAAGATCCCACAGAGTTGGTCTCCTCCGGGTCCCATCAGCTAAACAATGCCGGCTGGCGGGCTCGCGGGAGAGGGCCTTCTCTGTGGGTGCCCCAGCTCTCTGGAACCAGTTACCTCCTGAGATCCAGACCATCCCCACCCTATTGGCCTTCCAAAAAGCGGTGAAGACCTGGCTTTTCCAGCAGGCCTAGGCCGTTGATCTCACTGTTGCGATCTGGTGAGATCCCTCCATGAATGGTGTGAATGGGTTTTAATTGTTTTTAATGTTTTAATTTTTAATGTTTTTATATATGGTTTTTAAATGCATTTTAAGCCGCCTTGAATCTTCGGAGAAAGGCAGCATCCAAGTTGAACAAATAAATAAATAATAAATAAATAAATAATTTTTTATTTCTTAGATTGACTGATTAAAATGAAACTGTGCTTAAGAAAGACACTTCTGAGCAATATATCAGGAAAACATAAAAGATTGTAAAGCCACTCCCCTTTGAAAATAATCCAAATCTTTGTTCCAGTTAAGATATAAAGAAAAAATCCCTCACAAACTACGGCTGCCAAATTCAAATGAGGTATTATTAAGTTATGTCTGTACATTTATATTTTCAATTCGTACAGCTGCCATGCTGATGAAATAAGATTAAAGATTACTGTCTAGTTTCTAGAATTATAGTGAGGACGAGTAGAGATGAAATCATGAGAACATGTCACTCAAAAAGGTTAAGTCAGGCATCTTTTGCTGCAGCACATGGGACATGAGAATGAGCCCTGTGTGGGAAAGGGATATTTCTAAGGCCAAGCACGGTATTCAAGACAAGGCCCTTTCCATTGAAGAATTACAGTTTTGTTGTTAATTGCTAGTTGTGTCCAACTCTTGGATAATTCTTTGTTTTAATGTAAGACAATCAAGATAAAAAATTGCATTCAAAGGGTTTTTAGATGGCTTACAAGCCAAAGACCAAATATAAGTAGCATTATATTACAAATTGACCCTCATTATTACAAATATCAAGAAGGACTTGGGAGGTGGGCAGTCAAGGCAAATTTAAGTCTTTCATTTTTCTAAATTAAGGTATTATCTCAAATTGGACAAGTCATTGTGGTTCCATTTTCATTAAACACCTTGGATCACCTTCCTATCAGCAGAAGGTCTATCCCAGTGGGGTGAAACAAAGACATGAATAACTGTGGTCAGATATGGGCTGTTAAAAATAATATCTGAGCCTCCTCTTTCAGGGGACACTAACACCAACCATATAGACCAAGAAAAGTTACCAATATTTTCAACCACCTTGTTGAGCAACTTTAGCCGTGAAAGAGCATCTTGGTTGATAATAAGCCTCTGTCTTTCCAAACTCCCCAGTTGCTCTTCAATAGGATCCTCCTTGGGAAAAAGTAACCAACTTATGATACTCAGATCTGCTGCTACATTTCCACTTTGGTCCAAGTACAGTTTCTCCCAGGAAAAATTGCAAAACTCATTCTTCTCCAGAAAGGGATGGAACTAGAATTGAAACATCCAGGAATTTTGAAAGCAAGTTGAAATATAATAAAAGGAGGAGCAATTTTAAAGCTGAGCTAGCGAATGAGAGATGTTGAGTCCCCTCTTCACTATTTGCCTGAATAGCAATAACACTTAGACTTATATACCACTTCACACTGCTTTTACAGCCCTCTCTAAGTGGTTTATAGAATCAGTATATTGCCCCCCAAAATCTAGGTTTTACAACATTGATAGGAAGGAAGGCTGAGTCAACCTTGAGCTGGTCAGGATCAAACTCCTGGAAGTGAGCAGTGAGTTAGGGTTAGGGTTACGGTTAGGGTCAATGCAAAGACTGAGTATCCATCAGTCTGAAAGGCTTTAACTGGATTCCTGAAGTGAGGAGGGGTTAGGCGAAATTCTCCCAGGTTTAGCTGCAATTTATGTATATAAAATTCTATCATGCTAACTACAAACACATAAGTACAGGAATTTATTTACAATGTATACATTTTAAATGATTTTATAATAGCAATGTTTAATATCAAAACATAATTGTCTCAGTGCCTGCTCTTTGGAACATCATCCTGTGAACTAAATCTGGCCTCCGCTTGGCCAAACCTGTTGGGTTTTTGTAGAACAATGGTTCTCCTATACCAGTTTGGATTTTTTTTAAATAAGAAATAGGATTGATGGATCCTTGTCAGGACTCCATACCTGCCATGGCTCTAGCCTTGCAGCCCCCAATCTCTCTTTCTTCTCTGTTTTTCTCCTCCAAGATATTGAGGAATATGCAACATTTAACACATGGGCCAGAGTCTTAGCAACAGTATAAAAACGGTGGTCATTTTTTATCTGAATTCTATTCTTTTTCTCTTGCATGTCCAGTGGTGCTATCTGGGTGCATCGTCTCCGGCCCTTGACGGAAAGGACATGCTTTGAAAAAGAACAGTGAAAAGACTGGTCTTCAAATTTGGAATCCTTAAAAAGATTGGGTTGAAAGGCTTCATCATTTGGCCATTTTCTTTCCTGAAAAGCAAAGACCCAAATGCTATGGATATATTTGAAATCTGTACGCCTTGACATTGACACTTTCCCCACAATTGTGGTGATCCAGACTTTCCCTTCAATCGGTCCTGACAAACCTTCAATTATTAACTGGATGTGGAGAACTCTTTCCACAATGGAAGCAAATTCTATGAAGTGAACAAAGACATTGACTTTTCTCCACTTAGAGATGGCATTTCTGAGAGGTTCTGTAGCTCTAGTCATTGAGAATTGTTGTGAGATAACTACACAAATTCCATTTCTGACAAGCATAGGAGTGAAAGTTCTCATGAAATTCTCTCCCTCCTCTGTGTCTGGTGGAAAGAGACCTATCAAAGTCTATCTGAAATGAAGGAGGAGTTGGACAATTCCTGGATACTGGATCCCATTTTTTGGAAGCATCTGATGGAAAAAAGGCATTTGACTTTTATCACTCAAAGCCTCTGAAACAATTCCATAACTGATCTGAAGAAGCAATGAAGAATGGTGTATTATGGTTAGATCAGATCAAGTCCAAAATGTAAGCTTTTAACATATCCAGGGTGGTTCTCACGAACATATTAGAGTACCCCACTGGTCACCAACTGGTGGTCCAAGGACCACTGGTGGTCTGCGACAAAATTTTGGTGTTCTGCAGGAAAATTATTTGCATTTTTTATATTGCACTAAATACTATCTTTTTAAAAATTTCATATTAGTGGTCCACGGGATTTAAAATTATGGATTTGGTGGTCCCTGAGGTCCGAAAGGTTGGATACCCCTGGAACAGTCTAATGTTCCTAACTCTTAAGCCATATCAAGATAAAGAATACAAAATGCAAAATATTAACAAGATTGAATATAATCATTTGTATAATCTGGAGTCTAAGATACTGCTCTTTCTGTTTCTAATAAAATTGACATTCATATAAGAGATGTGCCATGTCTTCTATCTTTAGAGCACTACAAGTGCAAATCAATTCATTTTAGAGATTTGCTTAAATGTTCCATATTTGACATTGTGTCCAGCTGTTCAAGTCTTGCTTGAGTAAATATTTAGGCCTCCCCCACACTCTGGATCCCAATTCCTAGCCATGACAATGGCCATGAGAAAAGCAGTTCATGATTTCCATAGAAAAGGTGTGATTGAATCTAATACCCACCCACCAACAACCTGCTCACTGTGCCAGATAGAGAAACAAAAAAACAAACCTGTGGGACTTTGTAGGTGCCTACTAATGTTGACATCTGAATGGAGATGTCATCAAGACATCCATCAAGAACAGCCACCAAGTTGTCCTTCCTTCCACAGCTGTAGTTGGGAACATTGGCTTCTCCAGTTGAGAGCATGTCCAGTAAGGCATCTGAAGTGCCAAGGGTGTTAAAATAGTTGTCATGGATGTTGTAGCCAAGTGTGAGATTGTACAAAAGCTGAGATTTCTTATTGACTTGTTGAATGGCAAAAATGAAGTTTAGGATTATTGCTGGATCAGTAAATGAACTACTGTAAAAAATGTTCATGATAATATCATCTCTAAGAACAAAAACAACAAAATATATTCTAGTTTGTTCCTCTTTCTCTCCACAAACCCATTCAGTCTTAAGACAAAAGTGTCCAATATAAGAATAAAGTTATAGTCACCCATCAGCGTTTAATTGTTATGAGTGTTGAGAAGGTGGGATGGAGATTTAATATTTAAAATATATCATTATTTGTGATAGTGCTCATTTTTAATTTGTGAAACGACCAAGATTCAAAATCATTCAATCATTAAAATAGAATCATCATCAAAGAGGACTAATAAATGATCCAGAAAAGCAATTCTAAAAATAAGCCATCCTCTATTCCATACCAGGGTCACACATTGAATATCAATGAATGGTTATAAAAATAGGGAAATGGGTGGGGCAGAGGCAACTACAAACTTTTCAATAAGCTAGTTGTGATTAACTCAGGATTCTACAAGAAGGGAAAATAATTTGGACTTTGGTGGGCGGTGTTGTTCCATCTTTGGATTTTGGTCTCTTAAAATAAGACATAGGAGAGAAGCTATGGAAATCTAAATGATTCAAGAAATTAAACAGGTCCTGCAATATAGGAGTAACTGAAAAAAAAGAAGAGTGTTAGGACTGCAAATGGAAGGAATGCAATTCCATCACACTGAATGACTTACGAGGGCACTTGAGTATAAGGAGCTGTGTTGAAAGACAGCATTATTTGGGATATTATTGTGGCAATGGTGACTATACCAATGAGGTGGTCTCCTGGCCTGTAATAGCTCTGTAGTTTTCTTCCCTCATGTTCCTCCAAACTCAGCAGGCACTTCATTCTCAGCTTCCCAGAAACTGGCTGGGACATCAGCAGCAGCAGCAGAAGCAGAAGGAGGAGGTCCATAATTCATGGGGCTGAATCAATCCCCTTCCTGTTTCTAAAGAAGAACAAGAGCATTCGAAGAATTCAAAGCACCATTCAAAAATGGAAATGAGAGTGACTTTCTTGAATGAGAGAGATATTAACAGAACTTCACCTGGAAAGGAGAGAAAGGAACGATACATTCAAGAAGCACAGTCCCTGAATGTCCCAAAATTTGTGCCACCCGAAGTGTGACCTGAGTCATTTATCCTTTTCTGATGCAAGATCTCTTTCAAGTAGCTTCAGTTTGATGTTTACATCAAAGGCGATCACTGGAGAAATATCAAGAGTGATCTCACAGAGCAACATTTCCTCTGGGAATCCTGAACTACTTCTGGGCCTCCTTGTGCGGAGGAGAAGCTGGAGAAAAGCGTAGTGAAAAATCATAGATATACCCCTAGAGAGCACTGGTTTGATGTGGTTGTGGTCCTTCCTTTCTGAACATGTCTAGAAAGTGATGCTGAAGAAAGATAGTTCGACACCCAGGAAATTGGGTGTTTTCCTTCAATGTACTCTCTTGTCTCCAGAGACTCCTGGTGAAGGTCACCCAGAACTATAGAGTTTGGTTCCACCTTAGTGTCAGACATGGAAGCCATCTTTTACATTTGGGCCTTCAGACTTGCCACATTTTCTACTGTGGGAAAATGGGAGGGGGGATTGCATAGAGTAGAGGTGATTTGGGGACTCCTGGCATAGAGTAAGTGTGATATGTAATCAAAATAACATTCTTTTCTCAGAGAGTCAAGGCCACCTTGCCCTGCAGCTGCAATGAGGTGACTGGGAGGCATCTCCAGTTTTGGATGGTACCTGATTGGATCATGTGATGGAAAGATGGGTGCTTGAACTTGAACTTGGATTGAACTTACTTTTGGTGGGGGGGAAACCTGGAAACTTTTTGATTTGGGTTTTCCCAGATGTGCCAATATGACATCTCTAATAAAATGGAACTTTTAGGAAATTCAAGCTTCGGAGTCTTCTTTCGTTGGGGCTGTTACTTGGAACCCTGACACTTAGGTCGATGATGCTTAATTCTAATACTGCCTGTCTTAATTTTAAGGAAAAAATCTGTAACCGTGAACCCTGCCTAATGTTACCAATAGGATCTTTTTGTAATTTATTTTTCTATTAGATCTCCATATATTAATCACAAATTGGAAGTGATTTTAAAATTGCTCATACAATAGTGAAATTTCATTTGCCTTAGAAATATCAACTTTGGGGTGATATTTGAGACAAAGGGTTTGGAAATTGATAATTGGCCAACTGTATCATGGGGTAAATATGGAGTATGTTATGGGGATAGACTTTTTTTTCTTTATACTTGCCCTTCATTATTCATGTTAGACATCGAGAACCAGGGGTGAAATGCTCCCGGTTTGGACCGGAGTGTCCGATCCAGTAGCAATGTTGGCGGATGGTTCGGAGAACCGGTAGCAAAAATTCCTGCCCCCCCACTGCCCCATGTCCAGCTAAGCCGCGCAATCAGAGACAAAGACACTTCAAAGTATAAAGGTTCTCAGCAGTGGTGAAATGTAAAATTTGTTACTACTGGTTCTGTGGGCATGGCTTGGTGGGGGTAATGTGACTGAGTGGGCATGGCCAACTTTTTTTTTTTACTTTTAAAACCATTTTTTCTACAACTTCTTCGGCCAAAAAAAAAATGCTTTTAAAAGCCTATGATAATCCCAGGTGAGTTGCCTTAACGTCAGAAGCTTTTTTTTCATTTTTAAAAGCATTTTTTTTCTACAACATCTTCGGCTGAAAAAATGCGTTTAATTGAAAAAAAAAAGCTTCTGATGATCGCACAGCTCAGCTGGGGTCGTCAGAGGCTTTTAAAAGAAAAAAAAGCCTCTGACAATCAGGCAATTCAGCTGGGATTGTCAGAGACTTTTAAAAGCATTTTTTACAATCTCTTCAACTGACGATGTTGAAGAAAAAATACTTTAAAAGTCTCTAACTATCCCAGCTGAGTTGCCTAATCATCAAAAACGACTCTAAAATCACCTCTTTGCTGTATATTACAAAACATTACAAAAAATAAAGGTTTTACAAAGTGGAAAAGATGTAGCGTTCTTTCTTTTTAAATGTACTGAACAGGATCCTTGCATCAGCGTATGCCATTAAAACTAGGTCATTACTAGGCTCCAAATATAACAAATAATGTATTGTTTGCTTCAGATACCTAAGTATTCGCTTAGAGGCTTTCCAGTGCCTTTCAGTAGGTTCAGCGTTATATCTAGCCAGTTGATTTACACTGTAAGATATATCTAGCCTAGACCAATTACTCAGATATGACAGACTGCCTATTAAGGATTGATATATTTCCTTATCGAATACAGGACTTTGAATATTACTATGCTTAAAATCCTGACTCATTGGTGTCTTAGCAGGCTTACAGAGTTCCATGTTGTAACATTTCAGCAATTGGCTAACTTTCTTGGCTTGCGAAATTTTGTAACCTTTACTAGTTTTAACTATGTCAAGACCCAGATAATGCTTAATTTCAACCAAATTCCTAATTCTGAATTTCTTTTGCAATACAGAAACAATTTCGGTTGCTTCATGTTCAGATTTGGTAATAATTGCTATATCATCAGTGAATAGCAATAATAGAGAAACTAAACCATCTTTCTCTCTCTTATACAAACTTGGATCAGCTATGCCAGCTACAAAACCCATAGTAACTAACTCATTGACAATGCATTTATTCCACTCATAACCTGACTGTTTCAAGCCATAAAGACTTTTCTTCAGTCTCCAGCAATCAGTCTTCCCACAAGTTTTCAAACCTAGTGACTTCTTCTTATAGATTGTATGTTGTAATGGCGCATGCAGATATATAGTTTCAACATCTATATGGTTTATCATATATCTATTCTTCCTAGCCCATACTAATGATGCTCGCAACGTAGTCGCCCTCTGATTAGGTGCAAACATTTCATCATAGTCCTTATCTGACTGAGCAAATCCTTGAGCAACTAACCTTGCCTTATGGGTAACAATCCCATCCACACCAGTTTTCAGTTTGTAAACCCACTAGCAACCAATTGCATGTTCACCTGGTGGTAGCCTAACATTCTTGTAAACATCTAACTCCTTGAATGATTTCAGTTCTTTATCCATCGCTTCCTTCCAAGCTACCTGATCCTTTGGAGGATACAGTTTAATTTCATCAAAGTTAGAAGGCTCTGTGTTCACCTGACATACTACACTGGCTTGATACCTATCAGGTGGATGTCTATCTCGAGTTGAACTTCTAGGTAGCTCAGGACTCGATGTTGGTATCTCCTCTTCTACCTCCCCTATAACCTCCCCCTCCTTTACAGTAATAGCAGGTTCTTCCTCAACTTTCTCATCATCAAGAGTATCACTAAATATGCGATTATCAACAACAACACTACCATTTACCTTGTCGGATTCCTGTTCAAGCTTACTCCAACCAACATGCTCCAGGAACTTGGCACTAGCTCTGCAGAACACGCTAGAGGTACCTGGCACCCAAAATCTATGTATATGACCTGTGGTTGGATTCATAACCAACAAAAAAACAGCTTCTTTGCTCTATGTTGACCCTTTCGCCTCAATTGCGAGGGAATATGAACCCATGCTGGGGCTCCAAATGTGTGCAAATAACTTAATTCTGGTCTTCTACCATGCCAACGTGTGAATGGTAGTTCACCAGTTGTTGAATTGACTACATTATTCAAGACATGGTTAGCACACATTATTGCTTCACCCCAAAGTGACTCAGGCAAACCAGAATCAGATATCATGGTTCGAGCCATAGCCTGCAACGTTTGCCTTCTGCATTCAATATACCCATTATGTTGTGGTCTATAAGGGGTGGAACGCTTGTGTTCAATGCCACCTTTCTGTAACATAGTTTTAAAACTTTTATTGGTAAACTCAGTACCATTGTCAGTTACCAGGCAAAGAACCTTGTGTTTCTTTTTCCTCTCAGCAACCTTCAGCCAGTTTGAAAAATGCTGGAATGTTTCTGCTTTGGTTTTCATAAGGTAACAGAAACCATAACGGGAAAAATGGTCTATTATGCTCAATATATAACAGGCTCCACCTAAACTAGGTTTTTGAGGTCCAATGATATCTGCAAAGACTACCTCCAAAGGTTCATTGGTTGTAAACCCATTATCTATGTTTGCAGGGGTTACCTTACTCTTTTCTTGGCTACAAGCATTTCAGTTTAAATATTTTTTACAAGGTTTTAGTTTTATTCCATCAGATAATTCCACCGTTTTCTTTAACATCTTAAAATTTACATGTCCCAAATACCTATGAAGCAAGTGAATGCATTCATCAGGTGGCTTCATGTTATCGTAAACTGAGTTAGCATTAGCCATGATTAATGGATCATCATTCAGAACAAACAAATCATTCTCTAACTTTGCAGTAATACTTGTACCATCCTTTTCTATCAGACATTTATCTCCCTAAATGTTACTACAAACCCAGCTTTTAATAATGCTTTTTACAGAGAGCAAGTTAAATTGTAGTTTAGGTACATACAACATAGGTAAATGCTCATTTATACACGAACAACATGCAGTACCTTCTCCAGATGCTTTCATTTTCCATCCATTGGCTAATGATACATGTTGTTTACTCTTGGATATGTTAACAAACCTCTCTTTACTCCTAGTTATAGACTGTGATGCTCCACTGTCAACTACCCACAAATCATGGTTTACAGTTGTCGTTGAGCTGGATATAGCTAAACTAACATTCTTTTTAGCTCTCTGTTGACAACCAGTATTCAGTTTCTTGCCCTTTTTACAGAATCTAGCTCTATGACCCTTAGCCCTACAAGAAAAACATTTCCTAACAGTATAGGCAGTTGAAGACAGGTTTTCTTTCTGTGGTTGTCTCTCTCTCAGTTGGTCTTTTTCTTGCCTTCTTCTGGACTCTTCTAACAATCTTCTGGTTATGCCAGTCAATGTTAGTTCATCTCTGGTCAAAACCTCCAGTGAAGACACATAATCATCATAACTTTCATCCAAAGAGGAAAGAATGATATAAACCTGATGCAGCTCTGAGAAAATCAGCTCCTTTTCATGTAGCTCTTGTAAAGTTCCCTTCATAAACTCCAGATGAGCTAACATATCTCCACCTTTCAGAAGATGTGCTCTAAACAGTTTACGTGTAAGGTGTATGTGTGCACCCACACTATCACGAAGATAAATCCTCTTCAAAGTGTCCCAACACCTGGCAGCAGAATCCTCACCACGAATATGGACTAGCCGCTGGTCACTCAATGTCAGTCCAATTATACAAAGAGTCCTTTCATTATCCCGGTTAAATTTGGATATTTCCTTTGCATCTTCATCGTTTGCTGGATCCCAAGCAGTTACATCCAGTGGATCATGAACTACAGCCCATAGCCCTTCTTTAGGCAGAAGTAGGCTGCATAGACCAGGAAACATTGTTAGTTCCATCCAACCGGGTTATGAGGAATATGCTGGTTGACTGTTCTTGTGCCATCTTCACGTGAACAATAAACCACAAAAACAGGTGTCTGAATATGGTACTGTGTATCCACACTAACTCTCAGTATTCTGGGCCCATAACCAGTGTTAAGGAATTTGCAGAGTAACCCTTGAATAGCAAGGGTGTGCACATGAAAAACTACTCTCTTGGTTGAGAGTAGTTATGAATAAGCACAGTCACCACACAGATACACTGAGTTGCGTTATAGTTTACTTTCAGGAAAAGGTAAAGCATAGTCCAATAAACAGTCTAGGTCATACACATATAAATCAGGCAATAATGAATAACAAAGTCTTCTTACCAGTCGTCATAGTCATACATAATTAACAGCAATAAACAGTTCTTCTGGATTTGCAAACAGTACCATACAGAGATATCAGAGAGGAAGAACAGCAAAAAGAACAAGCCATGTGTCAGCACTTCAAGCTGTATTTACTCTAGTGCTGATATAAGAAGGAGAAGCGGAGGCATCTGGAAAGGGACGTTTGACTTTTCACCTACTTATTTTCCCTGGAGATAATATCCCCTAGGATATGGGATGGGAGGGGGGAAATTCCTTTGAGCTGGAGCGGTAGATTACGGTAGAATGACTTGGAAGATGGCCAATGAGTGCAGGGGAGTGGGGAATGGAAAGGGAGGGTTTTGGGTGTGGAAGCCAGTGTTGGATTCAATGGAGTCAGATTTTAGAATGTTGTGCTTAATAAATAGGAGTTTTCCTTCAAAGACTTTGTCTGAAATGCAATTTATTTGAGACGACCTCGAAACTTGACACCATGTTTCTAGCTCTCTCTTAAGGACATTGGCAAGAGAGCTAACCAGGACAAAGTATGATGCAATACAGCAGTCTTAAAGCTATACAATACAATAGAATACACTTCAAACATACATTGATGGTTTATATATTGCCAACCCAACAAATTAGGTAATAGTCATATTCCTAAAAACGCACTGATTGGTAAACTTGTTTCAAACATTTGTCTGTTTATTTATTCAGTCAGTCAGTCCTATACAATAATAAAATCTCCTTTCTTATCTTGTCCTTTCCTAATTTCATGACAATTTAAATTATTAATTCATTTATTTTACACTTTGATGATTATCTTATGTTAGTCTTACATTCTTTGTATGTTTATTTCTTTTGATTTTAAATAACCTTAATTGTCAAAACAAGCATACAAACTCAATAATAACTGCAATAAATAATTAAGTGTTATGAGCCTAAGAAACTACTTCATGATCAGATGCCGACTTTTATCATTAAATGTTCCTTAGTATTTAGATCTGGTCTCAGGATGATAATGTAGCACTTGGGGAAGAAGATGCAGCCCAGCAGGCCAGCCCCAGAAGCCAAGATGGAGAAAACCTGCACGGCCACCATGTATTTCCCTTTGGTGCTCAAGTAGGTGGGCAGGAAGGAGATCCAGACGCTGCAGAAGACCAGCATGCTGAAGGTGATCAGTTTGGCTTCGTTGAAGGCCCCAGGCAGGTTCCTGGCCAGGAAAGCCACTGTGAAGCAAATGGCAGCAAGGAAACCCATGTAGCAGAGAACCACATAAAACATGGTCACAGAGCCTTCATTGCACTGAAGGATGATCACTCCTGATTGGGAGTGCAGGTCAAAATCAGGAAATGGAGGAGAAACTCCCAGCCAGATTCCACAAATTACAATTTTTCCAGCAGAGCCAGAAAGGATGATGGAGTTGGCCAAGCTCTTCCCCAACCATCTCCTCACCCTGTTCCCTGGTTTCGTGGCCAGGAAGGCCAGCACTACCATGATTGTTTTGGCTAACACACAAGACACAGCTACTGAGAAGATGATGCTGAACATTGTTTGTCGGAGAAGGCAGGTGGCTTTCCTTGGTCGGCCAATGAAGAAAAAGGAGGACAAGAAGCAAAGCAAGAGGGAAATCAGGAGGATGTAGGACAGGTCACGATTGTTAGCTTTGACAATGGGAGTTTCTAGGTATTTAAGGAATATGACCAAAACAAGGCCTGTTGTTAGAAACAAGAGTACAGCAAAGGAGACCAGGATGATGCCCAGATGTTCTTCATAGGACAGGAAGGTTATTCTTTTGGGGATACATTGGATTCTGTCATCAGTTGGATATTTCTCATCTGGGCACTTGGTGCATTTTTCAGTATCTGAGAAAACAGTAAGTAATATTATTTCTATAGTCCCTCTTTTCACATTCCAAGAAAGACCTTCTTTGAATGACAGCTGATACCGGGAGACAGGAAAGCCAGAGTTCCTCTGGTGTCACCCACCTTCCTGTGTGGAGATGGTCCCCTCCGGACAAGGAATACAATCATAGCAGCAAATTGGTTCTTCTTTCCGAGTCCGTTTTACAAATCCAGGGCGACAATTGTCCACACATTTGGACTGAGGCAGAGACTAAGCAGAAAAACAAAATTCATTCTAAAATATCTGCCAAATTTTTATTTATTAGATTGATTGATGATTAAAATAAAATGTTGTTCACCTTTTTTCAACTTTATTATCTACATACTATAGACGTACTTTCATGGGCCACTGAAAGGAGGAAATGGCTCACATGCTTTCTCCAAAGTGTGATAGGCAACAGGCTTTTAAGGGGCTGCCAGAAAGAAGGGGGGGGAATGTATTTTCCAAAGCACCAGAAGGAAAATCAAGAAGCAATGGATGGAAACTGAACAAAGAGAGAAGCACCCTAAAACTAAGGAGAAACTTCCTGACAGTGAGAACCAATATAGGTGCAGAAATAGTTCAGTCATAATTTCACATATAAAATAGCCATTCGTGATATTGTTCAAAACAGTCATTAGTATTATAGCTGATGTTTATGGCTGAAGCCTAAAAGTCCAAGATCACAAGAGTGCTTCTTTCTCTGTATGTATACAAAGCATCACATACCAGGAATAGCATATTAAGATGGACCTATGCAATCTGATGTACAAAATAAACACACACATATTTATGCTCTGGACTATAGACATTGAATGCATGTAAATCCCTGAAAACTATGTGGTAGCCCTGGGCAAAAGAAAGGCAGTAAAATCACTCTAGGAGTAGGGACAGTGTAAAATATTAACACATGATAAATAATGGAACAATTAAAAATAATAGCACAGAGTGTACTCTCTCTCTCCCTTCCTTCTTCTTTCTTTCTTTTCTTTCTTTCTTTCTTTCTTTCTTTCTTTCTTTCTTTCTTTCTTTCTTGTCTCTCTCTCATATATACACACACACACTCTCTCCCTTCCTTTCTTTTTCTTTTTCTTTCTCTTTCTTTCTTGTCTCTCTCTCCCTTCTCTCCTCTTTTTTCTTTCTTTCTTTCTTTCTTTCTTTCTTTCTTTCTTTCTTTCTTTCTCTCTCTCTCTCTCTCTCTCTTTCTTTCTTTTTCTTTCTTTGTCTCTTTTTCTTTCTTGTCTCTCGCTCTCCCTTATCCTCTTCTTTCTTTTTCTTTTTCTTTTTCTTTCTCTGTCTCATCTCTCTGTCTCCTTTCCTCCCTTTCTTTCATTCTTTCTTTCTTTCTTTCTTGTCTCTTTCTCCCTTCCTCTCTGTCTTTCTTTGTCTCTCTCCTCTCTCTCTTCTCTCTCTCACACTCACATTTTCTCTTTCTTTCTTTTTCTTTCTTTCTCCTTCTTTGTCTCTTTCTTTCTTTCTTCTCTCTCTCCCTCCCTCCCTCCCTCTCCCCCCCCCCTCTCTCTCTCTCACACACACACCTGTTCTGGGCATTAAGTATCTGTTGTTACAGAAGTTCTCATTTCTCTCTATAATACACCTGATACTAATCGATATGTCTCAACTACATAAAGCCTATGTATGTTTAATTGGCAGTAAGGCTACTCCCTTTCAGTGGATTTACTCCTAATAGATACACAAAGATATACAAAGAGGCGGTGGTGAGTCCTCTCCTCAAGAAGCCTTCCCTGGACCCGGCTATGTTGGTAAATTATCGTCCGGTCTCCAACCTTCGTTTTGTGGTGAAGGTTGTTGAGAGTGTGGTTGCGCGACAGCTCCCCCAGCACCTGGATGAAACGACGTATCTGGATCCGTTCCAGTCGGGCTTCAGGCCCGGGTACAGCACGGAAACGGCATTGGTCGCGTTGGTTGATGATCTCTGGAGGGCTCGGGACAGGGGGTGCTCCTCTGTCCTGGTCCTGTTAGATCTCTCAGCGGCTTTTGATATCATCGACCATGGTATCATGCTGCACTGGTTGGAAGAGTTAGGGGTGGAAGGCACTGTACTACGGTGGTTCTCCTCCTTTCTCTCTGGCCGGTTGCAGTCTGTGTTGGCAGGGGGGCAGAGGTCAACCCCGAGGCCCCTCATATGTGGGGTGCCACAAGGGTTGGTCCTCTCGCCCCTTTTGTTCAACATTTATGTAAAGCCGCTAGGTGAGATCATCCGTGGTTTCGGGGTGAAGTACCACCAATATGCTGATGACACCCAGCTGTACATCTCCACCTCGGACCACCCCAATGATGCCCTTGAAGTGATGTCTCGGTGTCTGGAGGCCGTGCGGATCTGGATGGGGAGGAACAGGTTCAGGCTCAACCCATCCAAGACCAAGTGGCTGTGGTTTCCAACGTCCCGATATAGTCAGTTGACGCCATCGCTGATTATTGGGGGCGAATCATTGGCCCCCACGGAGAGGGCTCGCAACTTGGGCATCCTCCTGGATTCACGGCTGTCTTTAGAAGAGCACTTGACGGCCGTGACCGGGAGGATTTTTTATCAGGTCCGCCTGATTCGCCAGTTGCGTCCCTTTCTGGATCGGGACTCATTACGCACGGTCACTCATGCCCTCGTCACCTCCCACCTGGACTATTGTAATGCTCTCTACATGGGGCTCCCCTTGAGGAGCACCCGGAGGCTCCAACTGGCGCAGAGTGCAGCCGCGCGGGTGGTTATGGGAGCGACATGGAGCTCCCATGTAACACCTCTCCTGCGCGAGCTGCACTGGCTCCCGGTGGTCTTCCGGGTGCGCTTCAAGGTTTTGGTTACCACCTTTAAAGCGCTCCATGGCTTAGGGTTATTTACGGGACCGCCTACTACCACCAATAGCCTCCCACCGGCCAGTACGCTCTCATAGAGAGGGACTCCTCCGGGTGCCGTCAGCCAAACAGTGTCGACTGGCGGCCCCTAGGGGGAGAGCCTTCTCTGTGGGGGCACCTACCATCTGGAATGAGCTCCCTCCGGAGATACAGAGGATCCCGGATCTGCGCTCCTTCCGCCGTGCTGTGAAGACCTTTTTATTCCATCAAGCGGGCTTGGCCTGATCTCTTCCCTTTTTAAATATGTAAATTTTAATCTGTTTTTAAATTATTGGGGTATTTTAATTTGTCTGGGCCAAATAATTTAATTTGATTTTATCGGGTTTTTAAATTTTGTGTATTTATGTATTTTATTGTTGGCTGTTCACCGCCCTGAGTCCTTCGGGAGTAGGGCGGTATACAAATCAAATAAACTAAACTAAACTAAACTAAACTAAACTAAACTAACACATGATTTCAGGCAGACAGCTAGCTCCATTGTTTATTAGGTTGTAAGTAAAATTTCTACATTAACAAAATTTATACCTAAACAACAAAATATAGGAGCAAAAACTCATAGCAATTGTCTGAGCTATGCTTTTCTTCTTTCAATGGAAGTACTACTCATTTTAACCAGACATTAAGACTCGTTAGTTTGGAATACCTGCACTGAACCTTGACAGTACTTGGTTTCCTTACAAACTAGCTCAACTTTGTTTCCTTTAAATCTTGCTTTTGTTACACACCACCTGCTTCGGACCAAGAGTTCTGTTTTTTAGGGAAAGGAAGTGGACTGGGAGGGTGGCTTTGGAAATAAAAGTGCAGCAACGGAAAAGGGAAAAGACGCGCTCTGGATTCCAGACTCCGAACCTTCCCTGAGCCTACAAGGAAAACATTTATAAAATGGTCTATCGTTGGCATATCCCCTCGGCAAGAATAGCAAGAATGTTTCCAGAAGCCTCCCCGGCATGTTGGAAGTGCGGGAATGGTACCGGGACATACTATCACCAATTTATTTATTTATTTATTTATTTATTTATTTATTTATTTATTTTCAGTCCTTATCCAAAGGACTCAGGGTGGTGAACAGCCACAGGATAAAACACATAAATACAAAAATTTGAAATAAAATAAAAATGAATTAAATAATTTGGCTGAACAAATTTAAAATACCCCATAATTTAAAAACAAATTAAAATTTATATTTAAAAAGGGGAGAAGATTTAGGCCACGCCAGCTTGATGAAATAAAAAAGTCTTAAGCGCACCAATGGTGGATGTGTCCTAAAGCAGGCAAATATTGGTTCAAAATTCGGAATTGGATAGTGGAAATTACAGGATATAATATAGAGCTGAAACCAGAGACTTTTTTATTGGGAATGAAACCAGATAAAATATCTAAGGAAAAATGGTACTTGATCCTCCACATTATTACAGCAGCTAGGATATTATACGCGCAAGAATGGAAAAACGAATTAATACCCACAGAGAATAAATTGATTTGGAAAATTACAGAATGTGCAGAGGCAGATCGGTTAACGAAATTACTTAGGAACCAAAAAGATTCTGATTATTATGAATGTTGGAATTTATGGTATATTTGGGTGAAAAGAAAGGGAGGGAAATGAAACGGATTTTATTAGTGTTATAGGTGCATATTTGTATACATTAGTTGCAATAATTTTGTATGTATATATGTAAAGCATTATTTTTAAAAATAGAAATAAACTTTATTTAAAAAAAAAAGAAGAACGCAGTAGCTGGGAAGGAAGTTGCTACAGAGTTAAAACAGTGAAAAAATTGACCTTCCCCTGTTCCTATCCTCCCTCTTTTTCTCCCCTCCAGTTTCTTTTAGCTTTGGCTCTGGTACCAAAAGAGAGAATTCTCTTTTGTTTGTGAAGTCCTCCTCCATTTTTTTCCCACCCAGCTGGAGAAAGACAGGAGAGGGCTGCTGCTGCCCCGATCAGTCCCAGGACAGCAGCTGCATGCAACGCTGGTGGTTTCAGGAGGTGCTGGATGGCAGGGAGATGGGAGTTGGCCCAACAACCTTTGTAACCATACAGCTGCAAAGCTTGCCGAGCTCCCCCCATCCCCTACCCCACCTGCCACCCCAAATTGCGCCCCACTGAAAGATGTGCATTTTATCGGAGAGTGACCGCTCCAGGTCATCTCTCAGCCGTTGCGTGCAGGGAAACACTTTTCCACAGTAAAGAAAAACTTCTTGTGACTGCAAGGCAATTAACTTCTCACACTCAAGAGAAATTTTTCTTTACTTTGCAAGGTTTTTCCCTGCACACAATGGCTGAGAGACAACCCGGAGCTGCCAGTCTGCCAGCAGCTCGCAGGCAGTGAAAGAAACCGCCGCATCCTGCCTCTGTGCATCGAGGAGGCTGATCAGCAGCGGGAAGAGCACAGGACGGGAGGTGCAGGAAGTGTCTGCCAGCAATGCCCTCAGGTGAACATGTTGTGGGTGGGGAGGCTCGACCCCCCCCCCTTAGGAGCCTCAATTTATTCGTGAGGACCATTGGCCTTTCTCCCTTCCTCTCCCAGCCAATATTGCTCATGAGTAAACTTCAGCTAGGATCTCCCACGTGCTTCCCTCACAGGCCAGACTGGGCTGTTGGAAACACACAGGAAGAACTCTGGTGCCACGATCTCCCGCATGCTCCCCTCCCTCCACATGCACATCAGTCCACCACCCACTGCTGATATTACCCCTCCACCAGCTCTCCCTCCCCTGCCCACCCACTGGCCAATGCCCTTCAGCCTTACCTTTGCCAGCAGCGGTGAGCAGAAGTACGTGGCTACATTCTGCAAGTAGTGGTTGGGCAGAGCGGGTAGACAGGCAGGGTGAGCGAGCATCGGGTGGGCGGGGTGACCAAGTGGGAACCGGTTAAGGGGCGTGGCCAGTCAGAGGTCACTACCTGTTTGGGGAACCATGCCAAATTTCCACTAACAGTTCTCCCGAACCGGTCCAAACTGGTAGCAACCCACCTCTGCAAGTCAGGTATTTAAGAAAAGGTCCTTTCCATTGAAGAATTACAGTTTTGTTGTTAGTCGCTACTTGTTTCCAACTCTTTCATCCCCAAGAACCATAGCACTCTAGGACCCCCTGTCCTCCACTGCCTCCCAAAATTAGAACTACAATTAGATGACATGGAAAGACAGACCCACATTTATTCATTCCTTAAATTTGGAGAAATCTTTCTTTCAGTGGAAGACTTAAGGTAGCTGACAATCAAGATAAACAATTGCATTCGAGGGTTTTTAGATGGATTACAAGGTAAAGACCAAATCTAAGTATCATTTCATTACAAATTGATCCACATTGTCTCATTATTTCAAGAGTCAAGAAAGTTTTTTGCAGGGAGTGAAAGTCATTTTCAGTCCATCATTTTTCTAGTTTAAGGTATTATCTCATATCGGACAAGTCATTGTGGTTCCACATTGATTGAACACCTTGGATGACCTTCCAAGCAGCAGGAGGCCTATCCCAGTGGGGTGAAACAGAAGCATGAATAACTATGGTCAGATATGGGCTGTTAAAAAAATATCTGAGCCTGCTCTTTCAGGGGACCCTAACACCAACCATACAGACCAAGAAAAGTTGTCAATATTTTCAATCACCTTGTTGAGCAACTTTAGCCGTGAAAGAGCATCTTGGTCGATAATAAGTCTCTGTCTTTCAAAACTCCCCAGTTGCTCTTTGATGGGATCATCCTTGGGAAAAAACAACCAATTTATGATATTCAGATCTGCTGCTACATTTCCACTTTGGTCCAAGTACAGTTTCTCCCAGGAAAAATTGCAAAACTCATTCTTCTCCAGAAAAGGATGGAACTAGAATTGAAACACCCAGGAATTTTGAAAGCAACTTGAAACATCCTAAAAGGAGGAGCAATTTTAAAGCTGAGCTTGTGAATAAGAGATGTTCAGTCATCCAACTTCACTATTCGCCTAAATAGCAATAGCACATGAACTAATATACTACTTCACAATGCTTTTACAGCCCTCTCTAAGTGGTTTATTGAATCAGCAACAATCTGGGTACCCATTTTACCAACATGGAAAGGATGGAAAGCTAAGTCAACCTTGATCTGGTCAGGATCGGACTCCTGGAAGTGAGTAGTGAGTTATGGGAAGAGTGAGGGTTAGGGTTAGGGTTAGGGTAAATGCTGTGGCTAATTGCCAAGACTGAGTAGGATCAGACTGAAAAGCTTTAATTGGGTTCCTACAGTGAGGAGGGATTAAGTTAAATGCTCCCAGGTTTAGCTTAAATTTATGAGTATAAAATTCTATCATGCTAATTACAAACCCATAAGTACAGAAATTTATTTACAATGTATACATTTTAAACAATTTTATAATAGCAGTATTTAATATAAAAATATAATTGTCACTATGCCTGCTCTTTGGAACATAATCCTGTGAACTAAATCTGGCCTCCGCTTGGCCAAACCTGTTGGGTTTTTGGAGTACAATGGTTCCCCTACATCAGCATTGGATTTTTTTCTAAAGAGGAACTAGATATGATGGATCCTTGTCAGGACCCCATACCTGCCATGGTTCTAGCCTTAGAGTCCCCAATCTCTCTTTCTTCTCCGTTTTTCTCCTCCTAGATAGTGAGGAATATGCAACATTCAAGACATGGGCCAGAGTCTTAACAACAGTATAAAAACGGTGCTCATTTTTTATCTGAATTCTATTCTTTTTCTCTTGCATGTCCAGTGGTGCTATCTGGGTGCATCGTCTCCGGCCCTTGACAGAAAGGCCATGCTTTGAAAAAGAACAGCGAAAAGACTGGTCTTCAAATTTGGAATCCTTATAAAGACTGGGTTGAAAGGCATCATCATTTGGCCATTTTCTTTCCTGCAAAGCAAAGACACAAATGCTATGGATATATTTGGAAAGTGGATGCCTTCCCATTGTGAATTTCTCCACAATTGTGGTGATCCAGACTTTCCCTTCAATGGGTCCTGGCAAACCTTCAATTGCTAAATGGATGTGGTTTATTCTATCCACAAAGGAAGCAAATTCTATGAAGTGGACAAAGACATTGACTTTTCTCCACTTAGAGATGGCATTTCTGAGAGGTTCTGTATGTCTAGGCATTGAGATAACCACACAAATTCCATTTCTGACAAGCATAGGAGTGAAAGTTCTCATGAAATTCTCTCCCTCCTCTGTGTCTGGTGCAAAGAGACCAATCAAATTCCATCTGAAATGGAGGAGGAGTTGGACAATTCCTGGATACTGGATCCCATTTTGGGGGAGCATCTGATGGAAAAAAGGCATTTGACTTTTATCGCTCAGAGCCTCTGAAACAATTCCATAACTGATCTGAAGAAGCAATGAAGAATGGTGTATTATGTTTAGATCAGATCAAATCCAAAATGTAAGCTTTTAACACATCCAGTGTGGTATAATCATTTGTCTAATCTGAGGTGTAAGATATTGCTCTTTCTCTTTTGTAATAAAATTAACATTCAGATAATAGACGATCTATGCCTTCTATCTCTAGAGCACTGAAAATGCAAATCAGTTCATTTTAGAGATTTACTTAAATGTTCCATATTTAACATTGTGTCCAGCTGCTCAAGTCTTGCTCAAGGAAATGTTTAGGCCTCCTCCCCACTCTGGATCCCAATTCCTAGCCATGACAATGGCCATGAGAAAAGAAGCTCATGAATTCCACAGAAAAGATATGATTGAATCTATTACCCACCCACCAACAACCTGCTCACTTTGCCAGATAGAGAAACAAAAAACAAACAAACAAACAAACACACCTGTGGGACTTTGTAGGTGCCTACTAATGTTGACATCTGAATGGAGATGTCATCAAGACATCCATCAAGAACAGCCATCAGGTTGTCCTTCCTTCCACAGCTATAGTTGGGAACATTGGCTTCTCCAGTTGAGAGCATGTCAAGCAAGCCATCTGAAGTGCCAAGGGTGTTGAAATAATTGTCATGGATGTTGTAGCCAAGTGTGAGATTGTACAAAAGCTGAGATTTCTTATTGACTTGCTCAATAGCAAAAATGAAGCTTAGGATTCTTGCTGGATCAGTAAATAAACTACTGTAAAAAATGGTCATGATAACATCATCTCTAACAACAACAACAAAATATATTTTCATTTGTTCCTCTTTCTCTCCACAAGCCAATTCAGACTTAAGCAAAAAGTGTCCATAATAAGAATAAAATTATAGTCACCCATCACTGTTTAATTGTTATGAGTGTTGAGAAGGTGGGATGGAAATTTAATATTTAAAATATATCATTATTTGTAATAGTGCTCATTTTTATTTTGTGAAATGACTAAGATTCAAAGTCATTCAATCATTAAAATAGAATCATCAGCAAAGAGGATTTATAAATGATCTAGAAATGCAATTCTAAAAACAAGGGTCAGGCACTGAATATCAATGAATGATTATAAAAATAGGGAAATGGGTGGGGCAGAGGCAACTACAAACTTTGCAATAAGCTAGTTGTGATTAACTCAGGATTGTGTGAGAGGGGAAAATTATTTGGACTTTGATGGGCGGGGTTGTTTTGGATTTGGGTCTCTTAAAATAAGATGTAAGACAGAATCCATGGAAATCCAAATGATTCAAGAAATTAAACAGGTCCTGCAATATAGGAGTAATTAAAAGAAAAGTAGAAGAGTGTTAGGACTGCAAATTTGAAGGATTGCAACTCCATCACACTGAATGACTTACGAGGCAGCTTGAGTATAAGGAGCTGTGTTGAAAGACAGCATTATATGGGATATTAATGTGGCAAAGGAGACGATACCAATGAGGTGGTCTCCTGGCCTGTAATAGCTCCGTAGGTTTTTTCCCTCATGTTCCTCCAAACTCAGCAGGCACTTCATTCTCAGCTTCCCAGAGACTGGCTGGGACATCAGCAGCAGCAGAAGCAGAAGGAGGAGGTCCATAATTCATGGGGCTGAATCAATCCCCTTCCTTTTTCTAAGGAAGAACAAGAGAGTTCAAAGAATTCAAAGCACCATTCAAAGACGGAAATGAGAGTGACTTTCTTGACCGAGAGAGAGATTAACAGAACTTCACCTGGAAAGGAGAGAAAGGAAAGATACATTCAAGAAGCACAGTCCCTGAATGTCTCAAAATTTGTGCCACACGGAGTGTGACCTGAGTCGTTCATCCTTTTCTGATGCAATATCCCTTTCAAGTTGCTTCAGTCTGATATTTACATCAAAGGGGATCACTGGGGAAATATCAGGAGAGATCTCCCAGACCAGGATTTTAATATTTACTATAAGAAGCATCATCTCCTCTGGAGATCCTGAACTACCTCTGGGCCTCCACGTGCAGAGGAGAAGCTGGATAGTTGACACCCACGAAATTGGGTATTGTCCTTCAATGTACTCTCTTGTCTCCAGAGACTCCTGGGGAAGGTCACCAAGAACTATAGAGTTTGGTTCCACCTTAGTGTCAGACGTGGAAGCCATCTTTTACATTTGGGCCTTCAGGCCTGCCACATTTTCTACTGTGGAAAATGGGAGGGGGTTGCATAGTGTATGAGTGATATGTAGTCAAAATAACATTCTTTTCTCAGAGAGTCAAGGCCATGTTGCCTTGAAGCTGTGATGAGATGATTGGGAGGCATCTCCAGTTTTGGATGGTGCCTGATTGGATCATGTGATGGACATGTGGGTGCAGGGGAAAGGGACTTGAACTTTCTTTTGGGCAGGAAAATCCTGGAAATTTTCAGATTCGGGTTTTCCCAGATGTGCCAATATGACATCTCTAATAAAATGGAACTTTGAAGAAATTCAAGCTTCGGAGTTTTCTTTCTTTGGCAGTGTTACTTGGAACCCTGACACTTAGGTTGATGACGCTTAATTCTATTTTTTAAAAAAGATTTTTATTTTTTATACACATATTGTTAATGTACATTCTCTTGTCCATAATTAATCATACATATACATATTTTTTCTAAAGAAAGCATAACAATAAAACATTTTAATTACATTTGGAGTTGCTCTTCTACCTTTTCCGCCCTCATTTTACAACAAACCTTCTTCTCCTTCTTTCTTTCCTTTCCCTACTTCCTCTCCTCTCCTACTTTCTTTCTTCCTCCTCTCTTCCTCTTCCCAACTTCCCCTTATTTTCCCCCACTTCTCCCCTCTTTTCCCCCTTTCTAACCTTCTCTTCTACTCTTTTCCCCTTTCTTTTCTTCCTCTCCTTTCCCCTTTCTTCCATTCCTCTCTCTCCCTATCCTCTTCTCTCTTACTCTCTACTCCTCTCTTCTTTTTTTCCCCTTTGTTGTCCAATATTTCCTCTATTTGGCATACGAGCATCCCCAATTTTATATTAATATATACTTTCTTTCAATTTCCTTTCAGTTTTACCTAGTCTGTCACCTCTATCATCATAATTGTACATTTATATTATAACATTTTTTCTTCCCCCCCCCACCCACCCATCCCCCTTTTCCATTTACTCCGGTGTCATCTGAGTTTCTATTTCTTTTTGTCTTCTCCCTCATTCATCTTTCTCTTATCTAATTTGTTTATCTATCATCTTTTATTCATATTTCTTTTCTAACCATACATAGAATCTTCCCCATGTCTTGAAATACACTGATTCCTCTTTATCTTTTATTCTTAGAGTTAATCTATTCCTTTCTGCACAGTCTAAAATCTGCTTTATTACTTCACCTTCTGACAGGATTTTCTCTGTCTTCCAATTTTGTGCAAATACAATTCTTGCCGCTGTTATTATGTGTAGAACTAGATACATATCTTCTCTGCTATATCTCTCTGGCAAAACTCCCAATAAAATATTCTTTTACTTCTTCATCGTCTAATCTAACTTGCAGAAAGTAATTATACAATCTTTTAATCATTTTTTCATCTTTTCCAGTATTATTTGATAATTCACATTATCAAATGCTTTCTGCGCATCTAAAAATAACAATGCCATTTGTTTCTCTGAATGTGCTTCATAGTATTCCAATGTATCCATCATAATTCGTATATTGTCTCTAATCTGTCTTTTAGGTAAAAAGCCATTCTTATCTGAATGTATGAATTCATTTAACAACCTCTTCAATCTCTCCACCATAATTGATGCAAATATTTTATAATTTGCATTTAATAATGACATTGGTCTATAATTCTTTATTTGTTGTAAATCTGTTTCTTCTTTTGGTATAAGAGTTATATATGCCTCCATCCATGAGTTTGGAACCTTAGCTTCTACTAATAAATCATTAAATATTTGTAACAATATATTACTTAGTACATCTTGCAACTTTTTATATACTTCTGCTGGTAGCCCATCTGGTCCTGGGGTTTTTCCATTCTTCTGCTTTTTAAATCCCTCCATCAATTCCATCATTGATATTCTTTCATCTAATGCTTTTTAAAAATTTTCTGGTATTTTAGGAATCATCGCTTTTTCCAAATATTGTTCTATTTTCCCCTCTGATATCTGCTTTTGTTGATATAATTTCTTATAATATTCCTCAATTATTTTTTTCTTTTCTTCATTCTGGTAACATATCTTTCCATCTTGATCTAATAATTGATTTATCTGTTTCCTTTCTCTTTCCTTCTTCATTTTATATGCCAGCCATCTTCCTGGTTTATTTGCATTTTCAAAGAAATTTTGCTTTTTGATTTTATTTTCTTTGCCAGCTCTTCATTCTCTATTAAATTCAATTTGTATTTTTTCAAATTTGTATTTGTATTTTTTCCATTAAATTTTTAAATTTTTTGTCTTGTGGGGTTTTTTGCAACTCTTTCTCTATTTTCTTATATTCCTCCTCCAACTTCTTTTGAGTTTGTCTATTCTGTTTATTTCTTTTTCCTGTATATGTCATTACCAACCCCCTTATATATGCTTTACTGGTGTCCCATACCTTTTGCAATGATGTATCTTCTTTTCTATTCTCTTTAAAGAAAAAAGTCAATTCTTTTTCCATATATTGTATAAAGTCTTTCTCGTTTAATAAGCTTTGATTTAATGTCCATCTCATTCTTTTTCTCTGTCCTTTCCATGTCATCGTTATTGGGTTGTGGTCTGCCCATATATTTACTTCTATATCAATCTTATGTATCTTGGATATTAAATCTGTTGACATCCACATCATATCTATTCTTGACCATGACATATGCCTATTTGAATAAAATGTATATTGCTTCTCCTTTAAGTTCCCTTTTCTCCAAGCATCTTGTAAACTTAGTTCATCTATCACTGTATAAAATGCTTTAAGAAGTGTCTTCCTTGGCTGCTTGTCCCCGCTGGACACTCCTTCGGGATCGTCGAACCCACTGCCTGTAAGAGCCGCCTTTTTCAGCGGAATGGCGGCTCGAAAAAACTCCGTTTCCATTAGGAAACGGAGATAGAGCCGGCTGGGGTGGGTAGAGTCCTCTGCCTAATCCCAAAAGTTTTTTATTTACTTTTGGGAGGGAGCGGAAGAGACTCCCCGTATCCCCAGCCGATGCTCCGGGCTCTGGGAAATCTCTGCTACACGCAGAGCTAGGGGGCAAAAGCAAGCCTGTAAATCTGTCAAATAAATTAATTAAAGAAGATATGAGCTGGACCTTTGATTCTGAAGCGCAAGTATTCTTTTTATTCTATTTTGCCTAAGAAGTGAAGTGAAGGGAAAAAAGTTTTTTTTAAAATGGCGATTGCTGCTGCGGCTTGAATGAGGCTGAAAGGGAAACTCCTTCCGTTTTTAATTACAAAGTAGCGGAATGAATACTTTTGGCTGTAACTGAAGGCAAAATCTCACTCTCATTTCGGTTTTTTTTTTTTTTTCTCTTTGAGGATCTGATATTGATCTTGGTTGGAAAAAAGTTTTTTTTTCTCTCTTTTCCAGTAAATTTTGTCTGCGTGGAAAAATGGCACTGAGACTTATAAAACTAGACAAACAGGCAGTGGGGGGGGGATTCCCCCATTAATAAATTACATCAACAAGTTTTAACTCTCCAGTCACAGAAACCTGACTTTAATATAATAGAATTTCTTCTTGAGGAGATTGTAAGAAGGGATGAGATTGTGAATCAGCAACTTGAAAAATTTAAGTTGGAAATCAAAGAAATTGGTGAATTGGTGAAATCTAAGTTTGGCTTTCTGGATCGAAAGATTTTAAAAGTAGCTAATGGCTTAGCAGATTTTATGACTCAGTTGGAAGCAAATACTAACTCTAAAATGAAAGAAACTGAGGAGAATTTGGATGACAAGATCCAAAAAATTAAAAAGGATTTGGCAAACATTCAGGATAATAGTTCAGAAGACAAACTTAAAATGGAGGCTGATCAAAAGACTGTTATTGAAGAAAATGTACAACAGAGGATTGAAAGAGAAGTTTTAATGATCCAATACAATTTTACAGAATATGCAATTAGACTGAGAGGTTTGCAGGAAGATGACAGAGATGATTTAAGGAAGATATCTTCTGAAATTCTGGCTGGGATTTTAAAGGTTCAACCTGATGAAGTGTTTTGCAGGATTGACAGGATTTATAGAATAAACTCCTGGTTGGCAAAACAAAGGCAATTGCCTAGAGATGTGGTGATTTATTTTACAGACAAAGAAATTAGAAATAATATTGTCCAGAATTCTTATGATTCTGCTTTGCAATTTCGTGGAAGAAAGATTTGGATTTTTAAGGAACTCCCGCCCAAGATGTTAATGGAGAGGAAGAAATTTGGTTTTCTAGTGAATGAGTTAAAAAAAAGGAATATTCTATTTAGGTGGGACGTCCCAGTTGGTTTAATATTGAGACACCAAGGAGTAAGATACCAACTGGATACTGTCGAAAAAGCGGAAGAATTTTATCAAAAAATTTTAAAAATAAATTTAACATCTTTAGGCATAACACAGGACAAGCAAAAGGAGTTGGAAATAAAGGGAAAACATCAAATTACAGAGGCTGTGGTAGATAAACTGTCTTTGGACTCCTTGGATACCCCAGCTGGACTGTCTATAAATTTGAGAGCAGTGTCATCTGATTCTAATGTGATTAACTATCAACTTACAAACAAGTGCGTAAATCAACCAGTTGATATACAAGTGAAGGAAAAGACATATGGGATAATAAAACAAAACCAACAAGATCAATTTACAAAGCAGAATGACAACCGATCAGCTGATACACAACTTGTAGGAAGGAAATCTGGATGGAAATGCAACCCGCAAAAGAAAAAGAAAAGAAACAGATTTCATAGAAATAGTAGTTTCTAAATCAAGCAACAGTGAAGCCAGGGATTTTAAAAAAATAAATGAACATGTGAAAAGATATTGGAGGCGAATTATCGTTTAATACTATCTTGAGGAAAGTGGCAGATCTCTGCAATGCCGTGATTTTGGGATGTGGAAAGAGCCTTACATTGTTGGATTTGAACTATCTATTTTGGATTTCTTTTACCGATAAATATATTATATCTATTTTGAGTTACAAGGCAAGAGAGTCATGCTGGGGCATGCAGAAGATCTGGCTGTTACCCACAAAGATGATGGGGATTTATAATCCTGATGAAAACCACAATTACAACTATATGGAATATAATTATAATGTCACTCGGGTGGTTGTTTTTATTTTTATATATACATGAGGATATTTATTATTGATGGGGGCAGAAGATGACTGAAGATTTTGAATAAACTGTTGCACCAGGATGCTATGTTACCCTATTATGGATGATGGATTTAACAATCTAGTGGAAAGACATCAAAGAAGATACTAAATGAATTATAAATTTAAAGTTATTGTCTTTTTTTATAAAATGGAATGTATATATAGACATATGTATATTTTAGTAGAGTGGGCAGTGGATTATATTTAGAATTGTAGTGTATGGTAATCTTGCAGGAAACTGGGTTGAAATAGGCTAGTTTAGTGATTGATTAGTTTAAGAAAAAGGATTTTTAAGACATATATTTTGGGGAGTGGAAGAATCGGATAGAACTGAACAAATGTTAAATTTGGAGAAGGCTGCTTTGAAATGTTAAATTAATATATATAATATATATAAAAGTAAAAGTTATGTTGTTGTAATAATAATAATATTTTACAAGTTTGGGGGAGGAGAAAAAGGGTAGATTGTGAAAAGCGGAGAAAAGCGGAGTTATAAGAATACTTTGCTAAGGGTCAGTACTTTGAGGAGTGAGTAAGGGCATGGTAAAATATTATGTAATTAATTATGAATTAGCTTATTGTTGTGAAGAAGAAGTCACAGGGGGGGGTGGGTGGTGAGGGGGGGTTAGGGAAGAAGGGAGGAAAAGGGGGAAAAACTTGTATTTGAAAAACTTTTTCAATAAAAAAAAAAAAGAAGTGTCTTCCTTGGCTTTTTATTCACTTTTGTAGATTTATAATCCAGTTCATTATCAACAATCGCATTAAAGTCTCCTATTATGCATATCTTCATCTTCATATTATAATATTCTCCTGTGTAATTTTGCATAAAATTCTTCTTGATTTTCATTTGGAGCATATATACCCACAAGTAGTATTTTTTTATGATTCATTACAATTTCTACCATTAATACTCTCCCTTCCTCATCCTCAAATATTTCTTTGGATTGAATTGTCTGTTTAATGTAAAATGTTACGCCTCTCTTGCTTTGACAAGCCAACACTGTATACAATGTCCCCAATTTTATTTGCTCTAAAAGTTTTTTGTGTTACTTTCTAATATGAACTTCTTGTAAACATATAATTTCTACTTTTAATTTCTCTAATTTGTTAAATGTTCTTCTTTTTATTGCTGAATTTAATCCATTTATATTCAAAGATATTATTTTAATTTCTTCTTCCATTTCTTATTTATTTACTTGTTTTGTCGATCTAGTCGTTCTTATCTCCCTTTGTTCTTTAACTTCTTTTGCTCTTGCTCTTTCTCTTATCGCTCTCTCTTCTTGTTCTTTAGTTGTCTCTTTTGGTTGTTCTTTTTTTTCCTCCGGTTGCCCTCCCCTCTTTCATCTCTCAATCTTTGTTCATGAAAACCCCAAATTCACAATCTCAGAAAATTAGAATATTGTGAAAAGGTTCAATATTCTAGACTCAAAGTGTCCCACTCTAATCAGCTAATTAAGCCATAATACCTGCAAAAGGTTCTTGAGCCTTTAAATGGTCTCTCAGTCTGGTTCAGTAGGAATCACAATCATGGAAAAGACTGCTGACCTGACAATTATGCAAAAAACTATCATTGACACCCTCCATAAGGAGGGAAAGCCTCAAAAGGTAATTGCAAAAGAAGTTGGATGTTCCCAAAGTGCTGTATCAAAGCACATTAATACAAAGTTATGTGGAAGGGAAAAGTGTGGAAGAAAAAGGTGCACAAGCAGCAGGGATGACCACAGCCTGGAGAGGATTGTCAGGAAAAGGCCATTCAAAAGTGTTGGGGACTTTCACAAGGAGTGGACAGAGGCTGGAGTCAGTGCATCAAGAGCCACCACACACAGACGGATCCTGGACATGGGCTTCAAATGTCATATTCCTCTTGTCAAGCCGCTCCTGAACAACAAACAACGTCAGAAGCGTCTTACCTGGGCTAAAGAAAAAAAGAACTGGTCTGTTGCTCAGTGGTCCAAAGTCTTCTTTTCTGATGAGAGCAACTTTTGCATCTCATTTGGAAACCAAGGACCCAAAATCTGGAGGAAGAATGGAGAGGCACACACTGCAAGATGCTTGAAGTCCAGTGTGAAGTTTCCACAGTCTGTGTTGATTTGGGAGCCATGTCATCTGCTGGTGTTGGGCCACTGTGCTTCATTCAGTCCAGGGTCAATGCAGCCGTCTACCAGGAGATTTTGGAGCACTTCATGCTTCCTTCTGCAGACGAGCTTTATGGGGATGCTGACTTCATTTTCCATCAGGACTTGGCATCTGCCCACACTGCCAAAAGTACCAAAACCTGGTTCAATGACCATGGGATTACTGTGCTTGATTGGCCAGCAAACTTGCCTGACCTGAACCCCATAGAGAATCTATGGGGCATTGCCAAGAGAAAGATGAGAGACATGAGACCAAACAATGCAGAAGAGCTGAAGGCCGCTATTGAAGCATCCTGGTCTTCCATAACACCTCAGCAGTGCCACAAGCTGATAGCATCCATGCCATGCAACATTGAGGCAGTAATTGATGCAAAAGGGGCCCAAACCAAGTACTGAGTACATATGCATGCTTATACTTTTCAGACGTCTGATATTGTTCTATGTACAATCCTTGTTTTATTGATTTTATATAATATTCAAATTTTCTGAGATTGTGAATTTGGGGTTTTCATCAGTTGTAAGCCATAATCATCAAAATTATGACAAATCAAGGCTTGAACTATCTCACTTTGCATGTAATGAGTCTATCTCATATATTAGTTTTACCTTTTAAGTTGCAATACTGAAATAAATGAACTTTTGCACGATATTCTAATTTTTTGAGTTTCACCTGTATATCTCGTCAATCCAATATAATATCCTTTCTTTACTTTCTTCCATTACTTCTGCTAATATCTCTGCAATTTTCTCTGCTAAATTTTCTCCCTTTTCTTCTTCAATGTTTTGGAATCTTAAATAATAATAGCTTAATCCATTTCCAATGTTAGAATTGTCTTTTCCTGATTTTTATCAGTAATTGTAAATCAATAACCCATCTCTTCAACTTTTTTCTCCGTTGCTTCTGCTTTTTCTTCCACTTGCTGCAATCGTTGTTCATTTTTCCCTATCATCTCTTTAACTTCTTTCAATTCTTCTATTTTTTCCATTCTCCCATCTACCTTGTCTAGTCTTGTCTTGAGATCTTCATATATAGTCTGTAGCATATTTTTTAATTCCGTATTGATTTTCTCTTGCTGTGGTGTATTTTCTAATGCCTTTTGCCCCATAGAGCCAGACACTGTTGATATTAATGGTGATGATAGATCATCATTTATAATCCAAAATAATCCAATTCTTAGGTTCAGGCTTCCACTTTATTTATATTCCAAATTCAAATTTCAAATCTGCTCCCAAATCAAACTCCTCAGGTTCTTAATACCCTAATCCACAGAGGTTTAATCCATAAAAAAGGAAGAAAGGTTATTTAAAAAAAAAAAGAAAAGGGAAAAAAAGATCAGAACAAAAATAAGAATTCACCGTTAAAAATTTCAAAACCAAAATATACCACTTAAAATATCCAACCAGGCAATAAAAAGATGAAGAAAGTATAAGATATGGTCTCATAAGAAAAAATTAAAAAGGAAACCCCCCCCCAAAAAAAAACCCCAATACCAATCACCAAAAAATTTAATCCAGGAAGAAGAAGCCTTGATAGAAAAAGGAAAAGGGAAAACAGAAAAGGAAAAAAAAAATATTCCAAAATACCACTGTTCCAAAATATTCCAAAATTTATTTTAGAATATAGTCAAGAATAGAGTAGAGTAGAGTAGAGTAGAGTAGAATACCAACCTACCAATACCAACCAACCAATCTACTCTATACCAATAGAGTAGAATAGAATAGAATACCAACGCATTGTAAGCCGCCCTGAGTCTCCGGAGAAGGGCGGCATATAAATCAATTTTTTAAAAAAAAAAATAGAATAGAATAGAATAGAATAGAATAGAATAGAATAGAATAGAATAGAATAACAGAGATGGAAGGGACCTTGGAGGTCTTCTAGTCCAACCCTCTGCCCAGGCATGAAACCCTACAACACTTCAGACAAATGATTATCCAACATCTTCTTAAAAATTTCCAGTATTGGAGCATTCACAACTTTTGCAGGCAAGTTGTTCCACTGATTAATTGTTCTAACTGTCATGAAATTTCTCCTTAGTTCTAGTTGCTTCTCTCCTTGATTAGTTTCCACCCATTGCTTCTTGTTCCACCCTCAGGTGCTTTGGAGAATAGTTTGACTCCCTCTTCTTTGTGGCAACCCCTGAAATATTGGAACACTGCTATTATGTTTCCCCTAGTCCTTCTTTTCATTAAAGTATACATACCCAGTTCCTGCAATTGTTCTTCCTATGTTTTAGCCTCCAGTCCCCTAATAATCTTTGTTGCTCTTCTCTACACTCTTTCTAGAGTCTCAACATCTTTTTTACATCGTGGTGACCAAAACTGAATGCAATATTCCAAGTGTGGTATTAACACTTCACATGATCTTGATTCTATCCCTCTGTTCATGAAAAAATAGTCCATTCACTTTTCTTCTTCAACTTTAAACTCCCGCTACAAAACTTAACTTTCCAAAATACAATTCATTACCCTTATTCATATAAGACACCGAGAAGGTTTATACTTTGAAGTGTCTTTGTTAACTAAACAAACAGCAGGCAGTATGATGTCCCCCTTGGACAACTTGCCATATTCCTCCTCAGAAGTCAGCTCAAGGGAGGATGAGTTCATTCCTGGTACTTCAGGAACTGGGTTCATTAATGGCTCTGAACACTTGGCCAAAAGAGTTTTAGACTTTCCCCCTTTTCAGCTGGGGAAAGTTTTCCAAAAATGAATCTAAAATCACCTCTTTGCTGTATATTACAAAAGATTACAAAAAATAAAGATTTTACAAAGTGGGAAAGATATGATGTTTTTTTTCTTTTTCAATGCACTGAAGAGGATCCCACCCACTGACTGGTAAAGTTGTTTCAAACATTTGTTTCTTTATTTATTCAGTCACTCAGTCCTATACGATAATAAAATCTCATTTCTTATCTTGTCCTTTCCTATTTTCATGACAATTTAAATTATTAGTTAATTTATTTTACACTTTGATAATTATCTTAAAATAGTCTTACATTTTTTGTATGTTTATTTCTTTTGATTTTAAATAACCGTAATTGTCAAAAGAAGCATACAAACTCAAATTAACTGCAATAAATAATTAAGTATTATGAGCCTAAGATACTACTTCATGATCAGATACCGACTTTAATCATTAAATGTTCCTTAGTATTTAGATCTGGTCTCAGGATGATAATGTAGCACTTGGGGAAGAAGATGCAGCCCAGCAGGCCAGCCCCAGAAGCCAAGATGGAGAAAACCTGCACGGCCACCATGTATTTCCCTTTGGTGCTCAAGTAGGTGGGCAGGAAGGAGATCCAGACGCTGCAGAAGACCAGCATGCTGAAGGTGATCAGTTTGGCTTCGTTGAAGGCCCCAGGCAGGTTCCTGGCCAGGAAAGCCACTGTGAAGCAAATGGCAGCAAGGAAACCCATGTAGCAGAGAACCACATAAAACATGGTCACAGAGCCTTCATTGCATTGAAGGATGATCACTCCTGATTTGGAGTGCAGGTCAAAATCAGGAAACAGAGGAGAAACTCCCAGCCAGATTGCACAAATTACCATTTTTCCAGCAGAACCAGAAAGGATGATGGAGTTGGCCAAGCTCTTCCCCAACCATCTCCTCACCCTGTTCCCTGGTTTCGTGGCCAGGAAGGCCAGCACTACCATGATTGTTTTGGCTAACACACAAGACACAGCTACTGAGAAGATGATGCTGAACATTGTTTGTCGGAGAAGGCAGGTGGCTTTCCTTGGTCGGCCAATGAAGAAAAAGGAGGACAAGAAGCAAAGCAAGAGGGAAACCAGGAGGATGTAGGACAGGTCACGGTTGTTAGCTTTGACAATGGGAGTTTCTAGGTATTTAAGGAATATGACTAAAACAAGGCCTGTTGTTAGAAACAAGAGTACAGCAAAGGAGACCAGGATGATGCCCAGAAGTTCTTCATAGGACAGGAAGGTTATTCTTTTGGGGATACATTGGATTCTGTCACCAGTGGGATATTTGTCATCTGGGCACTTGGTGCATTTTTCAGTATCTGAGAAAACAGTAAGTAATATTATTTCTATAGTCTCTCCTTTCACATTCCAAGAAAGACCTTCTTTGGATGACAGCTGATACTGAGAGATAGGAAAGCGAGAGTTCCTGTGGTGTCACCCACCTTCCTGTGTGGAGATGGTCCCCTCTGGACAAGGAATACAATCATAGCAGCAAATGGGTTCTTCTTTCCGAGCCCGTTTTACAAATCCAGGGTGACATTTCTCCACACATTTGGACTGAGGCAGAGACTAAGCACAAAAACAAAATTCATTACAAAATATCTGCCAAACCTGCCTTCTACCGCATAGCTCCCAGTGACCAGTAAGATCCCACAGAGTTGGTCTCCTCCGGGTGCCATCAGCTAAACAATGCCGGCTGGTGGGCCTGTGGGGGAGGGCCTTCTCTGTGGGTGCCCCACCTCTCTGGAACCAGTTACCTCCTGAGATCCAGACCATCCCCACCCTATTGGCCTTCTAAAAAGCGGTGAAGACCTGGCTTTTCTGGCAGGCCTGGGGCCATTGATCTTGCTGTTGCAATCTGGCGAGATCCAGCCATGAATGGTGTGAATGGGTTTTAATTGTTTTTAATGTTTTAATTTTTAATGTTTTTATATATGGTTTTTAAATGCATTGTAAGCCACCTTAAGTCTTCGGAGATAGTTGAATAGTTGATGGTTGAACAAATAAATAAATAAATAAATAAATAAATTTTTATTTCTTAGATTGACTGATTAAAATGAAACTGTGCTTAAGAAAGACACTTCTGAGCAATATATCAGGAAAACATAAAAGATTGTAAAGACACTCCCCTTTGAAAATAATCCAAATCTTTGTTCCAGTTAAGATATAAAGAAAAAATCCCTCACATACTAGGACTGTAAACCTCAAATGAGGTATTATTGAGTTATATCTGTACATTTATATTTTTAATTCATACAGCTGCCATGCTGGTGAAATAAGACTAAACATTACTGTCTAGTTTCTAGAATTATAGTGAGGACGAGTAGAGATGAAACCATGAGAACATATCACTCAAAAAGGTTAAGTCAGGCATCTTTTGCTGCAGAACATGGGACATGAGTATGAGCCCTGTGTGGGAAAGGGATATTTCTAAGGCCAAGCACGGTATTCAAGACAAGGCCCTTTGCATTGAAGAATTACAGTTTTGTTGTTAATTGCTAGTTGTGTCCAACTCTTGGATAATTCTTTGTTTTAATCTAAGACAATCAAGATAAAAAATTGCATTCAAAGGGTTTTGAGATGGCTTACAAGCCAAAGACCAAATATAAGTAGCATTATATTACAAATTGACCCTCATTATTACAAGTATCAAGAAGGACTTGGGGGGTGGGCAGTCAAGGCAAATTTAAGTCTTCCATTTTTCTAAATTAAGGCATTATCTCAAATTGGACAAATCATTGTGGTTCCATTTTGATTGAACACCTTGGATGACCTTCCTAGCAGCAGGAGGCCTATCCCAGTGGGGTGAAACAGAGGCATGAATAACTGTGGTCAGATATGGGCTGTTAAAAATAATATCTGAGCCTGCTCTTTCAGGGGACACTAACACCAACCATATAGACCAAGAAAAGTTACCAATATTTTCAACCACCTTGTTGAGCAACTTTAGCCGTGAAAGAGCATCTTGGTTGATAATAAGCCTCTGTCTTTCCAAACTCCCCAGTTGCTCTTCAATAGGATCCTCCTTGGGAAAAAGTAACCAACTTATGATATTCAGATCTGCTGCTACATTTCCACTTTGGTCCAAGTACAGTTTCTCCCAGGAAAAATTGCAAAACTCATTCTTCTCCAGAAAGGGATGGAACTAGAATTGAAACATCCAGGAATTTTGAAAGCAACTTGAAACATCCTAAAAGGGGGAGCAATTTTAAAGCTGAGCTAGTGAATAAGAGATGTTGAGTCCCCTCTTCACTATTTGCCTGAATAGCAATAACACTTAGACTTATATACCACTTCACAGTGCTTTTACAGCCCTCTCTAAGTGGTTTATAGAATCAGTATATTGCCCCCCAAAATCTAGGTTTTACAACATTGATAGGAAGGAAGGCTGAGTCAACCTTGAGCTGGTCAGGATCAAACTCCTGGAAGTGAGCAGTGAGTTAGGGTTAGGGTTAGGGTTAGGGTTAGGGTTAGGGTTAGGGTTAGGGTTAGGGTTACGGTTACGGTTAGGGTCAATGCAAAGACTGAGTATCCATCAGTCTGAAAGGCTTTAACTGGATTCCTGCAGTGAGGAGGGGTTAGGCGAAATTCTCCCAGGTTTAGCTGCAATTTATGTATATAAAATTCTATCATGCTAAGTACAAACACATAAGTACAGGAATTTATTTACAATGTATACATTTTAAATGATTTTATAATAGCAATGTTTAATATCAAAACATAATTGTCTCAGTGCCTGCTCTTTGGAACATCATCCTGTGAACTAAATCTGGCCTCTGTTTGGCCAAACCTGTTGGGTTTTTGTAGAACAATGGTTCTCCTATACCAGTTTGGATTTTTTTAAAATAGGAAATAGGATTGATGGATCCTTGTCAGGACTCCATACCTGCCATCGCTCTAGCCTTGCAGCCCCCAATCTCTCTTTCTTCTCTGTTTTTCTCCTCCAAGATATTGAGGAATATGCAACATTTAAAACATGGGCCAGAGTCTTAGCAACAGTATAAAAACGGTGGTCATTTTTTATCTGAATTCTATTCTTTTTCTCTTGCATGTCCAGTGGTGCTATCTGGGTGCATCGTCTCCGGCCCTTGACGGAGAGGACATGCTTTGAAAAAGAACAGTGAAAAGACTGGTCTTCAAATTTGGAATCCTTAACAAGATTGGGTTGAAAGGCTTCATTTGGCCATTTTCTTTCCTGAAAAGCAAAGACCCAAATGCTATGGATATATTTGAAATCTGTACACCTTGACATTGACACTTTCCCCACAATTGTGGTGATCCAGACTTTCCCTTCAATCGGTCCTGACAAACCTTCAATTATTAACTGGATGTGGAGAACTCTTTCCACAATGGAAGCAAATTCTATGAAGTGAACAAAGACATTGACTTTTCTCCACTTAGAGATGGCATTTCTGAGAGGTTCTGTAGCTCTAGTCATTGAGAATTGTTGTGAGATAACTACACAAATTCCATTTCTGACAAGCATAGGAGTGAAAGTTCTCAAGAAATTCTCTCCCTCCTCTGTGTCTGGTGGAAAGAGACCTATCAAAGTCCAACTGAAATGAAGGAGGAGTTGGACAATTCCTGGATACTGGATCCCATTTTTTGGAAGCATCTGATGGAAAAAAGGCATTTGACTTTTATCACTCAAAGCCTCTGAAACAATTCCATAACTGATCTGAAGAAGCAATGAAGAATGGTGTATTGTGGTTAGATCAAATCAAGTCGAAAATGTAAGCTTTTAACACATCCAGTGTGGTTCTCACTAACATATTGGAGTGGTCCAGCAGTCACCAACTGGTGGTCCAAGGACCACTTGTGGTCTGTGACAAAATTTTGGTGTTCTGCAGGAAAATTATTTGCATTTTTTATATTGCACTAAATACTATATTTTTAAAAATTTCATATTAGTGGTCCACGGGATTTAAAATTATGGATTTGGTGGTCCCTGAGGTCCGAAAGGTTGGAGACCCCTGGAACAGTCTAATGTTCCTAACTCTTAAGCCATATCAAGATAAAGAATACAAAATGCAAAATATTAACAAGATTGAATATAATCATTTGTATAATCTGGAGTCTAAGATACTGCTCTTTCTGTTTCTAATAAAATTGACATTCATATAAGAGATGTGCTATGTCTTCTATCTTTAGAGCACTACAAGTGCAAATCAATTCATTTTAGAGATTTGCTTAAATGTTCCATATTTGACATTGTGTCCAGCTGTTCAAGTCTTGCTTGAGTAAATATTTAGGCCTCCCCCACACTCTGGATCCCAATCCCTAGCCATGACAAAGGCCATGAGAAAAGCAGTTCATGATTTCCATAGAAAAGGTGTGATTGAATCTAATACCCACCCACCAACAACCTGCTCATTGTGCCAGATAGAGAAACAAAAAAACAAACCTGTGGGACTTTGTAGGTGCCTACTAATGTTGACATCTGAATGGAGATGTCATCAAGACATCCATCAAGAACAGCCACCAAGTTGTCCTTCCTTCCACAGCTGTAGTTGGGAACATTGGCTTCTCCAGTTGAGAGCATGTCCAGTAAGGCATCTGAAGTGCCAAGGGTGTTAAAATAGTTGTCATGGATGTTGTAGCCAAGTGTGAGATTGTACAAAAGCTGAGATTTCTTATTGACTTGTTGAATGGCAAAAATGAAGTTTAGGATTATTGCTGGATCAGTAAATGAACTACTGTAAAAAATGTTCATGATAATATCATCTCTAAGAACAAAAACAACAAAATATATTCTAGTTTGTTCCTCTTTCTCTCCACAAACCCATTCAGTCTTAAGACAAAAGTGTCCAATATAAGAATAAAGTTATAGTCACCCATCACCATTTAATTGTTATGAGTGTTGAGAAGGTGGGATGGAGATTTAATATTTAAAATATATCATTATTTGTGATAGTGCTCATTTTTAATTTGTGAAATGACCAAGATTCAAAATCATTCAATCATTAAAATAGAATCATCATCAAAGAGGACTAATAAATGATCCAGAAAAGCAATTCTAAAAATAAGCCATCCTCTATTCCATACCAGGGTCACGCATTGAATATCAATGAATGGTTATAAAAATAGGGAAATGGGTGGGGCAGAGGCAACTACAAACTTTTCAATAAGCTAGTTGTGATTAACTCAGGATTCTACAAGAAGGGAAAATAATTTGGACTTTGGTGGGCGGTGTTGTTCCATCTTTGGATTTTGGTCTCTTAAAATAAGACATAGGAGAGAAGCTATGGAAATCTAAATGATTCAAGAAATTAAACAGGTCCTGCAATATAGGAGTAACTGAAAAAAAAGAAGAGTGTTAGGACTGCAAATGGAAGGAATGCAATTCCATCACACTGAATGACTTACGAGGGCGCTTGAGTATAAGGAGCTGTGTTGAAAGACAGCATTATTTGGGATATTATTGTGGCAATGGTGACTATACCAATGAGGTTGTCTCCTGGCCTGTAATAGCTCCGTAGTTTTCTTCCCTCATGTTCCTCCAAACTCAGCAGGCACTTCATTCTCAGCTTCCCAGAAACTGGCTGGGACATCAGCAGCAGCAGAAGCAGAAGGAGGAGGTCCATAATTCATGGGGCTGAATCAATCCCCTTCCTGTTTCTAAAGAAGAACAAGAGCATTCGAAGAATTCAAAGCACCATTCAAAAATGGAAATGAGAGTGACTTTCTTGACTGACAGAGAGATTAACAGAACTTCACCTGGAAAGGAGAGAAAGGAACGATACATTCAAGAAGCACAGTCCCTGAATGTCCCAAAATTTGTGCCACCCGAAGTGTGACCTGAGTCATTTATCCTTTTCTGATGCAAGATCTCTTTCAAGTAGCTTCAGTTTGATGTTTACATCAAAGGCGATCACTGGAGAAATATCAAGAGAGATCTCACAGAGCAACATCTCCTCTGGGAATCCTGAACTACTTCTGGGCCTCCTTGTGCGGAGGAGAAGCTGGAGAAAAGCATAGTGAAAAATCATAGATATACCCCTAGAGAGCACTGGTTTGATGTGGTTGTGGTCCTTCCTTTCTGAACATGTCTAGAAAGTGATGCTGAAGAAAGATAGTTCGACACCCAGGAAATTGGGTGTTGTCCTTCAATGTAATCTCTTGTCTCCAGAGACTCCTGGTGAAGGTCACCCAGAAGTATAGAGTTTGGTTCCACCTTAGTGTCAGACATGGAAGCCATCTTTTACATTTGGGCCTTCAGACTTGCCACATTTTCTACTGTGGGAAAATGGGAGGGGGGATTGCATAGAGTAGAGGTGATTTGGGGACTCCTGGCATAGAGTAAGTGTGATATGTAATCAAAATAACATTCTTTTCTCAGAGAGTCAAGGCCACCTTGCCCTGCAGCTGCAATGAGGTGACTGGGAGGCATCTCCAGTATTGGATGGTACCTGATTGAATCATGTGATGGAAAGATGTGTGCTTGAACTTGAACTTGGACTTGAACTTACTTTTGGTGGGGGGGAAACCTGGAAACTTTTTGATTCGGGTTTTCTCAGATGTGCCAATATGACATCTCTAATAAAATGGAACTTTTAGGAAATTCAAGCTTCAGAGTCTTCTTTCATTGGGGGTGTTACTTGGAACCCTGACACTTAGGTCGATGATGCTTAATTCTAATAATGCCTGTCTTCTAATGTTAAGGAAGAAATCTGTAACCGTGAACCCTGCCTAATGTTACCAATAGGATCTTTTTATAATTTACTTTTCTATTAGATCTCCATATATTAATCACAAATTGGAAGTGATTTTAAAATTGCTCATACAATAGTGAAATTTCATTTGCCTTAGAAATATCAACTTTGGGGTGATATTTGAGACAAAGGGTTTGGAAATTGATAATTGGCCAACTGTATCATGGGGTATGGAGTATGTTATGGGGATAGACTTTTTTTTCTTTATACTTGCCCTTCATTATTCATGTTAGACATCGAGAACCAGGGGTGAAATGCTCCCGGTTTGGCCTGGATTGTCCGATCCAGTAGCAATGTTGGCGGATGGTTCGGAGAACCGGTAGCAAAAATTCCTGGGCCCCCCTGCCCCATGTCCAGCTAAGCCGCGCAATCAGAGACAAAGACACTTCAAAGTATAAAGGTTCTCAGCAGTGGTGAAATGTAAAATTTGTTACTACTGGTTCTGTGGGCATGGCTTGGTGGGGGTAATGTGACTGAGTGGGCATGGCCAACTTTTTTTTTTTTACTTTTAAAACCATTTTTTCTACAACTTCTTCGGCCAAAAAAAAAATGCTTTTAAAAGCCTATGATAATCCCAGGTGAGTTGCCTTAACGTCAGAAGCTTTTTTTTCATTTTTAAAAGCATTTTTTTTCTACAACCTCTTCGGCTGAAAAAATGCCTTTAATTGAAAAAAAAAAGCTTCTGATGATCGCACAGCTCAGCTGGGGTCGTCAGAGGCTTTTAAAAGAAAAAAAAGCCTCTGACAATCAGGCAATTCAGCTGGGATTGTCAGAGACTTTTAAAAGCATTTTTTACAATCTCTTCAACTGACGATGTTGAAGAAAAAATACTTTAAAAGTCTCTAACTATCCCAGCTGAGTTGCCTGATCATCAAAAACGACTCTAAAATCACCTCTTTGCTGTATATTACAAAACATTACAAAAAATAAAGGTTTTACAAAGTGGAAAAGATGTGATGTTCTTTCTTTTTAAATGTACTGAACAGGATCCTTGCATCAGCGTATGCCATTAAAACTAGGTCATTACTAGGCTCCAAATATAACAAATAATGTATTGTTTGCTTCAGATACCTAAGTATTCGCTTAGAGGCTTTCCAGTGCCTTTCAGTAGGTTCAGCGTTACATCTAGCCAGTTGATTTACACTGTAAGATATATCTAGCCTAGACCAATTACTCAGATATGACAGACTGCCTATTAAGGATTGATATATTTCCTTATCGAATACAGGACTTTGAATATTACTATGTTTAAAATCCTGACTCATTGGTGTCTTAGCAGGCTTACAGAGTTCCATGTTGTAACATTTCAGCAATTGACTAGCTTTCTTGGCTTGCGAAATTTTGTAACCTTTACTAGTTTTAACTATGTCAAGACCCAGATAATGCTTAATTTCAACCAAATTCCTAATTCTGAATTTCTTTTGCAATACAGAAACAATTTCGGTTGTTTCATGTTCAGATTTGGTAATAATTGCTATATCATCAGTGAATAGCAATAATAGTGAAACTAAACCATCTTTCTCTCTCTTTTTTTTTTTATTGCAAAAGTTTTACAATTACATTTTCACCCCTTTTTTCACCCCCCCACCTCCCTCCCCAAACTTCCCGTCCTCCCTAACCCTCCCTAACCCTCCCCCCCAGACTTCCCTATTATGTACTCATAACTAATAATACTGATATATATACCTGAACCCATCCCTCCCCCTATATAAATTTTCCCTCTTTCTCTCTCTTATACAAACTTGGATCAGCTATGCCAGCTACAAAACCCATAGCAACTAACTCATTGACAATGCTTTTATTCCACTCGTAACCTGACTGTTTCAAGCCATAAAGACTTTTCTTCAGTCTCCAGCAATCAGTCTTCCCATCAGTTTTCAAACCTAGTGACTTCTTCTTATAGATTGTATGTTGTAATGGCACATGCAGATATATAGTTTCAACATCTATATGGTTTATCATATATCTATTCTTCCTAGCCCATACTAATGATGCTCGCAACGTAGTCGCCCTCTGATTAGGTGCAAACATTTCATCATAGTCCTTATCTGACTGAGCAAATCCTTGAGCAACTAACCTTGCCTTATGGGTAACAATCCCATCCACACCAGTTTTCAGTTTGTAAACCCACTAGCAACCAATTGCATGTTCACCTGGTGGTAGCCTAACATTCTTGTAAACATCTAACTCCTTGAATAATTTCAGCTCTTTATCCATCGCTTTCTTCCAAGCTACCTGATCCTTTGGAGGATACAGTTTAATTTCATCAAAGTTAGAAGGCTCTGTGTTCACATGACATACTACACTGGCTTGATACCTATCAGGTGGATGTCTATCTTGAGTTGAACGTCTAGGTAGCTCAGGACTCGATGTTGGTATCTCCTCTTCTACCTCCCCTATAACCTCCCCCTCCTTTACAGTAATAGCAGGTTCTTCCTCAACTTTCTCATCATCAAGAGTATCACTAAATATGCGATTATCAACAACAACACTACCATTTACCTTGTCGGATTCCTGTTCAAGCTTACTCCAACCAACATGCTTCAGGAACTTGGCACTAGCACTGCAAAACACACTAGTGGTACCTGGCATCCAAAATCTATGTATATGACCTGTAGTTGGATTCATAACCAACAAAAAATAGCTTCTTTGCTCTATGTTGACCCTTTCGCCTCAATTTCAAGGGAATATGAACCCATGCTGGGGCTCCAAATGTGTGCAAATAACTTAATTCTGGTCTTCTACCAGAATTCTACCTTGCGTTTCTTTTTCCTCTCAGCAACCTTCAGCCAGTTTGAAAAATGCTGAAATGTTTCTGCTTTGGTTTTCATAAGGTAACAGAAACCATAACGGGAAAAATGGTCTATTATGCTCAATATATAACAGGCTCCACCTAAACTAGGTTTTTGAAGTACAATGATATCTGCAAACACTACCTCCAAAGGTTCATTGGTTGTAAACCCATTATCTCTTTTTGCAGGGGTTACCTTACTCTTTTCTTGGCTACAAGCATTGTAGTTTAAATATTTTTTACAAGGTTTTAGTTTTATCCCATCAGATAATTCCACCGTTTTCTTTAACATCTTAAAATTTACATGTCCCAAATGCCTATTAAGCAAGTGAATGCATTCATCATGTGGCTTCGTGTAATTGTAAACTGAGTTAGCATTAGCCATGATTAATGGATCATCATTCAGAACAAACAAATCGTTTTCTAACTTTGCAGTAACACTTGTACCATCCTTTTCTATCAAACATTTATCTCCCCTAAATGTTACTACAAACCCAGATTTTAACAATGCTTTTTACAGATAGCAAGTTAAATTGTAGTTTAGGTACATACAACATAGGTAAATGCTCATTTATACACGAATAATATGCAGTACCTTCTCCAGATGCTTTCATTTTCCATCCATTGGCTAATGATATATGTTGTTTACTCTTGGTCATGTTAACAAACCTCTCTTTACTCCTAGTTATAGACTGTGATGCTCCACTGTCAACTACCCACAAATCATGGTTTACAGTTGTCGTTGAGCTGGATATAGCTAAACTAACATTCTTTTTACCTCTCTGTTGACTACCAGTATTCAGTTTCTTGCCCTTTTTACAGAATCTAGCTATATGACCCTTAGCCCTACAAGAAAAACATTTCCTAACAGTATAGGCAGTTGAAGACAGGTTTTCTTTCTGTGGTTGTCTCTCTCTCAGTTGGTCTCTTTCTTGCCTTCTTCTGGACTCTTCTAACAATCTTCCAGTTATGCCAGTCAATGTCAGTCCATCTCTGGTCAGGACTTCGAGTGAAGACACATAATCATCATAACTTCCATCCAAAGAAGAAAGAATAATATGAACCTGACGCAGCTCTGAGAAAATCAGCTCCTTTTCATGTAGCTCTTCTAAAGTTCCCTTCATAAACTCCAGATGAGCTAACATATCTCCACCTTTCAGAAGATGTGCTCTAAACAGATTACGTGTAAGGTGTATGTGTGCACCCACACTATCACGAACATAAATCCTCTTCAAAGTGTCCCAACACCTGGCAGCACACTCCTCACCACGAATATGGACTAGCCACTGGTCACTCAGGGTCAGTCCAATTATACAAAGAGCCCTTTCATTGTCCCGGTTAAATTTGGATATTTCCATTGCATCTTCATCGTCTGCTGGATCCCAAGCAGTTACATCCAGTGGATCATGAACTACAGCCCATAGCCCTTCTTTAGGCAGAAGTAGGCTGCATAGACCAGGAAACATTGTTAGTTCCATCCAACCGGGTTATCAGGAATATGCTGGTTGACTGTTCTTGTGCCATCTTCACGTGAACAATAAACCACAAAAACAGCTGTCTGAATACGGTACTGTGTATCCACACTAACTCTCAGTATCCTGGGCCCATAACCAGTGTTAAGGAATTTGCAGAGTAACCCTTGAATAGCAAGGGTGTGCACATGAAAAACTACTCTCTTGGTTGAGAGTAGTTATGAATAAGCACAGTCACCACACAGATACACTGAGTTGTGTTATAGTTTACTTTCAGGAAAAAGTAAAGCATAGTCCAATAAACAGTCTAGGTCATACACATATAAATCAGGCAATAGTGAATAACAAAGTCTTCTCACCAGTTGTCATAGTCATACACAATTAACAGTTACCAATAAACAGTTCTTCTGGATTTGCAAACAGTACCATACAGAGATATCAGAGAGGAAGAACAGCAAAAAGAACAAGCCATGTGTCAGCACTTCAAGCTGCATTTACTCTAGTGCTGACATAAGAAGGAGAAGCGGAGGCACCTGGAAAGGGACATTTGACTTTTCACCTACTTATTTTCCCTGGAGATAATATCCCCTAGGATATGGGATGGGAGGGGGGAAATTCCTTTGAGCTGGAGCGGTAGATTACGGTAGAATGACTTGGAAGATGGCCAATGAGTGCAGGGGAGTGGGGAATGGAAAGGGAGGGTTTTAGGTGTGGAAGCCAGTGTTGGATTCAATGGAGTCAGATTTTAGAATGTTGTGCTTAATAAATAGGAGTTTTCCTTCAAAGACTTTGTCTGAAATGCAATTTATTTGAGACGACCTCGAAACTTGACACCATGTTTCTAGCTCTCTCTTAAGGACATTGGCAAGAGAGCTAACCAGGACAAAGTATGATGCAATACAGCAGTCTTAAAGCTATACAATACAATAGAATACACTTCAAACATACATTGATGGTTTATATATTGCCAACCCAACAAATTAGGTAATAGTCATATTCCTAAAAAACCCACTGATTGGTAAACTTGTTTCAAACATTTGTCTGTTTATTTATTCAGTCAGTCAGTCCTATACAATAATAAAATCTCCTTTCTTATCTTGTCCTTTCCTAATTTCATGACAATTTAAATTATTAATTCATTTATTTTACACTTTGATGATTATCTTATGTTAGTCTTACATTTTTTGTATGTTTATTTCTTTTGATTTTAAATAACCTTAATTGTCAAAAGAAGCATACAAACTCAATAATAACTGCAATAAATAATTAAGTGTTATGACCCTAAGAAACTACTTCACGATCAGATGCCGACTTTTATCATTAAATGTTCCTTAGTATTTAGATCTGGTCTCAGGATGATAATGTAGCACTTGGGGAAGAAGATGCAGCCCAGCAGGCCAGCCCCAGAAGCCAAGATGGAGAAAACCTGCACGGCCACCATGTATTTCCCTTTGGTGCTCAAGTAGGTGGGCAGGAAGGAGATCCAGACGCTGCAGAAGACCAGCATGCTGAAGGTGATCAGTTTGGCTTCGTTGAAGGCCCCAGGCAGGTTCCTGGCCAGGAAAGCCACTGTGAAGCAAATGGCAGCAAGGAAACCCATGTAGCAGAGAACCACATAAAACATGGTCACAGAGCCTTCATTGCACTGAAGGATGATCACTCCTGATTGGGAGTGCAGGTCAAAATCAGGAAACGGAGGAGAAACTCCCAGCCAGATTCCACAAATTACAATTTTTCCAGCAGAGCCAGAAAGGATGATGGAGTTGGCCAAGCTCTTCCCCAACCATCTCCTCACCCTGTTCCCTGGTTTCGTGGCCAGGAAGGCCAGCACTACCATGATTGTTTTGGCTAACACACAAGACACAGCTACTGAGAAGATGATGCTGAACATTGTTTGTCGGAGAAGGCAGGTGGCTTTCCTTGGTCGGCCAATGAAGAAAAAGGAGGACAAGAAGCAAAGCAAGAGGGAAACCAGGAGGATGTAGGACAGGTCACGGTTGTTAGCTTTGACAATGGGAGTTTCTAGGTATTTAAGGAATATGACTAAAACAAAGCCTGTTGTTAGAAACAAGAGTACAGCAAAGGAGACCAGCATGATGCCCAGATGTTCTTCATAGGACAGGAAGGTTATTCTTTTGGGGATACATTGGATTCTGTCATCAGTGGGATATTTATCATCTGGGCACCTGGTGCATTTTTCAGTATCTGAGAAAACAGTAAGTAATATTATTTCTATAGTCCCTCTTTTCACATTCCAAGAAAGACCTTCTTTGAATGACAGCTGATACTGAGAGATAGGAAAGCCAGAGTTCCTCTCGTGTCACCCACCTTCCTGTGTGGAGATGGTCCCCTCCGGACAAGGAATACAATCGTAGCAGCAAATTGGTTCTTCTTTCCGAGCCCGTTTTACAAATCCAGGGTGACAATTGTCCACACATTTGGACTGAGGCAGAGACTAAGCAGAAAAACAATATTCATTCCAAAATATCTGCCAAATTTTTATTTCTTACATTGATTGATCATTAAAATAAAATGTTGTTCACCTTTTTTCAACTTTATTATCTACATACTATAGATGTAGTTTCATGGGCCACTGAAAGGAGGAAATAGCTCACATGCTTTGCCCAAGAGTGTGATAGGCAACAGGCTTTTAAGGGGCTGCCAGAAAGAAGGGGTTGCAATGTATTTTCTAAAGCACCAGAAGGCAAAACAAGAAGCAATGGATGGAAACTGAACAAAGAGAGAAGCAACCTAAAACTACGGAGAAACTTCCTGACAGTGAGAAGCAATATAGGTGCAGAAATAGTTCAGTCATAATTTCACATATAAAATAGGCATTTGCGCATATTGTTCAAAACAGTCATTAGTATTATGGCTGATGTTTATGTCTGAAGCCTAAAAGTCCAAGATCACAAGAGTGCTTCTTTCTCTGTATGTATAGAAAGCATCACATACCAGGAATAGCATATTAAGATGGACTTATGCAACCTGATGTACAAAATAAACACACACATATTTATGCTCTGGACTATAGACATTGAATGCATGTAAATCCCTGAAAACTATGTGGTAGCCCTGGGCAAAAGAAAGGCAATAAAATCACTCTAGGTGTAGGGACAGTGTAAAATATTTACACATGATAAATAATGGAACAATTAAAAATAATAGCTTGTCTTCTTTCTTGTCTCTTTCTCCCTTCCTCTCTGTCTTTCTTTGTCTCTCTCTGTTCTCTCTCTCACACACATACTTTCTCTTTCTTTCTTTCTTTCTCTTTCTTTCTCTTTCTTTGTCTCTTTCCTTCTTCTCTCCCTCTCCCTCTCCCTCCCTCCCTCCCTCCATCCCTCCCTCTCTCTCTCCCTCTCTCTCTCTCTCTCTCTCTCTCTCTCTCTCTCACACACACACACACACACGGTCTGGGCACAAAGTATCTGTTGTTATAGAAGTTCTCATTTCTCTCTATAATACACCTAATACTAATCAATACCCTATCTCTCAACTACGTAAAGCCTATGCATGTTTACTTGGCAGTAAGGCTACTCCCTTTCAGTGGGATTTAATCCTAATAGATACACATGATTGCAGGCAGACAGCTAGCTCCGTTGTTTAATAGGCTGTAAGTAAAATTTCTACATTAACAAAATTTATACTTAAACAACAGAATATAGGAGCAAAAAATCATAGCAATTGTCTGAGCTAGGCTTTTCTTCTTTCAATGGAAGTACTACCCATTTTAACCAGACATTAAGACTCGTTAGTTTGGAATACCTGCACTGAACCTTGACAGTACTTCCTTTCCTTACAAACTAGCTCAACTTTGTTTCCTTTAAATCTTGCTTTCGTTACACACCACCTGCTTCGGACCAAGAGCTCCATTTTTAGGGAAAGAGAGTGGACTGGAGGGTGGCTTTGGAAATAAAAGGGCAGCAAGGGAAAAGGGGAAAGGCACACTCTGGATTCCAGACTCCGAGCCTTCCCTGAGCCGGGAAGCCTTCTTTGTTCTCATTCTCCCAATTCCTTCCTTTCCCACTCCCGGATCCTTCTTCTCCCTTCTTCCCCCACTCGCTTCCTTTTGCTTGAAACTCCTTTCAGGGTGGGAGGGAAAACCAAATAAAAACAGGAAGGAGGCAAGGACAGAAAATGGTGCATGGCTGCAAAACAGGAGGAGGGCATTTTTCAGCCGCTTTCTGGGACTGAAAAGTTGAGGGGACCCAATGAAGCAGCAACCGTCCAGGACTAAGATGACCTCCACTCCCACCCCAAACCATCCCACACTGCCTTCCTTTTCTCTCCCCACCTCCGCTCTTCTCTCTCCCGGGAAAATGGTGGCCAATCTTTCTTTTTAAAAAAGGCCCTGCTGCTGAGCAGAGAAAGAAGTAGCTGAGAAGGAAGTTGCTACGGAGTTAAAACAATGAAAAAATTGCCCTTCCCCTCTTCCTACCCTCCCTCTTTTTCTCCCCTCCAGTTTCTTTTAGCTTTGGCTCTGGTGCCGAAAGAGAAGAATTCTCTTTTGCTTGTGAAGTCCTCCTCCATTTTTTCCCACCCAGCTGGAGAAAGACAGGAGTAGCATTTTATTACAAATTGACCCTCATTATTACAAGTGTCAAGAAAGACTTGGGCGGAAGCAGTCAAGGTAATTTTTAGTCCTTCATTTTTCTAGTTTAAGGCATTATCTCATATCGGACAAGTCATAGAGGTTCCATTTTGATTGAACACCCTGGATGACCTTCCTAGCAGCAGGAGGCCTATCCCAGTGGGGTGAAACAAAGGCATGTATAACTGTGGTCAGATATGAGCTATTAAAAAATATCTGAGCCTGCTCTTTCAGGGGATCCTAACACCAACCAAGGTGGACAATCTTTTTTTTTTTTTTAAAGGCCCTGCTGCTGAGCAGAGAAAGAAGTAGCTGAGAAGGAAGTTGCTATGGAGTTAAAACAACGAAAAAATGGCCTTCCCCTGTTCCTACCCTCCCTCTTTTTCTCCCCTCCAGTTTCTTTTAGCTTTGGCTCTGGTGCCGAAAGAGACAATTCTCTTTGGTTTGTGAAGTCCTCCTCCATTTTTTCTCACACAGCTGGAGAAAGACAGGAGAGGGCTGCTGCTGCTCCTATCAGTCCCAGCACAACAGCTGCACGCAACACTGGCGGCTTCAGGAGGCACTGGCCAGCAGGGAGATGGGAGCCGGCCCAGCAACCTTTGTAGCCATACAGCTGCAAAGCTTCCCCAGCTGCCCCCCATCCCCCACCCCACCTGCCACCCCAAATTGCGCCCCACTGTGAGACGTGCATTTTACCAGAGAGTGACAGCTCCAGGTCATCTCTCAGCCATTGCGTGCAGGGAAACACTTTTCCACAGTAAAGAAAAACTTCTTGTGACTGCAAGGCAATTAACTTCTCACACTCAAAAGAAATTTTTCTTTACTTTGCAAGGTTTTTCCCTGCACACAATGGCTGAGAGACAACCCGGAGCTGCCAGTCTGCGCTCTGCCAGGCGAGCAGCAGAGCAAGGGATCTGCCAGCTTCCTGTAATCTGCAGTTTACTTGAGAGCACCATGTTCACGAGTAAACTTGCTCACAAGTAAACTACAGAATAGAGGCAGCCGGCAGATGGCTGGCTTACTCAATCTGCTGCTCGCAGTCAGCAGCTCGCAGGCAGTGAAAGAATCTACCACCTCCTGCCTCTGTGAATCGAAGAGGCCGAGAAGCAGCGGGAAGAGCACAGGACGGGAGGTGCAGGAAGTGGCTGCCAGCAATGCCCTCAAATGAACATGTTGTGGGTGAGGTGGCTCGACCCTCCCCCTTAGGAGCCTCAGTTTACTAGTGAGCACCATTAGTCTTTCTCCCTTACTCTCCCGGCCAATATTGCTTATGAGTAAACTTCAGCTAGGATCTCCCACATGCTTCCCTCACAGGCCAGACCGGCTGGGGGAAACACACCGGAAGAACTCCAGTGCCACGATCTCCCGCATGCTCCCCTTCCTTTACACGTGCATCAGTCCACCACCCACTGCTGATATCACCCCTCCACCAGCTCTCCCTCCCCTGCCCACCCACTGGCCAATGCCCTTCGGCCTTACCTTTGCCAGCAGCGGTGAGCAGAAGTACGTGGCTAGATTCTGCAAGTAGTGGTTGGGTAAAGCAGGTGGGCAGGCAGGGCGAGTGAGCATCGGGTGGGCGGGGTGAGCAAGCAGGGACCAGTTCGGGGGTGTGGCCAGACAGAGGTAACTACACCAGCCACACCAAATTTCTACTAACAGTTCTCCCAAACCAGTACAAACTAATAGCAACCAACCTCTGCAAGTGAGGGATTCAAAACAAGGTCCTTTCCATTGAAGAATTACAGTTTTGTTGTAAGTCGCTACTTGTTTCCAACTCTTTCATTCCCCAAGAACCATTCCAGGACCTCCTGTCCTCCACTTTCTCCCAAAATTAAAACTACAATTAGATGACATGGAAAGACAGACCCACATTTATTTATTCCTCAAATTTGGAGAAATCTTTGTTTCAATGGAAGACTTAAAGTAGCTGACAAGCAAGATAAACAAATGCATTCAAGGGTTTTTAGATGGATTACAAGCTAAAGAACAAATCTAAGTAGCATTTCTTTACAAATTGAACCACATTGTCTTATTATTTCAAGATTCAAGAAAGTTTTTTGGGGGGAGTCAAAGTCATTTTCAGTCCATCATTTTTCTAGTTTAACACATTATCTCATATCGGACAAGTCATGGTGGTTTCATATTGATTGAACACCTTGGATGATCTTCCTATCTGCAGGAGGCCTATCCCAGTGGGGTGAAACAAAAGCATGAATAACTCTGGTCAGATATAGACTCTTTAAAAATATCTGAGCCTGCTCTTTCAGGGACTGAACACCAACCATACAGACAGAGAAAAATTGCCAATATTTTCAACCACCTTGTTGAGCAACTTTAGCCGTGAAAGAGCATCTTGGTTGATAATAAGCCTCTGTCTTTCAAAACTCCCCAGTTGCTCTTTGATGGGATCCTCATTGGGGAAAAGCAACCAACTTATGATATTCAGATCTCCTGCTACATTTCCACTTTGGTCCAAGTACAGTTTCTCCCAGGAAAAATTGCAAAACTCATTCTTCTCCAGAAAGGGATGGAACTAGAATTGAAACATCCAGGAATTTTGAAAGTAACTTGAAACATCCTAAAAGGAGGAGCCATTTTAAAGCTGAGCTAGTGAATGAGAGATGTTCAGTCCCCACTTCACTATTTGCCTAAATAGTAATAACACTTAAACTAATATACCACTTCACAGTGCTTTTACAGCCCTCTCTAAGTGGTTTATTGAATCAGCAACAATCTGGGTACCCATTTTACCAACATGGAAAGGATGGAAGGCTGAGTCAACCTTGAGCTGGTCAGGATTGGTTCCCCTACATCAGCATTGGATTTTTTTTCTAAATAGGAAGTAGGTATGATGGCTCCTTGTCAGGACCCCATACCTGCCATGGCTCTAGCCTTGGAGCCCCCAATCTCTCTTTCTTCTCTGTTTTTCTCCTCCTAGATATTGAGGAATATGCAACATTCAAGACATGGACCAGAGTCTTAACAACACTATAAAAACGTTGGTCATTTTGTATCTGAATTGAATTCTTTTTCTCTTGCATGTCCAGTGGTGCTATCTGGGTGCATCGTCTCCGGCCCTTGACCGAAAGGACATGCTTTGAAAAAGAACAGTGAAAAGACTGGTCTTCAAATTTGGAATCCTTAAATAGATAGGGTTGAAAGGTATCATCATTTCGCCATTTTCTTTCCTGAAAAGCAAAGTTCCAAATGCTATGAATATATTTGGAAAGTGGATGCCTTATCATTGACACTTTCTCCACAATTGTTGTGATCCAAACTTTCCCTTCAATGGGTCCTGACAAACCTTCAATTGTTAGATGGATGTGGAGAATTCTATCCACAAGGGAAGCAAATTCTATGAAGTGAACAAAGACATTGACTTTTCTCCACTTAGAGATGGCATTTCTGAGAGGTTCTGTATGTCTAGGCATTGAGATAACCACACAAATTCCATGTCTGACAAGCATAGGAGTGAAAGTTCTCATGAAATTCTCTCCCTCCTCTGTGTCTGGTGCAAAGAGACCAATCAAAGTCCATCTGAAATGGAGGAGGAGTTGGACAATTCCTGGATACTGGATCCCATTTTGGGGGAGCAACAGATGGAAAAAAGGAATTTGACTTTTATCACACAGAGCCTCTGAAACAATTCCATAACTGATCTGAAGAAGCAATGAAGAATGGTGTATTATGGTTAGATCAGATCAAATCCATAATGTAAGCTTTTAACACATCCAATGTGCTTCTCACAAACATATTAGAATAGTCCAGCAGTCACCAATTGGACCACTGGTGGTCTGCGAGAAAATTTTGGTGGTCTGCAGAAAAATTATTTGCATTTTTATATTGCACTAAATACTATTTATCTTTTTTAAAAAAAATTCATATTAGTGGTCCACGGGATTTAAAATTATGAATTTGGTGGTCCCTGAGTTCCAAAAGATTGGTGACCCCTGGAATTGTCTATTGTTCTTAACCCTTGAGCCATATCAACATAAAGAAAACAAAATGCAGAATATTAACAAGATGGAATATAATCATTTGTCTAAACTGAGGTCTAAGATACTGTTCTTTCTCTTTTCTAATAAAATTCACATTCAGATAATAGACGTGCTATGTCTTCTATCTCTAGAGCACTGCAAATGCAACTCAGCTCATTTTAGAGATTTGCTTAAATGTTCCCTATTTAACATTGTGTCCAGCTGCTCAAGTCTTGCTTGAGTAAATATTTATGCCTCCTCCCCACTCTGGATCCCAATCCCTAGCCATGACAATGGCCATGAAAAAAGCAGCTCATGAATTCCATCGAAAAGATATGATTGAATCTATTACCCACTCGCCAACAACCTGCTCACTTTGCCAGATAAACCAAAAAAAACAAACCTGTGGGACTTTGTAGGCACCTACTAAAGTTGATATCTGAATGGAGATGTCATCAAGAGATCCATCAAGAACAGCCATCAGGTTGTCCTTCCTTCCACAGCTGTAGTTGGGAACATTGACTTCTCCAGTTGAGAGCATGTCCAGCAAGGCATCTGAAGTGCCAAGGGTGTTGAAATAATTGTCATGGATGTTGTAGCCAAGTGTGAGATTGTACAAAAGCTGAGATTTCCTATTGACTTGTTGAATGGCAAAAATGAAGCTTAGGAGTCTTGCTGGATCAGTGAATGAACTACTGTTAAAAAATGCTCATGATAACATCATCTCTAACAACAACAACAAAATATATTTTCATTTGTTCCTCTTTCTCTCCACAAGCCCATTCAGTCTTAAGCCAAAAGTGTCCAAAACAAGAATAAAATTATAGTCACCCATCACCATTTAATTGTTATGAGTATTAAGAACGTGGGATGGAGATTTAATATTTAAAATATATCATTATTTGTAATGTAATTTGTAATTACATTATTTGTAATCATTTTTAATTTGTGCAAGATTCAAAATTATTCAATCATTAACATAGAATCATCAGCAAAGAGGACTTATAAATGATCCAGAAAAGCAATTCTAAAAACAAGCCATCCTCTATCCCATACCAGGGTCAGGCATTGAATATCAATGAATGGTTATAAAAATTGGGAAATGGGTTGGGCAAAGGTAACTACAAATCTTTCAATAAGCTAATTATGATTAACTCAGGATTGTACAAGAGGGGAAAATAATTTGGACTTTGGGGAGTGGTTTTGCCCCGAATTTGTATTTGGGTCTCTTAAAAGAAGACATAGGAGGATAGATATGGAAATCTAAATGATTCAAGAAATTAAACAGGTCCTGCAATATAGGAATAACTGAAAGAAACGAAGAAGAGTGTTAGGACTGAAAATGGAAGGAATGCACCTCCATCACACTGAATGACTTACGAGGAAGCTTGAGTATAAGGAGCTGTGTTGAAAGACAGCATTATATGGGGTATTATTGTGGCAAAGGAGACTATACTAAGGAGGTGGTCTCCTGGCCTGTAATAACTCCGTAGTTTTCTTCCTTCATGTTCCTCCAAACTCAGCAGGCACTTCATTCTCAGCTTCCCAGAGACTGGCTGGGACATCAGCAGCAGCAGAAGCAGAAGGAGGAAGTCCATAATTCATGGGGCTGAATCAATCCCGTTCCTGTTTCTAAGGAAGAACAAGAGCATTCGAAGAATTCAAAGCACTGTCACAAGATGAAAATGAGAGTAACTTTCTTGATTGAGAGAGAGATAAACAGAATTGCACCTAGAAAGGAGAAAAAGGAAAGTACATTCAAGAAGCACAGTCTCTGAATGTCCCAAAATTTGTGCCACATGGAGTTTGATCTGAGACATTTATCCTTTTCTCATGTAAGATTCCTTTCAAGTTGCTTCAGTCTGATGTTTACGTCAAAGGCAATCACTGGAGGAATATCATGAGAGATCTCAGAAACCAGGATTTTAATAATTATTGTAAGAAGACATCTCCTCTGGGGATCCTGAACTACCTCTGGGCCTCCATGTGCAGTGGAGAAACTGGAGAAAAGTATAGTGAAAAATCATGTAGTCACTGGTCTGATTCACAAATTGGAAGTGATTTTAAAATTGCTCAGGAAATAGTGAAATTTCATTTGCCTTAGAGATATCAACTTTGGGGTGATCTTTGAGACCTGTTGGATCTTCCACTTGGTGCAGAGTTTGTCTCCCAGTTAATGTCAGGGTAGTTAAAATCTCCCATTGCTATTGTGATGTGCTTCCTACATACCTTAGTTAGCTGACTATCAAAAAGTTCATCTACTTCCTCTGATTGGTTGGGTGGCCTATAGTATAGACCTATGGCAAGGTCATTTCCCCCCGCCCTTTAATATTGACCCAAATGCATTCAAGATAATTTTCATCATTGTTGTGCTCTATTTCTGTAGACATGTAGTTATTTCTTATATATAGTGCAACTCCACCTCCTCTTTAATTTGGTCTATTTCTTTTAAATAGTTTGTATCCCTCTAGCTGTATGTTCCATTTGTGGGTTTCATCCCACCAAGTTTCTGTAATGGCAACAAAATCTTTTCTGCCCTCATTTACTTGAATTTCTAATTCACCCTGTTTATTCCTCATACTCTGTGCATTGGTGTATAGACATTTGAGTCCATTTTGATTGACCCTGTGTCTACTGTCTACATAACCTGTGTCGTGCCTGACTGCCCCTACTTTCTTGCCACCTCTTTGATTAATGCACATGGTATGGCACTCGCTATTAAATGCTTGGTTATCACCAGGGGTGATAATCTTACTTGCAGAGACATCTATGTTACATGTACTGATAGCCCTATTAATTTTGGATTGCTGGTTTCTCTATTTATTTAATTGGTTTCTACTAATATGTTGAATTGTATTATTTGGAATAGCTGATAAAAGAACCATTGGTGATTAGAATAAGAGAATTTAAGGAAATAATTGGGGATTGTACAATATTATATGGATATAAATTTAGGGGTTCAAATTTTAAGGAAAGAAAAGAAAATTTGAACTATAATAGGATGAGAAGTTATGATGAAGGGTAATAATGGTTTCTTAAAATTAGAGAGAATAAATGCTATGAGCAAAATTGAACATATAAAATTGTGTTAAAGATGAACAAAAATCTGTCCAAATTTAAGACCGGGAAAATATTCTGTTCAGAAAAGATATATTGTATGTTTGTTTGTGTGTTTAAAAAATAAAAAAACTTTACCAAAAGAAAAAGCGGTCAGTTCAAGGGAGGATGAGCTCATTCCTGGCACGTCAAGAACTGGGTTCATTAATGGCTCTCAACACCTGGCCAAAAGAGTTTTAGACTTTCCCCAGTTTCAGCTGGGAAACGTTTTCCAAAAACGACTCTAAAATCACCTCTTTGTGGTATATTACAAAACATTACAAAAAATAAAGATTTTACAAAGTTTGAAAGATGTCGTGTTCTTTCTTTTTAAATGGACTGAAGAGGATCCCACCCACTGACTGGTAAACTTGCTTCAAACATTTGTTTGTTTGCTTGTTTGTTTGTTTGTTTGTTTGTTTGTTTGCTTGTTTGTTTGTTTGTTTGTTTGTTCGTTCATTCATTCATTCAGCTTATTTGCCACCCATCTTGTTTTGAAACAACTCGGGGAACCTTATACCATTAAAATCATAAAAGAAAAATAAAATAATTAAAATGGAAACTACAATCAAAATAGAATTATAGTTAAAAAATAGTGAGGGAAGGACCTGGATATGTGGGGGGTGGGATGGCCTCTTAGTTCATCAACCATCTCCATTGTGATGCAGCATCATTGGGATCTGAAGTTATCTACAGAATCAGGTTGTCACGTGTTTCCAAGGATACAACCCAATAACTCCAACGCAGGATAAGATTAATTCAAAGGATCTTTATTTACATCATATTTACTCTTACAGGTGAACATCTGGAGTGCTGGCTGGCCTCCTGGACAATACCTTATATACCTGGGAGGCGGAGCCAAGGTAAGGAGGGGTCAAGGGAAGGGTTTGGTGGGTGGATGAGGTTAACCCCTGCCCTGCCATGGGGGATTAGTGTTAGGCATTTATATGTAACAAACCCCCCTCTAAATGCCTAACAGCTGGAGGTGTGTGTGTATGCTGCACGTGCACACTTAACTTCGAGGTAAGGTAAGCGTGCTGTTTGTTCTGTAGTGGTTTAGTTAGTATGTCCGCAATTTGCTCGACAGTCTCACAATGTACGGCCTTGATGAATCCAATGCTTGACAGTTGCCTAACATGTTTATGTTTGATATCTATATGTCTTGATCTTTGAACTACGGCATCTGCCATGGATATGTCTATAGCCGCTTTATTGTCTTCATGTATAATTATTGGGTAAGCTGGCTCAGTCCAGATGTTGGAAAGCAGGTCATCGAACCACGTTAGATTGTTGGCTACTTTTGACAGGCAGATGTACTCTGCTTCTGCTGTGGAGGTGGCTACCAGATTTTGCTTTCCGGTGTACCAATGTACCGGGCAGTTGTTGATGAAAATTATGTAGCCGGAAGTACTTTTCCTGCTCTTCATGTCCCCTGCCAAGTCGGCATCCACATAACAGGTTAAGATGGGTTCTCTGGAGTTTGCTGGTTCTAAACATAGGGAAGCATCTAAGCTGTATTTTAGGTACCTGAGTATTCGTTTTGCGCCCTCCCAGTGATATGTTGTTGGTTAGCTGACGTGCCTAGACAGGAGGTTGACCGCTAGGATGATGTCTGGTCTGGTCCAGTTGGCTATGTACAATAGGGATCCAATGACAGATCTATATAGTGTGTTGTCCTTGAATGGTTTGCCCTTATCGTACATGTGTTTTAGGAAGTCGGCCTGCATGGCTGTCTCACACGGTTTGGCCTCCTTCATGTTGCATTTGTGTAAGAGTTCCAATATCTTTTCTTTCTGGGAGATTCTGAATCCACTCTGTGTTCTGTTGATTTGTACCCCTAGGTACTTGTTCACCTTCCCCAATGTCTTAAGTGTGAAGTGTTTCCCTAATCTCTCTGCAAATTCATCGCATTTATGTTTGTGTTGGCCAAAGTATAATATATCGTCCATGTAAATGAGAACGTACTCAATAGACGTGCCTTCTTTCTTGAGGAAGAAGCAGAGATCAGCAGAAGTGGCCGTGAAGCCCATGTCCTTGAGAATTTTTGCTAAGCATTCATACCACCTCTTTCCAGACTGCTTCAAGCCATACAAACTTTTGTTCAACAACCAAGTATCTCCCTTTTGTATGTTTTTTCCCGGGGGGTGCTTTAACAAAAATTTCTTTATCTAGTTCAGCGTGGAGATAGGCGGTCTGCACGTCAAATTGGTATACTTCGAGGCCAAGGAGGGATGCTATTACCAGAGCACTCTTGACACTTTCGGCCCTGACTGTGGGTGAGTATGTGTCTGTATAGTCATCGGGATATTTCTGAGCAAACCCCTGTGCTACTAGTCTGGCTTTCTATAGAGTCTGGTTGTCCTCAAGTTCTTTGATCTTAAAGACCCACTTTGTCCCAATGGTGCTTTGTCAGCTGGTGCCTTAGAGGGAGTGTATACATTTAATTCCCTCAGGCTGGTCATCTCTTTATCCATGGCTTGTTCCCACCTCACACTTTCTTCCGGTGGCAGCCTGAGGACCTCTTTGTATGAGTTGGGTGTTGTTTTGCCTGTGTGTATTGATAAGATGTAGTCCTCGAGTCTTTTGGGGGTCTTATTTCTGTTGGATCTAATGGGTCTGTTGGGTTGTGTCTCTGTGTCATGCATGTATCTAGTCTCCCTTTTTGTGAGTGTATCTATTTTTATGATGGGATGGTCCTCCTTCCACTCTTTGGTAGCTACCCCCTGGTGTCTAGATTTGCGCTTCTCATGTGTTTTGGTGTCTAATGTGTCTTGCTTGTCCTCATCCCTTGCACTGTCTGTGTTTTCCTGTCTGTGGAGTACTTCATTGAGGTGTATTTTGGACCAATTGGTATTTTCATGAAACACCGCTGTCCTGGATATGATAAACTTATTGTCTTTGTCGATGAATCAATATCCTTTGTCCCAGTTTCATACCCCATGAACCTTAACCTTTTCGAGACCTTGTCGCCCTTGCGTCTCAGTTTTTTTGGGATATGCACATCTGCCGTGACCCCAAATATATGTAGATGTGCTATTTGGGGTTTTTTGTTGTACATTGTCTCATAAGGGGTCTTATCTACTACACTGGACCATAGCCTGTTCAGGGTATAGTTAGAGTATGTGAGTACCTCAGCCCAGAAGGATTGTCCTAGCCCTGCGTCTCTAGCACGCACCTGGTCATGGTTTGTAATATGCCATTTTTTTCATTCTACTACTCCATTCTGGAATGCGGAGAATGGCGAAGATGTGAAATGCAATACTCCGGATTCATTCTCGTCCAGCAGTCGTTGAAGAAGGAGCTTCTGTTCGTGGCTCTTGGGTGAAGGTTCCAATCGGCGGGATGGCTCCATGGCTCGCCTTGAGTGGTCTCGGTCGGTCGTGGTCCAGTCGGGAAGTCATCTGGGTTGCCGGATTGCCCCTTGGGGGGTCAAGAGGTTTGGAGGTCCCGCGGTGATCGTTTGGGTGTCCGGATGGCTCGACTCGACGTGGAAGCCGTGGACTGGGTTCGGGCGAAAGCTCTCGCTGGCTGGATGTTCCAGATGCCTTGGAGCAGGTCATCAGATTGGTAAGCGTTGGGCGATTCCCCTGGGATTCGGTGAGGGCCTTGGATGTGGTGAGTAGGGGTCCCCGGTGGGTGGCTGTGGACGCGGCGCCCAGTTTGCGGTGGCTATGCGGTCCGGGTAGGTTTCCCTTGCGGCCCTTAGTGTGCTGGTTGCCCCTTCTGGTCTCTCCGGTGTGTTCGGGTACGGGCCCGGTAGGCTTATTTTGGTGCCAAAGGCCGTGGTTAGTATCCGCATGGCCTTGTCTATCTCTAGCTTGGTAGGTGAGCTAGCTTGGTCATCTCCCCATTCATTTTGGTCGTTGTTGGGGTTTTCTTCGGCGGTTTGCGAGTAGGCCTTGGTTCCTGCAAAGAAATTCAAATCCCGGGTCCCATTGGTTGTTGGTCGGCCATCTTGGGTGATGTCATTACCCAAGATGGCTGCCATGAGGAAGGTGAGCATTCGGCCTCGGTTTCTTTGGTGGGGAAACATTCAGTACATGTTTTTCCTACCATGTTGTCTTCTTCGTGGCTAGGCTCAGCTCCCTCTTCCTCTGTCGCTGCTCCGCAGTCCTTGATCAGGGCTCGGAGTTCCGCGATGAGTTCCAGGTTGGTCAGGGCTGCCTCAACGAGGTCTAGCAACTTGATTTTCAAATTGCTTCTCTTTTTCGTATTGGTTGCGGGGTCGTCATCTCTTTCGGGTTTTGCTGGGGTCCCTGGGCTGGAGCTCTGCTCGCTCTCATCCACCGTCTCTCTTGGCATGGTCCCTGTGGTAGATGCCTGCACCGCCATTCTCTTTGTGTATGCTCGGATGTTAGGTCTCCCCTACTTCTCAGGCAGTTTGGGGGTTTATTTATTTATTATTATTTATTATTCGAATTTCTATACCGCCCTTCTCCTTTCGGACTCAGGGTGGTGAACAGCCAAAATAAAAACATTTATACATAAATACGATTAAAAATAGATTTAAAATAATTAAATTTGGCCCATAGTTTAAAATTTATCAATTTAAAATCCATATCAAAATTTAAAACCAACCATAAAATCATAAAATCAAGAGAGACCGGCTAACTGAAAGAGATGAGTTTTTAGGGCCCGACGAAAGGTCCGGAGGTCGGAGATCACTCGTATCTCTGGGGGTAGATTGTTCCAAAGGGTAGGTGCCACCACAGAGAAGGCTCTCCTCCTGGGGGTCGCCAGCCGGCATTGTCTAGCTGACGGCACCCTGAGGAGGCCCTCTCTGTGGGAGCGAACTGGCCGGTGGGAGGCTATTGGTGGCAGAAGGCGGTCCTGTAAGTACCCTGGCCCTAAGCCATGGAGCGCTTTAAAGGTGATCACCAACACCTTGAAGCGCACCTGGAAGTCCACCGGAAGCCAATGCAGCTCGCGCAGGAGAGGAGTCACATGGGAGCGCCCAGTCGCTCCCATAATCCCCCGCGCGGCCGCATTCTGCACCAGTTGGAGCCTCTGGGTGTACCCCAAGGGGAGCCCCATGTAGAGAGCGTTACAATAGTCCAGACGAGAAGTGACGAGTGCTTGAGTGACTGTGCGTAGGGAGTCCCGATCCAGAAAGGGGCGCAACTGGCGTATCAGGCAAACCTGATAAAAAGCCCCCCTGGCCATGGCCGTCATATGCCCTTCTAAGGACAGCCGTGCATCCAGGAGGACGCCCAAGTTGCGGGCCCTTTCCGTGGGGGCCAATGATTCACCCCCAATAACCAGCGATGGCGTCAGCTGGCTATACCGGGACGCCGGCAGCCACAGCCACTCGGTCTTGGAAGGGTTGAGTCCTTGGTTTAATTGGATTGTTAACCATCCTCTGCTACCAATCTGTTATGTGTTTCCAAGGATCCAACCCAATAACTCCAACGCAAGATAAGATTAATTCAAAGGATCTTTATTTACATCATATTTACTCTTACAGGTGAACATCTGGAGTGCTGGCTGGACTCCTGGACAATACCTTATATACCTGGGAGGCAGAGCCAAGGTAAGGAGAGGTCAAGGGAAGGGTTTGGTGGGTGGATGAGGTTAACCCCTGCCCTGCCATGGGGGATTAGTGTTAGGCATTTATATGTAACACAGGTCTTAAAGCTTAAGGAACAAAATATGGTATTTTATTTGATACCCATAATATCCAAAATTTGAGGTAAAGTTCTGTCCCCAGTGAAATGGAAGTTCCACACCTTGCAATGAAGGCCTGTCTACTCAACCTTTATTTTGTTTTATTTTGTTCAATTTCACCATCATTTGAGACTATAGTTGAAGTGTAGATATGTAGTAAGGTGATGTCCCAAAGGTGCTTTTTTCAAGAGGTAACTGGACTGTTTTAATTTTCTTTGAAGACATTTCACTACTCATCCAAGAAGCTTCTTCAGCTCTGACTGGAGGGTGGGGAATGGAAGGATTTATACTCCTTGCTGATAGCTGGTCATTTGCATCCTTTTAGAGAGTCATGAAAGTCACCTGGAGGTTTATCTGTGTCCTCGGGGTCACCTGAGTGGTGCAAATGGGGGTGGAGCCTTTTTGGAACTGCTGAGAGGACTGTGTTGAGGACTGGAGAAAGATGATGTCGTATCCCTCCCCCTCACCCCAATCTGGGAAGTCTTGTCTCCTCTGAAGATGCATTATGTTAATATAACTATTTCATTTCTTATCTTGTCCTTCACTAGTTTCATGACAATTTAAATCATTAAATAATTTATTTACACTTTGATGATTATCTTAAGTTAGTCTTATATTCTTTGTATGTTTATTTCTTTTGATTCTAAATAACCTTATTAACAACCTAAACAACCTAAATAACAAACATTCTTTGTTTGTTTCTTTGTTTGTTCGTTCATGCATTCATTCAGGTTATTTGCCATCCATCTTGTTTCAAAACAACTCTGGGAAACTTATACCATTAAAATCATAAAAGAAAAATTAAATAATTCAAATGGAAACTACAATCAAAATAGAATTATAGTTAAACAATAGGGAGGGAAGGAGCTGGATATGTAGGGGGCCCACCCACCCACCCCATTCCCCGGAGTCACATTTCTCCCGCAGCTGGCTGTAAGGGAAGGCAAGCGCCCGAAAGGTACCGGAGTCATTCACTCTCCTTCTTGAATGAGCCATTCTGGTCCATGCACTGGCTGTGCAAGTACACACCATTTATTTAATTCAGTGGCAGGTTGGATGTGTGCTTGCACAGCCGGCGTGGGGACCAGAGCGGCTCATTCAAGAAGGAGAGTGAGTGACTCCGGTACCTTTCGAGTGCTTGCCTTCTCTGACAGCCAGCTGCAGGAGAAAGGTGAGCAGTAGAAGTCAGGGAATGGTGCATTCCCCGACTCCGGGGAATGGGGCGGATTGGCGGAACCACAGGAGAAAGGTAAGGAAACACCGGCAGAATAGAAATTCAAAGTTTTCCTACCGGGTTCTGTGGGCATGGCTTTGTGGGAGGGGGTCTTCTGACTAAGTGGGCATGGCTATGAGTGACATCGAGTTGGCCACACCCACACAGTCACAGACACCCCCCCACCAAGCCACACCCACAGAACCAGTAGGGAAAAACTTTAGATTTCATCCCTGCCTTAATTGTCAAAACAAGCATACAAACTCAATAATAACTGCAATAAATAATTAAGTGTTATGAGCTTAAGAAACTACTTCATGATCAGATACTGACTTTTATCATTAAATGTTCCTTAGTATTTAGATCTGGTCTCAGGATGATAATGTAGCACTTGGGGAAGAAGATGCAGCCCAGCAGGCCAGCACCAGAAGCCAAGATGGAGAAAACCTGCACGGCCACCATGTATTTCCCTTTGGTGCTCAAGTAGGTGGGCAGGAAGGAGATCCAGACGCTGCAGAAGACCAGCATGCTGAAGGTGATCAGTTTGGCTTCGTTGAAGGCCCCAGGCAGGTTCCTGGCCAGGAAAGCCACTGTGAAGCAAATGGCAGCAAGGAAACCCATGTAGCAGAGAACCACATAAAACATGGTCACAGAGCCTTCATTGCACTGCAGGATGATCACTCCTGATTGGGAGTGCAGGTCAAAATCAGGAAACGGAGGAGAAACTCCCAGCCAGATTGCACAAATTACAATTTTTCCAGCAGAACCAGAAAGGATGATGGAGTTGGCCAAGCTCTTCCCCAACCATCTTCTCACCCTGTTCCCTGGTTTCGTGGCCAGGAAGGCCAGCACTACCATGATTGTTTTGGCTAACACACAAGACACAGCTACTGAGAAGATGATGCTGAACATTGTTTGTCGGAGAAGGCAGGTGGCTTTCCTTGGTCGGCCAATGAAGAAAAAGGAGGACAAGAAGCAAAGCAAGAGGGAAACCAGGAGGATGTAGGACAGGTCACGGTTGTTAGCTTTGACAATGGGAGTTTCTAGGTATTTAAGGAATATGACTAAAACAAGGCCTGTTGTTAGAAACAAGAGTACAGCAAAGGAGACCAGGATGATGCCCAGATGTTCTTCATAGGACAGGAAGGTTATTCTTTTGGGGATACATTGGATTCTGTCATCAGTTGGATATTTATCATCTGAGCACCTGGTGCATTTTTCAGTATCTGAGAAAACAGTAATATTATTTTTATAGTCTCTCCTTTCACATTCCAAGAAAGACCTTCTTTGGATGACAGGTCATACTGAGAGAGAGGAAAGCCAGAATTCCTCTCGTGTCACCCACCTTCCTGTGTGGAGATGGTCCCCTCTGGACAAGGAATACAATCATAGCAGCAAATTGGTTCTTCTTTCCGAGCCCGTTTTACAAATCCAGGGTGACACTTCTCCACACATTTGGACTGAGGCAGAGACTAAGCACAAAAACAAAATTCATTCCAAAATATCTGCCAAATCCGCCTTCTACCGCATAGCTCCCAATTACCGATCAGAACCCACAGAGTTGGTTTCCTCCAGGTCCCGTAAGCTAAACAATGCCGGCTGGCGGGCCCGTGGGAGAGGGCCTTCTCTGTGGCTGCCCCAGCTCTCTGGAACCAGTTACCTACTGAGATCCGGACCATCTCCACCCTATTGGCCTTCCGAAAAGTGGTGAAGACCTGGCTTTTCCGGCAGGCCTAGGCCGTTGATCTCGCTCTTGCGATCTGGTGAGATCCCTCCATGAATAGTGTGAATGGGTTTTAATTGTTTTTAATGTTTTAATTTTTAATGTTTTTATATGTGGTTTTTAAATGCATTGTAAGCCACCTTGAGACTTTGGAGAAAGGCAGCATACAAGTTGAACAAATAAATACATAATAAATAAATAAATATTTTTTTTATTTTTTAGATTGACTGATTAAAATGAAACTGTGCTTAAGAAAGACACCTCTGAGCAATAGATCAGGAAAACATAAAATATTGTAAAGTCCCTCCCCTTTGAAAATAATCCAAATCCTTGTTCCAGTTAAGATATAAAGAAAAAATCCCTCACAAACTAGGACTGTCAACCTCAAATGAGGTATTATTGAGTTATATCTGTACATTTATATTTTTAATTCACACATCTGCCATGCTGGTGAAATAAGACTAAACATTACTGCCTAGTTTCTAGAATTATAGTGAGGACGAGTAGAGATGAAATCATGAGAACATGTCACTCAAAAAGGTTAAGTCAGGCATCTTTTGCTGCAGCACATGGGACATGAGAATGAGCCCTGTGTGGGAAAGGGATATTTCTAAGGCCAAGTGAGGTATTCAAGACAAGGCCCTTTCCACTGAAGAATTACAGTTTTGTTGTTAATTGCTAGTTGTGTCCAACTCTTGGATAATTCTTTGTTTTAATGTAAGACAATCAAGATAAAAAATTGCATTCAAAGGGTTTTGAGATGGCTTACAAGCCAAAGACCAAATATAAGTAGAATTATATTACAAATTGACCCTCATTATTATTATATAATTATTATCAAGAAGGACTTGGGGGTGGGCAGTCAAGGCAAATTTAAGTCTTTCATTTTTCTAAATTAAGGCACTATCTCAAATTATACAAATCATTGTGGTTCTATTTTGATTAAACATCTTGGATCACCTTCCAAGCAGTAGGAGGCCTACCCCAGTGGGGTGAAACAAAAGCATGAATAACTGTGGTCAGATATGGGCTGTTAAAAATAATATCTGAGCCTGCTCTTTCAGGGGACACTAACACAAACCATATAGACCAAGAAAAGTTACCAATATTTTCAACCACCTTGTTCAGCAACTTTAGACGTGAAGGAGCATCTTGGTCGATAATAAGCCTCTGTCTTTCAAAACTCCCCAGTTGCTCTTTGATGGGATCCTCATTGGGGAAAATCAACCAACTTATGATATTCAGATCTGCTGCTACTTTTCCACTTTTGTCCAAGTACAGTTTCTCCCAGGAAAAATTGCAAAACTCATTCTTCTCCAGAAAGGGATGGAACTACAATTGAAACATCCAGGAATTTTGAAAACAATTTGAGACACCCTAAAAGGAGGACTCATTTTAAAGCTGAGCTTGTGAATGAGAGATGTCCAGTCCACTCTTCACTATTTTTTTTTAAATTTGATTTATATGCCGCCCTTCTCCGGAGACTCAGGGCGGCTTACAGTGTGTTAAGCAATAGCCTTCATACTTTAGTATATTTATACAAAGTCAGCTTATTGCCCCCACAAACTGGGTCCTCAATTTACCTACCTTAGAAAGGATGGAAGGCTGAGTCAACCTTGAGCCTGGCAAGATTCGAACTTACTTTAATTGCAGACAGCTGGTGTTAAATTACAGTGCCTTGTCTTCAGAGCTATTCAGGCTCCTATTTGCCTGAATAGCAATAGCACTTAGATTTATATACTGCTTCACAGTGCTTTTACAGCCCTCTCTAAGTAGGTTATAGAATCAGTATATTGCCCCCAACAATCTAGGCACCCATTTTATCAACCTTGATAGAAAGGAAGGCTGAGTCAACCTTGAGGTGGTCAGGATCAAACTCCTGGTAGTGAGCAGTGAGTTATGGTTAGGGTTAGGGTTAGGGTCAGTGCAAAGACTGAGTATCCATCAGTCTGAAAGGCTTTAACTGGATTCTTGCAGTGAGGAGGGGTTAGGCGAAATGCTCCCAGGTTTAGCTACAATTTATGAATATAAAATTCTGTCATTCTAGTTACAAACCCATACAAATCTGGCTTCCCATTTTGCCAACCTTGGAAGGATGGAAGGCGGAGTCAACCTTGAGCTGGTCAGGATCAAACTCCTGGCAGAGAGCAGTGAGTTAGGGATAGGGTTAGGGTTAGCATTAGCATAAATGCCACGGCTAAATGCAAAGACCGAGTAGCCATCAGTCTGAAAAGTTTTAATTAGATTCCTGCAGTGAGCAGGGATTAGGCTAAATGCTTGCAGGCTTGCCTGAAATTTATGATATATAATTACAAACCCATAATTACAAACCCATATCTACAGGAATTTTATAATAGCAGTTTTTAATATCAAAATATAATTGTCACAGTGCCGGCTCTTTGGAACATAATCTTGTAAACTAAGCTTAAACTGGTCAGGATCGAACTCCTGGCATTGAGGAGTGTGTTAGCCAACAATATTTGGCTTGTAACCACTGCACCACCATGGCTAAATGCAAAGACTGAGCAACCATATGTCTGAAATACTTTAATTGGATTCCTGCAGTCAGCAGGGATTAAGCTAAATGCTCCCAGGTTTAGCTGAAATTCATGAATATAAAATTCTATCATGCTAATTAAAACCCATAAGTACAGGAATTTATTTACAATGTATACATTTTAAATATTTTTATAATAGCAGTGTTTAATATCAAAATATAATTGTCACAGTGCCTGCTCTTTGAAACATAATCTTTTAAACTAACCTTAAGATGGTCAGGATCGAACTCCTGGCAGTGAGGAGTGAGTTAGCCAGTAATATTTGCCTTGTAACCTCTGCACCACCATGGCTAAATGCAAAGACTGAGCAACCATATGTCTGAAATGCTTTAATTGGATTTCTGCAGTGAGCAGGGATTAATCTAAATGCTCCCAAGTTTAGCTGAAATTCATGAATATAAAATTCTATCATGCTAATTACAAACCCATAAGTACAGGAATTTATTTACAATGTATACATTTTAAATAATTTTATAATAGCAGTGTTTAATATCAAAATATAATTGTCACAGTGCCTGCTCTTTGGAACATAATCTTGTGAACTAAATCTGGCCTCATCTTGGCCAAACCTGTTGAGTTTTTGGAGAAGAATGGTTCCCCTACTTCAGCTTTGGATTTTTTTCTAAATAGGAACTAGGTTTGATGGATCCTTGTCAGGACCACATACCTGCCATGGCTCTAGCCTTGGAGCCCCCAATCTCTCTTTCTTCTCTGTTTTCCTCCTCCTAGATATTGAGGAATATGCAACATTCAAGACATGGGCCAAATTCTTAACAACAGTATAAAAACGGCAGTCATTTTTTATCTGAATTCTATTCTTTTTCTCTTGCATGTCCAGTAGTGCTATCTGGGTGCATCGTCTCCGGCCCTTGACAGAAAGGACATGCTTTGAAAAAGAACAGCGAAAAGATTGGTCTTCAAATTTGGAATCCATAAAAAGACTAGGTTGAAAGGCGTCATCATTTGGCCATTTTCTTTCCTGAAAAGCAAAGTTCCAAATGCTATGGATATATTTGAAATGTTTATGCCTTATCATTGACACTTTCTCCACAATTGTGGTGATCCAGACTTTCCCTTCAATGGGTCCTGGCAAACCTTCAATTGTTAAATGGATGTGGCGAACTCTATCCACAATGGAAGCAATTTCTATGAAGTGAACAAAGACATTGACTTTTCTCCACTTAGAGATGGCATTTCTGAGAGGTTCTGTAGGTCTAGCCATTGAGAAATGTTGTGAGATAACTGCACAAATTCCATTTCTGACAAGCATAGAAATGAAAGTTCTCATGAAATTCTCTCCCTCCTCTGTGTCTGGTGCAAAGAGACCAATCAAAGTCCATCTGAAATGGAGGAGGAGTTGGACAATTCCTGGATACTGGATCCCATTTTTTGGAAGCGTCTGATGGAAAAAAGGCATTTGACTTTTATCACTCTGAGCCTCTGAAACAATTCCATTACTGATCTGAAGAAGCAATGAGGAATGGTATATTATGGTTAGATCAGATCAAGTTCAAAATGTAAGCTTTTAACACATCCAGTGTGTTTCTCAAGAACATATTGGAGTAGTCCAGCAGTCACCAACTGGCTGTCCGTGGACCATTGGTGGTCTGCAAGAAAATGTTGGTGGTCTGCAGAAAAATTATTTGCATTTTTTATATTGCACTAAATACGATTTATCTTTTGAAAAAAAAATCATATTAGTGGTGCACAGGATTTAAAATAATGAATTTGGTGGTCCCTGAATTCCGAAAGATTGGTGACCCCTGGAATAGTCTATTGTTATTAATCCTTAAGCAATATCAACATAAAGAATACAAAATGCAGAATATTAACAAGATTAAATATAATTATTTGTCTAATCTGGGGTCAGAGATACTGCTCTTTCTCTTTTCTAATAAAATTGACATTCAGATAATAGACATGTTATGTCTTCTATCTCTATATCACTGCAATTTCAAATCAGTTCATTTTAGAGATTTGCTTAAATATTCCATATTTAACATTGTGTCCAGTTACTCAAGTCTTGCTCGAGTAAATATTTAGGCCTCCTGTGGATCCCAATCCCTAGCCATGACAAAGGCCATGGTGAAAAGCAGCTCATGAATTCCATAGAAAAGATGTGATTGAATCTATTACCTACCCATCATTAGCCTGCTTATTTTATCAGATAGAGAAACACACAAACACACCTGTGGGACTTTGTAGGGGCCTACTAATGTTGACATCTGAATGGAGATGTCATCAAGAGATCCATCAAGAACAGCCATCAGGTTGTCCTTCTTTCCACAGCTGTAGTTGGGAACATTGGCTTCTCCAGTAGATAGAATGTCAAGCAAGGCATCTGAAGTCCCAAGTGTGCTCAAATAGTTGTCATGGATGTTGTAGCCTATTGTGAGATTGTACAAAAGCTGAGAATTCTTCTTGACTTGTTGAATGGGAAAAATGAAGCCTAGGATTTTTGCTGGGTAAATAAATGAACTACTGTAAAAAAAAATGTTCATGATAGCATCATCTCTAACAACAACAACAAAATTCAGTCTTAAGCCAAAAGTGTAAAATTTAAGAATATAATTATAGTCACCCATCACTGTTTAATTGTTATGAGTGTTGAGAAGGTGGGATGGAGATTTAATATTTAAAATATATCATTATTTGTAATAGTGCTCATTTTTAATTTGTGCAATGACCAAGATTCAAAGTCATCGATTCATTAAAATAGAATCATCAGCAAAGAGAACTTATAAATGATCCAGAAAAGCAATTCAAAAAACAAGCCATCCTCTATTCCATACCAGGGTCAGGCATTGAATATCAATGAATGGTTATAAAAATAGGGAAATGGGTGGGGCAAAGGCAACTACAAACTTTGCAATAAACTAGTTGTGATTAACTCAGGATTATATGGGAGGCGGAAATAATTTGGACTTTGTTCCATCTTTGGATTTGGGTCTCTTAAAATAAGACGTAAGAAAGAATCCATGGAAATCTAAATGATTCAATAAATTAAACAGGTCCTGGAATATAGGAGTAACTGAAAGAAAAGAAGAAGAGTGTTAGGACTGCAAATAGAAGGAATGCAACTCCATCACACTGAATGACTTACGAGGGAGCTTCAGTAAAAGGAGCTGTGTTGAAAGACAGCATTATATGGGACATTATTGTGGCAAAGGAGACGATACTAATGAGGTGGTCTCCTGGCCTGTAGTAGCTTCGTAGGTTTTTTCCCTCATGTTCCTCCAAACTCAGCAGGCACTTCTTTCTCAGCTTCCCAGAGACTGGATGGGACATCAGCAGCAGCAGAAGCAGAAGGAGGAGGTCCATAATTCATGGGGATGAATCAATCCCCTTCCTGTTTCTAAGGAAGAACAGGAGAGTTCAAAAAATTGAAAGCACCATTCAAAGATGGAAATGAGAGTGACTTTCTTGACCGAGAGAGAGATTAACAGAACTGCACCGGGAAAGGAGAGAAAGGAAAGGTACATTCAAGAAGCACAGTCCCTGAATGTCCCAAATTTTGTGCCACCCAAAGTGTGACCTGAGTCATTTATCCTTTTCTCTTGCAAGATCCCTTTCAGGTTGCTTCAGTCTGATGTTTACATCAAAGGTGATCACTGGAGAAATATCAGGAGAGATCTCACAAACCAGGATTTTAATAATTACTGTAAGAAGCAACATCTCCTTTGGGAATCCTGAACTACTTCTGGGCCTCCACATGCGGAGGAGAAGCTGGAGAAAAGCATAGTGAAAAATCATAAATATACCCTTAGAGGGCACTGGTCTGAAGTGGTTGTGGTCCTTCCTTTCTGGACATGTCTAGAAAGTGATGCTAAAGAAAGATATTTCAACACCCAGAAAATTGGGTGCTTTCCTTCAATGTACTCTCTTGTCTCCAGAGACTCCTGGGGAAGATCACCCAGAACTATAGAGTTTGGTTCCACCTTATTGTCAGACGTGGAAGCCATCTTTTACATTTGGGCCTTCAGGCCTGCCACATTTTCTATTGTGGGAAGATGGGAGGTGGGATTGCATAGAGCAGTGGTCACCAACTGGTTGTCCGTGGTGCAGTGGTGTTCTACAAGAAAATTTTGGTAGTCTGCAGTGCACCCGGGTGGAGGAGCTGCTCCGGTATGAGCAATGGACAGTCCTGTGACTAGAGCTCTGGAATATGGAACTGGCCAGGCACCTCATGGTGGGGCTGTAAATCTCCGCTGTAGAGGGAGGTTCATGCAACTTGCAACTTTGTAGCACAGCCCTCGCTGGCAGGAAGGAGATAGTGGTGCAAGGGGGGATGGCAGTGCAGGTGGGCCGAAGCAACGGGTGGCGGGAACCCCAGGCTGTTTCTTCCACCTGCTGTAGCTTCCTGTCAGCTGAACCCACCAGTAGCTGTCCCCACCCCTCGTTCTCCCTTCTCAGTCACTCCTCGCCTGGTGAGGGAAGGGCAGAGGATGGAGATTTGCTCCGTATTCCAGAGTAAGAATGAAGTTTTGTCTCTTGCTGGATCTCGCAGCCGTTTCTTCCGGCCCTTGTTGGTGCTCTGCACACCTCGGTCTCTCAGGGAGATGCTTGACTTCCTCTCAGCCCCAAGACACTGGCTGGCCCATGAGATGAGAGAGGGAAAGAGAATCAGAGAGAGAGAGAATCAGAGAGAGAATGAAAGAGAAGAGAATGAGAAAGAGTGGGAGAGAGAGAGAGAAAGAATGGGGGAGAGAGGTGAGAGGGGAAAGAGGGGGAAGAGAGATGAGACAGAGAGAAAGAGAGAGGGGGAGAGAGAGAGAGAGAGAAAGAGAGAGAGGCAGAATGAAAGAAAGAGTGAATGAGAGAGAGAGAAAGAAAGAGACAGAGAAAGAGAGATCGAATGAAGGAGAGAATCAGAGAGAATCAGAATGAGACAGAGAGAGACAGACAGACAGACAGAGAATGAAAGAGAAAGAGAGAGAGAAAGAGACAGAATGAGAGAGAGAATGAGAGAGAGAGAAAAGTGACAGAGAGAATGAGATAGAGAGAATGGGAGAGAAAGAGCAAAAGAGACAGAATGAAGGAATGAGAGAATGAGAGAGAGAAAGAGACAGAGAGAGAATGAGAGAGAGAATGAAAGAGAATGAGAGAAAGAAAGAGACAGAATGAAAGAGAGAATGAGAGAGAGAGAGAGAGAGAATGAAAGAGAAAGAGACAGAGAATGAAAGAGAGAGAAAGAGACTGAATGAAAGAGAGAGAGAATGAGAGAGAGAGAAAAAAAGAGACAGAAAGGGATTCAGAGAGAGAATAAGAGAGAATGAGTATGAGAGAGAGAAAGAGAGGGGGGAGAGGGAGAGAGAAAGAGAAAGAGAGAGGGGACAGAGATAGAAAGAGAGAGAGGGAGGGAGAGAGAGGGGGGGAGGGAGAGTGCCTGAAGGACACCAACCCATCACTGGGAGTCCAGGCACTTCAGCAAGCAGCGCACTGGATTCATATTAGTGGTCTGCGGGATTTAAAATTATGAACTTGGTGGTCCCTGAGGTCTAAAAGGTTGAGGACCCCTGGCATAGAGTACATGTGATATGTAATCAAAATAACATTCTTTTCTCAGAGAGTCAATGCCACCTTGCAATGCAGCTGCAATGCAGTGACTGGGAGGCATCTCCAGTTTTGGATGGGGCCTGATTGGATCATGTGATCAACATGTAGGTGCAGGGGGAAGGGACTTGAACTTTCTTTTTGGTGGGGAAAACCTGGAAACTTTCAGATTTGGGTTTTCCCAGATGTGCCAATATGACATCTCCAATAAAATGGAACATTGAGGAAATTCAAGCTTCGGAGTCTTCTTTCGTTGGGGGTGCTACTTGGAACCCTGACACTTAGGTTGATGATGCTTAATTCTAATGCTGACTGTCTTTTAATGTTAAGGAAGAAATCTGTAACCGTGAAGCCTGCCTTATGTTAAGAGTAGGACTTGTTTGTAATTTACTTTTCTTTTAGATCTCCCTGTATTAATCACAAATTGGAAGTGATTTTAAAATTGCTCATGCGATAGTGAAATTTCATTTGCCCTAGAAATATCAACTTTGGGGTGATATTTGAAACAAAGGGTTTGGAAATTGATAATTGTCCAACTGTACTTTTTCCCCCCTTATACTTGCCCTTCAGTATTCATGTAAGACACTGAGAAACTTTATACTTTGAAGTCTCTTTGTTTATTAAACAAACAGCAGACAGTATGATGTCCCGCTTGGACAACTCCCCAGATTCTTCCTCAGAAATCAGTTCAAGGGAGGATGAGTTCATTCCTGGCATGTCAGGAACTGGGTTCATCAATGGCTCTGAACATCTGGCCATAAGAGTTTTAGACTTTCCCCAGTTTCAGCTGAGGAAAGTTTTCCAAAAACAACTCTAAAATCACCTCTTTGCTCCATATTACAAAAGATTACAAAAAATAAATATTTTACAAAGTTTGAAAGATGTGGTCTTCTTTCTTTTTAAATGCACTGAAGGGGATCCCACCCACTGATTGGTAAACTTGTTTCAAACATATGTCTCCTTGTTTATTGATTCAGTCAGTCAGTCCTATATGATAATAAAATCTCATTTCTTATCTTCTCCTTCCCTAGTTTCATCACAGTTTAAATTATTAATTAATTTATTTTACACTTTGATGATTATCTTACGTAAGTCTAACATTCTTTGTATGTTTATTTCTTTTGATTTTAAATAACCTTAATTGTCAAAAGAAGCATACAAACGCAATAATAACTGCAATAAATAATTAAGTGTTATGAGCTTAAGAAACTACTTCATGATCAGATACCGGCTTTTATCATTAAATGTTCCTTAGTATTTAGATCTGGTCTCAGGATGATAATGTAGCACTTGGGGAAGAAGATGCAGCCCAGCAGGCCAGCACCAGAAGCCAAGATGGAGAAAACCTGCACGGCCACCATGTATTTCCCTTTGGTGCTCAAGTAGGTGGGCAGGAAGGAGATCCAGACGCTGCAGAAGACCAGCATGCTGAAGGTGATCAGTTTGGCTTCGTTGAAGGCCCCAGGCAGGTTCCTGGCCAGGAAAGCCACTGTGAAGCAAATGGCAGCAAGGAAACCCATGTAGCAGAGAACCACATAAAACATGGTCACAGAGCCTTCATTGCACTGAAGGATGATCACTCCTGATTGGGAGTGCAGGTCAAAATCAGGAAACGGAGGAGAAACTCCCAGCCAGATTGCACAAATGACAATTTTTCCAGCAGAACCAGAAAGGATGACGGAGTTGCCCAAGCTCTTCCCCAACCATCTCCTCACCCTGTTCCCTGGTTTCGTGGCCAGGAAGGCCAGCACTACCATGATTGTTTTGGCTAACACACAAGACACAGCTACTGAGAAGATGATGCTGAACATTGTTTGTCGGAGAAGGCAGGTGGCTGTCCTTGGTCGGCCAATGAAGAAAAAGGAGGACAAGAAGCAAAGCAAGAGGGAAACCAGGAGGATGTAGGACAGGTCACGGTTGTTAGCTTTGACAATGGGAGTTTCTAGGTATTTAAGGAATATGACTAAAACAAGGCCTGTTATTAGAAACAAGAGTACAGCAAAGGAGACCAGGATGATGCCCAGGTGTTCTTCATAGGACAGGAAGGTTATTCTTTTGGGGATACATTGGATTCTGTCATCAGTTGGATATTTATCATCTGGGCAGCTGGTGCATTTTTCAGTATCTGAGAAAACAGTAGGTAATTTTATTTCTATAGACTCTTCTTTCACATTCCAAGAAAGACCTTCTTTCAATGGCAGCTGATACCGAGAGACAGGAAAGCAATAGTAATTGATAAATTGATAAACTGAAATATAGATACAGACGTAGACATTTTTTTAAAAAAATATGGTTGCCCATCTTAAACCAAATGTAGGCAGTTTACAGTCCAGTTTAAAAAACACAATATATACGACTATCAAAATATCAACAATAAATAAAACCCGAAAGAGAAATAATTGACGCCACAACCACCCTTCACCGAGACAATATACCTTGCTGTAATCACTTCATCCTAACAATCTTAATAAATATTGACTGACTGTCTGATTGAGATATCTTTTGGCCTGTAAGATAAAATAGATTTGGATGAGCAAAACCCATTGACCTGAAACCAATCCTCAAGTTTCAAAGAATTTAGATGGTAAACATGGAAGGAAACTTCCGAGCTGACAAGTAGAAAAGATAATTCCTTTAGCAGAATTCATACTACATTCTTCTATCTCTTCCTGCCTTATTCTTCAAGATCTTATTCCTCCCATTATGGAATATATTGGTCGTGTTGAAAATAGCAATGAAGAATAAAATAGTCATGTTCACATGTGTCTTTTAACATGCACTTTGATAAAATGTTGTGGTTGAATCCAATCCCTTTCCTCTGGTGTCACTCACCTTCCTGTGTGGAGATGGTCCCCTCCGGACAAGGAATACAATCATAGCAGCAAATTGGTTCTTCTTTCCGGGCCCGTTTTACAAATCCAGGGTGACAATTGTCCACACATTTGGACTGAGGCAGAGACTAAGCAGAAAAACAACATTCATTCCAAAATATCTGCCAAATTTTTATTTATTAGATTGATTGATTAAAATAAAATGAAAATGTGCTTAAGAAAGACACTTCTGAGCAATAGATCAGGAAAACATAAAATATCGTAAAGCCACTCCCCTTTGAAAATAATCCAAATCCTTCTTCCAGTTAAGATATAAAGAAAAAATCCCTCACAAACTAGGGCTGCCAAATTCAAATGAAGTATTATTTAGTTATATCTGTACATTTATATTTTCAATTCACACATCTGCCACGCTGGTGAAATAAGACTAAACATTACTGCCTAGTTTCTAGAACTATAGTGAGGATGAGTGGAGGTGAAATCATGAGAACATGTCACTTAAAAAGGGTGAGCCAGGCATGTTTTCCTGCAGCCCATGGGACATGAGAATGAACCCTGTGTGGGAAAGGGATATTTCTAAGGCCAAGTGAGGGATTCAAGACAAGGTCCTTTCCATTGAAGAATTAGAGTTTTGTTGTTAGTCGCTACTCGTGTCCAACTTTTTCAGCCCCCAAGAACCAAAGCACTCTGGGACCCACTGTCCTATATTGCCTCTCAAAATTAGAGCTACAATTAGATGACATGGAAAGACAGACCCACGTTTATTTACTACTTAAATTTGGAGGATTCTTTCTTTCAGTGGAAGATTTAAGGTAGCTGACAATCAAAATGAACAATTCTTTCAAGGGGTTTTTAGATGGATTACAAGCCAAAGGTCAAATATAAGTAGCATTTCATTACAAATTGACCCACATTGTCTCATTATTTCAAGAGTCAAGAAAGTTTTTGGAGAGGGTCAAAGTCATATTCTGTCCTTCATTTTTCTAGTTTAAGGCATTATCTCATATCGGACAAGTCATTTTGGTTCCACATTGATTGAACACCTTGGATGATCTTCCTAGCAGCAGGAGGCCTATCCCAGTGGGGTGAAACAAAGGCATGAATTACTGTGGTCAGATATGGGCTGTTAAAAAATATCTGAGCCTGCTCTTCCAGGGACTCTAACACCAACCATATAGACCGAGAAAAGTTGCCAATATTTTCAATACCTTGTTCAGCAACTTTAGCCGTGAAAGAGCATCTTGGTCGATAATAAGCCTCTGTCTTTCAAAACTGCCCAGTTGCTCTTTGATGGGATCCTCATTGGGGAAAGGTAACCAACTTATGATATTCAGATCTGCTGCTACATTTCCACTTTGTTCCAAATACAGTTTCTCCCAGGAAAAATTGCAAAACTCATTCTTCTCCAGAAAGGGATGGAACTAGAATTAAAACATCCAGGAATTTTAAAAGCAACTTGAAATATCCTAAAAGGAGGAGCCATTTTAAAGCTGAGCTAGTGGACAACATCTGTCAGCTGTGGCTAGGGGGACCTTTGCACAGGTTCGCCTGGTGCACCAATTGAGATCCTACTTGGATCAGGTGGCTCTCCTCACAGTCACTCATGCCCTTGTCACCTCATGGTTAGCTAATTGCAATGCACTCTACATGGGGCTACCCTTGAAAATTGTTTGGAGACTACAGTTGGTCCAGAACGCAGTTGTGCGAGCTGTCGTGGGTGCACCTTGGTACACCCACATTACACCAATTCTCCGCGAGCTGGACTGGCTCCCTATTGGTCTCTGGTCACAATTCAAAGTGTTGGTTATTACCTTTAAAGCCCTACATGGCTCAGGGCCAGGTTATCTTTGAGACAGCCTTCTACCGCATAGCTCCCAGCGACCGGTAAGATCCCACAGAGTTGGTTTCCTCTGGGTCCCGTCAGCTAAACAGTGCTGGCTGGCAGACCTGTGGGGGAGGGCCTTCTCGGTGGCTGCCCCAGCTCTCTGGAACCAGTTACCTCCTGAGATCCAGACCATCCCCACCCTATTGGCCTTCTGAAAAGCGGTGAAGACCTGGCTTTTCCGACAAGCCTGGGGTCGTTGATCTCGCTGTTGCGATCTGGCGAGATCCGGCCATGAATGGTGTGAATGGGTTTTAATTGGTTTTAATGTTTTAATTTTTAATGTTTTTATATATGGTTTTTAAATGCATTGTAAGCCAACTTGAGACTTCGGAGAAAGGTGGCATACAAGTTGAATTAATAATAATAATAATAATAATAATAATAATAATAATAATAATAATAATAATAATAATAATTTTATTTATATACCGCCCATTCTCCCGAAGGACTCAGGGTGGTGTACAGCCAAAATTAAAATACAAATATACAAATATACAATATCCTAGTTAAAATTAATTAAAATCATTAAATAGTTTTGGCCGAATTTTAAAACCCAAAATTAAAACCCAATTTAAAATCATTCAATTTGACAGCCCCACCTGTCAGAACAGTAGGGTTTTGAGGGCACAGCGAAAAACCCAGAGATCACAGATGTTACGAATATCCGGGAGCAATTCATTCCAGAGGGCAGGAGCTCCCACAGAGAAGGCTCTCCTCCTGGGTGTCGCCAGTCGACATAAATCGGCTGATGGCACCCTAAGGAGTCCCTCTCTGTGGGAGCGAACTGGTCGGTGGGAGGCTGTTGGTGGCAGAAGGCGGTCTCATAGATATCATGGTCCTATGCCATGGAGCGCTTTAAAGGTGGTGACCAACACCTTGAATTGCACTCGTAAGACCACTGGGAGCCAGTGCAGCTCGCACAGGTGAGGTGTTACATGGGCGTAATGAGATGAGCCCATAACCACCCGCGCGGCCGCATTCTGGACCAGTTGGAGCCTCCGAGTGCTCTTCAAGGGGAGCCCCATGTAGAGAGCATTACAATAGTCCAGACGGGAGGTGACCAGGGCGTGAGTGACCGTGCGCAAGGCGTCCCGGTCCAGAAAGGGACGCAACTGGTGGATCAGGCAAACCTGATAAAAAGCCCCCCTGGCTATGGCCATCATATGCTCTCTTAAAGATAGCCGTTAGTCCAGGAAGACACCCAGATTGCGAGCCCTCTCTGTGGGGGGCAGAGATTCACCCCCAATAGTCAGCGATGGCACCAGCTGACTATATTGGGACGCCGGGAGCCACAGCCACTCAGTCTTGGAAGGGTTTAGCTTGAGCCTATTTTTCCCCATCCAGACCCGCACGGCCTCCAGGCAGCAGAACATCACATCAAGGGCATCATTGGGGTGGTGTGGGGTGGAGATGTACAGCTGGGTGTCATCAGCGTACTGGTGGACTCTCACCCCAAAACCACGGATGATCTCACCCAGCGGCTTCACATAAATGTTGAACAGAAGGGGCGAGAGGACCCTTATCAAGAGATGTTCAGTCCCCACTTCACTATTTGCCTAAATAGCAATAGCACCTAGACTTATAAACCACTTCACAGTGCTTTTACAGCCCTCTCGAAGTGGTTTATAGAATCAGCAAATTGCCCCCAACAACCTTAAGCTGGTCAGGATCAAACTCTTGGCAGTGAGGAGTGAGTTAGCCAGCAATATTTGCCTTGTAACCTCTGCACCACCATGGCTAAATGCAAAGACTGAGCAGCCATCAGTCTGAAATGCTTTAATTTAATTCCTGCAGTGAGCAGGGATTAGGCTAAATGCTCCCAGGTTTAGCTGAAATTTATGAATATAAAATTCTATCATGCTCACTTCCAGTGGTGACATCAGCGTGTCTGGAACGAGAGAATGGGGCTCCGTTCTTGTAGTTCCAATATTCCCAACCAGGAAGCCGAATTAGGCACTATTGATCCCGGAGAGAACAATAGAAAAAAGTGGGGTCTTCAAGGACCTGGGGGGGAGGGGAGCAGGTTCAGGAGGTTCAGGAGAAACCTCTTAATTCCGGTGGCGAAAAAAACAGCCATTTTGGCTGGCCCGAAGCACTGACAGCCAAGGGGTAGGAAGCGAAAAGTGAACCAACAGATCGCAACAGTACGAGAAGCCGGGGCAAAAAAGAAAACAAGTGAGGTACAGTTATATAGTGGAAGAAGAGAGCAGAGAGATCGAGCCTCCAAAACAAGCAGCAGAACAGCAGCCAGATAAACGTGATGATGAAAAGGGAGAGGAGCAGAAGAAGGAGGAACTTTGACAGGTAGTGACTGTGCGAAAGGAGAAAGAGTGGCGGAGATGAGGAAGAAGACTCCAACGGATATATTTGGATTTTAACGTGAAAGAGGTGTGGATTACAAAATAAAGACTTGCTGGAAGACGGTGCTTTGGACTAGGATTGTGAGATTGACAGAAGCCATTAAAGATTGGAGAGAGATAGCGAGCAGTGGAACCAGAGTGGTGATTGGAGAAGTGGTGAGTTTAACCGAACAATAGACAGAATAGACTTGGAAAATAATGAATTTTGAACTTGTTATTTAAAAGTGTTGAATCTGGGCATTTGGATATTTGGACACTCCTGGAGAGTGACATTAAAAACTATACTTCAAGAGAGTTGGAAAAAAGGAATGTACAGATGACTGAGCAGAAAATGATGCGAGAGTGAAAGAGGATTGTATGGAAGAAGAATAATGAAATATTTATTTATTTATTTTCAAATTTCTATACCACCCTTCTCCTTTCGGACTCAGGGCAGTGAACAGCCAAAATAAAACATTTGTACACAAAAGTTAAAATAGTTTTAAAATAATTAAATAAGATTTGGCCCAAAATTTAAAACATTTCAATTAAAATCAATATCAAAATTTTAAAAACCAACCATAAAATTCAGGACAGCCTGGCTAACTGAAAAAAAATAGGTTTTAAGGGCCCGACGAAAAGTCCGGAGGTCTGGGATCACTCGTATCTCTGGGGGTAGATTGTTCCAGAGGGTAGGTGCTACCACAGAGAAGGCTCTCCCCCCTGGGGGTCGCCAGCCGAAATTGCCTGGCCGACGGCACCCTGAGGAGGCCCTCTCTGTGGGAGCAAACTGGCCGGTGGGAGGCAATTGGTGGCAGAAGGCAGTCCTGTAAGTACCCCGGCCCTAAGCCATGGAGCGCTTTAAAGGTGATCAACAACACCTTGAAGCACACCCGGAAGTCCACCGGGAGCCAATGCAGCTCGTGCAGGAGAGGAGTCACATGGGAGCGCCCCGTCGCTCCCATAATCCCCTGCGTGGCCGCATTCTACACCAGTTGGAGCCTCCGGGTGAACCCCAAGGGGAGCCCCATGTAGAGAGCGTTACAACAGTCCAGACGAGAAGTGACGAGTGCTTGAGTGACCGTGCGTAGGGAGTCCCGATCTAGAAAGGGGCGCAACTGGCATATCAGGCGAACCTGATAGAAGGCCCCCCTGCCCACGGCCGTCATATGCTCTTCTAAAGACAGCCGTGCATCCAGGAGGACACCCAAGTTGTGGGCCCTTTTCGTGGGGGCCAATGATTCGCCCCCAATAACCAGCAATGGCACCAGCTGGCTATACCGGGACACCGGCAGCCACAGCCACTCGGTCTTGGAAGGGTTGAATCGAAGCCTGTTTCTCCCCATCCAGACCCGCACAGCCTCCAGATACTGGGACATCACTTCCAAAGCATCGTTGGGATGGTCTGGGGTGGAGATGTACAGCTGAGTATCATCAGCGTACTGATGGAATTCCACCCCAAAACCACGGATGATCTCACCCAGCAGCTTCACATAAATGTTGAACAGGAGGGGCGAGAGGACCGACCCTTGTGGCACCCCACAAACAAGGTGCCTCGGGGTCAACCGCTGCCCCCCTGTCAACACAGATTGTGACCGGTTGGAGAGATAGGAGGAGAACCACTGCCGGACGGTGCCCCCCACTCCCAATCCCTCCAGCCAGCGCAACATGATACCATGGTCGATGGTATCAAAAGCTGCTGAGAGATCTAACAGGACCAGGATAGAGGAATAACCACTACCCTGAGCCCTCCAGAGCTCATCCACCAACGTGACCAATGCCGTTTCCGTGCTGTACCCAGGTCTGAAACCGGACTGGAACGGATCTAAATAGACAGCTTCATCCAGGTATTGGGGAATTTCAAAAGGGACCATATGAATTAGATAAAATTCTACAGGGAACGGACGACAAATTGATAAAAAAAACTTATAATTATTTATTAGGATACAAATTAGAAGAAGAAGTGGTTAAAGAAAATATGATAATTTGGGTGAAAAATATCGGATACAATATTGAATTAGAAAAATGGGAGAAATTATGGAATATAAATTATAAACTAACAATGTCTGCACCCTATAAATAAAACATGTACAAAATGTTTTATAGGTGGCACCTTCCATCTGCCAGATTGGCAAAGATGTTCCCAAACACTCCTCCACTATGCTGGAAATGCAAACACCAAAAAGGAACCTATTACCACATGTGGTGGTCCTGTCAGAAAGCAAAACAATTTTGGCAAATAATTAGAATACAAATAGAAGAAATTATAAACCAACAAATAGAAATGGGGCCAGAAACCTTATTGGGAATAATTACCGGACAATATGAAAAAGAAATAAGATATTTAATTATTCACATACTGACAGCAGCACGAATAGTTTTCGCTCAAAATTAGAAAAACAATGATATACCATCAGAGGATAAGGTGACTAGCAAAATTATGGAATCTGCGGAAATGGACAAGCTTACAAAAGAGATACAAGAAAAAGATGAAACAGATTACTACTTAGTATGGGAGAAATGGTATAAATGGTTGGAGGAGAAAAAGGAAAAAAGATATGGAAATAAATGAGAAGATATAAATTGTGGATAGGAAATTAAGTATCAATTTATGTTAATAGTAAATTAAATATGTAGATTAAGAGAACACATATAGATGATATATTAGGAATATATATATATATATATAAGGGATATGTTAAAATAAGAAAGAGAAAATGTATAAATGTGAATATAGACTACCAATGCAACAAGTTGAAAAGATGATGTAAAGATGGATCTTTGTTTATGTGTTTTATTGTTGTTTGTTTGTTTGTATTAAAAAATGTTTAATAAATAAATAAATAAATAAAATTCTATCATGCTAATTACAAACCCATAAGTACAGGAATTTATTTACAATGTATACATTTTAAATATTTTTATAATAGGAGTGTTTAATATCAAAATATAATTGTCACAGTGCCTATTTTTTGGAACATAATCTTGTGAACTAAATCTGGCCTCATCTTGGCCAAACCTTTGGTGTTTGGAAGAACAAGGAAGTTGAAATAGTTCCACTACATCAACTGGATTTTTTTCTAAATAGGAACTAGGTTTGATGGATCCTTGTCAGGACCCCATACCTGCCATGGCTCTAGCCTTACAGCCCCCAATCTCTCTTTCTTCTCTGTTTTTCTCCTCCTAGATATTGAGGAATATGCAACATTCAAGACATGGGCCAGAGTCTTAACAATACTATAAAAACGGTGGTAATTTTTTATCTGAATTCTGTTCTTTTTCTCTTGCATGTCCAGTGGTGCTATCTGGGTGCATCGTCTCCGGCCCTTGACAGAAAGGACATGCTTTGAAAAAGAACAGTGAAAAGACTGGTCTTCAAATTTGGAATCCTTAAAAAGATTGGGTTGAAAGGCATCATCATTTGGCCATTTTCTTTCCTGAAAAGCAAAGTTCCAAATGCTATGAATATATTTGTAAAGTGGATGCCCTTTTATTGTCACTTTCTCCACGATTGTGGTGATCCAGACTTTCCCTTCAATAGGTCCTGGCAAACCTTCAATTGTTAAATGGATATGGCGACCTCTATCTACAAGGGAAGCAAATTCTATGAAGTGAACAAAGACATTGACTTTTCTCCACTTAGAGATGGCACGTCTGAGAGGTTCTGTAGGTCTAGTCATAGAGAATTGTTGTGAGATAACTACACAAATTCCATTTCTGACAAGCATAGCAGTGAAAGTTCTCATGAAATTCTCTCCCTCCTCTGTGTCTGGTGCAAAGAGACCAATCAAAGTCCATCTGAAATGGAGGAGGAGTTGGACAATTCCTGGATATTGGATCCCATTTTTTGGAAGCATCTGATGGGAAAAAGGCATTTGACTTTTATCACTCTGAGCCTCTGAAACAATTCCATAACTGATCTGAAGAAGCAATGAAGAATGGTGTATTATGGTTAGATCAGATCAAGTCCAAAATGTAGGCTTTTAACATATCCAGTGCGGTTCTCACGAACATGTTGGAGTAGTCCAGCAGTCACCAATTGGTTGTTCACGGACCACTGGTGGTCTGCGAGAAAATGTTGGTGGTCTGCAGAAAAATTATTTCCACTTTTTATATTGCACTAAATACTATTTATCTTTTGAAAAAAAATCATATTAGTGGTCCACAGGATTTAAAATTATGAATTTGGTGGTCCCTGAGGTCCAAAAGGTTGGTGACACCTGGAACAGTCTAATGTTCCTAACTCTTAAGCCAAATCAAGATAAAGAATACAAAATGCAGGATACTAGGAAGATTGAATATAATTGTCTAATCTGGGGTCTAAGATACTGCTCTTTCTCTTTTCTAATAAAATTGATATTCAGATAATAGATGTGCTATGTCTTCTATCTCTAGAGCACTACAAATGCAAATCAGTTCATTTTAGAGATTTGCTTAAATGTTCCCTATTTAACATTCTGTCCAGCTGCTCAAATCTTGCTCGAGTAAAGATTTATGCCTCTTATGGATCCTAATCCCTAGCCATGACAATGGCCATAGTGTAAAGCAGTTCATGATTTCCATAGAAAAGATATGATTGAATCTATTACCCACCCACCAACAACCTGCTCACTTTGCCAGATAGAGAAAAAAAAAAAAACCTGTGGGACTTTGTAGGGGCCTACTAATGTTGATATCTGAATGGAGATGTCATCAGGAGATCCATCAAAAACAGCCATCAGGTTGTCCTTCTTTCCACAGCTGTAGTTGGGAACATTGGCTTCTCCAGTTGAGAGCATGTCTAGCAAGGCATCTGAAGTGCCAAGGGTGCTCAAATAATTGTCATGGATGTTGTAGCCAAGTGTGAGATTGTACAAAAGATGAGAATTCTTGTTGACTTGTTGAATGGCAAAAATGAAGTGTAAGATTCTTGCTGGGTAATTAAATGAACTACTGTAAAAAAAATGTTCATCATAGCATCATCTCTAACAACAACAACAAAATATATTTTCATTTATGCCTCTTTTTCTCCACAAACCCATTCAGTCTTAAGCCAAAAGTGTCCAACATAAGAATACAATTATAGTCACCCATCACCGTTTAATTGTTATGAGTGTTGAGAAGGTGGGATGCAGATTTAATATTTAAAATATATCATTATTTGCAATAGTGCTCATTTTTAATTTGTGCAATGACCAAGATTCAAAGTCATTTAATCATTAAAATAGAACCATCAGTAAAGAGGATTTATAAATAATCCAGAAAAGCCATTCTAAAAACAAGCCATCCTCTATTCCATACCAGGGTCAGGCATTGAATATCAATGAATGGTTATAAAAATAGGAAAATGGGTTGGGCAGAGGCAACTATCAACTTTTCAATAAGCTAATTATGATTGACTCAGGATTGATATTGTACGAGAGGGGAAAATAATTTGGACTTTGGGGGATGGGGTTGTTCCAGCTAAATGATGCAAGAAATTAAACAGGTCCTGCAATATAGGAGCAACTGAAAGAAAAGAAGAAGAGTGTTAGGACTGCAAATGGAAGGAAGGCAACTCCATCACACTGAATGACTTACGAGGGAGATTGAATATAAGGAGCTGTGTTGAAAGACAGCATTATTTGGGATATTATTGTGGCAGTGGAGACTATACTAATGAGGTGGTCTCCTGGCCTGTAATAGCTCCGTAGTTTTCTTCCCTCATGTTCCTTCAAACTCAGTAGGCACTTCACTCTCATCTTCCCAGAGACTGGCTGGGACATCAGAAGCAGCAGAAGCAGAAGGAGGAGGTCCATAATTCATGGGGCTGAATCAATCCCCTTCCTGTTTCTAAGGAAGGACAAGAGAGTTCGAATAATTCAAAGCACTGTCACAAGATGGAAATGAGACTGACTTTCTTGACTGGGAGAGAGATAAACAGAACTTCACCTAGAAAGGAGAAAAAGGAAAGGTACATTCAAGAAGCACAGTCCCTGAATGTCCCAAAATTTGTGCCACATGGAGTTTGACCTGAGACATGTATCCTTTTCTCATGCAAGATTCCTTTCTAGTTGCTTCAATCTGACGTTTACCTCAAAGGCAATCACTGGAGAAATATCAGGAGAGATCTCACAGACCAGGATTTTAATAATTACCGTAAGAAGCAACATCTCCTCTGGGAATCCTGAACTACCTCTGGGCCTCCACGTGCAGAGGAGAAACTGGAGAAAAGTATAGTAAAAAATCATAGATATATCCCTAGAGGGCACTGGTCTGTATCACAAATTGGAAGTGATTTTAAAATTGCTCATGCGATAATGAAATTTCATTTGCCTTAGAGATATCAACTTTGGGGTGATCTTTGAGACAAAGGGTCTGGAAATAGATAATCGGCCAACTGTATTATTGGGTAAATATGGAATTTGTTATGGGGATCGACTTTTTTTCTTTATACTTGCCCTTCAGTATTCATGTAAGACACCGAGAACCAGGGTTGAAATGCTCCCGGTTCAGACCGGATCACCCGATCCAGTAGTAATGTTGGTGGGTGGTTCGATGAACTGGTAGCAAAAATCCCTGCCTCCCCCACCCCATGCCCAGCTAAGCCGCGCAATCATCAGAGGCTTTTTTTTTATTTTTAAAAGCATTTTTTTCTACAACCTCTTCAGCCGAAAAAATGCTTTTAAATGTAAAAAAAAAAAAAGCCTCTGATGATCGCATGGCTCAGCTGGGATCGTCAGAGGCTTTTAGAAGAAAAAAAAAGCCTCTGATGATCAGGCAACTCAGCTGGGATCATCAGAGCCTTTTAAAAGCATTTTTTTTACAACCTCTTCGGCTGAAGAGGTCATAGAAAAAAATGTTTTTAAAACAAAAAAAAGCCTCTGACGATCAGGAAATTAAGCTGGGATCTTCAGAGGCTTTTAAAAGAAAAAAAACCTCTCTGGCCAAAAAAAATGATTTTAAAAGCCTCTGATAATCCCGGCTGAGTTGCCTGATTGTCAGAGGCTTTTAAAAGCATTTTTTACAATATCTTCGGCCGAAGAGGTTGTAGAAAAAATGGTTTTAAAAGTAAAAAAAATAAATTGGCCATGCCCACTCAGTCACATTAACCCCACCAAGCCACGCCCACAGAACCGGTAGCAACAAATTTCACTATTGCCAAGAACCTTTATACTTTGAAGTGTCTTTGTTTACTAAACAAACAGCAGGCAGTATGATGTCCCCCTTGGACCACTCCCCAGATTCTTCCTCAGAGATCAGCTCAAGGGAGGATGAGCTCATTCCTGGCCAGTCAGGAACCGGGTTAGTTAATGGCTCTGGACACCTGTCCAAAAGAGTTTTAGGCTTTCCCCAGTTTCAGCTGGGAAAAGTTTTCCAAAAACGATTCTAAAATCACCTCTTTGCTGCATATTACAAAAGATTACAAAAAATAAAATTTTTACAAAGTGGAAAAGATGTGATGTTCTTTCTTTTTAAATGGACTGAAGAGAATCCCACCCACTGACTGGTAAACTTGTTTCAAACATATGTCTGTTTATTTATTCAGTCAGTCAGTCCTATACGATAATAAAATCTCATTTCTTATCTTGTCCTTCCCTAGTTTCATGACAATTTAAATGATTAATTCAAACAGGTAGTGACCAAGGCATGATGAAGGCTCCGAGTACAGGAAAGGGCACAGTTGGTGCACAAGAATCTGATTGAAGACTTTTCTAGTCATGGACGCCAATTGCACAACAAACTGTAGCCATGAATCTAGGGGGACCCACAATGCATTCATCACCTCCATCCACGGGAATACCACCATATCCAGAGAATCTGTTATGTTCCCCCCAGCAACACATGGGGTGGAAGCGCTTCTGATTGGTTGAACTCGCCAGCACACAGTCGATGGGAAATGGATGCTCTCTGATTGGCCCGCTATTTGACAGCTCAGCTATATAAGAGCTGTCAAAGGAAAAGAAGCCAGCTCGCTCACACATTGTTAGCACAGAGTCCACCATTAGCTTATTACTGTTAGCAATAAAGTTTTGTTAAACTGTTATCCTGTCTTTCCTCCTTCCTTGCCTGCCCAGTTCTATAAACATTGGCGATGAAGGTGGGATACAGGAGGAGGCAACAAGTATAAGCAAAGTCACTAACAAAAGAGCGGTCACTAAGAGCTGACTGAGGCAACGAGACATTGCACAACGAAATACCTGGGCACTCCCTCAGAGAGGAGATGGCAACCCTGTCTACTTTCACGCAGTTTAACCAGCCAACGAAAACTTGGGACTCCTTTTTGGATCATATTAATTGTTTTATGGCAGCCAACGATTAGAAGGGGCTACCGGGGGAACGTAAGCAAGCTGTTTTCCTCAGTATTTGTGGCCATGATGTGTTTGAAACAGCTAGGGCTCATTTATTTATTTATTTATTTATTTATTTATTTATTTATTTATTTATTATTCAAATTTCTATACCGCCCTTCTCCTTTCGGACTCAGGGCAGTGAATAGCCAAGATAAAAACATCTATACAAACATCACAGTTAAAAAATAAAGTTAAAATAATTTATAAATTTGGCCCATAATTTAAAACTTATCAATTAAAATCAATATTAAAATTTTAAAACTAACCCTAAAATCAAGACAGACCCGCTAACTGAAAAAAATAAGTTTTTAGGGCCCGACGAAAAATCCGAAGGTCGGAGATCACTCGTATCTCTGGGGGTAGATTGTTCCATAGGGTAGGTGCCACCACAGAGAAGGCTCTCCTCCTGGGGGTCGTCAGCCGGCATTGTCTGGCCGACGCCACCCTGAGGAGGCCCTCTCTGTGGGAGCGAACCAGCCGGTGGGAGGCTATTGGTGGCAGAAGGCGGTCCCGTAAGTACCCTGGCCCTAAGCCATGGAGCGCATTAAAGGTGATCACCAACACCTTGAAGTGCACCCAGAAGTCCACCGGAAGCCAATGCAGCTCGCGCAGGAGAGGAGTCACATGGGAGCGCCCCGTCGCTCCCATAATCCCCCGCGCAGCCACATTCTGCACCAGTTGGAGCCTCCAGGTGTACCCCAAGGGGAGTCCCATGTAGAGAGCGTTACAATAGTCCAGATGAGAAGGCACCTCAGAAGGTCCCAGATGTTTTGTGGGAAATTCTGCTAGCAAAGTTGAGGGGGCATTATGCTCCTATGCCCCCAAGAATAGCTAGGAGCCATGCTTTTAGACAAATATGCAGCATTAGAATAACTTTATTGTCACTTTGAACGTACACTAATCGGCATACTGCTGGCTCTTTCTAAAATCTACAATGATCTCCTTTGTTTTTATTAACATTTAGAATCAGGTTAGTTTTATTGCACCAGTCCACTACAGCCTTCACCTCTTTCCTATAAGCATCTTCATTGTCATCCCAGATAAGACCCACCACTGCCGTGTCATCCTCATACTTCCCAATATGCTTTGCAGGAGATTTAGCACAGCAGTCGTGGGTTATCAAGGTGAACAGTCGTGGACTCAAAACACAAATCTGCAGGGAACCTGGACTCAAGAAGATGGAGTTGGAAACTTTTCTTCCAACTCGCACCCACTGGGGCCTATCAATAAGAAAATCCAATATCCAATTGCACAAAGGTGTGTTAAATACTAATAGGCCTGTTTTGTTCACCAACTGCTGAGGAATTATTGTGTTGAACGCCAAACTAAAATCAACAAAGAGGCATTCTCACATGAGTATTCTTCTCCTCCAGGTGCGCCAAGCTAAGATGAAACATGCAGGAAAGTGCATCATCTATAGAGCGCTTCGTCGAATAGGCAAACTGTAATGAGTCAAATATAGGGGGAAGGCATGAAACCATATAGTCCTTTACCAATCTAGTAATTTCTTCTCTGGGGTTCCTGAGTTTTTTAGGGCCCTATGTGCAGAGGTCTATGGAGGTTCTCATTCATCCAGATCATGGTTGTCCCAAAGGTGCTTTTATTTCAAAGGCATCTGAACTTTCAAATTTTTCTTTAAGACATTTTGCTTCTCATCCAAGAAGCTTCATCAGAGGCAGAGTAAGATTTGGGGGTTGTGGAGTCATTACTGCATTTCTTTATGAACTAATTGCCTCGTGGACCTCACTACCTCTTGATGTCCTGTACCCAATCACACACTTGCTGTTGCCCAGGCCTAATCATTTCACTTACTTCTGTTCTCAATCCCTTGTATGCATACATTTACATAATATAAAAAGGAGGGAATCCTCCCTTCTTTAGGCCCATCCTTTTGCCCTGAATATCAATAAGAAAAAAATGTGCTTCGACAGAAAGGTCTCCTGGTCTCTGGTTCAAATGTATCTTTAGAAAATCCACACACACACAACCATAGCATCCATGCATATCCACACGCTTTCCCATACACTGGACAGCAAAAGGAAAGGGGGAAAACACATCTATTATAACTGGGAGTCCATTTCTACCACATAAAGAAATGACTCATTTTTTTTTAAATTTAATTTAAAAAACATTAAAGTATCAAACACCATTTAGTACATTTATTAACTGAGATTTCTGGGAAACACATGAGTGGTGCGGTGGCCTGGAGGTGGAGCTCTCGGCTCACAATCAAGAGGCCGTGAGTTTGATCCTAGGTAGAGGCAGATATTTCTCTCTCTTGGCACAACGAGAATAGATCTGCTGAACAAATCTCCGAATTGGCGTCTGGAAGGGCATCCGCCCAGTAAACACTCTGCTAGCTCCATTCAGTTGCTCAGACTCCACCTCATGAGGGATTATGGGGTCATTTAATGAAGAGGATGATGATTTCTGGGAAACACATACACAGAACTCAATTTTCTATTTTATTTTGACATCATACGTTCTTTTGTATTCAGATCTGGTCTTAGAAAAATAATGTAACATTTGGGGAGAAAAATTAATAGCAACAGGCTGGCACTGGAAGCCAACATGGAGAAGACTTGCACGGCAACCATATACTTCCCCTTGGTACTCAGGTAGGTGGGTACAAAGGATATCCAGACACTGCAGAAGACCATCATGCTGAAGGTGATCAGTTTAGCTTCATTGAAGGCCCCCGGGAGATTCCTGGCCAGGAAGGCCATTGTGAAGCAGATGACAGACAGGAAACCCATGTAGCCAAGAGCAAGGTAGAACATGGCAACAGAGCCTTCATTACATTGCAGGATGACCTGAGAAGACTCTGAGTACATGTCCGACTCTGGGAATGGGGGAGAGGTGCCTAACCAGATGCTGCAGATGACAACTTGGACCCCAGAGCAAGAAAGTATGATAGAGTTGGCCAAGCTCTTCCCTAGCCATCTTTGCACTTTACTCCCTGGTTTTGTGGCCAAGAAGGCTAACACCACCATGACAGTTTTGGCCAAGACAGTAGAAATGGCAACTGTAAAAATGTTGCTGAATGCTGTTTGCTGGACAAGGCACGTGGTTACTCTTGGCTGGCCAATGAATAAGAATGAGGTCAAGAATGAAAACAGGAGGGAGATGAGGAGGATGCAGGAGAGATCACGATTGCTGGCTTTGACCATGGGAGTTTCTTGAAATTTAATGAATACTACGAAGATGAAACCTGTTGCAAAAACCAGTAACAAGGCAAGGGAAGCTAGGATGATCCCCAGTATTTCTTGGTAGGATAGGAAAGTTTCAATCTTAGGTATACAGCCATCTCGATTGATGCTTGGATGCTGACCCACTGGGCATTTCGTGCATTTTTCAGCATCTGAAAAGAACAAGATTAACATCTACCATAAAGCAGATTCTTCCCTCACATGCAGAGTTGGAAGAAAACTAACGATAATGTCGAAGAATGTGTGTGTCAGCCCTGGAGCCATTTTCCCCCTCCACCTTCAGGACTGCCACAACGGAGATGAGTCAAGCTGTGGGAACAGGAGGGCGGAGGTAGAGATAGCTGGGGGATGGTATATTAGTATAGTATATTAGGAATATGACATGCCTAATAAATCTATACTTTGAGGAACTTGCCTGCCTGGGAGTTTTGATTCCGTTGAGTGTGTTACTTGGAACCCTGACAGTGTGTAGAGAAAGGAAGTATGCAGCAGTAGCTAGCAAGTTTAAGCAATCTATTGCAGAGGAGAGGAGAGGAGAGGAGAGGAGAGGAGAGGAGAGGAGAGGAGAGGAGAGCATCTTTCTGTAGAGACACCAAGAAAAAATGCCAGAGGTTCACCAATAAATAAGAAAAAGAAAAAAAATGCCATTTCTCTTCTAATTCCAATTCTTAATTGATCTGCTGTTTTTGATATCCTGCTCCCTATTTAAATTACCAGACTATTTCTTTTAACTCCCTATAAATTATACATATTAAAAGAAGTTATTTTTTTAAAGTCAACTTTAAAAATGCCTTTCAAAACATGCTTTCATGAGCCAGTCAGAGGCCATGGTCTTCCCAAAAGTGTGCCTCTTTTTCCTGCTATCACTCACCTTCCATGGTGGAGATGGTTCCTTCTGGACAAGGGAGACAATGGTAGCAACAGATGGGTTTCCCTTCCAAAACCACCTTCATGAATCCAGGATGACAGCTTTCCACACACCTGGAAGTTGGTAGGGTCTGAGGAATGAAAGGAAGTACATCCAGAAAAATCAATATTTAGACCAACTGAATATCTCATAAAGATGATATTTGGACTGTTGAGAACCTGATCAGCTGACATGAAAACTCAAAAGCAACAAAAGAAAATACACACATTCCCCAAAATTGTAATCCTGTTTTTGCCACATTTAGTAGAATAAAATAAATATTAATCCCAGAGTGTCAGCATTTCTACCTGTCCAACATTCCTCTGGTCAATGGTAACTTTAAAATCCTGCGTTGTCTGTTTTTCTAGACTTCCAGTTTTCATTCTCTTAACAGATTTGTTTGGAAAAACAATCCAGTTCAAAATGTCCAGGTCAGCCGTCAGATCTCCTTTCTCATCCAAATATATCCCAGCTATGGAATTATTGTGAAACTGAGGGCTTTGAAGGAAAGGGTGAAGCTGGAAAGGAAAGGGAAAGAAAAGTTTAGAAAGGACATTTGTTTGTTTGTTTATATGTATGTATCCTGCTTTTATTACATTTACAGATAATTCAAGGTGGCCAATTTATGCAACACACCTTCCTCCTCCTACTTTCCCCACAACAACATCCCTGTGAGGTGAGTTGGGCTGAGAGAGAGTGACTGACCCAAGGACAGCAAGCCGGCTTTCATAGCTAAGCTGGGAGTGGAACCTTTTGGTCTATGTTGGGGAGTATCTGAACATTTCTCTCTCTCTCTTTCAAAAACCAGATTTTATTTTCAGTTTCAAACTTGGTTAGGAGAGTATCAATAAACATAAGAATAATAACAGTTGCTTATATCATCAGATACTAAGCATCTGGGGATGCAGATAATTAACAATCTGAACTGGTCTCTCCACACATCATCCTTAGTGAAGTGTGCAAACCAGCATCTGCATTTCCAGCGTTGGATGAGGAGAGCACATCTTTCTTCTTCTGTCCTGAACACTTTTTACAGAAGAATGATTGAGAGAACTTTAACAAACTGCAACACTGTTTAGTTTGATGGCAGCAGTGCCTCAGATAGAAAGCCCATACAGAGAGTGGTAAGGACAGTCGAGAAGATTATAGGAAGCTTGCTTCCTGTTATTCAGGATACTGCTTACTTATAAGCGCTATGTGCTTAGAGCTCAAAGCATTGTTAGAGACTCCACACACCCATTTTATGGTCTGTTTCTGTTGCTCCCCTCTGGGAGGAGGTTTCAAAGTATTTCTAGCAGGACTACCAGATTCTGTAACAGCTTTGTTCCCTATGCCATCTGTCTGGTAAACTCGCAAGATTCGTTTTTCTTGCCATGAACATGTATACATCCAAAGTAGACTGTGTTGTTTCTGTGTGTCATATAATATAGGTGGATATATACATATTTATTTATTTATTTGGTCATGTTTATGTAGTCTATATTGGAGGTGGTGACCCTTTGAGAGCTGTATGCAACGAAATTTCATTTTAATGTATGCCGATTAGTGTACATTCAAAGTGACAATAAAAGTTAGTCTAAGTCTAATCATGTTTAAAGATGTAGATCAGATCAATGATTGTAAAAGACTAGAGTTTTGACATACGCTCATGTTTCTGAGGTAGCTTTACATTTCATACCTTCCTTTTACAGGCACATTTTGTACCTTCATTTTAATTTAAAAGAGAACTTTTGTAAAATGATGTATATTTAGTATTTAACACCTTATAAATTGTCGAAGATGTATATAGGAATTTCAAATGTATGAATAAAACAGAGTTGGGAGGGACTGTAGAGGTCTTCTAGTTGAACTCTCTGCTCAAGCAAGAAACCCTATACCGTTTCAGACAAATGGTTGTCCAACCTCTTCTTGAAAATCTCCAGCAATGGAGCATCTACAACGTCTAGAGGCAAATCCTTCCACTGATTAGTTGTTTTCAGGAAATTCCTCTTTAATTCTAGGTTGCTTCTCTCCTTGATAAGTTTCCATCCATTGCTTCTTCTCCTGCCTTCAGGTGCTTTGGAAAATAATGTATATTTGAAATGCAATTGTAAGGGAGAAAGTTTTTATCTTCTTTGGTGGACTTGTGATAAAGTGGCCAGATTCAAATTTTAATACAGAAGATTGTAACATGAATATAAAACTGAAACCAAGACTTTTCTTTAAGGACTTCTGGACAAGGAAATTGAAAAAAAAAAAAACATGGACTGCAGTAAAATGCACAAAAATGGAAATATATATTAATCATCCCAATGGAAGAACAGATGGAAAAACAGATGGATCTGTTGGGTCAAATTAACTGTTTTAGTAAAAAAAAAATCTAGTTTTGTTTCTACTTTTTGGGTTGCAGTTGGGTTGGATCTGAGTTTCAGGACAATTTAATTTTTCAGAATTAAATAGAAATACCTGCCAAGCCGTCAGTCTTGGAGCTTCTACCTTTATGCCTCTGTGCCTCACAGATCTCTTGAATGTGGAGATATGAGCTGAATTTAAGGCCCTGCCCACAGCCCAGATGGTGCTGTAAGTGAGATAACTGTCCATAGCCAGGATCCGATCCATCTCCTCTTCCCTCAGAGCCACCAGTTCTTCTTTCTGTCTGCACCGCCTCCAGACTTTCACCGAAAAGTCATCCTTAGTGGAGGAACATGTAAAGGTTTTCTTTGAAAAGTTTAATACTGAGTGAACAAAGAGACTAAAAGCATCATAGTTCGCCCATTTCGTTTTCTGTATTAGGAAGGAAAAGAGCCCACCAATGTATTTAAAGGAAGCTTTAGGAAACATCAACTCAAGACTCAGGTCCCAGTGTGCTGTGGTGATCCAGACTTTCTCTACAATAGGTCCCTGAAAATGTTGAAGTATGCATTGTAGAATAAACATTCCAAGCTGGAAGGAAATTATCTCCGAACCATAAACGGCGACATTGACTTCTCTCCACTTGTAATATTTGCTAAGGGTTAAAACTATCCGATACAGATTTAGTGGAAAGCTTTGATAGATAATTGCACAAATGCCATTCCTTAACATCAAAGAAGACATTGTCCTCATGAACCTCTCCCCCTGGTTAGTTTCTGGAGCAACAAGACCAACCATGGTCCACTTGAAATGGAGGAGAAGCTGGACCATCCCTGGGTACTGGACTCCTTCCACAGGGAGCATCGGGTAGAAGAAAGGAAACAGAGTTTTATCCCTCAGAATCTGGGAAGCCAAATTGTAACTGATCTGAAAAGAATTAACAGAATGTCAAAGTTGGAAGGGACCTTGGAAGTCTTCTACTCCAACCCTCTGCTCAGGCAGAAAACCTTCTACCATTTCAGACAAATGGTTGTCCAACCTCTTCTTAAAAACTTCCAGTGTTGGAGCATTCACAACTTCTGGAGGCAAGCAGACAGTGTTTGATTCAAAATTGCACATAAACAAAGAAGAGGGGGTCAACTTATCTACTAAAGCACCAGAAGGCAAGACGAGAAACAATGGATGGAAACTAATCAAGGAGAGAAGCAACCTCGAATTAAGGGGAAACTTCCTAACTTCCTAACCCAACAAGACAGACACAGACTTCAGAGAATAATTAGAACTGCAGAAAAAACAATTACTAGCAATCTGCCTTCCATTGAGGATCTGTATATTGCACAAGTCAAAAAGAGGGCTGACCTCTTTTTGACTCTAACCCTAACCTTAACTTACCACTTATTAATTGGACCATAAATGAATCTATAAAATAGATTGGCAAAATCTATTCTCGCCTATAATACTGCTGACGACCATTACAACATTTTCTTGCATGAAGCCAAAAGAATCATTAAATTTCACATACCAGTAATACCCCACAAAACCAGAAAAAATAAACTACCAATAACAATAAGGAAATTACAATCCAGAAAAAAATCTCTTTGGCGAAAAAACAAAACAAACTACGTAGCTAACTTCAAAAATCGCTACAAAAACTTATGCCAACAAATAAAGATTGAATGCACCAATTATCACATCAAGCAAGAAGAAAACCGTCTACGCATAAAATCCACCCATGCCTTCTATAATTTTGTAAACAACAAACTTAAAGACTCGAGATCCATCCCACCCTAAAAGGACCAAACAATGAATACTGTATTGATGAAACAGTTAAAGCCAATCTCTTTAACACGTTCTTCGGCTCAGTCTTTGTAAACAGCAACAACACATACGCAATATTTCCCAGTCATACTACAGAAAATTACAACAATTACGATGATCTTATACATATTGATTTTACAGAAGACAATGTTGAAAAGGGACTACGCAATCTAAAACCATTTCTATCTATTGAACCTGATGGACTATGTGCAGTTGCAAAACCTCTAAGCGTAATTTTTGAAAAATCTTTCAGTACCAGCACCTTGCCCTACCAATGGTCACAAGTCAGGGTCATCCCTATCTTCAAAAAGGGAGACCCTAGCCTAGTTGAAAATTACAGACCAATCACTTTATGTTGCATCACCTGCAAAGTCATGGAATCAATCATTAACCAATCTATTACCCTACACCTAGAGACAAACAACCTACTTTCTAACAAACAATTTGGCTTCAGAAAACAATTCTCCTGTAATCTACAACTACTACAGTGCAAAAACATATGGACTGCACATCTCGATCAGGGCAAAGCAATAGATGCAGTTTACATAGACTTCTGTAAAGCTTTTGATTCAGTGGTACATGACAAATTACTTCTAAAACTAAAATCTAATGGCATTTCTGGACTCCTACATAAATGGATAGCTGTCTTCCTGTCAAACAGACAAGTAGTCAAAATAGGAAGCGCTCTATCAAATCCTGTACATGTTAATAGCGGTGTTCCCCAAGGCAGTGTCTTAGGACCAACACTCTTCATACTTTACATAAATGACCTTTGTGATCATATTAAAAGCAACTGTGTTCCCTTCGCTGATGATGTTCAACACTACCAACAATGCAACTACCCTTCTAAAAGACCTTGACTATGTGTCAGATTGATCTAACAAGTGGCAACTCCAAATCTCAACCAACAAATGCTCTGTCTTGCACATTGGCAAAAAATAAATAAATCAAAACATAAAATATATATTAGATGGACATGACCTTGTAGATGACCCTCACTCTGTCAAGGACCTTAGAGTACTCATTTCTAAAGATCTAAGTGCCCGAGCCCACTGTAACAACATTGCCAAAACATTTGCTAGACCAATTCTTGAATACAGCTCATCTGTCTGGAACCCGCACTGCATATCAGACATAAATACAATCGAGAGAGTCCAGAGATATTTTACGAGAAGAATCCTCCATTCCTCTAACCGCAATAAAATACCTTATGCCACCAGACTCCAAATTTTGGGCTTAGACAACTTAGAACTACGCCGACTTCAGGTTGACCTAAGCATAGTACATATAATTATCTGCCACAATGTCCTTCCTGTCAATGACTATTTCAGCTTCAACCACAACAATACACAAGCAAATAATAGATACAAACTCAAGGTAAAAAGTTTCAAACTCAATTGCAGAAAATATGACTTCAGTAACAGAGTGGTCAATGCCTGGAATGCACTACCTGACTCTGTAGTTTCTTCCCCAAACCCCCAAAACTTTAACCTTAAACTGTCTACTGTTGACCTCACCCCATTCCTAAGAGGTCTGTAAGGGGCGTGCATAAGTGCACCAGTGTGCCTTCCATCCCTGTCCTAATATCCCTTTTTACTCTTACTCTTTTCATGTATTCAAATAATATTTATACTTTTACCTGTTATCTTATATATACTTGACAAATAAACTTATGATTATGATTATCTACAGACCCCTCGCATCCTGGACATTTGCTTTGTTCAATCAAATAGGCTGACTCTGATTCTGGGTTTTATTATTTATTATTTATTAGTTAATTTGGTTTAAAATGGGATTTTGTTGTACATGTTTTTAACTTGTGTTCGCCGCCCTGAGTCCTTCTGGAGAAGGGCAGCATATAAATACATGAAATAAATAAATAAATAAATAAATACATTAAATAAATAAATAAATAAATAAATAAATAAATAAATAAATAAATAAATAAATAAATAAATAAATAAATAAACTGTTTCAAATCCTACCCTCAAAACGACACTATAGAGCACTGCACACCGGAACAAGTAGACACAAGAACAATTTTTTCCTGAACGCCATCACTCCGCTAAACAAATAATTCTCTCAACACTGTCGAACTAGTTACTAAATCTGCATTACTATTAATCTACTCATCGTTCCTATCACCCATCTCCTCCCACTTATGACAGTATGACTGTAGCCTTGTTGCTGGTATCCTTACGATTTATATTGACTGTTTCCCTATGATTATCATTAAGTGTTGTACCTTATGATTCTTGACGAATGTATCTTTTCTTTTATGTACTCCGACAGCATATGCACCAAAACAAATTCCTTGTGTGTCCAATCACACTTGGCCAATAAAGAATTCTATTCTATTCTATTCTATTCTATTCTATTCTATTCTATTCTATTCTATTCTATTCTATTCTATTCTATTCTATTCTATTCTAACAGTGAGGACAATTAACCAGTGGAACAGAAGTTGCCTCCAGAAGTGGTTGGTGCTTCATCACTGGAGGTTTTTAAGAAAAGACTGGACAGCTACCTATCTGAAATGGCATAGAGTCTCCTGCTTGAGAAGGGAGTTGAACTAGAATACTTCCAAGGTCCCTTCCACCTCTATTCTGATTGATCTTCTAACAGTTCCTCCAAGAAAGACATACCTGAGGGATTTTGTAGGTGCCCAACAAGGTTGAAATTTGGATGGAGATGCCAGTCTCAGCCCCTTCCAGAACAGCCACCGTGTTTCTCTGCCGTCCACATCTGTAGTTGGGAACATTGGCCTCCCCGTCCGAAAGCAGATCCAGCAACGGATCTGAAGTCATTTCTATCTTGAAGAAAATTTGATAAATATTGTAACCCAGAGTGATATTAGGCAAGAGGTGGACATTCTTGTTGATCTCTTCAGTGGCAAAAAGGAAGGGCAGAAATTTCCAATAATGATTGGATGATGGACTGCAGATGCAAAAAAAAAAAAAGATGAATATAACATACAACTTTCTTTCTTGATAATTCTGTACTTTTCATCCACTCATTACATTAAAAAAACATTTATTACATTTCTTGTACATTTTTCATATGATAAATATTTGTGGCATTGGACCAAACCTACTGAGAATGGCTCAACCTGGATGATGTTTAGAAGCTTGTAAAGACCAGATTATTCTGCCAACCTCTGAGGCAGAGTGAAAATTGAGCCACATTGGATGGACATTTGTTGGATTTGTTGTTATTGTTATTGTTTCTGGGTTTGGTTTGGTTTTTTGTCTTTTCCTGTTTTGTCTTTTTTTTCTTTTAATTGTAAGCTATCTAGAGTCACACAGTCTATGAATTCCAATAAACAAACAAATATAATAGTGATAATATCCAACAACCCAACCAATATAACAGAGATGTTTTCATTTCTTTAAAATGTTTCATTGTTAGATCCCTGGCATGAACTCTTGAATGAGAATCAGAGATATTTGCAAACTCTCTGAATGACTATGTTCTTAATTGGGATGCTTGGAAACTAAGAGTAAATTTTGGTGTGGATAAACAAGAATGGCGCTATCGCATATCTGATGCAAAGAGAAAATACAGCAGTCTTCTGTGGTTGGATCAGGCCTCCTCAGAGTCCAGCTCAGCTGAGGGTTGAGGTGGAAGGGAGATGCCCCTTTGTTCCTCTCTGTTTAAACTCTAGCTCTGCTCATAGGACAGAAAGGAAATGGAATGGGGCAAACATTGTGATTGGGTTTCTAAAAATTTACTTCTCACAATGATCTTCGTCATTTGCAGTATGCAACAGAAGACAGAATTAGAAAGTAACTAAGCAAAAGGAGCAGATCAAGGAGAGAAAGCACCTGGTGTTTTTGGAGAACTGGAACTGTAGACATTCATTGGAAATGGAGTGGCTCTAATGCAGTGCAGGACTTACTCAAGGAACTTGATTGAAGGACTTTGCTCAAAGCTCAATGGTTCAAACTTAGTGTCCCTTGCAGAGATTATGCCACTAATGAAATAATCTCCTGACTTGTAGTGATTGTCTGGATCCACTTCACCCTGCTCCAGAGTCAGGAGGCATTTGGCTTTGCGTATCTCACAGGCTCCCCTTGGCCACAGAAGCAGGAGAAGTTGAAGCAGTAGCAACATGATTTGAGCCTTCTCAGTGGCACCCGGTTTTTAACAATGGATGAGATGAAGAGGTGGAAGAAACCAAAACCCTTTCCAGGAAAGTATCTTCAGATCCAGTCAGAGCCCATTCAAGAGACATAAACACAGCACCTGCCTGTCCTGAATCCAGCTCCAGATTCCCTTTCCGTCTCCAGAGTCATTTATGCATCTAGTATTGATAATATAGACCCCACCAGACTTTGCTTTGAGACTGGTATTGATATTAAATCAATTTCTGACATGTTTGCGTAAAATGTTCTGAAAGTTTGCAGAAAGGTCTCTAGGGTCCTAACATCAAAACAATAAAATCACTATAATTCGGACAATTGCAAGGAAGAGAAGCATCTGAGCCCTGAATGAGTCAACAGGAGGTGCTCAAAGGGAGAACTCAAAGGTGTGGCTCCAAACTTTGAAGATGGGACAATGTGGAAAACTGGAGAATTTTGCCCCAAATTTATATAAATACATATGTGTGTATGTATATGTGTGTGTGTGTGTGTGTGTGTGTGTGTGTGTGTGCGTGTATGTATATATATATATGTATGTGTGTGTGTGTATATATATATATATTTGTTTTTGTAGATTTTCAGGGGTAGAGATATGCAAGTTTTGGTGTATTCGGGACTTTTCCTGTGTAAGATTGAGAGTATCTTGGTGACGTTTCGACGAGGTCCCACTCGTCATCTTCAGGCTGGTGTCTTCGGCTTCGTGCTTGTGCGAGGAAAGCATGATCGGAACTGCCGTCTCTCTATAAATACTGGTGGGGAGGTGTGGGGTGCTGGCTTTGTTGCTGTGAGCGGGTTGGTTGCCTGTGTTGTTACATCTCGATTATAAAATTTAATATTTTATGAATGTTTATAATAATTAATATATACTTTAAAAATATATCCATCTAAGCAAATGAAAGAGAAAAAGGGTAAGATAATTGGTTAAGATTTAAGATTCAAGTAACGGGTTTTGGGGGATAATGGCATAGTTAAATAATAGATTTGAGGGAAATAACTGAGTAAAATATTAAGTTGTATTAATTGAAAAATAAGATTTGTTAGGGATTTGTATGAATTTGTGACCGGATCAAGAGCTGTGTTTTGAAAAGATGTGTTTTATGTTTATGTTTTAAAATAATACAAAACTTTTTATATTAAAAAAAAAAAGGCAGATTTTTCCCATACCAAAGATTCTTTGTAATTAACTTCATAGTCTTTAAATCAGCAGTCACCAAGTGGTGGTCTGTGAGAAAATTTTGGTGGTCCGCAGAAAAATTATTTGCGGTTTTTATATTGCACTAAATCAGGGGTCCTCAAACTATGGCCCCTGGGCCGGATACATGTAATGAACGCTTGTGTTGCTGCAGAGAGTCTCCCCCTTCAGGGTCCATTTGTGTGGGGCAGAGGGGGGCAGAAATTCTGACTTGGGGTCTGCTTCAGTCTCCTGGTGCAGGGCTTTGGGTGAAGGCTGGAGGGAAGCACTGCTGGTGGTAAAGAGCCGGAGGGCCTTGTTCCAATGGGAGTGGATCATGGCCTGGAACTGGCTGACCATGTCAGCCTGCTGAGCCTCCAGGCCTCAGTAGCTGGCCTTGAACTCCCGCAGGTCTTCCCTCTGCTTGGAAAGCTTATGCTCGTAGTCCTCAGTGAGGTGCTTCTGCTGATCCTCCTTCTTGGCCAGATCCAATTTGAACTGAGCCAGCCGTTTTGCCAACTCTTTCTTATGGTGGCTGCTTAGCTCCAACAACTGCTTCCTGTTAGGGCCCTAAGGAGGCCAGGCAGGCAGGTGAGGAGTGACTGGGAGGGGAGGGTAATAGAGGCCAGCTAGGCACCCCTCAACGTGAGTGACATTAAGTTGGCCATACCCACCCAGTCACATGACCAGCTAGCCATGCCCACCCAGCCAGTCATTAGGCAGATCATATTAGTGGTCTGCAGGATTTAAAATTATGAATTTAGTGGTCCCTGAGGTCTGAAAGTTTGGTGACCCCTGCTTTAAATCACTTTCACAAAGCATTTATAAAGTTTTCCAACCACAACTCTAAAATCACATCTTTGCTGTATATTACAAAAGATTGCAAAAAAAATAAAGTTTTTACAACGTTGGAAAGATGTGATGTTCTTACTTTTTAAATGAAGGGGATCCCACCCACTGACTGGTAAACTTCTTTCAAACGTTTGTTCATTCATTCATTCATTCATTCATTCATTCATTCATTCAGCTTACTTGCCACCTGTCTTGTTTTGAAACAACTCTGGAAAACTTATACCATTAAAATCCTAAAAGAGAAATATTTCTAAAATAATTAAAATGGAAACTACAATCAAAATAGAATTATAGTTAAAAAAATAGGGAGGGAAGGAGCTGGATATGTGGGGGGTGGGATTGCCTCTTAGTTCATCAACCATCTCCATTGTGATGCTCCATCATTGGGATCTGAAGCTATCTACAGAATCAGGTCTTAAAGCTTAAGGAACAAAAGATGGTATTTTATTTGATGCCCATAATATCCAAAATTTGAGGTAAAGTTCTGTCCCCATTGAAATGGAATTTCCACCCCTTGCAATGAAGGCCTCTCTACTCACCCTTTATTTTGTTTTCTTTTGTTCAATTTCACCATCATTTGAGACTACAGTTGAAGTGCAGTTTTCTAGTATGGTGATGTCCCAAAGGTGCTTTTTTCAAGAGGTAATTGGACTGTTTTGTTTTTCTTTGAAGACATTTCACTTCTCATCCAAGAAGCTTCTTCAGTTCTGACTGGATGGTGGGGAATGGAAGGATTTATACTCCTTGCAGACATCTGGTCATTTGCAATCTTTTAGAGCAGGAGTGTCAAACTCGTGTCGTCACAGTGGCAACATGTGACATATCGAGACTTTTTTCCCCTTCACTAAACCAGGTGGGAGCAAGACCAGCACTTGACACATCCGGCTCCCAGGCCACGAGTATGACACCCCTGTTTTAGAGGGTCATTGAGGCCACTTGGAGGTTGATCTCTGCCCTCAGGATCACCTACATAGAGCAAATGGATGTGGAGCCTTCTTGGAACTGCTGAGAGGACTGTGTTGAGGACTGGAGATAGATGATGTCGTATCCCTTCCCCTCACCCCAATCTGGGAAGTCTTGTCTCCTCTGCAGATGCATTATATTAACATAACTAACTCATTTGTTATCTTGCCCTTCCCTAGTTTCATCACAATTTAAATCTTTAAATAATTTACTTACACTCCAATGATTATCTTGTTAGTCTTACATTCTTTGTGTGTTTATTTCTTTTGATTTTAAATAACCTTAATTTATTTATTTATTATTTATTTATTATTTGAATTTGTATACCGCTCTTCTCCCGAAGGACTCAGGACGGTGCACAACCAAAAGTAAAATACATACAATACAAAATTTAAAATAATTTAAAAGCAGAATTAAATCGAATTGGCTTCCCAAAACATTAAAACCCATTACCCTTAAAATAACCCATTAAAATTTTAAGCCAGCCCAGCTTGCTGAAATAGGAAGGTCTTTAAATCTCGACGGAAGGTCCGGAGGTCCGGGATTAGTTGTATTCCTGGGGGTAGCTCGTTCCAGAGGGCGGGTGCCCCCACAGAGAAGGCTCTCCCCCTGGGGGTCATCAGTCAACATTGCTTGACCGACGGCACCCTAAGGAGGCCCTCTCTGTGGGACCAAATTGGCCGGTAGGAGGTTATCGGTGGCAGAAGGTGGTCTCGCAAATAACCGGGCCCTAAGCCATGGAGCACTTTAAAGGTGAGAACCAATACCTTGAAGCGCACCCAGAAGACCACCGGAAGCCAGTGCAGCTCGCGCAGACAAGGTGTCACATGGGAGCGCCATGTCGCCCCCATAATTACCCGCGCGGCCACGTTCTGGACCAGCTGGAGCTTCCGAGTGCTCCTCAAGGGGAGCCCCATGTAGAAAGCATTGCAGTAGTCCAGGTGAGAGGTGACGAGGGCATGAGTGACCGTGCATAGGGAGTCCCGATCCAGAAAGGGATGCAACTGGTGTATCAGGCGAACCTGATAAAAAGCCCCCCTAGCCACGGTCATCATATGCTCTTCTAAAGACAGCCGTGCATCCAGAAGGATGCCCAAGTTGCGAGCCCTCTCCATGGGGGCCAATGACTCACCCCCAATAGCCAGAAATGGCACCAGCTGGCTATATCGGGATGCCGGCATCCATAGCCACTCGGTCTTGGAAGGGTTGAGTCGAAGCCTGTTCCTCCCCATCTAGACCCGCACGGCCTCCAGGCACCGGGACATCACTTCAAGGGCATCGTTGGGGTGGTCTGGGGTGGAGATGTACAGCTGAGTATCATCAGCGTACAGATGGCATCGCACCCCAAATCCATGGATGATCTCACCCAGCGGCTTCACATAAATGTTGAACAGGAGAGGTGAGAGGACCGACCCTTGCGGCACCCCACAAACAAGGTGCCTCGAGGTCGACCTCTGCCCCCCAGCCAACATGGACTGCGACCGGTCGGAGAGATAAGAGGAGAACCACCGTAGAACGGTGCCTCCCACTCCCAACCCCTCCAGCCGGCGCAGCATGATACCATGGTCGATCGTATCAAAAGCCATTGAGAGATCTAATAGGACCAGGACAGAGGAACATCCCCTGTCCCGAGCCCTCCAGAGATCATAGACCAACGCGACCAATGCCGTTTCCATGCTGTACCCAGGCCTGAAGACAGACTGGAACGGATCCAGATAGACAGCTTCATCCAGGTACTGTGGGAGCTGTCGCACAACCACACTCTCGACAACCTTCGCCACAAAGCGAAAATTGGAGACAGGACGGTAGTTTGCCAAAACAGCCGGATCCAGAGAGGGCTTCTTGAAGAGGGGCCTCACCACCGCCTCTTTCAAGGTGGGAGGTAAGACACCCTCACTCAAAAGAAGCATACAAACTCAATAATAACTGCAATAAACAATTAAGTGTTATGACCCTAAGAAAATACTTCATGATCAGATACCGACTTTTATCATTAAATGTTCCTTAGTATTTAGATCTGGTCTCAGGATGATAATGTAGCACTTGGGGAAGAAGATGCAGCCCAGCAGGCCAGCCCCAGAAGCCAAGATGGAGAAAACCTGCACGGCCACCATGTATTTCCCTTTGGTGCTCAAGTAGGTGGGCAGGAAGGAGATCCAGACACTGCAGAAGACCAGCATGCTGAAGGTGATCAGTTTGGCTTCGTTGAAGGCCCCAGGCAGGTTCCTGGCCAGGAAAGCCACTGTGAAGCAAATGGCAGCAAGGAAACCCATGTAGCAGAGAACCACATAAAACATGGTCACAGAGCCTTCATTGCACTGAAGGATGATCGCTCCTGATTGGGAGTGCAGGTCAAAATCAGGAAACGGAGGAGAAACTCCCAGCCAGATTGCACAAATGACCATTTTTCCAGCAGAGCCAGAAAGGATGATGGAGTTGGCCAAGCTCTTCCCCAACCATCTCCTCACCCTGTTCCCTGGTTTCGTGGCCAGGAAGGCCAGCACTACCATGATTGTTTTGGCTAACACACAAGACACAGCTACTGAGAAGATGATGCTGAACATTGTTTGTCGGAGAAGGCAGGTGGCTTTCCTTGGTCGGCCAATGAAGAAAAAGGAGGACAAGAAACAAAGCAAGAGGGAAAGCAGGAGGATGTAGGACAGGTCACGGTTGTTAGCTTTGACAATGGGAGTTTCTAGGTGTTTAAGGAATATGACTAAAACAAAGCCTGTTGTTATAAACAAGATTACAGCAAAGGAAACCAGGATGATGCCCAGAAGTTCTTCATAGGACAGGAAGGTTATTCTTTTGGGGATACATTGTATTCTGTCATCAGTGGGATATTTGTCATCTGGGCACTTGGTGCATTTTTCAGTATCTGAGAAAACAGTAAGTAATATTATTTCTATAGTCCCTCCATTCACATTCCAAGAAAGACCTTCTTTGGATGACAGCTGGTACTGAGAGACAGGAAAGCCAGATTTCCTCTGGTGTTACTCACCTTCCTGTGTGGAGATGGTCCCCTTCGGACAAGGAATACAATCATAACAGCAAATTGGTTCTTCTTTCCGAGCCCGTTTTACAAATCCAGGGTGACAATTGTCCACACATTGGGACTGAGGCAGAGACTAAGCAGATCCAAATATAGAGAACATATAAAAACATTTGAAATTTATAATCAAAAACAAGAAATAGATAAAATTATATTAGATTCAGAAAATAAATTAAGTAGTAGAATTTATAAATTTCTCCTACGCTATAAATTGGAAGAAGAGACAGTCAAAGAAACAATGATCAAGTGGGCTCAAAATATCAAACACACAATACCTTTGGAAAAATGGGAAAAGTTCTGGCAGGTAAATCTAAAGTTAAAGAAAGCAACGGCGTACAAGGAAAACCAACTGAAAATGTTTTATCGGTGGCATATGTCTCCAACCAGATTGGCAAAAATACAACCTAAAAATAGCCCAATTTCTTGGAAGTGCAAAAAGGCACAAGGGACTTTCTATCATTTATGGTGGACGTGCCCGGCAGCAAAGAAATTTTGGTCTAACATCAAAAAATGGTTGGAACAAATAACAAAAACACAGATTTAAAAAGAACCAGAAACATTTTTATTAGGAATATTTAACAAATCATACCCTAAGGATATCAAATATCTTACAATCCATATATTAACTGCTGCAAGAATAACCTACACAAGAAATTGGAAACAAGAAAAAATACCAAGTGAAACAGAAGTAATAGGGAAAATTTTAGAATGCGCTGAAATGGATAGGTTAACCAAAGAATTACAAGAAAAAGAAGAATCAGACTATTATAAAATATGGAATAATTGGTATAATTGGTTAAAAATTAGAAATATACAAAAAATATAGGGGATATATTACCGATTGATACATATATATGTAATAAAAAATATTATTAGATTAAAGAGAGGTGAAGGAATATATTATAAGTAGAATTGTAGAACGTCACTCTGAAAAAATGCTTAAGAAGAAATTACACTCTTTTTGTGTATATGTTGTATAAATGTTTGTTGTGTATATATGTTATGTATGTCTTTTTTAATATTTATATTCAATAAAAACTATTTAAAAAAAATATCTGCCAAATTTTTATTTATCAGATTGATTGATTAAAATAAAATGAAAATGTGCTTAAGAAGGTCACTTCTGAGCAATAGATCAGGAAAACATAAAACATTGTAAAGCCACTCCCCTTTGAAAATAATCCAAATCCTTCTTAAGATATAAAGAATAAATTCCTCACAGACTAGGGCTGTCAACTTCAAATGAGGTATTATTTAGTTATATCTGTACACTTATATTTTAAAGTCATACAGCTGCTACGCTGGTGAAATAAGACTAAACATTACTTCCTAATTTCTAGAACTATAGTGAGGATGAGTGGAGGTGAAATCATGAAAACATGTCACTTAAAAAGGGTAAGCCAGGCATGTTTTCCTGCAGCACATGGGACATGAGCATGAACCCTGTGTGGGAAAGAGATATTTCTAAGGCCAAGTGAGGGATTTAAGACGAGGTTGTTTCCATTGAAGAATTACAGTTTTGTTGTTAGTCACTACTTGTGTGCAACTCTTTCAGCCCCCAAGAACCATAACACTCCAGGACGCCCTGTCCTCCACTGCCTCCCAAAATTAGAATTACAATTAGATGACATGGAAAGATAGACCCACATTTATTTATTCCTTAAATTTGGAGAATTCTTTGTTTCAGTGGAAGACTTAAGGTAGCTGACAATCAAGATAAACAATTGCATTCAAGGGGTTTTTAGATGGATTAGAAGCCAAATACCAAATCTAAGTAGCATTTCATTACAGATTGACCCTTATTGTCACATTATTTCAAGAGTCAAAATTTTTTTGGGGGGGGAGTCAAAGTCATTTTCAGTCCATCATTTTTCTAGTTTAAGGTATTATCTCATATCGGACAAGTCATTGTGGTTCCACATTGATTGAACACCTTGGATGACCTTCCTAGCAGCAGGAGGCCTATCCCAGTGGGGTGAAACAAAGGCATGAATAACTCTGGTCAGATATGGGCTGTTAAAAAATATCTGAGCCTGATCTTTCAGGGGACCCTAACAAAAACCATACAGACTGAGAAAAGTTACCAATATTTTCAACCACCTTGTTGAGCAACTTTAGCTGTGAAAGAGCATCTTGGTTGATAATAAGCCTCTGTCTTTCCAAACTCCCCAGTTGCTCTTTGATGGGATCCTCCTCGGGGAAAAGTAACCAACTTATGATACTCAGATCTGCTGCTACATTTCCACTTTGGTCCAAGTACAGTTTCTCCCAGGAAAAATTGCAAAACTCATTCTTCTCCAGAAAGGGATGGAACTAGAATTGAAACATCCAGGAATTTTAAAAGCAACTTGAAACATCCTAAAAGGAGGAGCAATTTTAAAGCTGAGCTAGTGAATGAAAGATGTTCAGTCCCCTCTTCACTATTTGCCTGAATAACAATAGCACCTAGACTTATATACCACTTCACAGTGCTATTACAGCCCTCTCTAAATGGTTTATAGAATCAGCATATTGCCCCCAACAATCTGGTTTCCCATTTTGCCAAACTTGGAAGGATGGATTGCTGAGTCAACCTTGAGCTGGTCAGGATCAAACTCCTGGCAGTGAGCAGAGAGTTAGGGTTAGGGTTAGGGTTAGGGTTAGGGTTAGGGTTAGGGTTAGGGTTAGGGTTAGGGTTAGGGTTAGGGTTAGGGTTAGGGTTAGCATTAACATAAATGCCATGGCTAAGTGCAAAGCCCGATTAGCCATCATTCTGAAAAGTTTTTTTTTTAATTTTAAAAAACAAATTTATTAGATTTTTTTAAAAAAAATGAAATTGTATAAAACATTCACAACCTTCAAATACAATCAACAATATCAACAAACAACAAATAAAGTATATATAATGTATATAAGTACACATATATAGAAAAACTTATTTTCCTTTTTTTCCCACTTAATGACGGTGTATAATTATTATTTTTAATTTCTTACTAAATTTTGACTTTATCTTCTTTTCCATTGGTTTATCCACTCATACCAATTGTCTCATATCTTAAAATACTGTGAGTCTTCCTTATCTTTCTATTTCAACATTAGTCTATCCATTTCTGCACATCTGTAAATTTTTTGAATTATTTGCTGCTCCATTGGCAATTGATCTGTTTTCCAGACTTGTGCTTGGGCTAACCTAGCTGCTGTAATTATATGTAATATTAGGTACTTTTTTCCTTTCTAATGTTTTGTTTAAGCATTCCTAACAAAAAAAATTCTGGTTCTAACTCAATATCCTCTGCAATTATTTCTGATATCCAAATTTTGATTTTTATCCAATATTTCTTAATTTTTGAGCAAAGCCACCAGACATGAAAGAAAGTTCCCTGTGCAGTCTGAAAACTTTTAATTAAATTCCTGCAGTGAGCAGGGATTAGGCTAAATGCTCCCAGGTTTAGCTCAAATTTATGAATATAAAATTCTATCATGCTAATTACAAACCCATAAGTACAGGAATTTATTTACAATATATACATTTTAAATACTTTTATATTAGCAGTGTTTAATATCAAAATATAATTGTCCCAGTGACTGCTCTTTAGAACATAATCTTGTGAACTAAATCTGGCCTCATCTTGGCCAAATCTGTTGGGTTTTTGTAGAACAATGGTTCCCCTACTTCAGCATTGGATTTTTTTCTAAATAAGAAATAAGTTTGATGGATCCTTGTCAGGACCCCATACCTGCCATGGCTCTAGCCTTGGAGTCCACAAACTCTCTTTCTTCTCCATTTTTCTCCTCATAGATATTGAGGAATATGCAACATTCAAGACATGGGCCAGAGTTTTAACAACAGTATAAAAACGGCGGTCATTTTGTATCTGAATTCTACTCTTTTTCTCTTGAATGTCCAGTGGTGCTATCTGGGTGCATCGTCTCCGGCCCTTGACAGAAAGGACATGCTTTGAAAAAGAACAGCGAAAAGACTGGTCTTCAAATTTGGAATCCTGAAAAAGATTGGGTTGAAAGGCATCGTCATTTGGCCATTTTCTTTCCTGAAAAGCAAAGTTCCAAATGCTATGAATATATTTGAAATGTTTATGCCTTTTCATTGTCATTTTCTCCACAATTGTGGTGATCCAGACTTTCCCTTCGATGGGTCCTGACAAGCCTTCAATTGCTAAATGGATGTAGCGAACTCTATCCACAACTGAAACAAATTCAATGAAGTGAACAAAGACATTGACTTTTCTCCACTTAGAGATGGCATTTCTGAGAGGTTCTGTACGTCTAGTCAGTGAGAATTGTTGTGAGATAACCACACAAATTCCATTTCTGACAAGTATAGGGGTGAAAGTTCTCATGAAATTCTCTCCCTCCTCTGTGTCTGTTGAAAAGAGACCAATCAAAGTCCATCTGAAATGGAGGAGGAGTTGGACCATTCCTGGATACTGGATCCCATTTTTGGGAAGCATCTGATGGAAAAAAGGCATTTGACTTTTATCACTCAGAGCCTCTGAAACAATTCCATAACTGATCTGAAGAAGCAATGAAGAATGGTGTATTATGATTAGATCAGATCAAGTCCAAAATATAAGATTTTAACACATCCAGTGTGGTTCTCATCAACATATGAGAATAATCCAGCAGTCACCAGCTGGTGGTCCATGGACCACTGGTGGTCTGCGAGAAAATTTTGGTGGTCTGTAGAAAAATTATTTGCATTTTTATATTGCACTAAATACTATTTATCTTTTTCTAAAATCCACGGGATTTAAAATAATGAATTTGGTGGTCCCTGAAGTCCGAAGGTTTGGTGACACCTGGAACAGTCTATTGTTCTTAATCCTTAAGCCATATCAAGATAAAGAATACAAAATGCAGAATATTAGCAAGATTAAATATAATCATTTGTCTAATCGGGGGTCTAAGATACTGCTCTTTCTCTTTTCTAATAAAATTGACATTCATATAATAGACATGTTATGTCTTCTATCTCTAGAGCACTACAAATGCAAATCAGTTCATTTTAGAGATTTGCTTAAATGTTCCATATTTAACATTGTGTCCAGCTACTCAAGTCTTGCTCGAGTAAATATTTAGGCCTCCTGTGGATCCCAATCCCTAACCATGACAAAGGCCATGAGAAAAGCAGTTCATGATTTCCGTAGAAAAGATATGATTGAATCTATGATCAACCCACCAACAACCTGCTCACTTTGCCAAATAGAGAAACAAAAAAACACACCTGTGGGACTTTGTAGGTGCCTACTAATGTTGACATCTGAATGGAGATGTCATCAAGAGATCCATCAAGAACAGCCATCAGATTGTCCTTCTTGCCACAGCTGTAGTTGGGAACATTGGCTTCTCCAGTAGATAGTATGTCAAGCAAGGCATCTGAAGTGCCAAGGGTGTTCAAATAGTTGTCATGGATGTTGTAGCCAAGTGTGAGATTGTACAAAAGCTGAGATTTCTTGTTGACTTGTTGAATGGCAAAAATGAAGGTTAGGATTCTTTCTGAATTAGTAATTGAATGACTGTAAAAAAATGTTCATCATAGCATCATCTCTAACAACAACAAAATATATTTTCATTTGTTCCTCTTTCTCTCCACAAGCCCATTCCATCTTAAGCCAAAAGTGTCCAAAATAAGAATGAAGTTGTAGTCACCCATCACCATTTAATTGTTATGAGTGTTGAGAAGGTGGGATGGAGATTTAATATTTAAAATATATCAGTATTTGTAATAGTGCTCATTTTTAATTTGTGAAATGACCAAGATTCAAAATCATTCAATCATTAAAATAGAATCATCAGCAAAGAGGACTAATAAATGATCCAGAAATGCAATTCTAAAAACAAGCCATCCTCTATTCCATACCAGGGTCAGGCACTGAATATCAATGAATAGTTATAAAAATAGGGAAATGAGTGGGGCAGAGGAAACTACAAACTTTTCAATAAGCTAGTTGTGATTAACTCAAGATTTTATGAGAGGGGAGAATAATTTGGAATTGGGGGGGCGGGGCTGTTCCATCTTTGGATTTGGGTCTCTTAAAATAAGACATAGGAGAGAAGCTATGGAAATCTCAATGATTCAAGAAATTAAACAGGTCCTGCAATATAGGAGTAACTGAAAGAAATGAAGAAGCGTGTTAGGACTGCAAATGGAAGGAATGCAATTCCATCACACTGAATGACTTACGAGGGAGCTTGAGTATAAGGAGCTGTGTTGAAAGACAGCATTATTTCGGATATTATTGTGGCAATGGAGATTATACTAATGAGGTGGTCTCCTGGCCTGTAATAGCTCCATAGTTTTCTTCCCTCATATTCCTCCAAATTCAGCAGGCACTTCATTCTCAGCTTCCCAGAGACTGGCTGGGACATCAGCAGCAGCAGAAGCAGAAGGAGGAGGCCCATAATTCATATTTCTTCCTGTTTCTAAGGAAGAACAAGAGAGTTCGAAGAATTCAAAGCACCATTCAAAAATGGAAATGAGGGTTACTTTCTTGACTGAGAGAGAGATTAACAGAACTTCACCTGGAAAGAAGAGAAAGGAAAGGCGCATTCAAGAAGCACAGTCCCTGAATGTCCCAAAATTTGTGCCATCTGAAGTGTGACCTGAGTCATTTATGCTTTTCTGCTGCAAGATCCCATTCAAGTTGCTTCAGTCTGTGGTTTACATCAAAGGCGATCACTGGAGAAATATCAGGAGAGATCTCACAGACCAGGATTTTAATAATTACTGTAAGAAGCAACATCTCCTCTGGGGATCCTGAACTACCTCTGGGCCTCCACGTGCGGAGGAGAAACTGGAGAAAAGTATAGTGAAAAATCATAGATATACCCCTAGAGGGCACTGGTCTGAAGTGGTTGTGTTCCTTCCTTTCTGGACATGTCTAGAAAGTGATGCTGAAGAGAGATAGTTGACACCCAGGATATTGCGTGTTGTCCTTCAATGTACTCTCTTGTCTCCAGAGACTCCTGGGGAAGGTCACCCAGAACTATAGAGTTTGGTTCCACCTTAGTGTCAGACGTGGAAGCCATCTTTTACATTTGGGCCTTCAGCCTGCCACATTTTCTACTGTGGAAAAATGGGATGGGGATTGCGTAGAGTATGGGTGATATGTTGTCAAAATAAGATTCTTTTCTCAGAGACTCAAGGCCACCTTGCCCTGCAGCTGTGATGAGGTGACTGGGAGGCATCTCCAGTTTTGGATGGTGCCTGACTGGATCATGTAATGGACGTGTTAGTGCAGGGAGAAGAGACTTTAAATTTCTTTTGGGTGGGGAAAACCTGGAAGTTCTCAGATTTGGGTTTTCACAGATGTGCCAATATGACATCTCTAATAAAATGGAACTTTGAGGAAATTAAAGCTTTGGAGTCTTCCTTCATCGGGGTTTTACTTGGAACCCTGACACTTAGGTTGATGATGCTTAATTCTAATAATTCCTGTCTTCTAATGTAAAGGAAGAAATCTGTAACCATGAACCCTGCCTAATGTTAAGAATAGGACTTGTTTGTAATTTACTTTTCTTTTAGATCTCCATATATTAATCACAAATTGGAAGTGATTTTAAAAATGCTCATGCAATAGTGAAATTTCATTTGCCCTAGAAATATCAACTTTGGGTGATATTTGAGACAAAGGGTTTAGAAATTGATAATTGGCCAACTGCATCATTGGGTAAATATGGGGATAGACTTTTTTTCTTTCTACTTGTACTTCAGTATTCATGTAAGACACCGAGAACATTTATACTTTGAAGTCTCTTTGTTTACTAAACAAAGAGCAGACAGTATGATGTCGCCCTTGGACAACTCCCCAGATTCCTCCTCAGAAGTCAGCTCAAGGGAGGATGAGTTCATTCCTGGCAGGTCAGGAACTGGGTTCATCAATGGCTTTGAACACTTGGCCAAAAGAGTTTTATACTTTCCCCAGTTTCAGCTGAGGAAAGTTTTCCAAAAACGACTCTAAAATCACCTCTTTGCTGCATATTACAAAAGATTACAAAAATTAAAGATTTTACAAACTGGGAAAGACGTGATGTTCTATCTTTTTAAATGGACTGAAAAGGTTCCCACCGACTGACCGGTAAAGTTGTTTCAAGCATTTGTCTGTTTATTTATTCAATTAGTCAGTCCTATACAATAATAAAATCTCATTTCATATCTTGTCCTTCAGTAGTTTCATGACAATTTCAATTATTAATTAATTCATTTTAAACTTTGATGATTATCTTGAGCCAAGCTAAGATTCGATATTGGGATGAAACTCAAATATTAGAAATCCAAATCTTTGGTCAAGACAGAAGTGCCTCTTCCGTGCCAAGGTGCTGAGATGACAAACGGTATTTGACGTAGGTACAGAATTGTAAAAGGGCAAACTGACCCTAAACAGATACATCCTGTTGTTTAATGTTTATTACACCCCAAATGTCATGTATATCCTAAGATGAGAAATAATGCTTCCTCTATTGCCCTTGAGGCGTCTCTAAGCCCCTTATCTCCTCTTTTATTATGTCTTGAGCTCCGGAGCTGAGAACCTGAGCTTGTGGGAAAAGGGCTGTTATGTCTTTCCTAGAGATAGATTAAAGGGTAACCTCTATGTGTGAAATGTCTCACTCTTCGTAATAACTTTGCCTTTATACTGTATAAATATCTGGCCGAAAGCAGCCATCATTGTTCAGACCGTTTGCTTGTCTTCAGACTGTTTGAACCGTGCACAATAAACTCTTTCCTGCATTGAAGAGCTTGGCCTAGTTTCCGTCTTTTCTCCTACAACAATCTTACGTTAGTCTTACATTCTTTGTATGTTTATTTCTTTTGATTTTAAATAACCTTAATTGTCCCAACAACCATACAAACTCAATAATAACTGCAATAAATAATTAAGTGTTATGAGCGTAAGAAACTACTTCAGGATCAGATACCAACTTTTATCATTAAATGTTCCTTAGTATTTAGATCTGGTCTCAGGATGATAATGTAGCACTTGGGGAAGAAGATGCAGCCCAGCAGGCCAGCACCAGAAGCCAAGATGGAGAAAACCTGCACGACCACCATGTATTTCCCTTTGGTGCTCAAGTAGGTGGGCAGGAAGGAGATCCAGACGCTGCAGAAGACCAGCATGCTGAAGGTGATCAGTTTGGCTTCGTTGAAGGCCCCAGGCAGGTTCCTGGCCAGGAAAGCCACTGTGAAGCAAATGGCAGCAAGGAAACCCATGTAGCAGAGAACCACATAAAACATGGTCACAGAGCCTTCATTGCACTGAAGGATGATCGCTCCTGATTGGGAGTGCAGGTCAAAATCAGGAAACGGAGGAGAAACTCCCAGCCAGATTGCACAAATTACAATTTCTCCAGCAGAACCAGAAAGGATGATGGAGTTGGCCAAGCTCTTCCCCAACCATCTTCTCACCCTGTTCCCTGGTTTCGTGGCCAGGAAGGCCAGCACTACCATGATTGTTTTGGCTAACACACAAGACACAGCTACTGAGAAGATGATGCTGAACATTGTTTGTCGGAGAAGGCAGGTGGCTTTCCTTGGTCGGCCAATGAAGAAAAAGGAGGACAAGAAGCAAAGCAAGAGGGAAACCAGGAGGATGTAGGACAGGTCACGGTTGTTAGCTTTGACAATGGGAGTTTCTAGGTATTTAAGGAATATGACTAAAACAAGGCCTGTTGTTAGAAACAAGAGTACAGCAAAGGAGACCAGGATGATGCCCAGATGTTCTTCATAGGACAGGAAGGTTATTCTTTTGGGGATACATTGGATTCTGTCATCAGTTGGATATTTGTCATCTGGGCACTTGGTGCATTTTTCAGTATCTGAGAAAACAATAAGTAATATTACTTTTTTAGTCTCTCCTTTTACATTCCAAGAAAGATCTTCTTTGGACAACAGCTGATACCGAGAGACAGGAAAGCCAGAGTTCCTCTGGTGTCACTCACCTTCCTGTGTGGAGATGGTCCCCTCCGGACAAGGAATACAATCGTAGCAGCAAATTGGTTCTTCTTTCCGAGCCCGTTTTACAAATCCAGGGCGACAATTGTCCACACATTTGGACTGAGGCAGAGACTAAGCAGAAAAACAACATTCATTCTAAAATATCTGCCAAATTTTTATTTATTAGATTGATTGATGATTAAAATAAAAAGAAACTGTGCTTAAGAAAGAAACTTTGAGCAGTAGATCAAGAAAAGGTTTCTCTTGGACTAAGTAAAATATTGCAAAGCCCCTCCCCTTTGAAAATCACCCAAATCTTTGTTCCAGTTAAGATATGAAGACAAAAATCTTCACCAACTAGGGCTGTCAACCTCAAATGAGGTATTATTGAGTTATATCTCTACATTTATATTTTCAATTCATACAGCTGCCATGCTGGTGAAATAAGACTAACAATTACTGCCTAGTTTCTAGAACTATAGTGAAGATGAGTGGGGATGAAATCATGAGAACATGTCACTTAAAAAGCATGACCCAGGCATGTTTTTGTGCAGCACATGGGACATGAGTATGAACCCTGTGTGCGAAAGAGATATTTCTAAGGCCAAGTGAGCAGGGATGGGTTGTAAAATTTTTTACTACCGGTTCTGTGGGTGTGGCTTTTTCTGTGGGCATGGCTTGCTGGTCATGTGACACTGGGTGTGGTTTGATGGTCATGTGACTGGGTGGGTGTGGCCAACTCAATGTCACTCACGTCAAGCGGTGCCTCGCCTGGCCCCTCCCCTCCCAGCCATTTCTTATCACACCCAGCCTCAATGTATCTATAGTTCTATAAAAATGTTGTTCACCTTTTTTCGACTTTATTATCTACATACTATAGATGTACTTTCATGGGCCACTGAAAGGAGGAAATGGCTCCCATGCTTTGCCCAAGAGTGTGAGAGGCAACAGGCTTTTAAGGGGCTGCCAGAAGGGGGGGCAATGTATTTTCCAAAGCACCAGAAGGTAAAACAAGAAGCAATGGATGGAAACTGAACAAAGAGAGAAGCAACCTAAAACTAAGGAGAAACTTTCTGACAGTGAGAACCAATATAGGTGCCAAAATATTTCAGTCATAATTTCACATATAAAATAGCCATTCGCGCATATTGTTCAAAACAGTCATTAGTATTATGGCTGATGTTTGACAGCAAGCCTAAAAGTCAAAGATCACAAGAGTCCTTCTTTCTCTGTTTGTATACAAAGCATCACATACCAGGAATAGCATATTAAGATGGACTTATGCAACCTGATGTACAAAATAAACACACACATATTTATGCTCTGGACTATAGACATTGAATGCATGTAAATCCCTGAAAAATATGTGGTAGTCCTGGGCAAAATAAAGGCAATAAAATTACTCTAGGTGTAGGGACGGTGTAAAATATTAACACATGATAAATAATGGAACAATTAAAAATAATAGCACAGAGTTTTCTCTCGCCCTCCCTTCCTTCCTCTTTCTTTATTTCTTTCTTCTCTCTCTCTCATACACACAGACACATACACTCTCCCTTCCTTTTTTTCCTTTCTCTTTCTTTCTTTCTTGTGTCTCTCTCCCTTCCTTCCTTCGTCTCTCTTTCTTTCTTTCTTTTTCTTGTCTCTTTTTCTTTCTTGTCTCTCTCTGTCTCCCTCTTACTCTTTCTTTTTCTTTCTCTGTCTCTCTCTATCTCCCTTCCTCTTTCTCTTTCTTTCTTTCTTTCTTTCTCTCTCTCTCTCTCTCTTTCTTTTTCTTTCTTTCTTTCTTTCTTTCTTTCTTTCTTGTCTCTTTCTCCCTTCCTCTCTGTCTTTCTTTGTATCTCTCTCTTCTCTCACACACACAATACTTTCTCTTTCTTTCTTTCTCTTTCTTTCTCTTTCTTTGTCTCTTTCCTTCTTCTCTCCCTCTCCTTCTCTCTCTCTCTCTCTCTCTCTCTCTCTCTCTCTCTCTCTCTCTCTCTCACACACACACACACACACACACACACACACACACCTGGTCTGGGCACAAAGTATCCATTGTTATAGAAGTTCTCATTTCTCTCTATAATACACCTAATACTAATCAATACCCTACCTCTCAACTACGTAAAGCCTATGCATGTTTAATTGGCAGTAAGGCTTCTCCCTTTCAGTCGGATTTACTCCTAATAGATACACATGATTGCGGGCAGACAGCTAGCTCCATTGTTTAATAGGCTGTAATTAAAATTTCTACATTAACAAAAATTTATACCTAAACAATAGAATATAGGAGCAAAAAATCATAGCAATTGTCTGAGCTATGCTTTTCTTCTTTAAATGGAAGTACTACCCATTTTAACCAGACATTAAGACTCGTTAGTTTGTAATACTTGCACTGAACCTTGACAGTAGTTGGTTATTATAGAACCAACAACTAAGTAGAAATTGCTATGGAATTAAAACAATGAAAAAATTGCCTTCCCCTGTTCCTACCCTCCCTCTTTTTCTCCCCTCCAGTTTCTTTTAGCTTTGGCTCTGGTGCCAAAAGAGAGAATTCTCTTTGTTTGTGAAGTCCTCCTCCATTTTTTCCCACCCAGCTGGAGAAAGACAGGAGAGGGCTGCTGCTGCCCCTATCAGTCCCAGCACAACAGCTGCATGCAACGCTGGCGGCTTCAGGAGGTGCTGGCCAGCAGAGAGATGGGAGTTGGCCCAGCAATCTTTGTAGCCATGCAGCTGCAGAGCTTCCCGAGATCCCCCCCATGCCCCAGCCCACCTGCCACCCCAAATTGCGACCCACAGCGAGACGTGCATTTTACCAGAGAGTGACAGCTCCAGGTCATCTCTCAGCCGTTCCGTGCAGGGAAACACTTTTCCACAGTAAAGAAAAACTTCTTGTGACTGTAAGCCAATTAACTTCTCACACTCAAGAGAAGTTTTTCTTTACTTTGCAAGGTTTTGCTCTGCACACAATGGTTGAGAGACAACCCGGAGCTGCCAGTCTGCACTCTGCCAGGTGAGCAGCAGAGCAAGGGATCTGCCGGCTTCCTGTAATCTGCAGTTTACTTGAGAGCACCATGTTCACGAGTAAACTTGCTCACAAGTAAACTACAGAATAGAGGCAGCTGGCAGATCGCTGGCTTACTCAATCTGCTGCTCGGAGCCAGCAGTTCGCAGACAGTGAAAGAAACCGCCGCCTCCTGCCTCTGTGCATCGAGGAGGCCGAGCAGCAGAGGGAAGAGCACAGGACGGGAGGTGCAGGAAGTGGCTGCCAGCAATGTCCTCAGGTGAACATCTTGTGGGTGGGGAGGCTCAACCCCCCCTTAGGAGCCTCAGTTTACTTGTGAGCACCACTGGCCTTTCTCCCTTCCTCTCCCAGCCAATACTGCTCACGAGTAAACTTCAGCTAAGATCTCCCACGTGCTTCCCTCGCAGGCCAGACCAGCAGGGGAAAATGCCCAAGAAGAACTCCAGTGCCACGATCTCCCGCATGCTCCCCTCCCTCCCCAGGCACATCAGTCCACCACCCACTGCTGATATCTCCCCTCCACCAGCTCTCCCTCCCCTGCCCACCCACTGGCCAATGCCCTTCGGCCTTACCTTTGCCAGCAGCGGTGAGCAGAAGTACGTGGCTAGATTCTGCAAGTAGTGGGTGGGCAGAGCTGGTGGACAGGCAGGGCGAGCGAGCATCGGGTAGGCAAGGAGAACAAGAGGAACCGGTTCGGAGGCGGGGCCAGTCAGAGGTCACTATCTGTTCGGGGAACCACACCAAATTTCCACTAACAGTTCTCCCGAAACGGTACAAACTGGTAGCAACCCACTTCTGCAAGTGAGGTATTTAAGACAAGGTCGTTTCCATTGAAGAATTACAGTTTTGTTGTTAGTCGCTACTTGTGTCCAACTCTTTCAGCTCCCAAGAACCATAGCACTCCAGGACCCCCTGTCCTCCACTGCCTCCCAAAATTAGAACTACAATTACATGACATGGAAAAACAGACCCAAATTTATTTATTCCTTAAATTTGGAGAAATCTTTGTTCCAGTGGAAGACCTAAGGTAGCTGACAATTAAGATAAATAAATTCCATTCAAGGGGTTTTTAGATGGCTTACAAGCCAAAGATCAAATCTAAGTAGCCTTTTATTAAAAATTGACCCTCATTATTACAAGTGTTAAGAAAGACTTGTGGGGAAGCAGTCAAGGAAATTTTCAGTCCTTCATTTTTCTAGTTTAAGGCATTATCTCATATTGGACAAGTCATTGTGGTTCCATTTTGATTGAACACCTTGGATGACCTTCCTAGCAGCAGGAGGCCTATCCCAGTGGGGTGAAACAAAAGCATGAATAATATGAGCTATTAAAATATATCTGAGCCTGCTCTTTCAGGGGATCCTAACACCAACCATACAGAGAGAAAAATTGCCAATATTTTCAACCACCTTGTTGAGCAACTTTAGCTGTGAAAGAGCATCTTGGTTGATAATAAGCCTCTGTCTTTCAAAACTCCCCAGTTGCTCTTTGATGGGATCCTTCTTGGGAAAAAGCAAACTTATGATATTCAGATCTGCTGCTACATTTCCACTTTGGTCCAAGTATAGTTTCTCCCAGGAAAAATTGCAAAACTCATTCTTCTCCAGAAAGGGATGGAACTAGAATTGAAACATCCAGGAATTTTGAAAGCAACTTGAAACATCCTAAAAGGAGGAGCCATTTTATAGCTGAACTAGTGAATAAGAGATGTTCAGTCCCCTCTAGATTATTTGCCTGAATAGCAATAACACTTGGATTTATATACCACTTCACAATGCTTTTACAGCCCACTCTAAGTGGTTTATAGAATCAGCATATTGCCCCCAACAATCTGGGTATCCATTTTACCAATCTTGGAAGGATGGAAAGCTAAGTCAACCTTGATCTGGTCAGGATCAGACTCCTGGAAGGGAGTAGTGAGTTACGGGTGGAGTGAGGGTTAGGGTTAGGGCTAGGGTTAGGGTTAGGGCTAGGGTTAGGGTTAGGGTTAGGGTTAGGGTTAGGGTGAGGGTGAGGGTGAGGGTGAGGGTGAGGGTGAGGGTTAGGGTAAATGCCATGGCTAAATGCCAAGACTAAGTAGCCATTAGTCTGAAAAGCATTAATTGGATTCCTGCAGTGAGGAGGGGTTAAGCTAAATGCTCCCAGGTTTAGCTGACAGTTATGAGTATAAAATTCTATCATGCTAATTACAAACCCATAAGTACAGGAATTTATTTACAATGTATACATTTTAAATAATTTTATAATAGCAGTGTTTAATATAAAAATATAATTGTCACTATGCCTGCTCTTTGGAACATAATCCTGTGAACTAAAGCTGGCCTCAGCTTGGCCAAACTTGTTGGGTTTTTGGAGAACAATGGTTCCCCTACATCAGCATTGGATTTTTTTCTAAATAGGAACTAGGTATGATGGATCCTTATCACAACCCCATACCTGCCATGGCTCTAGCCTTGGAGCCCCCAATCTCTCTTTCTTCTCCATTTTGCTCCTCCTAGATATTGAGGAATATGCAACATTCAAGACATGGGCCAGAGTCTTAGCAACAGTATAAAAACGGTGCTCATTTTTTATCGGAATTCTATTCTTTTTCTCTTGCATGTCCAGTGGTGCTATCTGGGTGCATCGTCTCCGGCCCTTGACAGAAAGGACATGCTTTGAAAAAGAACAGCGAAAAGACTGGTCTTCAAATTTGGAATCCTTGAAAAGATTGGGTTGAAAGGCGTCATCATTTGGCCATTTTCTTTCCTGAAAAGCAAAGGCCCAAATGCTATGGATATATTTGAAAAGTGTATTGCTTCTCATTGTCATTTTCTCCACAATTGTTGTGATCCAGACTTTCCCTTCAATGGGTCCTGACAAACCTGCAATTGCTAAATGGATGTGGAAAATTCTATCCACAAGGGAAGCAAATTCTATGAAGTGAACAAAGACATTGACTTTTCTCCACTTAGAGATGGCATTTCTGAGAGATTCTGTATGTCTACTCATGGAGATAACCACACAAATTCCATTTCTGACAAGGATAGGAGTGAAAGTTCTCATGAAATTCTCTCCCTCCTTTGTGTCTGGTGCAAAGAGACCAATCAAAGTCCATCTGAAATGGAGGAGGAGTTGGACAATTCCTGGATACTGGATCCCATTTTGGGGGAGCATCTGATGGAAAAAAGGAATTTGTCTTTTATCACTCAGAGCCTCTGAAACAATTCCATAACTGATCTGAAGAAGCAATGAAGAATGGTGTATTATGGTTAGATCAGATCAAGTCCAAAATGTAAGCTTTTAACATATCCAATGTGGTTCTCACAAACATATTAGAATAGTCCAGCAGTCACCAACTGGTTGTCCAAGGACCACTGGTGGTCTGCGAGAAAATTTTGGTGGTCTGTAGAAAAATTATTTGCATTTTTATATTGCACGAAATACTATTTATCTTTTGAAAAAAAATCATATTTGTGGTCCACGGGATTTAAAATAATGAATTTGGTGGTCCCTGAGTTCCAAAAGATTGGTGACCCCTGGAATAGTCTATTGTTCTTAACCCTTAAGCCATATCAACATAAAGAATACAAAAGGCAGAATATTAACAAGATTGAATATAATCATTTGCCTAATCTGAGGTCTAAGATATTGTTCTTTCTCTTTTCTAATAAAATTGACATTCAGATAATAGATGTGCTATGTCTTCTATCTCTAGAGCACTGCAAATGCAACTTATTTCATTTTAGAGATTTGCTTAAATGTTCCATATTTAACATTGTGCCCAGCTGCTCAAGTCTTCCTCAATTAAATGTTTAGGCCGGCTGTGGATCTCAATCCCTAGCCATGACAATGGCCATGAGAAAAGCAGTTCATGATTTCCATAGAAAAGGTATGATTGAATCTATTACCCACCCACCAAATACCTGCTCACTTTGCCAGGTAGAGAAACACACAAACTCACCTGTGGGACTTTGTAGGTGCCTACTAATGTTGACATCTGAATGGAGATGTCATCAGGAGATCCATCAAGAACAGCCATCAGGTTGTCCTTCTTTCCACAGCTGTAGTTGGGAACATTGGCTTCTCCAGTAGAAAGTATGTCCAGCAAGGCATCTGAAGTGCCAAGGGTGTTGAAATAATTGTCATGGATGTTGTAGCCAAGTGTGAGATTGTACAAAAGCTGAGGTTTCTTATTGACTTGCTGAATGGCAAAAATGAAGCTTAGGAGTCTTCCTGGATCAGTAATTAACCTACTGTAAAAAAATGTTCATCATAGCATCATCTCTAACAACAACAACAAAACATATTTTCATTTGTTCCTTTTTCTCTCCACAAGACCATTCAGTCTTAAGCCAAAAGTGTCCAAAACAAGAATCAAATGATGGTCACCCATCACCGTTTAATTGTTATGAGTGTTGAGAACATAGGATGGAGTTTTAATATTTAAAATATATCATTATTTGTAATGTAATTTGTAATTACATTATTTGTAATTATTTTTAATTTGTGCAATGACCAAGATTCAAAATTATTCAATCATTAAAATAGAATCATCAGCAAAGAGGATTTATAAATGATCCAGAAAAGCAATTCTAAAAACAAGCGCTCCTCAATTCCATACCAGGGTCAGGCATTGAATATCAATGAATGGTTACAAAAATAGAGAAATGGGTGGGGCAGAGGAAACTACAAACTTTTCAATAAGATAGTTGTGATTAACTCAGGATTGTACGAGAGAGGAAAATAATTTGGACTTGGGGGGGGGGTTATTCCATCTTTGGATTTTGGTCTCTTAAAATAAGGCATAAGAGAGAATCCATGGAAATCTAAATGATTGAAGAAATTAAACAGGTCTTCCAATATAAGAGTAACTGAAAGAAACGAAGAAGCGTGTTAGGACTGAAAATGGAAGGAAAGCAACTCCATCACACTGAATGACTTACGAGGGAGCTTGAGTATAAGGAGCTGTGTTGAAAGACAGCATTATATGGGATATTAATGTGGCAAAGGAGACTATACTAAGGAGGTGGTCTCCTGGCCTGTAATAGCTCTGTAGTTTTCTTCCCTCATGTTCCTCCAAACTCAGCAGGCACTTCATTCTCAGCTTCCCCGAAACTGGCTGGGACATCAGCAGAAGCAGAAGCAGAAGGAGGAAGTCCATAATTCATGGGGCTGAATCAATCCCCTTCCTGTTTCTAAGGACGAACATGAGCATTCGAAGAATTCAAAGCACTGTCACAAGATGAAAATGAGAGTAACTTTCTTGACTGAGAGAGAGATAAACAGAACTGCACCTTGAAAGGAGAAAAAGGAAAGTACATTCAAGAAGCACAGTCTCTGAATGTCCCAAAATTTGTGCCACATGGAGTTTGATCTGAGACATTTATCCTTTTCTCATGTAAGATTCCTTTCTAGTTGCTTCAGTCTGATGTTTACGTCAAAGGCAATCACTGGAGGAATATCATGAGAGATCTCACAAACCAGGATGTTAATAATAATAAGTAAGAAGACATCTCCTCTGGGGATCCTGAACTACCTCTGGACCTCCGTGTGCAGAGGAGAAACTGGAGAAAAGTATAGTGAAAAATCATAGATAGTCACTGGTCTATAGGGCACTGGTCTGAATCACAAATTGGAAGTGATTTTAAAATTGCTCAGGGGATAGTGAAATTTCATTTGCCTTAGAGATATGAACTTTGGGGTGATCTTTGAGACGTGTTGGATCTTCCACTTGGTGCAGAGTTTGTCTCCCAGTTGATGTCAGGGTAGTTAAAATCCCCCATTACTATTGTGATGTGCTTCCTACATACCTTAGTTAGCTGACGAGCAAAAAGTTCATCTACTTCCTCTGTTTGGTTGGGTGGCCTATAGTATAGACCTATGGGAAGATCATTCCCCCCCACTTTAATATTGACCCAAATGTGTTCAAGATAATTTTCATCATTTTTGTGCTCTATTTTTGTAGAGATGTAGTTATTTCTTATATATAGTGCAACTCCACCTCCTCTTTTGGTCTATTTCTTTTAAATAGTTTGTATCCCTCTAGCTGTATGTTCCATTTGTGGTTTCATCCCACCAAGTTTCCGTAATGGCAACAATATCATACCTGCCCTCATTTACTTGAATTTCTAATTCACCCGATTTATTCCTCATACTCTGTGCATTGGTGCATAGACATTTGAGTCCATTTTGATTGACCCTTTGTTTACTCTCTACATAACCTGTGTCGTACATGACTGCCCCTACTATCTTGCCACCTGTTTGATTAATGCACATGGTATGGCACTTGCTATTAAATGCTTGGTTTTGGTTGACACCAGGGGTGATAATCTTACTCGCACAGGCATCTATGTTACATGCACTGGTAGCCCTATTAATTTTGGATTGCTGGTTTCTCTATTTATTTAATTGGCTTCTACTAATATGTTGAATTGTATTATTTGGAATAGCTGATAAAAGAATTATTGGTGATTAAAATAAGAGAATTTAAGGAAATAATTGGGGATTGTACAATGTTATATGGATATAAATTTAGGGGTTCAAATTTTAGGGAAAGAAAAGAAAAATTGAACTATAATAGGATGAGAAGTTATGATGAAGGGTAATATTGGTTTCTTAAAATTAGAGAGAATAAATGCTATGACAAAAATTGAACATATAAAATTGTGTTAAAGATGAACAAAAATCTGTACAAATTTAAGACCGAGCCAATATTCTGTTCAGAAAAGATGTATTGTATGTTTGTTTGTGTGTTTAAAAAATAAAAAAACTTACCCCCAAAGAAAAAGAGGTCAGCTCAAGGGAGGAATTGCCCCATTCCTGGCACATCAGGAACTGGGTTCATTAATGGCTCTGAACACCTGGCCAAAAGAGATTTAGACTTTCCCCAGTTTCAGCTGGGGAAAGTTTTCCAAAAACGACTCTAAAATCACCTCTTTGCGGTATATTACAAAAGATTGCAAAAAATAAAGATGTTATAAAGTTGGAAAGATGTGATATTCTTTCTTTTTAAATTGACGGAAGAGGATCCCACCAACTGACTGGTAAACTTGCTTCAAACATTTGCTTGTTAGCTTGTTTGCTTGTTTGCTTGTTTGCTGGTTTGTTTGCTTGTTTGTTTGTTCGTTCATTCATTCAGCTTATTTCCCACCCATCTTGTTTTGAAACAACTCTGGGAAACTTATACCATTAAAATCATAAAAGAAAAATAAAATAATTAAAATGGAAACTATAATCAAAATAGAATTATAGTTAAGCAATAGGGAGGGAAGGAGCTGGATATGTGGGGGGTGGGATTGCCTCTTAGTTCATCAACCATCTCCATTGTGATGCTCCATCATTGGGATCTGAAGCTATCTACAGAATCAGGACTTAAAGCTTAAGGAACAAAATATGGTACTTTATTTGATGCCCATAATATCCAAAATTTGAGGTAAAGTTCTGTCCCCAGTGAAATGGAGGTTCCACACCTTGCAATGAAGGCCTCTCTACTCACCCTTTATTTTGTTTTATTTTGTTCAATTTCATCATCATTTGAGACTACAGTTGAAGTGCAGTTTTCTAGTATGGTGATGTCCCAGAGGTGCTTTTTTCAAGAGGTAAATGGACTGTTACTTTTTCTTTGAAGACATTTCACTTCTCATCCAAGCAGCTTCTTCAGCTCTGACTGGAGGGTGGGGAATGAAAGGATTTATACTCCTTGCAGACATCTGGTCATTTGCATCCTTTTAGAGAGTCATGAAAGTCACCTGGAGGTTTATCTCTGTTATCAGGGTCACCTGAGTGGTGCAAATGGGGGTGGAGTCTTTTTGGAACTGCTGAGAGGACTGTGTTGAGGACTAGAGATAGATGATGTCGTATCCCTCCCCCTCACCCCAATCTGGGAAGTCTTTTTTTTTTTGAAATATTTTTTTTTGAAATTTTATTTATTTAAAGATACAAACAAAACAAAACAAGTCAAAACAAGACATACAAAACATATACACAGAAAAAAAAGGTATAATCATATCAAAGTTATCACAACTGTAGTCTGTTATGTAATTCTCATTTGTATGTTTGACTCCTCTCTCATTGGGTCCTTTATGTTGTATTTAAACTTTTTAAAGTCCCTGTTGGCCTACGGTAAATAATTCGTGTTTCTATGTCTATCTTGAATTCCACTGACCACTTCCTTGTTCTGTTTTTTCCTTTTCCTGTCTTCCAACCAAGTGTACCACTTAACCCATACTAAATAGTAATCATGTTCTTCCTTATCTTGAAGTTCCTTTGTGAGTCTGTCCATTTCTGCACATTCCATGATCTTGCTAATTACTTTCTCCTCGCTTGGTATGTCATTACTCTTCCAATTTTGTGCAAAAGTTATGCGTGCTGCTGTTGTTATGTGAATTATTAGGTATTTTATTTCCTTTTCATATTGTCCAGATATAATGCCTAGTAGGAAGGTTTCTGGCTTCATTTCTATTCTGTGTTGTGTGATTTGTTCTATTTGTGTTTTGATAGTAAGTTCCTTTATTTAGCTTACATTTCCAGCATGTTGAAGATGTGTTAGGAAACATTCTTACCAATCTGGCCGGAGGGAGATGCCATCTATAAAACATTTTAAGGAAGTTTTCCTTATAGGGTACAGACATTGTCAATTTGTAGTTTATTGTCCATAATTTTTCCCACTTATCTAATTCGATGTTATGGCCGAAATTCTTTGCCCAGCTTAACATGTTATCCTTGACTATCTCCTCTTCTAATTTATATGCTCGCAAATAATTGTAAACTTTTTTTTATCAATTTATCCTGTGGTCCTTGTAAGATTTTGTCTAGCTCGTTTTGGCCTTTTTGGAATTCAAATTGGGTCAAATCCTTCTGATATCTTGATTTTATTTGTAGGTAAGGCCACCAGTCAATGTGTTGAGCCTCGGTTGGGTCTCGCCATCAATGGGAAGGACGATGAGGAGGGGGCGAGCTGCTGGACTCTCCAGGGGCGTGTCATCAGCTTGAGAAGTCTTTACCACTCGCGCACAAAACGAAGCAAACGCTTTCATCGGAGATGGGGGGGGCGTGGAGTATGCAGATGACGCTGCCTTGTGATGTTACAGAGGCGCGCTCCTCCTACAGGGCAGCTAGGGGAAGGAGGGGTGATGTTAACTGTTTGATTGCCAATTGATTTATTGCTGCGTATATAAAAGGCGCTACACTGCGATTGCGTGTAGCGCTAACTTTAAACCTTGTTTCCGGCTTGTGCCTTTCTCCTGCCTGTGTTTGCTGTGCCGAACCTAATTAAAGAAATTGCAACCGCTTTATTCCATTCTGGTGGTGGCTTGTTTCCAGTGTAGTTGGGTGGACTTGCCGAGACAATGTCTGTACCCATCTCCTGTAGTTCTTGTCTTGTTCTTAGCTCTCCTTGGTTGTTTAGTAGGTCCTTGTAGGTTTTCATTTTGGTGTTGTCCATGGCATTTGGGTAAATCTGGGCCTCCATGGTCGATAACCATTCCGGAATTTTATAATAATGTGCTTTTTTGATACCCTGCCATGTGTGGTATAATGACTGCCTGACCATATGTCTCTGAAAGTATCCGAGTTGTTTATCAGTGCCCTCCCACAGGAATGCATGCCATCCTCACTGTAAATCAAATCCTTCTAAGGTTAGAAGTCTTTTGTTTTTTAGCTCCATCCATTCCTTGGTCCAAATCAGTGTAGATGCTTTATAATATGTTTCCCAGTCCGGTAGCACAAGTCCTCCTCTTTCTTTTGAATCTTGTAAGTATTTAATTTTAATTCTTGCTTTCTTGCCTTGCCAAATATAATCCATTGTTAATTTATTGAGATCTTTAAAGAAATTCTTTCCCGGTTTTATTGGGATCACTTGGAATAGGTATAACATTCTGGGAAGGACATTCATTTTGATTGAAGCAATTACATACAGTAGTTTTGTGTTCCCTTTAGTTGTTTGAGCAGTGTATAAACTACTGTATGTAAAGAACAAAGTATTTAATAAGGCTATTTCATTCATTCAGATCTCGGATGTCTTCTGCTTGTGTTCCCTTTATTTTTTTGAGCAGTATATTTTAACAATATAAATCCTCACAATTATTATAAACATTCAAAAATAATTAATTCCAACATAGTCATTTTATTTTTGCTATTAAACTCAACATTTATAATCTTTGTTTCTATTGTTTAAACCTAATTTATTCATTTCATTTTGACTATTAATCTCAACATACTCCTCCTTATTTAGCTAGCCCCTCTCATTTTGCTTTTACTATAACACCCAACATCTTTATCTTTATCTTTGTTGTTAAACCAATCATTTTTATTTCTTGGCTGTTAAACACAGCATAATCATTTATTTGGCTGTTGAACACAGCATATCCTTCTTTGTTTTTTGGCTGATACACAGCATGCTCTTTCTTGTTTGGCTATTAAACAAAGCATATTAGTGTAACAGCCAAAATTAAAGTGCTGTCTTGAACAGCCAAGCAAACTGATTATGCTGTGTAACAGCCAAACAAAACTGAATATGCCGTGTTTGGCCAATCTGGGAAGTCTTGTCTCCTCTTGCAGATGCATTATGTTAATATAACTATCTCATTTCTTATCTTGTCCTTCCCTAGTTTCATCACAATTTAAATTATTAATTAATTTATTTTACATTTTGAGAATTATCTTTAGTTAGTCTCACATTCTCTGTATGTTTATTTCTTTTGATTTTAAATAACCTTAATTGTCCCAACAACCATACAAACTCAATAATAACTGCAATAAATAATTAAGTGTTATGAGCTTAAGAAACTACTTCATGATCAGATACCAACTTTTATCATTAAATGTTCCTTAGTATTTAGATCTGGTCTCAGGATGATAATGTAGCACTTGGGGAAGAAGATGCAGCCCAGCAGGCCAGCCCCAGAAGCCAAGATGGAGAAAACCTGCACGGCCACCATGTATTTCCCTTTGGTGCTCAAGTAGGTGGGCAGGAAGGAGATCCAGACGCTGCAGAAGACCAGCATGCTGAAGGTGATCAGTTTGGCTTCGTTGAAGGCCCCAGGCAGGTTCCTGGCCAGGAAAGCCACTGTGAAGCAAATGGCAGCAAGGAAACCCATGTAGCAGAGAACCACATAAAACATGGTCACAGAGCCTTCATTGCACTGAAGGATGATCACTCCTGATTGGGAGTGCAGGTCAAAATCAGGAAACGGAGGAGAAAGTCCCAGCCAGATTGCCCAAATGACCATTTTTCCAGCAGAACCAGAAAGGATGATGGAGTTGGCCAAGCTCTTCCCCAACCATCTCCTCACCCTGTTCCCTGGTTTCGTGGCCAGGAAGGCCAGCACTACCATGATTGTTTTGGCTAACACACAAGACACAGCTACTGAGAAGATGATGCTGAACATTGTTTGTTGGAGAAGGCAGGTGGCTTTCCTCGGTCGGCCAATGAAGAAAAAGGAGGACAAGAAGCAAAGCAAGAGGGAAACCAGGAGGATGTAGGACAGGTCACGGTTGTTAGCTTTGACAATGGGAGTTTCTAGATATTTAAGGAATATGACTAAAACAAGGCCTGTTGTTAGAAACAAGAGTACAGCAAAGGAGACCAGGATGATGCCCAGAAGTTCTTCATAGGACAGGAAGGTTATTCTTTTGGGGATACATTGCCTTCTGTCATCAGTGGGATATTTGTCATCTGGGCACTTGGTGCATTTTTCAGTATCTGAGAAAACAATAAGTAATATTATTTTTTTAGTTTCTCCTTTCACATTCCAAGAAAGACCTTCTTTGAATGACAGCTGATACTGAGAGACAGGAAAGCCAGAGTTCCTCTGGTGTCACCCACCTTCCTGTGTGGAGATGGTCCCCTCCGGACAAGGAATACAATCGTAGCAGCAAATTGGTTCTTCTTTCCGAGCCCGTTTTACAAATCCAGGGTGACATTTCTCCACACATTTGGACTGAGGCAGAGACTAAGCAGAAAAACAACATTCATTCCAAAATATCTGCCAAATTTTTATTTATTAGATTGATTGATGATTAAAATAAAATGTTGTTCACCTTTTTTCAACTTTATTATCTACATACTATAGACGTACTTTCATGGGCCACTGAAAGGAGGAAATGGCTCACATGCTTTCTCCAAAGTGTGATAGGCAACAGGCTTTTAAGGGGCTGCCAGAAAGAAGGGGGGGGAATGTATTTTCCAAAGCACCAGAAGGAAAAACAAGAAGCAATGGATGGAAACTGAACAAAGAGAGAAGCAACCTAAAACTAAGGAGAAACTTCCTGACAGTGAGAACCAATATAGGTGCAGAAATAGTTCAGTCATAATTTCACATATAAAATAGCCATTCGTGCATATTGTTCAAAACAGTCATTAGTATTATAGCTGATGTTTATGGCTGAAGCCTAAAAGTCCAAGATCACAAGAGTGCTTCTTTCTCTGTATGTATACAAAGCATCACATACCAGGAATAGCATATTAAGATGGACATATGCAATCTGATGTACAAAATAAACACACACATATTTATGCTCTGGACTATAGACATTGAATGCATGTAAATCCCTGAAAACTATGTGGTAGCCCTGGGCAAAAGAAAGGCAGTAAAATCACTCTAGGAGTAGGGACAGTGTAAAATATTAACACATGATAAATAATGGAACAATTAAAAATAATAGCACAGAGTGTACTCTCTCTCTCCCTTCCTTCCTTCTTCTTTCTTTCTTTTCTTTCTTTCTTTCTTTCTTTCTTTCTTTCTTTCTTTCTTTCTTTCTTTCTTTCTTGTCTCTCTCTCATATATATACACACACACTCTCTCCCTTCCTTTCTTTTTCTTTTTCTTTCTCTTTCTTTCTTGTCTCTCTCTCCCTTCCCTCCTCTTTTTTCTTTCTTTCTTTCTTTCTTTCTTTCTTTCTTTCTTTCTTTCTCTCTCTCTCTCTCTCTCTCTTTCTTTCTTTTTCTTTCTTTGTCTCTTTTTCTTTCTTGTCTCTCGCTCTCCCTTATCCTCTTCTTTCTTTTTCTTTTTCTTTTTCTTTCTCTGTCTCATCTCTCTGTCTCCTTTCCTCCCTTTCTTTCTTTCTTTCTTTCTTTCTTTCTTTCTTTCTTGTCTCTTTCTCCCTTCCTCTCTGTCTTTCTTTGTCTCTCTCCTCTCTCTCTTCTCTCTCTCACACTCACATTTTCTCTTTCTTTTTCTTTCTTTGTCTCTTTCTTTCTTTCTTCTCTCTCTCCCTCCCTCCCTCCCTCTCCCCCCCCCCTCTCTCTCTCACACACACACACCTGTTCTGGGCATTAAGTATCTGTTGTTACAGAAGTTCTCATTTCTCTCTATAATACACCTGATACTAATCGATACCCTATGTCTCAACTACATAAAGCCTATGCATGTTTAATTGGCAGTAAGGCTACTCCCTTTCAGTGGATTTACTCCTAATAGATACACAAAGATATACAAAGAGGTGGTGGTGAGGCCTCTCCTCAAGAAGCCTTCCCTGGACCCGGCTATGTTGGTAAATTATCGTCCGGTCTCCAACCTTCGTTTTGTGGTGAAGGTTGTTGAGAGTGTGGTTGCGCGACAGCTCCCCCAGCACCTGGATGAAACGACGTATCTGGATCCGTTCCAGTCGGGCTTCAGGCCCGGGTACAGCACGGAAACGGCATTGGTCGCGTTGGTTGATGATCTCTGGAGGGCTCGGGACAGGGGGTGCTCCTCTGTCCTGGTCCTGTTAGATCTCTCAGCGGCTTTTGATACCATCGACCATGGTATCATGCTGCACTGGTTGGAAGAGTTAGGGGTGGAAGGCACTGTACTACGGTGGTTCTCCTCCTTTCTCTCTGGCCGGTTGCAGTCTGTGTTGGCAGGGGGGCAGAGGTTGACCCCGAGGCCCCTCATATGTGGGATGCCACAAGGGTCGGTCCTCTCGCCCCTTTTGTTCAACATTTATGTAAAGCCGCTAGGTGAGATCATCCGTGGTTTCGGGGTGAAGTACCACCAATATGCTGATGACACCCAGCTGTACATCTCCACCTCGGACCACCCCAATGATGCCCTTGAAGTGATGTCTCGGTGTCTGGAGGCCGTGCGGATCTGGATGGGGAGGAACAGGTTCAGGCTCAACCCATCCAAGACCAAGTGGCTGTGGTTTCCGACGTCCCGATATAGTCAGTTGACGCCATCGCTGATTATTGGGGGCGAATCATTGGCCCCCACGGAGAGGGCTCGCAACTTGGGCATCCTCCTGGATTCACGGCTGTCTTTAGAAGAGCACTTGACGGCCGTGACCGGGAGGATTTTTTATCAGGTCCGCCTGATTCGCCAGTTGCGTCCCTTTCTGGATCGGGACTCATTACGCACGGTCACTCATGCCCTCGTCACCTCCCACCTGGACTATTGTAATGCTCTCTACATGGGGCTCCCCTTGAGGAGCACCCGGAGGCTCCAACTGGCGCAGAGTGCAGCCGCGTGGGTGGTAATGGGAGCGACATGGCGCTCCCATGTAACACCTCTCCTGCGCGAGCTGCACTGGCTCCCGGTGGTCTTCCGGGTGCGCTTCAAGGTTTTGGTTACCACCTTTAAAGCGCTCCATGGCTTAGGGCCTGGTTATTTACGGGACCGCCTACTACCACCAATAGCCTCCCACCGGCCAGTACGCTCTCATAGAGAGGGACTCCTCCGGGTGCCGTCAGCCAAACAGTGTCGACTGGCGGCCCCTAGGGGGAGAGCCTTCTCTGTGGGGGCACCTACCATCTGGAATGAGCTCCCTCCGGAGATACAGAGGATCCCGGATCTGCGCTCCTTCCGCCGTGCTGTGAAGACCTTTTTATTCCATCAAGCGGGCTTGGCCTGATCTCTTCCCTTTTAAAATATGTAAATTTTAATCTGTTTTTAAATTATTGGGGTATTTTAATTTGTCTGGGCCAAATAATTTAATTTGATTTTATCGGGTTTTTAAATTTTGTGTATTTATGTATTTTATTGTTGGCTGTTCACCGCCCTGAGTCCTTCGGGAGTAGGGCGGTATACAAATCAAATAAACTAAACTAAACTAAACTAACACATGATTTCAGGCAGACAGCTAGCTCCATTGTTTATTAGGTTGTAAGTAAAATTTCTACATTAACAAAATTTATACCTAAACAACAAAATATAGGAGCAAAAACTCATAGCAATTGTCTGAGCTATGCTTTTCTTCTTTCAATGGAAGTACTACTCATTTTAACCAGACATTAAGACTCGTTAGTTTGGAATACCTGCACTGAACCTTGACAGTACTTGGTTTCCTTACAAACTAGCTCAACTTTGTTTCCTTTAAATCTTGCTTTTGTTACACACCACCTGCTTCGGACCAAGAGTTCTGTTTTTTAGGGAAAGGAAGTGGACTAGGAGGGTGGCTTTGGAAATAAAAGTGCAGCAACGGAAAAGGGAAAAGACGCGCTCTGGATTCCAGACTCCGAACCTTCCCTGAGCCTACAAGGAAAACATTTATAAAATGGTCTATCGTTGGCACATCCCCTCGGCAAGAATAGCAAGAATGTTTCCAGAAGCCTCCCCGGCATGTTGGAAGTGTGGGAATGGTACCGGGACATACTATCACCAATTTATTTATTTATTTATTTATTTATTTATTTATTTATTTATTTATTTTCAGTCCTTATCCAAAGGACTCAGGGTGGTGAACAGCCACAGGATAAAACACATAAATACAAAAATTTGAAATAAAATAAAAATGAATTAAATAATTTGGCTGAACAAATTTAAAATACCCCATAATTTAAAAACAAATTAAAATTTATATTTAAAAAGGGGAGAAGATTTAGGCCACGCCAGCTTGATGAAATAAAAAAGTCTTAAGGACACCAATGGTGGATGTGTCCTAAAGCAGGCAAATATTGGTTCAAAATTTATCGGAGAGTGACAGCTCCAAGTCATCTCTCAGCCGTTGTGTGCAGGGAAAAACTTTGCCACAGTAAAGAAAAACTTCTTGCGACTGCGAGGCAATTAACTTCTCACACTCAAGAGAAGTTTTTCTTTACTTTGCAAGGTTTTTCCCTGCACACAACGACTGAGAGACAACCCGGAGCTGCCAGTCTGCGCTCTGCCAGGCAAGCAGCAGAGCAAGTAAACCAGGGACCTGCCAGCTTCCTGTAATCTGCAGTTTACTTGAGAGCACCATGTTCACGAGTAAACTTGCTCACAAGTAAACTGTAGAATATAGGCAGCCGGCAGATCTCTGGTTTACTCAATCTGCTGCTCCCAGCCAGCAGCTCGCAGGCAGTGAAAGAAACCGCCTCCTCCTGCCTCTGTGCATCAAGGAGGCCGAGCAGCAGCAGGAAGAGCACAGGACGGGAGGTGTAGGAAGTGGCTGCCAGCAATGTCCTCAGGTGAACATGTTGTAGGTGGGAAGGCTCAAACCCCCCCTTATGAGCCTCAATTTATTCGTGAGCACCATTGGGCTTTCTCCCTTCCTCTCCCGGCCAATATTGCTCAGGAGTAAACTTCACTAGGATCTCCCGCATGCTCCCCTCCCTCCCCACACACATTGGTCCACCACCCATTGCTGATATTACCCCACCACCAGCTCTCCCTTCTCTGCCCACCCACTGGCCAATGCCCTTCAGCTTACCTTTGCCAGAAGCAGTGAGCAGAAGTACGTGCCTAGATTCTGCAAGTAGTGGTTGGGCAGAGCGGGTGGACAGGCAGGGCAAGCGAGCATTGGGTAGGCAAGGAGAACAAGAGGAACCGGTTCGGGGGCATGGCCAGTCAGAGGTCACTACCTGTTTAGGGAACCATGCCAAATTTCCACTAACAGTTCTCCTGAACTGGTCCAAACTGGTAGCAACCCACTTCTGCAAGTGAGGTATTTAAGACAAGGTTGTTTCCATTGAAGAATTACAGTTTTGTTGTTAGTCGCTACTTGTGTCCAACAACTTCAGCCCCCAAGAACCATAGCACTCCAGGACCCCCTGTTCTCCACTGCCTCCAAATATTAGAGCTATAGTTAGATGACATGGAAAGACAGACCCACATTTATTTATTCCTTAAATTTGGAGAAATCTTTGTTTCAATGGAAGACTTAAGGTAGCTGACAATCAAGATAAATAAATTCCATTCAAGGAGTTTTTAGATGGCTTACAAGCCAAAGATCAAATATAAGTAGCATCATATTACAAATTCACCCTCATTATTACAAGTGTCAAGAAAGACTTGGGAGGGAACAGTCAAGGAAACTTTCAGTCCTTCATTTTTCTAGTTTAAGGCATTATCTCATATTGAACAAGTCATAGTGGTTCCATTTTGATTAAACACCTTGGATCACCTTCTTAGCAGCAGGAGGCCTACCACAGTGGGGTAAAACAAAGACATGAATAACTGTGGTCAGATATGGGCTGTTACAAAATATCTGAGCCTGCTCTTTCAGGGGACCCTAACACCAACCATATAGACAGAGAAAAGTTGCCAATATTTTCAACCACCTTGTTGAGCAACTTTAGCCGTGAAAGAGCATCTTGGTCGATAATAAGCCTCTGTCTTTCAAAACTCCCCAGTTGCTCTTGGATGGGATCCTCATTGGGGAAAAGCAACCAACTTATGATATTCAGATCTGCTGCTACATTTCCACTTTGGTCCAAGTATAGTTTCTCCCAGGAAAAATTGCAAAACTCATTCTTCTCCAGAAAGGGATGGAACTAGAATTGAAACATCCAGGAATTTTGAAAGCAAGTTGAAATATCCTAAAAGGAGGAGCAATTTTAAAGTTGAGCTAGTGAATAAGAGATGTTCAGTCCCCTCTTCACTATTTGCCTGAATAGCAATAACACTTGGATTTATATACCACTTCACACTGCTTTTACAGCCATCCCTAAGTAGTTTATAGAATCAGCATATTGCCGCCAACAATCTGGGTACCCATTTTACCATCCTTGGAAGGATGGAAGGCTGAGTCAACCTTGAGCTAGTCAGGATCGGACTCCTGGAAGTGAGTTGTGAGTTACAGTTAGGGTTAGGGTAAATGCCACGGCTAAATGCAAAGACAGAGTAGCCATCAGTCTGAAAAAGATTAATTGGATTCCTGCAGTGAGGAGGGGTTAAGCTAAATGCTCCCAGTTTATCTGAAATTCATGAATATAAAATTCTATCATGCTAATTATAAACACGTAAGTACAGGAATTTATTTACAATGTATACATTTTAAATATTTTTATAATAGCAGTGTTTAATATCAAAATATAATTGTCACAGTGCCTGCTCTTTGGAACATAATCTTGTGAACTAAATCTGGCCTCATCTTGGCCAAATCTTTGATGTTTGGAAGAACAAGGAAGTTGAAATGGTTCCACCACATCAACTGGATTTTTTTCTAAATATTAACTAGATTTGATGGATCTTTGTCAGGACCCCATACCTGCCATGGCTCTAGCCTTGCAGCCCCCAATATCTCTTTCTTCTCCGTTTTTCTCCTCCTAGATAGTGAAGAATATGCAACATTCAAGAGATGGGCCAGAGTCTTAGCAACAGTATAAAAACGGTGCTCATTTTTAATCTGAATTCTATTCTTTTTCTCTTGCATGTCCAGTGGTGCTATCTGGGTGCATCGTCTCCGGCCCTTGACAGAAAGGACATGCTTTGAAAAAGAACAGTGAAAAGACTGGTCTTCAAATTTGGAATCCTTAAAAAGACTGGGTTGAAAGGCATCATCATTTGGCCATTTTCTTTCCTGAAAAGCAAAGCTCCAAATGCTATGGATATTTTTGAAATGTGTATCCCTTATCATTGTCAATTTCTCCATGATTGTGGTGATCCAGACTTTCCCTTCAATGGGTCCTGACAAAGCTTCAATTGCTAAATGGATGTGACGGATTCTATCTATAAGGGAAGCATATTCTACGAAGTGAACAAAGACATTGACTTTTCTCCACTTAGAGATGGCATTTCTGAGAGGTTCTGTATATCTAGGCATTGAGATAACCACACAAATTCCATTTCTGACAATCATAGGAGTGAAAGTTCTCATAAAATTCTCTCCCTCCTCTGTGTCTGGTGCAAAGATACCAATCAAAATCCATCTGAAATGGAGGAGGAGTTGGACAATTCCTGGATACTGGATACCATTTTTTGGAAGCATCTGATGGAAAAAAGGCATTTGTCTTTTATCACTCAGAGCCTCTGAAACAATTCCATAACTGATCTGAAGAAGCAATGAAGAATGGTGTATTATTTTTAGATCAGATTTAATCCAAAATGTAAGCTTTTAATACATCCAGTGTGTTTCTCACTAACATAGTAGCCCAGTGGTCACCAACTGGTGGTCCACAGACCACTGGTGATCTGCGAGAAAATGTTGGTGGTCTACAGAAAAATTATTTGCATTTTTCATATTCCACTAAATACTATTTATCTTTTGAAAAAAATCATATTGGTCCACACTATTTAAAATTACAAATTTTGTGGTCCCTGAGGATCAAAAGGTTGATGACCCCTCAAACAATCTATTGTTATTAACTCTTAAGCCATATCAGGATAAAGAATACAAAATGCAGAATATTAGCAAGATTGAATATAATCATTCGTCTAATCTGAGGTCTGAGATACTGCTCTTTCTCTTTTCTAATAAAATTGACATTCAGATAATAGACTTGCTAAGTCTTCTATCTCTAGAGCACTGCAAATGCAAATCAGTTCATTTTAGAGATTTGCTTAAATGTTCCATATTTAACATTGTGTCCAGCTACTCAAGTCTTGCTCGAGTAAATATTTAGGCCTCCTTTGGATCCCAATCCCTAGCCATGACTATAGCCATGAGAAAAGCAGCTCATGAATTCCATGGAAAAGATATCACTGAATCTATTACCCACCCATCACTAGTCTGCTCATTTTACCAGATAAAGAAACACACAAAAAACCTGTGGGACTTTGTAGGTGCCTACTAATGTTGATATCTGAATGGAGATGTCATCAAGAGTTCCATCAAGAACAGCCACCAGGTTGTCCTTCTTTCCACAGCTGTAGTTGGGAACATTGTCTTCTCCAGTAGAGAGTATGTCCAGCAAGGCATCTGAAGTGCCAAGGGTGTTCAAATAATTGTCATGGATGTTGTAGCCAAGTGTGAGATTGTACAAAAGCTGAGATTTCTTGTTGACTTGTTGAATGGCAAAAATGAAGCGTAGGATTCTTGCTGGATCAGTAAATGAACGACTGTAAAAAATGTTCATGATAACATCATCTCTAACAACAACCACAAAATATATTTTCGTTTATTCCTCTTTCTCGCCACAAGCCCATTCAGTCTTAAGCCAAAAGTGTCCAACATAAGAATAAAATTATAGTCACACATCACCGTTTAATTGTTATGAGTGTTGAGAAGGTGGGATGGAGATTTAATATTTAAAATATATCATTATTTGTAATAGTGCTCATTTTTAATTTGTGAAATGACCAAGATTCAAAATTATTCAATCATTAAAATAGAATCATCAGCAAAGAGGACTTATAAATGATCCAGAAAAGCAATTCTAAAAACAAGCCATCCTCTATTCCATACCAGGGTCAGGCATTGAATATCAATGAATGGTTATGAAAATAGGGAAATGGGTGGGGCAGAGGCAACTACAAACTTTTCAATAAGCTAGTTGTGATTAACTCAGGATTGTAGGAGAGGGGAAAATAATTTGGACTTTGGGGGTGGGGTTGTTCCATTTTTGGATTTGGGTCTCTTAAAATAAGACATAAGAGAGAAGCCATGGAAATCCAAATGATGCAAGAAATTAAACAGGTCCTGCAGTATAGGAGCAACTGAAAGAAACGAAGAAGAGTGTTAGGACTGCAAATGGAAGGAATGCAACTCCATCACACTGAATGACTTACGAGGGAGCTTGAGTATAAGGAGCTGTGTTGAAAGACAACATTATATGGGATATTATTGTGGCAATGGAGATTATACTAATGAGGTAGTCTCCTGGCCTGTAATAGCTTTGTAGTTTTCTTCCCTCATGTTCCTCCAAACTCAGCAGGCACTTCATTCTCATCTTCCCAGAGACTGGCTGGGACATCAGCAGCAGCAGAAGCAGAAGGAGGAGGCCCATAATTCATGGGGCTGAATCAATCCCCTTCCAGTTTCTAAGGAAGAACAAGAGAGTTTGAAGAATTGAAAGCACCATTCAAAGATGGAAATGAGAATGACTTTCTTGACTGAGAGAGAGATAAACAGAACTGCACTTGGAAAGGAGAGAAAGGAAAGGTACATTCAAGAAGCACAGTCCCTGAATGTCTCAAAATTTGTGCCACACAGAGTGTGACCTGAGACATTTATCCTTTTCTCATGCAAGATCCCTTTCAAGTTGCTTCAGTCTGATGTTTACATCAAAGGCGATCACTGGAGAAATATCAGGAGAGATCTCACTGACCAGGATTTTAATAATTATTGTAAGAAGCAACATCTCCTCTGGGGATCCTGAACTACCTCTGGGCCTCCACGTGCGGAGGAGAAACTGGAGAAAAGTATAGTGAAAAATCATAGATATACCCCTAGAGGCCACTGGTCTGAAGTGGTTGTGTTCCTTCCTTTCTGGACATGTCTAGAAAGTGATGCTGAAGAGAGATAGTTCGACACCCAGGAAATTGGGTGTTGTCCTTCAATGTACTCTCTGGTCTCCAGAGACTCCTGGGGAAGGTCACCCAGAACTATAGAGTTTGGTTCCACCTTAGTGTCAGACTTGGAAGCCATCTTTTACATTTGGGCCTCCAGGCCTGCCACATTTTCTACCGTGGGAAAATTGGAGTGGGGACTGCATAGAGTATGGATGATATGTAGTCAAAATAATATTCTTTTCTCAGAGAGCCAAGGCCACCTTGCCCTGAAGCTGCGATGAGGTGACTGGGAGGCATCTCCGGTTTTGGATGGTGCCTGATTGGATCACGTGATGGACATGCGGGTGCTCGGCAGGGACTTGAACTTCCTTTTGGGTGGGGAAAACCTGGAAACTTTCAGATTCGGGTTTTCCCAGATGTGCCAATATGACATCGCTAATAAAATGGAACTTTGAGGAAATTCAAGCTTCAGAGTCTTCTTTCATTGGGAGTTTTACTTGGAACCCTGACACTTAGGTTGATGACGATTAATTCTAATACTGCCTGTCTTTTAATGTTAAGGAAGAAATCTGTAACCGTGAACCCTGCCTAATGTTAAGAATAGGAAGTTGTCATCGTAGCGAGACGAGCAGGGTTTTTGATGCTCCAGAAACTCTGCCGAAAACTCCGCTGCTGTACGTTCCAAATTGGACTCCACAGTCTCATTTTGACTGTGGCAGTGGAAGGCACATCCTGAGGATCCCAGGGACGTCGCTAAGTCTCTGGTTGATCCAGGAAAGCCCCTTTTTCCAGTAGTGGAGTGTCAGCCATTAGGCTGCGGAGGCTGTGACAACTTCAGGAAGACAGAACGGAATGACAGTGAACAGATCTGTGAGAGACTTTCACTTTTTTTAATAATACTGAGAACACCCTAATTGAGGAATGAGATGGTGATGGTGAATGAATGAAGACAAGCGGTGAACCTAAGGTGGATTAATTTTATTTTACCCAAGTATGTGCTTTAAAAGACTTGAAATTGCTTAATTGTTTTTACTTTCACTTTGGATAACCGGACTGGATTGAAAGAAGGGGAAAAAAACAGTATTGGGACGCTTTTGAAAGTTGTTGGCACTAGACTGTTCAATTGTCTGATTGCAACATTTGGAATGGGGTTTTGCTTATTTTTGACAAGGCAACTTTTTGATTAATTTTTAAAAGAAAGAAAGAATTTTTTTCTCTTTAAAGAACGGGAGGAGAGTTAGGGGAGTGTGCAGTGCTGCCACCTACTGGAAGAGAAACTTTGTTTCTATGCTTACTTAAGTAACAGAAGAAAGAAATACTGTAGCCAAAACAAATACAGAGAATCTGTTTGGATTGATAAAATTGAAGAGCTACTGAATGTTGTTTACACAGTTACTCTTCCTTTTAAATTGACAAAGCCTGGGAATATACTGGAAGGCTTTGATTCTTTCTTTTTTTTTTTTTTTTGTAAATATTTTTTTATTTTTTTTCCAAACATAAACATAAAATATAACTTTCATGAACAGAGTTTCGATCCGGTCATAGATGGTTAACATGCTTACATTCTTTTAACACGCTCTATTCCACTTTTCCATTACATCTTTTAAAAGTTTAAAACAGAAAAAAAAATAAAAAACAAATTTAAACATAAAATTCTAACATTTTCATCTAAACAAATCTAATATATCAATACAGTTTTAGCTTCCAATTAAATTTTAACTCATTATCTCTGTATCTATATCTCATCAATATCCAATTAGTTGTTAACAATATTCTAGTCTCTTATTCTAATTATATACCTTACAATTTTATCACCAGAATTATCAATTTCAATTTCAATACATTTTGTTAAAATTTAAAACACAATTTTATCAACATCTTAATTATTTGACCCTTTTTATCAAATCAAAATATGTTAAACTTTCCAATTTAATATCCCACTTATTACACAGTTTTATCACAGGAACCCATTACTTATTCTTTCCCAGATTATCAACTCCTTTGAGATTATTCCCAATATTATCTCCTCCATAGGCTGGTTTCCAGCATATTGTATTTGGCTAATTTCTAGCATACTCTCCTCCAGAGCTCCTTCCGTTATTTGGCTGATTTTCAGAATATTTTTCTCCAACTCTCCTCCTTTTGCTTGGCTGATTTCCAGCATTTTATTGGCTGATTTCCAGCATTTTGTGTTTGGCTGATTTACAGCATAGTCTCCTCCAACTCTCTTGCCATTGTTTGGCTAATTTCCAGCATTTTAGTTATTTTTCCACTTATTTCCTCCGAGTCTCTAACTCTTATCTAGTTAGTATTCTTCACCTCATTATTTTAGCTTTCCCTTACATCATATTTATCTATTTGATCTTTATGTCCCAACATATTCATCAAAATTAATTCTCATTATATTTCATAGTAATCATCATTTCCAGTATTGGTTGAATTAAATCACAATTTATCTCTATCATCTGTGTATTTCATAGTTTCATTCAATAATATGTTAATCAATCATAGTCACCAGTCTAACTTTGTTTGCAGAGTATAGCGTATTACAACAAATAATAGGTTTTCTTAAAGTTATCTCACATTAGTATACACTTCTCATTGTAATTTTTAACCACTTAGTATACAAATCCCTATTTTAATTGCCATTTATTATTTTCTTTCTTTATTATTCCAAAAACCTTCCTGTTCTAATCCAAAAAAAAAAAAAAATTCCTTTAGGCTTTTAAACATTACATTACAATTTAATTGCATTTAATTTAAATCTATTTTGTTTCTTCTTTTTCCTGCCTGTCCACCTGTTCCACTTCAAAGTTCAAAGTTCATCTATTCAAATTAAAAGTGCTACATATCACTTTAATGCTCTTAAAATGTCTGCTCCAAGCGTGATGTATCCATTCCTGTCTTGTATTCATGTGCCACACCTTCCTTTTGCTAAGTCTGTAAATTTCCATTATAGAAAGGGTCCAGGATCTTTCTTCTTTCTTCTTAAAATCACCCAAAACAGAATAAAAATTTCCAAAATCCATTAATCTAATGTTAATTCCAAAGTAATCATAATAATTCAAAGTAGAAAGCCATTTAAGCTATTTCTTTTACAAGCAGAAAGTAAAGTCTCTTCAATCAAACCCCCCACACCTTTTTCTTGCTAGACCAGTTAGTTTCATTTCTAGTAAATCCAGAGTGTTTCTTCTTTCTTCTTTTTAAAATCACCCAGCGACAGAACAGGAATCTCCAAAATCCTTAAGTCTAAAATCAATTTCAAAATAATCCAAAGTAAAACTCCATTCATAGAAAGGAAATTTCTTTAATCCACATTCCGCCTAGTCACTGCAGACTCCATAGCTACAATGTAGCCGTTTATTTGCCTTTCTTCATTAACTTTCCAGAATTGCTAACTCCCAAAAAAAAGGCACAAAAAAAAAGTGTTTCTCCAATCCATTCCAATTAGAAAAATAGGGAAAATAAAATCCAAGTTTCTAACTCTTCCAATTCTTCCGAATCAATTATACTAAAAAATTCTAACATGGGTCATTTATTTCCAGTTAATTATTCCGTGTCAAATTTTCAAGCCCCAAAGCTCTGTAGCCGCTTTTTAAATTTTGGGTTCTTATTTTTTCTTAAAAAAAAAAAAAATCCGTTGTTTCTTGACTGGGTTGGTGACACTCACCTGGCTTCGAAAAACTCTTCCTTTCCTCTTCTCTCCTGCACATTCTTTTCACGGTCTGCCGCAGCTTTGCAGCCGCCGCCATGGCTGCCTACCCCCACCGCCGACTTTGAGGATTCCTTCTGGCTTCTGAGGAACTTGCCTGTTCCTCTAAGCCTTCCGAGGTGCTCCTCGTCTCCTTCATCCCTCCGAGACAGGGTCGGTCCGAAGACCGATCGATCGGTGGTTTGTCAGTCGGGGTTTCCGCGGGTTCGTTAGAGTCCGCCATAGCCCCGACTGTAGCGCCGCGGCGCCAGACCAGAAGTCTGGTTCTTTTTGAGTAATTATTATATGCCCAGTGAGAGGCAAAAGGAAAAGTCACTCCCTGTAGGGTCTCCGGATATAAAAGGACTTGAAGGACTATTTAATTTTTTCCTTTCCCTTTCTTTTTTTTTCTTTCCTTTTTTCTTTCTTCCTTTTTTTAATTTCCTTATTCTCATTGCCTTTTCTTATTTTTGATTCGGGACCCCCACGCATTCATATTGGATTAAGGCACCCAAGAGCCTGAAGATTTATTGCCTAATATTTCCTTTCTTTCTTTCTTTTTTTAAGAGGATCTTAAATTTTTGTCTTTTTTAAAAAAAAAATTATTTTATCCCTTTGGATTAGGATCTCAGAAAACCTGAAGAACTTGAGGAATATCCTCTCTTTTTCTCTCTCTCTCTCTCTCTCCTTTTTTTTCTCTTTTCCCTTTTTCCCTTCTTTTTTCCTTTTTTCCTTTTTTCCCTCCCCCTTTTGTCTAGCTGGATCTTCTAAATTCCTTCCTGACCTGAAAGTGAGTTTGGCTAAAGAGTGAATAAAATGAGTAGAAAAATAGCGACGGTGGGAGCTGCAGCGACTACATCATCTTCATCACCATCTGGAGGCCAACGTTCCATCCAGACAATGTTACAACAAGAGAAAGAGAAAGAATCAGTGACATGAACGATTCTACAAACACTTCAAAGAATGGAACAGCAACAATGAAGGATGGAACAGCAATTATTACAATCTACCCCCAGAGATACGAGTGATCCCAGACCTCCGGACTTTTCGTCGGGCCGTTAAAACCTATTTCTTTCAGTTAGCCGGGCTGTCCTGATTTTATAGTGGGTTTTTAAAATTTGAAATTGGTTTTAAATTGAAATGTTTTAAATTATGGGCCAAACTTATTTAATTATTTTAAATCTATTTTAACTTTTGTGTACAAATGTTTTACTTTGGCTGTTCACCACCCTGAATCCAAAAGGAGAAGGGCGGTATAGAAATCTGATAAAATAAAAATAAATAAATAAATAAATTATTGCAAACAGATGAAAAGGTGGTCAATATACAACAAACAATGTCGAAATATGAAGAACGATTGGTTAAATTGGAGGAAAGAGATGGCCAAAAAGAAGAAAAAATGAAGGATATTGAGAACAGATTGGGAGAGGTAGAACAAGGAACATCTGGCTTAATTGGATGGGAAATGGATAAAGCAGAATTCTACTTAAGATTCCAAAATGTCCAGGAAGAAAAAGGGGAGAGTTTGATTGTGGTCAGGGTGGACATTACACCATATTGTTACCTGCTGCTATGTTGTAGATATCTTTGGTCTCTTTACATGGTCAATTTGGTCACGGTTTATTTATTACTGCTTTTATGAATTGTTTTATATTGTTCCTGAATGATTTATTTATTTATTTATTTATTTATTTATTTATTTATTTATTTATTTATTTATTTATTTTTAAATTTATATACCGCCCTTCTCCCTGAGGACTCAGGGCGGTGTACAGCCAGAATTAAAAAACATGAAATACAAATATTAAAAAACAATTAAAATATATATAAATTTGGCCCAAAATGAAAAATACAAATCAATTAAAACATTTAAAATTTCTTCTTAAGCCATGTCTTGTTTAACGAACCGGTAAGAAGTTTTGTATCTCTGGATTGATTATGCATGGCTAAGACTTGGATTGGAAAAAGACTATGAATTTGCTTTGCTCTATAAGTAAACTACTTTAAAAACCAGTTTGCATGCAGTTTATTCACAATTACTCTCAGCACCGTTTCCATGCGCAAAAACTCTATGCTCTGCTTCATAACCATTCCTGGTTATCTCACAACTATATCCTTAACAATTGGGTAAATATAGAATACATTATGGGGATAGACATTTTTTTTCCTTATACTTGCCCTTCAGTATTCATGTAAGACACGAAGAACCTTTATACTTTGCAGTGTCTTTGTTTACTAAACAAACAGCAGGCAGTATGATGTCCCCCTTGGACAACTCCCCAGATTCCTCCTCAGAAGTCAGCTCAATGGAGGATGAGCTCATTCCTGGCATGTCAGGAACTAGGAAGGAGTTAACTGGGCCATTAATTAACTGGGCCATTAACTGGGTTAATTAATGGCTCTGAACACCTGGCCAAAAGAGTTTTAGACTTTCCCCAGTTTCAGCTGGGGAAAGTTTTCCAAAAACGACTCTAAAATCACCTCTTTGATGTATATTACAAAACATTACAAAAAATAAAGATTTTCCAAATTTTGAAAGATGTGGTGTTCTTTCTTTTTAAATGGACTGAAGAGAATCCCACCCACTGATTGGTAAACTTGTTTCAAACATATGTCTGTTTGTTTATTTATTCAGTCAGTCAGTCCTATATGGGGGGAAGACAGACTCAGACTCAACCCCTCCAAGACTGAGTGGCTATGGCTCTCGGCGTCCCGGTATAGCCAGCTGGTACCATCGCTGGCTATTGGGGGTGAAACTCTGGCCCCCTCAGAGAGGGCTCACAATCTGGGTGTATTCCTGGATGCACGGCTGTCTTTAGACGACCATATGACGGCTGTGGCCAGGGGGGCTTTTTATCAGGTTCACCTGATCTACCAGTTGCGTCCCTTTCTGGACTGGGATGCCCTGTGTCACTCACATCCTCGTCATGTCCCATCTGGACTACTGTAACACTCTCTACAAGGGGCTCCACTTGAAGAGCACTCGGAGGTTCCAGCTGGTCCAGAATGCGGCCGCGCGGGTGATTATGGATGCGACCCGACACACCCATGTGACACCTCTCCTGTGTGAGCTGCACTGGCACCCAGTGGTCTTCCAGGTGCGGTTCAAGGTGTTAGTGACCATCTTTAAAGCGCTCCATGGCTTAGGACCCGGCTATCTACGGGACCGCCTTCTGCCACCGATAGCCTCCCACCGACCAATACGCTCCCACAGAGAGGGACTCCTCAGGGTGCCATCAGTTAAACTGTAGACTGGCGACCCCCAAGGGGAGAGCTTTCTCTGTGGGGGCACCCGCCCTCTGGAATGAACTGCCTGCCGGGATACGTACGATTCCCGACCTGCGTACCTTTCGCCGTTTCACCCTGCTATTTCAACAGGCTGGACTGGCGAAATGAAATTGGAATGGGGTGTCTTAAAATTGAGGGTTTTAATGTAACAGCCAAAATATTTAATCTATTTTTAAATTGTTTTAAATTTTGTATTTTTACATTGTTTTATGATGGCTTTTTACCGCCCTGAGTCCTTCGGGAAAAGGGCGGTATAGAAATGTAATAAATCTAAATCTAAATTTAAATCTAATAAAATCTCATTTCTTATCTTCTCCTTCCCTAGTTTCATGACAATTTAAATTATTAATTAATTTATTTTACACTTTGATAGTTAAGTTAGTTTTATTTTCTTTATATGTTTATTTCTTTTGATTTTTAAATAACCTTGTCAAAAGAAGCATACAAATTCAATAATAACTGCAATAAATAATTATGCGCTATGAGCCTAAGAAACTACTTCATGATCAGATACCGACTTTTATCATTAAATGTTCCTTAGTATTTAGATCTGGTCTCAGGATGATAATGTAGCACTTGGGGAAGAAGATGCAGCCCAGCAGGCCAGCACCAGAAGCCAAGATGGAGAAAACCTGCACGGCCACCATGTATTTCCCTTTGGTGCTCAAGTAGGTGGGCAGGAAGGAGATCCAGACGCTGCAGAAGACCAGCATGCTGAAGGTGATCAGTTTGGCTTCGTTGAAGGCCCCAGGCAAGTTCCTGGCCAGGAAAGCCACTGTGAAGCAAATGGCAGCAAGGAAACCCATGTAGCAGAGAACCACAAAAAACATGGTCACACAGCCTTCATTGCACTGTAGGATGATCACTCCTGATTGGGAGTGCAGGTCAAAATCAGGAAATGGGGGAGAAACTCCCAGCCAGATTGCACAAATTACAATTGTTCCAGCAGAACCAGAAAGGATGATGGAGTTGGCCAAGCTCTTCCCCAACCATCTCCTCACCCTGTTCCCTGGTTTCGTGGCCAGGAAGGCCAGCACTACCATGATTGTTTTGGCTAACACACAAGACACAGCTACTGAGAAGATGATGCTGAACATTGTTTGTCGGAGAAGGCAGGTGGCTTTCCTTGGTCGGCCAATGAAGAAAAAGGAGGACAAGAAGCAAAGCAAGAGGGAAACCAGGAGGATGTAGGACAGGTCACGGTTGTTAGCTTTGACAATGGGAGTTTCTAGGTATTTAAGAAATATGACTAAAACAAATCCTGTTGTTAGAAACAAGAGTACAGCAAAGGAGACCAGGATGATGCCCAGATGTTCTTCATAGGACAGGAAGGTTATTCTTTTGGGGATACATTGGATTCTGTCATCAGTGGGATATTTGTCATCTGGGCACTTGGTGCATTTTTCAGTATCTGAGAAAACAGTAATATTATTTTTATAGACTCTCCTTTCACATTCCAAGAAAGACCTTCTTTGGATTAAAGCTGATACTGAGAGACAGGAAAGCCAGAATTCCTCTGGTGTCACTCACCTTCCTGTATGGAGATGGTCCCCTGCGGACAAGGAATACAATCGTAGCAGCAAATTGGTTCTTCTTTCCGAGCCCGTTTTACAAATCCAGGGTGACAATTGTCCACACATTTGGACTGAGGCAGAGACTAAGCAGAAAAACAACATTCATTCCAAAATATCTTCCAAATTTTTATTTATTAGATTGATTGATGATTAAAATAAAATGAAACTGCGCTTAAGAATGACACTTTTGAGCAATAGATCAGGAAAAGATAAAACATTGTAAAGCCACTCCCCTTGGAAAATAATCCAAATCCTTCTTAAAATATAAAGAATAAATTCCTCACAGACGTTGATCTCGCCACTGCGATCTTGCAAGAGCCGGCCAAGAATGGTGCACATGTTTTTTTCTTAATGTCTTTTATTGCATATTGTTCATACTATCTTTGTTGTAAGCCACCCAGAGTCCTTGGGGAGTTGGGTGGCATAGAAATGTGAAAAAGAAAGAAAGAAAGAAAGAAAGAAAGAAAGAAAGAAAGAAAGAAAGAAAGAAAGAAACAATAAGATATAAACAATGAATTCCTCACCGACTAAAGCTGTCAACCTCAAATGAGGTATTATTTAGTTATATCTGTACATTTATATTTTCAATTCATACAGCTGCCACGCTGGTGAAATAAGACTAAGCATGAACCCTGTGTGGGAAAGGGATATTTCTAAGGCCAAGTGAGGGATTTAAGACAAGGTCCTTTCCATTGAAGAATTACAGTTTTGTTGTTAGTCGCCACTTGTGTCCAACACTTTGAGCCCCCAAGAACCAAAGCACTCCAGGACTCCCTGTCCTCCACTGCCTCCCAAAATTAGAACTACAATTAGATGACATGGAAAGTCAGACCCAAGTTTATTTACTACTTAAATTTGGAGAATTCTTTCTTTCAGTGGAAGACTTATGGTAGCTGACAAGCAAGATAAACAATTCTTTCAAGCGGTTTTTAGATGGATTACAAGCTAAAGACCAAATCTAAGTAGCATTTCATTACAAATTGATCCACATTGTCTCATTATTTCAAGAGTCAAGAAAGTGTTTTGCAGGGAGTGAAAGTCATTTTCAGTCCATCATTTTTCTAGTTTAAGGTATTGTCTCATATCGGACAAGTCATTGTGATTCCACATTGATTGAACACCTTGGATGACCTTCCTAGCAGCAGGAGGCCTATCTCAGTGGGGCGAAACAAACGCATGAATAACTCTAGTCAGATATGGGCTCTTTAAAAATATCTGAGCCTGCTCTTTCAGGGGACCCTAACACCAACCATATAGACAGAGAAAAATTGCCAATATTTTCAACCACCTTGTTGAGCAACTTTAGCCGTGAAAGAGCATCTTGGTTGATAATAAGTCTCTGTCTTTCAAAACGCCCCAGTTGCTCTTTGATGGGATCCTCCTTGGGGAAAAACAACCAACTTATGATATTCAGATCTGCTGCTACATTTCCACTTTGGTCCAAGTACAGTTTCTCCCGGGAAAAATTGCAAAACTCATTCTTCTCCAGAAAGGGGTGGAACTAGAATTGAAACATCCAGGAATTTTGAAAGCAACTTGAAACATCCTAAAAGGAGGAGCAATTTTAAAGCTGAGCTTTTGAATAAGAGATGTTTCATCCTCCAACTTCACTATTCGCCTAAATAGCAATAGCACTTGGACTAATATACCACTTCACAATGCTTTTACAGCCCTCTCTAAGTGGTTGATAGAATCAGCATATTGCCCCCAACAATCTGGGTACCCATTTTACCAACCTTGGAAGGATGGAAAGCTAAGTCAACCTTGATCTGGTCAGGATCGGACTCCTGGAAGTGAGTAGTGAGTTATGGGAAGAGTGAAGGTTAGGTTTAGGGTTAGGGTTAGGGTTAGGGTAAATGCCGCGGCTAAATGCCAAGACTGAGTTGCCATCAGATTGAAAAGCTTTAATTGGGTTCCTGCAGTGAGGAGGGATTAAGCTAAATGCTCCCAGGTTTAGCTGACAGTTATGAGTATAAAATTCTATCATGCTAATTACAAACCCATAAGTACAGGAATTTATTTACAATGTATACATTTTAAATAATTTTATAATAGCAGTATTTAATATCAAAATATAATTGTCACTATGCCTGCTCTTTGGAACATAATCCTGTGAACTAAATCTGGCCTCCGTTTGGCCAAACCTGTTGGTTTTTTGGAGAACAATGGTTCCCCTACATCAGCATTGGATTTTTTTCTAAAGAGGAAATAGGATTAATGGTTCCTTGTCAGTACCCCATACCTGCCATGGCTCTAGCCTTGCAGCCCCCAATCTCTCTTTCTTGTCCATTTTTCTCCTCCTAGATAGTGAGGAATATGCAACATTCAAGACATGGGCCAGAGTCTTAACAACAGTATAAAAACGGTGCTCATTTTTTATCTGAATTCTATTCTTTTTCTCTTGCATGTCCAGTGGTGCTATCTGGGTGCATCGTCTCCGGCCCTTGACAGAAAGGACATGCTTTGAAAAAGATCAGCGAAAAGACTGGTCTTCAAATTTGGAATCCTTAAAAAGACTGGGTTGAAAGGCGTCATCATTTGACCATTTTTTTTCCTGAAAAGCAAAGACACAAATGCTATGGATATATTTGGAAAGTGGATGCCTTCCCATTGTGAATTTCTCCACAATTGTGGTGATCCAGACTTTCCCTTCAATGGGTCCTGGCAAACCTTCAATTGCTAAATGGATGTGGTTTATTCTATCCACAAAGGAAGCAAATTCTATGAAGTGGACAAAGACATTGACTTTTCTCCACTTAGAGATGGCATTTCTGAGAGGTTCTGTATGTCTAGGCATTGAGATTACCACACAAATTCCATTTCTGACAAGCATAGGAGTGAAAGTTCTCATGAAATTCTCTCCCTCCTCTGTGTCTGGTGCAAAGAGACCAATCAAATTCCATCTGAAATGGAGGAGGAGTTGGACAATTCCTGGATACTGGATCCCATTTTGGGGGAGCATCTGATGGAAAAAAGGCATTTGACTTTTATCGCTCAGAGCCTCTGAAACAATTCCATAACTGATCTGAAGAAGCAATGAAGAATGGTGTATTATGTTTAGATCAGATCAAATCCAAAATGTAAGCTTTTAACACATCCAGTGTGGTATAATCATTTGTCTAATCTGGGGTCTAAGATATTGCTCTTTCTCTTTTCTAATAAAATTAACATTCAGATAATAGATGTGCTATGTCTTCTATCTCTAGAGCACTGAAAATGCAAATCAGTTCATTTTAGAGATTTACTTAAATGTTCCATATTTAACATTGTGTCCAGCTGCTCAAGTCTTGCTCGAGTAAATGTTTAGGCCTCCTCCCCACTCTGGATCCCAATCCCTAGCCATGACAATGGCCATGAGAAAAGAAGCTCATGAATTCCACAGAAAAGATATGATTGAATCTATTACCCACCCACCAACAACCTGCTCACTTTGCCAGATAGAGAAACAAAAAACAAACAAACAAACAAACAAACAAACAAACACACCTGTGGGACTTTGTAGGTGCCTACTAATGATGACATCTGAATGGAGATGTCATCAAGACATCCATCAAGAACAGCCATCAGGTTGTCCTTCCTTCCACAGCTATAGTTGGGAACATTGGCTTCTCCAGTTGAGAGCATGTCAAGCAAGGCATCTGAAGTGCCAAGGGTGTTGAAATAATTGTCATGGATGTTGTAGCCAAGTGTGAGATTGTACAAAAGCTGAGATTTCTTATTGACTTGCTCAATGGCAAAAATGAAGCTTAGGATTCTTGCTGGATCAGTAAATAAACTACTGTAAAAAATGGTCATGATAACATCATCTCTAAGAACAACAACAAAATATATTTTCATTTGTTCCTCTTTCTCTCCACAAGCCAATTCAGACTTAAGCAAAAAGTGTCCAAAATAAGAATAAAATTATAGTCACCCATCACTGTTTAATTGTTATGAGTGTTGAGAAGGTGGGATGGAGATTTAATATTTAAAATATATCATTATTTGTAATAGTGCTCATTTTTAATTTGTGCAATGACTAAGATTCAAAGTCATTCAATCATTAAAATAGAATCATCAGCAAAGAGGATTAATAAATGATCCAGAAATGCAATTCTAAAAACAAGCCATCCTCTATCCCATACCAGGGTCAGGCACTGAATATCAATGAATGATTATAAAAATAGGGAAATGGGTGGGGCAGAGGCAACTACAAACTTTGCAATAAGCTAGTTGTGATTAACTCAGGATTGTGTGAGAGGGGAAAATTATTTGGACTTTGATGGGCGGGGTTGTTTTGGATTTGGGTCTCTTAAAATAAGATGTAAGACAGAATCCATGGAAATCCAAATGATTCAAGAAATTAAACAGGTTCTGCAATATAGGAGTAATTAAAAGAAAAGTAGAAGAGTGTTAGGACTGCAAATTTGAACGATTGCAACTCCATCACACTGAATGACTTACGAGGGAGCTTGAGTATAAGGAGCTGTGTTGAAAGACAGCATTATATGGGATATTAATGTGGCAATGGAGATTATACTAACAAGGTGGTCTCCTGGCCTATAATAGCTCCGTAGGTTTTTTCCCTCATGTTCCTCCAAACTCAGCAGGCACTTCATTCTCAGCTTCCCAGAGACTGGCTGGGACATCAGCAGCAGCAGAAGCAGAAGGAGGAGGTCCATAATTCATGGGGCTGAATCAATCCCCTTCCTTTTTCTAAGGAAGAACAAGAGAGTTCAAAGAATTCAAAGCACCATTCAAAGACGGAAATGAGAGTGACTTTCTTGACCGAGAGAGAGATTAACAGAACTTCACCTGGAAAGGAGAGAAAGGAAAGATACATTCAAGAAGCACAGTCCCTGAATGTCTCAAAATTTGTGCCACACGGAGTGTGACCTGAGTCGTTCATCCTTTTCTGATGCAATATCCCTTTCAAGTTACTTCAGTCTGATATTTACATCAAAGGGGATCACTGGGGAAATATCAGGAGAGATCTCACAGACCAGGATTTTAATATTTACTATAAGAAGCATCATCTCATCTGGAGATCCTGAACTGCCTCTGGGCCTCCACGTGCAGAGGAGAAGCTGGATAGTTGACACCCAGGAAATTGGGTATTGTCCTTCAATGTACTCTCTTGTCTCCAGAGACTCCTGGGGAAGGTCACCAATAACTATAGAGTTTGGTTCCACCTTAGTGTCAGACGTGGAAGCCATCTTTTACATTTGGGCCTTCAGGCCTGCCACATTTTCTACTGTGGAAAATGGGAGGGGGTTGCATAGAGTATGAGTGATATGTAGTCAAAATAACATTCTTTTCTCAGAGAGTCAAGGCCATGTTGCCTTGAAGCTGTGATGAGATGATTGGGAGGCATCTCCAGTTTTGGATGGTGCCTGATTGGATCATATGATGGACATGTGGGTGCAGGGGAAAGGGACTTGAACTTTCTTTTGGGCAGGAAAATCCTGGAAATTTTCAGATTCGGGTTTTCCCAGATGTGCCAATATGACATCTCTAATAAAATGGAACTTTGAAGAAATTCAAGCTTCGGAGTTTTCTTTCTTTGGCAGTGTTACTTGGAACCCTGACACTTAGGTTGATGATGCTTAATTCTATTTTTTTTAAAAGATTTTTATTTTTTATACACATATTGTTAATGTACATTCTCTTGTCCATAATTAATCATCCATATACATATTTTTTCTAAAGAAAGCATAACAATAAAACATTTTAATTACATTTGGAGTTGCTCTTCTACCTTTCCCCCCCTCATTTTACAACAAACCTTCTTCTCCTTCTTTCTTTCCTTTCCCTACTTCCTCTCCTCTCCTACTTTCTTTCTTCCTCCTCTCTTCCTCTTCCCAACTTCCCCTTACTTTCCCCCACTTCTCCCCTCTTTTTCCCCTTTCTAACCTTCTCTTCTACTCTTTTCCCCTCTCTTTTCTTCCTCTCCTTTCCCCTTTCTTCCATTCCTCTCTCTCCCTCTCCTCTTCTCTCTTACTCTCTACTCCTCTCTTCTTTCTTTCCCCTTTGTTGTCCAATATTTCCTCTATTTGGTATCCGAGCATCCTCAATTTTATATTAATATAAAGAGCCTTGGTACTACAGTGGTTTAAAGCACCCTGTTATTAACACAGCTGCCTGCAATTTACTGCTGGTTCGAATCTCTCCAAGGCTCAAGGTTGACTCAGCCTTCCAGCCTTTCTAAGGTAGGTTAAATGAGGACCCAGTTTGTGGGGGCAATAAGCTGACTTTGTATAAATATACAAAAGTATGAAGGCTATTGCTTAACGCATTGTAAGCCGCCCTGAGTCTCTGGAGAAGGACGGCATATAAATCAAATTTTTATATATATATATATATATATATATATATATATATATATATATATATATATATATATATACTTTCTTTCAATTTCCTTTCAGTTTTACCTAGTCTGTCACCTCTATCATCATAATTGTACATTTATATTATAACATTCATTCTCCCCTCCCCACCCATCCCCCTTTTCCATTTAGTCCGGTGTCATCTGAGTTTCTATTTTTTTTTGTCTTCTCCCTCATTCATCTTTCTCTTATCTAATGTGTTTATCTATCATCTTTTATTCATATTTCTTTTCTAACCATACATAGAATCTTCCCCATGTCTTGAAATACACTGATTCCTCCTTATCTTTTATTCTTAATCTATTCCTTTCTGCACAGTCTAAAATCTGCTTTATTACTTCACTTTCTGAAGGAATTTTCTCTGTCTTCCAATTTTGCACAAATACAATTCCTGCTGCTGTTATTATGTGTATAACTAGATACATATCTTCTCTGCTTTATCTCTCTGGCAAAACTCCCAATAAAAAAATCTCTGGTTTTAATTCTATACGTTTGTGTAACATTTCCTCTAACCATATCTGTATTCTAAACCAATACTTTTTTGCTTCTATGCATGACCACCACATATGAAAATATGATCCTGGCAAATGCGAACATTTCCAACATTTAGCTGATTTATCTTTAAACATTTTTGCTAACCTTTCTGGCGGCATACGCCATCTATAAAACATTTTATATAAATTTTCTTTATATGCAGTTGTCATTGTCAATTTGTAATTCCTTTCCCATTATTGTTGCCTTTTCTCTAATTCTATTGTATAACCAAAATTTTTTGGCCATGTTATCATTATCTCTTTTACTTCTTCATTTTCTAATCTAACTTGCAGTAAGTAATTATACAATCTTTTAATCATTTTTTCATCTTTTCCAGTCATTATCTCATCCAATTCTGATTCCCCCAGATTAAAACCATATTGTTTCAAGTCTTTATCATATCTTGATTGTATTTGCAGTCATGTATACCAATCAGTCTCAATCCCTTCTTTTTCTAAATCTTGTTTCTGTTTTAGTTCTCCCTTCTCTGTTAAAATATCCTTATATCTTACAATATTGTCCATGTTAATCATATTAGGATGTTTCAACGCTTCTATTGTTGAAAGCCACATTGGTATTTCTGTATAATGTTTTTCTTTCACTCTCACCCATACTGTTAACAAACCATTCCTTACACAATGTCTCTGGAAGGATCCATGTATTCTATTTTTCCCGTACCATAAGAAAGCATGCCAATCTAATTGTAAATCATGTCCCTCCAAGGTCAATAGTCTTGTATTTCTCAATAAAATCCGTTCTTTGACCCACGTTAACATCGCCGCTTGATGATAAAGTTCCCAATTTGGTAGACCAAATCCTCCTCTAGTTCTAGAATCTTGAAGCACGTTAAGGTTAATTCTTGCTTTTTTTCCTTGCCATATATATTTCAACATCATCTTATTCAAGCTCTCAGCGTATTTTTTTCTCCAACTTTATCGGAATCGTTTGGGGGGAAAAACAAGATTCTTGGTAATATATTCATTTTAATTAATACTATTCTTCCCATTAATGATAAGTGCAGGTTTTTCCATTTTTCCAAATCTGTTTCAATTTGATTTCTCAGTTTATAATAATTATCTTCCTTCACTGTATTACATCTTGAAGTTAATTGGATGCTCAAGTATTTCACTTTTTTTACTATTTGAATATCTAACTTCTCCATTAGTTGCTTCTTTTGCTTTTCTCTCATATTTTAACTATAATTTTTGTCTTATCTTTATTGATTTTCAATCCTGCTACTTCTCCATATTCCTCTATTTGCTCAATTAACTTTGGGCCCATGTCTGTTGGTTCTTCCATAATAAATACCAAATCATCTGCAAATGCTTGTAACTTATATTCTTCTCTTTTAATTTTCATTATCTTGTCTTATTTTTCTGTTTAAGATTTCTAGGGTCAAAATAAATAATAATGGAGATAGTGGACATCCTTGTCTAGTTCCTTTTCTAATGTCCACTTTCTCTGTCATTTCTCCATTTATTATTACCTTTGCCAATTGGTCTTTATATATAGTCTTAACCATATTAATAAATCTATCCCCAAAATCCATCTTTTGTAATTGTATAGTCATAAATTGCCAATTCACATTATCAAATGCTTCCTGCGCATCTAAAAATAACAATGCCATTTGTTTCTCTGAATGTGCTTCATAGTATTCCAATGTATCCAACATAATTCATATATTGTCTCTAATCTGTCTTTTAGGTAAAAAGCCATTCTGATCTGAATGTATGAATTCATTTAACAACCTCTTCAATCTCTCCGCCATAATTGATGCACATATTTTATAATTTGCATTTAATAATGACATTGGTCTATAATTCTTTATTTGTTGTAAATCTGTTTCTTCTTTTGGTTTAAGAGTTATATATGCCTCCATCCATGAGTTTGGAACCTTAGCTTCTACTAATAAATCCTTAAATACTTGTAACATTGTATTGCTTAGTACATCTTGCAATTTTTTATATAGTTCTGCTGGTAGCCCATCTGGTCCCGGGGTTTTTCCATTCTTCTGCTTTTTAATTCCCTCCATCAATTCCATCATTGATATTCTTTCATCTAATGCTTTTTCCAAATATTGTTCTATTTTCCCCTCTGCTATCTGCTCTTGTTGATATAATTTCTTATAATATTCCTCAATTATTTTTTTCTTTTCTTCATTCTGGTAATGTATCTTTCCATCTTGATCTAATAATTGATTTATCCGTTTCCTTTCTCTTTCCTTCTTCATTTTATATGCCAGCCATCTTCCTGGTTTATTTGCATTTTCAAAGAAATTTTGCTTTTTGCTTTTATTTTCTTTGCCAGCTCTTCTTTCTCTATTAAATTCAATTTGTATTTTTTCAAATTTGTATTTGTATTTTTTCCATTAAATTTTTAATTTTTTTGTCTTGTGGAGTTTTTTGCAACTCTTTCTCTAATTTCTTATATTCCTCCTCCAACTTCTTTTGAGTTTGTCTATTCTGTTTATTTCTTTTTCCTGTATAGGTCATTACCAACCCCCTTATATATGCTTTACTGGTGTCCCATACGTTTTGCAATGATGTATCTTCTTTTCTATTCTCTTTAAAGAAAAAAGTCAATTCTTTTTCCATATATTGTATAAAGTCTTCCTCGTTTAATAAGCTTTGATTTAATGTCCATCTCATTCTTTTTCTCTGTCCTTTCCATGTCATCGTTATTGGGTTGTGGTCTGCCCATATATTTGCTTCTATATCAATCTTATGTATCTTGGATATTAAATCTGTTGACATCCACATCATATCTATTCTTGACCATGACATATGCCTATATGAATAAAATGTATATTGCTTCTCCTTTAAGTTCCCTTTTCTCCAAGCCTTTTCTTACCCTTTCTTGTAAACTTAGTTTATCTATCACTGTATAAAATGCTTTAAGAAGTGTCTTCCTTGGCTTTTTATTCACTTTTGTAGATTTATAGTCCAGTTCATTATCAACAATCGCATTAAAGTCTCCTATTATGCATATCTTCATCTTCATATTCTAATATTCTCCTGTGTAATTTTGCATAAAATTCTTCTTGATTTTCATTTGGAGCATAGATACCCACAAGTAGTATTTTTTTATGATTCATTACAATTTCTACCATTAATACTCTCCCTTCCTCGTCCTCAAATATTTCTTTGGATTGAATTGTCTGTTTAATGTAAAATGTTACGCCTCTCTTGCTTTGACAAGCCAACACTGTATACAATGTCCCCAATTTTATTTGCTCTAAAAGTTTTTTGTGTTACTTTCTAATATGAACTTCTTGTAAACATATAATTTCTACTTTTAATTTCTCTAATTTGTTAAATGTTCTTCTTTTTATTGCTGAATTTAATCCATTTATATTCAAAGATATTATTTTAATTTCTTCTTCCATTTCTTATTTATTTACTTGTTTTGTCGATCTAGTCGTTCTTATCTCCCTTTGTTCTTTAACTTTTATTTTTTATTTTTTAATTTGATTTATATGCCGCCCTTCTCCGGAGACTCAGGGCGGCTTACAGTGCGCCAAGCAATAGCCTTCATACTTTTGTATATTTATACAAAGTCAGCTTATTGCCCCCACAAACTGGGTCCTCATTTAACCTACCTTAGAAAGGATGGAAGGCTGAGTCAACCTTGAGCCTTGGAGAGATTCGAACCAGCAGTAAATTGCAGGCAGCTGTGTTAATAACAGGGTGCTTTAAACCACTGTAGTACCAAGGCTCTTTCACTCTTCTTTCGCTCTTGCTCTTTCTCTTATCGCTCTCTCTTCTTGTTCTTTAGTTGTCTCTTTTGGTTGTTCTTTTTTTTCCTCCGGTTGCCCTCCCCTCTTTCATCTCTCAATCTTTGTTCATGAAAACCCCAAATTCACAATCTCAGAAAATTAGAATATTGTGAAAAGGTTCAATATTCTAGACTCAAAGTGTCCCACTCTAATCAGCTAATTAAGCCATAATACCTGCAAAAGGTTCTTGAGCCTTTAAATGGTCTCTCAGTCTGGTTCAGTAGGAATCACAATCATGGGAAAGACTGCTGACCTGACAATTATGCAAAAAACTATCATTGACACCCTCCATAAGGAGGGAAAGCCTCAAAAGGTAATTGCAAAAGAAGTTGGATGTTCCCAAAGTGCTGTATCAAAGCACATTAATAGAAAGTTATGTGGAAGGGAAAAGTGTGGAAGAAAAAGGTGCACAAGCAGCAGGGATGACCACAGCCTGGAGAAGATTGTCAGGAAAAGGCCATTCAAAAGTGTTGGGGACTTTCACAAGGAGTGGACTGAGGCTGGAGTCAGTGCATCAAGAGCCACCACACACAGACGGATCCTGGACATGGGCTTCAAATGTCATATTCCTCTTGTCAAGCCGCTCCTGAACAACAAACAACGTCAGAAGCGTCTTACCTGGGCTAAAGAAAAAAAGAACTGGTCTGTTGCTCAGTGGTCCAAAGTCTTCTTTTCTGATGAGAGCAACTTTTGCATCTCATTTGGAAACCAAGGACCCAAAATCTGAAGGAAGAATGGAGAGGCACACACTGCAAGATGCTTGAAGTCCAGTGTGAAGTTTCCACAGTCTGTGTTGATTTGGGAGCCATGTCATCTGCTGGTGTTGGGCCACTGTGTTTCATTCAGTCCAGGATCAATGCAGCCGTCTACCAGGAGATTTTGGAGCACTTCATGCTTCCTTCTGCAGACGAGCTTTATGGGGATGCTGACTTCATTTTCCATCAGGACTTGGCATCTGCCCACACTGCCAAAAGTACCAAAACCTGGTTTAATGACCATGGGATTACTGTGCTTGATTGGCCAGCAAACTCGCCTGACCTGAACCCCATAGAGAATCTATGGGGCATTGCCAAGAGAAAGATGAGAGACATGAGACCGAACAATGCAGAAGAGCTGAAGGCCGCTATTGAAGCATCCTGGTCTTCCATAACACCTCAGCAGTGCCACAAGCTGATAGCATCCATGCCATGCAACATTGAGGCAGTAATTGATGCAAAAGGGGCCCAAACCAAGTACTGAGTACATATGCATGCTTATACTTTTCAGACGTCTGATATTGTTCTATGTACAATCCTTGTTTTATTGATTTTATATAATATTCTAATTTTCTGAGATTGTGAATTTGGGGTTTTCATCAGTTGTAAGCCATAATCATCAAAATTATGACAAATCAAGGCTTGAACTATCTCACTTTGCATGTAATGAGTCTATCTCATATATTAGTTTTACCTTTTAAGTTGCAATACTGAAATAAATGAACTTTTGCACGATATTCTAATTTTTTGAGTTTCACCTGTATATCTCATCAATCCAATATAATATCCTTTCTTTACTTTCTTCCATTACTTCTGCTAATATCTCTGCAATTTTCTCTGCTAAATTTTCTCCCTTTTCTTCTTCAATGTTTTGGAATCTTAAATAATAATAGCTTAATCCATTTCCAATGTTAGAATTGTCTTTTCCTGATTTTTATCAGTAATTGTAAATCAATAACCCATCTCTTCAACTTTTTTCTCCGTTGCTTCTGCTTTTTCCTCCACTTGCTGCAATCGTTGTTCATTTTTCCCTATCATCTCTTTAACTTCTTTCAATTCTTCTATTTTTTCCATTCTCCCATCTACCTTGTCTAGTCTTGTCTTGAGATCTTCATATATAGTCTGTAGCATATTTTTTAATTCCGTATTGATTTTCTCTTGCTGTGGTGTATTTTCTAATGCCTTTTGCCCCATAGAGCCAGACGCTGTTGATATTAATGGTGATGATAGATCATCATTTATAATCCAAAATAATCCAATTCTTAGGTTCAGGCTTCCACTTTATTTATATTCCAAATTCAAATTTCAAATCTGCTCCCAAATCAAACTCCTCAGGTTCTTAATACCCTAATCCACAGAGGTTTAATCCATAAAAAAGGAAGAAAGGTTATTTAAAAAAAAAAAAGAAAAGGGAAAAAAAGATCAGAACAAAAATAAGAATTCACCGTTAAAAATTTCAAAACCAAAATATACCACTTAAAATATCCAACCAGGCAATAAAAAGATGAAGAAAGTATAAGATATGGTCTCATAAGAAAAAATTAAAAAGGAACACCCCCCCCAAAAAAACCCCAATACCAATCGCCAAAAAATTTAATCCAGGAAGAAGAAGCCTTGATAGAAAAAGGAAAAGGGAAAACAGAAAAGGAAAAAAAAATATTCCAAAATACCACTGTTCCAAAATATTCCAAAATTTATTTTGGAATATAGTCAAGAATAGAATAGAGTAGAGTAGAGTAGAGTAGAGTAGAGTAGAGTAGAGTAGAGTAGAGTAGAGTAGAATACCAACCTACCAATACCAACCAACCAATCTACTCTATACCAATAGAGTAGAATAGAATAGAATACCAACGCATTGTAAGCCGCCCTGAGTCTCCCGAGAAGGGCGGCATATAAATCAATTTTTTTAAAAAAAAATAGAATAGAATAGAATAGAATAGAATAGAATAGAATAGAATAGAATAGAATAACAGAGATGGAAGGGACCTTGGAGGTCTTCTAGTCCAACCCTCTGCCCAGGCATGAAACCCTACAACACTTCAGACAAATGATTATCCAACATCTTCTTAAAAATTTCCAGTATTGGAGCATTCACAACTTTTGCAGGCAAGTTGTTCCACTGATTAATTGTTCTAACTGTCATGAAATTTCTCCTTAGTTCTAGTTGCTTCTCTCCTTGATTAGTTTCCACCCATTGCTTCTTGTTCCACCCTCAGGTGCTTTGGAGAATAGTTTGACTCCCTCTTCTTTGTGGCAACCCCTGAAATATTGGAACACTGCTATTATGTTTCCCCTAGTCCTTCTTTTCATTAAAGTATACATACCCAGTTCCTGCAACTGTTCTTCCTATGTTTTAGCCTCCAGTCCCCTAATAATCTTTGTTGCTCTTCTCTACACTCTTTCTAGAGTCTCAACATCTTTTTTACATCGTGGTGACCAAAACTGAATGCAATATTCCAAGTGTGGTATTAACACTTCACATGATCTTGATTCTATCCCTCTGTTCATGAAAAAATAGTCCATTCACTTTTCTTCTTCAACTTTAAACTCCCGCTACAAAACTTAACTTTCCAAAATACAATTCATTACCCTTATTCATATAAGACACCGAGAAGGTTTATACTTTGAAGTGTCTTTGTTAACTAAACAAACAGCAGGCAGTATGATGTCCCCCTTGGACAACTTGCCATATTCCTCCTCAGAAGTCAGCTCAAGGGAGGATGAGTTCATTCCTGGCACTTCAGGAACTGGGTTCATTAATGGCTCTGAACACTTGGCCAAAAGAGTTTTAGACTTTCCCCCTTTTCAGCTGGGGAAAGTTTTCCAAAAATGAATCTAAAATCACCTCTTTGCTGTATATTACAAAAGATTACAAAAAATAAAGATTTTACAAAGTGGGAAAGATATGATGTTTTTTTTCTTTTTCAATGCACTGAAGAGGATCCCACCCACTGACTGGTAAAGTTGTTTCAAACATTTGTTTCTTTATTTATTCAGTCACTCAGTCCTATACGATAATAAAATCTCATTTCTTATCTTGTCCTTTCCTATTTTCATGACAATTTAAATTATTAGTTAATTTATTTTACACTTTGATAATTATCTTAAAATAGTCTTACATTTTTTGTATGTTTATTTCTTTTGATTTTAAATAACCGTAATTGTCAAAAGAAGCATACAAACTCAATAATAACTGCAATAAACAATTAAGTCTTATGACCCTAAGAAACTACTTCATGATCAGATACCGACTTTTATCATTAAATGTTCCTTAGTATTTAGGTCTGGTCTCAGGATGATAATGTAGCACTTGGGGAAGAAGATGCAGCCCAGCAGGCCAGCACCAGAAGCCAAGATGGAGAAAACCTGCACGGCCACCATGTATTTCCCTTTGGTGCTCAAGTAGGTGGGCAGGAAGGAGATCCAGACGCTGCAGAAGACCAGCATGCTGAAGGTGATCAGTTTGGCTTCGTTGAAGGCCCCAGGCAGGTTCCTGGCCAGGAAAGCCACTGTGAAGCAAATGGCAGCAAGGAAACCCATATAGCAGAGAACAAGATAAAACATAGTCACAGAGCCTTCATTGCATTGAAGGATGATCACTCCTGATTGGGAGTGCAGGTCAAAATCAGGAAACGGAGGAGAAACTCCAAGCCAGATTGCACAAATTACAATTTTTCCAGCAGAACCAGAAAGGATGATGGAGTTGGCCAAGCTCTTCCCCAACCATCTCCTCACCCTGTTCCCTGGTTTCGTGGCCAGGAAGGCCAGCACTACCATGATTGTTTTGGCTAACACACAAGACACAGCTACTGAGAAGATGATGCTGAACATTGTTTGTCGGAGAAGGCAGGTGGCTTTCCTTGGTCGGCCAATGAAGAAAAAGGAGGACAAGAAGCAAAGCAAGAGGGAAACCAGGAGGATGAAGGACAGGTCACGGTTGTTAGCTTTGACAATGGGAGTTTCAAGGTATTTAAGGAATATGACTAAAACAAGGCCTGTTGTTAGAAACAAGAGTACAGCAAAGGAGACCAGGATGATGCCCAGAAGTTCTTCATAGGACAGGAAGGTTATTCTTTTGGGGATACATTGGATTCTGTCATCAGTGGGATATTTGTCATCTGGGCACTTGGTGCATTTTTCAGTATCTGAGAAAACAATAAGTAATATTATTTCTATAGTCTCTCCTTTCACATTCCAAGAAAGACCTTCTTTGGATGACAGCTGATACCGGGAGACAGGAAAGCCAGAGTTCCTCTGGTGTCACTCACCTTCCTCTGTGGAAATGGTCCCCTCCGGACAAGGAATACAATCATAGCAGCAAATTGGTTCTTCTTTCCGAGCCCGTTTTACAAATCCAGGGTGACACTTGTCCACACATTTGGACTGAGGCAGAGACTAAGTAGAAAAACAAAATTCATTACAAAATATCTGCCAAATCTGCCTTCTACCGCATAGCTCCCAGTGACCAGTAAGATCCCACAGAGTTGGCCTCCTCCGGATCCCATCAGCTAAACAATGCCGGCTGGTGGGCCCGTGGGGGAGGGCCTTCTCTGTGGGTGCCCCACCTCTCTGGAACCAGTTACCTCCTGAGATCCAGACCATCCCCACCCTATTGGCCTTCCAAAAAGCGGTGAAGACCTGTCTTTTCTGTAAGGCCTGGGGCCATTGATCTCACTGTTGCAATCTGGCGAGATCCAGCCATGAATGGTGTGAATGGGTTTTAATTGTTTTTAATGTTTTAATTTTTAATGTTTTTATATATGGTTTTTAAATGCATTGTAAGCCGCCTTAAGTCTTCGGAGATAGTTGAATAGTTGATGGTTGAACAAATAAATAAATAAATAAATAAATAAATAAATAAATAAATAAATAAATAAATAAATAAATAAATTTTTATTTCTTAGATTGACTGATTAAAATGAAACTGTGTTTAAGAAAGACACTTCTGAGCAATATATCAGGAAAACATAAAAGATTGTAAAGCCACTCCCCTTTGAAAATAATCAAAATCTTTGTTACAGTTAAGATATAAAGAAAAAATTCCTGGACTTCCTGTTTGCTGTTTGTCGCTGCCAGACGTTCCTTCGGGATCGTCAGCTTCCATCGCCTGTCAGAGCCGCCTTCACAACAGAATGGTGGCTCGAAAAACTCCGTTTCCATGAGGAAACGGAGATAGAGCCGGCAGGGGTGGGTAGAACTCTCTGCGGAGTCCCAAAAGTTTTTCCTTTACTTTTGGGACGGAGCGGATGAGATGCCCCGTATCCCCAGCCGCTGCTCCGGGCTTTGGGAGACCTCTGCTGATGCAGAGCTAGGCGTCAAAAGCAAGCCTGCAAATTTAACAGACTACTCAAAGAAAATGTGAGCTGGACCTGTAATACTGAACTGCAAGTATTTTACTGATTTTTTAAAAGAAATTATTTAAGAGAGAGGAGGAAAAGAAAGAGGAAAAAAAAAAGCCTTTTAAAAAATGGTGTCGGCTGGAGGAGAGGCAGAAAGGGAAATTCCTTCCGTTTTTTATTACTACAATGTAGCGGAATAAATACCACTGGCTACATTTGTAGAAAAAACTTCGCTCCTGTGTTTTTTTCTCTTTTTCTCTCCCTTGGAGACCTGATATTGTTGTTGATTGGAAAGAAGTCTTTCTTGCTTTTTTTTTTAACAAAGTCTGCCTGGGCGGAAACATGGCACTGAGACTCATAAAGTCAGATACACAAGAAGGGGGGGGGATTCCCCCACCAACAACTTAAAGGAACAAGTCTTAATTCTTCAGTCTGAGAAACCTGATTTTAATATAATAGAATTTTTTATAGAAGAGATTGAAAGAAGGGAGGAGATTGTGAATCAGCAATTTGAAAAATTTAAGCAGGAAATTAAAGAATTGGTGAAATCTATGGCTAATGGTTTTACAGAATTTATGATGCAGTTGGACACAAATACTAATGTACTAGAGTCTAAAATGGAAGGAATTCAAGATAAACTGGACAATAGAATCCAAAAAATTGAAAATGACTTGATAAATATTCAGGATAATAGCTTAGAAGAAAAATCTAAAATGAATGCTGATCAAAAGTATGGTAATGCAGAAAATCTGCAACAGAAGATTGAAAAAGAGATTTTAATGGCACAATATAATTTCACAGAATATGCGATAAGATTAAGAGGTTTGCAGGAAAATAATAGAGATGATTTAAGGAAAATATCTTCTGAATTTCTAGCTGGGATTCTAAAGGTTCAACCTGATGAAGTGTTTTGTAGGATTGACAGAGTTTATCGAATTAACTCTTGGATTGCCAAGCATAGGCAATTGCCTAGAGATGTGGTGATTTATTTTACAGACAGAGAAATTAGGAATAACATCGTGCAAAATTCCTTCAATTCTAAGTTGCAATTGTATGGAAGAAAGATTTGGATTTACAAGGAACTCCCACCTAAGATATTGATGGAAAGGAAGAAATTTGGTTTTCTGGTGAATGAGTTAAAAAAGAGAAATATCTTATACAGGTGGGACGCCCCAGTTGGTATTATATTTAGATATCAAGGAGAAAGATATCAGCTAAACACTGTTGAAAGAGCGGAAGAATTTTATCAAAATAGGTTGAAAATGAACTTAACATCTTCAGGTATAATACAGGATAAGCAGAAGGAGCCGGAAATAAAGGTAAAATATCGAAATATAGAGACTGTACCAGAAGAATTGCCTTTGGATTTATTGGATACCCCAGCTGGATTATCTACAAATCTGAGAGAAGTGGCATCTAATCTTAAAGTGATGACTTATCAAGGCAAGGATAAGCATGGAAACCAATTAGGTGAAATACAAGGGATAAAAAAGAAATATGAGATACAAAAACAAAACCAACAAGACCAATCTACAAAGCAGAACAAAATCCGACCGGATGATACACAATTTGTAGAAAAGAAACCAGGATGGAAAACAAACCCACAAAAAGAAAAGAAAAAAAAAAGAAATAGGTGGCATAAAAATAGAAATTTCTAAATCAGGCAACAGTGAAGCCAGTGACTTTAAAATATGAATTATTATGTGTAAATACAGAAGAGGCGACGTATTGGTTAATATCATCCTGAAGATTGTGGCAGATCTCTGCATGGCCGTAATTTGGGGACGTGAAATGAGCCTTAAACTGATGGATTTGAATTATCTATTTTGGAATTTTTTTTTTGTGTTGATAAATATATTATATTATCTCGAATCACAAGGCAAGAGAATTATGCTGGGGCATGCAGAAGATCGGGTTGTTACCCACTACGATGACGGGAATTAATAATCCTGATGAAACCCATAATTATTACTATATGGAATATAATTATAATGTCACTCGGGTGGTTGTTTTTACTTTTATATATATAAGAAGATATTTACTACTGATGGGGGCAGATATGATTGAAGATCTTGAATAAACTGTTGCACCAGCAAGTTATGTTACCCGATTATGGATGTTGGTTCTACCAATCCAGTGGAAAGATCTTAAAGAAGATACTATATGGATTATAAATTTAAAGTTATTGTCTTTTCTTTTTTTTTTTTTTTATTTAGATATAATGGAAAATATAGACATAGATTTTTAAGTAGTGTGGGCAGTGAATCAATGATATTAAGAAATGTTGTGTATGGTAATTTTGCTTGATAGTGGGTGAATAAGCTAGTTAGTAGATTGATTAGTCTAAGAAAAGGGATTTTTAAGTGATATATTTAGGGGAGTGGAGGAAATGGATAGAGTGGAATAAATGTTAAACTAGATTTAATGGGGAAGGCTGCTTTGAAATGTCATAGTAATATACATAGAAGATTAAATGTTAAAGTAGGACTTATTGTATATTTTTAAAGTGGAGAAGTTATTTTATAATGTCATAGTATAATGTCTTTTTTTTTTTCCTTTTTTCCCCTTTCTTTTCTCTTTTCTCTTTTCTGAAATGTATGGATAAAGGGGGATGTTATAATATTAATAATATTTTTAGTAAGTAAAGGTCAATATCTAGAGGAGGGAGTAAGTAATCTGTTATGAATTAGGTTTTTTTTTTGTTATGAAGAAGTCACGGGGGGGATGGGTGGGGTGGGGAGGGGGGATAGGGAGGGGGAGGGAGAGGGGGGGAAAAAGGGGGAAAAATCTGTATTTGAAAACTTTTTCAATAAAAAAAAGAAAAAATTCCTCACAAACTAGGACTGTAAACCTCAAATGAGGTATTATTGAGTTATATCTGTACATTTATATTTTTAATTCATACAGCTGCCATGCTTGTGAAATAAGACTAAACATTACTGTCTAGTTTCTAGAATTATAGTGAGGACGAGTAGAGATGAAATCATGAGAACATGTCACTCAAAAAGGTTAAGTCAGGTATCTTTTGCTGCAGAACATGAGAAATGAGTATGAGCCCTGTGTGGGAAAGGGATATTTCTAAGGCCAAGTGAGGTATTCAAGACAAGGCCCTTTCCATTGAAGAATTACAGTTTTGTTGTTAATTGCTAGTTGTGTCCAACTCTTGGATAATTCTTTGTTTTAATGTAAGACAATCAAGATAAAAAATTGCATTCAAAGGGTTTTTAGATGGCTTACAAGCCAAAGACCAAATATAAGTAGAATTATATTACAAATTGACCCTCATTATTACAAGTATCAAGAAGGACTTGGGAGGTGGGCAGTCAAGGCAAATTTAAGTCTTTCATTTTTCTAAATTAAGGCATTATCTCAAATTGGACAAGTCATTGTGGTTCCATTTTCATTAAACACCTTGGATCACCTTCCTCCCAGCAGAAGGTCTATCCCAGTGGGGTAAAACAAAGACATGAATAACTGTGATCAGATATTGGCTGTTAAAAATAATATCTGAGCCTCCTCTTTCAGGGGACACTAACACCAACCATATAGACCGAGAAAAGTTGCCAATATTTTAAACCACCTTGTTGAGCAACTTTAGCCGTGAAAGAGCATCTTGGTCGATAATAAGCCTCTGTCTTTCAAAACTCCCCAGTTGCTCTTCAATAGGATCCTCCTTGGGGAAAAGCAACCAACTTATGATATTCAGATCTGCTGCTACATTTCCACTTTGGTCCAAGTACAGTTTCTCCCAGGAAAAATTGCAAAACTCATTCTTCTCCAGAAACGGATGGAACTAGAATTGAAACATCCAGGAATTTTGAAAACAATTTGAGACACCCTAAAAGGAGGAGCAATTTTAAAGCTGAGCTAGTGAATGAGAGATGTTCACTCTCCTCTTCGCTATTTGCCTGAATAGACTTATATACCACTTCACAGTGCTTTTACAGCCCTCTCTAAGTGGTTTATAGAATCAGTATATTGCCCCCAACAATCTAGGTATCCATTTTACCAACATTGATAGGAAGGAAGGCTGAGTCAACCTTGAGCTGGTCAGGATCGAACTCCTGGCAGTGAGCAGTGAGTTAGGGTCAGGGTTAGCGTCAATGCAAAGACTGAGTATCCATCAGTCTGAAAGGCTTTAACAGGATTCCTGCAGTGAGGAGGGGTTAGGCGAAATTCTCCCAGGTTTAGCTATAATTTATGTATATAAAATTCTGTCATTCTAATTACAAATCCATAAGTACATGGATTTATTTACAATGTATACATTTTAAATGATTTTATAATAGCAATGTTTAATATTAAAATATAATTGTCACAGTGCCTGCTCTTTGGAACATAATCCTGTGAACTAAATCTGGCCTCCGCTTGGCCAAACCTGTTGGGTTTTTGTAGAACAATGGTTCTCCTATACCAGTTTGGATTTTTTTCCAAATAGGAAATAGGATTGATGGATCCTTGTCAGGACTCCATACCTGCCATGGCTCCAGCCTTGGAGCCCCCAATCTCTCTTTCTTCTCCATTTTTCTCGTCCTAGATATTGAGGAATATGCAACATTCAAGACATGGGCCAGAGTCTTAGCAACAGTATAAAAACGGTGGTTATTTTTTATCTGAATTCTATTCTTTTTCTCTTGCATGTCCAGTGGTGCTATCTGGGTGCATCGTCTCCGGCCCTTGACAGAAAGGACGTGCTTTGAAAAAGAACAGTGAAAAGACTGGTCTTCAAATTTGGAATCCTGAAAAAGATTGGGTTGAAAGGCATCATCATTTGGCCATTTTCTTTCCTGAAAAGCAAAGGCCCAAATGCTATGGATATATTTGAAATCTGTATGCCTTGTCACTGTCAATTTCTCCACAATTGTGGTGATCCAGACTTTCCTTTCAATGGGTCCTGACAAACATTCAATTGTTAAATGGATGTGGTGAATTCTATCCAAAAGAGAAGCAAATTCTATGAAATGAACAAAGACATTGACTTTTCTCCACTTAGAGACGGCATTTCTGAGAGGTTCTGATTGTCTAGTCTTTGAGAATTGTTGTGAGATAACCACACAAATTCCATTTCTGACAAGCATAGGAGTAAAAGTTCTCATGAAATTCTCTCCCTCCTCTGTGTCTGTTGAAAAGAGACCAATCAAAGTCCATCTGAAATGGAGGAGGAGTTGAACAATTCCTGGATACTGGATCCCATTTTGGGGGAGCATCTGATGGAAAAAAGGAATTTGTCTTTTATCACTCAGAGCCTCTGAAACAATTCCATAACTGATCTGAAGAAGCAATGAAGAATGGTGTATTATGGTTAGATCAGATCAAGTCCAAAATGTAAGCTTTTAACACAGCCAGTGTGGTTCTCACAAACATATTAGAATAGTCGATTGTTTTTAACTCTTAAGCCATATCAAGATAAAGAATACAACGTGCAGAATATTAACAAGATTGAATATAATCATTTGTCTAATCTGGGGTCTCAAATACTGCTCTTTCTCTTTTCTAATAAAATTGACATTCAGATAATAGACGTGCTAAGTCTTCTATCTCTAGAGCACTGCAAATGCAAATCAGTTCATTTTAGAGATTTACTTAAATGTTCTATATTTAACATTGTGTCCAGCTGCTCAAGTCTTGCTCGAGGAAATGTTTAGGCCTCCTCCCCACTGTGGATCCCAATCTCTAGCCATGACAATGGCCATGAGAAAAGCAGTTCATGATTTTCATAGAAAAGATATGATTGAATATATTACCCACCCACCAACAACCTGCTCATTTTGCCAGATAGAGAAACAAAAAAACAAACCTGTGGGACTTTGTAGGTGCCTACTAATGTTGACATCTGAATGGAGATGCCATCAAGAGATCCATCAAGAACAGCCATCAGGTTGTCCTTCTTTCCACAGCTGTAGTTGGGAACATTGACTTCTCCGGTAGATAGAATGTCAAGCAAGGCATCTGAAGTCCCAAGCGTGCTCAAATAGTTGTCATGGATGTTGTAGCCAAGTGTGAGATTGTACAAAAGCTGAGAATTCTTGTTGACTTGTTGAATGGCAAAAATGAAGCGTAGGATTTTTTCTGGGTTAATAAATGAACTACTGTAAAAAAAAATATTCATGATAGCATCATCTCTAACAACAACAACAAAATTTAGTCTTAAGACAAAAGTGTCCAATTTAAGAATATAATTATAGTCACCCATCACTGTTTAATTGTTATGAGTGTTGAGTAGGTGGGATGGATATTTGATATATAAAATATATCATTATTTGTAATAGTGCTCATTTTTAATTTGTGCAATGATCAAGATTCAAAATCATTCAATCATTAAAATGGAATCATCAGCAAAGAGGACTTATAAATGATCCAGAAAAGCAATTCTAAAAACAAGCGCTCCTCAATTCCATACCAGGGTCAGGCACTGTATATCAATGCATGGTTATAAAAATAGGGAAATGGGTGGGGCAGAGGCAACTACAAACTTTTCAATAAGATTGTTGTGATTAACTCAGGATTATACGGGAGAGGGAAATAATTTGGACTTTGGTGGGTGGGGTTGTTCCATCTTTGGATTTGGGTCTCTTAAAATAAGATGTAAGAGAGAATCCATGGAAATTTAAATGATTCAAGAAATTAAACAGGTCCTGCAATATAGGAATAACTGACAGAAAAGAAGAAGAGTGTTAGGACTGCAAATGAAAGAAATGCAACTCCATCACACTGAATGACTTACGAGGGAGATTCAGTAAAAGGAGCTGTGTTGAAAGACAGCATTATATGGGATATTATTGTGGCAAAGGAGACTATACCAATGATGTGGTCTCCTGGCCTGTAATAGCTCCGTAGTTTTTTTTCCTCATGTTCCTCCAAACTCAGCAGGCACTTCATTCTCAGCTTCCCAGAGACTGGCTGGGACATCAGCAGCAGCAGAAGCAGAAGGAGGAGGTCCATAATTCATGGGGTTGAATCAATCCCCTTCCTGTTTCTAAGGAAGAACAAGAGCATTCTAAGAATTCAAAGCACCATTCAAAAATGGAAATGAGAGTGACTTTCTTGACTGGGAGAGAGATTAACAGAACTTCACCGGGAAAGGAGAGAAAAGTAAGGTACATTCAAGAAGCACAGTCTCTGAATGTCCCAAAATTTGTGCCACCCAAAGTGTGACCTGAGTCATTTATGCTTTTCTGATGCAAGATCCCTTTCAAGTTGCTTCAGTCTGATGTGTACATCAAAGGTGATCACTGGAGAAATATCAGGAGAGATCTCACAGATCAGGATTTTAATGATTACTTTAAGAAGCAACATCTCTTCTGGGAATCCTGAACTACTTCTGGGCCTCCATGTGCAGAGAAGTAGTTGGAGAAAAGCATAGTGAAAAATCATAGATATACCCCTAGAGGGCACTGGTCTGAAGTGGTTGTTGTCCTTCCTTTCTGGACATGTCTAGACAGTGATGCTAAAGAAAGATATTTCGACACCCAGGAAATTGGGTGTTGTCCTTCAATGTACTCTCTTGTCTCCAGAGACTCCTGGGGAAGATCATCCAGAACTATAGAGTTTGGTTACACCTTAGTGTAATACGTGGAAGCCATCTTTTACATTTGGGCCTTCAGGCCTGCCACATTTTCTATTGTGGGGAGATGGGAGGGGGGATGGCATAGAGCAGTGGTCACCAATTGGTGGTCCGTGGCGCAGTGGTGTTCTACAAGAAAATTTTGGTAGTCTGCAGTGCACCTGGGTGGAGGAGCTGCTCCGGTATGAGCAATGGACAGTCCTGTGACTAGAGCTCTGGAATATGGAACTGGCCAGGCAGCTCATGGTGGGGCTGTAAATCTCTGCTGTAGAGGGGGGTTCATGCAACTTGCAACTTTGTAGCACAGCCCTCATTGGCAGGAATGAGATAATGGTGCAAGGGGGGGGTGGCAGTGCAGGTGTGCCAAAGCAACGAATGGCAGGAACCCCGGGCTGTTTCTTCCCCCTGCTGTAGGTTCCTGTCAGCTGAACCCACCAGTAGCTGTCTCCACCCCTTGCCCTCCCTTCCCAGTCACTCCTTGCCTGGCGAGGGAAGGGAGAGGATGGAGATTCGCTCCATATTCCAGAGTAAGAGTTAAGTTTTGTCTCTTGCTGGATCTCACAGCTGTTTCTTCTGGCCCTTGTTGATGCTCTGCGCACCTCGGTCTCTCAGGGAGATGCTTGACTTCCTCTAAGCCCCAAGACACTGGCTGGCCCATGAGATGAGAGAGAGAAAGAGAATCAGAGAGAGAGAGAATCAGAGAGAGAATGAAAGAGAGAGAGAATGAGAAAGAGTGGGACAGAGAGAGAGAAAGAGAGAGAGGCAGAATGAAAGTAAGAGAGAATGAGAGAGAGAGAGAGAGAAAGAGACAGAGAGAGAATCAGAGAGAGAGACAGAATGAAGGAGAGAATCAGAGAGAATCAGAATGAGACACAGAGAGACAGACAGACAGGGAATGAAAGAGAGAGAGAGAGAGAAAGAGACAGAATGAGAGAGAGAATGAGAGAGAGAGAGAAAAGTGACAGAGAGAATGAGAGAGAGAGAATTAGAGAGAAATAGCAAAAGAGACAGAATGAAGGAAAGAGAGAATGAGAGAGAGACAGAGAGAGAATGAGAGAAAGAGACAGAATGAAAGAGAGAATGAGAGAGAGAGAATGAAAGAGAAAGAGACAGAGAATGAAAGAGAGAGAAAGAAAGAGACTGAATGAAAGAGAGAGAGAATGAGAGAGAGAGAGAAAAAGAGACAGAAAGGGATTCAGAGAGAGAATGAGAGAGAATGAGTGGGAGAGAGAGAAAAAGAGGGGGGAGAGGGAGAGAGAAAGAGAAATAGAGAGGGGACAGGGAGAAAGATAGAGAAGGAGAGAGAGAGAGGGAGAGAGGAGGGAGAGTGCCTGAAGGACACCAACCCATCACTGGGAGTCCAGGCGCTTCAGCAAGTGGTGCACTGGATTCATATTAGTTGTCTGCGGGATTTAAAATTATGAACTCGGTGGTCCTTGAGATCCAAAAGGTTGTGGACTCCTGGCATAGAGTACGTGTGATATGTAATCAAAATAACATTCTTTTCTCATAGAGTCAAGGCCACCTTGCCCTGCAGCTGCAATGAGGTGACTGGGAGGCATCTCCAGTTTTGGATGGTGCCTGATTGGATCATGTGATGAACATGTGGGTGCTGGGCAGGGATTTGAACTTCCTTTTGGGTGGGGAAAACCTGGAAACTTTCAGATTTGGGTTTTCCTAGATGTGCCAATATGACATCTCCAATAAAATGGAACATTGAGGAAATTCAAGCTTCGGAATCTTCTTTCGTTGGGGCTGTTACTTGGAACCTTGACACTTAGGTTGATGACGCTTAATTCTAATACTGCCTGTCTTCCAGTGGTGGGTTTCTCCCAATTCGGCCCAGTTCTCCTGAGTTGGTAGCGGTGACAATATGACATCACCGAACTGGTTCTGGCCCTCCCCACGCCCACCCCCCCACCCCCTGCGCCCCCCGCATTATTCTTACCTTTTATTTGGCCCCACCCTCAATCTATTGCTGCCTCCTGAGTCCCAGTCGATGGCTAGAAGGAAAAAAACTGTTTAAACTCTTGCCGTGGGGCTTCAAAGGGCCGCCCTACAGCTGATCAGTGTTAAAAGAAAACAAATGAGTAGACCAGTGCCAGCAAAAATACATGAGTAGACCAGTGCCTGCAAAAATAAATGGGTAGACCAGTGCCTGCAAAAAATAAATGGGTAGATCGGTACAGCTCTGCAAGCAGTTAAAAGCCTGGTAGACCAGTACCTCTGCTAAATTCTAAATAATTGTCACATGACCATCAAGCCACACCCACAAAATAAGCCACACCCACAGAACCAGTAGTAAAAATATTTAGAACCCACTCCTGCTGTCTTCTAATGTTAAGAAAGAAATATGCAACGGTGAAACCTGCCTAATGTTAAGAATAGGATCTGTTCGTAATTTACTTTCCTTTTCTTTAATTCCCCCCCCCCAAAAAAAATTTTTAAACATAAAACATAAAATACATCTTTTTAGAGCAAGGGTTTAGTCCAGCATAAAATGAGTACAATTATTCACATTCCCTCAATCAATTTTGTTCCAAATTTTATCCGTTTACATCTTAAAAAAAGAGAAAAAAGAAAAAAAATCTTATTCTAAACATTTATCATTCTACTATTACACCCAAAATTCTAAACAATAAACACCGTTCTAAATCTTTATCATTTTAACAATCAATATTTCATATATATTCCTCAATCCTAAAACCCATTACCTCAAATCTATATTTTACTTCTCTTACATGACATCTAATATCCATAATCTTGACAAAAAGTATTTTCCTCCTCTCTTAAAGTCATTTCATAAACAATCAACATTTCCTTCTATAGTTTGTTACATCTACAATACTTTATTTTATTTACTTCAAGTTTATTCTCATATTTTATTAAATCTAATTTTTGACTGGTTCATAGTTTAAATATCTATTGCCCAGCTGTATTTTCCAATACTCCTATCTGTATTTATTTAAATTGGTTCACAGTTTAGCTACTATTCTCCAGTAAAATCTCTTCCACTTCCTCCTAAATTTATTTTTTAGCTGGTTTGCATCTTAATCGGCTGCTTTCCAGCAATGCTTTCCTCCACTCCTTACCTTAATTATTTTAGCTGGTTCACAGTATAATTTTAACTGCACACCAACCTTCTCCTTAACTCCTCCTAAATCTATGACAAAACTGGTTCACAACTCAAGTAGTTGCCTTCCAGCAATGCTTTTCTCCACTCCTGCCCCTATTTTTAACTGGTTCACAACTTTATTTCAGTTGATCCCCAGGTATAGTCTCCTCCACGCCTAACTTTTTATTTTTGGCTAGTTCACAGTTTTGCTTTAACTGTTACCCAGCATAAAAAAGGGCCTAGTGGCTCAGCAGACTGATAGCATTATGATTAACACCAGCTGTCTGCAATTACTGTAAGTTTGAATCTCACCAGGCTCAAGGTTGACTCAGACTTCCATCCTTTCTAAGGTAGGTAAATTGAGGACCCAGTTTGTGGGGGCAATAAGATGACTTTTTATAAATATACTAAAGTGTGCAGGCTATTGCTTAACGCATTGTAAGCCGCCCTGAGTCTCCGGAGAAGGGTGGCATATAAATCAAATAAAAAAATAAAAAAATAAAAAATAAATATGCTTTCCTCCACTCCTAACTCAGTATTTTGGCTGGTTCACAGCTTTGCTTTATCTGTTTTCTAGCATATGCTTTCCTCCACTCCTAACTCTTATTTTTATTTTTAACTGGTTCGCAATTTACTTTAATTGTTCTCCAGTATGATGCTTTCCTCCACTCCTACCTTATTTGTAAAACTGGGCCACAGCTTTGCTTTCACTGATCTCCAGAATCATGCTTTCCTCCACTCCTAAATTCATTTATTTAACTAATTCATAACATTTATCTCTTATTCAGTTGTTTCGCTCCAAATTACTTTGAAATATGTTACCAATATTGTTTTCTGATCTATTCTCGTCCATATCTCTTACCAATTTAAGATAAAAGTATATTTCAATAAATACCTTATCTCTTATTCTTTCTTAAGTTTTCTCCCATTCCGTGCTTATTTCTTATTTTCAATAGGAAACATTTTGAAACACTTTAAGATCAATTTTTATGGTTCTTAATTCTATAAATAATTCTTTTTAACATCCAATGCCTTTAAAGGTAAACATTTTCTTCCAGATTATTACATCTGTATAGGTAATGCTAGTTAAAAATTCAAAGTTTAAGAAAAGCATTACAATATCCAAAAATCATATTTTTCTTCAATCATTTATGCTCTTATTCCTTAATCAAATTGTTTATATATTTATATGAGAATAATAATAGAAAAAAAGGAGACAGTAATAGCAATAATAATAATAATTACAATAAAAGAAATACAAAAAACAAAGTAACATTAAAAAAGAAAGAGGAAAAAGGAAGAGAGTAGAAATATAACAAAAGAAGTCAAATGGATTAAAAAAAGAAAATAGAGAGGGGAAAAGAAACAAAGCGAAAGATATTAAAAGAAAGAAGTAGAGAGAGAGCATAGAGAAGAAAAAGAAAAAAGTATCTCCTAGCATTATTCAACCACCCAGAAACCATTACATTCATTTAAATCAAAATATAATATTTTGTTGTCTTGTTACATAATATATTCCATTATTCCTTTCTCCGGTCTGTCCAAATATGTATCTTTTCCATTTCAATGTCATCAAAGTTATGAGTTCTAGAAAGTTAATTCTGAAGCTATTCCACATATGGTATCATCATGTCCTTCTTCTATTGCCACACCCTTCTTTTGTTGCCACGTTTATTAGTTCAGTTTTCATTGTTCCATTTAATTTCTTCTTTAGAATCTTCAATAAATTCTCCAGTGGACAGATTATGTATCCTAAGTCAAGTTCTCTAAGTCTTTTCCTCAAAATAGTCAAGTTTAATTAACAAGCAACAAAGTTTCTCTTTTCAAGTAACAAGCAGCCTGGAATTTACACTTTCCCTTTTCAGCTGGCAACCATTTTATCCGTCTCCGTTTGTCTTTTCCTTTTGCTTTTGAAGGCATAATTATTTCCCCTTCTCCTTCCTCTCTCCCAAACATAGTCCAATCTCATTTATCCACCAAAAAGTAAAGAAAAAATATATCCAGATCTATAGTCAAACATTTCCAAAAAGTCAGTAATTTATGTTATCCACCAACAGGTCTTTTGTCTTTGTGCCCCAATAGTTCTCAGCCGCTGTTAAGGCTGCGACAGACTAATTGTAATTCAGCGTTTGTGGGCAGTTCCTGCCTGGGTTGATGTCCACTCACCCGGCATGCAAACTCCCGGCTCTGTTCTCCACTTCTCCTCTTCTCCTCCTCCGCATTCTTGTATCCCGCTTGCTGCAGTCTCAAGGCAGCCACCATGGCCGCCGTTCCACCACTGCCAGCACAGATGGCAAGCCTCCGGCCCCAAGGAACCTGCCCGTTCCTCTCAGCTGTCTGAGGGGTCCCTCTCTATCCCCCTGTCCCTACAGGACAGGGTAGGTCCAAAGACCTACCGGCGGGGGCTTGGCAGACAGGGTTTTCGCGGGGCTCCAAAGAGCCCGCTAATTCCCCGTCTGTATCCCCGCGGTGCCAACTGGAAGTAATTTACTTTTCTTTTAGATCTCCATGTATTAATCACAAATTGGAAGTGATTTTAAAATTGCTCATGCGATAGTGAAATTTCATTTGCCCTAGAAATATCAACTTTGGGTGTGATATTTGAGAGAAAGGGTGATATTTGGGGTGATATTTGAGAGAAAGGGTCTGGAAATAGATAATTGGACAACTGTATCATTGGGTAAATATGGAATACATTATGGGGATAGACTTTTTTTCCTTATACTTGCCCTTCAGTATTCATGTAAGACACCAAGAACTTTTATACTTTGAAGTCTCTTTGTTTACTAAATAAACAGCAAGCAGTATGATGTCCCACTTGGACAACTCGCCAGATTCCTCCTCAGAAGTCAGCTCAAGGGAGGATGAGCTCATTCCTGGCATGTCAGGAACTGGGTTCATTAATGGCTCTGAACATCTGGCCAAAAATGTTTTAGACTTTCCCCAGTTTCAGCTGGGGAAAGTTTTCCAAAAACAACTCTAAAATCACCTCTTTGCTGTATATTACAAAAGATTGCAAAAAATAAAGATTTTACAAAGTTGAAAAGATGTAATGTTCTTTCTTTTTAACGTATTTTTCGGAGTATAAGATGCCCCTTAGTTTTTGAGGAGGAAAATAAGAAAAAAGCTGATTGGCAGGTGGATCGGCCTACCAGAATACTCCCAATCAACTGTTCCCAGAGGTGAATTTTAGCAACAGGTTCCTTGGTTGTGAGTTCTGTGCCTTGCTTTTTTTTCTGCTTTTTTTTTCCTGCTCTTAAAGCCTCTGAAACAGAGTTTCAGAATAAAAGCCTGAGAGAAAGAGAATTATTCCTGTAAAGAATACAGCCTAAGTGACTCCTTATTTACCCTTTACATAACCTGAGCTAACCCTCAGCTATTAAGCTGAGTAAGATATGTAGAAAAGGGAAGTGTGTATGACGCCTGTTTTGAGGAAACAGATGTTTTGGTACATTCTAAGTTGGGTCAGGCTGACCCAAGCTCCATTGAAAAAGGAGGAAGAGACTAAGTGTCCAATTAATAAGAACAATAGCAAACAATTATGAATACATATTTAGAGGGTATTTTTAGAGGGGAATTTTGGAGGGGAACTCCAGGGCAGAACATGTGAAGAAAGCCAAAACATTATATAACAACTGAAAACAACATCTGGTGGGGGCGTTCTAATTGTTTTGCTGATCGTCTGAAACTGTTTTAAACCATGTAACCTGAGTGATAAGACGTTCTTTCTCCTTCATGGGAGAATCCTTTTGCAAAAATTCATGGGATACATATTATCCTTACAATAAATCTGCTTTTTACCTGTTCATGGTCTCTGTTTCACTTTTTATGAGGTTTGCTGTTTTTTTAAATCTCACAAAGCCTCTGAAGCTCTGTTTGGGGGCTTTTCTTTTCTGAAGCTTCTTTTCTGATGCTTTTTTCAGCCTCTGAAACCTCCATTTGAAAAGCTGGGCAGGGCAACATTCGGAGTATAAGACGCACCCAGATTTTCACCCTCTTTTTTTGGTGGGGAAAGGTGTATCTTATAGTCGCAAAAATGTGGTAGATGGACTGAAGAGGATTCCACCCACTGACTGGTAAACTTGTTTCAAACGTTTGTTTGTTTGTTTGTTTGTTCAGTTTACTTGCCACCCATCTTGTTTTGAAACAACTCTGGAAAACTTATACCATTAAAATCATAAAAGAGAAATATTTCTAAAATAATTAAAATGGAAACTAGAATCAAAATAGAATTATAGTTAAACAATAGGGAGGGAAGGAGCTGGATATGTGGAGGGCGGGATTGCCTCTTAGTTCATCAACCATCTCCATTGTGATGCTCCATCATTGGGATCTGAAGCTATCTACAGAATTAGGTCCTAAAGCTTAAGGAACAAAATATGGTATTTTATTTGATGCCCATAATATCCAAAATTTGAGGTAAAGTTCTGTCCCCAGTGAAATGGAAGTTCCACCCCTTGCAATGAAGGCCTGTCTACTCACCCTTTATTTTTTTTTATTTTGTTCAATTTCACCATCATTTGAGACTACAGTTGAAGTGTAGATTTGTAGTATGGTGATGTCCGAAAGGTGCTTTTTTCAAGAGGTAACTGGACTGTTTTGTTTTTCTTTGAAGACATTTCACTTCTCATCCAAGAAGTTTCTTCAGCTCTGACTGGATGGTGGGGAATGGAAGGATTTATACTCTTTTCAGACATCTGGTCATTTGCATCCTTTTAGAGCAGGAGTGTCAAACTCGTGTCGTCAGGGTAGCAACACGTAACATATCAGGATTTTTTTCTCCTTCACTAAACCAGGTGGGAGCAGGGCCAGCACTTGACGCATCCGGCCCGCAGGCCACGAGTTTGACACCCCTGTTTTAGAGGGTCATTGAGGCCACTTGGAGGTTGATCTGTGTCCTTGGGGTCACCTAAGTAGAGCAAATGGATGTGGAGCCTTCTTGGAACTGCTGAGAGGACTGTGTTGAGGACTGGAGATAGATGATGTCATATCCCTCCCCCTCACCCCGATCTGGGAAGTCTTGTCTCCTCTGAAGATGCATCATATTAACATAACTAACTCATTTGTTATCTTGTCCTTCCCTAGTTTCATCACAATTTAAATTATTAAATAATTTATTTACACTTTGATGATTATTTTACGTTAGTCTTACATTCTTTGTATGTTTATTTCTTTTGATTTTAAATAACCTTAATTGTCAAAAGAAGCATACAAACTCAGTAATAACTGCAATAAATAATTAAGCGTTATGAGCTTAAGAAACTACTTCATGATCAGATACTGACTTTTATCATTAAATGTTCCTTAGTATTTAGATCTGGTCTCAGGATGATAATGTAGCACTTGGGGAAGAAGATGCAGCCCAGCAGGCCAGCACCAGAAGCCAAGATGGAGAAAACCTGCACGGCCACCATGTATTTCCCTTTGGTGCTCAAGTAGGTGGGCAGGAAGGAGATCCAGACGCTGCAGAAGACCAGCATGCTGAAGGTGATCAGTTTGGCTTCGTTGAAGGCCCCAGGCAGGTTCCTGGCCAGGAAAGCCACTGTGAAGCAAATGGCAGCAAGGAAACCCATGTAGCAGAGAACCACATAAAACATGGTCGCAGAGCCTTCATTGCACTGAAGGATGATCACTCCTGATTGGGAGTGCAGGTCAAAATCAGGAAACGGAGGAGAAACTCCCAGCCAGATTGCACAAATGACCATTTTTCCAGCAGAACCAGAAAGGATGATGGAGTTGGCCAAGCTCTTCCCCAACCATCTCCTCACCCTGTTCCCTGGTTTCGTGGTCAGGAAGGCCAGCACTACCATGATTGTTTTGGCTAACACACAAGACACAGCTACTGAGAAGATGATGCTGAACATTGTTTGTCGGAGAAGGCAGGTGGCTTTCCTTGGTCGGCCAATGAAGAAAAAGGAGGACAAGAAGCAAAGCAAGAGGGAAACCAGGAGGATGTAGGACAGGTCACGGTTGTTAGCTTTGACAATGGGAGTTTCTAGGTATTTAAGGAATATGACTAAAACAAGGCCTGTTGTTAAAAACAAGAGTACAGCAAAAGAGACCAGGATGATGCCCAGAAGTTCTTCATAGGACAGGAAGGTTATTCTTTTGGGGATACATTGGATTCTGTCATCAGTTGGATATTTGTCATCTGGGCACTTGGTGCATTTTTCAGTATCTGAGAAAACAGTAAGTAATATTATTTCTATAGTTCCTCCTTTTACATTCCAAGAAAGACCTTCTTTCAATGGCAGCTGATACTGGGAGACAAGAACACGCCCGGGGGGGGGGCCTTCTCTGTGGGAGCCCCAGCCCTGTGGAATGAACTGCCCCCGGAAGTGCGTAAGATCTCCGACCTCCGGGCGTTTCGCTGCACATTGAAGACCCTATTGTTCCACCAGGCCGGACTATCAACACAATAGTTTTTAAATTGGGGTACTTAAATTTATTGGGGTTTTAAATCTGAGCCACTTTATTTAATTATTTTAAATTTTATATTGATGTTTTGTCTGTGTTTTTAAATAGGCTGTACACCGCCCTGAGTCCTTCGGGAGAAGGGCGGTATAAAAATAAAATTATTATTATTATTATTATTATTATTATTATTATTATTAGTAGTAGTAGTAGTAGTAGTAGTAGTAGTAGTAATTGGTAAATTGGTAAACTGAAATATAGAAATAGACATAGAAAGCTAAAGATCTTAAACCAAATGTAGGCAGCTTACAGTCCAGTTTAAAAACACAATATACACGACTATCAAAATATCAACAATAAACAAAACCCAAAAGAGAAATAATTGACGCCACACCCACCCTTCACCGAGGCAATATACCTTGTTGTAATCACTTCATCCCAATGCTTCGAAAAACAACCTCCAGAATGGGGGTGAAATCCAGCAGGTTCTGACAGGTTCTGGAGAACTGGTAGCGGAAATTTTGAGTAGTTCAGAGAACTGGCAAATACCACCTCTGGCTGGCCCCAGAATGGGGTGGGAATTGAACTTTTATAGTATCCTTCTCCTGCCATGCCCACCAAGTCATGCCCACCAAGCCACACCCACAGAACCAGTAATAAAAAAAAATTGCATTTCAACACTGCTCCGGAGGTTTAGGAGGGTGGGGTGGCTGATTAGGAGGGTGGGGTTTCAATGGGAAGGGTGTTCAGTAGGGCAAGTATGTTACAAGTACTAAAGAAACTGTCAACTGCAAAACTTTATGTGAAGCCTTCCAAATGTGAGTTTCACAAGACTTCTCTGGACTACCTGGGCTACCGAGGGTCAAATGAAGGCATAGAGATGGATCCCAGGAAAGTGCGATCCATACTTGACTGGCAGCCCCTTCACACCAGGAAACAGCCGCAAAGTTTCCTGGGGTTTGTTAACTTCTACCAGCAATTCATCCCAGCCTTCGCAGAAGTGGTTGTGCTGCTTACCAATTGCTAAAGACAGGACCCTCCCCTGCAGAGCCGCAGATGCAGCCGTTAGCCTGGATGCTAAACTGTCAAAAAGCATTTGAAAGTTTGAAATGGCTGTTTGCAGAGGATCCCATCTTTCAGCACCCAGACCCAGATAGGCAGTTCATTGTCCAGGCTGATGCTAGTGATGTTGCAGTGGCAGCCGTGCTCTTCCAGGAAGGCCCCCATGGATGGCTGCTTCCTTGCACATATGTGTCCAAAAAACTCATGGACACCGAGCAGAGATGGGCAGCATGGGAGAAGGAAGCCTTTGCTGTTCGTTGGGCTCTTCTATCATGGTGGCACATCCTAGAGGGAGCCAAGATCCCCTTTGAGGTATGGTCAGACCATAAAAACCTCAAAGCCTTAAAGACCCCATGAAGACTCTCGCTGAAACAGATCCACTGGCATAGTACTTCAAGCAGTTTGATTTCAAGCTGAAATACATCCCAGGGGGGAAGAACCTGCGTGCAGATGCCCTCTCAAGGAAACCCCAATATGACAGCCAGAGGGAGGACGTCATCCATGCCATCATCCCAGACACGCAGAGTGCGGTGCAAGTCACTATCCAGGGATAGGCCAGCAGGTGGACTGATCCCCTCGATGGGAAGCTAACTGCTGACTTGAAGGGAGCACTATCTACTGATCCATGGCTAGCCAACAATCGAGACACTTTGACAACCCATGATGGACTATCTTGAAAAGGTTCGACAATTTACGTCCCCAAGAGCTTGAGACTCCTGGTGCTACAGCGTAGGCCTGATTCTCATTTTGGATTTCTAAAGACCCTTCATCTGATTAGACGGAAGTTTTGGTGGCCAAAGATGAAAGCTGATGTGGAGGACTATGTAAAAAGTTGAGCCATATGTGCCAGCAATAAGACAAGACTGGGGAAGCCTCCCAGTTTGCTTCAACAGGTAGTTGAGCCCAGCTGCCCGTGGGAAGAAATAGCTATGGACTTTATAGTAGAGCTCCCAGAAAGTGACGGAAATACTGTAATATGGACTGTGATAGACCTGTTCTCCAAACAGGTCCCTTTTTATTCCTTGTTCTGGACTTCCCTCGGCTAAGAGATTAGCCAAGATGTTTGTCAAACAGATCTACCAGCTGCATGGAGTTCCGCGATGGGTGATCTCCGATCAAGGAGTTCAGTTCACCGCTAAGTTCTGGAGGGAGTTCCTGAGGTCCATTGGGTCATCTCAGGGGCTTAGCTCGGCTTTCCATCCAAGTACGAATGGAGCTGTGGAATGTGCTAATGCCATGGTGGAACAATACATCAGATGTTATGTAGTTTACCAGCAAGATAATTGGGCTGATTTGCTTCCAGTCACAGAACTGGCTTACAATAATGCGATGCATAGTAGTACAGGACTGACACCCTTTCAGATTACGAGCGGCATGGAATTTGTCCCTATGCCAGAACTGCTGAGAGAAAAGCCTTCTTCCATGACTCTGAGTGAATGGATGGAGTTGTTAAAGAAGGACTGGGAGAATACCAAAAAAGCCCTGAATGAAGCGGCCGAAGCATACAAAAAGCAAGCAGACAAACACCGATCTCTCCAACCCCCTTTCGGGTGGGAGATCACGTGTATCTTTCCACCAAATACTTATGTTTGAGGTTGAAGAGTAAGAAGTTAGGACTGAAATATTTAGGTCCCTTCCCCATAGTGAAAGGGATTAACCCAGTGACTGTACAGTTAAATCTCACCCGCTTACTGGGAAAAAATCATCCTGTTTTCCATTGCAGCCTGTTAAAGCCTGCTGTGGGATCTAAATTGAGACCTCAATACCTACCCCCTACCACTGATGAAAGACTTGCTGAACCACTTGTCAAAAGGCAAGATTTTCACCAAGTTAGATCTAAGGGAAGGCTACTACCGGATTCGCATAAAGGAGGGAGATGAATGGAAGACTGCTTTTAACTGCTCCCTGGGCAGCTTCCAATTCCGGGTCATGCCTTTTGGACTCCAAGGGCCCCCCAAAGTTTTCATGCATGAAGTTCTGAATGAGCACCTTGTAAACAAGGGGGTCCTTGTTTATCTGGATGACATTCTTATATTCAGCGAAATTATGGAAATTATGTCAAATTAGTCAGGTAAGTACTGAAAAAACTCTTAGCAGCCAAATTTTATGCAAAGCTGTCAAACTTAGTCTCCCTTGCATATTAGGGAAAGTACGCCCAGTTTTTCACAGTAGCTTATTGAAACCAGCAAGAGAATCTAACTTAAGGCCCTTACCAGCTGTTCCCCCCCTCCTTTGGTAGTACAAGGGGAGACTTATTATGAAATGAAGGAGATCCTTGACTCTAGACTATACAGGGGTCGGTTTCAATATTTGGGACACTGGAAAGGGTTCCCATTGTCTGAAGCTACTTGGGTGAAAAGTTGGGATGTGAATGCTGATACTCTAGTAAAGCAATTCCATGATAAATTCCCTGAGAAACCAAAAGGTCCACCTGGAGGGCAGAGAGGGGGTTAAGGGGTTCTGTACAAGGTGTTAAGCCCTTCTTTTGTGTTTTGTCTGTTTTATTTTTCAGGGTGTGTTTTTTTTCTGCAGAATGCAAAATGGACAGTAATTGATATGTATGGCTGCCTTTATTGTCTTCAAAAGTGTGGCCTTTATTGTCCAAATGCAAATGGGTTGTTGATTCTTGTCCTGATAGCTTTGTTCTCCTATGTTGTGCCATGCCTTTGTGAAGTGATTGTTTGTTTCTCCAAAGTACAGATGTGCACATGTATCACTGCATTATATTGCATATATACCACATTGCTCAGTTTGTACCTGGGTGTTTTATCCTTGGAGTAGACAAGCTTCTTGGCAAACTTGAAGCCTCCAAGATGGCCTCTTATGTGTCTTAGGTGCACAATGAGGAACACTGACCCTTCTGCCTTAGTGTATGTTTGGGTTTAAAGTGTGGATGTATATTGTGTTGGTTGAAAATCCTCCTGAGCACTTCAGATATTCCTGCAACATATGGAATGACAATGTTGCTCTGTTTGTTATTTCCTTCATTGTCTCTTATGGAGGAGCTCTTTATTTGGATTTGATGAAGGCCTAGTTGGGATAGCCACACATTCTGAGGGCTTCCTTTATGTGTTTTAGTTCTTTTTCTTTTCCCTCTTTGCTGGTAGGCAAACCTTCAGCCTGGTGATGTAGGATTCTGATAACATCCATTCTGTGCTCCAGTGGGTGGTGAGAATCAAAATATTGGTCACTGTATGTGGGTTTTCTGCAAACTTCAATATTAAGTCTTTTGTTTTCTCTTGTTCCTTGAACCCAAACACTCTCCCTCCCAGGTCCCCCCAAGTAGATCTTTCGGTTATGTGGTTCTATGATCTTAATAAATATTGACTGACTGACTGACTCACTGGCTGGCTGGCTGACCGACTGTCTGACTGATATATCTTTTGGCCTGTAAGATAAAATTAGTTTGGATGAACAAAACCCATTGACCTGAAACCAATCCTCAAGTTTCAAAGAATTTAGATGGTAAACATGGAAGGAAACTTCCTAGATGTGTAGTAGAAAAGATATTTCCTTTAGCAGGAGGCATCTTGCCCAATCCACTACGTTCTTCTATCCTTTCCTGCCTTATTCTTCAAGATCTTATTCCTCCCATTATGGAATATATTTTTCATGTTGAAAATAGCAATGAAGAATAAAATAGTCACGTTCACATCTGTCTCTTAACATGCACTTTGATAAGAGGTTCTGGTGGAATCCAATCCCTTTCCTCTGGTGTCACTCACCTTCCTGTGTGGAGATGGTCCCCTCCGGACAAGGAATACAATCATAGCAGCAAATGGGTTCTTCTTTCCGAGCCCGTTTTACAAATCCAGGTTGACACTTGTCCACACATTTGGACTGAGGCAGAGACTAAGCAGAAAAACAACATTCATTCCAAAATATCTGCCAAATTTTTACTTATTAGATTGATTGATGATTAAAATAAAATGAAACTGTGCTTAAGAAAAACACTTCTGAGCAATAGATCAGGAAACCATAAAATATTGTAAAGCCATTCGCCTTTGAAAATAATCCAAATCCTTCTTCCAGTTAAGATATAAGAAAAAATCCCTCACAAACTAGGGCTGCCAAATTCAAATGATGTATTATTAAGTTATGTCTGTACATTTATATTTTCAATTCGTACAGCTGCCATGCTGATGAAATAAGATTAAAGATTACTGCCTAGTTTCTAGAATTATAGTGAGGATGAGTAGAGATGAAATCATGAGAACATGTCACTCAAAAAGTTTAAGTCAGGCATCTTTTGCTGCAGAACATGAGAAATGAGTATGAGCCCTGTGTGGGAAAGGGATATTTCTAAGGCCAAGTGAGGTATTCAAGACAAGGCCCTTTCCTCTGAAGAATTACAGTTTTGTTGTTAATTGCTAGTTGTGTCCAACTCTTGGATAATTCTTTGTTTTAATGTAAGACAATCAAGAGAAAAAATTGCATTCAAATGGTTTTTAGATGGCTTACAAGCCAAAGACCAAATATAAGTAGCATTATATTACAAATTGACCCTCATTATTACAAGTATCATGAAGGACTTGGGGGGTGGGCAGTCAAGGCAAATTTAAGTCTTTCATTTTTCTACTTTAAGGCATTATCCCATATCGGACAAGTCATTGTGGTTCCATATTGATTGAACAACTTGGATGACCTTCCAAGCAGCAGGAGGCCTATCCCAGTGGGGTGAAACAGAGGCATGAATTACTGTGGTCAGATATTGGCTGTTAAAAAATATCTGAGCCTGCTCTTTCAGGGGACCCTAACACCAACCATATAGACCAAGAAAAGTTGCCGATATTTTCAACCACCTTGTTGAGCAACTTTAGCCGTGAAAAAGCATCTTGGTCGATAATAAGCCTCTGTCTTTCCAAACTCCCCACTTGCTCTTTGATGGAATCTTCCTTGGAGAAAAGCAACCAACTTATGATATTCAGATCTGCTGCTACATTTCCACTTTGGTCCAAGTACAGTTTCTCCCAGGAAAAATTGCAAAACTCATTCTTCTCCAGAAATGGATGGAACTAGAATTGAAACATCCAGGAATTTTGAAAGCAACTTGAAACATCCTAAAAGGAGGAGCAATTTTAAAGCTGAGCTAGTGAACGAGAGATGTTCAGTCTCCTCTGCACTATTTGCCTGAATAGCAATAACGTTTATTTATTTATTTATTTATTTATTTATTTATTTATTAGATTTTTATACCGCCCCCTCTCCCGAAGGACTCGGGGCGGTGAACAGCGGTTTAGACTTATATATCACTTCACAGTGCTTTTACAGCCCTCTCTAAGTGGTTTATAGAATCAGCAACAATCTGGGTACCCATTTTAAAAAGCTGGAAAGGATGGAAGGCTGAGTCAACCTTGAGCTGGTCAGGATCGAACTCCTGGCAGTGAGCAGTGAGTTAGGGTTAGGGTTAGGGTTAGCATTCACATAAATGGCACAGCTAAATGCAAAGACTGAGTAACCATCAGTTCGAAAGGCTTTAACTGGATTCCTGCATTGAGAAGGGGTTAGGCTAATGCTCCCAGGTTTAGCTGAAATTTATGAATATAAAATAGAAAATTCACACTATTTACAAACCCATAAGTACAGGAATTTATTTACAATGTATACATTTTAAATGTTTTTATAATAGCAATGTTTAATATCAAAATATAATTGTCTCTGTGCCTGCTTTTTGGAACATAATCCTGTGAACTAAATCTGGCCTCCATTTGGCCAAACCTGTTGATTTCTTCTAGAACAATGGTTCTCCTACATCAGCACTGAATTTTTTTCTAAATAGGAACTTGGTATGATGGATAGTTCTCAGGACCGCATACCTGCCATGGCTCCAGCCTTGCAGCCCCCAATCTCTCTTTCTTCTCTATTTTTCTCCTCCTAGATATTGAGGAATATGCAACATTCAAGACATGGGCCAGAGTCTTAACAATAGTATAAAAACTGTCAGATGTAAATGCCTTATTCTCCAATGTGTAAATAATGTATATATGGAACATCAGAGGTTAACTTATTCTTTGGACTTTAATGTATTCATAACTTACCACTCCCATTCCTAGCTCCACCCCTTGTATATATAAGGAGCCACCCTCACCATTCTCGTCGCTTCTACCTTGAATATTCAGTGAATATAGAATGCCTATCATAATTAAAAAGAAATATATTTAAAACTCTAACTCCTATTATCTTTATTGAGTCTGATCCTGAAAATATTGCAACAAGCTGGTAGCAGAGGATGGTTAATTGACTCAATAAGTAATTAAAAATGTCCAAGAAAGATAGGCCCAACACCAGGGCCTACAGCAAAGAAATAGAAACTGATCAAGAGATGATCAACGAATCCACCAATGCGATTTCGAGAGAATCCGAAGAATACACCACTGAAGAAGAAGAACTAATGAGTGAAAATAATGACCAGAAGGAAATCGAAATAGAAAATAACGAACTCAGGTCAGAGATATTAAAGATACTAAAAAGCCAAAAGAATGATGAAAGTCTCATCGCGGACCTCCAGGAGATGCTGAAGAACAGCGGAGCAGCGAGAGAGAAAAACGTCATTAAAGAAAAACCCAAAGATCAAAAAATCGTAAGTGAGATGACTACTGAGAAAATAGTTGTTAAAAAGAAAAGATGTGATCCCGCGCGAAATTTTGAATGGCAGCCATCTTGGTTTCAACGAACTTCAAAAGAGAATGGAGCAGAGCCAATCAAAACGCTCAGTTCAAAATTTCTGGCGCGAAAAACACTATCAGACGAAGAAAGTGAGAAAGAAGTCTCAAACTCTTCAGATGATCCAAAATCAGAAAGTGAAGACGATTTAACAAAATCTCAAGTAAAATCAGCAATGAAAACGCTTTTTGCTGCTTTTGGGCCAAGACTGAAAATTACCAAGACATCTACGAAGAAGCAAGAAATCAAACCGGCGACTCAAGACCTGCACGCTCCCATCCTGACTTCGAAAGCGACGACGCCCGAGCCCAGAGAGCCATGCCGATTTCGCCCTACACCACAGACAAAATCGAATACCAACGCACACAAAAAGAAGAAAAGAACCGTCACCACCACCAGAACCCCAAAAACCGAGCCAGAGACCGACTCATCTGAGGAGGAGCGGATCGAGAGAGCTGAAAGGGAGAGAACCTTCCACGACGCCACCAAAGAAGAAATGAACAACGCGCATGTGCGAAACTACGTAGACGACCCAGAAGGACTTGAACTGGCCAGAGAACCGCGCAGACTCATTGCAAGCATCCCAATGCCGTTCTGTAATTTCCTGCACTTGAGAGATCACGGACTGCCCCAGGTTGTAAGTAATGGACAGAATAATGTAGGTAACTTACCCAGTGACTTCCCAAAACTTAGAATTGATGGCATTAATTTACAAGAGTGGTATCAACAGCTTCAGGTTATTTTCATGAAAGAAAATTTACTATTCTTTATAACTAGCCCTCCAAGAAGACCTTGGACTTTAAAAATAGATTGTTTACATCATAGAGCATTTTTCATAATAATATCTAGCGTGTCTCCTGCAATGTATCATAGCATCAAACCAAACCTAACTGTATCAGAAATAATTCAATGCATGTTTAATCTATTTCACAGCGATAGCGTAGCTACAACCACAAGAATGTCTAAGGATTTCTTTTCCTCTAGAGTAAAACCAGGGGTTTCTATAAGTGAGCATTTGATAAATCTAAACAAAATAAGAGCTGAGCTACAATTGAGGGGGGAAGTGATTTCAGATCAAACAATGAAAAGTGTTATTATCAATTCACTTGATCCATCATGGGATAGCTTTATGTCACACTTAGATACCATTAATTTGGGATATTTATCCATAGAAAGTCTATCTAACAAATTGATAGCAGAAGACAATTCAAGAAAAAATCGATCCAGTAACCAAACAGACCACAAACCCTTTAGGAAAGTAGTCTTTCAAGATAAACATAATGAGGCCTTTAGATGCTACAATTGTGGATCCAGGGAACATAGTAGAAGAGACTGCCCCAAAGTCTCAAGAGAGAGACATAGACCAGAATATAGGAGCAAATATAATTACAGACAATCTTCCACAGATAGACACAAATATAGAAGCCCACCAAATTACAAAGAAGGTAGAGGGGGTAGAGAAAATTCAAAAGAGAGGAAATCTGGGTCACTGAATGGGCTAAATAAACAAGACAGCACCAGAACACAGCAGGATGAGAATAACAATTGGCTTATTGATTCTGGTGCAACAAATCACACCACCAACAACAAAAGTATATTATCTTCATTTATAGAAGATAAGTTTGTGATAAAGGTAGCTAATCAAGAAAAGGTTCAAGTACTAGGCAAAGGAAATGTGACCTTGCCTGGTCTAGGGAAAATAGAGGGGGTATTATTAATCCCAGAAATACCTCACAACATACTAAGTGCCATAAAATTAAGCAGAGAATCTGATATCAATATAGTTTTCTCAAAGGGGAAAGCAACTATAGAAAAGAACAAAACAAATGTAGGTACTGTAATGATAAAAGGGGGTCTACCCTATCTGATAACTAAAGAAAGATGTTTACATAACATTGATTCAAATATGGAAGATTATATTGAAGCAGATGATGAAAATGTCAGTAACAGTGACAATGATGAGTGTAGAATAACTCATGATCACAAAAATACATACAAGGAAAAGAAACCAAAAATAGGTAAACCAATTCATGATGAGTGTGCTCACATCTTACACAGGAAGTTAGGACATGCAAGCTTTCCTGTAGTACAAAAAATGACTGAACACGCAGAAGGTGTCAAAATAAAAAATTGTGAAAATTATTTGGAATGCTCAGTATGTAAGTCCACCAAACTAAAAACCAGTCCCAGACCAAAAAAATCTAACAGATCAACTAACAATATTTTTGATTTGGTACATATGGACTTAGTTGGTCCATTAAGTCCCTCAATTACCTATAGAAAACGTTACTTCCTAACAATAGTGGATGACTACAGCCGATATGGTTTTGTTTACACATTAAAGCACAAGGATGAAACATTTCAGAAATTTAAGGAATTCTACAAACGTATAGAAACACAACATAATATCAGAATAAAGCAAATTATGACAGATAGGGGATGTGAGTTCATGTCTAAAGAATTCTCCCAATGGTTAAAGGATAGAGGAATGTTACATTTCACGTCCAATCCTTTTTCTGCATTTCAAAATGGAGTTGCAGAGAGGAAAAATTCCACACTACAAACCATGATTAGGTGCACATTAGAGGATGCTGGTTTAGGCAAACAATTTTGGTCAGAGGCATTACATTATTCGAATTACACTCAAAATAGAACCTGGTCCAGTATTGTGAATAAGACACCATATGAGGTGATGTACAATAGAAAACCCAAATTATCACACATGCACATATTTGGAGTCACTGCAGACGTACACATACCTAAACAATTGAGGAGAAAGGGAGAAAACGTATCCAGGAGATTAAGATTCATGGGATACGAAACTGGAACCAAAGGGTACAGATTTATTGATAGTAATAACAAATTTATAGTATCCAGAACAGCTGTGTTCCATGAACAGGCCAATTGGTCAAAATTGCACCTTAATGAAATATTTCCTAATAAATGTAAAGATACGATATCTTGCGAGGAAGGAACAACAGAAAATCAAAATATTAACAAAAGTAAGAACAAAACCAAAACTTGGACTAATAGTCAGCATAAAATAAAGACAGACACATTAACAAAAAAGGAAGCTAGATATTTGCATGATAACCATAGCAAGCCTGAAAGAACTATTAGAAACAATAGAAACCAAATACCAAATAAATACAAAGATTACATAATGCATATGAATGGAGAACAAATAACACCTAATACATATGAAGAAGTATTGAAACTTCCACATGAAGAAAGAGAAAAATGGGAACTAGCTATGGAAAAAGAGATGGAAAGTTTACAAGGATTAAATGTATTCACACCTGCGATCGCACCTAAGGATAAAACAATTATAGGTACCAGGTGGATTTATAAAATTAAGAACTTAGAAGGAGGCAATACCTTATACAAGGCTAGACTAGTTGCACAAGGCTATGCACAAAAATATCCAGAAGACTATACTGATACATATTCACCCACAGTGAGAACAGAGAGTGTCAAAACAGCCCTTGTAGTAGCATCTGCACTCAATCTGGACGTATTCCAATATGACATACAGACCGCATACTTACATGCAAAATTAGATAAGGAAATATATGTAAGAGCACCACACAGTCAATACACTAATAAGAACGAAATTTGGTTATTAAATAAGAGTCTGTACGGATTGAAGCAATCCGGCAAAAGATGGTACGATTGCTTGGTAAAAGTACTTAAGACCATGGATTTCAACGCCACCACTGCTGATAACTGTTTCTTTGTAAAAAAGAGTAATGATCATATTGAATTTGTATTAATTTACGTGGACGATATTTTATACATTGGAAAGCATAAAGAGAGCAGGGAAATCTTTGTAAATAAGTTAAATGAACACTTCTCACTGAAATCTCTGGGTAAAGTGAATAAATACCTTGGTGTGCAAATTAACAAAACTAAAAGGGGATTCAAACTTACACAGAAAGATAAAATCATCGAACTCCTAAACAAATGTAACTTAAATAATGCTAAAACCTGTGACACCCCTATGCAAACTGATTTCCTTAGAAACACTGATGAATCTTCCCCTGAGTTTAAAGACAACACATTTTACAGATCAGTTATAGGTTCACTCCTTTATATATCTAATTGGACTAGGCCAGATATTGCATTACCTCTCAATCTATTGTCAAGATATGTTAGTAAACCAACCTTGTATCATTGGGAAGCTGTCAAAAGAATTCTAAGATATCTGAAGGGTACATTAGATTTTTGTTTAATGTTGGAACCCAATAATGACAGAGAACCAAAAATTACTTGTTATGCTGATGCAGATTGGGCTGGTGATACATCATGCAGAAAGAGTACTTCTGGTTATGTTTTTCTATTGAATGATTGTCCAGTTTACTGGTATACTGGTAAACAAGAACTAGTAGCCACTTCTACTACAGAAGCGGAATATGTTTGTTTGTCCAAGGCTGCAAATAACCTTGTATGGTTCAATGATCTGATCACTGATGTTTGGAAGAAACCCACCTTACCATTTATTATGCATGAAGACAATAAAGCGGCCATTGAAATATCCAGATCCGATGCAATTGGACAAAGGTCCAGGCATATTGATATAAAGTTTAAGCATGTGAGACAACTGTCTCAAGACGGATTCATTAAAGCAATACATTGCGATACTTCTGAACAATTAGCTGACATATTAACAAAACCCTTACCTTCTAAACAACACAAATATTTAACTTCTAAATTATATGTATTATATTGTCCTGAATCAGAATGTAATTGGTGTTGTGTAACGAACCGGCATTTAGAGGGGGATTTGTCAGATGTAAATGCCTTATTCTCCAATGTGTAAATAATGTATATATGGAACATCAGAGGTTAACTTATTCTTTGGACTTTAATGTATTCATAACTTACCACTCCCATTCCTAGCTCCACCCCTTGTATATATAAGGAGCCACCCTCACCATTCTCGTCGCTTCTACCTTGAATATTCAGTGAATATAGAATGCCTATCATAATTAAAAAGAAATATATTTAAAACTCTAACTCCTATTATCTTTATTGAGTCTGATCCTGAAAATATTGCAACAAAAACGGTGGTTATTTTGTATCTGAATTCTATTCTTTTTCTCTTGCATGTCCAGTGGTGCTACCTGGGTGCATTGTCTCCGGCCCTTAACAGAAAGGACATGCTTTGAAAAAGAACAGCGAAAAGACTGGTCTTCAAATTTGGAATCCTTAAAAAGACTGGGTTGAAAGGCTTCATCATTTGGCCATTTTCTTTCCTGCAAAGCAAAGACCCAAATGCTATAGATATATTTGAAAAGTGGATGCCCTTTTATTGTCACTTTCTCCATGATTGTGGTGATCCAGACTTTCCCTTCAATGGGTCCTGGCAAACCTTCAATTGCTAAATTGATGTGGTTAACTCTATCCACAATAGAAGCAAATTCTATGAAGTGAACAAAGACATTGACTTTTCTCCACTTAGAGATGGCATTTCTGAGAGGTTCTGTATGTCTAGTCATTGAGATAACCACACAAATTCCATTTCTGACAAGCATAGGAGTGAAAGTTCTCATGAAATTCTCTCCCTCCTCTGAGTCTGGTGCAAAGAGACCAATCAAAGTCCAACTGAAATGAAGGAGGAGTTGGACAATTCCTGGATACTGGATCCCATTTTGGGGGAGCATCTGATGGAAAAAAGGAATTTGACTTTTATCACTCAGAGCCTCTGAAACAATTCCATAACTGATCTGAAGAAGCAATGAAGAATGGTGTGTTATGGTTAGATCAGATCAAATCCAAAATGTAAGCTTTTAACATATCCAGTGCGGTTTTCATGAACATATGAGAATAATCCAGCGGTCACCAACTGGTTGTCCATGGACCACTGGTGGTCTGCGAGAAAATTTTGGTGGTCTGTAGAAAAATTATTTGCATTTTTATATTGCAGTAAATTCTATTTATCTTTTGCTAAAATCCACGGGATTTAAAATAATGAATTTGGTGGTCCCTGAAGTCCGAAGGTTTGGTGACATCTGGAACAGTCTATTGTTCTTAATCCTTAAACCATATCAAGATAAAGAATACAAAATGCACAATATCAGCAAGATTGAATATAATTATTTGTCTAATCTGGGATCTAAGATACTGCTCTTTCTCTTTTCTAATAAAATTGACATTCAGATAATAAACGTGCTATGTCTTCTATCTCTAGAGCACTGCAAATGCAAATCAGTTCATTTTAGAGATTTGCTTAAATGTTCCATATTTAACATTGTGTCCAGCTGCTCAAATCTTGCTTGAGTAAATGTTTATGCCTCCTCCCCACTCTGGATCCCAATCCCTAGCCATGACAATGGCCATGAGAAAAGCAGTTCATGATTTTCATAGAAAAGATATGATTGAATCTATTACCCACCCACCAACAACTTGCTCACTTTGCCAAATAGAGAAACAAAAAGACACACCTGTGGGACTTTGTAGGGGCCTACTAAAGTTGACATCTGAATGGAGATGTCATCAAGAGATCCATCAAGAACAGCCATCAGGTTGTCCTTCCTTCCACAGCTGTAGTTGGGAACATTGGCTTCTCCGGTTGAGAGCATGTCCAGCAAGGCATCTGAAGTCCCAAGGGTGTTCAAATAGTTGTCATGGATGTTGTAGCTAAGTGTGAGATTGTACAAAAGCTGAGATTTCTTGTTGACTTGTTGAATGGCAAAAATGAAGGTTAGGATTCTTTCTGAATTAGTAGTTGAACAACTGTAAAAAAAATGTTCATCATAGCATCATCTCTAACAACAAAAACAAAATATATTTTCATCTGTTCCTCTTTCTCTCCACAAGCCCATTCAGTCTTTATTTATTTATTTATTTGTTTAAATTTCTATACCGCCCTTCTCCAATATAGGACTCAGGGCGGTGAACAGCCAAAGTAAAAACAAGACATACATACAAAACATACAAAATCTAAAAACTGTTTAAAATAATTAAATATTTTGGCAGTAATTAAAACAATTCCAATTTAAAATCAGTTTAAAATTTGACTCAAGCCAGCCAGTCTTAAGCTGAAAGTGTCCAACATAAGAATAAAGTTATAGTCATCCATCACCGTTTAATTGTTATGAGTATTGAGAAGGTTGGATGGAGATTTAATATTTAAAATATATTATTATTTGTAATAGTGCTCATTTTTAATTTGTGAAATGACCAAGATTCAAAGTCATTCAATCATTAAAATAGAATCATCAGCAAAGAGGACTTATAAATGATCCAGAAAAGCAATTCTAAAAACAAGCCATCCTCTATTCCATACCTGGGTCAGGCACTGAATATCAATGAATGGTTATAAAAATAGAGAAATGGGTGGGGCAGAGGCAACTACAAACTTTTCAATAAGCTAGTTGTGATTAACTCAGGATTTTATGAGAGGGGAGAATAATTTGGAATTTGGGGGGCGGGACTGTTCCATCTTTGGATTTGGGTCTCTTAAAATAAGACATAGGAGAGAAGCTATGGAAATCTAAATGATTGAAGAAATTAAACAGGTCCTGCAATATAGGAGTAACTGAAAGAAAAGAAGAAGAGTGTTAGGACTGCAAATGGAAGAAATGCAACTCTATCACACTGAATGACTTACGAGGGAGATTGAGTATAAGGAGGTGTGTTGAAAGACAGCATTATTTGGGATATTACTGTGGCAATGGTGACTATACCAATGAGGTGGTTTCCTGGCCTGTAATAGCTCCGTAATTTTCTTCCCTCGTGTTCCTCCAAACTCAGCAGGCATTTCATTCTCAGCTTCCCAGAGACTGGCTGGGACATCAGCAGCAGCGGAAGCAGAAGGAGGAGGTCCATAATTCATGGGGCTGAATCAATCCCCTTCCTGTTTCTAAGGAAGAACAATTGCATTCGAAGAATTCAAAGCACCATTCAAAAATGGAAATGAGGGTGACTTTCTTGACTGAGAGAGATTAACAGAACTTCACCTGGAAAGGAGAGAAAGGAAAGGCGCATTCAAGAAGCACAGTCCCTGAATGTCCCAAAATTTGTGCCATCTGAAGTGTGACCTGAGTCATTTATGCTTTTCTGCTGCAAGATCCCATTCAAGTTCCTTCAGTCTGTGTTTTACATCAAAGGCGATCACTGGAGAAATATCAGGAGGGATCTCACAGACCAGGATTTTAATAATTACTGTAAGAAGCAATATCTCCTCTGGGGATCCTGAACTACTCCTGGGCTTCTGGAGAAGCTGGAGAAAAGCATAATGAAAAATCATAGATATACTCCTAGAGGGCACTGTTCTGAAGTGGTTGTGGTCCTTCCTTTCTGAACATGTCTAGAAAATGATGCTGAAGGAACTTGAATGGGATCTTGGTTGACACCAAGGAAATTTGGTGTTGTTCTTCAATGTACTCTCTTGTCTCCAGAGACTCCTGGGGAAGGTCACCCAGAACTATAGAGTTTGGTTCCACCTTAGTGTCAGACGTGGAAGACATCTTTTACATTTGGGCCTGCAGGCCTGCCACATTTTCTACTGTGGAAAAATGGGAGGGGGATTGCATAGAGTATGGGTGATATGTAGTCAAAATAACATTCTTTTCTCAGAAAGCCAAGGCCACCTTGCCCTGCAGCTGTGATGAGGTGACTGGGAGGCATCTCCAGTTTTGGATGGTGCCTGACTGGATTATGTGATGGACATGTTAGTGCAGGGAGAAGGGACTTCAACTTTCTTTTGGGTGGGGAAAACCTGGAAACTTTCAGATTTGGGTTTTCACAGATGTGCCAATATGACATCTCTAATAAAAGGAAATTCAAGCTTCGGAGTCTTCCTTCATGGGAGTTTTACTTGATAACTGTCACTTAGGTTGATGATGCTTAATTCTAATATTGCCTGTCTTCTAATGTAAAGGAAGAAATCTGTAACCATGAACCCTGCCTAATGTCAAGAATAGGACTTGTTTGTAATTTACTTTTCTTTTAGATCTCCATATATTAATCACAAATTGGAAGTGATTTTAAAAATGCTCATGCGATAGTGAAATTTCATTTGCCCTAGAAATATCAACTTTGGGTGATATTTGAGACAAAGGGTTTGGAAATTGATAATTGGCCAACTGCATCATTGGGTAAATATGGAATACGTTATGGGGATAGACTTTTTTTCTTTCTACTTGCCCTTCAGTATTCATGTAAGACACCGAGAACATTTATACTTTGAAGTATCTTTGTTTACTAAATAAACAGCAGGCAGTATGATGTCCCCCTTGGACAACTCCCCAGATTCCTCCTCAGAAGTCAGCTCAAGGGAGGATTTATTTTTATTTTTATTTTATTTTTGAATTTGTATACCGCCCTTCTCCCTGAGGACTCAGGGCGGTGAACAGCCAAATAAAAACATCAAATACAAATATTAAAATACAATTAAAAAATATATATAAATTTGGCCCCATTAATTAAAACAATAAACAAAACAATTAAAAACACTTAAAAAGAATTAGGCCAGCCCGGCTTGTTGGAAAAAGAAGGTTTTAAGGGCACGGCGGAAGGCACTGAGGTCATGGATTCTCCTTATCTCTGGGGGCAACTGATTCCAGAGGGTAGGTGCCCCCACAGAGAAGGCCCTCCCCCTGGGGGTCACCAGCCTGCATTGTTTGGCTGATGGCACCCCGAGGAGGCCCTCTCTGTGGGAGCGCACGGGTCGATGGGAGGTCGTCGGTGGCAGCAGGCGGTCTCGAAGATAGCTAGGCCCTATGCCATGGAGCGCTTTAAAGGTGATGACCAACACCTTGAAGCGCACCCGGAAGACCACTGGGAGCCAGTGCAGCTCGCGCAGGATGAGTTCATTCCTGGCAGGTCAGGAACTGGGTTCATCAATGGCTTTGAACACCTGGCCAAAAGAGTCTTAGACTTTCCCCAGTTTCAGCTGAGGAAAGTTTTCCAAAAACCACTCTAAAATTACCTCTTTGCTGCATATTACAAAAGATTACAAAAATTAAAGATTTTACAAACTGGGAAAGACGTGATGTTCTATCTTTTTAAATGGACTGAAGAGGTTCCCACTGACTGACCAGTAAAGTTGTTTCAAGCATTTGTCTGTTTATTTATTCAATTAGTCAGTCCTATACAATAATAAAATCTCATTTCTTATCTTGTCTTCCCTAGTTTCATGACAATTTAAATTATTAAATAATTTATTTTACACTTTGATGATTATCTTAAGTTAGTCTTACATTCTTTGTATGTTTATTTCTTTTGATTTTAAATAAAAATAATTGTCAAAAGAAGAATTAAAAACTCAGTAATAACTGCAATAAATAATTAAGTGTTATGAACTTAAGAAACTACTTCATGATCAGATACCGACTTTTATCATTAAATGTTCCTTAGTATTTAGATCTGGTCTCAGGATGATAATGTAGCACTTGGGGAAGAAGATGCAGCCCAGCAGGCCAGCACCAGAAGCCAAGATGGAGAAAACCTGCACGGCCACCATGGATTTCCCTTTGGTGCTCAAGTAGGTGGGCAGGAAGGAGATCCAGACGCTGCAGAAGACCAGCATGCTGAAGGTGATCAGTTTGGCTTCGTTGAAGGCCCCAGGCAGGTTCCTGGCCAGGAAAGCCACTGTGAAGCAAATGGCAGCAAGGAAACCCATGTAGCAGAGAACCACATAAAACATGGTCACAGAGCCTTCATTGCACTGAAGGATGATCACTCTTGATTGGGAGTGCAGGTCAAAATCAGGAAACGGAGGAAAAACTCCCAGCCAGATTGCACAAATGACCATTTTTCCAGCAGAACCAGAAAGGATGATGGAGTTGGCCAAGCTCTTCCCCAACCATCTCCTCACCTTGTTCCCTGGTTTCGTGGCCAGGAAGGCCAGCACTACCATGATTGTTTTGGCTAACACACAAGACACAGCTACTGAGAAGATGATGCTGAACATTGTTTGTCGGAGAAGGCAGGTGGCTTTCCTTGGTCGGCCAATGAAGAAAAAGGAGGACAAGAAGCAAAGCAAGAGAGAAACCAGGAGGATGTAGGACAGGTCACGGTTGTTAGCTTTGACAATGGGAGTTTGTAGGTATTTAAGGAATATGACTAAAACAAGGCCTGTTGTTAGAAACAAGAGTACAGCAAAAGAGACCAGGATGATGCCCAGATGTTCTTCATAGGACAGGAAAGTTATTCTTTTGGGGATACATTGGATTCTGTCATCAGTTGGATATTTATCATCTGGGCACCTGGTGCACTTTTCAGTATCTGAGAAAACAATAAGTAATATTATTTCTATAGTCCCTCTTTTCACATTCCAATAAAGACCTTCGTTGGATGATAGCTGATACCGAGAGACAGGAAAGCAATAGTAATTGGTAAATTGGTAAACTGAAATAGTAAACAGATGTAGACTTTTTAAAAAAAATTCTGGTTGCCCATCTTAAACCAAATGTAGGCAGCTTACAGTCCAGTTTAAAAAACACAATATATACGACTATCAAAATATCAACAACAATAAGTAAAACCCTAAAGAGAAATAATTTACGCCACAAGCACCCTTCACCGAGGCAATATACCTTGTTGTAAGCACTTCATCCTAATGATCTTAATAAATATTCATTGACTGCCCGACTGACTGAGATATCTTTTGGCCTGTAAAATAAAATTGATTTGGATGAGCAAAACCCATTGACCTGAACCAAGCCTCAAATTTCAAAGAATTTAGATGGTAAACATGGAAGGAAACTTCCTAGCTGACAAGTAGAAAAGATACTTCCTTTAGCAGAATGCCCAATCCACTACGTTCTTCTATCCTTTCCTGCCTTATTCTTCAAGATCTTATATCTCCCATTGTGGAATATATTGGTCAAGTTGAAAATAGCAATGAAGAATAAAATAGTCATGTTTATACGTGTGTTTTAACATGCACTTTGATAAAATGTTCTGTTTGAATCCAACCCCTTTCCTATGGTGTCACCCACTTTCCTGTGTGGAGAATGTCCCCTCCGGACAAGGAATACAATCATAGCAGCAAATGGGTTCTTCTTTCCGAGCCCGTTTTACAAATCCAAGGTGACAATTGTCCACACATTTGGACTCAGGCAGAGACTAAGCAGAAAAACAACATTCATTCTAAAATATCTGCCAAATGTTTGTTTATTAGATTGATTGATGATTAAAATAAAATGAAATTGTCCTTAAGAAAGACACTTCTGAGCAATAGATCAGGAAAACATAAAATATTGCAAAGCCCCTTCCCTTTGAAAATAATCCAAATCCTTGTTCCAGTTAAGATATTAAGAAAAAATCTCTCAGATTTTTTGACTAGGGCTGTCAACTTCAAATGAGGTATTATTTACTTATATCTGTACATCTATATATGAATGGTAAAATAAGACTAAATATTACTGCCTAGTTTCTAGAATTATACTGAGGTTGAATGGAGTTGAAATCATGAGAACATGTCACTTAAAAAGGGTGAGCCAGGCATGTTTTCCTGCAGCCGATGGGACATGAGCATGAACCCTGTGTGGGAAAGGAATATTTCTAAGGCCAAGTGAGGGATTCAAGACAAGGTCCTTTCCATTGAAGAATTACAGTTTTGTTGTTAGTCGCTACTTGTGTCCAACTTTTTCAGCCCCCAAGAACCAATGCACTCCAGGACTCCCTGTCCTATATTGCCTCTCAAAATTAGAACTACAATTAGATGAGATGGAAAGACAGTCCCACATTTATTTACTACTTAAATTTGGAGAATTTTTTGTTTCAGTGGAAGACTTAAGGTAGCTGACAATCAAGATAAACAATTGCATTCAAGGGGTTTTAGATGGATTACAAGCCAAAGATAAAATCTAAGTACTATTTCATCACATATTAACCCACATTGTCTCATTATTTCAAGAGTCAAGAAAGTTTCTGGGAGGGTCAAAGTCGTTATCAGTCCATCATTTTTCAAGTTTAAGGCATTATCTCATATCTGACAAGTCATTGTGGTTCCACATTGATGGAACAACTTGGATGACCTTCCTAGCAGCAGGAGGTCTATCCCAGTGGGGTGAAACAAAGGCATGAATAACTGTGGTCAGATATGAGCCTGCTCTTTCAGAAGATACTAACAGTCAGAAATATACAGACAGAAAAGTTGCCAATATTTTCAACCACCTTGTTCAGCAACTTTAGCCGTGAAAAAGCATCTTGGTCGATAATAAGCCTCTGTCTTTCAAAATTCCCCAGTTGCTCTTTGATGGGATCCTCCTTGGGGAAAAATAACCAACTTATGATATTCAGATCTGCTGCTACATTTCCACTTTGGTCCAAGTATAGTTTCTCCCAGGAAAAATTGCAAAACTCATTCTTCTCCAGAAAGGGATGGAACTGGAATTGAAACATCCAGGAATTTTGAAAGCAACTTGAAACACCCTAAAAGGAGGAGCCATTTTAAAGCTGAACTAGTGAATAAGAGATGTTCAGTCCCCTCTACATTATTTGCCTGAATAGCAATAGGACTTAGACTTATATACCACTTCACAGTGCTATTACAGACCTCTCTAAGTGGTTTATAGAATCAGCAACAATCTGGGCACCCATTTTACCAACCTGGAAAGGATGGAAGGCTGAGTCAACCTTAAGCTGGTTAGGATCAAACTCCTGGCAGTGAGCACTGAGTTACGGTTAGCGTTAGGGATAGGATTACCATTACTGTTAGCGTTAGCGTTAGCATAAATGCCACGGCTAAATGATCCCAGGTTTAGCTGAAATTTATGAATATAAAATTCTATCATGTAATTACAAACCCATAAATACAGAAATTTATTTAAAATGTATATATTTTAAATAATTTTATAATAGCAGTGTTTAATATAAAAATATAATTGTCACTATGCCTGCTCTTTGGAACATAATCCTGTGAACTAAATCTGGCCTCAGCTTGGCCAAACCTGTTGATTTCTTCTAGAAGAATGGTTCCCCTACATCAGCATTGGATTTTTTTCTAAATAGGAACTAGGTTTAATGGATCCTTGTCAGGACCCCATACCTGCCATGGCTCTAGCCTTGCAGCCCCCAATCTCTCTTTCTTCTCCATTTTTCTCCTCCTAGATGGTGAGGAATATGAAACATTCAAGACATGGGCCAGAGTCTTAGCAACAGTATAAAAACGGTGCTCATTTTTTATCTGAATTCTATTCTTTTTCTCTTGCATGTCCAGTGGTGCTATCTGGGTGCATCGTCTCCGGCCCTTGACAGAAAGGACATGCTTTGAAAAAGAACAGCGAAAAGACTGGTCTTCAAATTTGGAATCCTTAAAAAGATTGGGTTGAAAGGCATCATCATTTGGCCATTTTCTTTCCTGAAAAGCAAAGTTCCAAAGGCTATGGATATATTTGGAAAGTGGATCCCTTCTCATTGTCACTTTCTCCATGATTGTGGTGATCCAGACTTTCCCTTCAATGGGTCCTGGCAAACCTTCAATTGTTAAATGGATGTGGCGAATTCTATCCACAATGGAAGAAGATTCTATGTAGTGAACAAAGACATTGACTTTTCTCCACTTAGAGATGGCATTTCTGAGAGGTTCTGTATGTCTAGTCATTGAGAATTGTTGTGAGATAACCACACAAATTCCATTTCTGACAAGCATAGGAGTGAAAGTTCTCATGAAATTCTCTCCCTCCTCTGTGTCTGTTGAAAAGAGACCAATCAAAGTCCATCTGAAATGGAGGAGGAGTTGGACAATTCCTGGATACTGGATCCCATTTTTGGGAAGCATCTGATGGAAAAAGGGCATTTGAGTTTTATCACTCAGAGCATCTGATACAATTCCATAACTGATCTGAAGAAGCAATGAAGAATGGTGTATTATATTTAGTTTAGTTAGTTTAGTTTAGTTTAGTTTATTTGATTTATATACCGCCCTACTCCCGAAGGACTCAGGGCGGTGAACAGCCAAGCAATAAAATACATAAATACAAAAATTTAAAAAACCAGTTAAAATCAAATTAAATCATTTTGGCCCAGACAAATTAAAACACCCCAATAATTTAAGAACAGATTAAAATTTACATATTAAAAGAGGGAGGAGATTAGGCCAAGCCTGCTTGATGGAATAAAAGAGTCTTCACAGCGCGGCGGAAGGTGCGCAGATCCAAGATCCTCCGTATCTCTGGGGGGAGCTCATTCCAGATGGTAGGTGCCCCCACAGAGAAGGCTCTCCCCCTAGGGGTCGCCAGCCGACATTGTTTGGCTGATCATTGTTAGATCAGATCAAGTCCAAAATGTTAGCTTTTAACACATCCAGTGTGGTTCTCACAATCATATTAGAATAGTCCAGCGGTCACCAACTGGTGGTCCACGGACCATTGGTGGTCTATGAGAAAATTTTGGTGATCTGTGGAAAAATTATCTGCATTTTTATATTGCACTAAATACTATTTATCTTTTTTTTAAATTCATATTAAAATTCAAATTAAATTAAATAAAATTCAAATTAAATATTCATTAGTGGTCCACGAGATTTAAAATTATGAATTTGGTAGTCCCCGACTTCGGAAAAGTTGGTGACACCTGTAATAGTCTATTGTTCTTAACCCTTAAGCCATATCAAGATAAGAATACAAAATGCACAATATTAGCAAGATTGAATATGATCATTTGTCTAATCTGGGGTCTAAGATAATGCTCTTTCTCTTTTCTAATAAAATTGACATTCAGATAATAGACATGCTATGTCTTCTATCTCTAGAGCACTGCAAAGACAATCAGTTCATTTTAGAGATTTACTTTACTTGTTCCATATTTAACATTGTGTCCAGCTGCTCAAATCCTTCTCGAGTAAATATTTAGGACTCCTGTGGATCTCAATCCCTACCCATGAGGGCCATGAGAAAAGCAGTTCATGAATTCCATAGAAAAGATATGATTGAATCTATTACCCACCCACCAAATACCTGCTCACTTTGCCAGATAGAGAAACACACAAACAAACCTGTGGGACTTTGTAGGGGCCTACTAATGTTGACATCTGAATGGAGATGTCATCAAGAGATCCATCAAGAACAGCCATCAAGTTGTCCTTCTTTCCACAGCTGTAGTTGGGAACATTGGCTTCTCCAGTTGAGAGCATGTCCAGCAAGGCATCTGAAGTACCAAGGGTGTTGAAATAATTGTCATGGATGTTGTAGCCAAGTGTGAGATTGTACAAAAGCTGAGAATTCTTGTTGACTTGTTGAATGGCAAAAATGAAGCGTAGGATTCTTGCTGGCTCATTAAATGAACTATTGTAAAAAATATTCATCATAGCATCATCTCTAACAACAACAACAAAATATATTTTCATTTCTTCCTCTTTCTCTCCACAAGCCCATTCAGACTTAAGCCAAAACTGTCCAAAATAATAATACAATTATAGTCACCCATCACCGTTTAATTGTGACGAGTATTGAGAAGGTGGGATGGGGATTTAATATTCAAAATATATCACTATTTGTAATAGTGCTCATTTTTAATTTGTGAAACGACCAAGATTCAAAATTATTCAATATTTAAAATAGAGTCATCAGGAAAGAGGACTTATAAATGATCCAGAAAAGCAATTCGAAAATCAAGCCATCCTCTATTCCATACTAAGGTCAGGCATTGAATATCAATGAATGGTTATAAAAATAAGGAAATGGGTGGGGCAGAGGCAACTACAAACTTTTCAATAAGCTAGTTGTGATTAACTCAGAATTGTACGGGAGGGGAAAATAATTTGGACTTTGGTGGGTGGGGTTGTTCTGTCTTTGGATTTGGGTCTCTTAAAATAAGACATAAGAGAGAAGCCATGGAAATCCAAATGATTCAAGAATTTAAATAGCTCCTGCAATATAGGAGTAACTGAAAGAAGCGAAGAAGAGTATTAGGACTGCAAATGGAAGGAATGCAAATCCATCACACTGAATGACTTACGAGGGAGCTTGAGTATAAGGAGCTGTGTTGAAAGACAACGTTATATCTGATATTATTGTGGCAATGGAGATTATACTAATGAGGTGGTCTCCTGGCTTGTAATAGCTCCGTAGGTTTTTTCCCTCATGTTCCTCCAAAGTCAGCAGGCACTTCATTCTCAGTTTCCCAGAAACTGGCTGGGACATCAGCAGCAGCAGAAGAAGCAGAAGAAGGAGGTCCATAATTCATGGGTCTGAATCAATCCCCTTCCTGTTTCTAAGGAAGAACAAGAGCATTCGAAGAATTCAAAGCACCATTCATATATGGAAATGAGAGTGACTTTCTTGACTGGGAGAGAGATTAACAGAACTTCACCTGGAAAGAAGAGAAAGGAAAGGTACATTCAAGAAGCACAGTCCCTGAATGTCCCAAAATTTGTTCCACCTGAAGTGTGACCTGAATCATTTATCCTTTTCTCATTCAAGATCCCTTTCAAGTTGCTTCAGTGTGATGTTTACATCAAAGGTGATCACTGGAGAAATATCAGGAGAGACCTCAAAGATCAGGATTTTAATAATTACTGTAAGAAGCAACATCTCCTCTGGGGATCCTGAACTACTCTGGGAATCCTGAACTATTTCTGGGCCTCCATGTGCAGAGGAGAAGTTGGAGAAAAGCATAGTGAAAAATCATAGATATACCCCTAGAGGGCACTGATCTGAAAAGGTTGTGGTCCTTCCTTTCTGAACATGTCTAGATGCTGAAGAAAGATAGTTGACACCCAGGAAATTGGGTATTGTCCTTCAATGTACACTCTTGACTTCAGAGACTCCTGGGGAAGGTCACCCAGAACTATAGAGTTTGGTTCCACCTTCTTGTCAGATGTGGAAGCCATCTTTTACATTTGGGCCTGCCCAAATTTACTTCAGGCCTGCCACATTTTCTACTGTGGGAAAATGGGAGCGAGGACTGCATCGATGGTTGGGTGCTATGGGTGATATGTTGGGTGGTTAGGTGAGATGGTTGGATGATATGGGTGATATGTAGTCAAAATAATATTCTTTTCTTCTGTAACAGAGGCTTGTGTTTTAAGGGCTTCCTGCAACATTTCAAGTGTTAATATTGGTGATTCCGTTGGAACAGAGAGAGATTGCAATTTGGATGTTTGAGCTGGCGAGGTCCCAGCACTTTTGGGGACAATAGCCTTTACTTGTTTTGAAGCCATTTTTAGTTTCCAATTTGAATTTATTTAGCAGCCAGAAACAAATCCATCAAATCCAAAAATTCCCAGTCTTTAAATAATATCAATCCTTTTTTTGAAAAATCACTGCTGTAGTCTTTTTAGCCTTTAATCTTTTTTTTTTTTCGAAGCAAAAATCTCTAATTTTTTACAGGGGCTACCAGCACTAAACGAAACTTTCCTCTTTAATTTTCGCTTTCATACCCCATTAAAGCTCAATCGCCATCTTGGTTTCACTTTCTCCCTTTAATGAGTCAGAAGGAAGTAATACACATTTGGAGTTAAATTCAGTACTTGCAAATCTGATCTCACCTGAATTTGCTCAGCCTGCTTCCGAATGATGTTTATTCCATGCATTGTTTGCAGGGGTGGTCGCGTCATCTTCATTTGCTTAAAGCAGAAACGTCCCGGATCCGGAGCTCTGTCAGGCTTCCAGGGAGCTCTCACTCTTCGAGCCCCAGAATTGTTCCTGGGGCTCCTTGGGGAGCTCTACCTATGCCCGTCTGCTCTCTTCCTCCCCTTTTCCTGGGGAGAAAGTTTTCAAGCCGCTAGACAGCTGATTTGCGCTGTTCTAGCGGCTTTACGAGATCGTGGGGCTGGCGCTCACAAAAGGAGCATCTTCGGCACCTGTGGTGCCACCGGAATTACTTCGGTGTTTGAGGATAAAATTCGAGATGTTGCTGAAGAGATAGTTCAAATTAAAGAGATTATTCAAAAACGGAATCAAGAAATCAGAGAAGATATTATCATGGCAGTTCAAGGTCTGGCAGGCCAGATTGAAGCAATAGATGAAAAAGTGGAAGAAATTAAGCAGTCTAATGAGAACTTGGAAAATAAAATGGGAGAGGTCCAGAATAAGATGGAAAGAGCAAAGGCCGATGTGATAATGATACAATATAGAGAGATGGAATTTGCTTTGAGAATAAGAGGCCTCAAAGAAAATAAGCAAGGGAATTTGAGAGAAACCTTTTCAGAATCATTTGCACACATAATGGGAGATCAAAAAGCAAATCTTGAATGGCAAATTGACAAAATTTATCGTGTCAATTCATGGGTTGCCAGACAGAAACATCTACCAAGAGACATTGTAGTCTATTTTACAACAAGGAGAATATGCAATGAAATCCTACAAATCACTTTTAAAAATAAACTTCAAGTGCAGGGGCAGGAGGTTTTAATACTGAAAGAAATCCCCCCCGAAATGTTGAGAGCCAGAAGGGATTACGCCTTTCTGGTGGAAGAACTGAGAAACCATCAGATACAATACAGATGGGAGATTCCAGCCGGACTAGTGATGAACTATTCAGGAGAAAGATATCGCCTTAACTCAGTGTGGAAGGCAAGAGATTCTACAAGTTTTTGCATATCAAAATAATACAATGGGATTATAAATCGTGTATATTAATGGGTGATTGGAATGGAGTACTGGACACTCAAAAGGACAAAAAGGCTTACTTCAAAATATCCAAAAACGTGCAAGACTGCCCAAATCTTTTTTTGATATGATGGATGATATGGAGTTGAGAGATATTTGGTGAGAATGAAATCCGGAAGAAAAGGATTTTACTTTTTTTTCTGACAGTCATCAATCCCTTTCCAGGATTGATTTCATATTGATTACTAATCTAGTAGGGTACTAATCTACTAATCTTCTAGGGTAAAGAAGACAAAGATATGTTCAAGAATTTTATCTGATCATAGTCCGGTGTGGATGGAATTAGAACAGGAAAAGGGATCTAGAAGGTCTTGGAGGTTAAATGAAAATTTGTTTAGATATGAGGAAAATATGAAAGAATGTAAAAAACAAATGAAAGATTTTTTTGTTATGAATATGAACAAAGGTACACCTATGGAAATGGTCTGGGATGCAAGTAAAGCATATACGAGAGGAACCTTAATACATTTGAATAATAAATATAGATGTAGACAAGAAAAAAACCAGAGGGATTTAGAAGACGAAATAAAAATGAAAGAGCAGGCACTTATATTAAATCCAACAGATAAGAAAATAAAGGAAATAAATTTGTTACGAGGGCAGTTTAATATGTTGATGGCAGACCAAGTGGCAACTAATTTACAATATGCTAAACATAATACTTTTGTAAAGCAAATAAACCAGGTAGCTGGTTAGCCTACTTGTTAAGGAAGAAACAAAAGCTACATACTATAGAGAAGATAGAATTCAAAGGTAAAGAGGTATATCAACAAAATATGATTAAAAAAGCTTTTTTAGAATTCTATACAAAGTTATATGCTAGTGATACAATTCAAGGTAAAGACATAGACAGATATTTACAGGAGGAGAATATTCCTGTAATTACACCAGAGCAGAGGGAAGGATTGAACTGACCAATAACTTCAGAGGAAATTATTTTAGCAATTAAACAGTTGAAGAGGGGTAAAGCTCCAGGCACAGATGGATTGACAGCTGTTTATTATAAAAATTTGCAGTTAGAAATGGTAGAACCGCTTAAGGAATTATTTCAGAAGATTCAAGCCGGAGGAGATGTACCCCCTTCTTGGAGAACAGCTTTTATTTCATTGATTCCAAAGGAGGACCAAGATCATAACCAACCTAAGAATTATAGGCCAATATCGCTTTTAAATACAGATTATAAGATTTTTGCTAAAATACTAGCAAATAGGTTAATGGTAATTATGCAACAAATGATTCATAATGACCAATCTGGATTTATAAGTGGGAGACAAATGAAATGTAATGTAAAACAAATTGTAAACTTATTGGAATATCTGGAAAGGAACAACCAAATCTCTGCAGCGCTTATCTTTTTGGATGCGGAGAAGGCATTTGATCGATTGAATTGGCAATTTTTATGGAAAATAATAGAAAAGATGCAGTTTGGAGAATGCTTTACACAATCTATTAGGGCAATATATCAGAGAGAAACAGCACAAATAATAATTAATGGTAGTTTAACAGAAACTTTTAAAATTGAAAAAGGAACAAGACAGGGATGCCCTTTATCACCATTATTATTTATTTTAATTTTGGAACCATTACTGAATAAAATATGAGGGTCAAATAAAATAAAGGGAATTAAAATTAGACATCATGATTATAGATTAAGAGCATTTGCGGATGACTTGGTTGTTACTTTAACCCAACCAGTACAATCAGTTACAGGCTTACTGGATATAATTACCCAATACGGTCAAATATCTGGATTTAAAATAAATAAACAAAAACAAAGATAATAGCTAAAAATATGACGGTAAAGCAAAAAGAAGAGCTAGAAAGACTAATAGGATTTGAAATAGTAAAAAAGGTTAAATATTTAGGGGTATATATTACAGCCTCAAATGTAAAATTATATAAAAATAATTATGAATTGCTATGGCAAAAAAATACAGAAAGAGATGGAGAATTGGGGAAAATTACAATTATCTTTGTTGGGGAGAATAGCAGCAATAAAAATGAATATTTTTACCTAGGTTTTTATTTTTGTTTCAAATGATACCAATACTTAAGAAAGATGATAATTTGAGGGAATGGCAGAAGGGTATTAATAAATTTGTTTGGGCAGGGAAAAGACCGAGAATAAAGTTAAAAATAATGCAAGATATATGTGAAAGAGGAGGTCTTAAAATGCCTAATCTAAGATTATACTATGAAGCAGCTGTCCTAACAATAATTAGTGACTGGATTAATTCAACAAAAGAAGGAATATTGAATATTGAAGGATATGATTTGTTATATGGCTGGCATGCTTACTTATTATATGACAAAAAGGTGGATAAGACCTTTAAAAGCCATATATTAAGGAATGCCTTGTTACGAGTTTGGAAGAAGTATTAATATAAATTAAATTATAAGATACCTATATGGGCAATACCCAGACATGCGATAGAGAATATAAGTGTAGAACAAAAGCAAGAGGTGATTACCTATAAAGAGCTTCTTAAAATGGAAGGGGATATATTGCAGTTAAAATCTATAAAGGCATTAAAAGAAGAAAAAATAATTCAAACTTGGTTTCAGTATGGACAGTTGCAAGCCAGATGGAAAGAAGACCAGAGAATTGGTATCATGCAGAAGGAGGAAAATTTGGTAAAACAAATTAGAGATCAAGGTCAAATGCATATAAAAAGATTATATAATATACTGATAGGAATAGACTCAGAAACGGAATTAGTTAAGGATTGCATGATAAAATGGGCACAAAACATTCAGGAACCAATAATGATGGAAACTTGGGAAAAAATATGGGTTAGAAATGTAAAATTTACTCAAGCACAAAATTTAAGAGAAAATTTTTATAAAATGTTTTACAGATGGCATTTGGATCCTAAAAAGTTGGCTTGTATGTATCTGAATTTGCAATCTAAGTGTTGGAGATGTGATTGTGATGATGCCATTTATTATCACATATGGTGAACTTGTAAAAAAGTTAAAGCATTTTGGTTTAAAATATGGTGGATTATTCAAAATATTCTTAAAAAGAAGATAAAGTTTACTCCACAATTGTTTTTGTTGGGTATAATCACAGATTGTATGGTTATAGAGACTAAATTAATTTTAAATTTAATAACTGCAGCTAGACTTTTGGTGGCGCAATACTGGAAGAAGGAAGAATTGCATACCATTGAAGAATGGGCATTAAAAGTGGCAAATTTGGCAGAAATGGCAAAAATTTCAGCATATTTGAAAGATCATTCACAAGAAAGATACATATAGGAATGGAGAAGATGGATTGATTATACTCAAAACAAATATCGAACTAAAAAGTATCAAATAGCTTATGAATGAATAGAAAAGTTAAGAGTATGTATATTTAGTTAAGTAAAAGGCGAGTTAAAGTGTCGAGGGGGGATAGGAATCCGTAGTTAGTTAGCTTAGCCTAGCATATGATTGTTAATTGTTTTACCCTGTATTTTGTTCTGGGAAGTCCGGGGGGGGAGCGTAGGGGGGGGAAGGAAGGGAGGGGGGCAGGGGAAATATTTGAATTTTTTTTCTTTTTTTAAAAACTTTTCAATTAAAAAAAAGAGATTTTTACACCAATGTATTAAAGGCTGGATGCCCACAGTCCCCAGAAGCTAGAAGGAAGACGGAAGCAGAGGGGGCAAGAAAGGGGGAGAAGGAAGAATCGTTGGCACAGGCCCGAAGGGGAGCTTGGACTATTCAAGAAGATTTAATACAACTTTCAACTACTGCTCAAGCTTTGGAGGTATTTCATAAAATAGAAGAACCTAAGGATCAAAGACAGACCCAAGCGGCAGCCAAGCGTCAAGAAGAATTAAGATTGCAGCAACTACAGATGATGCAAGAAACTACAAAAACAAAAGCAGTGGGAGGAGCAGGACCAAAAAGTAAAATGCATGGAGATTTCCAGCAGATGCTCCAAAAGCTTCAGGCAGCCAAGTATGGCAACTAGATTTCTGACTTGGAATGTTAATGGCCTAAATTCACCACAAAAGAGGAGAAAAATATTTCATTATTTGAAACAGTTTAAAAATGATGTAATCTGTTTACAAGAGACTCATATTAGAAATAAAGACCAAAAATATTTAATAAATGCAAGGTTAGGTATACATTTTGTTGCATCTGCTCCCGAGAAGAAGAATGGTATAGTTATATACCTAAAAAAAAGACTTAATTGCCAAATTAATTGAAGCAGATGATCAAGGAAGATTTATAGCAATTGAACTTTTAATAAAAGGAGAAAAAAAACGTTTAATTGGAGTATATGCACTGAACCAACAACAGGAAAAATGTTATAAGCTTTTACATTCCAAGTTACTACAATGGGATTACAAATCATGCATTTTATTGGGCGATTGGAATGGAGTTTTGGACACTAAAAAAGATAAGAAGGGGCTCTTGCAAAATATCTCAATGCGTGCTAGGTTGCCAAAATCGTTTTTTGAAATGATGGATGATATGGAGTTTAGAGATATCTGGAGAGAGAGGAACCCTGAAGAAAAAGACTTTACTTTTTTTTCTGATAGACATCAATCTTTCTCTAGGATTTATTTCATATTAATTACTAATGATCATTTTTTCTAGGGTGAAGAAGACGAAGATCTGCCCAAACGTTTTAACGGATCATAGTCCAGTTTGGATGGAATTAGCATATGGAATGGGATTTAAGAGGTCTTGGAGGTTAAATGAAAATCTATTTAGATATGAGGAAAATGTAAAAGAATGTAAAAAATTTATGAAAGAATTTTTTATTATAAATATGCATAAAGGTACGCCTATGGAAATGGTTTGGGATGCAAGTAAAGCATATATGAGAGGTATTTTGATATATCTGAATAATAAACATAGACGTAAACGGGGAAAAAAGGAAGGATTTAGAAGAGGAAATTTAAAAAAAGAACAAGCTTTGATATTGAACCCAGCAGACAAGAAAATAAAAGAGGCAATTAACTTACTGCGAGGGCAATTTAATATGCTAATGGCAGATCAGGTTGCAACTAATTTGCAATATGCTAAACATAATACTTTTTGCAATGCTAATAAACCAGGGAGATGGTTAGCATATCTGTTAAGGAAAAAACAAAAGTTACGGACCATAGAGAAAATAGAATATAAAGGTAAAGAGGTTTATCAGCAAAATATGATTAAAAAAGCATTTTTAGAATTTTATACGAGGTTGTATGCTAGTGATAAAATTCAAAGTACAGATGTAGATAGATACTTACAGAAAAAGAATATTCCTATAATTACAAGAGAGCAAAGGGAGGGTTTAAATTAACCAACAACTTCCAAAGAGATCATGCTTGCAATTAAGCAGCTGAAAGTGGGTAAAGCCCCTGGGACGGATGGTTTGACAGCTGCTTATTATAAACACTTGCAGTTAGAAATGGTGGGACCACTCAAAGAGTTATTTACTAACAAACGATTTGGAGGAGATGTACCCTCATCCTGGAGGACAGCTTTTATTTCTCTGATTCCAAAGGAGGAGTAAGACCACACTCAGCCAAAAAATTATAGATCTATATCACTTTTAAATACAGGTTACAAGATTTTTGCTAAAATACTAGCAAATAGGTTAATGACAGTCATGCAACAAATGATTCATAATGATCAAACTGGTTTTATAAATGGTAGACAAATGAAGAGTAATGTAAGGCAAGTGGTTAACCTACTAGAGTATTTGGGGAAGAACAACCAAATCCCTGCAGTGCTAATATTTCTTGATGCGGAGAAAGCATTTGATCGATTGAATTGGCAATTCTTATTGAAAATAATAGAAAAGATGCAGTTTGGAGAATATTTTACACAATCTATTAAGGCACTATATCAGAAACAAACAGCGCAAATAATAATTAATGGTAGTTTAATAGATACTTTTAATATAGAAAAAGGAACAAGACAAGGATGTCCCTTATCTCCATTATTGTTCATCTTGACTTTGGAATTTTTGTTGAGTAAGATACGTGGGTCGGACAAAATAAATGGAATTAAAATTAGGCAGTATGATTACAGAGTACGAGCATTCGCAGATGATTTGGTTGTTACTTTAACCCAACCATTACAGTCAGTTGTAGGTTTAATGGATATAACTAAGCAATATGGGCAAGTATCTGGATTTAAAATAAATGCAGGGAAAATGAAGATAATAACTAAAAACATGACTACAAATCAAAAAGATGAATTAGAAAGATTAACAGGATTTGAAATAGTAAAAAAAGTTAAGTATTTGGGGTTTATATTATGACATCAAATGCGAAATTATTCACGCATAACTATGATCCGTTGTGGCAAAAAATACAGAGAGAGATGGAAAATTGGAAAAAATTACAATTATCCTTGTTAGGAAGAATAGCATCAGTAAAAATGAATGTTTTGCCTAAGTTTTTGTTTCTTTTTCAAATGATACCAATACTTAAAAAAGATGAAAATTTGAAGATATGGCAGAAGGGTATTAATAATTTTGTCTGGGCAGGGAAGAGACTGAGAATAAAACAAAAAATAATGGAGGATATACGTGAAAGAGGAGGTCTCAAAATGCCCAATTTAAGACTATATTATGAGGCAGCTGCCCTATCAGCAATGAGTGATTGGATGAACTCAACAGAAGAAAGAATATTGAATATTGAGGGATATGATTTGGTTTACGGGTGGCATGCTTATTTACTATATGATAAGAAAGTGGATAAGACTTTTAAAAGTCACATATTAAGGAATGCTTTATTGCGTGTCTGGAAAAAGTATAAGTATAAACTAAATGAGAAGTTACCAATGTGGGCAATACCCAGACACGCGATAGAGAATATAAGTGTAGAGCAAAAACAAGATGTGATTACATATAAAAAGCTTCTTAACAAGGAAAGAGGTATACTAAAACTAAAATCTTTGAATGAACTAAGAGAAGGAAGGATAATTCAAACATGGTTTCAATATGTACAGTTGCAAGCTAGATGGAGAGAAGATCAGAAAATTGGTATTTTGCAAAATGAGGAGAACTTGGTAAAACAGATTAGATTTCAAAGTCAAATGCATATAAAAAGGTTGTATAATGCATTGGTAGAAATAGATTCAGAAATGGAGTTAGTCAACGACTGTATGATAAAGTGGGCACAAAATATTGAAGAACCAATAATGATGGAAACATGGGAAAAAATATGGGTTAGAAATGTGAAGTTTACGCAAGCCCAAAACTTAAGAGAGAATTTTTATAAAATGTTTTATGGATGGCATCTAGATCCTAAAAAGCTAGCCTGTATGTATCCTAGTGTGCAACCTAAGTGTTGGAGATGTGAACGTGATGATGCCACGTATTATCTTATATGGTGGACATGTAAAAAAATTAAGGCATTTTGGATAAAAATATGGTGGATTATTCAAAATATTTTCAAAAAGAAGATAAAATTTACTCCACAGTTCTTCTTCTTAGGTATAATTACAGATTGTACTGTTATAGAGACTAAGTTGATTTTAAATTTAATAACAGCAGCCAGACTTTTGGTGGCGCAGTATTGGAAGAAGGAAGACTTGCCTACTATTGAAGAATGGACATTAAAAGTAGTGAATTTAGCAGAGACAGCCAAAATTTCAGCATACTTGAAGGACCATTCAAATGAAAGATATAAATCGGAATGGAGAAGATGGATTGACTATAATCAAAACAAATATCGGACTAAAAAGCTTCAAATAGTTTATGAATGAAATCAACTTTTTCTTTTTGAATTATGTTTTGTTAGTTGAAAGGGGAGCTAAAGAGCAAGAGGGAATCAAGAGCCTACAGAAAATTAGCATATTTTAGTTTATGTTTGTTAAATGTTACACCCTGTATTTGCTCTGGGAAGTCTGGGGTGGGGGAGGGGGGTTGGAGGGAGAGGGGGGATGGGCGATGGGTGGTGGGTGGAGGAGGGAAGGGGGGAGGAGGGACGGGGAAAAATTGTTGTAATATTTGATAAAACTTTAATAAATAATAATAATAATAATATTCTTTTCTCAGAGAGCCAAAGCCACCTTGCCCTGAAGCTGTGATGAGGTGATTGGGAGGCATCTCCAGTTTTGGATGGTGCCTGATTGGATCATGTGATGGACATGTAGGTGCTGGGCAGGGACTTGAACTTTCTTTTGGGTGGGGAAAACCTGGAAACTTTCGGATTCGGGTTTTCCCAGATGTGCCAATATGACATCTCCAATAAAATGGAACTTGAAAGAAATTCAAGCTTTGGAGCCTTCTTTCGTTGGGGCTGTTACTTGGAACCCTGACACTTAGGTTGATGATGCTTAATTCTAATACTGCCTGTCTTCTAATGTTAAGGAAGAAATCTGTAACTGTGAACTCTGCCTAATGTTAAGAATAAGACCTGTTTGTAATTTACTTTTCTTTTAGATCTCCATGTATTAATCACAAATTGGAAGTGTTTTTAAAATTTCTCATGCAATAGTGAAATTTCATTTGCCCTAGAAATATCAACTTTGGGGTGATATTTGAGACAAAGGGTTTGGAAATTGATAATTGGCCAACTGTATCATTGGGTAAGTATGGAATACGTAAATATGTAATCATTGGGTAAATATGGAAAAGTCCTTCAACGGAATGTTGTTATGACTAAATTTGTACGGTTCCAACAACTGAAATTGAGTCCTTCCATCAATTGTGAGATACAGTTTAGTCTAACTGCTCAGGGAAAGCTCGGATCTGAAAATTGAGTGTGTCTTCGGGTTTCTATATCCTGTGGAACATGGATATCGGTTTCTTTTCAAAATCTGAGCTCTGTGTGAAAAGTGACGTTTTCTGGCTGAATTGAGTCCTGCCATCAATTGTGAGATACAGCTTGGTCTAACTCCTCAGGAAAAGCTCGGATCTGAAAATTGTGTGCGGTTTGGGGTTTCCATAACCAGGGAAACGTGAATATGTGTTTCTTTCAAAATCTGAGCTCTGTGTTATCTCGTATGTATCCGAATGTACAACCAAAATGTTGGAGATGTAATTGTGAGGATGCTACTTATTTTCATATTTGGTGGACATGTAAAAAGGTTAAAGCGTTTTGGATTAAAATCTGGTGGATTTTACAAAATATTCTTTAAAAAAGGTTGAAATTTACACCACAGCTGTTTCTTTTGGGTATAGTTACGGATTGTACAGTTATAGAGACCAAATTGATTTTGGTCAATTAATAACTGCAGCAAGACTGTTGGTGGCACAATATTGGAAGAAGCAAGATTTACCTACAATCCATGAGTGGACAATGAAAGTTATAAATCTAGTGGAAATGGCAAAAATCTCGGCGTACCTGAAGGATCATTCAAATGAAAGATATTTAAGAGACTGGAGAAGGTGGATAGATTATATTCAAAATAAATATCGGAATAAGAAATTGCAGATAGGTTATGAATGATTATATAGATATTTAGTGTGTCTTTAAGTAATAAAGCTAGGCGGGTAATTAGGGAATTGAAGAAACAAGAGATGTGAAATGTCATAATTGTTTAGATTAGGATTGATTATGATTGTTGAAGTTTATACCCTGTAATTTGTTCTGGGAACGGGAGGGGGGGAGGGGGGAGGTTGAGGTAGGGAAGGGGGGGGGAAATATGTAAACTTTTTGTAAAACTTTTCAATAAAAAAAAAATCTGAGCTCTGTGTCAAAAGACTTTTTTTTTCTTATACTTTCCCTTCCATATTCATGTAAGACACCGAGAACCTTTATACTTTGAAGTGCCTTTGTTTACTAAACAAACAGCAGACAGTATTTATTTATTTATTTATTTATTTATTTATTTGATAATATTTATATGCTGCCCTTCTCCCGAAGGACTCGGGGTGGCTCACAGCAATAAAACAAAACAATAAATAATGCTAAAAATCCAATTAAAACCCCCAAATTAAAACTATAGCTCCCAAATGGATCAGAAGATTTCCTGAAAAAACCATGTCTTCAGGTCACTGCGGAAAAAGAGGAGGTCAGGGGCCGTCCGGAGCCCAGTGGGTAACTCGTTCCAGAGGATCGGTGCAGCCACAGAGAACGCCCTCATCCTGGGCGCCCCCAACCGACATTGTCTGGCTGATGGCACCCGGAGGAAGGCAGTCCTATGTGAGCGCACTGGGTGGTGGGAGGCTGGTAGGAGGTGGTCCTGCAAATACCCTGGGCCCATGCCATGAAGGGCTTTATAGATAAGCACCAGCACCTTGAAGCAGATCCGAAGGACCACCGGCAGCCAGTGCAGCTCACTATGATGTCCCCCTTGGACAACTCGCCAGATTCTTCCTCAGAAGTGAGCTCATTCCTGGCAGGTCAAAAACTAGGTTCATTAATGGCTCTGAACACCTGGCCAAAAGATTTTTAGACTTTCCCCAGGTTCAGTTGGGGAAAGTTTTCCAAAAACGACTCTAAAATCACCTCTTTGCTGTATATTACAAAAGATTACAAAAAATAAAGATTTTTTATTTATTTTTATTTTTTTGCTAAGTGGGAAAGAAGTGATGTTTTTTCTTTTTAAATGCACTGAAGAAGATCCCACCCACTGACTGGTAAACTTATTTCAAACATATGTCTGTTTGTTTATTTATTCAGCCAGTCAGTCCTATACGATAATAAACTCTCATTTCTTATCTTCCCCTTCCCTAGTTTCATGACAATTTAAATTATTAATTAATTTATTTTACACTTTAATAATTATCTTAAATTCTTTATATGTTTATTTCTTTTGATTTTTAAATAACCTTAATTGTCAAAACAAGCATACAAACTGAATAATAACTGCAATAAATAATTAAGTGTTATGAGCCTAAGAAACTACTTCATGATCAGATACCGACTTTTATCATTAAATGTTCCTTAGTATTTAGATCTGGTCTCAGGATGATAATGTAGCACTTGGGGAAGAAGATGCAGCCCAGCAGGCCAGCCCCAGAAGCCAAGATGGAGAAAACCTGCACGGCCACCATGTATTTCCCTTTGGTGCTTAAGTAGGTGGGCAGGAAGGAGATCCAGACGCTGCAGAAGACCAGCATGCTGAAGGTGATCAGTTTGGCTTCGTTGAAGGCCCCAGGCAGGTTCCTGGCCAGGAAAGCCACTGTGAAGCAAATGGCAGCAAGGAAACCCATGTAGCAGAGAACCACATAAAACATGGTCACAGAGCCTTCATTGCACTGAAGGATGATCACTCCTGATTGGGAGTGCAGGTCAAAATCAGGAAACGGGGGAGAAACTCCCAGCCAGATTGCACAAATGACTATTTTTCCAGCAGAACCAGAAAGGATGATGGAGTTGGCCAAGCTCTTCCCCAACCATCTCCTCACCCTGTTCCCTGGTTTCGTGGCCAGGAAGGCCAGCACTACCATTATTGTTTTGGCTAACACACAAGACACAGCTACTGAGAAGATGATGCTGAAGATTGTTTGTCGGAGAAGGCAGGTGGCTTTCCTTGGTCGGCCAATGAAGAAAAAGGAGGACAAGAAACAAAGCAAGAGGGAAACCAGGAGGATGAAGGAGAGGTCACGGTTGTTAGCTTTGACAATGGGAGTTTCTAGGTATTTAAGGAATATGACTAAAACAAGGCCTGTTGTTAGAAACAAGAGTACAGCAAAGGAGACCAGGATGATGCCCAGAAGTTCTTCATAGGACAGGAAGGTTATTCTTTTGGGGATACATTGGATTCTGTCATCAGTTGGATATTTGTCATCTGGGCACTTGGTGCATTTTTCAATATCTGAGAAAACAATAAATAATATTATTTCTATAGTTCCTCCTTTCACATTCCAAGAAAGACCTTCTTTGGATGACAGCTGTGATCTGTCCCCGTCCACACACACACACAAACACAGCCAACCGAGGGTTAAGGAAGCACTTGGCACACACCCAGGTCTTTATCTCCAACTTGGCAGCGATATACACACCGTCTGCCAAGTGCTTTTATTGCCACAGAAACAGAAAGATAATATACTCAGTGTACAAGAGTCCAACAGAAACAATATTCCTCCTGGCAGCTTCGGACGAGGCTCTAGTGACTATCCAGGGTATCACTGGCCACCACCCTCTATTATATAGTCTCTGGGGTGTGGTCCAGTGACTCAGTTCTAATCCCTAGCACGCCTCCTGAGCTGCTGCAATCGTTTATCGCACCTTCATTGGCGTGCGTCCAGGAATGACATCTCTCCTTCACTCTCATCCGAGACACCTGTCTCCCGGCTAATCTCCTCTCCCTCGGCCGGCTCCTGAGACAGTGCCAGAGGGGAGGTGCCTGGAGAGGGAGGCCTGGCTGACTCCTCTTCCTCATGCTCGGAGCTTTCTTCCTCCGATGGGATAGGCTCAGAGGGCGGGGCCACAACAAGCTGATACCCAGAGACAGGAAAGCCAGAGTTCCTCTGGTGTCACTCACCTTCCTGTATGGAGATGGTCCCCTTTGGACAAGGAATACAATCATAACAGCAAATTGGTTCTTCTTTCCGAGCCTGTTTTACAAATCCAGGGTGACACCTGTCCACACATTTGGACTGAGGCAGAGACTAAGCAGAAAAACAACATTCATTCCAAAATATCTGCCAAATTTCTCTCTTTCTGTCTCTTTCTTTCTTTCTTTCTTTCTTTCTTTCTTTCTTTCTTTCTTTCTTTCTTTCCTCTCTCTCCCTTCCTTCCTCTTTCTTTCGTTCTCTTTCATTCTTTTTCTTTTTCTTTCTCTGTCTCATCTATCTCTTTTCCTCTTTTTCTTTCTTTCTTTCTTTCTTTCTTTCTTTCTTTCTTTCTTTCTTTCTTTCTTTCTTCCCTGTATCTTTCTCCCTTTTTCTCTGTCTTTCTTTGTCTCTCTCTCTTCTCTCTTTCACACAGACATACTTCCTCTTTCTTTCTTTTTCTTTCTTTCTCTTTCTTTGTCTCTTTCTTCTCTCTCTCTCTCTCTCTCTCTCTCTCTCTCTCTCACACACACACACACACACACACACACACACACACACACACCTGGTCTGGGCACAAAGTATCCATTGTTACAGAAGTTGTGTGCAGAGAAACACTTTGCCACAGTAAAGAAAAATTTCTTGTGACTGCGAGGCAATTAACCTCTCATACTCAAGAGAAATTTTTCTTTACTTTGCAAGGTTTTTCCCTGCACACAATGGCTGAGAGACAACCTGGAGCTGCCAGTCTGCCCTCTGCCAGGCGAGCAGAAGAGGGAGTAAGCCAGGGATCTGCTGGCTTCCTGTAATCTGCAGTTTACTTGAGAGCACCATGTTCATGAGTAAACCTGCTCACAAGTAAACCCCAGAATAGAGGCAGCCGGTAGATCGCTGGATCTAGCTTACTCAATATGCTGCTTGCAGCCAGCAGCTCACAGACAGTGAAAGAAACTGCCGCCTCCTGCCTCTGTGCATTGAGGAGGCCGAGCATCAGCGGGAAGAGCACAGGACGGGAGGTGCAGGAAGTGGCTGCCAGCAATGCCCTCAGGTGAACATATTGTGGGTGGGGAGACATTACCCCCCCCTTAGGAGCCTCAGTTTCCTCGTGAGCACCATTGGCCTTTCTCCCTTCCTCTCCCAGCCAATATTGCTCACAAGTAAACTTCAGCTAGGATCTCCCACATGCTTCCCTCGCAGGCCAGACCGGCTGGTGGAAACACACAGGAAGAACTCTGGTGCCACAATCTCCTGCATGCTCCCCTCTCTCCCCACTCACATCAGTCCACCACCCACTGCTGATATCACCACTCCACCAGCTCTCCCTCCCCTGCCCACCCACTGGCCAATGCCCTTCGGCCTTACCTTTGGCAGCAGCGGTGAGAAGAAGTACAGGGCTAGATTTTGAAAGAAGTGGTTGGGCAGAGCAGGTGGGCAGGCAGGGTGAGCGAGCATCGGGTGTGCAGGGTGAGCAAGTGGGGACCGGTTCGGGGGTCTGGCCAGCCAGAGGTCACTAACTGTTCAGGGAACCACACCAAATTTCCACTAACAGTTCTCCCGAACTGGTACAAACTGGTAGAAACCCACCTCTGCAAGTCAGGTATTTGTGACAAGGTCCTTTCCATTGAAGAATTACAGTTTTGTTGTTAGTCGCTACTTGTGTCCAACTCTTTCAGCCCCCAAGAACCATAGCACTCCAGAACCCCCTGTCCTCCACTGCCTCCCAAAATTAGAACTACAATTAGATGACATGGAAAGACAGACCCACATTTATTTATTGTTTAAATTTGGAGAATTATTTGTTTCAGTGGAAGACTTAAGATAGCTGAGAATCAAGATAAACAATTGCATTCAAGGGGATTTTAGATGGATTACAAGCCAAAGATCAAATCTAAGTAGCATTTTATTACAAATTGACCCTCATTATTACAAGTGTCAAGAAAGACTTGGGCGGAAGCAGTCAAGGTAATTTTTAGTCCTTCATTTTTCTAGTTTAAGGCATTATCTCATATCGGACAAGTCATAGAGGTTCCATTTTGATTGAACACCCTGGATGACCTTCCTAGCAGCAGGAGGCCTATCCCAGTGGGGTGAAACAGAGGCATTCATAACTGTGGACAGATATCGGCTCTTTAAAAATATCTGAGCCTGCTCTTTCAGGGGACCCTAACACCAACCATACAGACAGAGAAAAATTGCCAATATTTCAACCACCTTGTTGAGCAACTTTAGCCGTGAAAGAGCATCTTGGTCGACAATAAGCCTCTCTCTTTCAAAACTCCCCAGTTGCTCTTGGATGGGATCCTCCTTGGGGAAAAGCAACCAACTTATGATATTCAGATCTGCTGCTACATTTCCACTTTGGTCCAAGTACAGTTTCTCCGAGGAAAAATTGCAAAACTCATTCTTCTCCAAAAAGGGATGGAACTAGAATTGAAACATCCAGGAATTTTGAAAGCAACTTGAAACATCCTAAAAGGAGGAGCAATTTTAAAGCTGAGCTTTTGAATAAGAGAAGTTCAATCCCCTCTTCACTATTTGCCTGAATAGCAATAACACCTAGACTTATATTAACACTTCACAGTGCTTTTACAGCCCTCTCTAAGTGGTTTATAGAATAAACATATTGCCCCCAACAATCTGGGTACCCATTTTACCAACCTTGGAAGGATGGAAAGCTAAGTCAACCTTGATCTGGTCAGGATCGGACTCCTGGAAGTGAGTAGTGAGTTATGGGTGGAGTGAGGGTTAGGGCTAGGGTTAGGGTTAGGGTTAGCGTTAGGGTTAGGGTTAGGGTAAATGCCGTGGCTAAATGCCAGGACTGAGTAGCCATCAGACTGTAAAGCTTTAATTGGATTCCTGCAGTGAGGAGGGATTAAGCTAAATGCTCCCAAGTTTGAGTATAAAATTCTATCATGCTAATTACAAACCCATAAGTACAGGAATTTATTTACAATGTATACATTTTAAATAATTTTATAATAGCAGTGTTTAATATCAAAATATAATTGTCACTATGCCTGCTCTTTGGAACATAATCCTGTGAACTAAATCTGGCCTCCGCTTGGCCAAACCTGCTGGTTATTTGGAGAACAATGGTTCCCCTACTTCAGCATTGGATTTTTTTCTAAATAGGAAATAGGTATGATGGATCCTTGTCACAACCCCATACCTGCCATGGCTCTAGCCTTAGAGTCCCCAAACTCTCTTTCTTCTCCATTTTTCTCCTCCTAGATATTGAGGAATATGCAACATTCAAGACATGGGCCAGAGTCTTAGCAACAGTATAAAAACGGTGCTCATTTTGTATCTGAATTCTATTCTTTTTCTCTTGCATGTCCAGTGGTGCTATCTGGGTGCATCGTCTCCGGCCCTTGACAGAGAGGACATGCTTTGAAAAAGAACAGCGAAAAGACTGGTCTTCAAATTTGGAATCCTTGAAAAGATTGGGTTGAAAGGCGTCATCATTTGGCCATTTTCTTTCCTGAAAAGCAAAGGCCCAAATGCTATGGATATATTTGGAAAATGTATGCCTTCTCATTGTCAATTTCTCCACAATTGTTGTGATCCAGACTTTCCCTTCAATGGGTCCTGGCAAACCTTCAATTGCTAAATGGATGAGGCGAATTCTATCCACAAAGGAAGCAAATTCTCTGAAGTGAACAAAGACATTCACTCTTCTCCACTTAGAGATTGCATTTCTGAGAGGTTCTGTATGTCTAGTCATTGAGATAACCACACAAATTCCATTTCTGACAAGCATAGGAGTAAAAGTTCTCATGAAATTCTCTCCCTCCTCTGTGTCTGGTGCAAAGAGACCAATCAAAGTCCATCTAAAATGGAGGAGGAGTTGGACAATTCCTGGATACTGGATCCCATTTTGGGGGAGCATCTCATGGAAAAAAGGCATTTGTCTTTTATCACTCAGAGCTTCTGAAATAATTCCATAACTGATCTGAAGAAGCAATGAAGAATCATGTATTATGGTTAGATCAGATCAAGTGCAAAGTGTAAGCTTTTAACACATCCAATGTGGTTCTCACAAACATATTAGAATAGTCGATTGTTATTAATTCTTAAGCCATATCAAGATAAAGAATACAAAGTGCAGAATATTAACAAGATTGAATATAATCATTTGTCTAATCTGGGGTCTAAGATATTGTTCTTTCTCTTTTCTAATAAAACTGACATTCAGATACTAGACGTGCTAAGTCTTCTATCTGGAGCACTGCAAATACAATCACTTCATTTTAGAGATTTACTTAAAGGTTCCGTATTTAACATTGTGTCCAACTGCTCAAGTCTTGCTTGAGTAAATATTTATGCCTCCTGTGGATCCCAATCTCTACCCATGACAATGGCCATGGTGTAAAGCAGCTCATGAATTCCATAGAAAATATATGATTGAATCTATTACTCACTCACCAACAACCTGCTCACTTTGCCAGATAGAGAAACAAAAAAACAAACCTGTGGGACTTTGTAGGTACCTACTAATGTTGACATCTGAATGGAGATGTCATCAAAAGATCCATCAAGAACAGCCATCAGGTTGTCCTTCTTTCCACATCTGTAGTTGGGAACATTGGCTTCTCCAGTCGAGAGCATGTCCAGCAAGGCATCTGAAGTGCCAAGGGTGTTGAAATAGTTGTCATGGATGTTGTAGCCAAGCGTGAGATTGTACAGAAGCGGAGATTTCCTATTGACTTGTTGAATGGCAAAAATGAAGCTTAGGAGTCTTGCTGGATCAGTCAATGAACTACTGTAAAAAAAAATGTTCATGATAACATCATCTCTAACAACAACAACAAAATATATTTTCATTTGTTCCTCTCTCTCTCCACAAGTCAATTCAGACTAAAGCCAAAAGTGCAAAATAAGAATAAAATTATAGTCACCCGTTTAATTGTTATGAGTGTCGAGAACGTGGGATGGAGATTTAATATTTAAAATATATCAGTATTTGTTAATACATATTCTAACGGCAGCTCGAATAACATACACAAAGAATTGGAAACAAGAAAAAATCCCAACGGAAGAAGAGTTAACAGATAAAATCACACAGTGTGCTGAAATGGATAGATTAACAAAAGAAACTAAGGAAAAAGAAGAGACAGAGTACTATAGAATATGGGACAAATGGTACCTATGGTATAACGTTGTTAATAAAGAAATATAGGTGCAAGAAAAATAGAATAAAGATGTAAATAGATATATTAATAATTTCCTATGGACAAGTAAACAAGAACAGGGGTTTCGAAACAAAAGTTTAATTCAAATATAAAGATTGTTAAGAAATCCTAAGGGGAGGGGAAAGAAGAGAAGGAGGGGGGAGAAAAGAGAATGAGAAAAACTACCAGGCTAAACATAAGGGGAAAATCACAACTGTATTAATTGAAGAACCACTACAAAATATTGCTTTAAGAAGAAAATTTACTTATACGTTGTATGTTTTGTAAATGTTTTTTATATATGTTTTATATGAGTTTTAATAAAGTTTATAAATTATATATATATAGTATTTGTAATAGTGCTCATTTTTAATTTGTGAAATGACCAAGATTCAAAATCATTCAATCATTAAAATAGAATCATCAGCAAAGAGGACTTATAAATGATCCAGAAAAGCAATTCTAACAAAAAGCCATCCTCTATTCCATACCAGGGTCAGGCACTGAATATCAATGAATGGTTATAAAAATAGAGAAATGGGTCGGGCAGAGGCAAGTACAAACTTTTCAATAATCTAGTTGTGATTAATTCAAGATTCTATAAGAGGGGAAAATAATTTGGACTTGGGGGGGCGGGGTTGTTCCATGTTTGGATTTTGGTCTCTTAAAATAAGACATAGGAGAGAATCGATGGAAATCCAAATCATTCAAGAAATTAAACAGGTCCTGCAATAAAGGAGTAACTGAAAGAAAAGAAGAAGAGTGTTAGGACTGCAAATGGAAGGAATGCAACTCCATCACACTGAATGACTTACGAGGGAGCTTGAGTATAAGGAGCTGTGTTGAAAGACAGCATTATTTGGAATATTATTGTGGCAGTGGACATTATACTAATGAGGTGGTCTCCTGGCCTGTAATAGCTCCGTAGGTTTTTTCCCTCATGTTCCTCCAACCTCAGCAGGCACTTCATTCTCAGTTTCCCAGAGACTGGCTGGGACATCAGCAGCAACAGAAACAGAAGGAGGAGGTCCATAATTCATGGGGCTGAATTAATCCCCTTCCTGTTTCTTAGGAAGAACAAGAGCATTTGAAGAATTCAAAGCACCATTCAAAGATGGAAATGAGAATGACTTTCTTGACTGAGAGAGAGATAAACAGAACTTCACCTGGAAAGGAGATAAAGGAAAGGTACATTCAAGAAGCACAGTCCCTGAATGTCCCAAAATTTGTACCACATGGAGTGTGACCTGATTCATTTATGCTTTTCTTATGCAAGATCCCTTTCAAGTTGCTTCAGTCTGATGTTTACATCAAAGGCGATCACTGGAGAAATATCAGGAGAGATCTCACTGACCAGGATTTTAATAATTACTGTAAGAAGCAACATCTCCTCTGGGAATCCTGAACTACTTCTGGGCCTCCATGTGCAGAGGAGAAGCTGGATTAAAGCATAGTGAAAAATCATAGATATACCCCTAGAGGGCACTGTTCTGAAATGGTTGTGGTCCTTCCTTTCTGAAAATGTCTAGATGCTGAAGAAAGATAGTTCAACACCCAGGAAATTGGGTGTTGTCCTTCAATGTACTCTCTTGTCCCCAGAGACTCCTGGGGAAGATCACCCAGAACTATAGAGTTTGGTTCTACTTTAGTGTCAGACCTGGAAGCCATCTTTTACATTTGGGCTTCAGCCTGCCACATTTTCTACTGCGGGAAGATGGGAGGGGGGAATTGGATAGAGCAATGGTCACCAACCGGTGGTCCATGGCGCAGTGGTGTTCTACAATAAAATTTTGGTGGTCTGCAGTGCACCCGGGTAGAGGAGCTGCTCCGGTATGAGCAATGGACAGTCCTGTGACTAGAGCTCTGGAATATAGAACTGGCCAGGCAGCTCATGGTGGGGCTGTAAATCTGCACTGTAGAGGGAGGTTCATGCAACTTGCAACTTTGTAGCACAGCCCTCTCTGGCCGGAATGAGATAATGGTGCAAATGGGGGTGGCAGTGCAGGTGGGCCGAAGCAATGGGTGGCAGGAACCCCGGACTGTTTCTTCCCCCTGCTGTAGCTTCCTGTCAGCTGAACCCACCAGTAGCTGTCCCCACCCCTCACCCTCACTTCTCAGTCACTCCTTGCCTGGCGAGGGAAGGGCAGAGGATGGAGATTCGCTCCATATTCCAGAGTAAGAGTGAAGTTTTGTCTCTTGCTGGATCTCACAGCCATTTCTTCCAGCCCTTGTTGGTGCTCTGCGCACCTCGGTCTCCAGGGAGATGCTTGACTTCCTCTCAGCCCCAAGACACTGGCTGGCCCATGAGATGTGAGAGAGAGAGAAAATCAGAGAGAGAAGGAAAGAGAGAAAGAATGAGAAAGAGTGGGAGAGAGAGAAAGAAAGGGAGAGAGAGATGAGAGGGAAAGAGGGGGAAGAGAGATGAGACACAGAGAAAGAGAGATGGAGAGAGAGAAAGAGAGAGAAAGAGAAAGAGAGAAAGAGAGAGAGAAAGTGAATCAGAGAGAGAGAGAATCAGAGAGAGAATGAAAGAGAAAGAATGAGAGAGAAAGAGAGAAAGAAAGAGAATGAGAGAATGAGAGAGAGAATGAGAGAGAAAGAGAGAAAGAGACAGAATAAAGGAAAGAGAGAGAATGAGAGACAGAGACAGAGAATGAAAGAGAGAGAAAGAAAGAAAGAGGCAGAGAGGGATTCAGAGAGAGAATGAGAGAGAATAAATGGGAGAGAGAGAAAGATAGGGGGAGAGGGAGAGAGAATGAGAGAATGAGAGAGAAAGAGTGGGAGAGAGAGAGAAAGAGAGGAGGGAGAGTGCCTGAAGGACACCAACCCATCACTGGGAATCCAGGCGCTTCAGCAAGTGGCGCACTGCATTCATATTGGTAGTCCCTGAGATCCAAAAGGTTGGGGACTCCTGGCATAGAGTAAGTGTGCTATGTAATCAAAATAACATTCTTTTCTCAGAGAGTCAAGGCCACCTTGCCCTGCAGCTACGATGCGATGACTAGGAGGCATCTCCGGTTTTGGATGGTGCCTGATTGGATCATGTGATGAACATGTGGGTGCTGGGCAGGGACTTGAACTTTTTTTTCTGCGGGGAAAACCTGGAAACTGGGTTTGGGTTTTTCCAGATGTGCCAATATGACATCTCCAATAAAATGGAACAGTGAGGAAATTCAAGCTTAAGAGTCTTCTTTCGTTGGGGTTTCTTGGAACCCTGACACTTAGGTTGATGACGCTTAATTCTAATACTGCCTGTCTTTTAATGTTAAGGAAGAAATCTGTAACCGTGAAGCCTGCCTTATGTTAAGAGTAGGACTTGTTTGTAATTTACTTTTCTTTTAGATCTTCCTGTATTAATCACAAATTGGAAGTGATTTTAAAATTGCTCATGCAATAGTGAAATTTCATTTGCCCTAGAAATATTAACTTTGGGGTGATATTTGAAACAAAGGGAATGGAAATTGATAATTGTCCAACTGTATCATTGGGTAAATATGGAATACGTTATGGGGGTAGACTTTTTTTCCCCTTATACTTGCCCTTCAGTATTCATGAATACTGAATACTCCAATATTTTCAACCACCTTGTTGAGCAACTTTAGCCGTGAAAGAGCATCTTGGTCGATAATAAGCCTCTGTCTTTCAAAACTCCCCAATTGCTCTTTGATGGGATCCTCCTCGGGGAAAGGTAACTAACTTATGATATTCAGATCTGCTGCTACATTTCCACTTTGGTCCAAGTACAGTTTCTCCCAGGAAAAATTGCAAAACTCATTCTTCTCCAGAAAGGGATGGAACTAATAATAATAATAATAATAATAATAATAATAATAATAATAATAATAATAATAATAATAATATTTATATACCGCCTCCTCCCGAAGGACTCAGGGCAGTGTACAGCCAATTAAAAACATAAATATACAATATCATAGTTAAAATTAATTAAAATCATTAAATAGTTTTGGCCGAATTTTAAAACCAAAAGTTAAAACCCAATTTAAAATCATTCAATTAGACAGCCCCGCCTGTCGGAACAGTAGGGTCTTGAGGGCACAGCGAAAGACCCGGAGATCAGAGATGTTACAAATATCCGGGGGCAATTCATTCCAAAGGGCAGGAGCTCCGACAGAGAAGGCTCTCCTCCTGGGTGTCGCCAGCCGACATAACTTGGCCGACAGCACCCTGAGGAGTCCCTCTCTGTGGGAGCGAACTGGTTAGTGGGAGGCTGTTGGTGGCAGAAGGCTGTCCCGTAGATATCCTGGTCCTATGCCATGGAGCGCTTCTATCAACTAGATACTATCAAGAGCCTTGATAGTACAGTGGTCTACGCACCCTGTTATAAACACAGCTTCCTGCAATTTACTGCTGGTTCGAATCTCTCCAAGGCTCAAGGTTGACTCAGCCTTCCATCCTTTCTAAGGTAGGTGAAATGAGGACCCAGTTTGTGGGGGCAATAAGCTGACTTTGTATAAATATACAAAAGTATGAAGACTATTGCTTAACGCATTGTAAGCCGCCCTGAGTCTCCGGAGAAGGGCGGCATATAAATCAAAATTAAAAAAAAACAAAAACAAACTAGAATTGAAACATCCAGGAATTTTGAAAGCAACTTGAAACATCCTAAAATGAGGAGCCATTTTAAAGCTGAGCTAGTGAACAACAGATGTTCAGTCCCCCCCCCCCTTCACTATTTGCCTAAATAGCAATGGCACTTGGAGTTATATACCACTTCAGACTGCTTTTACAGCCCTCTCTAAGTGGTTTATAGAATCAGCAACAATCTGGGTACCCATTTTACCAACCTGGAAAGGATGGAAGGCTGAATCAACCTTGAGCTGGTCAGGATCAAACTCCTGGCAGTGAGTAGTGAGTTAGGGTTAGGGTTAGGGTTTAGGGTTAGCATAAATGCCACAGCTAAATGCAAAGTTTAATTGGATTCCTGCAGTGAGCAGGGATTAGGTTAAATGCTCCCAGGTTTAGCTTAAATTTATGAGCATAAAATTCTATCATGCTAATTACAAACCCATAAGTACAGGAATTTATTTACAATATATACATTTTAAATAATTGTATAATAGCAGTGTTTAATATCAAAATATAATTGTCACAGTGCCTGCTCTTTGGAACATAATCCTGTGAACTAAATCTGGCCTCATCTTGGCCAAACCTGTTGGTTTTTTGTAGAATAATGGTTCCCCTACTTCAGCATTGGATTTTTTTCTAAATAGGAACTAGGTATAATGGATCCTTGTCAGGACCCCATACCTGCCATGGCTCTAGCCTTGCAGCCCCCAATCTCTCTTTCTTCTCCATTTTTCTCCTCCTAGATACTGACGAATATGCCACATTCAAGAGATGGGCCAGAGTCTTAGCAACAGTATAAAAACGGTGGTAATTTTTTATCTGAATTCTATTCTTTTTCTCTTGCATGTCCAGTGGTGCTCTCTGGGTGCATCGTCTCCGGCCCTTGACAGAAAGGACATGCTTTGAAAAAGAACAGCGAAAAGACTGGTCTTCAAATTTGGAATCCTGAAAAAGATTGGGTTGAAAGGCGTCATCATTTGGCCATTTTCTTTCCTGAAAAGCAAAGACCCAAATGCTATGGATATATTTGGAAAGTGTATCCCTTCTCATTGACACTTTCTCCATGATTGTGGTGATCCAGACTTTCCCTTCAATGGGTCCTGGCAAACCTTCAATTGTTAAATGGATGTGGTGAACTCTATCCCCAAATGAAGCAAATTCTATGAAGTGAACAAAGACATTGACTTTTCTCCACTTAGAGATGGCATTTCTGAGGGGTTCTGTAGGTCTAGCCACTGAGAATTGTTGTGAGATAACCACACAAATTCCATTTCTGACAAGCATAGGAGTGAAAGTTCTCATGAAATTCTCTCCCTCCTCTGTGTCTGGTGCAAAGAGACCAATCAAAGTCCATCTGAAATGTAGGAGCAGTTGGACAATTCCTGGATACTGGATCCCATTTTTGGGAAGCATCTGATGGAAAAAAGGAATTTGACTTTTATCACTCAGAGCTTCTGAAACAATTCCATAACTGATCTGAAGAAACATTGAAGAATGATGAATTATGGTTAGATCAGATCAAGTCCAAAATGTAAGCTTTTAACACATCCAGTGTGGTTCTCAAGAACATATTAGAATAGTTAGAAAAATAACAGTTAGAACAATTAAGAAGTGGAACAACTTGCCTGCAGAAGTTGTGAATGCCCCAATACTGGAAATTTTTAAGAAGATGTTGGATAACCTTTTGTCTGAAGTGGTGTAGGGTTTCCTGCCTGGGGAAGGGGTTGGAATAGGTCCCTTCCAATTCTATTCTATTCTATTCTATTCTATTCTATTCTATTCTATTCTATTCTATACTATACTATACTATACTATACTATACTATACTATACTATACTATACTATACTATTCTAGTCCAGCTGTCACCAATTGGGTAGTCTGTAAAAAAATCATTTGCATTTTTATATTGCACTAAATACTATTTATCTTTTTTTAAAAATTCATATTAGTGGTCCACGAGATTTTAAATTATGAATTTGGTAGTCCCTGAGTTCAGAAAAGTTGGTGACCCCTGGAATAGTCTATTGTTATTAACCCTTAAGCCATATCAAGTTAAAGAATACAAAATGCAAAATATTAGCAAGATTGAATATAATCATTTGTCTAATCTGGGGTCTAAGATATTGCTCTTTCTCTTTTCTAATAAAATTGACATTCAGATAATAGACATGTTATGTCTTCTATCTCTAGACCACTGCAAATTTAAATTAGTTCATTCTAGAGATTTGCTTAAATGTTCCCTATTTAACATTGTGTCCAGCTGCTCAAATCTTGCTCAAGTAAATGTTTAGGCCTCCTTTGGATCCCAATCCCTAACCATGACAAAGGCCATGGTGAAAGGCAGCTCATGAATTCCATAGGAAAGATATGATTGAATCTATTACCCACCCACCAGCAACCTGCTCACTTTGACAGATAGAGAAAAACACAAACACATCTGTGGGAGTTTGTAGGGGCCTACTAATGTTGACATCTGAATGGAGATGTCATCAAGAGATCCATCAAGAACAGCCATCAGGTTGTCCTTCTTTCCACATCTGTAGTTGGGAACATTGGCTTCTCCAATAGACAGCATGTCCAGCAAGGCATCTGAAGTCACAAGGGAGCTCAAATAATTGTCATGGATGTTGTAGCCAAGTGTGAGATTGTACAGAAGCTGAGAATTCTTGTTAACTTGTTGAATGGCAAAAATGAAGCATAGGATATTTGCTGGGTAAATAAATGAACTACTGTAAAAAAAATATGTTCATGATACATCATCTCTAACAACAACAACAAAATTCAATCTTAAGCCAAAAGTGTCCAACATAAAAATACAATTATAGTCATACATCACCGTTTAATTGTTATGAGTGTTGAGAAGGTGGGATGGAGATTTAATATTTAAAATATATCATTATTTGTAATAGTGCTCATTTTTAATTTGTGAAACGACCAAGATTCAAAATTATTCAATCATTAAAATAGAATAAAATAGAATCATCAGCAAAGAGGACTTATAAATGATCCAGAAAAGCAATTCTAAAAACAAGCCATCCTCTATTCCTGCAATATAGGAATAATTGAAAGAAAAGCAGAAGAGTGTTAGGATTGCAAATGGAAGGAATGCAACTCCATCACACTGAATGACTTACGAGGGAGCTTGAGTATAAGGAGCTGTGTTGAAAGACAGCATTATTTGGGATATTATTGTGGCAATGGAGATTATACCAACGAGGTGTTCTCCTGGCATGTAATAGCTCCGTAGTTTTCTCCCCTCATGTTCCTCCAAACGTAGCAGGCACTTCATTCTCAGCTTCCCAAAGACTGGCTGGGACATCAGCAGCAGCAGCAGCAGAAGGAGGAGGAGAACCATAATTCATGGGGCTGAATCAATCACCTTCCTGTTTCAAGGATTAACAAGAGCTCAAAGAATTGAAAGCACCCCCATTCAAAGATGGAAATGAGAGTGAGTTTCTTGACCGAGAGAGAGATTAAAAGAACTTCACCTGGAAAGGAGAGAAAGGAAAGGTACATCCAAGAAGCACAGTCCCTGAATGTCCCAAAATTTGTGCCACCTGAAGTGTGACCTTATCCTTTTCTGATGCAAGATCCCTTTCAAGTTGCTTCAGTCTGATGTTTACATCAAAGGCGATCACTGGAGAAATATCAGGAGAGATCTCACAGACCAGGATTTTAATAATTACTGTAAGAAGCAACATCTCCTCTGGGGATCCTGAACTACCTCTGGGCATCCATGTGTGGAGGAAAAGCTGGACTCAGTGTACTTCAGTGACTTCAGTGACTTCAGTGTACTCTCTTGTCTCCAGAAACTCCTGGGGAAGATCACCCAGAATTATAGAGTTTGGTTCCATCTTAGTGTCACACCTGGAAGTCATCTTTTACATTTGGCCTTCAGGCCCGCCACATTTTCTACTGTGGGAAAAGGGGGGGGATTGCATAGAGTACAGGAAATATGTAGTCAAAATAACATTCTTTTCTCAGAGAGCCAAGGCCACCTTGCCCTGCACCTGCAATGAGGTGACTGGGAGGCATCTCCAGTTTTGGATGGTGCCTGATTGGATCATGTGATGGACATGTGGGTGAAGGGGGAAGGGACTTGAACTTTCTTTTGGGTGGGGAAAACTGGAAACTTTCAGATTCGGGTTTTCCCAGATGTGCCAATATGACATCTCTAATAAAATGGAACTTTTAGGAAATTCAAGCTTCGGAGTCTTCTTTCGTTGGGGCTGTTACTTGGAACCCTGACACTTAGGTTGATGACACTTAATTCTAATACTGCCTGTCTTCTAATATTAAGAAAGAAACCTGTAACCATGAGCCCTGCCTAATGTTAAGAATAGGACCTGTTTGTAATTTACTTTTCTTTTAGATCTCCCTGTATTAATCACAAATTGGAAGTGATTTTAAAATTGCTCATGCGATAGTGAAATTTATTTCTCTTAGAAATATCAATTTTGGGGTGATATTTGAGACAAAGGGTCCGGAAATAGATATTGGCCAACTGTATCATTGGATAAATATGGAATACGCTATGGGGATAGACTTTTTTCTTTATACTTTCCCTTCAGTATTCATGTAAGACACCGAGAACCTTGATACCATGAAGTGTCTTTGTTTACTAAACAAACAGCAGACAGTATGATGTCCCCCTTGGACCACTCCCCAGATTCCTCCTCAGAAGTGAGCTCATTCCTGGCACGTCAGGAACTGGGTCCATTAATGGCTCTGAACACCTGGCCAAAAGAGTTTTAGACTTTCCGCAGTTTCAGCTGAGGAAAGTTTTCCAAAAATGACTCTAAAATCACCTTTTAGCTGTATATTACAAAAGATTACAAAAAATAAAGATTTTACAGAGTGGGAAAGATGTGATGTTTTTTTTCTTTTTAAATGGACTGAAGAGAATCCCAAACACTGGATGGTAAACTTGTTTCAAACATATATCTGTTTATTTATTCAGTCAGTCAGTCAGTCCTTTACGATAATAAAATCTCATTTCTTATCTTGTACTTTCATGACAATTTAAATTATTAATTTATTCATTTTAAACTTTGATGATTATTTTACGTTAGTCTTACATTCTTTGTATGTTTATTTCTTTTGATTTTAAATAACCTTAATTGTCAAAACAAGCATACAAACTCAATAATAACTGCAATAAATAATTAAGTGTTATGAGCTTAAGAAACTACTTCATGATCAGATACCGACTTTGATCATTAAATGTTCCTTAGTATTTAGATCTGGTCTCCGGATGATAATGTAGCACTTGGGGAAGAAGATGCAGCCCAGCAGGCCAGCCCCAGAAGCCAAGATGGAGAAAACCTGCACGGCCACCATGTATTTCCCTTTGGTGCTCAAGTAGGTGGGCAGGAAGGAGATCCAGACGCTGCAGAAGACCAGCATGCTGAAGGTGATCAGTTTGGCTTCGTTGAACGCCCCAGGCAGGTTCCTGGCCAGGAAAGCCACTGTGAAGCAAATGGCAGCAAGGAAACCCATGTAGCAGAGAACCACATAAAACATGGTCACAGAGCCTTCATTGCACTGAAGGATGATCACTCCTGATTGGGAGTGCAGGTCAAAATCAGGAAACGGGGGAGAAACTCCCAGCCAGATTGCACAAATGACTATTTTTCCAGCAGAACCAGAAAGGATGATGGAGTTGGCCAAGCTCTTCCCCAACCATCTCCTCACCCTGTTCCCTGGTTTCGTGGCCAGGAAGGCCAGCACTACCATGATTGTTTTGGCTAACACACAAGACACAGCTACTGAGAAGATGATGCTGAACATTGTTTGTCGGAGAAGGCAGGTGACTTTCCTTGGTCGGCCAATGAAGAAAAAGGAGGACAAGAAGCAAAGCAAGAGGGAAACCAGGAGGATGTAGGACAGGTCACGGTTGTTAGCTTTGACAATGGGAGTTTCTAGGTATTTAACAAATATGACTAAAACAAGGCCTGTTGTTAGAAACAAGAGTACAGCAAAGGAGACCAGGATGATGCCCAGATGTTCTTCATAGGACAGGAAGGTTATTCTTTTGGGGATACATTGGATTCTGTCATCAGTTGGATATTTGTCATCTGGGCACTTGGTGCATTTTTCAGTATCTGAGAAAACAATAAGTAATATTATTTTTTTAGTCTCTCCTTTCACATTCCAAGAAAGACCTTCTTTGGAGGACAGCTGATACTGAGAGACAGGAAAGCCAGAGTTCCTCTGATGTCACTCACCTTCCTGTGTGGAGATGGTATTCTCCGGACAAGGAATACAATCGTAGCAGCAAATGGGTTCTTCTTTCCGAGCCCGTTTTACAAATCCAGGGTGACATTTGTCCACACATTTGGATTGAGGCAGAGACTAAGCAGAAAAACAACATTCATTCCAAAATATCTGCCAAATTTGTGTTTATTATGTTGGTTAAAATAAAATGAAACTGTGCTTAAGAAAGAAACTTCTGAGCAGTAGATCAAGAAAAGGTTTCTTCTGGACTACATAAAATATTGCAAAGCCCCTCCCCTTTGAAAATAATCCTAATCCTTATTCCAGTTAAGATATGAAGAAAAAAATCCTCACCAACTAGGACTGTCAACCTCGAATGATGTATTATTTAGTTATATCTGTACATTTTCAATTCATACAGCTGCCATACTAGTGAAATAAGACTAAACATTACTACCTAATTTCTAGAATTATACTGAGGAGGAGTGGAGATGAAATCATGAGAACATGTCACTTAAAAAGGGCAAGACAGTCATGTTTTCCTGCAGCCCATGGGACATGAATATGAACCCTGTGTGGGAAAGGGCTATTTCTAAGGCCAAGTGAGGGATTTAAGACAAGGTCCTTTCCATTGAAGAATTACAGTTTTGTTGTTAGTCGCTATGTGTGTCCAACTCTTTCAGCCCCCAAGAACCATAGCACTCCAGGACTCCCTGTCCTCCATTGCCTCCCAAAATTAGAACTACAGTTAGATGACATGGAAAGACAGACCCACATTTATGTAATACATAAATTTGGAGAATTCTTTATTTCAGTGGAAGACTTAAGGTAGCTGACAATCAAGATAAGCAATTGCATTTAAAGGATTTGTAGATGGCTTGCAAGTCAAAGACCAAATCTAAGTAGTATTTCATTATAAAATGACCATCATTATTTCAAGTGTCAAGAACGACACTTGAACGGGGTTGGGGGTGAAGGTAACTTTCAGTCCTTCATTTTTCTAGGTGAAGGCAAAATCTCGCCTCAGAAAAGTCATTGTGGTTCCATTTTGATTGAACACCTTGGATCACCTTTGTAGCAGCAGGATGTCTGTCCTAGTGGGGTGAAACAAAGGCATGAATAACTGTAGTCAAATATGGGCTCTTTAAAAATATCTGAGCCTGCTCTTTCACAGGATACTAACAGACAAAAATATACAGACAGAAAAGTTGCTGATATTTTCAACCACCTTGTTGAGCAACTTTAGCCGTGAAAGAGCATCTTGGTCGACAATAAGCCTCTCTCTTTCAAAACTCCCCAGTTGCTCTTTGATGGGATCCTCCTTGGGGAAAAGCAACCAACTTATGATATTCAGATCTGCTGCTACATTTCCACTTTGGTCCAAGTACAGTTTCTCCCAGGAAAAATTGCAAAACTCATTCTTCTCCAGAAAGGGATGGAGCTAGAATTGAAACATCCAGGAATTTTGAAAGCAACTTGAAACATCATAAAAAGAGGAGCCATTTTAAAGCTTAGCTAGTGAATAAGAGATATTCAGTCCCCTTTTCACTATATGCCTAATTAGCAACAGCACTAGACTTATATACCACTTCACAGTGCTTTTACAGCCGTCTCTAAATGGTTTATACAATCAGCATATTGCCCCCAACAATCTGGTTTCCCATTTTGCCAAACATGGAAGGATGGAAGGCTGAGTCAACCTTGAGCTGGTCAGGATTGAACTCCTGGCAGTGAGCAGTGAGTTAGGGTTAGGGTTAGGGTTAGGGTTAGGGTTAGGGTTAGGGTTAGGGTTAGGGTTAGCATAAATGCCATGGCTAAATGCAAAGACCGAGTAGCCATCAGTCTGAAAAGTTTTTTTTTTCAATTTTAAAAAACAAACTTTATTAGATTTTTTTAAAAAATTGTATAAAACATTCACAACCTTAAAATACAATCAACAGTATCAACAAACAACAAATAAAGTATATATAATGTATATAAGTACACATATATACAAAAACTTATTTTCCTTTTTTTCCCCCTTAATGACGGTGTATAATTATTACTTTTAATTTCTTACTAAATTTTGACTTTACCTTCTTTTCCATTGGTTTATCCACTGATACCAACTGTCCCAGATCTTAAAATACTGTGAGTCTTCCTTATCTTTCAATTTCAACATTAGTCTATCCATTTCTGCACATGTGTAAATTTTTTGAATTATTTGCTGCTCCATTGGCAATTGATCTGTTTTCCAGACTTGTGCTAGGGCTAACCTAGCTGCCGTAATTATATGTAATATTAGGTACTTTTTTCCTTTCTAATGTTTTGTTTAAGCATTCCTAACAAAAAAATTTCTGGTTCTAACTCAATATCCTCCTCAATTATTTCTGATATCCAAATTTTGATTTTTATCCAATATTTCTTAATTTTTGGGCAAAGCCACCAGACATGAAAGAAGGTTCCCTGTGTAGTCTGAAAAGTTTTAATTAAATTCCTGCAGTGAGCAGGGATTAGGCTAAATGCTCGCAGGCTTGCCTTAAATTTTTGAATATATAATGACAAACCCATAATTACTAACCCATATCTACAGGAATTTTATAATAGCAGTTTTTAATATTTATTTATTTATTTATTTATTTATTTATTTATCTATCTATCTATCTATCTATCTATTTATTTATTTATTTATTTATTTATTTATTTATTTATTTAATTAATTTATATCCCGCCCTTCTCCCCGAAGGGACTCAGGACGGTGAACAGCCAAGAATTAAAATAACATACAATATAAAAGTTAAAATAATTAAAAATAAATTAAATTAAACGGCCGCCCCAATTTAAAACCCCTAGCAATACAATTTAAAAAAAACCCTAAAACCTATTCAGGCCAGGCCAGCTTGCTGAAATAAAAACGTCTTCAGGGCCTTACGAAAAGTGGGGAGATCCGGAATCAGCTGTATTCTGGGAGGTAGCTCGTTCCAGAGGGCGGGTGCTCCCACAGAGAAGGCTCTCCCCCTGGGGGCTGTCAGCCGACATTGCTTGACCGATGGCACCCTGAGGAGGCCCTCTCTGTGAGAGCGTATTGGCCGGTGGGAGGCTATCGGTAGCAGGAGGCGGTCTCGTAAATACCCTGGCCCTAAGCCATGGAGCGCTTTAAAGGTGAGAACTAACACCTTGAAGCGCACCCAGAAGACCACCGGGAGCCAGTGCAGCTCGCACAGGAGAGGTGTTATATGGGAGCGCCATGTCGCTCCCATGATCACCTGCGCGGCCGCATTCTGGACCAGTTGGAGCCTCTGGGTGCTCCTCAAGGGGAGCCCCATGTAGAGAGCATTAGCGTAGTCCAGGCGAGAAGTGACGAGAGCATGAGTGACTGTGCATAAGATATCCCGACTCAGAAAGGGGCGCAACTGGCGTATCAGGCGAACCTGATAAAAAGCCCCCCTGGCCACGGCCGTCATATGCTCTTCTAAAGACAGCCATGTGTCCAGGAGGACACCCAAGTTGCGAGCCCCCTCTGTGGGGATCAATGACTCGCCCCCAATAGCCAGCAATGGCGCCAGCTGGCTATATCGGGATGCCGGCATCCACAGCCACTCGGTCTTGGAAGGGTTGAGTCGAAGCCTGTTCATCCCCATCCAGACCCGCACGGCCTACAGAGACTGGGACATCACCTCAAGGGCATCGTTGGGGTGGTTTGGGGTGAAGATGTACAGCTGAGTGTCATCAGCATACAGATGGCATCGCACCCCAAATCCACGGATGATCTCACCCAGCGGCTTCACATAAATGTTGAACAGGAGTGGCGAGAGGACCGACCCTTGTGGCACCCCACAAACAAGGCGCCTCGAGGTCGACCTCCCCCCCTGCCAACACAGACTGCGACCAGTCGGAGAGATAGGAGGAGAACCACCACAACACGGTGCCTCCCATCCCCAATCCCTCCAGCCGGTGCAGCATGATACCATGGTTGATGGTATCAAAAGCCACTGAGAGATCTAATAGGACCACAACAGAGGAGCAACCCCTGTCCCGAGATCATCAACCAACGTGACCAATGCCATTTCCGTGCTGTACCCAGGCCTGAAGCCGGACTGGCATGGGTCTAGATAGACGGTTTCATCCAGGTACTGCGGGAGCTGTTGCGCAACCACACTCTCAACAACCTTCGCAATAAAGCGAAGGTTGGAGACAGGACAGTAGTTAGCCATAACAGCCGGATCCAGAGAAGGCTTCTTAAGGAGGGGCCTCACGACCACCTCTTTCAAAGCAGGCGGCAGGAAACCCTCCCCCAAAGAAGCATTTATAATCCTCTGGAAACAGCCTCACATAACCTCCCGGGTAGCCAGTACCAGCCAGGAGGGACACGGGTCCAGTAAACATGTGGTTGCATTTAACCTCCCCAGAATCCTGTCCACGTCCTAAGGAGACACAGGATCGAACTCGAATATCAAAATAGAATTGTCACAGTGCCTGCTCTTTGGAACATAATCTTGTAAGCTAACCTTAAGCTGGTCAGGATCGAACTCCTGGCAGTGAGGAGTGAGTTAGCCAGCAATATTTTCCTTGTAACCTCTGCACCACCATGGCTAAAGGCCAAGACTGAGTAGCCATCAGTCTGAAATGCTTTAATTAGATTCCTGCAGTGAGCAGGGATTAGGTTAAATGCTCCCAGGTTTAGCTCAAATTTATAAATATAAAATTTTATCATGCTAATTACAAATCCATAAGTACAGGAATTTATTTACAATATATACTTTTTAAATATTTTTATATTAGCAGTGTTTAATATCAAAATATAATTGTCCCAGTGCCTGCTCTTTGGAACATAATCTTGTGAACTAAATCTGGCCTCATCTTGGCCAAATCTGTTGGGTTTTTGTAGAACAATGGTTCCCCTACTTCAGCATTGGATTTTTTTCTAAATAGGAAATAAGTTTGATGGATCCTTGTCAGGAGCCCATACCTGCCATGGCTCTAGCCTTGGAGTCCCCAATCTCTCTTTCTTCTCCATTTTTTTCCTCGTAGATATTGAGGAATATGCAACATTCAAGACATGGCCCAGAGTGTTAACAACAGTATAAAAACGGCGGTCATTTTGTATCTGAATTCTATTCTTTTTCTCTTGCATGTCCAGTGGTGCTATCTGGGTGCATCGTCTCTGGCCCTTGACAGAAAGGCCATGCTTTGAAAAAGAACAGCGAAAAGATTGGTCTTCAAATTTGGAATCCTTAAAAAGATTGGGTTGAAAGGCATCATCATTTGGCCATTTTCTTTCCTGAAAAGCAAAGTTCCAAATGCTATGGATATATTTGAAATGTGCATGCCTTGTCACTGTCAATTTGTCCGCAATTGTGGTGATCCAGACTTTCCCTTCAATGGGTCCTGACAAACCTTCAATTGTTAAATGGATGTGGCGAACTCTATCCACAATGGAAGCATATTCTACGAAGTGAACATAGACATTGACTTTTCTCCACTTAGAGATGGCATTTCTGAGAGGTTCTGTATGTCTAGTCATTGAGATAACCACACAAATTCCATTTCTGACAAGCATAGGAGTGAAAGTTCTCATGACATTCTCTCCCTCCTCTGTGTCTGCTGAAAAGAGACCAATCAAAGTCCAACTGAAATGGAGGAGGAGTTGGACAATTCCTGGGTACTGGATCCCATTTTTGGGAAGCAGCTGATGGAAAAAAGGCATTTGACTTTTATCACTCTGAGCCTCTGAAACAATTCCATAACTGATCTGAAGAAACAATGAAGAATGGTGTATTATGGTTAGATCAGATAAAGTCCAAAATGTAAGCTTTTAACACATCCAGTGTGGTTCTCACGAACATATTAGAATAGTCCAGCAATCATCCACTGGTTGTCCACGGACCACTGGTGGTCTGCGAGAAAATTTTGATGGTCTGCAGAAAAATTATTTGCATATTTTATATTGCACTAAATACAATTTATCTTTTGAAAAAAAAATCATATTAGTGGTCTATTTGATTTAAAATTAGGAATTTGGTAGTCCCTGAGTTCAGAAAAGTTGGTGACCCCTGGAATAGTCTATTGTTATTAACCCTTAAGCCATATCAAGTTAAAGAATACAAAATGCAAAATATTAGCAAGATTGAATATAATCATTTGTCTAATCTGGGGTCTAAGATATTGCTCTTTCTCTTTTCTAATAAAATTGACATTCAGATAATAGACATGTTATGTCTTCTATCTCTAGATCACTGCAAATACAAATCAGTTTGCTTAAATGTTCCCTATTTAACTGTGTCCAGCTGCTCAAATCTTGCTCAAGTAAATGTTTAGGCCTCCTGTGGATCTCAATCCCTAGCCATGACAATGACCATGGTGAAAAGCAGCTCATGAATTGCATCGAAAAGATATGATTGAATCTATTACCCACCCACCAACAACTTGCTCACTTTGACAGATAGAGAAACACACAAACACACCTGTGGGACTTTGTAGGTGCCTACTAATGTTGACATCTGAATGGAGATGTCATCAAGAGATCCATCAAGAACAGCCATCAGGTTGTCCTTCTTGCCACAGCTGTAGTTGGGAATATTGGCTTCTCCAGTTGAGAGTATGTCCAGCAAGGCATCTGAAGTCCGAAGGGTGTTCAAATAATTGTCATGGATGTTGTAGCCAAGTGTGAGATTGTACAAAAGCTGAGATTTCTTGTTGACTTGTTGAATGGCAAAAATGAAGGTTAGGATTCTTTCTGAATCAGTAACTGAATGACTGTAAAAAAATGTTCATCATAGCATCATCTCTAACAACAACAAAATATATTTTCATTTGTTCCTCTTTCTCTCCACAAGCCCATTCACTCTTAAGCCAAAAGTGTCCAAAATAAGAATAAAGTTATAGTCACCCATCACCATTTAATTGTTATGAGTGTTGAGAAGGTGGGATGGAGATTTAATATTTAAAATATATCAGTATTTGTAATAGTGCTCATTTTTAATTTGTGAAATGACCAAGATTCAAAATCATTGAATCATTAAAATAGAATCATCAGGAAAGAGGACTTATACATGATCCAGAAAAGCAATTCTAAAAACAAGCCATCCCCTATTCCATACCAGGGTCAGGCACTGAATATCAATGAATGGTTATGAAAATAGAGAAATGGGTGGGGCAGAGGCAACTACAAACTTTTCAATAAGATAGTTGTGATTAACTCAGGATTGTACAAGAGGAGAAAATAATTTGGACTTTGTGGGCCGGGGCTGTTCCATCTTTGAATTTGGGTCTCTTAAAATAAGACATAGGAGAGAATCCATGGAAATCTAAATGATTCAAGAAATTAAACATGTCCTGCAATATTAGGAGTAACTGAAAAAAAAGAAGAAGAGTGTTAGGACTGCAAATGGAAGGATTGCAACTCCATCACACTGAATGACTTACGAGGGAGCTTGAGTATAAGGAGCTGTGTTGAAAGACAGCATTATTTCGGATATTAATGTGGCAAAGGAGACTATACCAATGAGATGGTCTCCTGGCCTGTAATAGCTCCATAGTTTTCTTCCCTCATGTTCCTCCAAACTCAGCAGGCACTTCATTCTCGGCTTCCCAGAGACTGGCTGGGACATCAGCAGCAGCAGAAGCAGAAGGAGGAGGTCCATAATTCATGGGTCTAAATCAATCCCCTTCCTATTTCTTAGGAAGAACAGGAGAGTTCAAAGAATTCAAAGCACCATTCAAAGATGGAAATGAGGGTGACTTTCTTGACTGAGAGAGATATTAACAGAACTTCACCTGGAAAGGAGAGAAAGGTAAGGTACATTCAAGAAGCACAGTCCCTGAATGTCTCAAAATTGTGCCACCCGAAGTGTGACCTGAGTCATTTATCCTTTTCTGATGCAAGATCCCTTTCAAGTTGCTTCAGTCTGATGTTTACATTGAAGGTGATCACTGGAGAAATATCAGGAGAGATCTCACAGACCAGGATTTTAATAATTACTGTAAGAAGTAACATCTCCTCTAGGGATCCTGAACTACCTCTGGGCCTCCATGTGCAGAGGAGAAGCTGGAGAAAAGCATAGTGAAAAATCATAGATATATCCCTAGAGGGCACTGTTCTGAAGTGGTTGTGGTCCTTCCTTTCTGAACATGTCTAGAAAGTGATGCTGAAGAAAGAAAGTTGACACGCAGGAAATTGGGTGTTGTCCTTCAATCTATTCTCTTGTCTCCAGAGACTCCTGGGGAAAGTCACCCAGAAGTATAGAGTTTGGTTCCACCTTAGTGTCAAACATGGAAGCCATCTTTTACATTTGGGCCTTCAGGCCTGCCACATTTTCTACGGTGGAAAATGGGAGTGGGGACTGCATAGAGTAGGGGTGATATGTAGCCAAAATAATATTCTTTTCTCAGAGAGCCAAGGCCACCTATCCTGAAGCTGTGATGAGGTGACTGGGAGGCATCTCCAGTTTTGGATGGTGCCTGATTGGATCATGTGATTGAAAGATGGGTGCTGGGCCAGGACTTGAAGTTTCTTTTGGGTGGGGAAAACCTGGAAACATTCAGATTTGGGTTTTTCCAGATGTGCCATCTCCAATAAAATGGAACATTGAGGAAATTCAAGCTTCAGAGTCTTCTTTCGTTTGGGCTGTTACTTGGAACTCTGACACTTAGGTTGATGACGCTTAATTCTAATACTGCCTGTCTTTTAATATTAAGGAAGAAATCTGTAACCGTGAGCCCTGCCTAATGTTAAGAATAGGAACTGTTTGTAATTTCCTTTTCTATTAGATCTCCATATATTAATCACAAATTGGAAGTGATTTTAAAATTGCTCATGCGAGAGTGAAATTTCATTTGCCCTAGAAATATCAACTTTGGGGTGATATTTGAGACAAAGGGTCTGGAAATAGATAATTGGCCAACTGTTTCATGGGGTAAATATGGAATACATTATGGGGATAGACTTTTTTTTCTTTATACTTGCCCTTCAGTATTCATGTAAGACACCAAGAACCAGGGGTGAAATGCTCCCGGTTCAGACCGGATTGCCCAATCCAGTAGCAGTGTTGGCAGGTAGCAAAAATCCCTCCCCACCACCACATGCCCAGCTAAGCCACACAATCATCAGAGGCTTTTCTTAAATTAATTTTAAAAGCATTTTTTCTACAACCTCTTTGGCTGAAAAATGCTTTTAACTGTAAAAGAAGAAAAGCCTCTAATGATCAGGAAACTCAGCTGCAATTGTCAGAGGCTTTTAAAAGCATTTTTTAAAACAATCTCTTCAGCCTAAGAGGTTGTAGAAAAAATGTTTTCAAAAGAAAAAAAAGCCTCTAATGATCAGGCAATTCAGTTGGGATTGTCAGAGGCTTTTAAAAGGAGAAAAAGCCTCTGATGATTAGGCAACTCAGTTGGGATTATCAGTGACTATTAAAAGCATTTTTTTTAACAACTTCTTCAGCTGAAGAGGTTGTAAGAAAAAATGCTTTTAAAAGTATGTGACGATCCCAGTGGAGTTGCCTGATCATCAGAGGCTTTTAAAAGCATTTTTTCTTACAACCTCTTCAGCTGAAGAAGTTGTTAAAAAAATGCTTTTAAAAGTCACTGATAATCCCAACTGAGTTGCCTAATCATCAGAGGCTTTTAAAAGCATTTTTTACAATTTTTTTTACAAAAATTTCTTCGGCTGAAGAAATGGTTTTAAAAGTTAAAAAAAAAGTTGGCCACACCCACTCAGTCACATTACCTCTACCAAGCCACACCCACAGAACTGGTAGTAACAAATTTTACATTTCATCACTGCTGAGAATCTTTATACTTTCAAGTGCCTTCATTTACTAATCAAATAGCAGGCAGTATAATGTCCCCCTTGGACAACTCTCCAGATTCTTCCTCAGAGTCAGTTCAAGGGAGGATGAGCTCATTCCGGGAACGTCAGGAACTGGGTTCATTAATGGCTCTGAACACCTGGACAAAGGAGTTTTAGACTTTCCCCAGTTTCAGCTGGGAAACGTTTTCCAAAAAAACCCTCTAAAACCACCTCTTTGCTGTATATTACAAAACATTTTACAAATTGGAAAGATATGATGTTGTTTCCTTTTAAATGTACTGAGGAGGATCCCACCCATTGACTGGTAAACTTGTTTCAAACATTTCTCTGTTTATTTATTCAGTCAGTCAGATGATAATAAAATCTCATTTCTTATCATGTCCTTCCCTAGTTTCATGACAATTCAAATTATTAATTTATTTATTTTACATTTTTATGATTATCTTTAGTTAGACTCACATTCTCTGCATGTATATTTCTTTTAATTTTAAATAACCTTAATTGTCCCAACAACCATACAAACTCAATAATAACTGTAATAAATAATTAAGTTTTATGACCTTAGAAACTACTTCATGATCAGATACCAACTTTTATCATTAAATGTTCCTTGGTATTTAGATTTGGTCTCAGGATGATAATGTAGCACTTGGGGAAGAAGATGCAGCCCAGCAGGCCAGCCCCAGAAGCCAAGATGGAGAAAACCTGCACGGCCACCATGTATTTCCCTTTGGTGCTCAAGTAGGTGGGCAGGAAGGAGATCCAGACGCTGCAGAAGACCAGCATGCTGAAGGTGATCAGTTTGGCTTCATTGAAGGCCCCAGGCAGGTTCCTGGCCAGGAAAGCCACTGTGAAGCAAACGGCAGCAAGGAAACCCATGTAGCAGAGAACCACATAAAACATGGTCACAGAGCCTTCATTGCACTGAAGGATGATCACTCCTGATTGGGAGTGCAGGTCAAAATCAGGAAACGGAGGGGAAACTCCCAGCCAGATTCCACAAATGACAATTTTTCCAGCAGAACCAGAAAGGATGATGGAGTTGGCCAAGCTCTTCCCCAACCATCTCCTCACCCTGTTCCCTGGTTTCGTGGCCAGGAAGGCCAGCACTACCATGATTGTTTTGGCTAACACACAAGACACAGCTACTGAGAAGATGATGCTGAACATTGTTTGTCGGAGAAGGCAGGTGGCTTTCCTTGGTCGGCCAATGAAGAAAAAGGAGGACAAGAAGCAAAGCAAGAGGGAAACCAGGAGGATGTAGGACAGGTCACGGTTGTTAGCTTTGACAATGGGAGTTTCTAGGTATTTAAGGAATATGACTAAAACAAGGCCTGTTGTTAGAAACAAGAGTACAGCAAAGGAGACCAGGATGATGCCCAGAAGTTCTTCATAGGACAGGAAGGTTATTCTTTTGGGGATACATTGGATTCTGTCATCAGTGGGATATTTATCAATTGGGCACTTGGTGCATTTTTCAGTATCTGAGAAAACAGTAAGTAATATTATTTTTATAGTCTGTCCTTTCACATTCCAAGAAAGACCTTCTTTGGATGACAGCTGATACCGAGAGACAGGTAAGCCAGAGTTCCTGTGGTGTCACTCACCTTCCTGTGTGGAGATGGTCCCCTCCGGACAAGGAATACAATCATAGCAGCAAATGGGTTCTTCTTTCCGAGCCCGTTTTAGAAATCCAGGTTGACAATTGTCCACACATTTGGACTCAGGCAGAGACTAAGCATAAAAATAAAATCATTCCAAAATATCTGCCAAATTTTTATTTATTATAATGATTGTTTAAAATAAAATGAAACTGTGCTTAAGAAAGACACTTCTGAGCAATAGATCAGGAAAAGGTTTCTTTTGAACTATGTAAAAGATTGCAAAGCCTCTCCCCTTTCAAAATAATCAAAATCTTTTTTCCAGTTAAGATATAAAGAAAAAAATCCTCAGCAACTAGGACTGTCAACCTCAAATGAGGTATGATTTAGTTATATCTGTACATTTATATTTTTAATTCATCCAGCTGCCATGCTGGTGAAATAAGACTAAACATTACTGCGTAGTTTCTCCACCCCTGACCACTCTAGGGATGCCCTTTCCGTGATGTCCCACTGCCTGGAAGCGGTGCGGGTTTGGATGGGGAGGAACAGACTTAGACTCAACCCTTCCAAGACTGTGGATGCCGGCATCCTGGGATCTGGAGGTTCCATCTTTAATGATCAGGGGAGAAACACTTGCTTCCTCTGATAGGGTCCGCAACTTGGGTGTCCTCCTGGATTTTCGGCTTTCTTTAGAGGACCATCTGAAGGCCGTAACCAGGGGGGCCTTCGCACAGGTGCGTCTTGTGCACCAATTGCGCCCTTTTCTAGACCGGGATGCCCTCACCATGGTCACTTATGCCCTCGTTATCTCTAAGTTGGACTACTGTAACACCCTCTACATGGGGCTGCCCTTGGGATGCGTCCGGAGGCTCCAGATAGTCCAGAATGCAGCCGCGTGGGTAGTTATGGGGGCGTCTAGATACTCCCGTGTAACATATCTCCTGCGTGAGTTGCACTGGCTGCTGGTGGCGCTCTGGATACATTTCAAGGTGCTGGTGCTCACCTATAAAGCCCTTCATGGCTTAGGCCCGGGGTACTTGCAGGACCATCTCCAGCCGCACACCCACCATCCTGTGCGCTCTCACAGAGTCAGCCTCCTCACGGTGCTGTCGGCCAAACAAGGTCGGCTGACAGCCCCCAGGAGGAGAGCGTTCTCTGTGGGAGCCCCGACCACCTGGAATGGATTGCCCACTGAGCTCAGGACAGCTCCCAACCTTCTTTCCTTCCGTCGCAATGTGGCTCTTCTGTCAACTCAACTGATCCGTTTGGGGGTACACTGTCATAATTTTAAACTGTTTTTAATAGGGTTGCGGATTTTAATTTTATTTTATTGTGATTTGTATTAGAATTTGTCATTTTGTAAGCTGCCTTGAGTCCCCAGGGAGAAAGGCGGCATATAAATCGCAATAATAAATAAATAAATAAATAGAATTGTAGTGAGAATGAGTGAAGGTGAAATCATGAGAAAATGTCACTTAAAAAGGGTAAGCCAGGCATGTTTTCCTGCAGCCCATGGGACATGAGTATGAACCCTGTGTGGGAAAGGGATATTTCTAAGGTCAAGTGAGGGATTTAAAACAAGGTTCTTTCCACTGAAGAATTACAGTTTTGTTGTTAGTCGCTACTTGTGTCCAACTCTTTCAGCCCCCAAGAACCATAGCACTCCAGGACCCACTGTCCTCCACTGCCTCCCAAAATTAGAACTACAATTAGATGACATGGAAAGACAGACCCACATTTATTTATTACTTAAATTTGGAGAAATCTTTGTTTCAGTGGAAGACTTAAGGTACCTGACAATGAAGATAAACAATTGCATTCAAGGATTTTTTAGATGGATTACAAGCCAAAGATCAAATCTAGATAGCATTTCATTACAAATGGATCCTCATTGTCTCATGATTTCAAGAGTCAAGAAAGTTTTTTGGGAGAGTCAAAGTCATTTTCCATCCTTCATTTTTCTGGTTTAAGTCATTATCTCATATTGGACAAGTCCTTGTAGTTCCATATTGAATGAACACCTTGGATGACCTTCCTAGCAGCAGGAGGCCTATCCCAGTGGGGTGAAACAAAGGCATGAATAATTGTGGTCAGATAAGGGCTGTTAAAAATATCTGAGCCTGCTCTTTCAGGAGACCCTAACACCAACTATATAGACCGAGAAAAGTTGCCAATATTTTCAACTACCTTGTTGAGCAACTTTAGCCGTGAAAGAGCATCTTGGTTGATAATAAGCCTCTGTCTTTCAAAACTCCCCAGTTGCTCTTTGATGGGATCCTCCTTGGAGAGAAATAAGCAACTTATGATATTCAGATCTGCTGCTACATTTCCACTTTGGTCCAAGTACAGTTTCTCCCAGGAAAAATTGCAAAACTCATTCTTCTCCAGAAAGGGATGGAACTAGAATTGAAACATCCAGGAATTTTGAAAGCAACTTGAAACACCCTAAAAGGAGGAGCCATTTTAAAGCTGAGCTAGTGAATAAGAGATGTTCAGTCCCCTCTACAATATTTGCCTGAATAGCAATAGCACCTAGACTTATATACCTCTTCACAGTGCATTTACAGCCCTCTCTAAGTGATTTATAGAATCAGTAACAATCTAGAAACCCATTTTACCAACCTGGAAAGGATGGAAGGCTGAGTCAACCTTGAGCTGGTCAGGATCGAACTCCTGGCAGTGAGCAGTGAGTTAGGTTTAGTGTTAGGGGTAGGGGTAGGGGTAGGGGTAGCATAAGCATAAGCATAAGCATTAGCATTAGCATTAGCATTAGCATTAGCATTAGAATTAGCATAAATGGCATGGCTAAATGAAAAGACTGAGTAGCCATCAGTCTGAAAGGCTTTAACTGGATTCTTGCAGTGAGCAGGGATTAGGCAAAATGCTCCCAGGTTTAGCTGAAATTTATGAATATATAATGACAAACAAATATAATTGCCACAGTGCCTGCTCTTTGGAACATAATCTTATAAGCTAACCTTAAGGTGGTCAGGATTGAATTCCTGGCAATGAGGAGTGAGTTAGCCAGCAATATTTGCCTTGTAACCTCTGCACCACCATGGCTAAATGCAAAGACTGAGTAGCCATCAGTCTGAAATGCTTTAATTGGATTCCTGCAGTGAGCAGGGATTAGGCGAAATGCTCCCAGGTTTAGCTGAAATTTATGAATATAAAATTCTATCATGTTAATTACAAACCCATAAATACAGGAATTTATTTACAATGTATACATTTTAAATAATTTTATAATAGCAGTTTTTAATATCAAAATATAATTGCCACAGTGCCTGCTCTTTGGAACATTATTTATTTATTTATTATTTAAAATTTTATACCGCCCTTCTCCCGAAGGACTCAGGGCGGTCCACAGCCAACAATAAAACACACATATACATAAAATTTAAAAACAGTTTAAAATATATTAAATAGTTTGGCCCTGATATTATTAAAAAACTGAAAACAACCCTTAAAAATCATTAAAAATCGTGTTTAGGCCAGCCCAGCTTGTTGGAACAATACCATCTTGAGGGCACGGCGAAAGGTGCGTAGGTCAGGGATCACCCGTATCTCCGGGGGCAATTCATTCAAGAGGGCAGGTGACCCCACAGAGAAGGCTCTCCCCCTGGGGGTCGACAGTTGACATTGTTGGACCGACGGACACACTGAGGAGTCCCTCTCTGTGGAAGCGTATTGGTCGGTGGGAGGCTATCGGTAGCAGAAGGTGATAATCCTGTGAACTAAATCTGGCCTCCGCTTGGCCAAACCTGTTGGTTTTTTGGAGAAGAATGGTTCCCCTACATCAGCATTGGATTTTTTTCTAAATAGGAACTAGGTATGATGAATCCTTGTCAGGACCCCATACCTGCCATGGCTTTAGCCTTGCAGCCCCCAATCTCTCTTTCTTCTCTGTTTTTCTCCTCGTAGATATTGAGGAATATGCAACATTCAAAACATGGGCCAGAGTCTTAGCAACAGTATAAAAACGGTGCTCATTTTTTATCTGAATTCTATTCTTTTTCTCTTGCATGTCCAGTGGTGCTATCTGGGTGCATCGTCTCCGGCCCTTGACAGAAAGGACATGCTTTGAAAAAGAACAGCGAAAAGACTGGTCTTCAAATTTGGAATCCTTAAAAAGACTGGGTTGAAAGGCTTCATCATTTGGCCATTTTTTTTCCTGAAAAGCTAAGTTCCAAATGCTATGTATATGTTTGAAAAGTCTATGCCTTGTAATTGTCAATTTCTCCACAATTGTGGTGATCCAGACTTTCCCTTCAATGGGTCCTGGCAAACTTTCAATTGTTAAATGGATGTGGCGAACTCTATCCACAATGGAAGCAAATTCTATGAAGTGAACAAAGACATTGACTTTTCTCCACTTAGAGATGGCATTTCTGAGAGGTTCTGTAGGTCTAGTCATTGAGAATTGTTGTGAGATAACTACACAAATTCCATTTCTGACAAGCGTAGGAGTGAAAGTTCTCATGAAATTCTCTCCCTCCTCTGTGTCTGTTGAAAAGAGACCAATCAAAGTCCATCTGAAATGGAGGAGGAGTTGAACAATTCCTGGATACTGGATCCCATTTTTGGGAAGCAACTGATGGAAAAAAGGAATGTGTCTTTTATCACTCAGAGCCTCTGAAACAATTCCATAACTGATCTGAAGAAAAAACGAAAAATGGTGTATTATGGTTAGATCAGATCAAGTCCAAAATGTAAGCTTTTAACACATCCAGTGTGTTTCTCAAGAATATATTAGGATAGTCGATTGTTCTTAACCCTTAAGCCATATCAAGATAAAGAATACAAAGTGCAGAATATTAACAGGATTGAATATAATCATTTCTCTAACCTGGGGTCTAAGTTACTGCTCTTTCTCTTTTCTAATAAAATTGACATTCAGATAAGAGATGTGCTATGTCTTCTATCTGTAGAGCACTGCAAGTGCAAATCAGTTCATTTTAGAGATTTACTTAAAGGTTCCATATTTAACATTGTGTTCAGCTGCTGAAGTCTTGCTCGAGTAAATGTTTATGCCCTCTGTGGATCCCAATCCCTACCCATGACAATGGCCATGAGAAAAGCAGTTCATGATTTTCATAGAAAAGATATGATTGAATCTATTACCCACCCACCAACACCCTGCTCACTTTGCCAGATAGAGAAACAAAAAACAAACCTGTGGGACTTTGTAGGTGCCTACTAATGTTGACATCTGAATGGAGATGTCATCAAAAGATCCATCAAGAACAGCCATCAGGTTGTCCTTCTTTCCACAGCTGTAGTTGGGAACATTGGCTTCTCCAGTCGAGAGCATGTCCAGCAAGGCATCTGAAGTGCCACGGGTGTTGAAATAATTGTCATGGATGTTGTAGCCAAGTGTGAGATTGTACAAAAGCTGAGAATTCTTGTTGACTTGTTGAATGGCAAAAATGAAGCTTAGGAGTCTTCCTGGATCAGTATGTGAACTACTGTAAACAATGTTCATGATAACATCATCTCTGACAACAACAACAAAATATATTTTTTATTTGTTCCTCTTTCTCTCCACAACCCAATCAGACTTAAGCCAAAAGTGTGGAAAATAAGAATAAAATTATAATCACCCATCACCATTTAATTGTTATGAGTGTTGAGAAGGTGGGATGGAGATTTAATATTTCAAATATATCAGTATTAATACATATTCTAACGGCAGCTCGAATAACATACGCAAAGAATTGGAAACAAGAAAAAATCCCAATGGAAGAAGAGTTAACAGATAAAATCGCACAGTGTGCTGAAATGGATAGATTAACAAAAGAGATCAAGGAAAAAGAAGAGACAGAGTACTATAGAATATGGGACAAATGGTATAACGTCGCTAATAAAGAAATATAGGTGCAAGAAAAATAGAATAAAGATGTAAACAGATATATTAATAATTTCCTATGGACAAGTAAACATGAACAGGGGTTTCAAAACAAAAGTATAATTCAAATATAAAGACTGTTAAGAAATCCTAACGGGAGGGGAAAAAAGAGAAGGGGGGGAGAAAATAGAATGGGAAAAACTACTAGGCGAAACATAAGGGGAAAATCACAACTGTATTAATTGAAGAACCACTACGAAATATTGCTTTAAGAAGAAAATTTACTTATACGTTGTATGTTTTGTAAATGTTTTTTATATGTGTTTTATATGTGTTTTAATAAAGTTTATAAATTTATATTATATATATATATATATATATATATATATATATATATATATATATATATAAAATCAGTATTTGTAATAGTGCTCATTTTTAATTTGTGCAATGATCAAGATGCAAAGTCATTCAATCATTAAAATAGAATCATCAGCAAAGAAGACTAATAAATGATCCAGAAAAGCAATTCTAAAAACAAGCCATCCTCTATTCCATACTAGGGTCAGGCACTGAATATCAATGAATGGTTATAAAAATAGAGAAATGAGTGGGGCAGAGGAAACTACAAACTTTTCAATAAGCTAGTTGTGATTAACTCAGGATTGTACAAGAGGAGAAAATAATTCGGACTTTGGGGGCTGGGGTTGTGCATCTTTGGATATGGGTCTCTTAAAATAAGACGTAAGAGAGAAGCCATGGAAATCCAAATGATTCAAGAAATTAAACAGTTCCTGCAATATAAGAGTAACTGAAAGAAACGAAGAAGAGTGTTAGGACTGCAAATGGAAGGAAAGCAACTCCATCACACTGAATGACTTACGAGGTGGCTTGAGTATAAGGAGCTGTGTTGAAAGAAAGCATTATATGGGATATTACTGTGGCAATGGTGACTATACCAATGAGGTGGTCTCCTGGCCTGTAATAGCTCCGTAGGTTTTTTCCCTCATGTTCCTCCAACCTCAGCAGGCACTTCATTCTCAGCTTCCCAGAGACTGGCTGGGACATCAGCAGCAGCAGAAGCAGAAGGAGGAGGTCCATAATTCATGGGGCTGAATCAATCTCCTTCCTCTTTCTAAGGAAGAACAAGAGCATTCGAAAAATTCAAAGCACCATTCAAAAATGGAAATGAGAGTGACTTTCTTGACTGAGAGAGAGATTAACAGAACTTCACCGGGAAAGGAAAGAAAGGAAAGGTACATTCAAGAAGTCCCTGAATGTCCCCAAATTTGTGCCACACGGAGTGTGACCTGAGTCATTTATGCTTTTCTGATGCAAGATCCCTTTCAAGTTGCTTCAGTCTGATGTTTACATCAAAGGCGATCACTGGAGGAATATCAGGAGAGATCTCACAGACCAGGATTTTAATAATTACTGTAAGAAGCAACATCTCCTCTGGGGATCCTGAACTACTTCTGGGCCTCCATGTGCAGAGGAGAAGCTGGAGAAAAGCATAGTGAAAAATCATAGATATACCCCTATAGGGCCCTGGTCTGAAGTGGTTGTGGTCCTTCCTTTCTGGACATGTCTAGAAAGTGATGCTAAACAAAGATAGTTGACACCCAGGAAATTGGATGTTGTCCTTCAATGTACTCTCTTGTCCCCAGAGGCTCCTGGGGAAGATCACCCAGAACTATAGAGTTTGGTTCCACTTTAGTGTCAGACCTGGAAGCCATCTTTTACATTTGGGCCTCCAGGCCTGCCACATTTTCTATGTGGCAGGCTGAAGGGGAAATGTAAAGACGATTGCATAGACGATTGTAATAGGTAGTCAAAATAACATTCTTTTCTCATAGAGTCAAGGCCACCTTGCCAGTGGTCACCAACCGGTGGTCCGTGTCGTAGTGGTGTTCTACAATAAAATTTTGGTGGTCTGCAGTGCACCCTGGTGGAGGAGCTGCTCCGGTATGACAATGGACAGTCCTGTGACTAGAGCTCTGGGATATGGAACTGGCCAGGCAGCTCATGGTGGGGCTGTAAATCTCCGCTGTCGAGGGAGGTTCATGCAACTTGTAACTTTGTAGCACAGCCCCCGCTGGCCAGAATGAGATAATGATGCAAGGTGGGGGGGGTGGCAGTGCAGGCGGGCCGAAGCAATGGGTGGCTGGAACCCCAGGCTGTTTCTTCCCCCTGCTGTAGCTTCCTGTCAGCTGAACCCACCAGTAGCTGTCTCCACCCCTCGCCCTCACTTCTCAGTCACTTGTCGCCTGGCGAGGGAAGGGCAGGGGATGGAGATTCGCTCCATATTCCAGAGTAAGAGTGAAGTTTTGTCTCTTACTGGATCTCGCAGCCGTTTCTTCCAGCCCTTGTTGGTGCTCTGCACACCTCGGTCTCTCAGGGAGATGCTTGACTTCCTATCAGCTCCAAGACATTGGTTGGCCCATGAGATGAGAGGGAGAAAGAGAATCAGAGAGAGAATGAAAGAATGAGAGAGAAAGAGAGAAAGAAAGAGATAGAGAGAGAATCAGAGACACAATGAAAGTGAGAGAGAATGAGAAAGAGTGGGGGAGAGAGAGAGAAAGAAAGGGGGAGAGAGATGAGAGAGGGGAAGTGGGGGAAGAGAATGAGTCAGAGAGAAAGAGAGAGGGGGAGAGAGAGAGAAAATGAGAGAATGAAAGAGAGACAGAGAATGAAAGAGAGAGTAAGAGAGAGAGGCAGAATGAAAGAAAGAGAATGAGAGAGAGGGAGAGAAAGAGACAGAGAGAGAATCAGAGAGAATCAGAATGAGACAGAGAGAAACAGAGTATGAAAGAGAAAGAGAGAGAGAGAAAGAGACAGAATGAAAGAGAGAGAATGAGAGACAGAGACAGAGACAGAGACACAGAATGAAAGAGAAAGAGACAGAGAATGAAAAAGAGAGAAAGAAAGAGACTGAATGAAAGAGAGAGAGAATGAGAGAGAGAGAAAGAAAGAGACAGAGAGGGATTCAGAGGGAGAAAGGAAGAGAGAGAGAGAGAGAGAGAGAGAGAGAGAGAGAGAGAGAGAGAGAGAGAGAGAGAGGAGTGAGAGTGCCTGAAGGACACCAACCCTTCACTGGGAGTCCAGGAGCTTCAGCAAGCAGCGCACTGGATTCATATTAGTGGTCTGCGGGCGTCTCCAGTATTGGATGGTGCCTGATTGGATCATGTGATGGACATGTGGGTGCAGGGGGAAAGGACTTGAACTTCCTTTTGTGTGGGGAAAACCTGGAAACTTTCAGATTTGGGTTTTCCCAGATGTGCCAATATGACATCTCCAATAAAATGGAACATTGAGGAAATTCAAGCTTCAGAGTCTTCTTTCGTTGGGGCTGTTACTTGCAACCCTGACACTTAGCTTGATGACGCTTAATTCTAATACTGCCTGTCTTCTAATGTTAAGGAAGAAATCTGTAACCGTGAAGCCTGCCTTATGTTAAGAATAGGATATGTTTGTAATTTAGTTTTCTTTTAGATCTCCATGTATTAATCCCAAATTGGAAGTGATTTTAAAATTGCTCATGCGATAGTGAAATTTCATTTGCCCTAGAAATATCAACTTTGGGGTGATATTTGAGACAAAGGGTCTGGAAATAGATAATTGGCCAACTGTATCATTGGGTAAATATGGAATACATTATGGGGATAGACTTTTTTTTCTTTCTACTTGCCCTTCAGTATTCATGTAAGACACCGAGAACATTTATACTTTGAAGTGTCTTTGTTTACTAAATAAATAGCAGGCAGTATGATGTCCCCCTTGGACAACTCGCCAGATTCCTCCTCAGAAGTCAGCTCAAGGGAGGATAAGCTCATTCCTGGCAGGTCAGGAACTAGGTTAATTAATTACTCTGAACACCTGGCCAAAAGAGTTTTAGACTTTCCCCAGTTTCAGCTGGGGAAAGTTTTCCAAAAACAACTCTAAAATCACCTCTTTGCATTATATTACAAAAGATTGCAAAAAATAAAGTTTTACAAAGTTGAAAAGATGTTCATTCTTTTTACCGTATTTTTCAGAGTATAAGACGCAACTTAGTTTTTGGAGAGGAGAATAAGAAAAAAGCTGATTGGCAGGTGGATCATGGGAGAATCCTTTTGCAAAAGTTTATTGGATACATATATCCTTACAATAAATCTGCTTTTTACTTGTTCATGGTCTCTGTTTCACTTTTTATGAGGTTTGCTGTTTTTTCAAATTTCACAAAGCCTCTGAAGCTCTGTTTGGGGGCTTTTTTTTCTGAAACTTCTTTTCTCATGCTATTTTCAGCCTCTGAAACCTCCATTTGAGAAGCTGGGCAGGGCTACATTCGCAGTATAAGACGCACCCAGTTTTTCACCCTCTTTTTTTGGTGGGGAAAGGTGCGTCTTATACTCCAAAAAATATGGTAAATGGACTGAAGAGAATTCCACCCACTTACTGGTAAACTTGTTTCAAATGTATATTTGTTTCTTTGTTCATTCAGTTTATTTGCCACCCATCTTGTTTTGAAACAACTCTGGAAAACTTATACCATTGAAATCATAAAAGAGAAATATTTCTAAAATAATTAAAATGGAAACTGCAATCAAAATAGAATTATAGTTAAACAATAGGGAGGGAAGGAGCTGGATATGTGGGGGGAGGGATTGCCTCTCAGTTCATCAACCATCTCCATTGTGATGCTCCATCATTGGGATCTGAAGCTATCTACGGAATCAGGACTTAAAGCTTAAGGAACAAAAGATGGTATTTTATTTGATGCCCATAATATCCAAAATTTGAGGTAAAGTTCTGTCCCCAGTGAAATGGAAGTTCCACCCCTTGCAATGAAGGCCTGTCTACTCACCCTTTATTTTGTTTTGTTTTGTTCAATTTCACCCTCATTTGAGACTACAGTTGAAGTGTAGATTTGTAGTAAGGTGATGTCCCAAAGGTGCTTTTTTCAAGAGGTAATTGGACTGTTTTGTTTTTCTTTGAAGACATTTCACTTCTCATCCAAGAAGCTTCTTCAGCTCTGACTGGATGGTGGGGAATGGAAGGATTTATACTCTTGGCAGACATCTGGTCATTTGCATCCTTTTAGAGCAGGAGTGTCAAACTCATGTCATCACAGTGGCAACACGTAACATATTAGGATTTTTTTCTCCTTCACTAAACCAGGTGGGAGCAAGGCCAGCACTTGACGCATCCGGCCTGCAGGCCACGAGTTTGACACCCCTGTTTTAGAGGGTCATTGAGGCCACTTGGAGGTTGATCTGTGTCCTTGGGGTCACCTAAGTAGAGCAAATGGGTGAGGAGCCTTCTTGGAACTGCTGAGAGGATTGTGTTGAGGACTGGAGATAGATGATGTCATATCCCTCCCCCTCACCCCAATCTGGGAAGTCTTGTCTCCTCTGCAGATGCATCATATTAACATAATTAACTCATTTCTTATCTTGTCCTTCCCTAGTTTCATCACAATTTAAATTATTAAATAATTTATTTACACTTTGATGATTATTTTACGTTACTCTTACATTTTCTGTATGTTTATTTCTTTTGATTTTAAATAACCTTAATGGTCAAAACAAGCATACAAACTCAATAATAACTGCAATAAATAATTAAGTGTTATGAGCCTAAGAAACTACTTCAGGATCAGATACCGACTTTTATCATTAAATGTTCCTTAGTATTTAGATCTGGTCTCAGGATGATAATGTAGCACTTGGGGAAGAAGATGCAGCCCAGCAGGCCACCAGAAGCCAAGATGGAGAAAACCTGCACGGCCACCATGTATTTCCCTTTGGTGCTCAAGTAGGTGGGCAGGAAGGAGATCCAGACGCTGCAGAAGACCAGCATGCTGAAGGTGATCAGTTTGGCTTCGTTGAATGCCCCAGGCAGGTTCCTGGCCAGGAAAGCCACTGTGAAGCAAATGGCAGCAAGGAAACCCATGTAGCAGAGAACAACATAAAACATGGTCACAGAGCCTTCATTGCACTGAAGGATGATCACTCCTGATTGGGAGTGCAGGTCAAAATCAGGAAACGGAGGAGAAACTCCCAGCCAGATTGCACAAATGACCATTTTTCCAGCAGAACCAGAAAGGATGATGGAGTTGGCCAAGCTCTTCCCCAACCATCTCCTCACCCTGTTCCCTGGTTTCGTGGCCAGGAAGGCCAGCACTACCATGATTGTTTTGGCTAACACACAAGACACAGCTACTGAGAAGATAATGCTGAACATTGTTTGTCGGAGAAGGCAGGTGGCTTTCCTTGGTCGGCCAATGAAGAAAAAGGAGGACAAGAAGCAAAGCAAGAGGGAAACCAGGAGGATGTAGGACAGGTCACGGTTGTTAGCTTTGACAATGGGAGTTTCTAGATATTTAAGGAATATGACTAAAACAAAGCATGTTGTTAGAAACAAGACAACAGCAAAGGAGACCAGGATGATGGCCAGAAGTTCTTCATAGGACAGGAAGGTTATTCTTTTGGGGATACATTGGATTCTGTCATCAGTGGGATATTTATCATCTGGGCACTTGGTGCATTTTTCAGTATCTGAGAAAAAAGTAAATAATATTATTTTTATAGTCTCTCCTTTCACATTCCAAGAAAAACCTTCTTTGGATGACAGCTGATACCGAGAGATAGGAAAGCCAGAGTTCCTCTGGTGTCACCTACCTTCCTGTGTGGAGATGGTCCCCTCCGGACAAGGAATACAATCATAGCAGCAAATTGGTTCTTCTTTCCGAGCCCGTTTTACAAATCCAGGTTGACAATTGTCCACACATTTGGACTGAGGCAGAGACTAAGCAGAAAAACAACATTCATTCCAAAATATCTGCCAAATTTTTATTTATTAGATTGATTGATTAAAATAAAATGAAACTGTGCTTAAGAAAGAAATTTCTGAGCAATAGATCAGGAAAAGATAAAACATTGTAAAGCCACTCCCCTTTGAAAATAATCCAAATCCTTCTTAAGATATAAAGAATAAATTCCTCACAGACGTTGATCTTGCCACTGCGATCTTGCAAGAGCCGGCTAAGAATGGTGCACATGTTTTTTTCTTAATGTCTTTTATTGCATATTGTTCATACTATCCTTGTTGTAAGCCACCCAGAGTCCTTGGGGAGTTGGGTGGCATATAAATAAATAAATAAATAAATAAATAAATAAATAAATAAATAAACAAACAAACAAACAAACAAACAAACAAACAAACAAACAATAAGATATAAACAATAAATTCCTCACAGACTAGGGCTGTCATCTTCAAATGAGGTATTATTTAGTTATATCTGTACACTTATATTTTCAATTCATACAGCTGCCATTCTGGTGAAATAAGGCTAAACATTACTGCCTAATTTCTAGAATTATACTGAGGATGAGTGGAGGTGAAATCATGAGAATATGTCACTTAAAAAGGGTAAGCCAGGCATGTTTATCCCCAGCCCATGGGACATGAGTATGAACCCTGTGTGGGAAAGGGATATTTCTAAGGCCAAGTCAAGACAAGGTCGTATCCATTGAAGAATTACAGTTTTCTTGTTAGTCACTACTTGTCCAACCCTTGAAGCCCCCAGGAACCATAGCACTCCAGGACTCCCTGCCCTACATTGCCTCCCAAAATTAGAACTACAATTAGATGACATGGAAAGACAGATCCACATTTATTTATTGCTTAAATTTGGAGAATTCTTTGTTTCAGTGGAAGACTTAAGGTAGCTGACAATCAAGATAAACAATTGCATTCAAGCGGTTTTAGATGGATTACAAGCCAAAGATCAAATCTAAGTAGCATTTCATCACAAATTGATCCGCATTGTCTCATTATTTCAAGAGTCAAGAAAATTTTTGGGAAGGGTCAAAGTCATTTTCCACCCTTCATTTTTCTAGTTTAAGCCATTATCTCATATTGGACAAGTCACTGTGGTTCCATATTGATTGAACACCTTGGATGACCTTCCTAGCAGCAGGAGGCCTATCCCAGTGGGGTGAAACAAAAGCATGAATAATTAATGTGGTCAGATATGGGCTGTTAAAAATTATCTGAGCCTGCTCTTTCAGGGGACCCTAACACCAACCATATAGACAGAGAAAAGTTGCCAATATTTTGCCACCTTGTTGAGCAACTTTAGCCGTGAAAGAGCATCTTGGTCGATATTAAGCTTCTGTCTTTCAAAACTCCCCAGTTGCTCTTTGATGGGATCCTCCTTGGGGAAAAGCAACCAACTTATGATATTCAGATCTGCAGCTACATTTCCACTTTGGTCCAAGTACAGTTTCTCCCAGGAAAAATTGCAAAACTCATTCTTCTCCAGAAAGGGATGGAACTAGAATTGAAACATCCAGGAATTTTGAAAGCAACTTGAAACATCCTAAAAGGAGGAGCCATTTAAAAGCTGAGCTAGTGAATGAGAGATGTTCACCCCTCTACAGTATTTGCCTGAATAGCAATAGCATCTAGACTTATAATCAGCAACAATCTGGGTACCCATTTTACCAATCTGGAAAGGATGGAAGGCTGAGTCAACCTTGAGCTGGTCAGGATCGAATTCCTGGCAGTGAGCAGTGATTTAGGGTTAGGGTTAGGGTTAGGGTTAGGGTTAGGGTTAGGGTTAGGGTTAGGGTTAGCATAAATGTCACAGCAAAATGCAAAGACTGAGTAGCCATCAGTCTGAAAAGCTTTAATTGGATTCCTGCAGTGAGTAGGGGTTAAGCTAAAGGCTCTAAGGTTTAGCTGAAATTTATTAATATAAAATTCCAACATGCTAATTACAAACCCATAAGTACAGGAATTTATTTAAAATGTATACATTTTGAATAATTGTATAATAGCAGTGTTTAATATGAACATATAATTGTCTCAGTGCCTGCTCTTTGGAACATAATCCTTTGAACTAAATCTGGCCTCAGCTTGGCCAAACCTGTTGGTTTTTTGGAGAACAATGGTTCCCCTATTTCAGCATTGGATTTTTTTTCTAAATAGGAACTAGGTTTGATGGATCCTTGTCAGGAGCCCATACCTGCCATGGCTCTAGCCTTGGAGCCCCCAATCTCTCTTTCTTCTCCATTTTTCTCCTCCTAGATATTGAGAAATGTGCAACATTCAAGACATGGGCCAGAGTCTTAGCAACAGTATAAAAACGGTGGTCATTTTGTATCTGAATTCTATTCTTTTTCTCTTGCATGTCCAGTGGTGCTATCTGGGTGCATCGTCTCCGGCCCTTGACAGAAAGGACATGCTTTGAAAAAGAACAGCGAAAAGACTGGTCTTCAAATTTGGAATCCTTAAAAAGATTCGGTTGAAAGGTGTCATCATTTGGCCATTTTCTTTCCTGAAAAGCAAAGGCCCAAATGCTATGGATATATTTGGAAAGTCCATGCCTTGTCATTATCAATTTCTCCACAATTGTGGTGATCCAGACTTTCCCTTCAATGGGTCCTGACAAATCTTCAATTATTAAATGGATGTGGTGAATTCTATCTGAAAGGGAAGCAAATTCTATGAAGTGAACAAAGACATTGACTTTTCTCCACATAGAGATGACATTTCTGAGAGGTTCTGTATGTCTAGTCATTGAGAATTGTTGTGAAATAACCACACAAATTCCATTTCTGACAAGCATAGGAGTGAAAGTTCTCATGAAATTCTCTCCCTCCTCTGTGTCTGGTGCAAAGAGACCAATCAAAGTCCATCTGAAATGGAGGAGAAGTTGGACAATTCCTGGATACTGGATCCCATTTTGGGGGAGCATCTGATGGAAAAAAGGAATTTGTCTTTTATCACTCAGAGCCTCTGAAACAATTCCATAACTGATCTGAAGAAGCAATGAAGAATCGTGTATTATGTTTCGATCAGATCAAGTCCAAAATGTAAGCTTTTAACACAGCCAGTGTGGTTCTCACAAACATATTAGAATAGTCCAGCAGTCACCAACTGGTGGTCCAAGGACCACTGGTGGTCTGCAAGAAAATTTTGGTGGTCTGTAGAAAAATTATTTGCATTTCTTATATTCCACTAAATACTATTTATCTTTTTTTTTAATCCACAGGATTTAAAATTATGAATTTGGTGGTCCCTGAGTTCCGAAAGGTTGGTGACTCCTGGAATAGTCTATTTTTATTAACCTTTAAGCCATATCAAGATAAAGAATACAAAATGCAGAATATTAGCAAGATTGCACATAATCATTTGTCTAATCTAGGGTCTAAGATACTGCTCTTTCTCTTTTCTAATAAAATTGACATTCAGATAATAGACATTGTTGAGGAACATGCGTAGAGTAACCCTTGAGTAGCAAGAGTGTGCACATGAAAAATGGCTGAGAGCGGTTATGAATAATCACGGTCAATACACAGACACACTGAGTTGTGATCTTCTTTTACTTTTAGGAAAAAGTAAAGCAAAGTCCAAACAACAATCCAGGTCATACACACATAAATCAATAGTTAAAATGTCAATCCAGGGATATTCCACGATCAAAGTCTTCTTACCAGTTGTAGTAGTCATGCACAATAAAACAGTTCTTCTAGAGTTGCAAACTGGAGCAAGTACAGCATTAAAATATTCAGTAAACAGTAGAAAGCAACAACAAGTAGCAATGATCAGGCAGTGATCATGCAGAGAGAACAGGCAGATAGTAGCAGAGAATAAGCACAGAGAGTAATAAGCCATGATTCAAGCTTCCTCTTAAGTACCTTGGATACAGAGCTAGCCAATCCGGATACAGTATGATGCAATACAGCAATACAATCTTAAAGCAATACAATACATTTTGACTGCAAACATATATTGATAGTTTATATATTGCCTGTCCAACCAGTTAGATAATAACCATTTTCTAACATTCTCCCCTTTGGTTAGGACAATATATAATAGCTTACATTCTTAAACCATAACACTCACAACACGTTTTATGTTTAATTGCACCCTGAGCTTTTGTAAAATGGTCTGCGATAATAAGTAAGCTTTTTATTGTGGTCAAAGACCAGATTAAAATACACATAGAAGGGAAGTATATTTTACAAATATAGATAGGTCGTGTGACAGTACACCATCTACTGCCTCAGATACTATCTGTACTATCAGTACTAGTGATCCTCTGCCGTAGGGGTTACCCGTCTCTTCTCCCGTTTTTTTTCAGCCACAACTACAGCAAAAAAAAATTTCGCTTAGCAGCTTGCCAGTGTCTTTCAGTTGGTTCAGCGTTATATCTAGCCAGTTGATTTACACTATAGGATATATCTGGCCTAGACCAATTACTAAGATAAGATAGACTGCCAATCAAGGATTGATATATTTCCTTGTCGAATACAGGACTTTGAATATTACCATGTTTAAAATCCTGACTCATTGGTGTCTTAGCAGGCTTACAGAGTTCCATATTGTAACGTTTCAGCAATTGGCTAACTTTCTTAGCTTGTAACAGTTTGTACCCTCTCTTATTTTTCACAATATAAGACCCAAATAGTGCTTGATTTCACCTAAATTTCTAATCCTGAACTTATTCTGCAACACAGAAATAAGTTCTGTTGCTTCCTGTTCCGTTTTAGTAATGATTGCTATGTCATCAGTAAACAAGAGTAAAAGAGAAATCAAACCGTCTTTCTCTCGTCTAAATAAACATTGATCTGCTGTACCAGCAACAAAACCCATAGCATTTAATTCGTTTACTATACATCTATCCCACTCATAACCTGACTGTTTTAAGCCATAAAGACTTTTCTTTAGTCTCCAGCAATCAGTTTTCTCATCAGTTCTTAAACCTAGTGGTTTTTTATATAGATAATGTGCTTTAAAGGTGCATGTAAATATGCAGTTTCAACATCTATATGGTTTATATTATAGTCATTCTTAGCTGCCCACACTAACACTGTTCGCAATGTGGTTGCTCTCAAACTAGGTGCAAAAACTTCATCATAGTCCTTATCTGACTGAGCAAATCCTTGAGCGACTAACCTTGCCTTATGGGTAACAGTTCCATCCACACCAGTTTTTAGTTTGTAAATCCACTTACAACCAATTGGATGGTAGCTTAATGTTCTCATACACATCTAACTCAGTCAATGATTTAAGTTCTTTATCCATTGCTTCCTTCCAAGCTACTTCATCCTTTGCAGGATACAGTTTTATATCATCATAGTTAGAAGGCTCTATATTAACCTGACATACCACACTGGCTTGAAACCTGTCGGGTGGATGTCTCACCCGAGTAGATCTTCTGGGTAACTCAGGACTCGTAACTGGTGTATCTTCTACTTCCTCCCCTAAAACCCCTTCTTTCTTTACAATAATAGGTTCTACATCAGCTATTTCATCCTCACTGAATATTTGTGTATCAATAATAACACTATCCTCTGTTTTGTAACCTGCTTGCTCAAGCTTATTCCAACCAACATGGTCCAGGAAATTGGCACTAGCATTACAGTAGACGCTAGAGGTACCTGGCGCCGAAAATCTATATGACCTGTAGTTGGATTCATAACCAACAAAAAACATCTTCTTTGCTCTTTGTTGCCTCTTTTGCCTCAATTGCGAGGGAATATGAACCCATGCTGGAGCTCCAAATGTATGCAAATAGCTTAATTCTGGTTTTCTACCATGCCAACGTGTGAATGGTAATTCACCAGTTGTTGAATTAACTACGTTATTCAAAACATGGTTAGCACACATTATTGCTTCACCCCAGAGTGTCTCAGGTAAACCAGAATCAGATAACATGGTTCGAGCCATAGCCTGCAGTGTTTGTCCTCTGCGTTCAATATAAGCATTAGGTTGTGGTCTATAAGGGGCAGTATGCTTATGTTCAATACCTGCCTTCCGTAACATAGTTTCTAATCTTATATTGGTAAACTCAGTACCATTATCAGTTACCAAGCAAACCACCGTATGTTTCTGTTTCCTCTAAACAAACTTCAGCCAGTTTGACAAATGCTGAAATGTTTTAGTTTTCATTAGGTAACAGAAAACATAACGAGAAAAATGATCTAGTATGCTTAATATATAACAGGCTCCACCTAAACTAGGTTTTTTTAGGTCCAATGATATCTGCAAACACTACCTCCAAAGGTTCATTGGTTGTAACTCTGTTTGCAGGGGTTACCTTACTCTTTTCTTGGCTACAAGCATTATAATTGTGGTATTTTTTACAAGATTTTAATTTTATCCCCTAAGATAATTCTATAGTTCTTTTTAACACCTTAAAGTTTATATGTCCCAAACGCCTATGATGTAAATGAATGCATTCATCATGTGGCTTCGTGTTATCATAAACTGAGTTAGCATTAGCCATAATTAATGGATCATCTTTCAACATAAACAAATCATTCTCTAACTTTGCAATAACACTTTTACCATCCTTTTCTATCAAACATTTATCTCCCCTAAATGTTACTACAAATCCAGCTTTTAACAATGCTTTTACAGATAGCAAGTTGAATTTTAGTTTAGATATATACAACATTGGTAACTGCTCATTTATACATGAACAATATGCATCCATTGGCTAATGATATATGTTGTTTATTCTTGGTCATGTTAAAATACCTCTCTTTACTCCTAATTATAGACTGTGATGCTCCACTGTCAACTACCCACAAATCATGGTTTACAGTTGTCGTTGAGCTGGATATAGCTAAACTAACATTCTTTTTAGCTCTCTTTTGACTACCAGTATTCAGTTTCTTGCCCTTTTTACAGAATCTACCTATATGACCCTTAGCCCTACAAGAAAAACATTTCCTAACAGTATAGGCAGTTGAAGACAGGTTTTCTTTCTGTGGTTGTCTCTCTTTCAGTTGGTCTTTATCTTGCCTTCTTCTGGACTCTTCTAACAATCTTCTGGTTATGCCAGTCAATGTTAGTTCATCTCTGGTCAAAACCTCCAGTGAAGACACATAATCATCATAACTTCCATCCAAAGAGGAAAGAATGATATAAACCTTATGCAGCTCTGAGAAAATTAACTCATTTTCATGTAGCTCTTGCAAAGTTCTCTTCATAAACTCCAGATGAGCTAACATATCTCCACCTTTCAGAAGAAGATTTCTAAACAGTTTACATGTCAGATGTATGTGTGCTCCCACACTATCACGAACATAAATCCTCTTCAAATTGTTCCAACACCTGGCAGCAGAATCCTCACCATGAATATGGACTAGCTGCTGGTCACTCAGTGTCAGTCCAATTATACAAAGAGCTCTTTCGTTATCCCAGTTAAATTTGGCTAGTTTCTTCACATCTTCATCGTTTACTGGATTCCAAGCAGTTACATCCGGTGGATTATTAACTACTTCCCATATAGCCCTTCCTTACGCAGAAGGAGGCTGCATTTCATAGACCAGGAATCATAGTTTGTTCCATCCAACCGGGTTATCAAGGATATGCTGGATGACTGTTCTTGTGCCATCTTCACATGGACAATAAACCACAAACACAGCTGTCTGAATATAGTACTGTGTATTCACACTAACTCTCACTACCCTGGGCCCATAACCAATGTTAAGGAATATGCGCAGAGTAACCCTTGAGTAGCAAGGGAAAAAAGGCTGAGAGTGGTTATGAATAATCACAGTCAATACACAGACACACTGAGTTGTGATATTCTTTTACTTTTAGGAAAAAGTAAAGCAAAGTCCAAATAACAATCCAGGTCATACACAGATAAATGGATAGTTAAAATGTCAATCCAGGGATATTCCAAGATCAAAGTCTTCTTACCAATTGTTGTAGTCATACACAATAAAACAGTTCTTCTAGAGTTGCAAACTGGAGCAAGTACAGCATTAAAATATTCAGTAAACAGTAGAAAACAACAAGTAGCAATGATCAGGCGGTGATCATGCAGAGAGAAGAGGCAGAGAGTAGCAGAGACTAAGCAGAGAGAATAATAAGCCATGATTCAAGCTTCCTCTTAAGTACCTTGGCTACAGAGCTAGCCAATCAGGATACAGTATGATGCAATTCAGCAATACAATCTTAAAGAAATACAATAGATTTTGACTGCAAACAGATATTGATGGTTTATATATTGCCTGTCCAACCAGTTAGATAATAGCCATTTCCTAACACATGTTATGTCTTCTATCTCTAGAGCACTGCAAATGCAAATCAGTTCATTTTAGAGATTTGCTTAAATGTTCCACATTTAACATTGTGCCCAGCTGCTCAAGTCTTGCTCAAGTAAATGTTTAGGCCTCCTCCCCACTCTGGATCCTAATCCCTACCCATCACAATGGCCATGTGAAAAGCAGTTCATGATTTCCATAGAAAAGATTGAATCTATTAACCACCCACCAACAACCTGCTCACTTTGTCAGATAGAGAAACAAAAAAACAAACCTGTGGGACTTTGTAGGGGCCTACTAATGTTGACATCTGAATGGAGATGTCATCAAGAGATCCATCAAGAACAGCCATCAGGTTGTCCTTCTTTCCACATCTGTAGTTGGGAACATTGGCTTCTCCAGTAGAAAGTATGTCAAGCAAGGCATCTGAAGTCCCAAGAGTGCTCAAATAGTTGTCATGGATGTTGTAGCCAAGTGTGAGATTGTACAAAAGCTGAGAATTCTTGTTGACTTGTTGAATGGCAAAAATGAAGCATAGGATTATTGTTGGGTAAATAAATGAATGACTGTAAAAAAAATGTTCATCCTAGCATCATCTCTAACAACAACAACAAAATATATTTTCATTTATTCCTCTTTCTGTCCCATTCAGTATTGCCAAAAGTGTCCAAATAAGAATATAATTATAGTCACCCATCACCGTTTAATTGTTATGAGTGTTGAGAAGGTGGGATGGAGATTTAATATTTAAAATATATCATTATTTGTAATAGTTCTCATTTTTAATTTGTGCAATGACCAAGATTCAAAATCATTGAATCATTAAAATAGAATCATCAGCAAAGAGGATTTATAAATAATCCAGAAAAGCAATTCTAAAAACAAGCCATCCTCTATTCCATACCAGGGTCAGGCATTGAATATCAATGAATGGTTATAAAAATAGGGAAATTGGTTGGGCAGAGGAAACTACAAACTTTTCAATAAGCTAGTTCTGATTAACTCAGGATTGTACAAGAAGGGAAAATAATTTGACTTTAGTTGGTGGGGTTCTTCCATCTTTGGATTTGGATCTCTTAAAATAAGACGTAAGAGAGAATCCATGGAAATATAAATGATGCAAGAAATTAAACAGGTCCTGCAATATAGGAGTAACTGAAAGAAAAGAAGAGTGTTAGGACTGCAAATGGAAGGTAGGCAACTCCATCACACTGAATGACTTACGAGGGAGCTTGAGTATAAGGAGCTGTGTTGAAAGACAGCATTATTTCGGATATTATTGTGGCAGTGGAGATTATACTAATGAGGTGGTCTCCTGGCCTGTAATAGCTACGTAGGTTTTTTCCCTCATGTTCCTCCAAACTCAGCAGGCACTTCATTCTCAGCTTCCCAGAGACTGGATGGGACATCAGCAGCAGCAGAAGCAGAAGGAGGAGGTCCATAATTCACGGGGCTGAATCAATCCCCTTCCTCTTTCTAAGGAAGAACAAGAGAGTTTGAAGAATTGAAAGCACCATTCAAAGATGGAAATGAGAGTGACTTTCTTGACCGAGAGAGAGATTAACAGAACTTCACCTGGAAAGGAGAGAAAGGAAAGGTACATTGAAGAAGCACAGTCCCTGAATGTCCCAAAATTTGTGCCACACGGAGTGTGACCTGAGACATTTATCCTTTTCTGATGCAAGATCCCTTTCAAGTTGCTTCAGTCTGATGTTTAAATCAAAAGCAATCACTGGAGAAATATCAGGAGAGATCTCACAGAGCTGGATTTTAATAATTACTGTAAGAAGCAATATTTCCTCTGGGGATCCTGAAGTACTCCTGGGCTTCTGGAGAAGCTGGAGATAAGCATAGTGAAAAATCATAGATATACCACTAGAGGGCACTGTTCTGAAGTGGTTGTCATCCTTCCTTTCTGAACATGTTTAGAAAATGATGCTGAAGAAAGATAGTTCAACACCTAGGAAATTGGGTGTTGTCCTTCAATATACTCTCTTGTCTGCAGAGACTCCTGGGGAAGGTCACCCAGAACTATAGAGTTTGGTTCCACCTTAGTGTCAGATGTGGAAGCCATCTTTTACATTTGGGCCTCCAGGCCTGCCACATTTTCTACTGTGGAAAAATGGGAGGGGGTTTGTGTAGAGTATGGGTGATATGTAGTCAAAATAACATTCTTTTCTCAAGAAGCCAAGGCCACCTTGCTCTGCAGCTGTGATGAGGTGACTGGGAGGCATCTCCAGTTTTGGATGGTGCCTGATTGGATCATGTGATGGACACGTTAGTGCAGGGAGAAGGGACTTGAACTTTCTTTTGGGTGGGGAAAACCTGGAAACTTTCAGATTTGGGTTTTCCCAGATGTGACAATATGAGATCTCTAATAAAATGGAACTTTGAGGAAATTCAAGCTTTGGAATTTTCTTTCGTGGGGGTGTTACTTGGAACCCTGACACTTAGGACAGTTGGGAGGGGATGCTTTCTATATGTAATTCTCGCGCCCATTGCCTCAGATCTTGCTTTCCTTGGCTGCATTCAGTTCAATTTCAGTAAAAGTACCTTTATCTATGAAAATAGAGTCAGGGTCATTCTTTCTTGAAATCTGAAAGGAGGCACGCCTGACATTAAGCAAGATCTCATTTTTACAGCCATCCCGGATAACTACTGAGGGGGCAGAAACCGAACAATGTCTGATGAAGACAGTGATCAGGACCAGATGGGAGCTGCTGGCTGTACAATTTCTTCCCTCCATCTGGGGGGGAAGGGGGGGGACTTGGAATGGATGAAAAAATTACGACTAGGAGAAGAACCAGAGCAAGCCAGATGGTCGACTGGAGTGGGGAGGCTACCAGACTTGGAAAGGACCCCCCCAAGGAGTAACAAGTGCCAGACCCCGAAGGTGAGAATTGGCATGGATGCAAGAGCAGAAAGAAAGCCTCATAGTCGCCCAGGCTATGCAACTTCTCAGAGATGCCGAAGAAAGTCACTGAGCCTGGGAGAGGTATGTTTACCCAACTGGGAAGGAGACCACCGCGGGGATGAACCAGAGATGGCTGCTTGTGGGGGAGAGGAAGAGCAAGCTGGGGAAGGAACATCTCAAGCCTCTGAAACTCAGGCGAGAGATGCAGCAGTCCAGGGGCCCCCAGGATTGCAGGCTCCACCCCAGAGTTGAAGAAAGCCAAAAACTCCCCCCCTACCAGACAAGTTCAGAGGAGCTCCGAAGACCTTTGGATTTTTTTTGACCCAAGTGTGGAACCATATGCAGGACTAGGAGGAGGACTTCTTGTCAGATGCGGCACAAGTGAGGTGTGTTACAAATGCCCTAGAGGGAGTGGCAGCCGAATGGATGGTGGGCCTTCACAATAACAACTCCCCCCTGCTGAGAAATTACAACCTCTTTATGGGAGCCCTCAGAACGTGCTTTGAGGACCCCCTAGCCGAGCGGAAGGCGAGAATCAGAATGAAGGGCATTCACCAGGGCCGGAGATCGATGGCAGAGTACACCCAAGAGTTCTGCAAGCTGGCTCCTTTCATGAGAGAGTGGTCAGAAGTGGCCCTATTAGAAAACTATAAAGATGGATTGAATGAGGACATCTACAAAGATTGCAGAGCACGGGGGGTCCCTGAAGAACTGCAGAGCTGGTACGTGGTACTAGCGGACGTGGAGATCGACCTGGCCCGAAGCTGGATCCATGGTGGCTGCGTCTGGGATCAGTCATCCTCCTCTTTCCACAAGGGGGTGCCAAAGACAGCAGTGGGGAAGACAGAACCCAAACACAAGCCAAAATCCTTCACGTGTTTCAAATGTGGAAAAGAAGGACACCGAGCGGCTGAGTGTTTCTCCAAGCCAGCGCCAAAATCAACCGGCCCTGGAGGGAAGAAGGCTGACAAAGCGCCTGCAAAAGCCTGCGAGCCTGCCCTGAAAGGAGAAGTCATTGAGTTCACTCCCTGAAAACAGGGTGAGTTGGGAACTCCAACCATCATGGACGACAGCGAGACTGACACCGAGTCCGACAACGATGACCTGGTGAGTCACAATGGGGGCCCTGTGATCATCCCTGTAGAAATAAGGGTGCCATCCACTGGGGCTCATGGGCAGATGCCAGCCTGCCTAGACTCTGGATGCAGTAGGTGCATAATCAGCCCAAAAGTGGTGGAAAAGATGGGCCTAAGGCTAAAAACTTTGAGAAGGCCCATCACTTTCTGTCAGTAAGACAGATCAGTAACAGGAGGGGGCCCAGCCAGTTTTGTGACCAAACCCATTGAGATGCAGTTGGGGGATCATCTGGAGACTCTTAGTTTCATTGTGGCCCCTGTCATGGAGTGACCCCTCATACTTGGACTACCTTGGCTCCGTAAAAGGAATCCTTGCATTAATTGGAGGACGGGAGTTTTGCGCATTCGCTCCAAGAAACCAGGAAAAGACAGGAAAGAACCCCCTTTGGAGGATGGAGTGGAAAACGAGGGGGCGGAAATGGCAATAGACCACATTGAAGGGGAGGAGAAGATTCCAAAGGAGTATTGGCATCTCGCATGAGGGAATAGAGATGGATCCAGAAAAGGTCCAGCCGGTGTTGGAATGGGCCCCACCATGCACCCGCAAACAACTACAGAGCTTCCTGGGATTTGCTAACTTCTATAGACAGTTCATCCCCTCGTTCGTCAAAATCGCTCTGCCGATTACCAATCTTTTGAAGACAAAAGGAGAAGTAAAACCAATGTCAACTTGCAAAGCTTTCACGTTGCCATGAGCAGGAGGAAGGGAGAATTGATAGAGCTGATTGACTAACTGAAGTTACATTCTATACATGCTTCCTGTCCGCAATCAGAGGGAGGGTGTTAAATTTCACAGCCAGCCAAAGTGGTTAATTTGAGAATGTGATTTATGACATGGCCAGGGAGGAGGGGAGAAACAGGTTCATAGGGGAACGTGAATCTACGTGGGATTAGTTCTAACTGCATCCGAATAATGCCGAAATGGTGCTCCTAATAAATGACTGTATTTCTTTTGAAGTTTGGTTCATGGCTCATGAATTAATTAGGGCATTTTTCGGCATTTTTCGGAAATTTCACAACCAAAGCCCTACCGACCCCTCGAATGGACTATGGACTGTCAGGGAGCATTTGAGAAACTAAAATGCCTGTTTGCTGCTGAACCAGTCCTTAAGCCACTGTTCCTCAGATAGCCGGATGTGAGTCCCTCTTTGTGAAGTGGGGCCGTGGGGTGCAGATGGATTTGCTGACTACGTACCTGGCTCCCTGCCACGTGGCAGCGACCCTGCCTGAGCTACTCGACGTCATTGCCGGGGTGGCGGTTGACACCCCCAGACTTATTGTCATGGGGGATTTCAACCTTCCGTCTGTGGGTGAGTCGTCAGAGGTGGCTTGGGAGTTCATGGCTTCCATGACGGCCATGGACCTGACCCAGTTAGTTCAAGGCCCAACTCACATAGGGGGACACACTCTGGACCTGATTTTCATCTCTGGTCAGTGGTTGAATGATCTTGGTAGAGGGGACCTAGACATCAAACCGTTGTCGTGGACAGATCATTCGCTCCTTCACTTAGACTTTCCTACCGCTTTCCCCCGCTGCAGGAAGACGGAACCTATGAAATGGTTCCGTCCCAGGCGCCTGATGGACCCCGAAAGGTTCCTGATGGAGCTTGTGCCGTTTCCTGAGACCCTGGCACATGACTCGACTGAAGAGCTGAAGAGTGTGGCCGCCGGAGCTTTGGACCGCGTCGTGCCTTTGGGGCCTCTGACCCGATGCCGATCTCAATTGGATCCTTGGTTCTCTGAGGAACTGAGAGAGATGAAGCATCGGAAAAGACGTCTAGAGGGCATTTGGAGGACTAGTCAATCCGATTCCGACCGGACACAGGTGAGGTCTTATATCAAGACCTACCTAGTGGCGATAAAAGCGGCGAAATCTAACCATTTTTCCGCTCTTATCGCATCTGCAGAGAACCGCCCAGCCGCCCTGTTTAGGGTGACCCACTCCTTTCTTCAGGGGGGAGTGCGGGAAGATCCCTTGCAGGGCCGCACTGAGGATTTTGTGCAATTCCTTCATGATAAAGTCGCTCAGATTCGGGATGGCTTGGACTCCGATTGGATGAGTCCGGGGGAGGAGACCAGGGCAGGTCTTGAGAATATTATCTGGGAGGAGTTTGATCCTGTGGCTCCCGAGGATGTGGACAGGGTTCTGGGTAGGATTAGTGCGCCACATGTTTATTGGACCCGTGTCCCTCCTGGTTGGTACTGGCCTCCCGGGAGGTTACACGAGGCTGGCTCCAGGGGATTATAACTGCTTCTCTGAGTGAGGGTGCCTTTCCCACCGCCTCTAAAGAGGCAGTGGTGAGATCCCTCCTCAAGAAGCCTTCCCTGGACCCGGCTGAATTAGCTAACTACCGTCCGGTCTCCAACCTTCGTTTTGTGGCGAAGGTTGTTGAGAGTGTGGTGGCACGACAACTGCCCGGGCACCTGGATGAAGCTATCTATCTAGACCCATGCCAGTCAGGCTTCAGACGGGGGCACCGCACAGAAACGGCATTGGTCGCGTTGGTGGATGATCTCTGGAGGGCTCGGGACAGGGGTTGCTCCTCTGTCCTAGTCCTATTAGATCTCTCAGCGGCTTTTGATACCATCGACCATGGTATCATGCTGCAGTGGTTGAGAGGGTTAGGAATAGGGGGCACTGTTCTGCGGTGGTTCTCCTCCTTCCTCTCCAACCGCTCGCAGTTCGTGTTGGCATGGGGGCAGAGGTCGACCTCGAGGCGTCTCGCATGGGGAGTGCCACAAGGGTCGGTCCTCTCGCCCCTTCTGTTCAACATTTATGTGAAGCTGCTGGGTGAGATCATCCATGGTTTTGGGGTGAAGTGTCATCTGTACGCTGACGACACTCAGCTGTACATCTCTACCCCAGACCACCCCAACGATGCCCTTGATGTGATGTCTCGCTGCCTGGAGGCCGTGCGGGTCTGGATGGGGAGGAACAGGCTCAGACTCAACCCATCCAAGACCGAGTGGCTGTGGCTGCCGGTGTCCCAATATAGTCAGCAGGTGCCATCGCTGACTATTGGGGGTGAATCTTTGCCCCCCACAGAGAGGGCTCGCAATCTGGGTGTCCTCCTGGATGCACGGCTGTCTTTAGTAAATGGGGAGGGGGAGCTAGGAAGTTGCTAGAGGGTGAAGCATGCTGGAGGAGAAACGAAAGGAGAAACAAAAGTGAATCTTAGCTGCAGTCCTGTGCCTTTGAAGCTGCTATCGAGTTAACGGTCCTGACATTCCAGATTGATGGCACTGACAGATGTGTGATTCCACCTGACCTCTGGAGGACCTTTGGATTGGATGATTTACACTGGACAGTTGGGAGGGGATGCTTTCTATATGTAATTTTCATGTCTATTGCCTCAGATCTTGCTTTCCTTGGCTGCATTCAGTTCAATTTCAGTAAAAGTACCTTTATCTATGAAAATGGAGTCGGGGTCATTTTTTCTTGAAATCTGAAAGGAGGCATGCCTGACACTTAGGTTGATGATGCTTAATTCTAATACTGCCTGTCTTCTAATGTTAAGGAAGAAATCTGTAACCGTGAACCCTGCCTAATGTTAAGAATAGGACCTGTTTGTAATTTACTTTTCTTTTAGATCTCCATGTATTAATCCCAAATTGGAAGTGATTTTAAAAATGCTCATGCGATAGTGAAATTTCATTTGCCCTAGAAATATCAACTTTGGGGTGATATTTGAGACAAAGGGTCTGGAAATAGATAATTGGCCAACTGTATCATTGGATCAATATGGAATAAATTATGGGGATAGACTTTTTTTTTCTTTCTATTTGCCCTTCAGTATTCATGTAAGACACCGAGAACATTTATATTTTGAAGTGTCTTTATTTACTAAATAAACAGCAGGCAGTGTGATGTCCCCCTTGGACAACTTGCCAGATTCCTCCTCAGAAGTCAGCTCAAGGGAGGATGAGTTCATTCCTGGCAGGTCAGGAACTGGGTTCATCAATGGCTCTGAAAACTTGGCCAAAAGAGTTGTAGACTTTCCCCAGTTTCAGCTGAGGAGAGTTTTCCAAAAACGACTCTAAAATCACCTCTTTGCTGTATATTCCAAAAGATTACAAAAAATAAAGATTTAACAAAGTGGAAAAGATGTGGTGTTCTTTCTTTTTAAATGGACTGAAGAGGTTCCCACCAACTGACCAGTAAAGTTGTTTCAAACATTTGTCTGTTTATTTATTCAGTCAGTCAGTCATATACAATAATAAAATCTCGTTTCTTATCTTGTCCTTCCCTAGTTTCATGACAATTTAAATTATTAATTAATTCATTTTACACTTTAATAATTATCTTAAATTAGTTTTACATCATTTGTATTTTTATTTCTTTTGCTTTTAAATAACCTTAACTGTCAAAAAAAGCATACAAACACAATAATAACTGATACAAATAATTAAGTCTTATGAACCTAAGAAACTACTTCATGATCAGATACCGACTTTTATCATTAAATGTTCCTTAGTATTTAGATCTGGTCTCAGGATGATAATGTAGCACTTGGGGAAGAAGATGCAGCCCAGCAGGCCAGCACCAGAAGCCAAGATGGAGAAAACCTGCACGGCCACCATGGATTTCCCTTTGGTGCTCAAGTAGGTGGGCAGGAAGGAGATCCAGACGCTGCAGAAGACTAGCATGCTGAAGGTGATCAGTTTGGCTTCGTTGAAGGCCCCAGGCAGGTTCCTGGCCAGGAAAGCCACTGTGAAGCAAACGGCAGCAAGGAAACCCATGTAGCAGAGAACCACATAAAACATGGTCACAGAGCCTTCATTGCACTGAAGGATGATCACTCCTGATTGGGAGTGCAGGTCAAAATCAGGAAATGGAGGGGAAACTCCCAGCCAGATTCCACAAATGACAATTTTTCCAGCAGAACCAGAAAGGATGATGGAGTTGGCCAAGCTCTTCCCCAACCATCTCCTCACCCTGTTCCCTGGTTTCGTGGCCAGGAAGGCCAGCACTACCATGATTGTTTTGGCTAACACACAAGACACAGCTACTGAGAAGATGATGCTGAACATTGTTTGTCGGAGAAGGCAGGTGGCTTTCCTTGGTCGGCCAATGAAGAAAAAGGAGGACAAGAAGCAAAGCAAGAGGGAAACCAGGAGGATGTAGGACAGGTCACGGTTGTTAGCTTTGACAATGGGAGTTTCTAGGTATTTAAGGAATATGACTAAAACAAGGCCTGTTGTTAGAAACAAGAGTACAGCAAAAGAGACCAGGATGATGGCCAGAAGTTCTTCATAGGACAGGAAGGTTATTCTTTTGGGGATACATTGGATTCTGTCATCAGTGGGATATTTGTCATCTGGGCACCTGGTGCATATTTCAGTATCTGAGAAAACAGTAAGTAATATTATTTTTTTAGTCTCTCCTTTCACATTCCAAGAAAGACATTCTTTGGATGACAGTTGATACCGAGAGACAGGAAAGCCATAGTTCCTGTGGTGTCACTCACCTTCCTGTGTGGAGATGGTCCCCTCCGGACAAGGAATACAATCGTAGCAGCAAATTGGTTCTTCTTTCCGAGCCCGTTTTACAAATCCAGGGTGACAACTGTCCACACATTTGGACTGAGGCAGAGACTAAGAAGAAAAACAACATTCATTCTAAAATATCTGCCAAATGTTTATTTATTAGATTGATTTACTAAAATAAAAAGAAACTGTGCTTAAGAAAGAAACTTCTGAGCAGTAGATCAAGAAAAGGTTTCTCCTGGACTAAGTAAAATATTGCAAAGCCTCTCCCCTTTGAAAATCACCCAAATCTTTGTTCCAGTTAAGATATGAAGACAAAATTCTTCATCAACTAGGGCTGTCAACCTCAAATGAGGTATTATTGAGTTATATCTCTACATTTGTATTTTCAATTCGTACAGCTGCCATGCTGGTGAAATAAGACTAACAATTCCTGCCTAGTTTCTAGAACTATAGTGAGGATGAATTGGGATGAAATCATGAGAAAATGTCACTTAAAAAGGGTGAGCCAGGCATGTTTTTGTGCAGCACATGGGACATGAGTATGAACCCTGTGTGGGAAAGAGATATTTCTAAGGCCAAGTGAGCAGGGATGGGTTGTAAAAATTTTTACTACCGGTTCTGTGGGCGCAGCTTATTTTGTGGGCATGGCTTGATGGTCATGTGACACTGGGTGTGGTTTGATGGTCATGTGACTAGGTGGGTATGGCCAACTCAATGTCACTCACGTCAAGCGGTGCCTCGCCTGGCCCCTTCCCTCCCAGCCATTCCTTATCACACCCAGCCTCAACGTATCTATAGTTCTGTAAAAATGTTGTTCACCTTTTTTCAACTTTATTATCTGCATACTATAGATGTACTTTCATGGGCCACTGAAAGGAGGAAATGGCTCCCATGCTTTGCCCAAGAGTGTGAGAGGCAACAGGCTTTTAAGGGGCTGCCAGAAAGAAGGGGGGGCAATGTATTTTCCAAAGCACCAGAAGGTAAAACAAGAAGCAATGGATGGAAACTGAACAAAGAGATAAGCAACCTAAAACTAAGGAGAAACTTCCTGGCAGTGAGAACCAATATAGGTGCAGAAATAGTTCAGTCATAATTTCACATATAAAATAGCCATTCGTGCATATTGTTCAAAACAGTCATTAGTATTATCTGTTGTTACAAAAGTTCTAATTTCTCTCTATACTACACCTAATACTAATAAATACCCTATCTCTCAACTACGTAAAGCCTATGCATGTTTACTTGGCAGTAAGGCTACTCCCTTTCAGTCGGATTTACTCCTAATAGATACACATGATTGCAGGCAGACAGCTAGCTCCGTTGTTTAATAGGCTGTAAGTAAAATTTCTACATTAACAAAATTTATACCTAAACAACAGAATATAGGAGCAAAAAAACATAGCAATTGTCTGAGCTATGCTTTTCTTCTTTAAATGGAAGTACTACCCATTTTAACCAGACATTAAGACTCGTTAGTTTGGAATACCTGCACTGAAACTTGACAGTAGTTGGTTTCCTTACAAACTAGCTCAACTTTGTTTCCTTTGCTTTCGTTACACACTGCCAGCTTTGGACCAACAGCTCCATTTTTAGGGAAAGAGAGTGGACTGGAGGGTGGCTTTGGAAATAAAAGGGCAGCAAGGGAAAAGGGAAAAGGCGCGCTCTGGATTCCAGACTCCGAGCCTTCCCTGAGCCGGGAAGCCTTCTTTGTTCTCATTCTCCCAATTCCTTCCTTTCCCACTCCCGGATCCTTCTTCCCCCTTCTTCCCCCACTCGCTTCCTTTTGCTTGAAACTCCTTTCAGGGTGGGAGGGAAAACCAAATAAAAACAGGAAGGAGGCAAGGACAGAAAATGGCGCATGGCTGCAAAACAGGAGGAGGGCATTTTTCAGCCGCTTTCTGGGACTGAAAAGTTGAGGGGACCCAATGAAGCAGCAACCGTCCAGGACTAAGATGACCTCCACTCCCACCCCAAACCATCCCACACTGCCTTCCTTTTCTCTCCCCACCTCCGCTCTTCTCTCTCCCGGGAAAATGGTGGCCAATCTTTCTTTTTAAAAAAGGCCCTGCTGCTGAGCAGAGAAAGAAGTAGCTGAGAAGGAAGTTGCTACGGAGTTAAAACAATGAAAAAATTGCCCTTCCCCTCTTCCTACCCTCCCTCTTTTTCTCCCCTCCAGTTTCTTTTAGCTTTGGCTCTGGTGCCGAAAGAGAAGAATTCTCTTTTGCTTGTGAAGTCCTCCTCCATTTTTTCCCACCCAGCTGGAGAAAGACAGGAGTAGCATTTTATTACAAATTGACCCTCATTATTACAAGTGTCAAGAAAGACTTGGGCGGAAGCAGTCAAGGTAATTTTTAGTCCTTCATTTTTCTAGTTTAAGGCATTATCTCATATCGGACAAGTCATAGAGGTTCCATTTTGATTGAACACCCTGGATGACCTTCCTAGCAGCAGGAGGCCTATCCCAGTGGGGTGAAACAAAGGCATGTATAACTGTGGTCAGATATGAGCTATTAAAAAATATCTGAGCCTGCTCTTTCAGGGGATCCTAACACCAACCAAGGTGGACAATCTTTTTTTTTTTTTTAAAGGCCCTGCTGCTGAGCAGAGAAAGAAGTAGCTGAGAAGGAAGTTGCTATGGAGTTAAAACAACGAAAAAATGGCCTTCCCCTGTTCCTACCCTCCCTCTTTTTCTCCCCTCCAGTTTCTTTTAGCTTTGGCTCTGGTGCCGAAAGAGACAATTCTCTTTGGTTTGTGAAGTCCTCCTCCATTTTTTCTCACACAGCTGGAGAAAGACAGGAGAGGGCTGCTGCTGCTCCTATCAGTCCCAGCACAACAGCTGCACGCAACACTGGCGGCTTCAGGAGGCACTGGCCAGCAGGGAGATGGGAGCCAGCCCAACAACCTTTGTAGCCATACAGCTGCAAAGCTTGCAGAGCTGCCCCCCATCCCCCACCCCACCTGCTATCCCAAATTGCGCCCCACTGTGAGACGTGCATTTTACCAGAGAGTGACAGCTCCAGGTCATCTCTCAGCCGTTGTGTGCAGGGAAACACTTTTCCACAGTAAAGAAAAACTTCTTGTGACTGCAAGGCAATTAACTTCTCACACTCAAAAGAAATTTTTCTTTACTTTGCAAGGTTTTTCCCTGCACACAATGGCTGAGAGACAACCCGGAGCTGCCAGTCTGCGCTCTGCCAGGCGAGCAGCAGAGCAAGGGATCTGCCAGCTTCCTGTAATCTGCAGTTTACTTGAGAGCACCATGTTCACGAGTAAACTTGCTCACAAGTAAACTACAGAATAGAGGCAGCCGGCAGATGGCTGGCTTACTCAATCTGCTGCTCGCAGTCAGCAGCTCGCAGGCAGTGAAAGAATCTACCACCTCCTGCCTCTGTGAATCGAAGAGGCCGAGAAGCAGCGGGAAGAGCACAGGACGGGAGGTGCAGGAAGTGGCTGCCAGCAATGCCCTCAAATGAACATGTTGTGGGTGAGGTGGCTCGACCCTCCCCCTTAGGAGCCTCAGTTTACTAGTGAGCACCATTAGTCTTTCTCCCTTACTCTCCCGGCCAATATTGCTTATGAGTAAACTTCAGCTAGGATCTCCCACATGCTTCCCTCACAGGCCAGACCGGCTGGGGGAAACACACCGGAAGAACTCCAGTGCCACGATCTCCCACCTGCTCCCCTCCCTCCCCATGCTCATCAGTCCACCACCTACTACTGATATCACCCCTCCACCAGCTCTCCCTCCCCTGCCCACCCACTGGCCAATGCCCTTCGGCCTTACCTTTGCCAGCAGCGGTGAGCAGAAGTACGTGGCTAGATTCTGCAAGTAGTGGTTGGGTAAAGCAGGTGGGCAGGCAGGGCGAGTGAGCATCGGGTGGGCGGGGTGAGCAAGCAGGGACCAGTTCGGGGGTGTGGCCAGACAGAGGTAACTACACCAGCCACACCAAATTTCTACTAACAGTTCTCCCAAACCAGTACAAACTAATAGCAACCAACCTCTGCAAGTGAGGGATTCAAAACAAGGTCCTTTCCATTGAAGAATTACAGTTTTGTTGTAAGTCGCTACTTGTTTCCAACTCTTTCATTCCCCAAGAACCATTCCAGGACCTCCTGTCCTCCACTTTCTCCCAAAATTAAAACTACAATTAGATGACATGGAAAGACAGACCCACATTTATTTATTCCTCAAATTTGGAGAAATCTTTGTTTCAATGGAAGACTTAAAGTAGCTGACAAGCAAGATAAACAAATGCATTCAAGGGTTTTTAGATGGATTACAAGCTAAAGAACAAATCTAAGTAGCATTTCTTTACAAATTGAACCACATTGTCTTATTATTTCAAGATTCAAGAAAGTTTTTTGGGGGGAGTCAAAGTCATTTTCAGTCCATCATTTTTCTAGTTTAACACATTATCTCATATCGGACAAGTCATGGTGGTTTCATATTGATTGAACACCTTGGATGATCTTCCTATCTGCAGGAGGCCTATCCCAGTGGGGTGAAACAAAAGCATGAATAACTCTGGTCAGATATAGACTCTTTAAAAATATCTGAGCCTGCTCTTTCAGGGACTGAACACCAACCATACAGACAGAGAAAAATTGCCAATATTTTCAACCACCTTGTTGAGCAACTTTAGCCGTGAAAGAGCATCTTGGTTGATAATAAGCCTCTGTCTTTCAAAACTCCCCAGTTGCTCTTTGATGGGATCCTCATTGGGGAAAAGCAACCAACTTATGATATTCAGATCTCCTGCTACATTTCCACTTTGGTCCAAGTACAGTTTCTCCCAGGAAAAATTGCAAAACTCATTCTTCTCCAGAAAGGGATGGAACTAGAATTGAAACATCCAGGAATTTTGAAAGTAACTTGAAACATCCTAAAAGGAGGAGCCATTTTAAAGCTGAGCTAGTGAATGAGAGATGTTCAGTCCCCACTTCACTATTTGCCTAAATAGTAATAACACTTAAACTAATATACCACTTCACAGTGCTTTTACAGCCCTCTCTAAGTGGTTTATTGAATCAGCAACAATCTGGGTACCCATTTTACCAACATGGAAAGGATGGAAGGCTGAGTCAACCTTGAGCTGGTCAGGATTGGTTCCCCTACATCAGCATTGGATTTTTTTTCTAAATAGGAAGTAGGTATGATGGCTCCTTGTCAGGACCCCATACCTGCCATGGCTCTAGCCTTGGAGCCCCCAATCTCTCTTTCTTCTCTGTTTTTCTCCTCCTAGATATTGAGGAATATGCAACATTCAAGACATGGACCAGAGTCTTAACAACACTATAAAAACGTTGGTCATTTTGTATCTGAATTGAATTCTTTTTCTCTTGCATGTCCAGTGGTGCTATCTGGGTGCATCGTCTCCGGCCCTTGACCGAAAGGACATGCTTTGAAAAAGAACAGTGAAAAGACTGGTCTTCAAATTTGGAATCCTTAAATAGATAGGGTTGAAAGGTATCATCATTTCGCCATTTTCTTTCCTGAAAAGCAAAGTTCCAAATGCTATGAATATATTTGGAAAGTGGATGCCTTATCATTGACACTTTCTCCACAATTGTTGTGATCCAAACTTTCCCTTCAATGGGTCCTGACAAACCTTCAATTGTTAGATGGATGTGGAGAATTCTATCCACAAGGGAAGCAAATTCTATGAAGTGAACAAAGACATTGACTTTTCTCCACTTAGAGATGGCATTTCTGAGAGGTTCTGTATGTCTAGGCATTGAGATAACCACACAAATTCCATGTCTGACAAGCATAGGAGTGAAAGTTCTCATGAAATTCTCTCCCTCCTCTGTGTCTGGTGCAAAGAGACCAATCAAAGTCCATCTGAAATGGAGGAGGAGTTGGACAATTCCTGGATACTGGATCCCATTTTGGGGGAGCAACAGATGGAAAAAAGGAATTTGACTTTTATCACACAGAGCCTCTGAAACAATTCCATAACTGATCTGAAGAAGCAATGAAGAATGGTGTATTATGGTTAGATCAGATCAAATCCATAATGTAAGCTTTTAACACATCCAATGTGCTTCTCACAAACATATTAGAATAGTCCAGCAGTCACCAATTGGACCACTGGTGGTCTGCGAGAAAATTTTGGTGGTCTGCAGAAAAATTATTTGCATTTTTATATTGCACTAAATACTATTTATCTTTTTTTAAAAAAATTCATATTAGTGGTCCACGGGATTTAAAATTATGAATTTGGTGGTCCCTGAGTTCCAAAAGATTGGTGACCCCTGGAATTGTCTATTGTTCTTAACCCTTGAGCCATATCAACATAAAGAAAACAAAATGCAGAATATTAACAAGATGGAATATAATCATTTGTCTAAACTGAGGTCTAAGATACTGTTCTTTCTCTTTTCTAATAAAATTCACATTCAGATAATAGACGTGCTATGTCTTCTATCTCTAGAGCACTGCAAATGCAACTCAGCTCATTTTAGAGATTTGCTTAAATGTTCCCTATTTAACATTGTGTCCAGCTGCTCAAGTCTTGCTTGAGTAAATATTTATGCCTCCTCCCCACTCTGGATCCCAATCCCTAGCCATGACAATGGCCATGAAAAAAGCAGCTCATGAATTCCATCGAAAAGATATGATTGAATCTATTACCCACTCGCCAACAACCTGCTCACTTTGCCAGATAAACCAAAAAAAACAAACCTGTGGGACTTTGTAGGCACCTACTAAAGTTGATATCTGAATGGAGATGTCATCAAGAGATCCATCAAGAACAGCCATCAGGTTGTCCTTCCTTCCACAGCTGTAGTTGGGAACATTGACTTCTCCAGTTGAGAGCATGTCCAGCAAGGCATCTGAAGTGCCAAGGGTGTTGAAATAATTGTCATGGATGTTGTAGCCAAGTGTGAGATTGTACAAAAGCTGAGATTTCCTATTGACTTGTTGAATGGCAAAAATGAAGCTTAGGAGTCTTGCTGGATCAGTGAATGAACTACTGTTAAAAAATGCTCATGATAACATCATCTCTAACAACAACAACAAAATATATTTTCATTTGTTCCTCTTTCTCTCCACAAGCCCATTCAGTCTTAAGCCAAAAGTGTCCAAAACAAGAATAAAATTATAGTCACCCATCACCATTTAATTGTTATGAGTATTAAGAACGTGGGATGGAGATTTAATATTTAAAATATATCATTATTTGTAATGTAATTTGTAATTACATTATTTGTAATCATTTTTAATTTGTGCAAGATTCAAAATTATTCAATCATTAACATAGAATCATCAGCAAAGAGGACTTATAAATGATCCAGAAAAGCAATTCTAAAAACAAGCCATCCTCTATCCCATACCAGGGTCAGGCATTGAATATCAATGAATGGTTATAAAAATTGGGAAATGGGTTGGGCAAAGGTAACTACAAATCTTTCAATAAGCTAATTATGATTAACTCAGGATTGTACAAGAGGGGAAAATAATTTGGACTTTGGGGAGTGGTTTTGCCCCGAATTTGTATTTGGGTCTCTTAAAAGAAGACATAGGAGGATAGATATGGAAATCTAAATGATTCAAGAAATTAAACAGGTCCTGCAATATAGGAATAACTGAAAGAAACGAAGAAGAGTGTTAGGACTGAAAATGGAAGGAATGCACCTCCATCACACTGAATGACTTACGAGGAAGCTTGAGTATAAGGAGCTGTGTTGAAAGACAGCATTATATGGGGTATTATTGTGGCAAAGGAGACTATACTAAGGAGGTGGTCTCCTGGCCTGTAATAACTCCGTAGTTTTCTTCCTTCATGTTCCTCCAAACTCAGCAGGCACTTCATTCTCAGCTTCCCAGAGACTGGCTGGGACATCAGCAGCAGCAGAAGCAGAAGGAGGAAGTCCATAATTCATGGGGCTGAATCAATCCCGTTCCTGTTTCTAAGGAAGAACAAGAGCATTCGAAGAATTCAAAGCACTGTCACAAGATGAAAATGAGAGTAACTTTCTTGATTGAGAGAGAGATAAACAGAATTGCACCTAGAAAGGAGAAAAAGGAAAGTACATTCAAGAAGCACAGTCTCTGAATGTCCCAAAATTTGTGCCACATGGAGTTTGATCTGAGACATTTATCCTTTTCTCATGTAAGATTCCTTTCAAGTTGCTTCAGTCTGATGTTTACGTCAAAGGCAATCACTGGAGGAATATCATGAGAGATCTCAGAAACCAGGATTTTAATAATTATTGTAAGAAGACATCTCCTCTGGGGATCCTGAACTACCTCTGGGCCTCCATGTGCAGTGGAGAAACTGGAGAAAAGTATAGTGAAAAATCATGTAGTCACTGGTCTGATTCACAAATTGGAAGTGATTTTAAAATTGCTCAGGAAATAGTGAAATTTCATTTGCCTTAGAGATATCAACTTTGGGGTGATCTTTGAGACCTGTTGGATCTTCCACTTGGTGCAGAGTTTGTCTCCCAGTTAATGTCAGGGTAGTTAAAATCTCCCATTGCTATTGTGATGTGCTTCCTACATACCTTAGTTAGCTGACTATCAAAAAGTTCATCTACTTCCTCTGATTGGTTGGGTGGCCTATAGTATAGACCTATGGCAAGGTCATTTCCCCCCGCCCTTTAATATTGACCCAAATGCATTCAAGATAATTTTCATCATTGTTGTGCTCTATTTCTGTAGACATGTAGTTATTTCTTATATATAGTGCAACTCCACCTCCTCTTTAATTTGGTCTATTTCTTTTAAATAGTTTGTATCCCTCTAGCTGTATGTTCCATTTGTGGGTTTCATCCCACCAAGTTTCTGTAATGGCAACAAAATCTTTTCTGCCCTCATTTACTTGAATTTCTAATTCACCCTGTTTATTCCTCATACTCTGTGCATTGGTGTATAGACATTTGAGTCCATTTTGATTGACCCTGTGTCTACTGTCTACATAACCTGTGTCGTGCCTGACTGCCCCTACTTTCTTGCCACCTCTTTGATTAATGCACATGGTATGGCACTCGCTATTAAATGCTTGGTTATCACCAGGGGTGATAATCTTACTTGCAGAGACATCTATGTTACATGTACTGATAGCCCTATTAATTTTGGATTGCTGGTTTCTCTATTTATTTAATTGGTTTCTACTAATATGTTGAATTGTATTATTTGGAATAGCTGATAAAAGAACCATTGGTGATTAGAATAAGAGAATTTAAGGAAATAATTGGGGATTGTACAATATTATATGGATATAAATTTAGGGGTTCAAATTTTAAGGAAAGAAAAGAAAATTTGAACTATAATAGGATGAGAAGTTATGATGAAGGGTAATAATGGTTTCTTAAAATTAGAGAGAATAAATGCTATGAGCAAAATTGAACATATAAAATTGTGTTAAAGATGAACAAAAATCTGTCCAAATTTAAGACCGGGAAAATATTCTGTTCAGAAAAGATATATTGTATGTTTGTTTGTGTGTTTAAAAAATAAAAAAACTTTACCAAAAGAAAAAGCGGTCAGTTCAAGGGAGGATGAGCTCATTCCTGGCACGTCAAGAACTGGGTTCATTAATGGCTCTCAACACCTGGCCAAAAGAGTTTTAGACTTTCCCCAGTTTCAGCTGGGAAACGTTTTCCAAAAACGACTCTAAAATCACCTCTTTGTGGTATATTACAAAACATTACAAAAAATAAAGATTTTACAAAGTTTGAAAGATGTCGTGTTCTTTCTTTTTAAATGGACTGAAGAGGATCCCACCCACTGACTGGTAAACTTGCTTCAAACATTTGTTTGTTTGCTTGTTTGTTTGTTTGTTTGTTTGTTTGCTTGTTTGTTTGTTTGTTTGTTTGTTCGTTCCTTCATTCATTCAGCTTATTTGCCACCCATCTTGTTTTGAAACAACTCGGGGAACCTTATACCATTAAAATCATAAAAGAAAAATAAAATAATTAAAATGGAAACTACAATCAAAATAGAATTATAGTTAAAAAATAGTGAGGGAAGGACCTGGATATGTGGGGGGTGGGATGGCCTCTTAGTTCATCAACCATCTCCATTGTGATGCAGCATCATTGGGATCTGAAGTTATCTACAGAATCAGGTTGTCACGTGTTTCCAAGGATCCAACCCAATAACTCCAACGCAGGATAAGATTAATTCAAAGGATCTTTATTTACATCATATTTACTCTTACAGGTGAACATCTGGAGTGCTGGCTGGCCTCCTGGACAATACCTTATATACCTGGGAGGCGGAGCCAAGGTAAGGAGGGGTCAAGGGAAGGGTTTGGTGGGTGGATGAGGTTAACCCCTGCCCTGCCATGGGGGATTAGTGTTAGGCATTTATATGTAACAAACCCCCCTCTAAATGCCTAACAGCTGGAGGTGTGTGTGTATGCTGCACGTGCACACTTAACTTCGAGGTAAGGTAAGCGTGCTGTTTGTTCTGTAGTGGTTTGGTTAGTATGTCCGCAATTTGCTCGACAGTCTCACAATGTACGGCCTTGATGAATCCAATGCTTGACAGTTGCCTAACATGTTTATGTTTGATATCTATATGTCTTGATCTTTGAACTACGGCATCTGCCATGGATATGTCTATAGCCGCTTTATTGTCTTCATGTATAATTATTGGGTAAGCTGGCTCAGTCCAGATGTTGGAAAGCAGGTCATCGAACCACGTTAGATTGTTGGCTACTTTTGACAGGCAGATGTACTCTGCTTCTGCTGTGGAGGTGGCTACCAGATTTTGCTTTCCGGTGTACCAATGTACCGGGCAGTTGTTGATGAAAATTATGTAGCCGGAAGTACTTTTCCTGCTCTTCATGTCCCCTGCCAAGTCGGCATCCACATAACAGGTTAAGATGGGTTCTCTGGAGTTTGCTGGTTCTAAACATAGGGAAGCATCTAAGCTGTATTTTAGGTACCTGAGTATTCGTTTTGCGCCCTCCCAGTGATATGTTGTTGGTTAGCTGACGTGCCTAGACAGGAGGTTGACCGCTAGGATGATGTCTGGTCTGGTCCAGTTGGCTATGTACAATAGGGATCCAATGACAGATCTATATAGTGTGTTGTCCTTGAATGGTTTGCCCTTATCGTACATGTGTTTTAGGAAGTCGGCCTGCATGGCTGTCTCACACGGTTTGGCCTCCTTCATGTTGCATTTGTGTAAGAGTTCCAATATCTTTTCTTTCTGGGAGATTCTGAATCCACTCTGTGTTCTGTTGATTTGTACCCCTAGGTACTTGTTCACCTTCCCCAATGTCTTAAGTGTGAAGTGTTTCCCTAATCTCTCTGCAAATTCATCGCATTTATGTTTGTGTTGGCCAAAGTATAATATATCGTCCATGTAAATGAGAACGTACTCAATAGACGTGCCTTCTTTCTTGAGGAAGAAGCAGAGATCAGCAGAAGTGGCCGTGAAGCCCATGTCCTTGAGAATTTTTGCTAAGCATTCATACCACCTCTTTCCAGACTGCTTCAAGCCATACAAACTTTTGTTCAACAACCAAGTATCTCCCTTTTGTATGTTTTTTCCCGGGGGGTGCTTTAACAAAAATTTCTTTATCTAGTTCAGCGTGGAGATAGGCGGTCTGCACGTCAAATTGGTATACTTCGAGGCCAAGGAGGGATGCTATTACCAGAGCACTCTTGACACTTTCGGCCCTGACTGTGGGTGAGTATGTGTCTGTATAGTCATCGGGATATTTCTGAGCAAACCCCTGTGCTACTAGTCTGGCTTTATATAGAGTCTGGTTGTCCTCAAGTTCTTTGATCTTAAAGACCCACTTTGTCCCAATGGTGCTTTGTCAGCTGGTGCCTTAGAGGGAGTGTATACATTTAATTCCCTCAGGCTGGTCATCTCTTTATCCATGGCTTGTTCCCACCTCACACTTTCTTCCGGTGGCAGCCTGAGGACCTCTTTGTATGAGTTGGGTGTTGTTTTGCCTGTGTGTATTGATAAGATGTAGTCCTCGAGTCTTTTGGGGGTCTTATTTCTGTTGGATCTAATGGGTCTGTTGGGTTGTGTCTCTGTGTCATGCATGTATCTAGTCTCCCTTTTTGTGAGTGTATCTATTTTTATGATGGGATGGTCCTCCTTCCACTCTTTGGTAGCTACCCCCTGGTGTCTAGATTTGCGCTTCTCATGTGTTTTGGTGTCTAATGTGTCTTGCTTGTCCTCATCCCTTGCACTGTCTGTGTTTTCCTGTCTGTGGAGTACTTCATTGAGGTGTATTTTGGACCAATTGGTATTTTCATGAAACACCGCTGTCCTGGATATGATAAACTTATTGTCTTTGTCGATGAATCAATATCCTTTGTCCCAGTTTCATACCCCATGAACCTTAACCTTTTCGAGACCTTGTCGCCCTTGCGTCTCAGTTTTTTTGGGATATGCACATCTGCCGTGACCCCAAATATATGTAGATGTGCTATTTGGGGTTTTTTGTTGTACATTGTCTCATAAGGGGTCTTATCTACTACACTGGACCATAGCCTGTTCAGGGTATAGTTAGAGTATGTGAGTACCTCAGCCCAGAAGGATTGTCCTAGCCCTGCGTCTCTAGCACGCACCTGGTCATGGTTTGTAATATGCCATTTTTTTCATTCTACTACTCCATTCTGGAATGCGGAGAATGGCGAAGATGTGAAATGCAATACTCCGGATTCATTCTCGTCCAGCAGTCGTTGAAGAAGGAGCTTCTGTTCGTGGCTCTTGGGTGAAGGTTCCAATCGGCGGGATGGCTCCATGGCTCGCCTTGAGTGGTCTCGGTCGGTCGTGGTCCAGTCGGGAAGTCATCTGGGTTGCCGGATTGCCCCTTGGGGGGTCAAGAGGTTTGGAGGTCCCGCGGTGATCGTTTGGGTGTCCGGATGGCTCGACTCGACGTGGAAGCCGTGGACTGGGTTCGGGCGAAAGCTCTCGCTGGCTGGATGTTCCAGATGCCTTGGAGCAGGTCATCAGATTGGTAAGCGTTGGGCGATTCCCCTGGGATTCGGTGAGGGCCTTGGATGTGGTGAGTAGGGGTCCCCGGTGGGTGGCTGTGGACGCGGCGCCCAGTTTGCGGTGGCTATGCGGTCCGGGTAGGTTTCCCTTGCGGCCCTTAGTGTGCTGGTTGCCCCTTCTGGTCTCTCCGGTGTGTTCGGGTACGGGCCCGGTAGGCTTATTTTGGTGCCAAAGGCCGTGGTTAGTATCCGCATGGCCTTGTCTATCTCTAGCTTGGTAGGTGAGCTAGCTTGGTCATCTCCCCATTCATTTTGGTCGTTGTTGGGGTTTTCTTCGGCGGTTTGCGAGTAGGCCTTGGTTCCTGCAAAGAAATTCAAATCCCGGGTCCCATTGGTTGTTGGTCGGCCATCTTGGGTGATGTCATTACCCAAGATGGCTGCCATGAGGAAGGTGAGCATTCGGCCTCGGTTTCTTTGGTGGGGAAACATTCAGTACATGTTTTTCCTACCATGTTGTCTTCTTCGTGGCTAGGCTCAGCTCCCTCTTCCTCTGTCGCTGCTCCGCAGTCCTTGATCAGGGCTCGGAGTTCCGCGATGAGTTCCAGGTTGGTCAGGGCTGCCTCAACGAGGTCTAGCAACTTGATTTTCAAATTGCTTCTCTTTTTCGTATTGGTTGCGGGGTCGTCATCTCTTTCGGGTTTTGCTGGGGTCCCTGGGCTGGAGCTCTGCTCGCTCTCATCCACCGTCTCTCTTGGCATGGTCCCTGTGGTAGATGCCTGCACCGCCATTCTCTTTGTGTATGCTCGGATGTTAGGTCTCCCCTACTTCTCAGGCAGTTTGGGGGTTTATTTATTTATTATTATTTATTATTCGAATTTCTATACCGCCCTTCTCCTTTCGGACTCAGGGTGGTGAACAGCCAAAATAAAAACATTTATACATAAATACGATTAAAAATAGATTTAAAATAATTAAATTTGGCCCATAGTTTAAAATTTATCAATTTAAAATCCATATCAAAATTTAAAACCAACCATAAAATCATAAAATCAAGAGAGACCGGCTAACTGAAAGAGATGAGTTTTTAGGGCCCGACGAAAGGTCCGGAGGTCGGAGATCACTCGTATCTCTGGGGGTAGATTGTTCCAAAGGGTAGGTGCCACCACAGAGAAGGCTCTCCTCCTGGGGGTCGCCAGCCGGCATTGTCTAGCTGACGGCACCCTGAGGAGGCCCTCTCTGTGGGAGCGAACTGGCCGGTGGGAGGCTATTGGTGGCAGAAGGCGGTCCTGTAAGTACCCTGGCCCTAAGCCATGGAGCGCTTTAAAGGTGATCACCAACACCTTGAAGCGCACCTGGAAGTCCACCGGAAGCCAATGCAGCTCGCGCAGGAGAGGAGTCACATGGGAGCGCCCAGTCGCTCCCATAATCCCCCGCGCGGCCGCATTCTGCACCAGTTGGAGCCTCTGGGTGTACCCCAAGGGGAGCCCCATGTAGAGAGCGTTACAATAGTCCAGACGAGAAGTGACGAGTGCTTGAGTGACTGTGCGTAGGGAGTCCCGATCCAGAAAGGGGCGCAACTGGCGTATCAGGCAAACCTGATAAAAAGCCCCCCTGGCCATGGCCGTCATATGCCCTTCTAAGGACAGCCGTGCATCCAGGAGGACGCCCAAGTTGCGGGCCCTTTCCGTGGGGGCCAATGATTCACCCCCAATAACCAGCGATGGCGTCAGCTGGCTATACCGGGACGCCGGCAGCCACAGCCACTCGGTCTTGGAAGGGTTGAGTCCTTGGTTTAATTGGATTGTTAACCATCCTCTGCTACCAATCTGTTATGTGTTTCCAAGGATCCAACCCAATAACTCCAACGCAAGATAAGATTAATTCAAAGGATCTTTATTTACATCATATTTACTCTTACAGGTGAACATCTGGAGTGCTGGCTGGACTCCTGGACAATACCTTATATACCTGGGAGGCAGAGCCAAGGTAAGGAGAGGTCAAGGGAAGGGTTTGGTGGGTGGATGAGGTTAACCCCTGCCCTGCCATGGGGGATTAGTGTTAGGCATTTATATGTAACACAGGTCTTAAAGCTTAAGGAACAAAATATGGTATTTTATTTGATACCCATAATATCCAAAATTTGAGGTAAAGTTCTGTCCCCAGTGAAATGGAAGTTCCACACCTTGCAATGAAGGCCTGTCTACTCAACCTTTATTTTGTTTTATTTTGTTCAATTTCACCATCATTTGAGACTATAGTTGAAGTGTAGATATGTAGTAAGGTGATGTCCCAAAGGTGCTTTTTTCAAGAGGTAACTGGACTGTTTTAATTTTCTTTGAAGACATTTCACTACTCATCCAAGAAGCTTCTTCAGCTCTGACTGGAGGGTGGGGAATGGAAGGATTTATACTCCTTGCTGATAGCTGGTCATTTGCATCCTTTTAGAGAGTCATGAAAGTCACCTGGAGGTTTATCTGTGTCCTCGGGGTCACCTGAGTGGTGCAAATGGGGGTGGAGCCTTTTTGGAACTGCTGAGAGGACTGTGTTGAGGACTGGAGAAAGATGATGTCGTATCCCTCCCCCTCACCCCAATCTGGGAAGTCTTGTCTCCTCTGAAGATGCATTATGTTAATATAACTATTTCATTTCTTATCTTGTCCTTCACTAGTTTCATGACAATTTAAATCATTAAATAATTTATTTACACTTTGATGATTATCTTAAGTTAGTCTTATATTCTTTGTATGTTTATTTCTTTTGATTCTAAATAACCTTATTAACAACCTAAACAACCTAAATAACAAACATTCTTTGTTTGTTTCTTTGTTTGTTCGTTCATGCATTCATTCAGGTTATTTGCCATCCATCTTGTTTCAAAACAACTCTGGGAAACTTATACCATTAAAATCATAAAAGAAAAATTAAATAATTCAAATGGAAACTACAATCAAAATAGAATTATAGTTAAACAATAGGGAGGGAAGGAGCTGGATATGTAGGGGGCCCACCCACCCACCCCATTCCCCGGAGTCACATTTCTCCCGCAGCTGGCTGTAAGGGAAGGCAAGCGCCCGAAAGGTACCGGAGTCATTCACTCTCCTTCTTGAATGAGCCATTCTGGTCCATGCACTGGCTGTGCAAGTACACACCATTTATTTAATTCAGTGGCAGGTTGGATGTGTGCTTGCACAGCCGGCGTGGGGACCAGAGCGGCTCATTCAAGAAGGAGAGTGAGTGACTCCGGTACCTTTCGAGTGCTTGCCTTCTCTGACAGCCAGCTGCAGGAGAAAGGTGAGCAGTAGAAGTCAGGGAATGGTGCATTCCCCGACTCCGGGGAATGGGGCGGATTGGCGGAACCACAGGAGAAAGGTAAGGAAACACCGGCAGAATAGAAATTCAAAGTTTTCCTACCGGGTTCTGTGGGCATGGCTTTGTGGGAGGGGGTCTTCTGACTAAGTGGGCATGGCTATGAGTGACATCGAGTTGGCCACACCCACACAGTCACAGACACCCCCCCACCAAGCCACACCCACAGAACCAGTAGGGAAAAACTTTAGATTTCATCCCTGCCTTAATTGTCAAAACAAGCATACAAACGCAATAATAACTGCAATAAATAATTAAGTGTTATGAGCTTAAGAAACTACTTCATGATCAGATACTGACTTTTATCATTAAATGTTCCTTAGTATTTAGATCTGGTCTCAGGATGATAATGTAGCACTTGGGGAAGAAGATGCAGCCCAGCAGGCCAGCACCAGAAGCCAAGATGGAGAAAACCTGCACGGCCACCATGTATTTCCCTTTGGTGCTCAAGTAGGTGGGCAGGAAGGAGATCCAGACGCTGCAGAAGACCAGCATGCTGAAGGTGATCAGTTTGGCTTCGTTGAAGGCCCCAGGCAGGTTCCTGGCCAGGAAAGCCACTGTGAAGCAAATGGCAGCAAGGAAACCCATGTAGCAGAGAACCACATAAAACATGGTCACAGAGCCTTCATTGCACTGCAGGATGATCACTCCTGATTGGGAGTGCAGGTCAAAATCAGGAAACGGAGGAGAAACTCCCAGCCAGATTGCACAAATGACAATTTTTCCAGCAGAACCAGAAAGGATGATGGAGTTGGCCAAGCTCTTCCCCAACCATCTTCTCACCCTGTTCCCTGGTTTCGTGGCCAGGAAGGCCAGCACTACCATGATTGTTTTGGCTAACACACAAGACACAGCTACTGAGAAGATGATGCTGAACATTGTTTGTCGGAGAAGGCAGGTGGCTTTCCTTGGTCGGCCAATGAAGAAAAAGGAGGACAAGAAGCAAAGCAAGAGGGAAACCAGGAGGATGTAGGACAGGTCACGGTTGTTAGCTTTGACAATGGGAGTTTCTAGGTATTTAAGGAATATGACTAAAACAAGGCCTGTTGTTAGAAACAAGAGTACAGCAAAGGAGACCAGGATGATGCCCAGATGTTCTTCATAGGACAGGAAGGTTATTCTTTTGGGGATACATTGGATTCTGTCATCAGTTGGATATTTATCATCTGAGCACCTGGTGCATTTTTCAGTATCTGAGAAAACAGTAATATTATTTTTATAGTCTCTCCTTTCACATTCCAAGAAAGACCTTCTTTGGATGACAGGTCATACTGAGAGAGAGGAAAGCCAGAATTCCTCTCGTGTCACCCACCTTCCTGTGTGGAGATTGTCCCCTCCGGACAAGGAATACAATCATAGCAGCAAATTGGTTCTTCTTTCCGAGCCCGTTTTACAAATCCAGGGTGACACTTCTCCACACATTTGGACTGAGGCAGAGACTAAGCACAAAAACAAAATTCATTCCAAAATATCTGCCAAATCCGCCTTCTACCGCATAGCTCCCAATTACCGATCAGAACCCACAGAGTTGGTTTCCTCCAGGTCCCGTAAGCTAAACAATGCCGGCTGGCGGGCCCGTGGGAGAGGGCCTTCTCTGTGGCTGCCCCAGCTCTCTGGAACCAGTTACCTACTGAGATCCGGACCATCTCCACCCTATTGGCCTTCCGAAAAGTGGTGAAGACCTGGCTTTTCCGGCAGGCCTAGGCCGTTGATCTCGCTCTTGCGATCTGGTGAGATCCCTCCATGAATAGTGTGAATGGGTTTTAATTGTTTTTAATGTTTTAATTTTTAATGTTTTTATATGTGGTTTTTAAATGCATTGTAAGCCACCTTGAGACTTTGGAGAAAGGCAGCATACAAGTTGAACAAATAAATACATAATAAATAAATAAATATTTTTTTTATTTTTTAGATTGACTGATTAAAATGAAACTGTGCTTAAGAAAGACACCTCTGAGCAATAGATCAGGAAAACATAAAATATTGTAAAGTCCCTCCCCTTTGAAAATAATCCAAATCCTTGTTCCAGTTAAGATATAAAGAAAAAATCCCTCACAAACTAGGACTGTCAACCTCAAATGAGGTATTATTGAGTTATATCTGTACATTTATATTTTTAATTCACACATCTGCCATGCTGGTGAAATAAGACTAAACATTACTGCCTAGTTTCTAGAATTATAGTGAGGACGAGTAGAGATGAAATCATGAGAACATGTCACTCAAAAAGGTTAAGTCAGGCATCTTTTGCTGCAGCACATGGGACATGAGAATGAGCCCTGTGTGGGAAAGGGATATTTCTAAGGCCAAGTGAGGTATTCAAGACAAGGCCCTTTCCACTGAAGAATTACAGTTTTGTTGTTAATTGCTAGTTGTGTCCAACTCTTGGATAATTCTTTGTTTTAATGTAAGACAATCAAGATAAAAAATTGCATTCAAAGGGTTTTGAGATGGCTTACAAGCCAAAGACCAAATATAAGTAGAATTATATTACAAATTGACCCTCATTATTATTATATAATTATTATCAAGAAGGACTTGGGGGTGGGCAGTCAAGGCAAATTTAAGTCTTTCATTTTTCTAAATTAAGGCATTATCTCAAATTATACAAATCATTGTGGTTCTATTTTGATTAAACATCTTGGATCACCTTCCAAGCAGTAGGAGGCCTACCCCAGTGGGGTGAAACAAAAGCATGAATAACTGTGGTCAGATATGGGCTGTTAAAAATAATATCTGAGCCTGCTCTTTCAGGGGACACTAACACAAACCATATAGACCAAGAAAAGTTACCAATATTTTCAACCACCTTGTTCAGCAACTTTAGACGTGAAGGAGCATCTTGGTCGATAATAAGCCTCTGTCTTTCAAAACTCCCCAGTTGCTCTTTGATGGGATCCTCATTGGGGAAAATCAACCAACTTATGATATTCAGATCTGCTGCTACTTTTCCACTTTTGTCCAAGTACAGTTTCTCCCAGGAAAAATTGCAAAACTCATTCTTCTCCAGAAAGGGATGGAACTACAATTGAAACATCCAGGAGTTTTGAAAACAATTTGAGACACCCTAAAAGGAGGACTCATTTTAAAGCTGAGCTTGTGAATGAGAGATGTCCAGTCCACTCTTCACTATTTTTTTTTAAATTTGATTTATATGCCGCCCTTCTCCGGAGACTCAGGGCGGCTTACAGTGTGTTAAGCAATAGCCTTCATACTTTAGTATATTTATACAAAGTCAGCTTATTGCCCCCACAAACTGGGTCCTCAATTTACCTACCTTAGAAAGGATGGAAGGCTGAGTCAACCTTGAGCCTGGCAAGATTCGAACTTACTTTAATTGCAGACAGCTGGTGTTAAATTACAGTGCCTTGTCTTCAGAGCTATTCAGGCTCCTATTTGCCTGAATAGCAATAGCACTTAGATTTATATACTGCTTCACAGTGCTTTTACAGCCCTCTCTAAGTAGGTTATAGAATCAGTATATTGCCCCCAACAATCTAGGCACCCATTTTATCAACCTTGATAGAAAGGAAGGCTGAGTCAACCTTGAGGTGGTCAGGATCAAACTCCTGGTAGTGAGCAGTGAGTTATGGTTAGGGTTAGGGTTAGGGTCAGTGCAAAGACTGAGTATCCATCAGTCTGAAAGGCTTTAACTGGATTCTTGCAGTGAGGAGGGGTTAGGCGAAATGCTCCCAGGTTTAGCTACAATTTATGAATATAAAATTCTGTCATTCTAGTTACAAACCCATACAAATCTGGCTTCCCATTTTGCCAACCTTGGAAGGATGGAAGGCGGAGTCAACCTTGAGCTGGTCAGGATCAAACTCCTGGCAGAGAGCAGTGAGTTAGGGATAGGGTTAGGGTTAGCATTAGCATAAATGCCACGGCTAAATGCAAAGACCGAGTAGCCATCAGTCTGAAAAGTTTTAATTAGATTCCTGCAGTGAGCAGGGATTAGGCTAAATGCTTGCAGGCTTGCCTGAAATTTATGATATATAATTACAAACCCATAATTACAAACCCATATCTACAGGAATTTTATAATAGCAGTTTTTAATATCAAAATATAATTGTCACAGTGCCGGCTCTTTGGAACATAATCTTGTAAACTAAGCTTAAACTGGTCAGGATCGAACTCCTGGCATTGAGGAGTGTGTTAGCCAACAATATTTGGCTTGTAACCTCTGCACCACCATGGCTAAATGCAAAGACTGAGCAACCATATGTCTGAAATACTTTAATTGGATTCCTGCAGTCAGCAGGGATTAAGCTAAATGCTCCCAGGTTTAGCTGAAATTCATGAATATAAAATTCTATCATGCTAATTAAAACCCATAAGTACAGGAATTTATTTACAATGTATACATTTTAAATATTTTTATAATAGCAGTGTTTAATATCAAAATATAATTGTCACAGTGCCTGCTCTTTGAAACATAATCTTTTAAACTAACCTTAAGATGGTCAGGATCGAACTCCTGGCAGTGAGGAGTGAGTTAGCCAGTAATATTTGCCTTGTAACCTCTGCACCACCATGGCTAAATGCAAAGACTGAGCAACCATATGTCTGAAATGCTTTAATTGGATTTCTGCAGTGAGCAGGGATTAATCTAAATGCTCCCAAGTTTAGCTGAAATTCATGAATATAAAATTCTATCATGCTAATTACAAACCCATAAGTACAGGAATTTATTTACAATGTATACATTTTAAATAATTTTATAATAGCAGTGTTTAATATCAAAATATAATTGTCACAGTGCCTGCTCTTTGGAACATAATCTTGTGAACTAAATCTGGCCTCATCTTGGCCAAACCTGTTGAGTTTTTGGAGAAGAATGGTTCCCCTACTTCAGCTTTGGATTTTTTTCTAAATAGGAACTAGGTTTGATGGATCCTTGTCAGGACCACATACCTGCCATGGCTCTAGCCTTGGAGCCCCCAATCTCTCTTTCTTCTCTGTTTTCCTCCTCCTAGATATTGAGGAATATGCAACATTCAAGACATGGGCCAAATTCTTAACAACAGTATAAAAACGGCAGTCATTTTTTATCTGAATTCTATTCTTTTTCTCTTGCATGTCCAGTAGTGCTATCTGGGTGCATCGTCTCCGGCCCTTGACAGAAAGGACATGCTTTGAAAAAGAACAGCGAAAAGATTGGTCTTCAAATTTGGAATCCATAAAAAGACTAGGTTGAAAGGCGTCATCATTTGGCCATTTTCTTTCCTGAAAAGCAAAGTTCCAAATGCTATGGATATATTTGAAATGTTTATGCCTTATCATTGACACTTTCTCCACAATTGTGGTGATCCAGACTTTCCCTTCAATGGGTCCTGGCAAACCTTCAATTGTTAAATGGATGTGGCGAACTCTATCCACAATGGAAGCAATTTCTATGAAGTGAACAAAGACATTGACTTTTCTCCACTTAGAGATGGCATTTCTGAGAGGTTCTGTAGGTCTAGCCATTGAGAAATGTTGTGAGATAACTGCACAAATTCCATTTCTGACAAGCATAGAAATGAAAGTTCTCATGAAATTCTCTCCCTCCTCTGTGTCTGGTGCAAAGAGACCAATCAAAGTCCATCTGAAATGGAGGAGGAGTTGGACAATTCCTGGATACTGGATCCCATTTTTTGGAAGCGTCTGATGGAAAAAAGGCATTTGACTTTTATCACTCTGAGCCTCTGAAACAATTCCATTACTGATCTGAAGAAGCAATGAGGAATGGTATATTATGGTTAGATCAGATCAAGTTCAAAATGTAAGCTTTTAACACATCCAGTGTGTTTCTCAAGAACATATTGGAGTAGTCCAGCAGTCACCAACTGGCTGTCCGTGGACCATTGGTGGTCTGCAAGAAAATGTTGGTGGTCTGCAGAAAAATTATTTGCATTTTTTATATTGCACTAAATACGATTTATCTTTTGAAAAAAAAATCATATTAGTGGTGCACAGGATTTAAAATAATGAATTTGGTGGTCCCTGAATTCCGAAAGATTGGTGACCCCTGGAATAGTCTATTGTTATTAATCCTTAAGCAATATCAACATAAAGAATACAAAATGCAGAATATTAACAAGATTAAATATAATTATTTGTCTAATCTGGGGTCAGAGATACTGCTCTTTCTCTTTTCTAATAAAATTGACATTCAGATAATAGACATGTTATGTCTTCTATCTCTATATCACTGCAATTTCAAATCAGTTCATTTTAGAGATTTGCTTAAATATTCCATATTTAACATTGTGTCCAGTTACTCAAGTCTTGCTCGAGTAAATATTTAGGCCTCCTGTGGATCCCAATCCCTAGCCATGACAAAGGCCATGGTGAAAAGCAGCTCATGAATTCCATAGAAAAGATGTGATTGAATCTATTACCTACCCATCATTAGCCTGCTTATTTTATCAGATAGAGAAACACACAAACACACCTGTGGGACTTTGTAGGGGCCTACTAATGTTGACATCTGAATGGAGATGTCATCAAGAGATCCATCAAGAACAGCCATCAGGTTGTCCTTCTTTCCACAGCTGTAGTTGGGAACATTGGCTTCTCCAGTAGATAGAATGTCAAGCAAGGCATCTGAAGTCCCAAGTGTGCTCAAATAGTTGTCATGGATGTTGTAGCCTATTGTGAGATTGTACAAAAGCTGAGAATTCTTCTTGACTTGTTGAATGGGAAAAATGAAGCCTAGGATTTTTGCTGGGTAAATAAATGAACTACTGTAAAAAAAAATGTTCATGATAGCATCATCTCTAACAACAACAACAAAATTCAGTCTTAAGCCAAAAGTGTAAAATTTAAGAATATAATTATAGTCACCCATCACTGTTTAATTGTTATGAGTGTTGAGAAGGTGGGATGGAGATTTAATATTTAAAATATATCATTATTTGTAATAGTGCTCATTTTTAATTTGTGCAATGACCAAGATTCAAAGTCATCGATTCATTAAAATAGAATCATCAGCAAAGAGAACTTATAAATGATCCAGAAAAGCAATTCAAAAAACAAGCCATCCTCTATTCCATACCAGGGTCAGGCATTGAATATCAATGAATGGTTATAAAAATAGGGAAATGGGTGGGGCAAAGGCAACTACAAACTTTGCAATAAACTAGTTGTGATTAACTCAGGATTATATGGGAGGCGGAAATAATTTGGACTTTGGGGGGCGGGGTTGTTCCATCTTTGGATTTGGGTCTCTTAAAATAAGACGTAAGAAAGAATCCATGGAAATCTAAATGATTCAATAAATTAAACAGGTCCTGGAATATAGGAGTAACTGAAAGAAAAGAAGAAGAGTGTTAGGACTGCAAATAGAAGGAATGCAACTCCATCACACTGAATGACTTACGAGGGAGCTTCAGTAAAAGGAGCTGTGTTGAAAGACAGCATTATATGGGACATTATTGTGGCAAAGGAGACGATACTAATGAGGTGGTCTCCTGGCCTGTAGTAGCTTCGTAGGTTTTTTCCCTCATGTTCCTCCAAACTCAGCAGGCACTTCTTTCTCAGCTTCCCAGAGACTGGATGGGACATCAGCAGCAGCAGAAGCAGAAGGAGGAGGTCCATAATTCATGGGGATGAATCAATCCCCTTCCTGTTTCTAAGGAAGAACAGGAGAGTTCAAAAAATTGAAAGCACCATTCAAAGATGGAAATGAGAGTGACTTTCTTGACCGAGAGAGAGATTAACAGAACTGCACCGGGAAAGGAGAGAAAGGAAAGGTACATTCAAGAAGCACAGTCCCTGAATGTCCCAAATTTTGTGCCACCCAAAGTGTGACCTGAGTCATTTATCCTTTTCTCTTGCAAGATCCCTTTCAGGTTGCTTCAGTCTGATGTTTACATCAAAGGTGATCACTGGAGAAATATCAGGAGAGATCTCACAAACCAGGATTTTAATAATTACTGTAAGAAGCAACATTTCCTTTGGGAATCCTGAACTACTTCTGGGCCTCCACATGCGGAGGAGAAGCTGGAGAAAAGCATAGTGAAAAATCATAAATATACCCTTAGAGGGCACTGGTCTGAAGTGGTTGTGGTCCTTCCTTTCTGGACATGTCTAGAAAGTGATGCTAAAGAAAGATATTTCAACACCCAGAAAATTGGGTGCTTTCCTTCAATGTACTCTCTTGTCTCCAGAGACTCCTGGGGAAGATCACCCAGAACTATAGAGTTTGGTTCCACCTTATTGTCAGACGTGGAAGCCATCTTTTACATTTGGGCCTTCAGGCCTGCCACATTTTCTATTGTGGGAAGATGGGAGGTGGGATTGCATAGAGCAGTGGTCACCAACTGGTTGTCCGTGGTGCAGTGGTGTTCTACAAGAAAATTTTGGTAGTCTGCAGTGCACCCGGGTGGAGGAGCTGCTCCGGTATGAGCAATGGACAGTCCTGTGACTAGAGCTCTGGAATATGGAACTGGCCAGGCACCTCATGGTGGGGCTGTAAATCTCCGCTGTAGAGGGAGGTTCATGCAACTTGCAACTTTGTAGCACAGCCCTCGCTGGCAGGAAGGAGATAGTGGTGCAAGGGGGGATGGCAGTGCAGGTGGGCCGAAGCAACGGGTGGCGGGAACCCCAGGCTGTTTCTTCCACCTGCTGTAGCTTCCTGTCAGCTGAACCCACCAGTAGCTGTCCCCACCCCTCGTTCTCCCTTCTCAGTCACTCCTCGCCTGGTGAGGGAAGGGCAGAGGATGGAGATTTGCTCCGTATTCCAGAGTAAGAATGAAGTTTTGTCTCTTGCTGGATCTCGCAGCCGTTTCTTCCGGCCCTTGTTGGTGCTCTGCACACCTCGGTCTCTCAGGGAGATGCTTGACTTCCTCTCAGCCCCAAGACACTGGCTGGCCCATGAGATGAGAGAGGGAAAGAGAATCAGAGAGAGAGAGAATCAGAGAGAGAATGAAAGAGAAGAGAATGAGAAAGAGTGGGAGAGAGAGAGAGAAAGAATGGGGGAGAGAGGTGAGAGGGGAAAGAGGGGGAAGAGAGATGAGACAGAGAGAAAGAGAGAGGGGGAGAGAGAGAGAGAGAGAAAGAGAGAGAGGCAGAATGAAAGAAAGAGTGAATGAGAGAGAGAGAAAGAAAGAGACAGAGAAAGAGAGATCGAATGAAGGAGAGAATCAGAGAGAATCAGAATGAGACAGAGAGAGACAGACAGACAGACAGAGAATGAAAGAGAAAGAGAGAGAGAAAGAGACAGAATGAGAGAGAGAATGAGAGAGAGAGAAAAGTGACAGAGAGAATGAGATAGAGAGAATGGGAGAGAAAGAGCAAAAGAGACAGAATGAAGGAATGAGAGAATGAGAGAGAGAAAGAGACAGAGAGAGAATGAGAGAGAGAATGAAAGAGAATGAGAGAAAGAAAGAGACAGAATGAAAGAGAGAATGAGAGAGAGAGAGAGAGAGAATGAAAGAGAAAGAGACAGAGAATGAAAGAGAGAGAAAGAGACTGAATGAAAGAGAGAGAGAATGAGAGAGAGAGAAAAAAAGAGACAGAAAGGGATTCAGAGAGAGAATAAGAGAGAATGAGTATGAGAGAGAGAAAGAGAGGGGGGAGAGGGAGAGAGAAAGAGAAAGAGAGAGGGGACAGAGATAGAAAGAGAGAGAGGGAGGGAGAGAGAGGGGGGGAGGGAGAGTGCCTGAAGGACACCAACCCATCACTGGGAGTCCAGGCACTTCAGCAAGCAGCGCACTGGATTCATATTAGTGGTCTGCGGGATTTAAAATTATGAACTTGGTGGTCCCTGAGGTCTAAAAGGTTGAGGACCCCTGGCATAGAGTACATGTGATATGTAATCAAAATAACATTCTTTTCTCAGAGAGTCAATGCCACCTTGCAATGCAGCTGCAATGCAGTGACTGGGAGGCATCTCCAGTTTTGGATGGGGCCTGATTGGATCATGTGATCAACATGTGGGTGCAGGGGGAAGGGACTTGAACTTTCTTTTTGGTGGGGAAAACCTGGAAACTTTCAGATTTGGGTTTTCCCAGATGTGCCAATATGACATCTCCAATAAAATGGAACATTGAGGAAATTCAAGCTTCGGAGTCTTCTTTCGTTGGGGGTGCTACTTGGAACCCTGACACTTAGGTTGATGATGCTTAATTCTAATGCTGACTGTCTTTTAATGTTAAGGAAGAAATCTGTAACCGTGAAGCCTGCCTTATGTTAAGAGTAGGACTTGTTTGTAATTTACTTTTCTTTTAGATCTCCCTGTATTAATCACAAATTGGAAGTGATTTTAAAATTGCTCATGCGATAGTGAAATTTCATTTGCCCTAGAAATATCAACTTTGGGGTGATATTTGAAACAAAGGGTTTGGAAATTGATAATTGTCCAACTGTACTTTTTCCCCCCTTATACTTGCCCTTCAGTATTCATGTAAGACACTGAGAAACTTTATACTTTGAAGTCTCTTTGTTTATTAAACAAACAGCAGACAGTATGATGTCCCGCTTGGACAACTCCCCAGATTCTTCCTCAGAAATCAGTTCAAGGGAGGATGAGTTCATTCCTGGCATGTCAGGAACTGGGTTCATCAATGGCTCTGAACATCTGGCCATAAGAGTTTTAGACTTTCCCCAGTTTCAGCTGAGGAAAGTTTTCCAAAAACAACTCTAAAATCACCTCTTTGCTCCATATTACAAAAGATTACAAAAAATAAATATTTTACAAAGTTTGAAAGATGTGGTCTTCTTTCTTTTTAAATGCACTGAAGGGGATCCCACCCACTGATTGGTAAACTTGTTTCAAACATATGTCTCCTTGTTTATTGATTCAGTCAGTCAGTCCTATATGATAATAAAATCTCATTTCTTATCTTCTCCTTCCCTAGTTTCATCACAGTTTAAATTATTAATTAATTTATTTTACACTTTGATGATTATCTTACGTAAGTCTAACATTCTTTGTATGTTTATTTCTTTTGATTTTAAATAACCTTAATTGTCAAAAGAAGCATACAAACGCAATAATAACTGCAATAAATAATTAAGTGTTATGAGCTTAAGAAACTACTTCATGATCAGATACCGGCTTTTATCATTAAATGTTCCTTAGTATTTAGATCTGGTCTCAGGATGATAATGTAGCACTTGGGGAAGAAGATGCAGCCCAGCAGGCCAGCACCAGAAGCCAAGATGGAGAAAACCTGCACGGCCACCATGTATTTCCCTTTGGTGCTCAAGTAGGTGGGCAGGAAGGAGATCCAGACGCTGCAGAAGACCAGCATGCTGAAGGTGATCAGTTTGGCTTCGTTGAAGGCCCCAGGCAGGTTCCTGGCCAGGAAAGCCACTGTGAAGCAAATGGCAGCAAGGAAACCCATGTAGCAGAGAACCACATAAAACATGGTCACAGAGCCTTCATTGCACTGAAGGATGATCACTCCTGATTGGGAGTGCAGGTCAAAATCAGGAAACGGAGGAGAAACTCCCAGCCAGATTGCACAAATGACAATTTTTCCAGCAGAACCAGAAAGGATGACGGAGTTGCCCAAGCTCTTCCCCAACCATCTCCTCACCCTGTTCCCTGGTTTCGTGGCCAGGAAGGCCAGCACTACCATGATTGTTTTGGCTAACACACAAGACACAGCTACTGAGAAGATGATGCTGAACATTGTTTGTCGGAGAAGGCAGGTGGCTGTCCTTGGTCGGCCAATGAAGAAAAAGGAGGACAAGAAGCAAAGCAAGAGGGAAACCAGGAGGATGTAGGACAGGTCACGGTTGTTAGCTTTGACAATGGGAGTTTCTAGGTATTTAAGGAATATGACTAAAACAAGGCCTGTTATTAGAAACAAGAGTACAGCAAAGGAGACCAGGATGATGCCCAGGTGTTCTTCATAGGACAGGAAGGTTATTCTTTTGGGGATACATTGGATTCTGTCATCAGTTGGATATTTATCATCTGGGCAGCTGGTGCATTTTTCAGTATCTGAGAAAACAGTAGGTAATTTTATTTCTATAGACTCTTCTTTCACATTCCAAGAAAGACCTTCTTTCAATGGCAGCTGATACCGAGAGACAGGAAAGCAATAGTAATTGATAAATTGATAAACTGAAATATAGATACAGACGTAGACATTTTTTTAAAAAAATATGGTTGCCCATCTTAAACCAAATGTAGGCAGTTTACAGTCCAGTTTAAAAAACACAATATATACGACTATCAAAATATCAACAATAAATAAAACCCGAAAGAGAAATAATTGACGCCACAACCACCCTTCACCGAGACAATATACCTTGCTGTAATCACTTCATCCTAACAATCTTAATAAATATTGACTGACTGTCTGATTGAGATATCTTTTGGCCTGTAAGATAAAATAGATTTGGATGAGCAAAACCCATTGACCTGAAACCAATCCTCAAGTTTCAAAGAATTTAGATGGTAAACATGGAAGGAAACTTCCGAGCTGACAAGTAGAAAAGATAATTCCTTTAGCAGAATTCATACTACATTCTTCTATCTCTTCCTGCCTTATTCTTCAAGATCTTATTCCTCCCATTATGGAATATATTGGTCGTGTTGAAAATAGCAATGAAGAATAAAATAGTCATGTTCACATGTGTCTTTTAACATGCACTTTGATAAAATGTTGTGGTTGAATCCAATCCCTTTCCTCTGGTGTCACTCACCTTCCTGTGTGGAGATGGTCCCCTCCGGACAAGGAATACAATCATAGCAGCAAATTGGTTCTTCTTTCCGGGCCCGTTTTACAAATCCAGGGTGACAATTGTCCACACATTTGGACTGAGGCAGAGACTAAGCAGAAAAACAACATTCATTCCAAAATATCTGCCAAATTTTTATTTATTAGATTGATTGATTAAAATAAAATGAAAATGTGCTTAAGAAAGACACTTCTGAGCAATAGATCAGGAAAACATAAAATATCGTAAAGCCACTCCCCTTTGAAAATAATCCAAATCCTTCTTCCAGTTAAGATATAAAGAAAAAATCCCTCACAAACTAGGGCTGCCAAATTCAAATGAAGTATTATTTAGTTATATCTGTACATTTATATTTTCAATTCACACATCTGCCACGCTGGTGAAATAAGACTAAACATTACTGCCTAGTTTCTAGAACTATAGTGAGGATGAGTGGAGGTGAAATCATGAGAACATGTCACTTAAAAAGGGTGAGCCAGGCATGTTTTCCTGCAGCCCATGGGACATGAGAATGAACCCTGTGTGGGAAAGGGATATTTCTAAGGCCAAGTGAGGGATTCAAGACAAGGTCCTTTCCATTGAAGAATTAGAGTTTTGTTGTTAGTCGCTACTCGTGTCCAACTTTTTCAGCCCCCAAGAACCAAAGCACTCTGGGACCCACTGTCCTATATTGCCTCTCAAAATTAGAGCTACAATTAGATGACATGGAAAGACAGACCCACGTTTATTTACTACTTAAATTTGGAGGATTCTTTCTTTCAGTGGAAGATTTAAGGTAGCTGACAATCAAAATGAACAATTCTTTCAAGGGGTTTTTAGATGGATTACAAGCCAAAGGTCAAATATAAGTAGCATTTCATTACAAATTGACCCACATTGTCTCATTATTTCAAGAGTCAAGAAAGTTTTTGGAGAGGGTCAAAGTCATATTCTGTCCTTCATTTTTCTAGTTTAAGGCATTATCTCATATCGGACAAGTCATTTTGGTTCCACATTGATTGAACACCTTGGATGATCTTCCTAGCAGCAGGAGGCCTATCCCAGTGGGGTGAAACAAAGGCATGAATTACTGTGGTCAGATATGGGCTGTTAAAAAATATCTGAGCCTGCTCTTCCAGGGACTCTAACACCAACCATATAGACCGAGAAAAGTTGCCAATATTTTCAATACCTTGTTCAGCAACTTTAGCCGTGAAAGAGCATCTTGGTCGATAATAAGCCTCTGTCTTTCAAAACTGCCCAGTTGCTCTTTGATGGGATCCTCATTGGGGAAAGGTAACCAACTTATGATATTCAGATCTGCTGCTACATTTCCACTTTGTTCCAAATACAGTTTCTCCCAGGAAAAATTGCAAAACTCATTCTTCTCCAGAAAGGGATGGAACTAGAATTAAAACATCCAGGAATTTTAAAAGCAACTTGAAATATCCTAAAAGGAGGAGCCATTTTAAAGCTGAGCTAGTGGACAACATCTGTCAGCTGTGGCTAGGGGGACCTTTGCACAGGTTCGCCTGGTGCACCAATTGAGATCCTACTTGGATCAGGTGGCTCTCCTCACAGTCACTCATGCCCTTGTCACCTCATGGTTAGCTAATTGCAATGCACTCTACATGGGGCTACCCTTGAAAATTGTTTGGAGACTACAGTTGGTCCAGAACGCAGTTGTGCGAGCTGTCGTGGGTGCACCTTGGTACACCCACATTACACCAATTCTCCGCGAGCTGGACTGGCTCCCTATTGGTCTCTGGTCACAATTCAAAGTGTTGGTTATTACCTTTAAAGCCCTACATGGCTCAGGGCCAGGTTATCTTTGAGACAGCCTTCTACCGCATAGCTCCCAGCGACCGGTAAGATCCCACAGAGTTGGTTTCCTCTGGGTCCCGTCAGCTAAACAGTGCTGGCTGGCAGACCTGTGGGGGAGGGCCTTCTCGGTGGCTGCCCCAGCTCTCTGGAACCAGTTACCTCCTGAGATCCAGACCATCCCCACCCTATTGGCCTTCTGAAAAGCGGTGAAGACCTGGCTTTTCCGACAAGCCTGGGGTCGTTGATCTCGCTGTTGCGATCTGGCGAGATCCGGCCATGAATGGTGTGAATGGGTTTTAATTGGTTTTAATGTTTTAATTTTTAATGTTTTTATATATGGTTTTTAAATGCATTGTAAGCCAACTTGAGACTTCGGAGAAAGGTGGCATACAAGTTGAATTAATAATAATAATAATAATAATAATAATAATAATAATAATAATAATAATAATAATAATAATTTTATTTATATACCGCCCATTCTCCCGAAGGACTCAGGGTGGTGTACAGCCAAAATTAAAATACAAATATACAAATATACAATATCCTAGTTAAAATTAATTAAAATCATTAAATAGTTTTGGCCGAATTTTAAAACCCAAAATTAAAACCCAATTTAAAATCATTCAATTTGACAGCCCCACCTGTCAGAACAGTAGGGTTTTGAGGGCACAGCGAAAAACCCAGAGATCACAGATGTTACGAATATCCGGGAGCAATTCATTCCAGAGGGCAGGAGCTCCCACAGAGAAGGCTCTCCTCCTGGGTGTCGCCAGTCGACATAAATCGGCTGATGGCACCCTAAGGAGTCCCTCTCTGTGGGAGCGAACTGGTCGGTGGGAGGCTGTTGGTGGCAGAAGGCGGTCTCATAGATATCATGGTCCTATGCCATGGAGCGCTTTAAAGGTGGTGACCAACACCTTGAATTGCACTCGTAAGACCACTGGGAGCCAGTGCAGCTCGCACAGGTGAGGTGTTACATGGGCGTAATGAGATGAGCCCATAACCACCCGCGCGGCCGCATTCTGGACCAGTTGGAGCCTCCGAGTGCTCTTCAAGGGGAGCCCCATGTAGAGAGCATTACAATAGTCCAGACGGGAGGTGACCAGGGCGTGAGTGACCGTGCGCAAGGCGTCCCGGTCCAGAAAGGGACGCAACTGGTGGATCAGGCAAACCTGATAAAAAGCCCCCCTGGCTATGGCCATCATATGCTCTCTTAAAGATAGCCGTTAGTCCAGGAAGACACCCAGATTGCGAGCCCTCTCTGTGGGGGGCAGAGATTCACCCCCAATAGTCAGCGATGGCACCAGCTGACTATATTGGGACGCCGGGAGCCACAGCCACTCAGTCTTGGAAGGGTTTAGCTTGAGCCTATTTTTCCCCATCCAGACCCGCACGGCCTCCAGGCAGCAGAACATCACATCAAGGGCATCATTGGGGTGGTGTGGGGTGGAGATGTACAGCTGGGTGTCATCAGCGTACTGGTGGACTCTCACCCCAAAACCACGGATGATCTCACCCAGCGGCTTCACATAAATGTTGAACAGAAGGGGCGAGAGGACCCTTATCAAGAGATGTTCAGTCCCCACTTCACTATTTGCCTAAATAGCAATAGCACCTAGACTTATAAACCACTTCACAGTGCTTTTACAGCCCTCTCGAAGTGGTTTATAGAATCAGCAAATTGCCCCCAACAACCTTAAGCTGGTCAGGATCAAACTCTTGGCAGTGAGGAGTGAGTTAGCCAGCAATATTTGCCTTGTAACCTCTGCACCACCATGGCTAAATGCAAAGACTGAGCAGCCATCAGTCTGAAATGCTTTAATTTAATTCCTGCAGTGAGCAGGGATTAGGCTAAATGCTCCCAGGTTTAGCTGAAATTTATGAATATAAAATTCTATCATGCTCACTTCCAGTGGTGACATCAGCGTGTCTGGAACGAGAGAATGGGGCTCCGTTCTTGTAGTTCCAATATTCCCAACCAGGAAGCCGAATTAGGCACTATTGATCCCGGAGAGAACAATAGAAAAAAGTGGGGTCTTCAAGGACCTCGGGGGAGAAAGCAGGTTCAGGAGGTTCAGGAGAAACCTCTTAATTCCGGTGGCGAAAAAAACAGCCATTTTGGCTGGCCCGAAGCACTGACAGCCAAGGGGTAGGAAGCGAAAAGTGAACCAACAGATCGCAACAGTACGAGAAGCCGGGGCAAAAAAGAAAACAAGTGAGGTACAGTTATATAGTGGAAGAAGAGAGCAGAGAGATCGAGCCTCCAAAACAAGCAGCAGAACAGCAGCCAGATAAACGTGATGATGAAAAGGGAGAGGAGCAGAAGAAGGAGGAACTTTGACAGGTAGTGACTGTGCGAAAGGAGAAAGAGTGGCGGAGATGAGGAAGAAGACTCCAACGGATATATTTGGATTTTAACGTGAAAGAGGTGTGGATTACAAAATAAAGACTTGCTGGAAGACGGTGCTTTGGACTAGGATTGTGAGATTGACAGAAGCCATTAAAGATTGGAGAGAGATAGCGAGCAGTGGAACCAGAGTGGTGATTGGAGAAGTGGTGAGTTTAACCGAACAATAGACAGAATAGACTTGGAAAATAATGAATTTTGAACTTGTTATTTAAAAGTGTTGAATCTGGGCATTTGGATATTTGGACACTCCTGGAGAGTGACATTAAAAACTATACTTCAAGAGAGTTGGAAAAAAGGAATGTACAGATGACTGAGCAGAAAATGATGCGAGAGTGAAAGAGGATTGTATGGAAGAAGAATAATGAAATATTTATTTATTTATTTTCAAATTTCTATACCACCCTTCTCCTTTCGGACTCAGGGCAGTGAACAGCCAAAATAAAACATTTGTACACAAAAGTTAAAATAGTTTTAAAATAATTAAATAAGATTTGGCCCAAAATTTAAAACATTTCAATTAAAATCAATATCAAAATTTTAAAAACCAACCATAAAATTCAGGACAGCCTGGCTAACTGAAAAAAAATAGGTTTTAAGGGCCCGACGAAAAGTCCGGAGGTCTGGGATCACTCGTATCTCTGGGGGTAGATTGTTCCAGAGGGTAGGTGCTACCACAGAGAAGGCTCTCCCCCCTGGGGGTCGCCAGCCGAAATTGCCTGGCCGACGGCACCCTGAGGAGGCCCTCTCTGTGGGAGCAAACTGGCCGGTGGGAGGCAATTGGTGGCAGAAGGCAGTCCTGTAAGTACCCCGGCCCTAAGCCATTGAGCGCTTTAAAGGTGATCAACAACACCTTGAAGCACACCCGGAAGTCCACCGGGAGCCAATGCAGCTCGTGCAGGAGAGGAGTCACATGGGAGCGCCCCGTCGCTCCCATAATCCCCTGCGTGGCCGCATTCTACACCAGTTGGAGCCTCCGGGTGAACCCCAAGGGGAGCCCCATGTAGAGAGCGTTACAACAGTCCAGACGAGAAGTGACGAGTGCTTGAGTGACCGTGCGTAGGGAGTCCCGATCTAGAAAGGGGCGCAACTGGCATATCAGGCGAACCTGATAGAAGGCCCCCCTGCCCACGGCCGTCATATGCTCTTCTAAAGACAGCCGTGCATCCAGGAGGACACCCAAGTTGTGGGCCCTTTTCGTGGGGGCCAATGATTCGCCCCCAATAACCAGCAATGGCACCAGCTGGCTATACCGGGACACCGGCAGCCACAGCCACTCGGTCTTGGAAGGGTTGAATCGAAGCCTGTTTCTCCCCATCCAGACCCGCACAGCCTCCAGATACTGGGACATCACTTCCAAAGCATCGTTGGGATGGTCTGGGGTGGAGATGTACAGCTGAGTATCATCAGCGTACTGATGGAATTCCACCCCAAAACCACGGATGATCTCACCCAGCAGCTTCACATAAATGTTGAACAGGAGGGGCGAGAGGACCGACCCTTGTGGCACCCCACAAACAAGGTGCCTCGGGGTCAACCGCTGCCCCCCTGTCAACACAGATTGTGACCGGTTGGAGAGATAGGAGGAGAACCACTGCCGGACGGTGCCCCCCACTCCCAATCCCTCCAGCCAGCGCAACATGATACCATGGTCGATGGTATCAAAAGCTGCTGAGAGATCTAACAGGACCAGGATAGAGGAATAACCACTACCCTGAGCCCTCCAGAGCTCATCCACCAACGTGACCAATGCCGTTTCCGTGCTGTACCCAGGTCTGAAACCGGACTGGAACGGATCTAAATAGACAGCTTCATCCAGGTATTGGGGAATTTCAAAAGGGACCATATGAATTAGATAAAATTCTACAGGGAACGGACGACAAATTGATAAAAAAAACTTATAATTATTTATTAGGATACAAATTAGAAGAAGAAGTGGTTAAAGAAAATATGATAATTTGGGTGAAAAATATCGGATACAATATTGAATTAGAAAAATGGGAGAAATTATGGAATATAAATTATAAACTAACAATGTCTGCACCCTATAAATAAAACATGTACAAAATGTTTTATAGGTGGCACCTTCCATCTGCCAGATTGGCAAAGATGTTCCCAAACACTCCTCCACTATGCTGGAAATGCAAACACCAAAAAGGAACCTATTACCACATGTGGTGGTCCTGTCAGAAAGCAAAACAATTTTGGCAAATAATTAGAATACAAATAGAAGAAATTATAAACCAACAAATAGAAATGGGGCCAGAAACCTTATTGGGAATAATTACCGGACAATATGAAAAAGAAATAAGATATTTAATTATTCACATACTGACAGCAGCACGAATAGTTTTCGCTCAAAATTAGAAAAACAATGATATACCATCAGAGGATAAGGTGACTAGCAAAATTATGGAATCTGCGGAAATGGACAAGCTTACAAAAGAGATACAAGAAAAAGATGAAACAGATTACTACTTAGTATGGGAGAAATGGTATAAATGGTTGGAGGAGAAAAAGGAAAAAAGATATGGAAATAAATGAGAAGATATAAATTGTGGATAGGAAATTAAGTATCAATTTATGTTAATAGTAAATTAAATATGTAGATTAAGAGAACACATATAGATGATATATTAGGAATATATATATAAGGGATATGTTAAAATAAGAGAGAAAATGTATAAATGTGAATATAGACTACCAATGCAACAAGTTGAAAAGATGATGTAAAGATGGATCTTTGTTTATGTGTTTTATTGTTGTTTGTTTGTATTAAAAAATGTTTAATTAATAAATAAATAAATAAAATTCTATCATGCTAATTACAAACATATAAGTACAGGAATTTATTTACAATGTATACATTTTAAATATTTTTATAATAGGAGTGTTTAATATCAAAATATAATTGTCACAGTGCCTGTTCTTTGGAAAATAATCTTGTGAACTAAATCTGGCCTCATCTTGGCCAAACCTTTGGTGTTTGGAAGAACAAGGAAGTTGAAATAGTTCCACCACATCAACTGGATTTTTTTCTAAATAGGAACTAGGTTTGATGGATCCTTGTCAGGACCCCATACCTGCCATGGCTCTAGCCTTACAGCCCCCAATCTCTCTTTCTTCTCTGTTTTTCTCCTCCTAGATACTGACGAATATGCCACATTCAAGACATGGGCCAGAGTCTTAACAACACTATAAAAACGGTGGTAATTTTTTATCTGAATTCTATTCTTTCTCTCTTGCATGTCCAGGGGTGCTATCTGGGTGCATCGTCTCCGGCCCTTGACAGAAAGGACATGCTTTGAAAAAGAACAGCGAAAAGACTGGTCTTCAAATTTGGAATCCTGAAAAAGATTGGGTTGAAAGGCATCGTCATTTGGCCATTTTCTTTCCTGAAAAGCAAAGTTCCAAATGCTATGAATATATTTGTAAAGTGGATGCCCTTTTATTGTCACTTTCTCCACGATTGTGGTGATCCAGACTTTCCCTTCAATAGGTCCTGGCAAACCTTCAATTGTTAAATGGATATGGCGACCTCTATCTACAAGGGAAGCAAATTCTATGAAGTGAACAAAGACATTGACTTTTCTCCACTTAGAGATGGCACGTCTGAGAGGTTCTGTAGGTCTAGTCATAGAGAATTGTTGTGAGATAACTACACAAATTCCATTTCTGACAAGCATAGCAGTGAAAGTTCTCATGAAATTCTCTCCCTCCTCTGTGTCTGGTGCAAAGAGACCAATCAAAGTCCATCTGAAATGGAGGAGGAGTTGGACAATTCCTGGATATTGGATCCCATTTTTTGGAAGCATCTGATGGGAAAAAGGCATTTGACTTTTATCACTCTGAGCCTCTGAAACAATTCCATAACTGATCTGAAGAAGCAATGAAGAATGGTGTATTATGGTTAGATCAGATCAAGTCCAAAATGTAGGCTTTTAACATATCCAGTGCGGTTCTCACGAACATGTTGGAGTAGTCCAGCAGTCACCAATTGGTTGTTCACGGACCACTGGTGGTCTGCGAGAAAATGTTGGTGGTCTGCAGAAAAATTATTTCCACTTTTTATATTGCACTAAATACTATTTATCTTTTGAAAAAAAATCATATTAGTGGTCCACAGGATTTAAAATTATGAATTTGGTGGTCCCTGAGGTCCAAAAGGTTGGTGACACCTGGAACAGTCTAATGTTCCTAACTCTTAAGCCAAATCAAGATAAAGAATACAAAATGCAGGATACTAGGAAGATTGAATATAATTGTCTAATCTGGGGTCTAAGATACTGCTCTTTCTCTTTTCTAATAAAATTGATATTCAGATAATAGATGTGCTATGTCTTCTATCTCTAGAGCACTACAAATGCAAATCAGTTCATTTTAGAGATTTGCTTAAATATTCCCTATTTAACATTGTGTCCAGCTGCTCAAATCTTGCTCGAGTAAAGATTTATGCCTCTTATGGATCCTAATCCCTACCCATGACAATGGCCATAGTGTAAAGCAGTTCATGATTTCCATAGAAAAGATATGATTGAATCTATTACCCACCCACCAACAACCTGCTCACTTTGCCAGATAGAGAAAAAAAAAAAACCTGTGGGACTTTGTAGGGGCCTACTAATGTTGATATCTGAATGGAGATGTCATCAGGAGATCCATCAAAAACAGCCATCAGGTTGTCCTTCTTTCCACAGCTGTAGTTGGGAACATTGGCTTCTCCAGTTGAGAGCATGTCTAGCAAGGCATCTGAAGTGCCAAGGGTGCTCAAATAATTGTCATGGATGTTGTAGCCAAGTGTGAGATTGTACAAAAGATGAGAATTCTTGTTGACTTGTTGAATGGCAAAAATGAAGTGTAAGATTCTTGCTGGGTAATTAAATGAACTACTGTAAAAAAAATGTTCATCATAGCATCATCTCTAACAACAACAACAAAATATATTTTCATTTATGCCTCTTTTTCTCCACAAACCCATTCAGTCTTAAGCCAAAAGTGTCCAACATAAGAATACAATTATAGTCACCCATCACCGTTTAATTGTTATGAGTGTTGAGAAGGTGGGATGCAGATTTAATATTTAAAATATATCATTATTTGCAATAGTGCTCATTTTTAATTTGTGCAATGACCAAGATTCAAAGTCATTTAATCATTAAAATAGAACCATCAGTAAAGAGGATTTATAAATAATCCAGAAAAGCCATTCTAAAAACAAGCCATCCTCTATTCCATACCAGGGTCAGGCATTGAATATCAATGAATGGTTATAAAAATAGGGAAATGGGTTGGGCAGAGGCAACTATCAACTTTTCAATAAGCTAATTATGATTGACTCAGGATTGATATTGTACGAGAGGGGAAAATAATTTGGACTTTGGGGGATGGGGTTGTTCCAGCTAAATGATGCAAGAAATTAAACAGGTCCTGCAATATAGGAGCAACTGAAAGAAAAGAAGAAGAGTGTTAGGACTGCAAATGGAAGGAAGGCAACTCCATCACACTGAATGACTTACGAGGGAGATTGAATATAAGGAGCTGTGTTGAAAGACAGCATTATTTGGGATATTATTGTGGCAGTGGAGACTATACTAATGAGGTGGTCTCCTGGCCTGTAATAGCTCCGTAGTTTTCTTCCCTCATGTTCCTTCAAACTCAGTAGGCACTTCACTCTCATCTTCCCAGAGACTGGCTGGGACATCAGAAGCAGCAGAAGCAGAAGGAGGAGGTCCATAATTCATGGGGCTGAATCAATCCCCTTCCTGTTTCTAAGGAAGGACAAGAGAGTTCGAATAATTCAAAGCACTGTCACAAGATGAAAACGAGAGTGACTTTCTTGACTGGGAGAGAGATAAACAGAACTTCACCTAGAAAGGAGAAAAAGGAAAGGTACATTCAAGAAGCACAGTCCCTGAATGTCCCAAAATTTGTGCCACATGGAGTTTGACCTGAGACATGTATCCTTTTCTCATGCAAGATTCCTTTCTAGTTGCTTCAATCTGACGTTTACCTCAAAGGCAATCACTGGAGAAATATCAGGAGAGATCTCACAGACCAGGATTTTAATAATTACCGTAAGAAGCAACATCTCCTCTGGGAATCCTGAACTACCTCTGGGCCTCCACGTGCAGAGGAGAAACTGGAGAAAAGTATAGTAAAAAATCATAGATATATCCCTAGAGGGCACTGGTCTGTATCACAAATTGGAAGTGATTTTAAAATTGCTCATGCGATAATGAAATTTCATTTGCCTTAGAGATATCAACTTTGGGGTGATCTTTGAGACAAAGGGTCTGGAAATAGATAATCGGCCAACTGTATTATTGGGTAAATATGGAATTTGTTATGGGGATCGACTTTTTTTCTTTATACTTGCCCTTCAGTATTCATGTAAGACACCGAGAACCAGGGTTGAAATGCTCCCGGTTCAGACCGGATCACCCGATCCAGTAGTAATGTTGGTGGGTGGTTCGATGAACTGGTAGCAAAAATCCCTGCCTCCCCCACCCCATGCCCAGCTAAGCCGCGCAATCATCAGAGGCTTTTTTTTTATTTTTAAAAGCATTTTTTTCTACAACCTCTTCAGCCGAAAAAATGCTTTTAAATGTAAAAAAAAAAAAAGCCTCTGATGATCGCATGGCTCAGCTGGGATCGTCAGAGGCTTTTAGAAGAAAAAAAAAGCCTCTGATGATCAGGCAACTCAGCTGGGATCATCAGAGCCTTTTAAAAGCATTTTTTTTACAACCTCTTCGGCTGAAGAGGTCATAGAAAAAAATGTTTTTAAAACAAAAAAAAGCCTCTGACGATCAGGAAATTAAGCTGGGATCTTCAGAGGCTTTTAAAAGAAAAAAAACCTCTCTGGCCAAAAAAAATGATTTTAAAAGCCTCTGATAATCCCGGCTGAGTTGCCTGATTGTCAGAGGCTTTTAAAAGCATTTTTTACAATATCTTCGGCCGAAGAGGTTGTAGAAAAAATGGTTTTAAAAGTAAAAAAAATAAATTGGCCATGCCCACTCAGTCACATTAACCCCACCAAGCCACGCCCACAGAACCGGTAGCAACAAATTTCACTATTGCCAAGAACCTTTATACTTTGAAGTGTCTTTGTTTACTAAACAAACAGCAGGCAGTATGATGTCCCCCTTGGACCACTCCCCAGATTCTTCCTCAGAGATCAGCTCAAGGGAGGATGAGCTCATTCCTGGCCAGTCAGGAACCGGGTTAGTTAATGGCTCTGGACACCTGTCCAAAAGAGTTTTAGGCTTTCCCCAGTTTCAGCTGGGAAAAGTTTTCCAAAAACGATTCTAAAATCACCTCTTTGCTGCATATTACAAAAGATTACAAAAAATAAAATTTTTACAAAGTGGAAAAGATGTGATGTTCTTTCTTTTTAAATGGACTGAAGAGAATCCCACCCACTGACTGGTAAACTTGTTTCAAACATATGTCTGTTTATTTATTCAGTCAGTCAGTCCTATACGATAATAAAATCTCATTTCTTATCTTGTCCTTCCCTAGTTTCATGACAATTTAAATGATTAATTCAAACAGGTAGTGACCAAGGCATGATGAAGGCTCCGAGTACAGAAAAGGGCACAGTTGGTGCACAAGAATCTGATTGAAGACTTCTCTAGTCATGGATGCCAATTGCACAACGAACTGTAGCCATGAATCTAGGGGGACCCACAATGCATTCATCACCTCCATCCACGGGAATATCACCATATCCAGAGAATCTGTTACATTCCCCCCAGCAACACATGGGGGTGGAAGCGCTCCTGATTGGTTGAACCGCTGGCACACAGTCGATGGGAAATGGATGCTCTCTGATTGGCCCGCTATTTGACAGCTCAGCTATATAAGAGCTGTCAAAGGAAAAGAAGCCAGCTCGCTCACACATTGTTAGCACAGAGTCCACCATTAGCTTATTACTGTTAGCAATAAAGTTTTGTTAAACTGTTAACCTGTCTTTCCTCCTTCCTTGCCTGCCCAGTTCTATAAACATTGGCGATGAAGGTGGGATACAGGAGGAGGCAACAAGTATAAGCAAAGTCACTAACAAAACAGCGGTCACTAAGAGTTGACTGAGGCAACGAGACATTGCACAACGAAATACCTGGGCACTCCCTCAGAGAGGAGATGGCAACCCTGTCTACTTTCACGCAGTTTAACCAGCCAACAAAAACTTGGGACTCCTTTTTGGATCATATTAATTGTTTTATGGTGGCCAACGATTAGAAGGGGCTACCGGGGGAATGTAAGCAAGCTGTTTTCCTCAGTATTTGTGGCCACGATATGTTTGAAACAGCTAGGGCTCTTTTAGCACCTCAGAAGGTCCCAGATGTTTTGTGGGAAATTCTGCTAGCAAAGTTGAGGGGGCATTATGCTCCTATGCCCCCAAGAATAGCTAGGCGCCATGCTTTTAGACAAATATGCAGCATTAGAATAACTTTATTGTCACTTTGAATGTACACTAATCGGGATACTGCCGGCTCTTTCTAAAATCTACAATGATCTCCTTTGTTTTTATTAACATTTAGAATCAGGTTATTTTTATTGCACCAGTCCACTACAGCCTTCACCTCTTTCCTATAAGCATCTTCATTGTCGTCCCAGATAAGACCCACCACTGCCGTGTCATCCTCATACTTCCCAATATGCTTTGCAGGAGATTTGACACAGCAGTCGTGGGTTATCAAGGTGAACAATAGTGGACTCAAAACACAAATCTGCAGGGAACCTGGACTCAAGAAGATGGAGTTGGAAACTTTTCTTCCAACTCGCACCCACTGGGGCCTATCAATAAGAAAATCCAATATCCAATTGCACAAAGGTGTGTTAAATCCTAATAGGCCCATTTTGTTCACCAACTGCTGAGGAATTATTGTGTTGAACGCCAAACTAAAATCAACAAAGAGGCATTCTCACATGAGTATTCTTCCCCTCCAGGTGCGCCAAGCTAAGATGAAACATGCAGGAAAGTGCATCATCTATAGAGCGCTTCGTCGAATAGGCAAACTGTAATGAGTCAAATATAGGGGGAAGGCATGAAACCATATAGTCCTTTACCAATCTAGTAATTTCTTCTCTGGGGTTCCTGAGTTTTTTAGGGCCCTATGTGCAGAGGTCCATGGAGGTTCTCATTCATCCAGGTCATGGTTGTCCCAAAGGTGCTTTTATTTCAAAGGCATCTGGACTTTCTAATTTTTCTTTAAGACATTTTGCTTCTCATCCAAGAAGCTTCTTCAGTGGCAGAGTAAGATTTTGGGGGATGTGGAGTCATTACTGCATTTATTTATGAACTAATTGCCTCGTGGACCTCACTAGCTCTTGATGTCCTGTACCCAATCACACACTTGCTGTTGCCCAGGCCTAATCATTTCACTTGCTTCTGTTCTCAATCCCTTGTATGCATACATTTACATAATATAAAAAGGAGGGAATCCTCCCTTCTTTAGGCCCATCCTTTTGCCCTGAATATCAATAAGAAAAAAATGTGCTTCAACAGAAAGGTCTCCTGGTCTCTGGTTCAAATGTATCTTTAGAAAATCCACACACACACAACCATAGCAACCATGCATACCCACACGCTTTCCCATACACTGGACAGCAAAAGGAAAGGGGGAAAACACATCTATTATAACTGGGAGTCCATTTCTACCACATAAAGAAATGACTCATTTTTTAAAATTTAATTCAAAAAACATTAAAGTATCAAACACCATTTAGTACATTTATTAACTGAGATTTCTGGGAAACACATGAGTGGTGCGGTGACCTAGAGGTGGAGCTCTCGCCTCACAATCAAGAGACTGTGAGTTCAATCCTAGGTAGAGGCAGATATTTCTCTCTCTGGGCACAACGAGAATATATCTGCTGAACAAATCTCCGAATTGGCGTCTGGAAGGGCATCCGAGCAATAAACACTCTGCTAGCTCCATTCAGTTGCCTGGACTCCATCTCGTGAGGGATTATGGGGTCATTAAATGAAGTGGATGATGATTTCTGGGAAACACATATACAGAACTCAATTTTCTATTTTATTTTGACATCATACGTTCTTTTGTATTCAGATCTGGTCTTAGGAAAATAATGTAACATTTGGGGAGAAAAATTAATAGCAACAGGCTGGCACTGGAAGCCAACATGGAGAAGACTTGCACAGCTACCATATACTTCCCCTTGGTACTCAGGTAGGTTGGTACGAAGGATATCCAGACACTGCAGAAGACCATCATGCTGAAGGTAATCAGTTTAGCTTCGTTGAAGGCCCCCGGGAGATTCCTGGCCAGGAAGGCCATTGTGAAGCAGATGACAGACAGGAAACCCATGTAGCCAAGAGCAAGGTAGAACATGGCAACAGAGCCTTCATTACATTGCAGGATGACCTGAGAAGACTCTGAGTACATGTCTGACTCTGGGAATGGGGGAGAGGTGCCCAACCAGATGCTGCAGATGACAACTTGGACCCCAGAGCAAGAAAGTATGATAGAGTTGGCCAAGCTCTTCCCCAGCCATCTTTGCACTTTACTCCCTGGTTTTGTGGCCAAGAAGGCTAACACCACCATGACAGTTTTGGCCAAGACAGTAGAAATGGCAACTGTAAAAATGTTGCTGAATGCTGTTTGCTGGACAAGGCACGTGGTTACTCTTGGCTGGCCAATGAATAAGAATGAGGTCAAGAATGAAAACAGGAGGGAGATGAGGAGGATGCAGGAGAGATCACGATTGCTGGCTTTGACCATGGGAGTTGCTTGAAATTTAATGAATACTCTGAAGATGAAACCTGTTGCCAAAACCAGGAACAAGGCAAAGGAAGCTAGGATGATCCCCAATATTTCTTGGTAGGATAGGAAAGTTTCAACCTTAGGTATACAGCCATCTCGGTTGATGCTTGGATGCTGACCCACTGGGCATTTCGTGCATTTTTCAGCATCTGAAAAGAACAAGATTAACATCTACCATAAAGCAGATTCTTCCCTCACATGCAGAGTTGGAAGAAAACTAACAATAATGTCGAAGAATGTGTGTGTCAGCCCTGGAGCCATTTTCCCCCTCCACCTTCAGGGCTGCCACAACGGAGATGAGTCGAGCTGTGGGAACAGGAGGGGGGAGGTAGAGATAGCTGGGGGATGGCATATTAGTATAGTATATTAGGAATATGACATGCCTAATAAATCTATACTTTGAGGAACTTGCCTGCCTGGGAGTTTTGATTCCATTGAGTGTGTTACTTGGAACCCTGACAGTGTGTAGAGAAAGGAAGTATGCAGCAGTAGCTAGCAAGTTTAAGCAATCTATTGCAGAGGAGAGGAGAGGAGAGGAGAGGAGAGGAGAGGAGAGGAGAGGAGAGGAGAGGAGAGGAGAGGAGAGGAGAGGAGAGGAGAACAAAGCAGAGCATCAAAATTTCTCCATTTCTGCAGAGACACCAAGAAAAAATGCCAGAGGTTCACCAATAAATAAGATGAAGAAAGAGAAATGCCATTTCTCTTCTAATTCCAATTCTTGATTGATCTGCTGTTTTTGATATCCTGCTCCCTATTTAAATTACCAGACTATTTCTTTTAACTCCCTATAAATTATACATATTAAAAGAAATTATTTTTTAAAGTCAAGTTTAAAAATGCCTTTCAAAACATGCTTTCATGAGCCAGTCAGAGGCCATGGTCTTCCCAAAAGTGTGCCTCTTTTCCCTGCTATCTCTCACCTTCCATGGTGGAGATGGTTCCTTCTGGACATGGGAGACAATGGTAGCAACAGATGGGTTTCCCTTCCAAAACCACCTTCATGAATCCAGGATGACAGCTTTCTACACACCTGGAAGTCGGTAAGGTCTGAGGAATGAAAGGAAGTACATCCAGAAAAATCAACATGTAGACCAACTGAATATCTCATAAAGATGATATTTGGACTCTTGAGAACCTGATCAGCTGACATAAAAACTCAAAAGCAATGAAAGAAAACACACACATTCCCTGTGTTCCCTACTAGATGTTTTTGCCACATTTAGTAGAATAAAATAAATATTAATCCCAGAGTGTCAGCATTTCTACCTGTCCAACGTTCCTCTGGTCAATGGTAACTTTAAAATCCTGCGTTGTCTGTTTTTCTAGACTTCCAGTTTTCATTCTCTTAACAGATTTGTTTGGAAAAACAATCCAGTTCAAAATGTCCAGATCAGCTGTCAGATCTCCTTTCTCATCCAAATATATCCCAGCTATGGAATTATTATGAAACTGAGGGTTTTGAAGGAAAGGGTGAAGCTGGAAAGGAAAGGGAAAGAAAAGTTTAGAAAGGACATTGGAAGTGTTTGTTTGTTTGTTTGTTTGTATCCCACTTTTATTACATTTACAGATAATTCAAGGTGGCAAATTTATGCAACACACCTTCCTCCTCCTACTTTCCCCACAACAACATCCCTGTGAGTGAGTTGGGCTGAGAGAGAGTGACTGACCCAAGGACAGCAAGCCAGCTTTCGTAGCTAAGCTGGGACTGGAACCTTTTGGTCTATGTTGGGGAGTATCTGAACATAACATCTGAGCATAACCACCATGTGTGAAAGAAGGTACCTTGCTTTTGTCCACATTTCCAACAATTGGAAATGTTGGAAATGTTGGATTGTGGTCGTTGTGGAATGTGACTGTGTCCTCTGTTGTGAGGGGACAGTGGACTTGGTCCTGTGAATTATGTGTGAGATTCCCCATTTCCCTACCTTCTTCCCTGTCCTTTTAGGACCCTTAGGATATGGTCATGGCGAGCCACTATGACCAAACTGTACTCAGCAGCGGAGCTTCTTGGTCTGCGAGACTCCCCCCTCTCGCAGGCTTGGCCCTCCACTCTATCGAGGGCCTACCTCGATGACGGGCTTTGGAACCCCGAGAGGTGGCATGTCGCAAAGAGGGGGTTGCGGGGTTTTTTAAAATTGTCTATGTCTAATCTTTTAAGGGGTTTGGGGAGGGGGGAGGGGGGTGGTATTGGAATTAGGGGCGTGGGTTTGGGGGATAACCCACCAAGGGGAGGGTCGGGCCCGGCCACAACACGCGGCGGGGCGGGTGGGGGACCCGGGGGCAATGGAGGGGGTCGAGCTTGTTCGGACTGTGTTTTTACCATCAGTACTGTGAGTGGGAGGGGTAGATATGGCGGGAGCAGGGGGCCATATCATGTTAAGGGAGCACGCACCCGCTGTCTCCAAGCGGTAGGGTGCTCCGGCCCCCAAGGCTCCACCCGTTTGCCAGGTTGCACAGATCCTCACGGCCCGGGCCTTCGTCTGATGTTGTGCAACGCCAGGTCCGTAGTAAATAAAGCCCCCCTCATCTGTGATCTTGTTCAGGAGGGGGGAGCGGACCTGGCGGGTATTACGGAGACCTGGTTGGGCCCGGAGGGAGGGGTCCCTCTGGTAGAAATGTGCCCACCAGGCTTCCGCGCATTCCATCAGCCGAGGTCACAAGGGAGGGGCGGGGGAGTAGCGGTTATTATTAGAGAAGGCCTTAGGCCCAGGGAGACCACTGTACCTCAGACAGCTGGTTGTGAGTCCCTCCTTGTGAAGTGGGGCCATGGGGTTCAGATGGGCTTGCTGATCACATACCTGGCTCCCTGCCGCGTGGCAGCAACCCTGCCTGAGCTACTCAACGTTATTGCTGCGGTGGCGGTTGATACCCCCAGACTTATGGTCATGGGGGATTTCAACCTGCCGTCCGTGGGCGAGACGTCTGAGGTGGCTCAGGAGTTCATGGCTTCCATGACGGCCATGGATCTGACCCAACTAATTCATGGCCCTACGCACACTGGGGGAAACACACTGGACTTGCTTTTTGTCTCTGGACAGTGGTTGAGTGATCTTGAGATAGGGGATGTAGTCATCGAGCCCTTGTCATGGTCGGATCACTCTCTCCTTCGCCTTGACCTTCGTACCGCGGCACCCCGCTGCAGGGAGGCGGAACCGATAAGATGGTACCGCCCCAGGCGCCTGATGGAACCTGATAGGTTCCAGACGGAGCTTGGGCCAATTCCTGAGGTTCTGGCTCACGCCTCGACTGGAGACCTAGTGGCCGCCTGGGATAGGGCGGCCGCTGGGGCCCTGGATTGAGTCGTGCCTTTGCGGCCTCTGACCCGGCGCGGATCTCGCCTTGCTCCTTGGTTTACCGAGGAGCTGAGGGAGATGAAGCGCCGGAAAAGACGCCTAGAGAGTAGTTGAAGAGCTAGTCTTTCTGAATCGGACCGGACACTGGTTAGATCCCATATTAGGACTTACCTAGTGGCGATAAAAGCAGCAAAATGTACGCATTTTGCTGCTCTTATTGCGTCATCAGATAATCGCCCGGCCGCCCTGTTTAGGGTGACCCGCTCCCTGCTCCACCAGGAAGCGCGGGAGGACCCCTTGGAGGGAAGAGCCGAGGACTTTGTTCAGTATCTGTATGACAAAATCACTCAGATTCGGGAAGGTCTGGACTCTGACTGGGTAGATCCAGCGAGAGTGACGGAGGCAGGTCTTGAGACTGTTATCTGGGATGAGTTTGATCCTGTGACCCCAGATGACGTGGACAGGATTCTGGGTAGATTGAACGCGACCACATGTTTGTTGGACCCGTGTCCCTCCTGGTTAGTGCTGGCTTCCCGGGAGGTGACGCGAGGCTGGCTCCAGGGGATTATAAATGCTTCATTGGGTGAGGGTGTCTTCCCCGCCGCCCTTAAGGAGGCGGTGGTGAGGCCCCTCCTCAAGAAGCCTTCCCTGGACCCGGCAATATTGGCTAATTATCGTCCAGTCTCCAACCTTCGTTTTGTGGCGAAGGTTGTTGAGAGTGTGGTTGCGGGACAGCTTCCCCAGTACCTGGATGAAGCGGCGTATCTGGATCCGTTCCAGTCGGGTTTCAGGCCTGGATACAGCACGGAAACGGCATTGGTCGCGTTGGTTGATGATCTCTGGAGGGCTCGGGACAGGGGCTGTTCCTCTGTCCTGGTCCTGTTAGATCTCTCAGCGGCTTTTGATACCATCGACCATGGTATCATGCTGCACCGGTTGGAAGAGTTGGGGGTGGGAGGCACTGTACTAAGGTGGTTCTCCTCCTTTCTCTCCGACCGGTCGCAGTCTGTGTTGACAGGGGGGCAGAGGTCGACCCCGAGGCCCCTCATATGTGGGGTGCCGCAGGGATCGGTCCTCTCGCCCCTTTTGTTCAACATTTATGTAAAGCCGCTGGGCGAGATCATCCGTGGTTTTGGGGTGGAGTACCATCAGTACGCTGACGACACCCAGCTGTACATCTCCACCTCGGATCACCCCAACGATGCCCTTGAAGTGATGTCCCAGTGCCTGGAGGCCGTACGGATCTGGATGGGGAGGAACAGGCTCAGGCTCAACCCATCCAAGACCGAGTGGCTGTGGTTTCCGACGTCCCGATATAGTCAGCTAATGCCATCGCTGACTATTGGGGGCGAATCATTGGCCCCCACGGATAGGGCTCGCAACTTGGGCATCCTCCTGGATTCACGGCTGTCGTTAGAAGAGCATGTGACGGCCGTGTCCGGGAGGATTTTTCATCAGGTTCGCCTGATCCGCCAGTTGCATCCCTATCTAGATCGGGACTCCCTACACACAGTCACTCATGCCCTCGTTACTTCTCGTTTGGATTACTGCAATGCTCTCTACATGGGGCTCCCCTTGAGGTGCACTCGGAGGCTCCAACTGGCGCAGAGTGCGGCCGCGCGGGTGGTGATGGGAGCGACATGGAGTTCCCATGTGACACCTCTCCTGCGCGAGCTGCACTGGCTCCCAGTGGTCTTCCGAGTGCGCTTCAAGGTTTTGGTTATCACCTTTAAAGCGCTCCATGGCTCAGGACCTGGTTATTTACGGGACCGCCTGCTACCACCAATAGCCTCCCACCGGCCAGTACGCTCCCATAGAGAGGGGCTCCTCCGGGTGCCGTCGGCCAAACAATGTCGGCTGTCGGCCCCTAGGGGGAGAGCCTTCTCTGTGGGGGCACCTACGATTTGGAACGAGCTCCCCCCGGAGATACGTAGGATCCCGGATCTGCGCACCTTCCGCCGCGCACTTAAGACTTTTCTATTTTATCAAGCTCGCCTGGCCTAAATCTTCCCCCTTTTTAAATGTGGAAATTTTAAATTTTTAAATTTTAAATTCGTCTTTTTATAGGGGTATGGGTAAGGCATTTTAAATTGGGGAGCCATTTTAGATTTAATTCTGTTTTAAACGTATTTTAATTGTTTATATTGTATGTTTTTAACTTTGGCTGTGCACCGCCCCGAGTCCTTCGGGAGAGGGGGCGGTATAAAAATCTAATAAATAAATAAATAAATAAATAAATAAATAAATTGGGGTTTATATTTTATATTTAACAGCTGATAAATTGTGCAAGGTATATAGGAATTTCAAATGAATGAATAAAACAGAGTTGGAAGGGACTGTAGAGGTCTTCTAGTTGAACTCTCTGCTCAAGCAAGAAACCCTATACCGTTTCAGACAAATGGTTGTCCAACCTCTTCTTGAAAATCTCCAGCAATGGAGCATCTACAACGTCTAGAGGCAAATGGTTCCACTGATTAGTTGTTTTCAGGAAAATTCTCTTTAGTTCTAGGTTGCTTCTCTCCTTGATAAGTTTCCTTTTTTTTTTAATTTTTAATTTTAAAAAACAAACTTTATTGAATTTAAAAATATTAACAAGAAAAAAAGAGAAAATATACAGATTTTCTCACTCATAAAATTTACATTTTCCCATGCCGGGAGTCCAAATCCACCTCTAGTTTTATCATCTTGTAGTATACTTAATTTAATTCTTGATTTTTTTCCCTTCCCACACAAATTTTGTAGTCATTTTGTCCAAATCGCTAAAAAACTTCTTGTCTAATTTTATTGGGATTGTTTGGAATAAATAAAGGAGCCTTGGTAGTATATTTGATTTTATTGCTGCAATTCTCCCTAACAGTGACAATTTTAATTTTCTCAATTTTTCCAAATCTTCTTTTATTTTTTGGACCAAAGGTCCGTAATTATTTTCTTTTATTGTTGTACTTCTGGCTGTCATGTTTATCCCTAAGTATTTCACTTTTTTAACTATCTGCAATCCTGAATCTTTTGCTAACTTCTCTACCTGTTTTGCTATTATATTTTTTGTTATCATTTTAGTCTTCTCCTTGTTAATTTTTAGATCGGCTACCTTTCCAAATTCTTCGATTTCTTTTATTAATTTGGGTGTTATTTTTATTGGATCTTCTATGAAGAAGACAAGGTCGTCTGCAAAGGCTTGGATCTTGTATTCTTCTTTTATTTTTAATCCTTTTATTTCTTTATTCGACCTAATTCTAATTAGCAAGTTTTCCAGAGTCATAATAAAAAGTAAGGGCGACAATGGGCAGCCCTGCCTTACTCCTTTACTTATTCCAAAAAAATTTGTTGGGTCCCCATTTACTAATACACTAGCCTTTTGGTTCTTATATATTGACAGTATCATTCTTGTAAATTTATCTCCGAAATTCATATTTTTAATTTGGTATGTCATGAACTGCCGGTTGACTTGGTCAAATGCCTTTTGTGCATCCAGAAATATCAATGCTACCTGTCTTTCTGGATGCATCTCATAATATTCTAAAACATTTATCACCATTCTTATATTATTTTTTATTTGTCTTGTAGGCAAGAAACCATTTTGATCCTGATATATTCTATTATTTAGTATTTTTTTCATCCTATTTGCAATTATGCCCATAAAAATTTTATAATCGGTATTTAATAAGGAGATTGGTCTATAATTTTTTATTGATGTGGTATCTGCCCCCTTTTTCGGTATCAGGGAAATATATGCTTCCCTCCATGGATTTGGTAACTTTGCCTCTGTCAATGCCTCATTATATAATTCTAATAATGTCTCATTTAATGAGTCCCCTAAACTTTTATAAAACTCCATTGGTAGACCATCGGTCCCTGGTATTTTGTTATTTTTTTGTCTCTTCAGTGCTTCTTTTAACTCCCCCATTGTAATTTCCTTGTCTAGTAATTCTTTTTCTTCCTCTGTTAATATTGGCATCCCTTCACCACTTAAGTATTTTTCTATTTCCTCTGTTGTTACTTCATCTTTCTCATAAAGCTCTTGGTATTATTGAATTATTATCTCCTTTTTCTTCTCTAAACTCTGTTGGATTATTCCCTTTTTGTCCTGTAATTTCTGAATTATTCTTTTTCCCCTCTCTTTCCTCAACCTAAATGCTAACCACCTCCCCGGCTTGTTTGCTTGTTCGAAGTAATTTTGCCTCATGTATTTCAATGTCATTGCGTATTTCCCCTGTTCTAATATGTTCAAATTATGTTTCGCTGCCATCCAATTAATCCTAATTTGTTCATCTCCCGGATTCCCTTGTAACTTTCTTTCCCATTTTTGAATTTCTTCTAATGCTTTATTGTACTCTTTTTCCCTCTCTTTTTTCCATTTTGCATTATAGGCTATTGTCAAGCCTCTTACATACGCCTTAGTTGTGTCCCATAAATTTTGTAGGGAGGTGTGTTGTTTTGTGTTTTCCTTATAAAACAATTCTAATTCCTTCTCCATGTACTCCTTGTATTCCTTTTCTTTCAGGGTCTGTATATTCATTGTCCATTTACTTTTTTTCCTCCACCGTCCCTTCCATGTTAACGTTATTGGGTCATGATCCACCCATTTATTACTCAATATTTCTATGGATTCTATTTCTGGCATCAACGTATTAGTAACCCATGCCATGTCTAACCTCGACCAGGACCTATGTGGGTTCGAATAGTATGTAAAATTTTTAACTTCTGGGTTATAAAATCTCCAGCTGTCTACCATATTTAACTCTTCTACTAAGTCTTTAAATGTTCTAGGCAATACATTTTTCTTATTTTTATTTCTCTGACCACTTTTATAATCTTTTCTTATGTCCATAATCGCGTTAAAATCACCGATCAAACACACATTTTCTATTTTTTGTTCTATTATTTTCTCGTGTACATTTTTATAAAATTCTAATTGTCGGCTATTTGGAGCATATATAGCCACCAATAAAATGTTTTTACTGTTAATCTTCAACTCTATCATCACTGTTCTCCCTATCATGTCAACATATTTTAAATTGCTATCTATTCCTTCTTTCACATATACTGCAACCCCTCTTTTTTTCTCCTCCGCCAATGCTACATATGCTTTGCCTAGTTTCTTATATTGTACATAATTTTCATCTTGTTTTCTTATATGTACCTCCTGGAGGCACACAATATCTGTTTTTTGTTTCACAATTTTTCTTAAGATTTGGTGTCTTTTGGATGGTGAGTTGAGACCGTTTACATTCAAAGATAGAATTTTTAACTCTTGTTCCATTTCTTAATGGTTTTCCTGTTGTTTCTTTTTTGTTTCTTCCTGTTCCTTCCCCCCCCCCCTTGTTTGTACTCCTTCTTCCTCTTGAATCTCTCCTTCCTCCTCCTTTTCTCCTTCCTTTGACACTCTTTCATGCTCTCGTCTCTGTTTTCCTCTGGCGTTCCATCCCAATTCCTCTTTACTATTACTTGTTATTTAATTACCCATCACTTGATCATGTAGTTCTCTTGCTTTGCTTTGTGTGTCCACCCTTATTTTCTTTCCCTGCCACGTTACCAGCATCCCTTCTGGTATTATCCATCTAAAGGGTATATATCTCTTGTTTAGTAACGTGGCTAAAAACCAATAATCTTTCCGCATCTCTCTTATTCTTTTAGGGATTTGTTTCAGGGTAATTATTTCTTTGTTCCTGTAATACATGGGATCATCCTTTGTTATTTTATATACAATGTCTCTGACTTTTTTTCTCACAAATCGTATATGTACTTCCCGGGGTAATTTGTTTTGTCGTGCATAATTTGTATGGACTCTGTAAACTTTGTCCAATTCATTTATTATTTCGTCCTTCTCTCTTTGGAGGGCGTATGCTATCATCTCCGCAATTACTAACGTTAGGTCCTCCTCTTTGTCTTCAGCCACATTTTGGAAGCGTAAATAAAATTCAGCTCTTTCCATCTCTAATTGCGCCACAGTATTCTCTAATTCTTTATTTAGTCCCATCATTTTCAAATCTAAAGATTCCAAATTTTCTTCAGTCAATTCTGTTTTCTTTTCTATGGCTATTATCCTTTGATCATTTTTTGTTATAATTTCCTGTATCGAATCCATTTTTTCATCTATTTTCTGGATGTCACTCTTTACCTCTCTCTTAACCTCATCCATGTCCTTCCTGGTTTCTTCGTGATTTCTGGTCATACACTCCTGCATCTTAACCATAGTCTCTTGTATTGTTATGAGTGTAGCCTGCATTGTTGGCATACTTAATACAGTTGACTGCTTCTCTGATGAGAACATTCCCTCCAGGGTCTTCTGTGTCACTGGAGAGGCCGCTGGTCCAGTTAGTATTGATGCAGTTTTCTTCCCTGTTTTCAGCGTCGTTGTAGTGGTACTCGTCATCTCCTTAAGTATTCTGTATTGTTCCACCAATATCTTGTCTACCTTCTCCCAAATCACCATCCAAATTCTATATAACTTCTTTCTTTCTCTGCTTTCCTTCCTTTTTTTCCTCCTAACTTGTTTTCATGTATTCAGTTCCTTAATACTTATATTATACAATTTCTTGTAAATACAGTTTCTCCAAAGTCAGCACTCCTACCTATTAATCAATCAATTAATCAGTCAATCTATGTATTGTTCAATAATCAATTAATTAGTAAATACTTAATTACTACTATATAAATTACTACTACTATGTGAATACTTAATTAATACTGTTATAAATACTAGACTTAAAATGACCTTATAAGCACTTAAATAAAATCTAATACTTCAATAGTTAATAATTAATAATCTATACTTAGTTGTAAAACAGTTGGTAACAATTACTATAAATTATTATATATATGAAATTTGCAGTCATAAATAATTCTAAAAGATATTCTAAAAAATATTTACAGGTTATTTATGAGTTCAATGTAAGATATGTACTGTTTATGTTTCTATAACATTTCAATTAATTTACTACAAAGTCAGTAAGAATAAATATGGAAAGACTAACAAATTACTATAGGTGTGTGATTATATCCAGAGAAATAGGGAAATAGGGAAAAAAGGAATAATGCTATTTTATCACGAGTTCTTTTTATCCAAGTTGTAAATTTTTAGAAAAGTTTCCTGTATCTAGACTTTTCTTCCATTTCTGATTTCTTTTCCGGCTTAGAATGATTCAATATGGCGATCTGCAATCTACCCAGTCACACGTAGGTGTTTCTTACTTTGCCAAACAACCTCTTTCTTTCCGTTGAAGCAGCTAAAAAACGGGTAGGTGTAGTGTCCAATTCCTTTCTCAGTCCAGCTATTTAAACAATCCTCTCTCCACGTTCTATTTTCTCATATATTAGCGTTCAGTTCTTTTAATTTTCCCGTCTGGTTGAAGTTTGCCCTCTTCCTTTTAACTCTCCTCGTCGTTTGCCACCCGTTTGAATTTCTGAGTTTTCTCCTGCCCACTGCCCCTCCAAAAATCAGCTTCTCCTCTTCAGGTTCCCGCAAGATGAAAGTATTTAAAGTTTTCTCAGTTCACTCACACCACCAGTCTTTGCACCGTACTCACTATTTTGCTTCCCATTGGTATCTCTCGGGGCGTCGGGCCTCTGTGTCAGCCGCACCGGCCAGCTTCTTCCAAGTTCGGAATGAGGGTCCTTCCTGGTGTGACGGGAGATCGCACCTCTCCTCGCCTCCTCCGAAGATTCCCCTCCTTACTGCCGGTCCCTCTAGGACCGATCTTCGCCCGAATGGGCTCCAAAACTTAGAAATTTGGCACTGGGAAGAGAATGCTTCTTTTCCCGTTCCACTACGACCCTACGTCACCGCCGGTAGTCTATCTACTTGATAAGTTTCAATCCATTGCTTCTTCTCCTGCCTTCAGGTGCTTTGGAAAATAATGTATGTTTGAAATACAATTGTAAGGGAGAAAGTTTTTATCTTCTTTGGTGGACTTGTGATAAAGTGGCCAGATTCAAATTTTAATACAGAAGATTGTAACATGAATATAAAACTGAAACCAAGACTTTTCTTTAAGGACTTCTGGACAAGGAAATTGAAAAAAAAAAAACCCTTGGAACTTTGTTATTGTATATGTTGATTGCAGTAAGAATTCTTTATGCACAAAAATGGAAATATATATTAATCATCCCAATGGAAGAACAAATGGATCTTGCAGAAATGGGTCAAATTAACTGTTTTAGTAATTTAAAAAACATCTAATTTTCTTTCTACTTGGAAATCACTTCTGGACTTTGTGGTCAACGGGAAAAAAGAAAGTTATGCTTTGGGATTTGCTGATTAGATAAGTCAGTTATTACAGAAATGTCTAGTATATTAAGCATGTAAAAATAAATAGATGAGGCTGTACCTTATTTTTATACTACTGCACTGAAAAAAGTTGGAAGTTTTTAAAAAAATCTTTTTCTCCCTATCCCAAACTTTTCTTTCCCCCATTTTCCCTTCCCCATCTCCCTATTTTTATTTTTATTTATGTTCTACATTATGAAATTAGATTTTAAAAACGAAATTAAAAAATCATTGTATTGTCTTTAAAAAAATAAAAAGAGGAAATTATTGGAAAAAATATGGATGGGTGGAACGGAAAGGAAAAAGAAAGGGAAGATAGATTGCAATTGGGTTGGATCTGAGTTTCAGGACAATTTAATTTTTCAGAATTAAATAGAAATACCTGCCAAGCCGTCAGTCTTGGAGCTTCTACCTTTATGCATCTGTGCCTCACAGATCTCTTGAATGTGGAGATATGAGCTGAATTTAAGGCCCTGCCCACAGCCCAGATGGTGCTGTGAGTGAGATAACTGTCCATAGCCAGGATCCAATCCATCTCCTCTTCCCTCAGAGTCACCAGTTCTTCTTTCTGTCTGCACCGCCTCCAGACTTTCACGGAAAAGTCATCCTTAGTGGAGGAACATGTAAAGGTTTTCTTTGAAAAGTTAACTACTGAGTCAATAAAGAGACTAAAAGCATCATAGTTCGCCCATTTCGTTTTCTGTATTAGGAAGGAAAAGAGCCCACCAATGTATTTAAAGGAAGCTTTAGGAAACATCAACTCGAGACTCAGGTCCCAGTGTGCTGTGGTGATCCAGACTTTCCCTACAATAGGTCCCTGAAAATGTTGAAGTATGCATTGTAGAATAAACATTCCAAGCTGGAAGGAAATTATCTCCGAACCATAAACGGCGACATTGACTTCTCTCCACTTGTAATATTTGCTAAGGGTTAAAACTAGCCGATACAGATTTAGCGGAAAGCTTTGATAGATAATTGCACAAATGCCATTCCTTAACATCAAAGAAGACATTGTCCTCATGAACCTCTCCCCCTGGTTAGTTTCTGGAGCAACAAGACCAACCATGGTCCACTTGAAATGGAGGAGAAGCTGGACCATCCCTGGGTACTGGACTCCTTCTGCAGGGAGCATCGGGTAGAAGAAAGGAAACTGAGTTTTATCCCTCAGAATCTGGGAAGCCAAATTGTAACTGATCTGAAAAGAATTAACAGAATGTCAAAGTTGGAAGGGACCTTGGAAGTCTAATACTCCAACCCCCTGCTCAGGCAGGAAACCTTCTACCATTTCAGACAAATGGTTGTCCAACCTCTTCTTAAAAACTTCCAGTGTTGGAGCATTCACAACTTCTGGAGGCAAGCAGACAGTGTTTGATTCAAAATTGCACATAAACAAAGAAGAGGGGGTCAACTTATCTACTAAAGCACCAGAAGGCAAGACGAGAAACAATGGATGGAAACTAATCAAGGAGAGAAGCAACTTCGAATTAAGGGGAAACTTCCTAACTTCCTAACCCAACAAGACAGACACAGACTTCAGAGGATAATTAGAACTGCAGAAAAAACAATTACTACCAACCTGCCTTCCATTGAGGATCTGTATACTGCACAAGTCAAAAAGAGGGCTGACCTCTTTTTGACTCTAACCCTAACCTTAACTTACCACTTATTAATTGGACCATAAATGAATCTATAAAATAGATTGGCAAAATCTATTCTCGCCTATAATACTGCTGACGACTATTACAACATTTTCTTGCATGAAGCCAAAATAATCATTAAATTTTACATACCAGTAATACCCCACGAAACCAGAAAAAAATAAACTACCAATAACAATAAGGAAATTACAATCCAGAAAAAAATCTCTTTGGCGAAAAAACAAAACAAACTACGTAGCTAACTTCAAAAATCGCTACAAAAACTTATGCCAACAAAAAAAGATTGAATGCACCAATTATCACATCAAGCAAGACGAAAACCATCTACGCATAAAATCCACCCATGCCTTCTATAATTTTGTAAACAACAAACTTAAAGACTCGAGATCCATCCCACCCTAAAAGGACCAAACAATGAATACTGTATTGATGAAACAGTTAAAGCCAATCTCTTTAACACGTTCTTCGGCTCAGTCTTTGTAAACAGCAACAACACATACGCAATATTTCCCAGTCATACTACAGAAAATTACAACAATTACGATGATCTTATACATATTGATTTTACAGAAGACAATGTTGAAAAGGCACTACGCAATCTAAAACCATTTCTATCTATTGAACCTGATGGACTATGTGCATACTTCTTAAAAAAGCTTTCCACTGCAGTTGCAAAACCTCTAAGCATAATTTTTGAAAAATCTTTCAGTACCAGTACCTTGCCCTACCAATGGTCACAAGCCAGGGTCATCCCTATCTTCAAAAAGGGAGACCCTAGCCTAGTTGAAAATTACAGACCAATCACTTTATGTTGCATCACCTGCAAAGTCATGGAATCAATCATTAACCAATCTATTACCCTACACCTAGAGACAAACAACCTACTTTCTAACAAACAATTCGGTTTCAGAAAACAATTCTCCTGTAATCTACAAGTACTACATTGCAAAAACATATGGACTGCACATCTCGATCAGGGCAAAGCAATAGATGCAGTTTACGTAGACTTCTGTAAAGCTTTTGATTCAGTGGTACATGACAAATTACTTCTAAAACTAAAATCTAATGGCATTTCTGGACTCCTACATAAATGGATAGCTGTCTTCCTGTCAAACAGACAACAAGTAGTCAAAATAGGAAGCGCTCTATCAAATCCTGTACATGTTAATAGCAGTGATCCCCAAGGCAGTGTCTTAGGACCAACACTCTTCATACTTTACATAAATGACCTTTGTGATCATATTAAAAGCAACTGGGTTCCCTTCGCTGATGATGTTCAACACCACCGACAATGCAACTACTCTTCTAAAAGACCTTGACTATGTGTCAGATTGATCTAACAAGTGGCAACTTCAAATCTCAACCAACAAATGCTCTGTCTTGCACATTGGCAAAAAAAAAATAAAATCAAAACATAAAATACAAATTAGATGGACATGACCTTGTAGATGACCCTCACTCTGTCAAAGATCTTAGAGTACTCATTTCTAAAGATCTAAGTGCCCGAGCCCACTGTAACAACATTGCCAAAACATTTGCTAGACCAATTCTTGAATACAGCTCATCTGTCTGGAACCCGCACTGCATATCAGACATAAATACAATCAAGAGAGTCCAGAGATATTTTATGAAAAGAGTCCTCCATTCCTCTAACCGCAATAAAATATCTTATGCCACCAGACTCCAAATTTTGGGCTTAGACAACTTAGAACTACGCCGACTTCAGGTTGACCTAAGCATAGTACATAAAATTATCTGCCACAATGTCCTTCCTGTCAATGACTATTTCAGCTTCAACCACAACAATACACAAGCAAATAATAGATACAAACTCAAGGTAAAAAGTTTCAAACTCAATTGCAGAAAATATGACTTCAGTAACAGAGTGGTCAATGCCTGGAATGCACTACCTGACTCTGTAGTTTCTTCCCCAAACCCCCAAAACTTTAACCTTAAACTGTCTACTGTTGACCTCACCCCATTCCTAAGAGGTCTGTAAGGGGCGTGCATAAGTGCACCAGCGTGCCTACCGTCCCTGTCCTAATATTCCATTTTACTTACTCTTTTCATGTATTCAAATTATGTTTATACTTTTACCTGTTATCTTATATATACTTGGCAAATAAACTTATGATTATGATTATCTACAGACTCCCCGCATCCTGGACATTTGCTTTGTTCAATCAAATAGGCTGACTCTGATTCTGGGTTTTATTATTTATTATTTATTAGTTAATTTGGTTTAAAATGGGATTTTGTTGTACATGTTTTTAACTTGTGTTCGCCGCCCTGAGTCCTTCTGGAGAAGGGCGGCATATAAATACATGAAATAAATAAATAAATAAATAAATAAATAAATAAATAAATAAACAAACAAACAAACAAACAAACAAACAAACAAACAAACAAACTGTTTCAAATCCTACCCTCAAAACGACACTATAGAGCACTGCACACCGGAACAAGTAGACACAAGAACAATTTTTTCCTGAACGCCATCACTCCGCTAAACAAATAATTCTCTCAACACTGTCGAACTAATTACTAAATCTGCATTACTATTAATCTACTCATCGTTCCTATCACCCATCTCCTCCCACTTATGACAGTATGACTGTAGCCTTGTTGCTGGTATCCTTATGATTTATATTGACTGTTTCCCTATGATTATCATTAAGTGTTGTACCTTATGATTTTTGACGAATGTATCTTTTCTTTTATGTACTCCGACAGCATATGCACCAAAACAAATTCCTTGTGTGTCCAATCACACTTGGCCAATAAAGAATTCTATTCTATTCTATTCTATTCTATTCTATTCTATTCTATTCTATTCTATTCTATTCTATTCTATTCTATTCTAACAGTGAGGACAATTAACCAGTGGAACAGAAGTTGCCTCCAGAAGTGGTAGGTGCTTCATCACTGGAGGTTTTTAAGAAAAGACTGGACAGCTACCTATCTGAAATGGCATAGAGTCTCCTGCTTGAGAAGGGAGTTGAACCAGAATAATTCCAATGTCCCTTCCAGCTCTATTCTGATTGATCTTCTAGCAGTTCCTGCAAGAAAGACATACCTGAGGGATTTTGTAGGTGCCCAACAAGGTTGAAATTTGGATGGAGATGCCAGTCTCAGCCCCTTCCAGAACAGCCACCGTGTTTCTCTGCCGTCCACATCTGTAGTTGGGAACATTGGCCTCCCCGTCCGAAAGCAGATCCAGCAACGGATCTGAAGTCATTTCTATCTTGAAGAAAACTTGATAAATATTGTAACCCAGAGTGATATTAGGCAAGAGGTGGACATTCTTGTTGATCTCCTCAGTGGCAAAAAGGAAGGGCAGAAATTTCCAATAATGATTGGATGATGGACTGCAGATGCAAAAAAAAAAAAAAGATGAATATAACATACAACTTTCTTTCCTGATAATTCTGTACTTTTCATCCACTCATTACATTAAAAAAACATTTATTACATTTCTTGTACATTTTTCATATGATAAATATTTGTGGCATTGGACCAAACCTACTGAGAATGGCTCAATCTGGATGATGTTTAGAAGCTTGTAAAGACCAGATTATTCTGCCAACCTCTGAGGCAGAGTGAAAATTGAGCCACATTGGATGGACATTTGTTGGACTTGTTGTTATTGTTGTTGTTTCTGAGTTTGGTTTGGTTTTTTGTCTTTTCCTGTTTTGTCTTTTTTTTTCTTTTAATTGTAAGCTATCTAGAGTCACACAGTCTATGAATTCCAATAAACAAACAAATATAATAGTGATAATATCCAACAACCCAACCAATATAATAGAGATGTTTTCATTTCTTTAAAATGTTTCATTGTTAGATCCCCGGCATGAACTCTTGAATGAAAATCAGAGATATTTGCAAACTCTCTGAATGACTATGTTCTTAATTGGGATGCTTGGAAACTAGGAGTAAATTTTGGTGTGGATAAACAAGAATGGCACTATCGCATATCTGATGCAAAGAGAAAATACAGCAGTCTTCTGTGGTTGGATCAGGCTTCCTCGGAGTCCAGCTCAGCTGACGGTTGAGGTGGAAGGGAGATGCCCTTTTGTTCCTCTCTGTTTAAACTGTAGCTCTGCTCATAGGACAGAAAGGAAATGGAATGGGGCAAACATTGTGATTGGGTTTCTAAAATTTTACTTCTCACAATGAACTTCGACACTTGCAGTGTGCAATAGAAGACAGAATTAGAAAGTAACTAAGCAAAAGGAGCAGATCAAGGAGAGAAAGCACCTGGTGTTTTTGGAGAACTGGAACTGCAGACATTCATTGGAAATGGAGTGGCTCTAATGCAGCGCAGGACTTACTCAAGGAACTTGATTGAAGGACTTTGCTCAAAGCTTAATGATTCAAACCTAGTGTCCCTTGCAGAGATTATGCCGCTAATGAAATAATCTCCTGACTTGTAGTGATTGTCTGGGTCCACTTCACCCTGCTCCAGAGTCAGGAGGCATTTGGCTTTGCGTATCTCACAGGCTCCCCTTGGCCACAGAAGCAGGAGAAGTTGAAGCAGTAGCAACATGATTTGAGCCTTCTCAGTGGCACCTGGTTTTTAACAATGGATGAGATGAAGAGGTGGAAGAAACCAAAACCTCTTCCAGGAAAGTAGCTTCAGATCCAGTCAGAGCCCATCCAAGAGACATAAACACAGCACCTGCCTGTCCTGAATTCCAGCTCCAGCTTCCCTTTCCATCTCCAGAGTCATTTATGCATCTAGTATTGATAATATAGACCCCACCGGACGTTGCTTTGAGACTGGTATTGATATCAAACCAATTTCTGACATGTTTGCGTAAAATGTTCTGAAAGTTTGCAGAAAGGTCTCTAGGGTCCTAACATGAAAACAACAAAATCACTATAATTTGGACAATTGCAAGGAAGAGAAGCATCTGAGCCCTGAATGAGTCAACAGGAGGTGCTCAAAGGGAGAACTCAAAGTTGTGACTCCAAACACATCTTCAGATGGGACAATGTGGGAAACTGGAGAATTTTGCCCAAAATTTATATATATACATATGTGTGTATTTGTCTATGTATATATGTGTATGTATGTGTGTGTGTATGTGTGTGTATATGTGTGTGTGTGTGTGTGTGTGTGTGTGTGTGTGTGTGTGTGTGTGTATGTATGTATATATATTTCATAGATTTTCACAGGTAGATGTATGCAAGTTTTGGTGTATTCGGGACTTTTCCCGTGTAAGATTGAGACTATCTTGGTGATGTTTCGACGAGGTCCCACTCGTCATCTTCAGGCTGGTGTCTTCGGCTTCGTGCTTGTGCGAGGAAAGCGTGATCGGAGCTGCCGTCTCTCTATGAATACTGGTGGGGAGGTGTGGGGTGCTGGCTTTGTTGCTGTGAGCGGGTTGGTTGCCTGTGTTGTTACATCTTGATTATAAAGTTTAATATTTTATGAATGTTTATAATAATTGATATATACTTTAAAAATATATCCATCTAAGCAAATGAAAGAGAAAAAGGGTAAGATAATTGGTTAAGATTTAAGATTTAAGTAACGGGTTTGGGGGGATAATGGCATAGTTAAATAATAGATTTGAGGGAAATAACTGAGTAAAATATTAAGTTGTATTAATTGAAAAATAAGATTTGTTAGGGATTTGTATGAATTTGTGACCGGATCAAGAGCTTTGTTTTGAAAAGATGTGTTTTATGTTTATGTTTTAAAATAATAAAAAACTTTATATATATATATATAAAAAGGACAGATTTTTCCCATACCAAAGATTCTTTGTAATTAACTTCATAGTCTTTAAATCAGCAGTCACCAACTGGTGGTCTGTGAGAAAATTTTGGTGGTCCACAGAAAAATTATTTGCGGTTTTTATATTGCACTAAATCAGGGGTCCTCAAACTATGGCCCCTGGGCCGGATACATGTAATGAACGCTTGTGTTGCTGCAGAGAGTCTCCCCCTTCAGGGTCCACTTGTGTGGGGCAGAGGGGGGCAGAAATTCTGACTTTGGGTCTGCTTCAGTCTCCTGGTGCAGGGCTTTGGGTGAAGGCTGGAGGGAAGCACTGCTGGTGGTAAAGAGCTGGAGGGCCTTGTTCCAGTGGGACTGGATCATGGCCTGGAATTGGCTGACCATGTCAACCTGCTGAGCCTCCAGACCTCAGTAGCTGGCCTTGCACTCCCGCAGGTCTTCCCTCTGCTTGGAAAGCTTATGCTCGTAGTCCTCAGTGAGGTGCTTCTGCTGATCCTCCTTCTTGGCCAGATCCAATTTGAACTGAGCCAGCCGTTTTGCCAACTCTTTCTTATGGTGGCTGCTTAGCTCCAACAACTGCTTCCTGTTAGGATCCTAAGGAGCCCAGGCAGGCAGGTGAGGAGTGACTGGGAGGGGAGGGTAATAGAGGCTGGCTAGGCACCCATCAATGTGAGTGACATTAAGTTGGCCATGCCCACCCAGTCACATGACCAGCTAGCCATGCCCATCCAGCCAGTCATTTGGCAGATCATATTAGTGGTCTGCAGGATTTAAAATTATGAATTTAGTGGTCCCTGAGGTCTGAAAGTTTGGTGACCCCTGCTTTAAATCACTTTCACAAAGCATTTATAAAGTTTTCCAACCACAACTCTAAAATCACATCTTTGCTGTATATTACAAAAGATTGCAAAAAAATAAAGTTTTTACAATGTTGGAAAGATGTGATGTTCTTACTTTTTAAATGGACAGAAGAGGATCCCACCCACTGACTGGTAAACTTCATTCATTCAACTTACTTGCCACCCGTCTTGTTTTGAAACAACTCTGGAAAATTTATACCATTAAAATCATAAAAGAAAAATAAAATAATTAAAATGGAAACTATAATCAAAATAGAATTATAGTTAAAAAAATAGGGAGGGAAGGACCTGGATATATGGGGGGTGGGATTGCCTCTTAGTTCAACAACCATCTCCATTGTGATGCTCCATCATTGGGATCTGAAGCTATCTACAGAATCAGGTCTTAAAGCTTAAGGAACAAAATATGATATTTTATTTGATGCCCATAATATCCAAAATTTGAGGTAAAGTTCTGTCCCCAGTGAAATGGAAGTTCCACCCCTTGCAATGAAGGCCTGTCTACTCACCCTTTATTTTGTTTTATTTTGTTCAATTTCACCATCATTTGAGACTACAGTTGAAGTGTAGATTTGTAGTATGGTGATGTCCCAAAGGTGCTTTTTTCAAGAGGTAACTGGACTGTTTTGTTTTTCTTTGAAGACATTTCACTTCTCATCCAAGAAGCTTCTTCAGCTCTGACTGGATGGTGGGGAATGGAAGGATTTATACTCCTTGCAGACATCTGGTCATTTGCATCCTTTTAGAGCAGGAGTGTCAAACTCCTGTTGTCATGGTGGCAACACGTAACATATTGGGACTTTTTTCCCCTTCACTAAACCAGGTGGGAGCAAGACCAGTACTTAACACATCCGGCCCGCAGGCCACGAGTTTGACACCCCTGTTTTAGAGAGTCACTGAGGCCACTTGGAGGTTGATCTGTGTTCTCAGGATCACCTAAGTAGTGCAAATGGGTGTGGAGTCTTTTTGGAATTGCTGAGAGGACTGTGTTGAGGACTGGAGATAGATGATGTTGTATCCCTCCCCCTCACCCCAATCTGGGAAGTCTTGTCTCCTCTGCAGATGCATCATATTAACATAACTAACTCATTTCTTATTTTGTCCTTCCCTAGTTTCATCACAAATTCATTATTTAATTATTAAATGATTTATTTTACATTTTGATGATTATCTTAAGTTAGTTTTATGTTCTTTGTATGTTTATTTCTTTTGATTTTAAATAACCTTAATTGTCAAAAGAAGCATACAAACTCAATAATAACTGCAATAAATAATTAAGTCTTATGAGCTTAAGAAACTACTTCATGATCAGATACCGACTTTTATCATTAAATGTTCCTTAGTATTTAGATCTGGTCTCAGGATGATAATGTAGCACTTGGGGAAGAAGATGCAGCCCAGCAGGCCAGCCCCAGAAGCCAAGATGGAGAAAACCTGCACGGCCACCATGTATTTCCCTTTGGTGCTCAAGTAGGTGGGCAGGAAGGAGATCCAGACGCTGCAGAAGACCAGCATGCTGAAGGTGATCAGTTTGGCTTCGTTGAAGGCCCCAGGCAGGTTCCTGGCCAGGAAAGCCACTGTGAAGCAAATGGCAGCAAGGAAACCCATGTAGCAGAGAACAACATAAAACATGGTCACAGAGCCTTCATTGCACTGAAGGATGATCACTCCTGATTGGGAGTGCAGGTCAAAATCAGGAAACGGAGGAGAAACTCCCAGCCAGATTGCACAAATGACAATTTTTCCAGCAGAACCAGAAAGGATGATGGAGTTGGCCAAGCTCTTCCCCAACCATCTCCTCACCCTGTTCCCTGGTTTCGTGGCCAGGAAGGCCAGCACTACCATGATTGTTTTGGCTAACACACAAGACACAGCTACTGAGAAGATGATGCTGAACATTGTTTGTCGGAGAAGGCAGGTGGCTTTCCTTGGTCGGCCAATGAAGAAAAAGGAGGACAAGAAGCAAAGCAAGAGGGAAACCAGGAGGATGTAGGACAGGTCCCGGTTGTTAGCTTTGACAATGGGAGTTTCTAGGTATTTAAGGAATATGACTAAAACAAGGCCTGTTGTTAGAAACAAGAGTACAGCAAAGGAGACCAGGATGATGCCCAGATGTTCTTCATAGGACAGGAAGGTTATTCTTTTTGGGATACATTGGATTCTGTCATCAGTGGGATATTTGTCATCTGAGCACTTGGTGCATTTTTCAGTATCTGAGAAAACAGTAAGTATTATTATTTCTATAGTCCCTCCTTTCACATTCCAAGAAATTCTTTGGATGACAGCTGATACCGAAAGACAGGAAAGCCAGAGTTCCTCTGGTGTCACTCACCTTCCTGTGTGGAGATGGTCCCCTCCAGACAAGGAATACAATCATAGCAGCAAATGGGTTCTTCTTTCCGAGCCCGTTTTACAAATCCAGGGTGACACTTCTCCACACATTTAGACTGAGGCAGAGACTAAGCAGAAAAACAAAACACATTCCAAAATATCTGCCAAATTTTTATTTATTATATTGATTGATTAAAATAAAATTAAACTGTGCTTAAGAAGGACACTTCTGAGGAATAGATCAGGAAAACATAAAACATTGTAAAGCCCCTCCCCTTTGAAAATAATTCAAATCCTTCTTCTTAAGATATAAAGAATAAATTCTTCACAGACTAGGGCTTTCAACTTCAAATGAGTTATTATTTAGTTATATCAGTACATTTATATTTTCAATTCATACAGCTGCCATTCTGGTGAAAAAAGAGTGAACATTACTGCCTAATTTCTAGAATTATACTGAGGATGAATGGAGGTGAAATCATGAGAACTTGTCACTTAAAAAGGGTGAGCCAGGCATGTTTTCCTGCAGCCCATGGGACATGAGTTTGAACCCTGTGTGGGAAAGGAATATTTCTAAGGCAAAATGAGGAATTTAAAACAAGGTCGTTTCCATTGAAGAATTACAGTTTTGTTGTTAGTCGCTACTTGTGTCCAACTCTTTCAGCCCCCAAGAACCATAGCACTCCAGGACTCCCTTCCCTTCCAAAATTAGAATTACAATTAGATGACATGGAAAGACAGACCCACATTTATTTACTACTTAAATTTGGAGAATTCTTTGTTTCAGTGGAAGACTTAAGATAGCTGACAATCAAGATAAACAATTGCATTAAAGGGTTTTTAGATGGATTACTAGACAAAGATCAACTCTAAGTAGCATTTCACTGTCTAGTTTCTAGAATTATAGTGAGGACGAGTAGAGATGAAATCATGAGAACATGTCACTCAAAAAGGTTAAGTCAGGCATCTTTTCCTGCAGCCCATGGGACATGAGTATGAGCCCTGTGTGGGAAAGGGATATTTCTAAGGCCAAGTGAGGTATTCAAGACAAGGCCCTTTCCATTGAAGAATTACAGTTTTGTTGTTAATTGCTAGTTGTGTCCAACTCTTGGATAATTCTTCATTTTAATGTACGACAGTCAAGATAACAAATTGCATTCAAAGGGTTTTTAGATGGCTTACAAGCCAAAGACCAAATATAAGTAGCATCATATTACAGACTGACCCTCATTATTACAAGTATCATGAAGGACTTGGGGGGTGGGCAGTCAAGGCAAATTTAAGTCCTTCATTTTTCTAGTTTAAGACATTATCTCATATTGGACAAGTCATTGTGGTTCCATTTTGATTGAACACCTTGGATCACCTTCCTAGCAGCAGGAGGCCTATCCCTGTGGTGTGAAACAAAATCATGAATAATTGTGGTCAGATAAGGGCTATTAAAAAATATCTGAGCCTGCTCTTTCACCCTAATTACTACCATACAGACCGAGAAAAATTGCCAATATTTTCAATCACCTTGTTGAGCAACTTTAGCTGTGAAAGAGCATCTGGGTTGATAATAAGTCTCTGTCTTTCAAAACTCCCCAGTTGCTCTTTGATGGAATCCTCCTTGGAGAGAAATAACCAACTTATGATATTCAGATCTGCTGCTACATTTCCACTTTGGTCCAAGTATAGTTTCTCCCAGGAAAAATTGGAAAACTCATTCTTCTCCAGAAAGGGATGGAACTAGAATTGAAACATCCAGGAATTTTGAAAGCAACTTGAAATATCCTAAAAGGAGGAGCAATTTTAAAGCTTAACTAGTGAATAAGAGATATTCAGTCCCCTCTTTGCTATTTGCCTAAACAGCAATAGCACTTAGACTTATATACCGCTTCACAGTGCTATTACAGCCATCTCTAAGTGGTTTATATAATCAGTATATTGCCCCCAACAATCTAGGTACCCATTTTATCAACCTTGATAGGATGGAAGGCTGAGTCAACCTTGAGCTGGTCAGGATCAAACTCCTGGCAGTGAGCAGTGAGTTAGCGTTAGCATTAGCATTCACATAAATGGCACGGCTAAATGCAAAGACTGAGTAGCCATCAGTCTGAAAGACTTTAATTGGATTCTTGCAGTGAGGAGGGATTAGACTAAATGCTCCCAGGTTTAGCTGCAATTTATGAATATAAAATTCTATCATGTAATTACAAACCCATAAGTACAGGAATTTATTTACAATGTATACATTTTAAATAATTTTATAATAACTGTGTTTAATATCAAAATATAATCGTCTCAGTGCCTGCTCTTTGGAACATAATCCTGTGAACTAAATCTGGCCTCATCTTGGCCAAACCTGTTGGGTTTTTGGAGAACAATGGTTCCTCTACATCAGCATTGGATTTTTTTCTAAATAGGAAATAGGTATGATGGATTCTTGTCAGGACCCCATACCTGCCATGGCTCTAGCCTTGCAGCCCCCAATCTCTCTTTCTTCTCCATTTTTCTCCTCCTAGATGGTGAGGAATATGCAACATTCAAGACATGGGCCAGAGTCTTAACAACAGTATAAAAACGGTGTTCATTTTTTATCTGAATTCTATTCTTTTTCTCTTGCATGTCCAGTGGTGCTATCTGGGTGCATCGTCTCCGGCCCTTGACAGAAAGGACATGCTTTGAAAAAGAACAACGAAAAGACTGGTCTTCAAATTTGGAATCCTTAAAAAGACTGGGTTGAAAGGCGTCATCATTTGGCCATTTTCTTTCCTGAAAAGCAAAGTTCCAAATGCTATGGATATATTTGAAAAGTTTATCCCTTCTCATTGACACTTTCTCCACAATTGTGGTGATCCAGACTTTCCCTTCAATGGGTCCTGGCAAACCTTCAATTGTTAAATGGATATGGCGAGCTCTATCCACAATAGAAGCAAATTCTATGAAGTGTACAAAGACATTGACTTTTCTCCACTTAGAGATGGCATTTCTGAGAGGTTCTGTTGCTCTAGCCATTGAGAAATGTTGTGAAATAACCACACAAATTCCATTTCTGACAAGCATAGAAGTGAAAGTTCTCATGAAATTCTCTCCCTCCTCTGTGTCTGTTGAAAAGAGACCAATCAAAGTCCATCTGAAATGGAGGAGTACTTGGACAATTCCTGGGTACTGGATCCCTTCTTTGGGGAGCATCTGATGGAAAAAAGGAATTTGTCTTTTATCACTCAGAGCCTCTGAAACAATTCCATAACTGATCTGAAGAAGCAATGAAGAATGGTGTCTTATTTTTAGATCAGATCAAGTCCAAAATGTAAGCTTTTAACACATCCAGTATAGTTCTCTCGAACGTATTAGAATAGTCGATTGTTCTTAACCCTTAAGCCATATCAAGATAAAGAATACAAAATGCAGAATGCTAGCAAGATTGAATATAAATGTTTGTCTAATCTGGGGTCTAAGATACTGCTCTTTCTCTTTTCTAACAAAACTGACATTCGGATAATAGATGTGCTATGTCTTCTATAGTCTCAGTAGAGAAAGCAGAATTATTTTATAAACAATACATAGATGTCCAAGAGGAAGGAAGGTTGAGGGAAGAAAAAGGGGATGAACAAGAGGAGGAGAAGAAAGAACAGCCAAGAAAGACAACGAAATAACTAGAGAAAGCGTTAAGAGAAGGAGCGAGGGCAAAAGAAGTTAAGAAACTAAGGGAAATAAGAATGACTAGATCAACAAAACAAATAAATAAATAAGAAATGGAAGAAAAATTAAAATAATATCTTTGAATATAAATGGATTAAACTTGGCAATAAAGAGAAGGAAAATATTCAATAAATTAGAGAAGCTAAAATTAGAAATTATATGCTTACAAGAAGTGCATATTAGAAAGCAACATAAAAAACTTTTGGAGCGAATAAAATTAGGGACATTGTTTACAACTTTGGCTTGTTAAAGCAAAAGAGGAGTAGAATTTTACATCAAACACACAATCCAATCCAAACAAATATATGAGGATGAGGAAGGAAGAGTATTAATGGTAGAAATTGTAATGAACTATACAAAAAATATTACTTGTGGGTATATAAGCTCCAAATGAAAATCAAGAAGAATTTTATGCAAAATTACACCGGAAAATATTAGAATATGAATATGAAGATATTTGCATAATTGGGGATTTTAATGCAATTGTTGATTATGAGTTAGATTATAAATCTACAAAAGTGAATAAAAAACCAAGAAAGACCCTCCCAAAAACATTCTATACAATGGTAGACAAATTAAGTTTACAGGATGCTTGGAGGAAAAGAAATTTAAAAGAAAAACAATATACATTTTACTCAAACAGGCATATGTCATGGTCAAGAATAGATACGATGTGGATATCCATAGACATAATATCCAAGATAGACAAGATTGATATAGAAGCAAATATAAGGGCAGATCACAATCCAATAATGATGACATGGAAAGGACCAAGAATGAGAAAGATTTTATACAATATATGGAAAAAGAATTGATATTTTTCTTCAAAGAAAATAGAAAAGAAGATACATCATTGCAAAATGTATGGGACACTAGCAAAGCATATATAAGGGGGTTGGTAATGACCTAAATAGGAAAAAGAAATAAACAGAATAGACAAACTCAAAAGAAGTTGGAGGAGGAATATAAGAAATTAGAGAAAGAGTTGCAAAAAAACCCCACAAGACAAAAAATAATTAAAAATTTAATGGACTTGAAAAAACACAAATTGAATTTAATAGAGAATGAAGAGCTGGCAAAGAAAATAAATTCAACAAAGCAAAATTTCTTTGAAAATGCAAATAAACCAGGAAGATGGCTGGCATGTAAAATGAAGAAGGAAAGAGAAAGGAAACTGATAAATCAATTATTAGATCAAGATGGAAAGATATGTTACCAGAATGAGGAAAAGAAAAAAATAATTGAGAACTATTATAAGAAATTATATCAACAAGAGCAGATACCAGAAGAAAAGATATCAATGATGGAATTGATTGAAGGAATTAATAGGCAGAAGAATGGAAAAACCCCAGGACCAGATGGGCTACCAGCAGAAGGATATAAAAAGTTGCAAGATGTACTAAGTAATATTACAAGTATTTAATGATTGATTAATAGAAGCCAAGGTACCGAACTCATAGATGGAGGCATATATAACTCTTATACCAAAAGAAGAAACAGATTTACAACAAATAAAGTATTATAGACCAATTTCACTATTAAATGCAAATTATAAAATATTTGCATCAATTATGGCAGAAAGATTGAAGAGGCTGTTAAATGAATGTATACACCCAAACCAAAATGGTTTTTTGCCTAAAAGACAAATTAGAGACAAAATAAGAATTATTTTGGATACATTGGAATATTATGAGGCACATTCAGAGAAACAAATGGCATTGTTATTTTTAGATGCGCAGAAAGCATTTGATAATGTGAATTGGCATTTTTTTTTTTAATTTGATTTATATGCCGCCCTTCTCCGAAGACTCAGGGCAGCTTACAATGTGCTCAGCAATAGCCTTCATCCTTTTGTATATTTATACAAAGTCAGCTTATTGCCCCCACAACTGGGTCCTCAGTTGAGACTGAGACCTTATGACTACATAATTACAAAAAATGGACTTTGGGGACAGATTTATCAATATGGTTAAGACTATACATAAAGACCAATTGGCTAAAATAATAATAAACAGTGAAATGACAGAGAAAGTAGATATAAGAAAAGGAACTAGATAAGGATGTCCATTATCTCCACTATTATTTATTCTGACCCTAGAAATTTTAAACAGGAAAATAGGACAATACAAAGAAATAAAAGGGATGAGAATTAAAAAAAAAGAAGAGTATATAAGCTACAAGCATTTGCAAATGATTTATTATTCATTATGGAAGAACCAATAGAAATGGGTCCAAATTGATTGAGCAAATAGAGGAATATGGAAAAGTAGCTGGATTGAAAATAAATAAAGATAAAACAAAAAATATAGTTAAAAATATGAGAGAAAACCAAAAGAAGCAATTAATGGAGAAGTTAGATATTCAAATAGTGAAGAAAGTGAAATATTTGGGTATCCAATTAACCTCAAGATGTATTACAGTGAAGGAAGGTAACTATTATAAACTAAGAAATCAAATTGAAACAGATTTGGAAAAATCTTCAAAAAAGGAAAAAACAGATCCATCAAACTACAGACCTATCAACCTGACCTCAATACCAGAGAAGATTCTGGAAAAGATAATCAAGCAACGAATCACCGAACACCTAGAAGCAAACAAAGTAATAACCAAAAGCCAACATGGGTTTGTCAAAAGCAGATCATGCCAGACTAATCTTATTGTATTCTTTGACAAAGTGACAAAATTAGTGGACCAGAGGAATACTGTCGATATAATTTACTTGGAATTCAGTAAAGCATTTGATAAAGTAGACCATAACTTACTACTAGATAAAGTAGAAAAATGTGGGTTAGACAGCATCTCCACCACATGGATTCGTAACTGGCTGATCAACCACACTCAACGTGTAGTCCTCAATGGAACTGCATCTACATGGAGGGAAGTATGCAGTGGAGCATCCCAGAGCTCTGTTTTAGCCCTATTACTCTTCAACGTCTTCATCAATGACTTGGACGAGGGGATAGATGGGGAACTCATCAAATTTGCAGATGACACCAAGCTGGCAGAATAGCCAACACTCCAGAAGATAGGCTCAAGATACAGAAGGATCTTGACAGACTTGAACATTGGGTGCTATCTAACAAAATGAAATTCAACAGTGAAAAAAGCAAGGTTCTACATTTAGGGGAAAAAAACAAAAGGCACAGGTATAGTATATGTGGTACCTTGCTCAATAGTAGTAACTGTGAGAGGGATCTTGGAGTCCTAGTGGACAACCATTTAGATATGAGCCAGCAGTGTGCAGCAGCTGCCAAAAAATCCAACACAGTTCTGGGCTGCATAAACAGAGGGATAGAATCAAGATCACGTGAAGTGTTAATACCACTTTATAATGCCTTGGTAAGGCCACACTTGGAATATTGCATTCAGTTTTGGTCGCCATGATGTAAAAAAGATGTTGAGACTCTAGAAAGAGTGTAGAGAAGAGCAACAAAGATGATTAGGGAACTGGAGGCTAAAACATACGAAGAACGGTTGCAGGAACTGGGCATAGCTAGTTTAATGAAAAGAAGGACTAGGGGAGACATGATAGCAGTCTTCCAATATCTCAGGGGTTGTCACAAAGAAGAGGGAGTCAAACTAATCTTCAAAGCACCTGAGGGTAGAACAAGAAGCAATGGGTGGAAACTAATCAAGAAGAGAAGCAACTTAGAACTAAGGAGAAATTTCCTGACAGTTGGAACAATTAATAAGTGGAACAATTTGCCTGCAGAAGTTGTGAATGCTCCAACACTGGAAGTTTTTAAGATGTTGGATAAGCATTTGTCTGAAGTGGTGTAGGGTTTCCTGCCTAAGCAGAGGGTTGGACTAGAAGACCTCCAAGGTCCCTTCCAACTCTGTTATTCTATTCTAAATGGAAAAAATTACAATTATCTTTAATGGGGAGAATAGCATTAATCAAAATGAATGTATTGCCAAGATTGTTTTTTTTTTCAAACAATTCCAATAAAGTTGGAGAAAAAATACTTTGACGTTTGAATAAAATGATGTAGAAATATATATGGCAAGGGAAAAAAGCAAGAATTAACCTTAAATTGCTTCAAGATTCCAGAATTAGAGGAGGATTTGGTCTACCAAACTGGGAATTGTATCACCAAGCGGCGATGTTAACTTGGATTAAAGAATGGATCTTATTGAGAAATACAAGACTATTGACTTTGGAAGGACATGACTTGCAACTAGGATGGCATGCTTTCTTATGGTATGGGAAAAATCAGATCCATGGATACTTCCAGAGACATTGTGTAAGGAATGGTTTGTTGGTAGTATGGGAAAGTGTAAAAGAAAAACATTATATCTTTCAACAATAGAAGCATTGACACACCCAAATATGATTAACATGGACAAGATTGTAAGATATAAAGACCATTTTAACAGAGAAGGGAGAATTAAAATAGAAATAAGACTTAGAAAAACCAGGGATTGAGATTGACTGGTATAAACGGCTGCAGATACAATCAAGATATGATAAAGACTTGAACCATATGGTTTTAATTTGGGGGAATCAGAGTTGGATCAGATAATGATTGGAAAGGATGAAAAAATGATTAAAAGACTGTATAATTATTTGTTGCAAATTAGATTGGAAGATGAAGAGATAAAAGAGACAATGATAACATGGGCAGAAGAATTTGGTTATACAATAGAATTAGAGAAATGGCAACAATTATGGGAAAGGAATTATAAATTGACAATGGCAACTGCATATAAATAACATCTATATAAAATATTTTATAAGTGGCATATGCCACCAGAAAGATTAGCAAAGATGTTTAAGGATAAATCAGCCAAATGGGAAATGTTTGCATTTGCAGGGATCATACTATCATATGTGGGGGTCACGTTTAGAAACAAAAAATTATTGGTCTAGGATACAGAAATGGTTGGAAACAATATTACATAAATCTAAAGAATTAAAACCAGAGGTTTTTTTTATTGGGCATTCTCCCAGAGAGATATAGTAAAGAAGATGTGTATTTAACTATACATATAATAACAGCAGCAAGAATTGTATTTGCACAAAATTGGAAGAGAGAAAAAATTCCGTCAGAAGGTGGAGTAATAAAAAAGATTTTAGACTGTGCAGAAATGAATAGATTAACTTTAAGAATAAGAGATAACGAGGAATCAGTGTATTTCAAGACATGGGGAAGATTTTATATATGGTTAGAAAAGAAATATGAAGATAACAGGATAAATAAATGATTTAGATAATAGAAAGTTAAATGAGGGAGAGGATACCAGATGACACCAGAGTAAATGAAAAAGGGGGATGAGGAGGGGGGAAAGAAAGAAGATAATAAGAATAAATGTACAATCATGATGATGATACTGATAGATAGAATAAATGTGAAAAGAAATCAAAAGAAAGTATATACTATTAGAATATAGGAGTTGCTCGGATACCAAACAAGGAGAATATTCCACAGCAAAGAGGATACAAAGGAGAGGGGAGGAGAGGGGAGGAAGAGGAGAGGGAGGGAGAGGAATGGAGAAAGGGAAAAGGAGAGGAAGGAAGGGGAGGGGACAGGAGAAGGAGAGAAGGTGAGAAGGGGGAAAAGAAGAGAGGACTGGGGGAAAGGAAGGGGAAGTGGGATGAGGTAGGAGAGGAGGAAGGAGAAAGTGGGAGAGAAGAGGGAGGGAGGGAAGGGAAAGAGGAAAAGAAGAAGAAAATTTGTTGCGAAATGAGAGAAGAAAGGGTAGAAGAGCAACTCCGGATGTAATTAAAATACCTTATTTTAATGCTTTCTTTAAGGAAAACATGTATATGTATGATTAATTATATATAAGAAAATGTACATTTTATATTATCTGTAAAAGAATTAAAAGTGAAAAACTTTTCAAAAAAAAAAAAGAGCACTGCAAATGCAAATCTTTTCATTTTAGAGATTTACTTAAATGTTCCATATTGAACATTGTGTCCAGCTGCTCAAATCTTGCTCGAGTAAATGTTTAGGCCTCCTGTGGATCTCAATCCCTAGCCATGACAAAGGCCATGGAAAGTAACTCATGAATTCCATAGAAAAGATATGATTGAATCTATTACCCACCCATCACTACCCTGCTCACTTTACCAGATAGAGAAACACACAAACACACCTGTGGGACTTTGTAGGTGCCTACTAATGTTGACATCTGAATAGAGATGTCATCAAGAGATCCATCAAGAACAGCCATCAGGTTGTCCTTCTTTCCACAGCTGTAGTTGGGAATATTGGCTTCTCCAGTTGAGAGCATGTCCAGCAAGGCATCTGAAGTCCCAAGGGTGTTGAAATAGTTGTCATGGATGTTGTAGCCAAGTGTGAGATTGTACAAAAGCTGAGATTTCTTGTTGACTTGTTGAATGGCAAAAATGAAGCATAGGATTCTTGCTGGCTCATTAAATGAACTACTGTAAAAAATGTTCATGATAACATCATCTCAAACAACAACAAAATATATTTTCATTTATTCCTTTCTCTCCACAAGCCCATTCAGCCTTAAGCTAAAAGAGTTCGAAGCAACAGTTCAATTATAGTCACCCATCACCATTTTTCTTCCAGCATTCTTTCTGTGCCAACTCAGAAAGCTCAAACTGCCCAAAGAGCTGGTGATCCACTTCTACAGAGGAATTATTGAGTCTCTCATCTGCACCTCTATAACTGACTGGTTTGGCTCTGCAACCCAACAAGACAAACACAGACTTCAACGGATAATTAGAACTGCAGAAAAAACCATGGAGGATCTGTGTACTGCACGAGTCAAAAAGAGGGCTGTGAAAATATCTACAGACCCCTCACATCCTGGACATAAATTGTTTCAACTTCTACCCTCAAAACGATGCTACAGGACACTGCACACCAGAACAACTAGACACAAGGAAACTTTTTTCCCAAATGCCATCACTCTGCTTAACAACTAATTCCCACAACACTGTCAAATAGTTTACTAAGACTGTATTACTATTCTTCTTCTCTTCCTTACTAGTATCTATCTCTTCCCACTTATTACTATAACCATGTTGTTTGTATCTTTCAATTTATATTGTTTTTATTTGTTTCCCTGTACGATTTGATAGCTTATCAGTAACCTTGACTATCACTAACTGTTGTATCTTTTTATTCTTGATGAATGTATTTTATTCTCCTTATGTACACTAAGAGCATATACACCAAAGACAAATTCCTTGTGTGTCCAATCACACTTTGCCAATAAAGAACTCTATTCTATTCTAATTGTTGTGAGTGTTGAGAAGGTGGGATGGAGAATTAATATTTAAAATATATCATTATTTGTAATAGTGCTCATTTTTAATTTGTGAAATGACCAAAATTCAAAATTATTCAATCATTAAAATAGAATCATCAGCAAAGACGACTTATAAATGATCCAGAAAAGCAATTCTAAAAACAAGCCATCTTCTGTTCCATACTAGGGTCAGGCATTGAATATCAATGAATGGTTATAAAAGTAGGGAAGTGGGTTGGGCAGAGGCAACTACAAACCTTTCAATAAGCTAGTTCTGATTAACTCAGGATTGTATAAGAGGGGGAAAAAATTGGACTTTGGGGAGTGGGTTTGTCCCGAGTTGGGATTTGGGTCTCTTGAAATAAGACATAAGAGAGAAGCTATGGAAATCCAAATGATTCAAGAAATTAAACAGGTCCTGCAATATAGGAGTAACTGAAAGAAAAGAAGAAGAGTGTTAGGACTGCAAATGGAAGGAATGCAACTTCATCCTACTGAATGACTTACGAGGGAGCTTGAGTATAAGGAGCTGTGTTGAAAGACAGTGTTATATGGGATATTATTGTGGCAATGGAGACTATACCAATGAGGTGGTCTCCTGGCCTGTAATAGCTCCGTAGTTTTCTTCCCTCGTGTTCCTCCAAACTCAGCAGGCACTTCATTCTCAGCTTCCCAGAGACTGGCTGGGACATCAGCAGCAGTAGAAGGAGGAGGAGGAGGTCCATAATTCATGGGGCTGAATCAATCCCCCTCCTGTTTCTAAGGACGAACAAGAGTTCTAAGAATTCAAAGCCCCATTCAAAGATGGGAATGAGGGTGACTTTCTTGACTGAGAGAGAGATAAACAAAACTTCACCTGGAAAGGAGAGAAAGGAAAGATACATTCAAGAAGCACAGTCCCTGAATGGCCCAATGTTTGTGCCACACGGAGTGTGACCTGAGACATTTATCCTTTTCTGATGCAAGATCCCTTTCAAGTTGCTTCAGTCTGATGTTTACATCAAAGGCGATCACTGGAGAAATATCAGGAGAGATCTCACAGATCAGGATTTTAATAATTACTGTAAGAAGCAACGTCTCCTCTGGGAATCCTGAACTACATCTGGGCTTCTGGAAAAGCTGGAGGAAAGCATAGTGAAAAATCATAGATATACCACTAGAGGGCACTGTTCTGAAGAACAGTCCGTCTGGACTATTGTAACGCTCTCTACATGGGGCTCCCCTTGAGGAGCACTCGGAGGCTCCAACTGGTGCAGAGTGCGGCCGCGCAGGTGGTGACGGGAGCAACGTGGCGCTCCCATGTAACACCTCTCCTGCGCGAGCTGCACTGGATCCCGGTGGTCTTCCGAGTGTGCTTCAAGGTTTTGGTTATCACCTTTAGAGTGCTCCATGGTTTAGGACCTGGTTATTTACGGGACCGCCTGCTACCACCAATAGCCTCCCACTGACCAGTACGCTCCCATAGAGAGGGGCTCCTCCGGGTGCCGTCGGCTAAACAATGTCGACTGGCGGCCCCCAGGGGGAGAGCCTTCTCTGTGGGGGCACCTACTATCTGGAACGAGCTCCCCCCGGAGATACGGAGGATCCCGGATCTGCGTACCTTCCGTCGCGTGCTCAAGACTTTCTTATTTCATCAAGCTGGCCTGACCTAAGTCTTTCCCCTTTTTAAATGGAAATTTTAAATTTGGTTTTAAATTATTGGGGTTTTAAATTTGTTCAGCCAAATTATTTAATTCGTATTAGTTTATTTTAAATTTTGTATCTATATGTTTTATTCTATGGCTGTTCACTGCCCTGAGTCCTTTGGGAGTAGGGCAGTATACAAATTCAATAAAATAAAATAAAATAAAATAAAATAAAATAAAATAAAATAAAATAAAATAAAATAAAATAAAATAAAATAAAATAAAATAAAATAAAATAAAATAAAATAAAATAAAATAAAATAAAATAAAATAATAAAATAAAATAAAATAAATAAGAGGTTGTGGTCCTTCCTTCCTGAACACGTCTAGAAAGTGATGCTGAAGAAAGATAGTTCAACACCCAGGAAATTGGGTGTTGTCCTTCAATGTACTCTCTTGTCTCCAGAGACTCCTGGGGAAGGTCACCCAGAACTATAGAGTTTGGTTCCACCTTAGTGTCAGACGTGGAAGCCATCTTTTACATTTGGGCCTTCACACCCACCACATTTTCTACTGTGAGAAAAGGGGTGGGGATTGCATAGAGTACAGGAAATATGTAGTCAAAATAACATTCTTTTCTCAGAGAATCAAGGCCACCTTGCCCTGCAGCTGCAATGAGGTGACTGGGAGGCATCTCCAGTTTTGGATGGTGCCTGATTGGATCATATCATGGATATGTGGGTGCAGGGGGAAGGGACTTGAACTTTCTTTTGGGTGGGGAAATCCTGGAAACTTTCAGATTCAGGTTTTCCCAGATGTGCCAATATGACATCTCTAATAAAATGGAACTTTGAGGAAATTCAAGCTTCGGAGTCCTCATTTGTTGGAGGTGTTACCTGGAACCCTGACACTTAGATTCATGACGCTTCATTCTAATACTGCCTGTATAAATATTCAGGCTACAAAAAAAAAAAAAAAAAGATATTTGGGAATTCAATTGACAGCAAGATGCATCACACTTAGAGAAGATAACTATGGCAAATTAATGGCGCAAATTAGGTCTGATTTGGAAAAATGGGGAAAATTACAGTATCTCTAATGGACAGGGTAGCCACCATCAAAATGAATGTTCTTCCAAAAATGTTGTTTTTATTCCAATGCATACCAATTCGGCTCAAAAAAGATTTTTTTACAAATTTGGAGAGACTCATTTCAAAATTCATATGGCAAGGGAAACGACTGAGAATCAGATTCAAATTATTACAAGATGTTAGAAAAGAGGAGGATTTGGCCTACCAGACTGGACAAATTATTATCCGGCAGCGGCGTTGGTTTGGCTAAGTGAGTGGATGCATCTTAAAAACCCAAGACTATTGGCACTAGAAGGTCATGACTTACAGACAGGGTGGCATGCTATTCTATGGGAGGAAAAACATCTAGTCCATCAGTACTTCTGGAGGCATTATATAAGGAGAGCACTATTGGATATTTGGAAAAAAACAAAAAGAAATAATTACATGGAAATTCCTAAATGGGCGTCAACATTAGAAATGTACACACAAATTTGACAAAACGAGGGAGAGCTGTCACCTATAAAGATATTTTGAATGAGAAAGGAGAATTAAAAGTGAGAAATACTTTAAAGGAAGAAGGAATCGAATTGGTGGGAATGCCCAAAGGCACAGAAATTTTGGAATTTAGTAAAGAACTGACTGGAAGAAATTTTGTCAACAAATATAGAAGTCAAACCAGAATTTTTCTTACTGGGAATTATAGAAAGAAAATATAAGAAAGATACAAATTATTTATTACTGCATATACTCACAGTGGCACGAATAGCCTTCGCTCAAAAATGGAAAGAGAAAGATATTCCAACTGAAGGGGAAATACTACTGAAAATCTTTAACTGTGCAGAAATGGACAGACTCACTTTGGAACTCAAGGATAAAAGCGAAATTAAGTACTACAAAATCTGGGAACAATTTTATGATTGGATGGATTACAAGACGGTAGCCATGTTACTTGTTTAATTATTCTGGTCAGGCCCAATATAAAACACTGAAGTCTTTCTTATAACAAAGGTATTTATTTCTTGTCTTCCTCAGGATTACATTTGGACAGCTGCGGTTCTGACAGGAGCAACGACTTATATACAGAGGAGGCGGGGCAAAAGGTAAGTAGGGACCAATGGCAAGGAGCATGATGACATCACAAAATATCATATATACAGATATACATATTTACAGAAAACAAGTTAGGTATTTTCAATTGTAACAAATCCCCCTCTAAAATACCTAACTAATAGTAAATTATTAATTTTATATATGTACATTAAGTTTAGAAGTTAAATATACATGTTGTTTGGTTGCTAAGGGTTTAGTGAGAATGTCTGCAATTTGTTCACTAGTATCGCAATGAACAGCTTTAATAAATCCTATACTCGATAATTGTCTCACATGTTTATATTTGATATCGATATGTTGAGATCTTTGGCCTATTGCCTCGGAAGCTGATATATCTATTGCTGCTTTATTATCTTCATTGATGATAATTGGATAAATGGGTTCATCCCATATATTAGACAACAAATCATCAAACCAGGTTAGGTTATTGACTGCTTTAGATAGGCAAACGTATTCGGCTTCTGCTGTAGAGGTGGCAATTAAAGTTTGTTTGCCAGTATACCAATGTACCGTGCAACCATTTATAAGGAAAACATAACCAGAGGTACTTTTGCGGCTCTTTGGGTCTCCAGCCCAATCTGCATCAGCATAACAGGTCAAAGTTGGCTTTTCAGAAATGAATGGTTCTAAATATAAACAGACATCATCACTAGATTTCAGATATCTTAGAATTCTTTTGATTCCTTCCCAATGATATACGCTAGGGTTGCTTACGTGTCTTGACAACAGATTAACAGCAAGGATGATATCTGGTCTGGTCCAATTGGAAATATACAGTAATGATCCAATAATAGATCTATACAAAGTGTTTTCTTTGAATGGCTCGTGTTCATTGTGCATGTTTCTATTGAAGTCAGTTGACATGGGTGTCTCGCAAGTTTTTGAGTTTATCATATTGCACTTTTGTATAAGTTCTATAATTTTTTCTTTTTGGGACAATTTGAACCCCTTATCGGTTTTATCAATTTGGACTCCTAAATATTTGTTTACCTTTCCTAATATTTTTAAGTTGAAATGTTTACCCAATTGTTCAGCAAATTCATCACATTTGATTTTATCATGTCCAAAATACAATATGTTGTCAACATAGATCAGTACATATTCAATAGAATTATTCTTTCTTTTAGTGAAAAAACATAGATCAGATGAAGTAGCTATAAAACCCATATCTTTAAGTATTTTTGACAGACATTCATACCATTGTTTACCAGACTGTTTTAATCCGTAAAGACTCTTATTTAATAGCCAAATCTCTCCCTTTTTTGTATTCTTTCCTGGGGGTGCCTTCACATATATTTCTTTATCAAGATCAGCATGTAGATATGCAGTTTGTACATCAAACTGATATACGTCTAAATTTAAAATGGAAGCTAATACTAATGCAGTCTTTACACTTTCTGCTCTAACAGTTGGAGAGTATGTGTCTTCATAGTCATCAGGGAATCTTTGGGCAAATCCTTGAGCTACTAACCTAGCTTTATATAGTAATTTGCCATCTTCTAGCTCTTTGATTTTAAATATCCATTTAGTACCAATGGGGGACTTTTCTGTGGGGAGATCTGCTGGTGAGTACACGTTTAGTTCCTTCAAACTATCCATCTCCTTTCTCATTGCTTCCTCCCACTTATTTTTCTCTTCTAGAGGTAATTTAAGTATATCATCATATGTATTGGATGTCAGATTTTTTGCATGGAGAGATAGTATGTAATCATCAAATCTTTTTGGAATTGCACCCCTATTTGATCTAATGGGTCTATCAGGAGGTTGTTCATTGCTATGCATATACTTAGCTTCCCTTTCAGTTAGTGGGTCTACCCACTATAGAATGTCCTTTCTTCCATTCATCATTAATTATTTTTGGATATTTGGGTTTGTTTGTCGTTATAATTTTGGGGTTGGTATCTAGTGAATAATGTTTTCTGTGTGCGTGTGTAGTGTTTTCTGATTCTGGGTATATTTCGTTGAGGTGTATTTTTGACCAATTTGCATGTTCATGGAACACGGCAGATCTGGACACAATGAAATGGTTATTTTTATCAATGAAGCGATATCCCTTGGTTCCTGATTCGTACCCCATGAATATTAATCTTTTGGATACTTTCTCTCCTTTGTGTCTCAATTGTCTAGGTACATATACATCAGCAGTTACGCCAAATATGTGTAAATGCCCAATTTTTGGTTTTTTGCCATACATGAGTTCATATGGAGTTTTGTTGATAGCACTTGACAATAAGCGGTTTAGAGTATAATTAGAATAAGTAAGGGCCTCAGCCCAGAAGGATTGGTTTAGACCAGCATCATCTAACACACATTAGCCATGGTTTGTAGTAAACCATTCTTTCTCTCTGAGACTCCATTTTGAAAGGGTGAGAAGGGACAAGATTTAAAGTGTAATATTCCCTGTAATTTTAGCCAATTGGAAAATTCGTTGGATAAAAATTCTGACCCTCTGTCGGTCATTATTTGTTTAATTTTAATATTATGCTGAGTTTCTACCATTTTAAAGAATTCCTTGAATTTTTTGAAGACTTCACTTTTATGGTTAAGGGTGTACACGAACTCAAACCTGCTGTAATCATCGACTATAGTTAGAAAGTATCTTTTTCTATATTTGATTGAAGGTTTCATTGGGCCTACAACATCCATATGAACTAACTGAAAAATTGAATGTGTGGTGCGAGTGGCTTTTTTGGGCTTAGGTTTGTTTTGGAGCTTGGATGAATTGCATACGAAGCATTCCAAATAATTTTTACAATTTTTTATTTTTAAGTCTTCGGAACATTCTATCATTTTCCGTATAACAGGGAAACTTTCATGTCCTAGCTTTCTGTGGAGTAAATGGGTACAGTTGTCGTGTATAGGTTTACCATTGTGTAAATTTTCTGATATAGTGGTTTCAACAGTTGGTATATTATTACCCCCTTCATGACTATCTGACTCTGCCTCTTTGTTTTTTAATTGATAGTGTGCACAGATTAATTCGTTATTTTGTGGTAGTAGATATGTTAGTCCTTCATTAGTGAATAGTTTGCCTATGTTCCTGTTGTTTTTAGTCATGAATACTTTTCCACTTTTGAACGTGGTCTCTACCCCATTTTCTATGCTTAGTTTTAGAGTTGCCAATATATTATTTGGAATTTCGGGTATAAATAGCACCCCCTTTATTTTTCCTATACCTTTTATATGCGTGTCACCTACTCCTCTTACTAGGACTTCATTTTGGTTTGCTACTTTTATGTAATATTCCCTTTCTGTGAAGTTGTTGAGGATTTTTCTATTGTGAGTTGTGTGGCTTGTGGCTCCAGAGTCAATGAGCCATGTGTTGAGTGAATCTGACGTTGATGTATTACTGTCTTTTATTCCATATAGTGATCCATTTTTGTTTTCCCTAGGGTTGTCTCTGTATATTTTCTTTTCTTTTGAATGTGGTGATTCCCTGCATTTATATCTGTAGTCAGGAGAAGTTCTATCTAAGAAATGTATTCTTCTATCTTTGTGATAATATGTATCTCTATATCCTGCGTTCTTGGGGCAGTCTCTTTTTTGATGTCTTTCAGATCCACATATTGAGCATTCATGTGGGTACCTGTCTCTGACTCTGAAATCTGTCCTTTTTTTATTTCTACCTTCCCTTTGATGTACAGATCGTTCCCTTCTAAGTTTGTCTTCAGCTATAAGTTTATTGGTAAGGTTTTCTAAGGTAAGATGTTCTAAACTTAAGCTATCAAGTAAAGTGATGTAGTTATCCCAGCTGGTGTCTAATGAATTGATTATAATGCTTTTCATAGTGCTATCAGATATATTTCCCCCCCTTTGGATGAGCTCTGCTCTGGTTGCATTCAGATTTAGGATATGTTCGCTCATAGATGTATCATGTTTTAGTCTGGCAGAATAGAATTCTCTTGAAATTCTAGTAGTTGTGGCTACACTTTTGCTATAAAACAAATTAAATAATTTTTGGTATGTTTCAGATACGGTTAGATTATGTTCAAGACTAGGAAAAATACTTGGGGAAATAGAAGCAATTAATATATAATAAGCCTTATGATGGAGGCAGTCTATTTCATAAGTCCAAGGTTTGTCTGGTGGATCATCAATAAAGAATAAAATGTTTTCCCTCAAATATATAATTTGTAAATACTGGCTCTATTCCATTAAGTTGCTTCCATCTAATTTTAATTTTATAAAGTCTGTAAGTAGTGTCCCAGAGTGTTGTGAGAAATTATTTATATTCAGGAGCTGTCCATGGTTTAAGACCTTAGCATACTCGCAATAAGGCATAGGTATGGTAGAGGCATGTCTGTATTTACTTATCTCTATGTTTTGGCTAGATCTGTGCTGACTTGTATTTATGTCTTCTTCTTTTTTCTTTGCAGGTTCGTTCTGCGCATGCTCAGTCCTCATTCTTCCCCAGCAGTCGACGAGAGAGGATCCTGTGCTTGCGGCTCCCGGGATGAAGTCCCAGTCGGCCTTCTGTTCTTCGGCTTTGTTTCCGGAGGGCCTCTGGTGGCTGAAGAATGCCCGGGATGCTGTCCAGCTCATCGGGAAGTCTCCGGAATCGCGGCGATCGGAGAAAAATCCACCGGAGGCTTGGCGGCCATGTTCCTCGATGCGGCCTGGAAGCAGAGCTCGATGCGGACCACCATCAGCGGTGAAATCAGGTCGCTCAGCAAGGTGTTCTGCGGTAGGTAAGTATGGTTGCCAGTGCGTCTTTTCTCGGGCGACTATTTCTTCTTTTAGATAGTCTAGTTCTTTTTGACTTTTGATAGGTGTTAGTTTAGAAATTTCTTTTGCATTTTCTGATTGTGTCTTTGGTATTTTTAGTTTAGTCCCGAATGCTGCAGTTAACACCTGCATGGCATTATCTATTTCAAGTTCAGTAGGTTGAGTGTTATATTGGTTAAATAGTTGTTTTTTATTTATTTCTGGACTCGGGTAGGCATCTTCTTGGTAGGTTTTGTTTCCCGCTTTGTAATTTAAAATTTGGGATTCCTTTAATGATTGGTTGGCCATTTTGAGAGTATTAGGTAGACAAGATGGCCACCATGAAAAAGGCGCGAAACTATCGCCATCTTCAGCGTTAGTTTTGTAGTCAGGGGTTGACTTTCTTACCTTGGATTTTTCTTGTTTATTATGTTTGATTTTGTTATCTGCTGCTGTTCCATGATTGTTTATTATGCTGCGGAGTTTCACAAGCAGATTTGATTCATCTGTAGTTGTTTCTATTAATTCTAGTATTTTCATTTTACTTCATCTTCTTTGTTTGAGGCTGAGGGGGTTTCTTCTGTTCCAGCTAGTGGTTGTTTGTGTTGTGTTAGTAGTTCATTTTCGTGTAATTGTATGTGTTTCTTCATGTCTTCAGTTAGTGTGTTTTTGTCAGGAGTCAGCTGGGCTGCCATTCTTCTTGTTATATATCTAGTGGCAGGTCTTCTTTTGTCTTTTTGTGATTCTTGCATTTTTATGTTTGGTTGGGCCTACCAAACCATCCTCTTGCTACCAATTTGTTACTTGTTTAATTATTCTGGTCAGGCCCAATATAAAAGACTGAAGTCTTCCTTATAACAAAGGTATTTATTTCTTGTCTTCCTCAGGATTACATTTGGACAGCTGCGGTTCTGACAGGAGCAACGACTTATATACAGAGGAGGCGGGGCAAAAGGTAAGTAGGGACCAATGGCAAGGAGCATGATGACATCACACAATAACATATATACAGATATACATATTTACAGAAAACAAGTTAGGTATTTTCAATTGTAACAAGCCAAGACAAATGTATATAGTGTTAGAACAAAAATATAGATGTTATTATAGATAAATGTATGTTTAAGAACTATATGTTTATATGAGTACTAATATTGAGTACTAATATTATTGTAAAGCGACAGAAGATGTTTGGAACCAGTGATATCATATCTATGTCCAATATTTTTTTTCTTTAATTTTGTATTGTTCATCAAAAACTTTTTAAAAAGAAAGAAAGAAAAAAGAAATTTTATTTGCTCTAGAAATATCAACTTTGGGGGAACATTTGAGACAAAGGATCTGGAAATAGATAATTGGCCAACTGTATCATTGGGTAAATATGGAATACGTTATCGGGATAGACTTTTTTTTCTTTATACTTGCCCCTCAGTACTAATATAAGACACCAAAAACCTTTATACTTTGACGTGTCTTTGTTTACTAAACAAACTGCAGGCAGTATGATGTCCCCCTTGGACAACTTCCCAGATTCCTCCTCAGAAGTCAGCTCAAGGGAGGATGAGTTCATTCCTGGCCTGTCAGGAACTGGGTTCATTAATGGCTCTGAACACCTGGCCAAAAGAGTTTTAGACTTTCCCCAGTTTCAGCTGGGAAAAGTTTTCCAAAAACGACACTAAAATCATATGTTTGCTGTCTATTACAAAAGATTACAAAAAATAAAGATTTTACAATTTGGAAAGATGTGGTGTTCTTTCTTTTTAAATGTACTGAGGAGGATCCTACCCAATGACTGGTAAACTTGTTTCAAACATTTCTCTGTTTATTTATTCAGTCGGTCAGCCGATATTAAAATCTCATTTCTTATCTTGTCCTTCACTAATTTCATCACAATTTAAATTATTAATGTATTTATTTTACATTTGATGATTATCTTTAGTTAGTCTCACATTCTCTGTATGTTTATTTCTTTTGATTTTAAATAACCTTAATTGTCCCAACAACCATACAAACTCAATAATAACTGATACAAATAATTAAGTGTTATGACCCTAAGAAAATACTTCATGATCAGATACCGACTTTGATCATTAAATGTTCCTTAGTATTTAGATCTGGTCTCAGGATGATAATGTAGCACTTGGGGAAGAAGATGCAGCCCAGCAGGCCAGCCCCAGAAGCCAAGATGGAGAAAACCTGCACGGCCACCATGGATTTCCCTTTGGTGCTCAAGTAGGTGGGCAGGAAGGAGATCCAGACGCTGCAGAAGACCAGCATGCTGAAGGTGATCAGTTTGGCTTCATTGAAGGCCCCAGGCAAGTTCCTGGCCAGGAAAGCCACTGTGAAGCAAATGGCAGCAAGGAAACCCATGTAGCAGAGAACCACATAAAACATGGTCACAGAGCCTTCATTGCACTGAAGGATGATCACTCCTGATTGGGAGTGCAGGTCAAAATCACGAAAAGGAGGAGAAACTCCCAGCCAGATTCCACAAATTACCATTTTTCCAGCAGAACCAGAAAGGATGATGGAGTTGGCCAAGCTCTTCCCCAACCATCTCCTCACCCTGTTCCCTGGTTTGGTGGCCAGGAAGGCCAGCACTACCATGATTGTTTTGGCTAACACACAAGACACAGCTACTGAGAAGATGATGCTGAACATTGTTTGTCGGAGAAGGCAGGTGGCTTTCCTTGGTCGGCCAATGAAGAAAAAGGAGGACAAGAAGCAAAGCAAGAGGGAAACCAGGAGGATGTAGGACAGGTCCCGGTTGTTAGCTTTGACAATGGGAGTTTCTAGGTATTTAAGGAATATGACTAAAACAAGGCCTGTTGTTAAAAACAAGAGTACAGCAAAGGAGACCAGGATGATGCCCAGAAGTTCTTCATAGGACAGGAAGGTTATTCTTTTGGGGATACATTGCCTTCTGTCATCAGTGGGATATTTGTCATCTGGGCACTTGGTGCATTTTTCAGTATCTGAGAAAACAGTAAGTAATATTATTTTTATAGTCCCTCCATTCACATTCCAAGAAAGACCTTCTTTGGATGACAGCTGATACCGAAGAGACAGGAAAGCCCGAGTTCCTCTGGTGTTACTCACCTTCCTGTGTGGAGATGGTCCCCTCCGGACAAGGAATACAATCGTAGCAGCAAATTGGTTCTTCTTTCCGAGCCCGTTTTACAAATCCAGGGTGACATTTCTCCACACATTTGGACTGAGGCATAGACTAAGCAGAAAAACAACATTCATTCCAAAATATCTGCCAAATTTTTATTTCTTACATTGATTGATGATTAAAATAAAATGTTGTCCACCTTTTTTCAACTTTATTATCTACATACTATAGATGTACTTTCATGGGCCACTGAAAGGAGGAAATGCCTCCCATGCTTTGCCCAAGAGTGTGAGAGGCAACAGGCTTTTAAGGGGCTGCTGGAAAGAAGGGGGGGCAATGTATTTTCCAAAGCCCCAGAAGGCAAAACAAGAAGCAATGGATGGAAACTGAACAAAGAGAGAAGCAACCTGAAACTAAGGAGAAATTTTCTGACAGTGAGAACCAATATAGATGCAGAAATATTTCAGTCATAATTTCACATATAAAATAGCCATTTGCGCATATTGTTCAAAACAGTCATTAGTATTATGGCTGATGTTTGACAACAAACCTAAAAGTCAAAGATCACAAGAGTGCTTCTTTCTCTGTATGTATACAAAGCATCACATACCAGGAATAGCATATTAAGATGGACTTATGCAACCTGATGTACAAAATAAACACACACATATTCATGCTCTGGACTATAGACATTGAATGCATGTAAATCCCTGAAAAATATGTGGTAGTCCTGGGCAAAATAAAGGCAATAAAATTACTCTAGGTGTAGGGACGGTGTAAAATATTAACACATGATAAATAATGGAACAATTAAAAATAAAAGCACAGCGTTTTCTCTCTCTCTCCCTTCTTTCTTTCTTTCTTTCTTTCTTTCTTTCTTTCTTTCTTTCTTTCTTTCTTTCCTTTCTTTCATTCATTCATTCATTCATTCATTTATTTATTAGTTCGATTTATATGCCACCCTTCTCCGGAAACTCAGGGAGGCTTATAATGCGTTAAGCAATAGCCTTCATACTTTTGTACATACCTGCTTAGTAGGGCCTTTGCCCCCCCCTCCAAAGCGGTGTTCTTTTTTATACAAAGTCACCTTATTGCCCCTACAATCCGTCTCTCTCATACACACAAACATACAATCTCCCTTCCTTTCTTTTTCTTCCTCTTCCTCTTTCTTTCTTGTATCTCTCCCCCTTCCTTCCTTCCTCTTTCTTTCTTCCTCTTTCTTTTTTCTTTCTTTGTCTCTTTTTCTTTCTTGTCTCTCTCTCTCCCCCTTCCTCTTTCTTTCTTTTTCTTTTTCTTTCTCTGTCACATTTCTCTATCTCCCTCCCTCTTTCTTTCTTTCTTTTTTCTTTCTTGTCTCTTTCTCCCTTCCTCTCTGTCTTTCTTTGTCTCTCTTCTCTCTCTCTCTCTCTCTCTCTCTCTCTCTCTCTCTCTCTCTCTCTCTCTCTCTCTCTCTCTCTCTCACACACACACACACACACACACACACACACAAACACACCTGGTCTGGGCACAAAGTATCTGTTGTTACAGAAGTTCTAATTTCTCTCTATAATACACCTGATACTAATCAATACCCTATCTCTGAACTACGTAAAGCCTTTGCATGTTTAATTGGCAGTAAGGCTACTCCCTTTCAGTGGGATTTACTCCTAATAGATACACATGATTGCAGGCAGACAGCTAGCTCCATTGTTTAATAGGCTGTAAATAAAATTTCTACATTAACAAAATTTATACCTAAACAACAGAATATAGGAGCAAAAAATCATAGCAATTGTCTGAGCTATGCTTTTCTTCTTTAAATGCAAGTACTACCCATTTTAACCAGACATTAAGACTCGTTAGTTTGGAATACCTGCACTGAACCTTGAGAGTAGTTGGTTGTTATAGAACCAACAACTAAGTAGAAGTTGCTATGGAATTAAAACAATGAAAAAATTGCTCTTCCCCTGTTTCTACCCTCCCTCTTTTTCTCCCCTCCAGTTTCTTTTAGCTTTGGCTCTGGTGCCGATAGAGAGAATTATCTTTTGCTTGTGAAGTCCTCCTCCATTTTTTCCCACCCAGCTGGAGAAAGACAGGAGAGGGTTGCTGCTGCTCCTATCAGTCCCAGCACAACAGCTGCATGCAACACTGGCGGCTTCAGGAGGCACTGGCTGGCAGAGAGATGGGAGCCTGCAACCTTTGTAGCCATGCAGCTGCAGAGCTTCCCGAGATCCCCCCCATCCCCCACCCCACCTGCCACCCCAAATTGCGACCCACTGCGAGACGTGCATTTTACCAGAGAGTGACAGCTCCAGGTCATCTCTCAGCCGTTGCATGCAGGGAAAAACTTTTCCACAGTAAAGAAAAACTTCTTGCGACTGCGAGGCAATTAAATTCTCACACTCAAGAGAAATTTTTCTTTACTTTGCAAGGTTTTTCCCTGCACACAACGGCTGAGAGACAACCCAGAGCTGCCAGTGTGCGCTCTGCCAGGCGAGCAGCAGAGCAAGGGATCTGCCGGCTTCCTGTAATCTGCAGTTTACTTGAGAGCACCATGTTCACAAGTAAACTTGCTCACAAGTAAATTGCAGAATAGAGGCAAACAGCAGATCGCTGGCTTACTCAATCTGCTGATCACAGCCAGCAGTTCGCAGACAGTGAAAGAAACTGCCGCCTCCTGCCTCTGTGCATCGAGGAGGCCGAGCAGCAGAGGGAAGAGCACAGGACGGGAGGTGCAGGAAGTGGCTGCCAGCAATGCCCTCAAGTGAACATGATGTGGGTGGGGAGCCTTGACCCCCCCCTTAGGAGCCTCAGTTTACTCGTGAGCACCATTGGCCTTTCTCCCTTCCTCTCCCAGCCAATATTGCTCATGAGTAAACTTCAGCTAAGATCTCTCATGTGCCTCTTTCTCAGGCCAGGCCGGCTGGGGGAAACACACAGGAAGAATTCTGGTGCCGCGATCTCCCGCATGCTCCCCTCCCTCCCCACGCACATCGGTCCACCACCCACTGTCGATATCTCCCCTCTACCAGCTCTCCCTCCACTGCCCACCCACTGGGCAATGCCCTTCGGCCTTACCTTTGCCAGCAGTGGTGAGCAGAAGTACGTAGCTAGATTCTGCAAGTAGTGGTTGGGCAGAGCAGGTGGGCAGGCAAGGTGAGCAAGCATCAGGTGGGAGGGGTGAGCAAGTGGGGACCGGTTCTGGGGTGTGGCCAGACAGAGGTCACTACCTTTTGGGGAACCACACCAAATTTCCATTAACAGTTCTCCCAAACCGGTACAAACTGATAGCAACCAACCTCTGCAAGTCAGGTATTTAAGACAAGGTCCTTTCCATTGAAGAATTACAGTTTTGTTGTTAATCGCTACTTGTTCCCAAGTCTTTCATCCCCTAAGAACCATAGCACTCCAGGACCCCCGGTCCTCCACTGCCTCCCAAAATTAGAACTATCCGAGCCTGCTCTTTCAAGGGACCCTAACACCAACCATACAGAGAGAAAAATTGCCAATATTTTCAACCACCTTGTTGAGAAATTTTAGCCGTGAAAGAGCATCTTGGTCGATAATAAGCCTCTGTCTTTCAAAACTCCCCAGTTGCTCTTGGATGGGTTCCTCCTTGGAGAAAAATAACCAACTTATGATATTCAGATCTGCTGCTACATTTCCACTTTGGTCCAAGTATAGTTTCTCCCAGGAAAAATTGCAAAACTCATTCTTCTCCAGAAACGGATGGAACTAGAATTGAAACATCCAGGAATTTTGAAAACAATTTGGGACACCCTAAAAGGAGGAGCAATTTTAAAGCTGAGCTAGTGAATGAGAGATGTGCACTCTCCTCTTCACTATTCGCCTAAATAGCAAGAGCACTTGGACTAATATACCAGTTCACAATGCTTTTACAGCCCTCTCTAAGTGGTTTATAGAATCAGTATATTGCCCCCAACAATCTAGGTACCCATTTTACCAGGAAGGAAGGCTGAGTCAACCTTGAGCTGGTCAGGGTCGGACTCCTGGAGTTACGGGTGGAGTGAGGGTTAGGGTTAGGGTTAGGGTTAGGGTTAGGGTTAGGGTTAGGGTAAATGCCGCGGCTAAATGCCAAGACTGAATAGCTATCATTCTGGAAAGCTTTAATTGGATTCCTGCAGTGAGGAGGGATTAGGTTAAATGCTCCCAGGTTTAGCGGGATGGAACTATAATTGAAACATCCAGGAATTTTGAAAGCAACTTGAAACATTCTAAAAGGAGGAGCCATTTTAAAGCTGAGCTAGTGAATGAGAGATGTTCAGTCCCCTCTTCACTATTTGCCTAAATAGCAATAGCACTTAAACTAATATCCCACTTCACACTGCTTTTACAGCCCTCTCTAAGTGATTTATAGAATAAGCATATTACCCCCAACAACCTTAAGCTGGTCAGGATCTGGGTAACCATTTTACCAACCTTGGAAGGATGGAAAGCTAAGTCAACCTTGATTCTGTCATGCTACTTACAAACCCATAAGTACAGGAATTTATTTATAATGTATACATTTTAAATAATTTTATAATAGCAGTGTTTAATATAAAAATATAATTGTCACAGTGCCTGCTCTTTGGAACATAATCCTGTGAACTAAATCTGACCTCCACTTGGCCTAACCTGTTGTTTTTTTGGAGAAAATGGTTCCCCTACATCAGCATTGGATTTTTTTCTAAATAGGAACTAGGTATGATGGATCCTTGTCAGGACCACATACCTGCCATGGCTCTAGCTTTGCAGCCCCCCATCTCTCTTTCTTCTCTGTTTTTCTCCTCCTAGATATTGAGGAATATGCAACATTCAAGACATGGGCCAGAGTCTTAGCAACAGTAGAAAAACGGTGTTCATTTTGTATTGGAATTCTATTCTTTTTCTCTTGCATGTCCAGTGGTGCTATCTGGGTGCATCGTCTCCGGCCCTTGACAGAAAGGACGTGCTTTGAAAAAGAACAGCGAAAAAACTGGTCTTCAAATTTGGAATCCTTGAAAAGACTGGGTTGAAAGGCGTCATCATTTGGCCATTTTCTTTCCTGAAAAGCAAAGGCCCAAATGCTATGGATATATTTGGAAAGTGGATGCCTTTTCAGTGACACTTTCTCCACGACTGTCGTGATCCAGACTTTCCCTTCAATGGGTCCTGGCAAACCTTCAATTGTTACATGGATGTGTTGAATTCTATCCAAAAGGGAAGCGTATTCTATGAAGTGAACAAAGACATTGACTTTTCTCCACTTAGAGATGGCATTTCTGAGAGGTTCTGTATGTCTAGGCATTGAGATTACCACACAAATTCCATTTCTGAGAAGCATAGGAGTGAAAGTTCTCATGAAATTCTCTCCCTCCTCTGTGTCTGGTGCAAAGAGATCAATCAAAGTCCATCTGAAATGGAGGAGGAGTTGGACAATTCCTGGATACTGGATCCCATTTTTGGGAAGCATCTGATGGAAAAAAGGAATTTGTCTTTTATCACTCAGAGCCTCTGAAACAATTCCATAACTGATCTGAAGAAGCAATGAAGAATGGTGTATTATGGTTAGATCAGATCAAGTCCAAAATGTAAGATTTTAACATATCCAGTGTGGTTCTCATGAACATATGAGAATAATCCATGGACCACTGGTGGTCTGCGAGAAAATTTTGGTGGTCTGTAGAAAAATTGTTTGCATTTTTATATTGCACTAAATACTATTTATCTTTTTCTAAAATCCACAGAATTTAAAATAATGAATTTGGTGGTCTCTGAAGTCCGAAGGTTTGGTGACACCTGGAACAGTCTATTGTTCTTAACCCTTAAGCCATATCAAGATACAGAATACAAAATGCAGAATATTAACAAGATTGAATATTATCATTCATCTAATCTGAGGTCTGAGATACTGCTCTTTCTCTTTTCTAATAAAATTGACATTCAAATAATAGATGTGCTATGTCTTCTATCTCTAGAGCACTGCAAATGCAAATCAGTTCATTTTAGAGATTTACTTATATGTTCCCTATTTAACATTCTGTCCAGCTACTCAAATCTTGCTTGAGTAAATATTTATGCCTCCTCTGGATCCTAATCCCTAGCCATGACAATGGCCATGAGAAAAGCAGTTCATGATTTTCATAGAAAAGATATGATTGAATCTATTACCCACCCACCAACAACCTGCTCATTTTGCCAAATAGAGAAACAAAAAAACACACGTGTGGGACTTTGTAGGGGCCTACTAATGTTGACATCTGAATGGAGATGTCATCAAGAGATCCATCAAGAACAGCCATCAGGTTGTCCTTCTTTCCACAGCTGTAGTTGGGAACATTGGCTTCTCCAGTTGAGAGTATGTCCAGCAAGGCATCTGAAGTTCCAAGGGTGCTGAAATAATTGTCATGGATGTTGTAGCCAAGTGTGAGATTGTACAAAAGCTGAGAATTCTTATTGACTTGCTGAATGGCAAAAATGAAGCATAGGATTCTTGCTGGATCAGTAGATGAACTACTGTAAAAAATGTTCATGATAACATCATCTCTAACAACAACAAAATATATTTTCATTTGTTCCTCTTTCTCTCCACAAGCCCATTCAGTCTTAAGCCAAAAGTGTCCAACATAAGAATAAAGTTATAGTCACCCATCACCGTTTAATTGTTATGAGTGTTGAGAAGGTGGGATGGAGATTTAATATTTAAAATATATCATTATTTGTAATAGTGCTCATTTTTGATTTGTGAAATGACCAAGATTCAAAATCATTCAATCATTAAAATAGAATCATCAGCAAAGAGGACTTATAAATGATCCAGAAAAGCAATTCTAAAAACAAGCCATCCCCTATTCCATACCAGGGTCAGGTACTGAATATCAATGAATGGTTATAAAAATAGGGAAATGGGTGGGGCAGCGGAAACTACAAACTTTTCAATAAGATAGTTGTGATTAACTCAGGATTGTACAAGAGGGGAAAATTATTTGGACTTTGGTGGGCAGGGTTGTTCCATTTTTGGATTTGGGTCTCTTAAAATAAGATGTAAGAGACAATCCAGGGAAATCCAAATGATTCAAGAAATTAAACAGGTCCTGCAATATAGGAGTAGCTGAAAGAAATGAAGAAGAGTGTTAGGACTGCAAAAGGAAGGAATGCAACTCCATCACACTGAATGACTTACGAGGGAGATTGAGTATAAGGAGCTGTGTTGAAAGACAGCATTATATGGGATATTAATGTGGCAAAGGAGACTATACCAATGAGGTGGTCTCCTGGCCTGTAATAACTCCGTAGGTTTTTTCCCTCATGTTCCTCCAAACTCAGCAGGCACTTCATTCTCAGTTTCCCAGAGACTGGCTGGGACATCAGCAGCAGCAGAAGCAGAAGGAGGAGGTCCATAATTCATGGGGCTGAATCAATCCCCTTCCTGTTTCTACGGAAGAACAAGAGAGTTCGAAGAATTCAAAGCACCATTCAAAGATGGAAATGAGAGTGACTTTCTTGACCGAGAGAGAGATTAACAGAAATTCACCTGGAGAGGAGAGAAAGGAAAGGTACATTCAAGAAGCACAGTCCCTGAATGTCTCAAAATTTGTGCCACACAGAGTGTTATCTGAGTCGTTCATCCTTTTCTGATGCAATATCCCTTTCAAGTTGCTTCAGTCTGATATTTACATCAAAGGTAACCACTGGAGAAATATCAGGAGAGATCTCACAGACCAGGATTTTAATAATTACTGTAAGAAGCATCATCTCCTCTGGAGATCCTGAACTACCTCTGGGCCTCCATGTGCGGAGGAGAAGCTGGAGAAAAGTATATTGAAAAATCATAGATATACCCCTAGAGGCCTCTGGTTTGAAGTGGTTATGATCCTTCCTTTCTGAACATGTCTAGAATGTGATGCTGAAGAAAGATAGTTCGACTCCCAGGAAATTGGGTGTTTTCCTTCAATGTACTCTCTTGTCCCCAGAGACTCCTGGGGAAGGTCACCCAGAACTATAGAGTTTGGTTCCATCTTAGTGTCATACCTGGAAGCCATCTTTTACATTTGGGCCTTCAGGCCTGCCACGTTTTCTACTGTGGAAAATGGGAGGGGGTTGCATAGAGTATGAGTGATATGTAGTCAAAATAACATTCTTCTCTCAGTGAGTCAAGGCCACGTTGCCTTGAAGCTGTGATGAGATGATTGGGAGGCATCTCCAGTTTTGGATGGTGCCTGATTGGATCATGTGATGGACATGTGGGTGCAGGGGGAATGGACTTGAACTTTCTTTTCGGCAGGGAAAACCTGGAAACTTTCAGATTCGGGTTTTCCCAGATGTGCCAATATGACATCTCCAATAAAATGGAACTTTGAAGAAATTCAAGCTTCGGAGTTTTCTTTCATTGGTGGTGTTACTTGGAACTCTGACACTTAGGTTGATGACGCTTAATTCTATGTTTTTTTAAGATTTTAATTTTATTTCTTATATACATATTGTAAATGTACATTCTCTTAACCATAATTAATCATACATATACATATTTTTTTCTAAATAAAGCATAACAATAAAACATTTTAATTACATTCAGGGTTGCTCTTTTACCCCTTTCCCCCCTCATTTTACAACAAACCTTCTTCTCCTTCTTTCTTTCTTTCATTTCCCTACCTCCTCTCCTCTCCTACTTTCTTCCTTCCTCCTCTCCTTCCTTTCCCCCACTTCTCCCCTCTTTTTCCCCTTTCTAACCTTCTCTCCTACTCTTTTCCCCTTTCTTTTCTTCCTCTCCTTTCCCCTTTCTTCCATTCCTCTCTCTCCCTCTCCTCTTCTATCTTACCTTCTACTCCTCCCTTCTTTCTTTCCCCTTTGTTGTCCAATATTTCCTCTATTTGGTATCTGAGCATCCCCAATTTTATATTAATATATATTTTCTTTCAATTTCCTTTCAGTTTTACCTAGTCTGTCACCTCTATCATCATAATTGTACATTTATATTATAACATTCTTTCTTTTTTTTCCCCATCCCCCTTTTCCATTTACTCCGGTGTCATCTGAGTTTCTATTTCTTTTTGTCTTCTCCCTCATTCATCTTTCTCTAATCTAATTTGTTTATCTATCATCTTTTATTCATATTTCTTTTCTAACCATACATAGAATCTTCCCCATGTCTTGAAATACACTGATTCCTCTTTATCTTTTATTCTTAGAGTTAATCTATTCCTTTCTGCACAGTCTGCACAATCTGCTTTATTACTTCACTTTCTGAAGGAATTTTCTCTGTCTTCCAATTTTGCGCAAATACAATCCTTGCTGCTGTTATTATGTGTATAACTAGATACATGTCTTCTCTGCTATATCTCTTTGGCAAAACTCCCAATAGAAAAACTCTGGTTTTAATTCTATACGTTTGTGTAACATTTCCTCTAACCATATCTGTAGTCTAAACCAATAATTTTTTGCTTCTATGCATGACCACCACATATGAAAATATGATCCCGGCAAATGCAAACATTTCCAACATTTAGCTGATTTATCTTTAAACATTTTTGCTAACCTTTCTGGCGGCATATGCCATCTATAAAACATTTTATATAAATTTTCTTTATATGCAGTTGTCATTGTCAATTTGTAATTCCTTTCCCATTATTGTTGCCTTTTCTCTAATTCTATTGTATAACCAAAATTTTTTGGCCATGTTATCATTATCTCTTTTACTTCTTCATTTTCTAATCTAACTTGCAGTAAGTAATTATACAATCTTTTAATCATTTTTTCATCTTTTCCAGTCATTATCTCATCCAATTCTGATTCCCCCAGATTAAAACCATATTGTTTCAAGTCTTTATCATATCTTGATTGTATTTGCAGTCGTGTATACGCATCAGCCTCAATCCCTTGTTTTTCTAAATCTTGTTTCTGTTTTAGTTCTCCCTTCTCTGTTAAAATATCCTTATATCTTACAATATTGTCCATGTTAATCATATTAGGATGTGTCAACGCTTCTATTGTTGAAAACCACATTGGTATTTCTGTATAATGTTTTTCTTTCACTCTCACCCATACTGTTAACAAACCATTCCTTACACAATGTCTCTGGAAGTATCCATGTATTCTATTTTTCCCGTACCATAAGAAAGCATGCCAACCTAATTGTAAATCATGTCCCTCCAAGGTCAATAGGCTTGTATTTCTCAATAAAATCCGTTCTTTGACCCACGTTAACATCGCCGCTTGATGATAAAGTTCCCAATTTGGTAGACCAAATCCTCCTCTAGTTCTAGAATCTTGAAGCACTTTAAGGTTAATTCTTGCTTTTTTTCCTTGCCATATATATTTCCACATCATCTTATTCAAGCTCTCAGCGTATTTTTTCTCCAACTTTATCGGAATCGTTTGGGGAAAAAAACAAGATTCTTGGTAATATATTCATTTTAATTAATACTATTCTTCCCATTAATGATAAATGCAGGTTTTTCCATTTTTCCAAATCTGTTTCAATTTGATTTCTCAGTTTATAATAATTATCTTCCTTCACTGTATTACATCTTGAAGTTAATTGGATGCTCAAGTATTTCACTTTTTTTACTATTTGAATATCTAACTTCTCCATTAGTTGCTTCTTTTGCTTTTCTCTCATATTTTAACTATAATTTTTGTCTTTTCTTAATTGATTTTCAATCCTGCTACTTCTCCGTATTCCTCTATTTGCTCAATTAACTTTGGGCCCGTTGGGTCTGATGGTTCTTCCATAATAAATACCAAATCATCTGCAAATGCTTGTAACTTATATTCTTCTCCTTTAATTTTCACTATCTTGTCTTATTTTTCTGTTTAAGATTTCTAGGGTCAAAATAAATAATAATGGAGATAGCGGACATCCTTGTCTAGTTCCTTTTCTAATGTCCACTTTCTCTGTCATTTCTCCATTTATTATTACCTTTGCCAATTGGTCTTTATATATAGTCTTAACCATATTAATAAATCTATCCCCAAAATCCATCTTTTGTAATTGTATAGTCATAAATTGCCAATTCACATTATCAAATGCTTTCTGCGCATCTAAAAATAACAATGCCATTTGTTTCTCTGAATGTGCTTCATAGTATTCCAATGTCTCCAACATAATTCTTATATTGTCTCTAATCTGTCATTTAGGTAAAAAGCCATTCTGATCTGAATGTATGAATTCATTTAACAATCTCTTCAATCTCTCTGCCATAATTGATGCAAATATTTTATAATTTGCATTTAATAATGACATTGGTCTATAATTCTTTATTTGTTGTAAATCTGTTTCTTCTTTTGGTATAAGAGTTATATATGCCTCTATCCATGAGTTTGGAACCTTAGCTTCTACTAATAAATCATTAAATATTTGTAACAGTGTATTGCTTAGTACATCTTGCAATTTTTTATATAGTTCTGCTGGTAGACCATCTGGTCCCGGGGTTTTTCCATTCTTCTGCTTTTTAATTCCCTCCATCAATTCCATCATTGATAATGCTTTCATCTAATGCTTTTTAAAAATTTTCTGGTATTTTAGGAATCATCGCTTTTTCCAAATATTGTTCTATTTTCCCCTCTGATATCTGCTCTTGTTGATATAATTTCTTATAATATTCCTCAATTATTTTTTTCTTTTCTTCATTCTGGTAACATATCTTTCCATCTTGATCTAATAATTGATTTATCCGTTTCCTTTCTCTTTCCTTCTTCATTTTATATGCCAGCCATCTTCCTGGTTTATTTGCATTTTCAAAGAAATTTTGCTTTGTTGAATTTATTTTCTTTGCCAGCTCTTCATTCTCTATTAAATTCAATTTGTATTTTTTCAAATTTGTATTTGTATTTTTTCCATTAAATTTTTAATTTTTTTGTCTTGTGGGGTTTTTTGCAACTCTTTCTCTAATTTCTTATATTCCTCCTCCAACTTCTTTTGAGTTTGTCTATTCTGTTTATTTCTTTTTCCTGTATATGTCATTACCAACCCCCTTATATATGCTTTACTGGTGTCCCATATGTTTTCAAATGATGTATCTTCTTTTCTATTCTCTTTAAAGAAAAAAGTCAATTCTTTTTCCATATATTGTATAAAGCCTTCCTCGTTTAATAAGCTTTGATTTAATGTCCATCTCATTCTTTTTCTCTGTCCTTTCCATGTCATCGTTATTGGGTTGTGGTCTGCCCATATATTTGCTTCTATATCAATCTTATGTATCTTGGATATTAAATCTGTTGACATCCACATCATATCTATTCTTGACCATGACATATGCCTATCTGAATAAAATGTATATTGCTTCTCCTTTAAGTTCCCTTTTCTCCAAGCATCTTGTAAACTTAGTTCATCTATCACTGTATAAAATGCTTTAAGAAGTGTCTTCCTTGGCTTTTTATTCACTTTTGTAGATTTATAGTCCAGTTCATTATCAACAATCGCATTAAAGTCTCCTATTATGCATATCTTCATCTTCATATTCTAATATTCTCCTGTGTAATTTTGCATAAAATTCTTCTTGATTTTCATTTGGAGCATAGATACCCACAAGTAGTATTTTTTTATGATTCATTACAATTTCTACCATTAATACTCTCCCTTCCTCATCCTCAAATATTTCTTTGGATTGAATTGTCTGTTTAATGTAAAATGTTACTCCTCTCTTGCTTTGACAAGGCAACACTGTATACAATCTCCCCAATTTTATTTGCTCTAAAAGTTTTTTGTGTTACTTTCTAATATGAACTTCTTGTAAACATATAATTTCTACTTTTAATTTCTCTAATTTGTTAAATGTTCTTCTTTTTATTGCTGAATTTAATCCATTTATATTCAAAGATATTATTTTAATTTCTTCTTCCATTTCTTATTTATTTACTTGTTTTGTCGATCTAGTCGTTCTTATCTCCCTTTGTTGTTTAACTTCTTTCACTCTTGCTCTTTCTCTTATCGCTCTCTCTTCTTGTTCTTTAGTTGTCTCTTTTGGTTGTTCTTTTTTTTCCTCCGGTTGCCCTCCCCTCTTTCATCTCTCAATCTTTGCTCATGAAAACCCCAAATTCACAATCTCAGAAAATTAGAATATTGTGAAAAGGTTCAATATTCTAGACTCAAAGTGTCCCACTCTAATCAGCTAATTAAGCCATAATACCTGCAAAAGGTTCTTGAGCCTTTAAATGGTCTCTCAGTCTGGTTCAGTAGGAATCACAATCATGGGAAAGACTGCTGACCTGACAATTGTGCAAAAAACTATCATTGACACCCTCCATAAGGAGGGAAAGCCTCAAAAGGTAATTGCAAAAGAAGTTGGATGTTCCCAAAGTGCTGTATCAAAGCACATTAATAGAACGTTATGTGGAAGGGAAAAGTGTGGAAGAAAAAGGTGCACAAGCAGCAGGGATGACCACAGCCTGGAGAGGATTGTCAGGAAAAGGCCATTCAAAAGTGTTGGGGACTTTCACAAGGAGTGGACAGAGGCTGGAGTCAGTGCATCAAGAGCCACCACACACAGCCAGATCCTGGACATGGGCTTCAAATGTCATATTCCTCTTGTCAAACCGCTCCTGAACAACAAACAATGTCAGAAGCGTCTTACCTGGGCTAAAGAAAAAAAGAACTGGTCTGTTGCTCAGTGGTCCAAAGTCCTCTTTTCTGATGAGAGCAACTTTTGCATCTCATTTGGAAACCAAGGACCCAGAATCTGGAGGAAGAATGGAGAGGCACACACTGCAAGATGCTTGAAGTCCAGTGTGAAGTTTCCACAGTCTGTGTTGATTTGGGAGCCATGTCATCTGCTGGTGTTGGGCCACTGTGCTTCATTCAGTCCAGGGTCAATGCAGCCGTCTAGCAGGAGATTTTGGAGCACTTCATGCTTCCTTCTGCAGACGAGCTTTATGGGGATGCTGACTTCATTTTCCATCAGGATTTGGCATCTTCCCACACTGCCAAAAGTACCAAAACCTGGTTCAATGACCATGGGATTACTGTGCTTGATTGGCCAGCAAACTTGCCTGACCTGAACCCCATAGAGAATCTATGGGGCATTGCCAAGAGAAAGATGAGAGACATGAGACCGAACAATGCAGAAGAGCTGAAGGCCGCTATTGAAGCATTCTGGTCTTCCATAACACCTCAGTAGTGCCACAGGCTGATAGCATCCATGCCATGCAACATTGAGGCAGTAATTGATGCAAAAGGGGCCCAAACCAAGAACTGAGTACATATGCATGCTTATACTTTTCAGAGGTCTGATATTGTTCTATGTACAATCCTTGTTTTATTGATTTCATATAATATTCTAATTTTCTGAGATTGTGAATTTGGGGTTTTCATCAGTTGTAAGCCATAATCATCAAAATTATGACAAATCAAGGCTTGAACTATCTCACTTTGCATGTAATGAGTCTACCTCATATATTAGTTTTACCTTTTAAGTTGCAATACTGAAATAAATGAACTTTTGCATGATATTCTAATTTTTTGAGTTTCACCTGTATATCTCATCAATCCAATATAATATCCTTTCTTTACTTTCTTCCATTACTTCTGCTAATATCTCTGCAATTTTCTCTGCTAAATTTTCTCCCTTTTCTTCTTCAATGTTTTGGAATCTTAAATAATAATAGCTTAATCCATTTCCAATGTTAGAATTGTCTTTTCCTGATTTTTATCAGTAATTGTAAATCAATAATCCATCTCTTCAACCTTTTTCTCCGTTGCTTCTGCTTTTTCCTCCACTTGCTGCAATCGTTGTTCATTTTTCCCTATCATCTCTTTAACTTCTTTCAATTCTTCTATTTTTTCCATTCTCCTATCTACCTTGTCTAGTCTTGTCTTGATATCTTCATATATAGTCTGTAGCAAATTTTTAATTCCGTATTGATTTTCTCTTGCTGTGGTGTATTTTCTAATGCCTTTTGCCCCATAGAGCCAGACACTGTTGATATTAATGGTGATGATAGATCATCATTTATAATCCAAAATAATCCAATTCTTAGGTTCAGGCTTCCACTTTATTTATATTCCAAATTCAAATTTCAAATCTGCTCCCAAAGCAAACTCCTCACATTCTTAATACCTTAATCCACAGAGGTTTAATCCATAAAAAAGGAAGAAAGGTTATTTAAAAAAAAAAGAAAAGGGAAAAAAAGATCAGAACAAAAATAAGAATTCACCGTTAAAAATTTCAAAACCAAAATATACGACTTAAAATATCCAACCAGGCAATAAAAAGATGAAGAAAGTATAAGATATGGTCTCATAAGAAAAAATTAAAAAGGAACCCCCCCCCAAAAAAAACCCAATACCAATCACCAAAAAATTTAATCCAGGAAGAAGAAGCCTTGATAGAAAAAGGAAAAGGAAAAACAGAAAAGGAAAAAAAAATATTCCAAAATACCACTGTTCCAAAATATTCCAAAATTTATTTTGGAATATAGTCAAGAATAGAGTAGAGTAGAGTAGAGTAGAGTAGAGTAGAGTAGAGTAGAGTAGAGTAGAGTAGAATACCAACCTACCAATACCAACCAACCAATCTACTCTATACCAATAGAGTAGAATAGAATAGAATACCAACACATTGTAAGCCGCCCTGAGTCTCTGGAGAAGGGCGGCATATAAATCATTTTTTTAAAAAAATAGAATAGAATAGAATAGAATAGAATAGAATAGAATAGAATAGAATAGAATAGAATAGAATAGAATAGAATAGAATAGAATAACAGAGATGGAAGGGACCTTGGAGGTCTTCTAGTCCAACCCTCTGCCCAGGCATGAAACCCTACAACACTTCAGACAAATGATTATCCAACATCTTCTTAAAAATTTCCAGTATTGGAGCATTCACAACTTTTGCAGACAAGTTGTTCCATTGATTAATTGTTCTAACTGTCATGAAATTTCTCCTTAGTTCTAGTTGCTTCTCTCCTTGATTAGTTTCCACCCATTGCTTCTTGTTCCACCCTCAGGTGCTTTGGAGAATAGCTCGACTCCCTCTTCTTTGTGGCAACCCCTGAAATATTGGAACACTGCTATTATGTTTCCCCTAGTCCTTCTTTTCATTAAAGTATACATGCCCAGTTCCTGCAACTGTTCTTCCTATGTTTTAGCCTCCAGTCCCCTAATCATCTTTGTTGCTCTTCTCTACACTCTTTCTAGAGTCTCAACATCTTTTTTACATCGTGGTGACCAAAACTGAATGCAATATTCCAAGTGTGGTATTAACATTTCACATGATCTTGATTCTATCCCTCTGTTCATGAAAAAATAGTCCATTCACTTTTCTTCTTCAACTTTAAACTCCTGCTACAAAACTTAACTTTCCAAAATACAATTCATTAGCCTTATTCATATAAGACACCAAGAACCTTTATACTTTGAAATGTCTTTGTTTACTAAATAAACAGCAGGCAGTATGATGTCCCCCTTGGACAACTCGCCAGATTCCTCCTCAGAAGTCAGCTCAAGGGAGGATGAGTTCATTCCTGGCACTTCAGGAACTGGGTTCATTAATGGCTCTGAACACTTGGCCAAAAGAGTTTTAGACTTTCCCCCTTTTCAGCTGGGGAAAGTTTTCCAAAAATGAATCTAAAATCACCTCTTTGCTGTATATTACAAAAGATTACAAAAAATAAAGATTTTACAAAGTGGGAAAGATATGATGTTTTTTTCTTTTTCAATGCACTGAAGAGGATCCCACCCACTGACTGGTAAAGTTGTTTCAAACATTTGTTTGTTTATTTATTCAGTCACTCAGTCCTATACGATAATAAAATCTCATTTCTTATCTTGTCCTTTCCTATTTTCATGACAATTTAAATTATTAGTTAATTTATTTTACACTTTGATAATTATCTTAAAATAGTCTTACATTTTTTGTATGTTTATTTCTTTTGATTTTAAATAACCGTAATTGTCAAAAGAAGCATACAAAGTCAATAATAAGTGCAATAAATAATTAATTGTTATGACCCTAAGAAACTACTTCACGATCAGATACCGACTTTAATCATTAAATGTTCCTTAGTATTTAGATCTGGTCTCAGGATGATAATGTAGCACTTGGGGAAGAAGATGCAGCCTAGCAGGCCAGCCCCAGAAGCCAAGATGGAGAAAACCTGCACGGCCACCATGTATTTCCCTTTGGTGCTCAAGTAGGTGGGCAGGAAGGAGATCCAGACGCTGCAGAAGACCAGCATGCTGAAGGTGATCAGTTTGGCTTCGTTGAAGGCCCCAGGCAGGTTCCTGGCCAGGAAAGCCACTGTGAAGCAAATGGCAGCAAGGAAACCCATGTAGCAGAGAACCACATAAAACATGGTCACAGAGCCTTCATTGCACTGAAGGATGATCACTCCTGATTGGGAGTGCAGGTCAAAATCAGGAAATGGGGGAGAAACTCCCAGCCAGATTGCACAAATGACAATTTTTCCAGCAGAACCAGAAAGGATGATGGAGTTGGCCAAGCTCTTTTCCAACCATCTCCTCACCCTGTTCCCTGGTTTCGTGGCCAGGAAGGCCAGCACTACCATGATTGTTTTGGCTAACACACAAGACACAGCTACTGAGAAGATGATGCTGAACATTGTTTGTCGGAGAAGGCAGGTGGCTTTCCTTGGTCGGCCAATGAAGAAAAAGGAGGACAAGAAGCAAAGCAAGAGGGAAACCAGGAGGATGTAGGACAGGTCACGGTTGTTAGCTTTGACAATGGGAGTTTCTAGATATTTAAGGAATATGACTAAAACAAGGCCTGTTGTTAGAAACAAGAGTACAGCAAAGGAGACCAGGATGATGCCCAGAAGTTCTTCATAGGACAGGAAGGTTATTCTTTTGGGGATACATTGCCTTCTGTCATCAGTGGGATATTTGTCATCTGGGCACCTGGTGCATTTTTCAGTATCTGAGAAAACAATAAGTAATATTATTTTTATAGTCTCTCCTTTCACATTCCAAGAAAGACCTTCTTTGGATGACAGCTGATACTGAAGAGACAGGAAAGCCAGAGTTCCTCTGGTGTCACCCACCTTCCTGTGTGGAGATGGTCCCCTCCGGACAAGGAATACAATCATAGCAGCAAATTGGTTCTTCTTTCCGAGCCCGTTTTACAAATCCAGGGTGACATTTCTCCACACATTTGGACTCAGGCAGAGACTAAGCAGAAAAACAAAATTCATTCTAAAATATCTGCCAAATTTATTTTTTTATTTGATTGATTGATGATTAAAATAAAGTGAAACTGTGCTTAAGAAAGAAACTTCTGAGCAGTAGATCAGGAAAACATAAAAGATTGTAAAGCCACTCCCCTTTGAAAATAATCCAAATCTTTGTTCCTATTAAGATATAAAGAAAAAATTCCTCACAGACTAGGGCTGTCAACTTCAAATGAGGTATTATTTAGTTATATCTCTACATTTATATTTTCAATTCATACAGCTGCCATGCTGGTGAAATAAGACTAAATATTGCTGCCTAAGTTCTAGAACTATAGTGAGGATGAGTGGAGGTGAAATTATGAGAACATGTCATTTAAAAAGGGTGAACCAGGCATGTTTTCCTGCAGCCCATGGGACATGAGTATGAACCCTGTGTGGGAAAGAGATATTTCTAAGGCCAAGTGAGCAGGGGTGGGTTGTAAATTTTTTTTACTACCGGTTCTGTGGGCGCAGCTTATTTTGTGGACATGGCTTGTTGGTTATGTGACACTGGGTGTGGTTTGATGGTCATGTGACTAGGTGGGTGTGGCCAACTCAATGTCACTCACGTCAAGCGGTGCCTCGCCTGGCCCCTCCCCTCCCAGCCATTCCTTGTCACACCCAGCCTCAACGTATCTATAGTTCTGTAAAAATGTTGTTCACCTTTTTTCAACTTTATTATCTACATACTATAGATGTACTTTCATGGGCCACTTAAAGTAGGAAATGGGTCACATGGTTTGCCCAAGAGTGTGATAGGCAACAGGCTTTTAAGGGGCTGCCAGAAAGAAGGGGTTGCAATGTATTTTCCAAACCACAAGAAGGCAAAACAAGAAGCAATGGATGGAAACTGAACAAAGAGAGAAGCAACCTAAAACTAAGGAGAATCTTCCTGACAGTGAGAACCAATATAGGTGCCGAAATATTTGAGTCATAAATTTCACATATAAAATAGCCATTCGTGCATATTGTTCAAAACAATCATTAGTATTATGACTCATGTTTGACAACAAGCCTAAAAGTCAAAGATCACAAGAGTGCTTCTTTCTCTGCATGTATATAAAACATCACATACCAGGAATAGCATATTAAGATGGACTTATGCAACCTGATGTACAAAATAAACACACACATATTTATGCTCTGGACTATAGACATTGAATGCATGTAAATCCCTGAAAACTATGTGGTAGCCCTGGGCAAAAGAAAGGAAATAAAATTACTCTAGGTGTAGGGACAGTGTAAAATATTAACACATGATAAATAATGGAACAATTAAAAATAATAGCATAGAGTTTTCTATCTCTCTCTCTCCCTTCTTTTCTTCCTCTTTCTTTCTTTCTTTCTTTCTTTCTTTCTTTCTTTCTTTCTTTCTTTCTTCTCTTTCTCTCTTTCACACACACACTTTCTCTCCCTTCCTTTCTTTTTCTTTTTCTTTCTTTCTTTTTCTTTCTTTCTTTCTTTCTTCCTTCCTTTCTTTCTTTCTTTCTTTCTTTCTTTCTAGTCTCTCTCTCCCTTCCTTCCTCTTTCTTTCATTCTCTTTCTTTGTCTCGTTTTCTTTCTTGTGTCTCTCTCTCTCTCCCCCTTCCTTCCTCTTTTTTTCCTTTTCTTTTTCTTTCTCTGTCTCGACTATCTCTCTTCCTCTTTTTCTTTTCCTTTCTTTCTTTCTTTCTCTCTCTCTCTCTCTCTCTATCTCTATCTCTTTCTCTCTGTCTTTCTTTGTCTCTCTCTCTTCTCTCTCTCTCACACACACACTTCCTCTTTCTTTCTTTTTCTTTCTTTCTCTTTCTTAGTCTCTTTCTTTCTTTCTTCTTTCTCTCTCTCTCTCTCTCTCTCTCACGCACGCGCGCACACACACACACACATACACACACACACACACACACACACACACACACACACACACACACACAACTGGTCTGGACACAATGTATCTGTTGTTACAGAAGTTGTGTGCAGGGAAACACTTTGTCACAGTAAAGAAAAATTTCTTGTGACTGCAAGGCAATTAACCTCTCACACTCAGGGGAAGTTTTTCTTTACTTTGCAAGGTTTTTCCCTGCACACAATGGCTGAGAGACAACCCAGAGCTGCCATACTGCGGTCTGCCAGGGATCTGCCAGCTTCCTGTAATCTGCAGTTTACTTGAGAGCATCATGTTAACCAGTAAACTTGCTCACAAGTAAACTGCTGAATAGAGGCAGCCGGCAGATCGCTGCCTTACTCAATCTGCTGCTCACAGCCAGCAGCTTGCAGGCAATGAAAGAAACTGCTGCCTCCTGCCTCTGTGCATCAAGGAGGCCGAGCAGCAGCGGGAAGAGCACAGGATGGGAGTTGCAGAAATTGGCTGCCAGCAATGCCCTCAGGTGAACATCTTGTGGGTGGGGAGGCTCAACCCCCCCTTAGGAGCCTCAGCTTACTTGTGAGCACCATTGGCCTTTCTCCCTTCCACTCCCAGCCAATATTGCTCATGAGTAAACTTCAGCTAGGATCTCCCACGTGCTTCCCTCGCAGGCCAGGCCGGCTGGGGAAAATGCACAGGAAGAACTCCAGTGCCACGATCTCCCGCATGTTCCCCTCCCTGCCCACGCACATCAGTCCACCACCCACTGCTGATATCACCCCTCCACCAGCTTTCCCTCCCCTGCCCACCCACTGGCCCATGCCCTTCGGCCTTACCTTTGCCAGCAGCAGTGAGCAGAAGTACACGGCTAGATTCTGCAATTAGTGCTTGGGCAGAGCAGGTGGGCAGGCAGGGCGAGCGAGCATTGGGTAGGCAAGGAGAACAAGAGGAACCGGTTAAGGGGCGTGGCCATCCAGAGGTCACTACCTGTTCGGGGAACCATGCCAAATTTCCACTAACAGTTCTCCCGAACCGGTCCAAACTGGTAGCAACCCACCTCTGCAATTCAGGTATTTGAGACAAGGTCCTTTCCATTGAAGAATTACAGTTTTGTTGTTAGTCGCTACTTGTGTCCAATTCTTTCAGCCCCCAAGAACCATAGCACTCCAGGACTCCCTGTCCTCCATTGCCTCCCAAAATTAGAACTACAATTAGATGACATGGAAAGACAGACCCACATTTATTTATTCCTTAAATTTGGAGAAATCTTTGTTTCAGTGGAAGACTTAAGGTAGCTGACAATCAAGATAAATAAATTCCATTAAATGGGTTTTTAGATGGCTTACAAGCCAAAGATCAAATCTAAGTAGCATTTTATTACAAATTTAAATTCATTATTACAAGTGTCAAGAAAGACTTGGGGGGGTAACAGTCATGGTAATTTTCAGTCCTTCATTTTTCTAGTTTAAGGCATTATCTCATATCGGACAAGTCATAGTGGTTCCATTTTGCTTGAACACCTAGCAGCAGGAGGTCTATCCCAGTGGGATGAAACAGAGGCATGAATAACTGTGGTCAGATATGAGCTATTAAAATATATCTGAGCCTGCTCTTTCAGGGGACCCTAACACCAACCATACAGACAAAGAAAAATTGCCAATATTTTCAACCACCTTGTTGAGCAACTTTAGCCGTGAAAGGGCATCTTGGTCGATAATAAGCCTCTGTCTTTCAAAACTCCCCAGTTGCTCTTTGATGGGATCCTCATTGGGGAAAAGCAACCAACTTATGATATTCAGATCTGCTGCTACATTTCCACTTTGGTCCAAGTACAGTTTCTCCAAGGAAAAATTGCAAAACTCATTTTTCTCCAGAAAGGGATGGAACTAGAATTGAAACATCCAGGAATTTTGAAAGCAACTTGAAACATCCTAAAAGGAGGAGCCATTTTAAAGCTGAGCCAGTGAACAAGAGATGTTCAGTCCCCTCTTTACTATTTGCCTGAATAGCAATAACATTTAGACTTATCAACTACTTCACAGTGCTTTTACAGCGCTCTCTAAATGGTTTATGGAATCAGCATATTGCCTCCAACAGTCTGGGTTCCCATTTTACCATACTTGGAAGGATGGAAGGCTGAGTCAAACTTGGGCTGGTCAGGATCGAACTCCTGGCAGTGAGCAGTGAATTAAGGTTAGTGTTAGCGTTAGCATTCACATAAATGGCATAGCTAAATGCAAAGACCGAGTAGCTATCATTCTGGAAAGCTTTAATTGGATTCCTGCAGTGAGGAGGGGTTAAGCGAAATGCTCCCAGGTTTAGCTGAAATTTATGAATATAAAACTCTATCATGCTAATTACAAACCCATAAGTACAGGAATTTATTTACACTGCATACATTTTAAATAATTTTATAATAGCAGTGTTTAATATCAAAATATAATTGTCACAGTGCCTGCTCTTTGGAACATAATCCTGTGAACTAAATCTGGCCTCCGCTTGGCCAAACCTGTTGGGTTTTTGGAGAAAAATGGTTCCCCTACATCAGCATTGGATTTTTTTCTAAATAGGAACTAGGTTTGATGGATCCTTGTCAGGACCACATACCTGCCATGGCTCTAGCCTTGGAGCCCCCAATCTCTCTTTCTTCTCCGTTTTTCTCCTCTTAGATATTGAGGAATATGCAACAATCAAGACATGGGCCAGAGTCTTAACAATACTATAAAAACGGCCGTCATTTTGTATCTGAATTCTATTCTTTTTCTCTTGCATGTCCAGTGGTGCTATCTGGGTGCATCGTCTCCGACCCTTGACAGAAAGAACATGCTTTGAAAAAGAACAGCGAAAAGATTGGTCTTCAAATTTGGAATCCTTAAAAAGACTGGGTTGAAAGGCGTCATCATTTGGCCATTTTCTTTCCTGAAAAGGAAAGTTCCAAATGCTATGGATATATTTGAAATGTTTATGCCTTGGAATTGTCATTTTCTCCACAATTGTTGTGATACAGACTTTCCCTTCAATGGGTCCTGACAAACCTTCAATTGCTAAATGGATGCGCTGAATTATATCCACAAGGGAAGCAAATTCTCTGAAGTGAACAAAGACATTGACTTTTCTCCACTTAGAGATGGCATTTTTGAGACGTTCTGTATGTCTAGTCATTGAGATAACCACACAAATTCCATTTCTGACAAGCATAGGAGTGAAAGTTCTCATGAAATTCTCTCCCTCCTCTGTGTCTGGTGCAAAGAGACCAATCAAAGTCCATCTGAAATGGAGGAGGAGTTGGACAATTCCTGGATACTGGATCCCATTTTGGGGGAGCGTCTGATGGAAAAAAGGCATTTGACTTTTATCACTCAGAGCCTCTGAAACAATTCCATAACTGATCTGAAGAAGCAATGAAGAATGGTGTATTATTTTTAGATCAGATCAAGTGCAAACTGTAAGCTTTTAACACATCCAGTGTGGTTCTCACAAACATATTGGAGTAGTCCAGCAGTCACCAACTGGTTGTCCACAGACCAATGGTGGTCTGCGAGAAAATGTTGGTGGTTATTTGCATTTTTATATTGCACTAAATACTATTTATCTTTTGAAAAAAATCATATTAGTGGTCCACGGGATTTAAAATTATGAATTTGGTGACCCCTGGAATAGTCTATTGTTCTTAACCCTTAAGCCATATCAACATAAAAAATTCAAAATGCAGAATATTACCAAGATTGAATATAATCATTTGTCTAATCTGAGGTCTACGATACTGTTCTTTCTCTTTTCTAATAAAATTGACATTCAGATAATAGACATGTTATGTCCTCTATCTCTAGAGCACTGCAAATGCAAATCAGTTCATTTTAGAGATTTGCTTAAATGTTCCATATTTGACATTGTGTCCAGCTGCCCAGTCTTCCTCAAGTAAATATTTAGGCCTCCCCCCCACTCTGGATCCCAATCCCTACCCATGACAAAGGCCATGAGAAAAGCAGTTCATGATTTCCATAGGAAAGATATGATTGAATCTATTACCTACCCACCAACAACTTGCTCACTTTGCCAGATAGAGAAACAAAAAAACAAACCTGTGGGACTTTGTAGGTGCCTACTAATGTTGACATCTGAATGGAGATGTCATCAAGACATCCATCAAGAACAGCCACCAAGTTGTCCTTCCTTCCACAGCTGTAGTTGGGAACATTGGCTTCTCCAGTTGAGAGCATGTCCAGTAAGGCATCTGAAGTGCCAAGGGTGTTGAAATAGTTGTCATGGATGTTGTAGCCAAGTGTGACATTGTACAAAAGCTGAGATTTCTTATTGACTTGTTGAATGGCAAAAATGAAGTTTAGGATTATTGCTGGATCAGTAAATGAACTACTGTAAAAAATGTTCATGATAATATCATCTCTAAGAACAAAAACAACAAAATATATTCTAGTTTGTTCCTCTTTCTCTCCACAAACCCATTCAGTCATAAGACAAAAGTGTCCAATATAAGAATAAAGTTATAGTCACCCATCACCATTTAATTGTTATGAGTGTTGAGAAGGTGGGATGGAGATTTAATATTTAAAATATATCATTATTTGTGATAGTGCTCATTTTTAATTTGTGAAACGACCAAAATTCAAAATCATTCAATCATTAAAATAGAATCATCAGCAAAGAGGACTAATAAATGATCCAGAAAAGCAATTCTAAAAACAAGCCATCCTCTATTCCATACCAGGGTCACGCATTGAATATCAATGAATGGTTATAAAAATAGGGAAATGGGTGGGGCAGAGGCAACTACAAACTTTTCAATAAGCTAGTTGTGATTAACTCAGGATTCTACAAGAAGGGAAAATAATTTGGTCTTTGGTGGGCGGTGTTGTTCCATCTTTGGATTTTGGTCTCTTAAAATAAGACATAGGAGAGAAGCTATGGAAATCTAAATGATTCAAGAAATTAAACAGGTCCTGCAATATAGGAGTAACTGAAAAAAAAGAAGAGTGTTAGGACTGCAAATGGAAGGAATGCAATTCCATCACACTGAATGACTTACGAGGGCGCTTGAGTATAAGGAGCTGTGTTGAAAGACAGCATTATTTGGGATATTAATGTGGCAAAGGAGACTATACCAATGAGGTGGTCTCCTGGCCTGTAATAGCTCTGTAGTTTTCTTCCCTCATGTTCCTCCAAACTCAGCAGGCACTTCATTGTCAGCTTCCCAGAGACTGGCTGGGACATCATCATCAGCAGAAGCAGAAGGAGGAGGTCCATAATTCAAGGGGCTGAATCAATCCCCTTCCTGTTTCTAAAGAAGAACAAGAGCATTCGAAGAATTCAAAGCACCATTCAAAAATGGAAATGAGAGTGACTTTCTTGAATGAGAGAGATATTAACAGAACTTCACCTGGAAAGGAGAGAAAGGAACGATACATTCAAGAAGCACAGTCCCTGAATGACCCAAAATTTGTGCCACCCAAAGTGTGAACTGAGTCATTTATCCTTTTCTGATGCAAGATCTTTTTCAAGTAGCTTCAGTTTGATGTTTACATCAAAGGCGATCACTGGAGAAATATCAATAGAGATCTCCCAGAGCAACATCTCCTCTGGGAATCCTGAACTACTTCTGGGCCTCCTTGTGCGGAGGAGAAGCTGGAGAAAAGCGTAGTGAAAAATCATAGAAATACCCCTAGAGAGCACTGGTTTGATGTGGTTGTGGTCCTTCCTTTCTGAACATGTCTAGAAAGTGATGCTGAAGAAAGATAGTTCGACACCCAGGAAATTGGGTGTTGTCCTTCAATGTAATCTCTTGTCTCCAGAGACTCCTGGTGAAGGTCACCCAGAACTATAGAGTTTGGTTCCACCTTAGTGTCAGACATGGAAGCCATCTTTTACATTTGGGCCTTCAGACTTGCCACATTTTCTACTGTGGGAAAATGGGAGGGGGGATTGCATAGAGTAGAGGTGATTTGGGGACTCCTGGCATAGAGTAAGTGTGATATGTAATCAAAATAACATTCTTTTCTCAGAGAGTCAAGGCCACCTTGCCCTGCAGCTGCAATGAGGTGACTGGGAGGCATCTCCAGTTTTGGATGGTACCTGATTGGATCATGTGATGGAAAGATGGGTGCTTGAACTTGAACTTGGACTTGAACTTACTTTTGGTGGGGGGGAAACCTGGAAACTTTTTGATTCGGGTTTTCTCAGATGTGCCAATATGACATCTCTAATAAAATGGAACTTTTAGGAAATTCAAGCTTCGGAGTCTTCTTTCGTTGGGAGTGTTACTTGGAACCCTGACACTTAGGTCGATGATGCTTAATTCTAATACTGCCTGTCTTCTAATGTTAAGGAAGAAATCTGTAACCGTGAACCCTGCCTAATGTTACCAATAGGATCTTTTTGTAATTTATTTTTCTATTAGATCTCCATATATTAATCACAAATTGGAAGTGATTTTAAAATTGCTCATACAATAGTGAAATTTCATTTGCCTTAGAAATATCAACTTTGGGGTGATATTTGAGACAAAGGGTTTGGAAATTGATAATTGGCCATCTGTATCATGGGGTAAATATGGAGTATGTTATGGGGATAGACTTTTTTTTCTTTATACTTGCCCTTCATTATTCATGTTAGACATCGAGAACCAGGGGTGAAATGCTCCCGGTTTGGACCGGAGTGTCCGATCCAGTAGCAATGTTGGCGGGTGGTTCGGAGAACCGGTAGCAAAAATTCCTGGGCCCCCCTGCCCCATGTCCAGCTAAGCCGCGCAATCAGAGACAAAGACACTTCAAAGTATAAAGGTTCTCAGCAGTGGTGAAATGTAAAATTTGTTACTACTGGTTCTGTGGGCATGGCTTGGTGGGGGTAATGTGACTGAGTGGGCATGGCCAACATTTTTTTTTTACTTTTAAAACCATTTTTTCTACAACTTCTTCGGCCAAAAAAAAATGCTTTTAAAAGCCTATGATAATCCCAGGTGAGTTGCCTTAACGTCAGAAGCTTTTTTTTCATTTTTAAAAGCATTTTTTTTCTACAACCTCTTCGGCTGAAAAAATGCCTTTAATTGAAAAAAAAAAAGCTTCTGATGATCGCACAGCTCAGCTGGGGTCGTCAGAGGCTTTTAAAAGAAAAAAAAGCCTCTGACAATCAGGCAATTCAGCTGGGATTGTCAGAGACTTTTAAAAGCATTTTTTACAATCTCTTCAACTGACGATGTTGAAGAAAAAATACTTTAAAAGTCTCTAACTATCCCAGCTGAGTTGCCTGATCATCAAAAACGACTCTAAAATCACCTCTTTGCTGTATATTACAAAACATTACAAAAAATAAAGGTTTTACAAAGTGGAAAAGATGTAGCGTTCTTTCTTTTTAAATGTACTGAACAGGATCCTTGCATCAGCGTATGCCATTAAAACTAGGTCATTACTAGGGTCCAAATATAACAAATAATGTATTGTTTGCTTCAGATACCTAAGTATTCGCTTAGAGGCTTTCCAGTGCCTTTCAGTAGGTTCAGCGTTATATCTAGCCAGTTGATTTACACTGTAAGATATATCTAGCCTAGACCAATTACTCAGATATGACAGACTGCCTATTAAGGATTGATATATTTCCTTATCGAATACAGGACTTTGAATATTACTATGCTTAAAATCCTGACTCATTGGTGTCTTAGCAGGCTTACAGAGTTCCATGTTGTAACATTTCAGCAATTGGCTAACTTTCTTGGCTTGCGAAATTTTGTAACCTTTACTAGTTTTAACTATGTCAAGACCCAGATAATGCTTAATTTCAACCAAATTCCTAATTCTGAATTTCTTTTGCAATACAGAAACAATTTCGGTTGTTTCATGTTCAGATTTGGTAATAATTGCTATATCATCAGTGAATAGCAATAATAGTGAAACTAAACCATCTTTCTCTCTCTCTTTTTTTTTTATTGCAAAAGTTTTACAATTACATTTTCACCCCTTTTTTCACCCCCCACCTCCCTCCCCAAACTTCCCGTCCTCCCTAACCCTCCCTAACCCTCCCCCCCAGACTTCCCTATTATGTACTCATAACTAATAATACTGATATATATACCTGAACCCATCCCTCCCCCTATATAAATTTTCCCTCTTTCTCTCTCTTATACAAACTTGGATCAGCTATGCCAGCTACAAAACCCATAGCAACTAACTCATTGACAATGCTTTTATTCCACTCGTAACCTGACTGTTTCAAGCCATAAAGACTTTTCTTCAGTCTCCAGCAATCAGTCTTCCCATCAGTTTTCAAACCTAGTGACTTCTTCTTATAGATTGTATGTTGTAATGGCACATGCAGATATATAGTTTCAACATCTATATGGTTTATCATATATCTATTCTTCCTAGCCCATACTAATGATGCTCGCAACGTAGTCGCCCTCTGATTAGGTGCAAACATTTCATCATAGTCCTTATCTGACTGAGCAAATCCTTGAGCAACTAACCTTGCCTTATGGGTAACAATCCCATCCACACCAGTTTTCAGTTTGTAAACCCACTAGCAACCAATTGCATGTTCACCTGGTGGTAGCCTAACATTCTTGTAAACATCTAACTCCTTGAATAATTTCAGCTCTTTATCCATCGCTTTCTTCCAAGCTACCTGATCCTTTGGAGGATACAGTTTAATTTCATCAAAGTTAGAAGGCTCTGTGTTCACATGACATACTACACTGGCTTGATACCTATCAGGTGGATGTCTATCTTGAGTTGAACGTCTAGGTAGCTCAGGACTCGATGTTGGTATCTCCTCTTCTACCTCCCCTATAACCTCCCCCTCCTTTACAGTAATAGCAGGTTCTTCCTCAACTTTCTCATCATCAAGAGTATCACTAAATATGCGATTATCAACAACAACACTACCATTTACCTTGTCGGATTCCTGTTCAAGCTTACTCCAACCAACATGCTTCAGGAACTTGGCACTAGCACTGCAAAACACACTAGTGGTACCTGGCACCCAAAATCTATGTATATGACCTGTAGTTGGATTCATAACCAACAAAAAATAGCTTCTTTGCTCTATGTTGACCCTTTCGCCTCAATTTCAAGGGAATATGAACCCATGCTGGGGCTCCAAATGTGTGCAAATAACTTAATTCTGGTCTTCTACCATGCCAACGTGTGAATGGTAGTTCACTAGTTGTTGAATTGACTACATTATTCAAGACATGGTTAGCATACATTATTGCCTCACCCCAAAGTGACTCAGGCAAACCAGAATCAGATATCATGGTTCGAGCCATAGCCTGCAACGTTTGCCTTCTGCATTCAATATACCCATTATGTTGCGGTCTATAAGGGGCGGAAGGCTTGTGTTCAATGCCAGCTTTCTGTAACATAGTTTCAAAACTTTTATTGGTAAACTCAGTACCACTGTCAGTTACCAGGCAAAGAACCTTGCGTTTCTTTTTCCTCTCAGCAACCTTCAGCCAGTTTGAAAAATGCTGAAATGTTTCTGCTTTGGTTTTCATAAGGTAACAGAAACCATAACGGGAAAAATGGTCTATTATGCTCAATATATAACAGGCTCCACCTAAACTAGGTTTTTGAAGTACAATGATATCTGCAAACACTACCTCCAAAGGTTCATTGGTTGTAAACCCATTATCTCTTTTTGCAGGGGTTACCTTACTCTTTTCTTGGCTACAAGCATTGTAGTTTAAATATTTTTTACAAGGTTTTAGTTTTATCCCATCAGATAATTCCACCGTTTTCTTTAACATCTTAAAATTTACATGTCCCAAATGCCTATTAAGCAAGTGAATGCATTCATCATGTGGCTTCGTGTAATTGTAAACTGAGTTAGCATTAGCCATGATTAATGGATCATCATTCAGAACAAACAAATCGTTTTCTAACTTTGCAGTAACACTTGTACCATCCTTTTCTATCAAACATTTATCTCCCCTAAATGTTACTACAAACCCAGATTTTAACAATGCTTTTTACAGATAGCAAGTTAAATTGTAGTTTAGGTACATACAACATAGGTAAATGCTCATTTATACACGAATAATATGCAGTACCTTCTCCAGATGCTTTCATTTTCCATCCATTGGCTAATGATATATGTTGTTTACTCTTGGTCATGTTAACAAACCTCTCTTTACTCCTAGTTATAGACTGTGATGCTCCACTGTCAACTACCCACAAATCATGGTTTACAGTTGTCGTTGAGCTGGATATAGCTAAACTAACATTCTTTTTACCTCTCTGTTGACTACCAGTATTCAGTTTCTTGCCCTTTTTACAGAATCTAGCTATATGACCCTTAGCCCTACAAGAAAAACATTTCCTAACAGTATAGGCAGTTGAAGACAGGTTTTCTTTCTGTGGTTGTCTCTCTCTCAGTTGGTCTCTTTCTTGCCTTCTTCTGGACTCTTCTAACAATCTTCCAGTTATGCCAGTCAATGTCAGTCCATCTCTGGTCAGGACTTCGAGTGAAGACACATAATCATCATAACTTCCATCCAAAGAAGAAAGAATAATATGAACCTGATGCAGCTCTGAGAAAATCAGCTCCTTTTCATGTAGCTCTTCTAAAGTTCCCTTCATAAACTCCAGATGAGCTAACATATCTCCACCTTTCAGAAGATGTGCTCTAAACAGATTACGTGTAAGGTGTATGTGTGCACCCACACTATCACGAACATAAATCCTCTTCAAAGTGTCCCAACACCTGGCAGCACACTCCTCACCACGAATATGGACTAGCCACTGGTCACTCAGGGTCAGTCCAATTATACAAAGAGCCCTTTCATTGTCCCGGTTAAATTTGGATATTTCCATTGCATCTTCATCGTCTGCTGGATCCCAAGCAGTTACATCCAGTGGATCATGAACTACAGCCCATAGCCCTTCTTTAGGCAGAAGTAGGCTGCATAGACCAGGAAACATTGTTAGTTCCATCCAACCGGGTTATCAGGAATATGCTGGTTGACTGTTCTTGTGCCATCTTCACGTGAACAATAAACCACAAAAACAGCTGTCTGAATACGGTACTGTGTATCCACACTAACTCTCAGTATCCTGGGCCCATAACCAGTGTTAAGGAATTTGCAGAGTAACCCTTGAATAGCAAGGGTGTGCACATGAAAAACTACTCTCTTGGTTGAGAGTAGTTATGAATAAGCACAGTCACCACACAGATACACTGAGTTGTGTTATAGTTTACTTTCAGGAAAAAGTAAAGCATAGTCCAATAAACAGTCTAGGTCATACACATATAAATCAGGCAATAGTGAATAACAAAGTCTTCTCACCAGTTGTCATAGTCATACACAATTAACAGTTACCAATAAACAGTTCTTCTGGATTTGCAAACAGTACCATACAGAGATATCAGAGAGGAAGAACAGCAAAAAGAACAAGCCATGTGTCAGCACTTCAAGCTGCATTTACTCTAGTGCTGACATAAGAAGGAGAAGCGGAGGCACCTGGAAAGGGACGTTTGACTTTTCACCTACTTATTTTCCCTGGAGATAATATCCCCTAGGATATGGGATGGGAGGGGGGAAATTCCTTTGAGCTGGAGCGGTAGATTACGGTAGAATGACTTGGAAGATGGCCAATGAGTGCAGGGGAGTGGGGAATGGAAAGGGAGGGTTTTAGGTGTGGAAGCCAGTGTTGGATTCAATGGAGTCAGATTTTAGAATGTTGTGCTTAATAAATAGGAGTTTTCCTTCAAAGACTTTGTCTGAAATGCAATTTATTTGAGACGACCTCGAAACTTGAAACCATGTTTCTAGCTCTCTCTTAAGGACATTGGCAACAGAGCTAACCAGGACAAAGTATGATGCAATACAGCAGTCTTAAAGCTATACAATACAATAGAATACACTTCAAACATACATTGATGGTTTATATATTGCCAACCCAACAAATTAGGTAATAGTCATATTCCTAAAAAACCCACTGATTGGTAAACTTGTTTCAAACATTTGTCTGTTTATTTATTCAGTCAGTCAGTCCTATACAATAATAAAATCTCCTTTCTTATCTTGTCCTTTCCTAATTTCATGACAATTTAAATTATTAATTCATTTATTTTACACTTTGATGATTATCTTATGTTAGTCTTACATTTTTTGTATGTTTATTTCTTTTGATTTTAAATAACCTTAATTGTCAAAAGAAGCATACAAACTCAATAATAACTGCAATAAATAATTAAGTGTTATGACCCTAAGAAACTACTTCACGATCAGATGCCGACTTTTATCATTAAATGTTCCTTAGTATTTAGATCTGGTCTCAGGATGATAATGTAGCACTTGGGGAAGAAGATGCAGCCCAGCAGGCCAGCCCCAGAAGCCAAGATGGAGAAAACCTGCACGGCCACCATGTATTTCCCTTTGGTGCTCAAGTAGGTGGGCAGGAAGGAGATCCAGACGCTGCAGAAGACCAGCATGCTGAAGGTGATCAGTTTGGCTTCGTTGAAGGCCCCAGGCAGGTTCCTGGCCAGGAAAGCCACTGTGAAGCAAATGGCAGCAAGGAAACCCATGTAGCAGAGAACCACATAAAACATGGTCACAGAGCCTTCATTGCACTGAAGGATGATCACTCCTGATTGGGAGTGCAGGTCAAAATCAGGAAACGGAGGAGAAACTCCCAGCCAGATTCCACAAATTACAATTTTTCCAGCAGAGCCAGAAAGGATGATGGAGTTGGCCAAGCTCTTCCCCAACCATCTCCTCACCCTGTTCCCTGGTTTCGTGGCCAGGAAGGCCAGCACTACCATGATTGTTTTGGCTAACACACAAGACACAGCTACTGAGAAGATGATGCTGAACATTGTTTGTCGGAGAAGGCAGGTGGCTTTCCTTGGTCGGCCAATGAAGAAAAAGGAGGACAAGAAACAAAGTAAGAGGGAAACCAGGAGGATGTAGGACAGGTCACGGTTGTTAGCTTTGACAATGGGAGTTTCTAGGTATTTAACAAATATGACTAAAACAAAGCCTGTTGTTAGAAACAAGAGTACAGCAAAGGAGACCAGGATGATGCCCAGAAGTTCTTCATAGGACAGGAAAGCTATTCTTTTGGGGATACATTGGATTCTGTCATCAGTGGGATATTTATCATCTGGGCACTTGGTGCATTTTTCAGTATCTGAGAAAACAATAAGTATTATTATATTTTTAGTTTCTCCTTTCCCATTCCAAGAAAGACCTTTTTTGGATGACAGCTGATACTGAGAGACAGGAAAGCCAGAGTTCCTGTTGTGTCACTCACCTTCCTGTGTGGAGATGGTCCCCTCCGGACAAGGAATACAATCATAGCAGCAAATGGGTTCTTCTTTCCGAGCCCGTTTTACAAATCCAAGGTGACACTTCTCCACACATTTGGACTGAGGCAGAGACTAAGCAGAAAAACAACATTCATTCCAAAATATCTGCCAAATTTTTATTTATTAGATTGATTGATTAAAATAAAATGAAAATGTGCTTAAGAATGACACTTCTGAGCGATAGATCAGGAAAACAAAACATTGCAAAGCCACTCTGCTTTGAAAATAATCCAAATCCTTTTTAAGATATAAAGAATAAATTCCTCACAGACTAGGGCTGTCAACTTCAAATGAGGTATTATTTAGTTATATCTGTATACTTATATTTTCAATTCATACAGCTGCCATGCTGGTGAAATAAGACTAAACATTACTGCCTAATTTCTAGAACTATAGTGAAGATGAGTGGAGGTGAAATCATGAAAACATGTCACTTAAAACACGATGGAAGTTACCACATTGAAAACAGAGGTTTTTGCAGTGGCTTCTATGAAGTTAATTGAAAAGCAGCAAATAGACTCTTTCCTGCAGACTGATAAACTTTATCAAGACAATTCTTGGTTTTATAGAGAGAATCCATTTTTAAGAGAGGAAGTGACTGATTATATAAGCAGGAAGAGTTGAAATGGAGGTTTCAAAATGAAGGAGATAACTTTTAGGAGAGAGCGATCTTCAAAAATGCATCAGTCTCAAATCTACATTCAAAAATTTTCGAAAATAAAAGCAGGGGGAGGAGCAATGCTGAAGGAGAAAGTATTATTGAAGAAGAAGGATTGGAAAAAATATAGAAAGAAAGGAAGAATTGAAGATTAATTTCTTTTGGGGAGGATCTTAATAATAAATTTGAAAAGTCTATTGAAATTAGCATTTTTTTTTTTAAGTTTAAGTAAAAATGTTTAACTAAAAATGGATAGCTTTTTTTAAAAAAATGACTGTGGTATTAAAATGGTTAACTTTAAAGTTAATGGATAGTTTTCTGAAAGTTTTGAAATTGATATTTTGAAGAATAAATTTAAGAGTTAGAAATAACTAAACTCAATGGATTAATAGTATCTTTGAGGTTATATTCTGAAGAATATTTTATTGAAGTATTTTTTTGAGAGAAAAGAAAAAAAAAGAACTTAATGAAGTACTAAAATGGTTAATTTAAAATTGAATGGATGCAAAATAATATTTTCTTTTTTTTCATTTTCTTAAAGAGATATGCTTTAAAGAAAGTTTAAAATGTTTAAATTAGAATTTTAAAAGGGGAGGCTGATGAACAATTTTTAAAAGAGGAGTTAAAGAGGGTGAGGGAGTTTTGAATCTTGTAGTAAGTTAGTATATTTTAGGTTATGTTTAGTTTAATGCTATACCCTGTTTTTGCTCTGGGAAGTCGGGGTTGGGGGTGGGGAGGGGGGGTTGAAGGTTGTGTGGGGATAAAATGGTTGTCTAATTTTTAATATAATTAAAAGATAGATTAAGGTATTAATAGAGAAGTAAGAAAAATGGGGGAAATGTTATAATAAAGGGAATGACAATATTAAGATATGATAAATATTGGAGGAGTAAAAAGAAGATTTACAAGATGTATCCAGGAGATATATTGAATGATTGATTATGCATTATTTGTTTCTTTACAATATTAAGATATGATAAATATTGGAGGAGCAAAAAGAAGACTTAAAAGATGTATTCAGAAGATATATTGAATGATTGATTATGTATTGTTTGTTTGTTTGTTTATAAAATAAAAAAATTTTTTTTAAAAAAAAAGGGTAAGCCAGGCATGTTTTCCTGCAGCCCATGGGACATGAGATTGAACCCTGTGTGGGAAAGGAATATTTCTAAGGCCAAGTGAGGGATTCAAGACAAGGTCGTATCCTTTGAAGAATTACAGTTTTGTTGTTAGTCGCTACTTGTGTCCAACTCTTTCAGCCCCCAAGAACCATAACACTCCAGGACTCCCTGTCCTCCACTGCCTCCCAAAATTAGAATTACAATTAGATGGCATGGAAAGACAGACCCACATTTATTTATTGCTTAAATTTGGAGAATTCTTTGTTTCAGTGGAAGACTTAAGGTAGCTGACAATCAAGATGAACAATTGCATTCAAGGGATTTTTAGATGGATTAGAAGCCAAATACCAAATCTAAGTAGCATTTCATTACAGATTGACCCTTATTGTCACATTATTTCAAGAATCAAAAATTTTTTGGGGGGGAGTCAAAGTCATTTTCAGTCCTTCATTTTTCTAGTTTAAGCCATTATCTCATATCGGACAAGTCATTGTGGTTCAACATTGATTGAACACCTTGGATGACCTTCCTAGCAGCAGGAGGCCTATCCCAGTGGGGTGAAACAGAGGCATGAATAACTCTGGTCAGATATGGGCTGTTAAAAAATATCTGAGCCTGATCTTTCAGGGGATCCTAACAGCAACCATATAGACCGAGAAAAATTGCCAATATTTTCAACCACCTTGTTGAGCAACTTTAGCCGTGAAAGAGCATCTTGGTCGATAATAAGCCTCTGTCTTTCAAAACTCCCCAGTTGCTCTTTGATGGTATCCTCCTCGGGGAAAAGCAACCAACTTATGATATTCAGATCTGCTGCTACATTTCCACTTTGGTCCAAGTACAGTTTCTCCCAGGAAAAATGGCAAAACTCATTCTTCTCCAGAAAGGGATGGAACTAGAATTGAAACATCCAGGAATTTTAAAAGCAACTTGAAACATCCTAAAAGGAGGAGACATTTTAAAGCTTAACTAGTGAATAAGAGATATTCAGTCCCCTCTACAGTATTTGCCTGAATAGCAATAACATTTAGACTTATATACCACTTCACAGTGCTATTACAGCCCTCTCTAAGTGGTTTATAGAATCAGCAACAATTTGGGTACCCATTTTACCAACCTGGAAAGGATGGAAGGCTGAGGCAACCTTGAGCTGGTCAGGATTGAACAGGATTGGGGGTTAGGGTTAGGATTAGCATAAATGCCACAGCAAAATGCAAAGACTGAGTAGCCATCAGTCTGAAAGGCTTTAACTGGATTCCTGCAGTGAGGAGGGATTAGGCGAAATGCTCCCAGGTTTAGCTGACAGTTATGAGTATAAAATTCTATCATGCTAATTACAAACACATAAGTACAAGAATGTATTTACAATGTATACATTTTAAACAATTTTATAATAACAGTGTTTAATATAAAAATATAATTGTCACAGTGCCTGCTCTTTGGAACATAATCCTGTGAACTAAATCTGGCCTCCGCTTGGCCAAACCTGCTGGTTTTTTGGAGAACAATTGTTCCCCTACATCAGCACTGAATTTTTTTTCTAAATAGGAAATAGGATTAATGGATCCTTGTCACGACCCCATACCTGCCATGGCTCTAGCCTTGGAGCCCTCAATCTCTCTTTCTTCTCCGTTTTTCTCCTCCTAGATATTGAGGAATATGCAACATTCAAGACATGGGCCAGAGTCTTAACAACACTGTAAAAACGGTGGTCATTTTGTATCTGAATTCTATTCTTTTTCTCTTGCATGTCCAGTGGTGCTATCTGGGTGCATTGTCTCCGGCCCTTGACAGAAAGAACATGCTTTGAAAAAGAACAGCGAAAAGATTGGTCTTCAAATTTGGAATCCTTAAAAAGACTGGGTTGAAAGGCATCATCATTTAGCCATTTTCTTTCCTGAAAAGCAAAGACCCAAATACTATGGATATATTTGAAAAGTGTATGCCTTGTAATTGTCAATTTCTCCACAATTGTTGTGATCCAGACTTTCCCTTCAATGGGTCCTGACAAACCTTCAATTGCTAAATGGATGTGGCGAATTCTATCCACAATGGAAGCAAATTCTATGAAGTGAACAAAGACATTGACTTTTCTCCACTTAGAGATGGCATTTCTGAGAGGTTCTGTAGGTCTAGTCAATGAGAATTGTTGTGAGATAACTACACAAATTCCATTTCTGACAAGCATAGAAGTGAAAGTTCTCATGAAATTCTCTCCCTCCTCTGTGTCCGGTGGAAAGAGACCAATCAAAGTCCAACTGAAATGGAGGAGGAGTTGGACAATTCCTGGATACTGGATCCCATTTTTTGGAAGCATCTGATGGAAAAAAGGCATTTGACTTTTATCGCTCAGAGCCTCTGAAACAATTCCATAACGGATCTGAAGAAGCAATGAAGAATGGTGTATTATGTTTATATCAGATCAAGTCCAAAATGTAAGCTTTTAACACATCCAGTGTGGTTCTCACAAACATATTAGAATAGTCCTGCAGTCACCAACTGGTGGTCCATGGACCACTGGTGGTTTGCAAGAAAATTTTGGTGGTCTGCAGAAAAATTATTTGCCTTTTTTATATTGCACTAAATACGATTTATCTTTTGAAAAAAAAAACATATTAGTGGTCCACGGGGTTTAAAATTATGAATTTGGTGGTCCCTGGAACAGTCTTTTGTTCTTAACCCTTTAGCCATATCAAGATAAAGAATACAAAATGCAGAATACTAGCAAGATTAAATATAATCATTTGTCTAATCTGGGGTCTAAAATACTGCTCTTTCTCTTTTCTAATAAAATTGAAATTCAGATATCAAATCAGTTCATTTTAGAAATTTACTTAAATGTTCCCTATTTAACATTGTGTCCAGCTGCTCAAATCTTGCTTGAGTAAATGTTTATGCCTCCTCCCCACTCTGGATCCTAATCCCTACCCATGACAATGGCCATGAGAAAAGCAGTTCATGAATTCCATAGAAAAGATTTGATTGAATCTATTACCCACCCACCAACAACCTGCTCACTTTGCCAGATAGAGAAACAAAAACACAAACCTGTGGGACTTTGTATGTGCCTACTAATGTTGACATCTGAATGGAGATGTCATCAAGAGATCCATCAAGAACAGCCATCAGGTTGTCCTTCCTTCCACAGCTGTAGTTGGGAACATTGGCTTCTCCAGTTGAGAGCATGTCCAGCAAGGCATCTGAAGTGTCCAGGGTGTTGAAATAGTTGTCATGGATGTTGTAGCCAAGTGTGAGATTGTACAAATGCTGAGATTTCTTATTGACTTGTTGAATGGCAAAAATGAAGCTTAGGATTCTTGCTGGATCAATAAATGAACTACTGTAAAAAATGGTCATGATAACATCATCTCTAACAACAACAATAAAATATATTTTCATTTGTTCCTCTTTCTCTCCACAAGCCCATTCAGTCTTAAGCCAAAAGTGTCCAACAAAAGAATAAAGTTATAGTCACCTATCACCGTTTAATTGTTATGAGTTTTGAGAAGGTGGGATGGAGATTTAATATTTAAAATATATCATTATTTGTAATAATGCTCATTTTTAATTTGTGCAATGACCAAGATTCAAAGTCATTGAATCATTAAAATAGAATTATCAGCAAAGAGGAGTCATAAATGATCCAGAAAAGCCATTCTAAAAACAAGCCATCCTCTATTCCATACCAGGATCAGGCATTGAATATCAATGAATGGTTATAAAATAAAGAAATGGGTGGGGCAGAGGCAACTACAAACTTTTCAATAAACTAGTTGTGATTAACTCAGGATTGTACAAGAAGGGAAAATAATTTGGACTTTGGGGGGGCGGGGTTGTTCCATTTTTGGATTTGGGTCTCTTAAAATAAGACATAAGAGAGAATCCATGGAAATCCAAATGATTCAAGAAATTAAACAGTCCTGCAATATAGGAGTAACTGAAAGCAAAGAAGAAGAGTGTTAGGGCTGCAAATGGAAGGAATACATCTCCATCACACTGAATGACTTACGAGGGAGCTTGTGTATAAGGAGCTGTGTTGAAAGACAGCATTATTTGGGATATTATTATGGCAGTGGAGATTATATTAACGAGGTGATCTCCTGGCCTGTAATAGTTCCGTAGGTTTTTTCCCTCATGTTCCTCCAAACTTAGCAGACACTTCATTCTCAGCTTCCCAGAGACTGGATGGGACATCAGCAGCAGCAGAAGCAGAAGGAGGAGGTCCATAATTCATGGGGCTAAATCAATCCCCTTCCTGTTTCTAAGGAAGAACAAGAGCATTCGAAGAATTCAAAGCACCATTCAAAGATGAAAACGAGAGTAGCTTCCTTGACTGAGAGAGAGATTAACAGAACTTCACCTGGAAAGGAGAGAAAGGAAAGATACATTCAGGAAGCACAGTCCCTGAATGTCCCAAAATTTGTGCCATCTGAAGTGTGACCTGAGTCATTTATCCTTTTCTGATGCAAGATCCCTTTCAAGTTGCTTCAGTCTGTGGTTTACATCAAAGGTGATCACTGGAGGAATATCAGGAGAGATCTCAGAGACCAGGATTTTAATAATTACTGTAAGAAGCAATATCTCCTCTGGGAATCCTGAACTACTTCTGGGCCTCCATGTGCGGAGGAGAAGATGGAGAAAAGCTTAGTGAAAAATCATAGATATACCCCTAGAGGGAACTGTTCTGAAGTGGTTGTGGTCCTTCCTTTCTGGACATGTCTAGAAAATGATGCTAAAGAAAGATACTTCAACACCCAGAAAACTGGGTGTTGTCCTTCAATGTACTCTCTTGTCTCCAGAGACTCCTGGGGAAGGTCACCCAGAACTATAGAGTTTGGTTACACCTTAGTGTCAGACGTGGAAGCCATCTTTTACATTTGGGCCTTCAGGCCTGCCACATTTTCTACTGTGGAAAGATGGGAGGTGGGATTGTATAGAGCAGTGGTCACCAACCGGTGGTCCGTGGTGCAGTGGTGTTCTACAAGAAAATTTTGGTGATCTGCAGTGCACCAGGGTGGAGGAGCTCCTCCGGTATGAGTCCTGTGACTAGAGCTCTGGAATATGGAACTGGCCAGGCAGCTCATGGTGGGGCTGTAAATCTCCACTGTAGAGGGAGGTTCATGCAACTTGCATCTTTGTAGCACAGCCCTCGCTGGCCAGAATGAGATAATGGTGCAAAGGGGGGTGGCAGTGCAGGTGGGCCGAAGCAATGGGTGGCGGGAACCCTGGACTGTTTCTCCCTCCTGCTGTAGCTTCCTGTCAGCTGAACCCACCAGTAGCTGTCCCCACCCCTCGTTCTCCCTTCTCAGTCACTCCTCGCCTGGCGAGGGAAGGGCAGAGGATGGAGATTCACTCCATATTCCAGAATAAGAGTGAAGTTTTGTCTCTTGCTGATCTCGCAGCCATTTCTTCCGGCCCTTTTTGGTGCTCTGCGCACCTCGGTCTCTCAGGGAGATGCTTGACTTCCTATCAGCCCCAAGACACTGGCTGGCCCATGAGATGAGAGAGAGAGAGAAAATCAGAGAGAGAGAGAATCAGAGAGAGAATGAAAGAGAGAGAGAATGAGAAAGAGTGGGAGAGAGAGAAAGAAAGGGGGGAGGGATGAGAGAGGGAAAGAGGGGGAAGAGAGATGAGACAGAGAGAAAGAGAGATGGAGAGAGAGAAAGAGAGAGAGAAAGAGAAAGAGAGAAAGAGAGAGAGAGGGAGAGAAAGAGAAAGAGAGAAAGAGAGAGAGAGAGAGAGAAAGAGAATCAGAGAGAGAGAGAATCAGAGAGAGAATGAAAGAGAAAGATTGAGAGAGAGAGAGAGAGAGAGAGACAGAGAGAATCAGAGAGAGAATGAAAGAGAGAGAGAATGAGAAAGAGTGGGAGAGAGAGAGAGAAAGAAAGGGGGAGAGAGATAAGAGAGGGAAAGAGGGGGAAGAGAGATGAGACAGAGAGAAAGAGAGAGGGGGAGGGGGAGAGAGAAAGAGAGAGAGAAAGAGAGAGAGAAAGAGAGAATGAAAGAGAGAGAAAATGAAAGAGAGAGTAAGAGAGAGAGAGGCAGAATGAAAGAAAGAGAGAATGAGAGAGAGAGAAAGAAAGACAGAGAGAAAATCAGAGAGAGAGAGAATGAAGGAGAGAATCAGAGAGAATCAGAATGAGACAGAGACAGACAGACAGACAAACAGAGAATGAAAGAGACAGTGAGAGAATCAGAGAGAGAGAGAGAGAGAATGAAGGAGTTATGCGGGTAGTTACGGGAGTTCCTTGTTACTCCCATGAAACACCTCTCCTGCGCGAGCTGCACTGGCTGCCGGTTGCTCTTCAGGTCCATTTCAAGGTGCTGGTACTTACCTATAAAGCCCTACATGGCTTAGGCCCGGGGTACTTGCAGGACCATCTTCTGCCTTCCTCCCACCGTCCCATGCGCTCCCACAGAGCAGGCCTCCTCAGGGTGCTGTCGGCCAAACAATGTTGACTGGCGGCCTCCAGGGGGACCGCATTCTCTGTCAGAGCGCCGGCCCTCTGGAATGATTTGCCCACCGAGCTCAGGATAGCCCCGGACCTCCTCTCCTTTCACCGTGAACTGAAGACGTGGCTCTTCCATCAAATAAATTGATCTGCTAGGGGTTGAACAAATTGTAATAATTTTAAATATGGTTTTTAAGGGGTTTTTTAACTTATTTTGTGATTTTGTGATTTGTATTATTAATTGTTGTTGTAAGCCACCCTGAGTCCTTTGGGAGAATGGCAGCATATAAATTGCAAAAAGAAAGAAAGAAAGAAAGAAAGAAAGAAAGAAAGAAAGAAAGAAAGAAAGAAAGAAAGAAAGAAAGAAAGAAAGAAAGAAGCACTTGGGGAAGAAGATGCAGCCCAGCAGTCCAGTACCAGAAGCCAAGATGGAGAAAACCTGCACGGCCACCATGTATTTCCCTTTGGTGCTCAAGTAGGTGGGCAGGAAGGAGATCCAGACGCTGCAGAAGACCAGCATGCTGAAGGTGATCAGTTTGGCTTTGTTGAAGGCCCCAGGCAGGTTCCTGGCCAGGAAAGCCACTGTGAAGCAAATGGCAGCAAGGAAACCCATGTAGCAGAGAACCACATAAAACATGGTCACAGAGCCTTCATTGCACTGAAGGATGATCACTCCTGATTGGGAGTGCAGGTCAAAATCAGGAAATGGAGGAGAAATTCCCAGCCAGATTGCACTTTTCTTCCAACTCGCACACACTGGAGCCTATCAATAAGAAAATCCAATACCCAATTACACAAAGGTGTGTTAAATCCTAATAGGCCCGTTTTGTTCACCAACTGCTGAGGAATTATTGTGTTGAACGCCAAGCTAAAATCAACAAAGAGACATTCTCACATGAGTATTCTTCTCCTCCAGGTGCGCCAAGCTAAGATGAAACATGCAGGAAAGTGCATCAACTATAGAGCGCTTCATCGAATAGGCAAACTGTAATGAGTCAAATATAGGTGAAAGGCATGAAACCAGTGGTGAAATCCTCTGCAGTTTTCCACCAGTTCGCTGTGTGCACACACATGCACAGTGCACACCAAATGCATGCTTTCCGCAGAAAAAGGATGCTTAACAAGGTAAGTAGAACAGCAAGGGTGGAAGAGGTGTGCCGTGCTATTTACTGTAGATTCACTAGAAGGCAAATATAAATCGCTCGGCACAGCTGATCGTCGGAAATACCAGTTCGGACCAAACTGGTAGCTTTTTTCTACTATCGGTTCGCCGAACCAGTAGATTTTATTACTACCTGTTAGCCCGAACGGGTGCAAACTGGTAGGATTTCACCACTGCATGAAACCATATAGTCCTTTACTAATCTAGTAATTTCTTCTCTGGGGTTCCTGAGTTTTTTAGGGCCCTATGTGCAGAGGTCTATGGAGTTTCTCATTCATCCAGGTCATGGTTGTCCCAAAGGTGCTTTTATTTCAAAGGCATCTGGACTTTCTAATTTTTCTTTAAGACATTTTGCTTCTCATCCAAGGAGCTTCATCAGAGGCAGAGTAAGTTTTGGGGGGATGTGGAGTCATTACTGCATTTATTTATGAACTAATTGCCTCGTGGACCTCACTAGCTCTTGATGTCCTGTACCCAATCACACACTTGCTGTTGCCCAGGCCTAATCATTTCACTTGCTTCTGTTCTCAATCCCTTGTATGCATACATTTACATAATATAAAAAGGAGGGAATCCTCCCTTCTTTAGGCCCATCCTTTTGCTCTGAATATCAATAAGAAAAAAATGTGCTTCGACAGAAAGGTCTCCTGGTCTCTGGTTCAAATGTATCTTTAGAAAATCCACACACCCACAACCATAGCATCCATGCATACCCACACGCTTTCCCATACACTGGACAGCAAAAGGAAAGGGGGAAAACACATCTATTATGACTGGGAGTCCATTTCTACCACATAAAGAAATGACTCATTTTTTTAAAATTTAATTCAAAAAAAATTAAAGTATCAAACACCATTTAGTACATTTATTAACTGAGATTTCTGGGAAACACATGAGTGGTGCGGTGGCCTGGAGGTGGAGCTTTCGCCTCACAATCAAGAGGCTGTGAGTTCGATCCTAGGTAGAGGCAGATATTTCTCTCTCTGGGCACAACGAGAATAGATCTGCTGAACAAATCTCCGAATTGGCGTCTGGAAGGGCATCCGGCCAGTAAACACTCTGCTAGCTCCATTCACTTGCCCAGACTCCACCTCGCAAGGGATTATGGGGTCGTTAAATGAAGAGGATGATGGTTTCTGGGAAACACATATACAGAACTCAATTTTCTGTTTTATTTTGACATCATACGTTCTTTTGTATTCAGATCTGGTCTTAGGAAAATAATGTAACATTTGGGGAGAAAAATTAATAACAACAGGCTGGCACTGGAAGCCAACATGGAGAAGACTTGCACGGCTACCATATACTTCCCCTTGGTACTCAGGTAGGTGGGTATGAAGGATATCCAGACACTGCAGAAGACCATCATGCTGAAGGTGATCAGTTTAGCTTCGTTGAAGGCCCCCGGGAGATTCCTGGCCAGGAAGGCCATTGTGAAGCAGATGACAGACAGGAAACCCATGTAGCCAAGAGCAAGGTAGAACATGGCAACAGAGCCTTCATTACATTGCAGGATGACCTGAGAAGACTCTGAGTACATGTCCGACTCTGGGAATGGGGGAGAGGTGCACAACCAGATGCTGCAGATGACAACTTGGACCCCAGAGCAAGAAAGTATGATAGAGTTGGCCAAGCTCTTCCCCAGCCATCTTTGCACTTTACTCCCTGGTTTTGTGGCCAAGAAGGCTAACACCACCATGACAGTTTTGGCCAAGATAGTAGAAATGGCAACTGTAAAAATGTTGCTGAATGCTGTTTGCTGGACAAGGCACGTGGTTACTCTTGGCTGGCCAATGAATAAGAATGAGGTCAAGAATGAAAACAGGAGGGAGATGAGGAGGATGCAGGAGAGATCACGATTGCTGGCTTTGACCATGGGAGTTTCTTGAAATTTAATGAATACTACGAAGATGAAACCTGTTGCAAAAACCAGTAACAAGGCAAGGGAAGCTAGGATGATCCCCAGTATTTCTTGGTAGGATAGGAAAGTTTCAATCTTAGGAATACATCCATCTCGGTTGATGCTTGGATGCTGACCCACTGGGCATTTCGTGCATTTTTCAGCATCTGAAAAGAACAAGATTAACATCTACCATAAAGCAGATTCTTCCCTCACATGCAGAGTTGGAAGAAAACTAACGATAATGTCGAAGAATGTGTGTGTCAGCCCTGGAGCCATTTCCCCCCTCCACCTTCAGGGCTGCCACAACGGAGATGAGTCAAGCTGTGGGAACAGGAGGGGGGAGGTAGAGATAGCTGGGGGATGGCATATTAGTATAGTATATTAGGAATATGACATGCCTAATAAATCTATACTTTGAGGAACTTGCCTGCCTGGGAGTTTTGATTCCATTGAGTGTGGAACCCTGACAGTGTGTAGAGAAAGGAAGTATGCAGCAGTAGCTAGCAAGTTTAAGCAATCTATTGCAGAGGAGAGGAGAGGAGAGGAGAGGAGAGGAGAGGAGAGGAGAGGAGAGGAGAGGAGAGGAGAGGAGAGGAGAGGAGAGCATCTTTCTGTAGAGACACGAAGAAAAAATGCCAGAGGTTCACCAATAAATAAGAAAAAGAAAAAAAAATGCCATTTCTCTTCTAATTCCAATTCTTGATTGATCTGCTGTTTTTGATATCCTGCTCCCTATTTAAATTACCAGACTATTTCTTGTAACTCCCTATAAATTATACATATTAAAAGAAATTCTTTTTTTAAAGTCAACTTTAAAAATGCCTTTCAAAACATGCTTTCATGAGCAAGTCAGAGGCCATGGTCTTCCCAAAAGTGTGCCTCTTTTTCCTGCTATCACTCACCTTCCATGGTGGAGATGGTTCCTTCTGGACAAGGGAGACAATGGTAGCAACAGATGGGTTTCCCTTCCAAAACCACCTTCATGAATCCAGGATGACAGCTTTCCACACACCTGGAAGTCGGTAGGGTCTGAGGAATGAAAGGAAGTACATCCAGAAAAATCAACATGTAGACCAACTGAATATCTCATAAACATGATATTTGGAGTGTTGAGAACCTGATCAGCTGACATGAAAACTCAAAAGCAACGAAAGAAAACTCACACACTTCCCAAAATTGTAATCCCGTTTTTGCCACATTTAGTAGAATAAAATAAATATTAATCCCAGTGTCAGCATTTCTACTTGTCCAATGTTCCTCTGGTCAATGGTAACTTTAAAATCCTGCGTTGTCTGTTTTTCTAGACTTCCAGTTTTCATTCTCTTAACAGATTTGTTTGGAAAAACAATCCAGTTCAAAATGTCCAGGTCAGCTGTCAGATCTCCTTTCTCATCCAAATATATCCCAGCTATGGAATTATTGTGAAACTGAGGGCTTTGAAGGAAAGGGTGAAGCTGGAAAGGAAAGGGAAAGAAAAGTTTAGAAAGGACATTTGTTTGTTTGTTTATATGTATGTATCCTGCTTTTATTACATTTACAGATAATTCAAGGTGGCCAATTTATGCAACACACCTTCCTCCTCCTACTTTCCCCACAACAACATCCCTGTGAGGTGAGTTGGGCTGAGAGAGAGTGACTGACCCAAGGACAGCAAGCCGGTTTTCGTAGCTAAGCTGGGAGTGGAACCTTTTGGTCTATGTTGGGGAGTATCTGAACATTTCTCTCTCTCTCTTCCAAAAACCAGATTTTATTTTCAGTTTCAAACTTGGTTAGGAGAGTATCAATAAACATAAGAATAATAACAGTTGCTTATATCATCAGATACTAAGCATCTGGGGATGCAGATAATTAACAATCTGAACTGGTCTCTCCACATATCATCCTTAGTGAAGTGTGCAAACCAGCATCTGCATTTCCAGCGTTGGATGAGGAGAGCGCATCTTTCTTCTTCTGTCCTGAACACTTTTTACAGAGGAATGATTGAGAGCACTTTAACAAACTGCAACACTGTTTAGTTTGATGGCAGCAGTGCCTCAGATAGAAAGCCCATACAGAGAGTGGTAAGGACAGTCGAGAAGATTATAGGAAGCTTGCTTCCTGTTATTCAGGATACTGCTTACTTATAAGCGCTATGTGCTTAGAGCTCAAAGCATTGTTAGAGACTCCACACACCCATTTTATGGTCTGTTTCTGTTGCTCCCCTCTGGGAGGAGGTTTCAAAGTATTTCTAGCAGGACTACCGGATTCTGTAACAGCTTTGTTCCCTATGCCATCTGTCTGGTAAATTTGCAAGATTCGTTTTTCTTGCCATGAACATGTATACATCCAAAGTAGACTGTGTTGTTTCTGTGTGTCATATAATATAGGTGGATATATACATATTTATTTATTTATTTGGTCATGTTTATGTAGTCTATATTGGAGGTGGTGACCCTTTGAGAGCTGTATGCAACGAAATTTCATTTTAATGTATGCCGATTAGTGTACATTCAAAGTGACAATAAAAGTTAGTCTAAGTCTAATCATGTTTAAAGATGTAGATCAGATCAATGATTGTAAAAGATTAGAGTTTTGACATACGCTCATGTTTCTGAGGTAGCTTTACATTTCATACCTTCCTTTTACAGGCACATTTTGTACCTTCATTTTAATTTAAAAGAGAACTTTTGTAAAATGATGTATATTTAGTATTTAACACCTGATAAGTTGTCGAAGATGTATATAGGAATTTCAAATGTATGAATAAAACAGAGTTGGGAGGGACTGTAGAGGTCTTCTAGTTGAACTCTCTGCTCAAGCAAGAAACCCTATACCGTTTCAGACAAATGGTTGTCCAACCTCTTCTTGAAAATCTCCAGCAATGGAGCATCTACAACGTCTAGAGGCAAATCCTTCCACTGATTAGTTGTTTTCAGGAAATTCCTCTTTAATTCTAGGTTGCTTCTCTCCTTGATAAGTTTCCATCCATTGCTTCTTCTCCTGCCTTCAGGTGCTTTGGAAAATAATGTATATTTGAAATGCAATTGTAAGGGAGAAAGTTTTTATCTTCTTTGGTGGACTTGTGATAAAGTGGCCAGACTCAAATTTTAATACAGAAGATTGTAACATGAATATAAAACTGAAACCAAGACTTTTCTTTAAGGACTTCTGGACAAGGAAATTGAAAAAAAAAAAACATGGACTGCTGTAAAATGCACAAAAATGGAAATATATATTAATCATCCCAATGGAAGAACAGATGGAAAAACAGATGGATCTGTTGGGTCAAATTAACTGTTTTAGTAAAAAAAAAATCTAGTTTTGTTTCTACTTTTTGGGTTGCAGTTGGGTTGGATCTGAGTTTCAGGACAATTTAATTTTTCAGAATTAAATAGAAATACCTGCCAAGCCGTCAGTCTTGGAGCTTCTACCTTTATGCCTCTGTGCCTCACAGATCTCTTGAATGTGGAGATATGAGCTGAATTTAAGGCCCTGCCCACAGCCCAGATGGTGCTGTAAGTGAGATAACTGTCCATAGCCAGGATCCGATCCATCTCCTCTTCCCTCAGAGCCACCAGTTCTTCTTTCTGTCTGCACCGCCTCCAGACTTTCACCGAAAAGTCATCCTTAGTGGAGGAACATGTAAAGGTTTTCTTTGAAAAGTTTAATACTGAGTGAACAAAGAGACTAAAAGCATCATAGTTCGCCCATTTCGTTTTCTGTATTAGGAAGGAAAAGAGCCCACCAATGTATTTAAAGGAAGCTTTAGGAAACATCAACTCAAGACTCAGGTCCCAGTGTGCTGTGGTGATCCAGACTTTCTCTACAATAGGTCCCTGAAAATGTTGAAGTATGCATTGTAGAATAAACATTCCAAGCTGGAAGGAAATTATCTCCGAACCATAAACGGCGACATTGACTTCTCTCCACTTGTAATATTTGCTAAGGGTTAAAACTATCCGATACAGATTTAGTGGAAAGCTTTGATAGATAATTGCACAAATGCCATTCCTTAACATCAAAGAAGACATTGTCCTCATGAACCTCTCCCCCTGGTTAGTTTCTGGAGCAACAAGACCAACCATGGTCCACTTGAAATGGAGGAGAAGCTGGACCATCCCTGGGTACTGGACTCCTTCCGCAGGGAGCATCGGGTAGAAGAAAGGAAACAGAGTTTTATCCCTCAGAATCTGGGAAGCCAAATTGTAACTGATCTGAAAAGAATTAACAGAATGTCAAAGTTGGAAGGGACCTTGGAAGTCTTCTACTCCAACCCTCTGCTCAGGCAGAAAACCTTCTACCATTTCAGACAAATGGTTGTCCAACCTCTTCTTAAAAACTTCCAGTGTTGGAGCATTCACAACTTCTGGAGGCAAGCAGACGGTGTTTGATTCAAAATTGCACATAAACAAAGAAGAGGGGGTCAACTTATCTACTAAAGCACCAGAAGGCAAGACGAGAAACAATGGATGGAAACTAATCAAGGAGAGAAGCAACCTCGAATTAAGGGGAAACTTCCTAACTTCCTAACCCAACAAGACAGACACAGACTTCAGAGGATAATTAGAACTGCAGAAAAAACAATTACTACCAACCTGCCTTCCATTGAGGATCTGTATACTGCACAAGTCAAAAAGAGGGCTGACCTCTTTTTGACTCTAACCCTAACCTTAACTTACCACTTATTAATTGGACCATAAATGAATCTATAAAATAGATTGGCAAAATCTATTCTCACCTATAATACTGCTGACGACCATTACAACATTTTCTTGCATGAAGCCAAAAGAATCATTAAATTTTACATACCAGTAATACCCCACAAAACCAGAAAAAAATAAACTGCCAATAACAATAAGGAAATTACAATCCAGAAAAAAATCTCTTTGGCGAAAAAACAAAACAAACTACGTAGCTAACTTCAAAAATCGCTACAAAAACTTATGCCAACAAATAAAGATTGAATGCACCAATTATCACATCAAGCAAGAAGAAAACCGTCTACGCATAAAATCCACCCATGCCTTCTATAATTTTGTAAACAACAAACTTAAAGACTCGAGATCCATCCCACCCTAAAAGGACCAAACAATGAATACTGTATTGATGAAACAGTTAAAGCCAATCTCTTTAACACGTTCTTCGGCTCAGTCTTTGTAAACAGCAACAACACATACGCAATATTTCCCAGTCATACTACAGAAAATTACAACAATTACGATGATCTTATACATATTGATTTTACAGAAGACAATGTTGAAAAGGGACTACGCAATCTAAAACCATTTCTATCTATTGAACCTGATGGACTATGTGCAGTTGCAAAACCTCTAAGCGTAATTTTTGAAAAATCTTTCAGTACCAGCACCTTGCCCTACCAATGGTCACAAGCCAGGGTCATCCCTATCTTCAAAAAGGGAGACCCTAGCCTAGTTGAAAATTACAGACCAATCACTTTATGTTGCATCACCTGCAAAGTCATGGAATCAATCATTAACCAATCTATTACCCTACACCTAGAGACAAACAACCTACTTTCTAACAAACAATTCGGTTTCAGAAAACAATTCTCCTGTAATCTACAAGTACTACATTGCAAAAACATATGGACTGCACATCTCGATCAGGGCAAAGCAATAGATGCAGTTTACGTAGATTTCTGTAAAGCTTTTGATTCAGTGGTACATGACAAATTACTTCTAAAACTAAAATCTAATGGCATTTCTGGACTCCTACATAAATGGATAGCTGTCTTCCTGTCAAACAGACAACAAGTAGTCAAAATAGGAAGCGCTCTATCAAATCCTGTACATGTTAATAGCAGTGATCCCCAAGGCAGTGTCTTAGGACCAACACTCTTCATACTTTACATAAATGACCTTTGTGATCATATTAAAAGCAACTGGGTTCCCTTCGCTGATGATGTTCAACACCACCGACAATGCAACTACTCTTCTAAAAGACCTTGACTATGTGTCAGATTGATCTAACAAGTGGCAACTTCAAATCTCAACCAACAAATGCTCTGTCTTGCACATTGGCAAAAAAAAAAAAAATCAAAACATAAAATACAAATTAGATGGACATGACCTTGTAGATGACCCTCACTCTGTCAAGGTTCTTAGAGTACTCATTTCTAAAGATCTAAGTGCCCGAACCCACTGTAACAACATTGCCAAAACATTTGCTAGACCAATTCTTGAATACATCTCATCTGTCTGGAACCCGCACTGCATATCGGACATAAATACAATCAAGAGAGTCCAGAGATATTTTATGAAAAGAGTCCTCCATTCCTCTAACCGCCACCAGACTCCAAATTTTGGGCTTAGACAACTTAGAACTACGCCGACTTCAGGTTGATCTAAGCATAGTACATAAAATTATCTGCCACAATGTCCTTCCTGTCAATGACTATTTCAGCTTCAACCACAACAATACACAAGCAAATAATAGATACAAACTCTAGGTAAAAAGTTTCAAACTCAATTGCAGAAAATATGACTTCAGTAACAGAGTGGTCAATGCCTGGAATACATTACCTGACTCTGTAGTTTCTTCCCCAAACCCCCAAAACTTTAACCTAAAACTGTCTACTGTTGACCTCACCCCATTCCTAAGAGGTCTGTAAGGGGCGTGCATAAGTGCACCAGCGTGCCTACCGTCCCTGTCCTAATATTCCATTTTACTTACTCTTTTCATGTATTCAAATTATGTTTATACTTTTACCTGTTATCTTATATATACTTGACAAATAAACTTATGATTATGATTATCTACAGACCCCCCGCATCCTGGACATTTGCTTTGTTCAATCAAATAGGCTGACTCTGATTCTGGGTTTTATTATTTATTATTTATTAGTTAATTTGGTTTAAAATGGGATTTTGTTGTACATGTTTTTAACTTGTGTTCGCCGCCCTGAGTCCTTCTGGAGAAGGGCGGCATATAAATACATGAAATAAATAAATAAATAAATAAATAAATAAATAAATAAATAAATAAATAAATAAATAAATAAATTGTTTCAAATCCTACCCTCAAAACGACACTATAGAGCACTGCACACCGGAACAAGTAGACACAAGAACATTTTTTTCCTGAACGCCATCACTCCGCTAAAAAAATAATTCTCTCAACACTGTCGAACTAGTTACTAAATCTGCATTACTATTAATCTACTCATCGTTCCTATCACCCATCTCCTCCCACTTATGACAGTATGACTGTAGCCTTGTTGCTGGTATCCTTATGATTTATATTGACTGTTTCCCTATGATTATCATTAAGTGTTGTACCTTATGATTCTTGACGAATGTATCTTTTCTTTTATGTACTCCGATAGCATATGCACCAAAACAAATTCCTTGTGTGTCCAATCACACTTGGCCAATAAAGAATTCTATTCTATTCTATTCTATTCTATTCTATTCTATTCTATTCTATTCTATTCTATTCTATTCTATTCTATTCTATTCTATTCTATTCTATTCTATTCTATTCTATTCTAACAGTGAGGACAATTAACCAGTGGAACAGAAGTTGCCTCCAGAAGTGGTGGGTGCTTCATCACTAGAGGTTTTTAAGAAAAGACTGGACAGCTACCTATCTGAAATGGCATAGAGTCTCCTGCTTGAGAAGGGAGTTGAACCAGAATAATTCCAATGTCCCTTCCAGCTCTATTCTGATTGATCTTCTAGCAGTTCCTCCAAGAAAGACATACCTGAGGGATTTTGTAGGTGCCCAACAAGGTTGAAATTTGGATGGAGATGCCAGTCTCAGCCCCTTCCAGAACAGCCACCGTGTTTCTCTGCCATCCACATCTGTAGTTGGGAACATTGGCCTCCCCGTCCGAAAGCAGATCCAGCAACGGATCTGAAGTCATTTCTACCTTGAAGAAAACTTGATAAATATTGTAACCCAGAGTGATATTAGGCAAGAGGTGGACATTCTTGTTGATCTCCTCAGTGGCAAAAAGGAAGGGCAGAAATTTCCAACAATGATTGGATGATGGTCTGCAGATGCAAAAAAAGAGAGATGAAAATAACATACAACTTTCTTTCCTGATAATACTGTACTTTTCATCCACTCGTTACAATTATTCCTTGAAACAATTTGCAAACTTTGAAACTATTACACTGGGGGAGGAAGGGAAATAAAAGCAGAAATTTTTTTTGAATCCAATACTAGTTTTAGGAACTATTCTTACCCTAGCATCACCTCAAATTCATTTATTGGTCTTCAAGCATTTTAATCCATATTGGGTGGACTATTTCCTCTTTCTGAGTGAAGATGCAACTCTGTTAATCTAATCTAATCTAAAAAATAAATTCTAAGATACTGAATGGCTTTAAAAAACCTTTATTATTCACTCTTGTACCTTTTCATATGATAAATATTTGTGGAGTTGGACCAAACTTACTGAGAATGGCTCAACCTGGATGATGTTTAGAAGCTTGTAAAGACCAGATTATTCTGCCAACCTCTGAGGCAGAGTGAAAATTGAGCCACATTGGATGGACATTTGTTGGATTTGTTGTTATTGTTGTTGTTTCTGAATTTGGTTTGGTTTTTTGTCTTTTCCTGTTTTGTCTTTTTTTTTCTTTTAATTGTAAGCTATCTAGAGTCACAGAGTCTATGAATTCCAACAAACCAACCAATATAATAGAGATGTTTTGATTTCCTTAAAATGTTTCATTGTTAGATCCCTGGCATGAACTCTTGAATGAGAATCAGAGATACTTGCAAACTCTCTGAATGACTATGTTCTTAATTGGGATGCTTGGAAACTAGGAGTAAATTTTGGTGTGGATAAACAAGAATGGCGCTATCGCATATCTGATGCAAAGAGAAAATACAGCAGTCTTCTGTGGTTGGATCAGGCCTCCTCGGAGTCCAGCTCAGCTGAGGGTTGAGGTGGAAGGGAGATGCCCTTTTGTTCCTCTCTGTCTACACTCTAGCTCTGCTCATAGGACAGAAAGGAAATGGAATGGGGCAAACATTGTGATTGGGTTTCTAAAATTTTACTTCTCACAATGAACTTCATCACTTGCAGTGTGCAATAGAAGACAGAATTAGAAAGTAACTAAGTAAAAGGAGCAGATCAAGGAGAGAAAGCACCTGGTGTTTTTGGAGAACTGGAACTGTAGACATTCATTGGAAATGGAGTGGCTCTAATGCAGTGCACGACTTACTCAAGGAGCTTGATTGAAGGACTTTGCTCAAAGCTTAATGATTCAAACCTAGTGTCCCTTGCAGAGATTATGCCGCTAATGAAATAATCTCCTGACTTGTAGTGATTGTCTGGATCCACTTCACCCTGCTCCAGAGTCAGGAGGCATTTGGCTTTGCGTATCTCACAGGCTCCCCTTGGCCACAGAAGCAGGAGAAGTTGAAGCAGTAGCAACATGATTTGAGCCTTCTCAGTGGCACCCGGTTTTTAACAATGGATGAGATGAAGAGGGGGAAGAAACCAAAACCTCTTCCAGGAAAGTAGCTTCAGATCCAGTCAGAGCCCATCCAAGAGACATAAACACAGCACCTGCCAGCCCTGAATTCCAGCTCCAGATTCCCTTTCTGTCTCCAGAGTCATTTATGCATGTAGTATTGATAATATAGACCCCACCAGACTTTGCTTTGAGACTGGTATGGATAGCAAACCAATTTCTGACATGTTTGCATAAAATGTTCTGAAAGTTTGCAGAAAGGTCTCTACGGTCCTAACATAAAAACAACAAAATCACTATAATTTGGACAATTGCAAGGAAGAGAAACATCTGAGCCCTGAATGAGTCAATAGGAGGTGCTCAAAGGGAGAACTCAAAGTTGTGGCTCCAAACTTTGAAGATGGGACAATGTGGGAAACTGGAGAATTTTGCCCCAAATGTATATATATATGCATATCTATATGTCTATATATCTATCTATATCTATATCTATATCTATATCTATATCTATATCTATATCTATATCTATATCTATATCTATATCTATATCTATATATCTATATGTTTTCTGAGGTTTTCGCGGGTGTTTTGGTTATGTCTTTGGTTATTCGGGTTTTCTCCCGCGTAAAATTGGAAGTGTCTTGGTGACGTTTTGACGAAGTCTCATTCGTCATCTTCAGGCTGGTGTCTCAGGCTGGTGAAAACACCAGCCTGAGACTTCGTCGAAACGTCGCCAAGACACTTCCAATTTTATGCGGGAGAAAATCCAAATAACCAAAGACCTATATATATATATATATATATATATATATATATATATATATATATATATATATATATATATATATATATATATATATATATATATATATATATATATATATATATATATATATATATATATATATATATATATATATATATATATATATATATATATATATATATATATATATATATATATATATATATATATATGTCTGTCCAATATAAGATGACTGACAGGAGGCACATGGCACTTCGTATATCCCCTGGTTTTAAGGACAAAATTGAGTTGGAAAACCAGGGGATATACGAAGTGCCTTGTGCCTCCTGTCAGTCATCTTATATTGGACAGACAAATAAGACGAATAAGTGTATGTTTAGAAGAACATAAAAATGCAGTGAGGAAAGAAGAGCAAACTTCTTCTTTGGTACAACACATGAAGGCCACGGGACACAATATTGATTTTAATAAAACCAGAACAGTGGCAAAAGAGGAACATCTCAACAAAAAAATAATCAGGGAGGCTATTGAAATTGAAAAGAGGCCGCAGAATATGAACAGACGAGACGACGCCTCTAGGTTATCAAGTATTTGGGGACCTGCACTGAGAGAAACTCGAGTGTTAACATCAGAAGAGAGGCAGAGATTCCAACAAGCAACCAGTGGTGTTGTAAGGCCTGCCAGAATTCTTCCCTCTTTGCAGAGGGTGACTAGCAATAGGGAGAGAGAGAAGATCGAGCCAGAAGACAGGCTGAGATCTCAACTAACAATCAAAGGTGCTGGGATGCCTACCAGAATCCTTTCCCCTCTACAGCAGACAGATAATAATAGGGAACCTGAGAAAGCTGGGCCTGTAACACGTAGCCAAACAGCTAGGATGAGGAAGCAGGAAGAAAAACTGCTGTCCTCCAATCAGGACACAGAGTTACAGGCTAGCCAGCATACGTTAGCAGCAGCAAACATAGAAAAGCGACAGCTCCGACCTCGCAACACACCCATAGCTTCTAAACTGAACAAGAGCCTGAAGATGACAGGGTTGTGAGCCTGTCGAAATGTTGCTAGAAAGAAAAAACTTTTAAGGTACTGGTAGGATTTTAGCTAAGGTTTTAGAGGATCTTGCAGAGTGTTCTGTGAGGATTTTTAGAACATTTTAAGCTAGGATTTTAACCAGAATTTTAAACATTTTAACTAACTTATTTACAATGACGTGGGAAAACACCCGAGATTTTAATTTTTTGGATATACACACCCGCGAAAACTTAAGAAGACAGATACACACACACACATATACGTTTGTGTGGGTATGTATGTATGTGTGTGTGTATGTATATATGTATGTATATATGTATATGTATATAGATACATATATATATATGTTTGTGTGTGCGTGTTTGTGTATGTATATGTATATGTGTATATATTGTATATACTGTATGTTATATTCCTTTTTTTTCTCCCAACCATTCTTAAATCAAATAAATAAATAAATAAATAAATAATTCTGACTCCTGTTTTCTTCTATCATCTTTTCTTCTTTTCCAAATTCTTATTATCTTTAAGTCCACTTGTAGTTTCCATGGAATAACTCCCAAAAAATCTGTATATATTCCAGTTTGTAAGGGTAATCCACAATGTCTTGCTCAATTTTTAAATGGTCATCCAAGTGCATTTCTAACTCCAGTAAATCCATTTCGGTTGTCTCCTAAAGGATTTGTTTGCTTTCACTAGTAATTTCTGGTTGAAGTAAAATGTTAAAAACTTCAAGCACTTTACCGGCCCATAAAACACACAATTCCTTTCAAGTAGTCATCTTGTATTCTGGTAATCAACTTTCAAGGTTTTGTTTTTCAATTGATTAGCAACCAAGACAGATTTTCCCCATACCAAAGATTCTTTGTAATTAATTTCATAGTCTTTAAATCAGCAGTCACCAACTGGTGGTCCGTGAGAAAATTTTGGTGGTCCGCAGAAAAATTATTTGCGGTTGTTATATTGCACTAAATCAGGGGTCCTCAAACTATGGCCCCTGGACCGGATACATGCAATGAACGCTTGTGTTGCTGCAGAGAGTGTCTCCCCCTTCAGGGTCCACTTGTGTGGGGCAGAGGGGGGCAGAAATTCTGACTTGGGGTCTGCTTCAGTCTCCTGGTGCAGGGCTTTGGGTGAAGGCTGGAGGGAAGTGCCACTGGTGGTAAAGAGCCGGAGGGCCTTGTTCCAGTGGGAGTGGATCATGGCCTGGAACTGGCTGACCATGTCAGCCTGCTGAGCCTCCAGGCCTCAGTACCTGGCCTTGAACTCCTGCAGGTCTTCCCTCTGCTTGGAAAGCTTATGCTCGTAGTCCTCAGTGAGGTGCTTCTGCTGATCCTCCTTCTTGGCCAGATCCAATTTGAACTGAGCCAGCCGTTTTGCCAACTCTTTCTTATGGTGGCTGCTTAGCTCCAACAACTGCTTCCTGTTAGGGCCCTAAGGAGCCCAGGCAGGCAAGTGAGGAGTGACTGGGAGGGGAGGGTAATAGAGGCCGGCTAGGCACCCCTCAACGTGAGTGACATTAAGTTGGCCATGTCCACCCAGTCACATGACCAGCTAGCCATGCCCACCCAGCCAGTCATTAGGCAGATCATATTAGTCGTCTGCAGGATTTAAAATTATGAATTAAGTGGTCCCTGAGGTCTGAAAGTTTGGTGACCCCTGCTTTAAATCACTTTCACAAAGCATTTATAAAGTTTTCCAACCACAACTCTAAAATCACATCTTTGCTGTATATTACAAAAGATTGCAAAAAAAATAAAGTTTTTACAACATTGGAAAGATGTGATGTTCTTACTTTTTAAATGGACTGAAGAGGATCCCACCCACTCACTGGTAAGCTTCTTTCAAACGTTTGTTCGTTCATTCATTCATTCATTCATTCATTCATTCATTCATTCATTCAGCTTACTTGCCACCCGTCTTGTTTTGAAACAACTCTGGAAAACTTTTACCATTAAAATCATAAAAAGAGAAATATTTCTAAAATAATTAAAATGGAAACTACAATCAAAATAGAATTATAGTTAAACAATAGGGAGGGAAGGAGCTGGATATGTGGGGGGTGGGATTGCCTCTTAGTTCATCAACCATCTCCATTGTGATGCTCCCTCATTGGGATTTGAAGCTATCTACAGAATCAGGTCTTAAAGCTTAAGGAACAAAAGATGGTATTTTATTTGATGTCCATAATATCCAAAATTTGAGGTAAAGTTCTGTCCCCAGTGAAATGGAAGTTCCACCCATTGCAGCAAAGTCTTGTCTACTCACCCTTTATTTTGTTTTATTTTGTTCAATTTCACCATCATTTGAGACTACAGTTGAAGTGTAGTTTTCTAGTATGGTGATGTCCCAAAGGTGCTTTTTTCAAGAGGTAACTGGACTGTTTTGTTTTTCTTTGAAGACATTTCACTTCTCATCCAAGAAGCTTCTTCAGCTCTGACTGGATGGTGGGGAATGGAAGGATTTATACTCCTTGCAGACATCTGGTCATTTGCATTCTTTTAGAGCAGGAGTGTCAAACTCCTGTTGTCATGGTGGCAACACGTAACATATTGGGACTTTTTTCCCCTTCACTAAACCAGGTGGGAGCAAGACCAGCACTTAACACATCCGGCCCGCAGGCCACGAGTTTGACACCCCTGTTTTAGAGAGTCACTGAGGCCACTTGGAGGTTGATCTGTGTTCTCAGGATCACCTAAGTAGTGCAAATGGGTGTGGAGTCTTTTTGGAACATCTGAGAGGACTGTGTTGAGGACTGGAGATAGATGATGTTGTATCCCTCCCCCTCACCCCAATCTGGGAAGTCTTGTCTCCTCTGCAGATGCATTATGTTAATATAACTATATCATTTCTTATCTTGTCCTTCACTAGTTTCATGACAATTTATATTATTAATTAATTTAATTTACACTTTGATAATTATCTTAAATTAGTCTTACATTCTTTGTATGTTTATTTCCTTTGATTTTAAATAACTTGTCAAAACAAGCAAACAAACTCAATAATAACTGCAATAAATAATTAAGTGTTATGAGCGTAAGAAACTACTTCATGATCAGATACCGACTTTTATCATTAAATGTTCCTTAGTATTTAGATCTGGTCTCAGGATGATAATGTAGCACTTGGGGAAGAAGATGCAGCCCAGCAGGCCAGCCCCAGAAGCCAAGATGGAGAAAACCTGCACGGCCACCATGTATTTCCCTTTGGTGCTCAAGTAGGTGGGCAGGAAGGAGATCCAGACGCTGCAGAAGACCAGCATGCTGAAGGTGATCAGTTTGGCTTCGTTGAAGGCCCCAGGCAGGTTCCTGGCCAGGAAAGCCACTGTGAAGCAAATGGCAGCAAGGAAACCCATGTAGCAGAGAACCACATAAAACATGGTCACAGAGCCTTCATTGCACTGAAGGATGATCACTCCCGATTGGGAGTGCAGGTCAAAATCAAGAAATGGAGGAGAAACTCCCAGCCAGATTGCACAAATTACAATTGTTCCAGCAGAACCAGAAAGGATGATGGAGTTGGCCAAGCTCTTCCCCAACCATCTCCTCACCCTGTTCCCTGGTTTCGTGGCCAGGAAGGCCAGCACTACCATGATTGTTTTGGCTAACACACAAGACACAGCTACTGAGAAGATGATGCTGAACATTGTTTGTCGGAGAAGGCAGGTGGCTTTCCTTGGTCGGCCAATGAAGAAAAAGGAGGACAAGAAGCAAAGCAAGAGGGAAACCAGGAGGATGTAGGACAGGTCACGGTTGTTAGCTTTGACAATGGGAGTTTCTAGGTATTTAAGGAATATGAGTAAAACAAAGCCTGTTGTTAGAAACAAGAGTACAGCAAAGGAGACCAGGATGATGCCCAGAAGTTCTTCATAGGACAGGAAGGTTATTCTTTTGGGGATACATTGGATTCTGTCATCAGTGGGATATTTGTCATCTGGGCACCTGGTGCATATTTCAGTATCTGAGAAAACAGTAAGTAATATTATTTCTATAGTCCCTCCATTCACATTCCAAGAAAGACCTTCTTTGGATGACAGCTGATACCGAGAGACAAGAAAGCCAGAGTTCCTCTGGTGTCACCCACCTTCCTGTATGGAGATGGTCCCCTTCGGACAAGGAATACAATCGTAGCAGCAAATTGGTTCTTCTTTCCGAGCCCGTTTCACAAATCCAGGGTGACACTTGTCCACACATTTGGACTCAGGCAGAGACTAAGCAGAAAAACAAAATTCATTCTAAAATATCTGCCAAATGTTTATTTATTAGATTGATTGATTAAAATAAAATGAAACTGTGCTTAAGAAAGAAACTTCTGAGCAATAGATCAGGAAAAGGTTTCTTTTGGACTGTGTAAAATATTGCCAAGCCAGTCCCCTTTGAAAATCACCCAAATCTTTGTTCCAGTTAAGATATGAAGACAAAAATCTTCACCAACTAGTGCTGTCAACCTCAAATGAGGTATTATTGAGTTATATCTCTACATTACAGGGCTCGTAACTTGGGCGTCCTCCTGGACGCACGGCTGTCTTTAGAAGATCATTTGACAGCCGTGGCCAGGGGGGCTTTTTATCAGGTTCGCCTGATACGCCAGTTACGTCCCTTTCTAGATCGGGACTCTCTACGCACAGTCACTCAGGCACTAGTCACTTCCCGCCTGGACTACTGCAACGCTCTCTACATGGGGCTCCCCCTGGTGTGCACCCGGAGGCTCCAGATGGTCCAGAACGCGGCCATGCGGGGGATTATGGAGGCAACGAGGCACTCCCATGTGACACCTCTCCTGCGTGAGCTGCACTGGCTTCCGGTGGTTTTCCAGGTGCGCTTCACGGTGTTGGTGAACTTTAAAGCGCTCCATGGCTTAGGGCCGGGGTACTTACGAGACCGCCTTCTGCCACCAATAGCCTCCCACCGGCCAGTACACTCGCACAGAGTGGGCCTCCTCAGGGTGCCGTCCGCCAGACAATGTCGGCTGGCGACCCCCAGGGGAAGAGCCTTCTCTGGGGCGGCGCCCACCCTCTGGAACAACCTTCCCCCAGAGTTACGTACAATAAAAGACCTCTGGATTTTTCGTTGGGCCCTGAAAACCTATTTATTTCAACTAGCTGGGCTGGCTTGAGTTAAATTTTAAATTGATTTTAAATTGGGTTGTTTTAATTTACGGCCAAATATTTAATTATTTTAATACTGTTTTTAAATTTTGTATGCTCTGTTTTTACCTTGGCTGTGCACCGCCCTGAGTCCTATTTGGAGAAGGGCGGTATAGAAATTTAATTAATAAAAATAATAATAATAATAATACATTTATATTTTCAATTCAAACAGCTGCCATGCTGGTGAAATCAGACTAACAATTACTGCCTAGTTTCTAGAACTATAGTGAGGATGAGTGGGGATGAAATCATGAGAACATGTCACTTAAAAAGGGTGAGCCAGGCATGTTTTTGTGCAGCACATGGGACATGAGTATGAACCCTGTGTGGGAAAGAGATATTTCTAAAGCCAAGTGAGCAGGGATGGGTTGTAAAATTTTTTACTACTGGTTCTGTGGGCGTGGCTTATTTTGTGGGCATGGCTTAATGGTCATGTGACACTGGGTGTGGTTTAATGGTCATGTGACTGGGTGGGTGTGGCCAATGTCACATATAAAATAGCCATTCGTGCATATTGTTCAAAACAGTCATTAGTATTATGGCTAATGTTTGACAGCAAGCCTAAAAATCAAAGATCACAAGAGTGCTTCTTTCTCTGTATGTATTCAGAGCATCACATACCAGGAATAGCATATTAAAATGGATTTATGCAACCTGATGTACAAAATAAACACATACATATTTATGCTTTGTACTATAGACATTGAATGCATGTAAATCCCTGAAAAATATGTGGTAGCCCTGGGCAAAAGAAAGGCAATAAAATCACTCTAGGTGTAGGGACAGTGTAAAATATTAACACATGATAAATAATGGAACAATTAAAAATAATAGCACAGAGTTTTCTCTCTCCCTCCCTCCCTTCCTACCTCTTTCTTTATTTCTTTCTTCTCTCTCTCTCATACACACAGACACACACACTCTCCCTTCCTTTTTTCTTTCTCTTTCTTTCTTTCTTTCTTTCTTTCTTTCTTTCTTTCTTTCTTTCTTTCTTTCTTTCTTGTGTCTCTCTCCCTCCCTTCCTCCCTCTATCTTTCTTTCTCTTTTTTCTTTCTTTGTCTCTTTTTCTTTCTTGTCTCTCTCTCTCCCCCTTCCTCTTTCTCTTTCTTTTTCTTTCTCTGTCTCATCTCTCTATCTCCCTTCCTCTTCCTCTTTCTTTCTTTCTTTCCTTCTTTTTTCTTTCTTATCTCTTTCTCCCTTCCCCTCTGTCTTTCTTTGTCTCTCCCTCTTCTCTCTCTCTGACACACACTTTCTCTTTCTTTCTTTTTCTTTCTTTCTCTTTCTTTGTCTCTTTCTTTCTTCTCTCTCTCTCTCTCTCTCTCTCTCTCTCTCTCTCTCTCTCTCTCTCTCTCACACACACACACACACACACACACACACACACAGTCTGGGCACAAAGTATCTGTTGTTACAGAAGTTCTTATTTCTCTCTATAATACACCTGATGCTAATCAATACCCTATCTCTCAACTACGTAAAGCCTATGCATGTTTACTTGGCAGTAAGGCTACTCCCTTTCAGTCAGATTTACTCCTAATAGATACACATGATTGCAGGCAGACAGCTAGCTCCATTGTTTAATAGGCTGTAAGTAAAATTTCTACATTAACAAAATTTATACCTAAACAATAGAATATAGGAGCAAAAAATCATAGCAATTGTCTGAGCTATGCTTTTCTTCTTTCAATGGAAGTACTACCCATTTTAACCAGACATTAAGACTCGTTAGTTTGGAATACCTGCACTGAACCTTGACAGTAGTTGGTTTCCTTACAAACTAGCTCAACTTTGTTTCCTTTAAATCTTTGGACCAAGAGCTCCATTTTTAGGGAAAGAGAGTGGACTGGAGGATGGCTTTGGAAATAAAAGGGCAGCAAGGGAAAAGGGGAAAGGCACACTCTGGATTCCAGACTCCGAACCTTCCCTGAGCAGGGAAGCCTTCTTTGTTCTCATTCTCCCAATTCCTTCCTTTCCCACTTCCGGATCCTTCTTCCCCCTTTTCCCCCCACTGGCTTCCTTTTGCTTGAAACTCCTTTCAGGGTGGGAGGGAAAACCAAATAAAAACAGGAAGGAGGCAAGGACAGAAAATGGTGCATGGCTGCAAAACAGGAGGAGGGCATTTTTCAGCCATTTTCTGGGACTGAAAAGTTGAGGGGAAAAGTTGAGGGGACCCAATGAAGCAGCAACTGTCCAGGACTAACATGACCTCCACTCCCACCCCAAACCATCCCATCTGGATGGGGAGTTAGTCCTGTCCAGGACTAACATGACCTCCACTCCCACCCCAAACCAAACCATCTGGATGGGGAGGAACAGGCTCAAGCTCAACCCTTCCAAGACTGAGTGGCTGTGGCTCCCGGCATCCCGATATAGTCAGTTGACTCCATCACTGACTATTGGGGGCGAGTCATTGGCCCCCACAGAGAGGGCTCGCAATCTGGGAGTCCTCCTGGATATGCAGCTGCCCTTGGAGGAACATCTGACGGCTGTAACCAGGGGGACCTTTTATCAGGTTCGCCTGATTCGCCAGTTGCGGCCCTTTCTTGATCGGGATTCCCTGTGCACAGTCACTCACGCCCTCGTCACCTCTTGCCTTGACTATTGCAACGCTCTCTACATGGGGCTCCCCTTGAGGAGCACCCGGAGGCTCCAGCTGGTCCAGAACGCAGCAGCGCGGGTAGTGACGGGAGCAGCATGGCGCTCCCATGTAACACCGCTCCTGCGCGAGCTGCACTGGCTCCCAGTTGTCTTCCGGGTGCGTTTCAAGGTGTTGGTTATCACCTTTAAAGCGCTCCATGGCATAGGGCCAAGCTATCTTCGAGACTGCCTGCTGCTACCAACGACCTCCCATCGACCCGTGCGCTCCCACAGAGAGGGCCTCCTCGGGGTGCCATCAGCCAGACAATGTAGGCTGGTGACCCCCAGGGGGAGAGCCTTCTCTGTGGGGGCTCCCACCCTCTGGAATCAGCTCCCCCCAGAGATAAGGAGAATCCAAGACCTCAGTGCCTTCCGTCGCGCCCTTAAAACCCATTTATTTAAACAAGCCGGGCTGGCTTAAGATGAAATTTTTAACTGTTTTTAAATGTTTTAAACGTTTTTAATTGGCAAATGAGTTTTAATTGGGCCAAATTTATATATCTTTTAATTGTTTTTAATATTTGTTCTGCATGTTTTTTAATCTGGCTGTACACCGCCCTGAGTCCTCAGGGAGAAGGGCGGTATAGAAATCCAATATAAAATAAAAAATAAAATAAAAATCCCATGCTGCCTTCTTTTTCTCTCCCCACCTCCGCTCTTCTCTCTCCCGAGAAAATGGTGGCCAATCTTTCTTTTAAATAAAAGGCCCTGTTGCTGAGCAGAGAAAGAAGTAGCTGGGAAGGAAGTTGCTATGGAGATAAAACAATGAAAAAAATGCCCTTCCCCTGTTCCTACCCTCCCTCCTTTTCTCCCCTCCAGTTTCTTTTAGCTTTGGCTCTGGTGCCGAAAGAGAGAATTCTCTTTTGCTTGTGAAGTCCTCCTCCAATTTTTCCCACCCAGCTGGAGAAAGACAGGAGAGGGCTGCTGCTGCTCCTATCAGTCCCAGCACAACAGCTGCATGCAACACTGGCAGCTTCAGGAGGCACTGGCCGGCAGGGAGATGGGAGCTGGCCCAGCAATCTTTGTAGCCATGCAGCTGCAAAGCTTGCCGAGATCCCCCCCATCCCCTACCCCACCTGCCACCCCAAACTGTGCCCCACTGTGAGACGTGCATTTTACAAGAGAGTGACAATTCTCAGCCATTGTATGCAGGGAAACACTTTGCCACAGTAAAGAAAAACTTCTTGTGACTGCAAGGCAATTAACTTCTCCCATACAGGAGAAATTTTTCTTTACTTTGCAAGGTTTTTCCCTGCACACAATGGCTGAGAGACAACCCAGAGCTGCCAGTCTGCGCTCTGCCAGGCGAGCAGCAGAGCAAGGGATCTGCCAGCTTCCTGTAATCTGCAGTTTACTTGAGAGCACTATGTTCATGAGTAAACTTGCTCACAAGTAAATTACAGAATAGAGGCAGCCGGCAGATCGCAGGCAGTGAAAGAAACCATCGCCTCCTGCCTCTTTGCATCGAGGAGACCGAGCAGCAGTGGAAAGAGCACAGGACGGGGGGTGCAGGAAGTGGCTGCCAGCAATGCCCTCAAGTGAACATGTTGTGGGTGGGGAGGCTCGACCCTCCCCCTTAGGTGCCTCAATTTATTCATGAGCACCATTGGCCTTTCTCCCTTTCTCTCCTAGCCATTATTGCTCACAAGTAAACTTCAAGTAGGATCTCCCATGTGCTTCCCTCACAGGCCAGACTGGCTGTTGGAAACGCACAGGAAGAACTCTGGTGCCACGATCTCCCGCATGCTCCCCTCCCTCCCCACGCGCATCGGTCCACCAACTACTGCTGATATCACCCCTCCACCAGCTCTCCCTCCCCTGCTCACCCACTGGCCCATGCCCTTCGGCCTTACCTTTGGCAGCAGCGGTGAGCAGAAGTACGTGGCTAGATTCTGCAAGTAGTGAGTGGGCAGAGCTGGTGGACAGGCAGGGCGAGCGTGCATCGGGTAGACAAGGAGAACAAGAGGAACCGGTTTGGGGGCGGGGCCAGTCAGAGGTCACTATCTGTTTGGGGAACCACACCAAATTTCCACTAACAGTTCTCCCAAACCGGTACAAACTGGTAGCAACCCACCTCTGCAAGCAGGTATTTGATACAAGGTTGTTTCCATTGAAGAATTAGTTTTGTTGTTAGTCACTACTTGTTTCAAACTCTTTCATCCCCCAAGAACCATAGCACTCCAGGACACCCTGTCCTCCACTGCCTCCCAAAATTAGAACTATCTAAGCCTGCTCTTTCAGGGACCCTAACACCAACCATACAGACAGAGAAAAATTGCCAATATTTTCAACCACCTTGTTGAGCAACTTTAGCCGTGAAAGAGCATCTTGGTTGATAATAAGCCTCTGTCTTTCAAAACTCCCCAGTTGCTCTTCAATAGGATCCTCCTTGGGGAAAAGCAACCAACTTATGATATTCAGATCTGCTGCTACATTTCCACTTTGGTCCAAGTACAGTTTCTCCGAGGAAAAATTACAAAACTCATTCTTCTCCAAAAAGGGATGGAACTAGAATTGAAACATCCAGGAATTTTGAAAGCAACTTGAAACATCCTAAAAGGAGGAGCAATTTTAAAGCTGAGCTTGTGAATAAGAGAAATTCAATCCCCTCTTCACTATTTGCCTGAATAGCAATAACACCTAGACTTATATAACACTTCACAGTGCTTTTACAGCGCTCATAAGTGGTTTATAGAATCAGCATATTGCCCCCAACAATCTAGGTACCCATTTTGCCAAACTTGGAAGGATGGAAGGCTAAGTCAACCTTGATCTGGTCAGGATCGGACTCCTGGAAGTGAGTAGTGAGTTACGGGTAGAGTGAGGGTGAGGGTTAGGGTTAGGGTGAGGGTTAGGGTTAGGGTAAATGCCGCGGCTAAATGCCAAGACTGAGGAGCCATTAGTCTGAAAAGCTTTAATTGCATTCCTGCAGTGAGGAGGGATTAAGCTAAATGCTCCCAGGTTTAGCTGACAGTTATGAGTATAAAATTATATCATGCTAATAACAAACCCATAAGTACAGGAATTTATTTACAATGTATACATTTTAAATAATTTTATAATAGCAGTGTTTAATATAAAAATATAATTGTCACTATGCCTGCTCTTTGGAACATAATCCTGTGAACTAAATCTGGCCTTTGCTTGGCCAAACCTGTTTGTTTTTTGGAGAACAATGGTTCCCCTACATCAGCATTGGACTTTTTCTAAATAGGAACTATGTATGATGGATCCTTGTCACAACCCCATACCTGCCATGGCTCTAACCTTAGAGTCCCCAAACTCTCTTTCTTCTCCACTTTTCTCCTTCTAGATATTGAGGAATATGCAACATTCAAGACATGAGCCAGAGTCTTAGCAACACTATAAAAACGGCCGTCATTTTGTATCTGAATTCTATTCTTTTTCTCTTGCATGTCCAGTGGTGCTATCTGGGTGCATCGTCTCCGGCCCTTGACAGAAAGGACATGCTTTGAAAAAGAACAGCGAAAAGACTGGTCTTCAAATTTGGAATCCTTGAAAAGATTGGGTTGAAAGGCATCATCACTTGGCCATTTTCTTTCCTGAAAAGCAAAGTTCCAAATGCTATGAATATATGTGAAAAGTGTATGCCTTCTCATTGGCAATTTCTCCACAATTGTGGTGATCCAGACTTTCCCTTCAATGGGTCCTGTCAAACCTTCAATTGCTAAATGGATGTGGCGAATTCTATCCACAAGGGAAGCAAATTCTCTGAAGTGAACAAAGACATTGACTCTTCTCCACTTAGAGATGGCATTTCTGAGAGGTTCTGTATGTCTAGTCATTGAGATAACCACACAAATTCCATTTCTGACAAGCAGAGGAGTGAAAGTTCTCATGAAATTCTCTCCCTCCTCTGTGTCTGGTGCAAAGAGACCAATCAAAGTCCATCTGAAATGGAGGAGGAGTTGGACAATTCCTGGATACTGGATCCCATTTTGGGGGAGCATCTGATGGAAAAAAGGCATTTGACTTTTATCACTCAGAGCCTCTGAAACAATTCCATAACTGATCTGAAGAAGCAATGAAGAATCGTGTATTATGGTTAGATCAGATCAAGTGCAAAATGTAAGATTTTAACACATCCAATGTGGTTCTCACAAACATATTAGAATAATCCAGGAGTCACCAACTGGTGGTCCAAGGACCACTGGTGGTCTGCGAGAAAATTTTGGTGGTCTGTAGAAAAATTATTTGCATTTTTATATTGCACTAAATACTATTTATCTTTTGAAAAAAAAATCATTTTAGTGGTCCACAGGATTTAAAATAATGAATTTGGTGGTCCCTGAGTTCTCAAAGATTAGTGATCTCTGGAATAGTCTATTGTTCTTAACCCTTAAGCCATATCAACATAAAGAATACAAAATGCAGAATATTAACAAGATCGAATATAATCATTTGTCTAATCTGCGGTCTAAGATACTGGTCTTTCTCTTTTCTAATAAAATTGACATTCAGATAAAAGATGTGCTATGTCTTCTATCTCTAGAGCACTGCAAATGCAACTCAGTTCATTTTAGAGATTTGCTTAAATGTTCCATATTTAAAATATTTAAAGTCTTGCTCAATTAAATGTTTAGGCCTGCTGTGGATCCCAATCCCTAGCCATGACAATGGCCATGAGAAAAGCAGTTCATGATTTCCATAGAAAAGGTATGATTGAATCTATTACCCACCCACCAAATACCTGCTCACTTTGCCAGGTAGAGAAACACACAAACACACCTGTGGGACTTTGTAGGTGCCTACTAATGTTGACATCTGAATGGAAATGTCATCAACAGATCCATCAAGAACTGCCATCAGGTTGTCTTTCCTTCCACAGCTGTAGTTGGGAACATTGGCTTCTCCAGTTGATAGAATGTCCAGCAAGGCATCTGAAGTGCCAAGGGTGTTGAAATAATTGTCATGGATGTTGTAGCCAAGTGTGAGATTGTACAAAAGCTGAGGTTTCTTATTGACTTGCTGAATGGCAAAAATGAAGCTTAGGAGTCTTCCTGGACCTGTAAATAACCTACTGTAAAAAAATGTTCATCATAGCATCATCTCTAACAACAACAACAAAACATATTTTCATTTGTTCCTCTTTCTCTCCACAAGACCATTCAGTCTTAAGACAAAAGTGTCCAAAACAAGAATCAAATGATCGTCACCCATCACCGTTTAATTGTTATGAGTGTTGAGAACGTAGGATGGAATTTTAATATTTAAAATATATCATTATTTGTAATCTAATTTGTAATTACATTATTTGTAATTATTTTTAATTTGTACAATGACCAAGATTCAAAATTATTCAATCATTAAAATAGAACCATCAGCAAAGAGGACTTATAAATGATCCAGAAAAGCAATTCTAAAAACAAGCGATCCTCCATTCCATACCAGGGTCAGGCACTGAATATCAATGAATGGTTATAAAAATAGGAAAATGGGTGGGGCAGAGGAAACTACAAACTTTTCAATCAGCTAGTTGTGATTAACTCAGGATTCTACGAGAGGGGGAAATAATTTGGACTTGGGGGGGCGGGGTTGTTCCATCTTTGGATTTTGGTCTCTTAAAATAAGACATAAGAGAGAATCCATGGAATTCCAAATGATTCAAGAAATTAAACAGGTCCTGCAATATAAGAGTAACTGAAAGAAAAGAAGAAGACTGTTAGGACTGCAAATGGAAGGATTGCAACTCCATCACACTGAATGACTTACGAGGCAGCTTGAGTATAAGGAGCTGTGTTGAAAGACAGCATTATATGGGATATTAATGTGGCAAAGGAGACGATACTAATGAGGTGGTCTCCTGGCCTGTAATAGCTCCATAGGTTTTTTCCCTCATGTTCCTCCAAACTCAGCAGGCACTTCATTCTCGGCTTCCCAGAGACTGGCTGGGACATCAGCAGCAGCAGAAGCAGAAGGAGGAGGACCATAATTCATGGGGCTGAATCAATCCCCTTCCTGTTTCTAAGGAAGAACAAGAGAGTTCGAAGAATTCAAAGCACTGTCACAAGATGAAAATGAGATTAACTTTCTTGACTGAGAGAGAGATAAACAGAACTGTACCTGGAAAGGAGAAAAAGGAAAGTACATTCAAGAAACACAGTCAATGAATGTCCCAAAATTTGTGCCACATGGAGTTTGACCTGAGACATTTATTCTTATTTCATGTAAGATTCCTTTCAAGTTGCTTCAGTCTGTTGTTTACATCAAAGGCAATCACTGGAGGAATATCATGAGAGATCTCACAAACCACGATGTTAATAATAATAATAAGTAAGAAGACATCTCCTCTGGGGATCCTGAACTACCTCTGGACTTCCATGTGCAGAGGAGAAACTGGAGAAAAGTATAGTGAAAAATCATAGATAGTCACTGGTCTGAATCACAAATTGGAAGTGATTTTAAAATTGCTCAGGGAATAGTGAAATTTCATTTGCCTTAGAGATATCAACTTTGGGGTGATCTTTGAGATCTGTTCGATCTTCCACTTGGTGCAGAGTTTGTCTCCCAGTTGATGTCAGGGTAGTTAAAATCCCCCACTACTATTGTGATGTGCTTCCTACATACCTTAGTTAGCTGACTAGCAAAAAGTTCATCTACTTCCTCTGTTTGGTTGGGTGGCCTATAGTATAGACCTATGGGAAAATCATTTCCCCCCTCCCCCCTTTAATATTGACCCAAATGCATTCAAGATAATTTTCATCATTTTTGTGCTCTATTTCTGTAGAGATGTAGTTATTTCTTATATATAGTGCAACTCCACTTCCTCTTTTAGTCTATTTCTTTTAAATAGTTTGTATCCCTCTAGCTGTATGTTCCATTTGTGGTTTCATCCCACCAAGTTTCCGTAATGGCAACAATATCATATCTGCCCTCATTTACTGGAATTTCTAATTCACCCGGTTTATTCCTCATACTCTCTGCATTGGTGTATAGACATTTGAGTCCATTTTGATTGACCCTGTGTTTACTCTCTACATAACTTGTGTCATGCATGACTGCCCCTACTTTCTTGCCACCTGTTTGATTAATGCATATGGTATGGCACTCGCTATTAAATGCTTGGTTTTGGTTGACACCAGGAGCGATAATTTTACTCGCACCGACATCTATGTTACATGCACTGATAGCCCTATTCATTTTGGATTGCTGGTTTCTCTATTTATTTAATTGGTTTCTACTAATATCTTGAATTGTATTATTTGGAATAGCTGATAAAAGAATCATTGGTGATTAGAATAAGAGAATTTAAGGATATAATTGGGGATTGTACAAAGTTATATGGAAATAAATTTAGGGGTTCAAATTTTAAGGAAAGAAAAGAAAAATTGAGCTATAATAGGATGGGACGTTATGATGAAGGGTAATATTGGTTTCTTAAAATTAGAGAGAATAAATGCTATGAGAAAAATTGAACATATAAAATTGTGTTAAAGATGAACAAAAATCTGTACAAATTTAAGACCGGGCCAATATTCTGTTCAGAAAAGATGTATTGTATGTTTGTTTGTGTGTTTAAAAAATAAAAAAAAATTTACCAAAAGAAAAAGAGGTCAGCTCAAGGGAGGATGAGCCCCATTCCTGGCACGTCAGGAACTGGGTTCATTAATGGCTCTGAACACCTGGCCAAAAGAGTATTAGACTTTCCCCAGTTTCAGCTGGGGAAAGTTTTCCAAAAACGACTCTAAAATCACCTCTTTGCGGTATATTACAAAACATTACAAAAAATAAAGATTTTACAAAGTTTGAAAGATGTGGTGTTCTATCTTTTTAAATGGACTGAAGAGGATCCCACCCACTGACTGGTATACTTGCTTCAAACATTTGTTTGTTTGCTTGTTAGTTAGTTAGTTTGTTTGTTTGTTTGCTTGCTTGCTTGCTTGCTTGCTTGCTTGCTTGCTTGCTTGCTTGTTTCTTTGTTTGTTTGTTCGTTCATTCATTCATTCATTCATTCAGCTTATTTGCCACCCATCTTGTTTTGAAACAACTCGGGGAACCTTATACCATTAAAATCATAAAAGAAAAATAAAATAATTAAAATGGAAACTACAATCAAAATAGAATTATAGTTAAAAAATAGTGAGGGAAGGACCTGGATATGTGGGGGCTGGGATGGCCTCTTAGTTCATCAACCATCTCCATTGTGATGCTCCATCATTGGGATCTGAAGTTATCTACAGAATCAGGTTGTTACGTGTTTCCAAGGATCCAACCCAATAACTCCAATGCAGGATAAGATTAATTCAAAGGATCTTTATTTACATCATATTTACTCTTACAGGTGAACATCTGGAGTGCTGGCTGGACTCCTGGACAATACCTTATATACCTGCGAGGCGGAGCCAAGGTAAGGAGGGGTCAAGGGAAAGGTTTGGTGGGTGGATGAGGTTAACTCCTACCCTGCCATGGGGGATTAGTGTTAGGCATTTATATGTAACACAGGTATCAAAATAGAAATTATAGTTAAGCAATAGGGAGGGAAGGAGCTGGAAGCTATCTACAGAATCAGGTCTTAAAGCTTAAGGAACAAAATATGGTATTTTATTTGATACCCATAATATCCAAAATTTGAGGTAAATTTCTGTCCCCAGTGAAATGGAAGTTCCACCCGTTGCAATGAAGGCCTGTGTACTCACCCTTTATTTTGTTTTATTTTGTTCAATTTCACCATCATTTGAGACTACAGTTGAAGTGTAAATATGTAGTAAGGTGATGTCCCAAAGGTGCTTTTTTCAAGAGGTAACTGGACTGTTTTATTTTTCTTTGAAGACATTTCACTACTCATCCAAGAAGCTTCTTCAGCTCTGACTGGAGGGTGGGGAATGGAAGGATTTATATTCCTTGCTGATAGCTGGTCATTTGCATCCTTTTAGAGAGTCATGAAAGTCATCTGGAGGTTTATCTGTGTCCTCGGGGTCACCTGAGTGGTGCAAATGGGGGTGGAGCCTTTTTGGAACTGCTGAGAGGACTGTGTTGAGGACTGGAGAAAGATGATGTCGTATCCCTCCCCCTCACCCCAATCTGGGAAGTCTTGTCTCCTCTGAAGATGCATGATGTTAATATAACTATTTCATTTCTTATCTTGTCCTTCACTAGTTTCATGACAATTTAAATCATTAAATAATTTATTTACACTTTGATGATTATCTTAAGTTAGTCTTATATTCTTTGTATGTTTATTTCTTTTGATTCTAAATAACCTTATTAACAACCTAAATAACCTAAATAACAAACATTCTTTGTTTGTTTCTTTGTTTGTTCGTTCATTCATTCATTCAGGTTATTTGCCATCCATCTTGTTTCAAAACAACTCTGGGAAACTTATACCATTAAAATCATAAAAGAAAAATTAAATAATTCAAATGGAAACTACAATCAAAATAGAATTATAGTTAAACAATAGGGAGGGAAGGAGCTGGATATGTGGGGGGTGGGACTGCCTCTAAGTTCATCAACCATCTCCATTGTGATGCTTCATCATTGCTATCTACAGAATTAGGTCTTAAAGCTTAAGGAAAATATGGTATTTTATTTGATCCCCATAATATCCAAAATTTGAGGTAAAGTTCTGTCCCCAGTGAAACTAGTTTAAATTATTAATTAATTTATTTTACACTTTGATAATTATCTTAAATTAATCTTAAATTTTTTGTATGTTTATTTCTTTTGATTTTAAATAACCTTAATTCAGGGGTGAAATGCTCCCAGTTCGGACTGGCTCGGGACAGTAGGTAGCTGTTGTGGCTCCGTCCTCTGAGCCTATCTTATCGGAGGAAGAAGGCTCCGAACATGAAGGAGAGGAGACGGCCAGGCCTCCCTCTCCAGGACCCTCTTCTCTGGCAATGCCTCAGGTGTCTCCCTAAGGAGAAGAGATTGGCTAGGAGCCAGGTGTTTCCGAGCCATTGGATAGTGACGATGAAACATTGTGGTTGGACCCACGCCAGCATCGGAGAGACAAGTGTGCGTAGCAGAAAAGGAGGCATGCCAGAGATTAAGCTGAGTCACTGGACCACACTCCACAGGCTATAAAAAGGAGAGTGGTGGCCATTCGGACTCTGTGACGGACAAAGCTAAATCTCTGGCAAGTCACTTTGCACCTTTGGACACAACGCCTATTTGCTGTGGATTTAATTACAAACTGAACTATTCAAACTGTGTGTATTTTTGTCTGTGTTATCGGAGTAAAAGTTCTTGGCAGGCAGCTATGGAGTTGCTGCCAAGTTCCTTATCACTGACGTTGAGTGTTTGAAGACTTTATTTAACCCTTGGCTGGATGGTTTGGGTGCATGTGTGGGACGGGGATAGAACAGTAGCGATGATGGCCAGTGGTTCAGAGAACCGGTAGCAATGGCAGCTGAAGGCTCCGCCCGCCCGCCCACCTACCCACCCCATTCCCCGGAGTCACATTTCTCCCGCAGCTGGCTGTAAGGGAAGGCAAGCGCCCAAAAGGTACCGGAGTCATTCACTCTCCTTCTTGAATGAGCCATTCTGGTCCATTCACCGGCTGTGCAAGTACACACCATTTATTTAATTCAGTGGCAGGTTGGATGTGTGCTTGCACAGCCGGTGCGGGGACCAGAGCGGCTCATTCAAGAAGGAGAGTGAGTGACTCTGGTACCTTTCGAGTGCTTGCCTTCCTTGACAGCCAGCTGCAGGAGAAAGGTGAGCAGTAGAAGTCAGGGAATGGTGCATTCCCTGACTCTGGGGAATGGGGCGGATTGGCGGAACCACAGGAGAAAGGTAAGGACACACCGGCAGAATAGAAATTCAAAGTTTTCCTACCGGGTTCTGTGGGCATGGCTTTGTGGGAGGGGGTCTTCTGACTAAGTGGGCATGGCTATGAGTGACATCGAGTTGGCCACACCCACTCAGTCACAGACACCCCCCCCACCAAGCCACACCCACAGAACCGGTAGGGAAAAACTTTAGATTTCATCCCTGCCTTAATTGTCAAAACAAGCATACAAACTCAATAATAACTGCAATAAATAATTAAGTGTTATGAGCTTAAGAAACTACTTCATGATCAGATACCGACTTTTATCATTAAATGTTCCTTAGTATTTAGATCTGGTCTCAGGATGATAATGTAGCACTTGGGGAAGAAGATGCAGCCCAGCAGGCCAGCCCCAGAAGCCAAGATGGAGAAAACCTGCACGGCCACCATGGATTTCCCTTTGGTGCTCAAGTAGGTGGGCAGGAAGGAGATCCAGACGCTGCAGAAGACCAGCATGCTGAAGGTGATCAGTTTGGCTTCGTTGAAGGCCCCAGGCAGGTTCCTGGCCAGGAAAGCCACTGTGAAGCAAACGGCAGCAAGGAAACCCATGTAGCAGAGAACAACATAAAACATGGTCACAGAGCCTTCATTGCACTGAAGGATGATCACTCCTGATTGGGAGTGCAGGTCAAAATCAGGAAACGGAGGAGAAACTCCCAGCCAGATTGCACAAATGACCATTTTTCCAGCAGAACCAGAAAGGATGATGGAGTTGGCCAAGCTCTTCCCCAACCATCTCCTCACCCTGTTCCCTGGTTTCGTGGCCAGGAAGGCCAGCACTACCATGATTGTTTTGGCTAACACACAAGACACAGCTACTGAGAAGATGATGCTGAACATTGTTTGTCGGAGAAGGCAGGTGGCTTTCCTTGGTCGGCCAATGAAGAAAAAGGAGGACAAGAAGCAAAGCAAGAGGGAAACCAGGAGGATGTAGGACAGGTCACGGTTGTTAGCTTTGACAATGGGAGTTTCTAGGTATTTAAGGAATATGACTAAAACAAGGCCTGTTGTTAGAAACAAGAGTACAGCAAAGGAGATCAGGATGATGCCCAGATGTTCTTCATAGGACAGGAAGGTTATTCTTTTGGGGATACATTGGATTCTGTCATCAGTGGGATATTTGTCATCTGGGCACTTGGTGCATTTTTCAGTATCTGAGAAAATAGTAAGTATTATTATTTTTATAGTCCCTCCTTTCACATTCCAAGAAATTCTTTGGATGACAGCTGATACTGAGAGACAGGAAAGCCAGAATTCCTCTGGTGTCACCCACCTTCCTGTGTGGAGATTGTCCCCTCTGGACAAGGAATACAATCATAGCAGCAAATTGGTTCTTCTTTCCGAGCCCGTTTTACAAATCCAGGGTGACACTTGTCCACACATTTGGACTGAGGCAGAGACTAAGCACAAAAACAAAATTCATTCCGAAATATCTGCCAAATCCGCCTTCTACCGCATAGCTCCCAATTACCGATAAGAACCCACAGAGTTGGTTTCCTCCAGGTCCCGTAAGCTAAACAATGCCGGCTGGCGGGCCCGCGGGAGAGGGCCTTCTCTGTGGCTGCCCCAGCTCTCTGGAACCAGTTACATACTGAGATCCGGACCATCCCCACCCTATTGGCCTTCCGAAAAGCGGTGAAGACCTGGCTTTTCCGGCAGGCCTAGGCCGTTGATCTCACTGTTGCGATCTGGTGAGATCCCTCCATGAATGGTGTGAATGGGTTTTAATTGTTTTTAATGTTTTAATTTTTAATGTTTTTATATATGGTTTTTAAATGCATTTTTTTTTATTTTTTTTTATTTATTTTTTTATTTGATTTATATGCCGCCCTTCTCCGGAGACTCAGGGCGGCTTACAATGCGTTAAGCAATAGCCTTCATTCTTTTGTATGTTTTATACAAAGTCAGCTTATTGCCCCCACAAACTGGGTCCTCATTTCACCTACCTTAGAAAGGATGGAAGGCTGAGTCAACCTTGAGCCTTGGAGAGATTCGAACCAGCAGAAATTGCAGGCAGCTGTGTTAATTACAGGGTGCACTAAACCCCTGTACTATCAAGGCTCTTAAGCCGCATTGTGAGCCGCCTTGAGACTTTGGAGAAAGGCGGCATACAAGTTGAACAAATAAATAAATAATAAATAAATAAATAATTTTTTATTTCTTAGATTGACTGATTAAAATGAAACTGTGCTTAAGAAAGACACTTCTGAGCAATAGATCAGGAAAACATAAAATATTGTAAAGCCCCTCTCCTTTGAAAATAATCCAAATCCTTGTTCCAGTTAAGATATAAAGAAAAAATCCCTCACAAACTACGGCTGCCAAATTCAAATGAGGTATTATTAAGTTATATCTGTACATATATATTTTCAATTCGTACAGCTGCCATGCTGATGAAATAAGATTAAAGATTACTGCCTAGTTTCTAGAATTATAGTGAGGACGAGTAGAGATGAAATCATGAGAACATGTCACTCAAAAAGGTTAAGTCAGGCATCTTTTGCTGCAGCACATGGGACATGAGTCTGAGCCCTGTGTGGGAAAGGGATATTTCTAAGGCCAAGTGATGTATTCAAGACAAGGCCCTTTCCTTTGAAGAATTACAGTTTTGTTGTTAATTGCTAGTTGTGTCCAACTCTTGGATAATTCTTTGTTTTAATGTAAGACAATCAAGATAAAAAATTGCATTCAAAGGGTTTTGAGATGGCTTACAAGCCAAAGACCAAATATAAGTAGCATTATATTACAAATTGACCCTCATTATTACAAATATCAAGAAGGACTTGGGAGGTGGGCAGTCAAGGCAAATTTAAGTCTTTCATTTTTCTAAATTAAGGCATTATCTCAAATTGGACAAGTCATTGTGGTTCTATTTTGATTAAACACCTTGGATGACCTTCCAAGCAGCAGGAGGCCTATCCCAGTGGGGTGAAACAAAGACATGAATAACTGTGGTCAGATATCAGCTCTTTAAAAATATCGGAGCCTGCTCTTTCAGGGGACCCTAACACCAACCATACAGACAGAGAAAAGTTACCAATATTTTCAACCACCTTGTTGAGCAACTTTAGCCGTGAAAGAGCATCTTGGTTGATAATAAGCCTCTGTCTTTCAAAACTCCCCAGTTGCTCTTCGATAGGATCCTCCTTGGGGAAAAGTAACCAACTTATGATATTCAGATCTGCTGCTACATTTCCACTTTGGTCCAAGTACAGTTTCTCCCAGGAAAAATTGCAAAACTCATTCTTCTCCAGAAAGGGATGGAACTAGAATTGAAACATCCAGGAATTTTGAAAGCAACTTGAAACATCCTAAAAGGAGGAGCAATTTTAAAGCTGAGCTAGTGAATAAGAGATGTTGAGTCCTCTCTTCACTATTTGCCTGAATAGCAATAACACTTAGACTTATATACCACTTCACAGTGCTTTTACAGCCCTCTGTAAGTGGTTTATAGAATCAGTATATTGCCCCCAACAATCTAGGTACCCATTTTACCAACATTGATAGAAAGGAAGGCTGAGTCAACCTTGAGCTGGTCAGGATCGAACTCCTGGCAGTGAGCAGTGAGTTAGGGTTAGGGTTAGGGTTAGGGTTAGGGTTAGGGTTAGGGTTAGGGTCAATGCAAAGACTGAATATCCATCAGTCTGAAAGGCTTTAACTGGATTCTTGCAGTGAGGAGGGTTAGGCGAAATTCTCCCAGTTTTAGCTACAATTTATGAATATAAAATTTTGTCATTCTAATTATAAACCCATACAAATCTGGTTTCCCATTTTGCCAACCTTGGAAGGATGGAAGGCTGAGTCAACCTTGAGCTGGTCAGGATCAAACTCCTGGCAGTGAGCAGTGAGTTAGGGTTAGGGTTAGGGTTAGCGTTAGCATAAATGCCACGGCTAAATGCAAAGACCGAGTAGCTATCAGTCTCAAAAGTTTTAATTAGATTCCTGCAGTGAGCAGGGATTAGGCTAAATGCTCACAAGTTTGCCTCAAATTTATGAATATATAATGACAAACCCATAATTACAAACCCATATGTACAGGAATTTCATAATAGCAGTTTTTAATATCAAAATATAATTGTCACAGTGCCTGCTCTTTGGAACATAACCTTGTAAGCTAACCTTAAACTGGTCAGGATCGAACTCCTGGCAGTGAGGAGTGAGTTAGCCAGCAATATTTGCCTTGTAACCTCTGTACAATCATGGCTAAATGCAAAGACTGAGCAGCCATCAGTCTGAAATGGTTTAATTGGATTCCTGCAGTGAGCAGGGATTAGGCGAAATGCTCCCAGGTTTAGCTGAAATTCATGAATATAAAATTCTATCATGCTAATTATAAACACATAAGTACAGGAATTTATTTACAATGTATACATTTTAAATATTTTTATAATAGCAGTGTTTAATATCAAAATATAATTGTCACAGTGCCTGCTCTTTGGAACATAATCTTGTGAACTAAATCTGGCCTCATCTTGGCCAAACCTGTTGAGTTTTTGGAGAACAATGGTTCCCCTACATCAGCTTTTGATTTTTTTTCTAAATAGGAACTAGGTATGATGGATCCTTGTCAGGACCCCATACCTGCCATGGCTCTAGCCTTGCAGCCCCCAATCTCTCTTTCTTCTCCATTTTTCTCCTCCTAGATAGTGAGGAATATGCCACATTCAAGACATGGGCCAGAGTCTTAACAACAGTATAAAAACGGTGTCCATTTTTTATCTCAGTTCTATTTTTTTTCTCTTGCATGTCCAGTGGTGCTATCTGGGTGCATCGTCTCCGGCCCTTGACAGAGAGGACATGCTTTGAAAAAGAACAGCGAAAAGACTGGTCTTCTATTTTGGAATCCCTAAAAAGATTGGGTTGAAAGGCTTCATCATTTGGCCATTTTCTTTCCTGAAAAACAAAGTTCAAAATGCTATGGATATATTTGTAATCTGTACGCCTTGTAATTGTCAATTTCTCCACTATTGTGGTGATCCAGACTTTCCCTTCAATGGCTTCTGGCAAACCTTCAATTGATAAATGGATATGGCGAATTCTATCCAGAAATGAAGCAAATTCTATGAAGTGAACAAAGACATTGACTTTTCTCCACTTAGAGATGGCACGTCTAAGAGGTTCTGAAGCTCTAGCCATTGAGAATTGTTGTGAGATAACCACACAAATTCCATTTCTGACAAGCATAGGAGTGAAAGTTCTCATGAAATTCTCTCCCTCTTCTGTGTCTGGTGCAAAGAGACCAATCAAAGTCCATCTGAAATGGAGGAGGAGTTGGACAATTACTGGATACTGGATCCCATTTTTTGGAAGCATCTTATGGAAAAAAGGCATTTGACTTTTATCACTCAGAGCCTCTGAAACAATTCCATTACTGATCTGAAGAAGCAATGAAGAATGGTGTATTATGGTTAGATCTGATCAAGTCCAAAATGTAAGCATTTAACACATCCAGTGTGGTTCTCACGAACATACTAGAATAGTCCAGCAGTCACCAACTGGCAGTCCACGAACCACTGGTGGTCTACGAGAAAATTTTGTTGGTGTGCAGAAAAATTAATTGCATTTTTATATTGCACTAAATACTATTTATCTTTTTTTAAAAAAATCATATTAGTGGTCCACAAGATTTAAAATTATGAATTTGGTAGTCCCTGAGTTCCGAAAGATTGGTGACCCCTGGAATAGTCTATTGTTCTTAACCCTTAAGCCATATCAACATAAAGAATTCAAAATGCAGAATATTAACAAGATTGAATATAATCATTTGTCTAATCTGAAGTCTAAGATACTGCTCTTTCTCTTTTCTAATAAAATTGACATTCAGATAAAGACGTCCTATGTCTTCTATCTCTAGAGCACTGCAAATGCAAATCAGTTCATTTTAGAGATTTACTTAAATGTTCCATATTTAACATTGTGTTCAGCTGCTCAAGTCTTGCTTGAGGAAATGTTTATGCCTTCTCCCCACTGTGGATCCCAATCCCTACCCATGACAATGGCCATTAGAAAAGCAGTTCATGATTTCCATAGAAATGATTGAATCTATTACCCACCCCCAACAACCTGCTCACTTTGCCAGATAGAGAAACAAAAAATCAAACCTGTGGGACTTTGTAGGTGCCTACTAATGTTGACATCTGAATGGAGATATCATCAACAGATCCATCAAGAACAGCCATCAGGTTGTTCTTCTTTCCACAGCTGTAGTTGGGAACATTGGCTTCTCCAGTTGAGAGCATGTCCAGCAAGGCATCTGAAGTCCCAAGGGTGCTCAAATAATTGTCATGGATGTTGTAGCCAAGTGTGAGATTGTACAAAAGCTGAGAATTCTTGTTGACTTGTTGAATGGCAAAAATGAAGCGTAGGATTCTTGCTGGCTCATTAAATGAACTACTATAAAAAATATTCATCATAGCATCACCTCTAACAACAACAACAAAATATATTTTCATTTCTTCCTCTTTCTCTCCACAAGCCAAAAGTCTTAAGCCAAAAGTGTCCAAAATAAGAATACAATTATAGTCACCCATCACCATTTAATTGTTATGGGTGTTGAGAAGGTGGGATGGAGATTTAATATTCAAAATATATCACTATTTGTAGTAGTGCTCATTTTTAATTTGTGAAACCACCAAGATACAAAATTATTCAATATTTAAAATAGAATCATCAGCACAGGGGACTTATAAATGATCCAGAAAAGCAATTCGAAAAACAAGCCATCCTCTATTTTCCTAAAAATAGAGAAATGGGTGGGGCAGAGGCAACTACAAACTTTGCAATAAGCTAGTTGTGATTAACTCAGAATCGTACGGGAGGGGGAAATAATTTGGACTTTGGGGGGTGGGGTTGTTCTATTTTTGGATTTGGGTCTCTTAAAATAAGACATAAGAGAGAAGCCATGGAAATCCAAATGATTCAAGAATTTAAACAGCTCCTGCAATATAGAAGTAACTGAAAGAAACGAAGAAGAGTGTTAGGACTGCAAATGGAAGGAATGCAACTCCATCACACTCAATGACTTACGAGGGAGCTTGAGTATAAGGAGCTGTGTTGAAAGAAAGCATTATATGGGATATTATTGTGGCAGTGGAGATTATACTAATGAGGTGGTCTCCTGGCCTGTAATAGCTCCGTAGTTTTCTTCCCTCATGTTCCTCCAAACTCAGCAGGCACTTCATTCTCAGTTTCCCAGAAACTGGCTGAGACATCAGCAGCAGCAGAAGCAGAAGGAGGAGGTCCATAATTCATGGGGCTGAATCAATCCCCTTCCTGTTTCTAAGGAAGAACAATTGCATTCGAAGAATTCAAAGCACCATTCAAAGATGGAAATGAGAGTGACTTTCTTGATTGAGAGAGAGATTAACAGAAATTCACCTGGAAAGGAGAGAAAGGAAAGGTACATTCAAGAAGCACAGTCCCTGAATGTCCCAAAATTTGTGCCACCCGAAGTGTGACCTGAGACATTTATCCTTTTCTAATGTAAGATCCCTTTCAAGTTGCTTCAGTCTGATGTTTACATCAAAGGCGATCACTGGAGAAATATCAGGAGAGATCTCACAAACCAGGATTTTAATAATTACTGTAAGAAGCAACATCTCCTCTGGGGATCCTGAACTACCTCTGGGCCTCCATGTGCGGAGGAGAAGCTGGAGAAAAGCATAGTGAAAAAATCATAGATATACCCCTAGAGGGCACTGGTCTGAAGTGGTTGTGGTCCTTCCTTTCTGGACATGGGTACAAAGTGATGCTGATGAAAGATAGTTCAACACCCAGGAAATTGGTTATTGTCCTTCAATCTACTATCTTGTCCCCAGAGACTCCTGGGGAACGTCACCCAGAACTATAGAGTTTGGTTCCACCTTAGTGTCAGACCTGGAAGCCATTTTTTACATTTGGGCCTTCAGGCCTGCCACATTTTCTACTGTGGGAAGATGGGAGGGGGGATTGCATAGAGCAATGGTCACCAACTGGTGGTCCGTGGTGCAGTGGTGTTCTTCAAGAAAATTTTGGTGGTCCGCAGTGCACATGCACCCAGGTGGAGGACCTGCTCCGGTATGAGCAATGGACAGTCCTGTGACTAGAGCTCTGGAATATGGAACTGGCCAGGCAGCTCATGGTGGGGCTGTAAATCTCAACTGTAGAGGGAGCACAGCCCTCGCTGGCCGGAATGAGATAATGGTGCAAGGGGGGGGGGGTAGCAGTGCAGGGCTGTTTCTTCCTCCTGTTGTAGCTTCCTGTCAGCTGAACCCACCAGTAGCTTTCCCCACCCCTCACCCTCCCTTCCCAGTCACTCCTCGCCTGGCGAGGGAAGGGCAGAGGATGGAGATTCATTCCATATTCCAGAATAAGAGTGAAGTTTTGTCTCTTGCTGGATCTTGCAGCCGTTTCTTCTGGCCCTTGTTGGTGCTCTGCGCATCTCAGGCTCTCAGGGAGATGCTTGACTTCCTCTCAGCCCCAAGACACTGGCTGGCCCATGAGATGAGAGAGAGAAAGAGAATCAGAGACAGAGAGAATCAGAGAGAGAATGAAAGAGAGAGAGAATGAGAAAGAGTGGGGGAGAGAGAGAGAGAAAGGGAGAGAGTGATAAGAGAGGGAAAGAGGGGGAAGAGAGATGACAGAGAGAAAGGGAGAGGGAGAGAGAGAAAGAGAGAGGGAGAAAGAGAGAGAGAAAGAGAGAGAGAGGCAGAATGAAAGAAAGAGAGAATGAGAGAGAGAGAGAAAAAAAGATACAGAGAGAAAATCAGAGAGAGAGAGAATGAAGGAGAGAATCAGAGAGAATTAAAATCAAAAAGACACACAGACAGACAGACAAACAGAGAATGAAAGAGACAGTGAGAGAATCAGAGAGAGAGAGAGAATGAAGGAGAGAAGCAGAGAGAAGCAGAATAAGACAGAGAGAGACAGACAGACAAACAGAGAATGAAAGAGAAAGAGACAGAGAAAAAGACAGAATGAGAGAGAGAATGAGAGTGAGAAAACAGAGACAGAGAATGAGAGAGAGAGAATGAGAGAGAAAGAGACAGAATGAAAGAAAGAGAGAATGAGAGAGAGAGAGAGAGAGAGAGAGACAGAGAAAATGAGAGCGAGAATAAAAGTGAAAGAGAATGAGAGAGAAAAAGAGACAGAATGAAAGAGAGAGAATGAGAGAGAGAGACAAAGACAGAGAAAGAGAATGAAAGAGAAAGAGACAGAGAATGAAAGATAGATAAAGAAAGAGACTGAATGAAAGAGAGAGAGAATGAGAGAGAGAGAGAAAGAAAGAGACAGAGAGGGATTCAGAGAGAGAATGAGAGAGAATGAGTGGGAGAGAGAGAAAGAGAGAGGAGAGAGGGAGAAAGGGAGAGGGAGAGGGAGAGAGAGAGAGAGGGAGAGTAGGGAGAGTGCCTGAAGGACACCAACCCGTCACTTGGAGTCTAGGCGCTTCAGCAAGTGGCGCACTGGATTCATATTAGTGGTCTGCGGGATTTAAAATTATGAACTTGGTGGTCCTTGAGGTCCAAAAGGTTGGGGACCCCTGGCATAGAGTTCATGTGATATGTAAACAAAATAACATTCTTTTCTCAGAGAGTCAAGGCCACCTTGCCCTGCAGCTGCAATGAGGTGACTGGGAGGCATCTCCAGTTTTGGATGGTGCCTGATTGGATCATGTGATGGACATGTGGGTGCTGGGCAGGCATTTGAACTTTCTTTTGTGTGGGGAAAACCTGGAAACTTTCGGATTTGGTTTTTCCCAGATGTGCCAATATGACATCTCCAATAAAATGGAACATTGAGGAAATTCAAGCTTTGGAGTTTTCTTTCCTTGGGGCTGTTAATTGGACACTTAGGTTGATGACACTTAATTCTAATACTGCCTGACTTCCAGTGGTGGGTTTCTCCCGGTTAGGCCCAGTTCTCCCGAGCTGGTAGCGGTGACGATATGATGTCACCGAACCAGTTCTGGCCCTCCCCCCATGCCCCCCAAGCCCCCCCACTCCCGCACGTTATTCTTGCCTTTTATTTGGCCCCACCCCCAATCTATTGCTGCCTCCTGAGTCCCAGCTGATGGCTAGAGTGAAAAAAGCTGTTTAAACTCTTGCTGCGGGGCTTCAAAGGGCCGCCCTACAGATGATCAGTGTTAAAATAAAACAAATGAGTAGACCAGTGCCAGCAAAAAAACATGAGTAGATCAGTGCATGCAAAAATGGAAACTACAATCAAAATAGAATTATAGTTAAAAAATAGGGAGGGAAGGAGCGAGATATGTGGGAGGCAGGATTGCCTCTTCATCAACCATCTCCATTGTGATGCTCCATCATTGGGATCTGAAGCTATCTAAAGAATCAGGACTTAAAGCTTAAGGAACAAAAGATGGTATTTTATTTGATGCCCATAATATCCAAAATTTTAGGTAAAGTTCTGTCCCCAGTGAAATGGAAGTTCTACCCCTTGTAATGAAGGCCTGTCTACTCACCCTTTATTTTGTTTTCTTTTCTTCAATTTCACCATCATTTGAGACTACAGTTGAAGTGCAGTTTTCTAGTATGGTGATGTCCCAAAGATGCATTTTCAAGAGGTATCTGCACTGTTTTGTTTTTCTTTGAAGACATTTCACTTTTCATCCAAGAAGCTTCTTCAGCTTCTTCAGCTTCTTCAGAGGGTGGGGAATGGAAGGATTTATACTCCTTGCAGACATCTGGTCATTTGCATTCTCTTAGAGCAGGAGTGTCAAACTCGTGTCATAACAGTGGCAACTCATGACGTATCCAGACTTTTTTCCTCTTCACTAAACCAGGTGGGAGCAGGGCCAGCACTTGACGCATCTGGCCTGCAGGCCACGAGTTTGACACCCCTGTTTAAAGAGTCATTGAGGCCACTTGGAGGTTGATCTGTGTCCTTGGGGTCACCTAAGTAGGGCAAGTAGGTGTGGAGCCTTCTTGGAACTGCTGAGAGGACTGTGTTGAGGACTGGAGATAGATGATGTCGTATCCCTCCCCCTCACCCCAATCTGGGAAGTCTTGTCTCCTCTGCAGATGCATTATATTAACATAACTAACTCATTTGTTATCTTGTCCTTCCCTAGTTTCATTACAATTTAAATCATTAAATAATTTATTTATACTTTGATGATTATCTTAAGTTAGTCTTACATTCTTTGTATGTTTATTTCTTTTGATTTTAAATAACCATAATTGTCAAAAGAAGCATACAAACGCAATAATAACTGCAATAAATAATTAAGTGTTATGAGCCTAAGAAACTACTTCATGATCAGATACTGACTTTTATCATTAAATGTTCCTTAGTATTTAGGTCTGGTCTCAGGATGATAATGTAGCACTTGGGGAAGAAGATGCAGCCCAGCAGGCCAGCCCCAGAAGCCAAGATGGAGAAAACCTGCACGGCCACCATGTATTTCCCTTTGGTGCTCAAGTAGGTGGGCAGGAAGGAGATCCAGACGCTGCAGAAGACCAGCATGCTGAAGGTGATCAGTTTGGCTTCGTTGAAGGCCCCAGGCAGGTTCCTGGCCAGGAAAGCCACTGTGAAGCAAATGGCAGCAAGGAAACCCATGTAGCAGAGAACCACATAAAACATGGTCACAGAGCCTTCATTGCACTGAAGGATGATCACTCCTGATTGGGAGTGCAGGTCAAAATCAGGAAATGGAGGAGAAACTCCCAGCCAGATTGCACAAATGACAATTTTTCCAGCAGAACCAGAAAGGATGATGGAGTTGGCCAAGCTCTTCCCCAACCATCTCCTCACCCTGTTCCCTGGTTTCGTGGCCAGGAAGGCCAGCACTACCATGATTGTTTTGGCTAACACACAAGACACAGCTACTGAGAAGATGATGCTGAACATTGTTTGTCGGAGAAGGCAGGTGACTTTCCTTGGTCGGCCAATGAAGAAAAAGGAGGACAAGAAGCAAAGCAAGAGGGAAACCAGGAGGATGTAGGACAGGTCACGGTTGTTAGCTTTGACAATGGGAGTTTCTAGGTATTTAAGGAATATGACTAAAACAAGGCCTGTTGTTAGAAACAAGAGTACAGCAAAGGAGACTAGGATGATGCCCAGATGTTCTTCATAGGACAGGAAGGTTATTCTTTTGGGGATACATTGGATTCTGTCATCAGTGGGATATTTATCATCTGGGCACTTGGTGCATTTTTCAGTATCTGAGAAAACAGTAAGTAATATTATTTTTATAGTCCCTCCATTCACATTCCAAGAAAGACCTTCTTTCAATGGCAGCTGATACTGAGAGACAGGAAAGCCAGAGTTCCTCTGGTGTCACTCACCTTCCTCTGTGGAGATGGTCCCCTCCGGACAAGGAATACAATCAGAGCAGCAAATTGGTTCTTCTTTCCGAGCCCGTTTTAGAAATCCAGGTTGACAATTATCTACACATTTGGACTGAGGCAGAGACTAAGCATAAAAACAAAATTCATTCCAAAATATCTGCCAAATTTTTATTTATTATAATGATTGATTAAAATAAAATGAAACTGTGCTTAAGAAAAAAACTTCTGAGCAATAGATCAGGAAAAGGTTTCTTTTGAACTACGTAAAATATTGCAAAGCCTCTCCCCTTTCAAAATAATCAAAATCTTTGTTCCAGTTAAGATATAAAGAAAAAATTCCTCACCAACTAGGACTGTCAACCTCAAATGAGGTATTATTGAGTTATATCTGTACATTTATATTTTTAATTCATACAGCTGCCATGCTGGTGAAATAAGACTAAACATTACTGCGTAGTTTCTCCACCCCTGACCACTCTAGGGATGCCCTTTCCGTGATGTCCCACTGCCTGGAAGCGGTGCGGGTTTGGATGGGGAGGAACAGACTTAGACTCAACCCTTCCAAGACTGAGTGGCTGTGGATGCCGGCATCCCGGGATCTGGAGGTTCCATCTTTAATGATTGGGGGAGAATTTCTTGCTCCCTCTGATAGGGTCAGCAACTTGGGTGTCCTTCTGGATTCGCGGCTGTCCTTAGAGGACTATCTGACGGCCGTAACCAGGGGGGCCTTCGCACAGGTGCATGTTGTGCACCAGTTGCGCCCTTTTCTAGACCGGGATGCCCTCGCCACGGTCACTCATGTACTCATTACCACTAAGTTGGACTACTGTAACACCCTCTACATGGGGTTGTCCTTGGGATGCGTCCGGAGGCTCCAGCTAGTCCAGAATGCAGCCGCGTGGGTAGTTACGGGGGCGTCTAGATGCTCCCGTGTAACATCTCTCCTGCGTGAGCTGCACAGGCTGCCGGTGGCGCTCCGGATACATTTCAAGGTGCTGGTGCTCACCTATAAAGCCCTTCATGGCTTAGGCCCGGGGTACTTCCAGGACCATCTCCAGCCGCTCTCCCACCATCCTGTGCGCTCTCACAGAGTCGGCCTCCTCAAGGTGCTGTCAGCCAAACAATGTTGGCTGACGGCCCCCAGGAGGAGAGCGTTCTCTGTGGGAGCCCCGACGCCCTGGAATGGATTGCCCACTGAGCTCAGGACAGTCCCCGACCTTCTTTCCTTCCATCACAAGCTGAAGACGTGGCTCTTCCATCAACTCAACTGATCCGTTTGGGGGTACACTGTCATAATTTTAAACTGTTTTAATAGGGTCGCTGATTTTAATTTTATTTCATTGTGATTTGTATTAGAATTTGTCATTTTGTAAGCCACCTTGAGTCCCCAGGGAGAAAGGCGGCATATGAATCGCAATAATAAATAAATAAATGAATAAATAAATAAATAATAGAATTATAATGAGAATGAGTGGAGATTAAATCATGAGAAAATGTCAGTTAAAAAGGGTAAGTGAGGCATGTTTTCCTGCAGCCCATGGGACATGAATATGAACCCTGTGTGGGAAAGAGATATTTCTAAGGTCAAGTGAGGGATTTAAGACAAGGTCCTTTCCATTGAAGAATTACAGTTTTGTTGTTAGTCGCTACTTGTTTCCAACTTTTTCAGCCCCCAAGAACCAAAGCACTCCAGGACCCACTGTCCTATATTGCCTCTCAAAATTAGAACTACAATTAGATGACATGGAAAGACAGACCCACGTTTATTTATTCCTTAAATTTGGAGAAATCTTTGTTTCAGTGGAAGACTTAAGGAAGCTGGCAATCAAGATAAACAATTGCATTCAAGGGGTTTTTAGATGGATTACAAGCCAAAGATCAAATCTAGGTAGGATTTCATTACAAATGGATCCTCATTGTCTCATGATTTCAAGAGTCAAGAAAGTTTTTTGGGAGGGTCAAAGTCATTTTCCATCCTTCATTTTTCTGGTTTAAGTCATTATCACATATTGGACAAGTCCTTGTAGTTCCATATTGATTGAACACCTTGGATGACCTTCCTAGCAGCAGGAGGCCTATCCCAGTGGGGTGAAACAAAGGCATGAATAATTGTGGTCAGATAAGGGCTGTTAAAAATATCAGAGCCTGCTCTTTCAGGGAACCCTAACACCAACCATACAGACAGAGAAAAGTTGCCAATATTTTCAACCACCTTGTTGAGCCACTTTAGCCGTGAAAGAGCATCTTGGTTGATAATAAGCCTCTGTCTTTCAAAACTCCCCAGTTGCTCTTTGATGGAATCCTCCTTGGAGAGAAATAACCAACTTATGATATTCAGATCTGCAGCTACATTTCCACTTTGGTCCAAGTACAGTTTCTCCCAGGAAAAATTGCAAAACTCATTCTTCTCCAGAAAGGGATGGAACTAGAATTGAAACATCCAGGAATTTTGAAAGCAACTTGAAACACCCTAAAAGGAGGAGCCATTTTAAAGCTGAGCTAGTGAATAAGAGATATTCAGTCCCCTCTACAGTATTTGCCTGAATAGCAATAGCACAAAGACTTATATACCACTTCACAGTGCATTTACAGCCCTCTCTAAGTGATTTATAGAATCAGCAACAATCTGGGCACCCATTTTACCAACCTGGAAAGGATGGAAGGCTGAGTCAACCTTGAGCTGGACAGGATCGAAGTCTTGGCAGTGAGCAGTGAGTTAGGTTTAGTGTTAGGGGTAGGGGTAGGGGTAGCATAAGCATTAGCATTAGCATTAGCATTAGCATTAGCATTAGCATTAACATTAGCATTAGCATTAGCATTAGCATTAGCATTAGCATTAGCATTAGCATTAGCATTAGCATAAATGGCATGGTTAAATGCAAAGACTGAGTAGCCATCAGTCTGAAATGCTTTAACTGGATTCTTGCAGTGAGCAGGGATTAGGCGAAATGCTCCCAGGTTTAGCTGAAATTTATGAATATAAAATTCTATCATGCTAATTGCAAACCCATAAATACAGGAATTTATTTACAATGTATACATTTTAAATAATTTTATAAAAGCAGTTTTTAATATCAAAATATAATTGCCACAGTGCCTGCTCTTTGGAACATTATTTATTTATTTATTTATTATTTAAAATTTTATACCGCCCTTCTCCCGAAGGACTCAGGGCGGTCCACAGCCAACAATAAAACACACATATACATAAAATTAAAAAACAGTTTAAAATATATTAAATAGTTTGGCCCGGATATTATTAAAAAACTGAAAACAACCCTTAAAAATCATTAAAAATCGTGTTTAGGCCAGCCCAGCTTGTTGGAACAATACCATGTTGAGGGCACGGCAAAAGGTGCGTAGGTCAGGGATCACCCGTATCTCCGGGGGCAATTCATTCAAGAGGGCAGCTGCCCCCACAGAGAAGGCTCTCCCCCTGGGGGTCGACAGTTGACATTGTTGGACCGACGGACACACTGAGGAGTCCCTCTCTGTGGAAGTGTATTGGTCGGTGGGAGGCTATCGGTAGCAGAAGGTGATAATCCTGTGAACTAAATCTGGCCTCCGCTTGGCCAAACCTGTTGGTTTTTTGGAGAAGAATGGTTCCCCTACATCAGCATTGGATTTTTTTCTAAATAGGAACTAGGTATGATGAATCCTTGTCAGGACCCCATACCTGCCATGGCTTTAGCCTTGCAGCCCCCAATCTCTCTTTCTTCTCTGTTTTTCTACTCGTAGATATTGAGGAATATGCAACATTCAAAACATGGGCCAGAGTCTTAGCAACAGTATAAAAACGGTGCTCATTTTTTATCTGAATTCTATTCTTTTTCTCTTGCATGTCCAGTGGTGCTATCTGGGTGCATCGTCTCCGGCCCTTGACAGAAAGGACATGCTTTGAAAAAGAACAGCGAAAAGACTGGTCTTCAAATTTGGAATCCTTAAAAAGACTGGGTTGAAAGGCTTCATCATTTGGCCATTTTTTTTCCTGAAAAGCTAAGTTCCAAATGCTATGTATATGTTTGAAAAGTCTATGCCTTGTAATTGTCAATTTCTCCACAATTGTGGTGATCCAGACTTTCCCTTCAATGGGTCCTGGCAAACTTTCAATTGTTAAATGGATGTGGCGAACTCTATCCACAATGGAAGCAAATTCTATGAAATGAACAAAGACATTGACTTTTCTCCACTTAGAGATGGCATTTCTGAGAGGTTCTGTAGGTCGAGTCATTGAGAATTGTTGTGAGATAACTACACAAATTCCATTTCTGACAAGCGTAGGAGTGAAAGTTCTCATGAAATTCTCTCCCTCCTCTGTGTCTGTTGAAAAGAGACCAATCAAAGTCCATCTGAAATGGAGGAGGAGTTGAACAATTCCTGGATACTGGATCCCATTTTTTGGAAGCATCTGATGGAAAAAAGGAATGTGTCTTTTATCACTCAGAGCCTCTGAAACAATTCCATAACTGATCTGAAGAAAAAACGAAAAATGGTGTATTATGGTTAGATCAGATCAAGTCCAAAATGTAAGCTTTTAACACATCCAGTGTGTTTCTCAAGAATATATTAGGATAGTCGATTGTTCTTAACCCTTAAGCCATATCAAGATAAAGAATACAAAGTGCAGAATATTAACAAGATTGAATATAATCATTTCTCTAACCTGGGGTCTAAGTTACTGCTCTTTCTCTTTTCTAATAAAATTGACATTCAGATAAGAGATGTGCTATGTCTTCTATCTGTAGAGCACTGCAAGTGCAAATCAGTTCATTTTAGAGATTTACTTAAAGGTTCCATATTTAACATTGTGTTCAGCTGCTGAAGTCTTGCTCGAGTAAATGTTTATGCCTCCTCCCCACTCTGGATCCCAATCCCTACCCATGACAATGGCCATGAGAAAAGCAGTTCATGATTTCCATAGAAAAGATATGATTGAATCTATTACCCAACCACCAACAACCTGCTCACTTTGCCAGATAGAGAAACAAAAAAAACAAACCTGTGGGACTTTGTAGGTGCCTACTAATGTTGACATCTGAATGGAGATGTCATCAAAAGATCCATCAAGAACAGCCATCAGGTTGTCCTTTTTTCCACAGCTGTAGTTGGGAACATTGGCTTCTCCAGTCGAGAGCATGTCCAGCAAGGCATCTGAAGTGCCAAGGGTGTTGAAATAATTGTCATGGATGTTGTAGCCAAGTGTGAGATTGTACAAAAGCTGAGAATTCTTGTTGACTTGTTGAATGGCAAAAATGAAGCTTAGGAGTCTTTCTGAATCAGTATGTGAACTACTGTAAAAAATGTTCATGATAACATCATCTCTAACAACAACAACAAAATATATTTTTTATTTGTTCCTCTTTCTCTCCACAACCCAATCAGACTTAAGCCAAAAGTGTGGAAAATAAGAATAAAATTATAATCACCCATCACCATTTAATTGTTATGAGTGTTGAGAAGGTGGGATGGAGATTTAATATTTCAAATATATCAGTATTAATACATATTCTAACGGCAGCTCGAATAACATACGCAAAGAATTGGAAACAAGAAAAAATCCTAATGGAAGAAGAGTTAACAGATAAAATCGCACAGTGTGCTGAAATGGATAGATTAACAAAAGAGATCAAGGAAAAAGAAGAGACAGAGTACTATAGAATATGGGACAAATGGTATAACGTCGCTAATAAAGAAATATAGGTGCAAGAAAAATAGAATAAAGATGTAAACAGATATATTAATAATTTCCTATGGACAAGTAAACATGAACAGGGGTTTCAAAACAAAAGTATAATTCAAATATAAAGACTGTTAAGAAATCCCAACGGGAGGGGAAAAAAGAGAAGTGGGGGGAGAAAATAGAATGGGAAAAACTACTAGGCGAAACATAAGGGGAAAATCACAACTGTATTAATTGAAGAACCACTACGAAATATTGCTTTAAGAAGAAAATTTACTTATACGTTGTATGTTTTGTAAATGTTTTTTATATGTATTTTATATGTGTTTTAATAAAGTTTATAAATTTATATTATATATATATATATATATATATATATATATATATATATATATATATAATCAGTATTTGTAATAGTGCTCATTTTTAATTTGTGCAATGATCAAGATGCAAAGTCATTCAATCATTAAAATAGAATCATCAGCAAAGAAGACTAATAAATGATCCAGAAAAGCAATTCTAAAAACAAGCCATCCTCTATTCCATACTAGGGTCAGGCACTGAATATCAATGAATGGTTATAAAAATAGAGAAATGAGTGGGGCAGAGGAAACTACAAACTTTTCAATAAGCTAGTTGTGATTAACTCAGGATTGTACAAGAGGAGAAAATAATTTGGACTTTGGGGGCTGGGGTTGTCCATCTTTGGATATGGGTCTCTTAAAATAAGACGTAAGAGAGAAGCCATGGAAATCCAAATGATTCAAGAAATTAAACAGTTCCTGCAATATAAGAGTAACTGAAAGAAACGAAGAAGAGTGTTAGGACTGCAAATGGAAGGAAAGCAACTCCATCACACTGAATGACTTACGAGGGAGCTTGAGTATAAGGAGCTGTGTTGAAAGAAAGCATTATATGGGATATTACTGTGGCAATGGTGACTATACCAATGAGGTGGTCTCCTGGCCTATAATAGCTCCGTAGGTTTTTTCCCTCATGTTCCTCCAACCTCAGCAGGCACTTCATTCTCAGCTTCCCAGAGACTGGCTGGGACATCAGCAGCAGCAGAAGCAGAAGGAGGAGGTCCATAATTCATGGGGCTGAATCAATCTCCTTCCTCTTTCTAAGGAAGAACAAGAGCATTCGAAAAATTCAAAGCACCATTCAAAAATGGAAATGAGAGTGACTTTCTTGACTGAGAGAGAGATTAACAGAACTTCACTGGGAAAGGAAAGAAAGGAAAAGTACATTCAAGAAGTCCCTGAATGACCCCAAATTTGTGCCACACAGAGTGTGACCTGAGTCATTTATGCTTTTCTGATGCAAGATCCCTTTCAAGTTGCTTCAGTCTGATGTTTACGTCAAAGGCGATTACTGGAGAAATATCAGGAGAGATCTCACAGACCAGGATTTTAATAATTACTGTAAGAAGCAACATTTCCTTTGGGAGTCCTGAACTACTTCTGGGCCTCCACATGCGGAGGAGAAGCTGGAGAAAAGCATAGTGAAAAATCATAAATATACCCTTAGAGGGCACTGGTCTGAACTGGTTGTGGTCCTTCCTTTCTGGACATGTCTAGAAAGTGATGGTAAAGAAAGATAGTTCAACACCCAGGAAATTGGGTGTTTTCCTTCAATGTACTCTCTTGTCTCCAGAGACTCCTGGAGAAGATCACCCAGAACTATAGAGTTTGGTTCCACTTTAGTGTCAGACCTGGAAGCCATCTTTTACATTTGGGCTTCAGCCTGCCACATTTTCTATGTGGCAGGCTGAAGGGGAAATGTAAAGACGATTGCATAGAGTAGGGGTAATAGGTAGTCAAAAAAACATTCTTTTCTCATAGAGTCAAGGCCACCTTGCCAGTGGTCACCAACCGGTGGCCCGTGGCGTAGTGGTGTTCTACAATAAAATTTTGGTGGTCCACAGTGCACCCTGGTGGAGGAGCTGCTCCGGTATGACAATGGACAGTCCTGTGACTAGAGCTCTGGGATATGGAACTGGCCAGACAGCTCATAGTGGGGCTGTAAATCTCCGCTGTCGAGGGAGGTTCATGCAACTTGTAACTTTGTAGCACAGCCCCCACTGGCCAGAAGGAGATAATGGTGCAAGGGGTGGTGGTGGCCATGCAGGTGGGCCGAAGCAATGGGTGGCAGGAACCCCGGGCTGTTTCTTCCCCCTGCTTTAGCTTCCTGTCAGCTGAACCCACCAGTAGCTGTCCCCACCCCTCGTCCTCCCTTCCCAGTCACTCCTCGCCTGGGTAGGGAAGGGCAGAGGATGGAGATTCACTCCATATTCCAGAGTAAGAGTGAAGTTTTGTCTCTTGCTGGATCTCGCAGCCGTTTCTTCCAGCCCTTGTTGGTGCTCTGCGCACCTCGGTCTCTCAGGGAGATGCTTGACTTCCTATCAGCCCCAAGACACTGGCTGGCCCATGAGATGAGAGAGAGAAAGAGAATCAGAGAGAGAAGGAAAGAGAAAGAATGAGAGAGAAAGAGAGAAAGAAAGAGACAGAGAGAATCAGAGAGAGAATGAAAGAGAGAGAGAATGAGAAAGAGTGGGAGAGAGAGGGAGAAAGAAAGGGGGAGAGAGATAAGAGAGGGGAACTGGGGGAAGAGAGATGAGACAGAGAGAAAGAGAGAAGGGGAGAGAGAAAGAGAGAGAGAGAATGATAGAGAGACAAAGAGAGAGAGAGGCAGAATGAAAGAAAGAGAGAATGAGAGAGAGAGACATATAAATAATGAGAGAGAATGAGAGAGAGAATGAGAGCAAAAGAGAATGAGAGAAAGAGACAGAATGAAGAGAGAAAGAGAAAGACAGAGAGAGACAGATAATGAAAGAGAAAGAGACAGAGAATGAAAGAAAGAGAAAGAAAGAGACTGAATGAAAGAGAGAGAGAATGAGTGGGAGAGAGAGAAAGAGAGGGGGAGAGAGAAAGAGAATGAGAGAATGAGAGAGAAAGAGTGGGAGAGAGAGAAAGAGAAAGAGGGAGGGAGAGGGAGAGAGATAGAGATAGAGAGATAGAGAGAGACAGAGAGAGAGAGAGAGAGAATGAGAGAGAGAGAGAGAGAGAGAGAGAGTAGGGAGAGTGCCTGAAGGACACCAACCCATCACTGGGAGTCCAGGCGCTTCAGAAAGTGGCAGACTGGATTCATATTAGTGGTCTGCGGGATTTAAAATTATGAAATTGGTTGTCCTTGAGGTCCAAAAGGTTGGGGACTCCTGGCATAGAGTACATGTGATATGTAATCAAAATAACTCAGAGAGTCACGGCCACCTTGCCCTGCAGCTACAATGAGGTGACTGAGAGGCATCTCCAGTTTTGGATGGTGCCTGATTGGATCATGTGATGATACATGTGGGTGCTGAGCAGGGACTTGAACTTCCTTTTGGGTGGGGAAAACCTGGAAACTTTCAGATTTCGGTTTTCCCAGATGTGCCCATATGACATCTCCAATAAAATGGAACATTGAGGAAATTCAAGCTTCGGAGTCTTCTTTCTTTGGGGCTGTTACTTGGAACCTTGACACTTAGGTTGATGACGCTTAATTCTAATACTGCCTGTCTTCCAGTGGTGGGTTCCTCCCGGTTCGGTCCAGTTCTCCCGAGCCGGTAGCAGTGACTATATGACGTCACCGAACCAGTTTGCCCCCCGTGCCCCCCCACGCCCCTGCGTCATTCTTTCCTTTTATTTGGCCCCACCCCCAATCAATTGCTGCCTCCTGAGTCCCAGCTGATGGCTAGCGGGAAAAAAACTGTTTAAACTCTTGCCGCGGGGCTTCAAAGGGCCGCCCTACAGCTGATCAGTGTTAAAAGAAAACTTTACTTTACTTTACTTTACTTTGGATTTATATACCGCCCTACTCCCAAAAACAAATGAGTAGGCCAGTGCCAGCAAAAATACATGAGTGGATCGGTGCCTGCAAAAATAAATCGGTAGACCAGTGCCCGCAAAAAATAAATGGGTAGATCAGTACAGCTCTGCAAGCAGTTAAAAGCCTGGTAGACCAGTACCTTTGCTAAATCCTAAATAATTGTCACATAACCATCAAGCCATGCCCACAAAATAAGCCACTCCCACAGAACTGATAGTAAAAAAATTTAGAACCCACCCCTGCTGTCTTCTAATTTTAAGGAAGAAATCTGGATCTCCATGTATTAATCACAAATTGGAACTGATTTTAAAATTGCTCATGCGATAGTGAAATTTCATTTTCCCTAGAAATATCAACTTTGGGGTGATATTTGAGACAAAGGTTATGGAAATAGGCAATTGGCCAAATGTATCATTGGATAAATATGGAATATGTTAGGGGGATAGACATTTTTTTCTTTCTACTTGCCCTTCAGTATTCATGTAAGACACCGAGAACCTTTATACTTTGAAGGGTCTTTGTTTACTAAATAAACAGCAGGCAGTATGATGTCCCCCTTGGACAACTCGCCAGATTCCTCCTCAGAAATCAGCTCAAGGGAGGATGAGTTCTTTCCTGGCACGTCAGGAACTGGGTTCATTAATGGCTCTGAACACCTGGCCAAAAAAGTTTTAGACCTTCCCTAGTCTCAGCTAGGGAAAGTTTTCCAAAAACAACTCTAAAATAACCTCTTACAAAAGGCTGCAAAAAATAAAGATTTTACAAAGTTAAAAACATGCAATGTTCTTTCTTTTTGCCGTATTTTTCAGAGTATAAGACGCATCTTAGGTTTTGGGGAGGAAAATAAGAAAAAAGCTGATTGGCAGGTGGATCGGCCTCCCGGAATACTCCCAATCAGCTGTTCCCAGAGGTGAATTTTAGCAACAGGTTCCTTGGTTGTGAGTTCTGTGCCTTGCTTTTTTTTCTGCTCTGAAAGCCTCTGAAACAGCTTCAGAATAAAAGCCTGAGAGAAGAAGAATTATTCCTGTAAAGAATAATAAAGAATACAGCCTAAGTGACTCCATATTTACCCTTTACATAACCTGAGCTAACCTTCAGCTATTAATCTGAGTAAGATATATAGAAATGCCTGTTTTGAGGAAACAGATGTTTTGGTACATTCTAAGTTGGGTCAGGCTGACCCAAGCTCCATTGAAAAAGGAGGAAGAGACTAAGTGTCCAATTAATAAGAACAATAACAAACAATTATGAATACATATTTAGAGGGTATTTTTAGAGGGTAATTTTGGAGGGGAACTCCAGGATGGAACATGTGAAGAAAGCCAAAACATTATATAAAAACTGAAAACAATATATGGTGGAGGGGTTCTAATTGTTTTGTTGATAGCCAATACTTGACAGAAACTGTATTTAAACCATGTAACCAGAGTGATAAGACGTTCTCTCTCTTTCATGGGAGAATCCTTTTGCAAAAGTTAATGGGATACATATATCCTTACAATAAATCTGCTTTTTACCTGTTCATGGTCTCTGTTTCACTTTTTATGAGGTTTGCTGTTTTTTTAAATCTCACAAAGCCTCTGAAGCTGTTTGGGGGCTTTTTTTTCTGAAACTTCTTTTCTGATTCTTTTTTCAGCCTCTGAAACCTCCATTTGAGAAGCTGGGCAGGGCTACATTCGGAGAATAAGACGCACCCAGATTTTCACCCTCTTTTTTTGGGGGGGGGAGAAAGGTGAGTCTTATATTCCAAAAAATGTGGTAAATGGACTGAAGAGGATTCCACCCACTGACTGGTAAACTTTTTTCAGACATTTTTTTGTTTGTTTGTTTGTTCATTCAGTTTATTTGCCACCTATCCTGTTTTGAAACAACTCTGGGAAACCTATAGCATTAAAATCATAAATGAGAAATATTTCTAAAATAATTAAAATGGAAACTACAATCAAAATAGAATTATAGTTAAACAATAGGGAGGGAAGGAGCTGGATATATGGGGGCCGGGATGGCCTCTTAGTTCATCAACCATCTCCATTGTGATGCTCCATCATTGGGATCTGAAGCTATCTACAGAATCAGGTCTTAAAGCTTAAGGAACAAAAGATGGTATTTTATTTGATGCCCATAATATCCAAAATTTGAGGTAAAGTTCTGTCCCCAGTGAAATGGAAGTTCCACCCCTTGCAACGAAGGCCTCTCTACTCACCCTTTATTTTGTTTTGTTTTGTTCAATTTCACCATCATTTGGGACTACAGTTGAAGTGCAGTTTTCTAGTATGGTGATGTCCCAAATGTGCTTTTTTCAAGAGGTAACTGGACTGTTTTGTTTTTCTTTGAAGACATTTCACTTCTCATCCAAGAAGCTTCTTCAGCTCTGACTGGAGGGTGGGGAATGGAAGGATTTATACTCCTTGCAGACATCTGGTCATTTGCATCCTTTTAGAGCAGGAGTGTCAAACTCATGTCGTCACAGTGGCAACATGTGACGTATCGAGACTTTTTTCCCCTTCACTAAACCAGGTGGGAGCAGGGACAGCACTTGACGCATCCGGCCCGCAGGCCACGAGTTTGACACCCCTGTTTTAGAGAGTCATGGAGGCCACTTGGAAGTTGATCTGTGTCATCGGGGTCACCTAAGTAGTGCAAATGGATGTGGAGCCTTTTTGGAACTGTTGAGAGGACTGTGTTGAGGACTGGAGAAAGATGATGTCGTATCCCTCCCCCTTACCCCAATCTGGGAAGTCTTGTCTCCTCTGCAAATGCATTATATTAACATAACTAACTCATTTCTTATTTTGTCCTTCCCTAGTTTCATCACAATTTAATTATTAAATAATTTATTTTACAGTTTAATGATTATCTTAAGTTTTTTTTTTTTAATTTGATTTATATGCCGCCCTTCTCCGGAGACTCAGGGCGGCTTACAATGTGCTAATATATTATATTATATTATATTATCATTTACCCTAGAAATATTAACTTTGGGGTGATATTTGAGACAAAGGGTCTGGAAATAGATAATTGGCCAACTGTATCATTGGATAAATATGGAATACATTATGGGGATAGACTTTTTTTCTTTCTACTTGTACTTCAGTATTCATGTAAGACACCGAGAACCTTTATACTTTGAAGGGTCTTTGTTTACTAAACAACCAGCAGGCAATATGATGTCCCCCTTGGACAACTCCCCAGATTCCTCCTCAGAAGTCAGCTCAAGGGAGGATGAGCTCATTCCTGGCACATCAGGAACTGGGTTCATTAATGGCTCTGAACATCTGGCCAAAAGAGTTTTAGACTTTCCCTAGTATCAGCTGGGGAAAGTTTTCCAAAAACGACTTTAAAATCACCTCTTTGCTCTATATTCCAAAAAATTACAAAAAATAAAGATTTTATGAAGTGGAAAAGATGTTATGTTCTTTCTTTTTAAATGCACTGAAGAGGATCCCACCCACTGACTGGTAAACTTGTTTCAAACATATGTCTGTTTATTTATTCAGTCAGTCAGTCCTATACGATAATAAAATCTCATTTCTTCTCTTGTCCTTCCCTAGTTTCATGACCATTTAAATTATTAATTAATTTATTTTACACTTTGATGATTATCTTAAGTTAGCCTTACATTCTTTGTATGTTTATTTCTTTTGATTTTAAATAACCTTAATTGAAAAAAAACAAGCATACAAACTCAATAATAAGTATAATAAATAATTAAGTGTTATAAGCCTAAGAAACTACTTCATGATCAGATACCGACTTTTATCATTAAATGTTCCTTAGTATTTAGATCTGGTCTCAGGATGATAATGTAGCACTTGGGGAAGAAGATGCAGCCCAGCAGGCCAGCCCCAGAAGCCAAGATGGAGAAAACCTGCACGGCCACCATGTATTTCCCTTTGGTGCTCAAGTAGGTGGGCAGGAAGGAGATCCAGATGCTGCAGAAGACCAGCATGCTGAAGGTGATCAGTTTGGCTTCGTTGAAGGCCCCAGGCAGGTTCCTGGCCAGGAAAGCCACTATGAAGCAAATGGCAGCAAGGAAACCCATGTAGCAGAGAACCACATAAAACATGGTCACAGAGCCTTCATTGCACTGAAGGATGATCACTCCTGATTGGAAGTGCAGGTCAAAATCAGGAAACGGAGGAGAAACTCCCAGCCAGATTGTACAAATGACAATTTTTCCAGCAGAACCCGAAAGGATGATGGAGTTGGCCAAGCTCTTCCCCAACCATCTCCTCACCCTGTTCCCTGGTTTCGTGGCCAGGAAGGCCAGCACTACCATGATTGTTTTGGCTAACACACAAGACACAGCTACTGAGAAGATGATGCTGAACATTGTTTGTCGGAGAAGGCAGGTGGCTTTCCTTGGTCGGCCAATGAAGAGAAAGGAGGACAAGAAGCAAAGCAAGAGGGAAACCAGGAGGATGTAGGACAGGTCACGATTGTTAGCTTTGACAATGGGAGTTTCTAGGTATTTAAGGAATATGACTAAAACAAAGCCGGTTGTTAGAAACAAGAGTACAGCAAAGGAGACCAGGATGATGCCCAGAAGTTCTTCATAGGACAGGAAGGTTATTCTTTTGGAGATACATTTGATTCTGTCATCAGTGGGATATTTGTCATCTGGACACTTTGTGCATTTTTCAGTATCTGAGAAAACAGTAAGTAATATTATTTCTATAGTCCCTCCTTTCACATTCCAAGAAAAACCTTCTTTCAATGGCAGCTGATACCGAGAGACAGGAAAGTCAGAGTTCCTCTTGTGTTACTCACCTTCCTGTGTGGAGATGGTCCCCTCCGGACAAGGAATACAATCGTAGCAGCAAATTGGTTCTTCTTTCCGAGCCCGTTTTACAAATCCAGAGTGACAATTGTCCACACATTTGGACTGAGGCAGAGACTAAGCAGAAAAATAAAATTCATTCTAAAATATCTGCCAAATTTTTATTTATTAGATTGATTAATAATTAAAATGAAACAGTGCTTAAGAAAGACACTTCTGATCAATAGATCAGGAAAACATAAAACATTGTAAAGCCACTCCCCTTTGAAAATAATCCAAATCCTTATTCCAGTAAAGATATGAAGAAAAATAAATAAGCAGAAGACGAAAGTATTGATGAAAAATATGACCCAAACACAACAGTTGAAATTAGAACAAGAATTAGGACTTCAAATAGTAAAGAAAATAAAATACCTAGGTATTTGGTTGACAGCAAAAGCAACTACAATCAAAGAAGATAATTATACCAAATTGTTAAAACAAATCAAAAAAGACTTGGAAATTTGGAGTAGATTACAACTCTCATTGATGGGCAGAATTGCCTCAATAAAAATGAATATATTACCAAGAGTACTATATTTATATCAAGTGATACCAATACACCCCGGAAGAGATTTCTTTAAGAACCTCAACAAAACAACAATGAATTACATATGGCAGGGAAAGAAGGCCAGAATTAAAATCAAAGCCCTACAGGATTCACGGGACAAAGGAGGTCTAGCAACACCAGATTGGGAATTCTACTATAAGGCATCAGGATTGACCTGGATTAAAGAATGGATGGAACTGGACAACAAAAGAATTTTATATTTAGAAGGCTTTGACTTAATAAGAGGATGGCACGCTTTCCTATGGGACGGATCGGATAAACGACACATGTACTTCCAATGTCATATAATTCGAGCTTCATTATTCAAGATCTGGCAGGATATTAAGAGAACTCACTATACTAAAATACCAAAATGGTGGTCCCCGATGGAAGCATTGATATACCCGAACACTCTCGAAATAGGAAAAATGATGCGGTACCAAGACTTATTGAATCATGAAGGCGAACTTATCTCAAGAAAGCAACTCCAAAACTCCGGCACAAATATCGATTGGTGGCCCTATACTCAAATACACTCAAGACACATAGCAGACAAAAAGCAATATGGAATCTCGAATAATTTGAACGAATTGGACAAGATTTTACAAGGCCCAGAACAAAAAATGATAACCAAATTATATAACTACTTACTTAGATATAAATTATTGGAAGAAACAGTAAAAGAAAATATGATAAGATGGGCCAGGGACATAGGGCACAACATTCAATTGGCAAACTGGGAGAAATTGTGGAAACAGAACATCAAAATGACAAGAGCCATACCCTACAAAGAAAACCTCATAAAAATGTTTTACAGATGGCACCTAGCACCAGCCAGATTAGCTAAAATATACCCGAACACCTCCCCACACTGTTGGAAGTGCAAAACAAAAAAGGGGACATACTACCATGCCTGGTGGAAATGTACAAAGGCCCAACAATACTGGAAGGACACAAAGGAAATTATTGAAGAAATAATAAATCAACAAGTAGAAAACACTCCAGAATTTTTTTTATTTGGATTGATAACAACACAACACAACAAAGAGACAAAATACTTCATCATACACATTTTGACAGCAGCACGGTTACTGTTCGCGCAAAATTGGAAATCAGATCAACTCCCAACCAAAGACAAACTAATCTCAAAGATAACAGAATGTGCCGAAATGGATAGACTGACACTAGAACTCCAAGATAAAGAAGAAAGTGAATTCTATCTTGTGTGGCACCAGTGGTATCAATGGCTGGAAAAGAAAATCAGTACAAATATAGATGAAAGAAAATAGGGTAGAAAAACTAAAATCGGAAATAAATAAATAAAGAGGAGATGCAAGATTATTTCTAATCTAAAACACCTGAATTGACAATGTGTCATTTATATATTAACTTATAAAGCAATATATATTCTGATGATGATCAAAACATATATGTAAAGTATGGTGTGGGTAGGTTGGTGGTGGGAACTCGTTTGTCTTTGTAATGTCTTTGTATTTTTTGTATTGTCTTTATATCTCTGTTTAAAACTCAATAAAAAAAATTTAAAAAAAAAGAAAGAAAGAAAAATTCCTCACAGACTAGGGCTGTCAACTTCAAATGAGGTATTATCTAGTAATATCTGTACATTTATATTTTCAATTCATACAGCTGCTATGCTGGTGAAATAAGGCTAAACATTACTGCCTAGTTTCTAGAACTATAGTGAGGATGAGTGGAGGTGAAATCATGGGAACATGTCACTTAAAAAGGGTGAGCCAGGCATGTTTTCCTGCAGCCCATGGGACACGAACATGAACCCTGTGTGGGAAAGGAATATTTCTAAGGCCAAGTGAGGAATTTAAAACAAGGTCGTTTCCATTGAAGAATTACAGTTTTGTTGTTACGTCGCTACTTGTGTCCAACTCTTTGAGCCCCCAAGAACCATAGCACTCCAGGACTCCCTGTCCTACATTGCCTCCCAAAATTAGAACTACAATTAGATGACATGGAAAGACAGACCCACATTTATTTATTACTTAAATTTGGAGAAATCTTTGTTTCAGTGGAAGACTTAAGGTAGCTGACAATCAAGATAAATAATTCCATTCAAGCGGTTTTTAGATGGATTACAAGCCAAGATCAAATCTAAGTAGCATTTCATCACAAATTAACCCATATTATCTCATTATTTCAAGAGTCAAGAAAGTTTCTGGGGGGGTCAAAGTCATTATCATTCCATCGTTTTTGAAATTTAAGGCGTTATCTCATATCCGGATAAGTCATTGTGGTTCCACATTGATTTAATGACTTTGCTAGCAGCAGGAGGCCTATCCCAGTGGGGTGAAAAAAAGGCATGGATAACTTTGATCAGATATGGGCTGTTAAAAAATATCTGAGCCTGCTCTTTCAGAGGATACTAACAGACAGAAATATACAGAAAGAAAAGTTGCCAATATTTTCAACCACCTTGTTGAGCAACTTTAGCTGTGAAAGAGCATCTTGGTCGATAATAAGCCTCTGTCTTTCAAATCTCCCCAGTTGCTCTTTGATGGGATCCTCCTCGGGGAAAAATAACCAACTTATGATATTCAGATCTGCTGCTACATTTCCACTTTGGTCCAAGTATAGTTTCTCCCAGGAAAAATTGCAAAACTCATTCTTCTCCAGAAAGGGATGGAACTAGAATTGAAACATCCAGGAATTTTCAAAGCAACTTGAAACATCCTAAAAGGAGGAGCCATTTTAAAGCTGAACTAGTGAATAAGAGATGTTCAGTCCCCACGTCACTATTTGCCTAAATAGCAATAACACTTGGATTTGTATACCACTTCACAGTGCTTTTACAGCCATGTCTAAGTGGTTTATAGAATCAGCAACAATCTGGGTACCCATTTTACCAACCTTGGAAGGATGGAAAGCTAAGTCCACCTTGAGCTGGACAGGATCGAACTCCTGGCAGTGAGCAGTGAATTAGAGTTAGGGTTAGAGTTAGGGTTAGGGTTAGCGTTAGCGTTAGCGTTAGCATTAGCTTTAGCATTAGCATTAGCATAAATGCCACGGCTAAATGAAAAGACTGAGTAGCCATCAGTCTGAAAAGTTTTAATTAGATTCCTGCAGGGAGCAGGGATTATGCTAAATGCTCACAGGTTTGCCTGAAATTTATGAATATATAATGACAAACCCATAATTACAAACCCATATGTACAGGAATTTATATCATAGCAGTTTTTATAATATAAAAAATATAATTGTCACAGTGCCTGCTCTTTGGAACATAATCTTGTAAACTAACCTTAAGATGGTCAGGATCGAACTCCTGGCAGTGAGGAGTGAGTTAGCCAGCAATATTTGCCTTGTAACCTCTGCACCACCATGGCTAAATGCAAAGACTGAGCAGCCATCAGTCTGAAATGCTTTAATTGGATTCCTGTAGTGAGCAGGGATTAGGCGAAATGCTCCCAGGTTTAGCTGAAATTCATGAATATACATTTCTATCATGCTAATTAAAACTCATAAGTACAGGAATTTATTTACAATGTATACATTTTAAATATTTTTATAATAGCAGTATTTAACATCAAAATATAATTGTCACAGTGCCTGATCTTTGGAACATAATCCTGTGAACGAAATCTAGGCTCATCTCAGCAAAACCTGTTTGGTCAGGCTGACCCAAGTTCCATTGAAAAAGGAGGAAGAGACTAAGTGCCCAATTAATAAGAACAATAACAAACAATTATGAATACATATTTAGAGGGCATTTTTAGAGGGTAATTTTGGAGGGGAACTCCAGGGCGGAACATGTGAAGAAAGCCAAAACATTATAACAACTGAAAACAATATCTGGTGGGGGCGTCTGATTGTCTGAAACTGTATTTAAACCATGTAACCTGAGTGATAAGACATTCTCTCTCCTTCATGGGAGAATCCTTTTGCAAAAGTTTATTGGATACATATATCCTTACAATAAATCTGCTTTTTACTTGTTCATGGTCTCTGTTTCACTTTTTATGAGGTTTGCTGTTTTTTCAAATTTCACAAAGCCTCTGAAGCTCTGTTTGGGGGCTTTTTTTTCTGAAACTTCTTTTCTCATGCTATTTTCAGCCTCTGAAACCTCCATTTGAGAAGCTGGGCAGGGCTACATTCGCAGTATAAGATGCACCCAGTTTTTCACCCTCTTTTTTTGGTGGGGAAAGGTGCGTCTTATACTCCAAAAAATATGGTAAATGGACTGAAGAGAATTCCACCCACTTACTGGTAAACTTGTTTCAAATGTATATTTGTTTCTTTGTTCATTCAGTTTATTTGCCACCCATCTTCTTTCGAAACAACTCTGGGAAACTTATACCATTAAAATCATAAAAGAAAAATAAAATAATTAAAATGGAAACTAGAATCAAAATAGAATTATAGTTAAGCAATAGGGAGGGAAGGAGCTGGATATGTGGGGGGTGGGATTGCCTCTTAGTTCATCAACCATCTCCATTGTGATGCTCCATCATTGGGATCTGAAGCTATCTACAGAATCAGGTCTTAAAGCTTAAGGAACAAAAGATGGTATTTTATTTGATGCCCATAATATCCAAAATTTGAGGTAAAGTTCTGTCCCCAGTGAAATGGAAGTTCCTCCCCTTGCAACGAAGGCCTTTCTACTCACCCTTAATTTTGTTTTATTTTGTTCAATTTCACCATCATTTGGGACTACAGTTGAAGTGCAGTTTTCTAGTATGGTGATGTCCCAAAAGTGCTTTTTTCAAGAGGTAACTGGACTGTTTTGCTTTTCTTTGAAGACATTTCACTTCTCATCCAAGAAGCTTCTTTAGCTCTGACTGGAGGGTGGAGAATGGAAGGATATATACTCCTTGCAGACAGCTGGTCATTTGCATCCTTTTAAAGCAGGAGTGTCAAACTCCTGTCGTCTCGGTGGCAACACGATGCACTTGACACATCTGGCCCACAGGCCACGAGTATGACACCCATGTTTTAGAGGGTCATTGAGGCCACTTGGAGGTTGAGCTGTGTCCTCGGGGTCACTTAAGTAGTGCAAGTGGGTGTGGAGCCTTCTTGGAACTGCTGAGAGGACTGTGCTGAGGACTGGAGATAGGTGATGTCGTATCCCTCCCCCTCACCCCAATCTGGGAAGTCTTGTCTCCTCTGCAGATGCATTATATTAACATAACTAACTCATTTATTATTTTGCCCTTCCCTAGTTTCATGACAATTTAAATTATTAATTAATTCATTTTACACTTTAATAATTATCTTAAATTAGTTTTACATTCTTTGTATGTTTATTTCTTTTGATTTTAAATAACCTTAATTGTCAAAACAACCATACAAACTCAGTAATAACTGCAATAAATAATTAAGTGTTATGAGCTTAAGAAACTACTTCGTGATCAGATACCGACTTTTATCATTAAATGTTCCTTAGTATTTAGATCTGGTCTCAGGATGATAATGTAGCACTTGGGGAAGAAGATGCAGCCCAGCAGGCCAGCACCAGAAGCCAAGATGGAGAAAACCTGCACGGCCACCATGTATTTCCCTTTGGTGCTCAAGTAGGTGGGCAGGAAGGAGATCCAGACACTGCAGAAGACCAGCATGCTGAAGGTGATCAGTTTGGCTTCGTTGAAGGCCCCAGGCAGGTTCCTGGCCAGGAAAGCTACTGTGAAGCAAATGGCAGCAAGGAAACCCATGTAGCAGAGAACCACATAAAACATGGTCACAGAGCCTTCATTGCACTGAAGGATGATCACTCCTGATTGGGAGTGCAGGTCAAAATCAGGAAACGGAGGAGAAACTCCTAGCCAGATTGCACAAATGACAATTTTTCCAGCAGAACCAGAAAGGATGATGGAGTTGGCCAAGCTCTTCCCCAACCATCTCCTCACCCTGTTCCCTGGTTTCGTGGCCAGGAAGGCCAGCACTACCATGATTGTTTTGGCTAACACACAAGACACAGCTACTGAGAAGATGATGCTGAACATTGTTTGTCGGAGAAGGCAGGTGGCTTTCCTTGGTCGGCCAATGAAGAAAAAGGAGGACAAGAAGCAAAGCAAGAGGGAAACCAGGAGGATGTAGGACAGGTCACGGTTGTTAGCTTTGACAATGGGAGTTTCTAGGTTTTTAAGGAATATGACTAAAACAAGGCCTGTTGTTAGAAACAAGAGTACAGCAAAGGAGACCAGGATGATGCCCAGAAGTTCTTCATAGGACAGGAAGGTTATTCTTTTGGGGATACATTGGATTCTGTCATCAGTTGGATATTTGTCATCTGGGCACTTGGTGCATTTTTCAGTATCTGAGAAAACAATAAGTAATATTATTGTTATCGTCTCTCATTTCACATTCCAAGAAAGACCTTCTTTGAATGACAGCTGATACCGAGAGACAGGAAAGCCAGAGTTCCTCTCGTGTCACCCACCTTCCTGTGTGGAGATGGTCCCCTCCGGACAAGGAATACAATCGTAGCAGCAAATGGGTTCTTCTTTCCGAGCCCGTTTTACAAATCCAGGGTGACAATTGTCCACACATTTGGACTCAGGCAGAGACTAAGCAGAAAAACAACATTCATTCTAAAATATCTGCCAAATGTTTATTTATTAGATTGATTTACTAAAATAAAATGAAACTGTGCTTAAGAAAGAAACTCTGAGCAGTAGATCAAGAAAAGGTTTCTCCTGGACTAAGTAAAATATTGCAAAGCCTCTCCCCTTTGAAAATCACCCAAATCTTTGTTCCAGTTAAGATATGAAGAAAAAAATCTTCACCAACTAGGGCAGTCAACCTCAAATGAGGTATTATTGAGTTATATCTGTACACTTATATTTTCAATTCATACAGCTGCCATGCTGGTGAAATAAGACTAAACATTACTACCTAATTTCTAGAACTATAGTGAGGATGGGTGGGGATGAAATCATGAGAACATATCACTTAAAAAGGGTGAGCCAGGCATGTTTTTGTGCAGCACATGGGACATGAGTATGAACCCTGTGTGGGAAAGAGATATTTCTAAGGCCAAGTGAGCAGGGATGGGTTGTAAAATTTTTTACTACAGGTTCTGTGGGTGTGGCTTATTTTGTGGGCATGGCTTGCTGGCCATGTGACACTGGGTGTGGTTTGATGGTCATGTGACTGTGTGGGTGTGGCCAACTCAATGTCACTCACGTCAAGCGGTGCCTCGCCTGGCCCCTCCCCTCCCAGCCATTCCTTATCACACCCAGCCTCAACGTATCTATAGTTCTGTAAAAATGTTGTTCACCTTTTTTCAACTTTATTATCTACATATTATAGATGTACTTTCATGGGCCACTGAAAGGAAGAAATGGCTCACATGCTTTGCCCAAGAGTGTGAGAGGCAACAGGCTTTTAAGGGGCTGCCAGAAAGAAGTGGGGGCAATGTATTTTCCAAAGCCCCAGAAGGCAAAACAAGAAGCAATGGATGGAAACTGAACAAAGAGAGAAGGAACCTGAAACTAAGGAGAAACTTTCTGACAGTGAGAACCAATATAGGTGCAGAAATAGTTCAGTCATAATTTCACATATAAAATAGCCATTTGTGCATATTGTTCAAAACAGTCATTAGTATTATGGCTGATGTTTATGGCTGAAGCCTAAAAGTCAAAGATCACAAGAGTGCTTCTTTCTCTGTATGTATACAAAGCATCACATACCAGGAATAGCATATTAAGATGGACTTATGCCACCTGATGTACAAAATAAACACACACATATTCATGCTCTGGACTATAGACATTGAATGCATGTAAATCCCTGAAAAATATGTGGTAGTCCTGGGCAAAAGAAAGGCAATAAAATTACTCTAGGTGTAGGGACGGTGTAAAATATTAACACATGATAAATAATGGAACAATTAAAAATAAAAGCACAGCGTTTTCTCTCTCTCTCTCTCCCTTCCTCCTCCTCCTCCTCCTCCTCCTCCTCCTCCTCCTCCTCCTCCTCCTCCTCTTCCTCCTCTTCCTCCTTCTTCTTCTTCTTCTTCTTCTTCTTCTTCTTCTTCTTCTTCTTCTTTCATTCATTCATTCATTCATTCATTCATTCATTCATTCATTCATTCATTTATTAGTTCGATTTATATGCCACCATTCTCCGGAGACTCAGGGCGGCTTATAATGTGTTAAGCAATAGCCTTCATACTTTTGTACATACCTGCTTAGTAGGGCCTTTGCCCCCCCCCCCCAAAAGCGGTGTTCTTTTTTATACAAAGTCAGTTTATTGTCCCTACAATCCGTCTCTCTCATACACACAAACATACAATCTCCCGTCCTTTCTTTTTCTTCCTCTTCCTCTTTCTTTCTTGTATCTCTCCCCCTTCCTTCCTTCCTCTTTCTTTCTTCCTCTTTCTTTTTTCTTTCTTTGTCTCTTTTTCTTTCTTGTCTCTCTCTCTCCCCCTTCCTTTCTTTCTTTTTCTTTTTCTTTCTCTGTCTCATTTCTCTATCTCCCTCCCTTTCTTTCTTTCTTTCTTTCTTTCTTTCTTTTTTTCTGTCTTGTCTCTTTCTCCCTTCCTCTCTGTCTTTCTTTGTCTCTCCCTCTTCTCTCTCTCTCACACACAATTTCTCTTTCTTTCTTTTTCTTTCTTTCTCTTTCTTTCTTTTTTTCTTTCTTCTCTCTCTCTCTCTCTCTCTCTCTCTCTCTCTCTCTCTCTCTCTCACACACACACACACACACACACACACACACACACACACAGACACACACCTGGTCTGGGCACAAAGTATCTGTTGTTACAGAAGTTCTAATTTCTCTCTATAATACACCTGATACTAATCAATACCCTATCTCTCAACTACGTAAAGCCTATGCATGTTTAATTGGCAGTAAGGCTACTTCCTTTCAGTGGGATTTACTCCTAATAGATACACATGATTGCAAGCAGACAGCTAGCTCCGTTGTTTAATAGGCTGTAAGTAAAATTTCTACATTAACAAAATTTATACCTAAACAACAGAATATAGGAGCAAAAAATCAAAGCAATTGTCTGAGCTATGCTTTTCTTCTTGAAATGGAAGTACTACCCATTTTAACCAGACATTAAGACTCGTTAGTTTGGAATACTTGCACTGAATCTTGACAGTAGTTGGTTGTTATAGAACCAACAACTAAGTAGAAGTTGCTATGGAATTAAAACAATGAAAAAATTGCTCTTCCCCTGTTTCTCCCCTCCCTCTTTTTCTCCCCTCCAGTTTCTTTTAGCTTTGGCTCTGGTGCCGAAAGAGAAGAATTATCTTTTGCTTGTGAAGTCCTCCTCCATTTTTTCCCACCCAGCTGGAGAAAGACAGGAGAGGGCTGCTGCTGCTCCTATCAGTCCCAGCACAACAGCTGCATGCAACACTGGCGGCTTCAGGAGGCACTGGCCGGCAGGGAGATGGGAGCCGGCCGGGCATCCTTTGTAGCCATGCAGCTGCAAAACTTGCAGAGCTCCCCCCATCCCCCACCCCCCTGCCACCCCAAATAGCGCCCTACTGCGAGACGTGGATTTTACAAGAGAGTGACAGCTCCAGGTCATCTCTCAGCCGTTGCGTGCAGGGAAACACTTTGCCACAGTAAAGAAAAACTTCTTGTGACTGCAAGGCAATTAACTTCTCACACTCAAGAGAAATTTTTCTTTAATTTGCAAGGTTTTTCCCTGCACACAATGCCTGAGAGACAACCCAGAGCTGCCAGTCTGCGCTCTGCCAGGTGAGCAGCAGAGCAAGGAATCTGCCGGCTTCCTGTAATCTGCAGTTTACTTGAGAGCACCATGTTCATGAGTAAACTTGCTCACAAGTAAACTGCAGAATAGAGGCAGTCGGCAAATCGCTGGTTTACTCAATCTGCTGCTCACAGCCAGCAGCTCGCAGGCAGTGAAAGAAACTGCCGCCTCCTGCCTCTGTGCATCGAGGAGGCCAAGCAGCAGCGGGAAGAGCACAGGACGGGAGGTGCAGGAAGTGGCTGCCAGCAATGCCCTCAGGTGAACATGTTGTGGGTGGGAAGGCTCAAACCCCCCCTTATGAGCCTCAATTTATTTGTGAGCATCATTGGCCTTTCTCCCTTCCTCTCCCGGCCAATATTGCTCACAAGTAAACTTCAGCTAGGATCTCCCACGTGCTTCCCTCACAGGCCAGACTGGGCTGTTGGAAACACACAGGAAGAACTCTGGTGCCATGATCTCCCACATGCTCTCCTCCCTCCCCACGTGCATTGGTCCACCACCCACTGTTGATGTCTCCCCTCCACCAGCTCTCCCTCCCCTGCTCACCCACTGGCCAATGCCCTTCGGCCTTACCTTTGCCAACAGCGGTGAGCAGAAGTATGCTGCTAGATTCTGCAAGTAGTGGTTGGGCAGAGCGGGTGGGCAGGCAGGGTGAGCGAGCATCAGGTGGGTGGGGTGAGCAAGCAGGGACCGGTTCGGGGGTGTGGCCAGACAGAGGTCACTACCTGTTCGGGGAACCACACCAAATTTCCACTAACAGTTCTCACAAACTGATAGCAACCAACCTCTGCAACTGAAGGATTCAAGACAAGGTCGTTTCCATTGAAGAATTACAGTTTTGTTGTAAGTCGCTACTTGTTTCCAACTCTTTCATCCCCCAAGAACCATAACACTCCAGGACTCCCTGTCCTCCACTGCCTCCCAAAATTAGAACTACAATTAGATGACATGGAAAGACAGATCCACATTTATTTATTCCTTAAATTTGGAGAAATCTTTGTTTCAGTGGAAGACTTAAGGTAGCTGACAATCAAGATAAATAAATTCCATTAAATGGGTTTTTAGATGGCTTACAAGCCAAAGATAAAATCTAAGTAGCATTTTATTACAAATTTACCTTCATTATTACAAGTGTCAAGAAAGACTTGGGGGGGGGGAACAGTCAAGGTAATTTTCAGTCCTTCATTTTTCTAGTTTAAGGCATTATCTCATATCGGACAAGTCATAGTGGTTCCATTTTGATTGAACACCTTGGATGACCTTCCTAGCAGCAGGAGGTCTATCCCAGAGGGGTGAAACAAAAGCATGAATAACTGTGGTCAGATATGAGCTATTAAAAAATATCTGAGCCTGCTCTTTCATGGGACCCTAACACCAAACATACAGACAGAGAAAAATTGCCAATATTTTCAACCACCTTGTTGAGCAACTTTAGCCGTGAAAGAGCATCTTGGTCGATAATAAGCCTCTGTCTTTCAAAACTCCCCAGTTGCTCTTGGATGGGATCCTCCTCGGGGAAAAATAACCAACTTATGATATCCAGATCTGCTGCTACATTTCCAGTTTGGTCCAAGTACAGTTTCTCCAAGGAAAAATTGCAAAACTCATTCTTCTCCAGAAAGGGATGGAACTAGAATTGAAACATCCAGGAATATTGAAAGCAACTTGAAACATCCTAAAAGGAGGAGCCATTTTAAAGCTGAACTAGTGAATAAGAGATGTTCAGTCCCCTCTTTACTATTTGCCTGAATACCAACAGCACTTGGACTTATAAACTACTTCACAGTGCTATTACAGACCTCTCTAAGTGGTTTATGGAATCAGTATATTGCCCCCAACAATCTAGGTTCCCATTTTACCAAACTTGGAAGGAGGGAAGGCTGAGTCAAACTTTGGCTGGTCAGGATCGAACTCCTGGCAGTGAGCAGTGAGTTAGGGTTAGCGTTAGCGTTAGCATTCACATAAATGGCATAGCTAAATGTAAAGACCGAGTAGCTATCATTCTGGAAAGCTTTAATTGGATTCCTGCAGTGAGGAGGGGTTAAGCGAAATGCTCCCAGGTTTAGCTGAAATTTATGAATATAAAATTCTATCATACTAATTACAAACACATAAGTACAGGAATCTATTTACAATGTATACATTTTAAATAATTTTATAATAGCAGTGTTTAATATCAAAATATAATTGTCACAGTGCCTGCTCTTTAGAACATAATCCTGTGAACTAAATTTGGCCACAGCTTGGCCAAACCTGTTACGTTTTTGTAGAACAATGGTTCCCCTACATCAGCATTGGATTAGTAGGTTTGATGGATCCTTGTCAGGAGCCCATACCTGCCATGGCTCTAGCCTTGCAGCCCCCAATCTCTCCTTCTTTTCTGTTTTTGTCCTCCTAGATATTGAGGAATATGCAACATTCAAGACATGAGCCAGAGTTTTAGCAACAGTATAAAAACGGTGGTAATTTTGTATCTGAATTCTATTCTTTTTCTCTTGCATGTCCAGTGGTGCTATCTGGGTGCACCGTCTCCGGCCCTTGACAGAAAGGACATGCTTTGAAAAATAACAGCGAAAAGACTGGACTTCAAATTTGGAATCCTTAAAAAGATTGGGTTGAAAGGCATCGTCATTTGACCATTTTCTTTCTTGAAAAGGAAAGTCCCAAATGCTATGGATATATTTAAACCGTTTATCCCTTTTAATTGTCAATTTCTGCACATTTGTGGTGATCCAGACTTTCCATTCAATGGGTCCTGGCAAACCTTCAATTGCTAAATTAATGTCGTGAATTCTATCCACAATGGAAGCAAATTCTATGGAGTGAACAAAGACATTGACTTTTCTCCACTTAGAGATGGCATTTCTGAGGGGTTCTGTAGGTCTACTCATTGAGAATTGTTGTGAGATAACTACACAGATTCCATTTCTGACAAGCATAGGAGTGAAAGTTCTCATGAAATTCTCTCCCTCCTTTGTGTCTGGTGCAAAGAGACCAATCAAAGTCCATCTGAAATGGAGGAGGAGTTGGACAATTCCTGGATACTGGATCCCATTTTTGGGAAGCATCTGATGGAATAAAGGCATTTGACTTTTGTCAGTCAAAGCATCTGAAACAATTCCATAACTGATCTGAAGAAGAAATGAAGAATGGTGTGTTACGTTTAGATCTGATCAAGTCCAAAATGTAAGCTTTTAACATATCCAGTGTGGTTCTCACAAACATATTAGAATAGTCCAGCAGTCACCAACTGGTGGTCTATGGACCACTGGTGGTCTGCAAGAAAATTTTGGTGGTCTGCCGAAAAATTATTTGCCTTTTTATATTGCACTAAATATCATTTTTTTAAAAATTCATCTTAGTGGTCCACAGGATTTAAAATTATGAATTTGGTGGTCCCTGAGTTCAGAAAGGTTGGTGTCCACTGGAACAGTCTATTGTTCTTAACCCTTAAGCCATATCAAGATAAAGAATACAAAATGCAGAATATTAGCAAGATTGAATATAATCATTTGTCTAATCTGAGGTCTAAGATACTGCTCTTTCTCTTTTCTAATAAAATTGACATCCAGATAATAGACATGCTATGTCTTCTATCTCTAGAGCACTGCAAATGGAAATCAGTTCATTTTAGAGATTTGCTTAAATGTTCCATATTTAACATTGTGTCCAGCTGCTCAAGTTTTGCTTGAGTAATTGTTTAGACCTCCTCCCCACTCTGGAACCCAGTCCCTACCCATGACAAAGACCATGAGAAAAGCAGTTCATGAATTCCATAGAAAAGATATGATTGAATCTATTACCCACCCACCAACAACCTGCTCACTTTGACACATAGAGAAACAAAAACAAACAAACAAACAAACAAATAAACCTGTGGGACTTTGTAGGGGCCTACTAATGTTGACATCTGAATGGAGATGTCATCAGGAGATCCATCAAGAACAACCATCAGGTTGTCCTTCTTTCCACAGCTGTAGTTGGGAATATTGGCTTCTCCAGTAGAAAGTATGTCAAGCAAGGCATCTGAAGTCCCAAGGGTGCTCAAATAATTGTCATGGATGTTGTAGCCAAGTGTGAGATTGTACAAAAGCTGAGATTTCTTGTTGACTTGTTGAATGGCAAAAATGAAGCGTAGGATTGTTGCTGGATCAGTAATTGAATGACTGTAAAAAAATGTTCATGATAACATCATCTCTAACAACAACAACAAAATATATTTTCATTTATTCCTCTTTTTCTCCACAAACCCATTCAGTCTTAAGCCAAAAGTGTCCAAAATAAGAATAAAATTATAGTCACCCATCACCATTTAATTGTTATGAGTGCTGAGAAGGCGAGATAGAGATTTAATATTTAAAATATATCATTATTTGTAATAGTGCTCATTTTTAATTTATGCAATGACCAAGATTCAAAATCATTCAATCATTAAAATAGAATCATCAGCAAAGAGGACTTATAAATGATCCAGAAAAGCAATTCGAAAAACAAGCCATCCTCTATTCCATACCAGGGTCAGGCACTGAATATCAATGAATGGTTATAAAAATAGGGGAATGGGTGGGGCAGAGGCAACTACAAACTTTTCAATAAGCTAGTTGTGATTAAGTCAGGATTTTATGAGAGGGGAGAATAATTTGAACTTTGGAGGGCGGGGCTGTTTCATCTTTGGATTTGGGTCTCTTAAAATAAGACATAAGAGAGAAGCTATGGAAATCCAAATGATTCAAGAAATTAAACAGGTCCTGCAATATAGGAGTAACTGAAAGAAATGAAGAAGAGTGTTAGGACTGCAAATGGAATGAAGGGAATTTCATCACACTGAATGACTTACGAGGGAGCTTGAGTATAAGGAGCTGTGTTGAAAGACAATGTTATATGGGATATTATTGTGGCAATGGTGACTATACCAATGAGGTGGTCTCCTGGCCTGTAATAGCTCCGTAGTTTTCTTCCCTCATGTTCCTCCAAATTCAGCAGGCACTTCTTTCTCAGCTTCCCAGAGACTGGCTGGGACATCAGCAGCAGCAGAGGCAGAACGAGGAGGTCCATAATTCATGGGGATGAATTAATCCCCTTCCTGTTTCTAAGGAAGAACAAGAGCTCAAAGAATTGAAAGCACCCCCATTCAAAGATGGAAATGAGAGTGACTTTCTTGACTGAGAGAGAGATAAACAGAACTTCACCTGGAAAGGAGAGAAAGGAAAGGTACATTCAAGAAGCACAGTCCCTGAATGTCCCAAAATTTGTGCCACACAGAGTGTGACCTGAGACGTTTATCCTTTTCTGATGCAAAATCGCTTTCAAGTTGCTTCAGTCTGATGTTTACATCAAAGGTGATCACTGGAGAAATATCAGGAGAGATCTCACAGACCAGGATTTTAATAATACCGTATGAAGCAACATCTCCTCTGTGAATCCTGAACTACTTCTGGGCCTCTGTGTGCAGAGGAGAAGCTGGAGAAAAGCATAGTGAAAAATCATAGATGTACCCCTAGAGAACACTGGTTTGGAGTGGTTGTGGTCCTTCCTTTCTGAACATGTCTAGAAAGTAATGCTGAAGAAAGATAGTTGACATCCAGGAAATTGGGTGTTGTCCTTCAATGTAGTCTCTTGTCTCCAGAGACTCGTGGGGAAGGTCACCCAGAACTATAGAGTGTGGTTCCACCTTAGTGTCATACGTGGAAGCCATCTTTTACATTTGGCCTTCAGGCCCACCACAATTTCTATTGTGGGAAAAGGGGGGGGGATTGCATAGAGTACAGGAAATATGTAGTCAAAATAACATTCTTTTCTCAGAGAGTGAAGGCCACCTTGCCCTGCAGCTGCAATGAGGTGACTGGGTGGCATCTCCAGTTTTGGATGGTGCCTGATTGGATCATGTGATTGAAAGATGGGTGCTGGGCAGGGACTTGAACCTCCTTTTGGGTGGGGAAAACCTGGAAACTTTTTGATTTGGGTTTTCCCAGATGTGCCAATATGACATCTCTAATAAAATGGAACTTTTAGGAAATTCAAGCTTCGGAGTCTTCTTTCGTTGGGGCTGTTACTTGGAACCCTGACACTTAGGTTGATGACGCTTAATTCTAATACTACCTGTCTTCTAATTTTAAGGAAAAAATCTGTAACTGTGAACAGTGCCTAATGTTACGAATAGGATCTGTTTGTAATTTACTTTTCTATTAGATTTCCATATATTAATCACAAATTGGAAATGATTTTAAAATTGCTCATGCGATAGTGAAATTTCATTTGCCTTAGAAATATCAACTTTGGGGTGATATTTGAGACAAAGGGTCTGGAAATAGATAATTGGCCAACTGGATCATTGGGATAGACTTTTTTTTCTTTATACTTGCCCTTCAGTATTCATGTTAGACACCGAGAATCAAGGGTGAAATGCTCCCGGTTCAGACCGGATTGCCTGATCCTGTAGCAATGTTGGCGGGTGGTTCAGAGAACCGGTAGCAAAAATTCCTGCCCCCCCCCCCGCAGCCCCATGTCCAGCTAAGCCGTGCGATCAGAGACAAAGACACTTCAAAGTATAAAGGTTCTCGGCAGTGGTGAAATGTAAAATTTGTTAGTACCGGTTCTGTGGGCGTGGCTTGGTGGGGGTAATGTGACTGAGTGGGCATGGCCAACCTTTTTTTTTTTACTTTTAAAACCATTTTTTCTACAACCTCTTCGGCCAAAAAAAAATGCTTTTAAAAGCCTATGATAATTCCAGATGAGTTGCCTGATCGTCAGAAGCTTTTTTAATTATTTTTAAAAGCATTTTTTTTCTACAACCTCTTCAGCTGAAAAAAATGCTTTTAAATGTTCTGTCCCCAGTGAAATGGAAGTTCCACCCCTTTCAACGAAGGCCTGTCTACTAGCCCTTTATTTTGTTTCGTTTTGTTCAATTTCATCATCATTTGAGACTACAGATGAAGTGTAGATTTGAAGTATGGTGATGTCCTAAAGGTGCTTTTTCCAAGAGATAGGGCACAGGGGAGGGGCGGGGTGGCGGTTGTTATTAGAGAAGGTCTTGGTCCGAGGGAGGCCACTGTTCCTCAGATGGCTGGATGTGAGTCCCTCCTTGTGAAGTGGGGTCATGGGGTGCAGATGGGATTGCTGGTTACATACTGGCTCCCTGCCACATGGCGGCGGCCCTGCCTGAGCTGCTCAACGTTATAGCCGCGGTGGCAGTTGACACCCCCAGGCTTATGGTCATGGGGGATTTTAACCTGCACACCCAACCAGCCAGCCGAGGGTTAAATAAACTCTTCAAAACACTCAACGTCAGTGATAAGGAACTTGGCAGCAACCCCGTTGCTGCCTGCCAAGAACTTTTACTCCGATCATACAGACAAAAATACACACAGTTTGAATAGTCCAGTTTGTAATTAAATCCACAGCAAATAGGCGTTGTGTCCAAAGGTGCAAAGTGCCTCGCCAGAGATTAGCTTTGTCCATCACAGAGTCCGAATGGCCACCACCACTCAGCTTAATCTCTGGCACGCCTCCTTTTCTGCTGCGCACGCTTGTCTCTCCAACGCTGGCGTGGGTCCAACCACAATGTTTCTTTTTTTTTTCCCCAAAATATTTTTTATTTTTCCCAACATAACACTTAAAATACATCTCTTTCGAGAGCGAAGTCTCGATCCGGTCATGAATAGGTACAATTGCTTACATTTTAAAAAGGCTCCATTCACAATTTCCCATTATATCTTTTAAAATTAAAAATCAAAACATAGAAGAATATTTAGTCAAAGCTCTACAGTAAAAGTTCGAAACCTGTAAGAACAAGTTTTAAGATAAATTCTAACATCATCATCTAAACAAATCTATTATATCAATAAAGTTTTAATTTCAAATTAACTCACTCATTTTTATTTCTATTAATCAATCTTAATCATATCACAATGTTTCTTCATCATTATCCGACGGCTCGGAAACACCTGGCTCCTGGCCAATCTCTTCTCCTTCCTCCTCTGACCTGGTCCTGTTAGATCTCTCAGCGGCTTTTGATACCATCGACCATGGTATCATGCTTCACCGGCTGGAAGGGTTGGGGGTGGGAGGCACCGTTTTACGGTGGTTCTCCTCCTTTCTCTCTGGCCGGTCGTAGTCTGTGTTGACAGGGGGGCAGAGATCGACCCCGAGGCCCCTTATATGTGGGGTGCCATAGGGATTGGTTCTCTTGCCCCTTTTGTTCAACATTTATGTGAAGCCGCTGGGCGAGATCATCCGTGGTTTCGGGGTGAAGTACCATCTGTACACTGACGACACCCAGCTGTACATCTCCACCCTGGACCACCCCAACGATGCCCTTGAAGTGATGTCCCAGTGCCTGGAGGCCGTACGGATCTGGATGGGGAGAAACGGGCTCAGGCTCAACCCATCCAAGACCGAGTGGCTGTGGTTTCCGACGTCCCAATATAGTCAGCTGGCGCCATCGCTGGCTATTGGGGGCGAATCATTGGCCCCCACGGAAAGGGTTCATAACTTGGGCATCCTCCTGGATTCACGGCTGTCTTTAGAAGAGCACTTGACGGCCGTGACTGGGAGGATTTTTCATCAGGTTCGCCTGATTCGCCAGTTGCGTCCCTTTCTAGATCGGGACTCGCTACGCACAGTCACTCATGCCCTCGTCACTTCTCGTCTGGACTATTGTAACGCTCTCTACATGGGGCTCCCCTTGAGGTGCACCCAGAGGCTCCAACTGGCGCAGAGTGCGGCCGCGCGGGTGGTTATGGGAGCGGCGTGGAGCTCCCATGTAACAACTCTCCTGCACGAGCTGCACTGGCTCCCGGTGGTCTTCCGGGTGCGCTTCAAGGTTCTGGTTACCGTCTTTAAAGCGCTCCATGGCTTAGGACCTGGTTACTTACGGGACCGCCTACTACCATCAATAGCCTCCCACCGTCCAGTACGCTCCCACAGAGAGGGGCTCCTCCAGGTGCTGTCGGCCAAACAATGTCGGCTGTCGGCCCCTAGGGGGAGAGCCTTCTCTGTGGGGGCACCGACGATCTGGAACGAGCTCCCCCCAGAGATACGGAGGATTCTGGATCTGCGCACCTTCCGCCGCGAGCTGAAGACTCTTTTATTTCATCAAGCTGGCCTCGCCTAAGTCTTCTCCCTTTTAAGCGCAAATTTTAAATTTTAATGTGTTTTAAAATATGGGTATTTTAAATTATGGGTATTAATTCAGCCAAATTTATTTAATTCATTTTATTCAATTTTAAATTTTGTATATGTATGTGTTTTATTCCATGGCTGTTCACCGCCCTGAGTCCTTCAGGAGTAGGGAGGTATAGATATTCAATAAATATAAATATAAATATATAGATACCTGAGGCATTGCCAGAGAGGAGGGCCCTGGAGAGGTAGGCCTGGCTGTCTCCTCTCCTTCATGTTCGGAGCCTTCTTCCTCTGATAAGATGGGCTCGGAGGATGGAGCCACAACACTCTGGTCAGTGGTTGAGTGATCTTGAGATAGGGGATATAGTGATTGAGCCCTTGTCATGGTCGGATCACTCCCTCCTTTGATTAGATCTTTGAACCGCCGCACCCCACCGCAGGGAGGCGGAACCGATGAGGTGGTTCCGCCCCAGACACCTGATGGATCCGGATAGGTTCCAGATGGAGCTTGGGCCATTTCCTGAGGCTCTGGCTCATGGCTCAGCTGAGGACCTGGTGGCCGCCTGGGATAGCGCGGCTGCTGGAGCTTTGGATCGGGTCGTGCCGTTGCGGCCTCTGACCTGGCACTGGTCTCGCCTGGCTTCTTGGTTCACTGAGGAGCTGAGGGAGATGAAGTGCCAGAAAAGATGCCTGGAGAGCGGTTGGAGGGCCAGCCGTTCTGAATCTGACCGAACACTGGTAAGGTCTCATATTAAGACCTACCTGGTGGCGATAAAAGCGGTGAAATATAACTATTTTGCCACTCTTATTGCATCATCAGATGATCACCCGGCCGCCCTGTTTAGGGTGACCTGCTCCCTGCTCCACCAGGAATCACAGAAGGACCCCTTGGAAGGTAGAGCCGAGGACTTTGTACAGTATCTGTATGAGAAAATCACTCAGATTCGGGAACACCTGGACTCTGACTGGGTAGATTCAGGGGGGAGGACGGAGGCAGGACTTGTGAGTATTATCTGTGAAGAGTTTGATTCTGTGACACACGAAGACGTGGACAGGATACTGGGTAGACTGAGCACAGACACATGTTTATTGGACCCGTGTCCCTCCTGGCTGGTGCTGGTCTCTCGGGAGGTGACGCGAGGCTGGCTCCAGGGGATTATAAATGCTTCTTTGAGTGAGGGTGTCTTCCCCGCCACCTTGAAAGAGGCGGTGGTGAGGCCCCTCCTCAAGAAGCCTTCCCTGGATGCGGCAGTGTTGGCAAATTATCGTCCAGTCTCCAACCTTTGCTTTGTTGCGAAGGTTGTTGAGAGTGTGGTAGCGTGACAGCTCCCCCAGTACCCGGATGAATCGTCGTATCTGGATCCATTCCAGTCGGGCTTCAGGCCTGGGTACAGCATGGAAACGGCATTGGTCGCATTGGTTGATGATCTCTGGAGGGCTTGGGACAGGGGTTGTTCCTCTGACCTGGTTTTATTAGACATCTCAGCAGCTTTTGATACCATCGACCATGGTATAATGCTGCACCGGTTAGAGGAGTTAGGGGTGGGGGTTCTCTTCCTTTCTCTCTGACCGGTTGCAGTCTGTGTTGACAGGGGAGCAGAGGTCTGCCCCGAGGCCCCTTGTATGTGGGGTGCCACAAGGGTCGTGTCAGCACGTCAAGATGCATTTATCCTAGTGCTGACATAAGAAGGAGAACGCAAGTGTCTGCAACGGGACGGTTGCCTTTCACCTACTTATTTTAGCTGGAGACAATGTCCCCTAGGAGATGGATGGGAGGGGGGAAATTCTTTGAATTGGAGCAGTAGATTAGGGGTGAATGATTGGGAAGATGGCCAATGAATGCAGTGGAGTGGGGGAAGGAAGAGGAGGGATTTGGGGTCAGCACGTCAGTGCTGGCTGCATGGAGTCAGTGTAAAAGTTGCCGTGCTAAATAAAATGGAAGTTTGTTTCAAAAAAGACTTTGTTTGAGACGCAATTTATTTGAAGATGGCCTGAAAACCTGAGAGGTCAGTCCTCTCACCCCTTCTGTTCAACATTTATGTGAAGCCGCTGGGTGAGATCATTGGTGGTTTTGTGGTGAAGTATCACCAGTACACTGATGACACTTAGCTGCACATCTCCACCCCAGACCACCCAATGATGCCCTTGAAGTGATGTCCCAGTGTCTGGAGGCTGTGCAGATCTGGATGGAGAGAAACAGACTCAGGCTCAACCCATCCAAGACCGAGTGGCTGTGGTTTCCGACATCCTGATATAGTCAGTTGGAGCCATCACTGACTATTGGAGGCGAGTTATTGGCCCCCACGGAGAGGGCTCGCAACTTGGGAGTCCTCCTGGACTCACGGCTGTTTTTGGAAGAGCACTTGATGGCTGTGGCCAGGAGGACTTTCTATCTGGTTCGCCTGATTTGCCAGTTGCATCCTTTTCTGGATTGGGACTCATTAAGTACGGTCACTCATGCTCTCATTACTTCCTGCCTGGACTACTGCAATGCTCTCTACATGGGGCTCCCCTTGAGGAGCACCCGGAGGCTCCAGCTGGTCCAGAATGCGGCCGCGTGGGTGGTTATGGGAGTGACGTGGCACTCCCATGTGACCCCCCTACTATGCGACCTGCACTGGCTCCCGGTGGTCTTCCGGGTGCACTTCAAGGTTTTGGTCATCACCTTTAGAGCACTCCATGGCATCGGACTGGGGTATCTACAAAACCGCCTTCTGCCACCAATAACCTCTCACTGACCAGTACGCTCCCATAGAGAAGGGCTTCTCAAGGTGCCGTCGGCCAAACAGTATCGACTGGTGGCCCCCAGGGGGAGAGCCTTCTCTGTGGGGGACCTACCATCTGGAATGAGCTCCCCCCGGAGATACGGAGGATCCTGGATCTGTGCACTTTTTGTCGTGCTCTCAAAACATTTTTGTTCCAGCAGGCTGGCCTGGCCTAATGTTCCGTTTTAAATTTTTAAATTTTAAATTGTTTTAATCTGTTTTATAAATTGGGTGTTTTTAAATCTGTTCTTGGGCCAAAACGTTTAAAATTTTTAATGGGTTTTTAATGTTTGTATTGTCTGTATTTTATCTTGGCTGTTCACCGCCCTGAGTCCTTCGGGAGTAGGGCGGTATATAAAGTTGATAAATAAATAAATAAATAAATAAATAAATAAATAAATAAATAAATAAGATAATTGGACTGTTCCTTTTTCTTTGAAGACATTTCACTACTCATGCAAGAAGCTTCTTCAGCTCTGACTGAATGGTGGGGAATGTAAGGATTTATACTCCTTGCAGACATCTGGTCATTTGCATCCTTTTAGATCAGGAGTGTCAAACTCATGTCGTCACAGTGGCAACACATAACATATTGTGACTTTTTTCCCCTTTGCTAAACCAGGTGGGAGCAGGGCCAGCACGTAACACATCAGGTTCACGGGCCGCGAGTTTGACAACCCTGTTTTAGAGAGTCATTGAGGCCACTTTGATCTCTGCCCTCAGGATCACCTAAGTAGAGCAAATTTATTTATTTATTTATTTATTTATTTATTTATTTATTTATTTATTTATTTATTTATTAAATTTGTATACCGCGCTTCTCCCAAAGGACTCAAGGCGATGGACAGTCAAGATTAAAATACATGCAATATAAAAGTTAAGATAGTTTAAAATATAATTAAATCATTTGGCCTCCCAATTTAAAACCCCTCATCTATAAAATTTAAAACTAACCCATTAAAATTCTTTTAGGCCAGCCCGGCTTACTGAAATAAAAAAGTCTTCAGGGCCTTGCGGAAAGTACAGAGACCCGGGATCAGTCATATTCCTGGGGGTAGCTCATTCCAGAGGGCGGGTGCCCCCACAGAGAAGGCTCTCCCCCTGGGGCCGCCAGCTGACATTACCTGACCAACGGCACCCTGAGGAGGCCCTCTCTGTGAGAGCATATTGGCCAGTGGGAGGTTATCAGTGGCAGAAGGCGGTCTCGTAAATAACCCGGTCCTAAACCATGGAGCGCTTTAAAGGTGAGAACCAATACCTTGAAGTGTACCCGGAAGACCACCGGAAGCCAGTGCAGCTCACACAGGAGAGGTATTACATGGGAGCACCATGTCGCTCCCATAATCACCCACGCGGCCGCATTCTGGACCAGTTGGAGCCTCTGGGTGCTCCTCAAGGGGAGCCCCATGTAGAGCGTTACAGTAGTCCATCGAGAAGTGACGAGAGCATGACTGTGACTGTGCATAAGGAGTCTCAATCCAGAAAGGGGCGCAACTGGCATATCATGCGAACCTGATAAAAATAAACCCTGGCCACGGCTGTCATATGCTCTTCTAAAGACAGCCGTGTGTCCAGGAGGACACCCAGATTGCAAGCCCTCTCTGTGAGGGGCAAGGATTCACCCCCAATAGTCAGCGATGGCACCAGCTGACTATACCAGGACACCAGAAGCCACAGACACTTGGTCTTGGAAGGGTTGAGTTTCAGCCTATTTCTCCCCATCCAGACCCGCATGGCCTCCAGGCAGTGGGACATCACATCAAGGGCATCATTGGGGTTGTCTGTGGTGGAGATGTACAGCTGAGTGTCATCAGCGTACTGATGGACTCTCACCCCAAAACCACGGATGATCTCACCCAGTGGTTTCACATAAATGTTGAACAGAAGGGGCGAGAGGACCGACCCCTGTGGCACCCCCCAAGCAAGGTGCCTCGAGGTCAACCTCTGCCCCCCTGCCAATACAAACTGCAAATGGTCGGAGAGGAAGGAGAAGAACCACCATAGCACGGTGCCTCCTATTCCTAACCCCCTCAACCACTGCAGCATGATACCATGGTCAATGGTATCAAAAGCCACTGAGAGATCTAATAGGACCAGGACAGAGGAGCAACCCCTGTCCTGAGCCCTCCAGAGATCATCAACCAATTTGACCAATGCCGTTTCCATGCTGTACCCCTGTCTGAAACCCGACTGGTATGGGTCCAGATAGACAGCTTCCTCCAGGTACCGGGGTAGCTGTCGTGTCACCACACTCTCAACAACCTTCGCAACAAAACAAAGGTTGTAGACTGGACGGTAGTTTGCTAATACAGCCGGGTCCAGGGAAGGCTTCTTGAGGAGGGGCCTCACCACCACCTCTTTCAAGGCAGCAGGAAAGGCACTCTCACTCAAAGAAGCATTTATAACCCCCTGGAGCCAGCCTTGTGTAACCTCCCGGGAGGCCAGTACCAACCAGGAAGGACACGGGTCCAATAAACATGTGGTAGCACTAAGCCTAACCAGAATCCTGTCCATGTCCTCAGGAACCACAGGGTCAAACTCTTCCCAGATAACATTCTCAAGACCAATCCCTGTCTCCCTCCCCAGACTCACCCAATCGGAGTCCAAGCCTTCCCGAATCTGAATGACTTTATCATGCAGGAATTGCACAAAATCCTCAGCTCGACCCTGCAAGGGATCTTCCCGCACTCCACCTGCCCCCCTGGCAGAAGGGAGTGGATCACCCTAAACAGAGCGGCTGGGTGGTTCTCTGCAGATGTGATAAGAGCGGAAAAATAATTAGATTTTGCCACTTTTATCGCCACTATGTAGGTCTTGATATAAGACCTCACCTGTGTTTGATCAGGTTCGGATTGACTAGTCCTCCAGACGCTCTCTAGGCATCTTTTCCGATGCTTCATCTCTCTCAGTTCCTCAGAGAACCAAGGAGCCAATTGAGATCGACATCGGGTCAGAGGCCACAAAGGCACGACACGATCCAAAACTCCGGTGGCCGTACTATCCCAGGCGGCTACCATGTCTTCAGTTGAGTCATGTGCCAGGGTCTCAGGAAACGGCCCAAGCTCCATCAGGAACCTTTCAGGGTCCATCAGGTGCCTGGGACAGAACCATCTGATTGGTTCCATCTCCCTGCGGCAAGGGGGAGCGGCTCGAAAGTCCAAATGAAGGAGGGAATGATCTGTCCATGACAAGGGTTTGATGTCTAAGTGCCCTCTACCTAGATCATTCAACCACTGACCAGAGATGAAAATCAAGTCCAGATTGTGTCCCCCTATGTGAGTGGGGCCTTGAACTAACTGGGTCAGGTCCATGGCCGTCATGGCAGCCATGAACTCCCGAGCCATCTCTGATGCCTCACCGGCGGATGGCAGGTTGAAATCCCCCATGACAATAAGTCTGGGGGTGTCCACTGCCACCCCGGCAATCACATCAAGTAGCTCAGGCAGGGTCGCCGCTACATGGCAAGGAGACAGGTATGCAGTCAGCAAACCCATCTGCACCCCACGACCCCACTTCACAAAAAGAGACTCACATCCAGCTATCTGAGGAACAGTGTCCTCCCTCAGACAAAGACTTTCTCTTATAATTGCCACTACTCCCCCACCCCTCCCCTGAGCCCTCAGCTGATGAAATGCACGGAAACCTGGAGGGCACATTTCAATGAGGGGAACCCCCCCCTCCTGGCCCAACCAGGTCTCCGTGATTCCTGCCAAGTCCGCACCTCCCTCCATAATAAGATCACAAATGAGGGGGGCTTTATTAACTACCAACCTGGCATTACATAACATCAGCCGAGGACCCAGGGCCTGAGACTCTGTGCAACCCAGGACACGAGCTGCGCTTTGGGGGCCGGAGTGCACAATCGCTCGTAGACAGCGCATGCGCACCCCCGGAACATGATATGGCCCCCTGCACCTGCCATACCTGCCCCTCCCACTTATTATTTCAATTGAATTGCCCTTCCTTTAACCCCCCAGCTCCCCAGTCAAACTACTCTCCTCAAACCCTCTGCTGCGCCCATCCAACCCACCATCCCGTACAGTAGCTATATGAACCCCCCAGGTCCCTCTCTACAACCCCCTCCCCCCTCCCGGGTCCCCTTAAAATTTTCGTTAAAAATTTTGTTAAAAAACTCTTCAATTTATGTCCTCTAAAACCCTTAAAACCCTTGTGCCCCCTCTCGGGGTCCCAGGACCTATCATTAAGGTAAGTCTTTGCAAGGCCCACTGGCCACACTCAAGAATGGGGGGAATTTCTCAGGGCGACCACGTCCACGATTGTATAAGTTCGTAGAGTCATCCTCAAACGCAGAGATGGGAATGTCCATGGTAGCGTGGCCTATCAAGATCACAGGTCAGTAGTTCAAGGTCTAAAGTCCAAAGTCTGCCCTAGCAATAGGAATAGGAGCCTGCATTCCCAGAAGCCCTCTCACAGCAGTAGGAAAATGACAGGCGATGGTAATCCTCACCGCTCTCTCACCTCAGCAAGGTTCCTAGGCCAGGTAGGAATCATCCGGGTAGGATCCATACGTCGTTGATGCTCTCCCAACGCAACATGACTTGGTCATACAATAAGTCCACAGCCGCCCTCTCATGGCAGCGGGCAAGCACACCCAAAGAACTGACCATTATAGGGCTGGAGAAAAGAAGGTCAAGGGCTCTTGATGCCATAACCAGTCCAGGCGGTTGTAGCAGAGACAATCCGGGGGGTCAAAGCAGCAGAAATGGAACATCCAGGCAAAGCCTTCAACCGCCTGTGACCCCCAGCCCAGCCCAACCAGCTTGGATGGTATAAGCAGGCCCCCTGAATACCTTCCCTCCACAGGTGGACCAGCAAATTCCAGTTCGCGGCTCCACAGGCCCCAAGACGCTATGGTCCACAGCGAAGGGGGGGGAGACTCCCCTAAGTTCAGGCAAACGGAGCCTGACCTCGGTGCACAGCTCCCCTCGTCTCTCTTGGCTTGGCCTCTTCTCCACTAAGCCGCACCTGGGATGGGGTCGCTCCGCCATTGACTGTCCTCCACACACGCCACCAGCAACCTCCTCCCATTCGGCGGGTGCCAGCTGACTCCAGGGAGGCCGTCGCCGAGCGGTTCCCCAGCCATACAGCCAGACGACATTGAATTGGGGTCCACGGGGGTCTCTACCTCGCCGCACCCCACCATCACAGCGCCGCACCATCACCCAGCTGACTCGCGGCGAAGACTGCGGTGAAAAAAACCCACTGTCCGGGTAGCCTCATGGGGCAGCAACTCTGGGATGCTTGGCGTCTCCTGGGAACCTCCAAAGGTAAAACTTGGACCTACCAAGCCTCAAATGCTCCCCTTACCAGTCCATATCGGGGGACATAACCAAAGCCCCCCTAAAGCCTCTACATTCCATCAGGACGCCCCATCCCCATCCCCAGCGGAGCTCAAAAAACCGTGGTGGCCATTTTAGGCACCTCCTCCTAGTGTTAAAAAATATTTAACACTAACAATCAATGTAGATGTTAGCTACCGCCTCTGGCTGGGCGGTGGCAGGGAAGGTGCGTGTCCTGCCTGCTCTGCTCTGCTCTCACCAACCAGAGGTGGGGTCTCTGCTGCCACCTCCCAGCCAGAGTGCCACATTTGTTTGTTTGCTTGCTGGCTGCCTCCAGGGAGGGAGCTGCCTTGCACTGAAGAAGCTTCTTGGATGAGAAGCGAAACATCTTAAAGAAAAATCAGAACATCCAAGTGCCTTTAAAATAAAAGCACCATTGGCACAACCAGGACCTGGATGAATGAGAACTTCCATGTAACGTCTGCACACAGGGCCCCAAAAGTACTTCAGGATCCCCAGAGAAGAAATTGCTTCTTATTACAATGATCACCATTCTGATCTTTGAGACATCTTCTGCCACTGCTCCAGTGACTTCCTTTGATGTAAACATCAGATTGAAGCAATGTGCAGAGGATCTTGCATCACCAAAGGCTATATGAACTCTGTGTGGCACACATTTTGAGACAGGCAGGGGCTGTGCTCTTGAATGTATCTTTCTCTCCTTTCCATGTGAAGCTGAGTTTCTCTACGTCTCAATTAGGAAACTCACTGGCTTTTCCATCTTGCAAGAGTGCTTTGGATTCTTCTAAACCTTGTATTTGTTTAGAAACGGATTGATTCAGTGTCCTATGGATTATGGAGCTTCTGCTCCTGCTTCTAATGCTGTTGATGTCTCTGCCAATCTCTGGGAGACATAAAACGAAGTGCCTGCTGCATTTGGAGCACCAGGATGGAGAAAGGCCATGGAGCTATTACAGACCAGGAGACCATCTCATTAATGTAGTCCTCTCTGCCACAAAAATATTGCGTGTAATGTTGCCTTTCAACATGGTTCCTTACAATCAGATACAATTGTAAGTCTTTCAGTGTGATGGAATTGCATCCCCTCCACTTGTAACACTCTTCTTCTTTTCTTCTAATTTATGTACTTCTAAATTGCATGACCTGTCAAATTTCTTGAATTGTTTTCATTTCCACAACTTCCCTCTTTTGTCTCATTTTGAGAAAGAGACTCAAATCCAAAGATGGATTTGGGAAAAAAACATGAAAGAAGTCAGATTACATCCAATCCTCAGTTTATCAGTTGAATGCTAACATTTGTCTAAAGTAGTGGTTGAAAGGGTTATAGTTGCCTCTATCCAGACTTCTCAATATTTTTACAACAGCTCGTTTATATTCAATACCTGATCATTGTAGCAAATAAAGGAAGACTTATTTCTAGAATTGCTATTCTGGGTCAAATATGAAACAGTCTCCTTCTTTTATGATGGTTCTACTTTAATGATTGAATGATTTGGAATCCTGGTTCCTGGGAAGATGAAAAATAGTACTGCTATATATAATGGGGCATATATTATTCTTAACTTTCGTCTCATCTTCTTGAAATGAAATGGGGATGGGTGAATATCCTTTGTCTCTGGTATTGGATCATTTTTTGTTTTAACACTGAGGTCTTTTGGAGACAGAGGATTAAATTGAATAAGTGTTTTGTTATTGCTGTTAATGATGATGATAATAAGATGAACACATTTTTGCAATAGTTTACCTTCAGACAAGCTAAGAATACTACGTTACATTTTTGCTATTCAAGTCATCAACAAGGATCACCGACTCCTGCACAATTTCACACTTGGCTACAACATTCATGACAACTATTTGAACACATTTGGAACTTCAGATGCTTTGCTGGACATGCTCTCTACTGGAGAAGCCAATGTTCCCAATTACAGCTGTGGAAGGAAGGACAACCTTTTGACTCTTATTGATGGAGCTGCCAGTGACATCTCCATTCAGATGTCAACATTAGTAGGCACCTACAAAGTACCTCAGGTTTGTGTTTCTCTATAGGTAAAGTGAACAGGGTGGTGGCAGCTGAGTAATGGATTCAACTATATCTTCCCTGTAGAATTCAAGAACTGCTTTTCCCTATGAGCATTTAATCCCTAGCCATGGCTAGGGATTGCATTCTACAGTGTGAAGGGAGCAAGGATAAAAGCATCCATATCAAATCTTCACTGCTTTGAGGGGCTTCTGTTGCACACAGGTGAAGATGAAGAGAGATTTGTGTCTAATCAAAAGGTCTCCGGCATCAAAGGAAGGCACATACTGTCGGAGCGTAAATAAGCTTCGATACTCCCCCCTGGGGTAATTGCACTTGATTAGAGATGGATGGATCTTGTTTTTCCATGCTGTGTACTTTAAAGAAAGAAACCCCGAAATATATTCTAAGAAACATTTTATTATAAAGAAATAAAACAAACTTACTAACTACATTGATACCGGCAGTTTTACAACATAGATGGACAAAGGAAAAAGAAAGCAGGAAGTTTCTTCCTTAAACCTGGACATGCGCAGTAGCTCAGAAATCACAAGACAGTCTTATCTCTGTTGCTACAGAGACGTGATAAAGTTCTTGGCCAGACTACCGTAAGTCTTAGGATGGAAGCTCAGCTGACAAATACATAATGCAGTGACAACCCCTTCTTTGTCAGTTGAGCATACATCAGGTATAGCCATCAGGTAAGGCACATCTTCTTATGCAGATACTTGTGCTGAGCTGCTGGAAGTGGTTTGTTGAGCATATCAGCAATCTGATCATGTGTAGGTACATAGTGCAATTTTACAAAACCTTGTTTCACTAATTGTTTTATATTTTTATAACGGATGTCAATGTGTCTGGATCTAGAACCTGCGAAACGTGATTCAGAAATATAAACCACAGATTCATTGTCTTCCATCACAGTGATCAGTCGGTTCAGGTGTGTCCAGATATCTGTGACCAAAGCATCAAACCACGTTAGAAAATTACATGCATCTGAAACACAAGCATATTCAGCCTCAGTAGATGAACAAGAAACAAAATTCTGTTTTCGCACATGCCAGTAAACAGGACATCCATTTAAGAACATCATATAACCTGAAGTACTTTTACGTGATTTCTTATCACTCGCCCAATCAGAATCTGCATAACAACATAATTCTGCATAATCAGTATGTGTTGGTTCTAACAATAACCTCATATTTTTAGTGTGCTTTAGGTATTTCAATAATTTCTTAACACATGTCAAATGAAACTGTCTTGCCTTACCCATGTGTCGGGACAAGAGATTAACACTAAGTGCAATGTCGGGTCTAGTCCAACTACTAATATACAACAGTGACCCAATAACTGAACGATAAAGTGAACACTGAAAACTGAACACATGAAACTGATGAATGCATGTTTACAAAAAGATCTGATAATATATATGAGATAGTTCTTGTTTATGTTGATGATATTGTTTATATTGGTCCAAATAAGCAGATGACACATACTTTGTACATCATATGAGCCAGAATAATGATATTGTGAATGGTGAACAAATCCCAGATTTATGTAAAGAATTCCAATTCCTACCTCTTTTCTTCCTAGTGTTATTCCTGCATTCTGGCATGGACCCCTTAAACTCCCTTTCTATGGTTCTCTAATCCATTAATTTGTGGTACACTTGAGGGTGACTGCATGGAGCTGAGAATATAAAAATAAAAATACAAATAAATTTACTGGCTGGATTCCCTTCCCGACATCATGTGGAGTTCACGGCAGATTTTTTTATTTTTTATTTTTTTTTTGCTTTTCCTAGGAGAGAAATATCTGCCACGACTTAGGATTGAACTCTCAACCTTCTGGGTGGGAAGCAAGCATCTTCACCATTAGGCCCACATTTGTTTTATGAAATCATAGTGGGCTGCTATCATTAATTAACCAGCTTATTTAGAAAATTACAAACATATTAGTGACCATATCATTTATTTTTACTCTAATATACTCAATTAAGGTTGGGGCATTGAAATGGAGGAGCTGCTACAATCAGAGCTTCCAAATTGCCAAGTTCTGAAATGCAGAAATGCCTAAATATTTTAGAGCAGTATTTACTCAAGAAATATTTGAGAAGCTGGACACAATGGTTAAATATGGAAAATTAACCAAATCCCTTACAATGAACAGACTTGTATTTGTGGAACTCCAGAGGTATAAGACATAGCACATCTATTGTTTTAATGTCAGTTCAGATTTGCATATCTCCTGTGATTCTGGTGAATTGTAGGGTGATACAGAAATATGATCATTCTTATTCTCTTTTACTTAACTTATTTTATTCTATTTTTATGTATGATATTGTTAATGTTCTTTGTTGTTATATATTGTATTTTAATATGGCCTAAAGACTAATCAACAATAACCTATTCTAAAATGTTCATGAGATCCAAGTTGGATTTATTAAAAACTAATATTTTGGAATTGAACTGACTGGAAATATGATACAGCATTTTTCATTGCTTTTCCAGGTCTCTTTTGAATTTTTTTCAGAGTCTCTGCATGATAAAAGTCAATTGCCCTTTTACCACCCATTTTTCCCCAAAAATGGGATCCTCTACCCAGCAACGATTCAATTGCTTCTCCATTTCGGATGGAATTTGATTGGTCTGTTTGCTCCAGACACAGAAATAGGAGACAATTTCATGAGGACTTTGACTCCTTTGCTTTTCAGGAATGGAATCTGTGTTGTGATAGTACAAAGATTCTCAAAAACTAGACACACAGCATCTCTCATGGATGCCATCTCTAACTGGAGACAAGTCAATGTCTTTTTTCTATTCATCGAACTTGATTCATTTTTGGACATAATTCTTCCTGTCCATTTAACATTTGAACTTTTGCCCGGATACATTGAAAGGAAAGTCTGGATCATGACAATGGTCGGAGCACAAAGAATGAAAAAACACAAACTTCTCAAGTACATCCATAGTGTCTGGACTTTTTCTTTTTCAGGAAAACAAAGGCTAAAAGATGATACCTTTGAACCCAAATTCTTTGTGGAACCACCATTTGGAGACCAGTCTTTTCACTGTTCTTTTATAAAGCATGTCTTCTCTGTCAAAGGCCGGAGAAGATGCAGCCAGAAAGCACCACTGGAGACACGACAGAAAAGGAACACGATCAAGATCATAAGCTACCACCATTTTTACAGTGTCATTAAGACTCTGGCCCATGCCTTGCATACTGCATATTCGTCCAGATCCAGGAGGAGAAGAAAGCGGGGTGAAGAGAGATTGGGAACCCCAAGACTGCATCCATGGCAGGTATGGGATCCCATTATATTTAGTTCCCTTACAGGTGGAATCCAGGGCAGAAATGCTACCAGTTCGCTCCGGTTCGGGTGAACCGCCCTGGGTCTTCGGAGAGGGGCAGCATATAAATTGAATAAATAAATAAATAAATAAATAAATAAATAACCCGATAGTGATAAAAACTACCGGTTCGGGTGAAGCAGTAGTTAGCTACCTGCTTGGGCAAACTGGTAGTTAAAAAAAGCTACCGGTTCCTCCAAACTGGTATTTCTGATCAGCTGTGCAATGGGGTTTAACTTTGCTAGAAAGCAGGAAATCCTGCTTTCTAGCAAAGCTAAATCATGTGCCACAGCTGATCTACTTACTGTTTCTACTTACCTTCTCAAGCCTTTTTTGGGCAAGTACTGTGCATGCATGGCCAGCGAACTGGTAACAAACCAGTTCAGATTTCACCACTGGTGGAATCCAACACAGAAGGATAACCTTGACAACCTACTTGTGCTACAATAGGACATAAGTTTTGACCAATCTAATTGCTCAAGCCATAAAGTTACAAAGACATGGCACCATGATAGATATATTTTTATATTAAACAGTAGTAATTTTAGAAAAAAGATTCATGTTGTTTAAATAAATTCTTGTACGTAGAAGTCTGTGATTAGCACCATACAATTCTACATTTATAAATTTGAATGACACCTAAATGAACCCATTTAGGATTAGAATAGTATAACAGAAATGGAAGGGACCTTAGAAGTCTTCTAGTCCAATTCCCTTCTTAGGCAGGAAACCCTATACCATTGCAGACAAATAGTTATCCAATCTCGTCTTAAAAACTTCCAGTGTTGGAGCATTCACAACTTCTGAAGTCAAGTTGTTCCACTGATTAATTGTTCTAACTTTCAGGAAATTTCTTCTTAGTTCTAGGTTGCTTCTCTCCTTGATTAGTTTCCACCCATTGCTTCTTGTCCTGCCCTCATGTGCTTTGGGGAAATAGCTTGACTCCTTCTTCTTTGTGGCAACCCCTGAGATATTAGAACACTGTTATCATGTCACCCCTAATTCTTCTTTCCATCAAAGTAGACATATCCAATTCCAGCAACCGTTCTTTATATGTTTTAGCCTCCAGTCCCCTAATCCTCTTTGTTGCTCTTCTCTGCACTCTTTCTAAAGTCTCAACACCTTTTTTACATCGTGGTGACCAAAACTGGATGCAGTATTCCAAGTGTGGCCTTACCAAGGCATTATAAAGTGGTATTAACACTTCATGTGATCTTGATTTATCCCTCTGTTTATGCAGCCTAGAACTGTGTTGGCTTTTTTGGCAGCTGAAGCACATTGCTGGCTCATCTTTATTTTGCACAAATCCCAGTTGAAGCTGTTTTGACTGATGGCTACTCAATAATTGAATTAAGACAATCAGGGAAGAGGAAACGGAACTTTGATTCCCTGGCTCAGTTCTAAAACTGCTCCTCCTTTTAGGATTTTTAGCATCCCTTTAGGATGCTCAGTCTCTTGTGACTGGACTCATTTTTCCACAACTGACACTCTGGGAAAACAGCAAACAGAGCTCAAGCTTCTTTGTAACATCTTTCAGTTATTGGAAGAGTGCTATTTATTTATTTATTTATTAGTTCGATTTATATGCCGCCCTTCTCCGGAGAATCAGGGCGGCTTACAATGCGTTAAGCAATAGCCTTCATACTTTTTGTATATACCTGCTTAGTAGGGCTTTCGGGGGCCCCCACAAGGGGTGTTCTTTTTTATACAAGTCAGCTTATTGCCCCCACAAACCGGGTCCTCATTTTACCTACCTCGAAAGGATGGAAGGCTGAGTCAACCTTGAGCCCAGTGAGATTTGAACTTGCAGTAATTGCAGGCAGCTGGTGTTACTTAACAGTCTGCAGCGCCACCAAGGCTCTTATATATATCCTCCCTTCTCCAACCAAGAGATTGTGTTAGTTGGAAAAGGTGTTCCCAGAATTCCTATAACTGTCAGATTCCATAGATCAACATCAAACATCTTGTTATCTTTACTCAAAGTTATAAACAGCTCCTTTCATCCCTTCCTTAGCTTCATTGCCCTTCCCTAAAACTGATCTAGCTTTCTTCCCCAAGAGTGGTACTTCCAAGGGGACCTGCTTTGAGCTGGGATCTTCTCAAACCAGAGCATTCATTTCTAGAGAGTCCCATGGTTGTATTTACCTTCTTTCCATGAGCATCACATTGCCACCTCACATTCAAATTGCAACCAACTATTCTTTTGAGACCATTCTTGCAAATATTATCACATTTGGTGTCTCTTGTGTTTCTTCTGTTTTCTTGTTCCTTTAGTGGAGAACTTTTACTTCTTTCTCTCTCTTAGATTTCTTTCTCTTTGTTTTAGCCATTTTAATAAACCATCAAGATATTTTCTAAATTTTATATCTGATTCTGTGTTACACATTCAACTATTATGATATCATGAAATTGCCTTTCATCCAAAATTTTAATGACATTATCATAATTTATATAATTATTACCAAATATTTAAACTACTACTACTACTACTACTACTACTACTACTACTACTACTACTACTAATTTATTATAATTAATGACCAGTATACATATATAATATATGAAAAAAAATATAAATGACATCTTAAAGAAAGATCTACATTGTAGGAGCCATTTCATTTTTCTTATCTGAGATATCATATTTTATCAAGTCCAAGTTTCTAAAACTCAGTTATTTATCTACTGGACTTTACTTATGCATCTTCACTTAATCCTCCAAGGAAAGATTAAAGGCAAATGAGGTCCAGGCAGAAGAACATCATGGCTTCAAAATCTAAGGGACTGGTTTGGACAAAACTCAACAGCAATTTTTTATGCAGTTGTTGATAAAAATAGAATCGCCAACATTATTGCCAACGTCCGATGACAGATATGACAGAAGAAGATCTCTTTGTATCAGGAAATCATAAATATTTTTTCTTGGAGCTCGGTATTTTTTTTAAAAAAAGAAGTCAAAATTGCTTTGTCTTAGGGTACACATCTTCCATCACAGTAGCATGACTATCAACTGTACCTGTTTGTATTAATGACAACATAGAAGAATAGATGATAATGACTAATTGTTATCTATATGCCTAATTAATTGAGAAAAATGAAAAATTATTTGGGTACATTTGAAAGGAAGTTTTTATTATCTATTATCTATTATTATATATAAGAGCTGTGGTGGCACAGTGGCTAGAATGCAGTATTGCATTCCCACCACCATTGGAGCACAAAATGGGAGTCATCAGAACTCTACACTACTGAGCTGAAGACCTACCTACCAGCAATGATGGGAAAGAAAAAGAACAAAAACAATCAAGGCAGCCCTCAGAACATGTAGCTATCCCAAATGGGCCTTCATCAAATCTCAAAAAAGACCCCACAGGAGCTCCTCCATAACAGACAACGAAGAGAACAATAAATGAAGCAATGTTGTCATTCTATACATAGCAGGAATATCAGAAAAGCTCAGGAGGATCTTCAGCCAACATAACATATGTGTACACTTCAAACCCAAGAATACACTAAGGCAGAAGCTTGTTCACTCCAAGGATAGAACATCCAGACACAAAATAAGCAATGTGGTATATGCAGTACAATGGAACGAGCTATGTGCAGATCTGTACATTGGGGAAACAAAACAACCACTTCATAAACACTGGCAAGTTTGAAAAAGCATCTTTGGGACAATCAAAGCACCTTTGGGACAACCATGATCTAAATGACTGAGAATCTCCGTAGACATTTGTACTTGCAAGATTCTCTTAATGTAGCTTTACAATGAAGTTGAATTAGCTCATCTGTTCTTGATTCCTGCCTGATCAATCTGGAGAGGATTTGCCTGGCAATTTTTTCCTTAATAAATCCATTCTTTCTCATTCTTTCCCCTTTGTTCTGAAAGCATTTATGAGTCTATTTTCTCTAGAATATTCCTGGTGACTAAGAGATTTTGTAAATGATACTTTGTCAATATATATTTTGTGAAAATATGACTGACAAAGTTTGCTAAATCTCTGGTTTTCATTTCTGAAGATACTGTTGTTCTCCCAATTAAGAATATTTGCAAGTTAGCAATTGTAGAACAATCAAATGTGACAAGACCGGGTGGGATAAGAAGCCAAGGTTTCTGCTTTTAAAATTCCTGTATGTTTCAATTCTAGTTCCATCCCTTCCTGAAGAAGAATGAGTTTTGCAATGTTTCCACATTCAAATGTTACTTGGACAAAAATGGAGGCATAGCAGCAGATCTGGACATCCAGAGCATCGTGGTTCTCCCCAAGAAAGATCCCATCACACTGCAACTGGGGAGATTTAAAAGGCAGAGACTTATTATCAACCAAGTTGTTCTTTCACAGCTAAAGATGCTCAATGAGGTGCATGAAATATTGACATCTTTTCTTTGTTTTCCAAAGCCTTAGATCCCATTTTAAGTGGGCTAACCCTAGTCACCAAGGTGGATAACCTTCCCAAAGAATTGAACGTGGGGAGCAGAACACTTATAATTCTAAAAAGCCAATGTACTGCATTTCAAAGGGGAATAGTTTTGCAATGTTTTATGTAGTGTCAGATCTGCCTAGGAAAGAAGGAACCTCAACCCCATTTAGTTGAAGTGATAGGTTGTTTTACTAAGGATTAGTGGTTGCAGCAAAAGCAAGGCTAGATCTGAAGTTCCCATGCAAAACATTACATTTCCCCCTCTTTCCCCAGCTTTCCCCCATCGACTGGTCCATCTCTGTCCACTAGCATGCTGTTTAGGTATTTTGGGAACAGCTTGGATGTTTGGCGCCACTTGGTGCAATTTCACATTCTGTTCCAAGTTAGGTGTCCTTGAAGACTGGAACAGGCTGGTTCTCACACTTCTGGTTTCCATCAAACCTATCACCCCTCTTTCCTCTCATCTCTAATCTCTATATTCCAATTGCCCCCTCCCCCTTAACATTTTATGACAGGATGCCAGCAAAGCGCAGAGCTGAAGATACCAGATATGACATGCAGTCTAGAGGAAACCTTTCCAGAACTACCTGTCAGAGGTTTCTTTCTTCCTCACAATTTTATTCTATGTCAATCACTCTAATACAGGAGTATTAAACTCAAGGCCCAGAGGCCAGATCCGGCCTGTGGGATGCTTAGATCTGGCCCACAGGGCTGGCCTGGAAATAGCAAAGGATCGGTCTGCTGTGCCTCCGCTAGTGAAAATGGGGCACAAGGGACCGAATGCAGTCCCACTGTGCCCCATGTTCACTGTGGACAGCCTCCTGCATCACTCTGGCAGCCAAAATGGGGCATAGGGCCTCCAGAGGCCTTCCCTGGCCCATTAGAGGCCAAAATGGAGAGGGCTCGCAACTTGGGTGTCCTCCTGGATGCACAGCTGTCTTTAGAAGAGCATATGACGGCTGTGGCCAGGGGGGGCTTTTCATCAGGTTCACCTGATTCGCCAGTTGCGTCTCTTTCTGGATCGGGACTCGTTACACACAGTCACTCAGGCACTCGTCACTTCCTGCCTGGACTACTGCAATGCTCTCTACATGGGGCTCCCCTTGAGGAGCACCTGGAGTCTCCAACTGGTGCAGAATGCAGCCGTGCAGGGGATTATGGGAGTGAGGGGGCGCTCCCATGTGACGGCTCTCCTGCATGAGCTGCATTGGCTTCCAGTGGTCTTCCAGGTGTGCTTCAAGGTGTTGCTTACCACCTTTAAAGCGCTCCATGCCATAGGACTTGGGTATTTGGGTATAGAAATAGGAACAAATATTTGCGGGACCGCCTTCTGCCGCCGATAGACTCCCACCGGCCAGTATGCTCCCATAAAGAGGGACTCCTCAGGGTGTCATCAGCCAGGCAGTGTCGGCTGGCAACTCCCAGGGGGAGGACCTTCTCTGTAGCAGCTTCTGCCCTCTGGAACGATTTGCCCCCAGAGATACGCATGATACCAGATCTCCGGGCTTTTCGCCGTGCCCTAAAAACTTTCCTTTTCCACCAAGCAGGGCTGGTGTCACCCCCCCTCCCCTTTTGAGATGTTAGATTTTTAATTGTCTATGGGTTTTAGTTGAGAAGTTTTAAATTTTGGGCCAAAGTTGTGTAATTCTTTTAAAAAATTTTAAATTTTGTATTGGAATGTTTTTTTTAGTTTTGGCTGTGTACCGCCCTAAGTCCAACAGGAGAAGGATGGTATACAAATTAAAATAAATAAATAAATAAATAAATAAATAAATGGAGCCCCCGTGTGCTGGGCATGGACTTCTGAGTCTCCATTCAGCCCTCTCCACAGACTGTGCCCCCTTTGCTAGCATCCCAGATTCCACTTATTCCTCCCCACCTCATTTCACATGTACTTACTTTTCGAAGAGCTCCAGAAGAGGCTGACCCACATTGTAAAGAAGCTGTAAGAATGTGAGATGTAAGGAAAACAGCTTTCTGACTAAAAGACCGGCTTCTCTGCCATGAGGGCCTGCAGGCTTAGTTTGGGCACAGTCTAGCCGGCAACGGGCCACCTACTGCTTGCTGCTGACTGGCTAGTTCGAATGAGGAGCTTCAAGGAGTGGGGTGTGGCAGCCAATCAACAAGGTCTTGCAGTTCAGCCTGATGATACAAAGAAAACAAGCTCCTCATTGATTGGTTGCCGCTGCCACTGCTGCCTCAATCCCTGAAGCTGTCCTGAAGCAGGAGGCTGCTGTAGCCTCGCCCAGGCCTTTTCTACTACCAGAGCCTGCTAGCCACATGGCCCCAAGCTGAAGTCTTTTATCACAAAGCTGGCAAAAATGTTTTCCTTAGATTTCACATTCTTACAGTTTCGTCATCATCTGAATCAGTGGTGGGTTGCCCTCAGTTCGCACCGGTTCTATAGAACCAGTAGTAAAACTGGCGGGAGGTTCCGCCCACTGTCCCTGATGTCATCAAAATGCTTCTGCGTGCAGCCCCACTGCGAACCGGTAGTAAAGGTAAGTAGAACCCACCCCTGATCTGAATAATAAATTGAGTGCAATTTATTTGAGATGACATCGAAACCTGACAGACACTTTGGCTTCTCTGCCAGTGGGTTAGCCTCTTTTGGAGCTCCAGAGGAACATAAAATATCTCAGTAGATTGGGGGGAGGCCTTGGATGGCCTGCTTTAGCACTAGGCCCCGCATGCTCTTCCCTCCCCTATGCAATCGAGTAACAAATGCATTGGGGAAAGCAGGGAGTGATCACGTTCATTTAACATGATTCAATCAAACAAATACTTGGGTTACAAATGTAATTGGCAGGCTCTATTTACATTCGTAACTCGAGGATTACCTGTATAATGAGAGTGAGTGAGGGTCTCAGTGAAGTCCTCCATTAGTACTTGACCACCACAGGTGCCCCCCACATGAGTTCCATATCATGCCCACCCTGGCCACACCCCCTGGCCAAGCCCCATACCCCCCCGCCCTCTGTGGTCAAACACAATCCTGATGCGGCCCTCAATGAAATCAGGTTTGACACCCCTACTCTAACAGAATAAGAAGTTAATAAATGTAATAAATAACATTTATTCTAAAATTTAATATTAATTAAACATGGATACATAAAGAACGGAGGAATGCATGTTAATGTGGCCATAAGAGGAACTCACTGGTTGTCACTTAATGGTTAAATATTTTCTCAATTCCATCCTACCATATTTTATTAAGAAGAAAAGTCCTATGTTGTAATGTAATACATCAGTAGCTTAAACTTTTAGAGAGTCATGTTTACCTAAAGTGAAACCCAGAGACTATTTTGTTAATGTTTATGTCAACTACCATTTTCCATTAATGATTTGTCTTGTTTTCTTTGATGATCCTTGGTTTTCTGCTTAGTCTTTTCCTCAGTCCCAATGTGTAGAAAATTGTCATCCTGGATTTGTCAAACAAGTTCGGGAAGGAGAGCCAGTTTGCTGTTATGACTGTGTTCCTTGTCCAGAGGGGACCTTCTCCACTCAGGAAGGTGAGTGACCCCAGAGGAAAGGGTGCTGGATTCTTCCAGAGTATTTTGATCAATGTGCATGTTAAAAGAGACACATCTAAACTTGACTATTTGGTTGTACTTAATTTTCAACATGATGCCATAATGGTAGAAATAGAGCCCTGGTGGTGCAGGAGACTAAAGCACTGTTATTAACACCAGCTGCCTGCAATTACTGCAAGTTCAAATCTCACCAGGCTCAAGGTTGACTCAGCCTTCCATCCTTTCGAGGTAGGTAAAATGAGGACCCGGTTTGTGGGGGCAATAAACTGACTTTGTATGAATATATACAAAAGTATGAAGGCTATTGCTTAATGCATTGTAAACCGCCCTGAGTCTCCAGAGAAGGGCACCATATAAATCAAATTAAAAAAAAAAAAAGAAATAACAAAAATATCTTGAAGGATGAGAAGGCAAGATAATAGAAGGATGTTGTGGATTGGGCAAGCTTACTTCTATCAAAGGAAATCTCTTTTCTACTTGTCAGTTTTGAAGTGTCCTTTGATTTTGCCTTTCTTAGGAACACCTGAATTCTTTGAAACTTGAGGAATGATAAAAATATAATTATTTTTTGTTTTCTCAGATACTGAAAAATGCACCAAGTGCCCAGAAGATCAGTATCCAACTGAGAACAGAGTCCAATGTATCCCCAAAAGAATAATCTTCCTATCCTATGAAGAACATCTGGGAATTATCCTCGTCGCCTTTGCCCTATTCCTGTTCCTAACCACAGCCTTTGTTTTAATCCTATTCATTAAATATCGAGACACTCCCATTGTCAAAGCCAACAATCGGGATCTCTCCTACATCTTCCTGGTCTCCCTCCTGCTTTGCTTCTTGTCTCCTTTTCTCTTCATTGGTCAACCAAGGAAAGCCACCTGCCTTCTCCGACAAACTGTTTTCAGCATCATCTTCTCAGTTGGTATTTCTTCTCTCTTGGCCAAAACCATCACAGTGGTGATGGCTTTCCTGGCCACAAAACCAGGAAACCAAGTGAAAAGATGGCTGGGGAAGAGCTTGGCCAACTCCATCATACTTTCTTGTTCTGCTATCCAAATTATCATCTGTTCCATCTGGCTGGGAGTTTCTCCTCCATTCCCTGACTCTGACCTCCACTCCCAGCATGGAGTGATCATCCTGCAATGCAACGAAGGATCCGTTGTCATGTTCTATATCACCCTCAGCTACATGGGCTTCCTGGCTGCCATCTGCTTCACAGTGGCTTTCCTGGCCAGGAATCTCCCTGGGGCCTTCAATGAAGCCAAGCTGATCACCTTCAGCATGCTGGTCTTCTGCAGTGTCTGGGTCTCCTTTGTGCCCACCTATCTGAGCACCAAAGGGAAATACATGGTGGCTGTGCAGGTCTTCTCCATCTTAGGTTCCAGTGCCGGTCTGCTGGTATGCATCTTCATCCCCAAATGCTTCATTATTATTCTAAGGCCAGGCATGAATACCAAGGAGCAACTTACAACCAAAAGAAATGTAAAAATGTAAGGAATTTCATTATTCAACATGCTCCAGTAGGCCAATCCTAGATATTAATTCAAGCTGTTCTCCATACATAAGTGAGCTAACTATTAATGATTAAAGGGCAGCTGGAAGGTATTGTCCCTCATCCTTGAATAATAGAATCACAAGACAGCCACTGAACTCTTCTGAGAAGGAAAGGCATCATATATTTCCTTTGTCCTTACTCTATGTGAGGCCTAAAATACCACTCCCAGATATTTGAAACATAACACTTGTACAATGGGAATTTTATGGGTATGCCAGAGATTATTTTTGGGGCTCCAAAAATGCTATTATTTTAGTGTATCTACAATTAAGGTTCTTTGCAGTGTTGGACACAAAGTCACAGCATCAAAAAAGTTAAAGAAGAGAGATGGTAACATACTGCCCCATTAGATTTTTAGAAAAGAATTTCTATAGAATGGGATGAATGAACAAGGACATACATTCAATTTTGCAGCTACTAAGATTGTTGAATGAGCAGGCACAAACACAGCCAAGGAAGTGATTGAAGCCTGGGATATGAGCCCTTGTCAGTCAACAGGAGTGCTGATTTACCACAAATTTATCAAGTACTTAGGAGATGAGGGCTTGGTGACACAAGGAAACAACAGCCAACAACTTAATTGCTAGCCATCAACACCCCAATCAACCATTAAAAAGCCACATACAACATATACCATATGTCAGCCTCCGCCTTTACTGCTTTGGCTGCCATAGTAATGGGAGGGGGGAGAGCTAGGTAGCATGGGGGGGAAAGCGTGCTGGAGGAATCGAAAGCGATAGTTAAACCACCGGACTGTATCTTTGAAGCTGCCATCAGGCCAATGGTCGTGGCATTCCTGATTGATGACGCTGCCAGATGTGTGCTTCCACCTGACCCCTGGGAGACCTTTGGATTGGATGATTTACGGTGGACAGTGGGAGGGGATGCTTTCTATATGCAATTTTTGCACTTATTGCCTTAGATTCTGCTTTCCTTTGGTTGGGTTCACTTCATTTTCTAGTAAAAGTACCTTTCTCTATAAACAATGGAGTTTGGGTCATTCTTTCCTGGACACCATATAAATACCATACACAGAATAGCCCAAAGCACGCACTCTGCTGGAGAGAAATTCCCTAAAGATGACCTCCAGCATAACTCCAAAAGCTCAGAAGACGAAATCTCTGGTCCCAGTTATCGACCCAGATTGGATCCTGCTACATGTTCTATTTATTACCATGAAAAAATCCACACAGAGCAAAAAACACATCAATGCATGGATAACCAGAAAATTTCATTGAACACAAGGCAACTTATAGAAGCATCGACAATGGAGCAGAAACTGCCAACACTTGGAGTGTTGGAAAGAGCTTCAGGCTGAGCTGATGCCTTAGTTGTAGAAGAATTTACTCTGGAGAGAAACTCCGTAAATGTATAGATTGTTGAAATGTATAGATTGTTGAGGACGAGTTGTTCTGTTCTTATAAAGTAACTTCTGTGGGGACATTTTCCACATAAAATGTGGAATTCTGGGATTCCTGTTATAAGGCAGTGATTAATAGGCTGATAAGTGAGTTGAAAATATTATGATAGCCAAGCACGGCACTTTGGAGCTCAATGTCCCAAAGGTGCTTTTTCAAGAGGCAATTGGACTTTCTTGTTTTTCTTTGAAAACATTTACAGTAGCTTCTCATCCAAGAAGCTCATCCAAGATGCTTCTTGGATGAGAAGCGAAACGTCTTCAAAGAAAAACAAAAAAAGTCCAGTTGCTTCTTGAAAAAGTACCTTTGGGACAACCATGACCTGGATGACTAAGAATCTCCATAGACATTTGGGGCTCAATGTGCAAAGGGGCAGATGGAGAACAGTATGTTAGTGAAAAATCATAGATAAAACACCTGGGGCATTGTTCCGTAGTTATTCTGGCTTTTCCTACTGGGATATGTTAGGAAATTATCATTGGAAAATGAGAGTTTAAGCCCAGGTGAAAAACTTTTGATGTCCTTCTGGATAGTGTCTTCCCTTCTGTCCTTTTCAATATTAACAGGCCCCTGATAGGACAAGGTCATCCCCCATCCTTGTTGTTTGGTATTGTTATATGCTGATGACACTGAGCTCTACTGATGGATGATCTATCTGAAACATTTGAATAAGGGGGACAGATGAGGCATTAGATTAGATTAGATCATGTCCATGTGACTCTCTCCTCTAGGAAAACTCATCACTCTCTGTGGATCATTGAGGACCATTCAGAGAAATGAAATGAGAGAAAAAAATGTCTGGAATATTGTTGGTGTCAACAAAATACAAATTCAACCAAAGATACGTTAGAGTTGCTTTTAGGAGCTATCTTGTGGTGGTAAGGGAGTCAAAGCACCAGTACTTCTCCACCCTTATTGTGTCCTTTGATATTTGCCCCAAGACCCTTTTTTTAGTTGATACAAGCCCTTTTGGGTAGAGGGTCTCAGAGAATCACTTGCAGGTTTGTGTGGAGGAATTTGTTCAGCATCTGTTGGACAAAGTTGCTTAGACCTGTTCACATTTGGATGCCAGCTTTGTTGCAAGGCCAGAGGAGATGCCTGTGGAGGCATCTTGTTTGGTCATCTGGGAACAACTTGAACCTATTGGGCTTCAGGAAGCAGACAGGGTCCTTTGGATTGTGAGCTCAGCCACCAGCTCATTAGATCTTGGCTTCAGGTGTGTTATATGAATGGTTCCAGCAGTGGTTAATGGTTTGGTGCAACAAAACCATAGACAAATAGACAAAGTAGCCTATGGAAGATTTTGGGAGAGACTCAACTCTTCCCTCCACCCAGACGTTCTCCAAAGGAGACTGAAGATTCCTACTCTCCCCAATTCCCTATCAAATGTAATTCCCCTTCAAATGGTCCAAAGTGAAAATTCTCATTTAAATGGTCCTAAAGTACTCATTCAAACAATCCAAAATTGTTCTTTGAGGGGGTGGGCTGCATATGTTATTTTTATGTTTCTTAACACAAATCTGGGTCCGAGGGAGACCACTGTGCCTCAGATAGCCGGATGTGAGTCCCTCCTTGTGAGGTGGGGCCGTGGGGTTCAGATGGGCTTGTTGCTTACGTACCTGGCTCCCTGCCGCGTGGCAACAGCCCTACCTGAGCTACTCGACGTGATAGCCACGGTGGCAGTAGATACACCCAGGCTTTTAGTCATGGGTGATTTCAACTTGCCATCCGTCGGTGAAACGTCTGAGGTGGCTCGGGAGTTCATGGCTTCCATGACGGCCATGGACCTGACCCAGTTAGTTCATGGCCCTACTCACAGGGGAGGTCACACTCTGGATCTGATTTTTGTCTCTGGCCAGTGGTTGAGTGGTCTTGTTATAGGGGATATAGACATGGAACCCTTGTCATGGTCTGACCACTCACTCCTTCGCCTAGATCTTCGAACCGCGACCCCTCGCCGCAGGGAGGTGGATCCAATTAGATGGATCCGCCCCAGGCGCCTGATGGATCCTGATAGGTTCCAGACGGAGCTTGGGCCATTTCCTGAGGATCTAGCACATGACTCGGCCGAGGACCTGGTAGCCGCCTGGGATCGGGCGGCTGGTGGGGCCTTGGACCGAGTTGTGCCTTTGCGGCCTCTGACCCGATGCCGATCCCGTGCGGCTCCTTGGTTTACTGAGGAGCTGAGGGAAATGAAGCGCCGGAAAAGACGCCTGGAGAGCGGTTGGAGGGCCAGTCTCGCTGAATCTGATCGAACACTGGTAAGGTCGCATATTAAGGCCTACCTAGTGGCGATAGAGACGGCAAAGTCTAACTACTTTTCCGCCTCTATTGCGTCATCAGGGAATCGTCCGGCTGCCCTGTTTAGGGTGACCCGCGCCCTGCTCCATCCAGGAGTGCGGGAGGATCCCTTAGAAGGCAGGGCGGAGGATTTCGGACAATACCTGTATGACAAAATCGCCCAGATCCGGGGGGATTTGGACTCTGACTGGGTAGATCAGGGCAGGGTGACGAGGAATAGTCTTGAGAATGTTATCTGGGAGGAGTTTGATGCTGTGACTCCTGATGATGTGGACAGGATTTTGGGGAGACTTAGTGCGGCCACATGTTTACTGGACCCGTGTCCCTCCTGGTTGGTACTGGCTTCCCGGGAGGTTACACGAGGCTGGCTCCAGGGTGTTATCAACGCTTCGTTGAGTGAGGGTTACTTCCCCACCGCCTTGAAAGAGGCGGTGGTGAGGCCTCTCCTCAAGAAGCCGTCCCTGGATCCGGCAATATTGGCCAACTATCGTCCTGTCTCCAACCTTCGCTTTATGGCGAAGGTTGTTGAGAGTGTGGTCGCACGACAGTTTCCGCAATTCCTGGAGGAAACATCTTATCTAGATCCGTTCCAGTCGGGTTTCAGGTCTGGGCACAGCACAGAAACGGCATTGGTCGCGTTGGTTGATGATCTCTGGAGGGCTCGGGACAGGGGTTGTTCCTCTGTTCTGGTCCTGTTAGACCTCTCAGCGGCTTTTGATACCATCGACCATGGTATCATGCTGCACCGGCTGGAAGAGTTGGGGGTGGGAGGCACCGTGTTGCGGTGGTTCTCCTCCTTTCTCTCCGACCGGTCGCAGTTTGTGTTGGCAGGGGGGCAGAGGTCGACCTCGAGGCCTCTCATTTGTGGAGTGCCGCAGGGATCGGTCCTCTCGCCCCTTCTGTTCAACATTTATGTGAAGCCGCTGGGTGAGATCATCCGTGGCTTTGGGGTGAGATACCACCAGTACGCTGATGACACCCAGCTGTACATCTCCACCCCAGGCCACCCCAACGATGCCCTTGAAGTGATGTCCCAGTGCCTGGAGGCTGTACGGGTCTGGATGGGGAGGAACAGGCTCAAGCTCAACCCTTCCAAGACTGAGTGGCTGTGGCTCCCGGCATCCCGATATAGTCAGTTGACTCCATCACTGACTATTGGGGGCGAGTCATTGGCCCCCACAGAGAAGGCTCGCAATCTGGGAGTCCTCCTGGATATGCAGCTGTCCTTGGAGGAACATCTGACGGCTGTAACCAGGGGGACCTTTTGTCAGGTTCGCCTGATTCGCCAGTTGCGGCCCTTTCTTGATCGGGATTCCCTGTGCACAGTCACTCATGCCCTCGTCACCTCTCGCCTTGACTACTGCAACGCTCTCTACATGGGGCTCCCCTTGAGGAGCACCCGGAGGCTCCAGCTGGTCCAGAACGCAGCAGCGCGGGTAGTGACGGGAGCAGCATGGCGCTCCCATGTAACACCGCTCCTGCGCGAGCTGCACTGGCTCCCAGTTGTCTTCCGGGTGCGCTTCAAGGTGTTGGTTATCACCTTTAAAGCGCTCCATGGCATAGGGCCTAGCTATCTGCGAGACCGCCTGCTGCTACCGACGACCTCCCAGCGACCCGTGCGCTCCCACAGAGAGGGCCTCCTCGGGGTGCCATCAGCCAAACAATGCAGGCTGGTGACCCCCAGGGGGAGGGCCTTCTCTGTGGGGGCACCTACCCTCTGGAATCAGCTCCCCCCAGAGATAAGGAGAATCCAAGACCTCAGTGCCTTCCGTCGCGCCCTTAAAACCCATTTATTTAAACAAGCCGGGCTGGCTTAAGATGAAATTTTTAACTGTTTTTAAATGTTTTAAACGTTTTTAATTGGTAAATGAGTTTTAATTGGGCCAAATTTATATATCTTTTAATTGTTTTTAATATTTGTTCTGCATGTTTTTTTAATCTGGCTGTACACCGCCCTGAGTCCTCAGGGAGAAGGGCGGTATAGAAATCCAATATAAAATAAAATAAAAATAAAAATAAAATAAATAATCTCCATGGCCTGCCTGAGGAACCCTTCTTATTTATCAAAGAGAGGGCAAGCAGCATTAAAATTATGGTGGAAGGTCTTCTGAAGGAAGCTCCAAATGGCGGAGTATCCAATTTGCTTCCTCCTCTCCCAATTCACAGCCCTTGTTCACATCTCACACCAAAGCGGCCATATGTAGGTTGCAAAACTCTGGGTGCTTATGAGATAGTGCCAATGTCATCGCTGAACTGAACCTGGCAGAAACCATTTTCCTAGTTCATTGTTGCCACACAGTATGAGAGGGGGGTGGAGATCAGAATGCTTTACTAGACACAACATAGATCTTTCTCGTGGGATCCAAGGTCATCTCCTAGGTGATAGAGGAAGGTGGAGAAGAGTGCCTGAAGAGTCTGCCAATTAATCTAATTGACCAATGGTCACCAGTGACACTGGGGAAAGGGGTTATTACTGTTTTTTAATTATGCTGAAACCGCGGGAAAGATTCCGAGTTGGTTTTCCATTAAGTGTGCCGATATGATGTACCCAATAAAGAAGTTCATTGAGAAAGCAAGTGGCCTCGGAGTTCTGATTTGCTTGGGTTTCTTAGTTGGAACCTTGACAGCCAACAGGACATGATGCATTCCCTTGCCTGGAATTGCCTCCATGTTGACAGGACTTGGTGAGGGAAATTGCCTCAATAAAGCAGCAAAACTCATGTGGAGTTTTCATCTTCACAATCCTCTTATTGTTCCATCTTGATCCATCTCTTGATGTGAGCCATCCTGATGGCGTGTAGTTCAAGCTCAACCTGAGCTGCCACCCAAAACCAGATTAAGTTACCCATTTTTAAAGATATTCCCTTAAATTTGGGTGACACAATAGAGCTGCTGTCAGACTGCCCATAACTTAAGCCTATAAACAGAAACAATCCTTGGCTCCATTTGTTGAGAAATATATTGTTTTATTAGAGATCAAGCAGCATTGAATTGTGCAGCAAAATTCTACTTTCCACCCAGTTCTTTTATGCTCCTCACTCCATAGTAACCAATCAAGTCCATGCAAGATGTTTTCATAAGGGTCAGTCCAAGCCAGGGGCAGGTTTCAAAACCTGTCACTACTGGTTTGCTCATTATTTTATTTTATTTTATTTTATTTTATTTTATTTTATTTTATTTTATTTTATTTTATTTTATTTTATTTATTTTATTTTATTTTATTTTATTTTATTTTATTTTATTTTATTTTATTTTATTTTATTTCTATACCACCCTACTCCCGAAGGACTCAGGGCGGTGCACAGCCAAACAATAAAATACATACATACAAAATTTAAAAAGCAGAATTAAAATCAAATTAAATAGTTTTGGCCCAGACAAATTAAAACCCCAATCAATTTAAAACCAATTTTAAAATTTGAATATATAAAATACTAAAAAATATTAAAAATTAAAAATTCTTTTATAAAAGAGGGAGAAAATTAGGCCAGGCCCGCCTGGTGAAATAATAAGGTCTTTAGAGCGCGGAGGAAGGTGCACAGATGAGGGATCCTCCGTATCTCTGGTGGGAGCTTGTTCCAGATAGTAGGTGCCCCCACAGAGAAGGCTCTCCCCCTGGGGGCCGTCAGTCGGCATTGTTTGGCCGACAGCACCCAGAGGAGCCCCTCTCTATGGGAGACTACCGGCCGGTGGGAGGCTATTGGTGGTAGTAGGCGGTCCTGCAAGTACTCAGGTCCTGAGTCATGGAGCTCTTTAAAGGTGGCAACCAGAACCTTGAAGCGCACCCGGAAGACCACCGGGAGCCAGTGCAGCTCATGCAGGAGGGGTGATACATGGGAACGCCATGTCGCTCCCATTACCACCTGCGCGGCCGCACTCTGCGCCAGTTGGAGCCTCCGGGTGCTCCTCAAGGGGAGCCCCATGTAGAGAGCGTTACAATAGTTCAGGCGGGAGGTGACGAGAGCATGAGTGACCGTATGTAAGGAGTCCCAATCCAGAAAGGGACGCAACTGGCGGATCAGGCAAACTTGATGAAAAATCCTCCCGGTCACGGCCGTCAAGTGCTCTTCTAAAGACAGCTGTGAATTCAGGAGGACGCCCAAGTTGCACGACCTCTCCATGGGAGCCAATGATTCACCCCCAATAGTCAGTGATGGCACCAACTGACTATATGGGGACGTCGGAAACCACAGCCACTTGGTCTTGGATGAGCACATGGGCAGTTGCGTGCATATGTGACACTTCTGTGCATGTGCAGAAGTGTTCAAGCGGGTGGGGGGAGCCTCCCATTGCCGCCATTACTGGTTCGCCTGATCCAGGGTGAACCGGTAGCAATCCACCACTGGTCCAAGAGCAGCTAGCTTCTTCGAGCTAGATGATCTGTCCCCGTACCCACACACACACACACAGCCAGTCGAGGGTTAAGGAAACACTTTGGAACGCACCCAGTTCTTATCTCCGACTTGGCAGCGATAGACACACCGTCTGCCAAGGGACTTTATTTGCACAAACAGACAGATAAAATACGAACGTTCAAGAAAGTCCAAACAGAAATAATATTCCTCCCAGCAGTTCCGGACGAGGCTTTAGTGACTCCAAGGTTTTGCTTTGTTCGTCACAAAAGATCCTTGACCACCACTCTCTATTATATAGTCTCTGGGGTGTGGTCTCTGGGGTGTGGTCCAGTGACTCAGTGCTAATCCCTAGCACGCCTCCTAAACTGCTGCAAACGTTTATCACGCCTTCGGAGGCGTGCGTCCAGGAATGATGTCTCATTATCACTTTGACTGGAATCAGCTGTCTCCTCTCCCTCGACCGGCACTTGAGACAATGCCAGAGGGGAGGGGCCTGGAGAGGGAGGCCTGGCTGACTCCTCTTCCTCATGCTCGGAGCTTTCTTCCTCCGATGGGACAGGCTCAGAGGGCGGGGCCACAACACTATCCCCCACCGCAGGGCCCTTCCCCCGGGTCTGACGGTCGGGATGGGGTCGGGACGGGAACTGTTCGTGGAAAGCCCGCACCAGGTCAGGGGCCTGAACGGCAGACGCGTCCACCCAGGTGAAATCCTCGGGCCCGTACCCCTTCCAGGCGATGAGGTATTGGAAGCGCCCCTTCAGCCAACGGGAGTCCCGGATACTGTCCACCTCATACGTCGAGGCGTCGTCCTCGTCGGCTGCGGCAGGGGGGGCAGGCGTCGGCGGGCGGCGGAGATGGCTCGCGGGGGCCTCAGGGACCAGGAGGGACCGATGAAAAACAGGGTGGAGTCGCATGGAGCGGGGTAGAGTCAACCGGTAGGCCACCGGATTGATGACCGCCTCGATAGGGAAGGGACCGATAAAGCGTTGGGCTAGTTTCCGTACCGGCCGGTCCGTGGGGAGGTGTTTCGTGGACAACCACACCCGATCTCCTACTTCCAGCGGTGGTGTCGCCCGGCGGGCGCGATCGGCGAACCGTTTATAATCCTCTTTCGCCCGGATCAGCTGCCGCCGCACCAGTTGCTGCACCGCCTGCAGCTCTGAGAGGAAGTCCCGGGTCTCGGGAACAGGGGAATCCATGATGGTCAACGGGAAAAGCCGTGGATGGTATCCGACATTGGCATGGAACGGGGTCATCTGGGTGGAGGTGTGTTGGGAGTTATTAAAAGCGAACTCCGCCAGGGGAAGGTACTCGGCCCAGTTGTCCTGCTGCTGGTTGACAAAACAGCGGAGGTACTGCTCCAGTATGCCGATGACCTTCTCCGTGCCCCCGTCAGTCTCCGGATGATGTGACGACGACAGGCACACCTGCACCTCCAGCGCAGCCATCAGGCTTTTCCAGAAGCGGGCCGTGAACTGGGCCCCGCGGTCCGAAACCACCCGGTCCGGCAGGCCGTGGAGGCGGAAGATATGTTGCAGGAACAAGCGAGCCGTGGTGCGGGCCGAGGGCAGGCCGCGGCACGGGATGAAATGTGCCATCTTCGTGAGCGCATCCACCACCACGAGGACGGTCGTGTACGTAGCGGACAGGGGCAGGTCTGTCAGGAAGTCCATGGAGATGGCTCCCCACGGTCTCTCCGGTGTCGGCAGCGGCTGGAGGAGTCCGGGAGGGGGACCGGACGCGGCTTTGGCCTGTCGGCACGTCACACAGGACGTCACGTAGGCGTGCACGTCGTGCCGTACCCGAGGCCACCAAAAAGTCCGCGTCACCAAGTTCAAAGTCTTAAAGAAGCCGAAGTGCCCCGCTGCGGGGTTGTCATGGCACTGGTTCATGACGAGGGCTCGGAGCGGACTCGTGGGCACGTACAGCCGACCCCGGTGTCTGAGCAAGCCCTCCTCCACGGTCCATGGGGACGCGGGACCGACGTCCGCTCTCCGCTGCTGCGACCAGTCATCCTGTCGCTGCGCTTCCAGCACCTGAGCCCGCAGGTCCACCGGTTCCTGGACCGCGGCCAAGGAGTCTGCTGGCAGCACCGTCCGGGGGGGAAGGGAGTCCTTGGGGCAAAAGTATTCCGGCTTACGGGATAGCGCGTCCGCCCTCTGGTTGAGGTTGCTCGGAATGTATGTGACGTGGAAGTTGAACCGGGCGAAAAACAACGACCACCGGATCTGCCGCTGGTTCAACTTCCTGGCCGTGGTGAGGTGCTCCAGGTTCCGATGGTCCGTCCGCACCTCCACCTGGTGTCGGGCCCCCTCGAGGTGATGTCGCCAAGCCTCGAACGCGGCCTTGATGGCCAGCAACTCCTTTTCCCAGATGGTGTAGTTGCGCTCGGAAGGGTTGAGTTTCCGGGAGTAGTATGCGCAGGGAAAAAGAGTGCCGCCATCCACCGGAGCCTGTAGTAGCACCGCCCCAATCGCCACGTTGGACGCGTCCGTCTCCACCACGAACGGACGGTGTGGATTGGGGTGCCTCAGGACTGGCTCCGTGAGGAAGGCCTGCTTGAGGACCTCGAAGGCCTGCTGCTGTGGGGGCCCCCACTGGAACGGGACCTTCTTCCGAAGGAGCTGGGTCAACGGCAAGGTCAGGGTGGCGAAGCCCGGGATGAAGGTCCGATAGTAGTTGGCGAATCCCAACAGACACTGGACGTCCTTCACCCGACGCGGGGGTTCCCAACTGCGCAAGGCCTCCATCTTGCGCGGGTCCATCGCGATGCCCTCGGGGGTGATGATGTGCCCGAGGAACTCTATGGAAGTCTGGAAGAAGTAGCATTTCTCCAACTTCGCATAGAGCTGGTGCTCCCGCAGGCGTTGCAGGACCTGGCGGACATGCTGGAGGTGACTTTCCGGGGTCCGGGAATAGATCAAAATGTCATCCAAGTAGATCACCACGAACCGATCCAGCATGTCCCGGAACACATCGTTCATCAAGTGCTGGAAGACCGCGGGGGCGTTGGTCAATCCGAACGGCATGACGGTATACTCGAAGTGTCCGTACCGAGTGCCGAACGCCGTCTTCCACTCGTCCCCCTCTCTCACGCGCACCAGGTTGTAGGCCCCTCGGAGATCAAGCTTAGTGAAGATCGAGGCCTCCCGCAACCTCTCCATAAGCTCTGGGATCAGCGGTAGGAGGTAGCGATTTCGCACTGTGATGGCGTTCAAGCGCCGGTAGTCGCAACACAGGCGCAAGTCCCCCGTCTTCTTTTTAACGAAGAGGACCGGGGCCGAGAGCGGGGAGGTCGAAGGCCGGATGAACCCACGGGCCAGGTTCTTTTCCAGAAAGTCCCGTAAGGCGGCCAGCTCGGGCTCCGACATGGAGTACAGGCGTCCCGAGGGCAGGGGTGCATTGGGCATTAGGTCCACCGCACAGTCGTAGGGTCGGTGCGGGGGCAAGCGATCCGCCTCCTTCTCGCTGAACACGTCGGCGAAGGGCGTCAGCTCCGGAGGCAAGGAGGCGTTTGGGGCAGAGACGTCCTGGCCGGCGCAGGTGTGGCGAAGGTGGTCGACACACTGCAGGCTCGGGAACGAGATGGCGTTTCTTGACCACGCCACCTGAGGGTCGTGCGCCCGAAGCCAGGCCATCCCCAGGACCAAGGGAAAGTGCAGATCCGCCGTTACGTAAAACTGGATCGCCTCCTCGTGGTTTCCAATGGCGAGGCGCAAGGGCTGGGTAGCGGTTTTGATGGGTCCCGCCACGAGTTCCCGCCCATCTATAGTTTCGACCCTCAACGGAGGGTCCACTGGAACCAAGGGGACTTTGTAATGGGCCACAAAGGCCTGGTCCATAAAGTTCGTGGTGGCCCCCGAGTCCACCAGCGCGTGCGCCTGGAGCCCCTCCGACCGGTTAGCCAACAACACCCGGGTGTTCAAAATCAGGTGCCGAGGGGGCTCACAGTCCACAGCCGCCGACTCCGGCGGGGCATGGTCACGTGCCTGACCCAGAGTTTCCCCTAGGCCAGGCCTGGCCCGTTTCCCGGCTGGTCGCGTCGAGACTCCGGAACAGGCTTGAGCGGTCCACTCCGCTTCCGGGGACACGAGGCGGCAAAATGTCCCGCCTCGCCGCAATAGAGGCACAACCCCCCTTGACGTCTCCGCATCCGCTCCTGGGCCGTCAGTTGAGGTCTGGCTGCTCCGAGCTCCATGGGCTCCTCAGCCGTCGCCACAAAACGCTGTGCGGTCCGGAGCGCTGTCGGTGCGAAACGCGGGGGTGCCGACGCTGTCGGTGCTTCCGGAAGAGCCCGACGGGGCCGTCGCTGTTGCAGGCGGGCGTCGATGCGCAGGCATTGGGTCACCAGCGCATCGAGGGTCGGTGGCGCCTCCACACGAACCAGCTCGTCCTGCATCTCGTCGGAAAGGCCGTCCTGGAAAGCGTCCATCAGCGCCACCTCATTCCAAGCCGAATCCTGGCCTAGCAGTCGGAACTCTGCAATATAGTCCTGCAGGGGGCGCTTGCCTTGGCGGAGGTCCTTGATGCGCCTCGCTGCCGTCTGCACCCGGAGGGGGTCCTCAAACATGGTGCGCAGGTGTTGTAAAAAGCCCTGAAAGTCCAGGAGCAAGGGGCTATCTTGCAACAACAGGGGCGTGGCCCATCGGGCGGCAGTGCCAGAGAGGGAGCTGATAACAAATGCCACCCGAGCCCGGTCATCCGGAAAATCCTCCGGCCTCATCGCCATAAACAGTTGGCATTGTCCCAAGAAGGCCGGAAACATCTCCTGCTGCCCAGAAAACCTATCTGGCACGTTCACTGGGCATCTCGGACGGGGAGGGGGAGGAGGTGGAGCTGCAGGAGCATTTCCCAAAGCAAGTTGGGCAGTTAGCTGTGCTACTTGCTGTTGCAGAAGCTGATTGGCCTCCAGCATCTGCTGTATCTGCTGCTGCAGCTGTTGGTCCATCGTGGGTTAACGATGGAGTATGGGGTGACGAACAAGATGATCTGTCCCCGTACCCACACACACACACACAGCCAGTCGAGGGTTAAGGAAACACTTTGGAACGCACCCAGTTCTTATCTCCGACTTGGCAGCGATAGACACACCGTCTGCCAAGGGACTTTATTTGCACAAACAGACAGATAAAATACGAACGTTCAAGAAAGTCCAAACAGAAATAATATTCCTCCCAGCAGTTCCGGACGAGGCTTTAGTGACTCCAAGGTTTTGCTTTGTTCGTCACAAAAGATCCTTGACCACCACTCTCTATTATATAGTCTCTGGGGTGTGGTCTCTGGGGTGTGGTCCAGTGACTCAGTGCTAATCCCTAGCACGCCTCCTAAACTGCTGCAAACGTTTATCACGCCTTCGGAGGCGTGCGTCCAGGAATGATGTCTCATTATCACTTTGACTGGAATCAGCTGTCTCCTCTCCCTCGACCGGCACTTGAGACAATGCCAGAGGGGAGGGGCCTGGAGAGGGAGGCCTGGCTGACTCCTCTTCCTCATGCTCGGAGCTTTCTTCCTCCGATGGGACAGGCTCAGAGGGCGGGGCCACAACACTAGATGACCTTGGGGCAGTGTCTCAAGGAGGTACATTCTCTACTTTTGACTCTTCAAACATCCCTCTACTCATCTCCCTTCCCCACAGTTCAAGGCAGTCTATCGTCTCATAACAGCAAAGCACAGCAAGCATAAATTGTCAGCTGACAGATGCCATTCCAGAGGGCCTAATCCAAACATGGTTTATAAAAATTAGTGTTTATTCTTTATTTTAAAAACTCAGTAAAAGGAAGAGGCAATGGTACAACATTTAAAAAAAAAAATCCATGCCCAAGCCCAATGGATTTCAAACCTGCTAAATCAAATCTTGGATTCTATCAAGGTAAAATCTCCCTTAAAATGAGCTCTTACTAGTGGTGACTATATTTTTGTAGGAAAAAATAAAGATAAACCTGAAAAGGGGGCAAGTCTGAAAGATATTTAAGAGGGTTAAAGGTAAAGGTTTCCACTGTTCCGTTGTATTTGACTCTAGGGAATGGTGCCCATCTCCGTTTCTTAGCCGAAGGAACCAGCATTGTCCAAAGACATTTCCATGGTCATGTAGCTATTTGCCAAGGCACATGGAACACCGTTAGCCTTCCTATCAAAATGGTACCTATTTATCTACTCACATTTGTATTAGTGGTGAAATGTAAACTTTGTTACTACTGGTTTTGTGGGCATGGCTTGGGGTGGTTAATGTGACTGGGTCGGCGTGGCCAACTTTTTTTTTTTTTTTTTACTTTTAAAAGCATTTTTTCTACAACGTCTTCGGCCAAAGAGGTTGTAAAAAAAATGCTTTTAAAAGCCTCTGACAATCAGGCAACTCAGCTGGGATCATCAGAGGCTTTTAAAAGCATTTTTTTCCTACAACCTCTTCGGTCAAAGAGGTTGTAAAAAAATGCTTTTAAAAGCCTCTGACAATCAGGCAACTCAGCTGGGATCATCAGAGGCTTTTAAAAGCATTTTTTTTCCTACAACGTCTTCGGCTGAAGAGGTTGTAGAAAAAATGCTTTTAACAGCCTCTGATGATCCCAGCTGAGCCACGTGATCATCAGAGGCTTTTTACTTTTAAAAGCATTTTTTCGGCCAAAGAGGTTGTAGAAAAAAAATGCTTTTAAAAGTAAAAAAAAAAAAACCAGCCTCTGATGATTGTGTGGCTCAGCTGGGCATGGGGGGTGGGGGCACAGGGATTTTTGCTACCGTTTCTCCGAACCACCCACTGCCATCATTACCAGATCGGGCGATCCAGTCTGAACTGGGAGCATTTCACCCCTGATTTGTATGCTTTCGAACTGTTAGGCAGGCAGGAACTGGGGAAAGTAATAGAAGCTTGCTCTGATTTGTTGTGCTCAGGTTTCAAACCCGGGCTGTCAGCTTTCCAGTTGACAAACTCAGTGTCAGGGTTCCAAGTAACACCCACAACAAACTCAAGCCTCGGAGTCTTCTTTCGTTGGGGGTGTTTATTTATTATTATTTATTATTTTTTTTATTAATGAGATTTATATGCCACCCTATCTCCAGCCGGACTCAGGGTGGCTCACAACATAAAAAAACATCTAATGAAAAAGTTAAAAAGAACTTAAATCCAAATCTCATTATTTAACAGTTAAAAGTGCAATTAAGACTAACAAGTTATGGAATGTGCGGAATTAGATAGACTCACAAAGGAATTACAAAATAGGGAAGAACATGACTTTTACTTAGTATGGGAAAAGTGGTATAGTTGGTTGAAAGATAGGAAAGAGATGAAGCAATAGGAAGTAAACAAAATGACCAAATATAATATGATGGAAACAAAGAACAGAAATAGGTCAACAAAGATCAATATTAGACAGACAAAAGGGAAGGACCAAATAAGGAAGAGTCAAAATACAAAGAGAAATGTATATTATAGTTGAGATAAACTGGACATGTATTGAAATGGATGTTTATATGTTTTTATGTTTTGTACGTTTCATTGTTCTGTTTAGTTTGTACTTATAAATAAAAATTGGAGGGAAAAAAAAAAGACTAACAAGTTAAAAATTAAAAACCCCATCAGTCCAGGCCAGCCAAACGAAATAGTCACGTTTTCAGGTCGCGATGGAAAGAGCGGAGGTCGGGGGCCACCCGGAGCTCCAGGGGCAGTTGATTCCAAAGGGTAGGTGCGCCCACAGAGAAAACTCTCCCCCTGGAAGTCGCCAGCTGACACTGTCTGGCCGATGGCACCCTGAGGAGGCCCTCTCTGTGGGAATGCACCGGGCGATGGGCAGCTGTTGCTGGCTGCAGATGGCAGATGGCCCCCCAAATATCAGGGTTACTTGGAACCCTGACACTCAGCATCTTTAATCACTGAGCCATTGTGCTCAAGGCTTAGGAATAAAAAAGCGTGGGTAGCCCTCGACCTATGTCCACAAATGAGCCCAAAATTTTTGTTGCTAAATGAGAAAATTGCTAAGTGAGTTTTGCCCCATTTTTCTTGCCACATTTGTTAAGTGAATCATTGTAGTAATTAAGTTAGTAACACAGCTGTTAAGTGAATCTCTCTTCCCCAGTGACTTTGCTTGTCAGAAGTTCGCAGTTCTATTGGAGCAATACAAAAATAATTGGCCATGCTACCAGCCGCCATGCTCGTGAGTTCATAGAAGCCTGGCACTACAGAAGCAATTCCATCAACAGACACATTGACCTACAACCAGCCTACGAACCTCTCAGAATCCAAATCCACCACACAGCCAACCAGAGACAGTACCAACTCTCAACCAATCCATGCAGCCCCCCCCCACCAGCAGTTCCTCTTCCAATGACCCTCTGGATCAGGCTACAGCCATCCTCATCTCCCAGTCACCACCCACATACTTCTGGAGTGTCCACAAACAAAAAATGGACATGTATGAGTTAAACAAACCTCTGACCAGATGTTTAAGGCCCAATCTCACCTCTCTCCCTAACACCACATCAATAGGACAGTAAATGATATAATTCTGTAGGAATTATTTTCTAGAAAATTTACGAGGCTATATTTTAGCTCCTCTCTTCTTTAACTTCTACATATCAATAGCAGTAGCATTTAGACTTATATACTGCTTCATAGTGCTTTATATCACTTTTTGTCAGCATATTTCCCCAACAATTTGGCCCCTTGTTTTACTGAATTTTGAAGGATGGAAGGCTGAGTCAACTGTAAGCTGGTCAGGGTCAAATTCCTGACTGAGGGCAGAGTTAGCCTGCAATATTGCATTCTAACCATTGTGCCAGGCTATAATAATTTAGTTAACCAAATCTTCCCTTGTTTAACTTCTATGTAAGAATTTAGTTGACCAGTTGGATAATCCGGATTGTTATCCTCCTAATTTGGCTGGAAAGTCTCTCTCTACTCTCATTGTGCTGATGATGCTGAAATCTTGAGTCTAGTACTGCAAAGGATACCAATTGCACATAAAGTATAATACAACTAAAATCATAGTATTTTTAGACTTCCCCCTCCTCCCAACTGTTATTTCTGGCATATCAACAAGATTCCTATTGCACAAGTCATGTTTATCATGTTTAAAATAAGTGGGTAGGGCACTTTAGGTCTCAGGTAGACTAAGGACAGCAAAGGACAGATATGACGGCTAGACTGATTAAAAAAAAAAAAAAAAACCAGTTGCCAAATTGTGAATCTACTGGACTGGAATGGGAGACACTATTTTCCAGCTACCCGTTAATTATTTCAAGCAAAATCATTGGCCCTGATCATAAGCTGCTCCTTCGTATTCAAGTCTGGCCTCAGAAGGATAATGTAGCACTTGGGGATGAAGATGCAGACCAGCAGACCAGCATTGGAGGCCAAAACAGAGAAGACCTGCACAGCCACCATGTATTTCCCTTTGGTGCTCAGATAGGTGGGCACAAAAGTCACCCAGACACTGCAGAAGACCAGCATGCTGAAGGTGATCAGCTTGGCTTCATTAAAAGCCCCAGGCAATTTCCTGGCCAGGAAAGCCACCATGAAGCAGATGGAAGCCAGAAAGCCCAAATAGCTGAGGGTGATATAGAACATGACAACTGATCCTTCGTTGCATTGCAGGATGATCACTCCATGCTGGGAGTGGAGGTCAGAGTCAGGGAATGGAGGAGAAACTTTCAGCCAGATGGAACAGATGATAATTTGGACAGCAGAACAAGAAAGGATGATAGAGTTGGCCAAGCTCTTCCCCAACCATCTCTTCACTCGGTTTCCTGGTTTTGTGGCCAGGAAAGCCAACACCACCGTGATTGTTTTTGCCAAGAGAGAAGAAATGGCAATTGAGAAGATGATGCCAAAAACCATTTGTCGGAGAAGGCAGGTGGCTTTTCTTGGTTGACCAATGAAGAGAAAAGGAGACAAGAAGCAAAGCAGGAGGCAGACAAGGAGGATATAAGACAGGTCTCGATTGTTGGCTTTAACAATGGGAGTTTCTAGGTATTTGATGAATAGGATTAAAACAAGGCCTGAGATTAGAAACAACAGTAGTGCAAAAGAGACCAAGATGATGCCCAGATATTCTTTGTAAAACAGGAAGGTTGTAACTTTTGGGTTACATTGAATTCGGTCCTCATTTGGATATTTATCATCTGGACACTTGGTGCATTTGGATGTATCTGAGAAAACAAAAACAACAACATTTCTTTATGAGCGGAGGTGGCGCAGTGGTTAGAGTGCAGTACTGCAGCTACTTCAGCTGACTGCTAGTTCAGCAGATAAGGAGATTAAATCTCACAAGGCTCAAGGTTGACTCAGCCTTCCATCCTTCCAAGGTGGGTAAAATGAGGACCCAGATTGTTGTAGGCAATATGCTATTTAGTATACTGTCTTTGGTGTAACCGCCCAGAGTCCTCGGAGAGTGGGCGGCATAGAAATATGACTAATAATTAAAAAAAAACAAAAAACATTCTGTCCTTTTATTTTTTAAGGAGTACCTTCTTAGAATAAAAGCTGATACCAGGAGCTTTTTCCTGGATGCATTGCTTAATGTCTCCACAGAAAGATGATAATATGATTTTTCTACTATATATATATATATAGCTAAGGTCTATGAAATTGGGTGACATCCTAGGACTCAGATGATTTTCTGTGAAATGTGCAGAACCTTCATAGAAACCTACATTATTAGAGGTGAATAATGAATCAATTTATCTTTCTAGTCAAATATTCTGAGTTCTGCCATATTGTACTTCTTACTGTAGTGGACTCACAAGATACCTATCTTGTGAAGATGGCTGGCTGAGAAAGCTAGTCCTCAAAACAATTTGGAATGGCAACTAGGAACTGTGGTAATAAGGATGCAACAAAATGCAACCTTAACTGTCCACACTACCTCCTTGTGGACCAGTAACAGCTTTTGAGTGATCCTCAAGGGGAGACCATGTAGAATGCATTAAACTATCTTCCCAGGAGGTGGACCTAAAATGATTCCTCAAGTTTCAAAGCACTCAGATCAGTGTGAAATCCAATTTTTTTTACTACCTATTCTGTGGGCGTGGCTTGGTGGGCATGACTTGGTGGGGGTGGCAGGGGAAGGATAATGCAAAATCCCCATTCCCTCCCCACTCCTGGGAGAAGGATATTGCAAAATCTCCTTTCCCTCCCCACTCCGGGGCCAGCCAGAGGTGGCATATGCCGGTTCTCTGAACTACTCGAAATTTCCGTTACCAGTTCTGCGAACTGCTCAAAATTTCCGCTACCAGTTCTCCAGAACCTGTCAGAACTTGCTGGATTTCACCCCTGACTTAGATGTTCCTAGAAAGATAAATGTAGAAGGATACATCCTAATTAAAAAGCAGAAGAGATATTTCCTCTGGTAATAGTAAAGCTTTCCCAGTTTTTTACACACTCCTATCTCTTCCCAGCAGCTTGTTCAAGGTCATTTTTCTATTCTTCCCTTTACATGAGAAATTATGCAGTTTCAAAATAATCAGGAAAACAATTGAATTTCAATGTCTTTTAACTTGCACTTTCACGCTCTGAATGGGAAGTCAAGTCTCTTGGTTAGATATGTCCTTTTCTTCGGTATTACCCACCTTCCTGAGTGGAGATGGTCCCCTCTGGACAAGGAACACAGTCATAGCAGCAAACTGGCTCTCCTTCTCGAGCCCGCTTGACAAATCCAGGACGACAATTTTCCACACATTTGGACTGAGGAAGAGACTAAGTAGAAAAACAAGGAACAGCAAAGAAAATATCTTAACCATCCATGGAAAAAGGAGATAGACACTGACATTAACAAATAGTCTCTGGATTTCTCTCAGGTAAATATGAAATTTCTGGCTAGTTCCAAATAGTTGTAGGAGATATAACTACTGGCAAAGACTTCATTTAGTTCCTTCATTTAGTTCATTCCATATTACATTGGAATACAGGACTTTTCTGTTTAATAAACTCTGGAGTAATGAAAGTGAGAAAAGATTTATGCATTAAGTGACAACCAGGGGTGATATCTACTTACCTTCCCTACCGGTTCAGAAGTGCATGTGCAGAGGGTAAAAAACAAGTGACTTCCTGGTTAAAACCAGGAAGTAACGATGACTGGATGGGTGAGCAGAGCCTTGCGCTGACATTGCTACCGGTTCTCCAAACCACCCACTGCCATAGCTACAAGTTCGGCCGAACCGGGCCGAACCAGTAGCATTTCACCCCTGGTGACAACCAGTGGTGGTATTTAGCCGGTTCTATCTGGTTCGGGCAAACTGGTAGCTGCAGCTGCAGGAGGCTCCACCCACCTGCCCCAATGTCATCATGTCCTGTTTTTGATGCTCTGCACATGCACGGAAAGCTCTGTGCATGTGCGGAGGTGGCATGTGTGAACGAAGTGTGCGTGCGCACTCACATTTGCGAACCGGTAGTGAAGGTAAGTGAATACCACCCCTAATGACAACCCACGGGTTTCTCCTCAGGACCTTATTAACATTAATTCCTCCATTCCTTACATATGCATGATTTTAAGGTATGAATGATCTATTACCGTGATGGCGAACCTATGGCACACATGCCACAGGTGGCACACGGAGCCATATCTGTGGGCATGCAAGTGTTGCCATAGCTCAGCTCCAGCAGGCATGCATGTGCCAGCCAGATGATTTTTGGGCCTTTTAGGCCCACCGGAAGTCAGGAAACAGGTCGTTTCCAGCCTCCGGAGGGTGTCCGGAGGGCCGGGGAGGCCATTTTCGCCCTCCCCAGGCACCAGGGGGCATTGAATAATGGGTGTGGGCACACACATGCACAATCCCCCCCCCGCCCTCCCCCTCTTTTGGCATGCAATGACAAAAAGGTTAGCCATCACTGATCTATTATGTAAAGTATGATGACCTGATGAACAACATTATAAGTTTTAAACACTTCACATTTAATTCTAAGTGAAGACCATCCATCTTGGTGAGTAGCCTAGCCTGCTTTAAATGAATCCTAACTCTTTGGAAAATAAAGATATTCATATTTCCCCAACCTTGTTGAGCAAGTTTAGATGTGAAAGAGCATTTTGGTTGATTACAAGTCTCTGTCCTTCAAAACTCCCCAGTTGTTCTTTGATGGGATCGTCATTGGTGAGAACCACCACAGTCATGATGTTCAGATCTGCTGCTACATCTCCATTTTGATCCAAGTACATTTTGTCCTGGGAAAAATTGCAAAACTCATTCTTCTCCAGAAAGGGATGGAACTAGAATGGAAACATCCAGGAATTTAAAAGCAGAAACCTTAGTTCCTTATGTCACATGATCTTTTCAGATTTGAATCTTTCTTCTACAGTTGTCTAATATGCAAATATGCTTAGTTGGGAGAACATTATCTTCAAAAATGAAAAACAAAATTTCAGCAAAAAATTATCAATCACATATGTCCCAAACATGCTTTTTCCAGAGGCAACTGGACTTTCTGGTTTTTCTTTGAAGAGATTTCACTTCTCATCCAAGAAGCTTCTTCAACTGTGGCCGGAATGGTGGGGAACGGAAGGATTTATACTCCTTGCAGAAAGCTGGTCATTTGCATTTTTTTAGAGCAGGGGTGTCAAACTCAAGGCCTGGGGACTGGATCTGGCCTGTGAGGTGCTAAGATCTGGCCCGCGAGGCTGCCCTGGAAACAGCAAAAGACCGGCCTGCGGTGCCTCTGCCAGCAAAAACGGAGCTCAGGAGGGCCGTGAGCGCTTGAGCCACCACAAGCACCCCTGACATGAGTGATGTTGAGCTGGCCACGCCCACCCTGGCCACGCCCCCCAAGTTCAAACACAATCCTGATGTGGCCCTTAATGAAATTGTGTTTGACACCCCTGTTTTAGAGAGTCATTGAGGCCACGTTTATAAACTTCCAGGTGGCCTCAACAAATCTCTAAAAGAATGCAAATGACCAGCTGTCTGCAAGGAGTATAAATCCTTCCATTCCCCACCATCCAGCCAGAGTTGAAGAAGCTTCTTGGATAAGAAGCGAAACATCTTCAAAGAAAAATCAGAGTCCAGTTGCCTTTTGGAAAAAGCACCTTTGAGACATGACCTGGATGACTAAGAATCTCCGTAGATATCAACCGCATAGTTTAGAGGAGATCAAAAATAATTTGAACAAACAAATAATTAAAGAGATTATTTAATCTCTGGCGTAACCCCCTTTAGATATTTTTAATTGTAAATGGATTTTAGTTGGGAGGTTTTAAATTTTGGGCCAAAATTTGTTTAATTCTTTTAAAATTTTAAATTTTGTATTGGGATGTTTTTTATTCCTGGCTGTGCACCGCCCTGAGTCCAGCAGGAAAAGGGCAGTATAGAAATTTAATAAAATAAATAAATAAATAAAATTTATAAAATACTGGGGGAAAAAAATTGATTACCAGGGAGATTGTTTTGACATGCAGAATGTTGCCAGTTGATCTTCTCTCAGGTAGACCAGATGGGAAACATGAGCAGATGATATAATTCTACTTTATTCTATGGCTACATTAACATCTTGCAAGTCTGAAAGTACAAATCTCCCACCAACTCTTTTGACAGCCTGAAAAGTTAAGGAGGATCCGCTCTACATTCCTTTCTTTGCCCATTAGGTAATGGCAGCCTATCAATCTTTATCTGATCTATTTTAGGCAGCATCTCTTCCCCCCATCCCCCCAAAATATTCTAATCTAAATAGATTGTGGGAATTGGTAGACATGAAAGACCAGGATAAGACAGTAATAAGCTGATTTATTACCAAGACTATGCACATGAATTTTCTCAACTAACAGTTGGCAGATAAGTGTCAATGACGCACAAACTTAATTTTCTTGTGGCAATGTAGGGATTTTAGGCTGATCACTCTTTAAACTCCATCCCCTGATCTGTCAACTCTCCTATAACATATTGGTAAGGTTCCCCTTGCACATACGCGCTGGTCGTTCCTGACTCTAGGGGGCGGTGCTCATCTCTGTTTCAAAGCCAAAGAGCCAGCACTGTCTGAAGACTCTCCATGGTCATGTGGCCGGCATGACTAAATGGCAAAGGCACATGGAACGCTGTTTATTTTCCCACCAAAGGTGGTCCCTATTTTTCTACTTGCATTTTTTACATGCTTTCAAACTGCTAGATTGGTAGAAGCTGGGACAAGTAATGGGAGCTCACCCTGTTTCGGGGGAATAGGGATTCGAACTGCTGAACTGCCAACCTTTCGATCGACAAGCTCAGTCTCTTAGCTACTGAGCCACCGCGTCCCTTTTAACATATTGGTACTATACCTTTATTTAAGCAAAATATTAGTAAATAATTTCTCGATGTGATATTTAAGAATCTAATTAAGTGAGGCTGGATGGTCTGATATTTAAGCAGATAAAAACTTTTAAAAATTGTATTCAAATAGTTTTCATAAAACTGAGTAGTTATGGATAACTATTAGTCCTTGGTCATCTATTCTTTTATATTGTCATTAATAGAGATAAGTAGAGTTGCAAAATCATGATTTCATGATGGAAGATTTATGTTGTTGTTAGTTGCAAAGTCATGTCCGACAGAGAGAGATAAATGAATAAAATCCAGTAAAAAAAAATAAAATCTGATTTTTAGCAACTGGGACTTGACTGTTCTGATCCAATTCCCCAAACATGACAATCCCTCTGTATTTAAATCAACAATTTCTTTATTAGGAGCCCCAGCAGCCTCAGCAAAAAGTTTCTCTCTCAACGCAAGCTAACAAGATTGTTGGGCAGGGATATGAATAGTTGTCTGCCACATCTATTCATCTCTGCCCCCTGCCTTTTATCCCCAGAGCTAGTGTGGGGCTTTACTAGCAGCTGTGGCTCTTCCATCCCAAGGATCGGCCCACATATTTCCACTGCTCTCCTCTCCTCTGCCTTCTGCACATCCATGGATCAGGCACTGGACCCAGCTGTTCCTCCTCTTCCTCATCAACCACCTCCAGACCTGGGGGCTGTTGACTCTCCATCTGGGGGCTGACGGATGGTCCGGGCTCCGCCTCTCTCTCTCCCTCCCTCCCTCCCTCCCTCCCTCCCTCCCTCCCTCCCTCTCTCTCTCTCTCTCTCTCTCTCTCTCTCCCAGCTCCATTCCCACTTCCCCCTTGGAGCTCTCAGGTTGCCTTGATGCTGATCCTGACTCCCCCACCTCCTCCTCATCTGATTCGGCTTCTGGAGGGGCCGGCGGCCAACAGGCCACAACATTGACAAACGAAGATATATTATATGAGAAAAAAAGTATGGTAGCCATAATGTAGATTTTTTCATTAAGATTTCATTTGTACTTCTAATATTAGCTAATCTAATATCTAATATTAACCATTTGTCTGAAGTGGTGTAGGGTTTCCTGCCTGGGCAGGGGGTTGGACTAGAAGACCTCCAAGGTCCCTTCCAACTCTGTTAATCTATTCTATTCTATTCTATTCTATTCTACTCTACTCTACTCTGCTCTGCTCTGCTCTGCTCTGCTCTGCTCTGCTCTGCTCTGCTCTGTTCTGTTCTGTTCTATTCTATTATTATATATGCATATTGGTCATTGATTATAATAAATTAGTAAGGAAGAAAGGGAATCAAATGGCTGTCAACTGGCAATTGATACCTGCCACACTTGCAGCCTTAAAACCCCCAGTCTGTCTCTGTCCTCCTTCCTTCTTCTTCTGGATGTGGAGGAATAAGCAGCATTCAAGGAATGGGCCAGCGTCTTAATGATACTGTAAACATGGTGCTTATTTGTGATCTGCATTCTGTTTCTTTTCTGTTGGGTTTCCAGTGGTGCTATCTGGGTGCATCTTCTCCGGCCTTTGGCAGAAAAGAGATTCTTTGAAAAAGCACAGCGAAATGACTGCTCTTGAAATCGGGGTTCCACAAAGAGAATGGCTTGAAAAATATCATCTTTTTGCCTTTTTTTAGCCTGAAAAGCAAAGCTCCAAATACTATGGACGTATTTGAAAAGTCTGCGTTTTTTCACTGGAAATTCCCCTAAGACTGTCGTGATCCAGACTTTCCCTTCAATGGGTCCTGGTAAACTTTCAAGTGTTAAATGGAAAGGAAGCAGTCTGAGCAGAAGGGAAATAAATTCTATGAAGTGAACAAAGACATTGACTTGTCTCCACTTAGAGATGGCGTCTCCAGAGAGTTCTGTATCTCCAGTTGTTGAGAATAGTTGTGAAATAACAACACAAATTCCATTCCTGACAAGCACCGGAATAAATGTTCTCATGAAATTCTCTCCATTCTCTGTTTCGGAAGAAAAGAGACCAATCAAGGTCCATCTGAAATGAAGGAGCAGTTGGACAATTCCTGGGTAGTGAAACCCTTCTTTGGGGAACATCCGGTGGAAAAAAGGGAATTGACTTTTGTCACTCAAAGCCTCTGAAACAATTCTATCTCTCACCTAAAAAAAAAAAAAAATACAGTAATGAAGAATGCTATTTTATATTTGAGGTCACATCAATTCCAAAATATTAAGTTTTAAGAAATCCAGCTTGGTTCTCATGAATTTATTAGAATAGTTTATTACTGATTAGCTATTAGGCCGTATCAAGATATAGAATATGAAACAGAACAACTTATTAAAGATTGTATATATATACAATAGAATAAAAGGAACAAATTTAGCAAAAAAGAATAAAAATAAAGTATCCAAATCATATTTCTGTATCATCCCTACAATTTACCACATATGCAGATCTCAACCGAACTATTTTGTTAAAAAATGGGCTGTAGATACAGCTTAACAGAGTTGGAAGGGACTTTATTATTATTATTATTATTATTATTATTATTATTATTATTATTATTATTATTATATTTATATTTATATTCCGCCCTTCTCCCAAAGAACTCAGGGCGGTGAACAGCCATGGTAAAAACAATATACAACAAAAATTAAAAGCAATCATTGGCCGAATTTAAAACACCCAACTAAAATTGCTGAGCACATTGTAAGCCGCCCTGAGTCTTCGGAGAAGGGCGGCATATAAATCAATTTTTTTTTAAAAAAAATCATTTTAAAACCCCTACCAAAACCCAATTTAAAATCCTTTATCCTGTCAGATCAGCTTGCTGGAATAATAGGGTCTTCAGAGCACGATGGAATGTGTGGAGGTTGGGGATCCGGAGGTCGGGGGTTAGATGTGCTTCATAGGTCATGTAGTCCTACCCCCTGCCCAAGGCAATGCTACCCTATTTTTGACAGATGGCAGTCCAGTCTCTTCTTGTATTGCATCTAATTTTTTAATATTCTGTTCACACAAGAAATACGTTGTTTTAATATAAGGATCCCAATAAGTTGCTCATCTAATGTACTGTCCAATATACTGATCTATTTCTTATACAATTGAGATTCAAATAATACATATTTATGTCTTCTCCTTTGGAGTTGTGCAAATACAAGTCTGTTCATTACAGGGGATTGGATTAAATTTCCCATATTTAACTATTGTGTCCAGCTGCTCAAATCTTGCTCAATAAATAATGCCCTAAGATGGAACGGGACAACTTTCCATGACCAACTTGCTGTATACAACTCATCGCTGCCAATTCACTATGACTAACTCATCGCGGCCAACTCACCATGGAACAATTCAACAATTTTATTTAATTATTTAAAACAATTTTTAAAAATTTTACTTTTTGTCATTCATATTTCATTTTGTCCCTCCTTTTGCATCCTTTCTATTCCACTCTTTCTTAAATATTATGTAATTTTTCTCCTGAAGCAAACTGGCCATGGTGAGTTGTCCTAGAACCCCTGTAAGATGTTTTGGCATTTCGGCATTCAAATACTTCACAATTTGGAAAATCCATTTGTAGCAGCTCCTCCATTTCAATGTGTCAAATTTACTGAAGATGGCTATATTTTTCTGTGCTGTGGTACCCTGGATTCTTTGCGTAACAATCATTTTAGCTTGTTCTCCATTTGTACAAGAGACAGGGAAACCACAGCTCCTAATATAATTTGTCAATTGTACAATCCAAGAGGTCTTTAATTGAAATTTTGCCTTTTTGGTAGTCTGTCACTTTCCATAACATTAATTTTACACCAATAATTATATTCCCTGAATTTAGACAAAGAGCAAATAGCATAAATACCCAATTCTGCTCTAAGAGTAGCAGCTGAAGTTCTGTTGTCCACACCCAAGTAAGTCCTCAGATCAGGGATGAAATCCAGCAGGTTTTGGAGAACTGGTATAGGAAATTCTGAGCAGTTCAGAGAACTGGCAAATACCACCTCTGGCTGGCCCCAGAGTGGGGTGGGAATGGAGATTTTGCAATATCCTTCCCCCAGGAGTTGGGAGGGAATGGGGATTTTGCATGCCCATCAAGCCACGGTAATAAAAAAAATTTGGATTTCACCACTCTCTCAGATGCTGTGATTGGGTTTCTTCTAGTAGTGACATCTTTTTAAAGCCTCAAAATTCAGCTCCATGTAGGAGTATGAGGGAAACCTTAGTCCTATATATTTTAATAATTGACGCTATCTTTTTTTTTAAATAAAATTTAAATTTCACCCTTTCATTGAGGGCTGCATCAGGGTTGTTTGACCTGGGGGGGGGCAGGGAGACATGGCCAGCTCAACGTCACTCATGTCAGGGGCACCTGTGGTGGCCCGAGCATTCTGCCAGTGAAAACAAGTTCCCGAGCTCCATTTTTGGCTGCCATGGCCTCCTACATCCCTCTGCCAGTGAAAATGGAGCTCAGGAGGGCCCCTGGCAGAAGCACTGTGGGCCGGTCCTTCACTGTTTCCAGGGCAACCCTGCAGGCCAGTTCTAAGTACCCCGCAGGCCGGATCTGACACCCCTGCTCTAAGTGAACTCTTTTGATGGGAAATTCTATTCTATTCTATTCTATTCTATTCTATTCTATTCTATTCTATTCTATTCCATTCCATTCCATTCCATTCCATTCCATTCCATTATTATAACAGTAAGAACCATGTCTTCTTAATAACCCATGTAACCCAACACATTAATATATTATTACTTGAGGAACCATCTCACTCAAATGGGGTCAGCCTTTCTCACTTATGGGACATGCTACAAACTTTGTTGACCAAGGAATTTTGCCTGGTGGGGTTTAGGAGAGGAGTCCTTTGTGCCACAGCATCCGCTCTCTAGAACATCATACCGCTCAAGGTGAGATGTGACCCTACTCTCTTGGCTCTTGTGAAGGTCTTAAAACCTGGCTCTGCGCATTGGTCTGGGACATAGATAAAGGCATATCATCCTGGAGGTGGTTCCTGGATTAACAATAGCAGTAAACACTTAGACTTCTACACTGCTCCATAGTGCTTGACAGCAGTCTTTGAGTGGTTTACAAAGTCAGCCCCATCAATCCGGGTCCTCATTTTACCAACCATGGAAGAATGGAAGGTTGAGTCAACTTTGAGCTGTTCAGGATTGAACTCCAGGCTGTGGGCAGAGTTAGCCTGCAATGCTGCATTCTAATCATTGTGCCACCACGACTCCTATGGATTAACCAGAAGTTCTCACCTTCACTCTGCTTACTGCAGCTATCTTAGCCATTTCTTGTTAATTCTAATGTATTTATTGTCTCAATATTTTGCTGTTTTAATTTTTATACTATAACCTTATGGCATTGTAAACTGCCTAGAATCACGTGACAATGAGATGGGAGGCAAATAAACGTGTGTGTGTGTGTGTGTGTGTGTATTAACGACAATCAATTTCCTCCATAATATTTTTCTGTTTCCTGGGTCAAATGCTGCACTGAGATCTATAAAGGCTGCAAACCGTGGTTTCCTCTGACTGACATATTTTGTAAGCAGATGGCTCAAGACAAACCAATTGCCAATGGTGGATCGACTCTGTCTAAAGCCTTCTTGTTCTTCTGCAAGGACTTCACCTTTCAACTCTACTTGAGAGGAACCTAGTATAAATTTTAGCCACAATATCTATTAGACCAGGCCTGCCAAAGTGGTGGCCCATGAGCCAGATACAGCCCGTGCAGGCCACGCCCACCCTGGCTCCATAAAGGCAAAAAATATGTCGCGATACGGCCCATGATGTGAGCAGGTTTGACACCCCTGTATTAGAGGACTGGGCCAGTGATTGCTAGAGTCCCTTTTATTCCCCTTTTAAAATACAGGTAGTCCTTGACTAAACAACCAGTCTTTTAGTAGGAGTTTGAAGTTACAACAGCAGTGAAAAACAGATTTATTACCATTTTTTCCCACTTATGACCATGAACGCATCTCCATGGTCACATGATGAAAATTTGGATGCTTGGCAACTAGTACATATTTATGACAGTTGCGATGTCCCAGGGTCACGTCATCACATTTTGCAACCTTCTGACAAACAAAGTCAATGGGGAAGCCAGAATCTTTTAAACAACTGGCTTAACAACTGGAATGGTATACTTAATAACTGTGGCAAGAATAATCGTAACATGGGGCAAAACTCACTTAACAAATGTCTTGCTTAGCAACATAAATTTTGGGCTCAATTGTAATCATAAGTCGAGGACAATCTGCATAAAAATACTATTGCCATTTTCCACCCAACTGGGGTATGACAGCTGTTATTTATTTGTGCGTAAGCCTGCCAACAGAGTGTTATAATATTGGTTATGTTACATTATTATAATATTTCAGTTGCGCATTTACATTTTTATTAAGCTTCAGACACCATGTCTCCTTTTGTTTTCTTTAAGATTTGTATTCATTCTCACACTTCATTGTTCCACAGGTCTTGAAAGCAGTTTAACCAGGGAAATGAGCTAAGATATACATTCTAAGATATGTCTGTGAAGTTTCTCAGTGATCTAGGCCATGGTTGTCCCAAAGGCGCTTTTTCAAGAGGCAACTAGATTTTCTGTTTTTCCTTGAAGATGTTTTGCTTCTCATCCAAGGAACTTCTTCAGTTCAGAACTGAACTTCTTCAGAACTGAAGAAGCTTCTTGGATGAGAAACAAAACATCTTCAAGGAAAAACAAAGAAAATCCAGTTGCCTCTTGAAAAAAGCATCTTTGGAATATTTTAAGTATAGTTTCTCCTTAGATAAGTATTCTCGGAAACCTTAGGAACCCCGGCAAGGAAGGAATGAAGTTCCTTATAGGAAAGGATACTGAGGAGGGAATTGGAGTGGTATTTTAAAGGAGATTTTGATTGTAATGTGCATAAACTGGGCTGGATGAATTGAATTGAATACTTTTATTTGGCCAAGTCTGATTAGACACACAAGGAATTTATCTTCAGTATCATAATCACCACCTAACAACAAGCTCTTAGGTGAAGGTTATAGAACTTAATTTCATGCACCTGCCTGATATTTTTTCGACAAACCTGGCTCAGATTGAATGGGGTAAGAAATAAAATGTTCCAAAAAGAGGGCCCCACCAGTTGGGATATTACTTGAGTAGTTCAGCTGGTAGAATGTCCTCTCCAGCATCCTTACTGCTCTTCAAGACTTTTAAGATGAATGTGATCATGAACTGATTATGGTAAAAAATAGTTGACATGTTGGTTAATATGCTTGCAATTTTTTTTAAATAAAGTGGTTAACTAATGCTGGGGATCCCTATGAATTCATAATTCATATTTCTTTAATCAACTGTAGGTAAGATAATCCATTGGAATTCCTTTGATAAATTTAGGACTTGTTTGCCATTGAAAAGATCATTATTTTGGCTAAGATCACGTCTAAGATATGAGCTTTCAAGTACTATGATACTTTATGTTTTACAGAAAACACTTTGATTGGACATTGAAGCATTCCTTACTTTCACAACATGCAGCCCCAGCCCCCCAAGCAATGGGGATGGTTTCATGAGAGCATAAGGCCACTTTGATCCTTGCCCCCTCCACACTGTGGATCCCAATCTCTAGCCATGACACCTACAATGGCCATGGTGAAAAGCAGCTCTTGAATTCTATAGAGAACATACGACTTGATCTATCGCTCACCTATCACCACTGCACTCCCTCTATTAGATACAGAAATGCACACACAGACCTGTGGAACTTTGTAGGTGCCTACTAATCTTGACATCTGGACAGAAATGTCATTGGCAGCTCCATCAAGAAAAATCAAAAGGTTATCCTTCTTTCCACAGCTGTAGTTGGGAACATTGGCTTCTCCGGTAGAGAGCATGTCCAGCAAAGCATCTGAAGTGCCAAGTGTATTCAGACAGTTGTCATGGATGTTGTAGCCCAGTGTAAGATTGTGCAAGAGCTTGTGATTCTTATTGACGTCTTGAGTGGCGGAAATGAAGCGTATGATTTTTGACGGCTCAGAAGTTAAACTATGGTAAAAATATGTTCATGTCATACTCATCATCACCATAAACAATAACCAGAAAATACAGAGCCTATTGAGTCTTAAGTCAATAATCCAAAACCAGAGGCAAATGGTAATCATCAACCATAAAGATTTAATTTTTATGAGGGTTGAGAGAATGGGATGGAGATAGTCCTCCACGAGGGTTAATAGTCACAAATATATCATTATTTGTAATTGTGCTGATTTTCAGTTGTCCAATAAGTAGGGTTCAAAATCATTCAAACATTAAAGCGGAACTATTGAAAAAGAAGAGAATGGTTCATGTCACCCAGAAAATAAACTCTAAAAACAAGTCAGCTTCTATTTTGACAAGGAACAGTCTTTGAATATCAATGAGTGGTTATAAAAATGCAACTTGGCTGCACAGTGTTAACTACAATCCTTTCAATAATTAAGTGATAAACTCAAGATTGGATGGGGGAAATAATTGGGACTTGGGTTTTGGGTTTTTATCTGCCCCCATCTTTAGTTTTGAGTCTCTTCCACAAAATAAGACAAAAGAGAGAAGCCTTGGAAATCAAAATGATTTAGTAAATTAGACCGTTCTTGCAATATGCGAGGAAATGAATACGATGAAAAGGCAGTATGTGTTAGAATGGCAAACGAAGGGAATGCAACCCCATCACACGGAATGACTTACGCATGAGACTGACTAGAAGGAGCCTTGGTGAAAGGCAATGTCGTGCGTGATAGTATTGTCGCAGTGGTGACCACACTAATGAGATGGTCTCCTGGGCTGTAATAGGTCCGTGGATTTTTTCCATCCTCCTGCTCCAAAATTAGTGGGCATTTCATTCTCGGCTTCCCCGAGACTGGCTGGGACAACATGAGCAGCAGAAGCAAAAGCAGGAGGTCCATAATTCACAGGACTGAATCAATCCCCGTTTCTACATAAGAACAACAAGAAGGGCGAGTAGAACTCAAAGCACTCTCACAAGAGGGAAATCCCAGAATTTCTTGATTCAGACAAACTGAACTTCACTTGGAAAGTAGAGAAAGTACATTTAAAAAGCACAGCCCCTGCCTGTCCCAAAACTTGTGCTATGCAGAGTGAGATCTGAGGCATTTATCCATTTTTCATGCAAGACCCTTTCCGTGTTGCTTTAGTCTGGTGTTTACATCAAAGGCAGTCACTGGGGAAGTAGCAGAATAGGTCTCAAAGGAAAGGGATGATTTTAATTACTGTGATACAGAGCAACATCTCCTCTGGGTATCCTGAACTTCTATGTAGCTCCATGTACAGAGAGGTAGCTGAAGAAACCATGGTACCAAAAAAACACAGGTACACACTTGGGGGCACTGTTCTGTAGAGATTTGTGGTCCTTCCTGTCAGGACTTGTCCAGAAAGTGATGCTGGACTTCAACACTAAAAGGATGGACTTCTGCTTTCCTTCAACATGGTATCTTGTCTCCAGAGATTAGAAAACATGGTATCTTGTCTCCAGGGTTTAGAAAACGTGGCTAAATAGGATGGCATAGCGCCGGGGCGGGGGGACAGGCCCACCAGCAGGTCGCCACTACCGGTTCACCCGAACCGATCTGAACTGGCTGAATATCACCACTGGTGGGTACCCAGAAGTATGAGCTTGGTGCCATTCTAGGTTGATGACAGTTAACTCTTGTACTGCCTGTCTTCTAACATCAAGGAAGCAATCTAAACGCTTGAACCAGGGTTGAAATGCTCCCAGTTTGGACCGGATTGCCTGATCTGGTAGCGATGGCAGCCGGTTGTTCAGAGAACCGGTAGCAAAATCCCTGCGCCCCCCTCATGCCCAGCTGAGCCGCACGATCATCAGAGGCTTTTTTTTTTTACTTTTAAAAGCATTTTTTCTTTTTTGGGGGGGGGGGGGGCAAAAAATGCTTTTAAAAGTAAAAAAATAAGCCTCAGATGATCGCACGATTCAGCTGGGATCGTCAAAGACTTTTAAAATCATTTTTTCTACAACCTCTTTGGCCGAAGAGGTTGTAGAAAAAATGCTTTTAAAAGCCTCTGATGATCCCAGTTGAGTTGTCTGATTGTCAGAAGCTTTTAAATGCATTTTTTTCTGCAACTTCTTTGGCCGAAGAGGTTGTAGGGGAAAAAATGCTTTTAAAAGCCTCTGATGATCCCAGCTGAGTTGCCTGATCGTCAGAGACTTTAAAATGCTTTTAAAAGCCTCTGATGATCCCAGTTGAGTTGCCTGATCATCAGAGGCTTTTAAAAGCATTTTTTTAAAAGTAAAAAAATAAGCCTCAGATGATTGCATGGTTCAGCTGGGATTGTCAGAGGCTTTTAAAAGCATTTTTTCTACAACCTCTTTGGCCATGCCCACAGAACCGGTAGTAACAAATTTTACATTTCACCACTGGCTTGAACCCTGTCTAATGTTAAGAGTAGGAACTGTTTCTGATTTTCTTTTCTATTAGATATCCATTTATTAATCTTAAATTAAGCTGTTCATGCTGAAGTTAAATTTCATTTCCCATCTGTTGTAGAAAATCCATTTTTGATAACAGCGGACTATGAGCCAGAAAAGTGTCTGTCAACTCGTAAAGCATTCTTGACCTGCTCTCGAGTTGCCATAGGCAGAAGGGGGGAGGGAACTGATGAAGCAGCATGGCAGCCACAACCAGAAGTACATTCCACACATACCTTTCTCAAGGCTGTATCCCAGATTATTGGAACCAGCTGGAGAGGCGTGATCTCTAAAGCCCGCAAAAGTGTCCTATTGGAGAATGTGATTTATGACACACCCTGGGAGAAGGGAGAAAAAAGGGTCATAGTTGGGCCCTAAATTATGTGGGGCAGAGCTGACTTCACTTGGGTAAGTGCTGACATGTTGCTCCTAATAAATAACTGGATTTCTTTGAAAACTTGGCTCGAGGCTCATGGTTTTAGGGCATCTGAAGGAACCCTGACAGCGTCAGGCTGTGGACTGTATTGCTGGGTAAATAGGGTGAAAGTTATAGACCGAGTAGACATTTTTATCTTTTTCTTGATGCTCTCTGTGTTGCTTTCTATATTCATATATAAGAATATGGAAATTCTTTATATTTTGAAGGGTTTTTTTTAGTTTATTATATAAACCATGGGCTGTGAGGTCTGCAGCTAAGATGGTGGCAGTGCCCACAGGATGATTGAAGCTGTGATCTGATTTCTTGCCACATTTACCCAGAAATAGGTATGAGGGGACCTGATGGTCTTCTTCAGGTTGTGTTGTCATATTTGGTGGTGTGGTGCCCCTGTGATCTTCCTGTATAGGAGGCTGTGTGTCATCCCTCCAAAAGTCTTCCATATATTTGGAAGGTGCAATAGGTGTTACACCTGTTTTTTTAAAAAAAAATATTATTTCAATGTATTAAATCTGTTTTTCTGAACTATTGTGCCTCCATACAACTGGACAACAAACTATTGGCAAAAATCCCAAAGGTGCTTTTTCAAGAGGCACCTGGACTTTCTGGTTTTTCTTTGAAGAAGTTTTGCTTCTCATGCAAGAAGCGAAACATCTTCAAAGAAAAAGTCCAGAAAGTCCCATTGCATCTTGAAAAAAACACCTTTGCGACAACCATGACCTGGATGACTGAGAATCTCCAGAAACATATTAGCAAAAATACCAAACCAAGCCAAACCAAAATTCCTGTAAGGCTTCATGTGATAAGTGAGCCCCATTTTGTGGCACTTCCTGCTTAACTCAATGCCAAGAGGAGCAATATGTGAGACTAGGCTGAAGCTGCCATGCTAAAAATGAAACAGACGCCAACAAAGGAGAACATTTGTGGCTCAGGGTTGAAATGAGGGCTTCTTTTGCTCGAGGTTGTTTTCTTGCAGACATTTTATTAACCAAGCTAGATAGCATCATCAGTGCTAGTAGCAGTGCTGGCACTGATGATGTCACCTAGTTTGGGTAATGAAATGTCTTCAAGAAAGCAACCAAGCTCAGAGAGCACCAAGGACCTCTCATGAAGCAGGCAGGAAAGCAGGATGACAAAAGCCAGGAATCTTGTCTACAAAATACCTTAAGGGAGGTAGATGGGCAGAACAAAGTTGTTAAAGAAACAAATGAAAAATGTCACATGAAGGCAGGGGTGGGATTCTACCGGTTCGTACTGGTTCGGGCGAACCGGTAGCTGCAATGATCAGCTGGGAGTGAACTGGTTCGCTCTGACGATCAAGTGGGCCTGCCCGCCCACCCCTGTGCTTTACTGACCTATATCTTCTCAGCTGATTCACGCAGCAGAGCGGATTGCCGCGCCTTAGCTGTGTTACTGTGGAAGGTAAGTTTTTGTAAAAATGCACATGTGCGCTCAGAGCACACAAAGCGCACGATCACCGAATCGGTTGTTAAAACAGCAGGATCCCACCACTGCCTGAAGGTCTATGACATCATCAAAACCTGCATCTTCCTGACACCCAGTTCTATTGTACATGCCTACTTTTGGGGATAAATCATATATTGTTCAAACAGATTTCCATATTCATTCCATCTTAAACAAAGACCCTCTATTTTGGGACTCCTATCTCTTCTTTTCAGATGTCTTATGTTAATATAGAGTATCTCATTTGTTATCATGTCCTTCCTTGTCTGCATGCCGGTTTTATTCATTCATTCATTTATTTTCCTGTTTCATGATGATATAGGATAAGTCTAATTTTATTAGACTTACATTCTTCATAGTTTTATTTTCTTTGCTTTTTCTTTGCCTTTTAAATCACCTCAATTCTCAAACAGATGCAAAGGAAGCATACAAGGCCAACAATAACTGCAAAGAAAAATGAAATGTTATGAGTCTAAGAAACCATTTCACAATCAATTCCCTACTTTTATCATTAGATGCTCCTTAGTGTTTAGATCTGGTTTTAGGATGATAATATAACATTTGGGTAAGAAGATGCAGCCCAACAGACCAGTACTTGAAGCCAAGATGGAGAAGATCTGCAGGGCCACCATGGACTTTCCTTTTGTGTTCCCAACTATAGCTGTGGAAGGAAGGACAATCTTCTAGTTGTTATTGATAGAGCTCTCAGGGAAATTTCCATACAGATATCAACATTAGTAGGCACCTACAAAGTCCCACAGGTTTGTGTTTCTGTACCTCTACTTAGTAAAATTAGTGGGGGTAGGGATGGGGGTGGGAGAGCAATAGATCTAACCATGCTTTCTCTATTGAATTCAAGAACTGCTTCTAACAGGGTCATTGGAGACATTCATAGCTGTCAGGGATCCAAGTAACAGTTCCACATCAAGCAAAACTCCAAGGCAGGTTGATTCCTCAAAGGATAGCTTTATTAGAAATATCATATTGGCACATATCTAGTGAAAAGTGACTCTGAAGTGTCCCACGGTTTCCCCCTAATTAAAAGTGAAACAATTAGTCACATGGTCCAAGCAAGGCACTGTCCAGGTTTGGTGACATCACTCCCCCTTCCTCTGACCAGGTGTGAGAACGTCCTTGGTTCCCAAGAGAAAGTATTCTATTTTGACTACATAACACCAGCTGTCTCTAACCCCCCCCCCCCTCGGGGTGAAATCCAGCAGGTTCTGACAGGTTCTGGAGAACCAGTAGTGGAAATTTTGAGTAGTTCGGAGAACCGGAAAACACCACCTCTGGCTGGCCACAGAGTGGGGTGGGAATGGAGATTTTGCAGTATCCTTCCCCTGCCACACCCACCAAGCCACGCCCACCAAGCCACACCACACCCACCAAGTCATGCCCACAGAATTGGTAGTACAAAAAATTGGATTTCACCACTGCCCCTCCCTATCCCTCAGCTCTAGTGTGGCAACACTGAAGCTCCAAGATGGCTTCGGCCAGGCCAGCTTCAGGGTTGACAATAGCTATATCTATATTTATTTATTAAGTTTCTACTGTATGCTGCCCTGTATGATGACTCTGGTCAGGGATTGGGATCCAGAGTGGGGAGGGGCCAAAGATCAAAGCAGCCATATCCTGCTGTGGGACCATATCCATTGCTTTGGAGACTTCTGCTTCTCACTTCTGAAGGTGAGGAGAGTCTCTGCATCCAATCAAAGTTCTTTGGTACAAAAGTGATGGAAACTAATAATTTGTACATGATCTAAGCCAAAATAATGATATTTTCTATGATGAACAAATTCCAGATTAATAAAAAAATAATTCCAATGGATTATTTTACCTACTCTTGATAAAGCATATAAGTATGTCTTGCAGAGTCATTATTACTATTAGCATTAATTGATTAGTTTATTAAAAGATGTTAACACATCAGTTAACACTTTAACTAATTTTACTCTAATCTGTTCACGATCATAAAAGGTTCAAAGAGAAAGAGTGTCCATAGTTAGGATTTCCTACTGAGCGCAGTAGTTAGAATGCAGTATTGCAGGCTACTTCTGCTGACTGCCAGCTGACAGCAGTTTGGTAGTTCGATCCTGACTGGCTCAAGGTTGACTCAGCCTTCCATCCTTCCAAAGTGGGTAAAATGGGGACCTAGATTGTTGGGGGCAAGAGGCTGACTCTGTAAACTGCTTAGAGAGGGCTGTAAAGCACTGTGAAGTAAGAACTATTGCTATTGCTACTGGCTGAATTATTAAAATGCTGGCTGGTGAGGCTCTTTATTGGCAGGTTGATTTACATAAATAAATAATGGCTCCCATATCCCAGATGGATAGAAGATGGGAATAACTGTTCCTACATTTTAGAAAAGGGAAGAAAAAAGTCTTTAGAAAACAAAATCATAGCCATGGCTGGTTACTTAATGGAGAGCCATTAGAGCAAGTAATACCTTTACTGACTGAGAGAATTTTCTCTGAGACTGTGTGACATACTGAGACAAAAAAGCTAAGAATAAACAATAGTTAATCAAGGAACCACACTCCCACCAATGGATGAATCACTACAAATGGACCTTCCAAATTGCCAAGTATTGAATCACAGAAATATTTAAATATCTTAGCATGGTATTTACTTGAACAATATTTTAGCAGCTGAGCACAATGTTTAAATATGGAAGGTTTAACTTAGTCCATTATAGTGAATTGGGATGTATTTGCTTAATTTCTTTTCTTAATATGTGTCTTTTATTCCATTTTATATACAATCTTATTATGTTCTATATGGGCTAAGGACTAATCAACAGTAAATAATATGTTGTCATGAGAATCAAGTTGGATTTATTAAAAGGTTCTGGATTTCACCTGATCCCAAATATAACACAACATTCTTCCTTGCTCTTTCAGATCACTAGTAGATTTGCTTCAGAGGCTCTGAGTGATAAGAGTCAATTCCCCTTTTTCTACCGGACGGCCCCCCAAAATGGAGTCCAGTACCCAGCAATTGTCCAAGTGCTCCTCCATTTCAGATGGACCTTGATTGGCCTCTTTGCTTCTGACACAGAGAGGGGAGAGAATTTCATGAGGACTTTTAGTCCTGTGCTTGTTAAGAATGGAATTCGTGTGGTTGTATCACAACGATTCTCAGCGACTGTACGCACAACACCCTTCAAGGATGCCATCTCTAAGTGGAGACAAGTCAATGTCTTTGTTTTCTTTACAGACTATAATAACATGATTGATGGAATTTATGCTGTCTATTTCATACTTGGAGATTTGCCAGGACCCATTGAAGGGAAAGTCTGGATCATCACACTCTTTGGAGAATTACCAGTGAAAAGTCACCGAGTTTACCAATATGTCCATAGCATTTGGAAATTTCAGATCCAGGAAAAAGGACATGACAATACTTACCAATCACCTATCATTGTGGCACCCTTACATAGGTGTTTTCGCTGTTCCATTTCAAAGCACGTCTTTTCTGTCAAAGGCCGAAAAAGATGCACCCAGAAAGCACCACTGGAGACTAAAGACAAAAAGAATAATTACAAATTTGGAATTGATCCCTGTGTTTACAGTGTTGTTAGGACTCTGGCCTATGCTTTGAATGCAGCATATTCCTCCATATCCAGGAGGAGAAGGAAGGAGGGTGAAGAGGCTTTGGGGGCTCCAAGGCTTCAGCCATGACAGGTATGGGGTTCCAACAAGAATCCATCAAACTTAATCCAAATAAAAAGAAGGGGAACCATATCAATCTCCTTGTACTGCAGGAGTCCAAAATGTTTGACCAATCTGATCTCTTGATTCATAATGTTCTCAAGAGCATGAACTATGGGTGGAAACAAATCAAGGAGAGAAGCAACTTAGAACTAAGGAGAAATTTCCTGACAGTTAGAACAATTAATCATGGAACAACTTGCCTGCAGAAGTTTCAAATGCTCCAACACTGGACGTTTTTAAGAAGATGTTGGATAGCCATTTGTTTGAAGTGGTGTAGGGTTTCCTGCCTAGGCAGGGGGTTGGACTAGAAGACCTCTAAGGTTCCTTCCAACTCTGTTGTTCTATGATTCTAAGAATGTTTCCAAGTTAGAGAACTGTATTAGACAGATTCAAATGTGAAAAACCATCAAGGTGTAAGGCCTGGCCTCTCCCCCTTATTCAAGAAAGTAAAGACTCTTGAAATTTGGCATTTCAAAAGGAACCTTTTATTGAATAGAGGTGATAGCAGGGTGAAAGAGAAAGCAGGCTCTGAGGGCCCTCAGGCTGTGCAGTTAGAATAAAGGAATTAGAAACCCCTCCCAACAGTCCGATGTGGATTCAGCCACAGGTGTGAAGATATTATTGTACCGGTCGCTCTGAGAAAATGATAAGGGAACTTTCTCAGGGTCATCCTTCAGCTGGCTCTTGAGCAATGGAATCCACATGGCCTTCCCTCCCCTTACATTCCCCAAGAGGTGAGAAAATGCCAGGCAGCATAGGTGCCAGGCTAAAAGGTATAAATCAGTAAATTACAGGATATATTGGGGAGAGAATGTTATAAAGTATAAATACAATAGTAAATGCAGGGGTCCCCCTTTTCCCTCTTGAGAAATGGCAGATTCACTGATCTGACATTAGTGGCAACTTCAAATCCCAACCAACAAATGCTCTGTCTTACACATTGGCAAAAAAAATAAATAATATTAATCAGAACATAAAATACAAGCTGGATGGACATGACCTTGTAGACGACCCTCACTCTGTCAAGGACCTTGGAGTACTCATCTCTAATGATCTAAAAGCCAGAACTCACTGTAACAACGTTGCCAAAAAGGCATTAAGAGTTGTTAACCTAATCTTGCGTAGCTTCTTCTCTAGTATTCCAATGGATTCCAATGCCTGGAATGCGTTACCTGACTCTGTGGTTTCTTCCCCAAATCCCCAAAACTTTAATCTTAGATCCATGATGGCAAATTTATGGCACATGTGCCACAGGTGGCATGTGGAGCCATATCTGTGGGCACCTGAGTGTTGCCCTAGCTCACCTCCAGCAGGCATGTGTGCACTGGCCAACTGATTTTCAGGCCTTCCGGGCCCCTCAGAAGTCAGGAAACAGTCTATTTCCAGCCTCCGGAGGGCCTCCGGGAGGTGGGGAAGGCTATTTTCGCCCTCTCCAGGTTCCAAGAAAGCCTCTGGAGCCTGGGGAGGGTGAAAAATGGGCCTTCTGGGCCCATTGGAAGTTGGGAAACAGGCTGCTTCCTGCCACTGGAGGGCCTCTGGGGGGAGGGAAGGCCGTTTTCATCCTCCCCAGACTCCAAGAAGCTTGGGGAGGTGAAAAATGGGGCCACCGGTAATCTTTTTGGGTTCCAAGAAAGCCTCTGGAGCCTGGGGAGGGTGAAAAATGGGCCTTCTGGGCCCATTGGAAGTTGGGAAACAGGCTGCTTCCTGCCACTGGAGGGCCTCTGGGGGGAGGGAAGGCCGTTTTCATCCTCCCCAGACTCCAAGAAAGCCTCTAGAGCCTGGGGAGGGCAAAAACTGGGCCCACCGGTAATCTTTTTGCTGTCACGTGCCAAAAGCGGGGGCAGCACAGAGGAGTCACATGTGTATGTGTGGGGGGGCATGGGGGCATTGAATTATGGGTGTGGCCACACACGGGTGTGACCCCCCACCTCTCCCACTGCTTTTGACACGCGATGGCAAAAAGATTAGCTATCACTGCCTTAGACTCTCTACTGTTGACCTCACCCCATTCCTAAGAGGTCTGTAAGGGCGTGCATAAGCACACCAATGTGCCGACCATCCCTGTCCTAATGCCCCCTTTTATTCGTATTCATCTCATGTATTCATAGTCATTTTTATATTTATATCTGTTATCTAGTACATGCTTGACAAAATAAATAAACAAACAAATAAACAAACAAACAAACAAACAAACAAATAAATAAATAAATAAATAAATAAATAAATAAATAAATAAAGATAAGAAATTAACATTTCATTTAAAATTCTTGGATTTTTCCATTCTAGCTTCACCCCTTTTTGCAGAAGAATAAATTTTGCAATCTTTCTGAAATGAAAATGTATTTGGACCAAAATGGAGAGCTGGTAGCAGATGTGAACATCTGGAGCTGGGTGGTTCTCCCAAAGAACAATTACATCAAAAAGTACCCATGGAGTTTTGAAAGACAGAGTCTTTTTATCAGCCAAGATTTTCTTTCACAACTAAAATTGTTGGGCAAAATATTGGTGTCTTTTTTATGTCTTCCAAAGCCTTAGGACCCATTTCAAGTGGGTGAAGCATAATCACCAAGAAGCATGACCTTCACTGAGATTTGAATGTGGGGAGTAGAAAAGTTATAGTTTTCTTAGACTGCTTGGAAGGCTTGGGAGCACTATAGTCCAAGATGTCTTTCAGGTATTATAATAGGGAACACTGCTTTAAGCTGATCCAGCTATGGCTAAAATGAGATTTGGGGTGATTATTCTGGAATATCATATCAAGAATTCAATATCCCTACTGGAATGGGCAATATGTTAAGGTTCCAACTAATGAACCCAAGCAAATCAGCACTCCGAAACTTCACTCCACTTCAAAGGACTTCTTTATTGAGTACATCATATTGGTACTGCTCAAAGGAAAACCAAGTGTTTCAGTATAATTAAGACAGGAAATAACCCCATCCCCAATTGTCACAGGTCATGTTGACCAATTGAGTCAATTGGCAGGCTCTTCAGGCACTCCTTTCCTGACCATGTCCATTAGCAGTAGAGATGATTTTGGTTCCCATGAGAAAGCTCTTTGTTGTGTCTAGTAAGGCATTCCAATGTCCTTCCACCTCTGTGTGGCAACTGAGGAACAGGTAAATGGCCTCTGCCCGGTTCGACTTATCATCAAAGTTTAAAATCATGGATATTTGAAGAATGGAGGAATTCATGTTAACACAGCCACGAGGAGGAACCCACTGGTTGTCACTTAATGCTTAAATCTTTTCCTCAATTCCATCTTTCTAGAATTTATTAAGTAGAAACTCCTTTATTGCAACGAGGTATGCCAGAAGCAACAGGGAGGAAATAAATGAAAAATCTGTTGTTAGTTGTATCAAGGGTTAAACCACCCAAGGGTTAAACCACCCAAGACCACTACCCCTTAACCTCACCTCACCCCTGACTCCTCCCCTTGGGTATAGTTCCAGCCATGACCCTGTGAGAAGATCAGGTAGAGATTAATATATGCTTGAACCTGAAATGTACCCTATGTATGAATAAACTGAATATTCCGATTGTCTGGTTATCCTGTGAGTTATTGGGCTAGATCTGTCGTTCCTCAACAGACTCCTACCCTGATAACCTTCCAGAGAAATGACTCTTCCCACAGGCATTGGAATAGGGTGAGGTCAGAGCAGGATGAAAGTGTGGGTGGATGTAGTAAAGGGTAGTTGTGGTTCCACGTATTACTCTTTGGGGTATTATTTTGTTATTCTTTATATAATCATATATATACTGTAATTGTTTATGTGTATCTTTATGTACAGACTCCTTTTTTACCATTTAATTAAGATTTCCTGTCTTTTGTTATCAGCTGTCATCTAAGCATGTCTTTCTTGAAATGTGAAAGGAGAGACTATAAAAGAAATATTACTTTCTGTTTTCTCAGATACTGAAAAATGCACCAAGAGCCCAGATGATCAATATCCAAGCCAGAACCGAATCAAATGTATCCCCAAAAGTATGTCCTTCCTGTCCTATGAAGAACATTTAAGTATTATCCTTGTCTCCTTTACCCTATTCTGGTTCCTAACCACAGTCTCAGTTTTAATCATATTCATTAAATACCTAGAAACTCCCATTGTCAAAGCCAACAACCGGGACCTCTCCTACATCCTCCTGGTCTCCCTCCTGCTTTGCTTCCTGTCTCCTTTACTCTTCATTGGTCAACCAAGGAAACTCACCTGCCTTCTCCGACAAACAGTGTTCAGCATTGTCTTCTCAGTAGCCGTGTCTTCTGTGTTGGCCAAAACAATCACAGTGGTGCTAGCTTTTCTGGCCAGAAAACCAGGAAATAGAGTAATGAGATGGCTGGGGAAGAGCTTGGCCAACTCCATCATTCTTTCTGGTTCCACTACCCAAATTATCATCTGCTCCATCTGGCTGGGAGTTTCTCCCCCATTCCCTGACTCTGACCTCCACTCCCTGCCAGGAGTGATCATCCTTCAATGCAATGAAGGTTCTGTCACCATGTTTTACATTGTCCTGGGCTACATGGGCTTCCTAGCTGCCATTTGCTTCATAATGGCTTTCCTGGCCAGGAACCTGCCTGGGGCCTTCAATGAAGCCAAGCTGATCACTTTCAGCATGCTGGTCTTCTGCAGTGTTTGGGTCTCCTTTCTGCCCACCTACCTGAGCACCAGAGGAAAGTCCATGGTGATTGTGCAGGTCTTCTCCATCTTGACTTCCATTGCTGGACTTCTGGGATGCATCTTCTTCCCCAAGTGCTACATTATCATCCTGAGACCAGATCTAAACACTAAGGAGCATCTAATGATAAAAGTAGGGAACTGATAGTGAAATTGTTTTTAGGCTCATGATGTTTAATGTTTTATTGCAATAATTATTAATAGGTTTGTATGCTTCTTTTTATTCTGACAATTAAGGTTATTTTAAGATGAAGAAATTAAAATTATCAATATAAGAATAATGAAATTTAGAGTTCCATGACTGTGTTGTTTACTCATCACTCTTCCAAAACCATATCTGGACATGACCCAACAACAATAATCCACTGTCAGAACTGCCCCAGGTAAGTTCCTTAGGTACATGTACTCTACTTTGAGAAGCAGACCAGATGTCTCCAACTACGGATCTTCTCTCCATCAACATCAGGATATTTCTGCTTATTTCCTTTTAGTGCCCCTTTTAGTGAATCCACCATGACGCCGTTCTAGAACAAGGTGTATATATCAACATTTCCATCCTTCTAGATAAGAAACTGAATTCCCTCTCCAAATGACCCAGATGTAACATGAAGATAAGGATTCCCAAGTGTTTCTTCAAAACACGGCGGTATTTTGGAGGCAGATTCACAGACACGTTCCTTTACCTGAGGTTAAACTTTTATCCTCCAACATTTATTTCCTAACATGTCCCAGTAGGAAGGGCCACAACCACTGCACAATTGTGCCTTCAGGTCTATATTTGTGATTTTGTACTAACATGCAGTTCTCCAGCTGCCCCTCTGCACATGGAGTCCTGGAAGAAGTTCATGATCCCCAGAGAAGTTGCTTCTCCCTGTAATTATCACCATCCTGTAGTTTGAGACTTTGTCTGATATTTCTCCAGTGACTGCCTTTGATGTAAACTCAGACTGAAGCAAGATGGAAGTAACCTTGCACCAGAAAAGGATAAATATTTCTAGTTATGTTGGGTGTTTTCACAAGATTTAGGACAGGAAGCGGATGTACACTTGAATGTACCTTTCTCTCCTTTTCTTATGAAGCTCAGTTTGTCTCGGTCTAAACCAGTAAAGCCACAGGCATTTCCATCTTGTGAGTGTGCTTTGAATTCTTCTAACTTCTTCAGGTTTAGAAACAGAGAAATCACCGATTCAGGCCAAGGAGAAATGGACCTCCTGCTTCTGCTTTGTATGCTGCTGCTGGTTCTCACCCACAGAAATTGTGGCGGGATCAGAACCAAATGTCCCCTGACGTTGAAGAAGCAGGACAAAGGAAACCCATGGAACTATTACGGGGCAGGAGACCACATCATTAGTGTGATCGAAACGGTAACAGAACCTTCTCCTGTTCAATGGGGCTCATTTAATTTCTTCACCTCCATAAGTCATTCAGTGTGATGGATTTGCTTTCTTTTTGTATTTCTAACACTCTTCCTCCTATCTTTTTATTTATTTATTTATTTATTATTTTGTGAAGCATGTATTTCATTACAGATACAAGTGTAAACATAATTATAAATACATGAAAAGGATACAAATAAAAGAAAACATTAGGATAGGAATGGTAGGCACGCTGGTGCACTTATGCACACCCCTTATAGACTTCTTAGGAATGGGGTGAGGTCAATAGTAGACAGTCTAAGGTTAAAGTTTTGGGGGTTTGGGGAAGAAACTACAGAGTCAGGTAGTGCATTCCCGGCATTAACCATTCTGTTACTGAAGCTGTATTTACTGCAGTCTAGTTTGGATTGGTTTACCATGAGTTTGTATCTATTGTGTGCTCTTGTATTGTTTTGGTTGAAGCTAAATTATTCATTGGCTGGTAGGACATTGTAGCAGATGATTTCATGTACTATGCTTAGGTCAGACTGAAGACGGCGAAGTTCTAAGTTGTCTAAGCCCAAAATTTCAAGTCTTTTTTAGTTCACATTCCTAAATTGTAAGTTTAGGTATAAGATCCTGGGTCATTTTGATTTATAGGGTTCTTCTCTTTTACTGTAACTTCTATGAGACTCGAATGGAAGGATGAAGCAGAAAAAAACCCCTAAAAAGTACCAGAGAAATGGAGAGACAGAAGTCCAGAGGATTTCTTTTATTATTATTTTTTTGTTTTCTTTTAAATTTTTTTATTGAAAAGTTTTACAAGGAAAATTCCCCCCCTGTATTCCCCCCCTTTTTCCCTCCCCACCACCCCCACACCCCTTCCCCCCTTCCCATCCCACCCTCCCCCCCAGACTTCCCAGAGCAAAATACAGGGTATTTCAATTAACAATCATAAGCTAAATTAGCCTAACTATTCTTAAACTACCAAATCCCCCCCTGAAACCTTAACTCAGAACGCGCTTTGAGGACCCCCTAGCCGAGCGGAAAGTGAGAATCAGAATGAAGGGCATTCACCTGCTCTGGGCTCTCGGCTGATGAAATGCTCAGAAACCTGGTGGGCACATTTCTACGAGGGGGACCCCCCCCTTGGCCCAACCAGGTCTCTGTAATACCCGCCAGGTCCGCTCCCCCCTCCTGAATTAACTCACAGATGAGGGGGGCCTTATTAACCACGGATCTGGCGTTGCACAGCATCAGCCTAAGGCCTGGGCTCTGAAGCTCTGGACAACCCGGGAAATGAGAGGAGCCTTGGGGGCCGAGGCGTGCCCCCCTAACATGATATGGTCCCCTGCTCCCGCCGTATCTGCCCCTCCCAACCATGGTCCTGATGGAATCGCCCTCTTCCATACTTGCACTAAGCCCCTCCACACCCGGCTCCACACCTCCCAGTTCATGCCCCTGTGCCAAGCCTGACCTATCACCTTCCCTCCCAAGCCCCCTCCCCAAGCCCCTTAAAAATTTACACAAGGACAATTTTAAAAAAACCCTCAGCCCCCTCTTTGCGGCATGCCACCTCTCGGGATTCCAAAATGGGGCCCCATGATCATCCCTGTAGAAATAAGGGTGCCATCCACCGGGGCTCACGGGCAGATGCAAGCCCTCCTAGACTCTGGATGCACTAGGTGCATAATCAGCCCAAAAGTGGTGGAAAAGATGGGCCTAAGGCTAAAAACGTTGAGAAGGCCCATCGCTTTCTGTCAGTTAGACGGATCAGTAGCAGGAGGGGGCCCAGCCAGTTTTGTGACCAAACCCATCGAGATGCAGTTGGGGGATCATCTAGAGACTCTTAGTTTCATTGTGGCCCCTGGCATGGAGCGAACCCTCATACTTGGACTACCTTGTCTCCATAAATGGAACCCGTGTGTTAATTGGAGGATGGGAGTTTTGCGCATTTGCTCCGAGAAACCAGGAAAAGACAGGAAAGAACCCCCTTCGGAGGACAGAGTGGAAAACGAGGGGGTGGAAACGAAAATAGACCACATTGAAGGGGAGGAGAAGATTCCAAAGGAGTATTGGGACCTCCGGGAGGTTTTCAGCGAAAAGGCCTCTGATGTGTTACCATCTCCCTACAGACCAATGGACTATACCATTGAAATACTTCCTGGAGTAAAACTCCCTAAGCTAAAAAGCTACCCCATGACCCCTCAGGAGCTGGGGAAACTACGGAACTTTATTGACAAAAACCTAGAATGGGGTTTTATCCAACCAGCCAGGCCGAGGGTGGCAGCACCAGTACTATTTTGGGAGAAGAAAGATGGGTCCTTTCGCCTTGTAGTTGACTACAAAAACCTGAATGCCATTTGCGTAGAAAATGTCTAACCCCTGCCGCTGATGAAGAACATGCTGGCCCACCTAGGCAAAGGGAAAATTTTCACCAAACTTGATTTAAGAGAGGCTTACTACAGAGTTCGAATTAAGGAAGGGGATGAATGGAAAACGGCTTTTAACTGCCCGCTGGGATGTTTCCAGTTTCGGGTGCTCCCTTTCAGACTACAAGGAGGCCCTGCTGTGATCATGCAATTAATCAATGAAGTATTGCATGAATACTTATACAAGGGGGTGCTGGTCTACTTGGATGATATTCTTATCTATACCAAGAACATGGACGACCTTGTGAAATTGGTGAGGACTGTCCTGAAAAAACTCAGGGCTGCTGAACTATACCCCAAACTATCAAAGTGCAAATTCCACCAAAACAAAATTGACTATCTCGGGTACCACATCTCGCATGAGGTAATAGAGATGGATCCAGAAAAGGTCCAGCTGGTGTTGGAATGGGCCTCACCACGCACCCGGAAACAACTACAGAGCTTCCTGGGATTTTCTAACTTCTATAGACAGTTCATCCCCTCGTTCGTCAAAATTGCTCTGCCGATTACCAATCTTTTGAAGACAAAAGGAGAAGTAAAACTAAAGCCCTCTCGACCCCTTGAATGAACTATGGACTGTCAGGCGGCATTTGAGAAACTAAAATGCTTGTTTGCTGCTGAACCAGTCCTTAAGCATCCTGACATGGAAGAACCGTTTGTTGTACAGGCTGATGCCAGCGAAGTAGCAATAGGAGCAGTACTTCTGCAAATGAAAGCAGAAGGAAAGCTGCAGTCCTGTGCTTATACCTCTCATAAACTGACAGAGACCGAGAGGAGATGGGCCATATGGGAGAAGGAGGCTTTCGCGGTGCTTTGGGCCCTGTTAACATGGAGGCAATTCCTTGAAGGAGCTAAGCACCCCTTTAAGGTGTGGACTGACAAAAGAACTTGGAAGCTTTGAAAATTCCACATAAACAGTCCCCAAAGCAAGTCCGCTGGGCTCAGCATTTCAAACGTTTTAATTTCTCCCTGTGCTACCTTCCTGGAACAAAGAACTTTATGGCAGATGCGCTTTCCAGACTGCCGCAATACAACAGTGCTAGAGAGGAAGTGATTCAGCCAATCATCCCCTCAACACAGCTGGCAGCACCAGTAACTACTAGAGCGCAGGCTAAGGCAGATCCAGATTTATCAGACGACTTGTCTAAGCAACTACAAGAAGCTCTAAAGACCGACGAGTGATTTCAAGCCCACTCGAATGAGTGTACACTTCGCGATGGTCTGGCTTGGGTGGGAGCCAAGTTGTATGTTCCCGCTAGTCTGAGAGCAATGGTCTTACAGCACGCTCATGATGCCAAAGTTGCTGGGCATTTCGGATTTGTCAAAACACTACATTTAGTCAAATGACAATTCTGGTGGCCCACACTCAAGAAAGACATAGAGGCATAAGTAGCTAACTGCCCCGTGTGTGCCTCGGCCAAGAGACCTCTGGGGAAGCTGCCTGGACTACTTCAGAGTGTTGCCAGGCCAGATGCCCCTTGGAAAGAAATCTCCATGGATTTTATTGTAGAATTGCCCGAAAGTGGGGGGAAACACAGTTATTTGGATGGTCACTGATTTGTTTTCCAAACAAGTACATTTCATCTCATGTCCCAAGATTCCTTCCACAAAAACACTTGTGAAAATGTTTGTCCAACATGTGTACAGATTACATGGTGCTCCAAAATGTATAATCTCTGATAGGGGTGTTTATTTATTTATTTATTTTTATTTATTTATTTTTCATATTTGTATACCGCCCTACTCCCGAAGGACTCAGGGCGGTGAACAGCCATAATAAATACAAATACATATAGAAGTTAAAAACTATTAAGAAACAGATTAAGTAATTTAGGCTCAAAGATTAAAAACATCCAAATTTATCTAAAGATATTTAAAAACCCAATTTAAAAGCCAGTTTAAAAGCCAATTAAAAAGGGAGAGTTAGGCCAGACCAGCTTGTTGGAATAGAAATGTTTTCAGGGCACGGCAGAATATGCGTAAGTCTTGGATGTTTCGTAACTCCAGGGGAAGCCCGTTCCAGATGGTAGGTGCCCCCACAGAAAAGGCTCTCCCCCTGGGGGACGTCAGTCGACATTGTTTGGCCGACGGCACCCTGAGGAGTCCCTCTCTATGGGAGCGAACTGGTCGGTGAGAGGCTATTGGTGGCAGGAGGCGGTCTCGTAAGTACCCTGGTCCTGAGCCATGGAGCGCTCTAAAGATAGTAACCAAAACCTTGAAGCGCACCCGGAAGACCACTGGGAGCCAGTGCAGCTCGCGCAGGAGGGAGGTTACATGAGAGCGCCACATTGCTCCCATCACCACCCGCGCGGCCGCATTCTGGACCAGTTGGAGCCTTCGGGTGCTTCTCAAGGGGAGCCCCATGTAGAGAGCATTACAATAATCCAGGCGTGAGGTGACAAGGGCGTGAGTGACCGTGCGTAACAAGTCCCAATCCAGAAAGGGATGCAACTGGCGAATCAGGCGAACGTGATAAAAAGTCCTCCTGGCTACGGCCGTCATATGCTCTTCAAAAGACAGCCGTGAGTCCAGGAGGATGCCCAAGTTGCGAACCCCATCTGTGGGGGCCAACGACTCGCCCCCAATAGTCAGAGATGGCACCAACTGACTATATCGGGACGACGGAAACCACAGCCACTCGGTCTTGGATGGGTTGAGTCTGAGTTTGTTCCTCCCCATCCAGATCCGTACGGCCTCCAGGCACCGGGACATCACCTCGAGGGCATCATTGGGGTGGTCTGTGGTGGAGATGAACAGCTGGGTGTCATCAGCGTACTGATGGTACTTCACCCCAAAACCATGGATGATCTCACCCAGCGGCTTCACATAAATGTTGAATAGAAGGGGTGAGAGGACCGATCCTTGTGGCACCCCACATATAAGGGGCCTCGGGGTCGACCTCTGCCCCCCTGTCAACACAGACTGCGACCGGTCAGAGAGAAAGGAGGAGAACCACTGTAGAACAGTGCCCCCCACCCCCAACCCTTCCAACCAGTGCAGCATGATATCATGATCGATGGTATCAAAAGCCGCTGAGAGGTCTAGTAGGACCAGGACAGAGGAGCAACCCCTGTCCTGAGCCCTCCAGAGATCATCAACCAATGCGACCAATGCTGTCTCTGTGCTGTACCCGGGCCTGAATCCCAACTGGAACGGATCTAGATAATTCGATTCATCCAGGTACTGAGGCAGTTGTCGTGCAACCACACTTTCAACAACCTTTGCAACAAAGCGAAGGTTGGAGACAGGACGACAATTTGCTAATACAGCTGGATCCAGGGAGGGCTTCTTGAGGAGGGGCCTCACCACCGCCTCTCTCAAGACGGTGGGAAAGACACCCTCACTCAAAGAAGCATTTATAATCTCCTGGAGCCAGCCTCGCGTCACCTCCCGGGAGGCCAGTACCAAACAGGATGGACACGGGTCCAATAAACATGAGGTCGCATTTAGTCTGTTCGGTATCCTGTCCACGCTTTCGGGAGTCACAGGATCAAACTCTTCCCAAATAATATTCTCAGGACCTGCCCCTGTCATCTCCTCTGGATCAATCCAGTCAGAGTCTAGCTGTTCACGAATCTGAGCAATTTTGTCATACAGATATTGTACAAAATCCTCAGCTCTACCCTCCAAGGGGTCTTCCCGCGTCTCTTGATGGAGCAGAGAGCAGGTCACCCTAAACAGGGCGGCTGGGCGATTATCTGATGATGCAATAAGAGTAGAAAAGTAGTTACTCTTCTCTACTCTTATCGCCACTAGGTAATTCTTAATATGAGATCTTACCAGTGTTCGGTCGGATTCAGAACGACTAGCCCTCCAACTACTCTCTAGGCGTCTTTTCCAGCGCTTCATCTCCCTCAGCTCCTCAGTATACCAAGGAGCCAGGTGAGACCGGCGCCGGGTCAGAGGCCGCAAAGGCACAACTCGGTCCAAAGCATCAGCCGCCGCCCTATCCCAGGCGGCCACTAAGTCAATTTACCTCCCATTTCTGGAAAGAGTTCCCAGCGCTAATAGGCTCTGCCCAGGGTTTAAGCTCTGCCCACCATCCTCAGACAAATGGGGCTTGTGAGAAAACCAATTCCGTACTGGAACAATATTTGAGGTGTTATGTCAATTATCAGCAAGATAACTGGGCAGAGTTATTGCCATTTGCAGAGGTGGCCTATAATAACTCCCTACATAGCAGCACTGGGTTCACCCCTTTCAAGGTGGCTTCTGGCCAAGATTTTGTGCCAATTCCAGAGTTGCCCCAAGAGAATCCAAAAAAACTCTCTCTGATTGATTGGATCAAACAGCTACGTGGCACTTGGTCAGTAACTCGTAAGGCCCTCGATGAAGCGCATCGAGCTCATAAAGCCCAGGCTGATAAAAAAAGGGGTCAGGCACGAGTTTATACAGTTGGTGACATGGTTTATCTTTCCACCAAATACTTGCAAACTACCCAAAAGTCAAAAAAGCTTGGACCCAAATATGTGCGCCCTTTTTCGATAGTTCGGGTCATTAACCCAGTCACGGTTCAATTGGAGTTGCCAAAAAATTTACGACAAATTCATCCGGTATTTCATGTCAGTTTACTCAAAACAGAACATTCGTCCCCTTTGCGTCCAGACCAAGAACCTCCTCCTGTCCCCATTCTGATTGAAGGAGAACAGCATTTTGAGGTCAAGGAAATCTTGGATTCCAGGAAGCATCGTGGTAAGGTGCAGTATTTGGTGGCCTGGAAACATTTCCCATTGTCAAAAGCTGAATGGGTAAATAAAAGAGATGTTCGAGTGCCAAAGAAAGTACAATTGTTTCACACCAAGTATCCTAATAAACCTTAATCCATTAATCCATGTACATATTGTATATTGTATATTTATCTCCTTTTTATCTTTTCCAGGAATAATGTCTCTTTTGAAGGGGGGTCGAATGTCAGCCTCTGCTCTTTCAATGCTTGCTTGTCAGCTACCATGGTAAATGGGGAGGGGGAGCTAGGAAGTTGATAGAGGGGGAAGTGTGCTGGAGGAGAAATGAAAGGAGAAACTAAAGCGAATCTTAGCTGCAGTCCTGTGCCTTTGAAGTTGCTATCAAGTCAACGGTCCTGACATTCAAGATTGATGACACTGACAGACGTGTGACTCCACCTGACCTCTGGAGGACCTTTGGATTGGATGATTTATGCTGGACAGTTGGGAGGAAATGCTTTCTATATGTAATTTCTATATTTCTATACTTTCTATATTTCATTCCTCAGATCTTGCTTTCCTTGGCTGCATTCAGTTCAATTACAGTAAAAGTACCTTTATCTATGAAAATGGAGTTGGGGTCATTCTTTCTTGAAATCTGAAAGGAGGCACACCTGACACTTAGGTTGATGATGCTTAATTCTAATATTGCCTGTCTTCTAATGTTAAAGAAGAAAGCTGTAACTGTGAACCCTGCCTAATGTTAAGAATAGGACTTGTTTGTAATTTACTTTTCTTTTAGATCTCCCTGTATTAATCACAAATAGGAAGTGATTTTAAAAATGCTCATGCGATAGTGAAATTTCATTTGCCCTAGAAATATCAACTTTGGGGTGATATTTGAGACAAAGGGTTTAGAAACTGATAATTGGCCAACTGTATCATTGGGTAAATATGGAATACATTATGGGGGTAGACTTTTTTTTTCTTTATACTTGCCCTTCAGTATTCATGTAAGACACCGAGAACTTTTATTTATTTATTTATTTAATATAATTTGTATGCTGCCCTATCTCCGAAGGACTCAGGGTGGCTCAAAACAAATAAAAACAAACCCAATAAAACATAAAATACATAAATATGCATACATAAAATACATAAATGTATAAATATATAATTTAAACATGATGTCAGCATGTCAACACTGGCATAGAGAGCAGAGGAGAGAGAGATAAGCTCTGAACTTTTGCCTGCTAAATCCCTTTGAAGTCGGGTTGTCGTGGAAATGAGGAGGGGGGACATTCCTGGGAAATGACGAGACAAGAAGTCTGAAGAATGACTTGGAAGATAGCCAAAGAGAAGCAAAGATTTGGGGATCGGAAAGGGAGGGATTGGGGGGCAAAAGGTCAGTCTTGTCCGCATCGAGTCATGATCCGGTGGCTGTGCTCAATTAAAGAAAAGATTGGAAATTCATTTATTTTGAGATAGCATCGAAGTCTGACACATATATTAAAACCCATTAAAATAATCAAAAAACCCCTCAGTCCAGGCTGGACAATGTGAACAGCGATGTTTTTAATTCGCGGTGGAAAGTGCGAAGGTCAGGAGCCAACCGAAGCCCCTTCAATTTACACTTTGAAATGTCTTTGTTTACTAAACAAACAGAAGAAAGTATGATGTCCTCCTTGGACAACTCCCCAGAGTCTTCCTCAGAAGTCAGCTCAAGGGAGGATGAGTTCATTCCTGGCACATCAGGAACTTGGTTCACTAATGGCTCTGAACACTTGGCCAAAAGAATTTTAGACTTTCCCCAGTTTCAGCTGAGGAAAGTTTTCCAAAAATGACTCTAAAATCACCTCTTTGCTGCATATTACAAAAGATTACAAAAAAATAAAGATTTTACAAACTGGGAAAGACGTGATGTTCTATTTTTTAAATGGACTGAAGAGGTTCCCACCCACTAACCGGTAAAGTTGTTTCAACCATTTCTCTGTTTATTTATTCAGTCAGTCCTATACAATAATAAAATCTCATTTCTTATCTTGTCCTTCAGTAGTTTCATGACAATTTTAATTATTAATTAATTAATTTTACACTTTGATGATTATCTTACGTTAGTCTAACATTTTTTGTATGTTTATTTCTTTTGATTTTAAATAACCTTAATTGTCAAAAGAAGCATACAAACGCAATAATAAGTGCAATAAACAATTAAGTGTTATGACTCTAAGAAAATACTTCATGATCAGATACCGACTTTGATCATTAAATGTTCCTTAGTATTTAGATCTGGTCTCAGGATGATAATGTAGCACTTGGGGAAGAAGATGCAGCCCAGCAGGCCAGCCCCAGAAGCCAAGATGGAGAAAACCTGCACGGCCACCATGTATTTCCCTTTGGTGCTCAAGTAGGTGGGCAGGAAGGAGATCCAGACGCTGCAGAAGACCAGCATGCTGAAGGTGATCAGTTTGGCTTCGTTGAAGGCCCCAGGCAGGTTCCTGGCCAGGAAAGCCACTGTGAAGCAAATGGCAGCAAGGAAACCCATGTAGCAGAGAACCACATAAAACATGGTCACAGAGCCTTCATTGCACTGAAGGATGATCGCTCCTGATTGGGAGTGCAGGTCAAAATCAGGAAACGGGGGAGAAACTCCCAGCCAGATTGCACAAATTACAATTTCTCCAGCAGAACCAGAAAGGATGATGCAGTTGGCCAAGCTCTTCCCCAACCATCTCCTCACCCTGTTCCCTGGTTTCGTAGCCAGGAAGGCCAGCACTACCATGATTGTTTTGACTAACACACAAGACACAGCTACTGAGAAGATGATGCTGAACATTGTTTGTCGGAGAAGGCAGGTGGCTTTCCTTGGTCGGCCAATGAAGAGAAAGGAGGACAAGAAGCAAAGCAAGAGGGAAACCAGGAGGATGTAGGAAAGGTCCCGGTTGTTAGCTTTGACAATGGGAGTTTCTAGGTATTTAAGGAATATGACTAAAACAAGGCCTGTTGTTAGAAACAAGAGTACAGCAAAGGAGACCAGGATGATGCCCAGATGTTCTTCATAGGACAGGAAGGTTATTCTTTTGGGGATACATTGGATTCTGTCATCAGTGGGATATTTGTCATCGGGGCACTTGGTGCATTTTTCAGTATCTGAGAAAACAGTAATATTATTTTTATAGTCTCTCCTTTCACATTCCAAGAAAGACCTTTGGATGACAGCTGATACTGAGAGATAGGAAAGCCAGAGTTCCTCTGGTGACACCCACCTTCCTGTGTGGAGATGGTCCCCTCTGGACAAGGAATACAATCATAGCAGCAAATGGGTTCTTCTTTCCGAGCCCGTTTTACAAATCCAGGGTGACACTTGTCCACACATTTGGACTGAGGCAGAGACTAAGCACAAAAACAAAATTCATTCCAAAATATCTGCCAAATCCGCCTTATACCGCATAGCTCCCAGTGACCGGTAAGATCCCACAGAGTTGGTCTCCTCCAGGTCCCGTCAGCTAAACAATGCCAGCTGGCGGGCCTGTGGGGGAGGGCCTTCTCTGTGGCTTCCCCAGCTCTCTGGAACCACTGAGATCCGGACCATCCCCACTCTATTGGCCTTCTGAAAAACGGTGAAGACCTGGCTTTTACGGCAGGCCTAGGCCGTTGGTCTCGCTGTTGCGATCTGGTGAGATCTCGCCATGAATGGTGTGAATGGGTTTTAATTGTTTTTAATGTTTTAATTTTTAATGTTTTTATATATAGTTTTTAAATGCATTGTAAGCCGCCTTGAGACTTTGGAGAAAGGCGGCATACAAGTTGAACAAATAATAAATAAATAAATAAATAAATAAATTTTTATTTCTTAGATTGACTGATTAAAATGAAACTGTGCTGAAGAAAGACACTTCTGAGCAATAGATCAGAAAAACATAAAATATTGTAAAGCCACTCCCCTTTGAAAATAATCCAAATCCTTGTTCCAGTTAAGATATAAAGAAAAAATCCCTCACAAACTACGGCTGCGAAATTCAAATGAGGTATTATTAAGTTATGTCTGTACATTTATATTTTCAATTCGTACAGCTGCCATGCTGATAAAATAAGACTAAAGATTACTGTCTAGTTTCTAGAATTATAGTGAGGACGAGTAGAGATGAAATCATGAGAACGTGTCACTCAAAAAGGTTAAGTCAGGCATCTTTCGCTGCAGAACATGGGACATGAGTATGAGCCCTGTGTGGGAAAGGGATATTTCTAAGGCCAAGTGAGGTATTCAAGACAAGGCCCTTTCCATTGAAGAATTACAGTTTTGTTGTAAATTGCTAGTTGTGTCCAACTCTTGGATAATTCTTTGTTTTAATGTAAGACAATCAAGATAAAAAATTGCATTCAAAGGGTTTTTAGATGGCTTACAAGCCAAAGACCAAATATAAGTAGCATTATATTACAAATTGACCCTCATTATTGACCCACCAATATCAAGAAGGACTTGGGAGGTGGGCAGTCAAGGCAAATTTAAGTCTTCCATTTTTCTAAATTAAGGCATTATCTCAAATTGTACAAGTCATAGAGGTTCCATTTTGATTAAACACCTTGGATCACCTTCCAAGCAGCAGGAGGCCTATCCCAGTGGGGTGAAACAAAGACATGAATAACTGTGGTCAGATATGGGCTGTTAAAAATAATATCTGAGCCTCCTCTTTCAGGGGACACTAACACCAACCATATAGACCAAGAAAAGTTACCAATATTTTCAACCACCTTGTTGAGCAACTTTAGCCGTGAAAGAGCATCTTGGTTGATAATAAGCCTCTGTCTTTCCAAACTCCCCAGTTGCTCTTCAATAGGATCCTCCTTGGGAAAAAGTAACCAACTTATGATACTCAGATCTGCTGCTACATTTCCACTTTGGTCCAAGTACAGTTTCTCCCAGGAAAAATTGCAAAACTCATTCTTCTCCAGAAAGGGATGGAACTAGAATTGAAACATCCAGGAATTTTGAAAGCAACTTGAAACATCCTAAAAGGGGGAGCAATTTTAAAGCTGAGCTAGTGAATAAGAGATGTTGAGTCCCCTCTTCACTATTTGCCTGAATAGCAATAACACTTAGACTTATATACCACTTCACAGTGCTTTTACAGCCCTCTATAAGTGGTTTATAGAATCAGTATATTGCCCCCCAAAATCTAGGTTTTACAACATTGATAGGAAGGAAGGCTGAGTCAACCTTGAGCTGGTCAGGATCAAACTCCTGGAAGTGAGCAGTGAGTTAGGGTTAGGGTTAGGGTTAGGGTTAGGGTAAGGGTTAGGGTTACGGTTAGGGTCAATGCAAAGACTGAGTATCCATCAGTCTGAAAGGCTTTAACTGGATTCCTGCAGTGAGGAGGGGTTAGGCGAAATTCTCCCAGGTTTAGCTGCAATTTATGTATATAAAATTCTATCATGCTAACTACAAACACATAAGTACAGGAATTTATTTACAATGTATACATTTTAAATGATTTTATAATAGCAATGTTTAATATCAAAACATAATTGTCTCAGTGCCTGCTCTTTGGAACATCATCCTGTGAACTAAATCTGGCCTCTGTTTGGCCAAACCTGTTGGGTTTTTGTAGAACAATGGTTCTCCTATACCAGTTTGGATTTTTTTTAAATAAGAAATAGGATTGATGGATCCTTGTCAGGACTCCATACCTGCCATGGCTCTAGCCTTGCAGCCCTCAATCTCTCTTTCTTCTCTGTTTTTCTCCTCCAAGATATTGAGGAATATGCAACATTTAAAACATGGGCCAGAGTCTTAGCAACAGTATAAAAACGGTGGTCATTTTTTATCTGAATTCTATTCTTTTTCTCTTGCATGTCCAGTGGTGCTATCTGGGTGCATCGTCTCCGGCCCTTGACGGAAAGGACATGCTTTGAAAAAGAACAGTGAAAAGACTGGTCTTCAAATTTGGAATCCTTAAAAAGATTGGGTTGAAAGGCTTCATCATTTGGCCATTTTCTTTCCTGAAAAGCAAAGACCCAAATGCTATGGATATATTTGAAATCTGTACGCCTTGACATTGACACTTTCCCCACAATTGTGGTGATCCAGACTTTCCCTTCAATCGGTCCTGGCAAACCTTCAATTATTAACTGGATGTGGAGAACTCTTTCCACAATGGAAGCAAATTCTATGAAGTGAACAAAGACATTGACTTTTCTCCACTTAGAGATGGCATTTCTGAGAGGTTCTGTAGCTCTAGTCATTGAGAATTGTTGTGAGATAACTACACAAATTCCATTTCTGACAAGCATAGGAGTGAAAGTTCTCATGAAATTCTCTCCCTCCTCTGTGTCTGGTGGAAAGAGACCTATCAAAGTCCAACTGAAATGAAGGAGGAGTTGGACAATTCCTGGATACTGGATCCCATTTTTTGGAAGCATCTGATGGAAAAAAGGCATTTGACTTTTATCACTCAAAGCCTCTGAAACAATTCCATAACTGATCTGAAGAAGCAATGAAGAATGGTGTATTGTGGTTAGATCAAATCAAGTCGAAAATGTAAGCTTTTAACACATCCAGTGTGGTTCTCACTAACATATTGGAGTGGTCCAGCAGTCACCAACTGGTGGTCCAAGGACCACTTGTGGTCTGCGACAAAATTTTGGTGTTCTGCAGGAAAATTATTTGCATTTTTTATATTGCACTAAATACTATCTTTTTAAAAATTTCATATTAGTGGTCCACGGGATTTAAAATTATGGATTTGGTGGTCCCTGAGGTCCGAAAGATTGGAGACCCCTGGAACAGTCTAATGTTCCTAACTCTTAAGCCATATGAAGATAAAGAATACAAAATGCAAAATATTAACAAGATTGAATATAATCATTTGTATAATCTGGAGTCTAAGATACTGTTCTTTCTGTTTCTAATAAAATTGACATTCATATAAGAGATGTGCTATGTCTTCTATCTTTAGAGCACTACAAGTGCAAATCAATTCATTTTAGAGATTTGCTTAAATGTTCCATATTTGACATTGTGTCCAGCTGTTCAAGTCTTGCTTGAGTAAATATTTAGGCCTCCCCCCCACTCTGGATCCTAATCCCTACCCATGACAAAGGCCATGAGAAAAGCAGTTCATGATTTCCATAGGAAAGATATGATTGAATCTATTACCTACCCACCAACAACTTGCTCACTTTGCCAGATAGAGAAACAAAAAAACAAACCTGTGGGACTTTGTAGGTGCCTACTAATGTTGACATCTGAATGGAGATGTCATCAAGACATCCATCAAGAACAGCCACCAAGTTGTCCTTCCTTCCACAGCTGTAGTTGGGAACATTGGCTTCTCCAGTTGAGAGCATGTCCAGTAAGGCATCTGAAGTGCCAAGGGTGTTGAAATAGTTGTCATGGATGTTGTAGCCAAGTGTGACATTGTACAAAAGCTGAGATTTCTTATTGACTTGTTGAATGGCAAAAATGAAGTTTAGGATTATTGCTGGATCAGTAAATGAACTACTGTAAAAAATGTTCATGATAATATCATCTCTAAGAACAAAAACAACAAAATATATTCTAGTTTGTTCCTCTTTCTCTCCACAAACCCATTCAGTCTTAAGACAAAAGTGTCCAATATAAGAATAAAGTTATAGTCACCCATCACCATTTAATTGTTATGAGTGTTGAGAAGGTGGGATGGAGATTTAATATTTAAAATATATCATTATTTGTGATAGTGCTCATTTTTAATTTGTGAAACGACCAAAATTCAAAATCATTCAATCATTAAAATAGAATCATCAGCAAAGAGGACTAATAAATGATCCAGAAAAGCAATTCTAAAAACAAGCCATCCTCTATTCCATACCAGGGTCACGCATTGAATATCAATGAATGGTTATAAAAATAGGGAAATGGGTGGGGCAGAGGCAACTACAAACTTTTCAATAAGCTAGTTGTGATTAACTCAGGATTCTACAAGAAGGGAAAATAATTTGGTCTTTGGTGGGCGGTGTTGTTCCATCTTTGGATTTTGGTCTCTTAAAATAAGACATAGGAGAGAAGCTATGGAAATCTAAATGATTCAAGAAATTAAACAGGTCCTGCAATATAGGAGTAACTGAAAAAAAAGAAGAGTGTTAGGACTGCAAATGGAAGGAATGCAATTCCATCACACTGAATGACTTACGAGGGCGCTTGAGTATAAGGAGCTGTGTTGAAAGACAGCATTATTTGGGATATTATTGTGGCAATGGTGACTATACCAATGAGGTGGTCTCCTGGCCTGTAATAGCTCTGTAGTTTTCTTCCCTCATGTTCCTCCAAACTCAGCAGGCACTTCATTGTCAGCTTCCCAGAGACTGGCTGGGACATCATCATCAGCAGAAGCAGAAGGAGGAGGTCCATAATTCAAGGGGCTGAATCAATCCCCTTCCTGTTTCTAAAGAAGAACAAGAGCATTCGAAGAATTCAAAGCACCATTCAAAAATGGAAATGAGAGTGACTTTCTTGAATGAGAGAGATATTAACAGAACTTCACCTGGAAAGGAGAGAAAGGAACGATACATTCAAGAAGCACAGTCCCTGAATGACCCAAAATTTGTGCCACCCAAAGTGTGAACTGAGTCATTTATCCTTTTCTGATGCAAGATCTCTTTCAAGTAGCTTCAGTTTGATGTTTACATCAAAGGCGATCACTGGAGAAATATCAATAGAGATCTCCCAGAGCAACATCTCCTCTGGGAATCCTGAACTACTTCTGGGCCTCCTTGTGCGGAGGAGAAGCTGGAGAAAAGCGTAGTGAAAAATCATAGAAATACCCCTAGAGAGCACTGGTTTGATGTGGTTGTGGTCCTTCCTTTCTGAACATGTCTAGAAAGTGATGCTGAAGAAAGATAGTTCGACACCCAGGAAATTGGGTGTTGTCCTTCAATGTAATCTCTTGTCTCCAGAGACTCCTGGTGAAGGTCACCCAGAACTATAGAGTTTGGTTCCACCTTAGTGTCAGACATGGAAGCCATCTTTTACATTTGGGCCTTCAGACTTGCCACATTTTCTACTGTGGGAAAATGGGAGGGGGGATTGCATAGAGTAGAGGTGATTTGGGGACTCCTGGCATAGAGTAAGTGTGATATGTAATCAAAATAACATTCTTTTCTCAGAGAGTCAAGGCCACCTTGCCCTGCAGCTGCAATGAGGTGACTGGGAGGCATCTCCAGTTTTGGATGGTACCTGATTGGATCATGTGATGGAAAGATGGGTGCTTGAACTTGAACTTGGACTTGAACTTACTTTTGGTGGGGGGGAAACCTGGAAACTTTTTGATTCGGGTTTTCTCAGATGTGCCAATATGACATCTCTAATAAAATGGAACTTTTAGGAAATTCAAGCTTCGGAGTCTTCTTTCGTTGGGAGTGTTACTTGGAACCCTGACACTTAGGTCGATGATGCTTAATTCTAATACTGCCTGTCTTCTAATGTTAAGGAAGAAATCTGTAACCGTGAACCCTGCCTAATGTTACCAATAGGATCTTTTTGTAATTTATTTTTCTATTAGATCTCCATATATTAATCACAAATTGGAAGTGATTTTAAAATTGCTCATACAATAGTGAAATTTCATTTGCCTTAGAAATATCAACTTTGGGGTGATATTTGAGACAAAGGGTTTGGAAATTGATAATTGGCCATCTGTATCATGGGGTAAATATGGAGTATGTTATGGGGATAGACTTTTTTTTCTTTATACTTGCCCTTCATTATTCATGTTAGACATCGAGAACCAGGGGTGAAATGCTCCCGGTTTGGACCGGAGTGTCCGATCCAGTAGCAATGTTGGCGGGTGGTTCGGAGAACCGGTAGCAAAAATTCCTGGGCCCCCCTGCCCCATGTCCAGCTAAGCCGCGCAATCAGAGACAAAGACACTTCAAAGTATAAAGGTTCTCAGCAGTGGTGAAATGTAAAATTTGTTACTACTGGTTCTGTGGGCATGGCTTGGTGGGGGTAATGTGACTGAGTGGGCATGGCCAACATTTTTTTTTTACTTTTAAAACCATTTTTTCTACAACTTCTTCGGCCAAAAAAAAATGCTTTTAAAAGCCTATGATAATCCCAGGTGAGTTGCCTTAACGTCAGAAGCTTTTTTTTCATTTTTAAAAGCATTTTTTTTCTACAACCTCTTCGGCTGAAAAAATGCCTTTAATTGAAAAAAAAAAGCTTCTGATGATCGCACAGCTCAGCTGGGGTCGTCAGAGGCTTTTAAAAGAAAAAAAAGCCTCTGACAATCAGGCAATTCAGCTGGGATTGTCAGAGACTTTTAAAAGCATTTTTTACAATCTCTTCAACTGACGATGTTGAAGAAAAAATACTTTAAAAGTCTCTAACTATCCCAGCTGAGTTGCCTGATCATCAAAAACGACTCTAAAATCACTCTTTGCTGTATATTACAAAACATTACAAAAAATAAAGGTTTTACAAAGTGGAAAAGATGTGATGTTCTTTCTTTTTAAATGTACTGAACAGGATCCTTGCATCAGCGTATGCCATTAAAACTAGGTCATTACTAGGGTCCAAATATAACAAATAATGTATTGTTTGCTTCAGATACCTAAGTATTCGCTTAGAGGCTTTCCAGTGCCTTTCAGTAGGTTCAGCGTTATATCTAGCCAGTTGATTTACACTGTAAGATATATCTAGCCTAGACCAATTACTCAGATATGACAGACTGCCTATTAAGGATTGATATATTTCCTTATCGAATACAGGACTTTGAATATTACTATGTTTAAAATCCTGACTCATTGGTGTCTTAGCAGGCTTACAGAGTTCCATGTTGTAACATTTCAGCAATTGACTAGCTTTCTTGGCTTGCGAAATTTTGTAACCTTTACTAGTTTTAACTATGTCAAGACCCAGATAATGCTTAATTTCAACCAAATTCCTAATTCTGAATTTCTTTTGCAATACAGAAACAATTTCGGTTGTTTCATGTTCAGATTTGGTAATAATTGCTATATCATCAGTGAATAGCAATAATAGTGAAACTAAACCATCTTTCTCTCTCTTTTTTTTTTTATTGCAAAAGTTTTACAATTACATTTTCACCCCTTTTTTCACCCCCCCACCTCCCTCCCCAAACTTCCCGTCCTCCCTAACCCTCCCTAACCCTCCCCCCCAGACTTCCCTATTATGTACTCATAACTAATAATACTGATATATATACCTGAACCCATCCCTCCCCCTATATAAATTTTCCCTCTTTCTCTCTCTTATACAAACTTGGATCAGCTATGCCAGCTACAAAACCCATAGCAACTAACTCATTGACAATGCTTTTATTCCACTCGTAACCTGACTGTTTCAAGCCATAAAGACTTTTCTTCAGTCTCCAGCAATCAGTCTTCCCATCAGTTTTCAAACCTAGTGACTTCTTCTTATAGATTGTATGTTGTAATGGCACATGCAGATATATAGTTTCAACATCTATATGGTTTATCATATATCTATTCTTCCTAGCCCATACTAATGATGCTCGCAACGTAGTCGCCCTCTGATTAGGTGCAAACATTTCATCATAGTCCTTATCTGACTGAGCAAATCCTTGAGCAACTAACCTTGCCTTATGGGTAACAATCCCATCCACACCAGTTTTCAGTTTGTAAACCCACTAGCAACCAATTGCATGTTCACCTGGTGGTAGCCTAACATTCTTGTAAACATCTAACTCCTTGAATAATTTCAGCTCTTTATCCATCGCTTTCTTCCAAGCTACCTGATCCTTTGGAGGATACAGTTTAATTTCATCAAAGTTAGAAGGCTCTGTGTTCACATGACATACTACACTGGCTTGATACCTATCAGGTGGATGTCTATCTTGAGTTGAACGTCTAGGTAGCTCAGGACTCGATGTTGGTATCTCCTCTTCTACCTCCCCTATAACCTCCCCCTCCTTTACAGTAATAGCAGGTTCTTCCTCAACTTTCTCATCATCAAGAGTATCACTAAATATGCGATTATCAACAACAACACTACCATTTACCTTGTCGGATTCCTGTTCAAGCTTACTCCAACCAACATGCTTCAGGAACTTGGCACTAGCACTGCAAAACACACTAGTGGTACCTGGCACCCAAAATCTATGTATATGACCTGTAGTTGGATTCATAACCAACAAAAAATAGCTTCTTTGCTCTATGTTGACCCTTTCGCCTCAATTTCAAGGGAATATGAACCCATGCTGGGGCTCCAAATGTGTGCAAATAACTTAATTCTGGTCTTCTACCATGCCAACGTGTGAATGGTAGTTCACTAGTTGTTGAATTGACTACATTATTCAAGACATGGTTAGCACACATTATTGCCTCACCCCAAAGTGACTCAGGCAAACCAGAATCAGATATCATGGTTCGAGCCATAGCCTGCAACGTTTGCCTTCTGCATTCAATATACCCATTATGTTGCGGTCTATAAGGGGCGGAAGGCTTGTGTTCAATGCCAGCTTTCTGTAACATAGTTTCAAAACTTTTATTGGTAAACTCAGTACCACTGTCAGTTACCAGGCAAAGAACCTTGCGTTTCTTTTTCCTCTCAGCAACCTTCAGCCAGTTTGAAAAATGCTGAAATGTTTCTGCTTTGGTTTTCATAAGGTAACAGAAACCATAATGGGAAAAATGGTCTATTATGCTCAATATATAACAGGCTCCACCTAAACTAGGTTTTTGAAGTACAATGATATCTGCAAACACTACCTCCAAAGGTTCATTGGTTGTAAACCCATTATCTCTTTTTGCAGGGGTTACCTTACTCTTTTCTTGGCTACAAGCATTGTAGTTTAAATATTTTTTACAAGGTTTTAGTTTTATCCCATCAGATAATTCCACCGTTTTCTTTAACATCTTAAAATTTACATGTCCCAAATGCCTATTAAGCAAGTGAATGCATTCATCATGTGGCTTCGTGTAATTGTAAACTGAGTTAGCATTAGCCATGATTAATGGATCATCATTCAGAACAAACAAATCGTTTTCTAACTTTGCAGTAACACTTGTACCATCCTTTTCTATCAAACATTTATCTCCCCTAAATGTTACTACAAACCCAGATTTTAACAATGCTTTTTACAGATAGCAAGTTAAATTGTAGTTTAGGTACATACAACATAGGTAAATGCTCATTTATACACGAATAATATGCAGTACCTTCTCCAGATGCTTTCATTTTCCATCCATTGGCTAATGATATATGTTGTTTACTCTTGGTCATGTTAACAAACCTCTCTTTACTCCTAGTTATAGACTGTGATGCTCCACTGTCAACTACCCACAAATCATGGTTTACAGTTGTCGTTGAGCTGGATATAGCTAAACTAACATTCTTTTTACCTCTCTGTTGACTACCAGTATTCAGTTTCTTGCCCTTTTTACAGAATCTAGCTATATGACCCTTAGCCCTACAAGAAAAACATTTCCTAACAGTATAGGCAGTTGAAGACAGGTTTTCTTTCTGTGGTTGTCTCTCTCTCAGTTGGTCTCTTTCTTGCCTTCTTCTGGACTCTTCTAACAATCTTCCAGTTATGCCAGTCAATGTCAGTCCATCTCTGGTCAGGACTTCGAGTGAAGACACATAATCATCATAACTTCCATCCAAAGAAGAAAGAATAATATGAACCTGATGCAGCTCTGAGAAAATCAGCTCCTTTTCATGTAGCTCTTCTAAAGTTCCCTTCATAAACTCCAGATGAGCTAACATATCTCCACCTTTCAGAAGATGTGCTCTAAACAGATTACGTGTAAGGTGTATGTGTGCACCCACACTATCACGAACATAAATCCTCTTCAAAGTGTCCCAACACCTGGCAGCACACTCCTCACCACGAATATGGACTAGCCACTGGTCACTCAGGGTCAGTCCAATTATACAAAGAGCCCTTTCATTGTCCCGGTTAAATTTGGATATTTCCATTGCATCTTCATCGTCTGCTGGATCCCAAGCAGTTACATCCAGTGGATCATGAACTACAGCCCATAGCCCTTCTTTAGGCAGAAGTAGGCTGCATAGACCAGGAAACATTGTTAGTTCCATCCAACCGGGTTATCAGGAATATGCTGGTTGACTGTTCTTGTGCCATCTTCACGTGAACAATAAACCACAAAAACAGCTGTCTGAATACGGTACTGTGTATCCACACTAACTCTCAGTATCCTGGGCCCATAACCAGTGTTAAGGAATTTGCAGAGTAACCCTTGAATAGCAAGGGTGTGCACATGAAAAACTACTCTCTTGGTTGAGAGTAGTTATGAATAAGCACAGTCACCACACAGATACACTGAGTTGTGTTATAGTTTACTTTCAGGAAAAAGTAAAGCATAGTCCAATAAACAGTCTAGGTCATACACATATAAATCAGGCAATAGTGAATAACAAAGTCTTCTCACCAGTTGTCATAGTCATACACAATTAACAGTTACCAATAAACAGTTCTTCTGGATTTGCAAAAAGTACCATACAGAGATATCAGAGAGGAAGAACAGCAAAAAGAACAAGCCATGTGTCAGCACTTCAAGCTGCATTTACTCTAGTGCTGACATAAGAAGGAGAAGCGGAGGCACCTGGAAAGGGACGTTTGACTTTTCACCTACTTATTTTCCCTGGAGATAATATCCCCTAGGATATGGGATGGGAGGGGGGAAATTCCTTTGAGGTGGAGCGGTAGATTACGGTAGAATGACTTGGAAGATGGCCAATGAGTGCAGGGGAGTGGGGAATGGAAAGGGAGGGTTTTAGGTGTGGAAGCCAGTGTTGGATTCAATGGAGTCAGATTTTAGAATGTTGTGCTTAATAAATAGGAGTTTTCCTTCAAAGACTTTGTCTGAAATGCAATTTATTTGAGACGACCTCGAAACTTGACACCATGTTTCTAGCTCTCTCTTAAGGACATTGGCAACAGAGCTAACCAGGACAAAGTATGATGCAATACAGCAGTCTTAAAGCTATACAATACAATAGAATACACTTCAAACATACATTGATGGTTTATATATTGCCAACCCAACAAATTAGGTAATAGTCATATTCCTAAAAAACCCACTGATTGGTAAACTTGTTTCAAAAATTTGTCTGTTTATTTATTCAGTCAGTCAGTCCTATACAATAATAAAATCTCCTTTCTTATCTTGTCCTTTCCTAATTTCATGACAATTTAAATTATTAATTCATTTATTTTACACTTTGATGATTATCTTATGTTAGTCTTACATTTTTTGCATGTTTATTTCTTTTGATTTTAAATAACCTTAATTGTCAAAAGAAGCATACAAACTCAATAATAACTGCAATAAATAATTAAGTGTTATGACCCTAAGAAACTACTTCACGATCAGATGCCGACTTTTATCATTAAATGTTCCTTAGTATTTAGATCTGGTCTCAGGATGATAATGTAGCACTTGGGGAAGAAGATGCAGCCCAGCAGGCCAGCCCCAGAAGCCAAGATGGAGAAAACCTGCACGGCCACCATGTATTTCCCTTTGGTGCTCAAGTAGGTGGGCAGGAAGGAGATCCAGACGCTGCAGAAGACCAGCATGCTGAAGGTGATCAGTCTGGCTTCGTTGAAGGCCCCAGGCAGGTTCCTGGCCAGGAAAGCCACTGTGAAGCAAATGGCAGCAAGGAAACCCATGTAGCAGAGAACCACATAAAACATGGTCACAGAGCCTTCATTGCACTGAAGGATGATCACTCCTGATTGGGAGTGCAGGTCAAAATCAGGAAACGGAGGAGAAACTCCCAGCCAGATTCCACAAATTACAATTTTTCCAGCAGAGCCAGAAAGGATGATGGAGTTGGCCAAGCTCTTCCCCAACCATCTCCTCACCCTGTTCCCTGGTTTCGTGGCCAGGAAGGCCAGCACTACCATGATTGTTTTGGCTAACACACAAGACACAGCTACTGAGAAGATGATGCTGAACATTGTTTGTCGGAGAAGGCAGGTGGCTTTCCTTGGTCGGCCAATGAAGAAAAAGGACGACAAGAAGCAAAGCAAGAGGGAAACCAGGAGGATGTAGGACAGGTCACGGTTGTTAGCTTTGACAATGGGAGTTTCTAGGTATTTAAGGAATATGACTAAAACAAAGCCTGTTGTTAGAAACAAGAGTACAGCAAAGGAGACCAGCATGATGCCCAGATGTTCTTCATAGGACAGGAAGGTTATTCTTTTGGGGATACATTGGATTCTGTCATCAGTGGGATATTTATCATCTGGGCACCTGGTCCATTTTTCAGTATCTGAGAAAACAGTAAGTAATATTATTTCTATAGTCCCTCTTTTCACATTCCAAGAAAGACCTTCTTTGAATGACAGCTGATACTGAGAGATAGGAAAGCCAGAGTTCCTCTCGTGTCACCCACCTTCCTGTGTGGAGATGGTCCCCTCCGGACAAGGAATACAATCGTAGCAGCAAATTGGTTCTTCTTTCCGAGCCCGTTTTACAAATCCAGGGTGACAATTGTCCACACATTTGGACTGAGGCAGAGACTAAGCAGAAAAACAACATTCATTCCAAAATATCTGCCAAATTTTTATTTCTTACATTGATTGATCATTAAAATAAAATGTTGTTCACCTTTTTTCAACTTTATTATCTACATACTATAGATGTAGTTTCATGGGCCACTGAAAGGAGGAAATAGCTCACATGCTTTGCCCAAGAGTGTGATAGGCAACAGGCTTTTAAGGGGCTGCCAGAAAGAAGGGGTTGCAATGTATTTTCTAAAGCACCAGAAGGCAAAACAAGAAGCAATGGATGGAAACTGAACAAAGAGAGAAGCAACCTAAAACTACGGAGAAACTTCCTGACAGTGAGAAGCAATATAGGTGCAGAAATAGTTCAGTCATAATTTCACATATAAAATAGGCATTTGCGCATATTGTTCAAAACAGTCATTAGTATTATGGCTGATGTTTATGTCTGAAGCCTAAAAGTCCAAGATCACAAGAGTGCTTCTTTCTCTGTATGTATAGAAAGCATCACATACCAGGAATAGCATATTAAGATGGACTTATGCAACCTGATGTACAAAATAAACACACACATATTTATGCTCTGGACTATAGACATTGAATGCATGTAAATCCCTGAAAAATATGTGGTAGCCCTGGGCAAAAGAAAGGCAATAAAATCACTCTAGGTGTAGGGACAGTGTAAAATATTTACACATGATAAATAATGGAACAATTAAAAATAATAGCTTGTCTTCTTTCTTGTCTCTTTCTCCCTTCCTCTCTGTCTTTCTTTGTCTCTCTCTGTTCTCTCTCTCACACACATACTTTCTCTTTCTTTCTTTCTTTCTCTTTCTTTCTCTTTCTTTGTCTCTTTCCTTCTTCTCTCCCTCTCCCTCTCCCTCCCTCCCTCCCTCCATCCCTCCCTCTCTCTCTCTCCCTCTCTCTCTCTCTCTCTCTCTCTCTCTCACACACACACACGGTCTGGGCACAAAGTATCTGTTGTTATAGAAGTTCTCATTTCTCTCTATAATACACCTAATACTAATCAATACCCTATCTCTCAACTACGTAAAGCCTATGCATGTTTACTTGGCAGTAAGGCTACTCCCTTTCAGTGGGATTTAATCCTAATAGATACACATGATTGCAGGCAGACAGCTAGCTCCGTTGTTTAATAGGCTGTAAGTAAAATTTCTACATTAACAAAATTTATACTTAAACAACAGAATATAGGAGCAAAAAATCATAGCAATTGTCTGAGCTAGGCTTTTCTTCTTTCAATGGAAGTACTACCCATTTTAACCAGACATTAAGACTCGTTAGTTTGGAATACCTGCACTGAACCTTGACAGTAGTTGGTTTCCTTACAAACTAGCTCAACTTTGTTTCCTTTAAATCTTGCTTTTGTTACACACTGACAGCGTTGGACCAAGAGCTCCATTTTTAGGGAAAGAGAGTGGACTGGAGGGTGGCTTTGGAAATAAAAGTGCAGCAAGGGAAAAGGGGAAAGGCGCGCTCTGGATTCCAGACTCCGAGCCTTCCCTGAGCCGGGAAGCCTTCTTTGTTCTCATTCTCCCAATTCCTTCCTTTCCCACTCCCGGATCCTTCTTCCCCCTTTTCCCCCCACTCACTTCCTTTTGCTTGAAACTCCTTTCAGGGTGGGAGGGAAAACCAAATAAAAACAGGAAGGAGGCAAGGACAGAAAATGGTGCATGGCTGCAAAACAGGAGGAGAGAATTTTTCAGCCGCTTTCTGGGACTGAAAAGTTGAGGGGACTCAATGAAACAGCAACCGGCTGGTACTAAGATGACCTCCACTCCCACCCCAAACCATCCCATGCCGCCTTCTTTTTCTCTCCCCACCTCCGCTCTTCTCTCTCCTGGGAAAATGGTGGCCAATCTTTCTTTTAAAAAAAGGCCCTGTTGCTGAGCAGGGAAAGAAGTAGCTGAGAAGGAAGTTGCTATGGAGTTAAAACAATGAAAAAATTGCACTTCACCTGTTCCTACCCTCCCTCTTTTTCTCCCCTCCAGTTTCTTTTAGCTTTGGCTCTGGTGCCGAAAGAGAGAATTCTCTTTTGTTTGTGAAGTCCTCCTCCAATTTTTCCCACCCAGCTGGAGAAAGACAGGAGAGGGCTGCTGCTGCCCCTATCAGTCCCAGCGCAGCAGCTGAATGCAACGCTGGCGGCTTCGGGAGGCACTGGCCGGCAGGGAGATGGGAGCTTGCCTGGCAACCTTTGTAGCCATGCAGCTGCAAAGCTTCCCGAGCTCCCCCCCATCCCCCACCCCACCTGCCACCCCAAACTGTGCCCCACTGCGAGACGTGCATTTTACCAGAGAGTGACAGCTCCAGGTCATCTCTCAGCTGTTGCATGCAGGGAAACACTTTTCCACAGTAAAGAAAAACTTCTTGTGACTGCAAGGCAATTAACTTCTCACACTCAAGAGAAATTTTTCTTTACTTTGCAAGGATTTTCCCTGCACACAACGGCTGAGAGACAACCCGGAGCTGCCAGTCTGCGCTCTACCAGGCGAGCAGCAGAGCAAGGGATCTGCCAGCTTCCTGTAATCTGCAGTTTACTTGAGAGCACCATGTTCACGAGTAAACTTGCTCACAAGTAAACTACAGAATAGAGCCAGCCGGCAGATCGCTGGCTTACTCAATCTGCTGCTCGCAGTCAGCAGCTCGCAGGCAGTGAAAGAATCTACCACCTCCTGCCTCTGTGGATCGAAGAGGCCGAGCAGCAGCGGGAAGAGGACAGGACGGGAAGTGCAGGAAGTGGCTGCCAGCAATGCCCTCAAATGAACATGTTGTGGGTGGGGAGGCTCAACCCTCCCCCTTAGGAGCCTCAGTTTACTAGTGAGCACAATTAGCCTTTCTCCCTTACTCTCCCGGCCAATATTGCTTATGAGTAAACTTCAGCTAGGATCTCCCAAGTGCTTCCCTCACAGGTCAGACTGGCTGGTGGAAACACACCGGAAGAATTTTGGTGCTGCGATCTCGCGCATGCTCCCCTCCCTCCCCATGCTCATCGGTCCACCACCCACTGCTGATATCACCCCTCCACCAGCTCTCCCTCCCCTGCCCACCCACTGGCCAATGCCCTTCGGCCTTACCTTTGCCAGCAGCGGTGAGCAGAAGTACGTGGCTAGATTCTGCAAGTAGTGGTTGGGCAGAGCGGGTGGGCAGGCAGGGCGAGCGAGCATCAGGTGGGCAGGGTGAGCAAGCGGGGATAGGTTCAGGGGTGTGGCCAGACAGACGTCACTACCTGTTCGTGGAACCACACCAAATTTCCACTAACAGTTCTCCCAAACTGATAGCAACCAACCTCTGCAACTGAAGGATTCAAGACAAGGTCGTTTCCATTGAAGAATTACAGTTTTGTTGTTAGTCGCTATTTGTTTCCAACTCTTTCATTCCCCAAGACCCATAGCACTCCAGGACCCCCTGTCCTCCACTACCTCCCAAAATTAGAAGTACAATTAGATGACATGGAAAGACAGACCCACATTTATTTATTACTTAAATTTGGAGAATTATTTGTTTCAGTGGAAGACTTAAGGTAGCTGACAGTCAAGATAAACAATTGCATTCAAGGGTTTTTAGATGGATTACAAGCCAAAGATCAACTCTAAGTATTATTTTATTACAAATTTACCCTCATTATTACAAGTGTCAAGAAAGACTTGGGGGGAAGCAGTCAAGGTAATTTTTAGTCCTTCATTTTTCTAGTTTAAGGCATTATCTCATATAAGACAAGTCATTGTGGTTCCATTTTGATTGAACACCTTGGATGACCTTCCTAGCAGCAGGAGGCCTATCCCAGTGGGGTGAAACAAAGACATGAATAACTGTGGTCATATATCGGCTTTTTAAAAATATCTGAGCCTGCTCTTTCAGGGGATCCTAACACCAACCATATAGACAGAGAAAAATTGCCAATATTTTCAACCACCTTGTTGAGCAACTTTAGCCGTGAAAGAGCATCTTGGTTGATAATAAGCCTCTGTCTTTCAAAACTCCCCAATTGCTCTTGAATGGGATCCTCCTCGGGGAAAGGCAACCAACTTATGATATTCAGATCTGCTGCTACATTTCCACTTTGGTCCAAGTACAGTTTCTCCCAGGAAAAATTGCAAAACTCATTCTTCTCCAGAAAGGGATGGAAATAATAATAATAATAATAATAATAATAATAATAATAATAATAATAATAATAATAATTTTATTTATATACTGCCTCCTCCCGAAGGACTCAGGGCGATGTACAGCCAATTAAAAACATAAATATACAATATCATAGTTAAAATTAATTAAAATCATTAAATAGTTTTGGCCGAATTTTAAAACCAAAAGTTAAAACCCAATTTAAAACCATTCAATTAGACAGGCCCGCCTGTCGGAACAGTAGGGTCTTGAGGGCACAGCGAAAGACCCGGAGATCAGAGATGTTACGAATGTCCGGGGGCAATTTATTCCAAAGGGCAGGAGCTCCGACAGAGAAGGCTCTCCTCCTGGGTGTCGCCAGCCAGCACAAGTTGGCCGACGGCACCCTGAGGAGTCCCTCTCTGTGGGAGCAAACTGGTTGGTGGGAGGCTGTTGGTGGCAGAAGGCTGTCCCATAGATATCCTGGTCCTATGCCATGGAGCGCTTCTATCAACTAGATACTATCAAGAGCCTTGATAGTACAGTGGTCTACGCACCCTGTTATTAACACAGCTTCCTGCAATTTACTGCTGGTTCGAATCTCTCCAAGGCTCAAGATTGACTCAGCTTTCCATCCTTTCTAAGGTAGGTGAAATGAGGACCCAGTTTGTTGGGGCAATAAGCTGACTTTGTATAAATATACAAAAGTATGAAGGCTATTGCTTAACGCATTGTAAGCCGCCCTGAGTCTCCAGAGAAGGGCGGTATATAAATCAAAATTAAAAAAAAAAAAAAAACTAGAATTGAAACATTCAGGAATTTTGAAAGCAACTTGAAACATCCTAAAATGAGGAGCCATTTTAAAGCTGAGCTAGCGAACAACAGATGTTCAGTCCCCCCCTTCACTATTTGCCTAAATAGCAATAGCACTTGGACTTATATACCACTTCACACTGCTTTTACAGCCCTCTCTAAGTGGTTTATAGAATCAGCATATTGCCCCCAAAAATCTCAGTCCCCATTTTACCAACCGTTGAAGGATAGAAGGCTGAGTCAAACTTGGGCTGGTCAGGATCGAACTCCTGGCAGTGAACAGTGAATTAGGGTTAGGGTTAGGGTTAGGGTTTAGGCTTAGCATAAATGCCACAGCTAAATGCAAAGTTTAATTGGATTCCTGCAGTGAGCAGGGATTAGGTTAAATGCTCCCAGGTTTATCTTAAATTTATGAGTATAAAATTCTATCATGCTAATTACAAACCCATAAGTACAGGAATTTATTTACAATATATACATTTTAAATAATTGTATAATAGCAGTGTTTAATATCAAAATACAATTGTCTCAGTGCCTGCTCTTTGGAACATAATCCTGTGAACTAAATCTGGCCTCAGCTTGGCCAAACCTTTTGGGTTTTTGTAGAACAATTTTTCCCCTATTTCAGCATTGGATTTTTTTCTAAATAGGAAATAGGTTTGATGGATCCTTGTCAGGACCCCATACCTGCCATGGCTCTAGCCTTGCAGCCCCCCATCTCTCTTTCTTCTCTGTTTTTCTCCTCCTAGATATTGAGGAATATGCAACATTCAAGACATGTGCCAGAGTCTTAGCAACAGTATAAAAACGGTGCTCATTTTTTATCTGAATTCTATTCTTTTTCTCTTGCATGTCTAGAGGTGCTATCTGGGTGCATCGTCTCCGGCCCTTGACAGAAAGGACATGCTTTGAAAAAGAACAGTGAAAAGACTGGTCTTCAAATTTGGAATCCTGAAAAAGATTGGGTTGAAAGGCATCATCATTTGGCCATTTTCTTTCCTGAAAAGCAAAGACCCAAATGCTATGGATATATTTGGAAAGTGTATCCCTTCTCATTGACACTTTCTCCATGATTGTGGTGATCCAGAATTTCCCTTCAATGGGTCCTGGCAAACCTTCAATTGTTAAATGGATGTGGTGAACTCTATCCCCAAGGGAAGCAAATTCTATGAAGTGAACAAAGACATTGACTTTTCTCCACTTAGAGATGGCATTTCTGAGAGGTTCTGTAGGTCTAGTCATTGAGATAACCACACAAATTCCATTTCTGACAAGCATAGCAGTGAAAGTTCTCATGAAATTCTCTCCCTCCTCTGTGTCTGGTGCAAAGAGACCAATCAAAGTCCATCTGAAATGGAGGAGTACTTGGACAATTCCTGGGTACTGGATCCCATTTTTGGGAAGCATCTGATGGAAAAAAGGAATTTGACTTTTATCACTCAGAGCCTCTGAAACAATTCCATAACTGATCTGAAGAAACATTGAAGAATGGTGAATTATGGTTAGATCAGATCAAGTCCAAAATGTAAGCTTTTAACACATCCAGTGTGGTTCTCAAGAACATATTAGAATAGTTTGAAAAATAACAGTTAGAACAATTAAGAAGTGGAACAACTTGCCTGCAGAAGTTGTGAATGCCCCAACACTGGAAATTTTTAAGAAGATGTTGGATAACCTTTTGTCTGAAGTGGTGTAGGGTTTCCTGCCTGGGGAAGGGGTTGGAATAGGTCCCTTCCAATTCTATTCTATTCTATTCTATTCTATTCTATTCTATTCTATTCTATTCTATTCTATGCTATGCTATGCTATGCTATGCTATGCTATGCTATGCTATGCTATGCTATGCTATTCTAGTCCGGCTGTCACCAATTGGGTAGTCTGTAGAAAAATCATTTGCATTTTTATATTGCACTAAATACTATTTATCTTTTTTAAAAAATTCATATTAGTGGTCCACGAGATTTTAAATTATGAATTTGGTAGTCCCTGAGTTCAGAAAAGTTGGTGACCCCTGGAATAGTCTCTTGTTATTAACCCTTAAGCCATATCAAGATAAAGAATACAAAATGCAAAATATTAGCAAGATTGAATATAATCATTTGTCTAATCTGGGGTCTAAGATACTGCTCTTTCTCTTTTCTAATAAAATTGACATTCAGATAATAGACATGTTATGTCTTCTATCTCTAGACCACTGCAAATTCAAATTAGTTCATTTTAGAGATTTGCTTAAATGTTCCCTATTTAACATTGTGTCCAGCTGCTCAAATCTTGCTCAAGTAAATGTTTAGGCCTCCTTTGGATCCCAGTCCCTAGCCATGACAAAGGCCATGGTGAAAAGCAGCTCATGAATTCCATAGAAAAGATATGATTGAATCTATTACCCACCCACCAACAACCTGCTCACTTTGACAGATAGAGAAAAACACAAACACACCTGTGGGACTTTGTAGGGGCCTACTAATGTTGACATCTGAATGGAGATGTCATCAAGAGATCCATCAAGAACAGCCATCAGGTTGTCCTTCTTTCCACAGCTGTAGTTGGGAACATTGGCTTCTCCAGTTGAGAGTATGTCCAGCAAGGCATCTGAAGTCACAAGGGAGCTCAAATAATTGTCATGGATGTTGTAGCCAAGTGTGAGATTGTACAGAAGCTGAGAATTCTTGTTAACTTGTTGAATGGCTAAAATGAAGCATAGGATATTTGCTGGGTAAATAAATGAACTACTGTAAAAAAAATATGTTCATGATACATCATCTCTAACAACAACAACAAAATTCAATCTTAAGCCAAAAGTGTCCAACATAAAAATACAATTATAGTCATACATCACCGTTTAATTGTTATGAATGTTGAGAAGGTGGGATGGAGATATAATATTTAAAATATATCATTATTTGTAATACTGCTCATTTTTAATTTGTGAAACGACCAAGATTCAAAATTATTCAATCATTAAAATAGAATCATCAGCAGAGGACTTATAAATGATCCAGAAAAGCAATTCTAAAAACAAGCCTGTTGCAATATTTTCAGGATCAGACTCAATAAGATCAACAAGAGTTAAAGATTTAACTATATATTCTTTTATTTATTTCTTGGTTTACTGAGGAGCTGAGGGAAATGAAGCGCCGGAAAAGACGCCTGGAGAGCGGTTGGAGGGCCAGTCTCGCTGAATCTGATCGAACACTGGTAAGGTCGCATATTAAGGCCTACCTAGTGGCGATAGAGACGGCAAAGTCTAACTACTTTTCCGCCTCTATTGCGTCATCAGGGAATCGTCCGGCTGCCCTGTTTAGGGTGACCCGCGCCCTGCTCCATCCAGGAGTGCGGGAGGATCCCTTAGAAGGCAGGGCGGAGGATTTCGGACAATACCTGTATGACAAAATCGCCCAGATCCGGGGGGATTTGGACTCTGACTGGGTAGATCAGGGCAGGGTGACGAGGAATAGTCTTGAGAATGTTATCTGGGAGGAGTTTGATGCTGTGACTCCTGATGATGTGGACAGGATTTTGGGGAGACTTAGTGCGGCCACATGTTTACTGGACCCGTGTCCCTCCTGGTTGGTACTGGCTTCCCGGGAGGTTACACGAGGCTGGCTCCAGGGTGTTATCAACGCTTCGTTGAGTGAGGGTTACTTCCCCACCGCCTTGAAAGAGGCGGTGGTGAGGCCTCTCCTCAAGAAGCCGTCCCTGGATCCGGCAATATTGGCCAACTATCGTCCTGTCTCCAACCTTCGCTTTATGGCGAAGGTTGTTGAGAGTGTGGTCGCACGACAGTTTCCGCAATTCCTGGAGGAAACATCTTATCTAGATCCGTTCCAGTCGGGTTTCAGGTCTGGGCACAGCACAGAAACGGCATTGGTCGCGTTGGTTGATGATCTCTGGAGGGCTCGGGACAGGGGTTGTTCCTCTGTTCTGGTCCTGTTAGACCTCTCAGCGGCTTTTGATACCATCGACCATGGTATCATGCTGCACCGGCTGGAAGAGTTGGGGGTGGGAGGCACCGTGTTGCGGTGGTTCTCCTCCTTTCTCTCCGACCGGTCGCAGTTTGTGTTGGCAGGGGGGCAGAGGTCGACCTCGAGGCCTCTCATTTGTGGAGTGCCGCAGGGATCGGTCCTCTCGCCCCTTCTGTTCAACATTTATGTGAAGCCGCTGGGTGAGATCATTCGTGGCTTTGGGGTGAGATACCACCAGTACGCTGATGACACCCAGCTGTACATCTCCACCCCAGGCCACCCCAACGATGCCCTTGAAGTGATGTCCCAGTGCCTGGAGGCTGTACGGGTCTGGATGGGGAGGAACAGGCTCAAGCTCAACCCTTCCAAGACTGAGTGGCTGTGGCTCCCGGCATCCCGATATAGTCAGTTGACTCCATCACTGACTATTGGGGGCGAGTCATTGGCCCCCACAGAGAGGGCTCGCAATCTGGGAGTCCTCCTGGATATGCAGCTGTCCTTGGAGGAACATCTGACGGCTGTAACCAGGGGGACCTTTTGTCAGGTTCGCCTGATTCGCCAGTTGCGGCCCTTTCTTGATCGGGATTCCCTGTGCACAGTCACTCATGCCCTCGTCACCTCTCGCCTTGACTACTGCAACGCTCTCTACATGGGGCTCCCCTTGAGGAGCACCCGGAGGCTCCAGCTGGTCCAGAACGCAGCAGCGCGGGTAGTGACGGGAGCAGCATGGCGCTCCCATGTAACACCGCTCCTGCGCGAGCTGCACTGGCTCCCAGTTGTCTTCCGGGTGCGCTTCAAGGTGTTGGTTATCACCTTTAAAGCGCTCCATGGCATAGGGCCTAGCTATCTGCGAGACCGCCTGCTGCTACCGACGACCTCCCAGCGACCCGTGCGCTCCCACAGAGAGGGCCTCCTCGGGGTGCCATCAGCCAAACAATGCAGGCTGGTGACCCCCAGGGGGAGGGCCTTCTCTGTGGGGGCACCCACCCTCTGGAATCAGCTCCCCCCAGAGATAAGGAGAATCCAAGACCTCAGTGCCTTCCGTCGCGCCCTTAAAACCCATTTATTTAAACAAGCCGGGCTGGCTTAAGATGAAATTTTTAACTGTTTTTAAATGTTTTAAACGTTTTTAATTGGTAAATGAGTTTTAATTGGGCCAAATTTATATATCTTTTAATTGTTTTTAATATTTGTTCTGCATGTTTTTTTAATCTGGCTGTACACCGCCCTGAGTCCTTAGGGAGAAGGGCGGTATAGAAATCCAATATAAATAAATAAAATAAATAAATACATTAGGCATTCTATATTCACTGAATATTCACAGATAGAAGCAAGGGAAATGGTGTAGGTAGCTCCTTATATATACAATGGGTGGAGAGAAAGGAGGAGAACCACCTTAGTACGGTGCCTCCCACCCCCAACTCTTCCAACCGGTGCAGCATGATACCATGGTCGATGGTATCAAAAGCCGCTGAGAGATCTAACAGGACCAGGACAGAGGAACAGCCCCTGTCCCGAGCCCTCCAGAGATCATCAACCAACGCGACCAATGCCGTTTCCGTGCTGTATCCAGGCCTGAAACCCGACTGGAACGGATCCAGATACGACGCTTCATCCAGGTACTGGGGAAGCTGTCCTGCAACCACACTCTCAACAACCTTCGCCACAAAACGAAGGTTGGAGACTGGACGATAATTAGCCAATATTGCCGGATCCAGGGAAGGCTTCTTGAGGAGGGGCCTCACCACCGCCTCCTTAAGGGCGGCGGGGAAGACACCCTCACCCAATGAAGCATTTATAATCCCCTGGAGCCAGCCTCGCGTCACCTCCCGGGAAGCCAGCACTAACCAGGAGGGACACGGGTCCAACAAACATGTGGTCGCGTTCAATCTACCCAGAATCCTGTCCACGTCATCTGGGGTCACAGGATCAAATTCATCCCAGATAACAGTCTCAAGACCTGCCTCCGTCACTCTCGCTGGATCTACCCAGTCAGAGTCCAGACCTTCCCGAATCTGAGTGATTTTGTCATACAGATACTGAACAAAGTCCTCGGCTCTTCCCTCCAAGGGGTCCTCCCGCGCTTCCTGGTGGAGCAGGGAGCGGGTCACCCTAAACAGGGCGGCCGGGCGATTATCTGATGATGCAATAAGAGCAGCAAAATGCGTACATTTTGCTGCTTTTATCGCCACTAGGTAAGTCCTAATATGGGATCTAACCAGTGTCCGGTCCAATTCAGAAAGACTAGCTCTCCAACTACTCTCTAGGCGTCTTTTCCGGCGCTTCATCTCCCTCAGCTCCTCGGTAAACCAAGGAGCAAGGCGAGATCCGCACCGGGTCAGAGGCCGCAAAGGCACGACTCGATCCAGGGCCCCAGCGGCCGCCCTATCCCAGGCGGCCACTAGGTCTCCAGTCGAGGCGTGAGCCAGAACCTCAGGAATTGGCCCAAGCTCCGTCTGGAACCTATCAGGTTCCATCAGGCGCCTGGGCGGTACCATCTTATCGGTTCCGCCTCCCTGCAGCGGGGTGCCGCGGTACGAAGGTCAAGGCGAAGGAGAGAGTGATCCGACCATGACAAGGGCTCGATGACTACATCCCCTATCTTGATTGATGGAGTTAATGGACCAACTAAGTCCATGTGTACTAAATCAAAAATTTTGTTAGTTGATCTGGTAGATTTTCTTGGCCTGGGACTAGTTTTTAGTTTTGTAGATTTGCATACTGAGCATTCCAGATAATTTTCACAATTCTTTATTTTAACACCTTCTGCGTGTTCAGTCATTTTTTGCACTACAGGGAAACTGGCATGTCCTAACTTCCTATGCAATATGTGAGCACACTCATCATGAATTGGTTTACCTATCTTTGGCTTCTTATCGTTGTGTGCATCTGTGTGATCATGAGATATTTTACATTCATCATTGTCACTGTTGCTAACATTCTCATCATCTATTTCAATACAATCTTCCATATTTGAATCAATGTTATGTAACCATTTTTCTTTTGTTATTAGGTAAGGTAGTCCTCCTTTAGTCACCACAGTGCCTACATTTATTTTATTCTTTTCCAAAGTTGCCTTTCCTTTTGAAAAGACAATGTTAATGTCAGAATCTCTGCTTAGTTTTATGGCACTTAATATGTTATGAGGTATTTCAGGTATTAGTAATACCCCCTCTATTTTTCCTAAACCAGGCAAGGTTACATTTCCTCTACCTAATACTTGAACCTTTTCTTGGTTAGCTACCTTAATTACAAATTTATCTTCTGCAAATGAAGACAATATACTTTTGTTATTAGTGGTGTGATTAGTTGCTCCAGAATCAATAAGCCAATTATTGTTCTCACTTTGTTGTGTGTTAGTGTTGTCTTGTTTATTTAATCCATTCAGTGAACCAGACTTTCTATCCTTTGAATTGTCTCTGCCCCCTCTATTCTCTCTGTGATTTGGTGGGCTCCTATATCTATGCCTTTCTATGGAAGGCTGTCTATAATCGTATTTGTTTCTGTATTCTGATCTATATCTTTCTTTTAAGAATTTTGGGCAATCTCTTCTATTGTGTTCCCTGGATCCACAATTATGACATTTAAATGTTCCACTATATTTTTCTTGGAAAGCTACTTTCCTATATGGTTTATGTTCTGTGTGATTGTTAGAACGATTCCTTCTAGAATTATCTTCTGTTATCAATTTGTTAGATAGACTTTCTATGGATAAATACCCTAGATTGATTGTGTCTAAATGTGACATAAAATTGTCCCATGATGGGTCAAGTGAGTTGATAATGACACTTTTCATTGTTTGGTCTGAAATCACCTCCCCCCTCAAATGCAGTTCAGCTCTTATTTTGTTCAAAGATATTAAATGTTCACTTATGGAAACCCCTGGTTTTATCCTAGATGAAAAGAAGTCTTTAGATATCCTTGTGGTGGTGGCTACACTGTCACTGTGAAACAAATTAAACATGCATTGAATAATTTCTGAAACAGTCAAATTTGGCTTAATGCTGTGATACATTGCAGGAGACACACTAGATATTATTAAGAAAAAAGCTCTATGGTGTAAACAATCTATTTTTAGTGTCCAAGGTCTTTTTGGGGGACTAGTGATAAAAAACAGTAAGTTTTCCTTCATAAAGACAACCTGGAGCTGTTGATACCATTCTTGTAAATTAATGCCATCAACCCTTAGTTTTGGGAAGTCACTGGGTAAATTTCCGACATTATTGGGTCCATTACTTACAACCTGAGGTAGTCCGTGGTCTCGTAAATGCAGAAAATTGCAAAACGGCGTGGGGATGCTCGCTACGAGTCTGCATGATCTTCTCTCCTGTTCATGTCTTCCCGGATCGTCAGCGTAGTTTCGCGCATGCGTGTTGCTCATTTCTTCTTCGGCGTCGTCGTGGAAGGTTCTCCTCATTGCGGCTTGCTCGCTCTGCTCTTCTTCAGATGAGTCGGTCTCTGGTTCGACTTTGGGGGTTCTGGCGACGGTGGCTGTTCTTCCTCTTCTATTGAGAGCGTTGGTGCTTGCTTCGGTCTGCGGCGTAGGGCGGTATCGGCAGGGCTCTCTGGGTTCCGGCGTCAGCGCTCTAGTAGTCAGGATGGGAGCGGGCAGGTCTTGAGGCATTGGCTTGCTCGTTCGCTTTTTTGGTGTCTTTTTTGTAATTTTCAGTTTTGGCCCAAATGCAGCAAAGAGCGTTTTCATCGCTGATTTTATTTGGTGTTTTGTTGGATCTTCCTCGCTTTCTGGTTCTGATTCTTCTGAGGTGTTTGAATTTTCCTTTTCGTTTTCGTTGTCCGATAATATTTTTCGCGCCAGAAATTTTGAATTGAGCTTGCTGATTGGCTCTGCTTCGTTCATCTTGGAGGCCGGTTGAAACCAAGATGGCCGCCATTCAAATTTTTGCGCGGGATCATCGTTTTTCTTCTTTGTAATGATTTTCTCCGCAGTCATATTACTCACTATTTTTGGATCTTTGGGTTTTTCATTGGTGATGTTTTTCTCTCTCGCTGCTCCGCTGTTCTTTAGCATATCTTGGAGGTTCGCGATGAGGCTTTCATCATTCTTCTGGCTTTTTAATAGTTTTAATATCTCTGACCTGAGTTCGTTATTTTCTATTTCGATTTCCTCCTGGTCATCAATTATTTCTTCGTCTTCAGTGGTGTATTCTTCGGATTCTCTCGAAATTGCATTCATGGATTCGTTGATTATTTCTTGTTCCGTTTCCATTTCTTTGCTGTAGGCCCTGGTGTTGGGCCTATCTTTCTTAGACATTTTAAAGCTTTTTATTGAGTCAATTAACCATCCTCTGCTACCAGTTTGTTGCAATATTTTCAGGATCAGACTCAATAAGATCAACAAGAGTTAAAGATTTAACTATATATTCTTTTATTTACATTAGGCATTCTATATTCACTGAATATTCACAGATAGAAGCAAGGGAAATGGTGTAGGTAGCTCCTTATATATACAATGGGTGGAGCTATATGTGGGAGTGGTGAATTATGAATACATTAAGAAGTGAAGAATAAGTTAACCCCTGATACCCTGTCTGTACACTATTTACACATTGGAGAATAAGGCATTTACATCTGACAAAGCCATCCTCTATTCCTGCAATATAGGAATAACTGAAAGAAAAGAAGAAGAGTGTTAGGACTGCAAATGGAATGAAGGCAACTCCATCACACTGAATGACTTACGAGGGAGCTTGAGTATAAGGAGCTGTGTTGAAAGACAGCATTATATGGGATATTATTGTGGCAATGGAGACTATACCAATGATGTGGTCTCCTGGCCTGTAATAGCTCTGTAGTTTTCTTCCCTCATGTTCCTCCAAATTTAGCAGGCACTTCATTCTCAGCTTCCCAGAGACTGGCTGGGACATCAGCAGCAGCAGTAGCAGAAGGAGGAGGCCCATAATTCATGGGGCTGAATCAATCCCCTTCCTGTTTCTAAGGAAGAACAAGAGCATTCGAAGAATTCAAAGCACCTTTCAAAGATGGAAATGAGAGTGACTTTCTTGACTGAGAGAGAGATTAACAGAACTTCACCTGGAAAGGAGAGAAAGGAAAGGTACATTCAAGAAGCACAGTCCCTGAATGTCCCAAAATTTGTGCCACCTGAAGTGTGACCTTATCATTTTCTGATGCAAGATCCCTTTTAAGTTGCTTCAGTCTGATGTTTACGTCAAAGGCGATCACTGGAGGAATATCAGGAGAGATCTCACAGACCAGGATTTTAATAATTACTGTAAGAAGCAACATCTCCTCTGGGGATCCTGAACTTCCTCTGGGCATCCATGTGTGGAGGAAAAGCTGGACTCAGTGTACTTCAGTGACTTCAGTGACTTCAATGTACTCTCTTGTCTCCAGAAACTCCTGGGGAAGATCACCCAGAATTATAGAGTTTGGTTCCACCTTAGTGTCACACCTGAAAGCCATCTTTTACATTTGGCTTTCAGGCCCGCCATATTTTCTACTGTGGGAAAAGTGGGGGGATTGCATAGAGTACAGGAAATATGTAGTCAAAATAACATTCTTTTTTCAGAGAGCCAAGGCGACCTTGCCCTGCACCTGCAATGAGGTGACTGGGAGGCATCTCCAGTTTTGGATGGTGCCTGATTGGATCATGTGATGGACATGTGGGTGAAGGGGGAAGGGACTTGAACTTTCTTTTGGGTGGGGAAAACCTGGAAACTTTAGATTAGGGTTTTCCCAGATGTGCCAATATGACATCTCTAATAAAATGGAACTTTGAGGAAATTCAAGCTTCGGAGTCTTCTTTTGTTGGGGCTATTACTTGGAACCCTGACACTGAGGTTGATGACACTTAATTCTAATACTGCCTGCCTTCTAATTTTAAGGAAGAAACCTGTAACCATGAGCCCTGCCTAATGTTAAGAATAGGACCTGTTTGTAATTTACTTTTCTTTTAGATCTCCCTGTATTAATCACAAATTGGAAGTGATTTTAAAATTGCTCATGCAACAGTGAAATTTATTTGTCTTAGAAATATCAATTTTGGGGTGATATTTGAGACAAAGGGTCTGGAAATTGATAATTGGCCAACTGTATCATTGGGTCAATATGGAATATGTTATGGGGATACTTTTCTTTATACTTGCCCTTCAGTATTCATGTAAGACACTGAGAACCAGGGGTGAAATGCTCCCGGTTCAGACCGGATCACCTGATCCAGTAGCAATGTTGGAAGGTGGTTCGGAGAACCAGTAGCAAAAATCCCTCTCCCCCCACGCCCTGTTAAGCCGCACAATCATCAGAGGCTTTTTTTAAATTAATTTTAAAAGCATTTTTTCTACAATCTCTTTGGCCAAAAAAATGCTTTTAAATGTAAAAGGAATTTTTTAAATTTAAAAGCAGTCTTTCCTACTACCTCTTCAGCCGAAGAAGTTGTTTAAAATTCCTTTAAAAGTCTCTGATAATCCCAGCTGAGTTGCCTAATTGTCAGAGGCTTTTAAAAGCATTTTTTACAACCTCTTTGGCCGAAGAGGTTGTAGAAAAAAATGGTTTCAAAAAGGTAAAAAAAAAAAGTTGGCCACACCCACTCAGTCACATTACCCCCACCAAGCCACGCCCACAGAACCGGTAGTAACAAATTTTACATTTCACCACTGCCGAGAACCTTTATACTTTGAAGTGTCTTTGTTTACTAAACAAACAGCAGGCAGTATGATGTCCCCCTTGGACAACTCCCCAGATTCCTCCTCAGAAGTCAGCTCAAGGGAGGATGAGCTCATTCCTGGCCTGTCAGGAACTGGGTTCATTAATGGCTCTGAACCAAAAGAGTTTTAGACTTTCCCCAGTTTCAGCTGGGAAACGTTTTCCAAAAACGACTCTAAAATCACCTCTTTCCTGTATATTACAAAAGATTACAAAAAATAAAGATTTTACAAATTGAAAGATGTGATGTTCCTTCTTTTTAAATGTACTGAAGAGGATCCCACCCACTGACTGGTAAACTTGTCTCAAACATTTCTCTGTTTATTTATTCAGTCAGTCAGACGATAATAAAATCTCATTTCTTATCTTGTCCTTCAGTAGTTTCATGACAATTTCAATTATTAATTTATTTATTTTACATTTTCATAATTATCTTTAGTTAGTCTCACATTCTCTGTATGTTTATTTCTTTTGATTTTAAATAACCTTAATGGTCAAAAGAAGCATACAAACTCAATAATAACTGCAATAAATAATTAAGTGTTATGAGCCTAAGAAACTACTTCAGGATCAGATACCGACTTTTATCATTAAATGTTCCTTAGTATTTAGATCTGGTCTCAGGATGATAATGTAGCACTTGGGGAAGAAGATGCAGCCCAGCAGGCCAGCCCCAGAAGCCAAGATGGAGAAAACCTGCACGGCCACCATGTATTTCCCTTTGGTGCTCAAGTAGGTGGGCAGGAAGGAGATCCAGACGCTGCAGAAGACCAGCATGCTGAAGGTGATCAGTTTGGCTTCGTTGAAGGCCCCAGGCAGGTTCCTGGCCAGGAAAGCCACTGTGAAGCAAATGGCAGCAAGGAAACCCATGTAGCAGAGAACCACATAAAACATGGTCACAGAGCCTTCATTGCACTGAAGGATGATCACTCCTGATTGGGAGTGCAGGTCAAAATCAGGAAATGGGGGAGAAACTCCCAGCCAGATTGCACAAATTACAATTTTTCCAGCAGAACCAGAAAGGATGATGGAGTTGGCCAAGCTCTTCCCCAACCATCTCCTCACCCTGTTCCCTGGTTTCGTGGCCAGGAAGGCCAGCACTACCATGATTGTTTTGGCTAACACACAAGACACAGCTACTGAGAAGATGATGCTGAACATTGTTTGTCGGAGAAGGCAGGTTGCTTTCCTTGGTCGGCCAATGAAGAAAAAGGAGGACAAGAAGCAAAGCAAGAGGGAAACCAGGAGGATGTAGGACAGGTCACGGTTGTTAGCTTTGACAATGGGAGTTTCTAGGTATTTAGCAAATATGACCAAAACAAGGCCTGTTGTTAGAAACAAGAGTACAGCAAAGGAGACCAGGATGATTCCCAGATGTTCTTCATAGGAAAGGAAGGTTATTCTTTTGGGGATACATTGGATTCTGTCATCAGTGGGATATTTATCATCTGGGCACTTGGTGCATTTTTCAGTATCTGAGAAAACAGTAAGTATTATTATTTTTATAGTCTCTCCTTTCACATTCCAAGAAACACCTTCTTTGGATTTCAGCTGATACCGAGAGACATGAAAGCCAGAGTTCCTCTGGGGTTACTCACCTTCCTGTGTGGAGATGGTCCCCTCCGGACAAGGAATACAATCATAACAGCAAATGGGTTCTTCTTTCCGAGCCCGTTTTACAAATCCAGGGTCACAATTGTCCACACATTTGGACTCAGGCAGAGACTAAGCAGAAAAACAAAATTCATTCCAATAGATCTGCCAAATTTTTATTTATTAGATTGATTGATGATTAAAATAAAATGAAAATGTGCTTAAGAAAGAAACTTCTGAGCAGTAGATCAGGAAAACATAAAAGATTGTAAAGCCACTCCCCTTTGTTCCAGTTAAGATATAAAGAAAAAATTCCTCGCCAACTAGGACTGTCAACCTCAAATGAGGTATTATTGAGTTATATCTGTACATTTATATTTTTAATTCATACAGCTGCCATTCTGGTGAAATAAGACTAAACATTACTGCCTAGTTTCTAGAACTATAGTGAGGATGAGTGGAGGTGAAATCATGAGAACATGTCACTTAAAAAGGGTGAGCCAGGCATGTTTTCCTGCAGCCCATGGGACATGAGCATGAACCCTGTGTGGGAAAGGGATATTTCTAAGGCCAAGTGAGGGATTTAAAACAAGGTCCTTTCCATTGAAGAATTACAGTTTTGTTGTTAGTCGCTACTTGTGTCCAACTCTTTCAGCCACCAAGAACCAAAGCACTCCGGGACCCACTGTCCTCCATTGCCTCTCAAAATTAGAACTACAATTAGATGACATGGAAAGACAGATCCACATTTATTTATTACTTAAATTTGGAGAAATCTTTGTTTCAGTGGAAGACTAAAGTTAGCTGGCAATCAAGATAAACAATTGCATTCAAGGGGTTTTTAGATGGATTACAAGCCAAAGATCAAATCTAGGTAGCATTTCATTACAAATGGATCCTCATTGTCTCATGATTTCAAGAGTCAAGAAAGTTTTTTGGGAGGGTCAAAGTCTTTTTCCGTCCTTCATTTTTCTAGTTTAAGCCATTATCTCATATCGGACAAGTCATTGTGATTCCACTTTGATTGAACATCATCTTCTTAGCAGCAGGAGGCCTATCCCAGTGGGGTGAAACAAAGGCATGAATAACTGTGGTCAGATATGGGCTCTTTAAAAATATCTGAGCCTCCTCTTTCAGGGGACACTAACACCAACCATATAGACCAAGAAAAGTTACCAATATTTTCAACCACCTTGTTGAGCCACTTTAGCCGTGAAAGAGCATCTTGGTTGATAATAGGCCTCTGTCTCTCCAAACTCCCCAGTTGCTCTTTGACGGGATCCTCCTTGGAGAGAAATAACCAGCTTATGATATTCAGATCTGCTGCTACATTTCCACTTTGGTCCAAGTATAGTTTCTCCCAGGAAAAATTGCAAAACTCATTCTTCTTCAGAAACGGATTGAACTAGAATTGAAACATCCAAGAATTTTGAAAGCAACTTGAAACATCCTAAAAGGAGGAGCCATTTTAAAGCTGAACTAGTAATAAGAGATGTTAAGTCCCCTCTACACTATTTGCCTGAATAGCAATAGCACCTACACTTATATACCTCTTCACAGTACGTTTATAGCCCTCTCTAAATGATTTATAGAATCAGTAATAATGTGGGAACCCATTTTACCAACCTGGAAAGGATGGAAGGCTGAGTCAACCTTGAGCTGGTCAGGATCGAACTCCTGGAAGTGAGCAGTGAGTTAGGTTTAGGGTTAGCGTTAGCATTAGCGTTAGCGTTAGCATTAGCATTAGCATTTGCATTAGCATAAATGGCACGGCTAAATGAAAAGACTGAGTAGCCATCAGTTTGAAAGGCTTTAACTGGATTCTTGCAGTGAGCAGGGATTAAGTGAAATGCTCCCAGGTTTAGCTGAAATTTATGAATATATAATGACAAACAAATATAATTGTCACAGTGCCTGCTCTTTGGAACATAATCTTATAAGCTAACCTTAAGGTGGTCAGGATCGAACTCCTGGCAATGAGGAGTGAGTTAGCCAGCAATATTTGCCTTGTAACCTCTGCACCACCATGGCTAAATGCAAAGACTGAGTAGCCATCAGACTGAAATGCTTTAATTGGATTCCTGCAGTGAGCAGGGATTAGGCAAAATGCTCCTAGGTTTAGCTGAAATTTATGAATATAAAATTCTATCATGCTAATTACAAACCCATAAATACAGGAATTTATTTACAATGTATACGTTTTAAATAATTTTATAATAGCAGTGTTTAATATCAAAATATAATTGTCACAGTGCCTGCTCTTTGGAACATTATTTATTTATTTATTATTTATTATTTAAATTTTTATACTGCCCTTCTCCCAAAGGACTCAGGGCGGTGCACAGCCAACAATAATACACACATATACATAAAATTTAAAAACAGTTTAAAATATATTAAATAGTTCAGCCCCGTTATTATTAAAAAACTGAAAACAACTCTTCAAAATCATTAAAAATCATGTTTAGGCCAGCCCATCTTGTTGGAACAATAGTGTCCTGAGGGCACGGCGAAAGGTGCGTAGGTCAGGGATCATCCATATCTCCGGGGGCAATTCATTCCAGAGGGCAGTGCCCCCACAGAGAAGGCTCTCCCCCTGGGGTCGCCAGTCGACATTGTTTGACCGATGGACACCGTGAGGAGTCCCCCTCTGTGGGAGCGTATTGGTCGGTGGGAGGCTATCGGTAGCAGAAGGCGATAATCCTGTGAACTAAATCTGGCCTCAGCTTGGCCAAATCTGTTGGTTTTTTGGAGAACAATGGTTCCCCTACATCAGCAGGGGAAATAGGAACTAGGATTGATGGAACTAGGATTGATGGATCCTTGTCAGGACCCCATACCTGCCATGGCTCTAGCCTTGGAGCCCCAAATCTCTCTTTCTTCTCCGTTTTTCTCCTCTTAGATAGTGAGGAATATGCAACATTCAAGACATGGGCCAGAGTCTTAGCAACGGTATAAAAACGGTATTCATTTTTTATCTGAATTCTATTCTTTTTCTCTTGCATGTCCAGTGGTGCTATCTGGGTGCATCGTCTCCGGCCCTTGACAGAGAGGACATCCTTTGAAAAAGAACAGTGAAAAGACTGGTCTTCAAATTTGGAATCCTGAAAAAGATAGGGTTGAAAGGCATCATCATTTGGCCATGTTCTTTCCTGGAAAGTAAAGGCCCAAATACTATGGATATATTTGGAAAATGTATGACTTTTTATTGTCATTTTCTCCATGAATGTGGTCATCCAGACTTTTCCTTCAATGGGTCCTGGCAAACCTTCAATTGTTAAATGGATGTGGCGGATTCTATCCACAATGGAAGCAAATTCTATGTAGTGAACAAAGACATTGACTTTTCTCCACTTAGAGATGGCATTTCTGAGAGGTTCTGTAGGTGTAGTTATTGAGAATTGTTGTGAGATTACAACACAAATTCCATTTCTGACAAGCATAGGAGTGAAAGTTCTCATGAAATTCTCTCCCTCCTCTGTGTCTGTTGAAAAGAGACCAATCAAAGTCCAACTGAAATGGAGGAGGAGTTGGACAATTCCTGGATACTGGATCCCATTTTTGGGAAGCATCTGATGGAAAAAAGGAATTTGACTTTTATCACTCAGAGCCTCTGAAACAATTCCATAACTGATCTGAAGAAGCAATGAAGAATGGTGTATTATATTTAGATCAGATCAAGTCCAAAATGTAAGCTTTTAACACATGCAGTGTGGTTCTCACAAACATATTAGAATAGTCGATTGTTATTAACCCTTAAGCCATATCAAGGTAAAGAATACAAAGTGCAGAATATTAACAAGATTGAATATAATCATTTGTCTAATCTGGGTCTAAGATACTGCTCTTTCTCTTTTCTAATAAAACTGACATTCCAATACTAGACGTGCTAAGTCTTCTATCTCTAGAGCACTGCAAATACAATCAGTTCATTTTAGAGATTTATTTAAGTGTTCCATATTTAACATTGTGTCCAGCTGCTCAAGTCTTGCTTGAGTAAATATTTATGCCTCCTGTGGATCCCAATCCCTACCCATGACAATGGCCATGGTGTAAAGCAGCTCATGAATTCCATAGAAAAGACATGATTGGGAAACTTCTGGCAGTGACATCATTGCGAACGGGCGAGGAAACAGAGGCGTCGTTTCTGAAGCCCAAAAATTCTCCATTAGTTGCTCTTTAAGGGCATTCCCGAACTTGGAACGATTGGGAAAAGAAAGAGAAATTCGCAAAGACCCCTGGTGTTACGCTAGCGTCAGGGAGGATGAGCGATTAACCTCTTAAATTGGTGGAGAAGAAGTCGGCCTTTCCGGCAGACAGGAGGATGGCGCCTGCCTAGATTGAAGCAAAGAGTGGAAAGCAATTTAAAGTGACAGTCAAAAGATCCCCTACAACAAAGGCGGTAAGCAGGAGATGCGCGACTGAAGCAGGGGAGGAAAATTGGAAATACGACAGCGGCGGGACAAAGGAGAAAGGAAAGCAGATGAAATAAATACAGCGTGGAAGAGAGGGACCCATAGAATGACTAAGCAAATATAATGTGACGGAGAGGGAGCGCTTGAAGAAGGCGAAGGCAGACAAACTTGAATGGAAGGAACAGGCTGCGGATCCGTGAGATAGAAGCTCTGTTTGAACTTTGGATTTACAATGATTTAAATTTAAATTTAAAAGGACCTGAAAACTGAACGCAGAAACTGAAATACTGGAACTCAAGCGGAAGGAATAAGCTGTGGAATTTGTGAGCATAGAAGATTTGCTTAGACTTTGGATTTATAAACCTAAAAAAAACCCTTGAAAATTGAATGCAGTGATTGAAAGACCGGGACTACAAAAACTGATACAGACAGACATAGATCACGACCTGACTTAAGAGGAAAGTGAATACTATTCTTGGGGGAAAAAAAAGTTAATATTTAAAAGCTAATACATTTAATATCTATAGAATTAGAATCATATATAAGCAATAATTTATATATAAATGTAAATTATATTGTGAAATTATAAAAGGTGATAAAAGAAAGATAAGGAATTGCTGTTAGAGAGATTGATTGGAATTTTGATATGAATGTGAATGAGCTGATTATACTCTTGAGATAGATAATAGATAGTGATTGAATAGATTGGTAATTAGAAAATTAGGAAAACTAAAAACTGTGATTGATGAATTAAGTATAAGTAAACTGATTTGTATTGTGAATAGGAATTAACTGATTAAGTGGGGTAACTGGGAAATAATAGAAATAAGGCATGTGAGGAATAAGTGATTGTGTGGGGGAAAAGGAAATTATTAAGAAATAATTTAAAACTTTATGTTAAGGTGGGAAAGTTTTACATGATTACTGAAAATGTCTACAACATCCACCATAACAAAAACAGGGAAAAAAAACCTATAACAAGCACGACAGTAATGACTGCCTCCCCACTACAACAAAAAACAATAGATAGCATGGTAGGAAAAGAAAAAGAAAAATTGGAAATGTCACCAAATGTAATACAGAATATGTTTCAAATGATTCAGGAATCACTACTCAAAACACAAGAAAAAATAGCAGAAAATCAGGAAGAAATGAGAATGTTCCATGCAGAGATTAGAAATGAAATAGGAGAAGTTAAGGAGGACATTAAGACCATGAATGATAAAATTGGGGGTATCCAACAATCCATAGTAGAGAATGAACAGAAAATTAGAAAAGCAGAAACGAAAATAGATCATATAGAATTAAAAGTAGAAGCAATGGAACAAAAAACTTTACAACTAAATAAAGAAATGTCAGATTCATTAGCCATGCTTGAAATGGAAAAGGCCTCATATTTTTTGCACTTTCAGAACATACCAGAGGAAAAAGATGAGGATCTAGAAGAAAAAATGGTGGAGATCATCTCAGGAATGACCCAAAAAGATCAAAAGGAAATAAAAGGACAACTGGAGGAAACATATTGTGTACAAACAAATTATATAAGGAGGTATAGATTAGCGAGAGAAGTCCACGTTAAATTTCCAAAGAGATCTATTCGGGAGGAAGTCTACAGGAAATGCAGAGAAGAAACAGTGACTTATAATGATAAAGAAATCATAATTTTAAAACAGATACCCCAAAGAATAAGAAGCATACGGCAGCAATATCAGTTCTTAACATCATTATTGATTAAGTATAAAATAATGTATAGATGGTTGCCAATAGAGGGGATCTTAATTACGTGGGAAGATAAAAAATACAAAATAGACACTCTAGAGAAGGCAAGGGAATTTCATAGCACACATTTTAGGCTGGAAGGAAAGCAGGAAAGTAAGGAAGAAAGTGATAGTAGAAGTCAAGAAGAAGAACAAACAGAAACAAGCTGAGAAAAAGAAACAAGAAAGAGGCAAGAAAAAGAAAGGGAGGAGAGAGAAGGTGCAAAGACAAAGTCACGGATGGAAACAAGACACACAAAAAAACAGATACAGTAGGCAATGGATGAACTAATTAAACTCTTTTCGGTAAACATTAATGGATTAAATGCTCCAAAAAAAAAAAAAGAAATAAAACATTTTCAAAACTACGAAAATTAGAAGCAGATGTGATAAGAAGTACATATCCAAAAAGAGCATCAGAAAATTCTAGAAAACCCCAAACTAGGAAGGCTATATACATCCCTGTCCCGAAAAAAGAAAAAAGGAGTAGCGATTTACATAAAAGAAAAAATTCAATCCACATTAGTTTATGCCGATGATGAAGATAGAGTGGTGATAGTAGAATTAGGAACAGGAAAGGGAAAAAATGTTAATAGCAGTGATATATGCACCCAACCAAAAACAACAGGAATTTTTTAAAGATCTACATACAAAATTAGCAGAACCAGAATGTGAAAACATCTGTTTAATAGGGGACTACAATGGAATAGTAAATGTAAACAAAGATTACAAAACTGACCCAAAAAAAAAAGAAAAGAAAAGAAAAGAAAAAGGATGTACTTCCAAAAGAATTTTTTAAAATGGCTGAAGAATTAAACTTGAGAGACACTTGGAGGGAAATACATGAAGATGAGGCCCAGTACCCTTTTTACTCCCACCCACACAACTCTTGGTCAAGATTGGACATGGCCTGGATGACCCCAAATATTCAAACAATGGTAGAATCAATGGAGATAGGCATAAACCAATGGGCAGATCACAGTCCACTACTCATAAATTGGAAAGGGGAAAAGAGGTTAAAGAGATGGACAATGAATCAAAGAATATGTAAAGAAAAAGAATTTAATTTGATGTTAGAAAAGGAAATTAAAATATTCTTTCAGATAAATAAAAAAGAGGAAACTTCCTTACAAAATACATGGGATACTTTAAAAGCATACATAAGGGGCCTGGTAATTGCATATATGGGGAAGAAAAATAAAGAAAAGAAACAACAATTAGACAAATTAGAGAAAGACCTAAGACAAATAGAACAAAAACTGCAGAAAAACCCCCAAGATAAAATAATAAAAGAAGAATGGAAAATAATTAAACATCAACTGAATCTGATAAACCAAAGGGAATTAGCCCAAAAAATAAAAATGGTGAAACAAAATTATTTTGAATATGCAAACAAGACAGGCAGGTGGTTAGCCTATAAACTGAAGAAAGAAAGGAATAAAAGAATGATACATCAATTGAGAGATGATAAAGGGGAAATCCAACATAAAAGAGAGGCCAAAAAAGAAATTATTAAGAAATTCTATGCAAATTTATATAAACAAGAAGAAGTAGAAGAAGAAAAGATAAAACAATATATAGGAAAATCCGACATGCCAAAAATTACAGAAGATCAAAGAGAAATGCTCAATAGGCCAATAACTAAATCAGAATTAGGCGAAGTACTGAAAAAGCAAAAAAAATAACAAAACACCGGGACCCGACGGGCTACCGGTGGAAATATATAAAATAATGCAAGAAGTACTGGGAGAAAATATGTTGATGTTATACAATGAAGCCATGGAGAAAGCTAAAATTCCAAAGACATGGACAGAACCAATAATCACAATCATACCAAAAGAAGATACAGATCTCCAGCAAATTCAAAACTATAGACCTATCTCATTACTGAACACTGATTACAAAATATTTGCAGCAATTCTGGCCGAGCGAATTAAATTAGTACTAAATACATACATACATGCAGACCAAAATGGATTTTTGCCGGGACGCCAAATAAAAAACAATATGAGAATAATACTTAACACTCTAGAATACTATGAATCACATCCGGAAAAACAGGCTTCGTTGGTTTTCCTTGACGCCCAAAAAGCTTTCGATTACCAAAACTGGAAATTTATGATTAGACAACTACAAAATATGCAAATTGGGGCAAAATTTGGGAAAATTATAGAAGAAAAAAATAAAATACTTAGGAACCTGGCTATCCACAAGAACTTCAGCAATAAAAGAAAATAATTATGACAAACTAATAGAACAAACAAAGAAGGATTTAGAAAAATGGAAAAACTTACACATCTCATTTTTAGGAAGAATTTCAGCCATTAAAATGACTATACTGTCTAAATTTCTATATCTGTTTCAGGTTACCCCAATAAAAATAGACAAATCGTTCTTTGAAAATTTGAATAAAATGACATCTAAATTTATATGGCAAGGGAAAAAGCCACGAATAAAATTTAAGCTGCTTCAAGACACAACAGATAGAGGAGGAGCTGCACTCCCAGATTGGGAGACATATTATCAAGCAGCAGTACTGTCCTGGGTCAAAGACTGGATAGAATTAAAAAATCTCAGAACCTTAACAATTGAGGGACACGAACTTCAAATTGGCTGGCACTCCTTTATGTGGGACGAAAGATACAAAACACATTCATACTTTAAAAGACACACAATAAGAAACTCATTATTACAAATTTGGCTCAAAATCAAAAAACAACACTATATGAAAATACCAAATTGGCTATCACCAGTAGAATCAATTAGACACCCAAATTTAACAGATAAGACAAAAATAATTAGATATAAAGATTTAATTGACTATCAAGGTAAACTGAAGACAAAACAACAAGTGGAGACAGACATAGAAAGGGAAATAGATTGGTGGACGTATACCCAAATACAGTCTAAATATAGAGAACATATAAAAATATATGAAATTCATAAACAAAAAAAAAGAAATAGATAAAATTATACTAGATTCAGAAAATAAACTAATTAGCAGAATTTACAAATTTCTTTTACGCTACAAAATGGAAGAAGAGACAGTCAAGGAAACGATGATTAAATGGGCTCAAAACATCAAACATACAATAAACTTGGATAAATGGAAAAAGTTTTGGCAAGTAAAAATAAAATTAACAAGAGCAGTGGCATACAAGGAAAACCAACTGAAAATGTTTTATAGGTGGCACATGTCTCCAACTAGACTGACAAAAATACAACCTAAAAATAGTCCGATCTGCTGGAAGTGTAAGAAGACACAAGGAACCTTCTATCATTTATGGTGGACATGCCCGGCAGCAAAGAAATTTTGGTCTAATATTAAAAAATGGTTGGAACAAATAACAGAAACACAGATAGACAAAGAACCAGAAATGTTTTTATTAGGAATCTTTAATAAATCATACCCTAAAGATATTAAATATCTCACAATTCACATACTAACAGCTGCAAGAATAATATACGCAAAAAATGGGAAACAAGGAAAAACGCCAAACAAAACAGAATTAATAGAAAAAAATGTAGAATGCGCTGAAATGGATAGGTTAACCAAAGAGATACAAGAAAGAGAAGAATCAGATTACTATAAAATATGGAATAAATGGTATAATTGGTTAAAAACTAGAAATAAACAAAAAACCTAGAGAGGAAATATTACCGATATAGAAAATGTTATTATATTAAGGAGAGGTGAAGAAATATATAACAAGCAGAATGTCACTTTGAAACAATCCTTAAGAAGGAAACAAAATTTCTTTTGTTTATATGTTGTATAAATGTTTGTTGTGTGTATGTTATGTTATATTTTTTTAATATTTATACTCTAATAAAAAATTATTTTTTTAAAAAAAGAAAAGACATGATTGAATCTATTACCCACCCACCAACAACCTGCTCACTTTGCCAGATAGAGAAACAAAAAAACAAACCTGCGGGACTTTGTAGGTCCCTACTAATGTTGACATTTGAATGGAGATGTCATCAAAAGATCCATCAAGAACAGCCATCAGGTTGTCCTTCTTTCCACAGCTGTAATTGGGAATATTGGCTTCTCCAGTAGAAAGTATGTCCAGCAAGGAATCTGAGGTCCCAAGGGTGTTGAAATAATTGTCATGGATGTTGTAGCCAAGTGTGAGATTGTACAAAAGCTGAGACTTTTTATTGACTTGCTGAATGGCAAAAATGAAGCTTAGGATTCTTGCTGGATCAGTAAATAAACTACTGTAAAAAATGGTCATGATAACATCATCTCTAACAACAGCAACAAAATATATTTTCATTTGTTCCTTTCTTTCCACAAGCCAATTCAGACTTAAGCCAAAAGTGTGCAAAATAAGAATAAAGTTATAGTCACCCATCACCATTTAATTGTTATGAGTGTTGAGAAGGTGGGATGGAGATTTAATATTTAAAATATATCAGTATTTGTAATAGTGCTCATATTTAATTTGTGCAATGACCAAGATTCAAAATCATTCAATCATTAAAATAAAATCATCAGCAAAGAAGACTAATAAATGATCCAGAAAAGACCAGCTGCCTGCAATTACTGCAGGTTCGAATCTCGCCAAGGCTCAAGGTTGACTCAGCCTTCCATCCTTTCTAAGGTAGGTAAATTGAGGACCCAGTTGTGGGGGCAATAAGCTGACTTTGTATAAATATACAAAAGGATGAAGGCTATTGCTGAGCACATTGTAAGCCGCCCTGAGTCTCCGGAGAAGGGTGGCATATAAATCAAATTTAAAAAAAAAAAGCAATTCTAAAAACAACCCATCCTCTATTCTATACCAGGGCCAGGCACTGAATATCAATGAATGGTTATAAAAATGGGGAAATTAATGGGGCAGAGGCAGCTACAAACGTTTCAATAAGCTAGTTGTGATTAACTCAGGATTGTACAAGAGGGGAAAATAATTTGGACTTTGGTGGGCGGGGTTGTTCCATCTTTGGATTTGGGTCTCTTAAATAAGACATAGGAGAGAATCAATGGAAATCTAAATGATTCAAGAAATTAAACAGGTCCTGCAATATAGGAGTAACTGAAAGAAAAGAAGAAGAGTGTTAGGACTGCAAATGGAAGGAATGCAACTCCATCACACTGAATGACTTACGAGGGAGCTTGAGTATAAGGAGCTGTGTTGAAAGACAGCATTATTTCGGATATTATTGTGGCAATGGAGATTATACTAACAATGTGGTCTCCTGGCCTATAATAGCTCCGTAGGTTTTTTCCCTGATGTTCCTCCAAACTCAGCAGGCACTTCATTCTCAGTTTCCCAGAAACTGGCTGGGACATCAGCAGCAGCAGCAGAAGCAGAAGCAGGAGGTCCATAATTCATGGGGCTGAATCAATCCCCTTCCTGTTTCTAAGGAAGAACAAGAGCATTCGAAGAATTCAAAGCACCATTCAAAAATGGAAATGAGAGTGACTTTCTTGACTGAGAGAGAGATTAACAGAATTTCACCTGGAAAGGAGAGAAAGGAAAGGTACATTCAATAAGCACAGTCCCTGAATGTCCCAAAATTTGTGCCACACAGAATGTGACCTGAGACATTTATCCTTTTCTGATGCAAAGTCCCTTTCAAGTTGCTTCAGTCTGATGTTTACATCAAAGGCGATCACTGGAGGAATATCAGGAGAGATCTCACAGACCAGGATTTAGATAATTACTGTAAGAAGCAACATCTCCTCTGGGGATCTTGAACTACTTCTGGGCCTCCATGTACAGAGGAGAAGCTGGAGAAAAGCATAGTGAAAAATCATAGAGGGCACTGATCTGAAAAGGTTGTGGTCCTTCCTTTCTGAAAATGTCTAGATGCTGAAGAAAGATAGTTGACACCCAGGAAATTGGGTATTGTCCTTCAATGTACTCTCTTGTCTCCAGAGACTCCTGGGGAAGGTCACCCAGAACTATAGAGTTTGGTTCCACCTTAGTGTCAGACGTGGAAGCCATCTTTTACATTTGGGCCTTCAGGCCTGCCACATTTTCTACTGTGGGAAAATAGGAGGGGGGACTGCATAGATGGTTGGGTGATATGGGTGATATGTTGTCAAAATAGGATTTTTTTCTCAGAGAGTCAAGGTCACTTTGCCCTGCACCTGCAATGAGGTGACTGGGAGGCATCTCCAGTTTTGGATGGTGCCTGATTGGATCATGTGATGGACATGTGTGTGCAGGGGGAAGGGACTTGAATTTTCTTTTGGGTGGGGGAAAACCTGGAAACTTTCAGATTTCGGTTTTTCCACATGTGCCAATATGACATCGCTAATAAAATGGAACTTTGAGGAAATTCAACCTTCAGAGTCTTCTTTCGTTGGGGCTGTCACTTATAACCCTGACACTGAGGTTGATGATGCTTAATTCTAATACTGCCTGTCTCCTAATGTTAAGGAAGAAATCTGTAACCGTGAACTCTGCCTAATCTTAAGAATAGGACCTGTTTGTAATTTACTTTTCTTTTAGATCTCCATGTATTAATCACAAATTGGAAGTATTTTTAAAATTGCTCATGCAATAGTGAAATTTCATTTGCACTAGAAATATCAACTTTGGGGTGATATTTGAGACAAAGGGTCTGTAAATAGATAATTGGCCAACTGTATCATTGGGTCAATATGGAATACGTTATGGAGATAGACTTTTTTTCTTTCTACTTGCCCTTCAGTATTCATGTAAGAGATCGAGAACCTTTATACTTTGAAGTGTCTTTGTTTACTAAATAAACAGCAGACAGTACGATGTCCCAGTTGGACAAGTCGCCAGATTCCTCCTCAGAAGTCAGCTTAAGTGAGGATGAGCTCATTTCGGGAATGTCAGGAACTGGGTTCATTAATGGCTCTGAACACCTGGCCAGAAGAGTTTTAGACTTTCCCCAGTTTCAGCTGGGGAAAGTTTTCCAAAAACAACTCTAAAATCACCTCTTTGCTGTATATTACAAAAGATTGCAAAAAATAAAGATTTTGCTAAGTGGGAAAAATGTGATGTTCTTTCTTTTTATATGCACTGAAGAGGATCCCACCCACTGACTAGTAAACCTGTTTCAAACATATGTCTGTTTGTTTATTTATTCAGTCAGTCAGTCCTATACGATAATAAAATCTCGTTTCTTCTCTTGTCCTTCCCTAGTTTCATGACAATTTAAATTATTAATTAATTTATTTTACACTTTGATGATTATCTTAAGTTAGTCTTACATTCTTTGTATGTTTATTTCTTTTGATTTTAAATAATCTTAATTTTCAAAAGAAGCATACAAACTCAATAATAACTGTAATAAATAATTAAGTGTTATGAGCCTAAGAAACTACTTCATGATTGGATACCGACTTTTATCATTAAATGTTCCTTAGTATTTAGATCTGGTCTCAGGAAGATAATGTAACTCGTATTGTGTACCCGCCATTGGTACCCTAGACCACCGAGGAAGACCTTCAAGGCCCTGAACTCCAGGAGAGGGAGGTGGGCCTCCAGCAGGGCCTTGCCAAACACTACGATGGCCCTGCTCTTGGAAACCGGCTGCTCCATACATCTTCTGTAGTGCTTTGATAGTCTGGTTCTCCACAGCCATTGAATAGCTCCAGTAATCATTGTCCGATATTCTACGTTCCCTCGATTGGGTGAAATGTTCTCCCAATGCAGTCAGCATGAGTCCAGGTGGTGGAAGGCCTCTGAAGTCCCCCAGCCTGATATTTCCCAACCACCAGTTCCTAGAGTCACCTTGTTCTGCTTCCAAAGGGTGCACCTGGGCCTCTGCAGCCTGCTGTGGCTTGGTCGCTCCTTAGGCCGAACATCCGCAGGGGTGTTGTCTGCTTGGGATGAAGCCTCCAGCCCAGTAATATTTGTGGACTCCTCGAGGTCAGCTGCCTCTAACTCTGGTACTGTGCCTTCAGCCATGGTTTGTAAGGGAGCCCGAATAAAATCTATCAGGTTCCAGGCTAATAAGAAAGGTTGACACAAACAAACTAGGATTGATGTTGCTTTTCCTTTTTATTAGTGGCACTCATTAATACACAATGAGGAACTATTGCTAGGGCTAACGGCCCATGCTTCCCACCACCTTTTATATGTTAGCCCTTTTCTTACCCATGCCCACAATTACCCTTTATCACCCCCATCCAATCCCTGCATGTTGTATCCTCCCCCTCACACCCGTAAGTGCTGCTGCTCCCTACAATGTTCCCATGTACTTCCCTGCTTGCGAGAAATCCCCTCCTCCCAGCAGATCAGACAAGAAAATAGTTGCCCTTCAGTTCCTGCAAGAAAGCCTCCAGGTACATCCATCAGTACGAGGTAGAGGACAGCAGTAGCATCCACCAGTCAAGCTGATTGGTCTGGTGATGTCATCAATATGCGACTGCCTCTCAGCTGTGCAGCGGCCGCGCCACCGCCTATGAAACATCAGGATGGCAGCGGGTGGGTCTGAAGCTTCCCCGGATGATCGAGCACGCTACACGGGATCATGGCCAAGTGTGTGGTCGCCTCCTCATCTCCCCGCAAAATAGCAGCCCCTGGCCAGGCAACACACTGGGGCTGACACAAACTCAATAATAACTGTAATAAACAATTAAGTGTTATGACACTAAGAAACTACTTCATGATCAGATACCGACTTTTATCATTAAATGTTCCTTAGTATTTAGATCTGGTCTCAGGATGATAATGTAGCACTTGGGGAAGAAGATGCAGCCCAGCAGGCCAGCCCCAGAAGCCAAGATGGAGAAAACCTGCACGGCCACCATGTATTTCCCTTTGGTGCTCAAGTAGGTGGGCAGGAAGGAGATCCAGACGCTGCAGAAGACCAGCATGCTGAAGGTGATCAATTTGGCTTCGTTGAAGGCCCCAGGCAGGTTCCTGGCCAGGAAAGCCACTGTGAAGCAAATGGCAGCAAGGAAACCCATGTAGCAGAGAACAAGATAAAACATGGTCGCAGAGCCTTCATTGCACTGAAGGATGATCACTCCTGATTGGGAGTGCAGGTCAAAATCAGGAAACGGAGGAGAAACTCCCAGCCAGATTGCACAAATTACAATTTTTCCAGCAGAACCAGAAAGGATGATGGAGTTGGCCAAGCTCTTCCCCAACCATCTCCTCACCCTGTTCCCTGGTTTCGTGGCCAGGAAGGCCAACACTACCATGATTGTTTTGGCTAACACACAAGACACAGCTACTGAGAAGATGATGCTGAACATTGTTTGTCGGAGAAGGCAGGTGGCTTTCCTTGGTCGGCCAATGAAGAAAAAGGAGGACAAGAAGCAAAGCAAGAGGGAAACCAGGAGGATGTAGGACAGGTCCCGGTTGTTAGCTTTGACAATGGGAGTTTCTAGGTATTTAAGGAATATGACTAAAACAAGGCCTGTTGTTAGAAACAAGAGTACAGCAAAGGAGACCAGGATGATGCCCAGAAGTTCTTCATAGGACAGGAAGGTTATTCTTTTGGGGATACATTGGATTCTGTCCTCAGTGGGATATTTGTCATCTGGGCACTTGGTGCATTTTTCAGTATCTGAGAAAATAGTAATATTATTTTTATAGTCCCTCCTTTTACATTCCAAAAAAGACTTTCTTTGGATGACAGCTGATACCGAGAGACAGGAAAGCCAGAGTTCCTCTTGTGTTACTCACCTTCCTGTGTGGAGATGGTATTCTCCGGACAAGGAATACAATCATAGCAACAAATGGGTTCTTCTTTCCGAGCCCGTTTTACAAATCCAGGGTGACATTTGGCCACACATTTGGATTGAGGCAGAGACTAAGCAGAAAAACAACATTCATTCCAAAATATCTGCCAAATTTGTGTTTATTAAGTTGGTTAAAATAAGATGAAACTGTGCTTAAGAAAAAATTTCTGAGCAGTAGATCAAGAAAAGGTTTCTTCTGGACTACATAAAATATTGCAAAGCCCCTCCCCTTTGAAAATAATCCTAATCCTTATTCCAGTTAAAATATGAAGAAAAAAATCCTCACCAACTAGGACTGTCAACCTCGAATGATGTATTATTTAATTATATCTGTACATTTTTAATTCATACAGCTGACATACTAGTGAAATAAGACTAAACATTACTGCCTAATTTCTAGAATTATACTGAGGAGGAGTGGAGATGAAATCATGAGAACATGTCACTTAAAAAGGGTAAGACAGGCATGTTTTCCTGCAGCCCATGGGACATGAGTATGAACCCTGTGTGGGAAAGGGCTATTTCTAAGGCCAAGTGAGGGATTCAAGACAAGGTCCTTTCCATTGAAGAATTACAGTTTTGTTGTTAGTTGCTACGTGTGTCCAACTCTTTCAGCCCCCAAGAACCATAGCACTCCAGGACTCCCTGTCCTCCACTGCCTCCCAAAATTAGAACTACAATTAGATGACATGGAAAGACAGACCCACATTTATTTCATACATAAATTTGGAGAATTCTTTGTTTCAGTGGAAGACTTAAGGTAGCTGCCAATCAAGATAAGCAATTGCATTTAAAGGATTTGTAGATGGCTTACAAGTCAAAGACCAAATCTAAGTAGTATTTCATTATAAAATGACCATCATTATTTCAAGTGTCAAGAACGACACTTGAACGGTTTTGGTGGTGAAGGTAACTTTCAGTCCTTCATTTTTCTAGGTGAAGGCACTATCTCGCATCAGAAAAGTCATTGTGGTTCCATTTTGATTGAACACCTTGGATCACCTTTGTAGCAGCAGGATGTCTGTCCCAGTGGGGTGAAACAAAGGCATGAATAACTGTAGTCAAATATGGGCTTTTTAAAAATATCTGAGCCTGCTCTTTCACAGGATACTAACAGACAAAAATATACAGACAGAAAAGTTGCCAATATTTTCAACCACCTTGTTGAGCAATTTTAGCCGTGAAAAAGCATCTTGGTCGATAATAAGCCGCTGTCTTTCAAAACTCCCCAATTGCTCTTTGATGGAATCCTCTTTGGGGAAAAGCAACCAACTTATGATATTCAGATCTGCTGCTACATTTCCACTTTGGTCCAAGTACAGTTTCTCCCAGGAAAAATTGCAAAACTCATTCTTCTCCAGAAAGGGATGGAACTAGAATTGAAACATCCAGGAATTTTGAAAGCAAGTTGAAACATCATAAAAGGAGGAGCCATTTTAAAGCTTAGCTAGTGGACAAGAGATATTCAGTCCCCTCTTCACTATATGCCTAATTAGCAATAGCACGTAGACTTATATACCACTTCACAGTGCTTTTACAGCCCTCTCTAAATGGTTTATACAATCAGCATATTGCCCCCAACAATCTGGTTTCCCATTTTGCCAACTTGGAAGGATGGAAGGCTGAGTCAACCTTGAACTGGTCAGGATTGAACTCCTGGCAGTGAGCAGTGAGTTAGGGTTAGGGCTAGGGCTAGGGCTAGGGCTAGGGCTAGGGCTAGGGCTAGGGCTAGGGCTAGGGCTAGGGTTAGGGTTAGGGTTAGGGTTAGGGTTAGGGTTAGGGTTAGCATAAATGCCATGGCTAAATGCAAAGACCGAGTAGTCATCAGTCTGAAAAGTTTTTTTTTTAATTTTAAAAAACCAACTTTATTAGATTTTTAAAAAAATTGTATAAAACATTCACAACCTTCAAATACAATCAGCAGTATCAACAAACAAAAAATAAAGTATATATAATGTATATAAGTACACATATATACAAAAACTTATTTTCCTGTTTCTTCGCCTTAATGACGGTGTATAATTATTATTTTTAATTTCTTACTGAATTTTGACTTTACCTTCTTTTCTATTGGTTTATCCACTCATACCAACTGTCCCATATCTTAAAATACTGTGAGTCTTCTTTATCTTTCAATTTCAACATTAGTCTATCCATTTCTGCACATGTGTAAATTTTTTGAATTATTTGCTGCTCCTTTGGCAATTGATCTGTTTTCCAGACTTTTGCTAGGGCTAACCTAGCTGCCGTAATTATATGTAATATTAGGTACTTTTTTCCTTTCTAATATTTTGTTTAAGCATTCCTAACAAAAAAAAATCGGGTTCTAACTCAATATCCTCCTCAATTATTTCTGATATCCAAATTTTGGTTTTTATCCAATATTTCTTAATTTTTGGGCAAAGCCACCAGACATGAAAGAAGGTTCCCTGTGTAGTCTGAAAATTTTTAATTAAATTCCTGCAGTGAGCAGGGATTAGGCTAAATGCTCGCAGGCTTGCCTTAAATTTATGAATATATGACAAACCCATAATTACTAACCCATATCTACAGGAATTTTATAATAGCAGTTTTTAATATTTATTTATTTATTTATTTATTTATTTATTTATTTATTTATTTATTTATTAAATTTATATCCCGCCCTTCTCCCCGAAGGGACTCAGGGCGGTGAACAGCCGAGAATTAAAATAACATACAATATAAAAGTTAAAATAATTAAAAATAAATTAAATTAAACGGCCGCCCCAATTTAAAACCCCTAGCAATACAATTAAAAAAAACCCTAAAACCTATTCAGGCCAGGCCAGCTTGCTGAAATAAAAACATCTTCAGGGCCTTACAAAAAGTGCGGAGATCCGGAATCAGCTGTATTCCGGGAGGTAGCTTGCTCCAGAGAGCGGGTGCTCCCACAGAGAAGGCTCTCCCCCTGGGGGCTGCCAGCTGACATTGCTTGACCGACGGCACCCTGAGGAGGCCCTCTCTGTGAGAGCGTATTGGCCGGTAGGAGGCTATCGGTAGCAGCAGGCGGTCTCGTAAATACCCTGGCCCTAAGCCATGGAGAGCTTTAAAGGTGACAACTAACACCTTGAAGCGCACCCAGAAGACCACCGGGAGCAGTACAGCTCGCACAGGAGAGGTGTTATATGGGAGCGCCATGTTACTCCTGTGATCACCCGCGCGGCCACATTCTGGACCAGTTGGAGCCTCCAGGTGCTCCTCAAGGGGAGCCCCATGTAGAGACCATTAGCGTAGTCCAGGTGAGAAGTGACGAGAGCATGAGTGACTGTGCATAAGGAATCCCGACTCAGAAAGGGGCGCAACTGGCGTATCAGGCGAACCTGATAAAAAGCACCCCTGGCCACGGCCGTCATATGCTCTTCTAAAGACAGCCGTGTGTCCAGGAGGATGCCCAAGTTGCGAGCCCCCTCTGTGGGGGTCAATGACTTGCCCCCAATAGCCAGTGAGAGTGCCAGCTGGCTATATCGGGATGCCGACATCTACAGCCACTCGGTCTTGGAAGGATTGAGTCGAAGCCTGTTCCTCCCCATCCAGACCCGCACGGCCTACAGAGACTGGGACATCACCTCAAGGGCATCGTTGGGGTGGTTTGGGGTGGAGATGTACAGCTGAGTGTCATCAGCGTACAGATGGCATCGCACCTCAAATCCACGGATGATCTCACCCAGCAGCTTCACATAAATGTTGAACAGGAGTGGCGAGAGGACCGACCTTTGTGGCACCCCACAAACAAGGCGCCTCGAGGTCGACCTCTGCCCCCCTGCCAACACAGACTGCGACCGGTCGGAGAGATAGAAGGAGAACCACCGCAACACGGTGCCTCCCACCCCCAATCCCTCCAGCCAGTGCAGCATGATAACATGGTCGATGGTATCAACTAGGTTTGATGAATCCTTGTCAAGAGCCCATACCTGCCATGGCTCTAGCCTTGCAGCCCCCAATCTCTCTTTCTTCTCCATTTTTTTCCTCGTAGATATTGAGGAATATGCAACATTCAAGACATGGGCCAGAGTCTTAACAACACTATAAAAACGGTGCTCATTTTTTATCTGAATTCTATTCTTTTTCTCTTGCATGTCCAGTGGTGCTATCTGGGTGCATCGTCTCCGGCCCTTGACAGAAAGGACATGCTTTGAAAAAGAACAGCGAAAAGACTGGTCTTCAAAATTGGAATCCTTAAAAAGACTGGGTTGAAAGGCATCATCATTTGGCCATTTTCTTTCCTGAAAAGCAAAGTTCCAAATGCTATGGATATATTTGAAATGTGTATCCCTTGTCACTGTCAATTTGTCCGCAATTGTGGTGATCCAGACTTTCCCTTCAATGGGTCCTGACAAACCTTCAATTGCTAAATGAATGTCGTGAACTCTATCTACAATGGAAGCAAATTCTATGAAGTGAACAAAGACATTGACTTTTCTCCACTTAGAGATGGCATTTCTGAGAGTTTCTGTACGTCTAGTCTTTGAGAATTGTTGTGAGATAACCACACAAATTCCATTTCTGACAAGCATAGGAGTGAAAGTTCTCATGACATTCTCTCCCTCCTCTGTGTCTGTTGAAAAGAGACCAATCAAAGTCCAACTGAAATGGAGGAGGAGTTGGACAATTCCTGGATACTGGATCCCATTTTTTGGAAGCATCTGATGAAAAAAAGGCATTTGACTTTTATCACTCTGTGCCTCTGAAACAATTCCATAACTGATCTGAAGAAGCATTGAAGAATGGTGTATTATGATTAGATCAGATAAAGTCCAAAATGTAAGCTTTTAACACATCCAGTGTGGTTCTCATGAACATACTAAAATAGTCCAGCAGTCACCAATTGGTGGTCCAAGGACCACTGGTGGTCTGTGAGAAAATGTTGGTGGTCTGCAGAAAAATTTGCATATTTTATATTGCACTAAATACTATTTATCTTTTGAAAAAAACTCATATTAGTGGTCCATTTGATTTAAAATTATGAATTTGGTAGTCCCTGAGTTCAGAAAAGTTGGTGACCCCTGGAGTAGTCTATTGTTATTAACCCTTAACCAAATCAAGATAAAGAATACAAAATGCAAAATACTAGGAAGATTGAATATAATTATTTGTCTAATCTGGAGTCTGAGATACTTCTCTTTCTCTTTTCTAATAAAATTGACATTCAGATAATAGACATATTATGTCTTCTATCTCTAGATCACTGCAAATGCAAATCAGTTCATTTTAGAGATTTGCTTAAATGTTCCCTATTTAACATTGTGTCCAGCTGCTCAAATCTTGCTCGAGTAAATGTTTAGGCCTCCTTTGGATCTCAATCCCTAGCCATGACAAAGGCCATGGTGAAAAGCAGCTCATGAATTCCATAGAAAAGATATGATTGAATCTATTACCCAACCACCAACAACCTGCTCACTTTGCCAGATAGAGAAACAAAAAAACAAACCTGTGGGACTTTGTAGGTACCTACTAATGTTGAAATCTGAATGGAGGTGTCATCAAGAGATCCATCAAGAATAGCCATCAGATTGTCCTTCTTGCCACAGCTATAGTTGGGAATATTGGCTTCTCCAGTTGAGAGTATGTCCAGCAAGGCATCTGAAGTCCCAAGGGTGTTTAAATAGTTGTCATGGATGTTGTAGCCAAGTGTGAGATTGTATAAAAGCTGAGATTTCTTATTGACTTGTTGAATGGCAAAAATGAAGGTTAGGATTCTTTCTGGATCAGTAAATAAAGTACTGTAAAAAAATGTTCATCATAGCATCATCTCTAACAACAACAAAATATATTTTCATTTGTTCCTCTTTCTCTCCACAAGCCCATTCAGTCTTAAGCCAAAAGTGTCCAAAAGAAGAATAAAGTTATAGTCACCCATCACCATTTAATTGTTATGAGTGTTGAGAATGTGGGATGGAGATTTAATATTTAAAATATATCACTATTTGTAATAGTGCTCATTTTTAATTTGTGAAATGACCAAGATTCAAAATCATTCAATCATTAAAATAGAATCATCAGGAAAGAGGATTTATAAATAATCCAGAAAAGCAATTCTAAACACAAGCCATCCCCTATTCCATACCAGGGTCAGACACTGAATATCAATGAATGGTTATAAAAATAGAGAAATGGGTGGGGTAGAGGCAACTACAAACTTTGCAATAAGCTAGTTGTGATTAACTCAGGATTTTACAAGAGGGGAAAATAATTTGGACTTTGGGGGCCGTGTCTGTTTCATCTTTGGATTTGGGTCTCTTAAAATAAGACGTAAGAGAGAATCCATTGAAATCTAAATGATTCAAGAAATTAAACAGGTCTTCCAATATAGGAGTAACTGAAAGAAAAGAAGAAGAGTGTTAGGACTGCAAATGGAAGGATTGCAACTCCATCACACTGAATGACTTACGAGGGAGCTTGAGTATAAGGAGCTGTGTTGAAAGACAACATTATTTCGGATAGTATTGTGGCAATGGAGATTATACTAATAAGGTGGTCTCCTGGCCTGTAATAGCTCCGTAGTTTTCTTCCCTCATGTTCCTCCAAACTCAGCAGGCACTTCATTCTCGGCTTCCCAGAGACTGGCTGGGACATCAGCAGCAGCAGCAGAAGCAGAAGGAGGAGATCCATAATTCATGGGGCTGAATCAATCCCCTTCCTGTTTCTTAGGAAGAACAGGAGAGTTCAAAGAATTGAAAGCATCATTCAAAGATGGAAATGAGAGTGACTTTCTTGACCGAGAGAGAGATTAACAGAACTTCACCTGGAAAGGAGAGAAAGGAAAGGTACATTCAGGAAGCACAGTCCCTGAATGCTCTAAAATTTGTGCCACACAGAGTGTGACCTGAGACATTTATCCTTTTCTCAGGCAAGATCTCTTTCAAGTTGCTTCAGTCTGATGTTTACATTGAAGGCGATCACTGGAGAAATATCAGGAGAGATCTCACAGACCAGGATTTTAATAATTACCGTAAGAAGCAACATCTCCTCTGGGGATCCTGAACTACCTCTGGGCCTCCATGTGCAGAGGAGAAGCTGGAGAAAAGCATAGTGAAAAATCATAGATATATCCCTAGACGGCACTGGTTTGAAGTGGTTTTGGTCCTTCCTTTCTGAACATGTCTAGAAAGTGATGCTGAAGAAAGAAAGTTGACCCCCAGGAAATTGGGTGTTGTCCTTCAATGTACTCTATTGTCTCCAGAGACTCCTGGGGAAGGTCACCCAGAACTATAGAGTTTGGTTCCACTTTAGTGTCAGACATGGAAGCCATCTTTTACATTTGGGCCTTCAGGCCTGCCATATTTTTTACTATGGGAAAATGGGAGGGGGGACTACATAGAGTAGGGGTGATATGTAGTCAAAATAATATTCTTTTCTCATAGAGCCAATGGCCACTGTTGTAGCACGGGAATAATGAGAGGCACAAGCAAGCTAGTGACAACAGCTCTTTAATTCAGGGTGAGACTTCAGCAAAGGAACACAGGCAACAGCCCTCTTTATATACTTTTCAGAGGCAACCAAGAACCAATCAGAATTCACTGTACATTTGAATTTTCCGCACAAAATAGATACATACATAACACCCCTCCACTCCCAGAAAGCACTTATTCTATCTATTTACATATTTACATACAAAATCACTCAGGTGACCATGGCGTGTCTTAATCCTGGTTGACCTGCGCAGTTCAGTTGTTGGTGAGGCGTCGAGCCGGTCGGAGGGACCTCCAGTCTCTCCCGGCTCCGCCAATAGTTAGGACATGAGTTTTCGTTTTGTAAACATTTACGCAATTGATCTATATGTCTCCTCCAAATTTTACCATGCCCTATATCAACTGTGTATGACTTTGGACCAGTAATTCCTACGATGATTCCCTCTATCCACAAGGGCCCATTGGTGTAGTTTCTGGCAAACACTGGTGTTCCCACTTGGAATTGTCTTAGTCCTCCCCCTTCCCCCTTGAAGTTATCGGAGGAGTAATTGGGATGCAGTCGATCGAGAATGCATCTAAGTTTTCAGCCCATTAAGAGCTCGGCTGGGCTGCGGCCCGAGGTGGGGCATGGGGTGGCGTGCTGTACAGCTAAGACCTCATCTATTCTAGCCTGCCAGTCCCCTGCATCGAGCCAGGAAAGAGCTTCTTTGGCTGTTCTTACAAATCTTTCTACAAGGCCATTCGAAGCCGGATGAAAAGGAGCAGATAATGCATGTCTTATGCCTAATTCGGCTAGATAGCCCTCAAATTGAGTTGCTGTGAATTGGGGCCCATTGTCAGATACCAGGGTGTCCGGCAACCCATGTGTTGCGAACAGTTTTCTGAGTACTTTGATTATGGCCTCAGAAGTGGTTGATGGCATTAAGGCAATCTCGAGCCATTTAGAATATGCATCTACAATGATTAGAAAGTTCTGGCCGTGGAACGGGCCAGCGAAATCAATGTGAATCCTCCCCCATGGTCCCTTTGGTTTTTCCCATTCCTGAACGAGAGCTATAGGAGGATCTGGGCGGGATTCCTGGCAGGGCCTGCACTTCCCACCCACTCAATGATGTCTTGGTCGAGATGTGGCCACCAAACATAGCTACGAGCTAGGCCTTTCATGCAAAAAATACCAGGGTGTCCCTCATGCAGCATCTCTAGAACCCTGTGCCTTAACCATGAAGGAATGACCACCCTGTCTCCCCACAACAAGCAACCCCCCCAACATTGACAGTTCATTTCTTTTATTAAAGTACAATTGAAAATCTCCACCGTCCACCTTGGTAGGCCAACCCCACATTACCCAGCCCATTACAGTGCACAAAACAGAGTCTCTGGCAGAAACCTTTGCAACCTCATTTGAAGAAATGGGGCCCGGGGGTACAACGTCGATAAGTAAAACTGGGGCTTCCAGGGCCGGGTTGTCCAATAGTTTGGGCAAGGGGCATCGGCTGAGGGTGTCAGCATGTCCCAGAGTTCTGCCCGGCCGGTGGAGCAGTCTGTAAGAATAGGCGGCTAAGAAAATGGACCATCTGGTCATCCAGGGGGAAAGAGCAGCCGGGGTCAGCTTATCGCCAGCCAAAAGTCCCAAAAGAGGTTGGTGGTCCATAATGAGTTCAAAAGTACGGCCAAACAAATACTCGTGAAATTTTTTGACCCCAGCTACAGCTGCTAATGCAGCTGGCTATAGTTCCTTTCAGCACTAGACAAAGTGCGAGAGTAATAGGCGATGAGCCATTCGGCAGTCTATGGCTTAAAACTGCGCCTACGCCAAAGGGGGAAGCGTCACAAACCAACACTAGAGGTAGTTCAGAATTGTATTGGATGAGGAAACTGTCCTCAGACAAAAGTCTTTTTACAGCGTTGAATGCGGCCGCTTCTTGCTTGCCCCAAACCCACAGAACGTTTTTTCCAAGGAGCCTGTGCAGAGGCTCCGCAATAGTGGCTTTGTGTTTTAAAAACATGGTGTAGAAATTGAGAAGCCCCCAAAAGACCTGCAGTTCAGTCTTCGATTTCAGGGTGGGCGCGTTTTGGATGACCCTGACTTTGCTTTCTGTGGGGTGAATGCCTGAGCCATCGATCTGGTAACCTAAGAATTCCACTGATGGGACCGCTATTTTGCATTTTGCTTATTTGAGTTTAAGTCCCGCTTCTCTGAATCTGGTTAGAACCTGTCTAACCCTCTGTCCTAACTGAGTCTCGTCTTGGCCACTAATTAAAACGTCGTCGAAATACGGGATGACCCCTGGGTGGCCTTGTAAAAGGCGCTCCATGGTACTCTGGAAGAGCCCAGGGGCTATGCTAACCCCAAACTGTAGTCTGGTGCATTTAAAGGCACCTCTGTGAGTTACTATTGTCTGTGATTCTGCCGTAGCGTGATCTACTGGCAGCTGCTGGTACGCCTGCGCAAGGTCTAGTTTTGCGAATAGCTTGCCATGCCCCAGGGAGTGTAGTAGATGGTGGACTATCGGAACCGGATAGGTGCTCTGCTGCAACGCTTTGTTGATCGAACACTTATAGTCAGCGCAAATTCTAATTGAACCGTCCGATTTGACTGGCATGACTATTGGGGTTTCCCACTTAGCATGATCTATGGGAATTAGCACCCCTTGCTTAATGAGCTTGTCGAGCTCCGCATCTATTTTGGGCTTTAAAGGAAATGGAACCCGTCTTTCTTTCAGTCTAATTGGCGCTACGTTGGGGTCTAAATTAAAAGAAACAGGGGTCCCCACGTACTTGCCTAGAGTCTCTTTGAAAACGTCCTGAAACTCATAAAGAAGGGTTTCTTTGAGGGATGGGCCGCCGATGCTGTGAACGCCCGTGAAGCCCATGACGAGGGCTCGGAACCATTTCATGCCCAGGAGACTTGGTAGTGGCTTGCTTACGATGGTCAGGGGCAGCTCTCTCTGGAACTCGCCGTAGGTGACCCGGAATGTGCCCACGCCTTCTACGGGTACTCGGTTTCCCTGGTAGTCGAGGAGGCGAATTTTCTGTTGGGACAGCTGGGCTTTCTGGAACTTAGGCAGGAGTGTTTTGATTGTTGTCCAGGACATGATCGATAATGTAGATCCGGTGTCAATTTCCATTTCGCATGGTCTGCCTTCAATTTCTACTTTCGTGTAGACTTTCTCATCATCGGTTGTGCTGGCTTGGGCGATTCTCGTGCTGTAGGTCTCCCACCTTTGAGATTCGCGCCATTTCCTCGCGCCGTCATCTTTGATTGGCTGTTTTGAACGAGCCGGTTCTGGTTGGTCGCGGTAGTCACGTGGCTTGCGACTACGCGAAAATTGAGCTCTGCAAACTCGTGCTAGGTGGCCTTTCCTCTCGCAACGCCTGCAAATGGCGTCTCTGTATTTACACGATTGTCTCTCGTGATCTCCGCCACAGCTGGAACAGTTCTCGTGGCAGCGGCTTTGCTCAGTCTTCTTCTTTTCAGTATGGAAGGCGTCCTCCTCCGACTCTTCTTCTGTGCTGGTTCGTGCCTCTTCTCTGTGGACGGGGGCTGTTTTTGGCCTGTCTTTGCTTGGAAGTGGTCGCTGCAGTTAGGTCTGGCTTGGCTAGAAGACGCCTTTGTAACCGGGTATCTCGAACCCCGCAAATCAATTGTTCAAGCAGCGCGTCGTCTAAGTCTCTATAGTCACAATGTGTTGCGGCTTTTTGAAGCGCGGCCACATAAGCACTGACCGGTTCTCCTTCTTTTTCTACTCGTTGCCGGAGTTCGTAGCGCTGTACAAATTTGGAAGGAACTGGAGTGTAGTGGGCTTTCAGGTTGGCTTCAAGGACGTCCCAGGAGACTGTCTGGACTGGGGTTGGCTCGCAGAGGGTCTTGGCCATCTCAAAAACATCTGGCCCGCAGTGGCTTAAGAACAGGGCTCTTTTTCAGTACGCTGAGAGCCCTTGCATTTCGCTTGCTTCCAGGGAACACTCGAACCTGGTCAGAGACGATCCCCACTTCTCTCGGGTCAGGTCGAAGGGTTTTGGCGGAACATAGGTGGACATGCCGTGTCTCCGTGTTCGCTAGTCACCCTGGCTGAAACTCAGAGCTCTTTTTGATTTGCTTCTTGTGGCCTCAATCCCACCTTCGTCGCCAATGTTGTAGTGTGGGAATAACGAGAGGCACAAGCAAGCTAGTGACAACAGCTCTTTAATTCAGGGTGAGACTTCAGCAAAGGAACACAGGCAACAGCCCTCTTTATATACTTTTCAGAGGCAACCATGAACCAATCAGAATTCACTGTACATTTGAATTTCCCGCAAAAAATAGATACATACATAACAGCCACCTTGCCCTGAAGTGCGATGAGGTGACTGGGAGACGTCTCCAGTTTTGGATGGTGCCTGATTGGATCATGTGATGGACATGTGGGTGCTGGGCAGGGACTTGAATTTTTTTGTGTGTGGGGAAAACCTGGGAACTTTCAGATTTGGGTTTTCCTAGATGTGCCATCTCCAATAAAATGGAACATTGAGGAAATTCAAACTTCAGACTCTTCTTTCGTAGGGGCTGTTACTTGGAACCCTGACACTTAGGTTGATGAGTCTTAATTCTAATGCTGACTGTCTTTTAATGTTAAGGAAGAAATCTGTAACTGTGAACCCTGCCTAATGTTAAGAATAGGATTTGTTTGTAATTTACTTTTCTTTTAGATCTCCATGTATTAATCCCAAATTGGAAGTGATTTTAAAATTCCTCATGTGATAGTGAAATTTTATTTGCCCTACAAATATCAACTTTGGGGTGATATTTGAGACAAAGGGTCTGGAAATAGATAATTGGACAACTGTATCATTGGGTAAATATGGAATACGTTATGGGGATAGACTTTTTTTTTCTTTCTACTTGCCCTTCAGTATTCATGTAAGACAACGAGAACCTTTATACTTTGAAGTGTCTTTGTTTACTAAATAAACAGCAGGCAGTATGATGTCCCACTTGGATAACTCGCCAGATTCCTCCTCAGAAGTCAGCTCAAGGGAGGATGAGCTCATTCCTGGCACGTCAGGAACTGGGTTCATTAATGGCTCTGGACACCTGGCCATAAGAGTTTTAGACCTTCCCTAGTCTCAGCTGGGGAAAGTTTTCCAAAAACAACTCTAAAATCACCTCTTTGCTGTATTTTACAAAAGGCTGCAAAAAATAAAGATTTTACAAAGTTAAAAACATGCAATGTTCTTTCTTTTTTCCGTATTTTTCAGAGTATAAGACGCATCTTAGGTTTTGGGGAGGAAAATAAGAAAAAAGCTGATTGGCAGGTGGATCGGCCTCCCGGAATACTCCCAATCAGCTGTTCCCAGAGGTGAATTTTAGCAACAGGTTCCTTGGTTGTGAGTTCTGTGCCTTGCTTTTTTTTCTGCTCTGAAAGCCTCTGAAACAGAGCTTCAGAATAAAAGCCTGAGAGAAGAAGAATTATTACTGTAAAGAATACAGCCTAAGTTACTCCATATTTACCCTTTACATAACCTGAGCTAACCCTCAGCTATTAAGCTGAGTAAGATATGTAGAAATACCTGTTTTGAGGAAACAGATGTTTTGGTACATTCTAAATTGGGTCAGGCTGACCCAAGCTCCATTGAAAAAGGAGGAAGAGACTAAGTGTCCAATTAATAAAAACAATAACAAACAATTATGAATACATATTTAGAGGGTATTTTTAGAGGGTAATTTTGGAGGGGAACTCCAGGGCAGAACATGTGAAGAAAGCCAAAACATAATATAACAACAGGTTATAATATCTGGTGGGGGTTTTCTAATTGTTTTGCTGATCGACTGAAACTGCATTTAAACCATATACCTTGAGTGATAAGACCTTCTCTCTCTTTCATGGGAGAATCCTTTTGCAAAAGTTTATGGGATACATATATCCTTACAATAAATCTGCTTTTTACCTGTTCATGGCCTCTGTTTCACTTTTTATGAGGTTTGCTGTTTTTTTAAATCTCACAAAGCCTCTGTTTGGGGGCTTCTTTTTTCCTGAAGCTTCTTTTCTGATTCTTTTTTCAGCCTCTGAAACCTGCATTTGAGAAGCTGGGCAGGGCTACATTTGGAGTATAAGACTCACCCAGATTTTCACCCTCTTTTTTGTGGGGGGAAAGGTGCACCTTATACTCCCCAAAATGTGGTAACTGGATTGAAGAGGATTCCACCCACTGACTGGTAAACTTGTTTCAGACGTTTGTTTGTTTGTTCGTTCGTTCAGTTTATTTGCCACCCATCTTGTTTTGAAACAACTCTGGGAAACTTATACCATTAAAATCATAAAAGAGAAATATTTCTAAAATAACTAAAATGGAAACTACAATCAAAATAGAATTATAGTTAAACAATAGGGAGGGAAGGAGCTGGATATGTGGGGGGTGGGATTGCCTCTTAGTTCATCAACCATCTCCATTGTGATGCTCCATCATTGGGATCTGAAGCTATCTACAGAATCAGGACTTAAAGCTTAAGGAACAAAATATGGTATTTTATTTGATGCCCATAATATCCAAAATTTGAGGTAAAGTTCTGTCCCCAGTGAAATGGAACTTCTACCGCTTGCAATGAAGACCTGTCTACTCACCCTTTATTTTGTTTTCTTTTGTTCAATTTCACCATCATTTGAGACTACAGTTGAAGTGGAGATTTGTAGTATGGTGATGTCCCAAAAGTGTTTTATTCAAGAGGTAACTGGACTGTTTTGCTTTTCTTTGAAGACATTTCACTTTTCATCCAAGAAGCTTCTTCAGCTCTGACTGGATGGTGGGGAATGGAAGGATTTATACTCCTTGCAGACATCTGGTCATTTGCATCCTTTTAAAGCAGGAGGGTCAAACTCATGTCGTCACAGTGGCAACACAAGACGTATTGGGATTTTTTTCCCTTCACTAACCCAGGTGGGAGCAAGACCAGCTCCCGCAGGCCACGAGTTTGACACCCCTGTTTTAGAGAGTCATTGAGGCCACTTTGAGGTTGATCTCTACCCTCGGGATCACCTAAGTAGAGCAAATGGATGTGGAGCCTTTTTGGAACTGCTGAGAGGACTGTTGAGGACTGGAGATAGATGATGTCATATCCCTCCCCCTCACCCCAATCTGGGAAGTCTTGTCTCCTCTGCATGTTATGTTATATTATGTTATGTTATATTAACATAACTAACTCATTTCTTATTTTCTCCTTCCCTAGTTTCATCACAAATTAATCATTTAATTATTAAATAATTTATTTTACATTTTGATGATTATCTTAAGTTAGTCTTATATTCTTTGTATGTTTATTTCTTTTGATTTTAAATAACCTTAACTGTCAAAACAAGCATACAAACTCAATAATAACTGCAATAAATAATTAAGTGTTATGAGCTTAAGAAACTACTTCATGATCAGATACCGACTTTTATCATTAAATGTTCCTTAGTATTTAGATCTGGTCTCAGGATGATAATGTAGCACTTAGGGAAGAAGATGCAGCCCAGCAGGCCAGCCCCAGAAGCCAAGATGGAGAAAACCTGCACGGCCACCATGTATTTCCCTTTGGTGCTCAAGTAGGTGGGCAGGAAGGAGATCCAGACGCTGCAGAAGACCAGCATGCTGAAAGTGATCAGTTTGGCTTCGTTGAAGGCCCCAGGCAGGTTCCTGGCCAGGAAAGCCACTGTGAAGCAAATGGCAGCAAGGAAACCCATGTAGCAGAGAACCACATAAAACATGGTCACAGAGCCTTCATTGCACTGAAGGATGATCACTCCTGATTGGGAGTGCAGGTCAAAATCAGGAAACGGGGGAGAAACTCCCAGCCAGATTGCACAAATTACAATTTTTCCAGCAGAACCCGAAAGGATGATGGAGTTGGCCAAGCTCTTCCCCAACCATCTCCTCACCCTGTTCCCTGGTTTCGTGGCCAGGAAGGCCAGCACTACCATGATTGTTTTGGCTAACACACAAGACACAGCTACTGAGAAGATGATGCTGAACATTGTTTGTCGGAGAAGGCAGGTGGCTTTCCTTGGTCGGCCAATGAAGAAAAAGGAGGACAAGAAGCAAAGCAAGAGGGAAACCAGGAGGATGTAGGACAGATCACGGTTGTTAGCTTTGACAATGGGAGTTTCTAGGTATTTAACAAATATGACTAAAACAAGGCCTGTTGTTAGAAACAAGAGTACAGCAAAGGAGACCAGGATGATGCCCAGATGTTCTTCATAGGACAGGAAGGTTATTCTTTTGGGGATACATTGGATTCTGTCATCAGTGGGATATTTGTCATCTGGGCACTTGGTGCATTTTTCAGTATCTGAGAAAACAGTAAGTAATATTATTTCTATAGTCTCTTCTTTCACATTCCAAGAAAGACCTTCTTTGGATGACAGCTGATACTGAGAGACAGGAAAGCCAGAGTTCCTCTGGTGTCACTCACCTTCCTGTGTGGAGATGGTCCCCTCCGGACAAGGAATACAATCATAGCAACAAATTGGTTCTTCTTTCCGAGCCCGTTTTACAAATCCAGGGTGACATTTGTCCACACATTTGGACTGAGGCAGAGACTAAGTAGAAAAACAACATTCATTCTAAAATATTTGCCAAATTTTTATTTATTAGATTGATTTACTAAAATAAAATGTAACTGTGTTTAAGAAAGAAACTTCTGAGCAATAGATCAGGAAAACATAAAATATTGCAAAGCCACTCCCCTTTGAAAATCATCCAAATCCTTGTTCCAGTTAAGATATAAAGAAAAAATTATTCACCAACTAGGACTGTCAACCTCAAGTGAGGTATTATTTGGTTATATTTGTACATTTATATTTTCAATTCAATTCTCCGGAGACTCAGGGCGGCTTATAATGCGTTAAGCAATAGCCTTCATACTTTTGTATATACCTGCTTAGTAGGGCTTTCGGCCCCCCCAAGCGGTGTTCTTTTTTATACAAAGTCAGTTTCTTGCCCCTACAATCCGTCTCTCTCATACACACAAACATACACTCTCCCTTCCTTTCTTTTTCTTCCTTTTTCTCTTTCTTTCTTGTATCTCTCCCCCCTCCTTCCTCTTTCTTTCTTTCTCTTTCTTTTTTTTTTTTCTTTCGTTGTCTCTTTTTCTTTCTTGTCTCTCTCTCTTAGGGTTGCCAGGTCTGCTTCCAAAAAATAGCAGACAAGCGGGGGGGGGAGGGGGTGTTAAGTAGTAAAAAAAAAAAAATACAATTAAATTATATATTTTCTTACAAACATTTTAACACGCCATTTTAGGTCAGTCGACACAAGCTACAATACAATTTAAAAATGTGAACTGTACATAATTTTATAATATATTTTTATTTTAATCTCATCATTAATTTTTTGGGAGAATCAAGTTGAATGGATATTCGATCTTTGTCTCATTCTAATTTATGAAAAAAAAGACAAAATGCGATTCTCCTATTCTCTTAGACTGTAAAGCTTTAGATTACGTACCATTTCATCATAAAGCTTTTGAATAAAAAAAATGTCCACTATTTTGTGAAAAAAAATAGTGAACATAATGTGAAAAAAGCAGACTGTCCACACAAATAGTGGACACCTGGCAACCCTACTCTCTCTCCCCCCTTCCTCTTTCTTTCTTTTTCTTTTTCTTTTTCTTTCTCTGTCTCATCTCTCTATCTCCCTTCTTCTTTCTTTCTTTCTTTCTTTCTTTCTTTCTTTCTTTCTTTCTTTCTTTCTTATCTCTTTCTCCCTTCCTCTCTGTCTTTCTTTGTCTCTCTCTCTCTTCTCTCTCTCACACAGACACACTTCCTCTTTCTTTCTTTCTTTTTCTTTCTTTCTTTTTCTTTCTTTCTCTTTCTTTCTTTCTCTCTCTCTCTCTCTCTCTCTCTCTCTCTCTCTCACACACACACACACACACACACACACACACACACACACACACACCTGGTCTGGGCATAAAGTATCCATTGTTACAGAAGTTGTGTGCAGAGAAACACTTTGCCACAGTAAAGAAAAATTTCTTGTGATTGCCAGGCAATTAACCTCTCATACTCAAGAGAAATTTTTCTTTACTTTGCAAGGTTTTTCCCTGCACACAATGGCTGAGAGACAACACAGAGCTGCCAGTCTGCGCTCTGCCAGGCGAGCAGCAGAGCAAGGGATCTGCCGGCTTCCTGTAATCTGCAGTTTACTTGAGAGCACCATGTTCATGAGTAAACTTGCTCATAAGTAAACTGCAGAATAGAGGCAGCCAGCAGCTTGCAGGCAGTGAAAGAAACTGCCGCCTCCTGCCTCTGTGCATCGAGGAGGCCGAGCAGCAGCGGGAAGAGCACAGGACGGGAGGTGCAGGAAGTGGCTGCCAGCAATGCCCTCAAGTGAACATGTTGTGGGTGGGGAGGCTCGACCCCCCCCCACTTAGGAGCCTCAGTTTCCTCGTGAGCACCATTGGCCTTTCTCCCTTCCTCTCCCGGCCAATATTGCTCACAAGTAAACTTCAGCTAGGATCTCCCAAGTGCTTCCCTCGCAGGCCAGACCAGCTGGGGAAAACGCAGAGGAAGAACTCCGGTGCCACGATCTCCCGCATGCTCCCCTCCCTCCCCACACACATCGGTCCACCATCCACTGCTAATATCACCCCTCCACCAGCTCTCCCTCCCCTGCCCACCCACTGGCCAATGCCCTTCGGCCTTACCTTTGCCAGCAGCGGTGAGCAGAAGTACGTGGCTAGATTCTGCAAGTAGTGGGTGGGCAGAGAGGGTGGGCAGGCAGGGCGAGCGAGCGAGCATCAGGTGGGAGGGGAGAGCAAGCAGGAACCAGTTCGGGGGCATGGCCAGTCAGAGGTCACTACCCGTTCGGGGAACCACACCAAATTTCCACTAACAGTTCTCCCGAACCGGTCCAAACTCGTAGCAACCCACCTCTGCAACTGAGGTATTTAAGACAAGGTCGTTTTCATTGAAGAATTACAGTTTTATTGTTAGTCGCTACTTGTTTCCAACTCTTTCATCCCCAGAGAACCATAGCACTCCAGGACCCCCTGTCCTCCACTGCCTCCCAAAATTAGAACTACAATTAGATGACATGGAAAGACAGACCCAAATTTATTCATTCCTTAAATTTGGAGAAATCTTTGTTTCAGTGGAAGACTTAAGGTAGCTGACAATCAAGATAAATAAATTCCATTCAATGGGTTTTTAGATGGCTTACAAGCCAAAGATCAAATATAAGTAGCATTTTATTACAAATTTACCCTCATTATTACAAGTGTCAAGAAAGACTTGGGGGGAGCAGTCAAGGTAATTTCCAGTCCTTCATTTTTTTTGTTTAAGGCATTATCTCATTTTGGACAAGTCACAGTGGTTCCGTATTGATTGAACACCTTGGATCACCTTCCTAGCAGCAGGAGGCCTATCCCAGTGGGGTGAAACAGAAGCATGAATAACTGTGGTCAGATATGAGCTATTAAAAAATATCTGAGTCTGCTCTTTCAGGGGACCCTAACACCAACCATACAGACAGAGAAAAATTGCCAATATTTTCAACCACCTTGTTGAGCAACTTTAGCCGTGAAAGAGCATCTTGGTCGATAATAAGCCTTTGTCTTTCAAAACTCCCCAGTTGCTCTTTGATGGGATCCTCCTTGGAGAGAAATAACCAACTTATGATATTCAGATCTGCTGCTACATTTCCACTTTGGTCCAAATACAGTTTCTCCCAGGAAAAATTGCAAAACTCATTCTTCTCCAGAAAGGGATGGAACTAGAATTGAAACATCCAGGAATTTTGAAAGCAACTTGAAACATCCTAAACGGTGGAGCCATTTTAAAGCTGAGCTAGTGAATGAAAGATGTTCAATCCCCTCTACACTATTTGCCTGAATAGCAATAGCACTTAGACTTATATACCAGTTCACAGTGCTTTTACAGCCCTCTCTGATTTATAGAATCAGTATATTGCCCCCAACAATCTGGGTACCCATATTACCAAACTTGTAAGGATGGAAGGCTAAGTCAACCTTGAGCTGGTCAGGAACGAACTCCTGGCAGTGAGCAGTGAGTTAGGGTTAGCGTTAGCATTCGCATAAATGGCATAGCTAAATGCAAAGACCGAGTAGCTATCATTCTGGAAAGCTTTAGTTGGATTCCTGCAGTGAGGAGGGGTTAAGCGAAATGCTCCCAGGTTTAGCTGAAATTTATGAATATAAAATTATATCATGTAATTACAAACCCATAAATACCAAAATTTATTTAAAATGTATACATTTTAAATAATTTTATAATAGCAGTGTTTAATATAAAAATATAATTGTCACTATGCCTGCTCTTTGGAACATAATCCTGTGAACTAAATCTGGCCTCAGCTTGGCCAAACCTGTTGGGTTTTTGGAGAACAATGGTTCCCCTATACCAGTTTGGATTTTTTTCTAAATAGGAACTAGGTATGATGGATCCTTGTCAGGACCCCATACCTGCCATGGCTCTAGCCTTGCAGCCCCCAATCTCTCTTTCTTCTCCATTTTTCTCCTCCTAGATGGTGAGGAATATGCAACATTCAAGACATGGGCCAGAGTCTTAGCAACAGTATAAAAACGGTGCTCATTTTTTATCTGAATTCTATTCTTTTTCTCTTGCATGTCCAGTGGTGCTATCTGGGTGCATCGTCTCCGGCCCTTGACAGAAAAGACATGCTTTGAAAAAAAACAGCGAAAAGACTGGTCTTCAAATCTGGAATCCTTAAAAAGAGTGGATTGAAAGGCATCATCATTTGGCCATTTTCTTTCCTGAAAAGCAAAGTTCCAAAAGCTATGGATATATTTGGAAAGTGTATCCCTTTTCATTGTCAATTTCTCCACAATTGTGGTGATCCAGACTTTCCCTTCAATGGGTCCTGGCAAACCTTCAATTGTTAAATGGATATGGCGAACTCTATCCACAATGGAAGCAAATTCTATGAAGTGAACAAAGACATTGATTTTTCTCCACTTAGAGATGGCATTTCTGAGAGTTTCTGTAGATCTAGTCATTGAGATAACCACACAAATTCCATTTCTGACAAGCATAGGAGTGAAAGTTCTCATGAAATTCTCTCCCTCCTCTGAGTCTGTTGAAAAGAGACCAATCAAAGTCCATCTGAAATGGAGGAGGAGTTGGACAATTCCTGGATACTGGATCCCATTTTTGGAAAGCATCTGATGGAAAAAAGGCATTTGACTTTTATCACTCAGAGCCTCTGAAACAATTCCATAACTGATCTGAAGAAGCAATGAAGAACAGTGTATTATGTTTAGATCAGATCAAATCCAAAATGTAAGTTTTTAACACATCCAATGTGTTATGAACATACTAGAATAGTCTATTGTTCTTAATCCTTAAGCCATATCAAGATAAAAAATACAAAATGCAGAATATTAACAAGATTGAATATAATCATTTTTCTAATCTGGGGTCTAAGATACTGCTCTTTCTCTTTTCTAATAAAATTGACATTCAGGTAATAGACATGCTATGTCTTCTATCTCTAGAGCACTATAAATGCAAATCAGTTCCTTTAAGAGATTTACTTAAATGTTCCCTATTTAACATTGTGTCCAGCTGCTCAAGTCTTGCTCGGGTAAATGTTTAGGCCTCCTGTGGATCCCAATCCCTAGCCATGACAAAGGCCATGGTGAAAAGCAGCTCATGAATTCCATAGAAAAGATATGATTGAATCTATTACCCACCCACCAACAACCTGCTCACTTTGCCAGATAGAGAAACAAAAAAAAAACCAAACCTGTGGGACTTTGTAGGTGCCTACTAATGTTGAAATCTGAATGGAGATGTCATCAAAAGATCCATCTAGAACAGTCATTAGGTTGTCCTTCCTTCCACAGCTGTAGTTGGGAACATTGGCTTCTCCAGTTGAGAGGATGTCCAGCAAGGCATCTGAAGTGCCAAGAGTGTTGAAATAGTTGTCATGGATGTTGTAGCCAAGTGTGAGATTGTACAAAAGCTGAGATTTCTTGTTGACTTGTTGAATGGCAAAAATGAAGCTTAGGATTCTTTCTGGATTAGTAAATGAACTACTGTAAAAAATGTTCATGATAACATCATCTCTAACAACAACAACAAAATATATTTTCATTTGTTCCTCTTTCTCTCCACAAGCCCATTCAGTCTTAAGCCAAAAGTGTCCAACATAAGAATAAAGTTATAGTCACCCATTACCGTTTAATTGTTATGACTGTTGAGAAGGTGGGATGGAGATTTAATATTTAAAATATATCATTATTTGTAATAGTGCTCATTTTTAATTTGTGAAATGATCAAGATTCAAAATCATTCAATCATTAAAATAGAATCATCAGGAAAGAGGACTTATAAATGATCCAGAAAAGCAATTCTAAAAACAAGCCATCCTCCATTCCATACCAGGGTCAGGCACTGAATATCAATGAATGGTTATAAAAATAGAGAAATGGGTGGGACAAAGGCAATTACAAACTTTTCAATAAGATAGTTGTGATTAACTCAGGATTGGACGAGAGAAGAAAATAATTTGGACTTTGTCTGGTGGGGTTGTTCCAACTTTGGATTTGGGTCTCTTATAATAAGATGTAAGAGAGAATCCACGGAAATTTAAATGATTCAAGAAATTAAACAGGTCCTTCAATATAGGAGTAACTGAAAGAAACGAAGAAGAGTGTTAGGACTGCAAATGGAAGAAATGCAACTCCATCACACTGAATGACTTACGAGGGAGCTTGAGTATAAGGAGCTGTGTTGAAAGACAGCATTATTTGGGATATTATTGTGGCAGTGGAGATGATACTAATGAGGTGGTCTCCTGGCCTGTAATAGCTCCGTAAGTTTTTTCCCTCATGTTCCTCCAAACTCAGCAGGCACTTCTTTCTCAGCTTCCCAGAGACTGGCTGGGACATTAGCAGCAGCAGAAGCAGAAGGAGGAGGTCCATAATTCATGGGGCTGAATCAATCCCCTTCCTGTTTCTTAGGAAGAACAGGAGAGTTCAAAGAATTCAAAGCACCATTCAAAGATGGAAATGAGAATGACTTTCTTGACTGAGAGAGAGGTAAACAGAACTTCACCTGGAAAGGAGAGAAAGGAAAGGTACATTCAAGAAGCACAGTCCCTGAATGTCCCAAAATTTGTGCCACACGGAGTGTGACCTGATTCATTTATGCTTTTCTGATGCAAGATCCCTTTCAAGTTGCTTCAGTCTGATGTTTACATCAAAGGCGATCACTGAAAAAATATCAGGAGAGATCTCACAGAGCTGGATTTTAATAATTATTGTAAGAAGCAACATCTCCTCTGAGGATCCTGAACTACTTCTGGGCCTCCATGTGCGGAGGAGAAGCTGGAGAAAAGCATAGTGAAAAATCATAGATATACCCCTAGAGGGCACTGGTCTGAACTGGTTGTGGTCCTTCCTTTCTGGACATGTATACAAAGTGATGCTAAAGAACGATAGTTCAACACCCAGGAAATAGGGTGTTGTCCTTCAATGTACTCTCTTGTCTCCAGAGACTCCTGAGGAATGTCACCCAGAACTATTGAGTTTGGTTCCACATTAGTGTCAGAGTTGGAAACTATCTTTTACATTTGGGCCCTTTCTACTATGGGAAAATGGCTGGGGGGATTGCATAGAGTATGGGTGATATGTAGTCAAAATAACATTCTTTTCTCAGAGAGTCAAGGCCACCTTGCTCTGCAGCTGTGATGAGGTGACTGGGAGGCATCTCCAGTTTTGGATGGTGCCTGATTGGATCATGTGATGGACGTGTGGGTGCAGGGCGAAGGGACTTGAACTTTCTTTTGGGCAGGAAAATCCTGGAAATTTTCAGATTCAGGTTTTCCCAGATGTGCCAATATGACATCTCTAATAAAATGGAACTTCGAAGAAATTCAAGCTTCGGAGTTTTCTTTCATTGGCAGTGTTACTTGGAAGCCTGACACTTAGGTTCATGACGCTTAATTCTATTTTTTAAAAAAGATTTTTATTTCTTATACACATATTGTTAATGTACATTCTCTTGTCCATAATTAATCATACATATACACATTTTTTCTAAAGAAAGCATAACAATAAAACATTTTAATTATATTCGGAGTTGCTCTTCTACCCTTTCCCCCCCTCATTTTACAACAAACCTTCTTCTCCTTCTTTCTTTCCTTTCCCTACCTCCTCTCCTCTCCTACTTTCTTCCTTCCTCCTCTCCTTCCTCTTCCCTACTTCCCCTTCCTTTCCCCCACTTCTCCCCTCTTTTTCCCCTTTCTAACCTTCTCTCCTACTCTTTTCCCCCTCTTTTCTTCCTCTCCTTTCCCCTTTCTTCCATTCCTCTCTCTCCCTCTCCTCTTCTATCTTACCTTCTACTCCTCTCTTCTTTCTTTCCCCTTTGTTGTCCAATATTTCCTCTATTTGGTATCAGATCATCCCCAATTTTATATTAATATATATTTTCTTTCAATTTCCTTTCAGTTTTACCTAGTCTGTCACCTCTATCATCATAATTGTACATTTATATTATAACATTCTCTCTTCCCCCCCACCCATCCCCCTTTTCCATTTACTCCAGTGTCATCTGAGTTTCTATTTCTTTTTGTCTTCTCCCTCATTCATCTTTCTCTTATCTAATTTGTTTATCTATCATCTTTTATTCATATTTCTTTTCTAACCATACATAGAATCTTCCCCATAACTTGAAATACACTGATTCCTCTTTATCTTTTATTCTTAGAGTTAATCTATTCCTTTCTGCACAGTCTGCACAATCTGCTTTATTACTTCACCTTCTGACGGAATTTTCTCTGTCTTCCAATTTTGTGCAAATACAATTCTTGCCGCTGTTATTATGTGTATAACTAGATACATATCTTCTCTGCTTTATCTCTCTGGCAAAACTCCCAATAAAAAAATCTCTGGTTTTAATTCTATACGTTCGTGTAACATTTCCTCTAACCATATCTGTATTCTAAACCAATACTTTTTTGCTTCTATGCATGACCACCACATATGAAAATATGATCTTGGCAAATGCGAACATTTCCAACATTTAGCTGATTTATCTTTAAACATTTTTGCTAGCCTTTCTGGCAGCAGATACCATCTATAAAACATTTTATATAAATTTTCTTTATATGCAGTTGTCATTGTAAATTTGTAATTCCTTTCCCATTATTGTTGCCATTTCTCTAATTCTATTGTATAACCAAAATTTTTCGGCCATGTTATCATTATCTCTTTTACTTCTTCATCTTCTAATCTAACTTGCAGTAAGTAATTATACAATCTTTTAATCATTTTTTCATCTTTTCCAGTCATTATCTCATCCAATTCTGATTCCCCCAGATTAAAACCATATTGTTTCAAGTCTTTATCATATCTTGTTTGTATTTGCAGTCGTGTATACCGATCAATCTCAATCCCTTCTTTTTCTAAATCTTGTTTCTGTTTTAGTTCTCCCTTCTCTGTTAAAATATACTTATATCTTACAATATTGTCCATGTTAATCATATTAGGATGTTTCAACGCTTCTATTGTTGAAAGCCACATTGGTATGTCTGTATAATGTTTTTCTTTCACTCTCACCCATACTGTTAACAAACCATTCCTTACACAATGTCTCTGGAAGTATCCATGTATTCTATTTTTCCCGTACCATAAGAAAGCATGCCAACCTAATTGTAAAGCATGTCCCTCCAAGGTCAATAGGCTTGTATTTCTCAATAAAATCCATTCTTTGACCCACGTTAACATCGTTGCTTGATGGTAAAGTTCCCAGTTTGGTAGACCAAATCCTCCTCTAGTTCTAGAATCTTGAAGCACTTTAAGGTTAATTCTTGCTTTTTTTTCCTTGCCATATATATTTCCACATCATCTTATTCAAGCTCTCAGCGTATTTTTTTCTCCAACTTTATTGGAATCGTTTGGGGAAAAAAACAAGATTCTTGGTAATATATTCATTTTAATTAATACTATTCTTCCCATTAATGATAAGTGCAGGTTTTTCCATTTTTCCAAATCTGTTTCAATTTGATTTCTCAGTTTATAATAATTATCTTCCTTCACTGTATTACATCTTGAAGTTAATTGGATGCTCAAGTATTTCACTTTCTTTACTATTTGAATATCTAACTTCTCCATTAGTTGCTTCTTTTGCTTTTCTCTCATATTATAACTATAATTTTTGTCTTATCTTTATTGATTTTCAATCCTGCTACTTCTACATATTCCTCTATTTGCTCAATTAACTTTGGGCCCGTGTCTGTTGGTTCTTCCATAATAAATACCAAATCATCCTCAAATGCTTGTAGTTTATATACTCTTCTTTTTAAATTCTCATCCTTTTTATTTCTTTATCTTGTCTTATTTTCCTGTTTAAAATTTCTAAGGTCAGAATAAATAATAGTGGAGATAATGGACATCCTTGTCTAGTTCCTTTTCCTATATCTACTTTCTCTGTCATTTCACTGTTCATTATTATTTTACCCAATTGGTCTTTATATATAAACCATATTGATAAATCTGTCCCCAAAATCCATCTTTTGTAATTGTAAAATCATAAATTGCCAATTCACATTATCAAATGCTTTCTGCGCATCTAAAAATAACAATGCCATTTGTTTCTCTGAATGTGCTTCATAGTATTCCGATGTATCCAAAATAATTCTTATATTGTTTCTAATCTGTTTTTGGAAAAGCCAATCTGATCTGAATGTATGAATTCATTTAACAACCTCTTCAATCTCTCTGCCATAATTGATGCAAATATTTTATAATTTTTAAAAGTTTTATAATTTTTAAAAGTTCCAGTTGGGTTTCAGATCTGGGCACAGCACGGAAACGGCATTGGTCGCATTGGTTGATGATCTCTGGAGGGCTCGGGACAGGGGTTGCTCCTCTGTTCTGGTCCTGTTAGACCTCTCAGCGGCTTTTGATACCATCGACCATGGTATCATGCTGCACCGGCTGGAAGAGTTGGGGGTGGGAGGCACCATATTGCGGTTGTTCTCCTCCTTTCTCTCCGACCGGTCGCAGTTTGTGTTGGCAGGGGGGCAGAGGTCGACCTCGAGGCCTCTCATCTGTGGAGTGCCGCAGGGATCGGTCCTCTCGCCCCTTCTGTTCAACATTTATGTGAAGCCGCTGGGCGAGATCATCCGTGGCTTCGGGGTGAGATACCATCAGTACGCTGATGACACCCAGCTGTACATCTCCACCCCAGGCCACCCCAACGATGCCCTTGAAGTGATCTCTCAGTGCCTGGAGGCTGTGCAGATCTGGATGGGGAGGAACAGGCTCAAGCTCAACCCTTCCAAGACTGAGTGGCTGTGGCTCCCGGCATCCCGATATAGTCAGTTGACTCCATCACTGACTATTGGGGGCGAGTCCTTGGCCCCCACAGAAAGGGCTCGCAATCTGGGAGTCCTCCTGGATATGCAGCTGTCCTTGGAGGAACATCTGACGGCTGTAACCATGGGGACCTTTTATCAGGTTCACCTGATTCGCCAGTTGCGGCCCTTTCTTGATCGGGATTCCCTGTGCACAGTCACTCACGCCCTCGTCACCTCTCGCCTTGACTTCTGCAATGCTGTCTACATGGAGCTCCCCTTGAGGGGCACCCGGAGGCTCCAGCTGGTCCAGAACGCAGCAGCGCGGGTAGTGATGGGAGCAGCATGGCGCTCCCATGTAACACCGCTTCTGCGCGAGCTGCACTGGCTCCCGGTGGTCTTCCGAGTGCGCTTCATGGCATAGGGCCTAGCTATCTTCGAGACCGCCTGCTGCAACCGACGACCTCCCAGCGACCCGTGCGCTCCCACAGAGAGGGCCTCCTCAGGGTGCCATCAGCCAAACAATGTAGGCTGGTGACCCCCAGGGGGAGAGCCTTCTCTGTGGGGGCACCTACCCTCTGGAATCAGTTGCCCCCAGAGATAAGGAGAATCCAAGACCTCAGTGCCTTCCGCCGTGCCCTTAAAACCCACTTTTTCCAGCAAGCCGGGCTGGCTTAGAAGAAATTTTTTAAAATTTTTAAATGTTTAATTGGTTTGTGGTTTTTTAAATCTTGGGCCAAATTTATATAGATTTTAATTGTTTTTAATATTTGTATTTCATGTTTTTAATTCTGGCTGTGCACCGCCCTGAGTCCTCAGGGAGAAGGGCGGTATATAAATTGAAAATAAATAAATAAATAAAAAATAAAAAATAATGACATTGGTCTATAATTCTTTATTTGTTGTAAATCTGTTTCTTCTTTTGGTTTAAGAATTATATATGCCTCCATCCATGAGTTTCGAACCTTAGCTTCTACTAATAAATCATTAAATACTTGTAACAGTGTATTGCTTAGTACATCTTGCAACTTTTTATATACTTCTGCTGGTAGCCCATCTGGTCCTGGGGTTTTTCCATTCTTCTGCTTTTTAATTCCCTCCATCAATTCCATCATTGATATTCTTTCATCTAATGCTTTTTTAAAAATTTCTGGTATTTTAGGAATCATCGCTTTTTACAAATATTGTTTTATTTTCCCCTCTGATATCTGCTCTTGTTGATATAATTTCTTATAATATTCCTCAATTATTTTTTTCTTTTCTTCATTCTGGTAACATATCTTTCCATCTTGATCTATTAATTGATTTATCCATTTCCTTTCTCTTTCCTTCTTCATTTTATATGCCAGCCATCTTCCTGGTTTATTTGCATTTTCAAAGAAATTTTGCTTTTTGCTTTTATTTTCTTTGCCAGCTCTTCATTCTCTATTAAATTCAATTTGTATTTTTCCAAGTCCATTAAATTTTTATTTTTTTTGTCTTGTGGGTATTTTTGCAACTCTTTCTCTAATTTCTTATATTCCTCCTCCAACTTCTTTTGAGTTTGTCTATTCTGTTTATTTCTTTTTCCTGTATATGTCATTACCAACCCCCTTATATATGCTTTACTGGTGTCCCATACGTTTTGCAATGATGTATCTTCTTTTCTATTCTCTTTAAAGAAAAAAGTCAATTCTTTTTCCGTATATTGTATAGTCTTTCTCGTTTAATAAGCTTTGATTTAATGTCCATCTCATTCTTTTTCTCTGTCCTTTCCATGTCATCGTTATTGGGTTGTGGTCTGCCCATATATTTACTTCTATATCAATCTTATGTATCTTGGATATTAAATCTGTTGACATCCACATCATATCTATTCTTGACCATGACATATGCCTATTTGAATAAAATGTATATTGCTTCTCCTTTAAGTTCCTATTTTTCCAAGCATCTTGTAAACTTAGTTCATCTATCACTGTAAAAATGCTTTAAGAAGTGTCTTCCTTGACTTTTTATTCACTTTTGTAGATTTATAGTCCAGTTCATTATCAACAATCGCATTAAAGTCTCCTATTATGCATATCTTCATATTCATATTCTAATATTCTCCTGTGTAATTTTGCATAAAATTCTTCTTCTTTCTTTCGCTGCGCACTGAAGACCCTGTTGTTCCGCCAGGCCGGGCTATCAACATAATAATTTTAAATTGGGGTATTTTAAATTTCTGGGGTTTTAAATTGAGCCAAATTTATTTAATCATTTTAAATTTTAATCGTTGTTTTGTCTTGTGTTTTTAAATAGGCTGTACACCGCCCTGAGTCCTTCGGGAGAAGGGCCGTATAGAAATAAAATTATTATTATTGTTGTTGTTGTTGTTGTTGTTGTTGTTGTTGTTATTATTATTATTATTATTATTATTATTATTATTGATTTTCATTTGGAGCATAGATACCCACAAGTAGTATTTTTTTATGATTCATTACAATTTCTACCATTAATACTCTCCCTTCCTCATCCTCAAATATTTCTTTGGATTGAATTGTCTGTTTAATGTAAAATGTTACTCCTCTCTTGCTTTGACAAGCCAACGCTTTATACAATGTCCCCAATTTTATTTGCTCTAAAAGTTTTTTGTGTTACTTTCTAATATGAACTTCTTGTAAATATATAATTTCTACTTTTAATTTCTCTAATTTGTTAAATGTTCTTCTTTTTATTTCTGAATTTAATCCATTTATATTCAAAGATATTATTTTAATTTCTTCTTCCATTTCTTATTTATTTGCTTGTTTTGTCAATCTAGTCGTTCTTATCTCCCTTTGTTCTTTAACTTCTTTCGCTCTTGCTCTTTCTCTTATCGCTCTCTCTTCTTGTTCTTTAGTTGTCTCTTTTGGTTGTTCTTTTTTTTCCTCCGGTTGCCCCTCCCCTCTTTCATCTCTCAATCTTTCTTTCTCTTGGCCACCTATGTGTTGTTCATAAAATAACTCTGCTTTTTCTATTGTATCCAATCTATATCTTTGTTCTTGCCAATTCACCAATATTCCTTCTGGTATCAACCTTCTGAAATTTATTCCTCTTTTAATCAAACATTTCATGAGAAATTGATATTCTTTTCTCAGATCTCTCACTCTTCTTGGAATTTGATTCAGTACCACTACTTCTCTCCCTCTGTGCTTTATCACTGCATTTCTCATTAACTGCAATATCTCTGCTCTCAATGTTTTCTTAATGAATCTAACATGAATTTCTCTAGGCAGATTATTCCTCATTGTGTATCTTGTGTGCACTCTGTATATCTCATCAATCCCATGTAATATCCTTTCTTTACTTTCTTCCATTACTTCTGCTAATATCTCTGCAATTTTCTCTGCTAAATTTTCTCCCTTTTCTTCTTCAATATTTTGGAATCTTAAATAATAATCAGTTTTATCCATTTCCAATGTTATTATTGTCTTTTCCTGATTTTTATCAGTAATTGTAAATCAATAATCCATCTCTTCAACTTTTTTCTCCGTTGCTTCTGCTTTTTCTTCCACTTGCTGCAATCATTGTTCATTTTTCCCTAGCATCTCTTTAACTTCTTTCAATTCTTCTATTTTTCCATTCTCCCATCTATCTTGTCTAGTCTTGCCTTGAGATCTTCATATATACTCTGTAGCATATTTTTTAATTCCATATTGATTTTCTCTTGCTGTGGCATAGTTTCTGTTGCCTTTTGCCCCATAGAGCAAGACGCTGTTGATATTGATGGTGATGATAGATCACCATTTATAATCTAAAATAATCCAATTCTTAGGTTCAGGCTTCCCCTTTATTTATATTCCAAATTCAAATTTCAAATCTGCTCCCAAATCAAACTCTTCAGGTTCTTAATACCCTAATCCACAGAGGTTTAATCCATTAAAAAAGAAAGAAAGTTATATTTTAAAAAAGAAAACAAAAAACAAAAAAGAGAAAAAAGATCCGAACAAAAATAAGAATTCACCATTAAAAATTTCAAAACCAAAATGTACCACTCAAAATATCCAACCAGGCAATAAAAAGATGAAGAAAGTATAAGATATGGTCTCATAAGAAAAAGTTTTTAAAAAAAACCCCAAAAACCCAATACCAATCACCAAAAAATTTAATCCAGGAAGAAGAAGCCTTGATAAAAAAAAAGGAAAAGAAAAAACAGAAAAGGAAAAAAATATATATTCCAAAATACCACTGTTCCAAAATATTCCAAAATTTATAAATCCACCAGGTGAAAGAACCAGACACTCTTACAAAAGCTTTCATACTTTTTTTCCCCTTCTCTCTTCTTCTGTTACAAAATCACAAGACCATTTTTATCAAATTCATTCTTGCCAGTTTCCAAAACATTGTCCAAGGTTATTTCACACTGCTCTTCTCCTTAGTTCAATATATCTATTTAATTTTTTCTATTACCACTAGATGGCACTACAGTTCACATAGAATAGAATAGAATAGAATAGAATAGAATAGAATAGAATAGAATAGAATAGCATAGCATAGCATAGCATAGCATAGCATAGCATAGCATAGCATAGCATAGCATAGGAAGGGATCTTGGAGGTCTTCTAGTCCAACCCCCTCCCCAGGCAGGAAACCCTACACCACTTCAGACAAATGATTATCCAACATCTCCTTTAAAATGTCCAGTGTTGGAGCATTCACAACTTCTGTAGGCAAGTTGTTGCACTGATTAATTGTTCTAACTGTCAGGAAATTTCTCCTTAGTTCTAGTTGCTTCTCTCCTTGATTAGTTTCCACCCATTGCTTCTTGTTCTACCCTCAGGTGCTTTGGAGAATAGTTTGACTCCCTCTTCTTTGTGGCAACCCCTGAAATATTGGAACACTGCTATTATGTCTCCCCTAGTCCTTCTTTTCATTAAACTAAACATACCCAGTTCCTGCAACTGTTCTTCATATGTTTTAGCCTCCAGTCCCCTAATCATGTTTGTTGCTCTTCTCTGCACTCTTTCTAGAGTCTCAACATCTTTTTTATATCGTGGTGACCAAAACTGAATGCAATATTCCAAGTGTGGCCTTACCAAGGCATTATAAAGTGGTATAACACTTCACGTGATCTTGATTCTATCCCTCTGTTTATTAAAAAATAGTCCATTCACTTTTCTTCGTCCAACTTTAAACTCCCAGCTACAAAACTTAACTTTCCAAAATACAATTCATTAGCCCACCCCCCAAAAAAATCTCTTTGCCCAATCTGCTTTCAATTCATTAAATTAATTTTTCAAACTTTCTTCCATTAATCTTTATTAATGGCTTCCACTTCTTAGCCACTATTCCGGAAGTGGGGAGGTAGCCTTGTTTCCACTCCCTCCCCTCTTCTCTTCTCTTGTTTCTCTTTTTTTGTTTCTCTCAAGTCAAAAAAAGATTTAAAGTTCAGGAGTAGAATATACAAAAGGAATCTTGTTTCCAAGACCTCAATTCTCACCCAGATGAACACCTCGTTCATTTCTTCTGTCTTTTCCTGTGTGGCTGCTCTGGCTTTTGACAGTTCCTAATGGCTGCCTTCCTTCACCACTGAGTCAGAGGCTGATCGCCGGCGCTTCAGGGAATTTGCGATTTCCCTGTCCGTGGCAGCCTGTGCCTCCGTTTTTCACTGTCCCTACAGGATAGCTATGTTCCCTTGGGATCCCCAAAAATGGCTGGGATCTCAGTATTCCTCCAGACCCCTGGAATTCCACGCCATACCACCGTGACGCTGGCCACGCCACCTCCACCCCCAATGACTGTTTTCATACTGCCTGTCTTCTACTTTAAGAAAGAAATCTGTAACTGTGAAACTTGCCTAATGTTAAGAATAGGATCTGTTTGTAATTTACTTTTTTATTAGATCTCCATATATTAATCACAAATTGGAAGTGATTTTAAAATTGCTCATGTGATAGTGAAATTTCATTTGCCCTAGAAATATCAACTTTGGGGTGATATTTAAGACAAAGGGTCTGGAAATAGATAATTGGCCAACTGTATCATTGGGTAAATATGAAATGCGTTATGGGGATAGACTTTTTTTCTTTCTACTTGCCCTTCAGTATTCATGTAAGCTACCGAGAACCTTTATACTTTGAAGTGTCTTTGTTTACTAAACAAACAGCAGGCCGTATGATGTCCCCCTTGGACAACTCCCCAGATTCCTCCTCAGAAGTCAGCTCAAGGGAGGATGAGCTCATTCCTGGCACATCAGGATCTGGGTTCTGGCTCTGAACACCTGGCCATAAGAGTTTTAGACTTTCCCCATTTTCAGCTGGGGAAAGTTTTCCAAAAACGACTCTAAAATCACTTCTTTGCTGCATATTACGAAAGATTACAAAAAATAAAGATTTAACAAACTGGGAAAGACGTGATGTTCTATCTTTTTAAATGAACTGAAGAGGTTCCCACCCACTTACTGGTAAAGTTGTTTCAAACATTTATCTGTTTATTTATTCAGTCAGTCCATCTTTTACTATAATAAAATCTCACTTTTTTATCTTGTCCTTCAGTAGTTTCATGACAATTTCAATTATTAATAAATTCATTTTACACTTTAATGATTATCTTAAATTAGTCTTACATTCTTTGTATGTTTATTTCTTTTGATTTTAAATAACCTTAATTGTCAAAACAAGCATACAAACTGAATAATAACTGTAATAAATAATTCTAAAATAAATATTTCTAAAATAATTAAAATGGAAACTACAATCAAAATAGAATTATAGTTAAACAATAGGGAGGGAAGGAGCTGGATATGTGGGGGGTGGGATTGCCTCTTAGTTCATCAACCATCTCCATTGTGATGCTCCATCATTTGGATCTGAAGCTATCTACAGAATCAGGTCTTAAAACTTAAGAAACAAAAGATGGTATTTTATTTGATGCTCCAACTATCCAAAATTTGAGGTAAAGTTCTGTTCCCAGTGAAATGGAATTTCCACTCATTGCAACAAATGCCTCTCTACTCACCCTTTATTTTGTTTTCTTTTGTTCAATTTCATCACCATTTGAGACTACATTTGAAGTGTAGATTTGTAGTAAGGTGATGTCCGAAAGGTGCTTTTTTCAAGAGGTAACTGGACTATTTTGTTTTTCTTTGAAGACATTTCACTTCTCGTCCAAGAAGCTTCTTCAACTCTGACTGGATGGTGGGGAATGGAAGGATCTATACTCCTTGCAGACATCTGGTCATTTGCTTCCTTTTAGAGTAGGAGTGTCAAACTCGTATCGTCACAGTGGCAACACGTGACGTATTGAGACTTTTTTCCCCTTCACTAAACCAGGTGGGAGCAGGGCCAGCACTTGACGCATCCAGCCCACAGGCCACGAGTTTGACACCCCTGTTTTAGAGAGTCATTGAGGCCACTTGGAGGTTGAGCTTTGTCCTCGGGGTCACTTAAGTAGTGTAAGTGGGTGTGGAACTTTCTTGGAACTGCTGAGAGGACTGTGTTGAGGACTGGAGATAGATAATGTCGTATCCCTCCCCCTCACCCCAATCTGGGAAGTCTTGTCTCCTCTGCAGATGAATTATATTAACATAACTAACTCATTTCTTATTTTGTCCTTCCCTAGTTTCATCACAATTTAATTATTAAATAATTTATTTTACATTTTGATGATTATCTTAAGTTAGTCTTACATTCTTTGTATGTTTATTTCTTTTGATTTTAAATAACCTTAATTGTCAAAACAAACATACAAACTCAATAATAACTGTAATAAATAATTTAGTGTTATGAGCTTAAGAAACTACTTCATGTTCAGATACCGACTTTTATCATTAAATGTTCCTTAGTATTTAGATCTGGTCTCAGGATGATAATGTAGCACTTGGGGAAGAAGATGCAGCCCAGCAGCCCAGCACCAGAAGCCAAGATGGAGAAAACCTGCACGGCCACCATGTATTTCCCTTTGGTGCTCAAGTAGGTGGGCAGGAAGGAGATCCAGACGCTGCAGAAGACCAGCATGCTGAAGGTGATCAGTTTGGCTTCGTTGAAGGCCCCAGGCAGGTTCCTGGCCAGGAAAGCCACTGTGAAGCAAATGGCAGCAAGGAAACCCATGTAGCAGAGAACCACAAAAAACATGGTCACAGAGCCTTCATTGCACTGAAGGATGATCACTCCTGATTGGGAGTGCAGGTCAAAATCAGGAAATGGAGGAGAAACTCCCAGCCAGATTGCACAAATTACAATTTTTCCAGCAGAACCAGAAAAGATGATGGACTTGGCCAAGCTCTTCCCCAACCATCTCCTCACCCTGTTCCCTGGTTTTGTGGCCAGGAAGGCCAGCACTACCATGATTGTTTTGGCTAACACACAAGACACAGCTACTGAGAAGATGATGCTGAACATTGTTTGTCGGAGAAGGCAGGTGGCATTCCTTGGTCGGCCAATGAAGAAAAAGGAGGACAAGAAGCAAAGCAAGAGGGAAACCAGGAGGATGTAGGACAGGTCACGGTTGTTAGCTTTGACAATGGGAGTTTCTAGGTATTTAAGGAATATGACTAAAACAAGGCCTGTTGTTAGAAACAGGAGTACAGCAAAGGAGACCAGGATGATGCCCAGAAGTTCTTCATAGGACAGGAAGGTTATTCTTTTGGGGATACATTGGATTCTGTCATCAGTGGGATATTTGTCATCTGGGCACTTGGTACATTTTTCAGTATCTGAGAAAATAGGAAGTAATATTATTTCTATAGTCTCTCCTTTCACATTCCAAGAAAGACCTTCTTTGGATTACAGCTGATACTGGGAGACAGGAAAGCCAGAGTTTCTCTGGTGTCACCCACCTTCCTGTGTGGAGATGGTCCCCTCCGGACAAGGAATACAATCGTAGCAGCAAATTGGTTCTTCTTTCCGAGCCCGTTTTACAAATCCAGGGTGACACTTGTCCACACATTTGGACTCAGGCAGAGACTAAGTAGAAAAACAAAATTCATTCCAAATTATCTGCCAAATCCGCCTTCTACCGCATAGCTCCCAGTGACCAGTAAGATCCCACAGAGTTGGCCTCCTCCGGATCCCATCAGCTAAACAATGCCAGCTGGTGGGCCCGTGGGGGAGGGCCTTCTCTGTGGCTGCCCCAGCTCTCTGGAACCAGTTACCTACTGAGATCCGGACCATCCCCACCCTATTGGCCTTCCGAAAAGCGGTGAAGACCTGGCTTTTCCGGCAGGCCTAGGCCGTTGATCTCGCTCTTGCGATCTGGTGAGATCCCTCCATGAATGGTGTGAATGGGTTTTAATTGTTTTTAATGTTTTAATTTTTAATGTTTTTATATGTGGTTTTTAAATGCATTGTAAGCCACCTTGAGACTTTGGAGAAAGGCAGCATACAAGTTGAACAAATAAATACATAATAAATAAATAAATATTTTTTTATTTTTTAGATTGACTGATTAAAATGAAACTGTGCTTAAGAAAGACACCTCTGAGCAATAGATCAGGAAAACATAAAAGATTGTAAAGCCACTCCCCTTTGAAAATAATCCAAATCCTTTGTTCCAGTTAAGATATAAAGAAAAAATCCCTCACAAACTAGGACTGTCAACCTCAAATGAGGTATTATTGAGTTATATCTGTACATTTATATTTTTAATTCACACATCTGCCATGCTGGTGAAATAAGACTAAACATTACTGCCTAGTTTCTAGAATTATAGTGAGGACGAGTAGAGATGAAATCATGAGAACATGTCACTCAAAAAGGTTAAGTCAGGCATCTTTTGCTGCAGCCCATGGGACATGAGAATGAGCCCTGTGTGGGAAAGGGATATTTCTAAGGCCAAGTGAGGTATTCAAGACAAGGCCCTTTCCACTGAAGAATTACAGTTTTGTTGTTAATTGCTAGTTGTGTCCAACTCTTGGATAATTCTTTGTTTTAATGTAAGACAATCAAGATAAAAAATTGCATTCAAAGGGTTTTGAGATGGCTTACAAGCCAAAGACCAAATATAAGTAGAATTATATTACAAATTGACCCTCATTATTATTATATAATTATTATCAAGAAGGACTTGGGGGTGGGCAGTCAAGGCAAATTTAAGTCTTTCATTTTTCTAAATTAAGGCATTATCTCAAATTATACAAATCATTGTGGTTCTATTTTGATTAAACATCTTGGATCACCTTCCAAGCAGTAGGAGGCCTACCCCAGTGGGGTGAAACAAAAGCATGAATAACTGTGGTCAGATATGGGCTGTTAAAAATAATATCTGAGCCTGCTCTTTCAGGGGACACTAACACAAACCATATAGACCAAGAAAAGTTACCAATATTTTCAACCACCTTGTTCAGCAACTTTAGACGTGAAGGAGCATCTTGGTCGATAATAAGCCTCTGTCTTTCAAAACTCCCCAGTTGCTCTTTGATGGGATCCTCATTGGGGAAAATCAACCAACTTATGATATTCAGATCTGCTGCTACTTTTCCACTTTTGTCCAAGTACAGTTTCTCCCAGGAAAAATTGCAAAACTCATTCTTCTCCAGAAAGGGATGGAACTACAATTGAAAGATCCAGGAATTTTGAAAATAATTTGAGACACCCTAAAAGGAGGACTCATTTTAAAGCTGAGCTTGTGAATGAGAGATGTCCAGTCCACTCTTCACTATTTTTTTTTTAATTTGATTTATATGCCGCCCTTCTCCGGAGACTCAGGGCGGCTTACAGTGTGTTAAGCAATAGCCTTCATACTTTAGTATATTTATACAAAGTCAGCTTATTGCCCCCACAAACTGGGTCCTCAATTTACCTACCTTAGAAAGGATGGAAGGCTGAGTCAACCTTGAGCCTGGCAAGATTCGAACTTACTTTAATTGCAGACAGCTGGTGTTAAATTACAGTGCCTTGTCTTCAGAGCTATTCAGGCTCCTATTTGCCTGAATAGCAATAGCACTTAGATTTATATACTGCTTCACAGTGCTTTTACAGCCCTCTCTAAGTAGGTTATAGAATCAGTATATTGCCCCCAACAATCTAGGCACCCATTTTATCAACCTTGATAGAAAGGAAGGCGGAGTCAACCTTGAGCTGGTCAGGATCAAACTCCTGGCAGAGAGCAGTGAGTTAGGGATAGGGTTAGGGTTAGCATTAGCATAAATGCCACGGCTAAATGCAAAGACCGAGTAGCCATCAGTCTGAAAAGTTTTAATTAGATTCCTGCAGTGAGCAGGGATTAGGCTAAATGCTTGCAGGCTTGCCTGAAATTTATGATATATAATTACAAACCCATAATTACAAACCCATATCTACAGGAATTTTATAATAGCAGTTTTTAATATCAAAATATAATTGTCACAGTGCCGGCTCTTTGGAACATAATCTTGTAAACTAAGCTTAAACTGGTCAGGATCGAACTCCTGGCATTGAGGAGTGTGTTAGCCAACAATATTTGGCTTGTAACCACTGCACCACCATGGCTAAATGCAAAGACTGAGCAACCATATGTCTGAAATACTTTAATTGGATTCCTGCAGTGAGCAGGGATTAAGCTAAATGCTCCCAGGTTTAGCTGAAATTCATGAATATAAAATTCTATCATGCTAATTAAAACCCATAAGTACAGGAATTTATTTACAATGTATACATTTTAAATAATTTTATAATAGCAGTGTTTAATATCAAAATATAATTGTCACAGTGCCTGCTCTTTGGAACATAAACTTGTGAACTAAATCTGGCCTCATCTTGGCCAAACCTGTTGAGTTTTTGTAGAACAATGGTTCCCCTACTTCAGCATTGGATTTTTTTCTAAATAGGAACTAGGTTGGATGGATCCTTGTCAGGACCCCATACCTGCCATGGCTCTAGCCTTGGAGCCCCCAATCTCTCTTTCTTCTCTGTTTTTCTCCTCCTAGATATTGAGGAATATGCAACATTCAAGACATGGGCCAGATTCTTAACAACAGTATAAAAACGGCAGTCATTTTTTATCTGAATTCTGTTCTTTTTCTCTTGCATGTCCAGTGGTGCTATCTGGGTGCATCGTCTCCGGCCCTTGACAGAAAGGACATGCTTTGAAAAAGAACAGCGAAAAGATTGGCCTTCAAATTTGGAATCCTGAAAAAGATTGGGTTGAAAGGCATCATCATTTGGCCATTTTCTTTCCTGCAAAGCAAAGACCCAAATGCTATGGATATATTTGAAATGTGTATGCCTTATCATTGACACTTTCTCCACAATTGTGGTGATCCAGACTTTCCCTTCAATGGGTCCTGGCAAACCTTCAATTGTTAAATGGATGTGGCGAACTCTATCCACAATGGAAGCAAATTCTATGAAGTGAACAAAGACATTGACTTTTCTCCACTTAGAGATGGCATTTCTGAGAGGTTCTGTAGGTCTAGCCATTGAGAATTGTTGTGAGATAACTGCACAAATTCCATTTCTGACAAGCATAGAAGTGAAAGTTCTCATGAAATTCTCTCCCTCCTCTGTGTCTGGTGCAAAGAGACCAATCAAAGTCCATCTGAAATGGAGGAGGAGTTGGACAATTCCTGGATACTGGATCCCATTTTTTGGAAGCATCTGATGGAAAAAAGGCATTTGACTTTAATCACTCTGAGCCTCTGAAACAATTCCATTACTGATCTGAAGAAGCAATGAGGAATGGTGTATTATGGTTAGATCAGATCAAGTTCAAAATGTAAGCTTTTAACACATCCAGTGTGTTTCTCATGAACATATTGGAGTAGTCCAGCAGTCACCAACTGGTTGTCCACGGACCACTGGTGGTCTGTGAGAAAATGTTGGTGATCTGCAGAAAAATTATTTGCATTTTTTATATTGCACTATATACGATTTATCTTTTGGAGAAAAAAAACATATTAGTTGTCCATGAGATTTAGTAGTCCCTGAGTTCAGAAAAGTTGGTGACCTCTGGAATAGTCTATTCTTATTAACCCTTAAACCATATCAAAATAAAGAATACAAAATGCACAATATCAGCAACATTGAATATAATTATTTGTCTAACCTGGGGTCAGAGATACTGCTCTTTCTCTTTTCTAATAAAATTGACATTCAGATAATAGACATGTTATGTCTTCTATCTCTAGACCACTGCAAATGCAAATCAGTTCATTTTAGAGATTTGCTTAAATATTCCATATTTAACATTGTGTCCAGTTACTCAAGTCTTGCTCGAGTAAATATTTAGGCCTCCGGTGGATGCCAATCCCTAGCCATGACAAAGGCCATGGTGAAAAGCAGCTCATGAATTCCATGGAAAAGATATCACTGAATCTATTACCCACCCATCACTAGTCTGCTCATTTTACCAGATAAAGAAACACACAAACACACCTGTGGGACTTTGTAGGTGCCTACTAATGTTGACATCTGAATGGAGATGTCATCAAGAGATCCATCAAGAACAGCCATCAGGTTGTCCTTCTTTCCACAGCTGTAGTTGGGAACATTGGCTTCTCCAGTCGAGAGCATGTCAAGCAAGGCATCTGAAGTCCCAAGCGTGCTCAAATAGTTGTCATGGATGTTGTAGCCAAGTGTGAGATTGTACAAAAGCTGAGAATTCTTCTTGACTTGTTGAATGGGAAAAATGAAGCCTAGGATTTTTGCTGGGTAAATAAATGAACTACTGTAAAAAAAAATGTTCATGATAGCATCATCTCTAACAACAACAACAAAATTCAGTCTTAAGCCAAAAGTGTCCAATTTAAGAATATAATTATAGTCACCCATCACCGTTTAATTGTTATGAGTGTTGAGAAGGTGGGATGCAGATTTAATATTTAAAATATATCATTATTTGTAATAGTGCTCATTTTTAATTTGTGAAACGACCAAGATTCAAAATCATTCAATCATTAAAATAGAATCATCAGCAAAGAGGACTTGTAAATGATCCAGAAAAGCAATTCGAAAAATAAGCTATCCTCTATTCCATACCAGGGTCAGGCATTGAATATCAATGAATGGTTATAAAAATAGGAAAATGGGTGGGCCAAAGGAAACTACAAACTTTGCAATAAACTAGTTGTGATTAACTCAAGATTATACGGGAGGGGGAAATAATTTGGACTTTGGGGGGCGGGGTTGTTCCATCTTTGGATTTGGGTCTCTTAAAATAAGACGTAAGAAAGAATCCATGGAAATCTAAATGATTCAAGAAATTAAACAGGTCCTGCAATATAGGAATAACTGAAAGAAAAGAAGAAGAGTGTTAGGACTGCAAATGGAAGGAATGCAACTCCATCACACTGAATGACTTACGAGGGAGCTTGAGTATAAGGAGCTGTGTTGAAAGACAGCATTATTTGGGATATTATTGTGGCAAAGGAGACTATACCAATGAGGTGGTCTCCTCGCCTGTAATAGCTCCGTAGGTTTTTTCCCTCATGTTCCTCCAAACTCAGCAGGCACTTCATTCTCAGCTTCCCAGAGACTGGATGGGACATCAGCAGCAGCAGAAGCAGAAGGAGGAGGTCCATAATTCATGGGGCTGAATCAATCCCCTTCCTGTTTCTAAGGAAGAACAAGAGCATTTGAAGAATTCAAAGCACCATTCAAATATGGAAATGAGAGTGACTTTCTTGACCGAAGAGAGATTAACAGAACTGCAGCTGGAAAGGAGAGAAAGGAAATGTATATTCAAGAAGCACAGTCCCTGAATGTCCCAAAATTTGTGCCACACGGAGTGTGACCTGAGACATTTATCCTTTTCTGATGCAAGATCCCTTTCAAGTTGCTTCAGTCTGATGTTTACATCAAAGGTGATCACTAGAGAAATATCAGGAGAGATCTCACAGACCAGGATTTTAATAATTACTGTAAGAAGCAACATTTCCTTTGGGAATCATGAACTACTTCTGGGCCTCCACGTGCGGAGGAGAAGCTGGAGAAAAGCATAATGAAAAATCATAAATATACCCTTAGAGGGCACTGGTCTGAAGTGGTTGTGGTCCTTCCTTTCTGGACATGTCTAGAAAGTGATGCTAAAGAAAGATATTTCAACACCCAGAAAATTGGGTGTTGTCCTTCAATGTACTCTCTTGTCTCCAGAGACTCCTGGGGAAGGTCACCCAGAACTATAGAGTGCGGTTACACCTTATTTTCAGACGTGGAAGCCATCTTTTATATTTGGGCCTTCAGGCCTGCCACATTTTCTATTGTGGGAAGATGGGAGGTGGGATTGCATAGAGCAATGGTCACCAGCCGGTGGTCCATGGTGCAGTGGTCTTCTACAAGAAAATTTTGGAGGTCCGCTGTGCACCCGGGTGGAGGAGCTGCTCCGGTATGAGCAATGGACAGTCCTGTGACTAGAGCTCTGGAATATGGAACTGGCCAGGCAGCTCATGGTGGGGCCTAAAATCTCCACTGTAGAGGGAGGTTCATGCAATTTGCAACTTTGTAGCACAGCCCTCACTGGCCGGAATGAGATAATGGTGCAAAGGGGGGTGGCAGTGCAGGTGGGCTGAAGCAACGGGTGGTGGGAACCCCGGACTGTTTCTTCCCCCTGCTGTAGCTTCCTGTCACCTGAACCCACCAGTAGCTGTCCCCACCCCTCACCCTCCCTTCCCAGTCACTCCTCGCCTGGCGAGGGAAGGGCAGGGGATGGAGATTCACTCCATATTCCAGAGTAAGAGTGAAGTTTTGTCTCTTGCTGGATCTCGCAGTCGTTTCTTCCAGCCCTTTTTGGTGCTCTGCGCACCTCGGTCTCTCAGGGAGATGCTTGACTTCCTCTCAGCCCCAAGACACTGGCTGGCCCATGAGATGAGAGAGAGAGAGAAAATCAGAGAGAGAGAAAATCAGAGAGAGAATGAAAGAGAGAGAGAATGAGAGAGAAGAGAGAGAGAGAAAGAAAGGGGGAGAGAGATGAGAGAGGGAAAGAGGGGGAAGAGAGATGAGACAGAGAGAAAGAGAGATGGAGAGAGAGAAAGAGAGAGAGAAAGAGAAAGAGAGAAAGAGAGAGAGAAAGAGAATCAGAGAGAGAGAGAATCAGAGAGAGAATGAAAGAGAAAGAATGAGAGAGAGAGAGAGAGAGAGAGAGAGAGAGAGAGAATCAGAGAGAGAATGAAAGAGAGAGAGAATGAGAAAGAGTGGGAGAGAGAGAGAGAGAAAGAAAGGGGGAGAGAGATAAGAGAGGGAAAGAGGGGGAAGAGAGATGAGACCGAGAGAAAGAGAGAGGGGGAGAGGGGGAGAGAGAAAGAGAGAGAGAAAGGGAGAATGAAAGAGAGAGAAAATGAAAGAGAGTAAGAGAGAGAGAGGCAGAATGAAAGAAAGAGAGAATGAGAGAGAGAGAGAAAGAAAGACAGAGAAAAAATCAGAGAGAGAGAGAGAGAGAGAATGAAGGAGAGAATCAGAGAGAATCAGAATGAGACAGAGACAGACAGACAGACAAACAGAGAATGAAAGAGACAGTGAGAGAATCAGAGAGAGAGAGAGAGAGAATGAAGGAGTTATGCGGGTAGTTACGGGAGTTCCTTGTTACTCCCATGGAACACCTCTCCTGCGCGAGCTGCACTGGCTGCCGGTTGCTCTTCAGGTCCATTTCAAGGTGCTGGTACTTACCTATAAAGCCCTACATGGCTTAGGCCCGGGGTACTTGCAGGACCATCTTCTGCCTTCCTCCCACCATCCCATGCGCTCCCACAGAGCAGGCCTCCTCAGGGTGCTGTCGGCCAAACAATGTTGACTGGTGGCCTCCAGGGGGACCGCATTGTCTGTCAGAGCGCCGGCCCTCTGGAATGATTTGCCCACCGAGCTCAGGATAGCCCCGGACCTCCTCTCCTTTCACCGTGAACTGAAGACGTGGCTCTTCCATCAAATAAATTGATCTGCTAGGGGTTGAACAAATTGTAATAATTTTAAATATGGTTTTTAAGGGTTTTTTTAACTTATTTTGTGATTTTGTGATTTGTATTATTAATTGTTGTTGTAAGCCACCCTGAGTCCTTTGGGAGAATGGCGGCATATAAATCGCAAAAAGAAAGAAAGAAAGAAAGAAAGAAAGAAAGAAAGAAAGAAAGAAAGAAAGAAAGAAAGAAAGAAAGAAAGAAAGAAAGAAAGAAGCACTTGGGGAAGAAGATGCAGCCCAGCAGGCCAGCCCCAGAAGCCAAGATGGAGAAAACCTGCACGGCCACCATGGATTTCCCTTTGGTGCTCAAGTAGGTGGGCAGGAAGGAGATCCAGACGCTGCAGAAGACCAGCATGCTGAAGGTGATCAGTTTGGCTTCGTTGAAGGCCCCAGGCAGGTTCCTGGCCAGGAAAGCCACTGTGAAGCAAATGGCAGCAAGGAAACCCATGTAGCAGAGAACCACATAAAACATGGTCACAGAGCCTTCATTGCACTGAAGGATGATCACTCCTGATTGGGAGTGCAGGTCAAAATCAGGAAATGGAGGAGAAATTCCCAGCCAGATTGCACTTTTCTTCCAACTCGCGCACACTGGAGCCTATCAATAAGAAAATCCAATACCCAATTACACAAAGGTGTGTTAAATCCTAATAGGCCCGTTTTGTTCATCAACTGCTGAGGAATTATTGTGTTGAACGCCAAGCTAAAATCAAGAAGGAGGCAGTCTCACATGAGTATTTTTCTCCTCCAGGTGCACCAAGCTAAGATGAAACATGCAGGAAAGTGCATCATCTACAGAGCGCTTCGTCGAATAGACAAACTGTAATGAGTCAAATATAGGGGGAAGGCATGAAACCATATAGTCCTTTACCAATCTAGTAATTTCTTCTCTGGGATTCCTGAGTCTTTTAGGGCCCTATGTGCAGAGGTCTATGGAGCTTCTCATTCATCCAGGTCATGGTTGTCCCAAAGGTGCTTTTATTTCAAAGGCATCTGGACTTTCGAATTTTTCTTTAAGACATTTTGCTTCTCATCCAAGAAGCTTCATCAGAGGCAGAGTAAGATTTTGGGGGATGTGGAGTCATTACTGCATTTATTTATGAACTAATTGCCTCATGGACCTCACTAGCTCTTGATGTCCTGTACCCAATCACACACTTGCTGTTGCCCAGGCCTAATCATTTCACTTGCTTCTGTTCTCAATCCCTTGTATGCATACATTTACATAATATAAAAAGGAGGGAATCCTCCCTTCTTTAGGCCCATCCTTTTGCCCTGAATATCAATAAGAAAAAAATGTGCTTCAACAGAAAGGTCTCCTGGTCTCTGGTTCAAATGTATCTTTAGAAAATCCACACACACCCAACCATAGCATCCACGCATACCCACACGCTTTCCCCTACACTGGACAGCAAAAGGAAAGGGGGAAAACACATCTATTATAACTGGGAGTCCATTTCTACCACATAAAGAAATGACTCATTTTTTAAAATTTAATTCAAAAAACATTAAAGTATCAAACACCATTTAGTACATTTATTAACTGAGATTTCTGGGAAACACATGAGTGGTGCGGTGGCCTGGAGGTGGAGCTCTCGGCTCACAATCAAGAGGCCGTGAGTTTGATCCTAGGTAGAGGCAGATATTTCTCTCTCTTGGCACAACGAGAATAGATCTGCTGAACAAATCTCCGAATTGGCGTCTGGAAGGGCATCCGGCCAGTAAACACTCTGCTAGCTCCATTCAGTTGCTCAGACTCCACCTCACGAGGGATTATGGGGTCATTTAATGAAGAGGATGATGATTTCTGGGAAACACATACACAAAACTCAATTTTCTATTTTATTTTGACATCATACGTTCTTTTGTATTCAGATCTGGTCTTAGAAAAATAATGTAACATTTAGGGAGAAAAATTAATAGCAACAGGCTGGCACTGGAAGCCAACATGGAGAAGACTTGCACGGCAACCATATACTTCCCCTTGGTACTCAGGTAGGTGGGTACGAAGGATATCCAGACACTGCAGAAGACCATCATGCTGAAGGTGATCAGTTTAGCTTCGTTGAAGGCCCCCGGGAGATTCCTGGCCAGGAAGGCCATTGTGAAGCAGATGACAGACAGGAAACCCATGTAGCCAAGAGCAAGGTAGAACATGGCAACAGAGCCTTCATTACATTGCAGGATGACCTGAGAAGACTCTGAGTACATGTCCGACTCTGGGAATGGGGGAGAGGTGCCCAACCAGATGCTGCAGATGACAACTTGGACCCCAGAGCAAGAAAGTATGATAGAGTTGGCCAAGCTCTTCCCTAGCCATCTTTGCACTTTACTCCCTGGTTTTGTGGCCAAGAAGGCTAACACCACCATGACAGTTTTGGCCAAGACAGTAGAAATGGCAACTGTAAAAATGTTGCTGAATGCTGTTTGCTGGACAAGGCACGTGGTTACTCTTGGCTGGCCAATGAATAAGAATGAGGTCAAGAATGAAAACAGGAGTGAGATGAGGAGGATGCAGGAGAGATCACGATTGCTGGCTTTGACCATGGGAGTTTCTTGAAATTTAATGAATACTACGAAGATGAAACCTGTTGCCAAAACCAGGAACAAGGCAAGGGAAGCTAGGATGATCCCCAATATTTCTTGGTAGGATAGGAAAGTTTCAACCTTAGGTATACAGCCATCTCGGTTGATGCTTGGATGCTGACCCACTGGGCATTTCGTGCATTTTTCAGCATCTGAAAAGAACAAGATTAACATCTACCATAAAGCAGATTCTTCCATCACATGCAGAGTTGGAAAAAAACTAACGATAATGTCAAAGAATGTGTGTGTCAGCCCTGGAGCCATTTTCCCCCTCCACCTTCAGGGCTGCCACAACGGAGATGAGTCAAGCTGTGGGAACAGGAGGGGGGAGGTAGAGATAGCTGGGGGATGGCATATTAGTATAGTATATTAGGAATATGACATGCCTAATAAATCTATACTTTGAGGAACTTGCCTGCCTTGGAGTTTTGATTCCATTGAGTGTATTACTTGGAACCCTGACAGTGTGTAGAGAAAGGAAGTATGCAGCAGTAGCTAGCAAGTTTAAGCAATCTATTGCAGAGGAGAGGAGAGGAGAGGAGAGGAGAGGAGAGGAGAGGAGAGGAGAGGAGAGGAGAGGAGAGGAGAAGAGAAGAGAGCATCTTTCTGCAGAGACACCAAGAAAAAATGCCAGAGGTTCACCAATAAATAAGAAAAAGAAATGCCATTTCTCTTCTAATTCCAATTCTTGATTGATCTGCTGTTTTTGATATCCTGCTCCCTATTTAAATTACCAGACTATTTCTTTTAACTCCCTATAAATTATACATATTAAAAGAAATTATTTTTTAAAGTCAAGTTTAAAAATGCCTTTCAAAACATGCTTTCATGAGCCAGTCAGAGGCCATGGTCTTCCCAAAAGTGTGCCTCTTTTTCCTGCTATCACTCACCTTCCATGGTGGAGATGGTTCTTTCTGGACATGGGAGACAATGGTAGCAACAGATGGGTTTCCCTTCCAAAACCACCTTCATGAATCCAGGATGACAGCTTTCTACACACCTGGAAGTCGGTAAGGTCTGAGGAATCAAAGGAAGTACATCCAGAAAAATCAACATGTAGACCAACTGAATATCTCATAAAGATGATATTTGGACTCTTGAGAACCTGATCAGCTGACATAAAAACTCAAAAGCAATGAAAGAAAACACACACATTCCCTGTGTTCCCTACTAAATGTTTTTGCCACATTTAGTAGAATAAAATAAATATTAATCCCAGAGTGTCAGCATTTCTACCTGTCCAACGTTCCTCTGGTCAATGGTAACTTTAAAATCCTGCGTTGTCTGTTTTTCTAGACTTCCAGTTTTCATTCTCTTAACAGATTTGTTTGGAAAAACAATCCAGTTCAAAATGTCCAGATCAGCTGTCAGATCTCCTTTCTCATCCAAATATATCCCAGCTATGGAATTATTATGAAACTGAGGGTTTTGAAGGAAAGGGTGAAGCTGGAAAGGAAAGGGAAAGAAACGTTTAGAAAGGACATTGGAAGTGTTTGTTTGTTTGTTTGTTTGTTTGTATCCCACTTTTATTACATTTACAGATAATTCAAGGTGGCAAATTTATGCAACACACCTTCCTCCTCCTACTTTCCCCACAACAACATCCCTGTGAGTGAGTTGGGCTGAGAGAGAGTGACTGACCCAAGGACAGCAAGCCAGCTTTCGTAGCTAAGCTGGGACTGGAACCTTTTGGTCTATGTTGGGGAGTATCTGAACATAACATCTGAGCATAACCACCATGTGTGAAAGAAGGTACCTTGCTTTTGTCCACATTTCCAACAATTGGGGTTTATATTTTATATTTAACAGCTGATAAATTGTGCAAGGTATATAGGAATTTCAAATGAATGAATAAAACAGAGTTGGAAGGGACTGTAGAGGTCTTCTAGTTGAACTCTCTGCTCAAGCAAGAAACCCTATACCGTTTCAGACAAATGGTTGTCCAACCTCTTCTTGAAAATCTCCAGCAATGGAGCATCTACAACGTCTAGAGGCAAATGGTTCCACTGATTAGTTGTTTTCAGGAAAATTCTCTTTAGTTCTAGGTTGCTTCTCTCCTTGATAAGTTTCCTTTTTTTTTTAATTTTTAATTTTAAAAAACAAACTTTATTGAATTTAAAAATATTAACAAGAAAAAAAGAGAAAATATACAGATTTTCTCACTCATAAAATTTACATTTTCCCATGCCGGGAGTCCAAATCCACCTCTAGTTTTATCATCTTGTAGTATACTTAATTTAATTCTTGATTTTTTTCCCTTCCCACACAAATTTTGTAGTCATTTTGTCCAAATCGCTAAAAAACTTCTTGTCTAATTTTATTGGGATTGTTTGGAATAAATAAAGGAGCCTTGGTAGTATATTTGATTTTATTGCTGCAATTCTCCCTAACAGTGACAATTTTAATTTTCTCAATTTTTCCAAATCTTCTTTTATTTTTTGGACCAAAGGTCCGTAATTATTTTCTTTTATTGTTGTACTTCTGGCTGTCATGTTTATCCCTAAGTATTTCACTTTTTTAACTATCTGCAATCCTGAATCTTTTGCTAACTTCTCTACCTGTTTTGCTATTATATTTTTTGTTATCATTTTAGTCTTCTCCTTGTTAATTTTTAGATCGGCTACCTTTCCAAATTCTTCGATTTCTTTTATTAATTTGGGTGTTATTTTTATTGGATCTTCTATGAAGAAGACAAGGTCGTCTGCAAAGGCTTGGATCTTGTATTCTTCTTTTATTTTTAATCCTTTTATTTCTTTATTCGACCTAATTCTAATTAGCAAGTTTTCCAGAGTCATAATAAAAAGTAAGGGCGACAATGGGCAGCCCTGCCTTACTCCTTTACTTATTCCAAAAAAATTTGTTGGGTCCCCATTTACTAATACACTAGCCTTTTGGTTCTTATATATTGACAGTATCATTCTTGTAAATTTATCTCCGAAATTCATATTTTTAATTTGGTATGTCATGAACTGCCGGTTGACTTGGTCAAATGCCTTTTGTGCATCCAGAAATATCAATGCTACCTGTCTTTCTGGATGCATCTCATAATATTCTAAAACATTTATCACCATTCTTATATTATTTTTTATTTGTCTTGTAGGCAAGAAACCATTTTGATCCTGATATATTCTATTATTTAGTATTTTTTTCATCCTATTTGCAATTATGCCCATAAAAATTTTATAATCTATAATTTTTTATTGATGTGGTATCTGCCCCCTTTTTCGGTATCAGGGAAATATATGCTTCCCTCCATGGATTTGGTAACTTTGCCTCTGTCAATGCCTCATTATATAATTCTAATAATGTCTCATTTAATGAGTCCCCTAAACTTTTATAAAACTCCATTGGTAGACCATCGGTCCCTGGTATTTTGTTATTTTTTTGTCTCTTCAGTGCGTCTTTTAACTCCCTCATTGTAATTTCCTTGTCTAGTAATTCTTTTTCTTCCTCTGTTAATATTGGCATCCCTTCACCACTTAAGTATTTTTCTATTTCCTCTGTTGTTACTTCATCTTTCTCATAAAGCTCTTGGTATTATTGAATTATTATCTCCTTTTTCTTCTCTAAACTCTGTTGGATTATTCCCTTTTTGTCCTGTAATTTCTGAATTATTCTTTTTCCCCTCTCTTTCCTCAACCTAAATGCTAACCACCTCCCCGGCTTGTTTGCTTGTTCGAAGTAATTTTGCCTCATGTATTTCAATGTCATTGCGTATTTCCCCTGTTCTAATATGTTCAAATTATGTTTCGCTGCCATCCAATTAATCCTAATTTGTTCATCTCCCGGATTCCCTTGTAACTTTCTTTCCCATTTTTGAATTTCTTCTAATGCTTTATTGTACTCTTTTTCCCTCTCTTTTTTCCATTTTGCATTATAGGCTATTGTCAAGCCTCTTACATACGCCTTAGTTGTGTCCCATAAATTTTGTAGGGAGGTGTGTTGTTTTGTGTTTTCCTTATAAAACAATTCTAATTCCTTCTCCATGTACTCCTTGTATTCCTTTTCTTTCAGGGTCTGTATATTCATTGTCCATTTACTTTTTTTCCTCCACCGTCCCTTCCATGTTAACGTTATTGGGTCATGATCCACCCATTTATTACTCAATATTTCTATGGATTCTATTTCTGGCATCAACGTATTAGTAACCCATGCCATGTCTAACCTCGACCAGGACCTATGTGGGTTCGAATAGTATGTAAAATTTTTAACTTCCGGGTTATAAAATCTCCAGCTGTCTACCATATTTAACTCTTCTACTAAGTCTTTAAGTGTTCTAGGCAATACATTTTTCTTATTTTTATTTCTCTGACCACTTTTATAATCTTTTCTTATGTCCATAATCGCGTTAAAATCACCGATCAAACACACATTTTCTATTTTTTGTTCTATTATTTTCTCGTGTACATTTTTATAAAATTCTAATTGTCGGCTATTTGGAGCATATATAGCCACCAATAAAATGTTTTTACTGTTAATCTTCAACTCTATCATCACTGTTCTCCCTATCATGTCAACATATTTTAAATTGCTATCTATTCCTTCTTTCACATATACTGCAACCCCTCTTTTTTTCTCCTCCGCCAATGCTACATATGCTTTGCCTAGTTTCTTATATTGTACATAATTTTCATCTTGTTTTCTTATATGTACCTCCTGGAGGCACACAATATCTGTTTTTTGTTTCACAATTTTTCTTAAGATTTGGTGTCTTTTGGATGGTGAGTTGAGACCGTTTACATTCAAAGATAGAATTTTTAACTCTTGTTCCATTTCTTAATGGTTTTCCTGTTGTTTCTTTTTTGTTTCTTCCTGTTCCTTCCCCCCCTTGTTTGTACTCCTTCTTCCTCTTGAATCTCTCCTTCCTCCTCCTTTTCTCCTTCCTTTGACACTCTTTCATGCTCTCGTCTCTGTTTTCCTCTGGCGTTCCATCCCAATTCCTCTTTACTATTACTTGTTATTTAATTACCCATCACTTGATCATGTAGTTCTCTTGCTTTGCTTTGTGTGTCCACCCTTATTTTCTTTCCCTGCCACGTTACCAGCATCCCTTCTGGTATTATCCATCTAAAGGGTATATATCTCTTGTTTAGTAACGTGGCTAAAAACCAATAATCTTTCCGCATCTCTCTTATTCTTTTAGGGATTTGTTTCAGGGTAATTATTTCTTTGTTCCTGTAATACATGGGATCATCCTTTGTTATTTTATATACAATGTCTCTGACTTTTTTTCTCACAAATCGTATATGTACTTCCCGGGGTAATTTGTTTTGTCGTGCATAATTTGTATGGACTCTGTAAACTTTGTCCAATTCATTTATTATTTCGTCCTTCTCTCTTTGGAGGGCGTATGCTATCATCTCCGCAATTACTAACGTTAGGTCCTCCTCTTTGTCTTCAGCCACATTTTGGAAGCGTAAATAAAATTCAGCTCTTTCCATCTCTAATTGCGCCACAGTATTCTCTAATTCTTTATTTAGTCCCATCATTTTCAAATCTAAAGATTCCAAATTTTCTTCAGTCAATTCTGTTTTCTTTTCTATGGCTATTATCCTTTGATCGTTTTTTGTTATAATTTCCTGTATCGAATCCATTTTTTCATCTATTTTCTGGATGTCACTCTTTACCTCTCTCTTAACCTCATCCATGTCCTTCCTGGTTTCTTCGTGATTTCTGGTCATACACTCCTGCATCTTAACCATAGTCTCTTGTATTGTTATGAGTGTAGCCTGCATTGTTGGCATACTTAATACAGTTGACTGCTTCTCTGATGAGAACATTCCCTCCAGGGTCTTCTGTGTCACTGGAGAGGCTGCTGGTCCAGTTAGTATTGATGCAGTTTTCTTCCCTGTTTTCAGCGTCGTTGTAGTGGTACTCGTCATCTCCTTAAGTATTCTGTATTGTTCCACCAATATCTTGTCTACCTTCTCCCAAATCACCATCCAAATTCTATATAACTTCTTTCTTTCTCTGCTTTCTTTCCTTTTTTTTCCTCCTAACTTGTTTTCATGTATTCAGTTCCTTAATACTTATATTATACAATTTCTTGTAAATACAGTTTCTCCAAAGTCAGCACTCCTACCTATTAATCAATCAATTAATCAGTCAATCTATCTATTGTTCAATAATCAATTAATTAGTAAATACTTAATTACTACTATATAAATTACTACTACTATGTGAATACTTAATTAATACTGTTATAAATACTAGACTTAAAATGACCTTATAAGCACTTAAATAAAATCTAATACTTCAATAGTTAATAATTAATAATCTATACTAGTTGTAAAACAGTTGGTAACAATTACTATAAATTATTATATATATGAAATTTGCAGTCATAAATAATTCTAAAAGATATTCTAAAAGATATTTACAGGTTATTTATGAGTTCAGATATGTACTGTTTATGTTTCTATAACATTTCAATTAATTTACTACAAAGTCAGTAAGAATAAATATGGAAAGACTAACAAATTACTATAGGTGTGTGATTATATCCAGAGAAATAGGGAAATAGGGAAAAAAGGAATAATGCTATTTTATCACGAGTTCTTTTTATCCAAGTTGTAAATTTTTAGAAAAGTTTCCTGTATCTAGCCTTTTCTTCCATTTCTGATTTCTTTTCCGGCTTAGAATGATTCAATATGGCGATCTGCAATCTACCCAGTCACACGTAGGTGTTTCTTAATTTGCCAAACAACCTCTTTCTTTCCGTTGAAGCAGCTAAAAAACGGGTAGGTGTAGTGTCCAATTCCTTTCTCAGTCCAGCTATTTAAACAATCCTCTCTCCACGTTCTATTTTCTCATATATTAGCATTCAGTTCTTTTAATTTTCCCATCTGGTTGAAGTTTGCCCTCTTCCTTTTAACTCTCCTCATCGTTTGCCACCCGTTTGAATTCCTGAGTTTTCTCCTGCCTGCTGCCCCTCCGAAAATCAGCTTCTCCTCTTCAGGTTCCCGCAAGATGAAAGTATTTAAAGTTTTCTCAGTTCACTCACACCACCAGTCTTTGCACCATACTCACTATTTTGCTTCCCATTGGTATCTCTCGGGGCGTCGGGCCTCTGTGTCAGCTGCACCGGCCAGCTTCTTCCAAGTTCGGAATGAGGGTCCTTTCTGGTGTGACGGGAGATTGCACCTCTCCTTGCCTCCTCCGAAGATTCCCCTCCTTACTGCCGGTCCCTCTAGGACCGATCTTCACCCGAATGGGCTCCAAAACTTAGAAATTCGGCACTGGGAACAGAACGCTTTTTTCCCGTTCCACTACGACCTTACGTCACCGCTGGAAGTCTATCTCCTTGATAAGTTTCCATCCATTGCTTCTTCTCCTACCTTCAGGTGCTTTGGAAAATAATGTATGTTTGAAATACAATTGTAAGGGAGAAAGTTTTTATCTTCTTTGGTGGACTTGTGATAAAGCGGCCAGATTCAAATTTTAATACAGAAGATTGTAACGTGAATATAAAACTGAAACCAAGACTTTTCTTTAAGGACTTCTGGACAAGGAAATTGAAAAAAAAAAAAAACCTTGGAACTTTGTTATTGTATATGTTGATTGCAGTAAGAATTCTTTATGCACAAAAATGGAAATATATATTAATCATCCTAATGGAAGAACAAATGGATCTTGCAGAAATGGGTCAAATTAACTGTTTTAGTAATTTAAAAAACATCTAATTTTCTTTCTACTTGGAAATAACTTCTGGACTTTGTGGTCAAGGGGAAAAAAGAAAGTTATGCTTTGGGATTTGCTGATTAGATAAGTCAGTTATTACAGAAATGTCTAGTATATTAAGCATGTAAAAATAAATAGATGAGGCTGTACCTTATTTTTATACTACTGCACTGAAAAAAGTTGGAAGTTTTAAAAAAAAATCTTTTTCTCCCTATCCCAAACTTTTCTTTTCCCCATTTTCCCTTCCCCATCTCCCTATTTTTATTTTTATTTGTGTTCTACATTACGAAATTAGATTTTAAAAATGAAATTAAAAAATCATTGTATTGTCTTTAAAAAAATGAAAAGAGGCAATTATTGGAAAAAATATGGATGGGTGGAATGGAAAGGAAAAAGAAAGGGAAGATAGATTGCAATTGGGTTGGATCTGAGTTTCAGGACAATTTAATTTTTCAGAATTAAATAGAAATACCTGCCAAGCCGTCAGTCTTGGAGCTTCTACCTTTATGCCTCTGTGCCTCACAGATCTCTTGAATGTGGAGATATGAGCTGAATTTAAGGCCCTGCCCACAGCCCAGATGGTGCTGTAAGTGAGATAACTGTCCATAGCCAGGATCCGATCCATCTCCTCTTCTCTCAGAGTCACCAGTTCTTCTTTCTGTCTGCACCGCCTCCAGACTTTCACGGAAAAGTCATCCTTAGTGGAGGAACATGTAAAGGTTTTCTTTGAAAAGTTAACTACTGAGTCAATAAAGAGACTAAAAGCATCATAGTTCGCCCATTTGGTTTTCTGTATTAGGAAGGAAAAGAGCCCACCAATGTATTTAAAGGAAGCTTTAGGAAACATCAACTCGAGACTCAGATCCCAGTGTGCGGTGGTGATCCAGACTTTCTCTACAATAGGTCCCTGAAAGTGTTGAAATATGCATTGTAGAATAAACATTCCAAACTGGAAGGAAATTATCTCTGAACCATAAACGGCGACATTGACTTCTCTCCACTTGTAATATTTGCTAAGGGTTAAAACTAGCCGATACAGATTTAGTGGAAAGCTTTGATAGATAACTGCACAAATGCCATTCCTTAACATCAAAGAAGACATTGTCCTCATGAACCTCTCCCCCTGGTCAGTTTCTGGAGCAACGAGACCAACCATGGTCCACCTGAAATAGAGGAGAAGCTGGACCATCCCTGGGTACTGGACTCCTTCTGCAGGGAGCATCGGGTAGAAGAAAGGAAACAGAGTTTTATCCCTCAGAATCTGGGAAGCCAAATTGTAACTGATCTGAAAAGAATTAACAGAATGTCAAAGTTGGAAGGGACCTTGGAAGTCTAATACTCCAACCCCCTGCTCAGGCAGGAAACCTTCTACCATTTCAGACAAATGTTTGTCCAACCTCTTCTTAAAAACTTCCAGTGTTGGAGCATTCACAACTTCTGGAGGCAAGCAGATGGTGTTTGATTCAAAATTGCACATAAACAAAGAAGAGGGGGTCAACTTATCTACCAAAGCACCAGAAGGCAAGACAAGAAACAATGGATGGAAACTAATCAAGGAGAGAAGCAACTTGGAATTAAGGGGAAACTTCTGAACAGTGAGGACAATTAACCAGTGGAACAGAAGTTGCCTCCAGAAGTTGTGGATGCTTCATCACTGGAGGGTTTTAGAAAAGACTGGACAGCCAACTATCTGAAATGGCATAGAGTCTCTTGCTTGAGAAGGGTGTTGAACTAGAATACTTCCAAGGTCCCTTCCAGCTCTATTCTGATTGATTTTCTAACAGTTCCTCCAAGAAAGACATACCTGAGGGATTTTGTAGGTGCCCAACAAGGTTGAAATTTGGATGGAGATGCCAGACTCAGCCCCTTCCAGAACAGCCACCGTGTTTCTCTGCCGTCCACATCTGTAGTTGGGAACATTGGCCTCCCCGTCCGAAAGCAGATCCAGCAACGGATCTGAAGTCATTTCTACCTTGAAGAAAACTTGATAAATATTGTAACCCAGAGTGATATTAGGCAAGAGGTGGACATTCTTGTTGATCTCCTCAGTGGCAAAAAGGAAGGGCAGAAATTTCCAATAATGATTGGATGATGGTCTGCAGATACAAAAGAAAGATGAAAATAACTTTCTTTCCTGATAATACTGTACTTTTCATCCACTCATTACAATTATTCCTCCAAACAATTTTCAAACTTTGAAACTATTACACTGGGGGGGTGGGAATAATTGTTAGTTCCCTGGCATGAACTTTTGAATGAGAATCAGAGATATTTGTAAACTCTCAGAAGTTTGGCTATGTTCTTAATTGGGATGCTTGGAAACTAGGAGTAAATGTTGGTGTGGATAAACAAGAATGGCGCTGTCGCATATCTGATGCAAAGAGAAAATACGGCAGCCTCTGTGGTTGGATGAGACGTCCTCAGAGTCCAGCTCAGCTGAGGGTTGAGGTGGAAGGGAGATGCCCTTTTGTTCCTCTCTGTCTATACTCTAGCTCTGCTCATAGGACAGAAAGGAAATGGAATGGGGCAAACATTGTGATTGGGTTTCTAAAATTTTACTTCTCACAATGAACTTCGACACTTGCAGTGTGCAATAGAAGACAGAATTAGAAAGTAACTAAGCAAAAGGAGCAGATCAAGGAGAGAAAGCACCTGGTGTTTTTGGAGAACTGGAACTGTAGACATTCATTGGAAATGGAGTGGCTCTAATGCAGTGCAGGACTTACTTAAGGAACTTGATTGAAGGACTTTGCTCAAAGCTTAATGATTCAAACCTAGTGTCCCTTGCAGAGATTATGCCGCTAATGAAATAATCTCCTGACTTGTAGTGATTGTCTGGATCCACTTCACCCTGCTCCAGAGTCAGGAGGCATTTGGTTTTGCGTATCTCACAGGCTCCCCTTGGCCACAGAAGCAGGAGAAGTTGAAGCAATAGCAACATGATTTGAGCCTTCTCAGTGGCACCCGGTTTTTAACAATGGATGAGATGAAGAGGGGAAAGAAACCAAAACCTCTTCCAGGAAAGTAGCTTCAGATCCAGTCAGAGCCCATCCAAGAGACATAAACACAGCACCTGCCTGTCCTGAATCCAGCTCCAGCTTCCCTTTCCGTCTCCAGAGTCATTTATGCATCTAGTATTGATAATATAGACCCCACTAGACTTTGCTTTGAGACTGGTATTGATATCAAACCAATTTCTGACATGTTTGCGTAAAATGTTCTGAAAGTTTGCAGAAAGGTCTCTAGGGTCCTAACATGAAAACAACAAAATCACTATAATTTGGACAATTGCAAGGAAGAGAAGCATCTGAGCCCTGAATGAGTCAATAGGAGGTGCTCAAAGGGAGAATTCAAAGTTGTGCCTCCAAACTTTGAAGATGGGACAATGTGGGAAACTGGAGAATTTTGCCCCAAATTTATATAAATACATATGTGTGTATGTATATATGTGTGTGTGTGTGTGTGTGTGTGTGCGTGTATGTATATATATATGTATGTATGCGTGTGTATATATATAAATATTTATTTTCGTAGATTTTCACGGGTAGAGGTATGCAAGTTTTGGTGTATTCGGGACTTTTCCCGTGTAAGATTGAGACTATCTTGGTGATCTTTCGATGAGGTCCCACTCGTCATCTTTAGGCTGGTGTCTTCGGCTTCGTGCTTGTGCGAGGAAAGTGTGATCGGAACTGCCCTCTCTCTATAAATACTGGTGGGGAGGTGTGGGGTGCTGCCTTTGTTGCTGTGAGCGGGTTGGTTGCCTGTGTTGTTACATCTTGATTATAAAATTTAATATTTTATGAATGTTTATAATAATTAATATATACTTTAAAAATATATCCATCTAAGCAAATGAAAGAGAAAAAGGGTATGATAATTGGTTAAGATTTAAGATTTAAGTAACGGGTTTTTGGGGATAATGGCATAGTTAAATTTGAGATTTGAGGGAAATAACTGAGTAAAATATTAAGTTGTATTAATTGAAAAATAAGATTTGTTAGGGATTTGTATGAATTTGTGACTGGATCAAGAGCTTTGCTTTGAAAAGATGTGTCTTATGTTTATGTTTTAAAATAATAAAAAACTTTTTATATATATAAAAAAAGACAGATTTTTCCCATACCAAAGATTCTTTGTAATTAACTTCATAGTCTTTAAATCAGCAGTCACCAACTGGTGGTGCTTGGACCACTGGTGGTCTATGAGAAAATTTTGGTGGTCCGCAGAAAAATTATTTGCGGTTTTTATATTGCACTAAATCAGGGGTCCTCAAACTATGGCCCCTGGGCCGGATACATGCAATGAACGCTTGTGTTGCTGCAGAGAGTGTCTCCCCCTTCAGGGTCCATTTGTGTGGGGCAGAGGGGGGCAGAAATTCTGACTTGGGGTCTGCTTCAGTCTCCTGGTGCAGGGCTTTGGGTGAAGGCTGGAGGGAAGCACTGCTGGAGGTAAAGAGCCAGAGGGCCTTGTTCCAGTGGGAGTGGATCATGGCCTGGAACTGGCTGACCATGTCAGCCTGCTGAGCCTCCAGGCCCCAGTACCTGGCGTTGAACTCCCGCAGGTCTTCCCTCTGCTTGAAAAGCTTATGCTCATAGTCCTCAGTGAGGTGCTTCTGCTGATCCTCCTTCTTGGCCAGATCCAATTTGAACTGAGCCAGCCGTTTTGCCAACTCTTTCTTATGGTGGCTGCTTAGCTCCAACAACTGCTTCCTGTTAGGGCCCTAAGGAGCCCAGGCAGGCAGGTGAGCAGTGACTGGGAGGGGAGGGTAATAGAGGCCGGCTAGGCACCCCTCAGTGTGAATGACATTAAGTTGGCCATGCCCACCCAGTCACATGACCAGCTAGCCATGCCCATCCAGCCAGTCATTTGGCAGATCATATTAGTGGTCCGCAGGATTTAAAATTATGAATTTAGTGGTCCCTGAGGTCTGAAAGTTTGGTGAGCCCTGCTTTAAATCACTTTCACAAAGCATTTATAAAGTTTTCCAACCACAACTCTAAAATCACGTCTTTGCTGTATATTACAAAAGATTGCAAAAAAATAAAGTTTTTACAACATTGGAAAGATGTGATGTTCTTTCTTTTTAAATGGACTGAAGAGGATCCCACCCACTCACTGGTAAACTTGCTTCAAACGTTTGTTCGTTCATTTATTCATTCATTCATTTGGCTTATTTGCCACCCATCTGGGAAACTTATACCATTAAAATCCTAAAAGAGAAATATTTCTAAAATAATTAAAATGGAAACTACAATCAAAATAGAATTATAGTTAAACAATAGGGAGGGAAGGAGCTGGATATATGGGGGGCGGGATATTTAAGAGATGATTGAATATATGAAAAGATAATTGGCAAAGTATTGGTTTATATTATCCTGAGGAGAATGACAGACCTCTGCAGTGCTGTACTTTTGGGATGTGAAAAGGGCCTTAAACTGAATGGATTTTTTTGGATTCTTTGATAAATATACTACGTTTATCTTGAGCCACAAGGCAAGAGTGTTATGGAATTGGGGCACGCAGATTATCTGGCTGTTACCCTATTACGGTGGTTGGAATTAATAATTTGGATAAAAGACACCTCTACAGACACTATATGGAATACAAATATAAAGTCACTCGGGTGGTTGTTTTTTTTTTTTTTTTTGAAGATATTTGCTATTGATGGGGGCAGATGGTAATGGAAGATACCAAACATACTGTTGGAATTAGGATGTGATGTTACCCTAACATGGGTGATGGAGTTTACAATCCAGCTGAAAGACACTACAGAAGATATTATATGGATTACAAGCCTAAAGTCTTTTTAAGAGGATTTTATTTACATAAGGGAATATTTTTTAGTGGAGTGGGCAGAAGAATGAAGATACTAAGAATTATTAAGTATGGTAGTCTTGTAGGAAAGTGGGTGGAGACAGGTTAGTTTATTGATTTATTGATTGTTTAGTTTAAGAAAAGGGATATTATGTTTAGATATGAATATATGTAAAAGATTTGAGTTAAGAGATATAACGATGGGGGTGAAGGAAATGGGTAGACTCTGAATTGAATAAATGTTAAATTAGAATTTATTATATAGTTTTATAGCGGAAGGCTTTGAAATGTTATATTAATATACATAAAGGATTTGATTTAAGAGATATATGTATGGGGGGTTAGAAAAAGGGCAGATTATGAGCAGAAATCGCTAAACTGGGAGATATAATAATATTATTATGCTAAATTAGGAGTTATTATATAATGTTATAATAGAATGTCATTTTGAAATGTATAGTATAAGGGGGATATGATAATATTATTAGAAAGAAAGGGTCAGCATATGGGGATGGAGTAAGGGGATGGTAAAGTATTATATAATCTGTTATGAACTTGGGTTTTATTATGAAGAAGTCATAGGGGGAGGGGAGGGGGAGGGGGGGTTAGGGAGGAGGGGGAAAAGGGGGGAAATTTGTATTTGAAAAACTTTTTCAATAAAAAAAAAGAAACTACAATCAAAATAGAATTATAGTTAAACAATAGGGAGGGAAGGAGCTGGATATGTGGGGGGTGGGATTGCCTCTTAGTTCATCAACCATCTCCATTGTGATGCTCCATCATTGGGATCAGAAGCTATCTACAGAATCAGGACTTAAAGCTTAAGGAACAAAATATGGTATTTTATTTGATGCCCATAATATCCAAAATTTGAGGTAAAGTTCTGTCCCCATTGAAATGGAAGTTCCACACCTTGCAACGAAGGCCTCTCTACTCACCCTTTATTTTGTTTTATTTTGTTCAATTTCATCATCATTTGAGACTACAGTTGAAGTGGAGATTTGTAGTAAGGTAATGTCCCAAAGATGCTTTTTTTCAAGAGGTAACTGGACTGTTTTGTTTTTCTTTGAAGACATTTCACTTCTCATCCAAGAAGCTTCTTCAGCTCTAACTGGATGGTGGGGAATGGAAGGATTTATACTCCTTGCCGACATCTGGTCATTTGCATCCTTTTAGAGCAGGAGTGTCAAACTCATGTCATCACAGTGGCAACACGTAACATATTGGGACTTTTTTCCCCTTCATTAACCCAGGAGGGAGTAAGACCAGCACTTGACGCATACGGCCTACAGGCCACGAGTTTGACACCCCTGTTTTAGAGAGTCATTGAGGCCACTTGGAGGTTGATCTCTGCCCTCAGGATCACCTAAGTAGAGCAAGTGGATGTGGAGCCTTCTTGGAACTGCTGCGAGGACTGTGTTGAGGACTGGAGATAGATGATGTCATATCCCTCCCCCTCACCCCAATCTGGGAAGTCTTGTCTCCTCTGCAGATGCATCATATTAACATAATTAACTCATTTGTTATCTTGTCCTTCCCTAGTTTCATGACAAATTAATTATTTAATTATTAATTTATTTATTTTACATTTTGATGATTATCTTAAGTTAGTCTTACATTCTTTGTATATTTATTTCTTTTGATTTTAAATAACCTTAATTGTCAAAAGAAGCATACAAACTCAATAATAACTGCAATAAATAATTAAGTGTTATGAGCTTAAGAAACTACTTCATGATCAGATACCAACTTTTATCATTAAATGTTCCTTAGTATTTAGATCTGGTCTCAGGATGATAATGTAGCACTTGGGGAAGAAGATGCAGCCCAGCAGGCCAGCACCAGAAGCCAAGATGGAGAAAACCTGCACGGCCACCATGTATTTCCCTTTGGTGCTCAAGTAGGTGGGCAGGAAGGAGATCCAGACGCTGCAGAAGACCAGCATGCTGAAGGTGATCAGTTTGGCTTCGTTGAAGGCCCCAGGCAGGTTCCTGGCCAGGAAAGCCACTGTGAAGCAAATGGCAGCAAGGAAACCCATGTAGCAGAGAACCACATAAAACATGGTCACAGAGCCTTCATTGCACTGAAGGATGATCACTCCTGATTGGGAGTGCAGGTCAAAATCAGGAAACGGAGGAGAAACTCCCAGCCAGATTGCACAAATGACAATTTTTCCAGCAGAGCCAGAAAGGATGATGGAGTTGGCCAAGCTCTTCCCCAACCATCTCCTCACCCTGTTCCCTGGTTTCGTGGCCAGGAAGGCCAGCACTACCATGATTGTTTTGGCTAACACACAAGACACAGCTACTGAGAAGATGATGCTGAACATTGTTTGTCGGAGAAGGCAGGTGGCTTTCCTTGGTCGGCCAATGAAGAAAAAGGAGGACAAGAAGCAAAGCAAGAGGGAAACCAGGAGGATATAGGACAGGTCACGGTTGTTAGCTTTGACAATGGGAGTTTCTAGGTGTTTAACAAATATGACCAAAACAAGGCCTGTTGTTAGAAACAAGAGTACAGCAAAGGAGACCAGGATGATGCCCAGATGTTCTTCATAGGACAGGAAGGTTATTCTTTTGGGGATACATTGGATTCTGTCCTCAGTGGGATATTTGTCATCTGGGCACTTGGTGCATTTTTCAGTATCTGAGAAAACAGCAAGTATTATTATTTTTTTAGTCTCTCCTTTCACATTCCAAGAAAGACCTTCTTTGGATGACAGCTGATACCAAGAGACAGGAAAGCCAGAGTTCCTCTTGTGTTACTCACCTTCCTGTGTGGAGATGGTCCCCTCCGGACAAGGAATACAATCGTAGCAGCAAATTGGTTCTTCTTTCCGAGCCCGTTTTACAAATCCAGGGTGACAATTGTCCACACATTTGGACTCAGGCAGAGACTAAACAGAAAAACAACATTCATTCCAAAATATCTGCCAAATTTTTATTTATTAGATTGATTGATTAAAATAAAATGAAACTGTGCTTAAGAAAGAAACTTCTGAGCAGTAGATCAGGAAAACATAAAATATTACAAAGCCACTCCCCTTTGAAAATAATCCAAATCTTTCTTCCAGTTAAGATATAAAGAAAAAATTCCTCCCAGACTAGGGCTGTCAACTTCAAATGAGGTATTATTTAGTTATATCAGTACACTTATATTTTCAATTCATACAGCTGCCATGCTGGTGAAATAAGACTAAACATTACTGCCTAGTTTCTAGAACTATAGTGAGGATGAGTGGGAACATGTCACTTAAAAAGAGTGAGCCAGGCATGTTTTCCTGCAGCCCGTGGGACATGAGCATGAACCCTGTGTGGGAAAGGGATATTTCTAAGGCCAAGTGAGGGATTCAAGACAAGGTCCTTTCCATTGAAGAATTACAGTTTTCTTGTTAGTCGCTACTTGTGTCCAACCCTTGAAGCCCCCAAGAACCATAGCACTCCAGGACTCTCTGAACTCCACTGCCTCTCAAAATTAGAACTACAATTAGATGACATGAAAAGACAGATCCACATTTATTTATTGCTTAAATTTGGAGAATTCTTTGTTTCAGTGGAAGACTTAAGGTAGCTTACAATCAAGATAAACAATTGCATTCAAGGGGCTTTTAGATGGATTAGAAGCCAAATACCAAATGTAAGTAGCATTTCATTACAAGTGGATCCTCATTGTCTCATTATTTCAAGAGTCAAGAAACTTTGGGGGGGGGGTCAAAGTCATTTTCAGTCCTTCATTTTTCTAGTTTAAGGCATTATCTCATATCGGACAAGTCATTGTGATTCCACATTGATTGAACACCTTGGATCACCTTCCTAGCAGCAGGAGGCCTATCCCAGTGGGGTGAAACAAAAGCATGAATAACTGTGGTCAGATATGGGCTGTTAAAAAATATCTGACCCTGCTCTTTCAGGGGACCCTAATATCAATCATATAGACTGAGAAAAGTTGCCAATATTTTCAACCACCTTGTTGAGCAACTTTAGCCGTGAAAGAACATCTTGGTCTATAATAAGTCTCTGTCTTTCAAAACTCCCCAGTTGCTCTTTGATGGGATCCTCCTTGGAGAGAAATAACCAATTTATGATATCCAGATCTGCGGCTACATTTCCACTTTGGTCCAAGTGCACTTTCTCCCAGGAAAAATTGCAAAACTCATTCTTCTCCAGAAATGGATGGAACTAGAATTGAAACATCAAGGAATTTTGAAAGCAACTTGAAACATCCTAAAAGGAGGAGCCATTTTAAAGCTGAGCTTGTGAATAAGAGATGTTCAGTCCCCTCTACACTGTTTGCCTGAATAGCAATAACATTTGGACTTATAATCAGCAACAATCTGGGTACCCATTTTACCAACCTGGAAAGGATGGAAGGATGAGTCAACCTTGAGCTGGTCTGGATCGAACTCCTGAGAGTGAGCAGTGATTTAGGGTTAGGGTTAGGGTTAGGGTAAGGTTGAGGGTTAGGGTTAGGGTTAGCATAAATGCCACAGGAAAATGCAAAGACTGAGTAGCCATTAGTCTGAAAAGCTTTAATTGGATTCCTGCAGTGAGGAGGGATTAGGCTAAATGCTCCCAGGTTTAGCTGACAGTTATGAGTATAAAATTTTATCATGCTAATTACAAACACATAAGTACAGGAATGTATTTACAATGTATATATTTTAAATAATTTTATAATAGCAGTGTTTAATATCAAAATATAATTGTCACAGTGCCTGCTGTTTGGAACATAATCCTGTGAACTAAATCTGGCCTCTGTTTGGCCAAACCTGTTGGTTTTTTGGAAAATAATGGTTCCCCTACTTCAGCATTGGATTTTTTTCTAAATAGGAACTAGGTTTGATGGATCCTTGTCAGGACCGCATACCTGCCATGGCTCTAGCCTTGGAGCCCCCAATCTCTCTTTCTTCTCCATTTTTCTCCTCCTAGATATTGAGGAATATGCAACATTCAAGACATGGGCCAGAGTCTTAGCAACAGTATAAAAACGGTGCTCATTTTGTATCTGAATTCTATTCGTTTTCTCTTGCATGTCCAGTGGTGCTATCTGGGTGCATCGTCTCCGGCCCTTGACAGAAAGGACATGCTTTGAAAAAGAACAGCGAAAAGACTGGTCTTCAAATTTGGAATCCTGAAAAAGATTGGGTTGAAAGGCATCATCATTTGGCCATTTTCTTTCCTGCAAAGCAAAGACCCAAATGCTATGGATATATTTGGAAAGTCCATGCCTTGTCATTGTCACTTTCTCCACGATTGTGGTGATCCAGACTTTCCCTTCAATGGGTCCTGGCAAACCTTCAATTGTTAAATGGATGTGGTGAATTCTATCCGAAAGGGAAGCAAATTCTATGAAGTGAACAAAGACATTGACTTTTCTCCACATAGAGATGGCATTTTTGAGAGGTTCTGTATGTCTAGTCATTGAAAATTGTTGTGAAATAACCACACAAATTCCATTTCTGATAAGCATAGGAGTGAAAGTTCTCATGAAATTCTCCCCCTCTTCTGTGTCTGGTGCAAAGAGACCAATCAAAGTCCATCTGAAATGGAGGAGGAGTTGGACAATTCCTGGATATTGGATTCCATTTTTGGGGAGCATCTGATGGAAAAAAGGCATTTGTCTTTTATCACTCAGAGCCTTTGAAACAATTCCATAACTGATCTGAAGAAGCAATGAAGAATGGTGTAGTACGGTTAGTTCAAATCAAGTCCAAAATGTAAGCTTTTAACACATCCAGTGTTGTTCTCACGAACATATTAGAATAGTCCAGCAGTCACCAACTGGTTGTCCAAGGACCACTGGTGGTCTGCGAGAAAATTTTGGTGATCTGTAGACCACTAAATACTATTTATCTTTTTTTTTAATTCACGGGATTTAAAATGATGAATTTGGTGGTCCCTGAGTTCCAAAAAGTTGGTGTCACCTGGAATAGTCTATTTTTATTAACCTTTAAGCCATATCATGATAAAGAATACAAAATGCAGAATATTAGCAAGATTGCATATAATCATTTGTTTAATCTGGGGTCTAAGATACTGCTCTTTCTCTTTTCTAATAAAATTGACATTCAGATAATAGACATTGTTGAGGAATATGTGCAGAGTAACCCTTGAGTATCAAGGGTGTGCACATGAAAAATGGCTGAGAGTGGTTATGAATAATCACAGTCAATACACAGACACACTGAGTTGTGATATTCTTTTACTTTTAGGAAAAAGTAAAGCAAAGTCCAAATAACAATCCAGGTCATACACACATAAATCAATAGTTGAAATGTCAATCCAGGGATATTTCACGATCAAAGTCTTTTTACCAGTTATTGTAGTCATACATAATAAAACAGTTCTTCTAGAGTTGCAAACTGGAGCAAGTACAGCATTAATATATTCAGTAAACAGTAGAAAGCAACAACAAGTAGCAATGATCAGGTGGTGATCATGCAGAGAGAAGAGGCAGAGAGTAGCAGAGACTAAGCACAGAGAGTAATAAACCATGATTCAAGCTTCCTCTTAAGTACCTTGGCTACAGAGCTAGCCAATCAGGATACAGTATGATGCAATACAGCAATACAATCTTAAAGCAATACAATACATTTTGACTGCAAACATATATTGATGGTATTTATTTATTTATTTATTTATTTATTTATTTATTTATTTATTTATTTATTATATTTCTATACTGCCTTTCTCCCATAGGACTCAGGGTGGTGTACATCCAAGATAAAAATATAGACACACAAACATCATAAAATTGCTAATTAAAATTATTACATAATTTGGCCCGATTAAATAAAAACCCAGAATTAGATAACATTTTAAAAATCATTCACATGTTTAGCCCCACCTGTTGGAACATCAGGGTCTTGAAGGCACGGCGGAAAGCATGAAGGTCGGGGATATTCCGTATCTCTGGGGGCAGTTCATTCCAAAGGTCTGGAGCCCTCACATAGAAGGCCCTCCCCCTGGGAGTCACCAGTTGGCATAATTTGACTGACAGTACCCTGAGTAGTCCCTCCCTGTGAGAACGAACTGGTCAGTGGGAGGCTATTGGTAGCAAAAGACGGTCTCGTAGGTATATATTGTCTGCCCAACCAGTTAGATAATAGCCATTTCCTAACATTCTCCCCTTTGGTTAGGACAATATATAATAGCTTACATTCTAAACCATAACACTCACAACACGTTTTATGCTTAATTGCACTCTGAGCTTTTGTAAAATGGTCTGCGATAGTAAGTAAGCTTTTTATTTCAGTCAAAGACCAGATTAAAATACACATAGAAGGGAAGTATATTTTACAAATATAGATAGGTCGTGTGACAGTATACCATCTACTGCCTCAGATACTATCTGTACTATCAGTACTAGTGATCCTCTGCCGTAGGGGTTACCCGTCTCTTCTCCCGTTTTTTTTCAGCCACAACTACAGCAAAAAAAATTTCACTTAGCAGCTTGCCAGTGCCTTTCAGTTGGTTCAGCGTTATATCTAGCCAGTTGATTTACACTATAGGATATATCTGGCCTAGACCAATTACTAAGATAAGATAGACTGCCAATCAAGGATTGATATATTTCCTTATCGAATACAGGACTTTGAATATTACCATGTTTAAAATCCTGACTCATTGGTGTCTTAGCAGGCTTACAGAGTTCCATATTGTAACGTTTCAGCAATTGGCTAACTTTCTCAGCTTGTAACAGTTTGTACCCTCTCTTAGTTTTCACAATATCAAGACCCAAATAGTGCTTGATTTCACCTAATCCTGAACTTATTCTGCAACACAGAAATAAGTTCTGTTGCTTCCTGTTCCATTTTAGTAACGATTGCTATGTCATCAGTAAACAAGAGTAAAAGAGAAATCAAACCGTCTTTCTCTCGTCTAAATAAACATTGATCTGCTATACCAGCAACAAAACCCATAGCATTTAATTCGTTTACTATACATCTATTCCACTCATAACCTGACTGTTTTAAGCCATAAAGACTTTTCTTTAGTCTCCAGCAATCAGTTTTCTCATCAATTCTTAAACCTAGTGGTTTTTTTATATAGATAATGTGCTTTAAAGGTGCATGTAAATATGCAGTTTCAACATCTATATGGTTTATATTATAGCCATTCTTAGATGCCCACACTAACGTTGTTCGCAATGTGGTTGCTCTCAAACTAGATGCAAAAACTTCATCATAGTCCTTATCTGACTGAGCAAATCCTTGAGCGACTAACCTTGCTTTATGGGTAACAGTTCCATCCACACCAGTTTTTAGTTTGTAAATCCACTTACAACCAATTGGATGCTCACCTTGTGGTAGCTTAATGTTCTCATACAAATCTAACTCAGTCAATGATTTAAGTTCTTTATCCATTGCTTCCTTCCAAGCTACTTGATCCTTTGCAGGATACAGTTTTATATCATCATAGTTAGAAGGCTCTATATTAACCTGACATACCACACTGGCTTGAAACCTGTCGGGTGGATGTCTCACCCGAGTAGATCTTCTGGGTAACTCAGGACTCGTAACTGGTGTATCTTCTACTTCCTCCCCTAAAACCCCTTCTTCCTTTACAGTAATAGGTTCTACATCAGCTATTTCATCCTCATTGAGTATTTGTGTATCAATAATAACACTATCCTCTGTTTTGTAACCTGCTTGCTCAAGCTTATTCCAACCAACATGCTCCAGGAAATTGGCACTAGCATTACAGTAGACGCTAGTGGTACCTTGCGCCCAAAATCTAAATGACCTGTGGTTGGATTCATAACCAACAGAAAACATCTTCTTTGCTCTTTGTTGCCTCTTTCGCCTCAATTGCGAGGGAGTATGAACCCATGCTGGAGCTCCAAATGTATGCAAATAGCTTAATTCTGGTTTTCTACCATGCCAACGTGTGAATGGTAATTCACCAGTTGTTGAATTAACTACATTATTCAAAACGTGGTTAGCACACATTATTGCTTCACCCTAGATTGTCTCAGGTAAACCAGAATCAGATAACATGGTTCGAGCCATAGCCTGCAGTGTTTGTCCTCTGCGTTCGATATAAGCATTATGTTGCGGACTATAAGGGGCAGAACACTTATGTTCAACACCTGCCTTCCGTAACATAGTTTCTAATCTTATATTGGTAAACTCAGTACCATTATCAGTTACCAAGCAAACCACCGTATGTTTGTTTCCTCTAAACAAACTTCAGCCAGTTTGACAAATGCTGAAATGTTTCTGCTTTAGTTTCCATTAGGTAACAGAAACCATAATTAGAAAAATGATCTAGTATGCTTAATATATAACAGGCTCCACCTAAACTAGGTCCAATGATATCTGCAAACACTACCTCCAATGGTTCATTAATTGTAAATCCATTGACTCTGTTTGCAGGGGTTACCTTGCTCTTTTCTTGATTACATGCATTACAATTGAGGTATTTTTTACAAGATTTTAATTTTATCCCCTCAGATAATTCTATAGTTCTTTCTAACACCTTAAAGTTTATAGGTCCCAAACACCTATGATGTAAATGAATGCATTCATCATGTGGCTTCGCGTTATCATAAACTGAGTTAGCATTAGCCATAATTAATGGATCATCTTTCAACATAAACAAATCATTCTCTAACTTTCCAATAACACTTTTACCATCCTTTTCTATCAAACATTTATCTCCCCTAAATGTTACTACAAATCCAGCTTTTAACAATGCTTTTACAGATAGCAAGTTGAATTTTAGTTTAGGTATATGCAACTTTGGTAACTGCTCAATTATACATGAATAATATGCAATATCTTTTCCAGATGCTTTCATTTTCCATCCATTGGCTAATGATACATGTTGTTTACTCTTAGTTATTTTAACAAACCTCTCTTTACTTCTAGTGATAGACTGCAATACTCCACTGTCAGCTACCCACAAATCATGGTTTACAGTAATGGAACTGGATATAGCTAGATTAACATTCTTTTTGACTCTCTGTTGATTACCAGTATTCATTTTCTTACCCTTTTTACAGAATCTAGCTCTATGACCTTTATCGCCACAAGAAAAACATTTCCTAACAGTATAGGCTGTTGAAGACGGTTTTTCTTCCTGTGATTGTCTCTCTCTATCAATTGCCTTCTTCTGGACTCTTCTAACAATCTTCTGGTTATGGCAGTCAATGTTAGTTCATCTCTGGTCAAAATCTCCAGTGAAGACACATAATCATCATAACTTTCATCCAAAGAGGAAAGAATGATATAAACCTGATGCAGCTCTGAGAAAATTAACTCATTTTCATGTAACTCTTGTAAAGTTCTCTTCATAAACTCCAGATGAGCTAACATATCTCCACCTTTCAGAAGAAGATTTCTAAACAGTTTACGTGTCAGATGTATGTGTGCTCCCACACTATCACGAACATAAATCCTCTTCAAATTGTTCCAACACCTGGCAGCAGAATCCTCACCATGAATATGGACTAGCTGCTGGTCACTCAGTGTCAGTCCAATTATACAAAGAGCTCTTTCGTTATCCCGGTTAAATTTGGCTATTTTCTTCACATCTTCATCGTTTACTGGATTCCAAGCAGTTACATCTGGTGGATTATTAACTACTTCCCATATAGCCCTTCCTTACGCAGAAGTAGGCTGCATTTCATAGACCAGGAATCATAGTTTGTTCCATCCAACCGGATTATCAAGGATATGCTGGATGACTGTTCTTGTGCCATCTTCACTTGGACAATAAACCACAAACACAGCTGTCTGAATATAGTACTGTGTATTCACACTAACTCTCACTACCCTGGGCCCATAACCAATGTTAAGGAATATGTGCAGAGTAATCCTTGAGTAGCAAGGGTGTGCACATGAAAAAAGGCTGAGAGTGGTTATGAATAATCACAGTCAATACACAGACACACTGAGTTGTGATATTCTTTTACTTTTAGGAAAAAGTAAAGCAAAGTCCAAATAACAATCCAGGTCATACACAGATAAATGGATAGTTAAAATGTCAATCCAGGGATATTCCAAGATCAAAGTCTTCTTACCAATTGTTGTAGTCATACACAATAAAACAGTTCTTCTAGAGTTCCAAACTGGAACAAGTACAGCATTAAAATATTCAGTAAACAGTAGAAAACAAGAAGTAGCAATGATCAAGTGGTGATCATGCAGAGAGAAGAGGCAGAGAGTAGCAGAGACTAAGCACAGAGAGTAATAAGCCATGATTCAAGATTACTCTTAAGTACCTTGGCCACAGAGCTAGCCAATCAGGATACAGTATGACGCAATACAGCAATATAATCTTAAAGAAATACAATACATTTTGACTGCAAACAGATATTGATGGTTTATATATTGCCTGTCCAACCAGTTAGATAATAGCCATTTCCTAACACATGTTATGTCTTCTATCTCTAGAGCACTGAAAATGCAAATCAGTTCATTTTAGAGATTTACTTAAATGTCCCATATTTAACATTGTGTTCAGCTGCTCAAGTCTTGCTCGAGTAAATGTTTAGGCCTCCTCCCCACTCTGGATCCTAATCCCTACCCATGACAATGGTCATGAGAAAAGCAGTTCATGATTTCCATAGAAAAGATTGAATCTATTACCCACCCACCACTCACTTTGCCAGATAGAGAAAGAAAAAAACAAACCTGAGGGACTTTGTAGGTGCCTACTAATGTTGACATCTGAATGGAGATGTCATCAAGAGATCCATCAAGAACAGCCATCAGGTTGTCCTTCTTTCCACAGCTGTAGTTGGGAACATTGGCTTCTCCAGTAGAAAGTATGTCAAGCAAGGCATCTGAAGTCCCAAGGGTGCTCAAATAGTTGTCATGGATGTTGTAGCCAAGTGTGAGATTGTACAAAAGCTGAGAATTCTTGTTGACTTGTTGAATGGCAAAAATGAAGCATAGGATTATTGCTGGGTAAATAAATGAACGACTGTAAAAAAATGTTCATCATAGCATCATCTCTAACAACAACAACAAATATATTTTCATTTATTCCTCTTTCTCTCCTATTCAGTATTGCCACAAGTGTCCAAATAAGAATATAATTATAGTCACCCATCACCGTTTAATTGTTATGAGTGTTGAGAAGGTGGGATGGAGATTTAATATTTAAAATATATCATTAATTGTAATAGTTCTCATTTTTAATTTGTGCAATGACCAAGATTCAAAATCATTGAATCATTAAAATACTACCATCAGCAAAGAGGATTTATAAATAATCCAGAAAAGCAATTCTAAAAACAAGCCATCCTCTATTCCATACTAGGGTCAGGCATTGAATATCAATGAATTGTTATAAAAATAGGGACATTGGTTGGGCAGAGGAAACTACAAACTTTTCAATAAGCTAGTTCTGATTAACTCAGGATTGTATGAGAAGGGAAAATAATTTGACATTAGTTGGTGGGGTTGTTCCATCTTTGGATTTGGATCTCTTAAAATAAGACATAAGAGAGAATCACTGGAAATCTGAATGATGCAAAAAATTAAACAGGTCCTGCAATATAGGAGTAACTAAAAGAAAAGAAGAGTGTTAGGACTGCAAATGGAAGGAATGCAAGTCCATCACACTGAATGACTTACGAGGGAGCTTGAGTATAAGGAGCTGTGTTGAAAGACAGCATTATATCAGATATTAATGTGGCAAAGGAGACAATACTAATGAGGTGGTCTCCTGGCCTGTAATAGCTCCGTAGTTTTCTTCCCTCTTGTTCCTCCAAACTCAGCAGGCACTTCATTCTCAGTTTCCCAGAGACTGGCTGGGACATCAGCAGCAGCAGAAGCAGAAGGAGGAGGTCCATAATTCATGGGGATGAATCAATCCCCTTCCTATTTCTAAGGAAGAACAAGAGAGTTTGAAGAATTGAAAGCACCATTCAAATATGGAAATGAGGGTGACTTTCTTGACTGAGAGAGAGATAAAGAATTTCACCTGGAAAGGACAGAAAGGAAAGGTACATTCAAGAAGCACAGTCCCTGAATGTCCCAAAATTTGTGCCATCCGAAGTGTGACCTGAGTCATTTATGCTTTTCTGCTGCAAGATCCCTTTCAAGTTGCTTCAGTCTGTGATTTTCATCAAAGGCAATCACTGGAGAAATATCAGGAGAGATCTCACAAATCAGGATTTTAATAATTACTGTAAGAAGCAATATCTCCTCTGGGGATCCTGAAGTACTTCTGGGCTTCTGGAGAAGCTGGAGATAAGCATAGTGAAAAATCATAGATATACCACTAGAGGGCACTGTTCTGAAGTGGTTGTCGTCCTTCCTTTCTGAACATGTCTAGAAAATGATGCTGAAGAAAGATAGTTGACATCCAGGAAATTTGGTTTTGTCCTTCAATATACTCTCTTGTCTCCAGAGACTCCTGGGGAAGGTCACCCAGAACTATAGAGTTTGGTATTCCACCTTAGTGTCAGACGTGGAAGCCATCTTTTACATTTGGGCCTCCAGGCCTGCCACATTTTCTACTGTGGGAAAATGGGAGGGGGATTGCGTAGACTTTATGTGATATGTAGTCAAAATAACATTCTTTTCTCAGAAGGCCAAGTCCACCTTGCCCTGCAGCTGTGATGAGGTGACTGGGAGGCATCTCCAGTTTTGGATGGTGCCTGATTGGATCATGTGGTGGACATCTTAGTGCAGGGAGAAGGGACTTTAACTTTGTTTTGGGCGGGGAAAACCTGGAAACTTTCAGATTTGGGTTTTCCCAGATGTGCCAATATGACATCTCTAATAAAATGGAACTTTGAGGAAATTCAAGCTTCGTAATTTTCTTTCGTGGAGGTGTTACTTGGAACCCTGACACTTAGTGTCAGCCTCCGCTCTTTCAATGCTTGCTTGTCGGCTGCCATGGTAATGGGGAAGGGGGAGCTAGGAAATTGCTAGAGGGGGAAGCGTGCTGGAGGAGAAACGAAAGGAGAAACGAAAACGAATCTTAGCTTTGGTCCTGTGCCTTTGAAGTTGCTATTGAGTCAACTGTCCTGACATTCCAGATTGATGACACTGACAGATGTGTGATTCCACCTGACCTCTGGAGGACCTTTGGATTGGATGATTTATGCTGGACAGTTGGGAGGGGATGCTTTCTATATGTAATTTTCACGCCTATTGCCTCAGATCTTGCTTTCCTTGGCTGCATTCAGTTCAATTTCAGTGAAAGTACCTTTATCTATGAAAATAGAGTCGGGGTCAATCTTTCTTGAAATCTGAAAGGAGGCACGCCTGACATTAAGCAAGATCTCATTTTTACAGCCATCCCGGATAACTACTGAGGGGGCTGAAACCAAACAATATCTGATCAAGACAGTGATCAGGACCAGACGGGATCTGCTGGCTGTAAAATTTCTTCCCTCCACCCGGGGGTGGAGGGGGACTCGGAATGGATGAAAAAAATATGACTGGGAGAAGAACCAGAGCGAGCCAGATGGTCGACTGGAGTGGGGAGGCTACCGGACTTGGAAAGGACCCCCCAAGGAGTAACAAGTGCCAGACCCCGAAGGGGAGAATTGGCATGGATGCAAGAGCAGAAAGAAAGCCTCATGGTCGCCCAGGCTATGCAATTTCTCAGAGATGCCGAAGAAAGCCACTAAGACTGGGAGAGGTATGTTTACCCAACTGGGAAGGGAGGAGACCACCCCGGGGATGAACCAGAAATGGCTGCTTGTGGGGGAGAGGAAGAGCAAGCTGGGGAAGGAACATCTCAAGCCTCTGAAACTCAGGCGAGAGATGCAGCAGTCCAGGGACCCCCAGCATTGCAGGCTCCACCCCAGAGGCAAAGAAAACCAAAAATTCCACCCCCCTACCAGACAAGTTCAGAGGAGCTCCAAAGACCTTTGGATTTTTTTTGACCCAAGTGTGGAACCATATGCAGGACTGGGGGGAGGACTTCGTGTCAGATGCGGCACAAGTGAGGTGTGTTACAAATGCCCTAGAGGGAGTGGCAACCGAATGGATGGTGGGCCTTCACAATAACAACTCCCCCCTGCTGAGAAATTACAACCTCTTTATGGGAGCCCTCAGAACGTGCTTTGAGGAACCCCTAGCTGAGCGGAAGGCGAGAATCAGAATGAAGGGCATTCACCAGGGCCGGAGATCTATGGCAGAATACACCCAGGAGTTCCGTGAGCTGGCTCCTTTCATGAGAGGGTGGTCAGAAGTGGCCCTATTAGAAAACTATAAAGATGGATTGAATGAGGACATCTACAAAGATTGCAGAGCACGGGGGGTCCCCAAAGATCTGCAGAGCTGGTACGTGGTAGCAGCGGATGTGGAGATCGACCTGGCCCGAAGCTGGATCCATGGTGACTGCGTCTGGGATCAGTCATCCTCCTCTTTCCACAAGGGGGTGCCAAAGACAGCAGTGGGGAAGACAGAACCCAAACCCAAGCAAAATCCTTCACGTGTTTCAAATGTGGAAAAGAAGGATACCAAGCAGCTGAGTGTTTCTCCAAGCCAGTCCCAAAATCAACCAGCCCCGGAGGGAAGAAGGCTGACAAAGTGCCTGCAAAAGCCTGCGAGCCTGCCCTGAAAGGAGAAGTCATTAAGTTCATTCCCCGAAAACAGGGTGAGTTGGGAAGACGACAGGGTGAGTTGGGCAGACAACAGCGAGACTGACACCGAGTCCGACGACGATGACCTGGTGAGTCACAATGGGGGCCCTGTGATCATCCCTGTAGAAATAAGGGTGCCATCCACTGGGGCTCATGGGCAGATGCCAGCCCGCCTAGACTCTGGATGCAGTAGGTGCATAATCAGCCCAAAAGTGGTGGAAAAGATGGGCCTAAGGCTAAAAACTTTGAGAAGGCCCATCGCTTTCTGTCAGTAAGACAGATCAGTAGCAGGAGGGGGCCCAGCCAGTTTTGTGACCAAACCCATCGAGATGCAGTTGGGGGATCATCTGGAGACTTTTTGTTTCATTGTGACCCCTGGCATGGAGCGACCCCTCATACTTGGACTACCTTGGCTCCGTAAAAGGAATCCTTGCATTAATTGGAGGACGGGAGTTTTGCGCATTCGCTCTGAGAAACCAGGAAAAGAGAGGAAAGAACCCCCTTCGGAGGACGGAGTGGAAAACGAGGGGGAAGAAATGGCAATAGATCACATTGAAGGGGAGGAGAAGATTCCAAAGGAGTATTGGGACCTCCGGGAGGTTTTTAGCAAAAAGACCTCTGATGTGTTACATCCCCACAGGCCAACGGACTATACCATTGAAATACTTCCTGGACTAAAACTCCCTAAACTAAAAATCTACCCCATGACCCCTCGGGAGCTGGGGGAACTTTGGAACTTTATTGACAAAAACCTAGAACGAGGTTTCATCCAACCAGCCAGGCCAAGGGTGGCAGCACCAGTACTATTCTGGGAAAAGAATGATGGGTCCTTTCGCCTTGTAGTTGACTACAAAAACCTGAACGCCATTTGCGTAGAAAATGTCTACCCCTGCCGCTGATGAAGAACATGCTGGCCCACCTAGGCAAGGGGAAAATTTTCACCAAACTTGATTTACGAGAGGCTTACTACAGAGTTCGAATTAAGGAAGGGGATGAATGGAAAATGGCTTTTAACTGCCCGCTGGGATGTTTCCAGTTTCGGGTGCTCCCTTTCGTACTACAAGGAGCCCCTGCTGTGATCATGCAATTAATCAACGAAGTACTGCATGAATACTTATACAAGGGGGTGCTGGTCTACTTGGATGACATCCTTATCTATACCAAGAACATGGACTACCATGTGAAATTGGTGAGGACTGACCTGAAAAAACTCAGGGCTGCTGAACTATATGCCAAACTCTCAAACTGTGAATTCCACCAAAACAAAGTTGACTATCTCGGGTACCGACATCTCGCTTGAGGGAATAGAGATGGAGCCAGAAAAGGTCCAGCCGGTGTTGGAATGGGCCCCATCAGAGCTTTCTGGGATTTGCTAACTTCTATAGACAGTTCATCCCCTCGTTCATCAAAATCGCTCTGCCGATTACCAATCTTTTGAAGACAAAAGGAGAAGTAAAACCAATGTCAATTTGCAAAGCTTTCACGTTGCCATGAGCAGGAGGAAGGGAGAATTGATAGAGCTGATTGACTAATTGAAGTTACATTCCATACATGCTTCCTGACCGCAATCAGAGGGAGGGTGTTAAATTTCACAGCCAGCCAAAGTGGGTTTATTTATTTATTTATTTATTTATTTGATTTGATTTATATGCCGCCCTTTTCTGGAGACTCAGGGCGGCTTACAATGTGCTAAGCAATAGCCTTCATCCTTTTGTATATTTATACAAAGTCAGCTTATTGCCCCCACAACTGGGTCCTCAATTTACCTACCTTAGAAAGGATGGAAGGCTGAGTCAACCTTGAGCCTGGCGAGATTCAAACCTGCAGTAATTGCAGGCAGCTGGTCTTAATAACAGAGTGCTTTAGACCACTGTACTACCAAGGCTGGTTAATTGAAGAATGTGATTTATGACAGGGCCAGGGAGGAGGGGAGAAACAGGTTCATAGGGGAACGTGAATCTACGTGGGATTAGTTCTAACTGCATCCGAATAATGCCGAAATGGTGCTCCTAATAAATGACTGTATTTCTTTTGAAGTTTGGCTCATGGCTCATGAATTAATTAGGGCATTTTTCGGAAACTTCACAACCAAAGCCCTACCGACCCCTCGAATGGACTATGGACTGTCAGGCAGCATTTGAGAAACTAAAACGCCTGTTTGCTGCTGAACCAGTCCTTAAGCCTCCTGACGTGGAAGAACCGTTTGTTGTACAGGTTGATGCCAGCGATGTAGCAGTAGGAGCAGTTCTTCTGCAAATGAATGCTCTGTGCTTATACCTCTCATAAACTGATAGAGACCGAGAGGAGAAGGGCCATATGGGAGAAGGAGGCTTTCGTGGTGCGTTGGGCCCTGTTAACGTGGAGGTAATTCCTTGAAGGGGCTAAGCACCCCTTTGAGGTGTGGACTGACCAAAAGAACTTGGAAGCTTTGAAAATGCCATGTAAACTGTCCCCAAAGCAAGTCCGCTGGGCGCAGCATTTAAAACGTTTTAATTTTTCCCTGCGCTACCTTCCTGGAACGAAGAACGTTATGTCAGATTCGCTTTCCAGACTGCCGCAATACAACAGTGCTAGAGAGGAAGTGATTCGGCCAATCATCCCCTCAACACAGCTGGCGGCACCAGTAACTACTAGAGCGCAGGCTAAGGCAGATCCAGATTTATCGGATGACTTGTCTAAGCAACTACAAGAAGCTCTAAAGACCAACGAGTGGTTTCAAGCCCACTCGAATGAGTGTACACTTCACGATGGTCTGGCTTGGGTGGGAGCCAAGTTGTATGATCCCGCTAGTCTGAGAGCAACGGTCTTACAGCACACTCATGATGCCAAAGTTGCTGGGCATTTCAGATTTGTCAAAACACTACATTTAGTCAAATGACAATTCTGGTAGCCCGCACTCAAGAAAGACATAGAGGCATAAGTAGCTAGCTGCCCCGTGTGTGCCTCAGCCAAGAGTCCTCCGGGGAAGCTGCCTGGACTACTTCAGAGTGTTGCCAGGCCAGATGCCCCTTGGAAAGAGATCTCCATGGATTTTATTGTAGAATTGCCCGAAAGTGGAGGGAACACAGTTATTTGGGTGGTCACTGATTTATTTTCCAAACAAGTACATTTCATCTCATGCCCCAAGATTCCTTCCACAAAAACACTTGCAAAAATGTTTGTCCAACATGTGTACAGATTACATGGTGCTCCAAAATGTATAATCTCTGATAGGGGTGTTCAATTTACCTCCCATTTCTGGAAAGAGTTCCTAGAGCTAATAGGCTCCACCCAGGGATTAAGCTCCGCCCACTATCCTCAGACAAATGGGGCTTCTGAGAGAACCAATTCCGTACTGGAACAATATTTGAGGTGTTATGTCAATTATCAGCAAGATAACTGGGCAGAGTTATTGCCCTTTGCAGAGGTGGCCTATAATAACTCCCTACATAGCAGCACTGGGTTCACCCCTTTCAAGGTGGCTTCTGGCCAAGACTTTATGCCAATTCCAGAGTTGCCCCAAGAGAATCCAAAAAAACCCTCTCTGATTGATTGGATCAAATAGCTATGTGGCACTTGGTCAGTAACTAGTAAGGCACTCGATGAAGCTCATCGAGCTCATAAAGCCCAGGCCGATAAAAAAAGGGGTCAGGCACGAGCTTATACAGTTGGTGATATGGTTTACCTTTCCACCAAATACTTGCAAACTACCCAAAAGTCAAAAAAGCTTGGAGCCAAATATGTGGGCCTGTCATGAGTGTTTTCAGAATTGCTGTAGCTACTTGATCAGTTACAAACAGTATGGATCCAATCAAGCCATCTCCTGTTTGCAATTAACTGCAAGCCTTCCCCGCCCTAGTTAATTGCAGGTTAACTCCCCATATAAGCATGGACCTTTCTGCTTGCTATTCGGGCCTAGACGCTGTTTAGGCCTAGATGCAGAGCCAGTGCTGAAGCACCTGGACGCAGAGCCCAGAGCAGAGCTGCAGAAGGGAGGAGCACTCAGCTAAGGAGTCCTGATGGCTGCAGCAGAGATAGCAACAGAAAAGGAGCTGAAGAGCTGTGTAAAGATACTCCCACGGAGCTAGCTGCAACTGTGAGTTGAGATAGCTGGGAGCCTTTTGAAGTCTCCAATTTCGGCTTGCCTTTTGCTGAGTTGAAGCACGCAAGCCAACATCTGAACTGTTGCTGCTGTTGGAGCTACGATCGGAGGGAGAGCTGGACAGTTTCCCTCCCAGGAGCTTCAAGCCACGTTTGCTGATTGAATTGTTTTTCACAGGTGACTTTTAGCTGTGAAGCTTGCACTGCTGCCCTTCTACCACCTCGATGATGTATCGACACCGAAGCTGTTTAATGTCATGTTAGTTTTTTCATATGGACTGTTTCGGTATTGTGGAGAGGAATTTAGGGAGATGGTCTGGCTTCATTTAACCAAGATAAGACTTTGTTGTTAATGTGCCTTTTTTAAAGATATAGTGTTTTTTAAACATTCTGAAGTAGAGTATATTTTTATACAAGACTTCTCTGCTAGTTTTATTTCAGTCCTAGTGTGTTTGCTTGTGAGCTGATTCAAGGTTCGGGGACAAACTTCAACCCCATCCTGACAGGGCCCTTTTCCGATAGTTCAGGTCATTAACCCAGTCACGGTTCAATTGGAGTTGCCAAAAAATTTACGATGAATTCATCTGGTATTCCATGTCAGTTTACTCAAACCAGAACATTTGTCCCCTTTGCATCCAGACCAAGAACCTCTTCCTGTCCTCATTCTGATTGAAGGAGAACAGCATTTTTTTTATTGAAAAGTTTTAGAGAATTTTACAAATATTTTCCCATCCCACCTCCCACCTCCCTCCCCAACCCTCCCCCCCTGACTTCCAAGAGCAAAATACAGGGTATAGCATTCAACAAACATATACAGTACTAACATAAGCTAACCATCTATAGACTCCTATCTTCCTTTTGTGCTTTAACCCCCCTTTTACTTGACTAAATATAAATACTTTTCTAAAATCTCTATTTTCATTCATAAACTATTTGAAACTTTTTAGTCTGATATTTGTTTTGAATATAGTCAATCCATCTTCTCCATTCCAAAATATATCTTTCATTTGAATAGTCCTTCAAATATGCTGAAATTTTGGCCATCTCTGCTAAATTTGCTACTTTTAGTGTCCATTCTTCAGTCGTAGGCAAATCTTCCTTCTTCCAATATTGCGCCACCAAAAGTCTTGCTGCGGTTATTAAATTTAAAATCAAATTAGTCTCTATAACCGTACAATCTGTAATTATACCCAGCAAAAACAGCTGTGGGGTAAACTTTATATTCTTTTTAAGAATGTTTTGCATAATCCACCATATTTTTATCCAAAATGCTTTGATTTTTTTACATGTCCACCATATATGATAATACGTGACATCATCACACTCACATCTCCAACACTTAGATTGTAAACTTGGGTACATACGAGCTAACTTTTTAGGATCTAGATGTCATCTAGATCACCCCAACGATGCCCTTGAAGTAATGTCCCAGTGTCTGGAGGCCGTGCGGATCTGGATGGGGAGGAACAGGCTCAGGCTCAACCCATCCAAGACCGAGTGGCTGTGGTTTCCGACATCCCGATATAGTCAGTTGATGCCATCGCTGACTATTGGGGGCGAATCGCTGGCCCCCATGGAGAGGGCTCGCAACTTGGGTGTCCTCCTGGATTCACGGCTGTCTTTAGAAGAGCACTTGACGGCCATGACCGGGAGGATTTTTCATCAGGTTCGCCTGATTTGCCAGTTGCATCCCTTTCTGGATCGGGACTCCCTACATACAGTCACTCATGCTCTTGTCACTTCCCGCCTGGACTACTGTAACACTCTCTACATGCGGCTCCCCTTGAGGAGCACCTGGAGGCTCCAACTGGCGCAGAGTGCGGCTGCGTGGGTGGTTATGGGAGCAATATGGCGCTCCAGTGTGACACCTCTCCTGCGTGAGCTGCACTGGCTCCCGGTGGTCTTCCAGGTGCGCTTCAAGGTTTTGGTCACCACCTTTAGAGCGCTCCATGGCTTAGGACCTGGTTACTTACGGGACCGCCTACTACCACAAGCAGCCTCCCACCGACCGGTATGCTCTCATAGAGAGGGGCTCCTCCGGATGCCGTCAGCCAAACAATGTCGACTGGCAGCCCCCAGGGGGAGGGCCTTCTCTGTGGGGGCACCCACTATCTGGAACGAGCTCCCCCCAGAGATACGGAGGATCCCAGATCTGCGCACTTTCTGCCGTGCTCTTAAGACCCTCCTATTCCAGCAAGCCGGCCTGGCCTAATTTTCTCCCCTGTTTTAAAATTCTTTTAAATCGAAATTTTAATCTGTTTTAAATTATTGGGATTTTTAATTGTCTCTGGCTAAATTATTTAATCTGGTTTTAATTATGTTTCTAACTTTTGTAACTTTGTATTTTATTTTGTGCCTGTTCACCACCCTGAGTCCTTCGGGAGTAGGGCGGTATATAAATTTAATAAAAACAAAAACAAAACAAAATCTATAAAACATTTTATAAAAATTTTCTCTCAGATTTTGAGCTTGTGTAAATTTTACATTTCTAACCCATATTTTTTCCCACGTTTCCATCATTATTGGTTCCTCAATATTTTGTGCCCATTTTATCATGCAATCTTTAACTAACTTCCTTTCTGAATCTATTTCTATCAGTGTATCTTTTATATGCATTTGACTCTGGTCTCTGATTTGTTTTACCAAGTTTTCATCCGTTTGCATGATACCAATTTTCTGATCCTCTTTTCATCTAGCTTGTAACTGTCCATACTGAAACCAAGTTTGAATTATCCTTTCTTCTTTTAATACATTCAAAGACTTTAACTGTAATGTACCTCTTTCCATATTAAGACACTCTTTATATATAATCACATCTTGTTTTTGTTCTACATTTATATTCTCTATCACATGTCTGGGTACTGCCCATATAGGTATCTTATCATTTAGTTTATATTGATACTTTTTCCAGACACGCAATAAAGCATTCCTTAATATATGGCTTTTAAAAGTCTTATCCACCTTTTTGTCATATAATAAATAGGCATGCCAACCATATAACAAGTCATATCCCTCAATATTCAAAATTTCGAAAAAAGATTTAGGCAATCTAGCACGCGTTTGGATGTTTTGCAAAGACCCCTTTTTATCTTTTTGGGTATCCAGTACTCAATTCCAGTCACCCAGTAATATACACGATTTATAATCCCATTGTATTAATTTGGTATGTAAAAGCTTATAAAATTTTTCTTGTTGTTGATTAGGTGCATATACTCCAATTAAAAGTATTTTTCCCCTTCTATTAAAAGTTCAATTGCTATGTATCTTCCTTGGGCATCTGCTTCAATTAATTTAGCCATTAAGTCTTTCTTTAAATATATAAGTATACCATTTTTCTTCTCTGGAGCAGATGCAACAAAGTGTGTTCCCAATCTTGCATTTATCAAGTATTTTTGGTCTCTTGTTCTGATATGTGTTTCTTGCAGACAGATTACTTCATTTTTAAACTGTTCCAAATAATGAAATATTTTCTTTCTCTTTTGCAGTGAATTTAAACCATTAACATTCCACATTAAAAATCTAGTTGCCATTCTTGGCACCTCAAAGCTTTTGGAGCACCAACTGAAAATCCTCCTGAATTTTCATCTTCAGCCTTGCTCCTCCCACCGCTTCTGTTTTTGTAGTTTCTTGGATTATCATCTGGGTTTGCTGTGTCTTTAATTCTTGTTCTTTACGTTTGGTTGCCGCTCGAGTCTGTCTTTGACCCTTTGATTCTTCTATTTTTTCAAATGATTCCAGAGCTTGAACAATGCCCGAAGATTGCAGTAAATCTTCTTGAGTAATCGAGGCCCCTCCTTGAACCTGTGCCTACATTCCTTCCTTCCCCCCCCCTTTCTTGCCACCTCTACTTCTTTTCTTCTCTTGGCTTCTGAAGACGGTGGACATCCAGCCTTTAGTACATTGGTGTAAAAATCTCTTGCCTCCCAAACTGTATTGAGACAATATCTTTCTCCTGAATAATTCACCACTAATCCAGCTGGAACTTCCCATCTGTGCTGTATTTGGTGATTTCTAAATTCATTGACCAAAAAGGCGTAATCCTTTCTAGCTCTCAACATTTTGGGGGGTATTTCTTTCAGTACTAAAACCTCCTGTCCTGCCACTTGGAGTTTATTTTTGTAAGAAACTTGTAAGATTTCATTTCGTGTCCTCCTCGTAGTACAATAAATTACAATGTCTCTTGGTAATTATCTCTGTCTGGCAACCCATGAATTAACACGGTAATTTTTATCTATTTGTCATTCAGATTCTACTTTTGAATCTCCAGTTATTTGTGCAAAAGCTTCTGCAAAAATCTCTCTCAAATTCTCTTGATTGTTTTCTCTCAAACTTCTTACTCTCAGGGCAAACTCCATTGCTCTATATTGTATCATTGTAACTTCTGTGTCTGCATTTTCCATCTTAGTTTGAACCTCGCCCATTTTATTCTCCAAATTCAAATTGAACTGATTAATTTCTTCCACCCTTTCCTCCAACGATTCGATATGTCCTGCCAGACCCTGAAGCACCAAAACAATGTCTTCTCTTATTTCTTTATTTCAAATTTGAATTATCTCCTTAATTTCAGCCATCTCCTCAGACACATCTTTGATTTTTTCCTCAAAAACAGAGGTAATTTTTTTCTTCTGAAACCAAGGCTTGCCTCTTTAAAGCCTCCTGAAGGGCTTCAAGTGTCAGTATTTGAGGATCCACTGGGGCTGACAAAGTCTGCAATTTAGATGGTTGAGCCGGTGATCCCCCAGCACTTTTAGAAAGACCAATTTTTATTTGTTTTGAAGCCATTTTCTAGTTTTAAAATTGCACTTTTTTCAACAGCCAAATTGATAAGTCCAATAAATCCAATTAATTCCACTCCTCCGTAAGTAATATGGTTTTTCTTTAGTCTTGAAATCTTAGTTCTTTTAAGGTAAAATCCATTAATTTTAAACGGGGCTGTCAACATTGGCAAACACTTTCCTCTTAACTTTCACTTTCCACACCCCTTTAGAGTTCCGGAGCCATTTCCTTTCCTCTTTTTTTTACAAAATAGCCTCAGAAGGAAGAAGTATAGATACAGAGTTAAAGTTCAGTACTTGCAATTCCTGTAACTCCTGTCTTTGCTCTGCCTGCTTTTGAATTCACTGTTAATTGTTGATTGCAGGGGTGGTCGCGGCGTCTTGTTCTGCTTAAAAGCAGAAGAGTCCCGGATCCGGAGCTCTGTCAGGCTTCTAGGGAGCTCTCACCCTCCAAGCTCCAGAATTAGTCCTGGGGCTTTTGGGGAGCTCTACCTTTGCCCGGCTGCTCACCACCCCCTCTTCTCCTGAGGGGAAAGTTTCCAAACTGCTAGACAGCAGATTTACGCTGTCTTGGCAGTTTTACGAGAACACGGGGCTGATGATCCCAAAGGAACATTTTCCAACGCCTGTGGTGCCACCGGAAGTCCTAGGAGAACAGCATTTTGAGGTCAAGGAAATCTTGGATTCCAGGAAGCATCGTGGTAAGGTGCAGTATTTGGTGGCCTGGAAACATTTCCCATTGTCAAAAGCTAAATGGGTAAATAAAAGAGATGTTCAAGCGCTGAAGAAAGTACAATTGTTTCACACCAAATATCCTGATAAACCTTAATCCATTAATCCATGTACATATTGTATATTGTATATTTATCTCCCTTTTATCTTTTCCAGGAATAATGTCTCTTTTGAAGGGGGGCCGAATGTCAGCCTCCGCTGTTTCAATGCTTGCTTGTCGGCTGCCATGGTAATGGGGGAGAGGGAGCTAGGAAGTTGCTAGAGGGGGAAGCGTGTTGGAGGAGAAATGAAAGGAGAAATGAAAGTGAATCTTAGCTGCAGTCTTGTGCCTTTGAAGTTGCTATCAAGTCAACAGTCCTGACATTCCAGATTGATGACACTGACACGTGTGATTCCACCTGACCTCTGGAGGACCTTTGGATTGGATGATTTAAGCTGGACAGTTGGGAGGGGATGCTTTCTATATGTAAGTTTCGTGCCTATTGCCTCAGATCTTGCTTTCCTTGGCTGCATTCAGTTCAGTTTCAGTAAAGGTACCTTTATCTATGAAAATGGAGTCAGGATCATTCTTTCTTGAAATCTGAAAGGAGGCATGCCTGACACTTAGGTTGTTGATGCTTAATTCTAATATTGCCTGTCTTCAAATGTTGAAGAAGAAATATGTAACCGTGAACCCTGCCTAATGTTAAGAATAGGACTTGTTTGTAATTTACTTTTCTTTTAGATCTCCCTTTATTAATCACAAATTGTAAGTGATTTTAAAAATGCTCATGTGATAGTGAAATTTCATTTGCTCTAGAAATATCAACTTTGGGATGATATTTGAGACAAAGGGAATGGAAATAGATAATTGGCCAACTGTATCATTGGATAAATATGGAATATGTTATGGGGATAGACTTTTTTCCCCTTATTCTTGCCCTTCAGTATTCATGTAAGACACCGAGAACATTTATACTTTGAAGTCTCTTTGTTTACTAAACAAACAGCAGACAGTATGATGTCCTCCTTGGACAACTCCCCAGAGTCTTCCTCAGAGGTCAGCTCATGGGAGGATGAGTTCATTCCTGGCACGTCAGGAACTGGGTTCACTAATGGCTCTGAACACTTGGCCAAAAGAGTTTTAGACTTTCCCCATTTTCAGCTGACGAAAGTTTTCCAAAAACAACTCTAAAGTCACCTCTTTGCTGCATATTACAAAACATTACAAAAAATAAAGATTTTACAAACTGGGAAAGATGTGATGTTCTATCTTTTTAAATGGACTGAAGAGGTTCCCACCCACTGACCGGTAAAGTTGTTTCAAACATTTGTCTGTTTATTTATTCAGTCAGTCAGTCCTATACAATAATAAAATCTCATTTCTTATCTTGTCCTTCAGTAGTTTCATGACAATTTCAATGATTAATTAATTCATTTTAAACTTTGATGATTATCTTACATTCTTTGTATTTTCATTTCTTTCGATTTTAAATAACCTTAATTGTCAAAACAAGCATATAAACTCAATAATAATTGTAATAAATAATTAAGTGTTATGAGCTTAAGAAACTACTTCATGATCAGATACCGACTTTTATCATTAAATGTTCCTTAGTATTTAGATCTGGTCTCAGGATGATAATGTAGCACTTGGGGAAGAAGATGCAGCCCAGCAGGCCAGCCCCAGAAGCCAAGATGGAGAAAACCTGCACGGCCACCATGTATTTCCCTTTGGTGCTCAAGTAGGTGGGCAGGAAGGAGATCCAGACGCTGCAGAAGACCAGCATGCTGAAGGTGATCAGTTTGGCTTCGTTGAAGGCCCCAGGCAGGTTCCTAGCCAGGAAAGCCACTGTGAAGCAAATGGCAGCAAGGAAACCCATGTAGCAGAGAACCACATAAAACATGGTCACAGAGCCTTCATTGCACTGAAGGATGATCACTCCTGATTGGGAGTGCAGGTCAAAATCAGGAAACGGAGGAGAAACTCCCAGCCAGAAGGCGCAAATGACAATTTTTCCAGCAGAACCAGAAAGGATGATGGAGTTGGCCAAGCTCTTCCCCAACCATCTCCTCACCCTGTTCCCTGGTTTCGTGGCCAGGAAGGCCAGCACTACCATGATTGTTTTGGCTAACACACAAGACACAGCTACTGAGAAGATGACGCTGAACATTGTTTGTCGGAGAAGGCAGGTGGCTTTCCTTGGTCGGCCAATGAAAAGAAAGGAGGACAAGAAGCAAAGCAAGAGGGAAACCAGGAGGATGTAGGACAGGTCACGGTTGTTAGCTTTGACAATGGGAGTTTCTAGGTATTTAAGGAATATGACTAAAACAAGGCCTGTTGTTAGAAACAGGAGTACAGCAAAGGAGACCAGGATGATGCCCAGAAGTTCTTCATAGGACAGGAAGGTTATTCTTTTGAGGATACATTGGATTCTATCATCAGTGGGATATTTGTCATCTGGGCACTTGGTGCATTTTTCAGTATCTGAGAAAACAGTAATATTGTTTTTATAGTTTCTCCTTTCACATTCCAAGAAATTCTTTGGCTGACAGCTGATATTGAGAGATAGGAAAGCCAGGTGTCACCCACCTTCCTGTGTGGAGATGGTCCCCTCTGGACAAGGAATACAATCGTAGCAGCAAATGGGTTCTTCTTTCCGAGCCCGTTTTACAAATCCAGGGTGACACTTCTCCACACATTTGGACTGAGGCAGAGACTAAGCACAAAAACAAAATTCATTCCAAAATATCTGCCAAATCCACCTTCTACCGCATAGCTCCCAGTGACCAGTAAGATCCCACAGAGTTGGTCTCCTCCGGGTGCCATCAGCTAAACAATGCCGGCTGGTGGGCCCACAGGGGAGGGCCTTCTCTGTGGCTGCCCCAGCTCTCTGGAACCAGTTACCTCCTGAGATCCAGACCATCCCAACCCTATTGGCCTTTCGAAAAGTGGTGAAGACCTGGCTTTTCCGGCAAGCCTGGGGCCGTTGATCTCGCTGTTGCGATCTGGTGAGATCCAGCCATGAATGGTGTGAATGAGTTTTAATTGTTTTTAATGTTTTAATTTTTAATGTTTTTATATATGGTTTTTAAATGCATTGTAAGCCTCCTTGAGTCTTCGGAGAAAGGCAGCATACAAGTTGAACAAATAAATAAATAATAAATGAATAAATATTTTTTTATTTCTTAGATTGACTGATTAAAATGAAACTGTGCTTAAGAAAGACACTTCTGAGCAATAGATCAGAAAAACATAAAAGATTGTAAAGCCACTCCTCTTTGAAAATAATCCAAATCCTTGTTCCACTTAAGATTTAAAGAAAAAATCCCTCACAACCTATGGCTGCCAAATTCAAATGAAGTATTATTAAGTTATGTCTGTACATTTATATTTTCAATTCGTATAGTTGCCATGCTGATGAAATAAGATTAAAGATTACTGCCTTCTAGTTTCTAGAATTATAGTGAGGATGAGTAGAGATGAAATCTTGAGAACATGTCACTCAAAAAGTTTAAGTCAGGCATCTTTTGCTGCAGAACATGAGAAATGAGTATGAGCCCTGTGTGGGAAAGGGATATTTCTAAGGCCAAGTGAGGTATTCAAGACAAGGCCCTTTCCATTGAAGAATTAGAGTTTTGTTGTTAATTGCTAGTTGTGTCCAACTCTTGGATAATTCTTTGTTTTAATGTAAGACAATCAAGATAAAAAATTGCATTCAAAGGGTTTTTAGATGGCTTACAAGCCAAAGACCAAATATAAGTAGCATTATATTACAAATTGACCCTCATTATTGACCCACCAATATCAAGAAGGACTTGGGAGGTGGGCAGTCAAGGCAAATTTAAGTCTTCCATTTTTCTAAATTAAGGCATTATCTCAAATTGTACAAGTCATAGAGGTTCCATTTTGATTAACACCTTGGATCACCTTCCAAGCAGCAGGAGGCCTATCCCAGTGGGGTGAAACAAAGACATGAATAACTGTGGTCAGATATGGGCTGTTAAAAATAATATCTGAGCCTGCTCTTTCAGGGGACACTAACACCAACCATATAGACCAAGAAAAGTTACCAATATTTTCAACCACCTTGTTGAGCAACTTTAGCCGTGAAAGAGCATCTTGGTTGATAATAATCCTCTGTCTTTCCAAACTCCCCAGTTGCTCTTCAATAGGATCCTCCTTGGGAAAAAGTAACCAACTTATGATACTCAGATCTGCTGCTACATTTCCACTTTGGTCCAAGTACAGTTTCTCCCAGGAAAAATTGCAAAACTCATTCTTCTCCAGAAAGGGATGGAACTAGAATTGAAACATCCAGGAATTTTGAAAGCAACTTGAAACATCCTAAAAGGGGGAGCAATTTTAAAGCTGAGCTAGTGAATAAGAGATGTTGAGTCCCCTCTTCACTATTTGCCTGAATAGCAATAACACTTAGACTTATATACCACTTCACAGTGCTTTTACAGCCCTCTATAAGTGGTTTATAGAATCAGTATATTGCCCCCCAAAATCTAGGTTTTACAACATTGATAGGAAGGAAGGCTGAGTCAACCTTGAGCTGGTCAGGATCAAACTCCTGGAAGTGAGCAGTGAGTTAGGGTTAGGGTTAGGGTTAGGGTTAGGGTTAGGGTTAGGGTTAGGGTTAGGGTTAGGGTTAGGGTTAGGGTTAGGGTTAGGGTTAGGGTTACAGTTAGGGTCAATGCAAAGACTGAGTATCCATCAGTCTGAAAGGCTTTAACTGGATTCCTGCAGTGAGGAGGGGTTAGGCGAAATTCTCCCAGGTTTAGCTGCAATTTATGTATATAAAATTCTATCATGCTAACTACAAACACATAAGTACAGGAATTTATTTACAATGTATACATTTTAAATGATTTTATAATAGCAATGTTTAATATCAAAACATAATTGTCTCAGTGCCTGCTCTTTGGAACATCATCCTGTGAACTAAATCTGGCCTCTGTTTGGCCAAACCTGTTGGGTTTTTGTAGAACAATGGTTCTCCTATACCAGTTTGGATTTTTTTTAAATAAGAAATAGGATTGATGGATCCTTGTCAGGACTCCATACCTGCCATGGCTCTAGCCTTGCAGCCCTCAATCTCTCTTTCTTCTCTGTTTTTCTCCTCCAAGATATTGAGGAATATGCAACATTTAAAACATGGGCCAGAGTCTTAGCAACAGTATAAAAACGGTGGTCATTTTTTATCTGAATTCTATTCTTTTTCTCTTGCATGTCCAGTGGTGCTATCTGGGTGCATCGTCTCCGGCCCTTGACGGAAAGGACATGCTTTGAAAAAGAACAGTGAAAAGACTGGTCTTCAAATTTGGAATCCTTAAAAAGATTGGGTTGAAAGGCTTCATCATTTGGCCATTTTCTTTCCTGAAAAGCAAAGACCCAAATGCTATGGATATATTTGAAATCTGTACGCCTTGACATTGACACTTTCCCCACAATTGTGGTGATCCAGACTTTCCCTTCAATCGGTCCTGGCAAACCTTCAATTATTAACTGGATGTGGAGAACTCTTTCCACAATGGAAGCAAATTCTATGAAGTGAACAAAGACATTGACTTTTCTCCACTTAGAGATGGCATTTCTGAGAGGTTCTGTAGCTCTAGTCATTGAGAATTGTTGTGAGATAACTACACAAATTCCATTTCTGACAAGCATAGGAGTGAAAGTTCTCATGAAATTCTCTCCCTCCTCTGTGTCTGGTGGAAAGAGACCTATCAAAGTCCAACTGAAATGAAGGAGGAGTTGGACAATTCCTGGATACTGGATCCCATTTTTTGGAAGCATCTGATGGAAAAAAGGCATTTGACTTTTATCACTCAGAGCCTCTGAAACAATTCCATAACTGATCTGAAGAAGCAATGAAGAATGGTGTATTATGGTTAGATCAGATCAAGTCCAAAATGTAAGCTTTTAACACATCCAGTGTGGTTCTCACTAACATATTGGAGTGGTCCAGCAGTCACCAACTGGTGGTCCAAGGACCACTTGTGGTCTGCGACAAAATTTTGGTGTTCTGCAGGAAAATTATTTGCATTTTTTATATTGCACTAAATACTATCTTTTTAAAAATTTCATATTAGTGGTCCACCGGATTTAAAATTATGGATTTGGTGGTCCCTGAGGTCCGAAAGATTGGAGACCCCTGGAACAGTCTAATGTTCCTAACTCTTAAGCCATATGAAGATAAAGAATACAAAATGCAAAATATTAACAAGATTGAATATAATCATTTGTATAATCTGGAGTCTAAGATACTGTTCTTTCTGTTTCTAAAAAATTGACATTCATATAAGAGATGTGCTATGTCTTCTATCTTTAGAGCACTACAAGTGCAAATCAATTCATTTTAGAGATTTGCTTAAATGTTCCATATTTGACATTGTGTCCAGCTGTTCAAGTCTTGCTTGAGTAAATATTTAGGCCTCCCCCCCACTCTGGATCCTAATCCCTACCCATGACAAAGGCCATGAGAAAAGCAGTTCATGATTTCCATAGGAAAGATATGATTGAATCTATTACCTACCCACCAACAACTTGCTCACTTTGCCAGATAGAGAAACAAAAAAACAAACCTGTGGGACTTTGTAGGTGCCTACTAATGTTGACATCTGAATGGAGATGTCATCAAGACATCCATCAAGAACAGCCACCAAGTTGTCCTTCCTTCCACAGCTGTAGTTGGGAACATTGGCTTCTCCAGTTGAGAGCATGTCCAGTAAGGCATCTGAAGTGCCAAGGGTGTTGAAATAGTTGTCATGGATGTTGTAGCCAAGTGTGACATTGTACAAAAGCTGAGATTTCTTATTGACTTGTTGAATGGCAAAAATGAAGTTTAGGATTATTGCTGGATCAGTAAATGAACTACTGTAAAAAATGTTCATGATAATATCATCTCTAAGAACAAAAACAACAAAATATATTCTAGTTTGTTCCTCTTTCTCTCCACAAACCCATTCAGTCTTAAGACAAAAGTGTCCAATATAAGAATAAAGTTATAGTCACCCATCACCATTTAATTGTTATGAGTGTTGAGAAGGTGGGATGGAGATTTAATATTTAAAATATATCATTATTTGTGATAGTGCTCATTTTTAATTTGTGAAACGACCAAAATTCAAAATCATTCAATCATTAAAATAGAATCATCAGCAAAGAGGACTAATAAATGATCCAGAAAAGCAATTCTAAAAACAAGCCATCCTCTATTCCATACCAGGGTCACGCATTGAATATCAATGAATGGTTATAAAAATAGGGAAATGGGTGGGGCAGAGGCAACTACAAACTTTTCAATAAGCTAGTTGTGATTAACTCAGGATTCTACAAGAAGGGAAAATAATTTGGTCTTTGGTGGGCGGTGTTGTTCCATCTTTGGATTTTGGTCTCTTAAAATAAGACATAGGAGAGAAGCTATGGAAATCTAAATGATTCAAGAAATTAAACAGGTCCTGCAATATAGGAGTAACTGAAAAAAAAGAAGAGTGTTAGGACTGCAAATGGAAGGAATGCAATTCCATCACACTGAATGACTTACGAGGGCGCTTGAGTATAAGGAGCTGTGTTGAAAGACAGCATTATTTGGGATATTATTGTGGCAATGGAGACGATACTAATGAGGTGGTCTCCTGGCCTGTAATAGCTCTGTAGTTTTCTTCCCTCATGTTCCTCCAAACTCAGCAGGCACTTCATTGTCAGCTTCCCAGAGACTGGCTGGGACATCATCATCAGCAGAAGCAGAAGGAGGAGGTCCATAATTCAAGGGGCTGAATCAATCCCCTTCCTGTTTCTAAAGAAGAACAAGAGCATTCGAAGAATTCAAAGCACCATTCAAAAATGGAAATGAGAGTGACTTTCTTGAATGAGAGAGATATTAACAGAACTTCACCTGGAAAGGAGAGAAAGGAACGATACATTCAAGAAGCACAGTCCCTGAATGACCCAAAATTTGTGCCACCCAAAGTGTGAACTGAGTCATTTATCCTTTTCTGATGCAAGATCTCTTTCAAGTAGCTTCAGTTTGATGTTTACATCAAAGGCGATCACTGGAGAAATATCAATAGAGATCTCCCAGAGCAACATCTCCTCTGGGAATCCTGAACTACTTCTGGGCCTCCTTGTGCGGAGGAGAAGCTGGAGAAAAGCGTAGTGAAAAATCATAGAAATACCCCTAGAGAGCACTGGTTTGATGTGGTTGTGGTCCTTCCTTTCTGAACATGTCTAGAAAGTGATGCTGAAGAAAGATAGTTCGACACCCAGGAAATTGGGTGTTGTCCTTCAATGTAATCTCTTGTCTCCAGAGACTCCTGGTGAAGGTCACCCAGAACTATAGAGTTTGGTTCCACCTTAGTGTCAGACATGGAAGCCATCTTTTACATTTGGGCCTTCAGACTTGCCACATTTTCTACTGTGGGAAAATGGGAGGGGGGATTGCATAGAGTAGAGGTGATTTGGGGACTCCTGGCATAGAGTAAGTGTGATATGTAATCAAAATAACATTCTTTTCTCAGAGAGTCAAGGCCACCTTGCCCTGCAGCTGCAATGAGGTGACTGGGAGGCATCTCCAGTTTTGGATGGTACCTGATTGGATCATGTGATGGAAAGATGGGTGCTTGAACTTGAACTTGGACTTGAACTTACTTTTGGTGGGGGGGAAACCTGGAAACTTTTTGATTCGGGTTTTCTCAGATGTGCCAATATGACATCTCTAATAAAATGGAACTTTTAGGAAATTCAAGCTTCAGAGTCTTCTTTCGTTGGAGGTGTTACTTGGAACCCTGACACTTAGGTCGATGATGCTTAATTCTAATACTGCCTGTCTTCTAATGTTAAGGAAGAAATCTGTAACCGTGAACCCTGCCTAATGTTACCAATAGGATCTTTTTGTAATTTATTTTTCTATTAGATCTCCATATATTAATCACAAATTGGAAGTGATTTTAAAATTGCTCATACAATAGTGAAATTTCATTTGCCTTAGAAATATCAACTTTGGGGTGATATTTGAGACAAAGGGTTTGGAAATTGATAATTGGCCATCTGTATCATGGGGTAAATATGGAGTATGTTATGGGGATAGACTTTTTTTTCTTTATACTTGCCCTTCATTATTCATGTTAGACATCGAGAACCAGGGGTGAAATGCTCCCGGTTTGGACCGGAGTGTCCGATCCAGTAGCAATGTTGGCGGGTGGTTCGGAGAACCGGTAGCAAAAATTCCTGGGCCCCCCTGCCCCATGTCCAGCTAAGCCGCGCAATCAGAGACAAAGACACTTCAAAGTATAAAGGTTCTCAGCAGTGGTGAAATGTAAAATTTGTTACTACTGGTTCTGTGGGCATGGCTTGGTGGGGGTAATGTGACTGAGTGGGCATGGCCAACATTTTTTTTTTACTTTTAAAACCATTTTTTCTACAACTTCTTCGGCCAAAAAAAAATGCTTTTAAAAGCCTATGATAATCCCAGGTGAGTTGCCTTAATGTCAGAAGCTTTTTTTTCATTTTTAAAAGCATTTTTTTTCTACAACCTCTTCGGCTGAAAAAATGCCTTTAATTGAAAAAAAAAAGCTTCTGATGATCGCACAGCTCAGCTGGGGTCGTCAGAGGCTTTTAAAAGAAAAAAAAAGCCTCTGACAATCAGGCAATTCAGCTGGGATTGTCAGAGACTTTTAAAAGCATTTTTTACAATCTCTTCAACTGACGATGTTGAAGAAAAAATACTTTAAAAGTCTCTAACTATCCCAGCTGAGTTGCCTGATCATCAAAAATGACTCTAAAATCACCTCTTTGCTGTATATTACAAAACATTACAAAAAATAAAGGTTTTACAAAGTGGAAAAGATGTAGCGTTCTTTCTTTTTAAATGTACTGAACAGGATCCTTGCATCAGCGTATGCCATTAAAACTAGGTCATTACTAGGGTCCAAATATAACAAATAATGTATTGTTTGTTTCAGATACCTAAGTATTCGCTTAGAGGCTTTCCAGTGCCTTTCAGTAGGTTCAGCGTTATATCTAGCCAGTTGATTTACACTGTAAGATATATCTAGCCTAGACCAATTACTCAGATATGACAGACTGCCTATTAAGGATTGATATATTTCCTTATCGAATACAGGACTTTGAATATTACTATGTTTAAAATCCTGACTCATTGGTGTCTTAGCAGGCTTACAGAGTTCCATGTTGTAACATTTCAGCAATTGACTAGCTTTCTTGGCTTGCGAAATTTTGTAACCTTTACTAGTTTTAACTATGTCAAGACCCAGATAATGCTTAATTTCAACCAAATTCCTAATTCTGAATTTCTTTTGCAATACAGAAACAATTTCGGTTGTTTCATGTTCAGATTTGGTAATAATTGCTATATCATCAGTGAATAGCAATAATAGTGAAACTAAACCATCTTTCTCTCTCTCTTTTTTTTTTATTGCAAAAGTTTTACAATTACATTTTCACCCCTTTTTTCACCCCCCCACCTCCCTCCCCAAACTTCCCGTCCTCCCTAACCCTCCCTAACCCTCCCCCCCAGACTTCCCTATTATGTACTCATAACTAATAATACTGATATATATACCTGAACCCATCCCTCCCCCTATATAAATTTTCCCTCTTTCTCTCTCTTATACAAACTTGGATCAGCTATGCCAGCTACAAAACCCATAGCAACTAACTCATTGACAATGCTTTTATTCCACTCGTAACCTGACTGTTTCAAGCCATAAAGACTTTTCTTCAGTCTCCAGCAATCAGTCTTCCCATCAGTTTTCAAACCTAGTGACTTCTTCTTATAGATTGTATGTTGTAATGGCACATGCAGATATATAGTTTCAACATCTATATGGTTTATCATATATCTATTCTTCCTAGCCCATACTAATGATGCTCGCAACGTAGTCGCCCTCTGATTAGGTGCAAACATTTCATCATAGTCCTTATCTGACTGAGCAAATCCTTGAGCAACTAACCTTGCCTTATGGGTAACAATCCCATCCACACCAGTTTTCAGTTTGTAAACCCACTAGCAACCAATTGCATGTTCACCTGGTGGTAGCCTAACATTCTTGTAAACATCTAACTCCTTGAATAATTTCAGCTCTTTATCCATCGCTTTCTTCCAAGCTACCTGATCCTTTGGAGGATACAGTTTAATTTCATCAAAGTTAGAAAGCTCTGTGTTCACATGACATACTACACTGGCTTGATACCTATCAGGTGGATGTCTATCTTGAGTTGAACGTCTAGGTAGCTCAGGACTCGATGTTGGTATCTCCTCGTCTACCTCCCCTATAACCTCCCCCTCCTTTACAGTAATAGCAGGTTCTTCCTCAACTTTCTCATCATCAAGAGTATCACTAAATATGCGATTATCAACAACAACACTACCATTTACCTTGTCGGATTCCTGTTCAAGCTTACTCCAACCAACATGCTTCAGGAACTTGGCACTAGCACTGCAAAACACACTAGTGGTACCTGGCACCCAAAATCTATGTATATGACCTGTAGTTGGATTCATAACCAACAAAAAATAGCTTCTTTGCTCTATGTTGACCCTTTCGCCTCAATTTCAAGGGAATATGAACCCATGCTGGGGCTCCAAATGTGTGCAAATAACTTAATTCTGGTCTTCTACCATGCCAACGTGTGAATGGTAGTTCACTAGTTGTTGAATTGACTACATTATTCAAGACATGGTTAGCACACATTATTGCCTCACCCCAAAGTGACTCAGGCAAACCAGAATCAGATATCATGGTTCGAGCCATAGCCTGCAACGTTTGCCTTCTGCATTCAATATACCCATTATGTTGCGGTCTATAAGGGGCGGAAGGCTTGTGTTCAATGCCAGCTTTCTGTAACATAGTTTCAAAACTTTTATTGGTAAACTCAGTACCACTGTCAGTTACCAGGCAAAGAACCTTGCGTTTCTTTTTCCTCTCAGCAACCTTCAGCCAGTTTGAAAAATGCTGAAATGTTTCTGCTTTGGTTTTCATAAGGTAACAGAAACCATAACGGGAAAAATGGACTATTATGCTCAATATATAACAGGCTCCACCTAAACTAGGTTTTTGAAGTACAATGATATCTGCAAACACTACCTCCAAAGGTTCATTGGTTGTAAACCCATTATCTCTTTTTGCAGGGGTTACCTTACTCTTTTCTTGGCTACAAGCATTGTAGTTTAAATATTTTTTACAAGGTTTTAGTTTTATCCCATCAGATAATTCCACCGTTTTCTTTAACATCTTAAAATTTACATGTCCCAAATGCCTATTAAGCAAGTGAATGCATTCATCATGTGGCTTCGTGTAATTGTAAACTGAGTTAGCATTAGCCATGATTAATGGATCATCATTCAGAACAAACAAATCGTTTTCTAACTTTGCAGTAACACTTGTACCATCCTTTTCTATCAAACATTTATCTCCCCTAAATGTTACTACAAACCCAGATTTTAACAATGCTTTTTACAGATAGCAAGTTAAATTGTAGTTTAGGTACATACAACATAGGTAAATGCTCATTTATACACGAATAATATGCAGTACCTTCTCCAGATGCTTTCATTTTCCATCCATTGGCTAATGATATATGTTGTTTACTCTTGGTCATGTTAACAAACCTCTCTTTACTCCTAGTTATAGACTGTGATGCTCCAATGTCAACTACCCACAAATCATGGTTTACAGTTGTCGTTGAGCTGGATATAGCTAAACTAACATTCTTTTTACCTCTCTGTTGACTACCAGTATTCAGTTTCTTGCCCTTTTTACAGAATCTAGTTATATGACCCTTAGCCCTACAAGAAAAACATTTCCTAACAGTATAGGCAGTTGAAGACAGGTTTTCTTTCTGTGGTTGTCTCTCTCTCAGTTGGTCTCTTTCTTGCCTTCTTCTGGACTCTTCTAACAATCTTCCAGTTATGCCAGTCAATGTCAGTCCATCTCTGGTCAGGACTTCGAGTGAAGACACATAATCATCATAACTTCCATCCAAAGAAGAAAGAATAATATGAACCTGATGCAGCTCTGAGAAAATCAGCTCCTTTTCATGTAGCTCTTCTAAAGTTCCCTTCATAAACTCCAGATGAGCTAACATATCTCCACCTTTCAGAAGATGTGCTCTAAACAGATTACGTGTAAGGTGTATGTGTGCACCCACACTATCATGAACATAAATCCTCTTCAAAGTGTCCCAACACCTGGCAGCACACTCCTCACCACGAATATGGACTAGCCACTGGTCACTCAGGGTCAGTCCAATTATACAAAGAGCCCTTTCATTGTCCCGGTTAAATTTGGATATTTCCATTGCATCTTCATCGTCTGCTGGATCCCAAGCAGTTACATCCAGTGGATCATGAACTACAGCCCATAGCCCTTCTTTAGGCAGAAGTAGGCTGCATAGACCAGGAAACATTGTTAGTTCCATCCAACCGGGTTATCAGGAATATGCTGGTTGACTGTTCTTGTGCCATCTTCACGTGAACAATAAACCACAAAAACAGCTGTCTGAATACGGTACTGTGTATCCACACTAACTCTCAGTATCCTGGGCCCATAACCAGTGTTAAGGAATTTGCAGAGTAACCCTTGAATAGCAAGGGTGTGCACATGAAAAACTACTCTCTTGGTTGGGAGTAGTTATGAATAAGCACAGTCACCACACAGATACACTGAGTTGTGTTATAGTTTACTTTCAGGAAAAAGTAAAGCATAGTCCAATAAACAGTCTAAGTCATACACATATAAATCAGGCAATAATGAATAACAAAGTCTTCTCACCAGTTGTCATAGTCATACACAATTAACAGTTACCAATAAACAGTTCTTCTGGATTTGAAAACAGTACCATACAGAGATATCAGAGAGGAAGAACAGCAAAAAGAACAAGCCATGTGTCAGCACTTCAAGCTGCGTTTACTCTAGTGCTGACATAAGAAGGAGAAGCGGAGGCACCTGGAAAGGGACGTTTGACTTTTCACCTACTTATTTTCCCTGGAGATAATATCCCCTAGGATATGGGATGGGAGGGGGGAAATTCCTTTGAGCTGGAGCGGTAGATTACGGTAGAATGACTTGGAAGATGGCCAATGAGTGCAGGGGAGTGGGGAATGGAAAGGGAGGGTTTTAGGTGTGGAAGCCAGTGTTGGATTCAATGGAGTCAGATTTTAGAATGTTGTGCTTAATAAATAGGAGTTTTCCTTCAAAGACTTTGTCTGAAATGCAATTTATTTGAGACGACCTCGAAACTTGACACCATGTTTCTAGCTCTCTCTTAAGGACATTGGCAACAGAGCTAACCAGGACAAAGTATGATGCAATACAGCAGTCTTAAAGCTATACAATACAATAGAATACACTTCAAACATACATTGATGGTTTATATATTGCCAACCCAACAAATTAGGTAATAGTCATATTCCTAAAAAACCCACTGATTGGTAAACTTGTTTCAAACATTTGTCTGTTTATTTATTCAGTCAGTCAGTCCTATACAATAATAAAATCTCCTTTCTTATCTTGTCCTTTCCTAATTTCATGACAATTTAAATTATTAATTCATTTATTTTACACTTTGATGATTATCTTATGTTAGTCTTACATTTTTTGTATGTTTATTTCTTTTGATTTTAAATAACCTTAATTGTCAAAAGAAGCATACAAACTCAATAATAACTGCAATAAATAATTAAGTGTTATGACCCTAAGAAACTACTTCACGATCAGATGCCGACTTTTATCATTAAATGTTCCTTAGTATTTAGATCTGGTCTCAGGATGATAATGTAGCACTTGGGGAAGAAGATGCAGCCCAGCAGGCCAGCCCCAGAAGCCAAGATGGAGAAAACCTGCACGGCCACCATGTATTTCCCTTTGGTGCTCAAGTAGGTGGGCAGGAAGGAGATCCAGACGCTGCAGAAGACCAGCATGCTGAAGGTGATCAGTTTGGCTTCGTTGAAGGCCCCAGGCAGGTTCCTGGCCAGGAAAGCCACTGTGAAGCAAATGGCAGCAAGGAAACCCATGTAGCAGAGAACCACATAAAACATGGTCACAGAGCCTTCATTGCACTGAAGGATGATCACTCCTGATTGGGAGTGCAGGTCAAAATCAGGAAACGGAGGAGAAACTCCCAGCCAGATTCCACAAATTACAATTTTTCCAGCAGAGCCAGAAAGGATGATGGAGTTGGCCAAGCTCTTCCCCAACCATCTCCTCACCCTGTTCCCTGGTTTCGTGGCCAGGAAGGCCAGCACTACCATGATTGTTTTGGCTAACACACAAGACACAGCTACTGAGAAGATGATGCTGAACATTGTTTGTCGGAGAAGGCAGGTGGCTTTCCTTGGTCGGCCAATGAAGAAAAAGGAGGACAAGAAACAAAGTAAGAGGGAAACCAGGAGGATGTAGGACAGGTCACGGTTGTTAGCTTTGACAATGGGAGTTTCTAGGTATTTAACAAATATGACTAAAACAAAGCCTGTTGTTAGAAACAAGAGTACAGCAAAGGAGACCAGGATGATGCCCAGAAGTTCTTCATAGGACAGGAAAGCTATTCTTTTGGGGATACATTGGATTCTGTCATCAGTGGGATATTTATCATCTGGGCACTTGGTGCATTTTTCAGTATCTGAGAAAACAATAAGTATTATTATATTTTTAGTTTCTCCTTTCCCATTCCAAGAAAGACCTTTTTTGGATGACAGCTGATACTGAGAGACAGGAAAGCCAGAGTTCCTGTTGTGTCACTCACCTTCCTGTGTGGAGATGGTCCCCTCCGGACAAGGAATACAATCATAGCAGCAAATGGGTTCTTCTTTCCGAGCCCGTTTTACAAATCCAAGGTGACACTTCTCCACACATTTGGACTGAGGCAGAGACTAAGCAGAAAAACAACATTCATTCCAAAATATCTGCCAAATTTTTATTTATTAGATTGATTGATTAAAATAAAATGAAAATGTGCTTAAGAATGACACTTCTGAGCGATAGATCAGGAAAACAAAACATTGCAAAGCCACTCTGCTTTGAAAATAATCCAAATCCTTTTTAAGATATAAAGAATAAATTCCTCACAGACTAGGGCTGTCAACTTCAAATGAGGTATTATTTAGTTATATCTGTATACTTATATTTTCAATTCATACAGCTGCCATGCTGGTGAAATAAGACTAAACATTACTGCCTAATTTCTAGAACTATAGTGAAGATGAGTGGAGGTGAAATCATGAAAACATGTCACTTAAAACACGATGGAAGTTACCACATTGAAAACAGAGGTTTTTGCAGTGGCTTCTATGAAGTTAATTGAAAAGCAGCAAATAGACTCTTTCCTGCAGACTGATAAACTTTATCAAGACAATTCTTGGTTTTATAGAGAGAATCAATTTTTAAGAGAGGAAGTGACTGATTATATAAGCAGGAAGAGTTGAAATGGAGGTTTCAAAATGAAGGAGATAACTTTTAGGAGAGAGCGATCTTCAAAAATGCATCAGTCTCAAATCTACATTCAAAAATTTTCGAAAATAAAAGCAGGGGGAGGAGCAATGCTGAAGGAGAAAGTATTATTGAAGAAGAAGGATTGGAAAAAATATAGAAAGAAAGGAAGAATTGAAGATTAATTTCTTTTGGGGAGGATCTTAATAATAAATTTGAAAAGTCTATTGAAATTAGCATTTTTTTTTTAAGTTTAAGTAAAAATGTTTAACTAAAAATGGATAGCTTTTTTTTAAAAAATGACTGTGGTATTAAAATGGTTAACTTTAAAGTTAATGGATAGTTTTCTGAAAGTTTTGAAATTGATATTTTGAAGAATAAATTTAAGAGTTAGAAATAACTAAACTCAATGGATTAATAGTATCTTTGAGGTTATATTCTGAAGAATATTTTATTGAAGTATTTTTTTGAGAGAAAAGAAAAAAAAAGAACTTAATGAAGTACTAAAATGGTTAATTTAAAATTGAATGGATGCAAAATAATATTTTCTTTTTTTTCATTTTCTTAAAGAGATATGCTTTAAAGAAAGTTTAAAATGTTTAAATTAGAATTTTAAAAGGGGAGGCTGATGAACAATTTTTAAAAGAGGAGTTAAAGAGGGTGAGGGAGTTTTGAATCTTGTAGTAAGTTAGTATATTTTAGGTTATGTTTAGTTTAATGCTATACCCTGTTTTTGCTCTGGGAAGTCGGGGTTGGGGGTGGGGAGGGGGGTTGAAGGTTGTGTGGGGATAAAATGGTTGTCTAATTTTTAATATAATTAAAAGATAGATTAAGGTATTAATAGAGAAGTAAGAAAAATGGGGAAAATGTTATAATAAAGGGAATGACAATATTAAGATATGATAAATATTGGAGGAGTAAAAAGAAGATTTACAAGATGTATCCAGGAGATATATTGAATGATTGATTATGCATTATTTGTTTCTTTACAATATTAAGATATGATAAATATTGGAGGAGCAAAAAGAAGACTTAAAAGATGTATTCAGAAGATATATTGAATGATTGATTATGTATTGTTTGTTTGTTTGTTTATAAAATAAAAAAAAAATTTTTTAAAAAAAAGGGTGAGCCAGGCATGTTTTCCTGCAGCCCATGGGACATGAGATTGAACCCTGTGTGGGAAAGGAATATTTCTAAGGCCAAGTGAGGGATTCAAGACAAGGTCATTTCCATTGAAGAATTACAGTTTTGTTGTTAGTCGCTACTTGTGTCCAACTCTTTCAGCCCCCAAGAACCATAACACTCCAGGACTCCCTGTCCTCCACTGCCTCCCAAAATTAGAATTACAATTAGATGGCATGGAAAGACAGACCCACATTTATTTATTGCTTAAATTTGGAGAATTCTTTGTTTCAGTGGAAGACTTAAGGTAGCTGACAATCAAGATGAACAATTGCATTCAAGGGATTTTTAGATGGATTAGAAGCCAAATACCAAATCTAAGTAGCATTTCATTACAGATTGACCCTTATTGTCACATTATTTCAAGAATCAAAAATTTTTTGGGGGGGAGTCAAAGTCATTTTCAGTCCTTCATTTTTCTAGTTTAAGCCATTATCTCATATCGGACAAGTCATTGTGGTTCAACATTGATTGAATACATTGGATGGCCTTCCTAGCAGCAGGAGGCCTATCCCAGTGGGGTGAAACAGAGGCATGAATAACTCTGGTCAGATATGGGCTGTTAAAAAATATCTGAGCCTGATCTTTCAGGGGATCCTAACAGCAACCATATAGACAGAGAAAAATTGCCAATATTTTCAACCACCTTGTTGAGCAACTTTAGCCGTGAAAGAGCATCTTGGTCGATAATAAGCCTCTGTCTTTCAAAACTCCCCAGTTGCTCTTTGATGGTATCCTCCTCGGGGAAAAGCAACCAACTTATGATATTCAGATCTGCTGCTACATTTCCACTTTGGTCCAAGTACAGTTTCACCCAGGAAAAATTGCAAAACTCATTCTTCTCCAGAAAGGGATGGAACTAGAATTGAAACATCCAGGAATTTTAAAAGCAACTTGAAACATCCTAAAAGGAGGAGACATTTTAAAGCTTAACTAGTGAATAAGAGATATTCAGTCCCCTCTACAGTATTTGCCTGAATAGCAATAACATTTAGACTTATATACCACTTCACAGTGCTATTACAGCCCTCTCTAAGTGGTTTATAGAATCAGCAACAATTTGGGTACCCATTTTACCAACCTGGAAAGGATGGAAGGCTGAGGCAACCTTGAGCTGGTCAGGATTGAACAGGATTGGGGGTTAGGGTTAGGATTAGCATAAATGCCACAGCAAAATGCAAAGACTGAGTAGCCATCATTCTGAAAGGCTTTAACTGGATTCCTGCAGTGAGGAGGGATTAGGCGAAATGCTCCCAGGTTTAGCTGACAGTTATGAGTATAAAATTCTATCATGCTAATTACAAACACATAAGTACAAGAATGTATTTACAATGTATACATTTTAAACAATTTTATAATAACAGTGTTTAATATAAAAATATAATTGTCACAGTGCCTGCTCTTTGGAACATAATCCTGTGAACTAAATCTGGCCTCCGCTTGGCCAAACCTGCTGGTTTTTTGGAGAACAATTGTTCCCCTACATCAGCACTGAATTTTTTTTCTAAATAGGAAATAGGATTAATGGATCCTTGTCACGACCCCATACCTGCCATGGCTCTAGCCTTGGAGCCCTCAATCTCTCTTTCTTCTCCGTTTTTCTCCTCCTAGATATTGAGGAATATGCAACATTCAAGACATGGGCCAGAGTCTTAACAACACTGTAAAAACGGTGGTCATTTTGTATCTGAATTCTATTCTTTTTCTCTTGCATGTCCAGTGGTGCTATCTGGGTGCATTGTCTCCGGCCCTTGACAGAAAGAACATGCTTTGAAAAAGAACAGCGAAAAGACTGGTCTTCAAATTTGGAATCCTTAAAAAGACTGGGTTGAAAGGCATCATCATTTAGCCATTTTCTTTCCTGAAAAGCAAAGACCCAAATACTATGGATATATTTGAAAAGTGTATGCCTTGTAATTGTCAATTTCTCCACAATTGTTGTGATCCAGACTTTCCCTTCAATGGGTCCTGACAAACCTTCAATTGCTAAATGGATGTGGCGAATTCTATCCACAATGGAAGCAAATTCTATGAAGTGAACAAAGACATTGACTTTTCTCCACTTAGAGATGGCATTTCTGAGAGGTTCTGTAGGTCTAGTCAATGAGAATTGTTGTGAGATAACTACACAAATTCCATTTCTGACAAGCATAGAAGTGAAAGTTCTCATGAAATTCTCTCCCTCCTCTGTGTCCGGTGGAAAGAGACCAATCAAAGTCCAACTGAAATGGAGGAGGAGTTGGACAATTCCTGGATACTGGATCCCATTTTTTGGAAGCATCTGATGGAAAAAAGGCATTTGACTTTTATCGCTCAGAGCCTCTGAAACAATTCCATAACGGATCTGAAGAAGCAATGAAGAATGGTGTATTATGTTTATATCAGATCAAGTCCAAAATGTAAGCTTTTAACACATCCAGTGTGGTTCTCACAAACATATTAGAATAGTCCTGCAGTCACCAACTGGTGGTCCATGGACCACTGGTGGTTTGCAAGAAAATTTTGGTGGTCTGCAGAAAAATTATTTGCCTTTTTTATATTGCACTAAATACGATTTATCTTTTGAAAAAAAAACATATTAGTGGTCCACGGGGTTTAAAATTATGAATTTGGTGGTCCCTGGAACAGTCTTTTGTTCTTAACCCTTCAGCCATATCAAGATAAAGAATACAAAATGCAGAATACTAGCAAGATTAAATATAATCATTTGTCTAATCTGGGGTCTAAAATACTGCTCTTTCTCTTTTCTAATAAAATTGAAATTCAGATATCAAATCAGTTCATTTTAGAAATTTACTTAAATGTTCCCTATTTAACATTGTGTCCAGCTGCTCAAATCTTGCTTGAGTAAATGTTTATGCCTCCTCCCCACTCTGGATCCTAATCCCTACCCATGACAATGGTCATGAGAAAAGCAGTTCATGATTTCCATAGAAAAGATTGAATCTATTACCCACCCACCAACAACCTGCTCACTTTGCCAGATAGAGAAACAAAAACACAAACCTGTGGGACTTTGTATGTGCCTACTAATGTTGACATCTGAATGGAGATGTCATCAAGAGATCCATCAAGAACAGCCATCAGGTTGTCCTTCCTTCCACAGCTGTAGTTGGGAACATTGGCTTCTCCAGTTGAGAGCATGTCCAGCAAGGCATCTGAAGTGTCCAGGGTGTTGAAATAGTTGTCATGGATGTTGTAGCCAAGTGTGAGATTGTACAAATGCTGAGATTTCTTATTGACTTGTTGAATGGCAAAAATGAAGCTTAGGATTCTTGCTGGATCAATAAATGAACTACTGTAAAAAATGGTCATGATAACATCATCTCTAACAACAACAATAAAATATATTTTCATTTGTTCCTCTTTCTCTCCACAAGCCCATTCAGTCTTAAGCCAAAAGTGTCCAACAAAAGAATAAAGTTATAGTCACCTATCACCGTTTAATTGTTATGAGTGTTGAGAAGGTGGGATGGAGATTTAATATTTAAAATATATCATTATTTGTAATAATGCTCATTTTTAATTTGTGCAATGACCAAGATTCAAAGTCATTGAATCATTAAAATAGAATTATCAGCAAAGAGGAGTCATAAATGATCCAGAAAAGCCATTCTAAAAACAAGCCATCCTCTATTCCATACCAGGATCAGGCATTGAATATCAATGAATGGTTATAAAATAAAGAAATGGGTGGGGCAGAGGCAACTACAAACTTTTCAATAAACTAGTTGTGATTAACTCAGGATTGTACAAGAAGGGAAAATAATTTGGACTTTGGGGGGGCGGGGTTGTTCCATTTTTGGATTTGGGTCTCTTAAAATAAGACATAAGAGAGAATCCATGGAAATCCAAATGATTCAAGAAATTAAACAGGTCCTGCAATATAGGAGTAACTGAAAGAAACGAAGCAGAATGTTAGGATTGCAAATGGAAGGAATACATCTCCATCACACTGAATGACTTACGAGGGAGCTTGTGTATAAGGAGCTGTGTTGAAAGACAGCATTATTTGGGATATTATTGTGGCAGTGGAGATTATACTAACGAGGTGATCTCCTGGCCTGTAATAGTTCCGTAGGTTTTTTCCCTCATGTTCCTCCAAACTTAGCAGACACTTCATTCTCAGCTTCCCAGAGACTGGATGGGACATCAGCAGCAGCAGAAGCAGAAGGAGGAGGTCCATAATTCATGGGGCTAAATCAATCCCCTTCCTGTTTCTAAGGAAGAACAAGAGCATTCGAAGAATTCAAAGCACCATTCAAAGATGAAAACGAGAGTAGCTTCCTTGACTGAGAGAGAGATTAACAGAACTTCACCTGGAAAGGAGAGAAAGGAAAGATACATTCAGGAAGCACAGTCCCTGAATGTCCCAAAATTTGTGCCATCTGAAGTGTGACCTGAGTCATTTATCCTTTTCTGATGCAAGATCCCTTTCAAGTTGCTTCAGTCTGTGGTTTACATCAAAGGTGATCACTGGAGGAATATCAGGAGAGATCTCAGAGACCAGGATTTTAATAATTACTGTAAGAAGCAATATCTCCTCTGGGAATCCTGAACTACTTCTGGGCCTCCATGTGCGGAGGAGAAGATGGAGAAAAGCTTAGTGAAAAATCATAGATATACCCCTAGAGGGAACTGTTCTGAAGTGGTTGTGGTCCTTCCTTTCTGGACATGTCTAGAAAATGATGCTAAAGAAAGATACTTCAACACCCAGAAAACTGGGTGTTGTCCTTCAATGTACTCTCTTGTCTCCAGAGACTCCTGGGGAAGGTCACCCAGAACTATAGAGTTTGGTTACACCTTAGTGTCAGACGTGGAAGCCATCTTTTACATTTGGGCCTTCAGGCCTGCCACATTTTCTACTGTGGAAAGATGGGAGGTGGGATTGTATAGAGCAGTGGTCACCAACCGGTGGTCCGTGGTGCAGTGGTGTTCTACAAGAAAATTTTGGTGATCTGCAGTGCACCAGGGTGGAGGAGCTCCTCCGGTATAAGTCCTGTGACTAGAGCTCTGGAATATGGAACTGGCCAGGCAGCTCATGGTGGGGCTGTAAATCTCCACTGTAGAGGGAGGTTCATGCAACTTGCATCTTTGTAGCACAGCCCTCGCTGGCCAGAATGAGATAATGGTGCAAAGGGGGGTGGCAGTGCAGGTGGGCCGAAGCAATGGGTGGCGGGAACCCTGGACTGTTTCTCCCTCCTGCTGTAGCTTCCTGTCAGCTGAACCCACCAGTAGCTGTCCCCACCCCTCGTTCTCCCTTCTCAGTCACTCCTCGCCTGGCGAGGGAAGGGCAGAGGATGGAGATTCACTCCATATTCCAGAATAAGAGTGAAGTTTTGTCTCTTGCTGATCTCGCAGCCATTTCTTCCGGCCCTTTTTGGTGCTCTGCGCACCTCGGTCTCTCAGGGAGATGCTTGACTTCCTCTCAGCCCCAAGAAACTGGCTGGCCCATGAGATGAGAGAGAGAGAGAAAATCAGAGAGAGAGAGAATCAGAGAGAGAATGAAAGAGAGAGAGAATGAGAAAGAGTGGGAGAGAGAGAAAGAAAGGGGGAGGGATGAGAGAGGGAAAGAGGGGGAAGAGAGATGAGACAGAGAGAAAGAGAGATGGAGAGAGAGAAAGAGAGAGAGAAAGAGAAAGAGAGAAAGAGAGAGAGAGGGAGAGAAAGAGAAAGAGAGAAAGAGAGAGAGAAAGAGAATCAGAGAGAGAGAGAATCAGAGAGAGAATGAAAGAGAAAGATTGAGAGAGAGAGAGAGAGAGAGACAGAGAGAATCAGAGAGAGAATGAAAGAGAGAGAGAATGAGAAAGAGTGGGAGAGAGAGAGAGAAAGAAAGGGGGAGAGAGATAAGAGAGGGAAAGAGGGGGAAGAGAGATGAGACAGAGAGAAAGAGAGAGGGGGAGGGGGAGAGAGAAAGAGAGAGAGAAAGAGAGAGAGAAAGAGAGAATGAAAGAGAGAGAAAATGAAAGAGAGAGTAAGAGAGAGAGAGGCAGAATGAAAGAAAGAGAGAATGAGAGAGAGAGAAAGAAAGACAGAGAGAAAATCAGAGAGAGAGAGAATGAAGGAGAGAATCAGAGAGAATCAGAATGAGACAGAGACAGACAGACAGACAAACAGAGAATGAAAGAGACAGTGAGAGAATCAGAGAGAGAGAGAGAGAGAATGAAGGAGTTATGCGGGTAGTTACGGGAGTTCCTTGTTACTCCCATGAAACACCTCTCCTGCGCGAGCTGCACTGGCTGCCGGTTGCTCTTCAGGTCCATTTCAAGGTGCTGGTACTTACCTATAAAGCCCTACATGGCTTAGGCCCGGGGTACTTGCAGGACCATCTTCTGCCTTCCTCCCACCGTCCCATGCGCTCCCACAGAGCAGGCCTCCTCAGGGTGCTGTCGGCCAAACAATGTTGACTGGCGGCCTCCAGGGGGACCGCATTCTCTGTCAGAGCGCCGGCCCTCTGGAATGATTTGCCCACCGAGCTCAGGATAGCCCCGGACCTCCTCTCCTTTCACCGTGAACTGAAGACGTGGCTCTTCCATCAAATAAATTGATCTGCTAGGGGTTGAACAAATTGTAATAATTTTAAATATGGTTTTTAAGGGGTTTTTTAACTTATTTTGTGATTTTGTGATTTGTATTATTAATTGTTGTTGTAAGCCACCCTGAGTCCTTTGGGAGAATGGCAGCATATAAATCGCAAAAAGAAAGAAAGAAAGAAAGAAAGAAAGAAAGAAAGAAAGAAAGAAAGAAAGAAAGAAAGAAAGAAAGAAAGAAAGAAAGAAAGAAAGAAGCACTTGGGGAAGAAGATGCAGCCCAGCAGGCCAGCCCCAGAAGCCAAGATGGAGAAAACCTGCACGGCCACCATGGATTTCCCTTTGGTGCTCAAGTAGGTGGGCAGGAAGGAGATCCAGACGCTGCAGAAGACCAGCATGCTGAAGGTGATCAGTTTGGCTTCGTTGAAGGCCCCAGGCAGGTTCCTGGCCAGGAAAGCCACTGTGAAGCAAATGGCAGCAAGGAAACCCATGTAGCAGAGAACCACATAAAACATGGTCACAGAGCCTTCATTGCACTGAAGGATGATCACTCCTGATTGGGAGTGCAGGTCAAAATCAGGAAATGGAGGAGAAACTCCCAGCCAGATTGCACTTTTCTTCCAACTCGCACACACTGGAGCCTATCAATAAGAAAATCCAATACCCAATTACACAAAGGTGTGTTAAATCCTAATAGGCCCATTTTGTTCACCAACTGCTGAGGAATTATTGTGTTGAATGCCAAGCTAAAATCAAGTGGGAGGCAGTCTCACATGAGTATTCTTCTCCTCCAGGTGCACCAAGCTAAGATGAAACATGCAGGAAAGTGCATCAACAATAGAGCGCTTCATCGAATAGGCAAACTGTAATGAGTCAAATATAGGTGAAAGGCATGAAACCAGTGGTGAAATCCTCTGCAGTTTTCCACCAGTTCGCTGTGTGCACACACATGCACAGTGCACACCAAATGTATGCTTTCCGCAGAAAAAGGATGCTTAACAAGGTAAGTAGAACAGCAAGGGTGGAAGAGGTGTGCCATGCTATTTACTGTAGATTCACTAGAAGGCAAATATAAATCGCTCGGCACAGCTGATCGTCGGAAATACCAGTTCGGACCAAACTGGTAGCTTTTTTCTACTATCGGTTCGCCGAACCAGTAGATTTTATTACTACCTGTTAGCCCAAACGGGTGCAAACCGGTAGGATTTCACCACTGCTTGAAACCATATAGTCCTTTACCAATCTAGTAATTTCTTCTCTGGGGTTCCTGAGTTTTTTAGGGCCCTATGTGCAGAGGTCTATGGAGCTTCTCATTCATCCAGGTCATGGTTGTCCCAAAGGTGCTTTTATTTCAAAGGCATCTGGACTTTCTAATTTTTCTTTAAGACATTTTGCTTCTCATCCAAGAAGCTTCTTCAGTGGCAGAGTAAGATTTTGGGGGGATGTGGAGTCATTACTGCATTTATTTAAGAACTAATTGCCTCGTGGACCTCACTAGCTCTTGATGTCCTGTATCCAATCACACACTTGCTGTTGCCCAGGCCTAATCATTTCACTTGCTTCTGTTCTCAATCCCTTGTGTGCATAAATTTACATAATATATAAAGGGGGGAATCCTCCCTTCTTTAGGCCCATCCTTTTGCCCTGAACACCAATAAGAAAAAAATGTGCTTCGACAGAAAGGTCTCCTGGTCTCTGGTTCAAATGTATCTTTAGAAAATCCACACACACACAACCATAGCATCCATGCATACCCACATGCTTTCCCATACACTGAACAGCAAAAGGAAAGGGGGAAAACACATCTATTATGACTGGGAGTCCATTTCTACCACATAAAGAAATGACTCATTTTTTAAAATTTAATTTAAAAAACATTAAAGTATCAAACACCATTTAGTACATTTATTAACTGAGATTTCTGGGAAACACATGAGTGGTGCGGTGGCCTGGAGGTGGAGCTCTCGCCTCACAATCAAGACGCTGTGAGTTTGATCCTAGATAGAGGCAGATATTTCTCTCTCTTGGCACAATGAGAATAGATCTGCTGAACAAATCTCCGAATTGGCGTCTGGAAGGGCATCCGGCCAGTAAACACTCAGCTAGCTCCCTTCAGTTGCCCAGACTCCACCTCGCGAGGGATTATGGGGTCATTTAATAAAGAGGATGATGATTTCTGGGAAACACATACACAGAACTCAATTTTCTATTTTATTTTGACATCATACGTTCTTTTGTATTCAGATCTGGTCTTAGGAAAATAATGTAACATTTGGGGAGAAAAATTAATAGCAACAGGCTGGCACTGGAAGCCAACATGGAGAAGACTTGCACGGCAACCATATACTTCCCCTTGGTACTCAGGTAGGTGGGTACGAAGGATATCCAGACACTGCAGAAGACCATCATGCTGAAGGTAATCAGTTTAGCTTCGTTGAAGGCCCCCAGGAGATTCCTGGCCAGGAAGGCCATTGTGAAGCAGATGACAGACAGGAAACCCATGTAGCCAAGAGCAAGGTAGAACATGGCAACAGAGCCTTCATTACATTGCAGGATGACCTGAGAAGACTCTGAGTACATGTCCGACTCTGGGAATGGGGGAGAGGTGCCCAACCAGATGCTGCAGATGACAACTTGGACCCCAGAGCAAGAAAGTATGATAGAGTTGGCCAAGCTCTTCCCTAGCCATCTTTGCACTTTACTCCCTGGTTTTGTGGCCAAGAAGGCTAACACCACCATGACAGTTTTGGCCAAGACAGTAGAAATGGCAACTGTAAAAATGTTGCTGAATGCTGTTTGCTGAAAAAGGCACGTGGTTACTCTTGGCTGGCCAATGAATAAGAATGAGGTCAAGAATGAAAACAGGAGGGAGATGAGGAGGATGCAGGAGAGATCACGATTGCTGGCTTTGACCATGGGAGTTTCTTGAAATTTAATGAATACTATGAAGATGAAACCTGTTGCCAAAACCAGGAACAAGGCAAAGGAAGCTAGGATGATCCCCAACATTTCTTGGTAGGATAGGAAAGTTTCAACCTTAGGTATACATCCATCTCGGTTGATGCTTGGATGCTGACCCACTGGACATTTCGTGCATTTTTCAGCATCTGAAAAGAACAATATTAACATCTACCATAAAGCAGATTCTTCCATCACATGCAGAGTTGGAAGAAAACTAAGGATAATGTCGAAGAATGTGTGTATCAGCCCTGGAGCCATTTTCCCTCTCCACCTTCAGGGCTGCCACAACGGAGATGAGTCAAGCTGTGGGAATGAGAGAGGGGAGGTAGAGATAGCTGGGGGATTGTAGCCAAATTAAATTCTTTCCTCTGAGAACCAAGGACTTCCCCACCAGGTGCAAGGAGGTGGGATCTGAGACCAAGGGACCCTTGGACTGTGACCAGATTGGACCATGTGATGGAGTGCAAGGGAGGGGAAAAAACTTTACTTTTAACTAGGGGGAAACTCAAGATGGTTTAGAATTGGGTTTCCCCAGATGTGCCAATATGACATGCCTAATAAATCTATACTTTGAGGAACATGCCTGCCTGGGAGTTTTGATTCCATTGAATGTGTTACTTAGAACCCTAAGCAATCTATTGCAGAAGGACAATTGTCTATGGAGGAGAGGAGAGGAGAGGAGAGGAGAGGAGAGGAGAGGAGAGGAGAGGAGAGGAGAGAAGAAAGCAGAGCATCAAAATTTCTCCATTTCTGCAGAGACACCAAGAAAAAATGCCAGAGGTTCACCAATAAATAAGATGAAGACAAAGAAATGCCATTTCTCTTCTAATTTCAATTCTTGATTGATCTGCTGTTTTTAATATCCTGCTCCATATTTAAATTACCAGACTATTTCTTGTAACTCCCTATAAATTATACATATTAAAAGAAATTATTTTTTGTGAAGGAGGTTCTGTGCACAATAGACCGTGATCCAATTATGCACACTAATGCACTAAAGCATGCAAGTCGAGAGAGGAGTCTTGAGAAACTATTTGTTTTAATAAAAACACATAAAAGCAAAGCCTACAAGAAAACACCAACAGCCAAAAGCTCTCCTCTTAGCGAAGTCCATCAGTTCTTCATGGAGTCTTCCCTCAGCATAGGGAGTTCTCGGTCCCTTGTCTGCTTCCTCGGGAGCAAGGCATTGACTCAGCTCTTTTGCTCCATTGAAGTGACTTCAGCCCTGGAGGCTCTATGGCGTATGCAAATCTCTGTCTCTCTCCTTGTCTGTGTTAGCCTGTCTCTGTGTCTCTCTTTGGGCTGAAAAAGCCCTCCCTTATATACTTCAAGAATATCCGTTGGAAAAAGCCCGGGAAAAACTTGAAATCAAATACTGCGGCATGATTGGCCAGTTCAAACTTACAAGCTGATAACCAATCAATAGTTACAGCTAATCCTGAGAGAATTTATCTTTCACATTTTTTAAAGTCAAGTTTAAAAATGCCTTTCAAAACATGCTTTCATGAGCCAGTCAGAGGCCATGGTCTTCCCAAAAGTGTGCCTCTTTTCTCTGCTATCACTCACCTTCCATGGTGGAGATGGTTCCTTCTGGACAAGGAAGACAATGGTAGCAACAGATGGGTTTCCCTTCCAAAACCACCTTCATGAATCCAGGATGACAGCTTTCCACACACCTGGAAGTCGGTAAGGTCTGAGGAATGAAAGGAAATACATCCAGAAAAATCAACATATAGACCAACTGAATATCTCATAAAGATGATATTTGGACTGTTGAGAACCTGATCAGCTGACATGAAAACTCAAAAGCAACTAAAGAAAACACACACATTCCCCAAAATTGTAATCCTGTTTTTGCCACATTTAGTAGAATAAAATAAATATTAATCCCAGAGTGTCAGCATTTCTACCTGTCCAACGTTCTGCTGGTCAATGGTAACTTTAAAATCCTGTGTTGTCTGTTTTTCTAGACTTCCAGTTTTCATTCTCTTAACAGATTTGTTTGGAAAAATAATCCAGTTCAAAATGTCCAGGTCAGCTGTCAGATCTCCTTTCTCATCCAAATATATCCCAGCTATGGAATTATTGTGAAACTGAGGGCTTTGAAGGAAAGGGTGAAGCTGGAAATGAAAGGGAAAGAAAAGTTTAGAAAGGACATTGGAAGTATTTGTTTATTTGTTTGTTTTTTTGTATGTATGTATCCTGCTTTTATTACATTTACAGATAATTCAAGGTGGCAAATTTATGCAACACACCTTCCTCCTCCTACTTTCCCCACAATAACATCCCTGTGAGGTGAGTTGGGCTGAGAGAGAGTGACTGACCCAAGGACAGCAAGCCAGCTTTCGTAGCTAAGCTGGGAGTGGAACCTTTTGGTCTATGTTGGGGAGTATCTGAACATTTCTCTCTCTCTCTTTCAAAAACCAGACTTTATTTTCAGTTTCAAACTTGGTTAGGAGAAGATCAATAAACATAAGAATAATAACAGTTGCTTTTATCATCAGATACTAAGCATCTGGGGATGCAGATAATTAACAATCTGAACTGGTGTCTCCACACGTCATCCTTAGTGAATTGTGCAAACCAGCATCTGCATTTCCAGTGTTGGATGAGGGGAGCACAACTTTCTCCCTCTGTTCTGACCACTGTTTACAGAGGAATGATTGAGAGCGCTTTAACAAACTGCTACACTGTTTGGTTTGGTAGCAGCAGTGCCCCAGATAGAAAGTCCATACAGAGAGTGGTAAGGACAGCCAAGAAGATTATAGGAAGCTTGCTCCCTGTTACTCAGGAAACTGCTTATAAGCGCTATTTGCTTAGAGATCAAAATATTGTTATAGACCATAAAAGTGAGTTTGATTGATTGCAAGTGCAGGCAGAGCGGAAAACAGGAGAACAAGCCTTGAAAGTACAGAGCTTAACTCTGAAGTTACTTTGTTTCAACTTGAATCTTATTGAGCTGGAGGCGGAAGATGGTGTCTTTGTTACGGTTTTGAAAGTGAAAGCCAGAAACGAAAGTGCTTGAGAACTTTGTGCTGGGAGAGTGGATTAGCTGCCTATTAACTGCTGGGAACTGAGAGTTTGTGGAGGAAAGAGAAAAAAAAACTACCCTGTCTGGCAATTAGAGACTATAAATTACAAACATCTTTAAAGACTTCGTAGCTTTTAAAGAAAATGGGGGGGGAGGAAAAAAATGGCTTCTAGACAAGTGAAACCAGGAGTTGTTAAAGGAGGGGGAGGTTCTCCAGTTGTGTCAGTGGTGACACAGAAAGCACAATTTCCGGCTGATTCACAGAGCCAGACTCAGAGTCAAGATGCAGCACTTAATGATTTTAAAGAAGTTATGAAAGAAGCCATGAATAATCAAGCAACAGCAATGAGAGAAGCTATGAATAACCAAGCCACAGCAATGAATAATTTAACACTACTGGTGGAAGGGAAATTTAAGAAAATTGAGGTACATATAAGTTCGATCAAGGAAGCGGTTGCAGAGGAACACGATAAAATAAGAGATGATATTGTTTTTGCTGTATCAGGATTGTCAAACCTTGTTATCCAGTTTGATGGGAAAGTTGAAGAAATTAATGAAGCTAACTTAAATTTGGAAAGCAAAATGGGTGATGTCATGACCAGAACAGAGAAAGTGGATGATGAATTGTAAATGTTACAATACAGATCCATGGAGTTTGCTCTGAGATTGAGAGGCCTGAAGGAAAATAGTAAAGAAAATTTAAAAGACATTTGTGCTGATGCCATGGCAGAGATAATTAAAGAAAGACCAGAAGATGTGGCAATTCAAATTGATAAAATTTACAGGGTTAATTCCTGGTTGGCAAAACAAAGACAGCTGCCAAGAGATGTGGTGATTTATTTTACAACTAGGAGGATCAGAAATGAAATCCTACAAGCCTCTTACAAGAATAAAGTTCAGGTGGCTGGGCAAGAGATGGTGGTTTTGAAAGAGATTCCTCCAAAGATGTTGAGAAGTAGAAAAGACTTTGGCTTCCTGGTAAATGAGCTGAGAAATCAACAAGTGGCATACAGATGGGATGTCCCAATTGGTCTAATAGTGACTTATAATGGAGAAAGATATCGGTTAAACACAGTTTGGAAGGCAAAAGATGTTTATGTAAATGTTTTACAGGCTGGATACCCACCCTCACCAGGGGGGGAAAGGAAGAAAGTGGAGATGTTACAACAAGAAAAAGATGGAAAACAGATACAAACCTATGCTGAAGTTGCAGCTGGAGGAATTATCATGGAAGAAGATTTGGATCTTGGGGGCTTATCCCCAACTTTGGAACCACCTAAGAAGGGAGAGCCGAAAGTACAACGACTGACCCGATCAACTTATAAATTGCAAAAACAACAATCAAAAAGGCAACAATCTCAAGATTTATCTCAAGAAGTCCAAAAAAGAGAAGCAGTGGGGGGGGGGGGCTAGGCCAAAGAGTAAGGTGAAGGAGGAGCTTCAGCTGATGCTCACAAGGCTTCAAAAGGCCAAAGATGGCAACTAAATTCTTATCTTGGAATGTCAATGGCTTAAATTCACCACAAAAAAGAAAGAAAGTATTTCACTACTTGAAACAATTTAACAATGATGTTATTTGCTTGCAAGAAACACATATCAGATTATCAGACCAAAAATATTTGATAAATTCAAGATTAGTACAAATTTTGTGGCATCAGCGTGAGAGAAGAAAAATGGACTAGTCATATATGTAAGGAAAGGACTATCAGCTAACTTAATTGAGGCAGATGATCAAGGAAGATATATTGCAATTGAATTACTAACAGACTGGAAAAATGCTTTTTATTGGAATATATGCCCCTAATCAGCAACAAGACAAATTTTATAAATTTTTACATACTAAAATAATACAATGGAACTATAAATCTTTTATATTAATGGGTGATTGGAATGGAGTAATTGACACACAGAAAGATAAAAAAAGCTTATCAAAGATCTCAACACGTGCAAAACTACCTAAATCTTTTTTTGATATGATGGAAGATATAGAACTGAGAGATATCTGGAGAGAATGTAACCTGAAGGAAAAAGATTTTACTTTTTTTTCTGATAGACATCAATCCTTCTCCAGGATTGATTTTATACTAACCACAAATGATTTTATTTCCAGGGTGAAGAAGACGAAGATATGTCCAAGAACTTTAACTGATCATAGTCCAGTTTGGGTGGAATTTGAACAGGAAAGGGGAGAAAGGAGGTCTTGGAGGTTAAATGAAAACTTATTTAGATATGAAGAAAATGTAAAAGAGCTTAAAAAACAAATGAAAGAATTTTTTGTTATTAATATGAATAAGGGTACTCCTATGGAAATGGTCTGGGATGCTAGCAAGGCTTATATGAGGGGTATCTTAATACATATGAACAATAAATATAGACTAAAACAACAAAAGAAGCGTAAAGAGATAGAGGAAAAAATAAAAAAGAAAGAACAATTACTTATATCTAATCCAGGAGATAAGAAAGTAAAAGAAACAATAAATATACTACGAGGGCAATTTAATATGTTAATGGCTGATCAGGTGGCAACTAGCTTACAATATGCTAAACATAATACATTTTGTAATTCTAATAAACCAGGTAGGTGGTTGGCCTACATGTTGAGGAAAAAACAGAAATCACAAGTCATTAGTAAGGTAGAATATAGAGGAAAGGAAGTTTACCAACAGAATATGATTTAAAAGGCTTTTTTGGAATTTTATACAAAGTTATATGCTAGTGACTCAATACAAGGTATAGACATAGATAGATATTTAAAGGAAGGGAATATTTTGGAATTAACGTTGGAACAGAGGGAAGGATTGAATCAACCAATAACTTCTGAGGAGATTGTTGCGGCAATTAAGCAGTTAAAAATAGGGAAAGCTCCAGGAACAGATGGATTAACACTGTTTATTATAAGAATTTGCAGCTTGAAATGGTAGAGCCGCTTAGAGCTCTATTTTGTAAAATTCAATTAGGGGGAGGGGTTCCACCCTCTTGGAGAACAGCTTTTGTTTCACTGATTCCGAAGGAAGATCAAAACTGCATCAAACCTGAAAACTTTAGGCCAATTTCACTTTTGAATACGGATTATAAAATTTTTGCTAAGATATTAGCGAATAGATTAATGCCAGTTATGCAACAAGTTATTCACAATGACCAATCAGGTTTTATAAAAGGGAGGCAGATGAAATATAATGTTAGACAAATTATAAACTTATTGGAATATTTGGAAAAAAATAACCAGGTCCCTGCAGCGTTTATATTCATGGATGCAGAGAAAGCATTTGATCAATTGAACTGGCAATTCTTGTTTAAAATAATAGAAAAAATGCACTTTGGGGAGTATTTCATACATTCAATTAGAGCAATATATCAGGAACAAACAGCACAAATAATAATTAATGGAGGTCTAACAGATGTGTTTAAAATTGAGAAAGGTACGAGGCAGGGCTGTCCCTTGTCGCCATTGTTGTTTATTTTAACTTTAGAAGTTTTGTTGAATAAGTTACGTGATTCTGATAAAATAAAAGGAATTGTAATTAGACAGCAGGATTATAGACTAAGAGCGTTTGCAGATGACCTGGTTCTTACTTTATCTCAACCTATAGAAGCGGCTCCCTATATGTTGGACATAGTAGCTCAATATGGCAAAGTATCTGGATTTAAAGTAAATCTTCACAAGACAAAGATGATAACTAAAAATATGTCCATAACTCAAAGAGAAGATTTGGGGAGAATAACGGGGTTTGAAGTAGTTAAAAAGGTTAAGTATCTAGGAGTATATATTGCAGCCTCAATTACGAAATTGTTTAAAAATAATTATGAAATTCTTTGGCAAAAAGTACAGAAAGAAATGGAAAATTGGAAAAAGTTACAATTATCACTACTGGGAAGGATAGCAGCAATAAAATGAATGTACTACCTAGGTTTTTATTTTTGTTCCAAATGATACCAGTGCTTAAAAAAAGATGGAAATCTCATGGAATGGCAGAAAGGGGTTAATACTTTTATTTGGGCTGGGAAGAGGCCAAGAGTGAAACTGAAAATTATACAGGATATACGTGAGAGAGGAGGTCTTAAAATGCCTAATTTGAGATTGTATTATGAAGCAGCAGCTTTATCGCAAATTAGTGATTGGTTTAACTTAACTGAAGAAAGAATGTTAAACATAGAAGGTTATGATTTGTTATATGGATGGCATGCTTATTTGTTATATGAAAAAAAAGTGGATAAAGTGTTTAAGGGTCATATACTCAGAAATGCATTGTTGAGGGTTTGGAAAAAGTACCAATATAAATTGAACTATAAGATACCTATATGGGCAAATCCCAGACATGCAATAGAAAATATAAATATAGAGCAAAAAATAGAGGTGATTACTTATAAAGAGCTTCTTCTTTTGGAAAGGGGTAAGCTGCAGTTGAAATCTTTAGATGAATTAAAAGAAGAAGGGATAATTTATACTTGGTTTCAGTATGGTCAGCTTCAAGCTAGATGGAGGGAGGATCAAAAAGTTAGTTATGCAAAATGAGGAAAATCTGGTGAAACAGATTAGAGATCAAAATCAGATGCATATTAAAAGGTTGTATAATGCATTATTGGAAATAGATTCAGAAACGGAATTGGTTAAGGATTGTATGATAAAATGGGCACAAAACTTTCAGGAACCAGTGATGATGGAAACATGGGAAAAGATTTGGGTCAGAAATGTTAAATTTACGCAAGCACAAAATTTGAGAGAGAATTTTTATAAAATGTTTGATAGATGGCACTTAGATCCTTAAAAAATTATCATGTATGTACTCGAATTTGCAAGCCAAATGTTGGAGATGTGAATGTAATGATGCAACCTATTATCATATATGGTGGACCTGTAAGAAAATCAAGGCATTTTGGATAAAAATTTGGTGGGTGATGCAGAACATTTTGAAAAGAAGGTTGAAATTTACTCCTCAATTGTTTCTTTTTTTATTTTTTTTTAATATTTTTTCTATTTTTTTTTATTGGAAAAGTTTTACAATTACATTTTCTCCCCATTTCCCCCCCCCAACCCTCCCTAACCTCCCTAACCTCCCTAACCCTCCCTAACCCCCCCCTAACCCACCCCTCCCCCCCGGACTTCCACAGAATATAATCCAAATCAAAATCCCCTTTTTATAAAACTTGAACCCCTCCACCCCCAATATATTTTTTCATCTTCACAAAATTCAAATATTTCTATCTTTATATAACACTTTCAATTAAAAGCTATCTGATACTTCCTAGTTTGATATTTGTTCTGCACATAATCTATCCACTTTTTCCACTCCCATTCATAAGTCTCTTGTGAGCGATCTTTTAGATATGCTGAAATCTTCGCCATCTCTGCAAAGCTGGCCATCTTCAAAGTCCATTCCTCGATAGTGGGCATAGTTTCATTTTTCCAGTATTGACCTATCAGTAATCTCGCTGCTGTTATCATATACAATATCAACTTTATTTCACCCAATGTAAAACCCTTAACTATACCCAATAAAAACAATTGTGGAGAAAATTGAATTTTTTTCTTCAAAACATTCTGCATGACCCACCAAACTTTTATCCAAAAAGCCTTCACTTTCTTGCAAGTCCACCAAACATGATAATATGTAGCATCTAAGCAGTCACATCTCCAACATTTTGGTTGAACATTAGGGTACATGCACGACAATTTCTTAGGATCTAAATGCCATCTATAAAACATTTTATAAAAATTTTCCCTCAAATTCTGTGACTGTGTGAATTTAACATTCTGAACCCAAATTTTTTCCCATGTTTCCAACATCACTGGTTCTGCAAAATTTTGTGCCCACTTAATCATACAATCTTTAACCAATTCAGTTTCTGAATCCCTTTCTAACAAAACATTATAAAGCCTTTTAATATGCTTTGGACCTTTCTCTTTTATATGTCTAACCAATTCTTCCTCATGCAACATAATACCAATTTTTTGGTCCTCTTTCCATCTCAGTTGAAGTTGATTATACTGTAACCAAGTTAGATTAATCCCTTCATCCAACAGTGTCTCTAATGTCTTCAGTTGCCATCTGCCCGCATCTGTAAAAAGAACTTCTTTATATAAAAACCCCCCGAGTGACATTATATTTGTATTCCACATGATATGACCAAGATCCAGCCATAGCGGTATTTTGTAATCCCATTTGAATCGGTGCTTCTTCCAAACTCTCATCAAGGAGTCTCTAAGTATATGGCTTTTAAATACTTTATCCACTTTGTTTTCATAGAATAAGTAAGCATGCCATCCAAATTCAAGGTCAAAACTTTCAATATTCAATATTCCAGTCTTTTTCCTTCCAAACCAATCACTTGCTTGAGTCAGGGCTGCTGCTTCATAATATAATTGTAGGTTTGGAAGTTTAAGACCTCCCCTTTCTGGAACACCTTGCATAATTTTCAATTTCACTCTCGGTTTTTTCTCATTCCAGACAAACTTATTCAATCCACTTTGCCATTCTTTCAATTGTTTATCACTTTTAAGCACCGGAATCATTTGAAACAAAAAAAGAAATCTTGGCAAAATGTTCATCTTAACTGCTGCTATTCTTCCAAGTAAAGACAGCTGCAGTTTTTTCCAAGTCTCCATATCTTTCTGTACATCTCGCCACAACACCTCATAATTATTTTGAAACAATTTCATATTTGATTCTGCAACCTGAACTCCTAGATATTTTACCTTTGGTACAATCTCAAAACCTGCCCTCCTTTCAAGTTCGTATTTTCAATCTTGTGTCATATTTTTAACTATCATCTTAGTTTTTTTCTGGTTCAGTCTAAATCCTGATACTGTACCATAGTCTTTTATAATGTCTTTCATCTGGATTATTGATTCCATTGGCTGTGTTAGGGTAACAACCAGATCATCTGCAAATGCCCTTATTCTGTAGTCCTCTTGCCTTATCACTATTCCTTTCAAGGTACTCGAGTCCCGTATTGTATTCAACAAGACTTCTAGTGTTAAAATAAATAACAGTGGGGATAACGGACAACCTTGTCTTGTTCCTTTCTCAATATTAAAATCTGTTGTCAAACTTCCATTAATAATAATCTGTGCCTTTTGTTCTTGATAAATTGCTGAAACCGCCTGTATAAATTGATCCCCAAAGTCCATCTTTTTTAAAGTCTTTAATAGAAAATTCCAATCCACTCTATCAAAGGCCTTCTCCGCATCCCGGAAAACCAGCACTGCAGGGATCTGTTTATTCTTGTCAAGATATTCCAGTAAATCTATAACTTGCCTTACATTGTCCTTCATATATCTGCCTTCTATAAATCCCGTTTGATCATCATGAATCACCTCTTGGATAACTGGCATCAACCTGTTGGCTAATACTTTTGCATATATTTTATAGTCATTATTCAGAAGAGATATTGGTCTAAAATTCTCAAGTTTTTTAGGACCTGTTTGCTCTTTTGGTATCAAAGAAATATAGGCTGTTTTCCATGATGGGGGTATTTTACCCCCTTGTTGTATGTTACAAAATAAATCTCTAAGATGTTCAACCATTTCTGCTTGCAAAGTTTTGTAATACACCGCAGTTAAACCATCCGTTCCAGGAGCTTTAGCTGTTTTCAATTGTTTAATTGCTGCAATAATTTCCTCAGCTGATATAGGATAATTCATTCTCTCCTTTTGTTGATTGGTAATTTTTGTAACTCTTTTATTTTCTAAATATTTTTCTATAAGTCCATTCTGCATGTCGTCTTTAGCATATAATTTAGTGTAATAATCTACAAAAACTTCTTTAATTAATTTTTGTTGAAAGATTTCCTTCCCTCCAATATTGATATTATCAATAGTCCGTATACTCTGCTTCTTCCTTAGTGTATAAACCAACCATCTGCCCGGTTTGTTAGCATTACAAAATGTATTATGTTTTGCATATTGTAAATTTGTTGCAGTTTGTTCCGCCATAAGCATTTGAAATTGATCTTTCAGAAGTTTTATAGCACCACGTATTCTTTCATCTGTTGGATTTTTAATAAGTAGCTGTTCTTTGTTCTTTATTTCTGCTTCCATTTCAGATCTTTTCTTTTGTCGATTCAGTTTGTGTTTAGAATTCATATGAATGAGTACCCCTCTCATATACGCTTTACTCGCATCCCACACAATTTCAATAGGGATACCCTTATTCAAATTCATTTCAAAAAATTCTTTCATCTGCTTTTTAAGTTCTGTTACATTTTTTTCATATCTAAACAAATTTTCATTTAATCTCCATGATCTTCTCTCAATCTTTCCCATCTCAATTTCTATCCATACCGGGCTGTGGCCGGTTAGAGTTCTTGGAAAAATCTTTGTTCTTTTTGTCTTAACAAGTAAATCAGCTGACAATAAAATAAAGTCAATCCTAGAAAAAGATCTGTGTCTATCTGAGAAAAAAGTAAAGTCCAATTCTTTTGGATTATGTATTCTCCAAATGTCTTTTAATTCCAAATCTTCTTTCATGTCAAAAAAAAGTCTGTGGCAGTCTAATCCTTGACTTGGCCAAACTCTTTTTATCTATTTTAGAGTCAATTACTCCATTCCAATCTCCCATGATTAAAATAGATCTATAGTCCCATTGCAATATTTTGGTGTGCAAAGTTTTGTAAAAATGATCCTGTTGTTGATTAGGAGCATAAATTCCGATCACTAGAATTTGGCCACTTACTGTGTGCAGTTCAATTGGTATAAACCTGCCACCTTCATCTGCTTCTATGATTTTAGCTGACAGTCTTTTATTTATATAAATAACCACACCATTCTTTTTTTCCAAATTTGAGGCTATGAAATGTGTTCCTAGTTTTGAATTTATCAAGTATTTTTGATCTTGTGTTCTGACATGAGTTTCTTGTAGGCAAATTATATCATTATTAAATTGTCTCAAATATGTGAATAATTTCTTCCTTTTCTGTGGTGAATTTAGTCCATTCACATTCCAAGATAGAAACTTAATCGTCATGTAGACTTTTTTGAAGCGACGAGCAGAATTGCCGAATATCTTCCGAAGTCTTCGACTTTGCTCCCCCCATGGCTTCACATTCTTGTGTAGTACTCTTGACTCCCTTCTTATATTGTTGTGCCTTAGGTCTTTCCTGTTGTTGCTTTTCTTTAAGTTGCTTAGAAATTGCTCGAGTTACACGCTGATCTTTAGCTTCAGCCATCCGGACTAGGTCCAAAGCCACATCTCTTGTAGTCAGAATCGGAGAGGGCTCTAACAGGGGCTCCTCCAGAAAACCTCCTGTAGCACCCTGCATTTCCCTGGCTCTGGTTCCACCTGCTTAAGCTGCTCTTCCATCTCTTGCTGAAGTTGCTTCTCCTTGTCACTCTCCTTTATCTCCAACACAGTGGATGTACGTGGGGATGGTGAGCTCTCTTTAAGAACAGTAGAATAGAATTGTTCTGCCTTCTCAACAGTGTTTAATCGATATCTTTCTCCATTGTACCTCAAAATTATGCCAGTTGGAGCATCCCACCGAATTGGAATTTGTTGTTTTTTTAATTCATTCACTAAAAATCCAAAATCTTTTCTATCTTTTAACATCTTGGGTGGTAATTCTTTATAGACTCCAATCTGAGCTCCCTCCACTTGCACAGCAGAGAGAAAAGACTTTTGCAGAATATCATTTCTCATTCTTCTATCTGTAAAATATATCACCACATCTCTAGGCAGTTGTCTTTGTCTGGCCACCCACGAATTCATTCTGTAAATTTTGTCTATTTTGTAAAAAATCTCTTCAGAGTTAATTTTTAACAGCACAGCCAGAGCATCAGCACAAATCTGTCTCAAGTCTTGTCTATCGTTCTCTTTTATACCTCTAAGCCTTATGGCGAATTCCATGGACCTGAACTGCATCATTGTAATTTCGTTTTCAACTCTCTGCATTTTATTATCAGCATCAGAAATTTTGTAATCAGTATCCTTCATTTTAACATTCATTTCTGATTTAAATTCTTCCAGCTTAGAATCCGTTCTGATAACTGCTTCTGACAGACCAGACACCACAGTCATTAATTTATTAGTCACCTTGTCATATTTCTCTTGCACCACCTTTTTAATTTCATTAATCTCCTGCTTAATTTCCTGTTGTGACTTTTGAAATTTCTCATCCAGAGCCTGAGTAATAAAGTCCTTTAAACTTTCAAAATCAAAATCTTTTTTCTGGCTCTGCTGGCTGGGAGGCTGCTGCTCAGATTTCCCTTCCTGTTTAGGCTTAGAAGCCATTCTGCCACGTAGACTGGCTTTTCTAAAAAAGGAGATCCTTTTTCCTTTTCCACCACCACAAAGTCCTCTAAAAAATTTCCCCAGGTTTAATCAAATTGGGGAAAAGATTTAAATTGAAGCAAGCTCATGCTTATTTTGAAAGAATTTTTCCTCTTTTCTTTTTCCTCCTTGTTACAGACAGTGCAACTTTGTAGCTAGTTGAAATAACATTACAAATCCACTCTCACTTTCAGCTTGTTAACGCTGAAGCCGGGCACCATTTTCCAAGATGCTTTCACTCACTCACGCTTGTACTTTGAATCACAGGATCACAGAAATAATAATACTTGCAGTTTGGAGGTTTGGAGGTTCAAGTTATTATCTCCCGCTGGTTATTGGAGTTGATTTTGTTTAAATTGAAAGGTTGCTGCTGCTGACTTGCTCTGCGCTGGGCAGAGTCGTCCCACGCCGTCCGGAGTCTCAGCGAGTTGAAAGGGAGCCGCGCCTGTTTCCTCCCCAGTAGCGACTGCCTGGGGGATCACAGGGGCTCAACCTGCTCCTCGCCCACTCTCTTCCTCAAATGCTTCAGATTTGGGAATTTTCAATCCACTTCTTTGAATCGAAGCGGCTCTACAGGCAGCGGGGCTGGCGGTCCAAAAACGGGACCGTCTTTCGTCAGTGGCAGGCAAACCGGAAGTCGTCTACTCCTCAATTGTTTCTATTGGGTATAACTACGGACTGTACAGTATCAGAAACTAAATTGATTTTGAACTTAATATCAGCAGCTAGGCTGTTGGTAGCTCAATATTGGAAGAAGGACTCTTTGCCTACTATTGAAGAGTGGATATTGAAAGTAACAAACCTAGCAAAAATGGCGAAAATCTCAGTGTACTTGAAGGACCATACACAAGAAAGATATGTATCGGAATGGAGAAGATGGATTGATTATATTCAAAATAAGTATCAGACAAGAAAATATCAAATAGCTTATGAATGAATGTTAGTATTAAAAGTATTAGGTTATCTATAGTGGAGTTAAGGTTTCAGGGGGGGAGTTAGTACTTTGAGGATAAGTAGATTAATCTAGTTTATGACTAATTAAATGAAATACCTTGTATTTTGCTCTGGGAAGTCTGGGGGGAAGGATGGGATGAGGGGGGGAAGGGTGGGGGGAACATGGGGGGGAAGAAAATTTTTGTATATTTTTTTTGTAAAACTTTTCAATTAAAAAAAAAACATTGTTATAGACCCCACACACCCACTTTATAGTCTGTTTCTGTTGCTCCCCTCTGGGAGGAGGTTTCAAAGTATTTTTAGCAGGACTACCAGATTCGGTAACAGCTTTGTTCCCTATGCATACTATTATACTACTATACTACTATAATACTACTATACATACTATTATACATAGTATACATCATACTATGTATTTTCGTACATAGATGGATACATACTATGTATTTTTATCCAATTTTTTTTTCTTTTCGGAGCATAACCACCATGTGTGAAAGAAGGTACCTTGCTTTTCTCCACATTTCCAACAATTGGAGTTTATATTTTATATTTAACAGCTGATAAATTGTGCAAGGTATATAGGAATTTCAAATGTATGAATAAAACAGAGTTGGACGGGACTGTAGAGGTATTCTAGTTGAACTCTCTGCTCAAGCAAGAAACCCTATACCGTTTCAGACAAATGGTTGTCCAACCTCTTCTTGAAAATCTCCAGCAATGGAGCATCTACAACGTCTAGAGGCAAATCGTTCCACTGATTAGTTGTTTTCAGGAAATTCTCTTTAGTTCTAGATTACTTCTCTCCTTGATAAGTTTCCAACCATTGCTTCTTCTCCTGCCTTCAGGTGCTTTGGAAAATAATGTAGGTTTGAAATACAATTGTAAGGGAGAAAGTTTTTTATCTTCTTTGGTGGACTTGTGATAAAACGGCCAGATTCAAATTTTAATACAGAAGATTGTAACATGAATATAAAACTGAAACCAAGACTTTTCTTTAAGGACTTCTGGACAAGGAAATTGAAAAAAAAACAAAAAACACCTTGCAACTTTGTGATTGTGTCTGTTGACTGCAGTAAGAATTCTTTATGCACAAAAATGGAAATATATATTAATCATCCCAATGGAAGAACAAATGGATCTTGCAGAAATGGGTGAGATTAACTGTTTTAGTAATTTAAAAAACATCTAGTTTTGTTTCTACTTTGAAACGACTTCTGGACTTTGTGGTCAAGAAAGAAAAAGAAAGTTATACTTTGGGATTTGCTGATTAGATAAGACAGTTATTTTAGAAATGGCTGGTATATTAAGCATGTAAAAATAAATAGATGAGGCTGTAGCTAATTTTAATACTACTGCACTGAAAAAAGTTGGAAGTTTTTAAAAATCTCCTTTTTCTCCCTATCGCAAATGAATAGAATAGAATAGAATAGAATAGAATAGAATAGAATAGAATAGAATAGAATAGAATAGAATAGAATAGAATAGAATAGAATTCTTTATTGGCCAAGTGTGATTGGACACACAAGGAATTTGTCTTTGGTGCATAAGCTCTCAGTGTACATAAAAGCTATAAGTGATAGGTCATGATTATAGTCATCATAAAAATACATTCATCATAAATCATAAGATACAAATGAAAGAAAAAAATCATAGTATTTTCTTTAAAAAAAATAAAAAGAGTAAATTATTACAAAAACACAGATCGGGGGAATGGAAAAGAAAAAGAAAGCAAAGATAGACTGCAATTGAGTTGGATCTGAGTTTCATTATATTTCAGGATAATTTGATTTTTCCAAATACGTAACCAAGGCATCCACTTACAAAACTGATACCCATTTGCAGAAGATACTGTACATGCCTGATTGAAGCGAAATACCTGCCAAGCCATCAGTCTTGGAGCTTCTACCTTTATGCCTCGGTGCCTCGCCGATCTCTTGAATGTGGAGATATGAGCTGAGTTTAAGGCCCTGCCCACAGCCCAGATGGTGCTGTAAGTGAGATAACTGTCCATAGCCAGGATCCGATCCATCTCCTCTTCCCTCAGAGCCACCAGTTCTTCTTTCTGTCTGCACCGCCTCCAGATTTTCACCGAAAAGTCATCCTTAGTGGAGGAACATGTAAACGTTTTCTTTGAAAAGTTTAATACTGAGTGAACAAAGAGACTAAAAGCATCATAATTCGCCCATTTCGTTTTCTGTATTAGGAAGGAAAAAAGCCCACCAATGTATTTAATGGACACTTTAGCAAACATCAACTCGAGACTCAGGTCCCAGTGTGCTGTGGTGATCCAGACTTTCCCTACAATAGGTCCCTGAAAATGTTGAAGTATTGTTTGTAGAATCGACAATCCAAAATGGAAGGAAATTATCTCTGAACCATAAACGGCGACATTGACTTCTCTCCACTTGTAATATTTGCTAAGGGTTAAAACTAGCCGATACAGATTTAGCGGAAAGCTTTGATAGATAACTGCACAAATGCCATTCCTTAACATCAAAGAAGACATTGTCCTCATGAACCTCTCCCCCTGGTCAGTTTCTGGAGCAATAAGACCAACCATGGTCCACTTGAAATAGAGGAGAAGCTGGACCATCCCTGGGTACTGGATTCCTTCCGCAGGGAGCATCGGGTAGAAGAAAGGAAACTGAGTTTTATCCCTCAGAATCCGGGAAGCCAAATTGTAACTGATCTGAAAAGGATTAACAGAATGTCAAATTAAAAGTTGGAAAAAATTGGAAGGGACCTTGGAGTCTTCTAGTGCAAGCCCTACTCAGGCAGGAAACCAAATGGTTGTCCAATCTCTTCTTAAAAACTTCCAGTGTTGGAGCATTCACAGAGCATTCTGGAGGCAAGGAGATGGTGTTTGATTCAAAATTGCACATAAACAAAGAAGAGGGGGTCAACTTATCTACCAAAGCACCAGAAGGCAAGACGAGAAACAGTGGATGGAAACTAATCAAGGAGAGAAGCAACTTGGAATTAAGGGGAAACTTCCTAACAGTGAGGACAATTAACCAGTGGAACAGAACTTGCCTCCAGAAGTTGTAGGTGCTTCATCACTGGAGGTTTTTAAGAAAAGAGTGGACAGCCACTTATCTGAAATGGCATAGAGTTTCCTGCTTGAGAAGGGAGTTGAACTAGAATACTTCCAAAGTCCCTTCCAGCTCTATTCTGATTGATCTTCTAACAGTTCCTCCAAGAAAGACATACCTGAGGGATTTTGTAGGTGCCCAACAAGGTTGAAATTTGGATGGAGATGCCAGACTCGGCCCCTTCCAGAACAGCCACCGTGTTTCTCTGCCGTCCACATCTGTAGTTGGGAACATTGGCCTCCCCGTCCAAAAGCAGATCCAACAACGGATCTGAAGTCATTTGTACCTTGAAGAAAACTTGATAAATATTGTAACCCAGAGTGATATTAGGCAAGAGATGGACATTCTTGTTGATCTCCTCAGTGGCAAAAAGGAAGGGCAGAAATTTCCAATAATGATTGGATGATGGACTGCAGATGCAAAAAAAAAAAAAAGATGAATATAACATACAACTTTCTTTCCTGATAATACTGTACTTTTCATCCACTCATTACATTAAAAAAACATTTATTACATTTCTTGTACATTTTTCATATGATAAATATTTGTGGCATTGGACCAAACCTACTGAGAATGGCTCAATCTGGATAATGTTTAGAAGCTTGTAAAGACCAGATTATTCTGCCAACCTCTGAGGCAGAGTGAAAATTGAGCCACATTGGATGGACATTTGTTGGATTTGTTGTTATTGTTGTTGTTTCTGAGTTTGGTTTGGTTTTTTGTCTTTTCCTGTTTTGTCTTTTTTTTTCTTTTAATTGTAAGCTATCTAGAGTCACACAGTCTATGAATTCCAATAAACAAACAAATATAATAGTGATAATATCCAACAACCCAACCAATATAATAGAGATGTTTTCATTTCTTTAAAATGTTTCATTGTTAGATCCCTGGCATGAACTCTTGAATGAGAATCAGAGATATTTGCAAACTCTCTGAATGACTATGTTCTTAATTGGGATGCTTGGAACCTAGGAGTAAATTTTGGTGTGGATAAACAAGAATGGCGCTATCGCATATCTGATGCAAAGAGAAAATACAGCAGTCTTCTGTGGTTGGATCAGGCCTCCTCGGAGTCCAGCTCAGCTGAGGGTTGAGGTGGAAGGGAGATGCCCTTTTGTTCCTCTGTGTCTACATTCTAGCTCTGCTCATAGGACAGAAAGGAAATGGAATGGGGCAAACATTGTGATTGGGTTTCTAAAATTTTACTTCTCACAATGATCTTCGTCACTTGCAGTATGCAACAGAAGACAGAATCAGAAAGTAACTAAGCAAAAGGAGCAGAGAAAGGAGAGAAAGCACCTGGTGTTTTTGGAGAACTGGAACTGTAGACATTCATTGGAAATGGAGTGGCTCTAATGCAGTGCAGGACTTACTCAAGGAACTTGATTGAAGGACTTCGCTCAAAGCTTAATGGTTCAAACTTAGTGTCCCTTGCAGAAATTATGCCGCTAATGAAATAATCTCCTGACTTGTAGTGATTGTCTGGGTCCACTTCACCCTGCTCCAGAGTCAGGAGGCATTTGGCTTTGTGTATCTCACAGGCTCCCCTTGGCCACAGAAGCAGGAGAAGTTGAAGCAGTAGCAACATGATTTGAGCCTTCTCAGTGGCACCTGGTTTTTAACAATGGATGAGATGAAGAGGTAGAAGAAACCAAAACCTCTTCCAGGAAAGTAGCTTCAGATCCAGTCAGAGCCCATCCAAGAAACATAAACACAGCACCTGCCTGCCCTGAAATCCAGCTCCAGATTCCCTTTCCGTCTCCAGAGTCATTTATGCATCTAGTATTGATAATATAGACCCCACCAGACTTTGCTCTGAGACTGGTATTGATAGCAAACCAATTTCTGACATGTTTGCGTAAAATGTTCTGAAAGTTTGCAGAAAGGTCTCTAGGGTCCTAACATGAAAACAACAAAATCACTATAATTTGGACAATTGCAAGGAAGAGAAGCATCTGAGCCCTGAATGAGTCAACAGGAGGTGCTCAAAGGGAGAACTCAAAGGTGTGACTCCAAACTTTGAAGATGGGACAATGTGGGAAACTGGAGAATTTTGCCCCAAATTTATATATATACATGTGTGTGTATGTGTGTATGGTATATATGTGTATGTATGTGTGTGTGTGTATACACACACACATATATATAGTGAATTGTGAATTGTGATTTCACTGAACTAGGGCTGCATAATATCTTGGTTTACATAGGTGGAACCTGGCTAAAGAGAAATACACATAAAACCTATGAAAAAGAAAGAAACACACACACACATATATATATATTCATGGGTGTTTGTATACAAGATAAGACCTAATATGGGTTCTTAACAGTGTTTGGTCAGATTCGGATTGGGAGGATCTCCAACCGCCCTCCAGGTGTCTTCTCCAACGCTTCATTTCCCTGAGCTCCGCGGTAAACCATGGAGCCACCCAGGATCTGCGTCGGTTCAGAGGCCGCAAAGGCGCGATTCAATCCAAGGCCCCCACCGCAGCCTGTTCCCAGGCCGCGACTAGGGCCTTGGACGAACCGCGGGTTAAGGAAGCGGGAAATGGCCCAAGCTCCATCAGGAACCCTTCTGGATCCATCAGGCGCCTGGGGCAGAACTGTCTCGTTGGTTCCACCTCCCAGCAGTGGGGGATGACGGAGAGAAAGTCCAGCCTGAGGAGGGAATGATCAGTTCATGACAGGGGATAGATTGACAAGTTTCCCCTACCATGATCATTTATCCACTGTCCAGAGAGAAAAATCATGTCGAGTGTGTGTCCTCCCTTATGAGTTGGGCCCTGCAAAACCTGAGTTAGGTCCATGGCCATCATGGAGACCATGAACTCCCGGACTGACTGAGATGTCTCCCCGGCCAATGGTAAATTGAAGTCTCCCACAACCAGAAGGTTGGGGAGTTCAATCGCCAGCTTGGCCAGGACATCTAGCAGTGCGGGCAGGGCTGAGGCTACGCAGCTGGGAGATAGGTATGTAACCAACAGACCCGACTGAACTCCAGGGTCCCACATCAAAAGGAGGGATTCACACCCACCTATCTGAGGAACAGTGACCTCCCTGGGACTGAGGCTTTCTCTAATAACAACCGCCCCCCCCGCCCCTACCCTGGAGTCGTGGCTGGTGAAGCATACGGAAGCCTAGGGGGCATAAATCAGTGAGAGGGACACCTCCCTCCAGCCCTAGCCAGGTCTCCGTAATGCATGCCAGGTCCGCGTCTTCCTCATCAATTAAATCTCGGACGAGTAGGGCCTTGTTCACCACGGACCTGGCATTCAAATACACCAGCCGGAGTCCAGGGCTCCGTTCTCCTACACCCCCGGGGAAGCAGAATGAGGCCAGGGGGCCGGAGCGCGCCGCTGGCTGAATGCAGCGGGGGCACTCCCCAAATCCCCTTCTCTCACACCCCTTGCCCCTCCCAACCATCACAGGGATCAGAAGACCCTCACTCCACCGAGCCTCTTCTTTCCCCTCCCCTCCCCCCCTCACCCCACCAACTTCGGTTGAGCTAGGTTGTGATTAGTCAGCTGTTTCGTAGCATCCTGTGTGGGTGAGGTCCTTGATGTGTGCCCATTAGTCTTTTGTGTTATAAATTATATATATATATATATATAATATGTTTGTGTGTTTGTGTGTTTATATGTATGTGTATATGTATATATTTGTATGTATATGTATCTACACATATATGCATACGTATATATATATATGAGTATATATTGTATGTATTGTATATATGTTATATTCCTTTCTTTTCTCCCAACCATTCTTAAATCAAATAAATAAATAAATAAATCTGATTCCTGTTTTCTTCTATCATCTTTTCTTCTTTTCAAAATTCTTATTATCTTTAAGTCCACTTGTAGTTTCCATGGAATAACTCCCAAAAAATCTGTATATATTCCAGTTTGTAAGGGTAATCCACAATGTCTTGCTCAATTTTTAAATGGTCATCCAAGTGCATTTCTAACTCCAGTAAATCCACTTCGGTTGTCTCCTAAAGGATTTGTTTGCCTTCACTAGTAATTTCTGGTTGAAGTAAAATGTTAAAAACTTCAAGCACTTTACCGGCCCATAAAACACACAATTCCTTTCAAGTAGTCATCTTGTATTCTGGTAATCAACGTTCAAGGTTTTGTTTTTCAATCGATTAGCAATCAAGACAGATTTTCCCCATACCAAAGATTCTTTGTAATTAACTTCATAGTCTTTAAATCAGCAGTCACCAACTGGTGGTCCGTGAGAAAATTTTGGTGGTCCGCAGAAAAATTATTTGCGGTTGTTATATTGCACTAAATCAGGGGTCCTCAAACTATGGCCCCTGGGCCGGATACATGTAATGAACGCTTGTGTTGCTGCAGAGAGTCTCCCCCTTCAGGGTCCATTTGTGTGGGGCAGAGGGAGGCAGAAATTCTGACTTGGGGTCTGCTTCAGTCTCCTGGTGCAGGGCTTTGGGTGAAGGCTGGAGGGAAGCACTGCTGGAGGTAAAGAGCCGGAGGGCCTTGTTCCAGTGGGAGTGGATCATGGCCTGGAACTGGCTGACCATGTCAACCTGCTGAGCCTCCAGGCCCCAGTACCTGGCCTTGCACTCCCGCAGGTCTTCGCTCTGCTTGGAAAGCTTATGCTCGTAGTCCTCAGTGAGGTGCTTCTGCTGATCCTCCTTCTTGGCCAGATCCAATTTGAACTGAGCCAGCCGTTTTGCCAACTCTTTCTTATGGTGGCTGCTTAGCTCCAACAACTGCTTCCTGTTAGGGCCCTAAGGAGCCCAGGCAGGCAGGTGAGGAGTGACTGGGAGGGGAGGGTAATAGAGGCTGGCTAGGCACCCCTCAATGTGAGTGACATTAAGTTGGCCATGCCCACCGAGTCACATGACCAGCTAGCCATGCCCATCCAGCCAGTCATTAGGCAGATCATATTAGTGGTCCGCAGGATTTAAAATTATGAATTTAGTGGTCCCTGAGGTCTGAAAGTTTGGTGACCCCTGCTTTAAATCACTTTCACAAAGCATTTATAAAGTTTTCCAACCACAATTCTCAAATCACATCTTTGCTGTATATTACAAAAAATTGCAAAAAAAATAAAGTTTTTACAACGTTGGAAAGATGTGATGTTCTTACTTTTTAAACGGGCTGAAAAGGATCCCACCCACTGACTGGTAAGCTTCTTTCAAACGTTTGTTTGTTCATTCATTCATTCATTCATTCAGCTTATTTGCCACCCATCTTGTTTTGAAACAACTCTGGAAAACTTATACCATTAAAATGATAAAAGAAAAATATTTCTAAAATAATTAAAATGGAAACTACAATCAAAATAGAATTATAGTTAAACAATAGGGAGGGAAGGAGCTGGATATGTGGGGGGTGGGATTGCCTCTTAGTTCATCAACCATCTCCATTGTGATGCTCCATCATTGGGATCTGAAGCTATCTACAGAATCAGGTCTTAAAGCTTAAGGAACAAAAGATGGTATTTTATTTGATGCCCATAATATCCAAAATTTGAGGTAAAGTTCTGTCCCCAGTGAAATGGAAGTTCCACCCCTTGTAATGAAGGCCTGTCTACTCACCCTTTATTTTGTTTTGTTTTGTTCAATTTCATCATCATTTGAGACTACAGTTGAAGTGCAGTTTTCTAGTATGGTGATGTCCCAAAGGTGCTTTTTTCAAGAGTTAACTGGACTGTTTTGCTTTTCTTTGAAGACATTTCACTTTTCATCCAAGAAGCTTCTTCAGCTCTGACGGGATGGTGGGGAATGGAAGGATTTATACTCCTTGCAGACATCTGGTCATTTGCATCCTTTTAGAGCAGGAGTGTCAAACTCCTATCGTCTCGGTGGCAACACGTAACATATTGGGACTTTTTTCCCGTTCATTAACCCAGGTGGGAGCAGTGCCAGCACTTAATGCATCCGGCCCACAGGCCACGAGTTTGACACCCCTGTTTTAGAGAGTCATTGAGGCCACTTGGAGGTTGATCTGTGTCCTTGGGGTCACCTAAGTAGAGCAAATGGATGTGGAGCCTTCTTGGAACTGCTGAGAGGACTGTGTTGAGGACTGGAGATAGATGATGTCGTATCCCTCCCCCTCACCCCAATCTGGGAAGTCTTGTCTCCTCTGCAGATGCATCATATTAACATAATTAACTCATTTGTTATCTTGTCCTTCCCTAGTTTCATGACAAATTAATTATTTAATTATTAATTTATTTATTTTACATTTTGATGATTATCTTAAGTTAGTCTTACATTCTTTGTATGTTTATTTCTTTTGATTTTAAATAACCTTAATTGTCAAAACAAGCATACAAACTCAATAATAACTGCAATAAATAATTAAGTGTTATGAGCTTAAGAAACTACTTCATGATCAGATACTGACTTTTATCATTAAATGTTCCTTAGTATTTAGATCTGGTCTCAGGATGATAATGTAGCACTTGGGGAAGAAGATGCAGCCCAGCAGGCCAGCACCAGAAGCCAAGATGGAAAAAACCTGCACGGCCACCATGTATTTCCCTTTGGTGCTCAAGTAGGTGGGCAAGAAGGAGATCCAGATGCTGCAGAAGACCAGCATGCTGAAGGTGATCAGTTTGGCTTCGTTGAAGGCCCCAGGCAGGTTCCTGGCCAGGAAAGCCACTGTGAAGCAAATGGCAGCAAGGAAACCCATGTAGCAGAGAACAACATAAAACATGGTCACAGAGCCTTCATTGCACTGAAGGATGATCACTCCTGATTGGGAGTGCAGGTCAAAATCAGGAAACGGAGGAGAAACTCCCAGCCAGATTGCACAAATTACAATTTTTCCAGCAGAGCCAGAAAGGATGATGGAGTTGGCCAAGCTCTTCCCCAACCATCTCCTCACCCTGTTCCCTGGTTTTGTGGCCAGGAAGGCCAGCACTACCATGATTGTTTTGGCTAACACACAAGACACAGCTACTGAAAAGATGATGCTGAACATTGTTTGTCGGAGAAGGCAGGTGGCTTTCCTTGGTGGGCCAATGAAGAAAAAGGAGGACAAGAAGCAAAGCAAGAGGGAAACCAGGAGGATGTAGGACAGGTCACGGTTGTTAGCTTTGACAATGGGAGTTTCTAGATATTTAAGGAATGTGACTAAAACAAAGCCTGTTGTTAGAAACAAGAGTACAGCAAAGGAGACCAGGATGATGCCCAGAAGTTCTTCATAGGACAGGAAGGTTATTCTTTTGGGGATACATTGGATTCTGTCATCAGTGGGATATTTGTCATCTGGGCACTTGGTGCATTTTTCAGTATCTGAGAAAACATTAAGTAATATTATTTCTATAGTCACTCCATTCACATTCCAAGAAAGACCTTCTTTGGATGACAGCTGATACTGAGAGACAGGAAAGCCAGAGTTCCTCTGGTGTCACCCACCTTCCTGTGTGGAGATGGTCCCCTCCGGACAAGGAATACAATCGTAGCAGCAAATTGGTTCTTCTTTCCGAGCCTGTTTTACAAATCCAGGGTGACACTTCTCCACACATTTGGACTGAGGCAGAGACTAAGCAGAAAAACAAAATTCATTCCAAAATATCTGCCAAATTTTTATTTATTAGATTGATTAAAATAAAATGAAACCGCGCTTAAGAATGACACTTCTGAGCAATAGATCAGGAAACAATAAAATATTGTAAAGCCACTCCCCTTTGAAAATAATCCAAATCCTTCTTAAAATATAAAGAATAAATTCCTCACAGACATTGATCTCACCACTGCGATCTTGCAAGGGCCCACCTCGATGACGGGCTTTGGAACCCCGAGAGGTAGCATGCAAAAACTAGAGGGTTGAGGGGTTTTATATAAAAAATTTCCGTAAATTTTTTAAGGGCTTCTAGGGAGGGGGAGGGTTTGATTGGAATGTGGGTCATGGGTATGGGGGATAGCCCACAAAGGGGAGGGGTGGGCCTGGCAAGGAAGCACGGCGTGGGAGGTGGGGATCTCGGGGTCGAGGAGGGAGTCACAGTTTGTCCAGATAGTGTTCTGAATATCATTACCGTGAGTGGGAGGGGTAGGTATGGCGGGGGCAGGGGGCCATATCAAGTCAAGGGAGCATGTACCTGCTGTTTACAAGCGGTGACATGCTCCGGCCCCCAAGGCTCCACCCATTCCCCAGGTTGCACAGACCCTCAGGACCCAAACCTTCGGCTGATGCTGTGCAATGCCAGGTCCGTAGTAAATAAAGCCCCCCTCATTTGTGATCTTATTTGTGAGGAGGGAGCGGACCTGGAGGGTATTACGGAGACCTGGTTGGGCCAGGAGGGGGGGTCCCCCTCATCGAGATGTGCCCACCAGGTTTCCTCGCATTCCATCGGCCGAGGTTACAGGGCAGGGGTGGGGGAGTAGCGGTTATTATTAAAGAAGGTCTGAGACCAAGGGAGGCCACTGTTCCTCAGACAGCCGGCTGTGAGTCCCTCCTCGTGAAGTGGGGTCATGGGGTTCAGATGGGTTTGCTGATCACGTACCTGGCTCCCTGCCACGTGGCAACAGCCCTGCCCGAGCTACTCAATGTCATTGCCGCAGTGGCAGTTGATACCTCCAGGCTTATGGTCATGGGGGATTTCAATCTGCCGTCCATGGGTGAGGCATCTGAGGTGGCTCGGGAGTTCATGGCTTCCATGACAGCCATGGACCTGACCCAGAAAATTCATGGCCCTACCCACACAGGGGGAAACACACTGGATCTGATTTTTGTCTCTGGACAGTGGCTGAGTGATCTTGAGATAGTCACCGAGCCCTTGTCTTGGTCAGATCACTCTCTCCTTTGTCTCGACCTTCAAACCACTGCACCCTGCCACAGGGAGGCGGAGCCGGTAAGATGGTTCCGCCCCAGGCGCCTGATGGAACCTGATAGGTTCCAGATGGAGCTTGGGCCATTTCCCGAGGCTCTGGCTCACGCCTCGACTGGAGACCTAGTGGCCGCCTGGGACAGGGCGGCCGCTGGAGCTCTGGATCGGGTCGTGCCTTTGCGGCCTCTGACCCGGTGCCGATCTCATTTGGCTCCTTGGTTCACTGAGGAGCTGAGGGAGTTGAAGCACCAGAAAAGACACCTAGAGAGTGGTTGGAGGGCCAGTCTTTCTGAATCGGACCGGACACTGGTAAGATCCCATATTAGGAATTACCTAGTGGCGATAAAAGCAGCAAAATGTAGTTATTTTGCTGCTCTTATTACATCATCAGATAACCACCCGGCCACCCTGTTTAGGGTGACCCACTCCCTGCTCCACCAGGAAGTGCGGAAGGACCCCTTGGAGGGTAGAGCCGAGGATTTTGTTCAGTATCTGTATGACAAAATCACTCAGATCCGGGAAGATTTGGACTCCGACTGGGTAGTCTCAGGGGGAGGGACTGGGGCAGGTCTTGAGAATGTTATCTGGGATGAGTTTGATCCTGTGACCCCTGAGGACATGGACAGGACAGGATTCTGGGGAGACTGAATGCGACCACTTGTTTATTGGACCCGTGTCCTTCCTGGTTAGTGCTGGCTTCCCGGGAGGTGACGCGAGGCTGGCTCCAGGGGATTATAAATGCTTCATTGGATGAGGGTGACTTCCCCGCCACCTTGAAAGAGGCGGTGGTGAGGCCTCTCCTCAAGAAGCCTTCCCTGGACCCGGCAATGTTGGTTAATTATCGTCTGGTCTCCAACCTTCGTTTTGTGGTGAAGGTTGTTGAGAGTGTGGTTGCACAACAGCTTCCCCAGCACCTGGATGAGACGACGTATCTGGATCCATTCCAGTTGGGTTTCAGACCCGGGTACAGCACGGAAACGGCATTGGTCACGTTGGTTGATGATCTCTGGAGGGCTCGGGACAGGGGGTGTTCCTCTGTCCTGGTCCTGTTAGACTTCTCAGCGGCTTTTGATACCATCGACCATGGTATCATGCTGCACCGGTTCGAAGAGTTGGGGGTGGGAGGCACTGTACTACAGTGGTTCTCCTCCTTTCTCTCCGGCCAGTTGCAGTCTGTGTTGGCAGGGGGGCAGAGGTCGACCCCGAGGCCCCTCATATGTGGGGTGCCACAAGGGTCGGTCCTCTCGCCCCTTTTGTTCAACTTTTATGTAAAGCCGCCGGGTGAGATCATCCGTGGTTTCGGGGTGAAGTACCATCAGTACGCTGATGACACCCAGCTGTACATCTCCACCCCGGACCACCCCAATGATGCCCTTGAAGTGATGTCTTGGTGTCTGGAGGCCGTGCGGATCTGGATGGGGAGGAACAGGCTCAGGCTCAACCCATCCAAGACCGAGTGGCTGTGGTTTCCGATGTCCCGATATAGTCAGTTGACGCCATCGCTGACTATTGGGGGCGAATCGCTGGCCTCCATGGAGAGGGTTCACAACTTGGGTGTCCTCCTGGACTCACGGCTGTCTTTAGAGGAGCACTTGATGGCCGTGACCAGGAGGATCTTTCATCAGGTCCACCTGATTCACCAGTTGCGTCCCTTTCTGGATCGGGACTCCCTACACACAGTCACTCATGCCCTCGTTACCTCCCGCCTGGACTATTGTAACGCTCTCTACATGGGGCTCCCCTTGAGGAGCACCCAGAGGCTCCAACTGGCGCAGAGTGCGGCCATGTGGGTGGTTATGGGAGCAACATGGTGCTCCTGTGTGACACCTCTCCTGCGCGAGCTGCACTGGCTCCTGGTGGTCTTCCAGGTGCGCTTCAAGGTTTTGGTTACCACCTTTAGAGCGCTCCATGGCTTAGGACCTGGCTACTTACGGGACCGCCTACTACCCCAAACAGCCTCCCACCGGCCGGTATGCTCTCATAGAGAGGGGCTCCTCCAGGTGCCATCAGCCAAACAATGTCGACTGGCGGCCCCTTGGGGGAGGGCCTTCTCTGTGGGGGCACCTACTATCTGGAACGAGCTCCCCCCGGAGATCCGGACGATCCCGGATCTGTGCACTTTCCGCCGTGCTTTGAAGACACTCCTATTCTAGCAGGCCGGACTGGCCTAATTTTTCCCCTTCTTTTAAATTTTTAAATTCAAATTTTAATTCGTTTTAAATTATTGGGAGTTTTAAATTATCTCAGGCAAAAATTAATTAATTGGGTTTTAATCATGTTTTAACTTTTGTATTTATGTGTTTTATTTCGTGCCTGGTCACCGCCCTGAGTCCTTCGGGAGTAGGCGGTATACAAATTTAATAAAATGAAATGAAAATGAAAATCACCATCTGGAGGCCAACGTTCCATCCAGACAATGTTACAACAAGAGAAAGAGAAAGAATCAGTGACATGAACGATTCTACAAACACTTCAAAGAATGGAACAGCAATAAACAAAGGATGGAACAGCAACAATAAAGGATGGAACAGCAATTATTACAATCTACCTCCAGAGATACGAGTGATCCCAGACCTCCGGACTTTTCGTCGGGCAGTTAAAACCTATTTCTTTCAGTTAGCTGGGCTGCCCTGATTTTATGGTGGGTTTTTAAAATTTGAAATTGGTTTTAAATTGAAATGTTTTAAATTATGGGCCAAACTTATTTAATTATTTTAAATCTATTTTAACTTTTGTGTACAAATGTTTTACTTTGGCTGTTCACCGCCCTGAGTCCAAAAGGAGAAGGGCGGTATAGAAATCTGATAAAATAAAAATAAATAAATAAATAAATTATTGCAAACAGATGAAAAGGTGGTCAATATACAACAAACAATGTAGAAATATGAAGAACGATTGGTTAAATTGGAGGAAAGAGATGGCCAAAAAGAAGAAAAAATGAAGGAAATTGAGAACAGATTGGGAGAGGTAGAACAAGGAACATCTGGCTTAATTGGATGGGAAATGGATAAAGCAGAATTCTACTTAAGATTCCAAAATGTCCAGGAAGAAAAAGGGGAGAGTTTGATTGTGGTCAGGGTGGACATTACACCATATTGTTACCTGCTGCTATGTTGTAGATATCTTTGGCCTCTTTACATGGTCAATTTGGTCACGGTTTATTTATTACTGCTTTTATGAACTGTTTTATATTGTTCCTGAATGATTTATTTATTTATTTATTTATTTGTTTGTTTGTTTGTTTGTTTGTTTGTTTGTTTATTTATTTATTTTTACATTTATATGCCGCCCTTCTCCCTGAGGACCCAGGGCGGTGTACAGCCAGAATTAAAAAACATGAAATACAAATATTAAAAAACAATTAAAATATATATAAATTTGGCCCAAAATTAAAAATACAAATCAATTAAAACATTTAAAATTTCTTCTTAAGCCATGTCTTGTTTAATGAACCGGTAAGAAGTTTTGTATCTCTGGATTGATTATGCATGGCTAAGACTTGGATTGGAAAAAGACTATGAATTTGCTTTGCTCTATAAGTAAACTACTTTAAAAACCAGTTTGCATGCAGTTTATTCACAATTACTCTCAGCACCGTTTCCATGCGCAAAAACTCTATGCTCTGCTTCATAACCATTCCTGGTTATCTCACAACTATATCCTTAACAATTGGGTAAATATAGAATACATTATGGGGATAGACATTTTTTTTCCTTATACTTGCCCTTCAGTATTCATGTAAGACACCGAGAACCTTTATACTTTGAAGTCTCTTTGTTTACTAAACAAACAGCAGGCAGTATGATGTCCCCCTTGGACAACTCCCCAGATTCCTCCTCAGAAGTCAGCTCAATGGAGGATGAGCTCATTCCTGGCATGTCAGGAACTAGGAAGGAGTTAACTGGGCCATTAATTAACTGGGCCATTAACTGGGTTAATTAATGGCTCTGAACACCTGGCCAAAAGAGTTTTAGACTTTCCCCAGTTTCAGCTGGGAAAAGTTTTCCAAAAACGACTCTAAAATCACCTCTTTGATGTATATTACAAAACATTACAAAAAATAAAGATTTTTCAAATTTTGAAAGATGTGGTGTTCTTTCTTTTTAAATGGACTGAAGAGAATCCCACCCACTGATTGGTAAACTTGTTTCAAACATATGTCTGTTTGTTTATTTATTCAGTCAGTCAGTCCTATATGGGGGGGAGACAGACTCAGACTCAACCCCTCCAAGACTGAGTGGCTATGGCTCTCGGCATCCCGGTATAGCCAGCTGGTACCATCGCTGGCTATTGGGGGTGAAACTCTGGCCCCCTCAGAGAGGGCTCACAATCTGGGTGTATTCCTGGATGCACGGCTGTCTTTAGACGACCATATGACGGCTGTGGCCAGGGGGGCTTTTTATCAGGTTCACCTGATCTACCAGTTGCGTCCCTTTCTGGACTGGGATGCCCTGTGTCACTCACACCCTCGTCATGTCCCATCTGGACTACTGTAACACTCTCTACAAGGGGCTCCACTTGAAGAGCACTCGGAGGTTCCAGCTGGTCCAGAATGCGGCCGCGCGGGTGATTATGGATGCGACCCGACACACCCATGTGACACCTCTCCTGTGTGAGCTGCACTGGCACTGAGTGGTCTTCCAGGTGCAGTTCAAGGTGTTAGTGACCATCTTTAAAGCGCTCCATGGCTTAGGACCCGGCTATCTACGGGACCGCCTTCTGCCACCGATAGCATCCCACCGACCAATACGCTCCCACAGAGAGGGACTCCTCAGGGTGCCATCAGTTAAACTGTAGACTGGCGACCCCCAAGGGGAGAGCTTTCTCTGTGGGGGCACCCGCCCTCTGGAATGAACTGCCGCCGGGATACGTATGATTCCCGACCTGCGTACCTTTCGCCGTTTCACCCTGCTATTTCAACAGGCTGGACTGGCGAAATGAAATTGGAATGGGGTGTTTTAAAATTGAGGGTTTTAATGTAACAGCCAAAATATTTAATCTATTTTTAAATTGTTTTAAATTTTGTATTTTTACATTGTTTTATGATGGCTGTACACTGCCCTGAGTCCTTCGGGAAAAGGGCGGTATAGAAATGTAATAAATCTAAATCTAAATTTAAATCTAATAAAATCTCATTTCTTATCTTCTCCTTCCCTAGTTTCATGACAATTTAAATTATTAATTAATTTATTTTACACTTTGATAGTTAACTTAAGTTAGTTTTATTTTCTTTATATGTTTACTTCTTTTGATTTTTAAATAACCTTGTCAAAAGAAGCATACAAATTCAATAATAACTGCAATAAATAATTAAGTGTTAGGAGCCTAAGAAACTACTTCATGATCAGATACCGACTTTTATCATTAAATGTTCCTTAGTATTTAGATCTGGTCTCAGGATGATAATGTAGCACTTGGGGAAGAAGATACAGCCCAGCAGGCCAGCCCCAGAAGCCAAGATGGAGAAAACCTGCACGGCCACCATGTATTTCCCTTTGGTGCTCAAGTAGGTGGGCAGGAAGGAGATCCAGACGCTGCAGAAGACCAGCATGCTGAAGGTGATCAGTTTGGCTTCGTTGAAGGCCCCAGGCAGGTTCCTGGCCAGGAAAGCCACTGTGAAGCAAATGGCAGCAAGGAAACCCATGTAGCAGAGAACCACATAAAACATGGTCACAGAGCCTTCATTGCACTGAAGGATGATCACTCCTGATTGGGAGTGCAGGTCAAAATCAGGAAATGGGGGAGAAAATCCCAGCCAGATTGCACAAATTACAATTGTTCCAGCAGAACCAGAAAGGATGATGGAGTTGGCCAAGCTCTTCCCCAACCATCTCCTCACCCTGTTCCCTGGTTTCGTGGCCAGGAAGGCCAGCACTACTGTGATTGTTTTGGCTAACACACAAGACACAGCTACTGAGAAGATGATGCTGAACATTGTTTGTCGGAGAAGGCAGGTGGCTTTCCTTGGTCGGCCAATGAAGAAAAAGGAGGACAAGAAGCAAAGCAAGAGGGAAACCAGGAGGATGTAGGACAGGTCACGGTTGTTAGCTTTGACAATGGGAGTTTCTAGGTATTTAAGGAATATGACTAAAACAAGGCCTGTTGTTAGAAACAAGAGTACAGCAAAGGAGACCAGGATGATGCCCAGAAGTTCTTCATAGGACAGGAAGGCTATTCTTTTGAGGATACATTGGATTCTGTCATCAGTTGGATATTTGTCATCTGGGCACTTGGTGCATTTTTCAGTATCTGAGAAAACAGTAAGTAATCTTATTTTTTTAGTCTCTCCTTTCAGATTCCAATAAAGACCTTCTTTGGAGGACAGCTGATACTGAGAGACAGGAAAGCCTAGCATTTCTCAGGTGTCACTCACCTTTTTGTATGGAAATGGTCCCCTCCGGACAAGGAATACAATCGTAGCAGCAAATTGGTTCTTCTTTCCGAGCCCGTTTTACAAATCCAGGGTGACACTTCTCCACACATTTGGACTGAGGCAGAGACTAAGCAGAAAAACAACATTCATTCTAAAATATCTGCCAAATTTTTATTTCTTAGATTGATTGATGATTAAAATAAAATGAAACTGTGCTTAAGAAAGACACTTCTGAGCAACAGATCAGAAAAACATAAAATACTGTAAAGCCACTCCCCTTTGAAAATAATCCAAATCCTTGTTCCAGTTAAGATATAAAGAAAAAATCCCTCACAAACTACGGCTGCCAAATTCAAATGAGGTATTATTAAGTTATGTCCGTACATTTATATTTTCAATTCGTACAGCTGACATGCTTATGAAATAAGATTAAAGATTACTGTCTAGTTTCTAGAATTATACTGAGGACTAGTAGAGATGAAATCATGAGAACATGTCACTCAAAAAGGTTAAGTCAGGCATCTTTTGCTGCAGCATATGGGACATGAGTATGAGCCCTGTGTGGGGAAGGTATATTTCTAAGGCCAAGTGAGGTATTCAAGACAAGGCCCTTTCCTTTGAAGAATTACAGTTTTGTTGTTAATTGCTAGTTGTGTCCAACTCTTGGATAATTCTTTGTTTTAATGTAAGACAATCAAGATAAAAAATTGCATTCAAAGGGTTTTGAGATGGCTTACAAACCAAAGACCAAATATAAGTAGCATTATATTACAAATTGACCCTCATTATTACAAGTATCAAGAAGGACTTGGGAGGCGGGCAGTCTAGGCAAATTTAAGTCTTTCATTTTTCTAAATTAAGGCATTATCTCAAATTGTACAAAATCATTGTGGTTCCATTTTGATTAAACATCTTGGATCACCTTCCAAGCAGCAGGAGGCCTATCCCAGTGGGGTAAAACAAAGACATGAATAACTGTGGTCAGATATGGGCTGTTAAAAAAAATATTTGAGCCTCCTCTTTAAGGGGATCCTAACACCAACCATACAGACAGAGAAAAGTTGCCAATATTTTCAAACACCTTGTTGAGCAACTTTAGCCGTGAAAGAGCATCTTGGTCGATAATAAGCCTCTGTCTTTCAAAACTCCCCAGTTTCTCTTCGATAGGATCCTCCTTGGGGAAAAGCAACCCACTTATGATATTCAGATCTGCTGCTACATTTCCATTTTGGTCCAAATACACTTTCTCCCAGGAAAAATTGCAAAACTCATTCTTCTCCAGAAAGGGATGGAACTAGAATTGAAACATCCAGGAATTTTGAAAGCAATTTGAAACATCCTAAAAGGAGGAGCAATTTTAAAGCTGAGCTAGTGAATAAGAGATGTTCAGTCCCCTCTTCACTATTTGCCTGAATAGCAATAGCACTTGGACTTATATACCACTTCACAGTGCTTTTACAGCCCTCTCTAAGTGGCTTATAGAATCAGTATATTGCCCCCAAAAATCTAGTAACCCATTTTACCAACATTGATAGGAAGGAAGGCTGAGTCAACCTTGAGCTGGTCAGGATCGAACTCCTGGCAGTGAGGAGTGAGTTAGGGTTAGAGTTAGGGTTAGTGTTAGTGTTAGTGTTAGGGTTAGGGTTAGGGTTAGGGTTAGGGTTAGGGTTAGCATTAGCATAAATGCCATGGCTAAATGTAAAGACTGAGTAGCCATCAGTCTGAAATGCTTTAATTGGATTCCTGCAGTGAGGAGGGATTAAGCTAAATGCTCCCAGGTTTAGCTCAAATTTATGAATATCAAATTCTATCATGCTAATTACAAACCCATAAGTATAGGAATTTATTTACAATGTATACATTTTAAATATTTTTATAATAGCAGTGTTTAATATCAAAATATAATTTTCATAGTGCCTGCTCTTTGGAACATAATCTTGTGAACTAAATCTGGCCTCATCTTGGCCAAACCTGTTGGGTTTTTGTAGAACAATGGTTCCCCTACATCAGCATTGGATTTTTTTCTAAATAGGAAATAGGATTAATGGATCCTTGTCAGGACCCCATACCTGCCATGGCTCTAGCCTTGGAGCCCCCCATCTATCTTTCTTCTCTGTTTTTCTCCTCCTAGATATTGAGGAATATGCAACATTCAAGGCATGGGCCAGAGTCTTAACAACAGTATAAAAACGGCGGTCATTTTGTATCTGAATTCTGTTCTTTTTCTCTTGCATGTCCAGTGGTGCTATCTGGGTGCATCGTCTCCGGCCCTTGACAGAAAGGACATGCTTTGAAAAAGAACAACGAAAAGACTGGTCTTCAAATTTGGAATCCTTAAAAAGATTGGGTTGAAAGGCATCATCATTTGGCCATTTTCTTTCCTGAAAAGCAAAGGCCCAAATGCTATGAATATATTTGAAATCTGTACGCGTTGTAATTGTCAATTTCTCCACAATTGTGGTGATCCAGACTTTCCCTTCAATGGGTCCTGGCAAACCTTCAATTGCTAAATGGATGTGGCGAACTCTATCCCCAAGGGAAGCAAATTCTATGAAGTGAACAAAGACATTGACTTTTCTCCACTTAGAGATGGCATTTCTGAGAGGGTCTGTAGCTCTAGCCATTGAGAATTGTTGTGAGATAACTACACAAATTCCATTTCTGACAAGCATAGGAGTAAAAGTTCTCATGAAATTCTCTCCCTCCTCTGTGTCTGTTGAAAAGAGACCAATCAAAGTCCATCTGAAATGGAGGAGGAGTTGGACAATTCCTGGATACTGGATCCCATTTTTGGGAAGCATCTGATGGAAAAAAGGCATTTGACTTTTATCACTCAGAGTCTCTGAAACAATTCCATAACTGATCTGAAGAAGCAATGAAGAATGGTGTATTATGGTTAGATCAGATCAAATCCAAAATGTAAGTGTTTAATACATCCAGTGTGGTTCTCACGAACATATTGGAGTAGTCCAGCAGTCACCAACTGGTTGTCCATGGACCACTGGGAGTCTGCGAGAAAATTTTGGTGGTCTGCAGAAAAATTATTTGCATTTTTTATATTGTACTAAATATTATTTATGTTTTGAAAAAAAATCATATTAGTATTCCACGGGTTTTAAAATTATGAATTTGGTGGTCCCTGAGGTCCAAAAGGTTGGTGACACCTGGAACAGTCTATTGTTCTTAACCCTTAAGCAATATCAACATAAAGAATACAAAATACAGAATATTAGCAAGACGGAATATAATCATTTGTCTAATCTGGCGCCTAAAATTCTGCTCTTTCTCTTTTTTAATAAAATTGATGTTCAGATAATTGACATGATATGTCTTCTACCTCTAGAGCACTGCAAGTGCAAATCAGTTCATTTTAGAGATTTGCTTAAATGTTCCATATTTAACATTGTGTCCAGCTGCTCAAGTCTTGCTTGAGTAAATGTTTAGGCCTCCTCTGAATCCCAATCCCTACCCATGACAATGGCCATGAGAAAAGCAGTTCATGATTTCCATAGAAAAGATATGATTGAATCTATTACCCACCCACCAAAAACCTGCTCACTTTGCCAGATAGAGAAACAAAAAACAAACCTGTGGGACTTTGTAGGTGCCTACTAATGTTGACATCTGAATGGAGATGTCATCAAGAGATCCATCAAGAACAGCCATCAGGTTGTCCTTCTTTCCACAGCTGTAGTTGGGAACATTGGCTTCTCCAGTTGAGAGCATGTCAAGCAAGGCATCTGAAGTCCCAAGGGTATTGAAATAGTTGTCATGGATGTTGTAGCCAAGTGTGAGATTGTACAAAAGCTGAGATTTCTTATTGACTTGCTGAATGGCAAAAATGAAGCTTAGGATTCTTGCTGGATCAGTCAATGAACTACTGTAAAAAATGTTCATCATAGCATCATCTCTAATAACAACAACAAAATATATTTTCATTTGTTCCTCTTTCTCTCCACAAGCCCATTCAGTCTTAAGCCAAAAGTGTCCAAAACAAGAATCAAATTATAGTCACCCATCACCGTTTAATTGTTATGAGTTTTGAGAAGGTGGGATGCAGATTTAATATTTAAAATATATCATTATTTGTAATAGTGCTCATTTTTAATTTGTGCAATGACCAAGATTCACAATCATTCAATCATTAAAATAGAATCATCAGGAAAGAGGAGTTATAAATGATCCAGAAAAGCAATTCTAAAAACAAGCCATTCTCTATTCCATACCAGGGTCAGGCATTGAATATCAATGAATGGTTATCAAAATAGAGAAATGGGTGGGGCAGAGGCAGCTACAAACTTTTCAATAAGCTAGTTGTGATTAACTCAGGATTGTACGAGAGGGGAAATTAATTTGATTTTGGTGGGCAGGGTTGTTCCATCTTTGGATTTGGGTCTCTTAAAATAAGACATAGGGGAGAATCCATGGAAATCTCAATGATTCAAGAAATTAAACAGGTCCTCCAATATAGGAGTAATTGAAAGAAAAGAAGAAGAGTGTTAGGACTGCAAATGGAAGGAATGCAATTCCATCACACTGAATGACTTACGACGGAGCTTGAGTATAAGGAGCTGTGTTGAAAGACAACATTATATGGGATATTATTGTGGCAATGGAGATTATACTAACGAGATGGTCTCCTGGCATGTAATAGCTCCATAGTTTTCTTCCCTCATGTTCCTCCAAATTCAGCAGGCACCTCATTCTCAGTTTCCCAGAGACTGGCTGGGACATCAGCAGCAGCAGAAGCAGAAGGAGGAGGTCCATAATTCATGGGGCTGAATCAATCCCCTTCCTGTTTCTAAGGAAGAACAAGAGCATTCGAAGAATTCAAAGCACCATTCAAAAATGGAAACGAGAGTGACTTTCTTGATTGAGAGAGAGATTACCAGAACTTCGTCTGGAAAGGAAAGAAAGGAAAGGTACATTCAAGAAGCACAGTCCCTGAATGTCCCAAAATTTGTGCCACATGGAGTTTGACCTGAGACATTTATCCTTTTCTCATGCAAGATTCCTTTCTAGTTGCTTCAGTCTGATGTTTACATCAAAGGCAATCACTGGAGAAATATCAGGAGAGATCTCACAGATCAGGATTTTAATAATTACTGTAAGAAGCAACATCTCCTCTGGGGATCCTGAACTACCTCTGGGCCTCCATGTGCAGAGTAGAAGCTGGAGAAAAGCATAGTGAAAAATCATAGATATACCCCTAGAGGGCACTGGTGTGAAGTGGTTGTGGTCCTTCCTTTCTGAACATGTCTAGAAAATGATGCTGAAGAAAGGTAGTTGACACCCAGGATATTGGGTGTTGTCCTTCAATGTACTCTCTTGTCTCCAGAGACTCCTGGGGAAGGTCACCCAGAACTATAGAGTTTGCTTCCACTTTAGTGTCAGACCTGGAAGCCATCTTTTACATTTGGGCCTTCAGCCCACCACATTTTCTACTGTGGTAAGATGGGAGGTTGGATTGCATAGATCAGTGGTCACCAACCGGTGATCCGTGGCGCAGTGGTGTTCTACAAGAAAATTTTGGTGATCTGCAGTGCACCAGGGTGGAGGAGCTGCTCCGGTATGAGCAATGGACAGTCCTGTGACTAGAGCTCTGGAATATGGAACTGGCCAGGCAGCTCATGGTGGGGCTGTAAATCTCCCCTGTAGAGGGAGGTTCATGCAACTTGCAACTTTGTAGCACAGCCCTCGCTGGCCAGAATGAGATAATGGTGCAAAGGGGGGTGGCAGTGCAGGTGGGCCGAAGCAATGGGTGGCGGGAACCCTGGACTGTTTCTCCCCCCTGCTGTAGCTTCCTGTCAGCTGAACCCACCAGTAGCTGTCCCCACCCCTCGTTCTCCCTTCTCAGTCACTCCTCGCCTGGCGAGGGAAGGGCAGAGGATGGAGATTCACTCCATATTCCAGAATAAGAGTGAAGTTTTGTCTCTTGCTGGATCTCGCAGCCATTTCTTCCGGCCCTTTTTGGTGCTCTGTGCACCTCGGTCTCTCAGGGAGATGCTTGAATTCCTCTCAGCCCCAAGACACTGGCTGGCCCATGAGATGAGAGAGAGAAAGAGAATCAGAGAGAGAGAGAATCAGAGAGAGAATGAAAGAGAGAGAGAATGAGAAAGAGTGGGAGAGAGAGAGAGAAAGAAAGGGGGAGAGAGATAAGAGAGGGAAAGAGGGGGAAGAGAGATGAGACAGAGAGAAAGAGAGAGGGGGAGAGGGGGAGAGAGAAAGAGAGAGAGAGAAAGAGAGAGAGAAAGAGAGAATGAAAGAGAGAATGAAAGAGAGAGAAAATGAAAGAGAGAGTAAGAGAGAAAGAGGCAGAATGAATGAGAGAATGAGAGAGAGAGAGAAAGAAAGACAGAGAGAAAATCAGAGAGAGAGAGAGAGAGAGAGAATGAAGGAGAGAATCAGACAGAATCAGAATGAGACAGAGACAGACAGACAGACAAACAGAGAATGAAAGAGACAGTGAGAGAATCAGAGAGAGAGAGAGAGAATGAAGGAGTTATGCGGGTAGTTACGGGAGTTCCTTGTTACTCCCATGCAACACCTCTCCTGCGCGAGCTGCACTGGCTGCCGGTTGCTCTTCAGGTCCATTTCAAGGTGCTGGTACTTACCTATAAAGCCCTACATGGCTTAGGCCCGGGGTACTTGCAGGACCATCTTCTGCCTTCCTCCCACCGTCCCATGCGCTCCCACAGAGCAGGCCTCCTCAAGGTGCTGTCGGCCAAACAATGTTGACTGGCGGCCTCCAGGGGGACCGCATTCTCTGGCAGAGCGCCGGCCCTCTGGAATGATTTGCCCACCGAGCTCAGGATAGCCCCGGACCTCCTCTCCTTTCACCGTGAACTGAAGACGTGGCTCTTCCATCAAATAAATTGATCTGCTAGGGGTTGAACAAATTGTAATAATTTTAATTATGGTTTTTAAGGGTTTTTTTAATTTATTTTGTGATTTTGTGATTTGTATTATTAATTGTTGTTGTAAGCCACCCTGAGTCCTTTGGGAGAATGGCGGCATATAAATCGCAAAAAGAAAGAAAGAAAGAAAGAAAGAAAGAAAGAAAGAAAGAAAGAAAGAAAGAAAGAAAGAAAGAAAGAAGCACTTGGGGAAGAAGATGCAGCCCAGCAGGCCAGTACCAGAAGCCAAGATGGAGAAAACCTGCACAGCCACCATATATTTCCCTTTGGCGCTCAAGTAGGTGGGCAGGAAGGAGATCCAGACGCTGCAGAAGACCAGCATGCTGAAGGTGATCAGTTTGGCTTCGTTGAAGGCCCCAGGCAGGTTCCTGGCCAGGAAAGCCACTGTGAAGCAAATGGCAGCAAGGAAACCCATGTAGCAGAGAACCACATAAAACATGGTCACAGAGCCTTCATTGCACTGAAGGATGATCACTCCTGATTGGGAGTGCAGGTCAAAATCAGGAAATGGAGGAGAAATTCCCAGCCAGATTGCACTTTTCTTCCAACTCGCACACACTGGAGCCTATCAATAAGAAAATCCAATACCCAATTACACAAAGGTGTGTTAAATCCTAATAGGCCCGTTTTGTTCACCAACTGCTGAGGAATTATTGTGTTGAACGCCAAGCTAAAATCAAGAAGGAGGCAGTCTCACATGAGTATTCTTCTCCTCCAGGTGCGCCAAGCTAAAATGAAACATGCAGGAAAGTGCATCATCTACAGAGCGCTTCGTCGAATAGACAAACTGTAATGAGTCAAATATAGGGGGAAGGCATGAAACCATATAGTCCTTTACCAATCTAGTAATTTCTTCTCTGGGGTTCCTGAGTCTTTTAGGGCCCTATGTGCAGAGGTCTATGGAGCTTCTCATTCATCCAGGTCATGGTTGTCCCAAAGGTGCTTTTATTTCAAAGGCATCTGGACTTTCTAATTTTTCTTTAAGACATTTTGCTTCTCATCCAAGAAGCTTCATCAGAGGCAGAGTAAGTTTTGGGGGGATGTGGAGTCATTACTGCATTTATTTATGAACTAATTGCCTTGTGGACCTCACTAGCTCTTGATGTCCTGTACCCAATCACACACTTGCTGTTGCCCAGGCCTAATCATTTCACTTGCTTCTGTTCTCAATCCCTTGTGTGCATACATTTACATAATATAAAAAGGAGGGAATCCTCCCTTCTTTAGGCCCATCCTTTTGCCCTGAATATCAATAAGAAAAAAATGTGCTTCGACAGAAAGGTCTCCTGGTCTCTGGTTCAAATGTATCTTTAGAAAATCCACACACACACAACCATAGCATCCATGCATACCCACACACTTTCCCATACACTGGACAGCAAAAGAAAAGGGGGAAAACACATCTATTATGACTGGGAGTCCATTTCTACCACATAAAGAAATGACTCATTTTTTTAAATTTAATTTAAAAAACATTAAAGTATCAAACACCATTTAGTACATTTATTAACTGAGATTTCTGGGAAACACATGAGTGGTGCGGTGGCCTGGAGGTGGAGCTCTCGCCTCACAATCAAGAGGCTGTGAGTTCGATCCTAGGTAGAGGCAGATATTTCTCTCTCTGGGCACAACGAGAATATATCTGCTGAACAAATCTCCGAATTGGCGTCTGGAAGGGCATCCGGCCAGTAAACACTCTGCTAGCTCCATTCACTTGCCCAGACTCCACCTCGCAAGGGATTATGGGGTCGTTAAATGAAGAGGATGATGGTTTCTGGGAAACACATATACAGAACTCAATTTTCTGTTTTATTTTGACATCATACGTTCTTTTGTATTCAGATCTGGTCTTAGGAAAATAATGTAACATTTGGGGAGAAAAATTAATAGCAACAGGCTGGCACTGGAAGCCAACATGGAGAAGACTTGCACGGCAACCATATACTTCCCCTTGGTACTCAGGTAGGTGGGTACGAAGGATATCCAGACACTGCAGAAGACCATCATGCTGAAGGTGATCAGTTTAGCTTCGTTGAAGGCCCCCGGGAGATTCCTGGCCAGGAAGGCCATTGTGAAGCAGATGACAGACAGGAAACCCATGTAGCCAAGAGCAAGGTAGAACATGGCAACAGAGCCTTCATTACATTGCAGGATGACCTGAGAAGACTCTGAGTACATGTCCGACTCTGGGAATGGGGGAGAGGTGCCCAACCAGATGCTGCAGATGACAACTTGGACCCCAGAGCAAGAAAGTATGATAGAGTTGGCCAAGCTCTTCCCCAGCCATCTTTGCACTTTACTCCCTGGTTTTGTGGCCAAGAAGGCTAACACCACCATGACAGTTTTGGCCAAGACAGTAGAAATGGCAACTGTAAAAATGTTGCTGAATGCTGTTTGCTGGACAAGGCACGTGGTTACTCTTGGCTGGCCAATGAATAAGAATGAGGTCAAGAATGAAAACAGGAGGGAGATGAGGAGGATGCAGGAGAGATCACGATTGCTGGCTTTGACCATGGGAGTTTCTTGAAATTTAATGAATACTATGAAGATGAAACCTGTTGCCAAAACCAGGAACAAGGCAAAGGAAGCTAGGATGATCCCCAACATTTCTTGGTAGGATAGGAAAGTTTCAACCTTAGGTATACAGCCATCTCGGTTGATGCTTGGATGCTGACCCACTGGGCATTTCGTGCATTTTTCAGCATCTGAAAAGAACAAGATTAACATCTACCATAAAGCAGATTCTTCCCTCACATGCAGAGTTGGAAGAAAACTAACGATAATGTCGAAGAATGTGTGTGTCAGCCCTGGAGCCATTTTCCCCCTCCACCTTCAGGGCTGCCACAACGGAGATGAGTCGAGCTGTGGGAACAGGAGGGGGGAGGTAGAGATAGCTGGGGGATGGTATATTGGTATAGTATATTAGGAATATGACATGCCTAATAAATCTATACTTTGAGGAACTTGCCTGCCTGGGAGTTTTGATTCCATTGAGTGTGTTACTTGGAACCCTGACAGTGTGTAGAGAAAGGAAGTATGCAGCAGTAGCTCGCAAGTTTAAGCAATCTATTGCAGAGGAGAGGAGAGGAGAGGAGAGGAGAGGAGAGGAGAGGAGAGGAGAGGAGAGGAGAGGAGAGGAGAGGAGAGGAGAACAAAGCAGAGCATCAAAATTTCTCCATTTCTGCAGAGACACCAAGAAAAAATGCCAGAGGTTCACCAATAAATAAGATGAAGAAAGAGAAATGCCATTTCTCTTCCAATTCTTGATTGATCTGCTGTTTTTGATATCCTGCTCCCTATTTAAATTACCAGACTATTTCTTTTAACTCCCTATAAATTATACATATTAAAAGAAATTATTTTTTAAAGTCAAGTTTAAAAATGCCTTTCAAAACATGCTTTCATGAGCCAGTCAGAGGCCGTGGTCTTCCCAAAAGTGTGCCTCTTTTCCCTGCTATCTCTCACCTTCCATGGTGGAGATGGTTCCTTCTGGACATGGGAGACAATGGTAGCAACAGATGGGTTTCCCTTCCAAAACCACCTTCATGAATCCAGGATGACAGCTTTCTACACACCTGGAAGTCGGTAAGGTCTGAGGAATCAAAGGAAGTACATCCAGAAAAATCAACATGTAGACCAACTGAATATCTCATAAAGATGATATTTGGACTCTTGAGAACCTGATCAGCTGACATAAAAACTCAAAAGCAATGAAAGAAAACACACACATTCCCTGTGTTCCCTACTAAATGTTTTTGCCACATTTAGTAGAATAAAATAAATATTAATCCCAGAGTGTCAGCATTTCTACCTGTCCAACGTTCCTCTGGTCAATGGTAACTTTAAAATCCTGCGTTGTCTGTTTTTCTAGACTTCCAGTTTTCATTCTCTTAACAGATTTGTTTGGAAAAACAATCCAGTTCAAAATGTCCAGATCAGCTGTCAGATCTCCTTTCTCATCCAAATATATCCCAGCTATGGAATTATTATGAAACTGAGGGTTTTGAAGGAAAGGGTGAAGCTGGAAAGGAAAGGGAAAGAAAAGTTTAGAAAGGACATTGGAAGTGTTTGTTTGTTTGTTTGTTTGTATCCCACTTTTATTACATTTACAGATAATTCAAGGTGGCAAATTTATGCAACACACCTTCCTCCTCCTACTTTCCCCACAACAACATCCCTGTGAGTGAGTTGGGCTGAGAGAGAGTGACTGACCCAAGGACAGCAAGCCAGCTTTCGTAGCTAAGCTGGGACTGGAACCTTTTGGTCTATGTTGGGGAGTATCTGAACATAACATCTGAGCATAACCACCATGTGTGAAAGAAGGTACCTTGCTTTTGTCCACATTTCCAACAATTGGGGTTTATATTTTATATTTAACAGCTGATAAATTGTGCAAGGTATATAGGAATTTCAAATGAATGAATAAAACAGAGTTGGAAGGGACTGTAGAGGTCTTCTAGTTGAACTCTCTGCTCAAGCAAGAAACCCTATACCGTTTCAGACAAATGGTTGTCCAACCTCTTCTTGAAAATCTCCAGCAATGGAGCATCTACAACGTCTAGAGGCAAATGGTTCCACTGATTAGTTGTTTTCAGGAAAATTCTCTTTAGTTCTAGGTTGCTTCTCTCCTTGATAAGTTTCCTTTTTTTTTTAATTTTTAATTTTAAAAAACAAACTTTATTGAATTTAAAAATATTAACAAGAAAAAAAGAGAAAATATACAGATTTTCTCACTCATAAAATTTACATTTTCCCATGCCGGGAGTCCAAATCCACCTCTAGTTTTATCATCTTGTAGTATACTTAATTTAATTCTTGATTTTTTTCCCTTCCCACACAAATTTTGTAGTCATTTTGTCCAAATCGCTAAAAAACTTCTTGTCTAATTTTATTGGGATTGTTTGGAATAAATAAAGGAGCCTTGGTAGTATATTTGATTTTATTGCTGCAATTCTCCCTAACAGTGACAATTTTAATTTTCTCAATTTTTCCAAATCTTCTTTTATTTTTTGGACCAAAGGTCCGTAATTATTTTCTTTTATTGTTGTACTTCTGGCTGTCATGTTTATCCCTAAGTATTTCACTTTTTTAACTATCTGCAATCCTGAATCTTTTGCTAACTTCTCTACCTGTTTTGCTATTATATTTTTTGTTATCATTTTAGTCTTCTCCTTGTTAATTTTTAGATCGGCTACCTTTCCAAATTCTTCGATTTCTTTTATTAATTTGGGTGTTATTTTTATTGGATCTTCTATGAAGAAGACAAGGTCGTCTGCAAAGGCTTGGATCTTGTATTCTTCTTTTATTTTTAATCCTTTTATTTCTTTATTCGACCTAATTCTAATTAGCAAGTTTTCCAGAGTCATAATAAAAAGTAAGGGCGACAATGGGCAGCCCTGCCTTACTCCTTTACTTATTCCAAAAAAATTTGTTGGGTCCCCATTTACTAATACACTAGCCTTTTGGTTCTTATATATTGACAGTATCATTCTTGTAAATTTATCTCCGAAATTCATATTTTTAATTTGGTATGTCATGAACTGCCGGTTGACTTGGTCAAATGCCTTTTGTGCATCCAGAAATATCAATGCTACCTGTCTTTCTGGATGCATCTCATAATATTCTAAAACATTTATCACCATTCTTATATTATTTTTTATTTGTCTTGTAGGCAAGAAACCATTTTGATCCTGATATATTCTATTATTTAGTATTTTTTTCATCCTATTTGCAATTATGCCCATAAAAATTTTATAATCGGTATTTAATAAGGAGATTGGTCTATAATTTTTTATTGATGTGGTATCTGCCCCCTTATTTGGTATCAGGGAAATATATGCTTCCCTCCATGGATTTGGTAACTTTGCCTCTGTCAATGCCTCATTATATAATTCTAATAATGTCTCATTTAATGAGTCCCCTAAACTTTTATAAAACTCCATTGGTAGACCATCGGTCCCTGGTATTTTGTTATTTTTTTGTCTCTTCAGTGCTTCTTTTAACTCCCCCATTGTAATTTCCTTGTCTAGTAATTCTTTTTCTTCCTCTGTTAATATTGGCATCACTTCACCACTTAAGTATTTTTCTATTTCCTCTGTTGTTACTTCATCTTTCTCATAAAGCTCTTGGTATTATTGAATTATTATCTCCTTTTTCTTCTCTAAACTCTGTTGGATTATTCCCTTTTTGTCCTGTAATTTCTGAATTATTCTTTTTCCCCTCTCTTTCCTCAACCTAAATGCTAACCACCTCCCCGGCTTGTTTGCTTGTTCGAAGTAATTTTGCCTCATGTATTTCAATGTCATTGCGTATTTCCCCTGTTCTAATATGTTCAAATTATGTTTCGCTGCCATCCAATTAATCCTAATTTGTTCATCTCCCGGATTCCCTTGTAACTTTCTTTCCCATTTTTGAATTTCTTCTAATGCTTTATTGTACTCTTTTTCCCTCTCTTTTTTCCATTTTGCATTATAGGCTATTGTCAAGCCTCTTACATACGCCTTAGTTGTGTCCCATAAATTTTGTAGGGAGGTGTGTTGTTTTGTGTTTTCCTTATAAAACAATTCTAATTCCTTCTCCATGTACTCCTTGTATTCCTTTTCTTTCAGGGTCTGTATATTCATTGTCCATTTACTTTTTTTCCTCCACCGTCCCTTCCATGTTAACATTATTGGGTCATGATCCACCCATTTATTACTCAATATTTCTATGGATTCTATTTCTGGCATCAACGTATTAGTAACCCATGCCATGTCTAACCTCGACCAGGACCTATGTGGGTTCGAATAGTATGTAAAATTTTTAACTTCTGGGTTATAAAATCTCCAGCTGTCTACCATATTTAACTCTTCTACTAAGTCTTTAAGTGTTCTAGGCAATACATTTTTCTTATTTTTATTTCTCTGACCACTTTTATAATCTTTTCTTATGTCCATAATCGCGTTAAAATCACCGATCAAACACACATTTTCTATTTTTTGTTCTATTATTTTCTCGTGTACATTTTTATAAAATTCTAATTGTCGGCTATTTGGAGCATATATAGCCACCAATAAAATGTTTTTACTGTTAATCTTCAACTCTATCATCACTGTTCTCCCTATCATGTCAACATATTTTAAATTGCTATCTATTCCTTCTTTCACATATACTGCAACCCCTCTTTTTTTCTCCTCCACCAATGCTACATATGCTTTGCCTAGTTTCTTATATTGTACATAATTTTCATCTTGTTTTCTTATATGTACCTCCTGGAGGCACACAATATCTGTTTTTTGTTTCACAATTTTTCTTAAGATTTGGTGTCTTTTGGATGGTGAGTTGAGACCGTTTACATTCAAAGATAGAATTTTTAACTCTTGTTCCATTTCTTAATGGTTTTCCTGTTGTTTCTTTTTTGTTTCTTCCTGTTCCTTCCCCCCCCTTGTTTGTACTCCTTCTTCCTCTTGAATCTCTCCTTCCTCCTCCTTTTCTCCTTCCTTTGACACTCTTTCATGCTCTCGTCTCTGTTTTCCTCTGGCGTTCCATCCCAATTCCTCTTTACTATTACTTGTTATTTAATTACCCATCACTTGATCATGTAGTTCTCTTGCTTTGCTTTGTGTGTCCACCCTTATTTTCTTTCCCTGCCACGTTACCAGCATCCCTTCTGGTATTATCCATCTAAAGGGTATATATCTCTTGTTTAGTAACGTGGCTAAAAACCAATAATCTTTCCGCATCTCTCTTATTCTTTTAGGGATTTGTTTCAGGGTAATTATTTCTTTGTTCCTGTAATACATGGGATCATCCTTTGTTATTTTATATACAATGTCTCTGACTTTTTTTCTCACAAATCGTATATGTACTTCCCGGGGTAATTTGTTTTGTCGTGCATAATTTGTATGGACTCTGTAAACTTTGTCCAATTCATTTATTATTTCGTCCTTCTCTCTTTGGAGGGCGTATGCTATCATCTCCGCAATTACTAACGTTAGGTCCTCCTCTTTGTCTTCAGCCACATTTTGGAAGTGTAAATAAAATTCAGCTCTTTCCATCTCTAATTGCGCCACAGTATTCTCTAATTCTTTATTTAGTCCCATCATTTTCAAATCTAAAGATTCCAAATTTTCTTCAGTCAATTCTGTTTTCTTTTCTATGGCTATTATCCTTTGATCATTTTTTGTTATAATTTCCTGTATCGAATCCATTTTTTCATCTATTTTCTGGATGTCACTCTTTACCTCTCTCTTAACCTCATCCATGTCCTTCCTGGTTTCTTCGTGATTTCTGGTCATACACTCCTGCATAGTCTCTTGTATTGTTATGAGTGTAGCCTGCATTGTTGGCATACTTAATACAGTTGACTGCTTCTCTGATGAGAACATTCCCTCCAGGGTCTTCTGTGTCACTGGAGAGGCCGCTGGTCCAGTTAGTATTGATGCAGTTTTCTTCCCTGTTTTCAGCGTCGTTGTAGTGGTACTCGTCATCTCCTTAAGTATTCTGTATTGTTCCACCAATATCTTGTCTACCTTCTCCCAAATCACCATCCAAATTCTATATAACTTCTTTCTTTCTCTGCTTTCCTTCCTTTTTTTCCCTCCTAACTTGTTTTCATGTATTCAGTTCCTTAATACTTATATTATACAATTTCTTGTAAATACAGTTTCTCCAAAGTCAGCACTCCTACCTATTAATCAATCAATTAATCAGTCAATCTATCTATTGTTCAATAATCAATTAATTAGTAAATACTTAATTACTACTATATAAATTACTACTACTATGTGAATACTTAATTAATACTGTTATAAATACTAGACTTAAAATGACCTTATAAGCACTTAAATAAAATCTAATACTTCAATAGTTAATAATTAATAATCTATACTTAGTTGTAAAACAGTTGGTAACAATTACTATAAATTATTATATATATGAAATTTGCAGTCATAAATAATTCTAAAAGATATTCTAAAAAATATTTACAGGTTATTTATGAGTTCAGTGTAAGATATGTACTGTTTATGTTTCTATAACATTTCAATTAATTTACTACAAAGTTAGTAAGAATAAATATGGAAAGACTAACAAATTACTATAGGTGTGTGATTATATCCAGAGAAATAGGGAAATAGGGAAAAAAGGAATAATGCTATTTTATCACGAGTTCTTTTTATCCAAGTTGTAAATTTTTAGAAAAGTTTCCTGTATCTAGACTTTTCTTCCATTTCTGATTTCTTTTCCGGCTTAGAATGATTCAATATGGCGATCTGCAATCTACCCAGACACATGTAGGTGTTTCTTACTTTGCCAAACAAAGTACTTTGCTCTTTCTTTCCATTGGAGCAACTAAAAAACGGGTAGGTGTAGTGTCCAATTCCTTTCTCAGTCCAGCTATTTAAATAATCCTCTCTCCACGTTCTATTTTCTCATATATTAGCGTTCAGTTCTTTTAATTTTCCCGTCTGGTTGAAGTTTGCCCTCTTCCTTTTAACTCTCCTCGTCGTTTGCCACCCGTTTGAATTTCTGAGTTTTCTCCTGCCCGCTGCCCCTCCAAAAATCAGCTTCTCCTCTTCAGGTTCCTGCAAGATGAAAGTATTTAAAGTTTTCTCAGTTCACTCACACCACCAGTCTTTGCACCGTACTCACTATTTTGCTTCCCATTGGTAACTCTCGGGGCATCGGGCCTCTGTGTCAGCCGCACTGGCCAGCTTCTTCCAAGTTCGGAATGAGGGTCCTTCCTGGTGTGACGGGAGATCGCACCTCTCCTCGCCTCCTCCGAAGATTCCCCTCCTTACTGCCGGTCCCTCTAGGACTGATCTTCACCCGAATGGGCTCCAAAACTTAGAAATTCGGCACTGGGAACAGAATGCTTCTTTTCCCGTTCCACTACGACCCTACGTCAATGCCGGTAGTCTATCTACTTGATAAGTTTCCATCCATTGCTTCTTCTCCTGCCTTCAGGTGCTTTGGAAAATAATGTATGTTTGAAATACAATTGTAAGGGAGAAAGTTTTTATCTTCTTTGGTGGACTTGTGATAAAGTGGCCAGATTCAAATTTTAATACAGAAGATTGTAACATGAATATAAAACTGAAACCAAGACTTTTCTTTAAGGACTTCTGGACAAGGAAATTGAAAAAAAAAAAAACCCTTGGAACTTTGTTATTGTATATGTTGATTGCAGTAAGAATTCTTTATGCACAAAAATGGAAATATATATTAATCATCCCAATGGAAGAACAAATGGATCTTGCAGAAATGGGTCAAATTAACTGTTTTAGTAATTTAAAAAACATCTAATTTTCTTTCTACTTGGAAATCACTTCTGGACTTTGTGGTCAACGGGAAAAAAGAAAGTTATGCTTTGGGATTTGCTGATTAGATAAGTCAGTTATTACAGAAATGTCTAGTATATTAAGCATGTAAAAATAAATAGATGAGGCTGTACCTTATTTTTATACTACTGCACTGAAAAAAGTTGGAAGTTTTAAAAAAAATCTTTTTCTCCCTATCCCAAACTTTTCTTTCCCCCATTTTCCCTTCCCCATCTCCCTATTTTTATTTTTATTTATGTTCTACATTATGAAATTAGATTTTAAAAATGAAATTAAAAAATCATTGTATTGTCTTTAAAAAAAATAAAAAGAGGAAATTATTGGAAAAAATATGGATGGGTGGAATGGAAAGGAAAAAGAAAGGGAAGATAGATTGCAATTGGGTTGGATCTGAGTTTCAGGACAATTTAATTTTTCAGAATTAAATAGAAATACCTGCCAAGCCGTCAGTCTTGGAGCTTCTACCTTTATGCCTCTGTGCCTCACAGATCTCTTGAATGTGGAGATATGAGCTGAATTTAAGGCCCTGCCCACAGCCCAGATGGTGCTGTAAGTGAGATAACTGTCCATAGCCAGGATCCGATCCATCTCCTCTTCCCTCAGAGTCACCAGTTCTTCTTTCTGTCTGCACCGCCTCCAGACTTTCACCGAAAAGTCATCCTTAGTGGAGGAACATGTAAAGGTTTTCTTTGAAAAGTTAACTACTGAGTCAATAAAGAGACTAAAAGCATCATAGTTCGCCCATTTCGTTTTCTGTATTAGGAAGGAAAAGAGCCCACCAATGTATTTAAAGGAAGCTTTAGGAAACATCAACTCGAGACTCAGGTCCCAGTGTGCTGTGGTGATCCAGACTTTCTGTACAATAGGTCCCTGAAAATGTTGAAATATGCATTGTAGAATAAACATTCCAAACTGGAAGGAAATTATCTCTGAACCATAAACGGCGACATTGACTTCTCTCCACTTGTAATATTTGCTAGGGGTTAAAACTAGCCGATATAGATTTAGCGGAAAGCTTTGATAGATAACTGCACAAATGCCATTCCTTAACATCAAAGAAGACATTGTCCTCATGAACCTCTCCCCCTGGTCAGTTTCTGGAGCAACGAGACCAACCATGGTCCACCTGAAATAGAGGAGAAGCTGAACCATCCCTGGGTACTGGACTCCTTCTGCAGGGAGCATCGGGTAGAAGAAAGGAAACAGAGTTTTATCCCTCAGAATCTGGGAAGCCAAATTGTAACTGATCTGAAAAGAATTAACAGAATGTCAAAGTTGGAAGGGACCTTGGAAGTCTTCTACTCCAACCCTCTGCTCAGGCAGGAAACCTTCTACCATTTCAGACAAATGTTTGTCCAACCTCTTCTTAAAAACTTCCAGTGTTGGAGCATTCACAACTTCTGGAGGCAAGCAGACGGTGTTTGATTCAAAATTGCACATAAACAAAGAAGAGGGGGTCAACTTATCTACCAAAGCACCAGAAGGCAAGACAAGAAACAATGGATGGAAACTAATCAAGGAGAGAAGCAACTTGGAATTAAGGGGAAACTTCCTTACAGTGAGGACAATTAACCAGTGGAACAGAAGTTGCCTCCAGAAGTTGTGGATGCTTCATCACTGGAGGTTTTTAAGAAAAGACTGGACAGCCAACTATCTGAAATGGCATAGAGTCTCCTGCTTGAGAAGGGAGTTGAACTAGAATACTTCCAAGGTCCCTTCCAGCTCTATTCTGATTGATTTTCTAACAGTTCCTCCAAGAAAGACATACCTGAGGGATTTTGTAGGTGCCCAACAAGGTTGAAATTTGGATGGAGATGCCAGACTCAGCCCCTTCCAGAACAGCCACCATGTTTCTCTGCCGTCCACATCTGTAGTTGGGAACATTGGCCTCCCCGTCCGAAAGCAGATCCAGCAACGGATCTGAAGTCATTTCTACCTTGAAGAAAACTTGATAAATATTGTAACCCAGAGTGATATTAGGCAAGAGGTGGACATTCTTGTTGATCTCCTCAGTGGCAAAAAGGAAGGGCAGAAATTTCCAATAATGATTGGATGATGGTCTACAGATACAAAAGAAAGATGAAAATAACTTTCTTTCCTGATAATACTGTACTTTTCATCCACTCATTACAATTATTCCTCCAAACAATTTTCAAACTTTGAAACTATTACACTGGGGGAGAAGGAATAATTGTTAGATCCCTGGCATGAACTCTTGAATGAGAATCAGAGATATTTGTAAACTCTCTGAAGTTTGGCTATGTTCTTAATTGGGATGCTTGGAAACTAGGAGTAAATGTTGGTGTGGATAAACAAGAATGGCGCTATCGCATATCTGATGCAAAGAGAAAATACGGCAGCCTCTGTGGTTGGATGAGACGTCCTCAGAGTCCAGCTCAGCTGAGGGTTGAGGTGGAAGGGAGATGCCCTTTTGTTCCTCTCTGTCTATACTCTAGCTCTGCTCATAGGACAGAAAGGAAATGGAATGGGGCAAACATTGTGATTGGGTTTCTAAAATTTTACTTCTCACAATGAACTTCGACACTTGCAGTGTGCAATAGAAGACAGAATTAGAAAGTAACTAAGCAAAAGGAGCAGATCAAGGAGAGAAAGCACCTGGTGTTTTTGGAGAACTGGAACTGTAGACATTCATTGGAAATGGAGTGGCTCTAATGCAGTGCAGGACTTACTTAAGGAACTTGATTGAAGGACTTTGCTCAAAGCTTAATGATTCAAACCTAGTGTCCCTTGCAGAGATTATGCCGCTAATGAAATAATCTCCTGACTTGTAGTGATTGTCTGGATCCACTTCACCCTGCTCCAGAGTCAGGAGGCATTTGGCTTTGCGTATCTCACAGGCTCCCCTTGGCCACAGAAGCAGGAGAAGTTGAAGCAGTAGCAACATGATTTGAGCCTTCTCAGTGGCACCCGGTTTTTAACAATGGATGAGATGAAGAGGTGGAAGAAACCAAAACCTCTTCCAGGAAAGTAGCTTCAGATCCAGTCAGAGCCCATCGAAGAGACATAAACACAGCACCTGCCTGTCCTGAATTCCAGCTCCAGATTCCCTTTCCGTCTCCAGAGTCATTTATGCATCTAGTATTGATAATATAGACCCCACCAGACTTTGCTTTGAGACTGGTATTGATAGCAAGCCAATTTCTGACATGTTTGCGTAAAATGTTCTGAAAGTTTGCAGAAAGGTCTCTAGGGTCCTAACATGAAAACAACAAAATCACTATAATTTGGACAATTGCAAGGAAGAGAAGCATCTGAGCCCTGAATGAGTCAATAGGAGATGCTCAAAGGGAGAACTCAAAGTTGTGGCTCCAAACTTTGAAGATGGGACAATGGGGGAAATTGGAGAATTTTGCCCCAAATTTATATATATACATATGTGTGTATTTGTCTATGTGTGTATGTATATGTGTGTGTGTGTGTGTGTGTGTGTGTGTGTATATATGTGTATGTATGTGTGTGTATATATATATATTTGTTTTCGTAGATTTTCACAGGTAGAGGTATGCAAGTTTTGGTGTATTCGGGACTTTTCCCGTGTAAGATTGAGAGTATCTTGGTAACGTTTCGATGAGGTCCCACTCGTCATCTTCAGGCTGGTGTCTTCGGCTTCGTGCTTGTGCGAGGAAAGTGTGATCGGAGCTGCCGTCTCTCTATAAATACTGGTGGGGAGGTGTGGGATGCTGGCTTTGTTGCTGTGAGCGGGTTGGTTGCCTGTGTTGTTACATCTTGATTATAAAATTTAATATTTTATGAATGTTTATAATAATTGATATATACTTTAAAAATATATCCGTCTAAGCAAATGAAAGAGAAAAAGGGTATGATAATTGGTTAAGATTTAAGATTTAAGTAACGGGTTTTTGGGGATAATGGCATAGTTAAATTTGAGATTTGAGGGAAATAACTGAGTAAAATATTAAGTTGTATTAATTGAAAAATAAGATTTGTTAGGGATTTGTATGAATTTGTGACCTGATCAAGAGCTTTGTTTTGAAAAGATGTGTTTTATGTTTATGTTTTAAAATAATAAAAAACTTTATATATATATAAAGTTGGTCCGTGAGAAAATTTTGGTGGTCCACAGAAAAATTATTTGCGGTTTTTATATTGCACTAAATCAGGGGTCCTCAAACTATGGCCCCTGGGCCGGATACATGTAATGAACGCTTGTGTTGCTGCAGAGAGTGTCTCCCCCTTCAGGGTCCACTTGTGTGGGGCAGAGGGGGCAGAAATTCAGACTTGGGGTCTGCTTCAGTCTCCTGGTGCAGGGCTTTGGGTGAAGGCTGGAGGGAAGCACTGCTGGTGGTAAAGAGCCGGAGGGCCTTGTTCCAGTGGGAGTGGATCATGGCCTGGAACTGGCTGACCATGTCAGCCTGCTGAGCCTCCAGACCTCAGTAGCTGGCCTTGAACTCCCGCAGGTCTTCCCTCTGCTTGGAAAGCTTATGCTCGTAGTCCTCAGTGAGGTGCTTCTGCTGATCCTCCTTCTTGGCCAGATCCAATTTGAACTGAGCCAGCCGTTTTGCCAACTCTTTCTTATGGTGGCTGCTTAGCTCCAACAACTGCTTCCTGTTAGGCCCTAAGGAGGCCAGGCAGGCAGGTGAGGAGTGACTGGGAGGGGAGGGTAATAGAGGCCGGCTAGGCACCCATCAACGTGAGTGACATTAAGTTGGCCATGCCCACCGAGTCACATGACCAGCTAGCCATGCCCACCCAGCCAGTCATTAGGCAGATCGTATTAGTGGTCCGCAGGATTTAAAATTATGAATTTCGTGGTCCCTGAGGGCTGAAAGTTTGGTGACCCATACTTTTAATCACTTTCACAAAGCATTTATAAAGTTTTCCAACCACAACTCTAAAATCACATCTTTGCTGTATATTACAAAAGATTGCAAAAAAATAAAGTTTTTACAACTTTGGAAAGATGTGATGTTCTTTCTTTTTAAATGGACTGAAGAGGATCCCACCCACTGACTGGTAAACTTGCTTCAAACATTTGTTCGTTCATTCATTCATTCATTTGGCTTATTTGCCACCCATCTGGGAAACTTATACCATTAAAATCATAAAAGAGAAATATTTCTAAAATAATTAAAATGGAAACTATAATCAAAATAGAATTATAGTTAAGCAATAGGGAGGGAAGGAGCTGGATATGTGGGGGCTGGGATTGCCTCTTAGTTCATCAACCATCTCCATTGTGATGCTCCAACATTGGGATCTGAAGCTATCTACAGAATCAGGACTTAAAGCTTAAGGAACAAAATATGGTATTTTATTTGATGCCCATAATATCCAAAATTTGAGGTAAAGTTCTGTCCCCATTGAAATGGAAGTTCAACCCCTTGTAATGAAGGCCTCTCTACTCACCCTTTATTTTGTTTTGTTTTGTTCAATTTCACCATCATTTGAGACTAAAGTTGAAGTGGAGATTTGTAGTAAGGAGATGTCCCAAAAGTGCTTTTTTCAAGAGGTAACTGGACTGTTTTGCTTTTCTTTGAAGACATTTCACTTTTCATCCAAGAAGCTTCTTCAGTTCTGACTGGATGGTGGGGAATGGAAGGATTTATACTCCTTGAAGACATCTGGTCATTTTCATCCTTTTAGAGCAGGAGTGTCAAACTCATGTTGTCACAGGGGCAACACATGACGTATCGGGATTTTTTTCCCTTCGCTAAACCAGGGCCAGCATTTGACGCATCCAGCCCAGTTCGCGGGCAGCGAGTTTGACACCCCTGTTTTAGAGAATTATTGAGGCCACTTGGAGGTTGATCTGTGTCCTTGGGATCACCAAAGTAGTGCAAATGGGTGTGGAGCCTTCTTGGAACTGCTGAGAGGACTGTGTTGAGGACTGGAGAAAGTTAATGTCATATCCCTCCCCCTCACCCCAATCTGGGAAGTCTTGTCTCCTCTGCAGATGCATTATATTAACATAACTAACTCATTTCTTATTTTGTCCTTCCCTAGTTTCATCACAAATTCATTATTTAATTATGAAATAATTTATTTTACATTTTGATGATTATCTTTAGTTTTACATTCTTTGTATGTTTATTTCTTTTGATTTTAAATAACCTTAATTATCAAAAGAAGCATACAAACTCAATAATAACTGCAATAAACAATTAAGTGTTATGACTCTAAGAAAATACTTCATGATCAGATACCAACTTTGATCATTAAATGTTCCTTAGTATTTAGATCTGGTCTCAGGATGATAATGTAGCACTTGGGGAAGAAGATGCAGCCCAGCAGGCCAGCACCAGAAGCCAAGATGGAGAAAACCTGCACGGCCACCATGTATTTCCCTTTGGTGCTCAAGTAGGTGGGCAGGAAGGAGATCCAGACGCTGCAGAAGACCAGCATGCTGAAGGTGATCAGTTTGGCTTCGTTGAAGGCCCCAGGCAGGTTCCTGGCCAGGAAAGCCACTGTGAAGCAAATGGCAGCAAGGAAACCCATGTAGCAGAGAACCACATAAAACATGGTCACAGAGCCTTCATTGCACTGAAGGATGATCACTCCTGATTGGGAGTGCAGGTCAAAATCAGGAAACGGAGGGGAAACTCCCAGCCAGATTGCACAAATGACAATTTTTCCAGCAAAACCAGAAAGGATGATGGAGTTGGCCAAGCTCTTCCCCAACCATCTCCTCACCCTGTTCCCTGGTTTCGTGGCCAGGAAGGCCAGCACTACCATGATTGTTTTGGCTAACACACAAGACACAGCTACTGAGAAGATGATGCTGAACATTGTTTGTCGGAGAAGGCAGGTGGCTTTCCTTGGTCGGCCAATGAAGAAAAAGGAGGACAAGAAGCAAAGCAAGAGGGAAACCAGGAGGATGTAGGACAGGTCACGGTTGTTAGCTTTGACAATGGGAGTTTCCAGGTATTTAAGGAATATGACTAAAAGAAGGCCTGTTGTTAGAAACAAGAGTACAGCAAAAGAGACCAGGATGATGCCGAGATGTTCTTCATAGGACAGGAAGGTTGTTCTTTTGGGGATACATTGGATTCTGTCATCAGTGGGATATTTGTCATCTGGGCACTTGGTGCATTTTTCAGTATCTGAGAAAAGAGTAAGTAATATTATTTTTATAGTCTCTCCTTTCACATTCCAAGAAAGACCTTCTTTCAATGGCAGCTGATACCGAGAGACAGGTAGGCCAGAGTTCCTCTGGTGTCACTCACCTTCCTGTGTGGGGATGGTCCCCTCCGGACAAGGAATACAATCGTAGCAGCAAATTGGTTCTTCTTTCCGAGCCCGTTTTACAAATCCAGGGTGACACTTCTCCACACATTTGGACTGAGGCAGAGACTAAGCAGAAAAACAAAATTCATTCTAAAATATCTGACAAATTTTTATTTATTAGATTGATTGATTAAAATAAAATGAAACTGTGCTTAAGAAAGAAACTTCTGAGCAATAGATCAGGAAAACATAAAATATTGCAAAGTCCCTCCCCTTTGAAAATAATCCAAATCCTTGTTCCAGTTAAGATATAAAGAAAAAATTATTCACCAACTAGGACTGTCAACCTCAAATGAGGTATTATCTGGTTATATCTCTACATTTATATTTTCAATTCATACAGCTGCCATGCTGGTGAAATAAGACTAACAATTACTGCCTAGTTTCTAGAACTATAGTGAGGATGAGTGGGGATGAAATCATGAGAACATGTCACTTAAAAAGGGTGAGCCAGGCATGTTTTTGTGCAGCACATGGGACATGAGTATGAACTCTGTGTGGGAAAGAGATATTTCTAAAGCCAAGTGAGCAGGGATGGGTTGTAAAATTTTTTACTACTGGTTCTGAGGGCGTGGCGTATTTTGTGGGCATGGCTTTTTTTTTTTTTTTAATTTGATTTATATGCCGCCCTTCTCCGGAGACTCAGGGCGGCTTACAGTGCGTTAAGCAATAGCCTTCATACTTTTGTATATTTATACAAAGTCAGCTTATTGCCCCCACAAACTGGGTCCTCATTTAACCTACCTTAGAAAGGATGGAAGGCTGAGTCAACCTTGAGCCTTGGAGAGATTCGAACCAGCAGTAAATTGCAGGCAGCTGTGTTAATAACAGGGTGCTTTAAACCACTGTAATACCAAGGCTTGATGGTCATGTGACACTGGGTGTGGTTTGATGGTCATGTGACTGGGTGGGTGTGGCCAACTCAATGTCACTCACGTCAAGCAGTGCCTCGCCTGGCCCCTCCCCTCCCAGCCATTCCTTGTCACACCCAGCCTCAACGTATCTATAGTTCTGTAAAAATGTTGTTCACCTTTTTTCAACTTTATTATCTACATACTATAGATGTACTTTCATGGGCCACTGAAAGGAGGAAATGGCTCCCATGCTTTGCCCAAGAGTGTGATAGGCAACAGGCTTTTAAGGGGCTGCCAGAAAGAAGGGCGGGGCGATATATTTTCCAAAGCACCAGAAGGCAAAACAAGAAGCAATGGATGGAAACTGAACAAAGAGAGAAGCAACCTAAAACTAAGGAGAAACTTCCTGAGAGTGAGAACCAATATAGGTGCCGAAATATTTGAGTCATAAATTTCACATATAAAATAGCCATTCGCGCATATTGTTCAAAACAGTCATTAGTATTATGGCTGATGTTTCTGGCTGAAGCCTAAAAGTCCAAGATCACAAGAGTGCTTCTTTCTCTGTATGTATACAAAGCACCACATACCAGGAATAGCATATTAAGATGGACTTATGCAACCTGATGTACAAAATAAACACACACATATTTATGCTCTGGATTATAGACATTGAATACATGTAAATCCCTGAAAAATATGTGGTAGCCCTGGGCAAAAGAAAGGCAATAAAATCACTCTAGGTGTAGGGACAGTGTAAAATATTAACACATGATAAATAATGGAACAATTAAAAATAATAGCACAGCGTTTTCTCTCTCTCTCTCTCCCTTCCTTCCTTCCTTCCTTCCTTCCTTCCTTCCTTCCTTTCCTTCCTTCCTTCCTTCCTTCCTTCCTTCCTTCCTTCCTTCCTTCCTTCTTCCATTTATTTATTTATTTATTTATTTATTTATTTATTTATTATTTATTTATTTATTTATTTATTTATTTATTTATTAGTTCGATTTATATGCCGCCCTTCTCCGGAGTCTCAGGGCGGCTTATAATACGTTAAGCAATAGCCTTCATACTTTTGTATATACCTGCTTAGTAGGGCTTTCGGCCCCCCCAAGCGGTGTTCTTTTTTATACAAAGTCAGTTTATTGCCCCTACAATCCGTCTCTCTCATACACACAAACATAAACTCTCCCTTCCTTTCTTTTTCTTCCTTTTTCTCTTTCTTTCTTGTATCTCTCCCCCTTCCTTCCTCTTTCTTTCTTTCTTTCTCTTTCTTTTTTTTCTTTCTTTGTCTCTTTTTCTTTCTTGTCTCTCTCTCTTAGGGTTGCCAGGTCTGCTTCCAAAAAATAGCGGACAAGCGGGGGGGGGGTGTTAAGTAGTAAAAAAATAAAAAAAAATTACAATTAAATTATATATTTTCTTACAAACATTTTAACACGCCATTTTAGGTCAGTCGACACAAGTTACAATACAATTTAAAAATGTGAACTGTACATAATTTTATAATATATTTTTATTTTAATCTCATCATTAATTTTTTGGGAGAATCAAGTTGAATGGATATTCGATCTTTGTCTCATTCTAATTTATGAAAAAAAAGACAAAACGCGATTCTCCTATTCTCTTAGACTGTACAGCTTTAGATTACGTACCATTTCATCATAAAGCTTTTGAATAAAAAAAATGTCCACTATTTTGTGAAAAAAAATAGTGAACATAATGTGAAAAAAGCGGACTGTCGGCTCAAATAGTGGACACCTGGCAACCCTACTCTCTCTCCCCCCTTCCTCTTTCTTTCTTTTTCTTTTTCTTTCTCTGTCTCATCTCTCTATCTCCCTTCCTCTTTCTTTCTTTCTTTCTTTCTTTTTCTTTCTTTCTCTTTCTTTGTCTCTTTCTTCTCTCTCTCTCTGTCTCTCTGTCTCTCTCTCTCTCTCTCTCTCTCTCTGGTACTCAAGAGAAATTTTTCTTTACTTTGCAAGGTTGTTCCCTGCACACAATGGCTGAGAGACAACACAGAGCTGCCAGTCTGCGCTCTGCCAGGTGAGCATCAGAGCGAGTAAACCAGGGATCTGCTGGCTTCCTGTAATCTGCAGTTTACTTGAGAGCACCATGTTCATGACTAAACCTGCTCACAAGTAAACGGCAGAATAGAGGCAGCCGGCAGATCGCTGGCTTACTCAATCTGCTGCTTGCAGCCAGCAGCTTGCAGGCAGTGAAAGAAACTGCCACCTCCTGCCTCTGTGCATCGAGGAGGCCGAGCAGCAGCGGGAAGAGCACAGGACGGGAGGTGCAGGAAGTGGCTGCCAGCAATGCCCTCAAGTGAACATGTTGTGGGTGGGGAGGCTCGACCCCACCCCACTTAGGATCCTCAGTTTCCTCGTGAGCACCATTGGCCTTTCTCCCTTACTCTCCTGGCCATTATTGCTCATGAGTAAACTTCAGCTAAGATCTCCCATGTGCCTCTTTCTCAGGCCAGGCCGGCTGGGGAAAACGCACAGGAAGAACTCTGGTGCCACAATCTCCCGCATGCTCCCCTCCCTCCCCACGTGCATCGGTCCACCACCCACTGCTGATATCACCCCTCCACCAGCTCTCCCTCCCCTGCCCACCCACTGGCCAATGCCCTTCGGCCTTACCTTTGCCAGCAGCGGTGAGCAGAAGTACGTGGCTAGATTCTGCAAGTAGTGGTTGGGCACAGCGGGTTGACAGGCAGGGCAAGTGAGCATCGGGTGGGCGGGGTGACCAAGTGGGAACCGGTTAATGGGCGTGGCCATCCAGAGGTCACTACCTCTTCGGGAAACCATGCCAAATTTCCACTAACAGTTCTCCCAAACCGGTCCAAACTGGTAGCAACCCACCTCTGCAAGTCAGGTATTTAAGGCAAGGTCCTTTCCATTGAAGAATTACAGTTTTGTTGTTAGTCGTTACTTGTTTCCAACTCTTTCATCCCCCAAGAACCATAGCACTCCAGGACCCCCTGTCCTCCATTGCCTCCCAAAATTAGAACTACAATTAGATGACATGGAAAGACAGACCCACATTTATTCATTCCTTAAATTTGGAGAAATCTTTGTTTCAATGGAAGACTTAAGGTAGCTGACAATCAAGATAAACAATTGCATTCGAGGGTTTTTAGATGGATTACAAGCTAAAGACCAAATCTAAGTATGATTTCATTACAAATTGATCCACATTGTCTCATTATTTCAAGAGTCAAGAAAGTTTTTTTCAGGGAGTGAAAGTCATTTTCAATCCATCATTTTTCTAGTTTAAGGTATTATCTCATATCGGACAAGTCATTGTGGTTCCACATTGATTGAACACCTTGGATGACCTTCCTAGCAGCAGGAGGCCTATCCCAGTGGGGTGAAACAGACGCATGAATAACTGTGGTCAGATATGGGCTGTTAAAAAATATCTGAGCCTGCTCTTTCAGGGGACCCTAACACCAACCAGAAAAATTGCCAATATTTTCAACCACCTTGTTGAGCAACTTTAGCCGTGAAAGAGCATCTTGGTTGATAATAAGCCTCTGTCTTTCAAAACTCCCCAGTTGCTCTTGGATGGGATCCTCCTTGGGGAAAAACAACCAACTTATCATATTCAGATCTGCTGCTACATTTCCACTTTGGTCCAAGTACAGTTTCTCCCAGGAAAAATTGCAAAACTCATTCTTCTCCAGAAAGGGATGGAACTAGAATTGAAACATCCAGGAATTTTGAAAGCAACTTCAAACATCCTAAAAGGAGGAGCAATTTTAAAGCTGAGCTTGTGAATAAGAGATGTTCAGTCCTCCAACTTCACTATTCGCCTAAAAAGCAATAGCACATGGACTAATATACCACTTCACACTGCTTTTACAGCCCTCTCTAAGTGGTTTATAAAATCATCATATTGCCCCAACAATCTGGGTACCCATTTTACCAACCTTGGAAGGATGGAAAACTAAGTCAACCTTGATCTGGTCAGAATCGGACTCCTGGAAGTGAGTAGTGAGTTACAGGTGGAGTGAGGGTTAGGGCTTGGGCTAGGGCTAGGGCTAGGGCTAGGGCTAGGGCTAGGGTTAGGGTTAGGGTTAGGGTTAGGGTTAGGGTTAGGGTTAGGGTTAGGGTTAGGGTTAGGGTTAGAGTTACGGTTAGTGTAAATGCCGTGGCTAAATGCCAAGACTGAGTAGCCACTAGTCTGAAAAGACTTAATTGAATTCCTGCAGTGAGGAGGGGTTAAGCTAAATGATCCCAGGTTTAGCTGACAGGTATGAGTATAAAATTCTATCATGCTAATTACAAACCCATAACTACAGGAATTTATTTACAATGTATACATTTTAACTAATTTTATAATAGCAGTATTTAATATAAAAATATAATTGTCACTATCCCTGCTCTTTGGAACATAATCCTGTGAACTAAATCTGGCCTCCGCTTGGCCAAACCTGTTGGGTTTTTGGAGTACAATGGTTCCCCTATATCAGCATTGGATTTTTTTCTAAAGAGCAACTAGGTATGATGCATCCTTGTCAGGACGCCATACCTGCCATGGCTCTAGCCTTGCAGCCCCCAATCTCTCTTTCTTCTCCGTTTTTCTCCTCCTAGATAGTGAGGAAATCTGGCCTCATCTTAACCAAACCTTTGGTGTTTGGAAGAACAAAGAAGTTTAGTTTAGTTTAGTTTAGTTTAGTTTAGTTTAGTTTAGTTTAGTTTAGTTTAGTTTAGTTTAGTTTAGTTTAGTTGTTTAGTTTAGTTTAGTTTAGTTTAGTTTAGTTTATTGAATTTATATATCGCCCTACTCCCGAAGGACTCAGGTTCCACCACATCAACTGGATTTTTTTTCTAAATATTAACTAGCTTTGATGCATCCTTGTCAGGACGCCATACCTGCCATGGCTCTAGCCTTGGAGCCCCCAATCTCTCTTTCTTCTCCATTTTTCTCCTCCTAGATAGTGAGGAATATGCAACATTCAAGACATGGGCCAGAGTCTTAACAACAGTATAAAAACGGTGCTCATTTTTTATCTGAATTCTATTCTTTTTCTCTTGCATGTCCAGTGGTGCTATCTGGGTGCATCGTCTCCGGCCCTTGACAGAAAGGCCATGCTTTGAAAAAGAACAGTGAAAAGACTGGTCTTCAAATTTGGAATCCTTGAAAAGACTGGGTTGAAAGGTGTCATCATTTGGCCATTTTCTTTCCTGCAAAGCAAAGACCCAAATGCTATGGATATATTTGGAAAGTGGATGCCTTCCCATTGTGAATTTCTCCACAATTGTGGTGATCCAGACTTTCCCTTCAATGGGTCCTGGCAAACTTTCAATTGCTAAATGGATGTGGTTTATTCTATCCACAAAGGAAGCAAATTCTATGAAGTGGACAAAGACATTGACTTTTCTCCACTTAGAGATGGCATTTCTGAGAGGTTCTGTATGTCTAGGCATTGAGATAACCACACAAATTCCATTTCTGACAAGAATAGGAGTGAAAGTTCTCATGAAATTCTCTCCCTCCTCTGTGTCTGGTGCAAAGAGACCAATCAAATTCCATCTGAAATGGAGGAGGAGTTGGACAATTCCTGGATACTGGATCCCATTATGGGGGAGCATCTTATGGAAAAATGGAATTTGATTTTTATCACTCAGAGCCTCTGAAACAATTCCAAAACTGATCTGAAGAAGCAATGAAGAATGGTGTATTATGGTTAGATCAGATCAAGTCCAAAATGTAAGCTTTTAACACATCCAATGTGGTTCTCACAAATATATTAGAATAGTCCAGCAGTCACCAACTGGTGGTCCAAGGACCACTGGTGGTCTGCGAGAAAATTTTTGTGGTCTGTAGAAAAATTATTTGCATTTTTATATTGCACTAAATACTATTTATCTTTTGGGAAAAAAAATCATATTAGTGGTCCACAGGATTTAAAATATTGAATTTGGTGGTCGCTGAGTTCCAAAAGATTGGTGACCCCTGGAATAGTCTATTGTTCTTAACCCTTAAGCCATATCAACATAAAGAATACAAAATGCAGAATATTAACAAGATTGAATATAATCATTTATCTAATCTGAGGTCTGAGATACTGCTCTTTCTCTTTTCTAATACAATTGACATTCAGATAATAGATGTGCTATGTCTTCTATCTCTAGAGCACTGCAAATGCAACTCAGTTCATTTTAGAGATTTGCTTAAATGTTCCATATTTAACATTGTGTCCAGCTGCTCAAGTCTTGCTCAATTAAATGTTTAGGCCTGCTGTGGATCCCAGTCCCTAGCCATGACAATGGCCATGAGAAAAGCATTTCATGATTCCGATAGAAAAGGTATGATTGAATCTATTACCCACCCACTAAATACCTGCTCACTTTGCCAGGTAGAGAAACACACAAACTCACCTGTGGGACTTTGTAGGGGCCTACTAATGTTGACATCTGAATGGAAATGTCATCAACAGATCCATCAAGAACAGCCATCAGGTTGTCCTTCCTTCTACAGCTGTAGTTGGGAACATTGGCTTCTCCAGTCGATAGAATGTCCAGCAAGGCATCTGAAGTGCCAAGGGTGTTGAAATAATTGTCATGGATGTTGTAGCCAAGTGTGAGATTGTACAAAAGCTGAGATTTCTTATTGACTTGCTGAATGGCAAAAATGAAGCTTAGGATTCTTTCGGGATCAGTAAATAAACTACTGTAAAAAAATGTTCATCATAGCATCATCTCTAACAACAACAACAAAACATATTTTCATTTGTTCCTCTTTCTCTCCACAAGACCATTCAGTCTTAAGCCAAAAGTGTCCAAAACAAGAATCAAATGATCGTCACCCATCACCGTTTAATTGTTATGAGTGTTGAGAACGTAGGATGGAGTTTTAATATTTAAAATATATCATTATTTGTAATTATTTTTAATTTGTGCAATGACCAAGATTCAAAATTATTCAATCATTAAAATAGAGTCATCAGCAAAGAGGACTAATAAATGATCCAGAAAAGCAATTCTAAAAATAAGCCATCCTCAATTCCATACCAGGGTCAGGCATTGAATATCAATGAATGGTTATAAAAATAGGGAAATGGGTTGGGCAGAGGAAATTACAAACTTTTCAATAAGATAGTTGTGATTAACTCAGGATTGTACAAGAGGGGAAAATAATTTGGACTTGGGGGGGGCGGGGTTGTTCCATCTTTGGATTTTGGTCTCTTAAAATAAGGCATAAGAGAGAATCCATGGAAATCTAAATGATTCAAGAAATTAAACAGGTCTTCCAATATAAGAATAACTGAAAGAAATGAAGAAGAGTGTTAGGACTGCAAATGGAAGGAATGCAACTCCATCACACTGAATGACTTACGAGGCAGCTTGAGTATAAGGAGCTGTGTTGAAAGACAGCATTATATGGGATAATAATGTGCCAAAGGAGACGATACCAATGAGGTGGTCTCCTGGCCTGTAATAGCTCCGTAGGTTTTTTCCTTCATGTTCCTCCAAACTCAGCAGGCACTTCATTCTCAGCCTCCCAGAGACTGGCTGGGACATCAGCAGCAGCAGCAGAAGCAGAAGGAGGATGTCCATAATTCATGGGGCTCAATCAATCCCTTTCCTATTTCTAAGGAAGAACAAGAGAGTTCGAAGAATTCAAAGCACTGTCACAAGATGAAAATGAGATTAACTTTCTTGACTGAGAGAGAGATAAACAGAACTGCACCTGGAAAGGAGAAAAAGGAAAGTACATTCAAGAAACAGAGTCAATGAATGTCCCAAAATTTGTGCCACATGGAGTTTGACCTGAGACATTTATCCTTATTTCATGTAAGATTCCTTTCGAGTTTCTTCAGTCTGATGTTTACATCAACAGGAGGAATCACTGGAGGAATATCATGAGAGATCTCACAAACCACGATGTTAATAATAATAAGTAAGAAACAACATCTCCTCTGGGGATCCTGTACTACCTCTGGACCTCCACGTGCAGAGGAGAAACTGGAGAAAAGTATAGTGAAAAATCATAGATAGTCACTCATCTATAGGGCACTGGTCTGAATCACAAATTGGAAGTGATTTTAAAATTGCTCAGGGGATAGTGAAATTTCATTTGCCTTAGAGATATCAACTTTGGGGTGGTCTTTGAGACCTGTTGTATCTTCCACTTGGTGCAGAGTTTGTCTCCCAGTTGATGTCAGGGTAGTTAAAATCCCCCATTACTATTGTGATGTGCTTCCTACATACCTTAGTTAGCTGACGAGCAAAAAGTTCATCTACTTCCTCTGTTTGGTTGGGTGGCCTATAGTATTGACCTATGGCAAGGTCATTTCCCCCCCCACTTTAATATTGACCCAAATGCATTCAAGATAATTTTCATCATTTTTGTGCTCTATTTCTGTAGAGATGTAGTTATTTCTAATATATAGTGCAACTCCACCTCCTCTTTCATTTGGTCTATTTCTTTTAAATAGTTTGTATCCCTCTAGCTGTATGTTCCATTTGTGGGTTTCATCCCACCAAGTTTCCGTAATGCCAACAATATCATATCTGCCCTCATTTACTTGAATTTCTAATTCACTCGGTTTATTCCTCATACTCTGTGCATTGGTGAATAGACATTTGAGTCCATTTTGATTGACCCTTTGTTTACTGTCTACATAACCTGTGTCGTGCATGACTGCCCCTACTTTCTTGCCACCTGTTTGATTAATGCCCATGGTATGGCACTCGCTATTAAATGCTTGGTTTTGGTTGACACTAGGGGTGATAATCTCACTCGCAGAGACATCTATGTTACATGCACTGATAGCCCTATTAATTTTGGATTGCTGGTTTCTCTATTTATTTAATTGGTTTCTACTAATATGTTGAATTGTATTATTTGGAATAGCTGATAAAAGAATCATTGATGATTAGAATAAGAGAATTTAAGGAAATCATTGGGGATTGTACAATGTTATATAGATATAAATTTAGGGGTGTATTGTATGTTTGTTTGTGTGTTTAAAACATAAAAAAACTTTACCAAAAGAAAAAGAGGTCAGCTCAAGGGAGGATGAGCTCATTCCTAGCACATCAGGAACTGAGTTCATTAATGGCTCTCAACACCTGGCCAAAAGAGTTTTAGACTTTCTGTTATGAGGTTGTGTTGCTTTTAATCTTTATCTCTATGTGCCTCTATGAGGTGTTTCCGGTTCCTGTGTGTTCCCTTTGAAGATGCTTTATAAGCGTTGTTTGTTAGTTTATCTTCATTAATAAAAGCTTATCCGAAACATGGTGGCAGAAGTGGTTCGGCCCTGAAAGTGCAGCGTTTGAAGTAAGAAATATAGCACCATGGCAGATAATATACCACTGCCGCAACCCATGCGAGTAAGTGAGGACTCTAGCACTAATTGGGAAAACTTTAGGGCAGAGTTTGAAGATTACTCTTTGGCGACAGGCTTAAATGATAAGCCGGCAGCAGTACAAACTGCCACATTAAGAAGATTGATGGGTGCAGAATGTCTTCATGTTTATCAGCATAGTTTAACTCTTACAGAAGAGCAGAGGACTGATACTAAGGCTATTTTGGATGCTTTGGAAGTTTTCTTCAGACCGCATAAGAATGTTATATATGAAAGATATCTTTTTGGCAGCTGCACGCAGGAAGAAGGGGAGACGATAGACGCCTTTGTAACACGCTTAAAGGAACGAGTGGCAAGCTGTGATTACGGTTCCCTCAGAGACGAACTCATCTGAGACAAAATAGTTTTGGGTGTGGTCAAGGAAAGTACACGCCACCGTTTATTAAGGGAACATGGTTTAACTTTGCAATTAGCCATAGAAATATGTCGGACTACTGAACTTACAGATAAACGGCTGATGGCGTTGGAGCGAGATAAACAGACCAACTGTGTTAAAGTAGCTTCCAGGCACCAGCCAAATGTGAGGAATCGTCAGCAACGGCAGCAGTTTAAACAGAAGCCTCGCAATTTGTCAGCAGACAACCACACACCGTGTAAATACTGTGACAATGTGCATGCACGTGGGAAAGATCGGTGTCCAGCGTATGGTAAAATCTGTAGGGTGTGTGGGAGGCTGAACCACTTTGCTGGGGTGTGTCTGGCAGCAAGAAAGTTGTATATGGTCGAGCAAACGCCGGACTTAGAGGATGTATCGCTGTTTACCACAGATGCGATCTATACGAAAGAATGCATTGGTGCAGTACATTCAAAAGGCAAAAAGTGGTTTGTTAATCTTCAATTTAATGATATAACTCAATCTTGTCAGTTGGACTCGGGGGCAACATGCGATGTGATGAGCCTAAAGGATAAAAGGAAATTGGCACCTGAGACACCCCTTCAGCCTAGTAGTGCCACATTAAAGTTCTATTCTGGGGAACTGATGGAGTCACTAGGCTTATTTTATACAGAGTGTAACATACGTGGGGTTACTCACAAATTGGAATTTGAAATTGTGGATGTAGATCAAAAGCCATTACTGTCAGGCTCAACGTGTGAGCGTTTAGGACTGATGCGATTTACCATTCCGAGGGAGTTGCATAATGTTGAAACCTATTCCACCAAAGCCTTGGGGAGACCATTGATAAAGCATCAAGTCCGCCAAGTTTATAGGGAGGCGTTTGAGGGCCCTATTGCATCCGTTCCAGGAGAGGTTCACTTTCAACTTGATCCCGCTGTCCCTCCAGTACAAAGTGCCCCACGCAATGTCCCTATAGCCATTAAGGCACAGGTTAAAGCACAGTTGGACAAATATGAAGCAGAGGGACATATTGTTTCAGTAGCCGAGCCAACCGACTGGATAAGTAATATGGTGGTGATTAGGAAGTCAGAAAAGATCCAAATTTGCATCGATCCCAAGTTTTTGAATATGGCTTTGAAATGATCGCATTACCCAAAGCCAACGTTAGAGGATGTTTTGCACAAGCTGCCTAAGGCACGGGTTTTTACACTTGTTGATGCCAGGGATGCCTTCCTACAGTGTAAACTGGATGAAGAGAGCAGTTATATGACTACGTTTTGGACTCCTTGGGGCAGAAAGAGGTGGCTTAAACTGCCCTTTGGTGTCTCCGTAGCACCAGAGACGTATCAAAGGAAGCAGCAGGAATTATTGAGTTGCCTCAGCGGAATTGAGCCTATAGCTGACGATATCCTTATAGTTGGGTGTGGTGACACTGATGATGAAGCAGAGCATGATCATGACAGGAAATTGATGGCACTATTGGAACGGTGTAAGCAGGTGAAGCTGAGGCTCAGTATAAAGAAGCTGCAGTTTAAGGTGCGAGAAGTCTGCTTTCATGGACATATTTTAACATCACAGGGGTTAAAAGCGGACCCAGACAAGATCAGAGCCATTGTGAACATGCCACCACCTACTGATGCTAAAGCAGTGCAGAGATTCATTGGCTTTGTTACATATCTAGCAAAATTCTTGCCACATTTATCTGAGGTGTGCCAGCCATTGAGACATCTGTTGGATAAAGACACAGTTTGGCACTGGCTCCCTAAGCATGACCAGGCAGTGCAAGAGATAAAATGCTTGGTTACTACTGCTCCAGTATTAAAATACTATGATGTTACAAAGATGGTTACTATTCAAAGCGACTCAAGTAAGAACGGTCTGGGATGCTGTCTGTTACAAGAAGGTCAGCCAGTTGCATACGCATCCAGAGCACTTTCGCCAGCAGAGTTAAACTATGCTCAGATTGAGAAAGAATGTTTAAGTATCGTATTTGCTTGCCAGCATTTCCATTATTACCTTTATGGTAGAGATATAATTACAATTAAAACTGATCACAAACTGTTAATAACTATATTCAAAAAGCCTCTTCTGTGTGCCCCAAAGCGTTTGCAAAGCATGATGCTCAGTTTACAGCATTATAATCTTGATGTGGTTTTTAAGCCAGGACGTGAAATGTATATCAGCGATACCCTGAGTAGAGCCATAGTAGATCAGACAGCTACGGGAGGAGAACATGAATATCAGACGGTTTGTTGGCTGTGGCAGGAACAAATATGTTTTGCTGAAATTAACCAAGCAGATTATCTTAATGTTACGAATCAGCGGTTACAGCAGTTGAGGCAACATACGGACGCTGACGTGGCCCTACAGACACTAAAGAATATTGTGCTGAGTGGGTGGCCGGATGTGAAAGAGGCAGTTCCCATGATTGTAAGGGAATACTGGTCCTTCAGAGATGAGATCGCTGTACAAGATGGCATTCTGTATAAGGGTCCAAGAGTTATAGTGCCAAAGTTATTGAGATCGGAGATGTTACTGCGCATCCATTCAAGCCATATTGGTGGGGTGGATGCTATAGACAAGCCCGTGACACATTGTACTGGCCGAATATGTGAGGCGAAATTGAGGATTTTGTCAGTAATTGTACCATCTGTAATGAATATGCATATCGGCAACAGAAAGAAACTATGATGTCACACGAGATACCATCCCGACCCTGGCAGATCATTAGTATGGACTTGTTTAATTATGCAGGGAAAGAGCACTTGATAATAGTGGTCCATTACTTGGATTATTGGGAAATTGACCTCCTTCCAGACCTGTCAGCTGAGACCACCATCAAGAGGTGTAAGTCTCAGTTTGCACGTTACGGGCAACCAAATGTAGTGATTACTGATAACAGTCCTCAATTTGTAAGTCTGCAATTCAAGAAATTTGCTGCTGAGTGGGAGTTTGATCATATTACTTCATCGCCATGTTATCCGCAAGCGAATGAAAAAGCTGAATCAGCTGTAAAGATTGCTAAGAACTTATGTAGGAAAGCACATGGTGAATGTAGCGATCCGTGGAAGCCTATTTTTACATTGGAGGAATACTCTAACTGAAGGTATGGACAGTAGCCCAGCACAAAGATTAATGTCACGGAGGTTAAAGATGTCCTTACCCGTGGCAAATAAGTTGCTTGAGCCCATGGTGATACAAGGGGTCCCGGAAAGGCTACGGCAGAGGAGGCAAGTGGCGAAGGCCAAATATGATAGATCTGCAAGAGACTTGCCAGAGTTAAAGGTGGGAGAACGAATTCAGATGAGACCACTGCCTGGAGATCAGACTGGCTGTTGGGAAAGGGGTACCTGTTTACAACAAGTGGCACCTCGCTCCTATTTGGTGGAGGTTGGAGGAACTCGATATCGGCAGAACCGTGTGGACTTGTGTGTGGCTGAGCAACCAGACTTGCGTGTGGCTGAGCAACCAGACTTGCGTGTGGCTGAGCAACCAGACTCCTCATATCCAGTGGATGGGTCAGAGCCAGTTGCCAAGCCAAACCTACTTAAGGATAATAATGAATGCTCGTCTGACATTGATGACAGTCCTGAGCAAGTTGGTGTGCCTGGTGATAGCCAAACATCCGAGGCTTCAGAAAATGGCGAGTGAAGAGATCCGGCCTGCGTGATCGAGTCAGGTGTGAGAGAGCCGGTCATTACTCGGAGTGGTAGATGCTCATGCCCCCCTGATAGACTCAAGTTGTAGAAAGTGTTGCTGTTATTAGAAAAGGGGAGATGTTATGGGATCTTTATCTCTATGTGCCTCTATGAGGTGTTTCCGGTTCCTGGGTGTTCCCTTTGAAGACGCTTTATAAGCGTTGTTTGTTAGTTTAACTTCATTAATAAAAACTTATCTGAAACACTTTCCCCAGTTTTAGCTGGGGAAAGTTTTCCAAAAACGACTCTAAAATCACCTCTTCGCAGTATATTACAAAAGATTGCAAAAAATAAAGATTTTATAAAGTTGGAAAGATGTGATATTCTTTCTTTTTAAATGAACTGAAGAGGATCCCACCCACTCACTGGTAAACTTGCTTCAAACATTTGTTTGTTTGCTTGTTTGTTTGTTTGTTTGTTTGCTTGCTTGTTTGTTCATTTGGCTTATTTGCCACCCATCTTGTTTCGAAACAACTCTGGGAAACTTATACCATTAAAATCATAAAAGAAAAATAAAATAATTAAAATGGAAACTACAATCAAAATAGAATTATAGTTAAAAAATAGGGAGGAAAGGAGCTGGATACATGGGAGGCAGGATTGCCTCTTCATCAACCATCTCCATTGTGATGCTCCATCATTGGGATCTGAAGCTATCTACTGAATCAGGTCTTAAAGCTTAAGGAACAAAATATGGTATTTTATTTGATACCCATAATATCCAAAATTTGAGGTAAAGTTCTGTCCCCAGTGAAATGGAAGTTCCACCCCTTGCAATGAAGGCCTCTCTACTCACCCTTTATTTTGTTTTGTTTTGTTCAATTTCACCATCATTTCAGACTACAGTTGAAGTGGAGATTTGTAGTAAGGTGATGTCCCAGAGGTGCTTTTTTCAAGAGGTAACTGAACTGTTTTATTTTTCTTTGAAGACATTTCACTACTCATCCAAGAAGCTTCGTCAGCTCTGACTGGAGGGTGGGGAATGGAAGGATTTATACTCCTTGCAGACAGCTGGTCATTTGCATCCTTTTAGAGAGTCATGAAAGTCACCTGGACATTTATCTGTGTCATCAGGGTCACCTGAGTGGTGCAGATGGGGGTGGAGCCTTTTTGGAACTGCTGAGAGGACTGTGTTGAGGACTGGAGATAGATGATGTTGTATCCCTCCCCCTCACCCCAATCTGGGAAGTCTTTTTTTTTTTTGAAATATTTTTTATTATTTTTTAAAAGATGAACTTAAAACACATTTTTTCAAAACAAAGCTTTTGATCTGGTCAAAAATTACTACAAATCACTAACAAATCTTAATTTTCAATGAATACAAATTTATATTTTACTCAATTAATTCCCTCTAATTTGTCTATTTAATTATGGCATTATCCCCAAAAACCCATTACTTAAATCTTAAATCCTAACCAATTATAATTCCATTTTTCTCTTTCATTTTCTTAGATGGATATACACTGCTCAAAAAAATAAAGGGAACACAAGCAGAAAACTTCCAAGATCTGAATGAATGAAATAGCTTTATTAAATACTTTGTTCGTTACATACAGTAGTTTTGTGTTCCCTTTAGTTGTTTGAGCAGTGTATAAACTACTGTATGTAAAGAACAAAGTATTTAATAAGGCTATTTCATTCATTCAGATCTCGGATGTCTTCTGCTTGTGTTCCCTTTATTTTTTTGAGCAGTATATTTTAACAATATAAATCCTCACATTTATTATAAACATTCAAAAATAATTAATTTCAACATAGTCATTTTATTTTTGCTATTAAATTCAACATTTATCATCTTTGTTTCTATTGTTTAAACCTTTTATTCATTTCATTTTGACTATTAATCTCAACATACTCCTCCTTATTTAGCTAGCCCCTCTCATTTTGCTTTTACTATAATACCCAACATCTTTATCTTTATCTTTGTTGTTAAACCAATCATTTTTATTTCTTGGCTGTTAAACACAGCATAATCATTTATTTGGCTGTTGAACACAGCATATCCTTCTTTGTTTTTTGGCTGATACACAGCATACTCTTTCTTGTTTGGCTGTTAAACAAAGCATATTAGTGTAACAGCCAAAATTAAAGTGCTGTCTTGAACAGCCAAACAAAACTGAATATGCCGTGTTTGGCCAATCTGGGAAGTCTTGTCTCCTCTTGCAGATGCATTATGTTAATATAACTATCTCATTTCTTATCTTGTCCTTCCCTAGTTTTGTCACAATTTAAATTATTAATTAATTTATTTTACACTTTGATGATTATGTTAAGTTAGTCTTACATTCTTTGTATGTTGATTTCTTTTGCTTTTAAATAACCTTAATTGTCAAAAGAAGCATACAAACTCAATAATAACTGTAATAAAAAATTGAGTATTATGAGCCTAAGATACTACTTCATGATCGGATACCAACTTTTATCATTAAATGTTCCTTAGTATTTAGATCTGGTCTCAGGATGATAATGTAGCACTTGGGGAAGAAGATGCAGCCTAGCAGGCCAGCACCAGAAGCCAAGATGGAGAAAACCTGCACGGCCACCATGTATTTCCCTTTGGTGCTCAAGTAGGTGGGCAGGAAGGAGATCCAGACGCTGCAGAAGACCAGCATGCTGAAGGTGATCAGTTTGGCTTCGTTGAAGGCCCCAGGCAGGTTCCTGGCCAGGAAAGCCACTGTGAAGCAAATGGCAGCAAGGAAACCCATGTAGCAGAGAACCACATAAAACATGGTCACAGAGCCTTCATTGCACTGAAGGATGATCACTCCCGATTGGGAGTGCAGGTCAAAATCAGGAAATGGAGGAGAAACTCCCAGCCAGATTGCACAAATGACCATTTTTCCAGCAGAACCAGAAAGGATGATAGAGTTGGCCAAGCTCTTCCCCAACCATCTCCTCACCCTGTTCCCTGGTTTCGTGGCCAGGAAGGCCAGCACTACCGTGATTGTTTTGGCTAACACACAAGACACAGCTACTGAGAAGATGATGCTGAACATTGTTTGTCGGAGAAGGCAGGTGGCTTTCCTTGGTCGGCCAATGAAGAAAAAGGAGGACAAGAAGCAAAGCAGGAGGGAAACCAGGAGGATGTAGGACAGGTCACGGTTGTTAGCTTTGACAATGGGAGTTTCTAGGTATTTAAGGAATATGACCAAAACAAGGCCTGTTGTTAGAAACAAGAGTACAGCAAAGGAGACCAGGATGATGCCCAGATGTTCTTCATAGGACAGGAAGGTTATTCTTTTGGGGATACATTGGATTCTGTCATCAGTGGGATATTTGTCATCTGGGCACTTGGTGCATTTTTCAGTATCTGAGAAAACAGTAAGTAATATTATTACTATAGTCCCTCTTTTCACATTCCAAGAAAGACCTTCTTTGGATGACAGCTGATACTGGGAGACAAGAAAGCAATAGTAATTGGTAAATTAGTAAACTGAAATATAGATATAGACATAGACTTTTTAAAAAAAAATTCTGGTTGCCCATCTTAAACCAAATGTAGGCAGCTTACAGTCCACTTTAAAAAACACAATATATACAACTATCAAAATATCTACAACAATAAATAAAGCCCAAATGAGAAATAATTGATGCCACAATCACCCTTCACTGAGGCAATATACCTTGTTGTGATCACTTCATCCTAATGATCTTAATAAATATTGACTGACTGACTGACTGAGATATCGTTTGACCTGTAAGATAAAATTGGCTTGGATGAGCAAAACCCATTGATCTGAAACCAATCCTCAAATTTCATAGAATTTAGATGGTAAACATGGAAGGAAACGTCCAAGCTGAAAAGTAGAAAAGATACTTCCTTTAGTAGAATTCATACTACATTCTTCTATCTCTTCCTGCCTTATTCTTCAAGAGCTTATGTCTCCCATTATGGAATAAATTGGAAATGTTGAAAATAGCAATGAAGAATAAAATAGTCATGTTCACACATGTGTTTTAACATGCACTTTGATAAAATGTTCTGGTTGAATCCAATCCCTTTCCTCTGGTATCACTCACCTTCCTGTGTGGAGATGGTCCCCTCCGGACAAGGAATACAATCATAGCAGCAAATTGGTTCTTCTTTCCGGGCCCGTTTTACAAATCCAGGATGACAATTGTCCACACATTTGGACTGAGGCAGAGACTAAGCAGAAAAACAACATTCATTCCAAAATATTTGCCAAATTTTTATTTATTAGATTGATTGATGATTAAAATAAAATGAAACTGTGCTAAAGAAAGACACTTCTGAGCAATAGATCAAGAAAACATAAAAGATTTTAAAGCCACTCCCCTTTGAAAACAATCCAAATCCTTCTTAAGATATGAAGAATAAATTCCTCACAAACTAGGGCTGTCAATTTCAAATGAGGTATTATTTAGTTATATCTCTACATTTATATTTTCAATTCATACAGCTGCCATGCTGGTGAAATAAGACTAACAATTACTGCCTAGTTTCTAGAACTATAGTGAGGATGAGTGGAGATGAAATCATGAGAACATGTCACTTAAAAAGAGTGAGCCAGGCATGTTTTTCTGCAGCCCATGGGACATGAGCATGAACCCTGTGTGGGAAAGGGATATTTCTAAGGCCAAGTGAGAGTTTTAAGACAAGGTCGTTTCCATTGAAGAATTACAGTTTTGTTGTTAGTCGCTACTTGTGTCCAACTCTAAGGCCAAGTGAACAGGGATGGGTTGTAAATTTTTTTACTATTGATTCTGTGGGCGTGGCTTAGTTTGTGGGCATGGCTTGATGGTCATGTGACACTGGGTGTGGCTTGAATGATCATGTGACTGGGTGGGTGTGGCCAACTCAATGTCACTCACATCAAGGGGTGCCTCGCTTGGCCCCTCCCCTCCCAGCCATTCTTGTCACACCCAGCCTCAACGTATCTATAATTCTGTAAAAATGTTGTTCACCTTTTTTCAACTTTATTATCTACATACTATATATGTCCTTTCATAGACCACTGAAAGGAGGAAATGGCTCACATGCTTTGCCCAAGAGTGTGATAGGCAACAGGCTTTTAAGGGGCTGCCAGAAAGAAGGGGGTGCAATGTATTTTCCAAAACCCCAGAAGACAAAACAAGAAGCAATGGATGAAAACTGAACAAAGAGAGAAGCATGATAAAACTAAGGAGAAACTTCCTGAGAAATGAGGTATTATTTAGTTATATCTGTACACTTATATTTTCAATTCATACAGCTGCCACGCTTGTGAAATAAGTCTAAACATTACTGCCTAATTTCTAGAACTATAGTGAGGATGAGAGGAGGTGAAATCATGAGAACATGTCACTAAAAAGGGTGAGCCAGGCATGTTTTCCTGCAGCCCATGGGACATGAGTATGAACCCTGTGTGGGAAAGGGATATTTCTAAGGCCAAGTGAGGGATTTAAGAAAAGGACCTTTCCATTGAAGAATTACAGTTTTGTTGTTAGTCGCTACTTGTGTCCAACTCTTTCAGCCCCCAAGAACCATAGCACTCCAGGACTCCCTTCCCTTCCAAAATTAGAATTACAATTAGATGACATGGAAAGACAGACCCACATTTATTTACCGCTTAAATTTGGAGAAATCTTTGTTTCAGTGGAAGACTTAAGGTAGCTGACAATCAAGATAAACAATTGCATTCAAGGGGTTTTTAGATGGATTACAAGCTAAAGACTAAATCTAAGTAGCATTTCATTACAAATTGACCCGCATTGTCTCATTATTTCAAGAGTCAAGAAAGTTTCTGGGGGCGTCAAAGTCATTATCAGTCCATCATTTTTCTAGTTTAAGGCATTATCCCATATCGGACAAGTCATAGATGTTCCATTTTGATTGAACACCTTGGATGACCTTCCTAGCAGCAGGAGGCCTATCCCAGTGGGGTGAAACAGAGGCATGAATAACTCTGGTCAGATATGGGCTGTTAAAAAAATATCTGAGCCTGCTCTTTCAGGGGACCCTAACACCAATCATATAGACCGAGAAATTTGCCAATTTTTTCAATTACCTTATTGAACAACTTTAGCTGTGAAAGAGCATCTTGATCGATAATAAGCCTCTGTCTTTCAAAACTCCCCAGTTGCTCTTTGATGGGATCCTCCTTGGAGAAAAGTAACCAACTTATGATATTCAGATCTGCTGCTACATTTCCACTTTGGTCCAAGTATAGCTTCTCCCAGGAAAAATTGCAAAACTCATTCTTCTCCAGAAAGGGATGGAACTAGAATTGAAACATCCAGGAATTTTGAAAGCAAGTTGAAATATAATAAAAGCAGGAGCCATTTTAAAGCTGAGCTAGTGAATGAGAGATGTTCAGTCTCCTCTACAGTATTTGCCTGAATAGCAAGAACACTTAGACTTATATACGACTTCACAGTGATTTTACAGCCCTCTCTAAGTGTTTTATAAAATCAGCAACAATCTGGCTACCCATTTTACCAACCTGGAAAGGATGGAAGGCTGAATCAATCTTGAGCTGGTCAGGATCAAACTCCTGGCAGTGAGCAGTGAGTTATGGTTAGGGTTAGGGTTAGGGTTAGGGTTAGCATAAATCCCACGGCTAAATGCAAAGACCGAGTAGCCATCAGTCTGAAAAGCTTTAATTGGATTCTTGCAGTGAGCAGGGATTAGGTTAAATGCTCCCAGGTTTAGCTGACAGTTATGAGTATAAAATTCTATCATGCTAATTACAAACCCATAAGTACAGGAATTTATTTACAATGTATACATTTTAAATAATTTTATAATAGCAGTGTTTAATATAAAAATATAATTGTCACTATGCCTGCTCTTTGGAACAAAGTTCAATCCTGTGAACTAAATCTGGCCTCCGCTTGGCCAAACCTGTTGGGTTTTAGTAGAACAATGGTTCCCCTACTTCAGCATTGGATTTTTTTTCTAAATAGAAACTACGTTTAATGGAACCTTGTCAGGACGCCATACCTGCCATGGCTCTAGCCTTGCAGCCCCCAATCTCTCTTTCTTCTCCATTTTTCTCCTCCTAGATAGTGAGGAATATGCAACATTCAACACATGGGCCAGAGTCTTAGCAACACTATAAAAACGGTGGTTATTTTTTATCTGAAATCTATTCTTTTTCTCTTGCATGTCCAGTGGTGCTATCTGGGTGCATCGTCTCCGGCCCTTGACAGAAAGGACATGCTTTGAAAAAGAACAGCGAAAAGACTGGTCTTCAAATTTGGAATCCTTAAAAAGATTGGGTTGAAAGGCATCATCATTTGGCCATTTTCTTTCCTGAAAAGCAAAGTTCCAAATGCTATGGATATACTTGGAATCTGTATGCCTTGTAACTGTCAATTTCTCCACAATTGTGGTGATCCAGACTTTCCCTTCAATGGGTCCTGACAAACCTTCAATTGTTAAATGGATGTGGCGAATTCTATCCAAAATGGAAGAAAATTCTACAAAGTGAACAAAGACATTGACTTTTCTCCACTTAGAGATGGCATTTCTGAGAAGTTTTTTATGTCTTGTCATTGAGATAACCACACAAATTCCATTTCTGACAAGCATAGGAGTAAAAGTTCTCATGAAATTCTCTCCCTCCTCTGTGTCTGGTGCAAAGAGACCAATCAAAGTCCAACTGAAATGAAGGAGGAGTTGGACAATTGCTGGATACTGTATCCCATTTTTTGGAAGCATCTGATGGAAAAAAGGCATTTGATTTTTATCACTCAGAGCCTCTGAAACAATTCCATAACTGATCTGAAGAAGCAATGAAGAATGGTGTATTATGGTTAGATCAGATCAAGTCCAAAATGTAAGCTTTTAACACATCCAGTGTGGTTCTCACGAACATACTAGAATAGGCCAGCAGTCACCAACTGGTGGTTCACGGAATAATCTATTGTCATTAACCTTTAACCCAAATCAAGATAAAGAATACTTTATGCAGAATATTAGCAAGGTTGAATATAATCATTTGTCTAATCTGGGGTCTAAAATACTGCTCTTTCTCTTTTCTAATAAAATTGACATTCAGATAATAGACATGCTATGTCTTCTATCTCTAGACCACTGCAAATTCAAATTAGTTCATTTTAGAGATTTGCTTAAATGTTCCGTATTTAACATTATGTTCAGCTGCTCAAATCTTGCTTGAGTAAACTTTTAGGCATCCTGTGGATCTCAATCCCTAGCCATGACAAAGGCCATGGTGAAAAGCAGTTCATGAATTCCATAGAAAAGATAGGATTGAATCTATTACCCACCCACCAACAACCTGCTCACTTTGCCAGATAGAGAAACAAAAAAACACACCTGTGGGACTTTGTAGGTGCCTACTAATGTTGACATCTGAATGGAGATGTCATCAAGAGATCCATCAAGAACAGCCATCACGTTGTCCTTCCTTCCACAGCTGTAGTTGGGAACATTGGCTTCTCCAGTAGATAGAATGTTCAGCAAGGCATCTGAAGTCCCAAGGGAGTTCAAATAATTGTCATGGATGTTGTAGCCAAGTGTGAGATTGTACAAAAGCTGAGATTTCTTATTGACTTGTTGAATGGCAAAAATGAAGCATAGGATTCTTGCTGCCCTATTAGATGAACTACTGTAAAAAATGTTCATGATAACATCATCTCAAACAACAACAAAATATATTTTCATTTATTCCTCTTTCTCTCCACAAGCTCATTCAGTCTTAAGCTAAAAGAGTTCAAAGCAACAATCAAATTATAGTCACCCATCACCATTTTTCTTTCATCATTCTTTCTGTGACAACTCAGAAAGCCCAAACTGCCCAAAGAGCTGGTGATCCACTTCTACAGAGGAATTATTGAGTCTCTCATCTGCATCTCCATAACTGTCTGGTTTGGCTCTGCAACCCAACAAGAGAAACACAGACTTCAACAGATAATTAAAACTGCAGAAAAAACAATTGCTACCAACCTGCCTTCCATTGAGGATCTGTATACTGCACCAGTCAAAAAGAGGGCTGTGAAAGTATCTACAGACCACTCACATCCTGGAGATAAATTGTTTAACTTCTACCCTCAAAACGATGCTATAAGGCACTGTACACCAGAACAACTAGACACAAGGACATTTTTTTCCCAAATGCCATCACTCTGCTTAAGAACTAATTCCCACAATTCTGTCAAATAATTTACTAAGACTGTATTACTATTATTCTTCACTTCCTTACTAGTATCTATCTCTTCCCACTTATTACTATAACAATGTTGCTTGTATCTTTCAATTTATATTGTTTTTATTTGTTTCCTAGTACGATTTGATAGCTTATTAGAAACCTTGACTATCACTAAGTGTTGTATCTTTTTATTCCTGATGAATGTATTTTATTCTCCTTACCTACACTGAGAGCATATACACCAAAGACAAATTCCTTGTGTGTCCAATCACACTTGGCCAATAAAGAATTCTATTCTATTCTAATTTTTATGAGTGTTGAGAAGGTGGGCTGGAGATTTAACATATTCACAAATATATCATTATATATATAGTGCAATGACCAAGATTCAAAATCATTCAATCATTAAAATAGAATCATCAGCAAAGAGAACTTATAAATGATCCAGAAAAGCTATTCTAACAAAAAGCCATCCTCTATTCCATACCAGGGTTAGGCATTGTATATTAATGAATGGTTATAAAAATAGGGAAATGGGTTGGGCAGAGGCAACTACAAATCTTTCAATAAGCTAGTTCTGATTAACTCAGGATTTTACGAGAGGGGAAAATAATTTATACTTTGGTGAGTGGGTTTGCCCCGACTTTGGATTTGGGTCTCTTAAAATAAGACATAAGAGAGAATCCATGGAAATCCAAATGATTCAAGAAATTAAGCAGGTCCTGCAATATAGGAGTAACTGAAAGAAAAGAAGAAGAGTGTGAGGACTACAAATGGAAGGAATGCAACTCCATCACACTGAATGACTTACAAGGGAGTATAAGGAGCTGTGTTGAAAGACAGCGTTATATGGGATATTATTGTGGCAATGGTGACTATACCAATGAGGTGGTCTCCTGGCCTGTAATAGCTCCGTAGTTTTCTTCCCTCATGTTCCTCCAAACTCAGCAGGCACTTCATTCTCAGCTTCCCAGAGACTGGCTGGGACATCAACAGGAACAGAAGCAGAAGGAGGAGGTCCATAATTCAGGGGGCTGAATCAATCCCCTTCCTATTTCTAAGGAAGAAGAAGAGAGTTTGAAGAATTGAAAGCACCATTCAAAGATGGAAATGAGGGTGACTTTCTTGACTGAGAGAGAAATAAACAGAACTTCACCTGGAAAAGAGAGAAAGGAAAGGTACATTCAATAAGTGCAATACCTGAATGTCCCAAAATTTGTGCCACACAGAGTGTGACCTGAGACATTTATCCTTTTCTCAGATCCCTTTCAAGTTGCTTCAGTCTGATGTTTACATCAAAGGCGATCACTGGAGGAATATCAGGAGAGATTTCACAGACCAGGATTTTAATAATACCATATGAAGCAATATCTCCTCTGGGAATCCTTAACTACTTCTGGGCTTCTGGAGAAGTTGGAGAAAAGCATATTGAATAATCATAGATATACCCCTAGAGGGCACTATCTGAAGAGGTTGTGGTCCTTCCTTTCTGAACATGTCTAGATGCTGAAGAAAGAAAGTTGACACCCAGGAAATTGGGTGTTGTCCTTCAATGTACTCTCTTGTCTCGAGAGACTCCTGGGGAAGGTCACCCAGAACTATAGAGTTTGGTTCCATCTTAGTGTCAGACGTGGAAGCCATCTTTTACATTTGGGCCTTCAGGCCCGCCACATTTTCTACTGTGGGAAAATGGGAGGGGGATTGCATAGAGTATGGGTGATATGTAGTCAAAATAACATTCTTTTCTCTTAGAATCAAGGCCACCTTGCCCTGCAGCTGCAATGAGGTGACTGGGAGGCATCTCCAGTTTTGAATAGTGCCTGATTGGATCATGTGATTGAAATGTGGGTGATGGGCAGGGACTTGAATTTCCTTTTGGGTGGGGAAAACCTGGAAACTTTTTGATTTGGGTTTTCCCAGATGTGCCAATATGACATCTCTAATAAAATGGAACTTTGAGGAAATTCAAGCTTTGGAGTCTTCTTTCATTGGAGGTGTTACTTGGAACACTGACATTTAGGTTGATGATGCTTAATTCTAATACTGCCTGTCTTCTAATGTTAAGGAAGAAATCTAGATCTGTTCCAGTCGGGTTTCAGGCCCGGGCACAGCACGGAAATGGCATTGGTCGCATTGGTAGATGATCTCTAGAGGGCTCGGGACAGGGGTTGCTCCTCTGTTCTGGCCCTGTTAGACCTCTCAGCGGCTTTTGATACCATCAACCATGGTATCATGTTGCACAGGTTGGAAGAGTTGGGGATCGGGAGCACCGTGTTATGGTGGTTCTCCTCCTTTCTCTCAGACCAGTCACAGTTCATGTTGGCAAGGGGGCAGAGGTCGACCTCGAGGCCTCTTATATGTGGAGTGCCTCAGGGGTCGGTCCTCTCGCCCCTTCTGTTCAACATTTATGTGAAGCCGCTGGGAGAGATCATCCATGGCTTTGGGGTGAAGTACCATCAGTACGCTGATGACACCCAGCTGTACATCTCCACCCCAGGCCACCCCAATGATGCCCTTGAAGTGATGTCCCAGTGCCTGGAGGCTGTGCAGATCTGGATGGGGAGGAACAGGCTCAAGCTCAACCCTTCTGAGACTGAGTGGCTGTGGTTCCTGGCATCCTGATATAGTCAGTTGACTCCATCACTGACTATCAGGGGCGAGTCTTTGGCCCCCGCGGAGAGGGCGCACAATCTGGGAGTCCTCCTGGATATGCAGCTGTCCTTGGAGGAACATCTGACGGCTGTAGCCAGGGAGACCTTCTGTCAGGTTCGCCTGATTCACCAGTTGCGGCCCTTTCTTGATCGGGATTCCCTGTGCACAGTCACTCACGCCCTCATCACCTCTCGCCTGGACTACTGCAATGCTCTCTACATGGGGCTCCCCTTGAAGAGCACCCGGAGGCTCCAACTGGTCCAGAATGCGGCCGCACGGGTAGTCACGGGAGCTGCATGGCGCTCCCATACAACACCTCTCCTGCGTGAGCTGCACTGGCTCCCAGTGGTCTTCCGGGTGCTCTTCAAGGTGTTGGTTATCACCTTTAAAGCACTCCATGGCATAGGACCTAGTTATCTTCGAGACCGCCTGCTGCTACCGACGGCCTCCCATCAACCTGTGCACTCCCACAGAGAGGGCCTCCTCGGGGTGCCATCAGCCAAATAATGTAGGCTGGTGACCTCCAGGGGGAGGGCCTTCTCTGTGGGGGCACCTACCTCTGGAATCTCTGCCCCCAGAGATAAGGAGAATCCAAGACCTCGGTGTCTTCTGCTGTGCCCTTAAAACCTTCTTTTTCCAGCAAGCCGGGCTGGCCTAACACTTTTTAAAATGTTTTTAATTGTCTGTTATTGTTTTTAATCATGGGGCCAAATTTATATATATCTTTTTAATTGTATTTTAATGTTTGTAGTTTATTTTTTTACTTGGCTGTTCACCGCCCTGAGTCCTCAGGGAGAAGGGCGGTATACAAATTTAAAAATCAATCAATCAATCAATCTGTAACTGTGAACCCTGCCTACTGTTAAGAATAGGACGTGTTTGTAATTTACTTTTCTATTAGATCTCCATATATTAATCACAAATTGGAAGTGATTTTAAAATTGCTCATGCGATAGTGAAATTTCATTTGCCTTAGAAATATCAACTTTGGGGTGATCTTTGAGACAAAGAGTCTGGAAATAGATAATTGGCCAACTGTATCATTGGGTAAATATGGAATATATTATGGGGATAGACTTTTTTTTTCTTTCTACTTGCCCTTCAGTATTCATGTAAGACAACGAGAACCTTTATACTTTGAAGTATCTGTTTACTAAACAAACAGCAGGCAGTATGATGTCCCCCTTGGATTCCTCCTCAGAGGTCAGCTCAAGGGAGATTTGACCGGGCATGTCGTGGTGAGACAGTCAGGAATTAGTGGGCTCTGATGAGCCCTGCGAAATCTCGGGCTGACGAACCGCTGCAGAGGGGTCTTTGGATTGGATCTCTCCTGTAGGGACAGGGAAGAAAGAGAGGCACCTCAGAAGACCAAGTGGAACAGACAAGTTCTTTGGAGGTCAGAGGAAATTCTCTCTGACTCTGCAGTGAGGGGCGGTCTCCATTAAGACTGCCAGTAAGCTGGGGTAACAGGACCAAGCACTGTGCAGGAGTGGAGAATTGAGCGGAATATTGATGCTGGGTGAGTGACTTCTAACTCATAGGGAGAAAGAAAAAAAAAGAGGATTTTCAAAATAATTGTAAATATCCTGGCACTATAACAGCGGCTAATAAGCGTGGTAAAGGACGGAAGAAGAAGATTAAGGTGGAAGTTATAAAGTGACAAAACCCGATCAGAATTTTTTTTTTTCAATTTACGTATTTGGAGAACTTTAAAAAAAAATTAGAAGAATTAAGAACCTGAAAAGATTCTTCTTTAATTTGAGAACTTTAAAGGGAGGAAGATTAAAGAATGAAGAAAAACCTGTAATAGAAAGGACCGGTTAATGACTCTAAATTGAAACTAAATTGGAATGTAACGTGGAATTTGGAGTATGCAAATCTGGACTGAATTTTAAATTTATTTTGTGCATATAAAGGTGAAAAAGAAGAAGAAGAAAAATTAAATAAGTAAAAACTGTTTAAAGCGGACTGCAAACAAAATGGATACTTTTCAAGCTTGTTGATTGTAATAGTGGATTGTAGAGAGCCATCTGTGAGGGGGAAAAAAGAGGATTACAACATAACTTCAATTGGAATAATATCAATCTAGGAATAACAAAATGGTGCAGGAACTTAAGGAAATGATGAAAATGATGTACTTATCATTGAAAATGGAAATAAGGGAAATGACCACAATGTTACATGGAAAATTGAAACTTGATGACCAAAAAATTGACTTATATTCAAGCTGACAAAGAAATAACTAATGAGAAGCAAGAAAAAGACATTGACAACAAAGAAGAAGACAAAGACAAGGAGATTGATTATGGAAAATTAAATGATTATGTGGGTAGTAATAATAAAAAGGAGAGCTTTAAAAATTACATTGGGATTAACAAGGGAAGAAATAGAAAAAGGGGAAAGAAACAAAGAAAGAAAAGAGGGTGGAATAGAAAGAATATAAAAAAAATTAAATGATTACACTGGGATTATCAGTGAGAACATAAGAAAAGGGGTAAAGGGATGGAAGAAATGGGAAAGACACAGCAAAATAGAAGAGTTTATGATCTTAAAAAACAAAATGATTATCCTGGGACTAACAGTGGAAAGATAAGAAAAAGGGAAAAGAGAGTTCAGGATTTTAAAATATAAAAGAAAAGAAGGGGAAAGAAAAAGAAAATAAAATATAAAGGGAGAAAGGGAGAAAGAAATGGAAGAGGAACATGGGGTAAATGAAATGAATACTAGAGAAAAGATGAAATTGTATTTTTAATGAAGTGATTTTAAACTATATGGATGTATGATGAATGTAATAATTGGAATATTTTTTTAATTAATGAAGGGGACTGTAATAACTGGAATATTCTTAATATTCTATATTTGGAATTTAACTAAATAAGAAAAGACAGCTGAAATGATATTGGATTATGAATTAATTAGATATAATTAACTGGTTTTTATAAAAATGTTGAAGTGTATTATTTGGAACAGCTGATAAAGAAAAAATTATTTGAGACTGGAACAAGAGATTCTAAGAAAAAATTAGGAATTGTATTATGTTGTATGAGTTTAAATTTAGGGGTACTGGAGTAAGATTGATACTTAATTGATTTTTTATTATTTATTTATTTGTTTTATTTATTATTTAAACTTGTATGCCGCCCTATCTCCGAAAGGACTCAGGGCGGCTCACAACAATAAAAACAAGCAAAATCAATGTTAAAAATACCCAATAAGATTATAAAAAGACTATTAAAATCCCATTTAAAACCCCTTCAGTCCAAACCAGCCAGGCGAAATAACCATGTTTTAAGGTCACGGCGGAAAGAGCGAAGGTTAGGGGCCACCTGGAGCTCCAGGAAGAGCTGATTCCACAAGGTAGGTGCACCCACAGAGAAGGCCCGCTCCCTAGGGGTCAGGCCTCCCTGGTTTCTACTAATATGTTGAATTGTATTATTTGGAATAGCTGATAAAAGAATCATTGGTGATTAGAATAAGAAAATTTAAGGAAATAATTGGGGATTGTACAATGTTATATGGATATAAATTTAGGGGTTCAAATTTTAAGGAAAGAAAATAAAATTTGAACTATAATAGGATGAGACGTTATGATGAAGGGTAATATTGGTTTCTTAAAATTAGAGAGAATAAAAGCTATGAGAAAAATTGGACATATAAAATTGTGTTAAAGATGAACAAAAATCTGTACAAATTTAAGACCGGGCCAATATTCTGTTCAGAAAAAATGTATTGTATGTTTGTTTGTGTGTTTAAAAACTAAAAAAAAACTTTACCAAAAAAAAAAAAAGAAGTCAGCTCAAGGGAGGATGAGCTCATTCCTAGCACATCAGGAACTGGGTTCATTAATGGCTCTGAACACCTGGCCAAAAGAGTTTTAGACTTTCCCCAGTTTCAGCTGGGAAATGTTTTCCAAAAACGACTCTAAAATCACCTCTTTGCTGCATATTACAAAAGATTGCAAAAAATAAAGATTTTATAAAGTTGGAAAGATGTGGTGTTCTATCTTTTTAAATGGACTGAAGAGGATCCCACCCACTGACTGGTAAACTTGTTTCAAACATTGGTTTGTTTGCTTGTTTGCTTGTTTGTTTGTTTGTTTGTTCATTCATTCAGCTTATTTGCCACCCATCTTGTTTCGAAACAACTCTGGGAAACTTATACCATTAAAATCATAAAAGAAAAATAAAATAATTAAAATGGAAACTACAATCAAAATAGAATTATACTTAAAAAATAGGGAGGGAAGGAGCTGGATATGTGGGGGCTGGGATTGCCTCTTAGTTCATCAACCATCTCCATTGTGATGCTCCATCATTGGGATCGGAAGCTATCTACAGAATCAGGACTTAAAGCTTAAGGAACAAAATATGGTATTTTATTTGATGCCCATAATATCCAAAATTTGAGGTAAAGTTCTGTCCCCAGTGAAATGGAAGTTCAACCCCTTGCAATGAAGGCCTCTCTACTCACCCTTTATTTTGTTTTGTTTTGTTCAATTTCGTCATCGTTTGAGACTACAGTTGAAGTGTAGATATGTAGTAAGGTGATGTCCCAGAGGTGCTTTTTTCAAGAGGTAATTGGACTGTTTTGTTTTTCTTTGAAGACATTTCACTTTTCATCCAAGAAGCTTCTTCAGCTCTAACTGGAGGGTGGGGAATGGAAGGATTTATACTCCTTGCAGACATCTGGTCATTTGCATCCTTTTAGAGCAGGAGTGTCAAACTCGGTGGCAAAACGTAACATATTGGGACTTTTTTCCCCTTCACTAAACCAGGTGGGCGCAGGGCCAACACTTAACGCATCCGGCCCGCAGGCCACAAGTTTGACACCCCTGTTTTAGAGAGTCATTGAGGCCACTTGGAAGTTGATCTGTGTTCTCAGGATCACCTTAGTAGTGCAAATGGGTGTGGAGCCTTCTTGGAACTGCTGAGAGGACTGTGTTGAGGACTGGAGATAGATGATGTTGTATCCCTCACCCTCACCCCAATCTGGGAAGTCTTGTCTCCTCTGAAGGTACATTATGTTAACATAAGTATATCATTTCTTATCTTGTCCTTCACTAGTTTCATCACAATTTATATTATTAATTAATTTAATTTACACTTTGATAATTATCTTAAATTAGTCTTACATTCTTTGTATGTTTATTTCTTTTGATTTTAAATAACCTTGTCAAAACAAGCATACAAACTCAATAATAACTGCAATAAATAATTAAGTGTTAAGAGCTTAAAAAACTACTTCAGGATCAGATACTGACTTTTATCATTAAATGTTCCTTAGTATTTAGATCTGGTCTCAGGATGATAATGTAGCACTTGGGGAAGAAGATGCAGCCCAGCAGGCCAGCCCCAGAAGCCAAGATGGAGAAAACCTGCACGGCCACCATGTATTTCCCTTTGGTGCTCAGGTAGGTGGGCAGGAAGGAGATCCAGACGCTGCAGAAGACCAGCATGCTGAAGGTGATCAGTTTGGCTTCGTTGAACGCCCCAGGCAGGTTCCTGGCCAGGAAAGCCACTGTGAAGCAAATGGCAGCAAGGAAACCCATGTAGCAGAGAACCACATAAAACATGGTCACAGAGCCTTCATTGCACTGAAGGATGATCACTCCCGATTGGGAGTGCAGGTCAAAATCAGGAAATGGAGGAGAAACTCCCAGCCAGATTGCACAAATGACAATTTTTCCAGCAGAACCAGAAAGGATGATGGAGTTGGCCAAGCTCTTCCCCAACCATCTCCTCACCCTGTTCCCTGGTTTTGTGGCCAGGAAGGCCAGCACTACCATGATTGTTTTGGCTAACACACAAGATACAGCTACTGAGAAGATGATGCTGAATATTGTTTGTCGGAGAAGGCAGGTGGCTTTCCTTGGTCGGCCAATGAAGAAAAAGGAGGACAAGAAGCAAAGCAAGAGGGAAACCAGGAGGATGTAGGACAGGTCCCGGTTGTTAGCTTTGACAATGGGAGTTTCTAAGTATTTAAGGAATATGACTAAAACAAAGCCTGTTGTTAGAAACAAGAGTACAGCAAAGGAGACCAGGATGATGCCCAGAAGTTCTTCATAGGACAGGAAGGTTATTCTTTTGGGGATACATTGGATTCTGTCATCAGTGGGATATTTGTCATCTGGGCACTTGGTGCATTTTTCAGTATCTGAGAAAACATTAAGTAATATTATTTCTACAGTCTCTCCTTTCACATTCCAAGAAAGACCTTCTTTGGATTACAATTTTGGATTACAACATACTGGGAGACAGGAAAGCCAGAGTTTCTCTGGTGTCACCCACCTTCCTGTGTGGAGATGGTCCCCTCCGGACAAGGAATACAATCGTAGCAGCAAATTGGTTCTTCTTTCCGAGCCCGTTTTACAAATCCAGGGTGACATTTCTCCACACATTTGGACTGAGGCAGAGACTATGCACAAAAACAAAATTCATTCCAAAATATCTGCCAAATCCACCTTCTACCGCATAGCTCCCAGTGACCAGTAAGATCCCACAGAGTTGGCCTCCTCCGGATCCCATCAGCTAAACAATGCCGGCTGGTGGGCCCGCAGGGGAGGGCCTTCTCTGTGGGTGCCCCAGCTCTCTGGAACCAGTTACCTCCTGAGATCCAGACCATTCCCACCCTATTGGCCTTCCAAAAAGCAGTGAAGACCTGGCTTTTCCAGCAGGCCTAGGCCGTTGATCTCGCTGTTGCGATCTGGTGAGATCCCTCCATGAATGGTGTGAATGGGTTTTAATTGTTTTAATGTTTTAATTTTTAATGTTTTTATATATGGTTTTTAAATGCATTGTAAGCCGCCTTGAGTCTTCGAAGAAAGGCAGCATCCAAGTTGAACAAATAAATAAATAATAAATAAATAAATAATTTTTTATTTCTTAGATTGACTGATTAAAATGAAACTGTGCTTAAGAAAGACACTTGTGAGCAATAGATCAGAAAAACATAAAATATTGTAAAGCCCCTCCCCTTTGAAAATAATCCAAATTCTTGTTCCACTTAAGATATAAAGAAAAAATTCCTCACAAACTACGGCTGCCAAATTCAAATGAGGTATTATTGAGTTATATCTGTACATTTATATTTTCAATTCACACATCTGCCATGCTGGTGAAATAAGACTAAACATTACTGCCTAGTTTCTAGAATTATAGTGAGGACGAATAGAGATGAAATCATGAGAACATGTCACTCAAAAAGGTTAAGTCAGGCATCTTTTGCTGCAGCACATGGGACATGAGTATGAGCCCTGTGTGGGAAAGGGATATTTCTAAGGCCAAGTGAGGTATTCAAGACAAGGCCCTTTCCATTGAAGAATTACAGTTTTGTTGTTAATTGCTAGTTGTGTCCAACTCTTGGATAATTCTTTGTTTTAATGTAAGACAATCAAGATAAAAAATTGCATTCAAAGGGTTTTTAGATGGCTTACAAGCCAAAGACCAAATATAAGTAGCATTATATTACAAATTGACCCTCATTATTACAAATATCAAGAAGGACTTGGGAGGTGGGCAGTCAAGGCAAATTTAAGTCTTTCATTTTTCTAAATTAAGGTATTATCTCAAATTGGACAAGTCATTGTGGTTCCATTTTCATTAAACACCTTGGATCACCTTCCTATCAGCAGAAGGTCTATCCCAGTGGGGTGAAACAAAGACATGAATAACTGTGGTCAGATATGGGCTGTTAAAAATAATATCTGAGCCTCCTCTTTCAGGGGACACTAACACCAACCATATAGACCAAGAAAAGTTACCAATATTTTCAACCACCTTGTTGAGCAACTTTAGCCGTGAAAGAGCATCTTGGTTGATAATAAGCCTCTGTCTTTCCAAACTCCCCAGTTGCTCTTCAATAGGATCCTCCTTGGGAAAAAGTAACCAACTTATGATACTCAGATCTGCTGCTACATTTCCACTTTGGTCCAAGTACAGTTTCTCCCAGGAAAAATTGCAAAACTCATTCTTCTCCAGAAAGGGATGGAACTAGAATTGAAACATCCAGGAATTTTGAAAGCAACTTGAAACATCCTAAAAGGGGGAGCAATTTTAAAGCTGAGCTAGTGAATAAGAGATGTTGAGTCCCCTCTTCACTATTTGCCTGAATAGCAATAACACTTAGACTTATATACCACTTCACACTGCTTTTACAGCCCTCTCTAAGTGGTTTATAGAATCAGTATATTGCCCCCCAAAATCTAGGTTTTACAACATTGATAGGAAGGAAGGCTGAGTCAACCTTGAGCTGGTCAGGATCAAACTCCTGGAAGTGAGCAGTGAGTTAGGGTTAGGGTTACGGTTAGGGTCAATGCAAAGACTGAGTATCCATCAGTCTGAAAGGCTTTAACTGGATTCCTGCAGTGAGGAGGGGTTAGGCGAAATTCTCCCAGGTTTAGCTGCAATTTATGTATATAAAACTCTATCATGCTAACTACAAACACATAAGTACAGGAATTTATTTACAATGTATACATTTTAAATGATTTTATAATAGCAATGTTTAATATCAAAACATAATTGTCTCAGTGCCTGCTCTTTGGAACATCATCCTGTGAACTAAATCTGGCCTCTGTTTGGCCAAACCTGTTGGGTTTTTGTAGAACAATGGTTCTCCTATACCAGTTTGGATTTTTTTTAAATAAGAAATAGGATTGATGGATCCTTGTCAGGACTCCATACCTGCCATGGCTCTAGCCTTGCAGCCCCCAATCTCTCTTTCTTCTCTGTTTTTCTCCTCCAAGATATTGAGGAATATGCAACATTTAAAACATGGGCCAGAGTCTTAGCAACAGTATAAAAACGGTGGTCATTTTTTATCTGAATTCTATTCTTTTTCTCTTGCATGTCCAGTGGTGCTATCTGGGTGCATCGTCTCCGGCCCTTGATGGAAAGGACATGCTTTGAAAAAGAACAGTGAAAAGACTGGTCTTCAAATTTGGAATCCTTAAAAAGATTGGGTTGAAAGGCTTCATCATTTGGCCATTTTCTTTCCTGAAAAGCAAAGACCCAAATGCTATGGATATATTTGAAATCTGTACGCCTTGACATTGACACTTTCCCCACAATTGTGGTGATCCAGACTTTCCCTTCAATCGGTCCTGACAAACCTTCAATTATTAACTGGATGTGTAGAACTCTTTCCACAATGGAAGCAAATTCTATGAAGTGAACAAAGACATTGACTTTTCTCCACTTAGAGATGGCATTTCTGAGAGGTTCTGTAGCTCTAGTCATTGAGAATTGTTGTGAGATAACTACACAAATTCCATTTCTGACAAGCATAGGAGTGAAAGTTCTCATGAAATTCTCTCCCTCCTCTGTGTCTGGTGGAAAGAGACCTATCAAAGTCCATCTGAAATGAAGCAGTAGTTGGACAATTCCTGGATACTGGATCCCATTTTTTGGAAGCATCTGATGGAAAAAAGGCATTTGACTTTTATCACTCAAAGCCTCTGAAACAATTCCATAACTGATCTGAAGAAGCAATGAAGAATGGTGTATTATGTTTATATCAGATCAAGTCCAAAATGTAAGCTTTTAACACATCCAGTGTGGTTCTCACAAACATATTAGAATAGTCCTGCAGTCACCAACTGGTGGTCCACGGACCACTGGTGGTCTGCGACAAAATTTTGGTGTTCTGCAGGAAAATTATTTGCATTTTTTATATTGCACTAAATACTATCTTTTTAAAAATTTCATATTAGTGGTCCACGGGATTTAAAATTATGGATTTGGTGGTCCCTGAGGTCCGAAAGGTTGGAGACCCCTGGAACAGTCTAATGTTCCTAACTCTTAAGCCATATCAAGATAAAGAATACAAAATGCAAAATATTAACAAGATTGAATATAATCTTTTGTATAATCTGGAGTCTAAGATACTGCTCTTTCTGTTTCTAATAAAATTGACATTCATATAAGAGATGTGCCATGTCTTCTATCTTTAGAGCACTACAAGTGCAAATCAATTCATTTTAGAGATTTGCTTAAATGTTCCATATTTGACATTGTGTCCAGCTCTTCAAGTCTTGCTTGAGTAAATATTTAGGCCTCCCCCACACTCTGGATCCCAATCCCTAGCCATGACAATGGCCATGAGAAAAGCAGTTCATGATTTCCATAGAAAAGGTATGATTGAATCTAATACCCACCCACCAACAACCTGCTCACTGTGCCAGATAGAGAAACAAAAAAACAAACCTGTGGGACTTTGTAGGTGCCTACTAATGTTGACATCTGAATGGAGATGTCATCAAGACATCCATCAAGAACAGCCACCAAGTTGTCCTTCCTTCCACAGCTGTAGTTGGGAACATTGGCTTCTCCAGTTGAGAGCATGTCCAGTAAGGCATCTGAAGTGCCAAGGGTGTTGAAATAGTTGTCATGGATGTTGTAGCGAAGTGTGAGATTGTACAAAAGCTGAGATTTCTTATTGACTTGTTGAATGGCAAAAATGAAGTTTAGGATTATTGCTGGATCAGTAAATGAACTACTGTAAAAAATGTTCATGATAATATCATCTCTAAGAACAAAAACAACAAAATATATTCTAGTTTGTTCCTCTTTCTCTCCACAAGCCCATTCAGTCTTAAGACAAAAGTGTCCAATATAAGAATAAAGTTATAGTCACCCATCACCATTTAATTGTTATGAGTGTTGAGAATGTGGGATGGAGATTTAATATTTAAAATATATCATTATTTGTGATAGTGCTCATTTTTAATTTGTGAAACGACCAAGATTCAAAATCATTCAATCATTAAAATAGAATCATCATCAAAGAGGACTAATAAATGATCCAGAAAAGCAATTCTAAAAATAAGCCATCCTCTATTCCATACCAGGGTCAGGCATTGAATATCAATGAATGGTTATAAAAATAGGGAAATGGGTGGGGCAGAGGCAACTACAAACTTTGCAATAAGCTAGTTGTGATTAACTCAGGATTCTACAAGAAGGGAAAATAATTTGGACTTTGGTGGGCAGTGTTGTTCCATCTTTGGATTTTGGTCTCTTAAAATAAGACATAGGAGAGAAGCTATGGCAATCTAAATGATTCAAGAAATTAAACAGGTCCTGCAATATAGGAGTAACTGAAAAAAAAGAAGAGTGTTAGGACTGCAAATGGAAGGAATGCAATTCCATCACACTGAATGACTTACGAGGCAGCTTGAGTATAAGGAGCTGTGTTGAAAGACAGCATTATTTGGGATATTATTGTGGCAATGGTGACTATACCAATGAGGTGGTCTCCTGGCCTGTAATAGCTCCGTAGTTTTCTTCCCTCATGTTCCTCCAAACTCAGCAGGCACTTCATTCTCAGCTTCCCAGAGACTGGCTGGGACATCAGTAGCAGCAGAAGCAGAAGGAGGAGGTCCATAATTCATGGGGCTGAATCAATCCCCTTCCTGTTTCTAAAGAAGAACAAGAGCATTCGAAGAATTCAAAGCACTATTCAAAAATGGAAATGAGAGTGACTTTCTTGACTGAGAGAGAGATAAACAGAACTTCACCTGGAAAGGAGAGAAAGGAAAGGTACATTCAAGAAGCACAGTCCCTGAATGTCCCAAAATTTGTGCCACCCAAAGTGTGACCTGAGTCATTTATCCTTTTCTGATGCAAGATCTCTTTCAAGTAGCTTCAGTTTGATGTTTACATCAAAGGCGATCACTGGAGAAATATCAAGAGAGATCTCACAGAGCAACATCTCCTCTGGGAATCCTGAACTACTTCTGGGCCTCCTTGTGCGGAGGAGAAGCTGGAGAAAAGCATAGTGAAAAATCATAGATATACCCCTAGAGAGCACTGGTTTGATGTGGTTGTGGTCCTTCCTTTCTGAACATGTCTAGAAAGTGATGCTGAAGAAAGATAGTTCGACACCCAGGAAATTGGGTGTTGTCCTTCAATGTAATCTCTTGTCTCCAGAGACTCCTTGTGAAGGTCACCCAGAACTATAGAGTTTGGTTCCACCTTAGTGTCAGACATGGAAGCCATCTTTTACATTTGGGCCTTCAGACTTGCCACATTTTCTACTATGGGAAAATGGGAGGGGGGATTGCATAGAGTAGAGGTGATTTGGGGACTCCTGGCATAGAGTAAGTGTGATATGGAATCAAAATAACATTCTTTTCTCAGAGAGTCAAGGCCACCTTGCCCTGCAGCTGCAATGAGGTGACTGGGAGGCATCTCCAGTTTTGGATGGTACCTGATTGGATCATGTGATGGAAAGATGGGTGCTTGAACTTGAACTTGGACTTGAACTTACTTTTGGTGGGGGGGAAACCTGGAAACTTTTTGATTCGGGTTTTCTCAGATGTGCCAATATGACATCTCTAATAAAATGGAACTTTTAGGAAATTCAAGCTTCGGAGTCTTCTTTCGTTGGGGCTGTTACTTGGAACCCTGACACTTAGGTCGATGATGCTTAATTCTAATACTGCCTGTCTTCTAATGTTAAGGAAGAAATCTGTAACCGTGAACCCTGCCTAATGTTACCAATAGGATCTTTTTGTAATTTACTTTTCTATTAGATCTCCCTGTATTAATCACAAATTGGAAGTGATTTTAAAATTGCTCATACAATAGTGAAATTTCATTTGCCTTAGAAATATCAACTTTGGGGTGATATTTGAGACAAAGGGTTTGGAAATTGATAATTGGCCAACTGTATCATGGGGTAAATATGGAGTATGTTATGGGGATAGACTTTTTTTTCTTTATACTTGCCCTTCATTATTCATGTTAGACATCGAGAACCAGGGGTGAAATGCTCCCAGTTTGGACCGGAGTGTCCGATCCAGTAGCAATGTTGGCGGATGGTTCGGAGAACCGGTAGCAAAAATTCCTGGGCCCCCCTGCCCCATGTCCAGCTAAGCCGCGCAATCAGAGACAAAGACCAATTACTCAGATATGACAGACTGCCTATTAAGGATTGATATATTTCCTTATCGAATACAGGATTTTGAATATTACTTTGCTTAAAATCCTGACTCATTGGTGTCTTAGCAGGCTTACAGAGTTCCATGTTGTAACATTTCAGCAATTGGCTAACTTTCTTGGCTTGCGAAATTTTGTAACCTTTACTAGTTTTAACTATGTCAAGACCCAGATAATGCTTAATTTCAACCAAATTCCTAATTCTGAATTTCTTTTGCAATACAGAAACAATTTCGGTTGCTTCATGTTCAGATTTGGTAATAATTGCTATATCATCAGTGAATAGCAATAATAGTGAAACTAAACCATCTTTCTCTCTCTTATACAAACTTGGATCAGCTATGCCAGCTACAAAACCCATAGTAACTAACTCATTGACAATGCATTTATTCCACTCATAACCTGACTGTTTCAAGCCATAAAGACTTTTCTTCAGTCTCCAGCAATCAGTCTTCCCATCAGTTTTCAAACCTAGTGACTTCTTCTTATAGATTGTATGTTGTAATGGCACATGCAGATATATAGTTTCAACATCTATATGGTTTATCATATATCTATTCTTCCTAGCCCATACTAATGATGCTCGCAACGTAGTCGCCTTCTGATTAGGTGCAAACATTTCATCATAGTCCTTATCTGACTGAGCAAATCCTTGAGCAACTAACCTTGCCTTATGGGTAACAGTCCCATCCACACCAGTTTTCAGTTTGTAAACCCTCTAGCAACCAATTGCATGCTCACCTGGTGGTAGCCTAAAGTTCTTGTAAACATCTAACTCCTTGAATAATTTCAGCTCTTTATCCATCGCTTTCTTCCAAGCTACCTGATCCTTTGGAGGATACAGTTTAATTTCATCAAAGTTAGAAGGCTCTGTGTTCACCTGACATACTACACTGGCTTGATACCTATCAGGTGGATGTCTATCTCGAGTTGAACTTCTAGGTAGCTCAGGACTCGATGTTGGTATCTCCTCTTCTACCTCCCCTATAACCTCCCCCTCCTTTACAGTAATAGCAGGTTCTTCCTCAACTTTCTCATCATCAAGAGTATCACTAAATATGCGATTATCAACAACAACACTACCATTTACCTTGTCGGATTCCTGTTCAAGCTTACTCCAACCAACATGCTCCAGGAACTTGGCACTAGCACTACAGAACACGCTAGTGGTACCTGGCACCCAAAATCTATGTATATGACCTGTGGTTGGATTCATAACCAACAAAAAACAGCTTCTTTGCTCTATGTTGACCCTTTCGCCTCAATTGCGAGGGAATATGAACCCATGCTGGGGCTCCAAATGTGTGCAAATAACTTAATTCTGGTCTTCTACCATGCCAACGTGTGAATGGTAGTTCAACAGTTGTTGAATTGACTACATTATTCAAGACATGGTTAGCACACATTATTGCCTCTCCCCAAAGTGACTCAGGCAAACCAGAATCAGATATCATGGTTCAAGCCATAGCCTGCAACGTTTGCCTTCTGCGTTCAATATACGCATTAAGTTGCGGTCTATAAGGGGCGGAAGGCTTGTGTTCAATGCCACCTTTCTGTAACATAGTTTCAGACCTTTTATTGGTAAACTCAGTACCATTGTCAGTTACCAGGCAAAGAACCTTGCGTTTCTTTTTCCTCTCAGCAAACTTCAGCCAGTTTGAAAAATGCTGGAATGTTTCTGCTTTGGTTTTCATAAGGTAACAGAAATCATAATGGGAAAAATGGTCTATTATGCTCAATATATAACAGGCTCCACCTAAACTAGGCTTTTGAGGTACAATGATATCTGCAAACACTACCTCCAAAAGTTCACTGGTTGTAAACCCATTAACTCTGTTTGCAGGGGTTACCTTATTCTTTTCTTGGCTACAAGCATTGCAGTTTAAATATTTTTTACAAGGTTTTAGTTTTATCCCATCAGATAATTCCACCATTTTCTTTAACGTCTTAAAATTTACACGTCCCAAATGCCTATGAAGCAAGTGAATTCATTCATCATGTGGCTTCGTGTTATCGTAAACTGAGTTAGCATTAGCCATGATTAATGGATCATCATTCAGAACAAACAAATCGTTTTCTAACTTTGCAGTAACACTTGTACCATCCTTTTCTATCAGACATTTATCTCCCCTAAATGTTACTACAAACCCAGCTTTTAACAATGCTTTTTACGGATAGCAAGTTAAATTGTAGTTTAGGTACATACAACATAGGTAAATGCTCATTTATACACGAGCAATATGCAGTACCTACTCCAGATGCTTTCATTTTCCATCCATTGGCTAATGATACATGTTGTTTACTCTTGGTCATGTTAACAAGCCTCTCTTTACTCCTAGTTATAGACTGTGATGCTCCACTGTCAACTACCCACAAATCATGGTTTACAGTTGTCGTTGAGCTGGATATAGCTAAACTAACATTCTTTTTAGCTCTCTGTTGACAACCAGTATTCAGTTTCTTGCCCTTTTTACAGAATCTAGCTATATGACCCTTAGCCCTACAAGAAAAACATTTCCTAACAGTATAGGCAGTTGAAGACAGGTTTTCTTTCTGTGGTTGTCTCTCTCTCAGTTGGTCTTTATCTTGCCTTCTTCTGGACTCTTCTAACAATCTTCTGGTTATGCCAGTCAATGTCAGTCCATCTCTGGTCAGGACTTCCAGTGAAGACACATAATCATCATAACTTCCATCCAAAGAAGAAAGAATAATATAAACCTGATGCGGCTCTGAGAAAATCAGCTCCTTTTCACGTAGCTCTTGTAAAGTTCCCTTCATAAACTCCAGATGAGCTAACATATCTCCACCTTTCAGAAGACGGGCTCTAAACAGTTTACGTGTAAGGTGTATCTGTGCACCCACACTATCACGAACATAAATCCTCTTCAAAGTGTCCCAACACCTGGCAGCACACTCCTCACCACGAATATGGACTAGCGGCTGGTCACTCAGTGTCAGCCCAATTATACAAAGAGCCCTTTCATTATCCCGGTTAAATTTGGCTATTTTCTTTGCATCTTCATCGTGTGCTGGATCCCAAGCAGTTACATCCGGTGGATCATGAACTACAGCCCATAGCCCTTCTTTACGCAGAAGTAGGCTGCATAGACCAGGAAACATTGTTAGTTCCATCCAACCGGGTTATCAGGAATATGCTGGTTGACTGTTCTTGTGCCATCTTCACGTGAACAATAAACCACAAAAACAGCTGTCTGGATATGGTACTGTGTATCCACACTAACTCTCAGTATCCTGGGCCCATAACCAGTGTTAAGGAATTTGCAGAGTAAACCTTGAATAGCAAGGGTGTGCACATGAAAAACTACTCTCTTGGTTGAGAGTAGTTATGAATAAGCACAGTCACCACACAGATACACTGAGTTGCGTTATAGTTTACTTTCAGGAAAAAGTAAAGCATAGTCCAATAAACAGTCTAGGTCATACACATATAAATCAGGCAATAATGAATAACAAAGTCTTCTTACCAGTCGTCATAGTCATACATAATTAACAGCAATAAACAGTTCTTCTGGATTTGCAAACAGTACCATACAGAGATATCAGAGAGGAAGAACAGCAAAAAGAACAAGCCATGTGTCAGCACTTCAAGCTGTATTTACTCTAGTGCTGATATAAGAAGGAGAAGCGGAGGCATCTGGAAAGGGATGTTTGACTTTTCACCTACTTATTTTCCCTGGAGATAATATCCCCTAGGATATGGGATGGGAGGGGGGAAATTCCTTTGAGCTGGAGCGGTAGATTACGGTAGAATGACTTGGAAGATGGCCAATGAGTGCAGGGGAGTGGGGAATGGAAAGGGAGAGTTTTGGGTGTGGAAGCCAGTGTTGGATTCAATGGAGTCAGATTTTAGAATGTTGTGCTTAATAAATAGGAGTTTTCCTTCAAAGACTTTGTCTGAAATGCAATTTATTTGAGACGACCTCGAAACTTGACACCATGTTTCTAGCTCTCTCTTAAGGACATTGGCAACAGAGCTAACCAGGACAAAGTATGATGCAATACAGCAGTCTTAAAGCTATACAATACAATAGAATACACTTCAAACATACATTGATGGTTTATATATTGCCAACCCAACAAATTAGGTAATAGTCATATTCCTAAAAAACCCACTGATTGGTAAACTTGTTTCAAACATTTGTCTGTTTATTTATTCAGTCAGTCAGTCCTATACAATAATAAAATCTCCTTTCTTATCTTGTCCTTTCCTAATTTCATGACAATTTAAATTATTAATTCATTTATTTTACGCTTTGATGATTATCTTATGTTAGTCTTACATTTTTTGTATGTTTATTTCTTTTGATTTTAAATAACCTTAATTGTCAAAAGAAGCATACAAACTCAATAATAACTGCAATAAATAATTAAGTGTAATGAGCTTAAGAAACTACTAAATAATCAGATACCGACTTTTATCATTAAATGTTCCTTAGTATTTAGATCTGGTCTCAGGATGATAATGTAGCACTTGGGGAAGAAGATGCAGCCCAGCAGGCCAGCCCCAGAAGCCAAGATGGAGAAAACCTGCACGGCCACCATGTATTTCCCTTTGGTGCTCAAGTAGGTGGGCAGGAAGGAGATCCAGATGCTGCAGAAGACCAGCATGCTGAAGGTGATCAGTTTGGCTTCGTTGAAGGCCCCAGGCAGGTTCCTGGCCAGGAAAGCCACTGTGAAGCAAACAGCAGCAAGGAAACCCATGTAGCAGAGAACCACATAAAACATGGTCACAGAGCCTTCATTGCATTGAAGGATGATCACTCCTGATTGGGAGTGCAGGTCAAAATCAGGAAACGGAGGAGAAACTCCCAGCCAGATTGCACAAATTATAATTTTTCCAGCAGAACCGGAAAGGATGATGGAGTTGGCCAAGCTCTTCCCCAACCATCTCCTCACCCTGTTCCCTGGTTTCGTGGCCAGGAAGGCCAGCACTACCATGATTGTTTTGGCTAACACACAAGACACAGCTACTGAGAAGATGATGCTGAACATTGTTTGTCGGAGAAGGCAGGTGACTTTCCTTGGTCGGCCAATGAAGAAAAAGGAGGACAAGAAGCAAAGCAAGAGGGAAACCAGGAGGATGTAGGACAGGTCCCGGTTGTTAGCTTTGACAATGGGAGTTTCTAGGTATTTAAGGAATATGACCAAAACAAGGCCTGTTGTTAGAAACAAGAGTACAGCGAAGGAGACCAGGATGATGCCCAGGTGTTCTTCATAGGACAGGAAGGTTATTCTTTTGGGGATACATTGGATTCTGTCATCCGTGGGATATTTGTCTTCTGGGCACTTGGTGCATTTTTCAGTATCTGAGAAAACAGTAAGTATTATTATTATTTTAGTCTCTCCTTTCACATTCCAAGAAAGACCTTCTTTGGATGACAGCTGATACCGAGAGACAAGAAAGCCAGAGTTCCTCTGGTGTCACCCACCTTCCTGTGTGGAGATGGTCCCCTCTGGACAAGGAATACAATCGTAGCAGCAAATTGGTTCTTCTTTCCGAGCCCGTTTTACAAATCCAGGGCGACAATTGTCCACACATTTGGACTGAGGCAGAGACTAAGCAGAAAAACAACATTCATTCCAAAATATCTGCCAAATTTTTATTTATTAGATTGATTAATGATTAAAATAAAAAGAAAGTGTGCTTAAGAAAGACACTTCTGATCAATAGATCAGGAAAACATAAAACATTGTAAAGCCACTCACTCCCCTTTGAAAATATTTCAAATCCTTGTTAAGATAGAAGGAAAAGAATCCTCACAGACTAGGGCTGTCATTTTCAAATGAGATGTTATTTATTTATATCTGTACATTTATATTTTCAATTCATACAGCTGCCATGCTGGTGAAATAAGACTAAACATTACTGCCTAGTTTCTAGAACTATAGTGAGGATGAGTGGAGGTGAAATCATGAGAACATGTCACTTAAAAAGGGTGAGCCAGGCATGTTTTCCTGCAGCCTATGGGACATGAGCATGAACCCTGTGTGGGAAAGGGATATTTCTAAGGCCAAGTGAGGGATTTAAGACAAGGTTGTTTCCATTGAAGAATTACAGTTTTATTGTTAGTTGTTACTTGTGTCCAACTCTTTCAGCCCCCAAGAACCATAGAGCTCCAGGACCCCCTGTCCTCCACTGCCTCCCAAAATTAGAATTACAATTAGATGACATGGAAAGACAGACCCAAGTTTATTTACTACTTAAATTTGGAGAATTCTTTGTTTCAGTGGAAGACTTAAGGTAGCTGACAATCAAAATAAACAATTGCATTCAAGGGGTTTTTAGATGGATTAGAAGCCAAAGATCAAATCTAAGTAGCATTTCATTACAAATTGACCCACATTGTCTCATTATTTCAAGAGTCAAGAAACTTTTTTGGGGTGGTCAAAGTCATTTTCAGTCCTTCATTTTTCTAGTTTAAGGCATTATCTCATATTGGACAAGTCATTGTGATTCCATTTTGATTGAACACCTTGGATGACCTTCCTAGCAGCAGGAGGCCTATCTCAGTGGGGTGAAACAGAGGCATGAATAACTGTGGTCAGATATGGGCTGTTAAAAAATATCTGAGCCTGCTCTTTCAGGGGACCCTAATATCAGTCATATAGACCGAGAAAAGTTACCAATATTTTCAACTACCTTGTTGAGCAACTTTAGCCGTGAAAGAGCATCTTGGTGGATAATAAGCCTCTGTCTTTCAAAACTCCCCAGTTGCTCTTCGATGGAAACTTCCTTGGAGAAAAGTAACCAATTTATGATATTCAGATCTGCTGCTACATTTCCACTTTGGTCCAAGTATAGTTTCTCCCAGGAAAAATTGCAAAACTCATTCTTCTCCAGAAAGGGATGGAACTAGAATTGAAACATCCAGGAATTTTCAAAGCAACTTGAAACATCCTAAAAGGAGGAGCCATTTTAAAGCTGGCTAGTGAATAAGAGATGTTCAGTCCCCTCTACAATATTTGCCTGAATAACAATAGCACCTAGACTGATATACCACTTCACAGTGCTTTTACAGCCCTCTCTAAGTGGTTTATAGAATCAGCAACAATCTGGGTACCAATTTAATTTAATTTAATTTAATTTAATTTAATTTAATTTAATTTAATTTAATTTAATTTAATTTAATTTAATTTAATTTAATTTAATTTAATTTAATTTAATTTAATTTAATAATTTAATTTAATTTAATTTAATTTAATTTAATTTAATTTAATTTAATTTAATTTAATTTAATTTAATTTAATTTATGCTGCCCATCTCCGAAGACTCAGGGCATTTTACCAACTTGGACAGGATGGAAGGCTGCGTCAACCTAGAGCTGGTCAGGATCGAACTCCTGGCAGTGACCAGTGAGTTAGGGTTAGGGTTAGGGTTAGGGTTAGGGTTAGGGTTAGGGTTAAGGTTAGGATTAGGGTTAGCGTTAGTGTTAGCATTAGGATTAGCATTAGCATTAGCATTAGCATAATTGCCACGACTAAATGCAAAGACTGAGTAGCCATCAGTCTGAAAAGCTTGAATTGGCTTCCTGCAGTGAGGATGGGTTAAGCTACATGCTCCCAGGTTTAGCTGAAATTTATGAGTATAAAATTATATCATGCTAATTACAAACCCATAAGTTTGTACTGGATATACTAATGAGCATGTCCAAGATGGCGAGGCTCGCTTGAGATGCCCCCGGAGGATGGGGTGAATATTGGCTATTGTGGGATCCCTTGGGGCCAACTCGACCACCTGGCCCCTGGCCCAGCCAGGGGGGCTTCTTCCCAGCCTCTTGAGGGGTTATTTTGGCCTCCGGGACATCGAGGCTGGGAAGAAATGGCCGATTGAAGGTGCCGCAGGGTGACGGCAGTAGCGGCCCGATTTGCGGCGGCCTGTTCCCTCTTCCTGAATCGGCGCCAGCTGGGGCAGCAGCGGAGATACGGCGGCGATGGCTGTCGGCCACACGATGGTTTCCCCCAGATCCTGGACTTCTCTGGGACCCCTGGAGACTCTGGAATATGATGGGAGCCCTGGTGGAGGCGGCGACGTCACCAATGGTGGCTGCAGTGGCACTGACAATTGCTAGATGATGGCAGGGGTGACGGGGCGGCCGCTGGCGACTACCGGCGATAGCGTTTGTGGGAGGCTTGTTGGCTTTCATCTGCTGGCTTGTCGGCTTCATCTGCTGGCTGCTGGCTTACAGCTAGAACTGCCTGGACCTAGCAGGGGTTTGGCCTATTTGCTGGCTCATACCTGCAATGCTCCAGAGGCCCCTATAGAGATCTGGGGCTGCAGTCTGGGGGTGTGAATGACCATATGTTGGAAGATCTGGGGAGATAGAGAGGTTGGCGAGTGGCCGAGGGCTGTTTTTTGGGCTGCCTCAGGCCATTCCCCCTCCCTCCGCTCCCCCTCCTTTGGCCGATTTCCAGGCCTTATTGTGGTCACCATCCCCAGCTTGGTTTGCGCTGCAAGTATCTCCTTTGTGTTCCATCTGCACTCTCCCGGGCTTATTATCTACTCTGCCTCCATGGATTGGCCTATTTCAGCTGTGCCCCTTGACTGTTTGGGGAATGGACAACTATGTCGTGGGTTCTGAGGGAATCCGGTTTTTCTACTACCATCTCACCATCAGAGGAGATAGACTATTGAACTCCCCACAGCCATCTCCATCTTGGCTAGCCACCGTGAGAGAGTGGCGTAGGTGTGTATCCTCTGAGTGTGTCGAGATGACTTGAGACTCCTTCCACTGCCGTGAGAGGACAGTGGAATCCAGCTTACCCAGTCCGAGTTGTCTGATTCCCTGTTCCAAGACATGTTAGATCTTCGTATGGGACCTGGCCAGATGTCACCTCCATCTTCTCGGTTTTTTGGATGTACTCAGTGGCCGAGCTTCTTGCGCTGCGAGACTCCCCCCTCTCGTGGTCTTGGCCCTCCACACTATCGAGGGCCTACCTTGATGATGGGTTTTGGAATCCCAAGAGGTGGCATGCAGCAAAGAAGAGGGTGAGGGGTTTTTTAGCGAGTGTATGTGCAAAGTTTTTAAGGGGTTTAGGGAAGGGGCGGGAAGGATCTGTGGGGGTCCATATAGCCTCAGAGCAGCGGAGTGAGTCTGATGGCCATGGTGGGTGGAGAGGGGATGGGAGCCTAGCCGGGGTGCTGGGGGACGAGTTGAAAGGCTATTCAATCAGTACGGTGGGTGGGAGGGGCAGATATGGCGGGCGTAGGAGGCCACATCGTGTTTTGGGAGTGCACACTCGCTGTTTGCAAGCAGTGGCACACTCTGGTCCCCAATGCGCTTCTTGTCTTCCAGGTTGCACAGAGTCTCATGTCCCGGGCCTTCGGCTGATGTTGTGCAATGCCAGGTCTGCAGTGAATAAAGCACCCTTCATTTATGACCTTGTTCAGGAGGGGGGGGTGCGGACCTGGCAGGGATTACGGAGACCTGGTTGGGCCAGGAGGGGGGGATTCCCCTCATTGAGATGTGCCCACCTGGCTTCCATGCATTTCAACAGCCGAGGGCTCAGGGGAGGGGCAGTGGGGTAGCGGTGATCATTAAGGAAAGTCTTTGTCCGAGGGAGGCCACTGTTCCTCAGATATCCGGATGTGAGTCCCTCCTTGTGAAGTGGGGCCATGGGGTGCAGATGGGTCTGCTGACTGCATATCTGGCTCCCTGCCACATAGCGGCAGCCCTGCCTGAGCTGCTGAACGTAATAGCCGGGGTGGCGGTGGATACCCCCAGACTTATGGTCATGGGGGATTTCAACCTGCCATCTGTTGGTGAAACGTCAGAGGCAGCCCGGGAGTTCATGGCTTCCATAACAGCCATGGACCTGACCCAGTTAGTTCAAGGCCCCACTCACATGGGGAGACATACTCTGGACTTGATTTTTGTCTCTGGTCAGTGGTTGAAGGATCTAGAAATAGGGGACTTAGTCACCAAGCCCTTGTCATGGATGGATCATTTGCTCCTTCAGTTAGACTTTTGAGCCGCTTCCCTTCGCCGCAGGGAGACGGAACCGACCAGGTGGTTCCGTCCCAGGTGCCTGATGGACCCGGAGAGGTTCCTGACGAAGCTTGGGCCATTCCCAGAGGCTCTGGCTCATGACTCGGCTGAAGAATTGGTGGCCACCTGGGAGAACCTTGGACAGCGTCATGACTTTGTGGCCTCTGGTTCTCTGAGGAGCTGAGAGAGATGAAGCACTGGAAAAGAAACCTAGAGAGCGATTGGAGGGCCAGCTGCTCCAAATCTGACCGAACACAAGTGAGGTCTTATATCAAGACCTACCTAGTGACAATAAGAGTGGCAAAATTTAACTATTTTTCCACCCTTATTGCGTCTGCAGAGAACTGCCCAGCCTCCCTGTTCAGGGTGACCCGCTCCCTACTTCATGTGGGAGCGCGGGAGGATCCCTTGCAGGGTAGAGCTGAGGATTTTGTACAATACCTGCATGATAAAATTGCTCAGATTCGGGAAGGCTTGGATTTTGATTGGGTAGGTTCAGATGGGAGGACGGAGGTGGATCTTGAGAGTGTTATCTGGGAGGAGTTTGACCCTGTGGTTCCTGAGGATGTGGACAGGATTCTGGGCAGGCTTAGTGCTGCCACATGTTTATTGGACCCCTGTCCCTACTGCTTGGTGCTGGCCTCCCGGGAGGTTACACGAGGCTGGCTCCAGGGGATTATTAATGCTTCTCTGAGTGAGGGTATCCTCCCCACCACCCTGAAAGAGGCAATGGTGAGGCCCCTCCTCAAGAAGCCTTCCCTGGACCCGGCTATATTAGCAAATTATCATCCGGTCTCCAACCTTCTCTTTGTGGTGAAGGTTGTTGAGAGTGTGCTGGCGCAACAACTTCCCTGATACCTGGATTAAGTTGTCTAGATCCTATCTAGATCCGTACCAGTCGGGCTTCAGGACAGGATACAGCATGGAAACGGCATTAGTCGCATTGGTTGATGATCTCTGGAGGTCTCGGGACAGGGGATGCTCCTCTTTCCTGGTCCTTTTAGATCTCTCAGCGGCTTTTGATACCATCGTCCATGGTATCATGCTGCGTTGGCTGGGGGGGGCTAGGATTGGGAGGCACCATGATGCGGTGGTTCTCCTCCTTCCTCTCTGACCATATGCAGTCTGTGTTGGTGGGGGAGACAGAGGTTGACCTCGAGGCGCCTTACTTGTGGGGTGCCACAAGCGTCAGTCCTCTCGCCCCTCCTGTTCAACATTTATGTGAAGACGCTGGGTGAGATCATCCGTGGTTTGGGAGTGAAGTGTCACCAGTATGCTGATGATACGCAGCTGTACATTTCCACCCTGGACGCCGTGGGATCTGGATGGGGAGAAACAGGCTTAGACTCAACCCCTCCAAGACTGAGTGGCTGTGGTTCCCGGTGCCCCGGTATGGCCAGCTGGCTCCATCACTGGCTTTTGGTGGTAAGATCCTGGCCCCCTCAGAGAGGGCTCGCAACTTGGGTGTCCTCCTGGATACACGGCTGTCTTTAGGAGACCATATGATGGCTGTGGCCAGGGGGGCCTTCTAGTTGCGTCCCTTTCTGGACCGGGACGCCCTGCGCATGGTCACTCATGCCCTCGTCACCTCCCATCTGGACTACTGTAATGTTCTCTACATGGGGCTCCCCTCTAAGAGCACTTGGAAGCTCCAACTGGTCCAGAATGCGGCCGTGTGAGTGATTATGGGGGCGACACGTTGCACCGATGTAACACCTCTCCTGCGCGAGCTGCACTGGCTTCCGGTGGTCTTCCAGGTGCAATTCAAGATATTGGTTACCACCTTTAAAGGCCTCCATGTCTTAGGATCTGGATATCTACAAGATCGCCTGCTGCCATCGATAGCCTCCCATTGGCCGGTACGCTCCCACAGAGAGGGCCTCCTCAAGGTGCCATCGGTCAAATTATGTCGACTGGTGACCCCCAGGGGGAAAGCCTTCTCTGTGGCAGCCTTCCCTGCCCTTTGAAACGAATTGCCCCCGGAAATACGTAGGATCCCCGACCTTCGCGCCTTTCGCCGGGCCCTGAAGATCCTATTATTCCAGCAAGCTGGTCTGATGGCATGATGAATGTTAATGGGTATTTTAGTCTGGGGTTTTTTAATATCTGGCCAAACCATTGAATCAGTTTTAAATTGTTTTAACTTTTATGTCTTTGTTTTTTAGTATTGGCTGAACACCGCCCTGAGTCCCTCGTGAGAAGGGCAGTATAAAAGTTTGATTAAATAAATAAATAAATAAATAAATAAATAAATAAATAAATAAATAAATAAATAAATACAGGAATTTATTTACAATGTATACATTTTAAATAATTTTATAATAGCAATGTTTAATATAAAAATATAATTGTCACAGTGCCTGCTCTTTGGAACATAATCCTGTGAACTAAATCTGGCCTCCGCTTGGCCAAACCTGTTGGTTTTTGTAGAACAATAGTTCTCCTAAAATTCAGCATTGGATTTTTTTCTAAATAGGAAATAGGATTAATGGATCCTTGTCAGGACCCCATACCTGCCATGGCTCTAGCCTTGGAGCCCCCAATCTCTCTTTCTTCTCCAGTTTTCTCCTCCTAGATATTGAGGAATATGCAACATTCAAAACATAGGCCAGAGTCTTAGCAACAGTATAAAAACGGCGGTCATTTTGTATCTGAATTCTATTCTTTTTCTCTTGCATGTCCAGTGGTGCTATCTGGGTGCATCGTCTCCGGCTCTTGACAGAAAGGACATGCTTTGAAAAAGAACAGCGAAAAGACTGGTCTTCAAATTTGGAATCCTTAAAAAGATTGGATTGAAAGGCATCATCATTTGGCCATTTTCTTTCCTGAAAAGCAAAGGTCCAAATGCTATGGATATATTTGAAAAGTGTACCCCTTCTCATTGTCACTTTCTCCATGATTGTAGTAATCCAGACTTTCCCTTCAATGGGTCCTGGCAAACCTTCAATTGTTAAATGGATATGGTGAGCTCTATCCACAAGGGAAGCAAATTCTACGAAGTGAACAAAGACATTGACTTTTCTCCACTTAGAGATGGCATTTCTGAGAGGTTCTGTATGTCTAGTCATTGAGATAACCACACAAATTCCATTTCTGACAAGCATAGGAGTGAAAGTTCTCATGAACTTCTCTCCCTCCTCTGTGTCTGTTGAAAAGAGACCAATCAAAGTCCATCTGAAATGGAGGAGGAGTTGGACAATTCCTGGATACTGGATCCCATTTTTGGGAAGCATCTGATGGAAAAAAGGCATTTGAGTTTTATCATTCAGAGCCTCTGAAACAATTCCATAACTGATCTGAAGAAGCAATGAAGAATGGTGTATTATGGTTAGATCAGATCAAGTCCAAAATGTAAGTTTTTAACACATCCAGTGTAGTTCTCATGAACATATTAGAATAGTTAGAAAAATAACAGTTAGAACAATTAAGAAGTGGAACAACTTGCCTGCAGAAGTTGTGAATGCTCCAACACTGGAAGTTTGTGAGAAGATGTTGGATACCCATTTGTCTGAAGTGGTGTAGGGTTTCCTGCCTGGGCAGGGGGTTGGACTAGAAGACCTCCAAGGTCCCTTCCAATTCTATTCTATTCTATTCTATTCTATTCTATTCTATTCTATTCTATTCTATTCTATTCTATTCTAGTCCAGCGGTCACCAACTGATGGTCCACGGACCACTGGTGGTCTGTGAGAAAATTTTGGTAATCTGTAGAAAAATTATTTGCATTTTTATATTGCACTAAATACTATTTATCTTTTTTAAAAAAATTCGTATTAGTGGTCCACGAGATTTAAAATTTTGAATTTGGTAGTCCCTGAATTCAGAAAAGTTGGTGACTCCTGGCATAGTCTTTTGTTATTAACCCTTAAGCCATATCAAGATAAAGAATACAAAATGCAGAATATTAGCAAGATGAAATATAATCATTTGTCTAATCTGGGGTCTAAGATACTGCTCTTTCTCTTTTCTTATAAATTGACATTCAGATAATAGATATGCTATATCTTCTACCTCTACAGTACTGCAAATGCAAATCCGTTCATTTTAGAGATTTGCTTAAATGTTCCATATTTAACATTGTGTCCAGCTGCTCAAATCTTGCTCGAGTAAATATTTAGGCCTCCTGTGGATCCCAATCCCTACCCATGACAAAGGCCATAGTGAAAAGCAGCTCATGAATTCCATAGAAAAGATATGATTGAATCTATTACCCACACACCAACAACCTGCTCACTTTGCCAGATAGAGAAACAAAAAAACGAACCTGTGGGACTTTGTAGGTGCCTACTAATGTTGACATCTGAATGGAGATGTCATCAAAAGATCCATCAAGAACAGCCATCAGGTTGTCCTTCTTTCCACAGCTGTAGTTGGGAACATTGGCTTCTCCAGCAGAAAGTATGTCAAGCAAGGCATCTGAAGTCCCAAGAGTGCTCAAATAATTGTCATGGATGTTGTAGCCAAGTGTGAGATTGTACAAAAGCTGAGATTTCCTGTTGACTTGCTGAATGGCAAAAATGAAGCTTAGGATTCTTGCTGGATTAGTAAATGAACTACTGTAAAAAATGTTCATGATAACATCATCTCTAACAACAACAACAAAATATATTTTCATTTGTTCCTCTTTCTCTCCACAAAGCCATTCAGTTTTAAGTGAAAAGTGTCCAACATAAGAATAAAGTTATAGTCACCCATCACCGTTTAATTGTTATGGGTGTTGAGAAGGTGGGATGGAGGTTTAATATTTAAAATATATCATTATTTGTAATAGTGCTATTTTTTTAAAAAAAATTAATAATTTTATTATTTAAAAAGTACAAACAACCATAAATACGACAGTACAACATACAAAACAAACGAACATCAATCAAGTCTTAAGACTTACTTTTAAAGTTGTCACATCGGTAGACTGTTTTTCTGTATTTATCTATATATCTGTATATTTACCTATTTACATGTAAAGCATTAATATACGTTCCATCCTTAAGATTGTTAAAAATATATCATTATTTGTAATAGTGCTCATTTTTAATTTGTGAAATGATCAAGATTCAAAGTCATTCAATCATTAAAATAGAATCATCAGCAAAGAGGACTTATAAATGATCCAGAAAAGCAATTCTAAAAACAAGCCATCCTCTATTCCATACCAGGGTCAGGCACTGAATATCAATGAATGCTTATCAAAATAGGGAAATGGGTGGGGCAGAGGCAACTACAAACTTTTCAATAAGCTAGTTGTGATTAACTCAGGATTCTATAAGAGGGGAAAATAATTTGACTTTGGGGGGTGGGGTTGCTCCATCTTTGGATTTGGGTCTCTTAAAATAAGACATAGGAGAGAAGCTATGGAAATCCAAATGATTCAAGAAATTAAACAGGTCCTGCAATATAGGAGTAACTGAAAGAAATGAAGAAGAGTGTTAGGATTGCAAATGGAAGGAATGCAACTCCATCACACTGAATGACTTACGAGGGAGCTTGAGTATAAGGAGCTGTGTTGAAAGACAGCATTATATCGGATATTAATGTGGCAAAGGAGATGATACTAAGGAGGTGGTCTCCTGGCCTGTAATAGCTCCGTAGGTTTTTTCCCTCATGTTCCTCCAAACTCAGCAGGCACTTCACTCTCAGCTTCCCAGAGACTGGCTGGGAAATCAGCAGCAGCAGAAACAGAAGGAGGAGGCCCATAATTCATGGGGCTGAATCAATCCCCTTCCTATTTCTAAGGACGAACAAGAGAGTTCAAAGAATCCAAAGCACCCCCATTCAAAGATGGAAATGAGACTGACTTTATTGACCGAGAGAGAGATTAACAGAACTGCACCTGGAAAGGAGAAAAAGGAAAGGTACATTCAAGAAGCACAGTCCCTGAATGTCCCAAAATTTGTGCCACACGGAGTGTGACCTGATTCATTTATGCTTTTCTGATGTAAGATCCCTTCCAAGTTGCTTCAGTCTGATGTTTATGTCAAAGGCGATCACTGGAGAAATATCAGGAGAGATCTCACAGACCAGGATTTTAATAATTACTGTAAAAAGCAACATCTCCTCTGGGAATCTTGAACTACTTCTGGGCCTCCATGTGCGGAGGAGAAGCTGGTGAAAAGTATAGTGAAAAATCATAGATATACCCCTAGAGGGCACTGGTCTGAAGTGATTGTGGTCCTTCCTTTCTGGACATGTCTAGAAAGTGATACTAAAGAAAGATATTTCAACACCCAGGAAATTGGGTGTTTTCCTTCAATGTACTCTCTTGTCTCCAGAGACTCCTGGGGAAGGTCACCCAGAACTATAGAGTTTGGTTCCACTTTAGTGTCAGACCTGGAAGCCATCTTTTACATTTGGGCCTTCAGGCCTGCCACATTTTCTACTGTGGAAAGATGGGAGGGGGGATTGCATAGAGCAATGGTCACCAACTGGTGGTCCGTGGTGCAGTGGTCTTCTACAAGAAAATTTTGGTGGTTCGCAGTGCACCCGGGTGGAGGAGCTGCTCCGGTATGAGCAATGGACAGACCTGTGACTAGAGCCTTGCAACTTTGTAGCACAGCCCTCGCTGGCAGGAATAAGATAATTGAGCCAAGGTGGTGCAGTGGTTAGGGAGCAGTACTGCAGCTACTTCAGCTGACTGTTAGTTCAGCAGATCAGCGGATCAAATCTCACCGGTTCAAGGTTGACTCAGCCTTCCATCCTTCTGAGGTGGGTAAAATGAGGACCCAGATTGTTGGGGGGCAATATGCTATTTAGTATACTGTCTTTGGTGTAAGCTGCCCAAAGTCCTCGGAGAGTGGGCGGCATAGAAATATGAATAATAAATAATAAATAATAAATAATGGTGCAAGGCGGGGTGCAGGTGGGCCGAAGCAATGGGTGGTGGGAATCCCGGACTGTTTCTTCCCCCTGCTGTAGCTTCCTGTCAGCTCAACCCACCAGTAGCTGTCCCCACCCTTTGCTGTCCCTTCTCAGTCACTCCTCACCTGGCGAGGGAAGGGCAGGGGATGGAGATTCACTCCTTATTCCAGAGTAAGAGTGAAATTTTGTCTCTTGCGGGATCTCATGGCCATTGTTGGTGCTCTGTGCACCTTGGTCTCTCAGGGAGATGCTTGACTTCCTCTCAGCCCCAAGACACTGGCTGGCCCATGAGATGAGAGAGAGAAAGAGAATCAGAGACAGAGAGAATCAAAGAGAGAATGAAAGAGAAAGAATGAGCAAGAAAGAGGGAAGGAAAGAGAATGAGAGAGAATGAGAGAGAGAATGAGAAAGAAAGAGAGAAAGAGACAGAATGAAGGAAAGAGAGAGAATGAGAGACATAGACAGGGACAGAGAATGAAAGAGAGAGAGAGAGAGAGAGAGAAAGAAAGAAAGAAAGAAAGAAAGAAAGAAAGAAAGAAAGAAAGAAAGAAAGAAAGAAAGAAAGAAAGAGACAGAGAGGGATTCAGAGAGAGAATGAGAGAGAATGAATGGAAGAGAGAGAAAGATGGGGGAGAGGGAGAGAGAATGAGAGAATGAGAGAGAAAGAGTGGGAGAGAGAGAAAGAGAGGAGGGAGAGTGCCTGAAGGACACCAACCCATCACTGGGAATCCAGGCGCTTCAGCAAGTGGTGCACTGCATTCATATTAGTGGTCTGTGGGATTTAAAATTATGAACTTAGTGGTCCCTGAGGTCCAAAAGGTTGGGGACCGCTGGCATAGAGTACGTGTGATATGTAATCAAAATAATATTCTTTTCTCAGAGAGTCAAGGCCACCTTGCCCTGCAGCTGCGATGCGGTGACTGGGAGGCATCTCCAGTTTTGGATGGGGCCTGATTGGATCATGTGATGGACATGTGGGTGCTGGGCAGGGACTTGAACTTCCTTTTGGGTGGGGAAAACCTGGAAACTGAGTTTGGGTTTTACCAGATGTGCCATCTCCAATAAAATGGAACAGTGAGGAAATTCAAGCTTCGGAGGCTTCTTTCGTTGGGGCTGTTACTTGGAACCCTGACACTTAGGTTGATGACGCTTAATTCTAATACTGCCTGTCTTCTAATGATAAGGAAGAAATCTGTAACCGTGAAGCCTGCCTTATGTTAAGAGTAGGACTTCTTTGTAATTTACTTTTCTTTTAGATCTCCCTGTATTAATCACAAATTGGAAGTGATTTTAAAATTGCTCATGCGATAGTGAAATTTCATTTGCCCTAGAAATATCAACTTTGGGGTGATATTTGAGACAAAGGGTCTGGAAATAAATAATTGGCCAACTGTATCATTGGATAAATATGGAATATGTTATGGGGATAGACTTTTTTTTTCAGTATTCATGTAAGACACCAAGAACCTTTATACATCGAAGTGTCTTTGTTTACTAAATAAACAGCAGGCAGTATGATGTCCCCCTTGGACAACTCGCCAGATTCCTCCTCAGAAGTCACCTCAAGGGAGGATGAGTTCATTGCTCGAACGTCAGGAACTGCGTTCATTAATGGCTCTGAACACTTGGCCAAAAGAGTTGTAGACTTTCCCCAGTTTCAGCTGGGGAAAGTTTTCCAAAAATGACCCTAAAATCAACTCTTTGCTGTATATTACAAAAGATTACAAAAAATAAAGATTTTACAAAGTGGGAAAGATATGATGTTTTTTTCTTTTTCAATACACTGAAGGGGATCCCACCCACTGACTGGTAAAGACAGTCAGTCCTATACGATAATAAAATCTCATTTCTTATCTTGTCCTTCCCTAGTTTCATGACCATTTAAATTATTAATTAATTTATTTTACACTTTGATAATTATCTTAAAATAGTCTTACATTTTTTCTATGTTTATTTCTTTTGATTTTAAATAACCGTAATTGTCAAAAGAAGCATACAAACTCAATAATAACTGCAATAAATAATTAAGTGTTATGAGCCTAAGAAACTACTTCATGATCAGATACTGACTTTTATCATTAAATGTTCCTTAGTATTTAGATCTGGTCTCAGGATGATAATGTAGCACTTGGGGAAGAAGATGCAGCCCAGCAGGCCAGCCCCAGAAGCCAAGATGGAGAAAACCTGCACGGCCACCATGTATTTCCCTTTGGTGCTCAAGTAGGTGGGCAGGAAGGAGATCCAGACGCTGCAAAAGACCAGCATGCTGAAGGTGATCAGTTTGGCTTCGTTGAAGGCCCCAGGCAGGTTCCTGGCCAGGAAAGCCACTGTGAAGCAAATGGCAGCAAGGAAACCCATGTAGCAGAGAACGACATAAAACATGGTCACAGAGCCTTCATTGCACTGAAGGATGATCACTCCTGATTGGGAGTGCAGGTCAAAATCAGGAAACGGAGGAGAAACTCCCAGCCAGATTGCACAAATGACAATTTTCCCAGCAGAGCCAGAAAGGATGATGGAGTTGGCCAAGCTCTTCCCCAACCATCTCCTCACCCTGTTCCCTGGTTTCGTGGCCAGGAAGGCCAGCACTACCATGATTGTTTTGGCTAACACACAAGACACAGCTACTGAGAAGATGATGCTGAACATTGTTTGTCGGAGAAGGCAGGTGGCTTTCCTTGGTCGGCCAATGAAGAAAAAGGAGGACAAGAAGCAAAGCAAGAGGGAAACCAGGAGGATGTAGGACAGGTCCCGGTTGTTAGCTTTGACAATGGGAGTTTCTAGGTATTTAAGGAATATGACTAAAACAAAGCCTGTGGTTAGAAACAAGAGTACAGCAAAGGAGACCAGGATGATGCCCAGATGTTCTTCATAGGACAGGAAGGTTATTCTTTTGGGGATACATTGGATTCTGTCATCAGTGGGATATTTGTCATCTGGGCACTTGGTGCATTTTTCAGTATCTGAGAAAACATTAAGTAATATTATTTCTATAGTCACTCCATTCACATTCCAAGAAAGATCTTCTTTGGATGACAGCTGATACCGAGAGACAGGAAAACCAGAGTTCCTCTGATGTCACCCACCTTCCTCTGTGGAGATGGTCCCCTCCGGACAAGGTATACAATCGTAGCAGCAAATTGGTTCTTCTTTCCGAGCCCGTTTTACAAATCCAGGGTGACAATTGTCCACACATTTGGACTCAGGCAGAGACTAAGCAGAAAAACAACATTCATTCTAAAATATCTGCCAAATTTTTATTTATTAGATTGATTTACTAAAATAAAATGAAACTGTGCTTAAGAAAGAAACTTCTGAGCAATAGATCAGGAAAGGTTTCTTTTGGACTATGTAAAATATTGCAAAGCCACTCCCCTTTGGAAATCATCCAAATCCTTGTTCCAGTTAAGATATAAAGAAAAAATTCTTCACCAACTAGGGCTGTCAACCTCAAATGAGGTATTATTTAGTTATATCAGTACATTTATATTTTCAATTCATACAGCTGCCATGCTGGTGAAATAAGATTAAACATTACTGCCTAATTTCTAGAACTATAGTGAGGATGAGTGGAGGTGAAATCATGAGAACATGTCACTTTAAGAGGGTGAGCCAGGCATGTTTTTCTGCAGCCCAAGGGACATAAGTATGAACCATGTGCAGGAAAGAGATATTTCTAAGGCCAAGTGCTGCCAAGTGAGAGATTTAAGACAAGGTCCTTTCCATGGAAGAATTACAGTTTTGTTGTTAGTCGCTATTTGTGTCCAACTCTTTCAGCCCCCAAGAACCATAGCACTCCAGGACCCCCTGTCCTACATTGCCTCCCAAAATTAGAACTACAATTACATGACATGGAAAGACAGACCCACATTAATTTACTACTTAAATTTGGAGAATTCTTTGTTTCAGTGGAGAACATAGGTTGGTGACAATCAAAATAAACAATTGCATTCAAGGCTTTTTAAATGGATTACAAGCCAAAGGTCAAATTTAAGTAGCATTCTATTACAAATTGATCCGCATTGTCTCATTATTTCAAGAGTTAAGAAAGTTTTCCATTTTGGACTTCCGATTGGCGCCACGGGAATACAGACGGGAATTAGTGGGCTCTTCGGAACCCCATGAAAACCCCGTCTCTCAAGCCCCCGCCGGTAGGTCGTTGGACCTACCCTGTCCTGTAGGGACAGGGGGATAGAGAGGGACCCTTGGATGGCCGAGTGGAACGAGCAGGTTCCTTGGGGCTAGAGGCTTGCCCTCTGCGCCGGTGGCGGCAGAACGGTGGCCATGGCGGCTGTCCTGAAACCGCAGCAACCGGGATACAAGAATGCACAGGAGGAGAAGAGGAGAAGTGGAGAGCAGAGCCGGAAGTTTGCATGCCGGGTGAGTGGACATCAACCCAGGCAGGAACTGCCCACAAACAATGAATTACAATTAGTCTGCCGCAGCCTTAACAGCGGCTGAGAACTATTGGGGCACAAAGACAAAAGACCTGTTGGTGGATAACATAAATTACTGACTTTTTGGAAATGTTTGACCAGAGATCTGGATATATTTTTTCTTTACTTTTTGGTGGATAAATGAGATTGGACTATGTTTGGGAGAGAGGAAGGAGAAGAGGAAATAATTATGCCTTCAAAAGCAAAAGGAAAAGACAAACGGAGACGGATAAAATGGTTGCCAGCTGAAAAGGGAAAGTGTAAATTCCAGGCTGCTTGTTACTTGAAAAGAGAAACTTTGTTGCTTGTTATTTAAACTTGACTATTTCGAGAAAAAGACTCAGAGAACTTGATTTAGGATACATAATTTGTTCACTGGAGGATTTATTGAAGATTAGAAAGAAGAAATTAAATGGAACAATGAAAACTGAACTCATAAACGTGGCAACAAAAGAAGGGTGTGGCAATAGAAGAAGGACATGATGATACCATATATGGAATAGCTTTAGAATTAACTTTGTAGAACTCATAACTTTGATGACATTGAAATGGAAAAGAAACATATTTGGACAGACTGGAGAAAGGAATAATGGAATATATTATGTAACAAGATAACAAAATATTATATTTTGATTTAAATGAATGTAACGGTTTCTGGGTGATTGAATAATGCTAGAAGGTACTTTCTTTTTTTCTTTTTCTTCTCTATGCTCTCTCTCTATTTCTTTCTTGTAGTATCCTTCTCTTTTTCTTTTTTAATCCATTTTACTTCTTTTGTTATATTTCTACTCTCTTCCTTTTTCCTTTTTTCTTTTTTAGTGTTGTCTTATTTCTTTTGTATTTCTTTTATTGTAATTATTATTATTGCTATTACTCTCTCCTTTTCTTTTCTATTATTATTTTCATATAAATATATAAACAATTTGATTGAGAAATAAGAGCAGAAATGATTGAAGAAAAATATGATTTTTCGATGTTCTAATGCCTTTTTAAATTTTGAATTTTTAACTAGCACTACTGCAGATTTAATAATCTGGAAGAAAATGTTTACTTTTAAAGGTGTTGGATGTTAAAAAGAATTACTTATAGAATTAAGAACAATAAAAAATTGATTTTAAAGTGTTTCAAAATGTTTCCTGTTGAAAATAAGAAATAAGCATGGAATGGGAGAAAACTTAAGAGAGAATAGGAGATAAGATATTTATTGAAATATACTTTTATCTTAAATTGATAAGAGATATAGAGGAGAATAGATTGGAAAACAATATTGGTAACACATTCCGAAGTAATTTGGAGCTAAACAACTGAATAAGAGATAAATGTTATGAATTAGTTAATTAGTGGAGGAAAGCATTGCTGGAAGGCAACTACTTGAGTTTTGAACCAGTTTTATCATAGATTTAGGAGGAGTTAAGGAGAAGGTTGGTGTGCAGTTAAAATTATACTGTGAACCAGCTAAAATAATTAAGATAAGGAGTGGAGGAAAGCATTGCTGGAAAGTAGCTGATTAAGATGCCAACCAGCTAAAAAATAAATTTAGGAGGAAGTGGAAGAGATTTTACTGGAGAATAGTAGCTAAACTGTGAACCAGTTTAAATAAAAACAGACAGGAGTATTGGAAAATACAGCTGGGAAATAGATATTTAAACTATGAACCAGTTAAAAATTTTCAGTCCTTCATTTTTCTAGTTTAAGGCATTATCTCATATTGGACAAGTCATAGTGGTTCCATTTTGATTGAACACCTTGGATGACCTTCCTAGCAGTAGGAGGCCTATCCCAGTGGGGTGAAACAAAAGCATGAATAACTGTGGTCAGATATTGGCTCTTTAAAAATATCAGAGCCTGCTCTTTCAGGGGACCCTAACACCAACCATATAGACTGAGAAAAGTTGCCAATATTTTCAACCACCTTGTTGAGCAACTTTAGCCGTGAAAGAGCATCTTGGTCGATAATAAGCCTCTGTCTTTCAAAACTCCCCAGTTGCTCTTCAATAGGATCCTCCTTGGGGAAAAGTAACCAACTTATGATATTCAGATCTGCTGCTACATTTCCACTTTGGTCCAAGTACAGTTTCTCCCAGGAAAAATTGCAAAACTCATTCTTCTCCAGAAAGGGATGGAACTAGAATTGAAACATCCAGGAATTTTGAAAGCAACTTGAAACACTCCAAAAGGAGGAGCCATTTTAAAGCTGAACTAGTGAATAAGAGCTGTTCAGTCCCCTCTACATTATTTGCCTGAATACCAATAGCACTTAGACTTATATACCACTTCACAGTGCTTTTACAGCGCTCATAAGTGGTTTATAGAATCAGCATATTGCCCCCAACAATCTGGGTACCAATTTTACCAACCTTGGAAGGATGGAAAGCTAAGTCAACCTTGATCTGGTCAGGATCGGACTCCTGGAAGTGAGTAGTGAGTTACGGGTGGAGTGAGGGTTAGGGCTAGGGCTAGGGCTAGGGCTAGGGCTAGGGTTAGGGTTAGGGTTAGGGTTAGGGTTAGGGTTAGGGTTAGGGTTAGGGTTAGGGTAAATGCCGCAGCTAAATGCAAAGACTGAGTAGCTATTAGTCTGAAAAGCTTTAATTGGATCCCTGCAGTGAGGAGGGATTAAGCTAAATGCTCCCAGGTTTAGCTGACAGTTATGAGTATAAAATTCTATCATGTTAATTACAAACGCATAACTACAGGGATTTATTTACAATGTACACATTTTAAATAATTTTATAATCAGTGTTTAATATAAAAAATATAATTGTCACAGTGCCTGCTCTTTGGAACATAATCCTGTGAACTAAATCTGGCCTCCGCTTGGCCAAACCTGTTGTGTTTTTGGACTACAATGGTTCCCCTACTTCAGCATTGGATTTTTTTCTAAAGAGGAACTAGGTATGATGGATCCTTGTCAGGACCCCATACCTGCCATGGCTCTAGCCTTAGAGTCCCCAAACTCTCTTTCTTCTCCATTTTTCTCCTCCTAGATATTGAGGAATATGCCACATTCAAGACATGGGCCAGAGTCTTAACAACACTGTAAAAACGGAGGTCATTTTGTATCTGAATTCTATTCTTTTTCTCTTGCATGTCCAGTGGTGCAATCTGGGTGCATCGTCTCCGGCCCTTGACAGAAAGGACGTGCTTTGAAAAAGAACAGCGAAAAGACTGGTCTTCAAATTTGGAATCCTTAAATAGATTGGGTTGAAAGGCGTCATCATTTGGCCATTTTCTTTCCTGAAAAGCAAAGTTCCAAATGCTATGGATATATTTGAAAAGTGTATCCCTTCTCATTGACAATTTCTCCACAATTGTGGTGATCCAGACTTTCCCTTCAATGGGTCCTGGCAAACCTTCAATTGTTAAATGGATATGGTGAGCTCTATGCAAAAGGGAAGCAAATTCTATGAAGTGTACAAAGACATTGACTTGTTTCCACTTAGAAATGGCACATCTGAGAGGTTCTGTACCACTAGCTATTGAGAATTGTTGTGAGATAACTACACAAATTCCATTTCTGACAAACATAGGAGTGAAAGTTCTCATGAAATTCTCTCCCTCCTCTGTGTCTGGTGCAAAGAGACCAATCAAAGTCCATCTGAAATGGAGGAGGAGTTGGACAATTCCTGGATACTGGATCCCATTTTTTGGAAGCATCTGATGGAAAAAAGGCATTTGACTTTTATCACTCTGAGCCTCTGAAACAATTCCATTACTGATCTGAAGAAGCAATGAAGAATGGTATATTATGGTTAGATCAGATCAAGTCTAAAATGTAAGCTTTTAACATATCCAGTGTGTTTCTCACGAACATATTGGAGTAGTCCAGCAGTCACCAACTGGTTGTCCACGGACCACTGGTGGTCTGTGAGAAAATGTTGGTGGTCTGCAGAAAAATTATTTGCATTTTTTATATTGTACTAAATACGATTTATCTTTTGAAAAAAAAATCATATTAGTGGTCCATGAGATTTAAAATTATGAATTTGGTAATCCCTGAGTTCAGAAAAGTTGGTGACCCCTAGAATATTAGCAAGATTGAATATAATTATTTGTCTAATCTGGGGTCTAAGATACTGCTCTTTCTCTTTTCTAATAAAATTGACATTCAGATAATAGACATGTTATGTCTCCTATCTCTAGATCACTGCAAATGCAAATCAGTTCATTTTAGATATTTGCTTAAATATTCCATATTTAACATTGTGTCCAGCTACTCAAGTCTTGCTCGAGTAAATATTTAGGTCTCCTGTGGATCCCAATCCCTAGCCATGACAAAGGCCATGGTGAAAAGCAGCTCATGAATTCCATAGAAAAGATATGATTGAATCTATTATCTACCCATCACTAGCCTGCTTATTTTATCAGATAGAGAAACACACAAACACACCTGTGGGACTTTGTAGGGGCCTACTAATGTTGACATCTGAATGGAGATGTCATCAAGAGATCCATCAAGAACAGCCATCAGGTTGTCCTTCTTTCTACAGCTGTAGTTGGGAATATTGGCTTCTCCAGTAGATAGAATGTCCAGCAAGGCATCTGAAGTCCCAAGGGTGTTCAAATAGTTGTCATGGATGTTGTAGCCTATTGTGAGATTGTACAAAAGCTGAGAATTCTTGTTGACTTGTTGAATGGCAAAAATGAAGCGTAGGATTTTTGCATGGTAAATAATTGAACTACTGTAAAAAAAATGTTCATCATAGCATCATCTCTAACAACAACAAAATTCAGTCTTAAGCCAAAAGTGTCCAATTTAAGAATATAATTATAATCACCCATCACTGTTTAATTATAGTCACCCAACTCTGTTATGAGTGTTGAGAAGGTGGGATGGATATTTAATATATAAAATATATCATTATTTGTAATAGTGCTCATTTTTAATTTGTGAAATGACCAAGATTCAAAATCATTGAATCATTAAAATAGAATCATCAGGAAAGAGCCTCCCACCGGCCGGTTCGCTCCCACAGAGAGGACCTCCTCAGGGTGCCATCGGCCAGACAATGCCGGCTGACGACCCCCAGGAGGAGAGCCTTCTCTGTGGTGGCACCTACCCTATGGAACAATCTACCCCCAGAGATAAGAGTGATCTCCGACCTCCGGATTTTTCGTCGGGCCCTAAAAACTCATTTTTTTCAGCTAGCCGGACTGTCCTGATTTTAGGGTTAGTTTTAAAATTTTAATATTTATTTTAATTGACAAGTTTTAAATTATGGGCCAAATTTATAAATTATTTTAACTTTATTTTTAACTGTGATGTTTGTATAGATGTTTTTTATCTGGCTGTTCACCGCCCTGAGTCCGAAAGGAGAAGGGCGGTATAGAAATTCGAATAAATGAAATGAAATGAAATGAAAGAGGACTTGTAAATGATCCAGAAAAGCAATTCTAAAAACAAGCCATCCTCTATTCCATACTAGGGTCAGGCACTGAATATCAATGAATGGTTATAAAAATAGAGAAATGGGTGGGGCAGAGGCAACTACAAACTTTTCAATGAGCTAGTTGTGATTAACTCAGGATTGTACAAGAGGGGGAAATAATTTGGACTTTGGGGGGCAGGGTTGTTCCATCTTTGGATTTGGGTCTCTTAAAATAAGACATAGGAGAGAAGCTATGGAAATCTCAATGATTCAAGAAATTAAACAAGTCCTGCAATATAGGAGTAACTGAAAGAAAAGAAGAAGAGTGTTAGGACTGCAAATGGAAGGAATGCAACTCCATCACACTGAAGGACTTACGAGGGAGCTTGAGTATAAGGAGCTGTGTTGAAAGACAGCATTATTTCGGATATCATTGTGGCAATGGAGATTATACCAATGAGATGGTCTCCTGGTCTGTAATAGCTCCATAGTTTTCTTCCCTCATGTTCCTCCAAACTCAGCAGGCACTTCATTCTCAGCTTCCCAGAGACTGGCTGGGACATCAGCAGCAGCAGAAGCAGAAGGAGGAGGTCCATAATTCATGGAGCTGAATCAATCCCCTTCCTGTTTCTAAGGAAGAACAGGAGAGTTCAAAGAATTGAAAGCACCATTCAGAGATGGAAATGAGAGTGACTTTCTTGACCGAGAGAGAGATTAACAGAACTTCACCTGGAAAGGAGAGAAAGGAATGGTACATTCAATAAGCACAGTCCCTGAATGCTCTAAAATTTGTGCCACACAGAGTGTGACCTGAGACATTTATCCTTTTCTCATGCAAGATCTCTTTCAAGTTGCTTCAGTCTGATGTTTACATCGAAGGTGATCACTGGAGAAATATCAGGAGAGATCTCACAGACCAGGATTTTAATAATTACCGTAAGAAGCAATATCTCCTCTGGGGATCCTGAACTACTTCTGGGCCTCCATGTGCAGAGGAGAAGTTGGAGAAAAGTATAGTGAAAAATCATAGATATACCCCTAGAGGGCACTGGTTTGAAGTGGTTTTGGTCCTTCCTTTCTGAACATGTCTAGAAAGTGATGCTGAAGAAAGAAAGTTGACCCCCAGGAAATTGGGTGTTGTCCTTAAATGTACTCTCTTGTCTCCAGAGACTCCTGGGGAAGGTCACCCAGAACTATAGAGTTTGGTTCCACCTTAGTGTCCGACATGGAAGCCATCTTTTGGTATAGAAATTGAAACAAATAAATAAATAAATACATCTTTTACATTTGGGCCTTCAGGCCTGCCATATTTTTTACTATGGGAAAATGGGAGGGGGGACTGCATAGAGTAGGGGTGATATGTAGTCAAAATAATATTCTTTTCTCATAGAGCCAATGGCCACTGTTGTAGCGCGGTAATAACGAGAGGCACAAGCAAGCTAGTGACAACAGCTCTTTAATTCAGGGTGAGACTTCAGCAAAGGAACACAGGCAACAGCCCTCTTTATATACTTTTCAGAGGCAACCAAGAACCAATCAGAATTCACTGTACATTTGAATCTTCCGCACAAAATAGATACATACATAACAGCCACCTTGCCCTGAAGTGTGATGAGGTGACTGGGAGACGTCTCCAGTTTTGGATGGTGCCTGATTGGATCATGTGATGGAGATGTGGGTGCTGGGCAGGGACTTGAATTTTTTTTGTGTGGGGAAAACCTGGGAACTTTCAGATTTGGGTTTTCCGAGATGTGCCATCTCCAATAAAATTGAACATTGAGGAAATTCAAGCTTCAGACTCTTCTTTCGTAGGGGCTGTTACTTGGAACCCTGAGACTTAGGTTGATGAGTCTTAATTCTAATACTGCCTGTCTTCTAATGTTAAGGAAGAAATCTGTAACTGTGAACCCTGCCTAATGTTAAGAATAGGACCTGTTTGTAATTTACTTTTCTATTAGATCTCTATATAATAATCACAATTTGGAAGTGATTTTAAAATTTCTCATGCGATAGTGAAATTTCATTTGCCCTAGAAATATCAACTTTGGAGTGATATTTGAGACAAAGGGTCTGGAAATAGATAATTGGCCAATTGTATCATGGGATAAATATGGAATACGTTATGGGGATAGACTTTTTTTCTTTATACTTGCCCTTCAGTATTCATGTTAGATACTGAGAACATTTGTACTTTGAAGTGTCTTTGTTTACTAAACAAACAGCAGGCAGTATGATGTCCCCCTTGGACCACTCCCCAGATTCCTCCTCAGAAGTCAGCTCAAGGGCGGATGAGCTCATTCCTGGCACTTCAGGAACTGGGTTCATTAATGGCTCTGAACATCTGGCCAAAAGCGTTTTAGACTTTCCCCAGTTTCAGCTGGGGAACGTTTTCCAAAAGTGACTTTAAAATCACCTCTTTACTGTACATTACAAAAGATTACAAAAAATAAAGATTTTGCAAAGTGGGAAAGATGTTTTTTTTCTTTTTAAATGCACTGAAGAGGATCCCACCCACTGACTGGTAAACTTGTTTCAAACATATGCCTGTTTATTTATTCAGTCAGTCAGTCCTATATGATAATAAAATCTCATTTCTTCTCTTGTCCTTTCCTAGTTTCATGACCATTTAAATTATTAATTAATTAATTTTACACTTTGATGATTATCTTAAGTTAGTCTTACATTCTTTGTATGTTTATTTCTTTTGATTTTAAATAACCTTAATTGAAAAAAAGAAGCATACAAACTCAATAATAACTGTAGTAAATAATTAAGTGTTATGAGCCTTAGAAACTACTTCATGATCGGATACCGACTTTTATCATTAAATGTTCCTTAGTATTTAGATCTGATCTCAGGATGATAATGTAACTCGTATTGTGTACCCGCCATTGGTACCCTAGACCACCGAGGAAGACCTTCAAGGCCCTGAGCTCCAGGGGAGGGAGGTGGGCCTCCATCAGGGCCTTGCCAAACACTACGATGGCCCTGCTCTTGAAAACCGGCTGCTCCATACATCTCCTGCAGTACTTTGATAGTCTGGTTCTCCACAGCCATTGAATAGCTCCAGTAATCATCGTCCGATATTCTACGTTCCCTCGATTGGGTGAAATGTTCCCCCAATGCAGTCAGCATGAGTCCAGGTGGTGGAAGGCCTCTGAAGTCCCCCAGCCTGATATTTCCCAACCACCAGTTCCTAGAGTCACCTTGTTCTGCTTCCAAAGGGTGCACCTGGGCCTCTGCAGCCTGCTGTGGCTTGGTCGCTCCTTAGGCCGAACATCCGCAGGGGTGTTGTCTGCTTGGGATGAAGCCTCCAGCCCAGTAATATTTGTGGACTCCTCGAGGTCAGCTGCCTCTAACTCTGGTACCGTGCCTTCAGCCATGGTTTGTAAGGGAGCCCGAATAAAATCTATCAGGTTCCAGGCTAATAAGAAAGGTTGACACAAACAAACTAGGATTGATGTTGCTTTTCCTTTTTATTAGTGGCACTCATTAATACACAATGAGGAACTATTGCTAGGGCTAACGGCCCATGCTTCCCACCACCTTTTATATGTTAGCCCTTTTCTTACCCATGCCCACAATTACCCTTTATCACCCCCATCCAATCCCTGCATGTTGTATCCTCCCCCTCACACCCGTAAGTGCTGCTGCTCCCTACAATGTTCCCATGTACTTCCCTGCTTGCGAGAAATCCCCTCCTCCCAGCAGATCAGACAAGAAAATAGTTGCCCTTCAGTTCCTGCAAGAAAGCCTCCAGGTACATCCATCAGTACGAGGTAGAGGACAGCAGTAGCATCCACCGGTCAAGCTGATTGGTCTGGTGATGTCATCAATATGCGACTGCTCTCAGCTGTGCAGCGGCCGCGCCACCGCCTATGAAACATCAGGATGGCAGCGGGTGGGTCTGAAGCTTCCCCGGATGATCGAGCACGCTACACGGGATCATGGCCAAGTGTGTGGTCGCCTCCTCATCTACCCGCAAAATAGCAGCCCCTGGCCAGGCAACACACTGGGGCTGACACAAACTCAATAATAACTGTAATAAACAATTAAGTGTTATGACACTAAGAAACTACTTCATGATCAGATACCGACTTTTATCATTAAATGTTCCTTAGTATTTAGATCTGGTCTCAGGATGATAATGTAGCACTTGGGGAAGAAGATGCAGCCCAGCAGGCCAGCCCCAGAAGCCAAGATGGAGAAAACCTGCACGGCCACCATGTATTTCCCTTTGGTGCTCAAGTAGGTGGGCAGGAAGGAGATCCAGACGCTGCAGAAGACCAGCATGCTGAAGGTGATCAGTTTGGCTTCGTTGAAGGCCCCAGGCAGGTTCCTGGCCAGGAAAGCCACTGTGAAGCAAATGGCAGCAAGGAAACCCATGTAGCAGAGAACAAGATAAAACATGGTCGCAGAGCCTTCATTGCACTGAAGGATGATCACTCCTGATTGGGAGTGCAGGTCAAAATCAGGAAACGGAGGAGAAACTCCCAGCCAGATTGCACAAATGACAATTTTTCCAGCAGAACCAGAAAGGATGATGGAGTTGGCCAAGCTCTTCCCCAACCATCTCCTCACCCTGTTCCCTGGTTTCGTGGCCAGGAAGGCCAGCACTACCATGATTGTTTTGGCTAACACACAAGACACAGCTACTGAGAAGATGATGCTGAACATTGTTTGTCGGAGAAGGCAGGTGGCTTTCCTTGGTCGGCCAATGAAGAAAAAGGAGGACAAGAAGCAAAGCAAGAGGGAAACCAGGAGGATGTAGGACAGGTCCCGGTTGTTAGCTTTGACAATGGGAGTTTCTAGGTATTTAAGGAATATGACTAAAACAAGGCCTGTTGTTAGAAACAAGAGTACAGCAAAGGAGACCAGGATGATGCCCAGAAGTTCTTCATAGGACAGGAAGGTTATTCTTTTGGGGATACATTGGATTCTGTCCTCAGTGGGATATTTGTCATCTGGGCACTTGGTGCATTTTTCAGTATCTGAGAAAACAGTAATATTATTTTTATAGTCCCTCCTTTTACATTCCAAAAAAGACTTTCTTTGGATGACAGCTGATACCGAGAGACAGGAAAGCCAGAGTTCCTCTTGTGTTACTCACCTTCCTGTGTGGAGATGGTATTCTCCGGACAAGGAATACAATCATAGCAACAAATGGGTTCTTCTTTCCGAGCCCGTTTTACAAATCCAGGGTGACATTTGGCCACACATTTGGATTGAGGCAGAGACTAAGCAGAAAAACAACATTCATTCCAAAATATCTGCCAAATTTGTGTTTATTAAGTTGGTTAAAATAAGATGAAACTGTGCTTAAGAAAAAATTTCTGAGCAGTAGATCAAGAAAAGGTTTCTTCTGGACTACATAAAATATTGCAAAGCCCCTCCCCTTTGAAAATAATCCTAATCCTTATTCCAGTTAAAATATGAAGAAAAAAATCCTCACCAACTAGGACTGTCAACCTCGAATGATGTATTATTTAATTATATCTGTACATTTTTAATTCATACAGCTGACATACTAGTGAAATAAGACTAAACATTACTGCCTAATTTCTAGAATTATACTGAGGAGGAGTGGAGATGAAATCATGAGAACATGTCACTTAAAAAGGGTAAGACAGGCATGTTTTCCTGCAGCCCATGGGACATGAGTATGAACCCTGTGTGGGAAAGGGCTATTTCTAAGGCCAAGTGAGGGATTCAAGACAAGGTCCTTTCCATTGAAGAATTACAGTTTTGTTGTTAGTCGCTACGTGTGTCCAACTCTTTCAGCCCCCAAGAACCAAAGCACTCCAGGACTCCCTGTCCTCCACTGCCTCCCAAAATTAGAACTACAATTAGATGACATGGAAAGACAGACCCACATTTATTTCATACATAAATTTGGAGAATTCTTTGTTTCAGTGGAAGACTTAAGGTAGCTGCCAATCAAGATAAGCAATTGCATTTAAAGGATTTGTAGATGGCTTACAAGTCAAAGACCAAATCTAAGTAGTATTTCATTATAAAATGACCATCATTATTTCAAGTGTCAAGAACGACACTTGAACGGGTTTGGTGGTGAAGGTAACTTTCAGTCCTTCATTTTTCTAGGTGAAGGCACTATCTCGCATCAGAAAAGTCATTGTGGTTCCATTTTGATTGAACACCTTGGATCACCTTTGTAGCAGCAGGATGTCTGTCCCAGTGGGGTGAAACAAAGGCATGAATAACTGTAGTCAAATATGGGCTTTTTAAAAATATCTGAGCCTGCTCTTTCACAGGATACTAACAGACAAAAATATACAGACAGAAAAGTTGCCAATATTTTCAACCACCTTGTTGAGCAATTTTAGCCGTGAAAAAGCATCTTGGTCGATAATAAGCCGCTGTCTTTCAAAACTCCCCAATTGCTCTTTGATGGAATCCTCTTTGGGGAAAAGCAACCAACTTATGATATTCAGATCTGCTGCTACATTTCCACTTTGGTCCAAGTACAGTTTCTCCCAGGAAAAATTGCAAAACTCATTCTTCTCCAGAAAGGGATGGAACTAGAATTGAAACATCCAGGAATTTTGAAAGCAAGTTGAAACATCATAAAAGGAGGAGCCATTTTAAAGCTTAGCTAGTGGACAAGAGATATTCAGTCCCCTCTTCACTATATGCCTAATTAGCAATAGCACGTAGACTTATATACCACTTCACAGTGCTTTTACAGCCCTCTCTAAATGGTTTATACAATCAGCATATTGCCCCCAACAATCTGGTTTCCCATTTTGCCAACTTGGAAGGATGGAAGGCTGAGTCAACCTTGAACTGGTCAGGATTGAACTCCTGGCAGTGAGCAGTGAGTTAGGGTTAGGGCTAGGGCTAGGGCTAGGGCTAGGGCTAGGGCTAGGGCTAGGGCTAGGGTTAGGGTTAGGGTTAGGGTTAGGGTTAGGGTTAGGGTTAGGGTTAGCATAAATGCCATGGCTAAATGCAAAGACCGAGTAGTCATCAGTCTGAAAAGTTTTTTTTTTAATTTTAAAAAACCAACTTTATTAGATTTTTAAAAAAATTGTATAAAACATTCACAACCTTCAAATACAATCAGCAGTATCAACAAACAAAAAATAAAGTATATATAATGTATATAAGTACACATATATACAAAAACTTATTTTCCTTTTTCTTCCCCTTAATGACGGTGTATAATTATTATTTTTAATTTCTTACTGAATTTTGACTTTACCTTCTTTTCCATTGGTTTATCCACTCATACCAACTGTCCCATATCTTAAAATACTGTGAGTCTTCTTTATCTTTCAATTTCAACATTAGTCTATCCATTTCTGCACATGTGTAAATTTTTTGAATTATTTGCTGCTCCTTTGGCAATTGATCTGTTTTCCAGACTTTTGCTAGGGCTAACCTAGCTGCCGTAATTATATGTAATATTAGGTACTTTTTTCCTTTCTAATATTTTGTTTAAGCATTCCTAACAAAAAAAAATCGGGTTCTAACTCAATATCCTCCTCAATTATTTCTGATATCCAAATTTTGGTTTTTATCCAATATTTCTTAATTTTTGGGCAAAGCCACCAGACATGAAAGAAGGTTCCCTGTGTAGTCTGAAAAGTTTTAATTAAATTCCTGCAGTGAGCAGGGATTAGGCTAAATGCTCGCAGGCTTGCCTTAAATTTATGAATATATGACAAACCCATAATTACTAACCCATATCTACAGGAATTTTATAATAGCAGTTTTTAATATTTATTTATTTATTTATTTATTTATTTATTTATTTATTTATTTATTTATTTATTTATTAAATTTATATCCCGCCCTTCTCCCCGAAGGGACTCAGGGCGGTGAACAGCCGAGAATTAAAATAACATACAATATAAAAGTTAAAATAATTAAAAATAAATTAAATTAAACGGCCGCCCCAATTTAAAACCCCTAGCAATACAATTAAAAAAAACCCTAAAACCTATTCAGGCCAGGCCAGCTTGCTGAAATAAAAACATCTTCAGGGCCTTACAAAAAGTGCGGAGATCCGGAATCAGCTGTATTCCGGGAGGTAGCTTGTTCCAGAGAGCGGGTGCTCCCACAGAGAAGGCTCTCCCCCTGGGGGCTGCCAGCTGACATTGCTTGACCGATGGCACCCTGAGGAGGCCCTCTCTGTGAGAGCGTATTGGCCGGTAGGAGGCTATCGGTAGCAGCAGGCGGTCTCGTAAATACCCTGGCCCTAAGCCATGGAGAGCTTTAAAGGTGACAACTAACACCTTGAAGCGCACCCAGAAGACCACCGGGAGCAGTACAGCTCGCACAGGAGAGGTGTTATATGGGAGCGCCATGTTACTCCTGTGATCACCCGCGCGGCCGCATTCTGGACCAGTTGGAGCCTCCGGGTGCTCCTCAAGGGGAGCCCCATGTAGAGACCATTAGCGTAGTCCAGGTGAGAAGTGACGAGAGCATGAGTGACTGTGCATAAGGAATCCCGACTCAGAAAGGGGCGCAACTGGCGTATCAGGCGAACCTGATAAAAAGCACCCCTGGCCACGGCCGTCATATGCTCTTCTAAAGACAGCCGTGTGTCCAGGAGGATGCCCAAGTTGCGAGCCCCCTCTGTGGGGGTCAATGACTTGCCCCCAATAGCCAGTGAGAGTGCCAGCTGGCTATATCGGGATGCCGACATCTACAGCCACTCGGTCTTGGAAGGATTGAGTCGAAGCCTGTTCCTCCCCATCCAGACCCGCACGGCCTACAGAGACTGGGACATCACCTCAAGGGCATCGTTGGGGTGGTTTGGGGTGGAGATGTACAGCTGAGTGTCATCAGCGTACAGATGGCATCGCACCTCAAATCCACGGATGATCTCACCCAGCAGCTTCACATAAATGTTGAACAGGAGTGGCGAGAGGACCGACCTTTGTGGCACCCCACAAACAAGGCGCCTCGAGGTCGACCTCTGCCCCCCTGCCAACACAGACTGCGACCGGTCGGAGAGATAGAAGGAGAACCACCGCAACACGGTGCCTCCCACCCCCAATCCCTCCAGCCAGTGCAGCATGATAACATGGTCGATGGTATCAACTAGGTTTGATGAATCCTTGTCAAGAGCCCATACCTGCCATGGCTCTAGCCTTGCAGCCCCCAATCTCTCTTTCTTCTCCATTTTTTTCCTCGTAGATATTGAGGAATATGCAACATTCAAGACATGGGCCAGAGTCTTAACAACACTATAAAAACGGTGCTCATTTTTTATCTGAATTCTATTCTTTTTCTCTTGCATGTCCAGTGGTGCTATCTGGGTGCATCGTCTCCGGCCCTTGACAGAAAGGACATGCTTTGAAAAAGAACAGCGAAAAGACTGGTCTTCAAAATTGGAATCCTTAAAAAGACTGGGTTGAAAGGCATCATCATTTGGCCATTTTCTTTCCTGAAAAGCAAAGTTCCAAATGCTATGGATATATTTGAAATGTGTATCCCTTGTCACTGTCAATTTGTCCGCAATTGTGGTGATCCAGACTTTCCCTTCAATGGGTCCTGACAAACCTTCAATTGCTAAATGAATGTCGTGAACTCTATCTACAATGGAAGCAAATTCTATGAAGTGAACAAAGACATTGACTTTTCTCCACTTAGAGATGGCATTTCTGAGAGTTTCTGTACGTCTAGTCTTTGAGAATTGTTGTGAGATAACCACACAAATTCCATTTCTGACAAGCATAGGAGTGAAAGTTCTCATGACATTCTCTCCCTCCTCTGTGTCTGTTGAAAAGAGACCAATCAAAGTCCAACTGAAATGGAGGAGGAGTTGGACAATTCCTGGATACTGGATCCCATTTTTTGGAAGCATCTGATGAAAAAAAGGCATTTGACTTTTATGACTCTGTGCCTCTGAAACAATTCCATAACTGATCTGAAGAAGCAATGAAGAATGGTGTATTATGATTAGATCAGATAAAGTCCAAAATGTAAGCTTTTAACACATCCAGTGTGGTTCTCATGAACATACTAAAATAGTCCAGCAGTCACCAATTGGTGGTCCAAGGACCACTGGTGGTCTGTGAGAAAATGTTGGTGGTCTGCAGAAAAATTTGCATATTTTATATTGCACTAAATACTATTTATCTTTTGAAAAAAACTCATATTAGTGGTCCATTTGATTTAAAATTATGAATTTGGTAGTCCCTGAGTTCAGAAAAGTTGGTGACCCCTGGAGTAGTCTATTGTTATTAACCCTTAACCAAATCAAGATAAAGAATACAAAATGCAAAATACTAGGAAGATTGAATATAATTATTTGTCTAATCTGGAGTCTGAGATACTTCTCTTTCTCTTTTCTAATAAAATTGACATTCAGATAATAGACATATTATGTCTTCTATCTCTAGATCACTGCAAATGCAAATCAGTTCATTTTAGAGATTTGCTTAAATGTTCCCTATTTAACATTGTGTCCAGCTGCTCAAATCTTGCTCGAGTAAATGTTTAGGCCTCCTTTGGATCTCAATCCCTAGCCATGACAAAGGCCATGGTGAAAAGCAGCTCATGAATTCCATAGAAAAGATATGATTGAATCTATTACCCAACCAACAACAACCTGCTCACTTTGCCAGATAGAGAAACAAAAAAACAAACCTGTGGGACTTTGTAGGTACCTACTAATGTTGAAATCTGAATGGAGGTGTCATCAAGAGATCCATCAAGAATAGCCATCAGATTGTCCTTCTTGCCACAGCTATAGTTGGGAATATTGGCTTCTCCAGTTGAGAGAATGTCCAGCAAGGCATCTGAAGTCCCAAGGGTGTTTAAATAGTTGTCATGGATGTTGTAGCCAAGTGTGAGATTGTATAAAAGCTGAGATTTCTTATTGACTTGTTGAATGGCAAAAATGAAGGTTAGGATTCTTTCTGGATCAGTAAATAAAGTACTGTAAAAAAATGTTCATCATAGCATCATCTCTAACAACAACAACAAAATATATTTTCATTTGTTCCTCTTTCTCTCCACAAGCCCATTCAGTCTTAAGCCAAAAGTGTCCAAAAGAAGAATAAAGTTATAGTCACCCATCACCATTTAATTGTTATGAGTGTTGAGAATGTGGGATGGAGATTTAATATTTAAAATATATCACTATTTGTAATAGTGCTCATTTTTAATTTGTGAAATGACCAAGATTCAAAATCATTCAATCATTAAAATAGAATCATCAGGAAAGAGGATTTATAAATAATCCAGAAAAGCAATTCTAAACACAAGCCATCCCCTATTCCATACCAGGGTCAGACACTGAATATCAATGAATGGTTATAAAAATAGAGAAATGGGTGGGGTAGAGGCAACTACAAACTTTGCAATAAGCTAGTTGTGATTAACTCAGGATTTTACAAGAGGGGAAAATAATTTGGACTTTGGGGGCCGTGTCTGTTTCATCTTTGGATTTGGGTCTCTTAAAATAAGACGTAAGAGAGAATCCATTGAAATCTAAATGATTCAAGAAATTAAACAGGTCTTCCAATATAGGAGTAACTGAAAGAAAAGAAGAAGCGTGTTAGGACTGCAAATGGAAGGATTGCAACTCCATCACACTGAATGACTTACGAGGGAGCTTGAGTATAAGGAGCTGTGTTGAAAGACAACATTATTTCGGATAGTATTGTGGCAATGGAGATTATACTAATAAGGTGGTCTCCTGGCCTGTAATAGCTCCGTAGTTTTCTTCCCTCATGTTCCTCCAAACTCAGCAGGCACTTCATTCTCGGCTTCCCAGAGACTGGCTGGGACATCAGCAGCAGCAGCAGAAGCAGAAGGAGGAGATCCATAATTCATGGGGCTGAATCAATCCCCTTCCTGTTTCTTAGGAAGAACAGGAGAGTTCAAAGAATTGAAAGCATCATTCAAAGATGGAAATGAGAGTGACTTTCTTGACCGAGAGAGAGATTAACAGAACTTCACCTGGAAAGGAGAGAAAGGAAAGGTACATTCAGGAAGCACAGTCCCTGAATGCTCTAAAATTTGTGCCACACAGAGTGTGACCTGAGACATTTATCCTTTTCTCAGGCAAGATCTCTTTCAAGTTGCTTCAGTCTGATGTTTACATTGAAGGCGATCACTGGAGAAATATCAGGAGAGATCTCACAGACCAGGATTTTAATAATTACCGTAAGAAGCAACATCTCCTCTGGGGATCCTGAACTACCTCTGGGCCTCCATGTGCAGAGGAGAAGCTGGAGAAAAGCATAGTGAAAAATCATAGATATACCCCTAGACGGCACTGGTTTGAAGTGGTTTTGGTCCTTCCTTTCTGAACATGTCTAGAAAGTGATGCTGAAGAAAGAAAGTTGACCCCCAGGAAATTGGGTGTTGTCCTTCAATGTACTCTATTGTCTCCAGAGACTCCTGGGGAAGGTCACCCAGAACTATAGAGTTTGGTTCCACTTTAGTGTCAGACATGGAAGCCATCTTTTACATTTGGGCCTTCAGGCCTGCCATATTTTTTACTATGGGAAAATGGGAGGGGGGACTGCATAGAGTAGGGGTGATATGTAGTCAAAATAATATTCTTTTCTCATAGAGCCAATGGCCACTGTTGTAGCACGGGAATAACGAGAGGCACAAGCAAGCTAGTGACAACAGCTCTTTAATTCAGGGTGAGACTTCAGCAAAGGAACACAGGCAACAGCCCTCTTTATATACTTTTCAGAGGCAACCAAGAACCAATCAGAATTCACTGTACATTTGAATTTTCCGCACAAAATAGATACATACATAACACCCCTCCACTCCCAGAAAGCACTTATTCTATCTATTTACATATTTACATACAAAATCACTCAGGTGACCAGGGCGTGTCTTAATCCTGGTTGACCTGCGCAGTTCAGTTGTTGGTGAGGCGTCAAGCCGGTCGGAGGGACCTCCCGTCTCTCCCGGCTCCGCCAATAGTTAGGACATGAGTTTTCGTTTTGTAAACATTTACGCAATTGATCTATATGTCTCCTCCAAATTTTACCATGCCCTATATCAACTGTGTATGATTTTGGACCAGTAATTCCTACGATGATTCCCTCTACCCACAAGGGCCCATTGGTGTAGTTTCTGGCAAACACTGGTGTTCCCACTTGGAATTGTCTTAGTCCTCCCCCTTTCCCCTTGAAGCTATCGGAGGAGTAATTGGGATGCAGTCGATCGAGAATGCATCTAAGTTTTCAGCCCATTAAGAGCTCGGCTGGGCTGCGGCCCGAGGTGGGGCATGGGGTGGCGTGCTGTACAGCTAAGACCTCATCTATTCTAGCCTGCCAGTCCCCTGCATCAAGCTGGGGAAGAGCTTCTTTGGCTGTTCTTACAAATCTTTCTACAAGGCCATTCGAAGCCGGATGAAAAGGAGTGGATAATGCATGTCTTATGCCTAATTCGGCTAGATAGCCCTCAAATTGAGTTGCTGTGAATTGGGGCCCATTGTCGGATACCAGGGTGTCCGGCAACCCATGGGTTGCAAACAGTTTTCTGAGTACTTTGATTACAGCCTCAGAAGTGGTAGATGGCATTAAGGCAATCTCGAGCCATTTAGAATATGCATCTACAATGATTAGAAAGTTCTGGCCGTGGAACGGGCCAGCGAAATCAATGTGAATCCTCCCCCATGGTCCCTTTGGTTTTTCCCATTCCCGAACGAGAGCTATAGGAGGATCTGGGTGGGATTCCTGGCAGGGCCTGCACTTTCCCACCCACTCAGTGATGTCTTGGTCGAGATGTGGCCACCAAACATAGCTACGAGCTAGGCCTTTCATGCAAAAAATACCAGGGTGTCCCTCATGCAGCATCTCTAGAACCCTGTGCCTTAACCATGAAGGACTGACCACCCTGTCTCCCCCCAACATTGACAGTTCATTTCTTTTGTTAAAGTACAATTGAAAATCTCCACCGTCTACCTTGGTAGGCCAACCCCGCGTTACCCAGCCCATTACAGTGCGTAAAACAGAGTCTCTGGCAGAAACCTTTGCAACCTCGTTTGAAGAAATGGGGCCCGGGGGTACAACGTCAATAAGTAAAACTGGGGCTTCCGGGGCCGGGTTGTCCAAGTTCGGGCAAGGGGCATCGGCTGAGGGTGTCAGCATGTCCCAGAGTTCTGCCCGGCCGGTGGAGCAGTCTGTAAGAATAGGCAGCTAAGAAAATGGACCATCTGGTCATCCGGGGGGAAAGAGCAGCCGGGGTCGGCTTATTGCCAGCCAAAAGACCCAAAAGAGGTTGGTGGTCCATAATGAGTTCAAAAGTACGGCCAAACAAATACTCGTGAAATTTTTTGACCCCAGCTACAGCCGCTAATGCCTCCCTGTCTAGCTGGCTATAGTTCCTTTCAGCACTAGACAAAGTGCGCGAGTAATAGGCGATGGGCCATCCGGCAGTCTATGGCTTAAAACTGCGCCTACGCCAAAGGGGGAAGCGTCACAAACCAACACTAGAGGTAGTTCCAAATTGTATTGGATGAGGAAACTGTCCTCAGACAAAAGTTTCTTTACTGCGTTGAATGCAGCTGCTTCTTATTTGCCCCACACCCACGGAACGTTTTTTCCAAGGAGCCTGTGCAGAGGCTCCGCAATAGTGGCTTTGTGTTTTAAAAACATGGTGTAGAAATTGAGAAGCCCCCAAAAGACCTGCAGTTCAGTCTTCGATTTCAGGGTGGGCACATTTTGGATGACCCTGACTTTGCTTTCTGTGGGGTGAATGCCTGAGCCATCGATCTGGTAACCTAAGAATTCCACTGATGGGACCGCTATTTTGCATTTTGCTTGTTTGAGTTTAAGTCCCGCTTCTCTGAATCTGGTTAGAACCTGTCTAACCCTCTGTCCTAACTGAGTCTCGTCTTGGCCACTAATTAAAATGTCATCGAAATACGGGACGACCCCTGGGTGGCCTTGTAGAAGGTGCTCCATGGTACTCTGGAAGAGCCCAGGGGCTATGCTAACCCCAAACTGTAGTCTGGTGCATTTAAAGGCACCTCTGTGAGTTACTATTGTCTGTGATTCTGCCGTAGCGTCATCTACTGGCAGCTGCTGGTACGCCTGCGCAAGGTCTAGTTTTGCGAATAGCTTGCCAGGCCCCAGGGAGTGTAGTAGATGGTGGACTATCGGAACCGGATAGGTGCTCTGCTGCAACGCCTTGTTGATCGAACACTTATAGTCAACGCAAATTCTAATTGAACTGTCCGATTTGACTGGCGTGACTATTGGGGTTTCCCACTTAGCGTGAACTACGGGAATTAGCACCCCTTGCTTAATGAGCTTGTCGAGCTCCGCATCTATTTTGGGCTTTAAAGGAAATGTCGGAACCCGTCTTGCTTTCAGTCTAATTGGCGCTACGTTGGGGTCTAAATTAAAAGAAACAGGGGTCCCCACGTACTTGCCTAGAGTCTCTTCAAAAACGTCCTGAAACTCATAAAGAAGGGTTTCTTTGAGGGATGGGCGCCGATGCTGTGAACGCCTGTGAAGCCCATGACGAGGGCTTGGAACCATTTCATGCCCAGGAGACTTGGTAGTGGCTTGCTTATGATGGTCAGGGGCAGCTCTCTCTGGAACTTGCCGTAGGTGATCCAGAATGTGCCCACGCCTTCTACGGGTACTCGGTTTCCCTGGTAGTCGAGGAGGCGAATTTTCTGTCGGGACAGCTGGGTTTTCTGGAATTTAGGCAGGAGTGTTTTGATTGTTGTCCAGGACATGATCGATAACGTAGACCTGGTGTCGATTTCCATTTCGCACGGTCTGCCTTCGATTTCTACTTTCATGTAGACTTTCTCATTGTCGGTTGTGCTGGCTTTGGCGATTCTCGTGCTGTAGGTCTCCCGCCTTTGAGATTCGTGCCATTTCCTCACGCCGTCATCTTTGATTGGCTGTTTTGAACGAGCCGGTTCTGGTTGGTCACGGTAGTCACGTGGCTTGCGACTACGCAGAAATTGAGCTCTGCAAACTCGTGCTAGGTGGCCTTTCCTCTCGCAACGCCTGCAAATGGCGTCTCTGTATTTACACGATTGTCTCTCGTGATCTCCGCCACAGCTGGAACAGTTCTCGTGGCGGCGGCTTTGCTCAGTCTTCTTCTTTTCAGTATGGAAGGCATCCTCCTCCGACTCTTCTTCTGTGCTGGTTCGCGCCTCTTCTCTGTGGACGGGGGCTGTTTTCGGCCCCTCTTTGCTTGGAAGTGGTCGCTGCAGTGCTTCCGAAGCTTTCATTGATGCCTTGTGTGCTCGGGCTTTGTCTAGCACACCGGCTAGCATTAGGTCTGGCTTGGCTAGAAGACGCCTTTGTAACCAGGTATCTCAAACCCTGCAAATCAATTGTTCAAGCAGCGCGTCGTCTAAGTCTCTATAGTCACAATGCGTTGCGGCTTTTTGAAGCACGGCCACATAAGCACTGACCGGTTCTCCTTCTTTTTGTACTCGTTGCCAGAGTTCATAGCGCTGTACAAATTTGGAAGGAACTGGAGCATAGTGGGCTCTCAGGTTGGCTTGAAGGACGTCCCAGGAGACTGTCTGGACTGGGGTTGGCTCGCAGAGGGACTCGGCCATCTCGAAAACGTCTGGCCCACAGTGGCTTAAGAACAGGGCTCTTTTTCGGTACGCTGAGAGCCCTTGCATTTTGATTGCTTCCAGGAAACACTCGAACCTGGTCAGAGACGATCCCCACTTCTCTCGGGTCGGGTCGAAGGGTTTTGGCAGAACGTAGGCAGACATGCCGTGTCTCCGTGTTCGCTAGTCACCCTGGCTGAAACTCAGAGCTCTTTTTGATTTGCTTCTTGTGGCCTCAATCCCACCTTTGTCGCCAATGTTGTAGCGTGGGAATAACGAGAGGCACAAGCACACTAGTGACAACAGCTCTTTAATTCAGGGTGAGACTTCAGCAAAGGAACACAGGCAACAGCCCTCTTTATATACTTTTCAGAGGCAACCATGAACCAATCAGAATTCACTGTACATTTGAATCTTCCGCACAAAATAGATACATACATAACATCCACCTTGCCCTGAAGTGTGATGAGGTGACTGGGAGACGTCTCCAGTTTTGGATGGTGCCTGATTGGATCATGTGATGGAGATGTGGGTGCTGGGCAGGGACTTGAATTTTTTTGTGTGTGGGGAAAACCTGGGAACTTTCAGATTTGGGTTTTCCTAGATGTGCCATCTCCAATAAGATGGAACATTGAGGAAATTCAAACTTCAGACTCTTCTTTCGTAGGGGCTGTTACTTGGAACCCTGACACTTAGGTTGATGAGTCTTAATTCTAATGCTGACTGTCTTTTAATGTTAAGGAAGAAATCTGTAACTGTGAACTCTGCCTAATGTTAAGAATAGGACCTGTTTGTAATTTACTTTTCTATTAGATCTCCATATATTAATCCCAAATTGGAAGTAATTTTAAAATTGCTCATGCGATAGTGAAATTTCATTTGCCCTAGAAATATCAACTTTGGGGTGATATTTGAGACAAAGGGTTTGGAAATAGATAATTGGCCAACTGTATCATTGGGTAAATATGGAATACATTATGGGGATAGACTTTTTTTTCTACTTGCCCTTCAGTATTCATGTAAGCTACCGAGAACCTTTATACTTTGAAGTGTCTTTGTTTACTAAATAAACAGCAGGCAGTACGATGTCCCCCTTGGACAACTTGCCAGATTCCTCTTCAGAAGTCAGCTCAAGGGAGGATGAGCTCATTCCTGGCACATCAGGAACTGGGTTAATTAATGGCTCTGAACACCTGACCAAAAGAGTTTTAGACTTTCACAGTTTCAGCTGGGAAAAGTTTTCCAAAAACGACTCTAAAATCACCTCTTTGCTGTATATTACAAAAGATTGCAAAAAATAAAGATTTTACAAAGTTGAAAAGATGTAATGTTCTTTCTTTTTACCGTATTTTTCAGAGTATAAGAGCACCTTAGTTTTTGGGGAGGAAAATAAGAAAAAAGCTGATTGGCAGGTGGATCGGCCTACCAGAATACTCCCAATCAGCTGTTCCCAGAGGAGAATTTTAGCAACAGGTTCCTTGGTTGTGAGTTCTGTGCCTTGCTTTTTTTTCTGCTTTTTTTTCCCTGCTCTTAAAGCCTCTGAAACAGAGTTTCAGAATAAAAGCCTGAGAGAAAGAGAATTATTCCTGTAAAGAATACAGCCTAAGTGACTCCATATTTACCCTTTACATAACCTGAGCTAACCCTCAGCTATTAACCTGAGTAAGATATATAGAAATGCCTGTTTTGAGGAAACAGATGTTTTGGTACATTCTAAGTTGGGTCAGGCTGACCCAAGCTCCATTGAAAAAGGAGGAAGAGACTAAGTGTCCAATTAATAAGAACAATAACAAACAATTATGAATACATATTTAGAGGGTATTTTTAGAGGGTAATATTGGAGGGGAACTCCAGGGCGGAACATGTGAAGAAAGCCAAAACATTATATAACAACTGAAAACAATATCTGGTGGGGGCATTCTAATTGTTTTGCTGATCGTCTGAAACTGTATTTAAACCATGTAACCAAAGTGATAAGACGTTCTCTCTCCTTCATGGGAGAATCCTTTCACAAAAGTTTATGGGATACATATATCCTTACAATAAATCTGCTTTTTACCTGTTCATGGTCTCTGTTTCACTTTTTATGAGGTTTGCTGTTTTTTTAAATCTCACAAAGCCTCTGAAGCTCTGTTTGGGGGCTTTTCTTTTCTGAAGCTTCTTTTCTGATGCTTTTTTCAGCCTCTGAAACCTCCATTTGAGAAGCTGGTCAGGGCTACATTCGGAGTATAAGATGCACCCAGATTTTCACCCTCTTTTTTTGGTGGGGAAAGGTGCATCTTATACTTCAAAAAATATGGTAAATGGACTGAAGAGGATTCCACCCACTGACCGGTAAACTTGTTTCAGACGTTAGTTAGTTAGTTAGTTAGTTAGTTAGTTAGTTAGTTAGTTAGTTAGTTAGTTTGTTTGTTTGTTTGTTTGTTCAGTTTATTTGCCACCCATCTTGTTTTGAAACAACTCTGGGAAACTTATACCATTAAAATCCTAAAAGAGAAATATTTCTAAAATAATTAAAATGAAAACTACAATCAAAATAGAATTATAGTTAAACAATAGGGAGGGAAGGAGCTGGATATGTGGAGGGCGGGATTGCCTCTTAGTTCATCAACCATCTCCATTGTGATGCTCCATCATTGGGATCTGAAGCTATCTACAGAATTAGGTCTTAAAGCTTAAGGAACAAAATATGGTATTTTATTTGATGCCCATAATATCAAAAATTTGAGGTAAAGTTCTGTCCCCAGTGAAATGGAAGTTCCACCCCTTGCAACGAAGGCCTGTCTACTCACCCTTTATTTTTTTTTATTTTGTTCAATTTCACCATCATTTGAGACTACATTTGAAGTGTAGATTTGTAGTAAGGTGATGTCCCAAAGATGCTTTTTTCAAGAGGTAACTGGACTGTTTTGCTTTTCTTTGAAGACATTTCACTACTCATCCAAGAAGCTTCTTCAGCTCTGACTGGATGGTGGGGAATGGAAGGATTTATACTCCTTGCAGACATCTGGTCATTTGCATCCTTTTAAAGCAGGGGTGTCAAACTCATGTCGTCACAGTGGCAACACATGACGTATTGGGATTTTTTTCCCTTCACTAACCCAGGTGGGAGCAAGACCAGCTCCCGCAGGCCACGAGTTTGACACCCCTGTTTTAGAGAGTCATTGAGGCCACTTTGAGGTTGATCTCTACCCTCGGGATCACCTAAGTAGAGCAAATGGATGTGGAGCCTTTTTGGAACTGCTGAGAGGACTGTGTTGAGGACTGGAGATAGATGATGTCATATCCCTCCCCCTCACCCCAATCTGGGAAGTCTTGTCTCCTCTGCATGTTATGTTATATTATGTTATGTTATATTAACATAACTAACTCATTTCTTATTTTCTCCTTCCCTAGTTTCATCACAAATTAATCATTTAATTATTAAATAATTTATTTTACATTTTGATGATTATCTTAAGTTAGTCTTATATTCTTTGTATGTTTATTTCTTTTGATTTTAAATAATCTTAATTGTCAAAACAAGCATACAAACTCAATAATAACTGCAATAAATAATTAAGTCTTATGAGCCTAAGAAACTACTTCATGATCAGATACCGACTTTTATCATTAAATGTTCCTTAGTATTTAGATCTGGTCTCAGGATGATAATGTAGCACTTGGGGAAGAAGATGCAGCCCAGCAGGCCAGCACCAGAAGCCAAGATGGAGAAAACCTGCACGGCCACCATGTATTTCCCTTTGGCGCTCAAGTAGGTGGGCAGGAAGGAGATCCAGACGCTGCAGAAGACCAGCATGCTGAAAGTGATCAGTTTGGCTTCGTTGAAGGCCCCAGGCAGGTTCCTGGCCAGGAAAGCCACTGTGAAGCAAATGGCAGCAAGGAAACCCATGTAGCAGAGAACCACATAAAACATGGTCACAGAGCCTTCATTGCACTGAAGGATGATCACTCCTGATTGGGAGTGCAGGTCAAAATCAGGAAACGGAGGAGAAACTCCCAGCCAGATTGCACAAATGACAATTTTTCCAGCAGAACCAGAAAGGATGATGGAGTTGGCCAAGCTCTTCCCCAACCATCTCCTCACCCTGTTCCCTGGTTTCGTGGCCAGGAAGGCCAGCACTACCATGATTGTTTTGGCTAACACACAAGACACAGCTACTGAGAAGATGATGCTGAACATTGTTTGTCGGAGAAGGCAGGTGGCTTTCCTTGGTCGGCCAATGAAGAAAAAGGAGGACAAGAAGCAAAGCAAGAGGGAAACCAGGAGGATGTAGGACAGGTCACGGTTGTTAGCTTTGACAATGGGAGTTTCTAGGTATTTAACAAATATGACTAAAACAAGGCCTGTTGTTAGAAATAGGAGTACAGCAAAGGAGACCAGGATGATGCCCAGATGTTCTTCATAGGACAGGAAGGTTATTCTTTTGGGGATACATTGGATTCTGTCATCAGTGGGATATTTGTCATCTGGGCACTTGGTGCATTTTTCAGTATCTGAGAAAACAGTAAGTAATATTATTTCTATAGTCCGTCCATTCACATTCCAAGGAAGTCTTATTTTGATGACAGCTGATACCGAGAGAAAGGTAAGCCAGAGTTTCTCTGGTGTTACTCACCTTCCTGTGTGGAGATGGTCCCCTCCGGACAAGGAATACAATCATAGCAGCAAATGGGTTCTTCTTTCCGAGCCCGTTTTACAAATCCAGGGTGACAATTGTCCACACATTTGGACTGAGGCAGAGACTAAGTAGAAAAACAACATTCATTCTAAAATATTTGCCAAATTTTTATTTATTAGATTGATTTACTAAAATAAAATGTAACTGTGTTTAAGAAAGAAACTTCTGAGCAATAGATCAGGAAAACATAAAATATTGCAAAGCCACTCCCCTTTGAAAATAATCCAAATCCTTGTTCCAGTTAAGATATAAAGAAAAAATTATTCACCAACTAGGACTGTCAACCTCAAGTGAGGTATTATTTGGTTATATTTGTACATTTATATTTTCAATTCAATTCTCCGGAGACTCAGGGCGGCTTATAATGCGTTAAGCAATAGCCTTCATACTTTTGTATATACCTGCTTAGTAGGGCTTTTGCCCCCCCCCCCAAGAGGTGTTCTTTTTTATACAAAGTCAGTTTCTTGCCCCTACAATCCGTCTCTCTCATACACACAAACATACACTCTCCCTTCCTTTCTTTTTCTTCCTTTTTCTCTTTCTTTCTTGTATCTCTCCCCCCTCCTTCCTCTTTCTTTCTTTCTCTTTCTTTTTTTTTCTTTCGTTGTCTCTTTTTCTTTCTTGTCTCTCTCTCTTAGGGTTGCCAGGTCTGCTTCCAAAAAATAGCAGACAAGCGGGGGGGGGAGGGGGTGTTAAGTAGTAAAAAAATAAAAAAAAATACAATTAAATTATATATTTTCTTACAAACATTTTAACATGCCATTTTAGGTCAGTCAACACAAGCTACAATACAATTTAAAAATGTGAACTGTACATAATTTTATAATATATTTTTATTTTAATCTCATCATTAATTTTTTGGGAGAATCAAGTTGAATGGATATTCGATCTTTGTCTCATTCTAATTTATGAAAAAAAAGACAAAATGCGATTCTCCTATTCTCTTAGACTGTAAAGCTTTAGATTACGTACCATTTCATCATAAAGCTTTTGAATAAAAAAAATGTCCACTATTTTGTGAAAAAAAATAGTGAACATAATGTGAAAAAAGCAGACTGTCCACACAAATAGTGGACACCTGGCAACCCTATTCTCTCTCCCCCCTTCCTCTTTCTTTCTTTTTCTTTTTCTTTTTCTTTCTCTGTCTCATCTCTCTATCTCCCTTCTTCTTTCTTTCTTTCTTTCTTTCTTTCTTTCTTTCTTTCTTATCTCTTTCTCCCTTCCTCTCTGTCTTTCTTTCTCTCTCTCTCTCTCTTCTCTCTCTCACACAGACACACTTCCTCTTTCTTTCTTTCTTTTTCTTTCTTTCTCTTTCTTTCTCTCTCTCTCTCTCTCTCTCTTTCTTTCTCTCTCTCTCTCTCTCTCTCTCTCTCTCTCTCTCTCTCTCTCTCTCTCTCTCACACACACACACACACACACACACACACACACACACACACCTGGTCTGGGCATAAAGTATCCATTGTTACAGAAGTTGTGTGCAGAGAAACACTTTGCCACAGTAAAGAAAAATTTCTTGTGATTGCCAGGCAATTAACCTCTCGTACTCAAGAGAAATTTTTCTTTACTTTGCAAGGTTTTTCCCTGCACACAACGGCTAAGAGACAACACAGAGCTGCCAGTCTGCACTCTGCCAGGTGAGCAGCAGAGCAAGGGATCTGCCGGCTTCCTGTAATCTGCAATTTACTTGAGAGCACCATGTTCATGAGTAAACTTGCTCACAAGTAAACTGTAGAATAGAGGCAGCCAGCAGATCGCTGGCTTACTCAATCTGCTGCTCGCAGCCAGCAGCTTGCAGACAGTGAAAGAAACCGCTGCCTCCTGCCTCTGTGCATCGAGGAGGCTGAGCAGCAGCGGGAAGAGCACAGGACGGGAGGTGCAGGAAGTGGCTGCCAGCAATGCCCTCAAGTGAACATGTTGTGGGTGGGGAGGCTCGACCCCCCCCACTTAGGAGCCTCATTTTCCTCGTGAGCACCATTGGCCTTTCTCCCTTCCTCTCCCGGCCAATATTGCTCACAAGTAAACTTCAGCTAGGATCTCCCAAGTGCTTCCCTCACAGGCCAGACCAGCTGGTGGAAACACACAGGAAGAACTCTGGTGCCACGATCTCCCGCATGCTCCCCTCCCTCCCCATGCACATCAGTCCACCATCCACTGCTAATATCACCCCTCCACCAGCTCTCCCTCCCCTGCCCACCCACTGGCCAATGCCCTTCGGCCTTACCTTTGCCAGCAGTGGTGAGCAGAAGGACGTGGCTAGATTCTGCAAGTAGTGGGTGGGCAGAGCGGGTGGGCACGCAGGGCAAGCGAGCATCAGGTGGGAGGGGAGAGCAAGCAGGAACCAGTTCGGGGGCATGGCCAGTCAGAGGTCACTACCCGTTCGGGGAACCACACCAAATTTCCACTAACAGTTCTCCCGAACCGGTCCAAACTCGTAGCAACCCACCTCTGCAACTGAGGTATTTAAGACAAGGTCGTTTTCATTGAAGAATTACAGTTTTATTTGTTAGTCGCTATTTGTTTCCAACTCTTTCATCCCCAAAGAACCATAGCACTCCAGGACTCCCTGTCCTCCATTGCCTCCCAAAATTAGAACTACAATTAGATGATATGGAAAGAAAAGACCTACATTTATTTATTCCTTAAATTTGGAGAAATCTTTGTTTCAGTGGAAGACTTAAGGTAGCTGACAATCAAGATAAATAAATTCCATTCAATGGGTTTTTAGATGGCTTACAAGCCAAAGATCAAATATAAGTAGCATTTTATTACAAATTTACCCTCATTATTACAAATGTCAAGAAAGACTTGGGGGGAGCAGTCAAGGTAATTTCCAGTCCTTCATTTTTTTTGTTTAAGGCATTATCTCATATCGGACAAGTCATTGTGGTTCCGTATTGATTGAACACCTTGGATGACCTTCCTAGCAGCAGGAGGCCTATCCCAGTGGGGTGAAACAGAAGCATGAATAACTGTGGTCAGATATGAGCTATTAAAAAATATCTGAGTCTGCTCTTTCAGGGGACCCTAACACCAACCATACAGACAGAGAAAAATTGCCAATATTTTCAACCACCTTGTTGAGCAACTTTAGCCGTGAAAGAGCATCTTGGTCGATAATAAGCCTTTGTCTTTCAAAACTCCCCAGTTGCTCTTTGATGGGATCCTCCTTGGAGAGAAATAACCAACTTATGATATTCAGATCTGCTGCTACATTTCCACTTTGGTCCAAATACAGTTTCTCCCAGGAAAAATTGCAAAACTCATTCTTCTCCAGAAAGGGATGGAACTAGAATTGAAACATCCAGGAATTTTGAAAGCAACTTGAAACATCCTAAACGGTGGAGCCATTTTAAAGCTGAGCTAGTGAATGAAAGATGTTCAATCCCTCTACACTATTTGCCTGAATAGCAATAGCACTTAGACTTATATACCAGTTCACAGTGCTTTTACAGCCCTCTCTGATTTATAGAATCAGTATATTGCCCCCAACAATCTGGGTACCCATATTACCAAACTTGTAAGGATGGAAGGCTAAGTCAACCTTGAGCTGGTCAGGAACGAACTCCTGGCAGTGAGCAGTGAGTTAGGGTTAGCGTTAGCATTCGCATAAATGGCATAGCTAAATGCAAAGACCGAGTAGCTATCATTCTGGAAAGCTTTAGTTGGATTCCTGCAGTGAGGAGGGGTTAAGCGAAATGCTCCCAGGTTTAGCTGAAATTTATGAATATAAAATTATATCATGTAATTACAAACCCATAAATACCAAAATTTATTTAAAATGTATACATTTTAAATAATTTTATAATAGCAGTGTTTAATATCAAAATATAATTGTCTCAGTGCCTGCTCTTTGGAACATAATCCTGTGAACTAAATCTGGCCTCTGCTTGGCCAAACCTGTTGGGTTTTTGTAGAACAATGGTTCCCCTACATCAGCATTGGATTTTTTTCGAAATAGGAACTAGGTTTGATGGATCCTTGTCAGGACCCCATACCTGCCATGGCTCTAGCCTTGGAGCCCCCAATCTCTCTTTCTTCTCTGTTTTCCTCCTCCTAGATGGTGAGGAATATGCAACATTCAAGACATGGGCCAGAGTCTTAGCAACAGTATAAAAACGGTGCTCATTTTTTATCTGAATTCTATTCTTTTTCTCTTGCATGTCCAGTGGTGCTCTCTGGGTGCATCGTCTCCGGCCCTTGACAGAAAGGACATGCTTTGAAAAAGAACAGTGAAAAGACTGGTCTTCAAATTTGGAATCCTTAAAAAGAGTGGATTGAAAGGCATCATCATTTGGCCATTTTCTTTCCTGAAAAGCAAAGTTCCAAAAGCTATGGATATATTTGGAAAGTGTATCCCTTTTCATTGTCAATTTCTCCACAATTGTGGTGATCCAGACTTTCCCTTCAATGGGTCCTGGCAAACCTTCAATTGTTAAATGGATATGGCGAACTCTATCCACAATGGAAGCAAATTCTATGAAGTGAACAAAGACATTGATTTTTCTCCACTTAGAGATGGCATTTCTGAGAGTTTCTGTATGTCTAGTCATTGAGATAACCACACAAATTCCATTTCTGACAAGCATAGGAGTGAAAGTTCTCATGAAATTCTCTCCCTCCTCTGAGTCTGTTGAAAAGAGACCAATCAAAGTCCATCTGAAATGGAGGAGGAGTTGGACAATTCCTGGATACTGGATCCCATTTTTGGGAAGCATCTGATGGAAAAAAGGCATTTGACTTTTATCACTCAGAGCCTCTGAAACAATTCCATAACTGATCTGAAGAAGCAATGAAGAACAGTGTATTATGTTTAGATCAGATCAAATCCAAAATGTAAGTTTTTAACACATCCAGTGTGTTATGAACATACTAGAATAGTCTATTGTTCTTAATCCTTAAGCCATATCAAGATAAAAAATACAAATTGCAGAATATTAACAAGATTGAATATAATCATTTTTCTAATCTGGGGTCTAAGATACTGCTCTTTCTCTTTTCTAATAAAATTGACATTCAGGTAATAGACATGCTATGTCTTCTATCTCTAGAGCACTATAAATGCAAATCAGTTCCTTTAAGAGATTTACTTAAATGTTCCCTATTTAACATTGTGTCCAGCTGCTCAAGTCTTGCTCGGGTAAATGTTTAGGCCTCCTGTGGATCCCAATCCCTAGCCATGACAAAGGCCATGGTGAAAAGCAGCTCATGAATTCCATAGAAAAGATATGATTGAATCTATTACCCACCCACCAACAACCTGCTCACTTTGCCAGATAGAGAAACAAAAAAAAAACCAAACCTGTGGGACTTTGTAGGGGCCTACTAATGTTGACATCTGAATGGAGATGTCATCAAAAGATCCATCAAGAACAGCCATTAGGTTGTCCTTCCTTCCACAGCTGTAGTTGGGAACATTGGCTTCTCCAGTTGAGAGGATGTCCAGCAAGGCATCTGAAGTGCCAAGAGTGTTGAAATAGTTGTCATGGATGTTGTAGCCAAGTGTGAGATTGTACAAAAGCTGAGATTTCTTGTTGACTTGTTGAATGGCAAAAATGAAGCTTAGGATTCTTTCTGGATTAGTAAATGAACTACTGTAAAAAATGTTCATGATAACATCATCTCTAACAACAACAACAAAATATATTTTCATTTCTTCCTCTTTCTCTCCACAAGCCCATTCAGTCTTATGCCAAAAGTGTCCAACATAAGAATAAAGTTATAGTCACCCATTACCGTTTAATTGTTATGACTGTTGAGAAGGTGGGATGGAGATTTAATATTTAAAATATATCATTATTTGTAATAGTGCTCATTTTTAATTTGTGAAATGATCAAGATTCAAAATCATTCAATCATTAAAATAGAATCATCAGGAAAGAGGACTTATAAATGATCCAGAAAAGCAATTCTAAAAACAAGCCATCCTCCATTCCATACCAAGGTCAGGCACTGAATATCAATGAATGGTTATAAAAATAGAGAAATGGGTGGGACAAAGGCAATTACAAACTTTTCAATAAGATAGTTGTGATTAACTCAGGATTGGACGAGAGAAGAAAATAATTTGGACTTTGTCTGGTGGGGTTGTTCCAACTTTGGATTTGGGTCTCTTATAATAAGATGTAAGAGAGAATCCACGGAAATTTAAATGATTCAAGAAATTAAACAGGTCCTTCAATATAGGAGTAACTGAAAGAAACGAAGAAGAGTGTTAGGACTGCAAATGGAAGAAATGCAACTCCATCACACTGAATGACTTACGAGGGAGCTTGAGTATAAGGAGCTGTGTTGAAAGACAGCATTATTTGGGATATTATTGTGGCAGTGGAGATGATACTAATGAGGTGGTCTCCTGGCCTGTAATAGCTCCGTAAGTTTTTTCCCTCATATTCCTCCAAAGTCAGCAGGCACTTCATTCTCAGCTTCCCAGAGACTGGCTGGGACATCAGCAGCAGCAGAAGCAGAAGGAGGAGGTCCATAATTCATGGGGCTGAATCAATCCCCTTCCTGTTTCTAAGGAAGAACAAGAGCATTCGAAGAATTCAAAGCACCATTCAAAGATGGAAATGAGAGTGACTTTCTTAACTGAGAGAGAGATAAACAGAACTTCACCTGGAAAGGAGAGAAAGGAAAGGTACATTCAAGAAGCACAGTCCCTGAATGTCCCAAAATTTGTGCCACACGGAGTGTGACCTGATTCATTTATGCTTTTCTGATGCAAGATCCCTTTCAAGTTGCTTCAGTCTGATGTTTACATCAAAGGCGATCACTGAAAAAATATCAGGAGAGATCTCACAGAGCTGGATTTTAATAATTATTGTAAGAAGCAACATCTCCTCTGAGGATCCTGAACTACTTCTGGGCCTCCATGTGCGGAGGAGAAGCTGGAGAAAAGCATAGTGAAAAATCATAGATATACCCCTAGAGGGCACTGGTCTGAACTGGTTGTGGTCCTTCCTTTCTGGACATGTATACAAAGTGATGCTAAAGAACGATAGTTCAACACCCAGGAAATTGGGTGTTGTCCTTCAATGTACTCTCTTGTCTCCAGAGACTCCTGAGGAATGTCACCCAGAACTATTGAGTTTGGTTCCACATTAGTGTCAGAGTTGGAAACTATCTTTTACATTTGGGCCCTTTCTACTATGGGAAAATGGCTGGGGGGATTGCATAGAGTATGGGTGATATGTAGTCAAAATAACATTCTTTTCTCAGAGAGTCAAGGCCACCTTGCTCTGCAGCTGTGATGAGGTGACTGGGAGGCATCTCCAGTTTTGGATGGTGCCTGATTGGATCATGTGATGGACATGTGGGTGCAGGGCGAAGGGACTTGAACTTTCTTTTGGGCAGGAAAATCCTGGAAATTTTCAGATTCAGGTTTTCCCAGATGTGCCAATATGACATCTCTAATAAAATGGAACTTCGAAGAAATTCAAGCTTTGGAGTTTTCTTTCATTGGCAGTGTTACTTGGAACCCTGACACTTAGGTTGATGACGCTTAATTCTATTTTTTAAAAAAGATTTTTATTTCTTATACACATATTGTTAATGTACATTCTCTTGTCCATAATTAATCATACATATACACATTTTTTCTAAAGAAAGCATAACAATAAAACATTTTAATTATATTCGGAGTTGCTCTTCTACCCTTTCCCCCCCTCATTTTACAACAAACCTTCTTCTCCTTCTTTCTTTCCCTTCCCTACCTCCTCTCCTCTCCTACTTTCTTCCTTCCTCCTCTCCTTCCTCTTCCCTACTTCCCCTTTCTTTCCCCCACTTCTCCCCTCTTTTTCCCCTTTCTAACCTTCTCTCCTACTCTTTTCCCCCTCTTTTCTTCCTCTCCTTTCCCCTTTCTTCCATTCCTCTCTCTCCCTCTCCTCTTCTATCTTACCTTCTACTCCTCTCTTCTTTCTTTCCCCTTTGTTGTCCAATATTTCCTCTATTTGGTATCAGATCATCCCCAATTTTATATTAATATATATTTTCTTTCAATTTCCTTTCAGTTTTACCTAGTCTGTCACCTCTATCATCATAATTGTACATTTATATTATAACATTCTCTCTTCCCCCCCACCCATCCCCCTTTTCCATTTACTCCAGTGTCATCTGAGTTTCTATTTCTTTTTGTCTTCTCCCTCATTCATCTTTCTCTTATCTAATTTGTTTATCTATCATCTTTTATTCATATTTCTTTTCTAACCATACATAGAATCTTCCCCATAACTTGAAATACACTGATTCCTCTTTATCTTTTATTCTTAGAGTTAATCTATTCCTTTCTGCACAGTCTGCACAATCTGCTTTATTACTTCACCTTCTGACGGAATTTTCTCTGTCTTCCAATTTTGTGCAAATACAATTCTTGCCGCTGTTATTATGTGTATAACTAGATACATATCTTCTCTGCTTTATCTCTCTGGCAAAACTCCCAATAAAAAAATCTCTGGTTTTAATTCTATACGTTCGTGTAACATTTCCTCTAACCATATCTGTATTCTAAACCAATACTTTTTTGCTTCTATGCATGACCACCACATATGAAAATATGATCTTGGCAAATGCGAACATTTCCAACATTTAGCTGATTTATCTTTAAACATTTTTGCTAGCCTTTCTGGCAGCAGATACCATCTATAAAACATTTTATATAAATTTTCTTTATATGCAGTTGTCATTGTAAATTTGTAATTCCTTTCCCATTATTGTTGCCATTTCTCTAATTCTATTGTATAACCAAAATTTTTCGGCCATGTTATCATTATCTCTTTTACTTCTTCATCTTCTAATCTAACTTGCAGTAAGTAATTATACAATCTTTTAATCATTTTTTCATCTTTTCCAGTCATTATCTCATCCAATTCTGATTCCCCCAGATTAAAACCATATTGTTTCAAGTCTTTATCATATCTTGTTTGTATTTGCAGTCGTGTATACCGATCAATCTCAATCCCTTCTTTTTCTAAATCTTGTTTCTGTTTTAGTTCTCCCTTCTCTGTTAAAATATACTTATATCTTACAATATTGTCCATGTTAATCATATTAGGATGTTTCAACACTTCTATTGTTGAAAGCCACATTGGTATGTCTGTATAATGTTTTTCTTTCACTCTCACCCATACTGTTAACAAACCATTCCTTACACAATGTCTCTGGAAGTATCCATGTATTCTATTTTTCCCGTACCATAAGAAAGCATGCCAACCTAATTGTAAAGCATGTCCCTCCAAGGTCAATAGGCTTGTATTTCTCAATAAAATCCATTCTTTGACCCACGTTAACATCGTTGCTTGATGGTAAAGTTCCCAGTTTGGTAGACCAAATCCTCCTCTAGTTCTAGAATTTTGAAGCACTTTAAGGTTAATTCTTGCTTTTTTTTCCTTGCCATATATATTTCCACATCATCTTATTCAAGCTCTCAGCGTATTTTTTTCTCCAACTTTATTGGAATCGTTTGGGGAAAAAAACAAGATTCTTGGTAATATATTCATTTTAATTAATACTATTCTTCCCATTAATGATAAGTGCAGGTTTTTCCATTTTTCCAAATCTGTTTCAATTTGATTTCTCAGTTTATAATAATTATCTTCCTTCACTGTATTACATCTTGAAGTTAATTGGATGCTCAAGTATTTCACTTTCTTTACTATTTGAATATCTAACTTCTCCATTAGTTGCTTCTTTTGCTTTTCTCTCATATTATAACTATAATTTTTGTCTTATCTTTATTGATTTTCAATCCTGCTACTTCTACATATTCCTCTATTTGCTCAATTAACTTTGGGCCCGTGTCTGTTGGTTCTTCCATAATAAATACCAAATCATCCTCAAATGCTTGTAGTTTATATACTCTTCTTTTTAAATTCTCATCCTTTTTATTTCTTTATCTTGTCTTATTTTCCTGTTTAAAATTTCTAAGGTCAGAATAAATAATAGTGGAGATAATGGACATCCTTGTCTAGTTCCTTTTCTTATATCTACTTTCTCTGTCATTTCACTGTTCATTATTATTTTACCCAATTGGTCTTTATATATAAACCATATTGATAAATCTGTCCCCAAAATCCATCTTTTGTAATTGTAAAATCATAAATTGCCAATTCACATTATCAAATGCTTTCTGCGCATCTAAAAATAACAATGCCATTTGTTTCTCTGAATGTGCTTCATAGTATTCCGATGTATCCAAAATAATTCTTATATTGTTTCTAATCTGTTTTTGGAAAAGCCAATCTGATCTGAATGTATGAATTCATTTAACAACCTCTTCAATCTCTCTGCCATAATTGATGCAAATATTTTATAATTTTTAAAAGTTTTATAATTTTTAAAAGTTCCAGTTGGGTTTCAGATCTGGGCACAGCACGGAAACGGCATTGGTCGCATTGGTTGATGATCTCTGGAGGGCTCGGGACAGGGGTTGCTCCTCTGTTCTGGTCCTGTTAGACCTCTCAGCGGCTTTTGATACCATCGACCATGGTATCATGCTGCACCGGCTGGAAGAGTTGGGGGTGGGAGGCACCATATTGCGGTTGTTCTCCTGCTTTCTCTCCGACCGGTCGCAGTTTGTGTTGGCAGGGGGGCAGAGGTCGACCTCGAGGCCTCTCATCTGTGGAGTGCCGCAGGAATCGGTCCTCTCGCCCCTTCTGTTCAACATTTATGTGAAGCCGCTGGGCGAGATCATCCGTGGCTTCGGGGTGAGATACCATCAGTACGCTGATGACACCCAGCTGTACATCTCCACCCCAGGCCACCCCAACGATGCCCTTGAAGTGATCTCTCAGTGCCTGGAGGCTGTGCAGATCTGGATGGGGAGGAACAGGCTCAAGCTCAACCCTTCCAAGACTGAGTGGCTGTGGCTCCCGGCATCCCGATATAGTCAGTTGACTCCATCACTGACTATTGGGGGCGAGTCCTTGGCCCCCACAGAAAGGGCTCGCAATCTGGGAGTCCTCCTGGATATGCAGCTGTCCTTGGAGGAACATCTGACAGCTGTAACCAGGGGGACCTTTTATCAGGTTCACCTGATTCGCCAGTTGCGGCCCTTTCTTGATCGGGATTCCCTGTGCACAGTCACTCACGCCCTCGTCACCTCTCGCCTTGACTACTGCAATGCTGTCTACATGGAGCTCCCCTTGAGGGGCACCCGGAGGCTCCAGCTGGTCCAGAACGCAGCAGCGCGGGTAGTGATGGGAGCAGCATGGCGCTCCCATGTAACACCGCTTCTGCGCGAGCTGCACTGGCTCCCGGTGGTCTTCCGAGTGCGCTTCATGGCATAGGGCCTAGCTATCTTCGAGACCGCCTGCTGCAACCGACGACCTCCCAGCGACCCGTGCGCTCCCACAGAGAGGGCCTCCTCAGGGTGCCATCAGCCAAACAATGTAGGCTGGTGACCCCCAGGGGGAGAGCCTTCTCTGTGGGGGCACCTACCCTCTGGAATCAGTTGCCCCCAGAGATAAGGAGAATCCAAGACCTCAGTGCCTTCCGCCGTGCCCTTAAAACCCACTTTTTCCAGCAAGCCGGGCTGGCTTAGAAGAAATTTTTTAAAATTTTTAAATGTTTAATTGGTTTGTGGTTTTTTAAATCTTGGGCCAAATTTATATAGATTTTAATTGTTTTTAATATTTGTATTTCATGTTTTTAATTCTGGCTGTGCACCGCCCTGAGTCCTCAGGGAGAAGGGCGGTATATAAATTGAAAATAAATAAATAAATAAAAAATAAAAAATAATGACATTGGTCTATAATTCTTTATTTGTTGTAAATCTGTTTCTTCTTTTGGTTTAAGAATTATATATGCCTCCATCCATGAGTTTCGAACCTTAGCTTCTACTAATAAATCATTAAATACTTGTAACAGTGTATTGCTTAGTACATCTTGCAACTTTTTATATACTTCTGCTGGTAGCCCATCTGGTCCTGGGGTTTTTCCATTCTTCTGCTTTTTAATTCCCTCCATCAATTCCATCATTGATATTCTTTCATCTAATGCTTTTTTAAAAATTTCTGGTATTTTAGGAATCATCGCTTTTTACAAATATTGTTTTATTTTCCCCTCTGATATCTGCTCTTGTTGATATAATTTCTTATAATATTCCTCAATTATTTTTTTCTTTTCTTCATTCTGGTAACATATCTTTCCATCTTGATCTATTAATTGATTTATCCATTTCCTTTCTCTTTCCTTCTTCATTTTATATGCCAGCCATCTTCCTGGTTTATTTGCATTTTCAAAGAAATTTTGCTTTTTGCTTTTATTTTCTTTGCCAGCTCTTCATTCTCTATTAAATTCAATTTGTATTTTTCCAAGTCCATTAAATTTTTATTTTTTTTTGTCTTGTGGGTATTTTTGCAACTCTTTCTCTAATTTCTTATATTCCTCCTCCAACTTCTTTTGAGTTTGTCTATTCTGTTTATTTCTTTTTCCTGTATATGTCATTACCAACCCCCTTATATATGCTTTACTGGTGTCCCATACGTTTTGCAATGATGTATCTTCTTTTCTATTCTCTTTAAAGAAAAAAGTCAATTCTTTTTCCATATATTGTATAGTCTTTCTCGTTTAATAAGCTTTGATTTAATGTCCATCTCATTCTTTTTCTCTGTCCTTTCCATGTCATCGTTATTGGGTTGTGGTCTGCCCATATATTTACTTCTATATCAATCTTATGTATCTTGGATATTAAATCTGTTGACATCCACATCATATCTATTCTTGACCATGACATATGCCTATTTGAATAAAATGTATATTGCTTCTCCTTTAAGTTCCTATTTCTCCAAGCATCTTGTAAACTTAGTTCATCTATCACTGTAAAAATGCTTTAAGAAGTGTCTTCCTTGACTTTTTATTCACTTTTGTAGATTTATAGTCCAGTTCATTATCAACAATCGCATTAAAGTCTCCTATTATGCATATCTTCATATTCATATTCTAATATTCTCCTGTGTAATTTTGCATAAAATTCTTCTTCTTTCTTTCGCTGCGCACTGAAGACCCTGTTGTTCCGCCAGGCCGGGCTATCAACATAATAATTTTAAATTGGGGTATTTTAAATTTCTGGGGTTTTAAATTGAGCCAAATTTATTTAATCATTTTAAATTTTAATCGTTGTTTTGTCTTGTGTTTTTAAATAGGCTGTACACCGCCCTGAGTCCTTCGGGAGAAGGGCCGTATAGAAATAAAATTATTATTATTGTTGTTGTTGTTGTTGTTGTTGTTGTTGTTGTTGTTGTTGTTATTATTATTATTATTATTATTATTATTATTGATTTTCATTTGGAGCATAGATACCCACAAGTAGTATTTTTTTATGATTCATTACAATTTCTACCATTAATACTCTCCCTTCCTCATCCTCAAATATTTGTTTGGTTTGAATTGTCTGTTTAATGTAAAATGTTACTCCTCTCTTGCTTTGACAAGCCAACGCTTTATACAATGTCCCCAATTTTATTTGCTCTAAAAGTTTTTTGTGTTACTTTCTAATATGAACTTCTTGTAAATATATAATTTCTACTTTTAATTTCTCTAATTTGTTAAATGTTCTTCTTTTTATTTCTGAATTTAATCCATTTATATTCAAAGATATTATTTTAATTTCTTCTTCCATTTCTTATTTATTTGCTTGTTTTGTCAATCTAGTCGTTCTTATCTCCCTTTGTTCTTTAACTTCTTTCGCTCTTGCTCTTTCTCTTATCGCTCTCTCTTCTTGTTCTTTAGTTGTCTCTTTTGGTTGTTCTTTTTTTTCCTCCGGTTGCCCCTCCCCTCTTTCATCTCTCAATCTTTCTTTCTCTTGGCCACCTATGTGTTGTTCATAAAATAACTCTGCTTTTTCTATTGTATCCAATCTATATCTTTGTTCTTGCCAATTCACCAATATTCCTTCTGGTATCAACCTTCTGAAATTTATTCCTCTTTTAATCAAACATTTCATGAGAAATTGATATTCTTTTCTCAGATCTCTCACTCTTCTTGGAATTTGATTCAGTACCACTACTTCTCTCCCTCTGTGCTTTATCACTGCATTTCTCATTAACTGCAATATCTCTGCTCTCAATGTTTTCTTAATGAATCTAACATGAATTTCTCTAGGCAGATTATTCCTCATTGTGTATCTTGTGTGCATTCTGTATATCTCATCAATCCCATGTAATATCCTTTCTTTACTTTCTTCCATTACTTCTGCTAATATCTCTGCAATTTTCTCTGCTAAATTTTCTCCCTTTTCTTCTTCAATATTTTGGAATCTTAAATAATAATCAGTTTTATCCATTTCCAATGTTATTATTGTCTTTTCCTGATTTTTATCAGTAATTGTAAATCAATAATCCATCTCTTCAACTTTTTTCTCCGTTGCTTCTGCTTTTTCTTCCACTTGCTGCAATCATTGTTCATTTTTCCCTAGCATCTCTTTAACTTCTTTCAATTCTTCTATTTTTCCATTCTCCCATCTATCTTGTCTAGTCTTGCCTTGAGATCTTCATATATACTCTGTAGCATATTTTTTAATTCCATATTGATTTTCTCTTGCTGTGGCATAGTTTCTGTTGCCTTTTGCCCCATAGAGCAAGACGCTGTTGATATTGATGGTGATGATAGATCACCATTTATAATCTAAAATAATCCAATTCTTAGGTTCAGGCTTCCCCTTTATTTATATTCCAAATTCAAATTTCAAATCTGCTCCCAAATCAAACTCTTCAGGTTCTTAATACCCTAATCCACAGAGGTTTAATCCATTAAAAAAGAAAGAAAGTTATATTTTAAAAAAGAAAACAAAAAACAAAAAAGAGAAAAAAGATCCGAACAAAAATAAGAATTCACCATTAAAAATTTCAAAACCAAAATGTACCACTCAAAATATCCAACCAGGCAATAAAAAGATGAAGAAAGTATAAGATATGGTCTCATAAGAAAAAGTTTTTAAAAAAACCCCCAAAAACCCAATACCAATCACCAAAAAATTTAATCCAGGAAGAAGAAGCCTTGATAAAAAAAAAAGGAAAAGAAAAAACAGAAAAGGAAAAAAATATATATTCCAAAATACCACTGTTCCAAAATATTCCAAAATTTATAAATCCACCAGGTGAAAGAACCAGACACTCTTACAAAAGCTTTCATACTTTTTTTCCCCTTCTCTCTTCTTCTGTTACAAAATCACAAGACCATTTTTATCAAATTCATTCTTGCCAGTTTCCAAAACATTGTCCAAGGTTATTTCACACTGCTCTTCTCCTTAGTTCAATATATCTATTTAATTTTTTCTATTACCACTAGATGGCACTACAGTTCACATAGAATAGAATAGAATAGAATAGAATAGAATAGAATAGAATAGAATAGAATAGAATAGAATAGAATAGCATAGCATAGCATAGCATAGCATAGCATAGCATAGCATAGCATAGCATAGCATAGCATAGGAAGGGATCTTGGAGGTCTTCTAGTCCAACCCCCTCCCCAGGCAGGAAACCCTACACCACTTCAGACAAATGATTATCCAACATCTCCTTTAAAATGTCCAGTGTTGGAGCATTCACAACTTCTGTAGGCAAGTTGTTGCACTGATTAATTGTTCTAACTGTCAGGAAATTTCTCCTTAGTTCTAGTTGCTTCTCTCCTTGATTAGTTTCCACCCATTGCTTCTTGTTCTACCCTCAGGTGCTTTGGAGAATAGTTTGACTCCCTCTTCTTTGTGGCAACCCCTGAAATATTGGAACACTGCTATTATGTCTCCCCTAGTCCTTCTTTTCATTAAACTAAACATACCCAGTTCCTGCAACTGTTCTTCATATGTTTTAGCCTCCAGTCCCCTAATCATGTTTGTTGCTCTTCTCTGCACTCTTTCTAGAGTCTCAACATCTTTTTTATATCGTGGTGACCAAAACTGAATGCAATATTCCAAGTGTGGCCTTACCAAGGCATTATAAAGTGGTATAACACTTCACGTGATCTTGATTCTATCCCTCTGTTTATTAAAAAATAGTCCATTCACTTTTCTTCGTCCAACTTTAAACTCCCAGCTACAAAACTTAACTTTCCAAAATACAATTCATTAGCCCACCCCCCAAAAAAATCTCTTTGCCCAATCTGCTTTCAATTCATTAAATTAATTTTTCAAACTTTCTTCCATTAATCTTTATTAATGGCTTCCACTTCTTAGCCACTATTCCGGAAGTGGGGAGGTAGCCTTGTTTCCACTCCCTCCCCTCTTCTCTTCTCTTGTTTCTCTTTTTTTGTTTCTCTCAAGTCAAAAAAAGATTTAAAGTTCAGGAGTAGAATATACAAAAGGAATCTTGTTTCCAAGACCTCAATTCTCACCCAGATGAACACCTCGTTCATTTCTTCTGTCTTTTCCTGTGTGGCTGCTCTGGCTTTTGACAGTTCCTAATGGCTGCCTTCCTTCACCACTGAGTCAGAGGCTGATCGCCGGCGCTTCAGGGAATTTGCGATTTCCCTGTCCGTGGCAGCCTGTGCCTCCGTTTTTCACTGTCCCTACAGGATAGCTATGTTCCCTTGGGATCCCCAAAAATGGCTGGGATCTCAGTATTCCTCCAGACCCCTGGAATTCCACGCCATACCACCGTGACGCTGGCCACGCCACCTCCACCCCCAATGACTGTTTTCATACTGCCTGTCTTCTACTTTAAGAAAGAAATCTGTAACTGTGAAACTTGCCTAATGTTAAGAATAGGATCTGTTTGTAATTTACTTTTTTATTAGATCTCCATATATTAATCACAAATTGGAAGTGATTTTAAAATTGCTCATGTGATAGTGAAATTTCATTTGCCCTAGAAATATCAACTTTGGGGTGATATTTAAGACAAAGGGTCTGGAAATAGATAATTGGCCAACTGTATCATTGGGTAAATATGAAATGCGTTATGGGGATAGACTTTTTTTCTTTCTACTTGCCCTTCAGTATTCATGTAAGCTACCGAGAACCTTTATACTTTGAAGTGTCTTTGTTTACTAAACAAACAGCAGGCCGTATGATGTCCCCCTTGGACAACTCCCCAGATTCCTCCTCAGAAGTCAGCTCAAGGGAGGATGAGCTCATTCCTGGCACATCAGGATCTGGGTTCTGGCTCTGAACACCTGGCCATAAGAGTTTTAGACTTTCCCCATTTTCAGCTGGGGAAAGTTTTCCAAAAACGACTCTAAAATCACTTCTTTGCTGCATATTACGAAAGATTACAAAAAATAAAGATTTAACAAACTGGGAAAGACGTGATGTTCTATCTTTTTAAATGAACTGAAGAGGTTCCCACCCACTTACTGGTAAAGTTGTTTCAAACATTTATCTGTTTATTTATTCAGTCAGTCCATCTTTTACTATAATAAAATCTCACTTTTTTATCTTGTCCTTCAGTAGTTTCATGACAATTTCAATTATTAATAAATTCATTTTACACTTTAATGATTATCTTAAATTAGTCTTACATTCTTTGTATGTTTATTTCTTTTGATTTTAAATAACCTTAATTGTCAAAACAAGCATACAAACTGAATAATAACTGTAATAAATAATTCTAAAATAAATATTTCTAAAATAATTAAAATGGAAACTACAATCAAAATAGAATTATAGTTAAACAATAGGGAGGGAAGGAGCTGGATATGTGGGGGGTGGGATTGCCTCTTAGTTCATCAACCATCTCCATTGTGATGCTCCATCATTTGGATCTGAAGCTATCTACAGAATCAGGTCTTAAAACTTAAGAAACAAAAGATGGTATTTTATTTGATGCTCCAACTATCCAAAATTTGAGGTAAAGTTCTGTTCCCAGTGAAATGGAATTTCCACTCATTGCAACAAATGCCTCTCTACTCACCCTTTATTTTGTTTTCTTTTGTTCAATTTCATCACCATTTGAGACTACATTTGAAGTGTAGATTTGTAGTAAGGTGATGTCCGAAAGGTGCTTTTTTCAAGAGGTAACTGGACTATTTTGTTTTTCTTTGAAGACATTTCACTTCTCGTCCAAGAAGCTTCTTCAACTCTGACTGGATGGTGGGGAATGGAAGGATCTATACTCCTTGCAGACATCTGGTCATTTGCTTCCTTTTAGAGTAGGAGTGTCAAACTCGTATCGTCACAGTGGCAACACGTGACGTATTGAGACTTTTTTCCCCTTCACTAAACCAGGTGGGAGCAGGGCCAGCACTTGACGCATCCGGCCCACAGGCCACGAGTTTGACACCCCTGTTTTAGAGAGTCATTGAGGCCACTTGGAGGTTGAGCTTTGTCCTCGGGGTCACTTAAGTAGTGTAAGTGGGTGTGGAACTTTCTTGGAACTGCTGAGAGGACTGTGTTGAGGACTGGAGATAGATAATGTCGTATCCCTCCCCCTCACCCCAATCTGGGAAGTCTTGTCTCCTCTGCAGATGAATTATATTAACATAACTAACTCATTTCTTATTTTGTCCTTCCCTAGTTTCATCACAATTTAATTATTAAATAATTTATTTTACATTTTGATGATTATCTTAAGTTAGTCTTACATTCTTTGTATGTTTATTTCTTTTGATTTTAAATAACCTTAATTGTCAAAACAAACATACAAACTCAATAATAACTGTAATAAATAATTTAGTGTTATGAGCTTAAGAAACTACTTCATGTTCAGATACCGACTTTTATCATTAAATGTTCCTTAGTATTTAGATCTGGTCTCAGGATGATAATGTAGCACTTGGGGAAGAAGATGCAGCCCAGCAGCCCAGCACCAGAAGCCAAGATGGAGAAAACCTGCACGGCCACCATGTATTTCCCTTTGGTGCTCAAGTAGGTGGGCAGGAAGGAGATCCAGACGCTGCAGAAGACCAGCATGCTGAAGGTGATCAGTTTGGCTTCGTTGAAGGCCCCAGGCAGGTTCCTGGCCAGGAAAGCCACTGTGAAGCAAATGGCAGCAAGGAAACCCATGTAGCAGAGAACCACAAAAAACATGGTCACAGAGCCTTCATTGCACTGAAGGATGATCACTCCTGATTGGGAGTGCAGGTCAAAATCAGGAAATGGAGGAGAAACTCCCAGCCAGATTGCACAAATTACAATTTTTCCAGCAGAACCAGAAAAGATGATGGACTTGGCCAAGCTCTTCCCCAACCATCTCCTCACCCTGTTCCCTGGTTTTGTGGCCAGGAAGGCCAGCACTACCATGATTGTTTTGGCTAACACACAAGACACAGCTACTGAGAAGATGATGCTGAACATTGTTTGTCGGAGAAGGCAGGTGGCATTCCTTGGTCGGCCAATGAAGAAAAAGGAGGACAAGAAGCAAAGCAAGAGGGAAACCAGGAGGATGTAGGACAGGTCACGGTTGTTAGCTTTGACAATGGGAGTTTCTAGGTATTTAAGGAATATGACTAAAACAAGGCCTGTTGTTAGAAACAGGAGTACAGCAAAGGAGACCAGGATGATGCCCAGAAGTTCTTCATAGGACAGGAAGGTTATTCTTTTGGGGATACATTGGATTCTGTCATCAGTGGGATATTTGTCATCTGGGCACTTGGTACATTTTTCAGTATCTGAGAAAATAGGAAGTAATATTATTTCTATAGTCTCTCCTTTCACATTCCAAGAAAGACCTTCTTTGGATTACAGCTGATACTGGGAGACAGGAAAGCCAGAGTTTCTCTGGTGTCACCCACCTTCCTGTGTGGAGATGGTCCCCTCCGGACAAGGAATACAATCGTAGCAGCAAATTGGTTCTTCTTTCCGAGCCCGTTTTACAAATCCAGGGTGACACTTGTCCACACATTTGGACTCAGGCAGAGACTAAGTAGAAAAACAAAATTCATTCCAAATTATCTGCCAAATCCGCCTTCTACCGCATAGCTCCCAGTGACCAGTAAGATCCCACAGAGTTGGCCTCCTCCGGATCCCATCAGCTAAACAATGCCAGCTGGTGGGCCCGTGGGGGAGGGCCTTCTCTGTGGCTGCCCCAGCTCTCTGGAACCAGTTACCTACTGAGATCCGGACCATCCCCACCCTATTGGCCTTCCGAAAAGCGGTGAAGACCTGGCTTTTCCGGCAGGCCTAGGCCGTTGATCTCGCTCTTGCGATCTGGTGAGATCCCTCCATGAATGGTGTGAATGGGTTTTAATTGTTTTTAATGTTTTAATTTTTAATGTTTTTATATGTGGTTTTTAAATGCATTGTAAGCCACCTTGAGACTTTGGAGAAAGGCAGCATACAAGTTGAACAAATAAATACATAATAAATAAATAAATATTTTTTTATTTTTTAGATTGACTGATTAAAATGAAACTGTGCTTAAGAAAGACACCTCTGAGCAATAGATCAGGAAAACATAAAAGATTGTAAAGCCACTCCCCTTTGAAAATAATCCAAATCCTTTGTTCCAGTTAAGATATAAAGAAAAAATCCCTCACAAACTAGGACTGTCAACCTCAAATGAGGTATTATTGAGTTATATCTGTACATTTATATTTTTAATTCACACATCTGCCATGCTGGTGAAATAAGACTAAACATTACTGCCTAGTTTCTAGAATTATAGTGAGGACGAGTAGAGATGAAATCATGAGAACATGTCACTCAAAAAGGTTAAGTCAGGCATCTTTTGCTGCAGCCCATGGGACATGAGAATGAGCCCTGTGTGGGAAAGGGATATTTCTAAGGCCAAGTGAGGTATTCAAGACAAGGCCCTTTCCACTGAAGAATTACAGTTTTGTTGTTAATTGCTAGTTGTGTCCAACTCTTGGATAATTCTTTGTTTTAATGTAAGACAATCAAGATAAAAAATTGCATTCAAAGGGTTTTGAGATGGCTTACAAGCCAAAGACCAAATATAAGTAGAATTATATTACAAATTGACCCTCATTATTATTATATAATTATTATCAAGAAGGACTTGGGGGTGGGCAGTCAAGGCAAATTTAAGTCTTTCATTTTTCTAAATTAAGGCATTATCTCAAATTATACAAATCATTGTGGTTCTATTTTGATTAAACATCTTGGATCACCTTCCAAGCAGTAGGAGGCCTACCCCAGTGGGGTGAAACAAAAGCATGAATAACTGTGGTCAGATATGGGCTGTTAAAAATAATATCTGAGCCTGCTCTTTCAGGGGACACTAACACAAACCATATAGACCAAGAAAAGTTACCAATATTTTCAACCACCTTGTTCAGCAACTTTAGACGTGAAGGAGCATCTTGGTCGATAATAAGCCTCTGTCTTTCAAAACTCCCCAGTTGCTCTTTGATGGGATCCTCATTGGGGAAAATCAACCAACTTATGATATTCAGATCTGCTGCTACTTTTCCACTTTTGTCCAAGTACAGTTTCTCCCAGGAAAAATTGCAAAACTCATTCTTCTCCAGAAAGGGATGGAACTACAATTGAAAGATCCAGGAATTTTGAAAATAATTTGAGACACCCTAAAAGGAGGACTCATTTTAAAGCTGAGCTTGTGAATGAGAGATGTCCAGTCCACTCTTCACTATTTTTTTTTTAATTTGATTTATATGCCGCCCTTCTCCGGAGACTCAGGGCGGCTTACAGTGTGTTAAGCAATAGCCTTCATACTTTAGTATATTTATACAAAGTCAGCTTATTGCCCCCACAAACTGGGTCCTCAATTTACCTACCTTAGAAAGGATGGAAGGCTGAGTCAACCTTGAGCCTGGCAAGATTCGAACTTACTTTAATTGCAGACAGCTGGTGTTAAATTACAGTGCCTTGTCTTCAGAGCTATTCAGGCTCCTATTTGCCTGAATAGCAATAGCACTTAGATTTATATACTGCTTCACAGTGCTTTTACAGCCCTCTCTAAGTAGGTTATAGAATCAGTATATTGCCCCCAACAATCTAGGCACCCATTTTATCAACCTTGATAGAAAGGAAGGCGGAGTCAACCTTGAGCTGGTCAGGATCAAACTCCTGGCAGAGAGCAGTGAGTTAGGGATAGGGTTAGGGTTAGCATTAGCATAAATGCCACGGCTAAATGCAAAGACCGAGTAGCCATCAGTCTGAAAAGTTTTAATTAGATTCCTGCAGTGAGCAGGGATTAGGCTAAATGCTTGCAGGCTTGCCTGAAATTTATGATATATAATTACAAACCCATAATTACAAACCCATATCTACAGGAATTTTATAATAGCAGTTTTTAATATCAAAATATAATTGTCACAGTGCCGGCTCTTTGGAACATAATCTTGTAAACTAAGCTTAAACTGGTCAGGATCGAACTCCTGGCATTGAGGAGTGTGTTAGCCAACAATATTTGGCTTGTAACCACTGCACCACCATGGCTAAATGCAAAGACTGAGCAACCATATGTCTGAAATACTTTAATTGGATTCCTGCAGTCAGCAGGGATTAAGCTAAATGCTCCCAGGTTTAGCTGAAATTCATGAATATAAAATTCTATCATGCTAATTAAAACCCATAAGTACAGGAATTTATTTACAATGTATACATTTTAAATAATTTTATAATAGCAGTGTTTAATATCAAAATATAATTGTCACAGTGCCTGCTCTTTGGAACATAAACTTGTGAACTAAATCTGGCCTCATCTTGGCCAAATCTGTTGGGTTTTTGTAGAACAATGGTTCCCCTACTTCAGCATTGGATTTTTTTCTAAATAGGAACTAGGTTTGATGGATCCTTGTCAGGACCCCATACCTGCCATGGCTCTAGCCTCGAAGCCCCCAATCTCTCTTTCTTCTCTGTTTTCCTCCTCCTAGATATTGAGGAATATGCCACATTCAAGACATGGGCCAAATTCTTAACAACAGTATAAAAACGGCAGTCATTTTTTATCTGAATTCTATTCTTTTTCTCTTGCATGTCCAGTAGTGCTATCTGGGTGCATCGTCTCCGGCCCTTGACAGAAAGGACATGCTTTGAAAAAGAACAGCGAAAAGATTGGTCTTCAAATTTGGAATCCATAAAAAGACTAGGTTGAAAGGCGTCATCATTTGGCCATTTTCTTTCCTGAAAAGCAAAGTTCCAAATGCTATGGATATATTTGAAATGTTTATGCCTTATCATTGACACTTTCTCCACAATTGTGGTGATCCAGACTTTCCCTTCAATGGGTCCTGGCAAACCTTCAATTGTTAAATGGATGTGGCGAACTCTATCCACAATGGAAGCAATTTCTATGAAGTGAACAAAGACATTGACTTTTCTCCATTTAGAGATGGCATTTCTGAGAGGTTCTGTAGGTCTAGCCATTGAGAAATGTTGTGAGATAACTGCACAAATTCCATTTCTGACAAGCATAGAAGTGAAAGTTCTCATGAAATTCTCTCCCTCCTCTGTGTCTGGTGCAAAGAGACCAATCAAAGTCCATCTGAAATGGAGGAGGAGTTGGACAATTCCTGGATACTGGATCCCATTTTTTGGAAGCGTCTGATGGAAAAAAGGCATTTGACTTTTATCACTCTGAGCCTCTGAAACAATTCCATAACTGATCTGAAGAAGCAATGAAGAATGGTGTATTATGGTTAGATCAGATCAAGTTCAAAATGTAAGCTTTTAACACATCCAGTGTGTTTCTCAAGAACATATTGGAGTAGTCCAGCAGTCACCAACTGGCTGTCCGTGGACCATTGGTGGTCTGCAAGAAAATGTTGGTGGTCTGCAGAAAAATTATTTGCATTTTTTATATTGCACTAAATACGATTTATCTTTTGAAAAAAAAATCATATTAGTGGTGCACAGGATTTAAAATAATGAATTTGGTGGTCCCTGGAATAGTCTATTGTTATTAACCCTTAAGCAATATCAACATAAAGAATACAAAATGCAGAATATTAACAAGATTAAATATAATTATTTGTCTAATCTGGGGTCAGAGATACTGCTCTTTCTCTTTTCTAATAAAATTGACATTCAGATAATAGACATGTTATGTCTTCTATCTCTATATCACTGCAATTTCAAATCAGTTCATTTTAGAGATTTGCTTAAATATTCCATATTTAACATTGTGTCCAGTTACTCAAGTCTTGCTCAAGTAAATATTTAGGCCTCCTGTGGATCCCAATCCCTAGCCATGACAAAGGCCATGGTGAAAAGCAGCTCATGAATTCCATAGAAAAGATGTGATTGAATCTATTACCTACCCATCATTAGCCTGCTTATTTTATCAGATAGAGAAACACACAAACACACCTGTGGGACTTTGTAGGGGCCTACTAATGTTGACATCTGAATGGAGATGTCATCAAGAGATCCATCAAGAACAGCCATCAGGTTGTCCTTCTTTCCACAGCTGTAGTTGGGAACATTGGCTTCTCCAGTAGATAGAATGTCAAGCAAGGCATCTGAAGTCCCAAGCGTGCTCAAATAGTTGTCATGGATGTTGTAGCCTATTGTGAGATTGTACAAAAGCTGAGAATTCTTCTTGACTTGTTGAATGGGAAAAATGAAGCCTAGGATTTTTGCTGGGTAAATAAATGAACTACTGTAAAAAAAAAATGTTCATGATAGCATCATCTCTAACAACAACAACAAAATTCAGTCTTAAGCCAAAAGTGTAAAATTTAAGAATATAATTATAGTCACCCATCACTGTTTAATTGTTATGAGTGTTGAGAAGGTGGGATGGAGATTTAATATTTAAAATATATCATTATTTGTAATAGTGCTCATTTTTAATTTGTGAAATGACCAAGATTCAAAATCATTCAATCATTAAAATAGAATCATCAGCAAAGAGGATTTATAAATGATCCAGAAAAGCAGTTCTAAAAACAAGCCATCCTCTATTCCATACCAGGGTCAGGCATTGAATATCACTGAATGGTTATAAAAATAGGGAAATGGGTGGGGCAGAGGCAACTACAAACTTTTCAATAAGCTAGTTGTGATTAACTCAGGATTGTACGAGAGGGGAAAATAATTTGGACTTTGGGGGGTGGGGTTGTTCCATCTTTGGATTTGGGTCTCTTAAAATAAGACATAAGAGAGAATCTATAGAAATCCAAATGATTCAAGAAATTAAACAGGTCCTGCAATATAGGAGCAACTGAAAGAAAAGAAGAAGAGTGTTAGGACTACAAATGGAAGGAATGCAACTCCCTCCTACTGAATGACTTACAAGGGAGTATAAGGAGTTGTGTTGAAAGACAGTGTTATATGGGATATTATTGTGGCAATGGTGACTATACCAATGAGGTGGTCTCCTGGCCTGTAATAGCTCCATAGTTTTCTTCCCTCATGTCCCTCCAAACTCAGCAGGCACTTCATTCTCAGCTTCCCAATGACTGGCTGGGACATCAGCAGCAGCAGAAGCAGAAGGAGGAGGTCCATAATTCATGGGGCTGAATCAATCCCCTTCCTGTTTCTAAGGAAGAACAAGAGCATTCGAAGAATTCAAAGCACCATTCAAAAATGGAAATGAGAGTGACTTTCTTGAATGAGAGAGATATTAACAGAACTTCACCTGGAAAGGAGAGAAAGGAAAGGTACACTCAAGAAGCACAGTCCCTGAATGTCCCAAAATTTGTGCCACCCGAAGTGTGACCTGAGTCATTTATCCTTTTCTGATGCAAAATCCCTTTCAAGTAGCTTCAGTTTGATGTTTACATCAAAGGCGATCACTGGAGAAATATCAGGAGAGATCTCACAGAGCAACATCTCCTCTGGGAATCCTGAACTACCTCTGGGCCACCACGTGTGAAGGAGAAGCTGGAGAAAAGCATAGTGAAAAATCATAGATATACCCCTAGAGAGCACTGGTTTGAAGTGGTTGTGGTCCTTCCTTTCTGAACATGTCTAGAAAGTGATGCTGAAGAACGATAGTTCGACACCCAGGAAATTGGGTGTTGTCCTTCAATGTACTGTCTTGTCTCCAGAGACTCCTGGGGAAGGTCACCCAGAACTATAGAGTTTGGTTCCACCTTAGTGTCAGACATGGAAGCCATCTTTTACATTTGGGCCTTCAGACCTGCCACTTTTTCTACTGTGGGAAAATGGGAGGGGGGATTTCATAGAGTAGAGGTGATATGTAGTCAAAATAACATTCTTTTCTCAGAGAGTCAAGGCCACCTTGCCCTGCAGCTGCAATGAGGTGACTGGGAGGCATCTCCAGTTTTGGATGGTGCCTGATTGGATCATGTGATGGAAAGATGCGTGCTGGGCAGGGACTTGAACTTTCTTTTGGGTGGGGAAAACCTGGAAACTTTTTGATTTGGGTTTTCCCAGATGTGCCAATATGACATCTCTAATAAAATGGAACTTTTAGGAAATTCAAGCTTCAGAATCTTCATTTGTTACTTGGAACCCTGACACTTAGATTGATGATGCTTAATTCTAATACTGCCTGTCTTCTAATTTTAAGGAAGAAATCTGTAACCGTGAACCCTGCCTAATTTACGAATAGGATTTGTTTGTAATTTACTTTTCTATTAGATCTCCATATAATAATCACAATTTGGAAGTGATTTTTAAATTGCTCATGCGATAGTGAAATTTCATTTGCCTTAGAAATATCAACTTTGGGGTGATATTTGAGACAAAGAGTCTGGAAATAGATAATTGGCCAACTGTATCATTGGGTAAATATGGAGTATGTTATGGGGATAGACTTTTTTTTCTTTCTATTTGCCCTTCAGTATTCGTGTTAGACACCGAGTACCAGGGGTGAAATGCTCCCGGTTTGGACCGGAGTGTCCGATCCAGTAGCAATGTTGGCGGATGGTTCAGAGAACCGGTAGCAAAAATTCCTGGCCCCACCCCCACCCCATGCCCAGCTAAGCCGCGCGATCAGAGACAAAGACACTTCAAAGTATAAAGGTTCTTGGCAGTGGTGAAATGTAAACTTTGTTACTACCGATTCTGTGGGCGTGGCTTGGTGGGGGTAATGTGACTGAGTGGGCACGGCCAACTTTTTTTTTTTACTTTTAAAACCATTTTTTCTACAACCTCTTCAGCTGAAAAAAATGTTTTTAAAAGCCTATGATAATCCCAGCTGAGTTGCCTGATCGTCAGAAGCATTTTTTTTTCTTTTAAAAGCCTCTGACGATCCCAGCTGAGTTGCCTGATTGTCAGAGGCTTTTTTTTTTATTTTTAAAAGCATTTTTTTTTCTATAACCTCTTTGGCTGAAAAAATGCTTTTAAATGTAAAAAAAATGCCTCTGATGATTGCACAGCTCAGCTGGGATCATCAGAGGCTTTTAAAAGAAAAAAAAGCCACTGACAATCAGGCAACTCAGCTAGGATCATCAGAGGCTTTTAAAAGCTTTTTTTTTTTACAACCTCTTCAATTGAAGAGGTTGTAGAAAAAATACTTTAAAAGTCTCTGACAATTCCAGCTGAGTTGCCTGATCATCAGAGGCTTTTAAAAGCATTTTTTGCAACCTCTTTGGCCCACTCAATCACATTACCCCCACCAAGCCACCCCCACAGAACCAGTAGTAACAAATTTTACATTTCACCACTGCCGAGAACCTTTATACTTTGAAGTGCCTTTGTCTCTCATCGCATGGTTTAACTGGGCATGGGGTGGGGGGGGAATTTTTGCCACCGGTTCTCTGAACCACCCGCCAACATTGCTACTAGATTGGGCAATCCGGTCCAACCAGGAGCATTTCACCCCTGGTTCTCGGTGTCTAACATGAATACTGAAGGGCAAGTATAAAGAAAAGAAAGTCTATCCCCATAATAAATAAACTTTGAAGTGTCTTTGTTTACTAAACAAACAGCAGGCAGTATGATGTCCCCCATGGACAACTCCCCAGATTCTTCCTCAGAAATCAGCTCAAGGGAGGATGAGCTCATTCCTGGCACATCAGGAACTGAGTTAATTAATGGCTCTGGACACTTGGCCAAAAGAGTTTTAGACTTTTCCCAGTTTCTGCTGGGAAATGTTTTCCAAAAACAACTCTAAAATCACTTCTTTGCTGTATATTACAAAACGTTACAAAAAATAAAGGTTTTACAAAGTGGAAAAGATGTGATGTTCTTTCTTTTTAAATGTACTGAAGAGGATCCTTGCATCAGCGTATGCCGTTAAAACTAGGTCATTACTAGGCTCCAAATATAACGAATAATGAATCGTTTGCTTCAGATACCTAAGTATTCGCTTAGCAGCTTACCAGTGCCTTTCAGTAGGTTTAGCATTATATCTAGCCAGTTGATTTACACTGTAAGATATATCTGACCTAGACCAATTACTCAGATATGACAGACTGCCTATTAAGGATTGATATATTTCCTTATCGAATACAGGACTTTGAATATTACTATGCTTAAAATCCTGACTCATTGGTGTCTTAGCAGGCTTACAGAGTTCCATGTTGTAACATTTCAGCAATTGGCTAACTTTCTTGGCTTGCAAAATTTTGTAACCTTTACTAGTTTTAACTATGTCAAGACCCAGATAATGCTTAATTTCAACCAAATTCCTAATTCTGAATTTCTTTTGCAATACAGAAACAATTTCGGTTGCTTCATGTTCAGATTTGGTAATAATTGCTATATCATCAGTGAATAGCAATAATAGAGAAGCTAACCATCTTTCTCTCTTTTAAACAAACATGGATCAGCTATGCCAGCTACAAAACCCATAGCAACTAACTCATTGACAATGTATTTACTCCACTCGTAACCTGACTGTTTCAAGCCATAAAGACTTTTCTTCAGTCTCCAGCAATCAGTCTTCCCACAAGTTTTCAAACCTAGTGGCTTCTTCATATAGATTGTATGTTGTAATGGCGCATGCAGATATGTAGTTTCAACATCTATATGGTTTATCATATATCTATTCTTCCTAGCCCATACTAATGATGCTCTCAACGTAGTCGCCCTCTGACTAGGTGCAAACACTTCATCATAGTCCTTATCTGACTGAGCAAATCCTTGAGCAACTAACCTTGCCTTATGGGTAACAGTCCCATCCACACCAGTTTTCAGTTTGTAAACCCACTAGCCACCAATTGCATGCTCACCTGGTGGTAGCCTAACGTTCTCGTAAACATCTAACTCCTTGAATGATTTCAGTTCTTTATCCATCGCTTCCTTCCAAGCTACCTGATCCTTTGGAGGATACAGTTTAATTTCATCAAAGTTAGAAGGCTCTGTGTTCACCTGACATACTACACTGGCTTGATACCTATCAGGTGGATGTCTATCTCGAGTTGAACATCTAGGTAACTCAGGACTCGATGTTGATATCTCCTCTTCTACCTCCCCTATAACCTCCTCCTCCTTTACAGTAATAGCAGGTTCTTCCTCAACTTTCTCATCGTCAAAAGTATCATTAAATACTTGATTATCAACAACACTACCATTTACCTTGTCAGATTCCTATTCAAGTTTACTCCAACCAACATGCTCCAGGAACTTGGCACTAGCTCTGCAGTAGACGCTAGTGGTACCTGGCACCCAAAATCTATATGACCTGTGGTTGGATTCATAACCAACAAAAAACAGCTTCTTTGCTCTATGTTGACCCTTTCACCTCAATTGCGAGGGAATATGAACCCATGCTGGGGCTCCAAATGTGTGCAAATAACTTAATTCTGGTCTTCTACCATGCCAACATGTGAATGGTAGTTCACCAGTTGTTGAATTGACTACATTATTCAAGACATGGTTAGCACACATTATTGCCTCTCCCCAAAGTGACTCAGGCAAACCAGAATCAGATATCATGGTTCAAGCCATAGCCTGCAATGTTTGCCTTCTGCATTCAATATACCCATTATGTTGCGGTCTATAAGGGGCAGAACGCTTGTGTTCAATGCCAGCTTTCTGTAACATAGTTTCAAAACTTTTATTGGTAAACTCAGTACCATTGTCAGTTACCAGGCAAAGAACCTTGCGTTTCTTTTTCCTCTCAGCAACCTTCAGCCAGTTTGAAAAATGCTGAAATGTTTCTGCTTTGGTTTTCATAAGGTAACAGAAACCATAACGGGAAAAATGGTCTATTATGCTCAATATATAACAGGCTCCACCTAAACTAGGTTTTTTAGGTCCAATGATATTTGCAAACACTACCTCCAAAGGTTCATTGGTTGTAAACCCATTATCTCTTTTTGCAGGGGTTACCTTACTCTTTTCTTGGCTACAAGCATTTCAGTTTAAATATTTTTTACAAGGTTTTAGTTTTATTCCATCAGATAATTCCACCGTTTCCTTTAACATCTTAAAATTTACATGTCCCAAATACCTATGAAGCAAGTGAATGCATTCATCAGGTGGCTTCATGTTATCGTAAACTGAGTTCGCATTAGCCATGATTAATGGATCATCATTCAGAACAAACAAATCGTTCTCTAACTTTGCAGTAATACTTGTACCATTCTTTTCTATCAGACATTTATCTCCCTAAATGTTACTACAAACCCAGCTTTTAATAATGCTTTTTACAGAGAGCAAGTTAAATTGTAGTTTAGGTACATACAACATAGGTAAATGCTCATTTATACACGAACAACATGCAGTACCTTCTCCAGATGCTTTCATTTTCCATCCATTGGCTAATGATACATGTTGTTTACTCTTGGACATGTTAACAAACCTCTCTTTACTCCTAGTTATAGACTGTGATGCTCCACTGTCAACTACCCACAAATCATGGTTTACAGTTGTCGTTGAGCTGGATATAGCTAAACTAACATTCTTTTTAGCTCTCTGTTGACAACCAGTATTCAGTTTCTTGCCCTTTTTACAGAATCTAGCTATATGACCCTTAGCCCTACAAGAAAAACATTTCCTAACAGTATAGGCAGTTGAAGACAGGTTTTCTTTCTGTGGTTGTCTCTCTCTCAGTTGGTCTTTATCTTGCCTTCTTCTGGACTCTTCTAACAATCTTCTGGTTATGCCAGTCAATGTCAGTCCATCTCTGGTCAGGACTTCCAGTGAAGACACATAATCATCATAACTTCCATCCAAAGAAGAAAGAATAATATAAACCTGATGCGGCTATGAGAAAATCAGCTCCTTTTCACGTAGCTCTTGTAAAGTTCCCTTCATAAACTCCAGATGAGCTAACATATCTCCACCTTTCAGAAGACGGGCTCTAAACAGTTTACGTGTAAGGTGTATCTGTGCACCCACACTATCACGAACATAAATCCTCTTCAAAGTGTCCCAACACCTGGCAGCACACTCCTCACCACGAATATGGACTAGCCACTGGTCACTCAGGGTCAGTCGAATTATACAAAGAGCCCTTTCATTATTCCAGTTAAATTTGGATATTTCCTTTGCATCTTCATCGTCTGCTGGATCCCAAGCAGTTACATCCGGTGGATCATGAACTACAGCCCATAGCAAGGGTGTGCACATGAAAAACTACTCTCTTGGTTGAGAGTAGTTATGAATAAGCACAGTCACCACACAGATACACTGAGTTGTGTTATAGTTTACTTTCAGGAAAAAGTAAAGCATAGTCCAATAAACAGTCTAGGTCATACACATATAAATCAGGCAATAGTGAATAACAAAGTCTTCTTACCAGTCGTCATAGTCATACACAATTAACAGTTAGCAATAAACAGTTCTTCTGGATTTGCAAACAGTACCATACAGAGATATCAGAGAGGAAGAACAGCAAAAAGAACAAGCCATGTTTGTAGCTCTCTCTTAAGGACATTGGCAACAGAACTAACCAATCAGGACAAAGTATGATGCAATACAGCAGTCTTAAAGCTATACAATACAATAGAATACACTGCAAACATACATTCATGGTTTATATATTGCCAACCCAACAAATTAGGTAATAGTCATATTTCTAACACACCCACTGACTGGTAAACTTGTTTCAAACATTTCTCTGTTTATTTATTCAGTCAGTCAGTCCTATACAATAATAAAATCTCATTTCTTATCTTGTCCTTCCCTAGTTTCATGACAAATTTAAGTTATTAATTCATTTATTTTACACTTTGATGGTTATCTTAAATTAGTCTTACATTCTTTGTGTGTTGATTTCTTTTTATTTTAAATAAAAGTAATTGTCAAAAGAAGCATTAAAAACTCAATAATAACTGCAATAAATAATTAAGTGTTATGAGCTTAATAAACTACTTCATGATCAGATACTGACTTTTATCATTAAATGTTCCTTAGTATTTAGATCTGGTCTCAGGATGATAATGTAGCACTTGGGGAAGAAGATGCAGCCCAGCAGGCCAGCCCCAGAAGCCAAGATGGAGAAAACCTGCACAGCCACCATGTATTTCCCTTTGGTGCTCAAGTAGGTGGGCAGGAAGGAGATCCAGACGCTGCAGAAGACCAGCATGCTGAAGGTGATCAGTTTGGCTTCGTTGAAGGCCCCAGGCAGGTTCCTGGCCAGGAAAGCCACTGTGAAGCAAATGGCAGCAAGGAAACCCATGTAGCAGAGAACCACATAAAACATGGTCACAGAGCCTTCATTGCACTGAAGGATGATCACTCCTGATTGGGAGTGCAGGTCAAAATCAGGAAACGGGGGAGAAACTCCCAGCCAGATTGCACAAATTACAATTTTTCCAGCAGAACCAGAAAGGATGATGGACTTGGCCAAGCTCTTCCCCAACCATCTCCTCACCCTGTTCCCTGGTTTCGTGGCCAGGAAGGCCAGCACTACCATGATTGTTTTGGCTAACACACAAGACACAGCTACTGAGAAGATGATGCTGAACATTGTTTGTCGGAGAAGGCAGGTGGCTTTCCTTGGTCGGCCAATGAAGAGAAAGGAGGACAAGAAGCAAAGCAAGAGGGAAACCAGGAGGATGTAGGACAGGTCCCGGTTGTTAGCTTTGACAATGGGAGTTACTAGGTATTTAAGAAATATGACTAAAACAAAGCCTGTTGTTAGAAACAAGAGTACAGCAAAGGAGACCAGGATGATGCCCAGAAGTTCTTCATAGGACAGGAAGGTTATTCTTTTGGGGATACATTGGATTCTGTCATCAGTGGGATATTTGTCATCTGGGCACTTGGTGCATTTTTCAGTATCTGAGAAAACAGTAAGTAATATTATTTTTATAGTCTGTCCTTTCACATTCCAAGAAAGACCTTCTTTCAATGGCAGCTGATACCGAGAGACAGGTAAGCCAGAGTTCCTCTGGTGTCACTCACCTTCCTGTGTGGAGATGGTCCCCTCCGGACAAGGAATACAATCATAGCAGCAAATGGGTTCTTCTTTCCGAGCCCGTTTTAGAAATCCAGGTTGACAATTGTCCACACATTTGGACTCAGGCAGAGACTAAGCATAAAAATAAAATCATTCCAAAATATCTGCCAAATTTTTATTTATTATAATGATTGTTTAAAATAAAATGAAACTGTGCTTAAGAATGACACTTCTGAGCAATAGATCAGGAAAACATAAAATATTGCAAAGCCACTCCCCTTTGAAAATAATCAAAATCTTTGTTCCAGTTAAGATATAAAGAAAAAAATCCTCAGCAACTAGGACTGTCAACCTCAAATGAGGTATGATTTAGTTATATCTGTACATTTATATTTTTAATTCATACAGCTGCCATGCTGGTGAAATAAGACTAAACATTACTGCGTAGTTTCTCCACCCCTGACCACCCTAGGGATGCCCTTTCCGTGATGTCCCACTGCCTGGAAGCGGTGTGGGTTTGGATGGGGAGGAACAGACTTAGACTCAACCCTTCCAAGACTGAGTGGCTGTGGATGCCGGCATCCTGGGATCTGGAGGTTCCATCTTTAATGATCGGGGGAGAAACACTTGCTTCCTCTGATAGGGTCCGCAACTTGGGTGTCCTCCTGGATTCTCGGCTGTCTTTAGAGGACCATCTGAAGGCCGTAACCAGGGGGGCCTTCGCACAGGTGCGTCTTGTGCACCAATTGCGCCCTTTTCTAGACCGGGATGCCCTCACCATGGTCACTTATGCCCTCGTTGTCTCTAAGTTGGACTACTGTAACACCCTCTACATGGGGCTGCCCTTGGGATGCGTCCGGAGGCTCCAGATAGTCCAGAATGCAGCCGTGTGGGTAGTTATGGGGGCGTCTAGATACTCCCGTGTAACATCTCTCCTGCGTGAGCTGCACTGGCTGCTGGTGGCGCTCCGGATACATTTCAAGGTGCTGGTGCTCACCTATAAAGCCCTTCATGGCTTAGGCCCGGGGTACTTGCAGGACCATCTCCAGCCGCACTCCCACCATCCTGTGCGCTCTCACAGAGTCAGCCTCCTCACGGTGCTGTCGGCCAAACAAGGTCGGCTGACAGCCCCCAGGAGGAGAGCGTTCTCTGTGGGAGCCCCGACCCCCTGGAATGGATTGCCCACTGAGCTCAGGACAGCTCCCAACCTTCTTTCCTTCCGTCGCGATGTGGCTCTTCCGTCAACTCAACTGATCCATTTGGGGGTACACTGTCATAATTTTAAATTGTTTTTAATAGGGTTGGGGATTTTAATTTTATTTCATTGTGATTTGTATTAGAATTTGTCATTTTGTAAGCTGCCTTGAGTCCCCAGGGAGAAAGGCGGCATATAAATCACAATAATAAATAAATAAATAAATAGAATTGTAGTGAGAATGAGTGGAGGTGAAATCATGAGAAAATGTCACTTAAAAAGGGTAAGCCAGGCATGTTTTTCTGCAGCCCATGGGACATGAGTATGAACCCTGTGTGGGAAAGGGATATTTCTAAGGTCAAGTGAGGGATTTAAAACAAGGTCCTTTCCACAGAAGAATTACAGTTTTGTTGTTAGTCGCTACTTGTGTCCAATTTTTTCAGCCCCCAAGAACCAAAGCACGCCGGGACCCACTGTCCTATATTGCCTCTCAAAATTAGAACTACAATTAGATGACATGGAAAGACAGACCCACATTTATTTATTACTTAAATTTGGAGAAATCTTTGTTTCAGTGGAAGACTTAAGGTAGCTGACAATCAAGATAAACAATTGCATTCAAGGATTTTTTAGATGGATTACAAGCCAAAGATCAAATCTAGGTAGCATTTCATTACAAATGGATCCTGATTGTCTCATGATTTCAAGAGTCAAGAAAGTTTTTGGGAGAGTCAAAGTCATTTTCCATCCTTCATTTTTCTGGTTTAAGTCATTATCTCATATTGGACAAGTCCTTGTAGTTCCATATTGATTGAACACCTTGGATGACCTTCCTAGCAGCAGGAGGCCTATCCCAGTGGGGTGAAACAAAGGCATGAATAATTGTGGTCAGATAAGGGCTGTTAAAAATATCTAAGCCTGCTCTTTCAGAGGATACTAAGAGGCAGAAATATACAGACAAAAAAGTTGCCAATATTTTCAGCTACCTTGTTGAGCAACTTTAGCCGTGAAAGAGCATCTTGGTCGATAATAAGCCTCTGTCTTTCAAAACTCCCCAGTTGCTCTTTGATGGGATCCTCCTTGGAGAGAAATAAGCAACTTATGATATTCAGATCTGCTGCTACATTTCCACTTTGGTCCAAGTACAGTTTCTCCCAGGAAAAATTGCAAAACTCATTCTTCTCCAGAAAGGGATGGAACTAGAATTGAAACATCCAGGAATTTTGAAAGCAACTTGAAACACCCTAAAAGGAGGAGCCATTTTAAAGCTGAGCTAGTGAATAAGAGATGTTCAGTCCCCTCTACAATATTTGCCTGAATAGCAATAGCACCTAGACTTATATACCTCTTCAAAGTGCATTTACAGCCCTCTCTAAGTGATTTATAGAATCAGTAACAATCTAGAAACCCATTTTACCAACCTGGAAAGGATGGAAGGCTGAGTCAACCTTGAGCTGGTCAGGATCGAACTCCTGGCAGTGAGCAGTGAGTTAGGTTTAGTGTTAGGGGTAGGGGTAGGGGTAGGGGTAGCATAAGCATAAGCATAAGCATAAGCATTAGCATTAGCATTAGCATTAGCATAAATGGCATGGCTAAATGCAAAGACTGAGGAACCATATGTCTGAAATGCTTTAATTGGATTCCTGCAGTGAGCAGGGATTAGGCAAAATGCTCACAGGTTTAGCTGAAATTTATGAATATAAAATTCTATCATGCTAATTACAAACCCATAAATACAGGAATTTATTTACAATGTATACATTTTAAATAATTTTATAATAGCAGTTTTTAATATCAAAATATAATTGTCACAGTGCCTGCTCTTTGGAACATTATTTATTTATTTATTATTTAAAATTTTATACCGCCCTTCTCCCGAAGGACTCAGGGCGGTGCACAGCCAACAATAAAACACACATATACATAAAACTTAAAAACAGTTTAAAATATATTAAATAGTTTGGCCCTGATATTATTAAAAAACTGAAAACAACCCTTAAAAATCATTAAAAATCGTGTTTAGGCCAGCCCAGCTTGTTGGAACAATACCATCTTGAGGGCACGGCGAAAGGTGCGTAGGTCAGGGATCATCCGTATCTCCGGGGGCAATTCATTCAAGAGGGCAGGTGCCCCCACAGAGAAGGCTCTCCCCCTGGGGGTCAACAGTCGACATTGTTGGACCGACGGACACCCTGAGGAGTCCCTCTCTGTGGAAGCGTATTGGTTGGTGGGAGGCTATCGGTAGCAGAAGGTGATAATCCTGTGAACTAAATCTGGACTCAGCTTGGCCAAACCTGTTGGTTTTTTTGGAGAAGAATGGTTCCCCTACATCAGCATTGGATTTTTTTCTAAATAGGAACTAGGTATGATGGATCCTTGTCAGGACCCCATACCTGCCATGGCTCTAGTCTTGGGGCCCCCAATCTCTCTTTCTTCTCCATTTTGCTCCTCCTAGATATTGAGGAATATGCAACATTCAAGACATAGGCCAGAGTCTTAGCAACAGTATAAAAACGGTGTTCATTTTTTATCTGAATTCTATTCTTTTTCTCTTGCATGTCCAGTGGTGCTATCTGGGTGCATCGTCTCCGGCCCTTGACAGAAAGGACATGCTTTGAAAACGAACAGCGAAAAGACTGGTCTTCAAATTTGGAATCCTTAAAAAGATTGGGTTGAAAGGCTTCATCATTTGGCCATTTTCTTTCCTGGAACGGAAAGGTCCAAATGCTATGGATATGTTTGAAAAGTGTATGCCTTGCAATTGTCAATTTCTGCACAATTGTGGTGATCCAGACTTTCCCTTCAATGGGTCCTGGCAAACCTTCAATTATTAAATGGATGTGGCAAATTTTATCCACAATGGAAGCAAATTCTATGAAGTGAACAAAGACATTGACTTTTCTCCACTTAGAGATGGCATTTCTGAGAGGTTCCGTAGGTCTAGTCATTGAGAATTGATGAGAGATAACCACACAGATTCCATTTCTCACAAGCATAGGAGTGAAAGTTCTCATGAAATTCTCTCCCTCCTCTGTGTCTGTTGAAAAGAGACCAATCAGAGTCCATCTGAAATAGAGGAGGAGTTGGACAATTCCAGGATACTGGATCCCATTTTTGGGAAGCATCTGATGGAAAAAAGGAATGTGACTTTTATCACTCAGAGCCTCTGAAACAATTCCATAACTGATCTGAAGAAGCAAAGAAGAAGGGTGTATTATGGTTAGATCAGATCAAGTCCAAAATGTAAGCTTTTAACACATGCAGTGTGGTTCTCACTAACATATTAGAATAGTCGATTGTTATTAACTCTTAAGCCATATCAAGATAAAGAATACAAAGTGCAAAATATTAACAAGATTGAATATAATCATTTGTCTAATCTGGGGTCTAAGATACTGCTCTTTTTCTTTTCTAATAAAACTGACATTCAGATACTAGACGTGCTAAGTCTTCTATCTCTAGAGCACTGCAAATGCAAATCAGTTCATTTTAGAGATTTACTTAAATGTTCCCTATTTAACATTGTGTCCAGCTGCTCAAGTCTTGCTTGAGTAAATATTTATGCCTCCTGTGGATCCCAATCCCTAGCCATGACAATGGCCATGAGAAAAGCAGTTCATGATTTCCATAGAAAAGATATGATTGAATCTATTACCCACCCACCAACAACCTGCTCACTTTGCCAGATAGAGAAACAAAAAAACAAACCTGTGGGACTTTGTAGGTACCTACTAATGTTGACATCTGAATGGAGATGTCATCAAAAGATCCATCAAGAACAGCCATCAGGTTGTCCTTCTTTCCACAGCTGTAGTTGGGAATATTGGCTTCTCCAGTAGAAAGTATGTCCAGCAAGGCATCAGAAGTGCCAAGGGTGCTCAAATAATTGTCATGGATGTTGTAGCCAAGTGTGAGATTGTACAGAAGCTGAGATTTTTTATTGACTTGCTCAATGGCAAAAATGAAGCTTAGGATTCTCACTGGATCAGGAAATAAATAACTGTAAAAAAAATGTTAATGATAACATCATCTCTAACAACAACAACAAAATATATTTTTATTTGTTCCTCTCCACAAGCCAATTCACACTTAAGCCAAAAGTGTGCAAAATAAGAATAAAATTATAGTCACCCATCACTGTTTAATTGTTATGAGTGTTGAGAAGGTGGGATGGAGATTTAATATTTAAAATATATCAGTATTTGTTAATACATATTCTAACAGCAGCTCGAATAACATACACAAAGAATTGGAAACAAGAAAAAATCCCAATGGAAGAAGAGTTAACAGATAAAATCGCACAGTGTGCTGAAATGGATAGATTAACAAAAGAAATTAAGGAAAAAGAAGAGACAGAGTACTATAGAATATGGGACAAATGGTACCTATGGTTTAACGTCATTAATAAAGAAATATAGGTGCAAGAAAAATAGAATAAAGATGTAAATAGATATATTAATAATTTCCTATGGACAAGTAAACATGAACAGGGGTTTCAAAAAAAAGTTTAATTCAAATATAAAGATTGTTAAGAAATCCTAAGGGGAGGGAAAAAAAGAGAAGGGGGGAGAAAAGAGAATGACAAAAACTACTAGGCTAAACGTAAGGGGAAAATCACAACTGTATTAATTGAAGAACCACTACAAAATATTGCTTTAAGAAGAAAATTTACTTATACGTTGTATGTTTTGTAAATGTTTTTTATATATGTTTTATATGTGTATTAATAAAGTTTATAAATTTATATATATATATCAGTATTTGTATTAGTGCTTATTTTTAATTTGTGCAATGACCAAGATTCAAAATTATTCAATCATTAAAACAGAAACATCAGCAAAGAGGATTTATAAATGATCCAGAAAAGCAATTCTAAAAACAAGCCATCCTCTATTCCATACCAGGGCCAGGCACTGAATATCAATGAATGGTTATAAAAATAGGGAAATGGGTCGGGCAGAGGCAACTACAAACCTTTCAATAAGCTAGTTGTGATTAACTCAGGATTGTACGAGAGGGGAAAATAATTTGACTTTGGGGGCCGTGGCTGTTCCATCTTTGAATTTTGGTCTCTTAAAATAAGACATAGGAGAGAAGCTATCAAAATCCAATTGATTCAAGAAATTAAACAGGTCCTGCAATATAGGAGCAACTGAAAGAAACGAAGAAGAGTGTTAGGACTGAAAATGGAAGGAATGCAACTCCATCACACTGAATGACTTACGAGGGAGCTTGAGTATAAGGAGCTGTGTTGAAAGACAGCATTATTTCAGATATTAATGTGGCAAAGGAGACTATACCAATGAGGTGGTCTCCTGGCCTGTAATAGCTCCGTAGGTTTTTTCCCTCATGTTCCTCCAAACTCAGCAGGCACTTCATTCTCAGTTTCCCAGAGACTGGCTGGGACATCAGCAGCAGCAGAAGCAGAAGGAGGAGGTCCATAATTCATGGGGCTGAATCAATCCCCTTCCTGTTTCTAAGGAAGAACAAGAGCATTTGAAGAATTGAAAGCACCATTCAAAGATGGAAATGAGAGTGACTTTCTTGACTGGGAGAGAGATAAACAGAACTTCACCTGGAAAGGAGAGAAAGGAAAGGTACATTCAAGAAGCACAGTCCCTGAATGTCCCAAAATTTGTGCCACACAGAGTGTGACCTGATTCATTTATGCTTTTCTGATGTAAGATCCCTTCCAAGTTGCTTCAGTCTGATGTTTACGTCAAAGGCGATCACTGGAGAAATATCAGGAGAGATCTCACAGACCAGGATTTTAATAATTACTGTAAGAAGCAACATCTCCTCTGGGAATCTTGAACTACTTCTGGGCCTCCATGTGCGGAGGAGAAGCTGGTGAAAAGTATAGTGAAAAATCATAGATATACCCCTAGAGGGCCCTGGTTTGAAGTGGTTTTGGTCCTTCCTTTCTGAACATGTCTAGAAAGTGATGCTGAAGAAAGATAGTTCATCACCCAGGAAATTGGGTGTTGTCCTTCAATGTACTCTCTTGTCTCCAGAGACTCCTGACGAAGGTCACCCAGAACTATAGAGTTTGGTTCCACCTTAGTGTCAGACATGGAAGCCATCTTTTACATTTGGGCCTTCAGGCCTGCCACATTTTCTACTGTGGAAAGATGGGAGGGGGGATTGCATAGAGCAATGGTCACCAACTGGTGGTCCGTGGTGCACTGGTGTTCTATAAGAAAATTTTGGTAATCCGCAGTGCACCTGGGTGGAGGAGCTGCTCCGGTATGAGCAATGGACAGTCCTGTGACTAGAGCTCTGGAATATGGAACTGGCCAGGCAGCTCATGATGGGGCTGTATATCTCCGCTGTAGAGGGAGCTTCATGCAACTTGCAACTTTGTAGCACAGCCCTCGCTGGCAGGAATGAGATAATTGAGCCAAAGTGGTGCAGTGGTTAGAGTGCAGTACTGCAGCTACTTCAGCTGACTGTTAGTTCAGCAGATCAGCGGATCAAATCTCACCGGCCCAAGGTTGACTCAGCCTTCCATCCCTCTTAGGAGGGTAAAATGAGGACCCAGATTGTTGGGGGCAATATACTATTTAGTATACTGTTGATTGTTGTAAGCTGCCCAGAGTCCTTGGAGAATGGGTGGCATAGAAATATGAATAATAAATAATAATGGTGCAAGGGGGGGTGGCAGTGCAGGTGGGCCGAAGCAACGGGTGGCAGGAACCCGGGCTGTTTCTTCCCCATGCTGTAGTTTCCTGTCAGCTGAACCCACCAATAGCTGCCCCCACCCCTTGCCCTCCCTTCCCAGTCACTCCTCACCTGGTGAGGGAAGGGCAGGGGATGGAGATTCACTGCATATTCCAGAGTAAGAGTGAAGTTTTGTCTCTTGCTGGATCTCATGGCCATTGTTGGTGTTCTGTGCACCTTGATCTCTCAGGGAGATGCTTGACTTCCTCTCAGCCCCAAGACACTGGCTGGCCCATGAGATGAGAGAGAGAAAGAGAATCAGAGAGAGAGAGAGAATCAGAGAGAGAATGAAAGAGAAAGAATGAGAGAGAAAGAGAGAAAGAAAGAGAATGAGAGAGAATGAGAGAGAGAATGAGAGAGAAAGAGAGAAAGAGACAGAATGAAGGAAAGAGAGAGAATGAGAGACAGAGACAGAGAATGAAAGAGAGAGAAAGGAAGAAAGAGGCAGAGAGGGATTCAGAGAGAGAATGAGAGAGAATGAATGGGAGAGAGAGAAAGATAGGGGGAGAGGGAGAGAGAATGAGAGAATGAGAGAGAAAGAGTGGGAGAGAGAGAGAAAGAGAGGAGGGAGAGTGCCTGAAGGACACCAACCCATCACTGGGAGTCCAGGCGCTTCAGCAAGTGGCGCACTGCATTCATATTAGTGATCTGCGGGATTTAAAATTACGAACTTGGTGGTCCCTGAGGTCCAAAAGGTTGGGGACTCCTAGCATAGAGTAAGTGTGATATGTAATCAAAATAACATTCTTTTCTCAGAGAGTCAAGGCCACCTTGCCCTGCAGCTGCGATGCGGTGACTGGGAGACATCTCCAGTTTTGGATGGTGCCTGATTGGATCATGTGATGGACATGTGGGTGCTGGGCAGGGACTTGAACTTTCTTTTGGGTGGGGAAAACCTGGAAACTGAGTTTGGGTTTTGCCAGATGTGCCAATATGACATCTCCAATAAAATGGAACTTTGAGGAAATTCAAGCTTCGGAGTCTTCTTTCGTTGGGGGTGCTACTTGGAACCTTGACACTTAGGTTGATGATGCTTAATTCTAATGCTGACTGTCTTTTAATGTTAAGGAAGAAATCTGTAACTGTGAAGCCTGCCTTATGTTAATAGTAGGACTTGTTTGTAATTTACTTTTCTTTTAGATCTCCCTGTGTTAATCACAAATTGGAATTGATTTTAAAATTGCTCATGCGATAGTGAAATTTCATTTGCCCTAGAAATATTAACTTTGGGATGATATTTGAAACAAAGGGAATGGAAATTGATAATTGTCCAACTGTATCATTGGGTAAATATGGAATACGTTATGGGGGTAGACTTTTTTTCCCCTTATACTTGCCCTTCAGTATTCATGTAAGACACTGAGAAACTTTGTACTTTGAAGTCTCTTTGTTTACTAAACAAACAGCAGGCAGTATCATGTCCTCCTTGGACAACTCCCCAGATTCTTTCTCAGAAATCAGTTCAAGGGAGGATGAGCTCATTCCTGGCATGTCAGGAACTGGATTAATTAATGGCTCTGAACACTTGGCCAAAAGAGTTTTAGACTTTCCCCAGTTTCAGCTGAGGAAAGTTTTCCAAAAACGACTCTAAAATCACCTCTTTGCTGTATATTACAAAAGATTACAAAAAATAAAGATTTTACAAAGTTTGAAAGATGTGGTCTTCTTTCTTTTTAAATGGACTGAAGGGGATCCCACCCACTGATTGGTAAACTTGTTTCAAACATATGTCTCCTTGTTTATTGATTCAGTCAGTTAGTCCTATATGATAATAAAATCTCATTTCTTATCTTCTCCTTCCCTAGTTTCATGACAATTTAAATTATTAATTAATTTATTTTACACTTTGATGATTATCTTACGTTAGTCTAACATTCTTTGTATGTTTATTTCTTTTGATTTTAAATAACCTTAATTGTCAAAAGAAGCATACAAACGCAATAATAACTGCAATAAATAATTAAGTATTATGAGCCTAAGAAACTACTTCATGATCAGATACCGACTTTTTACATTAAATGTTCCTTAGTATTTAGATCTGGTCTCAGGATGATAATGTAGCACTTGGGGAAGAAGATGCAGCCCAGCAGGCCAGCACCAGAAGCCAAGATGGAGAAAACCTGCACGGCCACCATGTATTTCCCTTTGGTGCTCAAGTAGGTGGGCAGGAAGGAGATCCAGACGCTGCAGAAGACCAGCATGCTGAAGGTGATCAGTTTGGCTTCGTTGAAGGCCCCAGGCAGGTTCCTGGCCAGGAAGGCCACTGTGAAGCAAATGGCAGCAAGGAAACCCATGTAGCAGAGAACCACATAAAACATGGTCACAGAGCCTTCATTGCACTGAAGGATGATCACTCCTGATTGGGAGTGCAGGTCAAAATCAGGAAACGGAGGAGAAACTCCCAGCCAGTTTGCACAAATGACAATTTTTCCAGCAGACCAGAAAGGATGATGGAGTTGGCCAAGCTCTTCCCCAACCATCTCCTCACCCTGTTCCCTGGTTTCGTGGCCAGGAAGGCCAGCACTACCATGATTGTTTTGGCTAACACACAAGACACAGCTACTGAGAAGATGATGCTGAACATTGTTTGTCGGAGAAGGCAGGTGGCTTTCCTTGGTCGGCCAATGAAGAAAAAGGAGGACAAGAAGCAAAGCAAGAGGGAAACCAGGAGGATGTAGGACAGGTCACGGTTGTTAGCTTTGACAATGGGAGTTTCTAGGTATTTAAGGAATATGACTAAAACAAGGCCTGTGGTTAGAAACAAGAATACAGCAAAGGAGACCAGGATGATGCCCAGATGTTCTTCATAGGACAGGAAGGTTATTCTTTTGGGGATACATTGGATTCTGTCATCAGTGGAATATTTATCATATGGACACTTGGTGCATTTTTCAGTATCTGAGAAAAGAGTAAGTAATATTATTTTTATAGTCTCTCCTTTCACATTCCAAGAAAGACTTTCTTTGGATGACAGCTGATACTGAGAGACAGGAAAGCCAGAGTTTCTCTGATGTCACCCACCTTCCTGTGTGGAGATGGTCCCCTCCGGACAAGGAATACAATCATAGCAGCAAATTGGTTCTTCTTTCCGAGCCCGTTTTACAAATCCAGGGTGACACTTGCCCACACATTGGGACTGAGGCAGAGACTAAGCACAAAAACAAAATTCATTCCAAAATATCTGCCAAATTTTTATTTATTAGATGGATTGATTAAAATAAAATGAAACTGTGCTTAAGAAAGAAACTTCTGAGCAATAGATCAGGAAACGTTTCTTTTGGACTATGTAAAATATTGCAAAGCCACGCCCCTTTGAAAATAATCCTAATCCTTATTCCAGTTAAGATATAAAGAAAAAATACTTCACCAACTTGGGCTGTCAACCTCAAATGAGGTATTATTGAGTTATATCTCTAATTTGTATTTTCAATTCATACAGCTGCCATGCTGGTGAAATAAGATTAAACATTACTGCCTAATTTCTAGAACTATAGTGAGGATGAGTGGAGGTGAAATCAATAGAAAATGTCACTTAAAAAGGGTGAGCCGGGCATGTTTTGCTGCAGCCCATGGGACATGAGTATGAACCCTGTGTGGGAAAGGGATATTTCTAAGGCCAAGTGTGGGATTCAAGACAAGGTCCTTTCCATTGAAGAATTACAGTTTTATTGTTAGTCGCTACTTGTGTCCAACTCTTTCAGCCCCAAAGAACCATAGCACTCCAGGACCCCCTGTCCTCCACTGCCTCCCAAAATTAGAACTACAATTAGATGACATGGAAAGACAGACCCACATTTATTTACTACTTAAATTTGGAGAATTCTTTGTTTCAATGAAAGACTTAAAGTAGCTGACAATCAAAATAAATAATTGCATTGGAGCGGTTTTTAGATGGATTAGAAGCCAAATACCAAATAGCATTTCATTACAGATTGACCCTTATTGTCACATTATTTCAAGAGTCAAGAAAGTTTTTTGGGGGGGTCAAAGTCATTTTCAGTCCTTCATTTTTCTAGTTTAAGGCATTATCTCATATCGGACAAGTCATTGTGGTTTCATTTTGATTGAACATCTTGGATGACCTTCCTAGCATCAGGAGGCCTATCCCAGTGGGGTGAAACAGAGGCATGAATAACTGTGGTCAGATATGGGCTGTTAAAAAATATCTGAGCCTGCTCTTTCAAGTGATCCTAACTCCAACCATATAGACCGAGAAAAGTTACCAATATTTTCAACTACCTTGTTGAGCAACTTTAGCCGTGAAAGAGCATCTTGGTCGACAATAAGCCTCTGTCTTTCAAAACTCCCCAGTTGCTCTTTGATGGGATCCTCCTTGGGGAAAAGCAACCAACTTATGATATTCAGATCTGCTGCTACATTTCCACTTTGGTCCAAGTACAGTTTCTCCCAGGAAAAATTGCAAAACTCATTCTTCTCCAGAAAGGGATGGAACTAGAATTGAAACATCCAGGAATTTTGAAAACAATTTGAGACACCCTAAAAGGAGGAGCCATTTTAAAGCTGAGCTAGTGAATAAGAGATGTTCACTCCCCTCTTTGCTATTTGCCTGAATAGCAATAGCACCTAGATTTATATACCACTTCACAGTGCTACTACAGCCCTCTTTAAATGGTTTATAGAATCAGCATATTGCCCCATACAATCTCAGTCCCCATTTTACCAACCTTGGAAGTATAGAAGGCAGAGTCAACCTTGAGCTGATCAGGATCAAACTCCTGGCAGTGAGCACTGAGTTAGGGTTAGGGTTAGGGTTAGGGTTAGGGTTAGGGTTAGGGTCAATGCAAAGACTGAGTATCCATCAGTCTGAAAGGCTTTAACTGGATTCCTGCAGTGAGGAGGGGTTAGGACAAATGCTCCCAGGTTTAGCTGCAATTTATGAATATAAAACTCTATCATTCTAATTACGAACCCTAATTACAAGAATTTTTTTTTATTGAAAAGTTTTACAAAAAAAAGAATTTCCCCCCCAATATTCCCCCCATCCTTTCCCTCCCCTCCCCCCCCCCAACTTCCCAGAGCAAAATACAAGGTATTTCAATTAACAATCATAAGCTAAATTAACCTATCTCTCCTCAGACTACTAAATCCCCTCCGAAACCTTAACTCCACTATAGATAACATAATACTTCTAATACTTAACGTTCATTCATAAGCTATTTGATATTTTCTTGTCTGATACTTATTTTGAATATAATCAATCCATCTTCTCCACTCCGATACGTATCTTTCTTATGTATAGTCCTTCAAATACGCAGAGATTTTCGCCATTTCTGCTAAGTTTGTTACTTTCAGTATCCACTCTTCAATACTAGGCAAAAAGTCCTTCTTCCAGTATTGCACTACCAACAGCCTTGCTGCTGATATTAAGTTCAGAATCAATTTAGTCTCTAATACTGTACAATCCATCGTTATACCCAATAAAAACAATTGAGGAGTAAATTTCAACCCTTTTTTCAGAATGTTCTGCATCACCCACCAAATTTTTATCCAAAATGCCTTGATTTTCTTACAAGTCCACCATATATGATAATAAATTGCATCATCACATTCACATCTCCAACATTTAGCCTGCAAATTCGGGTACATACATGATAATTTTTTAGGATCTAAATGCCATCTATAAAACATTTTATAAAAGTTCTCTCTCAAATTTTGTACTTGCGTAGATTTAACATTTCTGACCCAAATCTTTTCCCATGTTTCCATCATCACTGGTTCCTGAAAGTTTTGTGCCCATTTTATCATACAATCCTTAACCAATTCCGTTTCTGAATCTATTTCCAATAAAGCATTATACAACCTTTTAATATGCATCTGACTTTGATCTCTAATCTGTTTCACCAGATTTTCCTCATTTTGCATAACACCAATTTTTTGATCTTCCCTCCATCTAGCTTGAAGCTGACCATACCAAAACCAAGTATAAATTATCCCTTCTTCTTTTAATACATCTAAAGATTTCAACTGCAGCTTACCCCTTTCCAAAAGAAGAAGCTCTTTATAAGTAATCACCTCTGTTTTTTGCTCTATACTTATATTTTCTATTGCATGTCTAGGATTTGCCCATATGGGTATCTTATTGTTTAACTTATATTGATACTTTTTCCAAACCCTCAACAATGCATTTCTAAGTATATGACCCTTAAACACTTTATCCACTTTTTTTTCATATAACAGATAAGCGTGCCATCCAGTCATAACCTTCTATGTTTAACATTCTTTCTTCAGTTAAGTTAAACCAGTCGCTAATTTGTGATAAAACAGCCGCTTCATAGTACAATCTTAAGTTAGGCATTTTAAGACCTCCTCTCTCAGTACATCCTGTATAATTTTCAGTTTCACTCTTGGTTTCTTCCCATCCCAGATAAAAGTATTAACCCCTTTCTGCCATTCCAACAAATTTCCGTCTTTCTTAAGCACTGGTATCATTTGAAACAAAAATAAGAACCTAGGTAAAACATTCATTTTTATTGCTGCTATCCTTCCCAGTAATGATAGTTGTAGCTTTTTCCAATTTTCCATTTCTTTCTGTACTTTTTGCCAAAGAACTTCATAATTGTTTTTAAACAATTTCGTGTTTGAGGCTGCAATATATACTCCTAAATAGTTAACCTTTTTGACTATTTCAAACCCCGTTATTCTCCCTAAATCTTCTCTGAGATATGGACATATTTTTAATTATCATCTTTGTCTTATGTTGATTTACTTTAAATCCAGATATCTTACTGTATTGACCTATTATGTCCAACATGTATGGAACCACTTCTATAGGTTGAGATAAAGTAACAACCAGGTCATCTGCAAATGCTCTTAATCTATATTCCTGCTGTCTAATTACTATTCCTTTTATTTTATCAGATTCACGTAACTTATTCAACAAAACTTCTAAAGTTAAGATAAACAACAATGGCAACAAGGGACAACCCTGCCTTGTACCTTTCTCAATTTTAAAGACTTCTGTTAGACCTCCATTAACTATTATTTGTGCGGTTTGTTCCTGATATATTGCTCTAATTGAATGTATAAAATACTCCCCAAAATGCATTTTTTCTATTATCTTAAACAAAAATTGCCAATTCAGTCAATCAAATGCTTTCTCTGCATCCAAAAATATGAACGCTGCAGGGACCTGGTTATTTTTTTCCAAATATTCCAATAAGTTAATAATTTGTCTAACATTATATTTCATTTGCCTCCCTTTTATAAAACCTGATTGATTATTATGAATTGTTTGTTGCATAACTGGCATTAATCTATTCGCTAATATCTTAGCAAAAATTTTATAATCAGTGTTCAAAAGTGAAATTGGCCTAAAATTTTCAGGTTTGGTACAGTTTTGATCTTCCTTCGGAATCAATGAAACAAAAGCTGTTCTCCAAGAGGGTGGAACTCCTCCCCCTAATTGAATTTTACAAAATAAAGCTCTAAGCGGTTCTACCATTTCAAACTGTAAATTCTTATAATAAACAGCTGTTAATCCATCTGTTCCCGGAGCTTTCCCTGTTTTTAACTGCTTAATTGCAGCAATGATCTCCTCAGAAGTTATTGATTGATTCAATCCTTCCCTCTGTTCCAACGTTAATTCCAGAATATTCCCTTCCTTTAAGTATTTATCTATATCTATACCTTGTAATGAGTCACTAGCATATAACTTTGTATAAAATTCTAAAAAAGCCTTTTTAATCATATTCTGTTGGTAAACTTCCTTACCTCTATATTCTATTTTACCAATGACTCATGATTTCTGTTTTTTCCTCAGCATGTAGGCCAACTACCTACCTGGTTTATTAGAATTACAAAATGTATTATGTTTAGCATATTGTAAGCTAGTTGCCACCTGATCAGCCATTAACATATTAAATTGCCCTTGTAGTATATTTATTGTTTCTTTTACTTTCTTATCTCCTGGATTAGATATAAGTAATTGTTCTTTCTTTTTTATTTCTTCCTCTATCTCTTTACACTTCTTTTGTTGTTTTAGTCTATATTTATTATTCATATGTATTAACGTACCCCTCTTATAAGCCTTACTAGCATCCCAAACCATTTCCATAGAGGTACCCTTGTTCATATTAATAACAAAAAATTATTTCCTTTGTTTTTTAAGCTCTTTCACATTTTCTTCATATCTAAGTAAATTTTCATTTAACCTCCAAGACCTCCTTTCTCCCCTCTCCTGTTCAAATTCCACCCAAACCGGACTATGATCAGTTAAAATTCTGGGACATATCTTCGTCTTCTTCACCCTAGAAATAAAATCATTTGTGGTTAGTATAAAATCAATCCTGGAGAAGGATTGATGTCTATCAGAAAAGAAGGTGAAATCTCTTTCCTCCATATTGCGTTCTCTCCAAATATCTCTCAGTTCTATATCTTCCATCATATCAAAAAAAGATTTAGGTAATTTTGCACGTGTTGAAATCTTTGATAATTTTTTTTTATCTTTCTGTGTGTCTATTACTCCATTCCAGTCACCCATTAATATAAAAGATTTATAATCCCATTGTATTATTTTAGTGTGTAAAAACTTATAAAATTTGTCCTGTTGCTTATTAGGGGCATATATTCCAATTAAAAGCATTTTTCCAGTCTGTGTTAATAATTCAATTGCGATATATCTTCCTTTTTTTTTTTTTAATTTAATTTATATGCCGCCCTTCTCCGGAGACTCAGGGCGGCTTACAATGCGTTAAGCAATAGCCTTCATACTTTTGTATATTAATACAAAGTCAGCTTATTGCCCCCACAAACTGGGTCCTCATTTCACCTACCTTAGAAAGGATGGAAGGCTGAGTCAACCTTGAGCCTTGGAGAGATTCGAACCAGCAAGTAATTGCAGGCAGCTGTGTTAATAACAGGGTGCTTAGACCACTGTACTATCAAGGCTCTTTTTCTTTCTTTCCTTGATCATCTGCCTCAATTAAATTAGCTGATAATCCTTTCTTTACATATATAACTAAACCATTTTTCTTCTCTGGCGCTGATGCCACAAAGAGTATACCTAATCTTGAATTTATCAAATATTTTTGGTCTAATAACCTAATATGTGTTTCTTGCAGGCAAATAACATCATTGTTAAATTGTTTCAAGTAATGAAATACTTTCTTTTTTGTGGTGAATTTAAGCCATTAACATTCCAAGATAGAAATTTAGTTGCCATCTTTAGCTTTTCGAAGCCTTGTGAGTATCAGCTGAAGATCCTCCTCCACCTTACTCTTCGGCCTGCCTCCCCCCCCCCCCCCCGCTGCTTCTGTTTTCTGAACTTCTTGAGATAAATCTTGAGATTGTTGCATTTTTAACTGTTGTTCTTTAAGTTTATAAGTTGATCGGGTCAGTCATTGTGCTTTCGGTTCTCCCTTCTTAAGTGGTTCCAGAGTTGGGGGTAAGCCCCCAAGATCCAGATCTTCTTCCGTGATGATTCCTCCAGCTGCAACTTCAGCATAAGTTTCTATCTGCTTTCCATCTTTTTCTTGTTGTATCATCTCCATTTTCTTTCTGCTCCCCCCCTGGTGAGGGTGGGTATCCAGCCTTTAAAACATTAACATAGAAATCTTTTGCCTTCCAGACTGTGTTTAGCCGGTATCTTTCTCCACTATAAGTCACTATTAGACCAGTTGGAACATCCCATCTGTATGCCACTTGTTGATTTCTCAGCTCGTTTACCAAAAAGCCAAAGTCCTTTCTACTTCTCAACATCTTTGGAGGGATCTCTTTCAAAACCACCACTTCTTGCCCAGCCACCTAAACCTTATTCTTGTAGGAAGCTTGTAAAATATCATTTCTAATCCTCCTGGTTGTAAAATAAATCACCACATCTCTTGGCAGCTGTCTTTGTCTTCCCAACCAGGAGTTAACCCTGTAGATTTTATCAATTTGGCTTGCCACATCTTCTGGTCTTTCTTTAATTATCTCTGCAATAGCATCAGCACAAATATCCTTTAAGTTTTCTTTGCTGTTTTCTTTCAGGCCTCTCAATCTCAAAGCAAATTCCATGGACCTGTATTGTAACATTACCAATTCATCATCCACTTTCTCTGTTTTGGTCATGGCATCTCCCATTTTGCTTTCCAAATTTAAATTGGCTTCATTAATTTCTTCCACTTTCTCATCCAACTGGAAGTATAGAAGGCTGAGTCAACCTTGAGCTGATCAGGATCAAACTCCTGGCAGTGAGCACTGAGTTAGGGTTACGGTTAGATTTAGGGTCAATGCAAAGACTGAATATCCATCAGTCTGAAAGGCTTTAACTGGATTCTTGCAGTGAGGAGGGGTTAGGAGAAATGCTCCCAGGTTTAGCTGCAATTTATGAATATAAAATTCTATCATTCTAATTACGAACCCTAATTACAAGAATTTATTTACAATGTATACATTTTAAATAATTTTATAATAGCAGTTTTTAAGATCAAAATATAATTGTCACAGTGCCTGCTCTTTCGAACATCATCCTGTGAACTAAATCTGGCCTCCACTTGGCCTCACCTTTTGGGGTTTTGTAGAACAATGGTTCTCCTACATCAGCATTGGATTTTTTTCTAAATAGGACCCCATACCTGCCATGGCTCTAGCCTTGCAGCCCCCAATCTCTTCTCCATTTTTCTCCTCCTAGATATTGAGGAATATGCAACATTCAAGACATGGGCCAGAGTCTTAGCAACAGTATAAAAACGGTGCTCATTTTGTATCTGAATTCTATTCTTTTTCTCTTGCATGTCCAGTGGTGCTATCTGGGTGCATCGTCTCCGGCCCTTGACAGAAAGGACATGCTTTGAAAAAGAACAGCGAAAAGACTGGTCTTCAAATTTGGAATCCTTGAAAAGATTGGGTTGAAAGGCTTCATCATTTGGCCATTTTCTTTCCTGAAAAGCAAAGGTCCAAATACTATGGATATGTTTGAAAAGCGTATGTCTTGCCATTGTCAATTTCTCCACAATTGTGGTGATCCAGACTTTCCCTTCAATGGGTCCTGGCAAACCTTCAATTGCTAAATGGATGTGATGAATTCTATCCAAAAGGGGAAAAAATTCTATGAAGTGAACAAAGACATTGACTTTTCTCCACTTAGAGATGGCATTTCTGAGAGGTTCTGTAGGTCTAGTCATTGAAAATTGTTGTGAAATAACCACACAAATTCCATTTCTAACAAGCATAGGAGTGAAAGTTCTCATGAAATTCTCTCCCGCCTCTGTGTCTGGTGGAAAGAGACCAATCAAAGTCCAACTGAAATGGAGGAGGAGTTGGACAATTCCTGGATACTGGATTCCATTTTTTGGAAGCATCTGATGGAAAAAGGGAATTTGACTTTTATCACTCAGAGCCTCTGAAACAATTCCATAACTGATCTGAAGAAGCAATGAAGAATGGTGTATTATATTTAGATCAGATCAAGTCCAAAATGTAAGCTTTTAACACATCCAGTGTGGTTATCACGAACATATTAGAATAATCTATTGTTCTTAATCTTTAAGCCATATCAAGATAAAGAATACAAAATGCAAAATATTAGCAAGATTAAATATAATCATTTGTCTAATCTGGGGTCTAAGATACTGCTCTTTCTCTTTTCTAATAAAATTGACATTCAGATAATAGATGTGCTATGTCTTCTATCTCTAGAGCACTGCAAATACAATCAGTTCATTTTAGAGATTTACTTAAATGTTCCATATTTAACATTGTGTCCAGCTGCTCAAGTCTTGCTCAAGTAAATGTTTAGGCATCCTCCCCACTCTGGATCCCAATCCCTAGCCATGACAATGGCCATGAGAAAAGCAGTTCATGATTTCCATAGAAAAGATATGATTGAATCTATTACCCACCACCAACAACCTGCTCACTTTGCCAGATAGAGAAACAAAAAAACAAACCTGTGGGACTTTGTAGGTGCTTACTAATGTTGACATCTGAATGGAGATGTCATCAAGACATCCATCAAGAACAGCCATCAGGTTGTCCTTCCTTCCACAGCTGTAGTTGGGAACATTGGCTTCTCCAGTAGATAGTATGTCTAGCAAGGCATCTGAAGTGCCAAGGGTGTTGAAATAGTTGTCATGGATGTTGTAGCCAAGTGTGAGATTGTACAAAAGCTGAGAATTCTTGTTCACTTGTTGAATGGCAAAAATGAAGCATAGGATTCTTGCTGGATCAGTAACTGAATTACTGTAAAAAATGTTCATGATAACATCATCTCTAACAACAACAACAAAATATATTTTCATTTGTTCCTCTTTCTCTCCACAAAGCCATTCAGTCTTAAGCCAACAGTGTCCAACATAAGAATAAAATTATAGTCACCCATCACCATTTAATTGTTATGTGTGTTGAAAAGGTGGGATGGAGATTTAATATTTAAAATATATCATTATTTGTAATAGTGCTCATTTTTAATTTGTGAAATGACCAAGATTCAAAATCATTCAATCATTAAAATGGAATCATCAGGAAAGAGGACTTTTAAATGATGCAGAAAAGCAATTCTAAAAACAAGCCATCCTCTATTCCATACCAGGTCAGGCATTAGTTGTGATTAACTCAGGATTGTATGAGAGGGGGAAATTATTTGGATTTTGGGGGGTTGGTTTGCCCCAATTTGGGATTTGGGTCTCTTAAAATAAGAGAACATAAAAGAGAAGCTATGGAAATCCAAATGATTCAAGAAATTAAACAGGTCCTGAAATATAGGAGTAACTGAAAAAAACAAAGAAGTGTTAGGACTGCAAATGGAAGGAAAGCAACTCCATCACATTGAATGACTTACGAGGGAGCTTGAGTATAAGGAGCTGTGTTGAAAGACAGCATTATATCGGATATTATTATTGTAGCAAAGGAGACTATACTAATGAGGTGGTCTCCTGGCCTGTAATAGCTCCGTAGTTTTCTTCCCTCATGTTCCTCCAAACTCAGCAGGCACTTCATTCTCAGCTTCCCAGAGACTGGCTGGGACATCAGCAGCAGCAGAAGCAGAAGGAGGAGGCCCATTATTCATGGGGCTGAATCAATCCCCTTCCTGTTTCTAAGGAAGAACAAGAGAGTTCGAAGAATTCAAAGCACCATTCAAAGATGGAAATGAGAGTGACTTTCTTGACCCAGAGAGAGATTAACAGAACTGCACCTGGAAAGGAGAGAAAGGAAAGGTACTGTTGCAATATTTTTAGGATCAGACTCAATAATAATAGTAAGAGTTAAAGGTTTAAATATACTTCCTTTTATTTACAATAGGCATTCTATATTCACTGAATATTCACAGATAAAAGCAAGGAAAAGGGTGAAGGTGGCTCCTTATATATACAGTGGGTGGAGCTATATGAGGGAGTGGTGAAATATGAATACATTAAGAATAGAAGGATAAGTTAACCCCTGATATCCCATTCATATACTATTTACACATTATAGAATAAGGCATTTACATCTGACAAATCCCCCTCTAAATGCCGATTCGTTATGCAACACCAATTACATTCAGATTCAGGACAATACAAGACATACAATTTAGAAGTTAAATATTTGTGCTGTTTAGAAGGTAAAGGCTTTGTCAATATGTCAGCTAATTGTTCTGAAGTATCACAATGCACTGCTTTAATAAATCCATCCTGAGATAATTGTCTCACATGTTTAAATTTTATATCTATATGCCTGGACCTTTGTCCAATGGCGTCGGATCTAGATATTTCAATGGCTGCTTTATTGTCTTCATGCATAACAAAAGGCAAAGCAGGTTTTTTCCAAACATCTGAAATTAAATCATTAAACCATACAAGGTTATTTGCAGCTTTGGATAAACAAACATATTCCGCTTCTGTCGTTGAAGTGGCTACTAGTTCTTGTTTACCAGTATACCAGTAAACTGGACAGTCATTCAAGAAAAAAATATAACCAGATGTACTTTTTCTGCATGATGTGTCGCCAGCCCAGTCCGCATCTGCGTAACATGCAAGCTTTGGTTCTTTATTATCACTAGGTTCTAATACTAAGCAAAAATCTAGTGTACATTTCAGATATCTTAAAATCCTTTTAACAGCTTCCCAGTGATACATTGTTGGTTTGCTGACGTGTCTGGATAATAAATTGAGTGGTAAGGCGATATCTGGTCTAGTCCAATTAGATATATAAAGAAGTGAACCTATGATTGATCTATAAAATGTGTTATCTTTGAATTCAGGAGAAGATTCATCAGTATTTCTAAGAAAATCAGTTTGCATAGGAGTATCACAAGGTTTGGCATTGTTTAAATTGCATTTATTTAAAAGTTCTATAATCTTATCTCTCTGAGTAAGTTTGAATCCTTTTCTAGTCTTATTAATTTGGACACCAAGATATTTGTTCACTTTACCTAGAGATTTCAACGAGAAATGTTCATTTAACTTATTTACAAAAGTTTCTCTTCTCTCTTTGTGTTTTCCTATATACAAAATGTCATCTACATAAATCAACACAAATTCAGTGTAATCATCACCCTTTTTGACAAAGAAACAGTTATCAGCAGTGGTAGCATTGAAATCCATGGTCTTAAGTACTTTTACTAAACAATCATACCATCTTTTACCTGATTGTTTTAATCCGTATAAACTTTTGTTTAACAGCCAAATTTCATTTTTGTTGGTGTACTGACTGTGAGGTGCTCTTACATATATTTCCTTATCTAGTTTCGCGTGTAGATACGCAGTCTGTATGTCATATTGAAATACATCAAGGTTGAGTGCTGATGCTACCACTAGAGCTGTTTTGACACTCTCAGTTCTTACTGTGGGGGAATACGTTTCAGTATAGTCCTCCGGATATTTCTGTGCATAACCTTGTGCAACTAATCTAGCTTTGTATAGAGTATTGCCTCCTTCTAAGTTCTTAATTTTATATATCCACCTGGTACCAATAATTGTTTTATCTTTAGGTGCAATTGCAGGTGTAAATACATTTAATCCTTGTAAACTTTCCATCTCTTTCTTCATAGCAAGTTCCCATTTTTCTTTTTCTTCATGAGGAAGTTTTAACACTTCCTCATATGTATTAGGTGTTATCGGTTCACCATCCATATGCATTATGTAATCTCTGTATTTATTTGGTGTTTGATTTCTGTTGTTCCTAATGGCTCTTTCAGGTTTGCTATTGTTATCATGCAAATATCTTGCTTCCTTTTTTGTTAGTGTGTCTGTCTTTATTTTGTGTTGGCTATTTGTCCAAGTTTTGGTTTTGCTTTTATATTTGTTGGTATTTTGTTTTTCTATGGTCCCTTCCTCATGAGATTTTGTATCTTTGCATTTATTTGGAAATATTTCATTAAGATGTAATTTAGACCAGTTGGCCTGTTCATGGAACACAGCTGTTCTGGAAACTATAAATTTGTTATTATTATCAATGAATCTGTACCCTTTGGTGCCAGTTTCATATCCCATAAATCTGAGTCTTCTGGATACGTTTTCTCCCTTCCTTCTCAACTGTTTAGGTATGTGTACGTCTGCAGTGACTCCAAATATGTGCATGTGTGCTAATTTTGGTTTCCTATTATACATTACTTCATATGGTGTCTTATTTACAATACTGGACCAGGTTCTATTTTGTGTGTAATTTGAATAATGTAAGGCTTCTGACCAAAATTGTTTGCTTAAGCCAGCATCCTCCAATGTGCACCTAATCATGGTTTGTAAAGTGGAATTTTTTCTCTCTACAATCCCGTTCTGGAACGCAGAAAATGGACTGGACGTGTAATGTAGCATTCCTCTATCCTTTAACCATTGGGAGAATTCTTTGGACATGAATTCACATCCCCTATCTGTCATAATTTGTTTTATTCTGATATTGTGTTGTGTTTCTATGCGTTTGTAAAATTCCTTAAATTTTTGAAAGGTTTCATCTTTGTGTTTTAATGTGTAAACAAACCCATAGCGGCTATAATCGTCTACTATTGTCAGGAAGTAACGTTTTCTATAAGTGATTGATGGAGTTAATGGGCCAACTAGGTCCATGTGTACTAAGTCAAAAATTTTGTTAGTTGTTCTAGTAGATTTTCTTGGCCTGGGACTAGTTTTTAGTTTTGTAGATTTACATACTGAGCATTCCAAATAGTTTTCACAATTTTTTATTTTGACACCTTCTGCGTGTTCAATCATTTTTTGCACTACAGGAAAACTGGCATGTCCTAACTTCCTATGTAAGATGTGAGCACACTCATCATGAATTGGCTTACCTATTTTTGGTTTTTTTTCTTTGTGTGCATTTGCATGATCATGAGATATTTTACATTCATCATTGTCACTGTTGCTAATATTTTCATCATCTGCTTCAATACAATCTTCTATATTTGAATCAATGTTATGCAACCATTCTTCCTTTGTTATCAGATAAGGTAGGCCTCCTTTAATCATCACAGTGCCTACATTTATTTTATTCTTCTCTAAAGTCGCTTTTCCCTTTGAGAAAACTATATTAATGTCAGAGTCTCTACTTAGTTTTATGGCACTTAGTATGTTATGAGGTATTTCAGGTATTAATAATACCCCCTCTATTTTTCCTAGACCAGGCAAGGTTACATTCCCTCTGCCTAATACTTGAACCTTTTCTTGGTTAGCTACCTTTATTACAAATTTATCTTCTGTAAATGAAGACAATATATTTTTGTTATTAGTGGTGTGATTAGTTGCTCCAGAATCAATAAGCCAATTGTTGTTCTCATTTTGTTGTATTTTAGCGTTGTCTTGTTTATTTAGTCCATTCAGTGAACCAGATTTTCTATCCTTTGAATTTTCTCTGCCCCCTCTATTTTCTCTGTAATTTGGTGGGCTTCTATATCTATGTTTATCTATGGAAGACTGTCTATAATTGTATTTGTTCCTATATTCTGACCTATGTCTTTCCTTTGAAATTTTGGGACAATCTCTTCTATTGTGTTCCCTGGATCCACAATTGTGACATTTAAGTGTTTCATTATATTTGTCTTGGAAAGCTACTTTCCTAAAAGGTTTGTGCTCTGTGTGATTGCTAGTACGATTTTTTCTTGAATTGTCTTCTGCTATCAATTTGTTGGATAGACTTTCTATGGATAAATATCCTAGATTGATAGTGTCTAAATGTGACATAAAACTATCCCATGATGAATCAAGTGAATTGATAATAACACTTTTCATTGTTTGGTCTGAAATCACCTCCCCCCCTCAAATGCAGTTCAGCTCTTATTTTGTTTAAAGATATCAAATGCTCACTTATAGAAACCCCTGGTTTCACCCTAGATGAAAAGAAATCCTTAGACATTCTTGTGGTGGTGGCTACACTGTCACTGTGAAACAAATTAAACATGCATTGAATAATTTCTGAAACAGTTAGGTTTGGTTTGATGCTATGATACATTGCAGGAGACACACTAGATATTATTAAGAAAAATGCCCTGTGGTGTAAACAATCTATTTTTAAAGTCCAAGGTCTTTTTGGGGGACTAGTGATAAAAAATAGTAAATTTTCTTTCATAAATATAACCTGGAGCTGTTGATACCATTCTTGCAAATTAATGCCATCAACCCTTAGTTTTGGGAAGTCGCTGGGTAAGTTTCCCACATTATTTTGTCCATTACTTACAACCTGAGGTAGTCCGTGGTCTCGCAAGTGTAGAAAATTGCAAAACGGCATGGGGATGCTCACAACGAGTCTGCGCGGTTCTCTCGCCAGTTCATGTCTTCCCGGACCGTCTGCATAGTTTCGCGCATGCGCGTTGTTCATTTCTTCTTCGGCGGCGTCGTGGAAGGTTCTCTCCACTGCGGCTCGTTCGCTCCGCTCCTCTTCAGACGAGTCGGTCTCTGGTTCGGCCTTGGGAGTTCTGACGACGGCGGCTGCTCTTCTTTTTCTTTTGGGGGCGTTGGCATTTGCCTCGGTCTGTGGTGTAGGACGGAATCGACAAGGCTCTCTGGGTTCGGGCATCGTCGCTCTCGAAGTCAGGATGGGAGCGGGCAGGTCTTGAGGTGTCGGCTTGCTCGCTCGCTTCTTCGGTGGCTCTTTGGTAATTTTTAGTTTTGGCCCAAATGCAGCAAAAAGCGTTTTCATTGCTGACTTTACTTGGGATCTTGTTGGGTCATCTTCACTTTCTGTTTCTGACTCTTCCGATGAGTTTGAATCCTCTTTTTCATTTTCGTTGTCTGATAACGTTTTTCGCGCCAGAAATTTTGAACTGAGCATTTTGATTGGCTCTGCTTCGCTCATCTCGGAGGTCTGTTGAAACCAAGATGGCTGCCATTCAAAATTTCGCGCCGGAGCACATTTTTTCTTCTTCGTAATGACTTTCTCTGCAGTCGTATTACTCACTATTTTTGTGTCTTTAGATTTCTCATTAGTGATGTTTTTCTCTCTCGCTGCTCCGCTGTTCTTTAGCATTTCTTGGAGGTTCGCGATGAGGCTTTCATCATTCTTCTGGCTTTTTAATAGTTTTAATATCTCTGACCTGAGTTCGTTATTCTCTATTTCGATTTCTTCCTGGTCATCATTTTCATCTCTTATTTCTTCGTCTTCAGTGATGTATTCTTCGGATTCTCTCGAAATTGCGTTTGTGGATTCGTTGATTATTTCTTGTTCTGTTTCTATTTCTTTGCTGTAGGCCCTGGTGTTGGGCCTATCTTTCTTAGACATTTTTTAAGTTTTTATTGAGTCAATTAACCATCCTCTGCTACCAGCTTGTTGCAATATTTTTAGGATCAGACTCAATAATAATAGTAAGAGTTAAAGGTTTAAATATACTTCCTTTTATTTACAATAGGCATTCTATATTCACTGAATATTCACAGATAAAAGCAAGGAAAAGGGTGAAGGTGGCTCCTTATATATACAGTGGGTGGAGCTATATGAGGGAGTGGTGAAATATGAATACATTAAGAATAGAAGGATAAGTTAACCCCTGATATCCCATTCATATACTATTTACACATTATAGAATAAGGCATTTACATCTGACAGGTACATTCACGAAGCAGTCCCTAAATGTCCCAAAATTTGTGCCACACAGAGTGTGACCTGAGACGTTTATCCTTTTCTGATGTAAGATCCCTTTCAAGTTGCTTCAGTCTGATGTTTACATCAAAAGCGATCACTGGAGAAATATCAGGAGAGATCTCACAGACCAGGATTTTAATAATTACTGTAAGAAGCAACATCTCCTCTGGGGATCCTGAACTACCTCTGGGCCTCCATGTGCAGAGAAGAAGCTGGAGAAAAGGAAGAACAAAGAGAAACTCAAAATAGAAAAGCCCTGTAAAGGATATTCTAATTGGATTTGAAACTGGAGTGTAAACTTGAATTTGGGATATATAAAAATCAAGAAGAGAAAGAAGAAATTTGAAAAACATTTGATAAGCGCATTTAACACACGAATTCGATATCTTGTTAAGTTGTTGATTTGAAACTTGTGGATTGGAGAGAGACATCTACTGGTGGAAAAAAAGCACTACACCGAACACTTTGAAAGCTGGAAAAAATTACAGTGACCTTGATCTACAAGAGCCGTGAGAAATTTTAAGGAGGATTTGTTTTTCTTTTCAGCTGTTTGACTTTGATAACCAAAAGATGTGGATAATAATAAACATTTTAAATTGGAGTCAAATACAAACCAGAACGTCAAAATGTTGCAGGAAATAATTGAAATCTATCTCAGCATGTCCTGACATACGGCATTCTTGCATGGTATGGGAGCAGCTCTGTAGCAGACAAAAAACTCTACAGAGAATTATTAAAACTGCCCAGAATATCATTGGGTCCCAGCTACCAGCCCTGGACGACATCTTTGAATCTTGCTGCTTGAGGAAGTTGAATAACATTCTCAGAGACTCTTCCCATCCTGCTTACAATCTTTTTGGACTGGCAGAAGATACAGAACAATTAAAACTTGGACCACACGTTTTCTGAATAGTTTTTATCCCAGAGCTATAATTGCACTCAACAATGAACTAAAGGGCCACCATCAGTGAGCTGTTGGACAACATTACTTGGTCTGTTGTGTGGATGTTTGGGTGGTTTAGGGGTGGGGAATTTGTGGTGGGTGGGAGTGTGTTTGGGGATTGTTATGTGTGTTGGATCTGGTCTTTGGGTGTTAAGTGAATTTCATTGTATGAGTATACTGTGCATACACGTACAATGACAATAAAGTTATTATTATTATTAAAGATGGTTAAAATGGTGCATGTATCATTCGATTTGGATAGGAAAAAACCAAGAATTTTGTCAGAATATACTCAACTGGATAAACAGGCTATGGACGAGAAGCAAGAAAACAGCACTGAAGATAAAGACATTGATTAAAAATTAAATGATTATATTGGAAGTAACAATGAAAAAAAGAGAAGGTTTAGGAGGAAACAACCAATAAAAAAGAAGGAAAGGAAGGGAAGGGAAGGAAAGGAAAGGGGAAATTTTTTAAAGATTACACTGGGATTAACAGGGGTAAAAATAGAGAGGATAGGAAGAAGCAAGAGAGACAAGAAAAGGGGAAGCAAGTATAAGTATAAGTATAATTTTATTTCTATACCGCCCTTCTCCCGAAGGACTCAGGGCGGTGTACAGCCTATTTAAAAACACAAGACAAACATCAATTAAAAATTTTAAATTATTAAATAAATTCGGCTGAATTTAAAACCCCAAAAATTTAAAATACCCCAATTTAAAATCTTTACATTGATAGCCCGGCCTGGTGGAACAACAGGGTCTTCAGTGCGCAGCGAAATACCCAGAGGTCGGAGATCTTATGCATTTCAGGGCGCAGTTCATTCCACAGGGCTGGGGCTCCCACAGAGAAGGCCCTCCCCCTGGGTGTCGCCAGCCGACATAACTTGGCCGATGGTACCCTGAGGAGACCCTCTCTGTGGGAGCGAACTGGCCGGTGGGAGGCTATTGGTGGCAGAAGTCGGTCTCGAGGGTCCTATACCATGGAGCGCTTTAAAGGTGGTGACCAACACCTTGAATCGCACCCGGAAGACCACTGGGAGCCAGTGCAGCTCGCGCAGGAGAGGTGTCACATGGGCACAATGAGTTGCACCCATAACCACCCGCGCGGCCGCATTCTGGACCAGTTAGAGCCTCCGAGTGCTCTTCAAGGGGAGCCCCATGTACAGAGCATTACAATAGTCCAGCCGGGAGGTGACAAGGGCGTGAGTGACCGTGCGCAAGGCGTCCCGGTCCAGAAAGGGCTGCAACTGGCTAATCAGGCAAACCTGATAAAAGGCCCCCCTGGCCACGGCCGTCATAAGCTCTTCTAAAGACAGCCATGTATCCAGGAGGACGCCCAGATTGCGAGCCCTCTCTGTGGGGGGCAAGGATTCACCCCCAATAGTCAGCGATGGCACCTGCTGATTATATCGGGACCCCGGAAGCCACAGCCACTAGGTCTTGGAAGGGTTGAGTCTGAGCCTGTTCCTCCCCATCCAGACCCGCACGGCCTCCAGGCAGCGAGACATCACATCAAGGGCATTGTTGGGGTGGTCTGCAGTGGAGATATACAGCTGAGTATCATCAGTGTACAGATGACACTTCACCCCAAAACCACGGATGATCTCACCCAGCGGCTTCACATAAATGTTGAACAGAAGGGGCAAGAGGACCGACCCTTGCGGCACTCCCCACGCGAGGTGCCTCGAGGTTGACATTTGCCCCCCTGCCAACACAAACTGCCAGCGATCGGAGAGGAAGGAGGAGAACCACCGCAAAACAGTGCCCCCTATTCCTAACCCTCTCAACCGCTGCAGCATGATACCATGGTCGATGGTATCAAAAGCCGCTGAGAGATCTAATAGGACTAGGACAGAGGAGCAACCCCTGTCCCGAGCCCTCCAGAGATCATCCACCAACGCGACCAATGCCGTTTCTGTGCTGTACCCCTGCCTGAAGCCCAACTGGTATGGGTCCAGATAGATAGCTTCATCCAGGTGTCGGGGAAGCTGTCGTACCACCACACTCTCAACAACCTTCGCCACAAAACGAAGGTTGGAGACCAGACGGTAGTTGGCTAATTCAGCCGGGTCCAGGGAAGGCTTCTTGAGGAGGGGCCTCACTACCGCCTCTTTCAAGGCGGCAGGAAAGGCACCCCCACTCAGAGAAGCACTTATAATTCCCTGGAGCCAGCCTCGTGTAACCTCCCGGGAGGCCAGTACCAACCAGGAGGGACACGGGTCCAATAAACACGTGGCGGCACTAATCTTACCCAGAACCCTGTCCACATCCTCGGGAGCCACAGGATCAAACTCCTCCCAGATAATATTCTCAAGACCTGCCCTCATCTCCTCTCCTGGACTCATCCAATCGGAGTCCAAGCCATCCCGAATCCGAGCGACTTTATCATGCAGGAATTGCACAAAATCCTCAGCTCAACCCTGCAAGGGATCTTCCCGCACTCCCCGCCCCCCGAAGAAGGGAGTGGGTCATCCTAAACAGGGCGGCTGGACGGTTCTCTGCAGATGCGATAAGAGCGGAAAAATAGTTAGATTTCACCGCTTTTATCGCCACTAGGTAGGTCTTGATATAAGACCTCACCTGTGTCCGGTCGGAATCGGATTGAGTAGAGAAAAATATTAAATGATTACACTGAGATTAACAGTGGGGAAATAAGAAAGGTGAGAGGAGAAAAGGGAAATAGATCAGACAGGAATTTAGGGCAAGTAAAGCGAGTAATGGATTTAAAAGTTAAAGGAAGGATACAGGAGAAAAAGACATAACAATAACAAAAAGAAAAAAAAGAAAACGTGAGAATGCAATAAAAAGAGGATTTTAAGAGGTGGTTTCTTGGATGGATCAAGAGAAAATGGTTAAAAGGAGTAATTAATGGAAAGGAGGAAGGGTAATATGTTATCTACTTATAGTAACAAGTGAATTATATTATTATTAATATTGGTGATTGTAATAGTTGAATAAATTGAAACATTGTGTAACATGAATGGTAGAATGGAGAACAATAATGGAAAGAAGGAAAGGATATGTATAGAATTGTATTAATATTAGTATTGTAAAAATTGAATGTAAGGTAATGTAAAATGATAATTGAAATTATTAGGGGATAAAATATAGAAATTGAAATGAAATTGAAATGGAATAAGTACTATTAATATTGGTGATTGTATTAACATTAGTATTGTAAAAACTGAATTCAAGGTAATGCAAAATGCTAATTGAAATTATTTATTCAGAGGGGAAGAAAAATGGAAATGAGGATATAAATTGTGAAATATAAAATGATCTATTTAGAAGGGGTTAAGAAATGGAAATCTAAATGAAATTGAAATGGAACAAGATATTTCTATTTTAAGAAGGTGGTGTGGAAAATAAATTTGAAGAAATATATTGTTTTTGGTAAAATGGTAAAGTGATTAGCAGGGAAATAAGATATAATAAATTGGTCCAAACAAGAAAATAATTGATATTAAGAAAAAATTGTGAAATATTAAGTTAAAAATTAGAAATTAAGGATGGAAATGATTGTGTTTCAATAGATATGAGGGTTTCAATAGAAAAAAGGCAACACTGAGAAATATATGTGATAAAGGGAGAAATAAGAGAATGAAATAAAATAAGATTAGGAGGTTAGGGCGGATGGCAATATTGATTATATATTAAATATTAAATAGAGATGAAAAACAAAAAAGTAGAAAAGGAATAATATGGCAGAAATCGAAATATATAGATTAAATTTGGGGAAAATAAGCTGTATAAAGTTTGACTCGGTCAATACTCTATTCAAAAAAATGTACTCTTTGCGTGTATGTTTTTTAAAAAAAATTTAAAAATATTTTTTTAAAAAAGAGTTCATATTTATGATTTACCGCGCATTTATCTTAATGCACAGCCTGCATTCTGCAGAGAGCCCACCAGGGGGCTCACTCTGCCCTCGTTATAAGGGCTGGCAGCCTCCCAGCGTCATACGGACAACTGAGCATGCGCCTGCCCGTTTTGCATGGTGGAAAGGAAAGATTCCTTTCTCCTATGGGTTTTCTGGGGAAGGAAAGATAGGAATGACGTCACCGGACATCCGGGCCTCTTTAGGATCCTGCATTCCTTCGCCTGGAATCTTGCACTGAAGCTTCCCTGCTTTGCAAGGAGAGCAATCCAGACGTGACTCAGCAGTGAGTTGTGGGGTGGGTGGGTCAGTGGAGGGGCTCTTCCCATGCAAAGACATGCAAGTGGAAACTTGCAAAGTTTTCATCCAGAGTCGGAGTCCTGGGAAGGGGGGGGGGAGCCCAAGGTCCCATGTTGCACTGCCACTCCTTCTTTGCATGCAAGGCAAGGCAAGGGGAGGAGGGAGGGTGAGAATCAAAGCTCCAGATTATCTATCGTCCTCCCCAAGAATAAATTCAAGGATCCCCCCCCCAAAAAAGAAGGCAATCAAGGGAGTCATTTCTCCTCTATTTCCTGGGGGAAAACATTGCAGGGAGGGAGGGGAGGCGAAGGGAAGAGAGAGAGAGAGAGATTGCAAAATTCCAGCTGGGAAGGGAGGAATCTTTGCAGGAAAGCAGCTGCGGATGGAGCTGGGGTTGCATTGCATGAATTCATCCCTCGTGGTTTGTCATCCTGTGTTTTGCTTTTAGTTGCATGGTTTTTTGCCTGTGTGTGAGTGAGAGAGAGAGAGAGAATGTCAGGATGTTTATTTATTTTATTTATTATTAATTCAATTTGTATGCCTTCCCTCTCCGAAGACCCAGGGTGGCTCACAATGCATTTAAAGTCATTATAAAAAACATTTAAAAATTAAAAAACATTAAAACTCATTCACACCATTCATGGCCGGATCTCGCCGGATCGCAGGAGCGAGATCAACGGCCCCGGGCCTGCCGGAAAAGCCAGGTCTTCACCGCTTTTCGGAAGGCCAATAGGGTGGGGATGGTCCGGACCTCAGGAGGTAACTGGTTCCAGAGAGCTGGGGCAGCCACAGAGAAGGCCCTCCCCTGCGGGCCCGCCAGCCGGCATTGTTAAATTGACGGGACCCGGAAGAGACCAACTCTGTGGGATCTTACCGGTCGTTGGGAGTTTTATGTTCACATAAAAAGGAAAGCTTGCTATCTAGTTGTATCCAAAGAAGAAGACTTCCTAAATCAGCATTTCCCAACCTTGGCGACTTGAAGATGGGTGGACTTCAACTCCCAGAATTCCCCAGCTGGGGAATTCTGGGAGATGAAGTCCACCCATCGTCAAGTTGCTGAAATTGGGAACACCATCCTCAGTCTTCTTGTGGTGTTCCAAGGGTTTGATGAAGGTTAATCCTGAAGGTCTGTAGAGATTCTCTGTCATCTACAGTTGTCTCAAAGGTGCTTTTTCAGGAGGCAACTGGACTTTTTCTTGTTTTTTCTTTTGAAGACGTTCCGCTTCTCAGACAAGAAGCTTCTTCAGCTCTGACTCCTTCCATTCCCCACTATCCAGTCAGAGCTAGAGAAGCTTCTTGGATGAGAAACGAAATGTCTTCAGAAGAAAAAACAAGAAAGTCCAGTTGCCTCCTGAAAAAGCACCATTTGATCCTCAGGATTTTGCATTCTGCTCTCCTCTCCTCCGCTATCATCAGACACAACTGTGCGTGTAATGTGAGCTGCACTTTTTTACTCAAATATGAGTAAGAATCTTCTTTGGCAGCATTAGCTATCTGTAATCCTAAAATTTAGATGAATGACCTGGGAACCTCTTTTCCTTTATTATTATTATCGATCAATCAGAATAGAGCTGGAAGGGACCTTGGAGGTCTTCTAGTCCAGCCCCCTGCTCAAGTAGGAGACCCTATATCATTTCAGACAGTGGCTGTCCAGTCTTTTCTTAAAACCTCCAGTGATGAAGCACCCACAACTTCCGAAGGCAAACTGTTCCACTGGTTAATTGCCCTCACTTGTTAGGAAGTTTCTCTTTAATTCCAGGTTGCTTCCCTCCTTGACTAGTTTCCATCCATTGTTTCTTGTCTTGCCTTCTGGTGCGTTGGAAAATAAGTTGACTCCCTCCTCTTCTTTGTGGCAGCCCCTCAAGTACTGGAATACTGCTATCATGTCATCCCTAATCCTTCTTTTCTCCTTTTCTTTCTTATTAGTATCGTTACGATTATTATTGCTCTGTTGTTTTTGCCTGTACACAGAGAGCTTCTGCACTGGGGAAAAAATTCCTTGCATGTCTAATCATACTTGGCCAAATAAAGTATTCTATTCTATTCCATTTCTCCTCATGCAGGTACCAAAATAACTTGTGAGCAAAAAGGGGATGAAGGAGCTGTTGAGGCTTCTCCAGGGCTTCTGCACCATGTAGTTTCTTGGAACGAAAAGACCCTTGGAGAACGGCAAGACTTCTTAGCTACATTTGGAGTTGTGCTAGAGGATAGAGAAGATGGAGGAATATCTACCATTTGATGGAGCTGGAAAAGGCCCTCTAGATGCTCATTCTTGGACCTATAAGGATATCTTGGCAAAAACTGAGCAGGAGGTCCTAGAGGAGGACACTATCAGAACAGAGGTCCAGCACAGGCTCTTTGGGAGCATCCAGTACCAAGACTCTAAGGGGCCCCGAGAAATTTGCAATCACCTTCACTACCTATGCCATCAGTGGCTACAGCCAGAAAGACACACTAAGGCTCAGATGTTGGATCTGGTGATCCTGGAACAGCTCCTGGCCGTCCTGCCCCCAGAAATTGAGAGTTGGATTCGGGAGTGTGGAGCAGAGACCAGTTCTCAGGCAGTGGCCCTGGCTGAAGGTTTCCTCCTGAGCCAGGTGGAAGAGCAGAAGAAGACAGAGATGCAGGTGAGAGTCCTTCTTTTTGAGACTTGAAAGGGGGTGTTAATGTTACAAACAATGTCGGAGTCCTTAAATGTCTCCTCAACATAATTTGAAGAGATGCCTAACAGTGGTTCTTCTGCTGCTTGCTTCTTTCTTTCTACCTACCTGCTACTTCCCTTCCAGAAGTCATTCTTGGACATAGTCCCTGACGGTTCCAAGGGAATGCAAGAGCCATCAAATTCCTCTCCAAAGCATCTTTCTGGGAAGTTCTCCGAGAAAATTCAACATCAGGACACTTCACCAGGTAAGAATGTATTCCGTCCAAGCGATGTGAAACTCCACAGAAAGATTGCAAGTACCTCTCATTGTCTGAATCTTCTCGTCCATTATTTAACTTCTTCCATCATTTTTGTCTCCTTTGCAGAAGATAGAACAGTTCCACTGATATTTTTAGGATCCCCTCCTTGTACCACTGGAGCTGAAAAAGTAACTGAACCAGCTGTTCAGGTAGGAGGAGGCACTTCAGAGAAGCTACAAAGAGACATTTTGAGGGCCGCCTGATACGTTGTGGGGTTGACGTATAATATCATTGCTTCGACGCAACATGAAAAGAGGAAATGTGAATTCAGTACTTGACCAGTTACTCTCAGCTTAGCTTAGCTGTCTGCTTGTCATAGTTCAATTTCTGTTAGGAAGCATGTCATCTACGTACTGACAGCATTCCACCAAACTCCTAGATCCCTATATTATCCCTTTATGCTGCCTGCAGAATTCTGAGAGTTGAAGTCCACATGACTTTGCTCTAGATGCTACCTAGGCAGTTTCAGGTAGCTCTTGAGTGGGGAGAGAGTTAATGCCAGATAAGATACCACAGCCCGCATGTGATGCGTGTATCGAAAAGATTAGGGCTTTGATTTCTTTTTTGCCTTTACCCCGCAAATGCCTTGTTACCCAGTTTGGCTGTAAGACACATCTTTGCTTTTGCTTTTGAAATTCTTCATTTAATGTCTTTGATCTTACTCATTAATGGTTTTACATTGCTTTAAGTTGGTTCCGAAAATTTTTGCCATAGATTCTTTGTTCTGTTCTTTTGGTATTTCAATAATTTCTGTACAGTTTATTTCCTGCTAACTTTGGGGGCATTACTTAAAATTATCACTTGATATTATATTGTATAAGAACTGTGTGGTGGCCTAGTGGTAAAGACACTCGCTTCCCACATGGAAGGTTAAGAGTTCAGTCCTAGGTAGCAGCAGTTATTTCTCTGTTAGGGCACAAAGAAAAATATCTGCTGTGAACTCCATGTAGGCGTCAGAAAGGGGATCTGGCCAGTAAATGCTCACCTCCATCCAGTCTCCCACACTCTACTCCAAATTAAACGTCTACAGGGTCATAAGAAAAAAATAAGAGTTAAAATGCTTGTTTATGACCATATTGAAGATTGATTTAATTTTTTTGTCTGATATAGAAAGGAGTGCCCTGAAGATGTTTTTTTCCTCAAAACCTAGTCAGGATAGAGACTTTAGAATAAGTATATGAACACCATATTCCTTTATTTTTTATCTGGTTTTAGCACATTTTTCCATTTGTCTCCACCTAAATCTTGCGGCACATCCTTCAGCAACTCAGAATTGTTGTAAACGGCCTCCGTGCATTTGAGATGGTTGTCTGCATAAATCAAAATAGTAAACAATCAGGTGGAGCCACTGAGAAGTGGTCAGCCCAGATTTGGAAGGGATCCAGAATAATATAATTATTTTTTCCGTGAAAGATCACTGAAATTAGTTTTGTGTTTGGAAAAATTAAAAGCAGAAAAGAAAGAAAAAAAACTGCAAAGAGTTCATTTGTTTCTAATATCCAGTTTTTTCTAACCATCCAAACCACAAATCAAGTGCACTTTTTTTTTTTCATGTTATACAAAAAATCAGGAGTTTCCAGCCAACCATAAACATAGAGGTTCTTTTTACTCTAATTAAGCAAGTTAATTTAGCCGTCTTCACAAGTCCCATCATCTTCGCCTCAATTGTTTCTTAGCCTTGTTTCATGCGATCCATGCTATTTTCACATACAATATTTTGCATCCTTCAGCAACACCTATGTGCAGATCTCCACTTTAAAAAATTGGTCGCCGAAAGAAAGAACTAGCAGGTAATTCCTTGAGCTGTTGGTTAACATGTCGCTGTTTTTTCCGTGTTCAGGAGAGTCTTGTGTCGTTCGAGGAGGTGGCGGTGTATTTCTCTGAAGAGGAATGGTCTCAGCTAGATTCACACCAAAAAGCCCTCCACAGAGAAGTCATGCAGGAAAATTCCCAGAATGTGGCCTCTCTGGGTAAGGACCGACCTCTGCTGGACCCTTAGAGAAGACATTTTGTGATGGGATGAAATTCGCTATTTCTGGTTAAAAGGCACCCCCTGCTTCTAGAGACTCTATAAAGAGTGCAGAGAAGAGCAACAAAAATGACTGGGGACTGGAGGCTAAAACATATAAAGAACGGTTGCTGGAATTGGGCACGTCTAGTTTAATGAAAAGAAGGAGTCGCCGTGACATGATAGCAAAGTTCTGATATCTCAGGGGTTGCCACAAAGAAGAGGGAGTCAAGCTGTTCTCTAAAGCGCTTGAAGGCAGGAGAAGCAGTGGATGGAAACTAATAAAGGAGAGAAGCAATCTAGAACTAAGGAGAAATTTCCTGACAGTTAGGACAATTAATCAGTGGAAAAACTTGCCTCCAAAAGTTGTGATTGCTCCAACACTGGAAGTTTTTAAGAAGATATTGGACAACCATTTTTCTGAAATGGTATAGGGTTTCCTGCCAGAGCAAAGGGTTGGACTAGAAGATCTCCAAGGTCCCTTCCAACTCTATTATTCTGTTAGGAAGAGATGAGGCCAGTAGCTTGGGTAAGAGTTATGGTTAGGGCTACATCAGTGTTTCTCAACCATGGGAATTTTAAGATGTATGGACTTCAATTCCCAAAATTCCCTTCAGTTCTCGGAATTGCAGTCTACGCATCTTAAAATTGCCACAGGTGAGAAACAGTGGTTTGGATGATAATGGTGAGGATGTAAGAATGTCCAGGTAGAGCCTGAGGGAGGGGTCAAATGCATCATCGGTCTTGAGTCCCTTCGCATCCACAAGCCCTCCTTGAATTCCATTCACTCTTGTCTACCACTTATTTGCTTTGGCCATTAGTAGTTCAGATTAATGTCAAACATGGGAAAATCAGGGAGTCCAGGACGTTCAAATAAATGAACCTTTCTATTTAGCTGTCCTAAACGTTCAACCTCAATCTGTCCTGTAGAATATAGCATGTCCTTGACTTACAACCAGTTGCTTAACTACCGTTCAAAGTTACAAGGGACTTCCCCAGAGCTACCTATGACCTATTTTCAAGTTTATGATAGCTACACCCCCTCCCTTAGATTGCACAATTGCATTTGGACATTTTAAAACCATTTATAGCCATTTGCAACATCCTGCAGTCACATGATTGCAAGTTGTGATGTTATTTTGCCTGTTCCAGTATTTACTGGAACAGGCGTTTACTTCCAGTAGGTTTCTGGCAAAAAACATCCATGCAGGGGAAATGGATTTGCTTAACAACCATCCTGTTCTCTTGCAACTGTTGCAAAAACTGCTGAAAAAATGGGGTGCAGTCATGTGATACCTCGACTTAAACTGCAGCAATTCATAGACATAACTCGAGAACTACCTGTAGTATTCTCTCAGAGAACTGGATGGTGTTGATCCTTCTTTCTAAAAGTCTTTGAAGATCTAGCATCCCCTCGGGCATTGGTTCAGATTTTTTTGAACCAATCGTTCTAATATTTTTATATATGTTTAATTTTTTTTTCTCTCTGCAACCGTGTCCATGTGGTGAAAGGAGATTGAACAGCAAGTGAAAGATAGTCCAGGAACAGAAGCAAAGGATGGGTGACACTTACTTAGCTCTGTCATCTGCTTTCTGAATACCCATGATTCCTCAATCTTCCATATGTTGAGAATTGATACTAATATAATAAGGGAGGAGAATTGATTAATGAAGGAAACAAATGTGTAACAACATTGATATAATTTTGGTTTAAGATCAATGGAACCATGGAGTTTTTGGTTGCTTTCTCAGCTTGATGGTTTGGTTGCAGATGTTTCATTGCCCAACTAGGTAGCAACATCACAACTAGTTACTTAGGTAATAAAACATCTGCAACCAAACTGCTAAGCTCAGGGAGCACCCAGGACTCCACAATTCAACCCTGTCCATAGATCCCTTCTATTAAAATCAGTGGATCATTTGAAGAATTCTATTTCTTATAAAAAAGAAACCATGCATTTCCACATTGTAAATGTTCAATTATGAATTTGATCTGTATCAAAAGTTGGAGTTCAGTAAATTTTAGACTATTGTTTATGTTGATCAATATGATCGAAGTTCAAAATGTTGCTTATGTCAACCTTCCATCCAGATGTTTAGAATCACTTCTTATTCCTTAACCTTTATTTCTTAGTTTTTCACCACATTTTACTTTTGTTTTCTTTTAAGGAGCCAATGAGCAACAGAACGAGACTTGTGGGATAACACTCCAGACAATCTGGCCCGTGAAGGGAGTAGAAAAAATGGCAGATCAGAAGGAAACAGAATGTTGCCAAAGAAATTTATCACAAATTGGAAATCAGGATAGCTTAGTTTCCCAGCCTTTTTGGAGTATAAATGATTTTATTGCACAACAAAATCAAACTGGAATAAAAAACAAAGAGTATTTTGAGAACAGAGTGAAAACATTCGAAGAGAAATCAGATATAAAGAATGATTACCAAACTCATTCTACAGAACAATATGGATACAAGGAAGGTGAAAAAAGTCACAGTGGGACCCTTATTCTTCCCATACCTGGAAAGGAAAGTATGGGAAATAAACCCTATAAGTGCATGGAATGTGGAAAGAATTTCAAGTGGAATTGTCTGCTTATTTCCCACAAACGGATCCACACAGGTGACAAACCATACAAATGCACGGAGTGTGGAAAAAGCTTCAACAAGAACTGTTTCCTTATATATCATAAAAGGATCCATACAGGAGAGAAACCCTACAAATGCGCTGAGTGTGAAAAAGCCTTCAGTCGGAGGAGCACCCTTACTCTCCATAAAAAGATCCATACAGGAGAGGAAGGCTATAACTGCACGGAGTGTAAAATGATGTTCAGAAAGAGAAGCCAGCTTATTTCCCATAAAAGGATCCATACTGGGGAGAAACCATATAAATGCATAGAGTGTGGAAAAAGCTTCCAGCTAATTAAGTCCCTTACTTCCCATAAGAAGATCCACACAGGAGAGAAACCCTATAAATACACAGAGTGTGTAAAAAACTTTAGTCAAAGCAGTCAACTGATCTCCCATAAAAGGATTTACTCGGGGGAGAAACCGTATATATGTACAGAGTGTGGAAAGAGCTTCACTAAGCGGAGTCGTCTTGTTTGCCATAAAATAATTCACACAGGGGAGAAACCATTCAAATGCACGGAGTGCGGAAAAAGTTTCAGCCAGAATAGTTACCTTAGGTCCCATAAAAGGATCCATACAGGAGAGAAACCCTATAAATGCACGGAGTGTGAAAAGACCTTCAGTTGGAACTGTGACCTTATTTCCCATAAAAGAATCCACACAGGTGAGAAACCGTACAAATGCACAGATTGTGGGAAAAGCTTCAGCAAGAACAGTTCCCTTACATCCCATAAAAGGATCCATACAGGAGAGAAACCCTATAAATGCACCGAGTGTGAAAAGACCTTTAGTCGGAGCAGCAACCTTATTTCTCATAAAAGGATCCACACTGGAGAAAAACCCTATAAATGCATGGAGTGTGGGAAGAGCTTTAGCGAAAATAGGTCCCTTAAAATTCATATGAGGATCCATTCAGGAGAGAAGCCTTATAAACGCCCAGAGCATGGAAACACTTTTAGTCAAAGCTCTACACTCATTTCTGTCCCGCAGAGTACAGAAAACTACATATGTTTTGAATATGGAAACAGTTTCTGGTGGAATAGTCATCTTGCATCCGATAAAAAAATCCACACAGGGGAGAAACCATATCAGTGTGGGGAATATGGGAGAATATTTCAACAAAGCAGCTCACTTATTTCCCACCAAAATATCCACGCTGGAGAAATGTTTGGAATGTGGAAAGCGTTTCAGGGGGAGCACTCAGCTTACTTTCCATAAAAGGATCCATTCTGGCATGCTGTACAAATGCCTGGAGTGTAGAAAGAGCTGCAGTCAAGGAAGTAATCTCATTTCTCTTAAAACAACCCACACGGAAAAAGTGATATGACTGTCTGGAACGGGACCTTCCATGTGGGATGAGCTTTGTGAATAGTAGGAACCTTAGTTCAGATACACGATCCACAAAAACCGTATAAATGCATGAAGTGTGGAGAGAGGAAATCACATACAAGGATCCACTTGAGTACTAAACCATAGAAGTACTAGATATATTTGCTTCATTTGTACATACTCAAATCTTACAAACCTTGGAGGGTTTGTGCCTTAATTTTTTTGTCAGTTTGTTTCTTTCCGATGCACAGGTGAATAAAGATTAAAGGGTTGAGTATGTTGGTATTTCAAATAATCAGGAAAAAAGAGATATTTGGAAATCCATGGGGCCCAACATAAATAAAATAACATAAAATCAAGTAAAGCAGTCCTTCACTCCTAAATGGTCGAGGAGTTTCTTCTGATCAAATAGACAATAAACTTGATATCAGCCACTGATTTTCAACATTTCTATAAAAGAAAGACGCTTACATCAGTTTTGCGGATGGGATGGGATAGGATAAGATAACCTTTATCATCACTTTTTTTGCGTGAGCACACTGCCACGTTAAAAAACGAAATGTTGATGCCCATTCTCAAAAGAAAATTAAATATATAACCATACACATGTGTGCACACATATACATATGGTATATATATATTTACACACATATGTATATTAATCACAGTCCATTTTGAATACATAGCAGAAAAATAGTCTCGAGAGTTAACAAGATTGTTAACTGTATTGGTTACTATATGGTGGGAGATCCCTATAAGGTGGGTGTCCAACTTTGGCAACTTTAAGACTTGTAGACTTCAACTCCAGAATTTATCAGCCAACATGGTTAAGAGTTGAAGTCTACAGGTCTTAACATTTCCAAGATTGGGCAGTCCTGCTGTAAGACAAATACATATTTGCAAAAGAATCTGGATAGATCAGTGTTTCTCAGCCTTGGCAACTTCAAGATATGTGGACTTCAACTCCCAGAATTGGCAACACTGGAATACACTAATAGGTTTCCCATAAAATTGATCAGTTACCTCTTTTTCTTTCCTTTTCTCCTTTTTCTCTTCCTCTTTTTTTCCCTTTGCTTTTCAACAAGACTTTCCTTTTGCATTCTTTGTTGCGCCAGCTAGAGCTAAATTTCACATTGAGGCAGACTGCTTTGAGCAGTTTCTATTCCAACTAAAAGTTGCCTTTGAAGGTAACTCAGAAGCTACTTCAGAGATTCTGTTTAACAGAATAGCAGAGTTGGAAGGGAGGTCTTCTAGTCCAACCCCCTGCTGGCATAGGAAATCCTATGCCATTTTAGACAAATGGTGGTCCAATCTCTTCTTTAAAACTTTCTCAACCTTGGCTGCTTTAACATGTGGGAACAACAATTCCCAGCCAGCCCAGAATTCTGGGAGTTGTAGTTCACACATGTTAAAATGCTCAAGGTTGAGAAACATTGGCTAGATTGTTAGCACGTGAAACCAGCTTTTCTTGAATGATGAATCTTGGGAGGTTCAGGTAAGGCTGCATCAGGCCTATCAAACTGGCGGCCCGTGGGCTGGATACATCAAGTGCAGGCCACACCCACCCCTGCTCCACAAAGGCAAAAAACATGTCCTGTGACAATCAAGTTTGACACCCCTGGTCTACAGGCTGTCCGGCTTGATTTAAGGTGTGAATTATTACCCACTATTACCAATTCAAAATGATCCAGGGTTATCTTAGGAATCACTTTATCTAAAATGTGTCAGCCCACCTGTTGGGCCATTAAGAAAGGGCCTAGTTAGGGTACCATGCCCATATCAAGTGGGAACATGGGCAGAAGATGCGTTTACAGTGATGGCCCCAACACTGGAACATGAGACCTTGGTGCTCTCTGAGTTTGGTGGTTATTTTGCTTCTTGATTAGTTTCCATCCATTGCTTCTTGTCCTTCCTTCAGGTGAGTTGGAGAATAGGTTGACACCCCCCTTCTTTGTGGCAATCCTCAAATATTGAAACTCTGCTATCGTGTCACCCCTAGTCCTTTCCACTAGACTAGACATATCCAATTCCTGCAACCATTGCATGACTTAGCCTTCAATCCCCTAATCATCTTCATTGCTCTTCTCTGCGCTCTTTTTAGAGTCTCCAAATCCTTTTCAGATTGTGGCAACCAATAACGATGCAATATTCTAAGTGGTATTAGCAGGGCATTAGAAAGCAGTGCAAACACTTCACGTGATCTTGATTCTATGCTTTGGTTTATACAACCAGGGGTTGTATTAGGTTTTTTGGCAGCTGCAACACACCGCAGGCTCATATTTAACTGATTGCTTACTAGAATTCCAGGATCCTTCTCAGGGTTACTGCTTTTGAGCGGGGTACCACCTATTCTATACCTATGCAATTGATTTTTCATGCCTAGTTATTTCAATTTATCAGTATACCATTTGTCTCCACAGACCAACACGGAGAAACAAGTTACGTTTTATGAGGGAAAAGCCTCTTTTCTCCCAGCCCATAGAAGGGCCGCCTGCATTCTTCAGAGAGCCCGCCAGGGGACTCTCTCTACACCTATACTGGAAGGCCTGGCAGCCTCCCACCTTCAGTGGGGAACTGAGCATGCGCTCATCCGTTTTGCCCGAGGAGATGGAAGAAACTGAGCATGCGCCTTCCCGTTTTACCGGGAGAGAGATTCCCTTCTCCTGGGGTGGGGGAGGGGAGGAGTGACGTCACCTAAAGTCCTACCTCCCTTTGTTTTTATCCCGAGATAGTGTAAAGAAGTGAAGTGTGTTGCCATGGCAAATGAATTGTGCACAAATTCTGATATTTCTGAGGTAACACTTTTGGAGCTTCGTTGCTTGAAGTCCGTTTTCCGTTTCAAGACTCTCTTCTCGAAATATTCGTTCGCCGCTGTGGGAATTTTAAGCCTTCGCGTGACTCACCCTGTCACGACCACCATCTTTTCCCTCTTCTTGGCGCCATGACGGGCTCCTCAATAATCTGCCTTTTTAATCTGGGTCCATCCGTGTCTTTGACAAGATCCTCAAGTGAAGCGGGTTTGTGCGTGAAAAAAGGAGCCTTTGGGAGGTTCATATTTATGATTATTTCAATTCCTTCAGTCGGTCGATATATGTTTTAAGTCTCCACAGACCATCGTGGAAAACGTTTTATGAGGAGAAAGAGAATCCCTCTTTCCGTTCCTCGATCCCTCCCCCCCTCACCGTGCTCTTAAGCACCACCTGCATTTTACAGAGAGCTCGCCAGGGGGCTCCCTCTTGCACCTACTGGAAGGGCTAGCAGCTTCCCAGCTTCAGTGAGCAACTGAGCATGCGCATGCTTGATTTGTAAAAGGGAAAGGAAAGATTCCTTTCTGAAGATTCTCCTGGTACAAAAGGAAAAGAAATGACATCACCAAAAGTGCGACCTCTCTAGGATCTCCCAAGGCGAATTGAAGGGGTGGTGAGAATCAAAGCTCCAGACCAGTCATGTTGCCCCCACCCCAGCTGGAAGGGACCTTGGAGATCTTCTAGTCCAGCCCCCTGCTCAAGCAGGAGACCCTATACCATTTCAGATAGGTGGCTGTCCAGTCTTTTCTTAAAAACTTCCAGTGATGAAGCACCCACAACTTCTGAAGGCAAACTGTTCCACTGGTTAATTGTCCTCACTTGTTAGGAAGTTTCTCTTTAATTCCAGGTTGCTTCCCTCCATACGTTGTTTCTTGTCTTGCCTTCTGGTGCTTAGGTAAATAAATTGTCCTCTTCTTTGTGGCAGCCCCTCAAATACTGGAAAACTTCTATCATGTCATCCCAGTCCTTCTTTTCTCTAGGCTGGCCCTACCCAATTCCTTATTACTATCGTTATGATTATTACTCTGTTGTTTTCCAGATATACTGAGAGCTTCTGCACTGGAAACAAATTTCTTGTGTGTCTAATCACACTTGGCCAAATAAAGTATTCTATTCCATTTATCCTCATACAGGTACCAAAATAACTTGTGAGCAAAAGGGATGAAGGAGCTGTTGAGTCTTCTCTAGGAGTTCTGCACAATGTAGTTCCTGGGAATGAAAAGATCCTTGGAGAACTGCAAGATTTCTTAGCTACATTTGAAGTTGTGCTAGAGGATAGAGAAAATGGAGGAATATCTAGCATTTGATGGAGCTGAAAAAGGCCGTCTAGAAGCTCATTCTTGGACCTATAAGGATGTTTGGGCAAAAACTGAGCAGAAGGTCCTAGAGGAGGATACTATCAGTTCAGAGGTCCAGCACAGGCTCTTCAGGAGCATCCAGTACCAAGATTCTAAGGGCCCCCGAGAAATTTGTAACCACCTTCATCACCTTTGCCGCCAGTGGTTACAGCCAGAAAGACATACTAAAGCTCAGATGTTGGATCTGGTGATCCTGGAGCAGTTCCTGACTATCCTGCCCCCAGAAATTGAGAGTTGGATTCGGGAGTGTGGAGCAGAGACCAGTTCTCAGGCGGTGGCCCTGGCCGAAGGTTTCCTCCTGGGCCAGGTGGAAGAGCAGAAGAAGACAGAGATGCAGGTGAGAGACCTTCTTTTTGAGACACAAAAGGGGAGTTAATGTTACAAACAGTGTTTGAGTCCTTAAATATCTCCTCAACATAATATGAAAAGATGGCTAACAGTGGTTCTTCTGCTGCTTGCTCCTTTCTTTTTACCTGCTACTTCCCTTCCAGAAGTCATTCTTCAGCATAGTCCCTTATCATTCCAAGGGAGTACAAAATCCATCAAATTCCTCTCTGAACCACCTTTCTAGGAAATTCACTGAGGAAGTTCAACTTCAGGACACTTCACTGGGTAAGAATGTATTCCTTCCAAGCGGTGTGAAATTCTACAGAAAGATTAGAAATACCTCCCATTGTCTGGATCTTCTCATGCATAATTTTGCTTTTAAAAACACTTATTCCACCATTTTTGTCTCCTTTGCAGAAGATATAACAGTTCCACTGATATTTCTAGGATCCCCTCCTTGTACCGGTGGAGCTGAAAAAGTAACTGAATCAGTTGTTCAGATAGGAGGAGAAGCTTCAGTAAGTTGCAAAGAACTGTTTTGAGGCTTCCTGATTTGTTGTGGGGTTGAAGTATAATATTGTTGCTTCTAACCAACGTGAAAAGGGAAAATGTGGGTTCAGTCCTTGACCGGTTACACTTAGCTTATCTCTCTGCTTGTTAAAGTTCAATTTTGAACTTTGAACTTCAATTTTGAAGTCCACATGACTTAAAGTTGAGAAGTTCTGGTCTAGACGCTACCTAGGCAATTTCATGTACCTGTTCAGGGAAGAGAGTTAATCCCTGATAAGGTATCATGGTCTACATGTAATTCCTTGAGCAGTTGGTTAACAGGGTCCTGTTTTTCCTTGTCCAGGAGGGTCTTGTGTCCTTCGAGGAGGTGGCAGTGTATTTCTCCGAGGTTGAATGGTCTCAGCTGGATCCCCCCCAAAAAGTCCTCTACAGGGAAGTCATGCAGGAGAATTCTCAGAATGTGGCCTCTCTGGGTAAGCAATAGCAATTAGACTTATATACCTCTTCACAGTGCTTTTACAGCTCTCTTTAAGCAGTTTACAGAATCAGCATATTGTCTCCAACATTCTGGGTCCTCATTTTACCAACCTCAGAAGGATGAAAGGCTGAGTTAACCTTACACCTGGTGAGATTCAAAGTAGCCTGCAGTACTGCATTCTAACCACTGCACCTCTGTTGGACCATCAGATGCTTAGAGGAGACATTTGTGATAGGGTAAAATTGGCTATTTCTGTTCAAAAGATATCCCTGCTTCTAGGAAAAGATGAAACCAGTAGGTTAGATTAGGGTCAAGGAAATGCGCAGCAAGTGTCCAAATGAAGTCAGAGACACTGACACGAACTTATAGCTTTATATAAATAAATATATTTTACATCTATATTTACAGCAGATAAGATAGTCAGATAAAGAGGAGCATCATGAGGTAAATCACAGTGCACACAGAGCACAGAAGATAAAGGCAAAAAAAAAAGAAAGAAACTCCCCCTCCACACCCACAGCAACCAATCATAGGACAGATTGCCTCATCCAGGAGCCAGCACTCTCCAACCAATCATATATCCTGTGTTCTGGCTCACTGCACAACCCCACTGATCCGGCTTCTAAATTTAAATATCAAACACCTCTCCAATTTATAATGGACAGCATTTAAACGTTGTTTCACAAGATCCTTGTATTTCTGTATACCCAATAGCTTTGTCATGAGGTCAGCCAAATTATCTTCCGATGGGCAATAAATTAGGTCTATTACATTTTCTTTTGCTACTTCTCTGACATTACGATATTTTATGTCAACATGTTTCCTTCTGATTTTTACTCTTTCAGCTGTTGCCATTTGTATACATCTTCAAATACTGGTATAGCTCCTTTCACTTTAATATCCAAATGTTTTAACAATTGTATATAGTATGTTGTCACTGAACAGAACTCTGATAATGCTATGAATTCTGCTTCAGCTGTAGAAATGGCAACTCAAGTCTATTTTCTAGATTTCCAACCAACTTGTGTATTTACGAACATTACAACAAATCCTGATGTTTATTGTCTATCTTATACCTCATTAGCCCAATCACTGGTAACAAAACATTTCCATTCAAATTCATTTGTTGGTTTTAAATGCAATTCCAAATCCATCGTTCCCTTTAAATAACATAGTATTCTTTTAATTCCAAAACCAGTGTTGTTGTATACGTTTTGAGCAACTAACCTTGCTTTATATTGTACTTCATCATTCATCAAAAGTTTCTTTTTTGTACACCCATCTGCACCCAACAGCTTTTTGTTACCCTCTGGTAACCTGATGGGAGTGAAAACTTTCTATTTTTGCATTGACAACATTTCTTCATCCATAGCCTCTCTCCATTTCTCTTGTTCTGCCAGAGGTAAATTTAATACTTGTGTTAATTTGGGGCTCATAAAATACGTTACATACTTTTACCTCATCAACTGTGAATCTTTCTGGAGGAACTTTGTTTGCTTTTTCAGACTTCCTTGGAATAAATTGTTCCTGTTTCACTGGAATCTCACTTTGTAAATATTCCTCTGAGCTGTGCTCAGATCCTAAGCTGTACTCTCAGATTTCTGTTTAACGTACCTGTGTGAATGGACTAGAAGTGTTCTGAGAGACACTCCAGATTTTAGCCTTGCTCTATAAAGTTTTCTGGTGAGAGTTAATTTGCTGCTTGCCATCTCTCTTACATAAATTCTGTGTAAGGCAAACCAGCATTCTCTAGTAGATATTAGCCCACACATATTGCCTATCTTCCAAGGATAAAATTATGCTGGCTAGAGCTTTTTCATTTCACTTTTGCTGTTCCTCACTGAGATCTGTTGGAGGATTGCAAATCCTCCCTCCACAGAAATATCTCCATTTTTAGGGATAATTCAACCTATTAAGATGAGCCAAAGGAAATCCGCCTTCCTGTAACAGACAGCATCATGCTGTCATTATAAGCCAACCATCCTCAACCTCCCTCAAGCTCACGGATAAACTTTTACCTCAGAAAAACTTACCACTGACTCTTCAGAATGCTTCTGGACCAATAACCTGTCAGGGCATTGCGCAGCAGGTGTCCAAATGAAGTCAGAGACACTGACACAAACTTGTAGTTTTACATAAATAAATATATTTTACATCTATATTTACAGCAGACGCGATAGTCAGGCAAACTGGAGCATCATGAGGTAAATTGCAAAGCAAACAGCATAGAAGAAAAAGGCAAAAAATGGAAGCTCCCCCTCCATACCCAAAGCATACAATCACAGCATAGATTGCCTCACACAGGAGCCAGCACTCTCCAACCAATCAACCCTAACTTCTCTGGCTCACTGCACAACTGCACTGCTCCATCTACTAAATTTAAATATCTTAAAAGTTAGGATTAGGGCTAGATCAGTGTGTCTTAACCTTGGCAATGTTAAGATCTGTGGATGTCAATTCTTTCAATTCTGGGGATTGAGGTCTACACATCTTAAAACTGCCAAGATTGGAAAACACTGGTTTAAATCATAATGATGATGCTAATTTATATTAACTTCAGTTTTTCATGAATGAGATGCCTTCCTCTTTGCCATAAGAGCCAGATTATCTATTAATTTCCCTTCCTTTCTGCTTGGTTTGTGGATCATGGGTGAAACTCTTATTTATTTCTTTTTTTCTTTTAAGGAGTGAATGAGCTACGGAATGAGACTTGTGAGATAACACTCCAGACAATCTGGCCTGTGAAAGGAGCAGAAAAAATGACAGATCAGAAGGAAACAGAATGTTGCCAAAGAAATTTATCACAAATTGGAAATCAGAAAAGCTTAGTTTCCCAGCATTTTTGGAGTATAAATGATTTTACTGCACAACAAAATCAAACTGGAATAAAAAACAAAGAGTATTTTGAGAACAGAGTGAAAACATTTGAAGAAAAATCAGATATAAAGAACGATTACCAAACTCATTCTACAGAACAATATGGATACAAGGAAGATGAAAAAGGTCACAGTGAGATCCTTATTCTTCCCTTACCTGGAAGGGACAGTATGGGAGATAAACCTTATAGGTGCACAGAATGTGGAAAGAATTTCAAATGGAATTGTCTGCTTATTTCCCACAAACGGATCCACACAGGTGAGAAACCGTACCAATGCACGGAGTGTGGAAAAAGATTCAGCAAGAACAATTTCCTTACATACCATAAAAGGATCCATACAGGAGAGAAACCCTACAAATGCACAGAGTGTGAAAAGACCTTTGGTCGGAGCAGCAACCTTATTTCTCATAAAAGGATCCATACAGGAGAGAAACCCTATACATGCACGGAGTGTGAAAAGACCTTCAGTCGGAGCACCAATCTTATTTCCCATAAAAGGATCCATACGGGAGAGAAACCCTATAAATGCACAGAATGTGAAAAGACCTTCAGTCAGATCACCAACCTTATTTCCCATAGAAGGATCCATACAGGAGAGAAACCCTATAAATGCACAGAGTGTGAAAAGATGTTCAGAAAGAGAAACCACCTTATTTCCCATAAAAGAATACACAACCGGAGAGAAACCCTGTTAATGCATGGAATGTGGGAAACGCATTAATGAAAGCAGTTAACTGATCTCCCATAAAAGGTTCTACACGGGAGAAACCATATAAGTGCACAGAGTGTAGAAAAAGCTTTAGTGAAAATGGATCCCTTACAATTCACATTAGGATCCATATAGAAGAGAAGCTTATAAATGCATGGAGTATGGAAAGAGCTTCAGTCAGAAACCAACCTTATTTCTTATACAAAAATCCACACAGGCAAAGTGATATCAATGCGCAGAGTGTGGAAAGAGATTTGGGGAAAATGAGTCTCTGATTTGCCGTAAGAGAATCCGCACATAGGAGAAACCATATAAATGCCTGGAGTGTGGAAAGAACAAGCAGCATCCTTTCTTTCCATAGAACAGGGGTGTCAAACTCAATTTCATAGAGGGCCGCATCAGGGCTGTGGTTGACCTCGGGGAGCCAGGTGGGCATGGCCAGCTTGATGCCACTAACTGAATGTGTCTGACTGGATGGGTGTGGCCAGCTTGATGCTGCTCACTGACCGTGGTTGACTTGGGACGGTCCAGCCCTCGAGCACTGGGATCCCCCAGGCCAGCCCAGCCCTGCTTCCCAGAGGGGGCATCCCAACAGTGAAATCCTACCGATTCGCACCAGTTCAGGCAAACCGGTAGTGATAAAAACTACCGGTTCGGACAAACTGGTAGTAAAAAAAACCTACCAGAACTGGTATTTCTGACTATCAGCTCTGCCGTCCGAATTAAAATCGCTAGAAATCTAAATCACACAGCACAGCTGTTCCCCCCCCCCCGCTGTTATACTTGCCTTCCGAAGGCTCATTTTTCCCTGCAATTGGTGCGTACTGTGCACGCACGCATGCGTGCAGCATGCATTTTGTGCGCAACACGCTCCATGGCTTAGGGCCGGGGTATTTGCGAGACCGCGTTCTGCCGCCGATAGCCTCCCACCGACCGGTTCACTCTCACAGAGACGGCCTCCTCAGGGTGCCGTTGGCCAGGCAGTGCTGGCTGGCGACCCCCAGGGGGAGAGCCTTCTCTGTGGCAGCGCCTGCCCTCTGGAATGACCTGCCCCCTGAGATACACATGATATCAGACCTCCGGACTTTTCGTCGGGCCCTGAAGACACACTTGTTCCATCTAGCTGGGCTGGCTTGATCCCATCCTCTTAGTTTTTTAATCAAATTTCGGTTTTAATTGGGTTGTTTTAAATTCGGGCCAAAATTATTTAATTGTTTTTTAAAATGTTTTTAAATTTTATATGTTATGTTTTATTCTGGCTGTACACCGCCCTGAGTCCCGCAGGAGAAGGGCGGTATAGAAATATAATTAAATAAATAAATAAGTAAATAAATGTGTGCGTGTTTGGCGCACACTGCATGCACGCGCACTGCGCTAGCACGCACACACCACGCACTTGGCACACACCACGCATGCGCAGCCAGTGAACCATAGCAAACCAGTTCAGATTTCACCACTGGGGCGTCCACTTACCTCCTCTTCCAGGCTGCTGCCAACGCCACCGCGGTGCAAGGCCAGGTGAAGTGGCGATACTGGGCAGAGAAGCAAAAGGTCAGGCAAAAAGGTGAAGAAGCTGTGCGTGCGCAGGCTGGGTGGGGTGAGGCCAACAAGCTGCAGCTGTTACTGGGCAGAGTGAAGCATAGCGGCCAGTCTCCATGTGCTTGCCACAAGTCCACACACACACACCGCCTCCTGTGTGCACGTATTTGTGGAAGCACATAGAGATTAGCCACTATACTTCACTCTGCCAGGCAACAGCTGCAGCCCGGCCTGCCCAGCCTCATCCCTTCGCCTGGCCTCTCACCTTTGTGCCCAGTCTCGCCTGTCGCCTCCTATACTCATGCACGCCCCCTGGGATGGGGTGGGATGGGCATGTGCGCCTTGTGCCTCCTGTGTGCACGCGTGCACGCCAGGATAGGGTGGGCTGGGCCAAAGCAATGTGCGCCAGCCCCTTATAATTTCCAGGGCAGGCCAGATCCTACCACATCACTGGCTGGATCCAGCCTGCGGGCCTTGAGTTTGACATCCCTGTCATAGAAGGATCCACTTGGAGAAGCAGTATAAATGCATAAAGTGTGGAAAGAGTTTTAGTCAAAGCTCTTTGCTAATTTCTCACATAAGAATCCACAGAGGACAGAAAACCTATATATGTCCTGAATGTGGAAAGAGTTTCCGGTGCAGCAGTAATCTTACATCCCATTAAAAAATCCGCACAAGGAAAAAGTCATATTTAAAGCTTCCATGAAAATGAAACCCTTAATATTCATAAAAGGACCCACATGGAGGGGAAAACCATAAAAATGCCTGGAATGTGGAAAGAAATTCCATGAAAATGGGTCCCTTATTTCCCATAAAAAGATCCATACAGGAAGAAACCCTACAAATGCATGGAGTGTGGAATGAGTAGTAACCTTAATTCACGTTACAGGATCCACACGTGAGAGAAACCATATAGGTGCATGAAGTATGGAAAGGAATTCCACCAGGAGAGTCACCTTACTTCTCATACAAGGATCCACTCGGGTACTAATCCATAGAAATCCTAGATTAATTTGCTTCAGTTCATACACACTGTCTAACAAACCTTGGAGTGTTTGTGCCTTAAGTTTCTCATGAGTTTCTGATGCACATGAAAATAAGGATTAAAGAGTTGAGTATGCTGGTGTTTTTCCCAATAAACATGGGGAAAAAGAGACATTTGGAAATCAATGGGGCCCAACATACATAAAATCAGGAAAAGTTGTCCTTCACTCCTGAATAATCGAGGTGTTTCTTCTGATCAAATAGACCATAAATAGAATATTGGCCACTGATTTTCAACATTGCTATAAAAGAATGAAGCAAACATACCAAGTGAGAATCTGGGCAGAAGACAGGCCTTTTCAGTGATGGCCTCAACTCTGTGGAACATGCTGGAGATGTATTTAGTCTTTTTGCTCCTAATGTTTAGGTAGCTTTTGAATTTCTTTTCAATTTGGACGTTTAGGCCTAGACAAGGATGAGGGCACCAGATTTTCTTATTTTTCCTGTTGCAATTGGTACTATATAGCATATGTTGGGGATGGGGAGAAATAGGCTCAGACTCAACCCCTCCAAGACCGAGTGGCTGTGGTTCCCGGTGCCGCGATATAGTCAGCTGGTGCCTTCGCTGACTATTGGGGGTGAGTCTTTACCCCCCACAGAGAGGGCCTGCAATCTGGGCGTCCTCCTGGACGCACGACTGTCTTTAGAAGAACATATGACGGTCGTGGCCAGGGGGGCTTTTTATCAGGTTCGCCTGATCCACCAGTTGCGGCCTTTTCCGGACCGCAACGCCTTGCGCACAGTCACTCACACCCTTGTCACCTCCCAACTGGACTACTGCAATGCTCTCTACATGGGGCTCCCCTTGAAAAGCACCCGGAGGCTCCAACTGGTCCAGAATGCGGCCGCGCGGGTGGTTATGGGCGCAACTCGTGCCCACGTGACACCCTCCTGCGCGAGCTGCACTGGCTCCCAGTGGTCTTCCGGGTGCGATTCAAGGTGTTGGTTACCACCTTTAAAGCACTCCGTGGCATAGGACCCGGGTACCTTCGAGACCGACTTCTGCCACCAATAGCCTCCCACCGACCAGTCCGCTCCCACAGAGAGGGTCTCCTCAGGGTGCCATCGGCCAAGTTATGTCAGCTGGCGACACCCAGGGGGAGGGCCTTCTCTATGGGAGCCCCAGCCCTGTGGAATGAACTGCCCCCGGAAATACGTAAGATCTCCGACCTCCGAGTGTTTCGCTGTGCTCTGAAGACCCTGTTGTTCCGCCAGGCCGGGCTATTAACATAACGTTTTAAATTGGGGTATTTTAAATTTCTGGGATTTTAATTGGAGCCTAATTATTTAATGATTTTAAATTTTAACTGTTGTTTTGTTTCTGTGTTTTTAAATAGGCTGTACACCGCCCTGAGTCCTTCGGGAGAAGGGCGGTATAGAAATAAAATTATTATTATTATTATTATTATTATTATTATTATTATTATTATTATTAATTATTATTATTATTATTATTATTAACAGAGCTTGCAAGGCTAAACCCTTGTAAACCCTGATATATTGCTTTGTATATTGTGTGTACTCAGCCATCCCCCCTCATTCTTTTGTAAATCCTCTTATGATGAATCTCTTCTGTGCACTCACAAAAGCTGATGTCTAATAAAGTTGGATACTTTTAAAGATGGTATCAGACTCGGTGTTAATTTGCTGCCATTTGGGGGCAGAGATTGGTAGAAGTCTCCAATCTGGTTTTGGATAGAGAAAAATGTACTCCCTTCTTTTCAAAATGCTTTTTTTAATACTAAGAGCATGCACAATGGGCAAAGAAGCTTTCAAGGGGCGCAAACACCGGAAAACAAATCTTGTGGTATGTGGGAATCAGGTGGCCATAGTACATGTATAGACCAGTTTAACTGGTTGGACACTGTATGGAGCTTGGCACCGAAATAATCTGAGTGGAAAAAGCGGGTTCATATGGATACTCTCTGAAGGGCCCTATTCGTTCTCTCTTTTTCAGAACATAGACTGTATTTGCAAAGGCAGAGACATCTCCTTGTAGAACATTCCTGAGGGTTGCGGTAATCTGATAACGGGAGGATGGGCCCCTTGGCTGGCAGCAAATATGATAACATGGCAAAGTTAAGTTTTGTTTTTACATTAGGTATCGCTTTCCTAGAATTCACGTGATTTACTGTAATATGGTAGGATGTGAAAGTTATGTCCAGATATGGAGAAAATCCTTTGTATCACGGATGTAATATGAGAATGTATAGCTGTAATCATGCCTTCTGATACGCCCAATACCCTTGCTTAATAAAAGAGAGGTCTGGAGTCAGCTCGAGGCTCTCTCATCACGAGAAACACCTGTCCTTGTGCTTTCTCTAATCTGGACTACTCATGAGAAGCCCACCAGGATGAATGCAACAGTGGTAACCAAGCAGCAGATCTTTTCATAATAATTCTGCTTGAGCAGGGATTAGACTAGATGTCTAAGGTTTGTTCCAACTTTATTTGTCTGTGGAGTTTCTCAATTATCCAGGTCATGGTTGAAAGAGGAGTTTGAAAGAAGAGTCAGAGACCAAAATTGAACAGTCCTCTTTCAACAGAGGGAGAGGGATAAAACATCATCTATCTCCAGTCTACAACACAGTCCTTTCAACAGTTCCAAGAAGGCTCCACCCCCATTTGCACTATTCAGGTGACCCAGAAGACACGGACAAACCTCCAAGCGGCCTCAGTGACTGTCTAAAAAGACTGCAAATTACCAACTGTCTGCAAGGAGTATAAATCCTTCCATTCCATACCATCCATCCAGAGCTGAAGAAGCTTCTTGGATGAGAAGCGAAATGTCTTCAAAGAAAAGAAAATTCAGTTGTCTCTTGAAAAAGAACTTTTGGAATTCCAACTTTATTACTCTATACCTTCTCATGCTTCTGGGCATTCCACAGGAAAGAATAAGAAAAGGAGAAGGGAGAAGAGTAGAGAAGAGAAGAGAAAACACAGTTGGAAGGGACTTGGAGGTCTAGTCCAACCCCTGCTTAGGCAGGAAACCCTATACTATTTCAGACAAATGGTTATCCAATCTCTTCTTAAAAACTTTGTGTTGGAGCATTTACAACTTATGGAGGCAAGTTGTTCCATTGATGAACTGAATAATTCAATTCATCAGTGAGAAATTCAGGAAATTTCTCCTTAGTTCCTACTAGCTTCTCTCCTTGATTAGTTTCCCCCCATTGCTTCTTGCCCTGCCCTCAGGTGCTTTGGAGAAGAGCTCGAATCCCTCTTCTTTGTGGCAACCCCTGAGATATTGGAACACTGCTATCATGTCTCCCCCTAGTCCTTCTTTTCATTGAAATAGACATACTCAATTCCAGCAACCGTTCTTTATGTTTTAGCCTCCAGCCCCCTAATCATCTTTGTTGCTCTCTGCTCACTTTCTAGGGCAGTGGTCCCCAACCCCCGGTCCGCGGACCGGTGCCGGGCCGTGGAGTACCTGGCACCGGGCCGCGCAGCGGCCGGGGGACATGAACGCTGCAGCGCAAAGGCTCCTGGGCCGTGCGCAAAAGCTCCTGGGCCATGCGCAATGGGCCGTGCGCAAAAGCTCCTGGGCCGTGCCCTCACCCCTGCGCGCGCTCAGTGGGCCGCGGCGATAAAAAGGTTGGGGACCACTGTTCTAGGGTATCAACCTTTTTTTTTACATCGTGGCGACCAAAACTGGATGCAGTATTTCAAGTGTGGCCTTACCAAGGCATTATAAAGTGGTATTAACACTTCATATGATCTTGATTTTATCCCTCTGTTTATGCAGCCCAGAACTGTGTTGGCTTTTTTGGCAGCCACAGCACACTGCTGGCTCATATTTAAATAATTGTCCACTAGAGGACTCCCAAGATCCTTCTCACAATTACTACTATTGAACTAGGTAGCACCTATACTGTACCTGTGCATTTGATTTTTCTTTCCTAAATGTAGAACCTTAGTTCTTTCACCATTGAATTTCATTTTGTTAGATAGCGCCCAATATTCAATATTTTAATCTTTTTAAAGAATGCAGGATTTGGGGCAAAAGTACAGTTTTAATGAGTTAATTTGTCTAAAAAAAGATGGTTGAATGTGGCATAGTGGAAAATGAGTTGCAACTTGCACTCTCTGTTACAGGTCAAGGAGCTCTTGTGATGTCTATGATTGCAACAGAGGTGCCATTAAAATGACACCTTGCAATATCCTAGAGAGGCCAAACGTCAAGCCAGGATCTTCACTGTCTGCCCGGTTGCCCTTGGGTTTGAATTAGGACTCTCTGGTCTGGGTTGCAAAACTAGAAATGCAAGATTGCTCCAACGAGAAACATAAAATGTGTAAAATCATTAACTTTTATATAACCCCTTTTTATTAAACTTTTGCCCCATGCGCTGCGCATGCAACCATACCATCTGCACTAGCATGTGGCTTTCACGTGGCTCCCCCATGCACTGCGCATGAAAGAACACAATACATAGTTTGTTTGTGTACATGTTTGCACTTTTGAACCATTCTTGACTCCTGGAGGCCACCTGCAGGGATTTTTTTTGCCATGGTTTTTGTTGGAAGCAATTTTCCCTTCTTCCTAGAGCTGAAAGTGTGTGACTGATCCAAGGTCATCCAACTGGCTTTGTGACCAAGATGAAACAACAACTCACAATCACCTGGTGAGTAACCTAACCACCACACCAAACGGAGTCCCTCATTTTTAATGACTCTCCTTAAAATCCAACTACTGGATTACAATTTCAGAAAATAAGGATCTGCAAAAAATAAATGAATTAAAACAACATCAGTAAATATCAAATATCTCAGTGTAAAAAGATGTCTATTTCCATCAAGGTTCTTTAATCTTTAAAAGGTTTTCAGAGGTCAATAGAGTAACCATGTCTTGCAATCAGTCGTATTAGAGAAATAACCCTTCAGCTCTACCTCTGCACTTCCATCCTAAATCTTGCTGCAATCCATAGTTGGGTACTAAATTTATGAAGAGCCTGTAAAATAAAATGGATCTCATTCACCGTTTGATGCGTTTATCCGGTTCCTTTTATTTTACGACAGGAATTCTTCCAAAATACCATGTTAATTCCATGCTGATCATTCTACAGGAAACAAGGAAATTTAGTCATCAAACTTTTGATATCTTCTGTTTATACAAGAATGCTTAGCTGTTGTATACATTATTTGCACTGGGCAAGATTCATAGGTAAAGGTTTCCCCGTTGTGTCTGACTCTAGGAGGCGGTGCTCGTCTCCATTTCTCAGCTGAAGGAGCCAGCATTGTCTGAAGACACTTCTGTGGTCATGTAATCAGAGCCAAGTACACTGCTACCTTCCCACCAAAGTGTTACCTATTTATCTACTTGCATCTGCATGTTTTTGAACTGCTAAGGGGGCAGGAGCTGGGGCCAATAACACCCCATCGTGCGGCACTCAGCTCTCAAACCTGGGCTGTCAACTTTCCAGCTGACAAGCTCAGTCTTTAACCGCTGAGCCATTGCACACCCTGCAAAATTTATAGGGAAACTGAAGCCCTTCCATATTCCACATATTCATATTTTTTCCACCATGTGGATTTGTTGATAAGGAATTAGGTCAAAATTCTGATTAAAGCTCCTTCCACACTCCATGCATTTATAAGGTTTCTCCTTCAAATGGATCCTTCTGTGAGTAGAAAGGTTACTGCTTGTATTAAAGCTCTTCCCCCATTCCATGCACTTATAAGATTTCTCCTTGAAGTGGATCCTTCTGTGGGTGGAAAGGTTACTGCTTGTATTGAAACTTTTTCCACACTCGGGACATTTATAGGGTTTCTCTTCCGTGTGGATTCTTTAATGAGAAGTAAGAGCAGTACTCCAACGAAAGCTCTTTCCACACTCCAGGCATTGATAGGGTTTTTCTACCGTGTGGATTATTTTATGGGAGGTAAGGTCACTGCTTTGACTGAAGCCTTTTCCACATTCCGTGCATTTACAGGGTTTTCCCCAGTATGGATCCTTCTATGGGAAATGAGGTTGCTGCTCTGAGTAAAGCACTTTCCGCACTCAATACATTTATAAGGTTTCTCTCCTGTGTGAGTCCTGACATGGAAAGTTAGACTACTGCTGTTGCGGAAGCGCTTTCCGCATTCCATGCATTTATGCAGCTTCTCCCCTGTGTGTATGTGTGTGTGTGAAGTAAGGGACCAATATACACGGAAACGCTTCCCACACACCAGGCACTGAAATGGCTTCTCCCCGGTGTGAATGGTACGATGGGAATTAAGGTGCCTGCTCGTGTAAAAGCTTTTTCCACATTCCGCACATTTGTAGGATTTCTCGGCAGAGTGGGTCCCTTTATGAAGTCAGATCACTGGCCCTCCTGAAGCTCTTTCCGCACTCTGCACAGATGTGTGGTTTTTCTTTTGAGTGAATCTTTCTATGAGAAGAAAGGTTGCTGCTTGTAGGGAAGCCCTTCGCACACTCCGCGCATTTGTATGGTTTCTCCCGTGTGGACCCTTTTGTGGGAAATCAGGGAACTGATTTGACAGAAGTTTTTCCCACACTTCATGCATTTATAGGGTTTCTCCCCTGTGTGGATCCTTTTATGGGACATAAACGCAGGTTTCCACCTGAACCTTTTCCCACATTCCATGCATTTGTATGGTTTCTCTCCCACGGGATCGCGTTCATGCAGAGAAAAAGGAAACATCAGATTAGAAGCCTTCCCATTCACGCTGCTCTCCTGGAGTGAGTTTTGGGCAGCTGTTCTTACTCCCATTTCCTGAAAGGTTTCTCTTCTGTCTTTCTAATTCCACTTGATCTGCAAGAAACTCTTTTCTCTCTTTCTGACTGATCCATTGGAATGGTTCCTTCTTTTTCTCCTGTTTTTGCTCAGTAGCTCCTGAGCGGAAGAAAAGAATGAGCATTTTGGCAAAATTTGGGAAATACAATAAAATTAAAAAATGACAGTAATTTACCTGCCAAGGAAATTCCTGGAAAAAAAACACTTTCAAAAATCTGATTGTTAATTTTATATTTCTGGTGGGATTATTATTATAGCAATAGTAATAGCACTTCCAGCACTCTCTGGATGGTTTATAATGTCAGCATATTGCCAGGATATTATTTATTAAATTTATATGCCGCACAACTCCCAGCGACATTTATATACATAAAATTGCATGGGTGATATTCAAATGGGTAGTTTTCATTTTATGATCAATAAAAACTTTCAAAAGCCCATACACACACGACACAGAGAAGCATCACAGTGTAGTTTGAGTGTATACATGTACATGGTGGAAAAGAAAGAATGCTGAGAGTTTACAAGACGCAGGAACAAAGCTGTTACAGAATCTAGTAGTCCTGCTATAGATACCTTGAAACCTCCTCCCAGAGGGAGCAACAGAAAGAGACCGTGAAGTGGGTGTGTGGGGTGTCTCACAACACTTTGAGCTATAAGCACATGGTTCTTATAAACAGCATCCTGAATAATGGGAAGCGAGGTTCCTATAATCTTCTCTGCTGTCCTCACCACTCTCTGTATGGACTTTTTATCTGAGACACTGCTGCCACCAAACCAAACCGTGATGCAGTTTTTTAAAATGCTATCCATCATGCCTCTGTAAAAAGGGGCCAGGACAGAAGGAGAGAGAGATGTCCTCTCCTCATCTGATGCAGGAAATGCAGACGCTTCACTGAATATAATTATTTATAATGCCATTTATAAAAGGAGTTCAGCTATCCTGAAGGGTGATGAGGAGGGGGCAACTCATGGGGGTTGTTTGCGGAGGCCTCTGACTTTTATCTTCTCCTCCATCGGTCCTGCCCTTCCTATAACTCCGCTGAAGATGTTACCTAGTGTAGGAAGTTAGCACCCACCCCTCTCCTAGAAGAATGAAATATTTTAGGAAATATTAAAAAGGCAGAATATTATATTTCCCTGGACGAGAAATGGAGAAGCATGTTTTAAAGACAAAGCAACTCCCTGCAGCTCCCTGTCCCTCCCCCACACCATTGTCAATGGGCCATTAAGGCCTCAGCCAAGCTCACTCATTCCCACCCACCCCTTTGTCAATGGACCATCATCTGCAACACAATAGGACCCATCTAGCAACAGAAACTCACTAGCAACAGAAACTCACCACATGGCAAGGCTCAAGCAAGCTTGGGAGACAAGCTACAAAGTTAGCTAAGACCCCCGCCCCCTGGGAGTCTGAAACCAATTTCTTGTACAGAAACAGGAAACTCTGAGGTAGGGCACAACAGAGGGCATAAAACCAAGGCACTCCCAGCATCTCGTCCCCCCCCCTTTTTTTTTTCTACTCAGGATCTCAAGCCATGTGATTCTGTTCAGGAACTCAAGCCATGTGATTCCTGTCCACCATTAAAGCAGCAGAAGAAACATCCTTCTTGGTTCAGTTCCAAGTGGGGGGAAAAGACACTGGAAACATGGAGACTGCTTGGAAAAATGGTTTAATGGTGGACAGGAATCACATGGTTTAAGTTCCTGAACAGAAAAGGGCGAGATACAGTGAGTCCCCTGGTTTTATGCCCTCTCTGTCTTTGAACTTCCTGGGGCCCTGAAAGAGTATCCTGATTGGTTGTCAGACTCCCAGGAGGTGGGGGTCTTAGCTAGCCTTACTGGCTGATGTAATCTTCCCAGGTGCCATGTGGTGAGTTCTGTTGCTAGATGGGTCCTATTGTGTTGCAGATGATGGTCCTTTGACAAAGATGGGAGTGAATTGAGTTTCTGCCTCTGGCCCATTGACAAAGGGTGGGGGGGGCAAGAAGGTCTTTAAAACATGCTTCTCCATTTCTCATCCAGGGAAACAATATTCTGCCTTTTTAATATTTCCTAATGTTGGAAGATACGATTCACCCTTCTCCTAGAAAAAGGAAAAGAAACTCAAAAAAAAAAAATATTAAAAGAGCAGGAAAATTCCCCTAAAAGAAAATAAGCAGAAACTCAGGCAGAAGTTTCAGCCCCCACCTTTGTCAATGGGCCATTAAGAAGCTGAAGCCACCCTAATTTCCACAACAAAGGAAGGACAAAACTACAGGGGCCTGCAACATCCCAACAGGTATGGGACACAGAAAAAAAGGAAACACCCAAAAAGGAAAAGAAATCAAGCCAAAGTAATTAGAATTTTAAACACATGAGAAAAGGAGATATTCACTAAAACAGTAATAACAAACTGATTAATTATAGGGACCGAACAACTACAAAGGGCTAGGAAAAACAGAAATTGGACTATAAAACAATTACATATTTGCCAGATCCAGGACGGAAGCACCCAATCACAAAAAAAAAAAAGCAGGGTTTAAACACCATAAAACAATCACACACACAAATCAAAGGATTCACATGCCAAATCAAAAGAATTTCAAAAGTCTTTAAAGGGTCACATAGAAAAAAATCAAAAGACCTTTTAGGATATAAAAAGGGGTTTTTCTTACAGCTCAAACAGGCTCGGAACGCTGTGATTGTATTTGTTTCTTGCCTGCCTTCCTAATGTAATGAAGCGGGCTCTGATAGATGACCACTGGATAACTTTCTATTCACTCTATTCTAAAAAGCAATGCATCCGGTTGGAAAAAGTACAAACTCAGCCAAAATCCTTTTGGTTCCTCTAGGAGGCCTCTAAGTTGTCAGAAGAAAGGAACATTCTAATGACATACAGCTTAAAGGTTGGTTAGGTCAAGGGGATCCACATGAGTTAAGAGTTGTCTATCGTCAAAAGATGATTTGAATCTATGCTTCAGTAACTTTTTAGAAGAATTATTATAACTGTTCTGCAAACTCTGTAATTAGGAAATGTCAATTAAAAATGATAAATGTATATGACCATATGAATTGCTGAGTTAACAGAATCCTTTGTCTAGAAGGGTATAAAACCATTGTACCTAATTTCTGTCTTTGTTCAACGCTTCATGTACAGAGCCTTGAACCTATTGCGCAATATATAAATTTGTCTCTGATTAACCCAAAGGTTGTGTTTGTCTTATTAAATCCACAACATTCCTATATAAATGATAAACTAATTCTGCGCTCAAGCAGCTGACCTCCAATCATTTCGAAGTTATCTCCAGGAGTTTTGAATTCAAGAAGGGAAAACTCTTGTCTTCCAACAATCCTTAAAAGGAAAGGCTTCTTTTTCCTTCTGTTGGAAGAAACATCCTTCTGGGTTCAGCTCCAAGTGGGGGAAAAGACACTGGAAACATGGAGACTGCTTAGAAAGATGGCTTAATGGTGGACAGGATCACATGGTTTGAGATTGTAGGAAGTTAGCACTCACCCCTTTCCTGGAAGAGTGAAATATTTTAGGAAATATGAAAAAGGCAGAATATTATATTTCCCTGGGATAAGCATATTTTGAAGCAGCTCCCATCTTCCTGCCCCCCACCCTTTGTCAATGGGCCAATAAGGCCTGGGCCAGTCTATTCTACATAACAAAGATCTACCTCCTTCAGGCAGAGCCATAGTAGGAATTGCCCAAGATCCAACAAAGATAGGATTAGCCCTCTACACAATAGCAGCAGAAACTCACCACATGTGACCTGGGAAGCACATGTGACCATCAGCCAACAAGGCTAGCTAAGACCCCCACCCCCTGGGAGTCTGACAACCAATCAGGATACTCTTTCGGGGCCCCAAGAAATGCAGAGCCAGAGAGAGCATAAAAACCCGAGGATTTACTGTATCTGCCCCTTTTCTATTCAGGAACTCAAGCCATGTGATCCTGTCCACCATTAAACCATCTTTCCAAGCAGTCTCCATGTTTCCAGTGTCTGTTTCCCCACTTGGAGCAGAACCCAGAAGGATGTTTCTTCCAACAAGTTCCTGAACAGAAAAAAGGGCAGATACAGCGAGTCACCGGGGTTTTATGCTCTCTCTGGCTTTGAACTTCCTGGGGCCCAAAAAGAGTATCCTGATTGGTTGTCAGACTCCCAGGGGGTGGGGGTCTTAGCTAGCCTTGCTGGCTGATGTAATCTTCCCAGGTGCCATGTGGTAAGTTTCTGTCCTAGATGGGTCCCATTGTGTTAGTTTCTGTTGCTATTGTGTTGCAGATTATGGCCCATTAACAAAGGTGTGTGTGACAAAGCTGGAAGCTGCTTTCTCTTTAAAAAATGCTTCTCCATTTCTCAACCAGGGGAACATAATATTCTGCCTTTTTAATATTTCCTAAAATATTTCATTCTTCCAGGAAAGGGGTGGGTGCTAACTTCCTACAGTTTCAACACTAGCTTGGTAATGAAATGTTCAGAACCGTCCTCAGGCATGAAAAGGGGTGGCAGTGCAACATGGGCCCCAGGCCACCCCCTTCCCCAGAACTCAGAAGATGGAATTTAAGATGCGGATTTTGCCTATCTGCGTTCCTGCCCCAACACAAAGCTGCCCATTCAGACGAGCAGGGTCGTGCCTGGCAGAGCCCTGTTGCCTGGCTTGAGCATGGAAATTCGTGGCAGGGGAACATGGGATACGGGATTTCCCCCCACACCTAAGTCAGAGGTGGGCAACTATGGCCTTTTTATGACTTGTGGACTTCAACTCCCAGAATTCCTGAGCTAACATGGCTGGCTCAGGAATTCTGGGAGTTGAAGTCCACAAGTCATAAAAGGGCCATAGTTGCCCACCCCTGTAAGTGTCTCAACTCCCCCCACCAGAAAGGCTCCCATTCGGATTCTTTCGGGAAAGCTCCCAACCGGCCTTTCCAAGTGACGTCATTTCCCGCCACAGTTCACTCGCCGGTCGCCCCGCGCATGCGCCGTCCCCTCCTGAAGCTCGGAGGCTGCCCGGGGCCTCTCCATCTTTACTGAGGGGCGCCCGCAGCCGGGCCAACGGCGCATGCGTGCCCAAGCCAGGCGGAGCGACGTCGTCCAAAGCGTGGCCACTCTAGGACTCTGACCCTCGCTCGTTTTAACCGCTTTTGTTCTGCAGGAGGCGATGCGGCTGCGGGGAAAGTTTTGCGAGGACGGAGGTGCAGGCGGGAGGCTGTTCGGTGAGTTGGGGGAGCTTTTCCCGTGGAGCTGGAGACGCATGGAGGGAGGCGTGCAATCTCTCCCTCCAAAGTGCTGAGTCCTGGGGAAGGGAGGGAGAAGCCCGGGGTCCCATGTTCCCCTGCCGCCCCTTTTGCATGCATGGAAAAAAGCCTAAAGTGGGGAGAGAAGGCGCTTGCATTGCAGAAACCCAGCAGGAGGATGGGATGTTTTTTGCAGCAGAGATAGGAGGTGCAACTGGCTGCATTCAAGCAAAATGCAGAGGAGAAGCAAGCAAAGTAGCCAAAATGGAAGGATGGGATAGAAATAGAATAGGAGTCTAGAAAAGAGAGTGGAGAATAGAAAAGAGATTAGAGGGTAGAAAAGAGAATAAAGAGTAGAATAGAATCTAGAAAAGAGAACAGAGAACAGAATAGACTATAAAATAAAATAGGATAGGAGTAGGGTAGAAATAGAATAGAATCTAGAAAAGAGTAGAGAATAGAATAAATAGAATAGAATCTAAGTTAGGAATAGAATAGAATCTAGAATAGAGAGTGGAGAGTAGAAAAGAGACTAGAGAGTAGAAAAGGGAATAAAGAATAGGAAACAATCTAGAAAAGAGTAGAGAATAGAATAGGGAATATAGGAATAGACTAGAATCTAGAAAGAGAATAGAGAACAGAATAGACTATAAAATAGGATAGGAATAGGGTAGAAGTAGAATAGAATCTAGAAAAGAGTAGAGAATAGAAAAGAGACTACAGGGTAGAAAAGAGAATAGAAAAGAGAATAAAGAATAGAACAGAATCTAGAAAAGAGAATAGAGAACAGAATAGACTATAAAATAGGATAGGAATAGGGTAGAAGTAGAATAGAATCTAGAAAAGAGAGTAGAGAATAGAAAAGAGACTACAGGGTAGAGAAGAGAATAGAAAAGAGAATAAAGAATAGACTAGAATCTAGAAAAGAGAATAGAGAACAGAATAGACTATAAAATAGGAATAGGGTAGAAGTAGAATAGAATCTAGAAAAGAGTAGAGAATAGAAAAGAGACTACAGGGTAGAGAAGAGAATAGAAAAGAGAATAAAGAATAGAACAGAATCTAGAAAAGAGAATAGAGAACAGAATAGACTAAAATAGGATAGGAATAGGGTAGAAGTAGAATAGAATCTAGAAAAGAGAGTAGAGAATAGAATAAATAGAATAGAATCTAGGTTAGGAATAGAATAGAATCTAGAATAGAGAGTGGAGAATAAAAAAGACTAGAGGGTAGAAAAGATAATAAAGAATAGAAAACAATATAGAAAAGAGTAGAGAATAGAATAGGGAATATAGGAATAGACTAGAATCTAGAAAAGAATAGAGAATAGACTAAAAGAAAATGGGGTAGGAATAGGGTAGAAATGGAATAGAATCTAGAAAAGAGAGTAGAGAATAGAATAAATAGAATAGAATCTAAGTTAGGAATAGAATAGAATCTAGAATAGAGAGTGGAGAGTAGAAAAGAGACTAGAGAGTAGAAAGGGGAATAAAGAATAGAAAACAATCTAGAAAAGAGTAGAGAATAGAATAGGGAATATAGGAATAGACTAGAATCTAGAAAAGAGAATAGAAAAGAGACTAGACAGAATAGAATAGAGAATAGAAAAGAGAATGGAATGGAATAGAGAATAGGATAGGAATAGAATAGAAATAGAGCTGGAAGAGACCTTGGATGTCTTCTAGTCCAGCCCCCTACTCAAGCAGGAGATCCTATATCAATTCATATAAGTGACTGTCTAGTGTCTCTTCTTAAAAACCTCCAGTGATGGAGCACTCACTATTTCTGAAGACAAACTGTTCCACTGGTTTATTGTCCTCACTCTTAGTCTGGTTCATTTGAGTGAGGATTCCAGTGTCCCATGTGGTATTAATCAATCCATCCATCAGTATAGAGCTGGAAAGGGACCTTGGAGGTCTTCTAGTCCAACCTCTTGCTCAGGCAGGAAACCCTACAACCATTTCAGACAAGTGCTGTCCAGTCTCTTCTTAAAAACCTCCAGTGATGAAGTACCCATACGTTCTGAAGGCAAGCTGTTCCATTGGTTAGTTATCCTCAGTGTTAGGAAGTTCCTAGAAGTTTCTCCTTAATTCCAAGAGCATCAGTGCAGTCCATTTGGCTTGGCAACCACTTTGCTTAATGGCCAAGGTTATAGCCCTCTCTAAGCAGTTTTCAGAGTCACCATATTGCCCCCAACAATCTGGGTCCTCATTTTACCAACCTCGGAAGGATGGAAGGCTGAGTCAACCTTGAGCCTCGTGAGATTCGAACTGCCAAATTATGCCATCCCTATGCCAGTTCAAAAGAATCCTTCGTCTGACATTTTGCAGGGAGTTCTTAAAAGATTAAAATGTCACTTGTTAACGTTCTCTGTGCTTTTCCGTTGCAGATGTATAGGGCGGAAGCATCTTGTCTCCTTGCCTAGACACAAAAATATCTCATGAACAAGGAGCGTGAACAGATCTGTGGCCCCATTTAAAGCTGTGTTGGAGAAAGGAGGAAGATGGAGACGCCACATTTAGCAAGTGAGGCAACTGGAGAAGAACCTTCTGCCATTCAGGTTGGGAGCTGTGACAAGATCTGGGCAACCACTGGGCAGAAGATCCCGGAGGAGGAAACCATCCCCTGTTCAGAAGTTCAGCCATGGAACTTCAGGAGCTTCCAATATCAAGAAACTGAGGGTCCCCGAGGACTTTGCAACCGATTCCACCAACTTTACCATGAATGGCTGCAGCCAGAAAGGAACACGAAGGCCCAGATGCTGGACTTGGTGATCCTAAAGCATTTCCTGGCCCTCCTGCCCCCTGAAATGGAAAGGTGGGTTCAGGAGTGTGGAGCAAAAACCAGCTCCCAGGCGGTGGCCCTGGCTGAAGGCTTCCTCATGAGCCAGGTGGAAGAGAAGCAGCAGAAAAATCTGCAGGTAGACATCTTCATTTTGGGGTCTTAGAATGGTTCCAAATATAATACTATAGTTTAACAGATTAACAAGAGTTGGAAGGGATCTTGAAGGTCATCTAGTCCAAACCCCCCTCCTCGCCCAAGCAGGAGACCCTACACCATTTTCAGTCTCTTCTTGAAAGTCTCTAGTGATGAAGCTCCCACAACTTCTGAAAGCAAGCCGTTCCATTGGTTGATTGCTCGCTATCAGAAAATTTCTCATTTCTAGGTCGAAACTCTCCTTGATCAGTTTCCACAGTTAAACATGCTTGGGAATGGGATAAGCACATGTATCATCTGACAGAAATTAATAATTCAATAAATAGTCAAAGGGCAGACTCCCATTTTCCACTAGGCCTTTTTCTGCCATCAGTTTTCTAGGTTTCAATAGTAGGGTGTCAATCATCCCCAATATGGTAGCCAGCAAAAGAAACTCCTGAGACATAATTTTTTTCTCCAAGCGAAAAAAAAAACAGAAGTGGGTACAGGAGTGGAAAAGCCAGTTCTAACATTTCACGCACAACAGCATAAGATAAATTCCCCTTTTTCCTCCCTGTTCCTTCCATAGACATAGACTTAGAATAACTTTATTGTCACATGGTCCTTTGCCCACCAATCAGTTGAACCTGGCTTGTTTTGAGAACTATCGGTTTGCCTCGGACATTCTCCGCTTTGGTGACCTTGGGGGTGGAACTGTCTCCGGCTTCCAGATGGCACACTTGCATTCCAGAGCTTCCCTCCCAAGCTACCCTTACATTCCAATGCCTTCCCTCCCCCTCCCATTATTGTATGGTTGCGAGCAGATTGCGTAGCAAGTCAACCATGGCATGGGGATTTCTGGCATTTTAAGATTAAGAACACATTTGTTTCTCTTCTACTGTAAACCGCCACAAAAACTTCAGCTGACGGGTTTTTTTAAACTGAAATAAATAAACTCTTGTGGCAGATTGTTCAGTTCCTTCCATTTGGGGCAAATGTTTCCTTTTTAGTTTCCACCTCCACTGATGGATATAAGGGACCACAGCATTGTGGATTGAGAAATATCCATTACTTCATCTCTGTTGGTCCATTCATCCTTTTCTCCTTTCTTCTATTCCTTTTCTCCTTCCTTCTGTTTCAGCAGCAGCAGGAGTCCCCCTCAGCTGTCATCCCTGAAGATCCAGATAGAGAATATCCCTCTGAGGAGCTGCTTTTCGAGCCCTTCTCCACCGAAGATCCTGATCAGGGCACCTCAGGAGGTAAGAGAAAGGTCGTTCTAAGCAGTGTGAATGTTCTGGCTCCCCTTGGATAGAATGCCTTTCCATATTTTATTTGTTGGGTTTTTAAAAATTATTCTTTTATCGCTGTTGTCTCCTTCACAGGGAACAGAACCATCTCATTTGTATTCGTACAGCCATCTTGTTCCAGTGAAGCTGAAGACGTAGCTGAAGCTCCAGCTCAGGTAGCAGAACAAATCTCAGAAGATGCAGGGAAACAGGTGCTTTTCCAAAAGGCAACTAGTCTTCCTGGGGGGTTTTTTTTTCTCCTTGAAAACATTTCGCTTCTCAGCCAAGAAGCTTCAGTTCAGAACTGAACTGAACATTACCTAACATCACATTTCCAAATTGATAAATAACATTTACATTTTAAAAAAGCATCATTTGAAATCTAGTCTCAGGAGGGGGGAAAAAGGACCCTCTGGTTTGAAGAACAGCGTAAAGTAGAATCTGCAATTTAATATTTCTTTAGGAGATAGGTTACATAGTAAATGGAATAGAAATATTTTATGAGACTTTCAGAAAGGATCCATTGAAGCTAATCAGATAGAAGAAGAATCTTGGGCTTGGAAGTTTGAACCACAAATATATTCCCTATAATCTGAAAAGCAGAAATTGGTCATCCTCGGGTTAATGGCCTTCACACAGATCCTAATATGAATTCTCCAGCACATTTGTGATGCTGTTCAGTCAGTGTAGAGATACATTGGACATTAGCTAACATCCAATCCGGGTCGGTCACCAGAATCAGAGGTTTTGTCTTCTGAGCTTTTGGACTTGTGCTGAAGCCCATCCTCGGTGAACTTCTCTCTACCAGAACATTCTGGTAGAGTTCCCTGAGAATGGGTACCAACACAAGACAGAGAACTCGGAAGACAAAACCTCTGGTCCCTGTGACCGATCGAGATTGGATCCTGCAACATTTTCCTAGAACACATACATTCACCTTCATATTAGCTAATATGTTAGGAAGGACACCTCCCCCCCATTACGGCTGTGTGTTTGAGGTCCAACTGCCAATTGATTCAGGAGTTAACTGTGTTACTGAATGGGAAATTCCGTCATGTAAATTAAACTTGTCCCAACTGTGCGTTCGGTGAAAACCTGTGAACTTTGCCCCTTTTCTTATATAAAGTTTTACATCCTTATCTTTCACTCATTGCCCCTTATGTGATTTTTGAACTTCTAAATCTGTCGTCGTCTGTTAATAGGGGAATTTGTTTCCTTGTTCAGGGTCCTGTGTCCTTTGAGGAGGTAGCGGTGTATTTTTCTGAGGAGGAGTGGTCTCAAATGGATGCCCACCAAAAAGCCCTCCACGAGGAAGTGATGCTGGAGAATTCTCAGAATGTGGCCTCTCTGGGTAAGAGTCCCCTGCTCAGCCTGCAAACGTTTAGAAGGTGGTCAGATTCAGCCAAACATTTCTCTCCAACCAGATCTCATCTTCTGTATAAAGGAATGGAATGGAATGGAATGGAATGGAATGGAATGGAATGGAATGGAATGGAATAGAATAGAATAGAATAGAATAGAATAGAATAGAATAGAATAGAATAGAATAGAATAGAATAGAACTTTTTTATTGGTCAAGTGTGATTGGACACACAAGGAATGTCTTGGTGCATATGCTCTCAGGATACATAAAAGAAAAGATACGTTCATCAAGAATCATAAGGTACAACACTTAATGATAGTCATAGGGTACAAATTAGGAATCAGGAAACAATATCAATATAAATCTATTCTATTCTATTATGGACCTAATGATCTGACTTCTGACCTTCACAGTGACTTCTTGTGTAGGACAAGAAGCTGCCTGCTTGTCCTATGAACCACATAAAATAGAAATGATTTACTTGAATTGGTTTGCTATTTAACAGAAATTGACTTTTGAAGGGGTTCCTTAAATAGAAACTACATCTGCATATTGACCATGCATCTTTATATTCCTGAAATTGTAATAATCCCATCAGATGTCCACAATGAATAAATGTTGCAACAATGGGTTATTTCTTATTGTAATAAGTCAACAAAATCTTGGGAGGGAATTTATTTACCCTTGATTTGATTCTTTTTCTTTCCCCTAGCTTCATCCAATTTTTCTTCTCTCTTTTCTTCTCAAGGAGCTCATGGGCAGGAGAATGACGGTTGCCAGGAACCATTTCAAGAGATTAATCAGAAAAAAGAAGAAAGACTTATAAAAGAGAAAAATCAGTCAAAAAAACAGGGGAGGAAAAAAATCAATCCTCACTGTATTCAGAATCAAGATGCCCTTCAACAACAACCTTGGAAAGGAAGGGAAAAAGAGAAGATGTTAGGGAAAAGAAAGGAAGTATTCGAAGACACAGTAGTAGTAAATAAAAACAGCAGAATTTATACTAAAGGAGAAGGTTCTGAATTGTTGGACAAAGGAAAATATAAGAAAAAAACTCTTTCTTTAGCTGAAAGGAGAAGAGCAGGGGAAAAGCCATATAAATGCCTGGAGTGTGGGAAACTCTTCAAATGGAGCAATTATCTTACTTCCCACAGAAGGATGCATGCAGGGGAGAAACCATACCAGTGCTTGGAGTGTGGGAAGAGCTTTGGTCAAAAAAGCCATCTTAATTCTCACAGAAGAACCCACAGTGGGGAAAAACCTTTTAAATGCATGGAGTGTGGAAAGAACTTTTCTCAGAGTAGTCACCTTAATTATCATAGAAAGATCCACAGCGGGGAGAAGCCCTATGAATGCACGGAATGTGGGAGCACTTTCCGGAGGCGCTCTGATCTTACTTGCCATAAAAGGATCCATACAGGAGAGAAGCCATATAAATGTCTGGAGTGTGGAAAGAGCTTCAGTCAGAATTGTTCCCTTAGGTCTCATCAAAAGATCCACACACAAGTGAAATCATATAAATGCCCAGTGTGTGGAAGAAGCTTCCGATGGAAACATTGTCTGGTTTCCCATAAAAGGATCCACACAGGAGAGAAACCGTATCAATGCAGGGAGTGCAAAAAGAGCTTCAGTACAAGCAGCACTCTTTCTATTCATAGAAGAATTCACTCAAACGAATGCACAGAGTGTGGAATAAGTTTCAGTCAGAGGGCTTACCTAATTTCTCATAAAAGGAGCCATAAGGGAGAGAAACCATACACGTGCGTGGAATGTGGGAAAGGATTCCAGAAAAGCAGCTCCCTTTCATACCACAAAAGAATCCATATAGGAGAGAAAACATATGAATGCATGGTGTGCAGGATGAATTTCCCTGAAATGGGATCGCTTGTGCGTCATGAAAAGACGCACCGAGAGGAGAAACCATATAAATGCATGGAGTGCGGAAAGAGCTTCAAGAAGAGCGCTGCCCTTACATGTCATAACAGATCTCACACTGGGGAAAAGCCATTTAAATGTATGGAGTGCGGAAAGAGGTTCAGTCAAAGTAGTCACCTCATCTCTCATAAAAGGAGTCATACAGGGGAAAAACCATACAAATGCCTGGAATGTGGGAAAAGCTTCTCTCAGCTTTGTTATCACAAAAGAGTCCATAGGACAGAGAAACCATATCAATGTACGGAGTGTGGGAAATGTTTTAAATGGAATAGCAGTCTTACTTCTCATAAAAGAACTCACACGGGGGAAAAGCCATATAAATGTGCCGAGTGTGGGAAAAGCTTCATCACGAGTGGTAAGCTTTCTTTCCATAAAAGGATCCATTCAGAAGAGAAACCCCATAAATGTACGGAATGTGGAAAGAGTTTTAGTCAGGGATGTGACCTAATTTCCCATGAAAGGATCCACTTAATAGCAAAACCATTTAAGTGTACGGAATGCGGAAAGTGTTTTCGTTGCAGCAGTGCGCTTCGTTATCACAACAGGAGCCACACAGGGGAGGAACATTACAAATGCAAGGTGTGCGGGAAGACATTCAAAACTAGCAGTAACCTTACTTCACATAGAAGGAGGGCCCACTTGAAAAAGAAGTAACTGCAGAGAGTAGGGGAAGAGCTTTAGTTAGGGTTTTGACCTAATTTCTCATCAATAAGTCCACCCAAAAAGTCTATATAAGTGGAACGGGGAAGTAATTTGAATTGAGTGCAAAGGATTCATACGAAGGAATATTGTCCTAAAATACAGAGACGTCCTGTTATCCAAGTCCAGCAGAGGGCTGGACGAGAAGACCTCCAAGACAGGAGTTAATCCAGCAGGTTCTGACAGGTTCTGGAGAACTGGTAGCGGAAATTTTGAGTAATTTGGGGAACCGGCAAATACCACCTCTGGCTGGCCCCAGAGTGGGGAGGGAATGGAGCTTTTGCAGTATCCTTCCCCTGCCACGCCCATCAAGCCACTCCCCCCAGTGATGCCATGCCTACCAAGCCACACCCACAGAACTGGTAGTAAAAAAAAATGGATTTTACCAGTGCTCCAAGGTCCCTTCCAGCTCTCTTCTGATTCTGATTTAAGTCCTTTGCTAGCCATAATGTGATGGACAGAAGAAAATCATGCGTGAAAGATTAGAGAATCTTCAGGCCTAACACGGAATGGACTTCTTCAGCGAACACTCATTTATATTGTTACTTTGGGTTCCAACTGCAAAAAGATTATTTTTTCATGAGAGAGGGGTGAGGGGTGAGATGTTTTCCTTTGGCAGTTTATTAATGTAACTGATATTCATGGTGCTTTTATAGGAATTAAAGTTTATTTTTTGTTTAGTTTACAGACAATGGGTATATACTGTATGCCATTCACAGTTGTCATAGAAATAAAACAACGTTTTCCTAAAATGTTTGCTTGGATGTTCTATACCATCAGTGTCAAACTCACCATGTCACATTGCCGTCACGTGACGTATCGCAATGTTTTTTCCTTTTGCGGAGTTGGGGTGAGCGTGGCCTGCACATGACACACCCAGCCCACAGGCCGCCAGTTTGACACCCCTGTTCTATATGAATGAGGCTACACTGCACATTAATGCAAAGAGGAAAAATGAAGTCAATGATAGTCAGTATAGAAATGGGTCTGAAAAGAAGAATGCTACTTATATTCAAATACATTTCAAGAAGAATGCTATATCTGGGATAAAAGATGTAGGTCAGTTCTAGATGGCAGCAATAAATTAGGATATATATTTTTTAATCTTCTTGTGCTAGTGTGTCAGAGTTTAGTATCCCAAATCTGGGAGTTCTAATTTAACCTCAGGGATTACTGAGCAGCAAGCAAGAATCCTGGCTGGATGTTGGCCTCTTTAGGACATTGTAAGGTCTCATTTTAACTCACTGATGGTGACTCTTACAACCGTAGATATTCAAAGGTTCTTCTTCAATGCAGAACAGAGTGCAGGATGATCAAGTTGCACCTCATCTTCCAAAGAAGAAAGCAGTTGCCTTGAGAAGGAATCGTCAAGATAGCAATATGGATCAAACGGTCTGGAGGCTAAATTGTATGATGAATGGTTGAGGGAGCTAGGTATAACTAGCCTGTCAAAAAGAAGGATTGGGGGGGATGTGATAACTGCCTTCCAGTATTTGAGCGGCTGTCACAGAAGAGGGGACTGACTTATTCACCATAACATCTGAGGGCAGGACAAGAAGTAATGGGTGGAAGCTCGTTAAAGACTGATTCGCCAATTGCGTCCCTTTCTAGACCGGGACTCATTACGCACAGTCACTCAAGCCCTCGTCATTTCCCGACTTGACTACTGCAATGCTCTCTACATGGGGCTCCCCTTGAAGTGCACCCGGAAGCTCCAACTGGTCCAGAATGCGGCCGCGCAAGTAATTATGGGAGCAACATGGCGCTCACATGTAGCACCTCTTCTACGCGAGCTGCACTGGCTTCCGGTGGCCTTCTAAGTGCGCTTCAAGGTGTTGATTCTTACCTTTAAAGTGATCCATGGCTTAAGACCTGAGTACTTACGAGACCACCTGCTGCAACCGATAACCTTCCACCAACCAATATGCTCTCAGAGAGTAGGCCTATTCATAGTACCATCATTAAAACAATGTCGTCTAGTAGTTCCAAGGGAGAGAGCCTTCTCTATGGGTGCATCTACTCTTTGGAACAAAATACCCCCTGGAATACGAATAATCCCAGATCTTCGCACTTTCCGACATGCCCTGAAGACCTTTCTGTTTCAACAAGCAGGGCAAGCATAAACATCTAAATTCTATGCCAAGGTCTTAGCAGATACACTAAGTTGACTCAATTTATTATTTACTGTTTATAAATATAAATATATAATAATGTATATATTATATGTATATGAAATCTTATTCTGTTCACCGCCCTGAGTCCTTCGGGAGAAGGGCGGTATAGAAATTCCATAAATACATACATACATACATACATACATACATACATACATACATACAATCCAACCTAAAAGTAAGGAGAAATTTCCTGAGAGCGAAAATACTTAAATGAATGAAACAGCTTGTTTCCTGGAATTGTGGGTGCTCCCATCACTGCAGGTTTTCAAAAATAGACTGGACATCTCTTTGACCAGGATGATATAAGGCAAGGGTGTCAAACTCGATTTCATTAAGGGTCGCATCAGGGTTGTGCTTGACCTGGGGGTGGGGTGGAGGGACGGAGTGGGCATGGCCAGAAGGATTTACAAAATTTAAACGTTTATATATTAATATTAATCTATTCTAATGTAATCTATTCTGATTCAAGTAGATGAATCTGGAGATGGATGATTCAATCTATTCTATTCTAATCTATTAATATTAATCTATTCCATTCTAATCTATTCTGATTCAAGGAGATGAATCTGGAGATGGATGATTCAATCTATTCTATTCTAATCTATTAATTAATATTAATCTATTCCATTCTAATCTAATCTTCTGATTCGAGATAATCTGGAGATGGATGATTCAATCTATTCTATTCTAATCTATTAATATTAATTAATTAATATTAATCTATTCCATTCTAATCTAATCTATTCTGATTCAAGGAGATGAATCTGGAGATGGATGATTCAATCTATTCTATTCTAATCAATTAATTAATATTAATCTATTCCATTCTAATCTATTCTGATTCAAGGAGATGAATCTGGAGATGCTACCCTGCTTGTCTCCCCCACCCCCTGCCCCCCCATATCCGAAGACAGGATGGGGCCCTCGGGGACCCTGGTGCGAATCCTGCCTCCTCGCCCGGCTTCTCTCCTCTCCTGCTGGGCCTCCCCTCCCCCCACTCGGGCTCTCCCCCAGACAAGGGTAAGGGAAGGGACCCCCGAATCCCCACCGCCTCCTGGCATCCCCGGTTCTTCTTCAGCTGCTGCTCTGCCCTCCATGGAGAGGGCAGCTGGGGAGCATAGGAACCGGGTTTGAAGCCAGAGGAGGGTTGGGCGACACACACTCCTCCTCTGGAAAGCCAGTTTCGCCCTCTAGCGGGGAAGCGCCTGACGTTACCTTCCTTTGGCAAGAGGGCGGCCCCTGGAGGATTCTGCTTGCAATGCAACTGCTCATGCCAGGAGTGGAGAAGGAAACCATTTTTCCATGGAGTTTGGGGGTGGGAGCGGGAAGAAGGAAGTTTATTTATTTTTATTTATTATTATTTGTCAAACACGTAAGATAACAGATATAAGTATAAACATGAATACAAGATAAGGATACAAATACATGGGGACAGTAGGACAGGGACGGTAGGCATGTTGGTGCGCTTATGCACACCCCTTACAGACCTCTTAGGAATGGGGTGAGGTCAAGGGTGAAATTCAAATTTTTTTACTACTGTGGGCATGGCTTGGTGGGCGTGGTGTGGCTTGGTGGGTGTGGCAGGGGAAGGATACTGCAAAATCCCCACTCCTGGGGAACGGATACTGCAAAATCCCCACTCCTGGGGAACAGATATTGCAAAATCCCCATTCCCAACCCACTCCAGGGGAAGGATACTGCAAAATCCCCATTCCCTCCCCACTCCTGGGGAAGAATATTGCAAAATCTCTGTTCCCACCCCACTCTGAGACCAGCCAGAGTTGGTATTTGCTGGTTCTCCGAACTACTCAAAATTTCCGCTACCGGTTCTCCAAAACCTATCAGAACCTGTTGGATTTCATCCCTAGGTGAGGTGTTCTTCCCTCCTCTCTCCCAATCCACAATCTTCTCAATCCAGCGGCTTTGGACAACTTTTGAATGTATCCATCTTTCCATTTTCAAGGAATCATGGGTTGGAAGGGACCTTGGAGCCCTTCTGGTCCAACCCCCTGCCCAAGTCAGGAGACTGTATATCATCCTGGGCAAATGGTTGACGAGTCTTCTCAAAAGCCTCCAACAATGGAGCATCCTAACTCCAGGAGACAAGCTGTTCCACTGATTGTTATCGCTGTTGGGAAATTTCTCCTTATTTCCCCAGTTGAATCTCTCCGACCGGCTTCCACATATTGATAGCCCCTCAAGTATTTATTTATTATATTTCTATACCGCCTTTCTCCCGTAGGACTCAAGGCGGTGTACAGTCAAGAAAAATATAGATACACAAACATCATAAAATTGCTAATTAAAATTATTATTATAACATAGTTTGGCCCAATTAAATAGAACCTAGATATCATTTTAAAAACATTCACATGTTCATATGTTTAGGCCCGCTTGTTGGAACATCAGGGTTTTGAGGGCACGGCGGAAAGCACAGAGATCAGGGATATTTCGTATCTCGGGGGCAGTTCATTCCAAAGGGTTGGAGCCCTCACAGAGAAGGCCCTCCCCCTGGGAGTCGCCAGTCGGCATAATTTGACTGATGGTACCCTGAGTAGTCTGAGTATTGGAAGACAGCTATCATGTCACCCCCAAGTCACTCTTTAATATGTCACTCTTTAATAGGCTAAACCTAGTCCTAGTTCTCTTAGCTGTTCAGCCTCTTGTAGGAAACCCCCACCCCCACCCGAGAAGAATGAAATATTTTGGGAAATATTCTTTTTTTAAAAAGGCAAGATAGAATATTTCCCCTAATGGAGAAATGGGGAAAAATCTTAAGGGAGACAGACACCAGCACCAGTCTCCCTGCCCCCAAGCAGAAACTGAGGCCAACTTTTAGAAATGCAGATTTGGTAATCCAAATCTGGTACCCCCTTATTGGTATTATGATTACTACTCTGTTGCTTTGCATATACACTGAGAGCTTCTGCATGGGAGACAAATTCATTGTGTATCTAATCACACGTGGCCAAATAAAGTATACGAACCTATGGCACACATGCCATAGCCGGCACGCAGAGCCCTCTCTGTGGGCACATGGGCCGTCGCCCAGCTCATGTCTACTGCGTATGGGCACATCTCCCGCCAGCCAGCTGATTTTCAGGATGCGCAGGGGGCGGGACACATGTGGGAGACACGCATGCATGTGCTGGGGTGGGCGGAGTGTGGGGGGAGCGCCGCATGCGTTCCAGAAGTGCAGAAACAGGCCCATTTCCAGCCTCCGGCGGGCCTCCAGAGCCTAGGGTAGGCTGTTTTCGCCCTCCCTGAGGCTCGACAAAAGCTTCCAGAGCCTTGCGAGGGTGAAAACACCCCCTCCCCGCTGTGGTGCAAGTTGCTAAAGTTTTTGAATCCCACACCTCATGCACATGCGTGGGGGATGTGTGGGGGTCGTGCACACATGTGCGGGGGGCGCACATTGCATTATGGGTGCCGGCTTTTCACACCCAAAAAGGGCTAGCTATCACTGGTATAGGGTCCCCTGCTTGAGCAAGGGATTGGACTAAAAGGCATCTGAAGTGCCCTCCCATTTTAATATTCTGTATTCCATGAGAAAATGCATCTTTGGAATACCTAAAGGATCAGTTTAGGAACAGTTCTATCCAGAGAAAATCTATCTCTGTGGTGATAAATATATTTTACAGCCATGATAGCTCATAATCAGTAGACCTTCAAAAAAGATTGGGTAATAAGGCTAGCATTGTCCTTTTAAGGTTATTCTCATTATTTTTGGCATGCTTTTCCATATATCTTCTATGTGTCAATATTATCACATCTGTGTTTCTGACTCATCAAAACTGACTCTTGGATGCTTGGTGAGATATCGGTCTTCCCCTCCAAGAATTTTATCTTAACGAAGCTACTTGCTTTAACCATTCTGTGTGCGCTAAACACAGCTAAGAATAGACTCAACGGGGTGGATATCTCCACAACACTAGGCGCTATTGCTAAGCTGCCTTTAAGTAAATGATTTCAACCTGGATTCCTAAACCCTCTCCAAAAGCAATTCCACGATTATCGTTTTTAATTGCGTCCAAGGATAATAAAATACATGATACGAATGAAATCATAATATATTTGATTTAATCTAAGGTTACAGGTAAATGTTTTGTGGGCATTTTATTACTTTAATGTCTTTTAAATGGTTTTAAAATGTTAGACTTCTAAGCTTCTCAGGGTCACTAGGTTGAGTTAGGCAGCCATACAAATTAAACAAAGAAATGCAATGCCTATTAGCTTTAGTCGTACCCTTGAATTCCACAGCAAAGCAGGCTTTGGATCGCTCACAGGAAAAAAGGCCGTTTATTTGCAATTATAGGCCTTCCCACCTCCTTTAATGAGAAATACGACCTGTATCTTCACTGATCCTCATTTCGGCCTTGGAATTTGCTACTTCTCAAAAGTCACAATCAGCAATCGGGATTCCTCGTCTTGTTTGGTTCAGAAAGGCAAAATATGCACGTGTACTGAAGCAGATGTATCATTTATAAGGATTATTGCCCAAGTAGATCCTTGTAAGTGACTTTAGATGACTTCAGGCTCTTCTCGCATTCCCTGCATTAATATGGCTTGCCCCATGTGGTTCGTTTTATGGCAGGTAAGATGACTGGTCTTAGTAAAGCATTTTGCACATTGCATGAAATTATTTGATTTCGCCCATCCAGATCTCTTGTTGGGAAGTCAGATATCTGCTCCGAGCTAAGATCTTTTCACACTCCATGCGTTAATAAGGCTTCTCCCCTTGCAAGCATCTTTTTATGGAAAGTGAAATCACTCATCCATCTAAAGCCCCTTTCACATTCCATGCAATTATGTGTTTTTCCCCCGTGTGGATCTTGTTATGTGAAGTAAGAGTACTCCTCCGAGCAAAGCTCTTTCCACACCGCATGCATGTACGTGGCTTTTCCCATGTGGATCCTATTATGGGCAGTAAACTCACTGTACCATCTAAAGTCCCTTCCACATTCCATGCATTTATATGGTCTTTCCCCTGTGTGGATCCGGTTATGGGAATTCAGGGTACTGACCCGAGTAAAGGTCTTTCCACACTTCATGCACTTATAGGGCTTCTCCCCTGTGTGTCTCCTCTTGTGGAAAATCAGATAACGGTTCTCCAGAAAGGTCTTTCCACACTCCATGCATTTAAAGGGCTTCTCCCCTGTGTGAATCTTCTTATGGGAAATAAAGGAACTGCGCTCACTAAAACACTTTCCGCACTCGATACATTTATACGGCTTCTCCCCGGTGTGTTTCCTTTTATGGGAAAGAAGATAGCGGCTCTGAACGAAGGTCATTCCACACTCCATGCATTTATAGGGCTTCTCCCCGCTGTGGATCCGTGTATGGCAAATCAGATAGCTGATCGTGCTGAAGCTCTTTCCGCATACCACGCATTTGTGCGCCTTCTCTCGTACGTGCGTCTTAGTATGGGAAGCAAGGGAACCGCTTTGAGCGAAGGACTTTCCACACTGCCTGCAGTTGTACGGCTTCTCCCCTGTGTGGACTCGTTTGTGGCGAGTAAGAGAGCTGCTTGTCGTGAAACCGTTTCCGCACACCATGCATTTGTAGGGTTTTTCCCCCGTGTGGATCCGTTTGTGACTTGTAAGATGGCTGCTCTGAGCAAAGGTCTCTCCACACTCCATGCATTTATATGGCTTTTCCCCTGTGTGGATCCTTTTATGGGAAATAAGTTCACGCTTTCCCCTAAAATCCTTCCCACATTCCATGCATTTGTATGGCTTCACCCCTGTGTGGATCTTTCTGTGGGAATTAAGATGGCCGCTTCTTCTGAAGCTCTTTCCACATATCAAACATTTATATGGCTTCTCTTCTGGGTGGTTCCATTTTTGCGAGGGGAGGGACCTATTTTCAGCAGAAAGTGTGAAAGTCAAAATTTCTCCATCATCTCTGAATAGATCGTCTTCTCCTTTAATCAGATATTCTTCATTTACATCTAATATGCCTTCGCTTAGCTCCACAGATTTCCTAATATATTCTTTATCTATTGTCTCTTCTTCGACAAGAACGTTTTGCATCTGAGCATCGATGGAAGACGAGCTTTCCGGATTCCAATTTTCTGACTCGTTTCTCTCATGGTTTTCTAGTTGCATTTGAATTGCAGGCTCCTCAATTTCCTTTCCAGCATTGATCACTTGGAACAGTTCACAGAAATCTTCATTCCCCTGCCCGTTATTATCTTCAGAGGAAGAGAAAAAATGAAAATAATAGCAAGGTTAGACAAAAGATCAAACTGTAGGATGTCATATAAATTTCCTTCTGAATTTTGGACTATATAGGTAGTCCACAACTTACAACACTTCGTTTAGTGAACATTCAAAGTTACAATGGCACTGATAAAATGGGCTTATGACTGTTTTTTACACTTACAACCACTCCATGGTCATATGATCAACATTCAGATGGTTGGCAACTGGTTCATATTTATGACCAGTTGCGGGGTCATGGGGTCATGGGAGCAGTTTTTGCAAACTTCTGACAAGCAAAGTCAATGGGGAATCCAGATTCACTTAACAGCCATATTACTAACTTAACAAATGCAATGATTCACTTAACAGCTATGGCAAGAAAAGTTGTAAAATGGGGCAAACTCACTTAACAGATGTTTCACTTAGCAACATAAGTCTTGGGTTCAATTGTGGTCATAATTGACCAGCTGTAATCTGATTTACCAGTTAAATTTAGTTAACATGCAAAACAGTTAATACTGTATAATTATTCTCTGCTCATGTGATCAAAATTCAGATGCTTAGCAACTGGTTCATATTTATGGCCATTGCTGTCCCTTAAGATCATGTGACTATCTTTTGCAGCCTTCTCACAAGCAAAGTCATTGGAGAAGCCAGATTTACTTCACAACCAATTTATCAACTTCAGGGATTCCCTTAACTGGCAAGGAAGGTTGTAAAATGGGGCAAAACTCACTTAACAGCAGAAATTTTGGGCTCAATTGTGGTCATAAGTCAAGGACCACCTGTATTGCATGTTTGCAATGGCATAGTATAGAAATGATAGTTTCTATAGTCATAAGCCATAACATATTTGAAAGGACCTAAACCACATTTTCTTGACAATTATCCATAATGTCACCCAGAGTAAACTTTAGAAAGAATCATTACAAACATCCACTGAAGTATTAGGAGAAAAACTAACATCAAGCAACGAATCAGCGAACATGTTAGGAAATGAGTATTACCTACCTTGTTGGGTTGGTAATATATAAACCATCAATATAGCTTTAAGATTGCTGTATTGCATCATACTGTGTCCTGATTGGTTAGCTCTGTAGCCAATCTCCTTAAGAGGAAGCTAGAAACATGGTTTGTTTCTCTTTGCTGTTCTTGCTCTCTGATATCTCTGTATGCTACTCTTTGCAAATCCAGAAGAACTGTTTATTGTGAATGACTACGACGACTGGTAAGAAGACTTTGTTATTGGATTATCCCTGGACTGTCGTTTTGCTATCTCCTGCTTTATATATGTATGACCTGGACTGTTTATTGGACTGTGCCTTACTATTTCCTGAAAGTAAACATAACTCAGTGTATCTGTGTGTTGACTGTGTTTATTCGTTCCTACTCTCACTCGCTTTCATGAACACACCCTTGCTATTCAAGGGTTATTCTGAGAATTCCTTAACAGAACACCTAGAGGCAAACAAAAGTCATAACCAAAAGCCAACGTGGGTTTGTCAAAAATAGATCATGCCAGACATGCATTCTTTGACAAAATGACAAAATTAGTGGACCAGAGGAATGCTGTCGATATAATTTACTTGGACTTCAGTAAGGCATTTGATAAAGTAGTCCATAGCCTACTACTTGATAAGACAGAAAAATGTAGGTTAGACAGCATCACCACCTGATGGATTCATAACTGGCTGAACAACCACACTCAGCGTGTAGTCCTCAATGGAACTGCATCTACTTGGAGAAAAGTATGCAGCGGGGTACACCAAGGCTCCGTTTTACGCCCAGGACTCTTCAACATCTTCATCAATGACTTGGACAAGGGGATAGATGGGGAACTCATCAAATTTGCAGATGACACCAAGCTGGCAGGAATAGCCAGCACTCCAGAAATTAGGATTAAGATACAGACTGAACATTGGGCGCTATCTAACAAAATGAAATTTACTGGTGAAAAAAGTAAGGATCTACATTTAAACAAGAAAAACAAAATGCATAGGTACAGTATAGGTGGTACCTCGCTCAATAGTAGTAACTGTGAAAGGGATTTTGGAGTCCTAGTGGACAATCATTTAAATATGAGCCAGCAGCGTGTTGCAGTTGCCAAAAAAGCCAACACAGTTCTAGGCGGCATTAACAGAGGGATAGAATCAAGATCATGTGAAGTGTTAATACCACTTTGGTGAGGCCACACTTAGAATACTGCTTTGGTTTTGGTCGCCGCAATGTAAAAATGTTGAGACTCTAGAAAGAGTGCAGAGAAGAGCAACAAAGATGATTAGGGGACTGGAGGCTAAAAATATAAAGAACTGTTGCTGGAACTGGGTATGTCTAGTTTAATGAAAAGAAGGACTAGGGTGACATGATAGCAGTCTTCTGATATCTCAGGGGCTGCCACGAAGAAGAGGGAGCCAAGCTATTCTCCAAAGCACCTGAGGGCTGGACAAGACACAATAGATGGAAACTAATCAAGGAGAGAAGCAACCTAGAACTAAGAAGAAATTTCCCAATGGAACAATTAATCAGTGGAATAACTTGGCCTCCAGAAGTTGTGAATGCTCCAACACTGGAAGTTTTTAAGAAGAGATTGGACAACCATAAGGTTTCCTGACTAAGCAGGGGATTGGACTTTAAGACCTCCAAGGTCCCTTCCAACACTGTTTTTTTTTATTTATTTATTTATTTATTTATTTATTTATTAATTAATTAATTAATTAATTAATTAATTATTGGTTCGATTTATATGCCGCACTTTTCCAGAGACTCAGGGCGGCTTACAATGTGTTAAGCAATAGCCTTCATAGTTTTGTATATACCGGCTTAGTAGGGCTCAGCAGTTATTGTTCTATTTATTGGAAGGAGCCAATTCTAGCAATGACCTGTGAGAGCTAAATCAATTTTACAACAGGTCATTTTCCTTCTACCTAATTTACCTTCCCTTTACTATTCATTTTCTCCTGCCAAAACCATATGGTTTCAGAATAAAATGAGAGCTATTAAACCCCAAGAGCATGTTTAAAATAGAAAAACGGCACCATGTAAGAGCCTTGGTGGCGTAGCAGACTTAAGCACTGTTAAGTAACACCAGCTGCCTGCAATTACTGCAAGTTCAAATCTCACCAGGCTCAAGGTTGACTCAGCCTTCCATCCTTTCGAGGTAGGTAAAATAAGGACCCGGTTTGTGGGGGCAATAAGCTGACTTTGTATAAAATAGAACACCGCTTGGGGGTGGGGGGGCGAAAGCCCTACTAAGCAGGTATATACAAAAGTATGAAGGCTATTGCTTAACGCATTGTAAACCACCCTGAGTCTCTGGAGAAGGGCGGCATATAAATCGAATCTATCTATCTATCTATCTATCTATCTATCTATCTATCTATCTATCTATCTATTCTTACTTCTTCGTAGGATTTATGTGTGTTTTTCCTCTAGCCAGGTTTTTCCTACGTAACCAAGGTTTTTCTGCAGCCCTAGCTCAGTAGAATCACATCCACTCGATTCTGGGCTTTTTTCTTTTCTGACAGCCAGCAAGTTCCTGCTGCCAGGTGAGAGACTTATATAGATCTATTTCTAGCTCGTTAGCCTTCATCAGTAAGCCACACCCACATCTCATGTTACGTAGGAAAAACCTGGCTAGAGGAAAAACACGCATAAATCCTACGAAGAAGTAAGAAAATAGATACTATACCTTTACAGGGAGGATACATGAGATGTGGGTGTGGCTTACTGATGAAGGCTAACGATATATATTATACATACATACATATATACATACATACATACATACATACATATATATATATATATATATATATATATATATATATATATATATATATATCCCAAAACTCCTCACTTGATTTTGCTGGTATATCACACAACCCCTCGCATAAAAAAAAGAGAAACAATTCTCTATTTTCTACCACATATAAGCCATCTGGAACACAAGTACTTGGCAGCAGCACTAAAGTTGAACTAGAGGCCCGGACCTCAACTTTAGCCCTAGCACCATTGTTTTGACTCAAACAGGCTGCCTTGCGTTGTTCCGCAATGTCCGCGAACCTTGGGCAATGATGTGATTGCCATGCAGCCCAACATTCCCCACAATCCGCTGCACCATACTTAATGTTCAAGTAAAGTTCTCTTTAGAATACAGAATATAGAATAACAGAGTTGAAAGGGACCTTGGAGGTCTTCATGTCCAACTTCCTGCTTAGGCAGGAAACCCTATACCTGTGATGGCGAACCTATGGCATGCGTGCCAGAGGTGGCACGCAGAGCCATTTCTGTGGGCATGTGAGCCGTCTCCCACTGGCCAGCTGGTCTTCAAGTCTCTGCCGCGTGGGGGGCAGGGCGCATGCAGGTGTGTGTGCATGCGCAGGGTAAGGGGTGCATGCAGGGGGGCCACATGCGGGGGCAGGCACGTGGGGGGGCCACATGGTTGGGGGCGGGGTGCATGCAGATGCATGGGGGCAAGGCACATGCACGGGGGCGCGCTTGAATTGCATTTTGGGGTTTTAAGCGCATGTGCACGCATTCACGTGCACGCAAGCTTTGGGCACTCAGTCCAGAAAAGGTTAACCATCACTGCCCTCTACCATTTCAGACAAATGGTTGTCTAATCCCTTCTTAAAAACTTCCAGTGTTGGAGCATTCAGAACTTCTGGAGGCAAGTTGTTCCACTCATTAATTGTTCTAACTGTCCGGAAATTTCTTCTTAGTTCTAAGTTGCTTCTCTCCTTGATTAAAATGAGTTAAGTAGTTCTGCTTTCTCCCTGTTGCTTGTCACCTTCTTGCCACTTTCTTCCACCAATGGACCAATCGCTTCCTTGACCTTTTTTATTGTTTTTAACTTTGAAAGAAGCTTTTTTTGTTGTTGTTATTTTTGACTTTTGTCGCAAGCCTTAGTTCATTTTGAGCCTTAGCTTTCCTGACTTCATCTTTGCAGGTTCGGGCTATTTGCTGATAATCTGCCCTAGTTATGTACCCCTCTTTCCACTTTTATACTTGTCCTTTCTGTTGACTGGACCCTACAGACTACCTTAAGTTGATGCTGAAGTTGCATAAGATCTTTGTTAATGAAGCAAAATTGAGGAATGCTCTTACATAAACCCTGCAACCTCTGAAAACTACATGAATAGTATAAGATGCTCCAGATGTCAAAAGAGAGCAGTTTTCTCACTCAACTTCTGGAGACCGCATAAAAGCACACCTCATTTTTCTCGGCCTCCAAAAAAGATAAAAAAATTAGGAGCATTTCAACAGTAGTTGTTGGGTTATGGTGAATTCTGGCATGTTCCCCATAATTTCATGGCATGTCACCTTTGACACCCGTGTCATATGTTTCTCATTACTGATTTAAACCCCCAATCCCAAAGCTCAAGATACAAATGAAAAGTGATCTTCTCAAGAGCCTGAAGAAATGATAGTCCTTTTTAACAAAAATCTGAAATCGGTATGGTACAATTCAGCAACTCATCAAGCCAAGAGGTTAGGTTGTCACTGATAGATCAACTAGAAATAGAAAAATACAGATGAGAAAAGGCACAGGATGCATCTAAGCAAAGAGGCATTTCTTTTGTTGAAGTAGAAGGCTAGATCTTTTCCTTCTCTCCAAGGAGATGACATAAGAAGTAACTGACTTCATCTGATTTCAAACTATCTTCCCAAGCTCTCTGATTGGGAAGTAACAAACTCTTACCCAGAGAGGCCACGTTCCTATAATTTTCCAGCATGACTTCCCAATGCAGCGCTCTTTGGTCAGAATCCAGCTGAGACCACTCTTCCTTGGAGAAATACACAGCTACCTCCTTGAAGGACACACGAACTTCCTGCATATGGGGAAAAAAGAACAGAACAAACCCATGAAGATCTGAAAAATCTGTTCCGTTGTTCACAAATGCACTGAGTTAAATGGCCATGCTTGGTAAGATTCCAAGGTTTAGTTGAGAATATGTCTTTAACTGAAGGCATTCTCCAGCAGGTTTTATCAACTTCCTTGATTCTGCAAGATTTTCAGTCCTTTCTTTCAGGGAAATAAACCTCATTTCTGGATGGATGGATGGATGGCTGCCTATCTATCTATCTATTGTCTATCTATCATCTAACGTCTGTCCGTCATCTACCTATCATCTCTCTCTCTCTTTCTCATATATATATGTATATGTATATGTATATGTATATGTATATGTATATGTATATGTATATGTATATGTATATGTATATGTATATGTATATGTATATGTATATGTATATGTATGTATGCATGTATGTATGTATGCCTGTCTGTCTGTCTTTGGTTATTCGGGTTTTCTCCCGCGTAAAATTGGAGGTGTCTTGGCAACGTTTCGACGAAGTCTCATTCGTCATCTTCAGGCTGGTGTTTTCGGCTTCGTGCTCCTAGAAGCACGAAGCTGAAAATACCAGCCTGAAGATGACGAATGAGACTTCATCGAAACGTTGCCAAGACACCTCCAATTTTACGCAGGAGAAAACCCGAATAACCAAAGACCTACATACAAACACCCGCGAAAACCTCAGAAAACATATATATATATATATATATATATACATACATACATATGCAAAAAATTAAAATCTCGGGTGTTTTCCCGCATCATGTTAAATAAGTTAGTTAAAATGTTTAAAATTCTGGTTAAAATCCTAGCTTAAAATCTTCCAAAAATCCTTACAGAGTACTCTGCAAAGTCCTTTAAAATCTTAGCTAAAATCCTACCAGTACCTTAAAAGTTTTTTTTTCTAGCAACGTTTCGACAGGCTCACAACCCTGTCATCTTCAGGTTCTTGTTTAGTTTAGAAGCTATGGGTGTGTTGCGAGGTCGGAGCTGTCGCTTTGTATGTTTGCTGTTGCTGACGTATGCTGGTTAGCCTGTAACTCTGTGTCCTGATTGGAGGACAGCAGTTTTTCTTCCTGCTTCCTCCTCCTGGCTGTTTGCGCCTCCTGTCAGTCATCTTATATTGGACAGACAAATAGACGAATAAGTGTATGTTTAGAAGAACATAAAAATGCAGTGAGGAAAGAAGAGCAAACTTCTTCTTTGGTACAACACATGAAGGCCACGGGACACAATATTGATTTTAATGAAACCAGAACAGTGGCGAAAGAGGAACATCTCAACAAAAGAATAATCAGGGAGGCCATCGAAATTGAAAAGAGGCCACAGAATATGAACAGACGAGACGACGCCTCTAGGTTATCAAGTATTTGGGGACCTGCACTGAGAGAAACTCGAGAGTTAACATCAGAAGAGAGGCAGAGATTCCAACAAGCAACCAGTGGTGTTGTAAGACCTGCCAGAATTCTTCCCTCTTTGCAGAGGGTGACTAGCAATAGGGAGAGAAAGAAGATCGAGCCAGAAGACAGGCTGAAATCTCAACTAACAATCAAGGGTGCTGGGAGGCCTACCAGAATCCTTTCCTCTCTACAGCAGACAGATAATAATAGAGAACCTGAGAAAGCTAGGCCTGTAACACGTAGCCAAACAAACAAATTTGTTACTGCAAAAGACCCCTCACATAAGCCTGATGATGGCAGATGAGATTCTGTCGAAACGTCGCTTCTACCCTTTTAGGGATATGTTCACAATTACATGGGAAGAAACCCGAAATATTAACTATACACACATATATACCCGTGAAAACTTACGTAGACAAATATATATATATGTGTGTGTGTGTGTGTATATATGTATGTATATGTATATATATATATGCATATTCTTTCTAAACTAAGTTGTTCTACAGCCCTATACACATTCTATGTGTGTGTGTGTGTGTGTGTGTGTGTGTATATATATATATGTCTTTTTCTTTTTCGTAGGCTTTTATGTGCATATTCTTTCTAGCCAGGTTTTACCTATGTAAGCTAAGTTGTTCTACAGCAGAAAAAAGGCCCAGAAACTTGTGAATGAGATTTCACTGAACCAGGGCTGTAGAACAACTTAGCTTACGTAGGTAAAACCTGGCTAGAAAGAATATGCATATATATATATATATATATCCTATCTATCTTTTAGTAATCTGGCTGAATGGGTGAAAAGCAGAGAAAATTCCCTGGGAGGGACAATTCTCAATCTTTCCAAAACAGGATTGTTTGGCCTCCAAAACCAGGGACAAATCAGAGGATTGCAAATTATTTTGAAGACCAAAAGTGCCTTGATTACATGTACTTTCAGAACCATTTTTACTAACAGTTCTCCATTCTCATTGCCTGCCTTGTTCTTTAATACAAAAAACTTATTTTTCTTATCAATGATTGTGAAGAATGCCTTATAAAAGAGTAATGTACCGATGTATTTAACTTTTTATCAGCCTTGCACAATTCTATGTCAACAATGACCAAAATAACTGGTCTCTGCTTAACAATTGCTGCCATTGAGGTGTTTATTCCCACTTCTTGAAGGAGTTTACTCATTGTAAACTCATAAGAATATCCAAGAGAATGAGTTAATTACTGGCTTAAAAAAACATAGCTTACACAGAATCTGAGAGTGGAAATGACTAACCATTGTGTCCCAACAACAGTCTTTAGGTGAAACTAAGCTGGCTGAGAGAAACTTGAACCTATTATTCCCCTTTCCACATTGCTCAAAAACATGAAATAACCAAGCCCAAACAAGAGTGGAAAACAGAAGGGGAGACTGCTCTGTACATGAGCTTCACTTCCTAAAGGAAAGAGAGTATACAAATCTGAATAAATGTATTTCTCTTTCTTACTTGATTTGGAGGTCCAACCACAGTTTCATCTTCATCATAAAGATCAGAAAAATTCATTCTATGTTTCTCTGTGAGGGAAAGAAGAATTTTATAATGCATAATTAGCATAATCAGAGGAGATATTCTAATGAAGACTGGGGAGAAGATAACTGAGCTGGGATCTCTCTAGAAAATAGGAGGACTTTTGATTACCTTCTGAGGTATCCTGAGTTGGATCTTCCTGAGATGCCGTCCTGAAAAACAGCTCCTGTGAAGGATTTCCATCAGGATCTGTGATCTCCATACTGAAGGACTGTGTTGCAATAGGAAAAAAGAAGCAGAATTAATGAACATCACACAACACAAAGTGGATTATTGTTCACTGAAAACAACCTCAAAGATCCCACTATCCATCAGTGAGGCTGGAAAGAAGAAAGGAATGGCTGCCACAAATCTAGAAAAATATAACAGAACGGTTGCAGGAACTGGGCATGGCTAGTCTAGTGAATAGAAGGACCAGGGGAGACAGGATAGCAGTGTTCCAATATCTGAGGGGCTGCCACAGAGAGGAGGAGGTCAAGCTATTTTCCAAAGGTCCGACAAGGAATAATGGATGGAAACTGATAAAGGAGAGATTCAACCTAGAAATAAGGAGAAATTTTCTGACAAGTGAGAACAACCAACCCATGGAACATAAGTTGCATTCGGAAGTTGTGGGAGCTTCATCATTAGAAGCTTTCAAGAGACTGGACTGCCATCTGTCAAAAATTGTATATGGTCTCCTGTTTGGGTGGGCAACAAGATCCCTTCCAACTCTGTTATTCTATGTTCTATGCTTTAGTATGACATCTCCATATAGCACGAGTGCCAGAGAAATATGGGAAGCAGGGATAAAGAATTCAAAAACATTCTTTATTCCCTTTTGGACCGCCTAAATGAAAGACTCACCTGCGACTCGACCTGCTCCTTCTGCTCCTCCACCTGGCTCAGGAGGAGGCCTTCCACCAGGGCCACCGCCTGGGAGCTTGTCTCTGCTCCACACTCCCGCACCCAGCTCTCCATCTCTGGGGGCAGAAGGGCTAAGAACTGCTCCAGAACAACCAAGTCCAGCATCTGGGCTTTGGTGTGATTTTCCCTTTTCAGCCATTGCCTAGAAAATTCATGGAGTTGACTAAAAAGTCCTCGGGGATCCTCCGCCTCCTGGACGCTCCTGAAGTTGAGGGGCTGAACTTCTGAATGGATGGTGGTTTCCTCCAGGATCTCCTGCTCAGTGCTTGCCGAGATCTCCTCACAGTTTCCATCCTGAACAGCAGAAGGACCTTTTTCAGTTGTCTCACTTGCTAAAAGTTGTGTCTCCCCACAGCTGCCATCCTGAACAGCAGAAGGACCTTTTTCACTTGTCTCACTTCCTAAAAGTTGTGTCTCCATTCTCTCTCGGTCCCGTGTGACAACTCCAAACGGGTCCTAACAACCTTGTGGCCCTCCAAATGCCTTTTCATTCATAAGATCGTCTCTATTCCCGAAGGACCGACCACAGCAAGCCACCGAGCCCTCTTTGTCCAAGCCATGATCTTTGTCCATTCGCGACAATCATACCAACGGCTTCCAGCTGGTGTATCTGAGACAGAAAACAAAGAAAGAAATTTCTCGGAATTAGAAAGCGGCAGTCCAACCTGTCGAGCAAGCCCTCATACCTCTATTTTGGGGTGTGTGGGAAAGACTTTTTTTTTTTTTTTTGAGATGGTCAGGGATTTTCAGTGGCATCGATCGGATAGGGTCTCCTTGTGTGTGTGTGTGTATGTGAGTGTCGAGGTGAAGAATAATGGGGCCGAGTTGGAACACCCAAGAAATGCATTTTGGAGTATTTCCCCGTAACTTCTTACTAGGGAAAGGGTTTTCCTTTTTTTTAAAAAAAAAAATTAGACTTAACATTCACCTCCTAGTAAGGGGTTTGCACGACCCGGCACTAACCCAAAACAAGTGAACAAACCATGGAAGATCCGTTCGCATGGAATGAAACGCCAGGAAATGATCCTGGCTTAGGATGCCCTGTTGTCTTTTCCATGGTGTCCTTTGGAACAGGGGTCTCCAACCTTGGCAACTTTTAAGACTTGTGGACTTCTGGGAGTTGAAGTCCACAAGTCTTAAAAGTTGCCAAGGTTGGAGAACCATGTTTTGGAGTCTCCCTCTGACACCCAGGCAGGTTCACACAACCTGTCTGGAGCCCAAACGGGTCAGCCAAAGGGCTGTAAGGATTCCTCCCAAGCAGGGCTAGGAAGGAGGCAGCTGGAGATGCTGCCCTGCTTATTCTCTCCCCCTACCCCACCCCCTCCTAAGGCAAGACTGCGGAGGATGCGGTCCCTGGTGCGAATCCTGCACCGCCTCCTCGCCCTGCTTCTCTCCTCTCCTTGCTGGGCTTCTGCAAGGCCGATCCTCCTCTCTCCCCCTCCCCCTCTTCTGGGAAGGGATCCCCCCCCAGATCCCCTCCGCCTTCCTGGGATCCCCGGTTCTTCTGCTGCTCTGCCCTGCATCATGGAGAGGGCGGCTGGGGAGCATGGGACCTGGGGTTGCAGCCAGAGAAAGACCGGGCGCGGGTCTCTCCCTCCTCCGCCTCCTTTTGCACGGGAAGAGCCGCGCCCACCCCCCTCCCCGGCCAACCCTCACCCAGGGAACGTCTGGATCCCCACCCACCCGCCAGACTCTCCCGCAAGCCTCCTGGATTAAGGCGAGCGAGCGCGGCGTCCTAGAGAGGCAAGGCTCGCTGATGTCATTTCCTTCCCCCCCCTCTTGCAAAGGCACCTTCGCCCCCTAGTGGCCCGATGGGGGAAGCGCAGGATGTTCCCTGGTGGAGTCTTGTGTGCAACGCAGGAGGTGCTTATGGCAGTAGTTTATTTTATTTTATTTTATTTTATTATTTTATTTTATTATTTTAATTTAATTTTTAATTTTTTTATTATTTGATTTATATGCCGTCCTTCTCCGGAGACTCAGGGCGGCTTACAATGCGTTATATAAATAAATAAATTTATATTTTTATTTACATTTATTTTTAAATAAATTTACATTTATTTTTTTATTTTTTATTTATTTTATTTTATTATTTTATTTTATTATTTTATTTTAATTTAATTTAATTTACTTTTTTTATTTTTTTATTTTTTTATTTTTTTTAATTTTATTATTTTATTTATTTTATTTTATTTTACTTCATTTTTTATTATTTTATTTTATTTATTTATTTTATTTTACATTTATTTATTATTTTTATTTATTTATTTATTTATTTTATTATTTTATTTATTTTATTTTATTTTACTTCATTTTTTATTATTTTATTTTATTTATTTATTTTATTTTATTTATTTTTTATTTTTTTTATTTTATTTGTCAAGCATATATAAGATAACAGGTAAAAGTATAAACAACATAATTTGAATACATGAAAACAGTAAGTGTAATTTATCACTTTGGAAGTCTTCTAGTCCAACTCCCTGCCCAGGCAGGAAACCCTACACCACTGATTGATTGATTGATTGATTGATTGATTGATTCGATTTATATGCCACCCTTCTCCGGAGACTCAGGGTGGCTTACAATGTGTTAAGCAATAGCCTTCATACCTTTGTATATACCTGCTTAGTAGGGCTTTCGGGCCCCCCTAAGCGGTGTTCTATTTTTATACAAAGTCAGCTTATTGCCCCCACAATCCGGGTCCTCATTTTACCTACCTCAAAAGTATGGAAGGCTGAGTCAACCTTGAGCCTGGTGAGATTTGAACTTGCAGTAATTACAGGCAGCTGGTGTTACTTAACAGCATTTCAGTCTGCTGCACCACCAAGGCTCTAGTTCAGACAAATGGTTATCCAACATCTTCTTAAAAACGTCCAGTGTTGGAGCATTCACAACTTCTGGAGGCAAGTTGTTCCACTGATTAATTGTCCTAACTGTCAAGAAATTTCTCCTTAGTTCTAAGTTGCTTCTCTCCTTGATTAGTTTTCACCCATTGCTTCTTGTCTTACCCTCAGGTGCTTTGGAGAATAGTTTGACTCCCTCTTCTTTGTGGCAGCCCCTGAGTTTGGGTTGTGTATTTATCCAACGAGGATATTAAAGATTCTGTATCTCCCAGTAAGAAAAGAGAAAGAAAAGAAAAGAAAAGAAAAGAAAAGAAAAGGGAGGGAGAGAGAGAGAGAGAGAGAGAGATTGGAAGCAAACAAAGTTTTAAAAATTCCCAGAATTACAAAGTGGACAGTTCAACCACTGAGCAGCATTCATCCCTATGGAGTGGGGAAGAGAGGTACATTTTTTGAGATAGTCAGGGATTTCAGTGGCATAGGTCCTCCTTGTGTGTGTGTGTGTGTGTGTTGAGGTCCCAGTGCGTCCCAGCACTGACATATAAATAAAGGGAGGAGAAGCCTGAACTTTTGCCTGCTAAATCCCTTTGAAGATCTGTCTCCTCGGAGACGGGGAGTGGGGGAGACATTCCTGTGATCTGACGAAGAAGGAATCAGGAAAGTGACTTGGAAGATAGCCAATGAGAAGCAGAGAATTGGGGATCAGAAAGGGAGGGATTGGGAGGCAAAGGTCAGTACTGACCGCGAAAAGAGTCAGGATGAGATTGCTGTGCTCGAATAAAAAGAAAATTTCCTTAAAGATCGGCAGTTTGGAAATTCATTTATTTTGAGATAGCATCGAAACTTGACAATGGGACTGAGTTGGAACGCACAATAAATGCATTTTGGAGTATTTTCCATAACTTGTTACTTGTTTTCCTGTTTAAAAATTAGACTTAACATTCACCTCCTAAAAAGGTTGACACAACCGGCCTAACCCGAAACAGGACCACCCACAGCAAGCCATTGAGTCCTCTTTGTCCAAGCAATGATTTTTGTCTGTTTGCAAAAGTCATATCTAGTTTGTGTATCTGAGCTGGAAAACAAACAAATAAGAATAATTCTCAGAATTGGAAAGCAACAGTTCAACCACTGAGCAGCATTCATCCCTATTTGTGTGTGTGTGGCGGTGTTTACATGAGATGGTATGGGATCTCAGTGGCATTGATCGGATAGGTTCTCCTTGGGATGCTATCCTGCTTCTCTCCTCCTCTGGAGACAGTCTGGACTGCGGAGGATGCAGCCCTGGTGCAAATCCTGCCTCCTTGCCCAGCCTCTCCCGCTGGACTCTCCTTTCCCCCTACTCGGGCTCTTCCAGGAAGGGACCTCCAGATCCCCAGGAAGGACCCCCAGCCCCGCCACCTTTCTGGGATCCCCCGGTTGTTCTTCTCCTACTCTGAAGCTCCTCTGCCCCCTGCATGGAGAGGGCAGCTGGGGAGCATGGGATCCGGGGTTGAAGCTGGAGGAGAACTGGGCGTGGGTCTCTCCTTCCTCCGCCTCCCTTTCCCCAAAAAGAGCCCACCCCTCACCCGGGGCACATCTGGATCTCCCCCGCCAGACTTTCCCACAGCCTCTTCCTCCTGCGGAGCCCCAGGGGTTAAGGAGAGCAAGTGCGGCGCCCTAGAGCCTCAAGCGTTTGTGACGTTATGCCTCCTCTGGAAAGCCAGCTGTGACATTCGTGCTCCAGCAGGCCAATGGGAAAGCGTCTGTGCGTTCTATTCTCGTGGCCGAGGCCGCCCCCTGGAGGAGCCCGCGCAAATTGGCAGGAGACCTTGAAAAGGCAGGAAAGAGAAGCACGCGCACCTTGAGGAGAGGGGGAGGACAGGGATGATGGGCGTGGGAATAGGAGGAAAAAAATATCTCTCACACAGGTTACCTGTCGGACAAAGATGGCAGTGTCGCCTGACGGGGGAAAAAATTCCAGTCAGGAAAATGACGATTTCTCTTGGGTTTTTCTGTCTTTAGTTCAACATAGGCAGTTGCCCCTTCTCAAATTCTTGCCTCTGGGTTTCTAAAGATGGCAAAATGATGAGATTGAGAGTCATTGATTGGATACCAAAGCTGCTGCTTCTCCACTGAATGTAAACTTAAGAATAACATACTTGAAATTACAAGTATTGAAAGGAGGGTCTGGGACAACTTGCCACAGCCAACTTGTTGCAGGACTTGTCATAGACAACTCGCCACTGGACAACTTGCCCTGGGACACGAGTTATACTAATATAGAAGAAATGGTGGAATAGTCTCATTAAAGAAAAGATGCTAAAGGGGGAACAAAATGAAATGTGAACGACAAAAATGATCATTTTTTAATTCTTTTAAATAATTTAATTGTTGAATTGTTCCGTGGCAAGTTGTCCTGCAGCAACTTGGCTGTGGTGAATTATCCCTTTCCATTGAAAAAATTGGTATGGGGGGAAAAAAATGAGCCTTGGTGGCGCAGCAGACTAAAGTGCTGTTAAGTAGCACCAGCTGCCTGCAATTACTGCAAGTTCGAATCTCACCAGGCTCAAGGTCGACTCAGCCTTCCATCCTTTCGAGGTAGGTAAAATGAGGACCCGGATTGTGGGGGCAATAAGCTGACTTTGTATAAAAAAGAACACCGCTTTGGGGGGGGGGCGAAAGCCCTACTAAGCAGGTATATACAAAAGTATGAAGGCTATTGCTTAACGCAATGTAAGCCGCCCTGAGTCTCCAGAGAAGGGCGGCATATAAATCGAACCAATAAATAAATAAATAAAATGGACATTAACAATTGTCCATTGTCTATAAAGTGTGCCTTTCTTTTACCTCAAGACTTTGTAAGTGATGATTAATGAGTACCGAGAGGCCTTTGACTGAAAAAGGTTGCGTACTTCTACAAGTTTGATTTTATACACACAGACATACACAGTGCGTTCCTTCCGACCTGAGGGGCTCAACTTCCAGCGTCTTATCTTTTTGCCTTTTGGTACTGTTCATGCGGTTTTCATGGCAAAGAAATTGGAGTGGGTTGCCATTTCCTTCTCCAGTGGATCACGTTTTGTCAGAGCTCTCTGCTATGACCTGTCTTGGGTGGACCTGCACGGCATAGCTCATAGCTTCATTTGGCTATGCAAGCCCCTTCGCCACGACAAGGCAGTAATCCATGAAGGACACACTGAATGTAGATTAATTTTTTTAAAAATGAATTACAACTATAAAATCAGGCTGCAGCATAACAAAATTGGCAAAAGTGAAGGGGATCTGAATACTTTCTGAATGCACTGTACATATATATGTATGTGTGTCCATACACACACACACACATATTCACATTCCAGATTCAGCTCCTGTTCTTTCTGTGTGTTTGGTTAAGAGCAACTGTGGTAATTTTTTGAAGTACAGATTCTGCTCAATTTACAATTATTTATTTAACATCTGTTCAAACTAAAGGCACTCCCCACCCCCCCCAAAGAGAATTTCAGCTCATCTCAAAATTATGACCTGCAATAATGTAATCAATATTCAGCTACTTTGGAATTTCTGGATCTTCTTGTGTAAAGTAAGATCATCGTTTGCAGTAAAGCCTTTTCAACATGCCATGCATTTGTACGGTTTCTCCCGTGTGGATTCTGTTATGGTGACTTAAGTTGATGGTTCTAAAGTAAAACTCTTTTCAGACTCCATGCATTTATATGGCTTTCCCCGTGTGGGTCCTTTTATGTTTTGTAAGCAATGCATTTTCACAGAAATCCATTCTACAGTCTGTGCGTTTATCTGGTTTCTCTCCTGTGTGGTTCATCTTATGGGAAGTAAGTTGACTGTTCCGAGCAAAAGTCTTCCCACACTCCATGCATGTATATGGCTTCTCTCGTGTGGATCCTTTTATGTAAAGTAAGAGAACTGTTCCGAGCAAAGTTCTTTCCACACTCCACGCATGCATATGGCTTCTGCCCTGTATGGATCCAGTTATGGGAACTACGTTGATGATTTGACCTAAAGCTCTTTCCGCACTCCATACATTGATAGGGTTTTTCCTCCGTGTGGATTCTTTTATGGGAAGTAAGATAACTGATTGCCTTGAAGCTCTTACCACACTCTTTGCATTTATATGGCTTCTCCTTTTTGTGAACTATTTCATGTGTAGTAAGTTTACTGGGATAAGCAAAGGTTTTTCCACATTCTCTGCATTTATATGGCTTCTGCCCTGTGTGGATCCAGCTATGTAAAGTAAGTTGTTGCCTCAACCTAAAGTTCTTTCCACACTCCGTGCATTGATAGGGTTTTTCCCCCGTATGGATTCTTTTATGGGAAGTGAAACATCTGCTTGTCTTGAAGCTCTTACCACATTCTCTGCAGTTATACGGCTTCTCCTTTTTGTGAACTATTTCATGTGTAATAAGTTTACTGGGATAAGGAAAGGTCTTCCCACACTCCATGCATTTATGTGGATTCTGCTCTGTGTGGATCCTTTTATGAGAACTAAGATTACTGTATTTTCTGAAGCACTTGCCACACTCTCTGCATTTATATGGCTTCTCACCTGTGTGGATCCAGTTATGGGAAGTTAGTTGACTGCCTTTTCTAAATGTCTGTCCACGTTCCCAATTTTTAGATTGCTTCTCTTCTGCTTGGGCCTTTCTTTGAGATGTAAGGGACCTATTTCCATGAGAAAGAGTGAATGTCCAGTTGTAATCTTTTCCATTGTCTCTGAATATGTTACCTTCTCCGTTAGTTTGGTCTGGATGGTGTCCATTTGCATCTAATTTGCCTTTAATTTGCTTCACACTTTTCTCAAAATATTCCTCTATATTCCCTTGTTGGACCACAAAGTCTTGCACCGGAGCATCAGTGGAAGATGAGCTTTCCTGATTCCAATTGTCAGACTGGTTTTTCTCATATCTTTCTACTTCCATTCCAATTGCAGATGTCTCCATTCTCTCTCCAGCAGTTATCCCTTGTAATAGTTCATAGGAATCTTTATTCTCCTGCCCATCATCACCTTTAAAAAAGATGAAAAAATGAAAATGACATCAAAGTTAGGGAAAAGATCGAACTATAGGAAGTACTATGAATTTCCCTCTGAATTCTGGTCAAATTCCAATATATTACGTATTTGCACACTTACAGTGGCATGGCACAGAAATGATAATTACTAAATAATATTTAACACAGCACAGTACTTAAGCAAAATGGTTCAGTTGAGATCTACATATGTGGGGCTGATTGGGGTAGATTGCAGGGGTGACACAGAAATACAATTTTATCATATTTTTACCTATATCTTAAATTATTGTATTCTATTACAATTCCAATTTCATTTTAAATCATATTTTATTCAATTCCATTTAAAATTGCTTTTATCAAATTTTAGTAATAATTTTGGAACTTTGCACTTTGATATGGCCCAAGGGCTAATCAATAAACACTCACATAAAGGGCATGAGCTATAAAAGCTATTAGAAGCTCTAAAACATCTTGTTTCGCCACTAATCGCCACTATTGCAAACATCCTTTTTATTTAGAATTATTCTGATTTGAGTTAGGGAAGAATCAGGGGAAACAAAATGTCCAAGGAGGAATTAGGAGAAAACTGAACATTTATTGGAGAATGCCAATTCCAGGAAAGACCTGTAACAACTAAGTAAATTTTGAAACATCTTTTTCTTCCCATACAAACTATCTTCCCTTTATTAATCATTTTCTTCCACCAAAATTATATGGTTGCAGGGGGGGAAAACCAAGAGTCTTTCTATTAAGTCTCAAAAGCATGATTGCAATTGGAAAATGGCACTATTTAGCACAGAGATGGCAAAAAGTTTGGACTCAGCATGTCAAAAGTTTACAAGACGCTTAACTTGACTTAGCTGGCATCACACACATATATGAAACAAAAGATAAACAATTCTCTATCGCTCCCCCATACAGACAACTCTGAACAGTGGCCCTCAGCAGTAGAGCCAAGGCTGGGCTTGAGGTAGGTGCCTGGGAATCAACATGAGCCCTAGGATCATCATTTCCACTCAAAAAGGCTGCCTTGCACTTTTCTATAAGGTGCACAATCTTGGGGAACGGCATAATTGCCCCACAGCACAGCGGATGGCATCTGACTACAGAATGACTTCCTAAGCAATCTGACTGCAGGGTAGCAAATCCTTACCCAGAGAGGCCACGTTCCTATGATTTTCAAGCATGACTTCCCAATACAGCGCTTTTTGGTCAGGATCCAGCTGAGACCATTCCTCCTCAGAGAAATACACAGACACCTCCTTGAAGGACACGGGGCCTTCCTGAATATGGGAAAAAAGAACAAGACCAGAACGATTTGCAAGATCTTCTCCATTAAAGATATGCGCTAACTTACATGGCTGTGCTTGGTAGGATTCCGAGGTTTAGCTGAGAAAAGGTATGAAGCCAAAAACCTTTGCCTGAAGAAATATTTTAGCCATGTTTATCAACTTCATTTATTCTTCAGGATTTTCAGTGCCATTCAGTAATACTAACTCACTGTATATTAATTGACCTATCATAGGGTTTTTTAAAAATTGTCTTTGTGTAAATTTTTAAGGGGTTTGGGGAGGGGTGTGGGGGGGAGGGTGATAGATCAGGCTTGGCACAGGGGCACGAACTGGGAGGTGTGGAGCCGGGTGTAGAGGGGCTTAGTGTAAGTATGGAAGAGTGTGATTCCATCAGGACCATGGCTGGGAGGGGCAGATACGGCGGGAGCAGGGGACCATATCGTGTTAGGGGGGCACGCACCCGCTGTCTTCAAGACAGATGCCCAGGGAACAGACTCGCCTAGTTATCTGGGAATGGTTTGATTCTGTTGGATCTGAGGAAGTGGATAGGGTCCTGTAGAATGGAAGCACCATTACCTGTGTATTAGACTATTATTATTATTATTATTATTATTATTATTATTATTATTATTATTATTATTATTATTTAAACTTGTATACCACCCTTCTCCTTTCGGACTCAGGTTGGTGAACAGCCAAAATAAAAACATTTGTACACAAAAATTAAAATGATTATTTAAAACTAATTAAATAGAATTTGGCCCATAATTTAAAACATATCAATTAAAATCAATATCAAACGTTAAAACCAACATGGAATCAGGCCAGCTCGGCTAGCTGAAAAAAGTAAGTTTTTAGGGCCCGACGATAAGTCTGGAGATCTGAGATCACTCATATCTCTGGAGGTAGATCGTTCCAGAGGATAGGTGCCACCACAGAGAAGGCTCTCCCCCTGGGGGTCGGCAGCCGACATAGTCTGGCTGACGGCACCCTGAGGAGGCCCTCTCTGTGGGAGCGAACCGGCCGGTGGGAGGCAATTGGTGGCAGAAGGCGGTCCCGTAAGTACCCTGGCCCTAAACCATGGAGAGCTTTAAAGGTGGTCACCAACACCTTGAAGCGCACCCGGAAGTCCACTGGAAGCCAATGCAGCTCGCACAGGAGAGGTGTCACATGGGAGCACCCCGTCGCTCCCATAATCCCCCGCGCAGTCGTATTTTGCACCATGCCCTTGTATAACTAACCTGGTAACAAGTCCCACAGGAGGTGGTATGTGAGTCAGTCTAACCCCTGATGGATTCATCCCTGTTGGATGGGGGTTTCCGGCTCCTTTTAAAGAGGCCCTGCTTTGCCCTCTACTCAAGAAGTCATCGTTCGACCCTACAATGATGGACAATTCTCATCCAATTTTCTACCTTCTCTTTCCAGGAAAGGTTGTTGGGAAAGTAGTGGCATTGCAATTCCATAGGATCTTGAAGGATGGATCCTCTAAACCTTTTCAGTATGGTTTCAGGCCCAGATATGGGACTGAAACTGCATTGACTGCACTCATGGATGATCTCCGGTAAGAGCAGGATGAAGGTGGTGGTTCAATCCTTGCTTTTCTCACCCTCTCAGCATCTTTCAATACCATCGACCATGACATGCTTTTGGGCCAACATATGGAACTGAAGGTGGATAGCACATTTTGTGCTGATTCACCTCCTTCCTCCAAGGCCAGTCCTAATCGGTGTTATTAGGAAGATTACAGCTCCTCTGGTGTGGGGTGCCTCAGGGCTTGATTCTCTCTCGTTTTTACATTAAACTGCTGGGAAAATCATCCATCAACATGGGACAAGGTATCACCAATACACTGATGATACCTAGCTATATACAGTATCTCCGTCCTGCTGAAGTGAGTGAGGCAGTGGACATCTATTGTGGTGCCTGGAGGCTGTTGGAGGTTTGGATGGGGAACAACAGACTTCAACAGAACCCTGGTAAGATAGAGTGGGCCCCTCTGTATCTAGGATATCATCTTTAGTCCTGGATGGGGGATGGATCTGGTGTATAACTTGGGGTTCATCTTGGACACACAGCTCCTACTCAAAGGGAAAGTGGCAGCCGTGACCAGGAGGGCCTTTGTCCAGCTACACGCTGTATGCCAGTTATGCTCCTTGCTGGGCAAAAAGTGGAGAAAATTCCCTAGGAAGGGCAATTCTCAGCATTTGTGAATCTACCTAGTTTGGCCTCCAATTCCAGGTACAAATCAGAGGATGTACAAATGTTTTACTTCGGCTGTTCACCACCCTGAGTCCGAAAGGAGAAGGGTGGTATAGAAATCTGATAGATAGATAGATAGATAGATAGATAGATAGATAGATAGATAGATAAATAAATAAATTAGAAATTACTTTGCAGGCCAAAAGTGCCTTGATTGTATGCTCTTCCAGAACCATTTTAAGTTCAAGTCTATTCTATATTGCTACCATCACTGGATTTTAATTATCTGCCTTTTCTTTTAATGTAATGGGCTGATTTTTCTTATCACTAGTTGTACAGAAAGCTTTATAAAAGTGGTAAAATCATAATGTGATTATTTCATTATTTTTTATCAACCTTGTACAATTCAGTCAAAAATTACAAAAAGAACTGGTCTATGTTTAGCCCTTGCTGCCACTGTTTATTCATATTTATTGAAGGAGTTTTTTCAATAATTAGTTATTATAAACTCATAGCAGTTAACAGTATTCATCAGAATGAATTATCGTCTTTTAAAAAAACATTTCTTAAACAGAATCTGACAATGGAAATAACAATCCTCTGTGCCCCAACAACAGTCTTCAGAGGAAGCTAAGATAGCTGAGAGCAACTTGATCATGCTATTCCCATTTCCACATTGCTCAAGAACACAAAAACAACCCAGCCCAATAGGAACAAAAATGGAAGTAGAGTGGTCTTCCTGAAGGAAAGGGAGAATACAAATCTAATAAACTAATTTCCCCTACTTACTTGATTTGGGGGTCCAACCACTCCATCTCCACTACGAAGACCTGTTGGGGATACAGAAGTTTAAAACACATAATAGTAAATTAGGAGGCGGTATTCTATGGAAGAGAAGACATGGAGAACATGAGATAGCTGAGATTTCTCTGGGGAATGTGAGGACCTTTGATTACCTCCTGAGGTGTCCTGACTTGGATCTTCCTGAGTGAACCTCTGGAAAAACAGCTCTGGAGGGGGATTCCTCCTTTCCTCAAGATCCCTGATCTCCACAACGGACTGAAAATATGAAGCAGGATTTTAAAAAAAGAACAATTAATGGATATCATACAATATCAACTACATTCTTGTACTCTGAACACATTTTCAGTAACATCCATCAGTAACTGGGTAAGAAAGGAAAGATTTGTTTCAAATCCACAATGAATAGTGGTACAATGTCCTACAAGAATTGGTGTGACATTTCCACATATTATGAATGGCAGAGAAATCTGGAAAGGAGGGATGAAGAATTCAAACACATTCTTCCAAATCCCTTCTGAACTTCCAAGAAAAAGTTCCCTCACCTGAAACTCAACCTGCTCCTTCTCCTCCTTTGCCGGGCTCAGGAGGAAGCCTCAAATCTACAACGCATAATGGATTTAGTCTGACATCTCCATATATTATGAATGCCAAAGAAGTCTGGGAAGGAGGGGTGAAGAATTCAAACACATTTCTTATTCTCTTCTGAACTTCCTAGATGAATTGTCTCACCTGCAACTCGACCTGCTCCTTCTGCTCCTCCACCTGGCTCAGGAGGAGGCCTTCCACCAGGGCCACTGCCTGGGAGCTTGTCTCTGCTCCACACTCTCGCACCCAGCTCTCCATCTCTGGGGGCAGAAGGGCTAAGAACTGCTCCAGAACAACCAAGTCCAGCATCTGGGCTTTGGTGTGATTTTCCCTTTTCAGCCATTGCCTAGAAAATTCATGGAGTTGACTAAAAAGTCCTCGGGGACCCTCAGCATCCTGGACGCTCCTGAAATTGCAGGGCTGAACTTCTGAATGGATGGTGGTTTCCTCCTCCAGGATCTCCTGCCCAGTGTTTGCCGAGATCTCCCCACAGCTTCCATCCTGAACAGCAGAAGGACCTTTTTTACTTGTCTCACTTGCTAAAAGTTGCGTCTCCCCACAGCTTCCATCCTGAACAGCAGAAGGACCTTTTTCACTTGTCTCACTTGCTAAAAGTTGCGTCTCCCCACAGCTTCCATCCTGAACAGCAGAAGGACCTTTTTCACTTGTCTCACTTGCTAAAAGTTGCGTCTCCATCCTGTCACTGTCTATAGACTTAACTCCAAGGAATGTTTTAGATATCGAGGTGTCTTTTCATTCAGAGGATGGGTTCTGTCACAAAATATTCTGTTTAATATTCTGTTAAAATATTTTATATTTTTACTTACAAGAAAGGGCTTCCTTTTTAAAACCTAGATCTACATTTACCTCCAAGTAGGGTTCACACCACCTGCCAAACGGGCAAAACAGGCGAACAAACCATGAAAGCTCAGTTCGCGTTAAATGAAATGCCAGGAAATGACCCTGGTTGAAGATGCCCTCTTTCTTTTATGTACACTGAGAGCCTATGCACCAAGACAAATTCCTTGTGTGTCCAATCACACTTGGCCAATAAAAAAATCTAATCTATTCTATTCTATTCTATTCTATTCTATTCTATTCTATTCTATTCCCTTCTTCAGGGTGGCCTTTGGAGACCCGAATCTCCCCTCTGACAGCAGGCAGGTTCACACAATCTTGCCTCGCCCGGCTTCTCTCCTCTCCTGCTGGGCCTCCGCAAGGCCGACCCTCCTCACCCCCCACTCGGGCTCTTCACCGGACACGGGGCGGGAAAGCACCCCCGGATCCCCTCCGCCTTCCTGGCATCCCCGGTTCTTCTGCTCCTCTGGAGCCCCGCTTCCCCCTGCATGGAGAGGTGGAAGCATGGGATCAGTGGCTGAACCCGGAGGAGGGCCGGGAGCGGGTCTCTCCCTCCTCCGCCTCCGTTTGCACGGAAAGAGCCCCCCTTTCACCCGGGGCACGTCTGGATCTCCCCCCGCCGGATTCTCCCGCAGCCTCTCCGCCTTCTGCGGAGCCACAAAGGTTAAGACGAGCGAGTGCGGAGTCCTAGAGCGGCAAGAGTTTGCGATGCCACGCCTCCTCTGCAAATCCAGCTGTGACGTTCGCCCTCCAGTCGACCAATGGGGAAGCGCCCGGGGTTCCCTTCTCTTGGCAGAGTGCGCCCCCTGGAGGATTCTGCGCAAGGCGACAGGGACACTGCAAGGGCGGGAAGGAGAAGCGCATCTTGAGGGGAGGCTGAGGGCAGGGATGATGGGCATCAGAGTAGCAGAGTAAAGAGACTTCTCATTGGTTGCCTGTCAGAAAAAGGTGGCGGCGCCTTCTGAGGGAGGGAAAATTTTCCTGTCAGGAAAATGGAGATTTCTATAGGTTTTTATTTCTTTAGTTCAATATGCAGAGCTGCCCTTTTCCAATTCTCAGCTCTGGGTGCCTAAGAATAATTGAAAAGACCAGACGGCAGCTTCTGACAAAGGAAATAATGCTGAAGAAAAAGAAATACCGAAGGAAAACCAGTTCCAAATTAAAGAAAAAACTCAAACTGGTGATTGTTGGAGAAATTTTACCTCACAAGGAGGCTCCTTGGTGGAGAAATGAAGAGAGGGAAATGGTGTCTCATCTGTGACCTGGAGAAAAAGTGGAACTACTAAATGAAGGAAATCAAATAGTAAAAAAGGAATATAAATGTCAAATCCGTGAGGGGAAATATGAACAAAAATCTACTTAAGGGTTGAGTAGGGAATGAGTTACCTCATAGGGAAACATGAGTAGGAAACTAAAGGCCTATGTGCTTAGAGCTCGAAGCATTGTTAGAGAGCTGTGTGCTTAGACTGCACACATCCACTTCAGGTTTGTTTCTGTTGCTCCCCTCTGGGTGGAGCTTTCAAAGTATCTGTAGCAGGACCACTAGATTCTGTAAGAGCTTTGTTCTTTATGCCATCCATCTTGTAAATTCGCAGGATTCTTTTTTTGCCATGTAGATGTATATGTTCGAATTAGACTGTGATGTTTATGTATGTGGGTTTATGTGGGTTATCCTTTGAGAGCTGGACACAACAACATTTCATTTTAATGTATGCTGATTAGTGTACATTTAAAGTGACAATAAAGTTATTCTACTTCTTTCTTCTATTTCTATTCTATTTCTCTTCTTTTCTATTTCTATATTTCTAACTATCCTATCCCTATCCCTAAGATTTGTTCCTTGTTTTGGAAGTCGTCTACTCATTGCATCCAATCTCCTGAGTTTGCACTCAAGATTTCCCTGAGTGTCTCTACCTGTGCAGAGGGCAAAATGATGAGATTGAGAATCTTTGGCTTGATACCACTGCTGCTGATTCTCCACTGACTGTAAACTCAAGAATAATACTTGAAATTACAAATATTGAAACTTGCCACAGAACTTGCTCAGGGACAAGAGTTATATTAAAATCAAAGAAATTGTGAAATAGAATTAATAAAGAAAGGATGCTAAAGGGACAAATTGAAATGTGAATGACAAAAATTACCTTTTAATTCTTTTAAATAATTTACCGTATTTTTTGGAGTATAAGATGCACTCCCCCCCCCAAAGAGGGTGGAAATGTTTGTGTGTCTTATACACCAAATACAGTGACCTCCTGAAACCCCGCCCCGCACGTCCCATTTTTGCCAAAAATGGGGGCTGCAGAGGGTTTGGGAGGCCTGCAGAGTGCTCCTGGGGGCTGGGGAGGGCAAAAATGCAACATGTGGGGGGGTTGGGAGATCAAAAGTGGGCCTGTTTTCGCAAAAACAGGAGTGTTTTTGGCCTTCCCAGCCCCCAGGAAGCACTCTGCAGGCCTCTCAAATCTTCTGCAGGCCTCTTTGTTGTGAAAAATGGGCCTGTTTTTGGCCTCCCAAACCCACCAGGCATTGCATTTTTGCCCTCCCCAGCTCTCAGGAGCACTCTGCAGGCCTCCCAAACCCTCTGTGCAACTTTTTTTTTTGCAAAAACGACGCGCAGAGGGTTGGGAGGCCTGCAGAGTGTTCCTGGGGGCCGGGGAAGGTAAAAACTTTTTTTTTCTTGTTTACCTCTTTGAAATCTTGGTGCGTCTTATACTCCGGTGCATCTTATTTTTTATTTATTTTATTTTATTGGATTTCTATACCGCCCTACTCCCGAAGGACTCAGGGCGGTGAACAGCCACAGAACGAAACACATAAATACAAAAATTTAAAATAGAATAAAAACAAATAATTTGGCTGAGACAAATTTAAAATACCCAATAATTTAAAAACAAATTAAAATTTACATTTAAAAGGGGAGAAGATTTAGGCCAGGCCAGCTTGATGAAATAAGAAAGTCTTGAGCGCGTGATGGAAGGTGCGCAGATCCGGGATCCTCCGTATCTCCGGGGGGAGCTCGTTCCAGATCGTAGGTGCCCCCACAGAGAAGGCTGTCCCCCTAGGGGCCGCCAGTCAACATTGTTTGGCCGACGGCACCTGGAGGAGCCCCTCTCTATGGGAGCGTACTGGCCAGTGAGAGACTATTGGTGGTAGCAGGCGGTCCCGTAGATAACCAGGTCCTAAGCCATGGAGCGCTTTAAAGGTGATAACCAAAACCTTGAAGTGCACCCGGAAGACCACCGGGAGCCAGTGCAGCTCACGCAGGAGAGGTGTTACATGGGAACTCCACGTCGCTCCCATAACCACCCGCGCAGCTGCACTCTGCGTCAGTTGGAGCCTCCGAGTGCACCTCAAGGGGAGCCCCATGTAGAGAGCATAGTCCAAAAGATAAAAGTAATTGTTGAATTGTCCCATGGCAAGTTTTCCTGCAGTGAGTTGGCTGCGGTGAGTTGTCCCATTCCATTGAAAAAACTGGTGTAGGGGAAAAATGGATATTAGCAATGATTGTTCCATTGTGTATAAAGTGTGCCTTTCTTTTACCTCGACTTCGTAAGTGATGATTAATGAGTAATGAGGCCTTTGACTAAATAAGATTGCAACTTCTGCAAGTCTGATTTTATTACACACATACACAGTGCTTTCAGAAAGTGTAATATACACTGAGTGTAGATTAATGAGGAAAAAAATGAATTACAACAACCGTAGAATCAGGCTGCAGCATAACAAAATTGACAAAAGTGAAGGGGATCTGAATACTTTCTGAATGCACAGTACATATGTATGTATGTGTGTATATATGTGTACACACACACATACACACACATTCCAGAGGCAACTTCCATTCTTTCTATGTGTTTGGTCAAGAACAACTGGCAGTTTTCTGAAGTATAGGTTCTGCTCAGTTAAAAACATTTATTTAATATCTGTTCAAATTAAAGGCACTTCCCCCAAAATAAAATTTCAACTGCATCTGAAAATTATGACTTTCTAGAACAATGTGATCAACATTCAGCCACTTTGGAATTTGAAGATCGTGTGGAAAGTAAGATCATCATTTGCAGTAAAGCCTTTTCAACATGCCATGCATTTGTACGGTTTTTCCACTGTGTGGATTCTGTTATGGCGACTAAGTTGATGGCTCCGAGCAAAGTTCTTTCCACACACTATACATTTATATGGTTTCTCTCCTGTGTGGATCCTGTTATGGCAAGTAAGTTGACTCCTCTGAGCAAAGCTCTTTCCACACTCCATGCACTTAAATGGTTTCTCCCCTGTGTGGATCCTGCTATGGAAAGTAAGAGTGCTTCTCTGAGCAAAGTTCTTTCCACAGTCTATGCATTTATATGGTTTCTCTCCTGTGTGAATCCTGTTATGGCAAGTAAGTTGATTCCTCTGAGCAAAGCTCTTTCCACACTCCATGCATTTATAAGGTTTCTCCCCTGAATGGATCCTCTTATGGAAAGTAAGAGTACTTCTCTGAGCAAAAGTCTTTTCACACTCCATGCATTTATATGGCTTCGCCTCTAGGTGGATTCTTTCATGGGTACTAAGAGACTTTTGTGACATGAAGCCCCTTCCACATTCCACACATTTATATGGTTTCTCCCCTGTGTGGGTCATTTTATGGATCTTAAAATGACTATGTGATGTAAAGACCCTTCCACATTCAATGCATCGATGCGGTTTCTCCCTTGTGTGGATCCTTTTATGGGTCTGAAGACCACCATTTGACATAAAGCATTTTCCACATTCCATGCACTTATATGATTTCTCCTGTCTATGTCTCTTATTATGGGAAAATAGATAACTCCTCTGAGCAAAGGTCTTTCCACACACCATGCATTTATACGGCTTTTCCCCTGTGTGGATCCTTTTATGTTTTATAAGCAATGCATTTTCACAGAAACCCTTTCCACAGTCGGTGCATTTATATGGTGTGTCCCCTGAGTGGATCTTGTTATGGAAAGTAAGATCACCGTTTGACTTAAAGCCTTTTCCACACTCCATGCATTTATATGGTTTCTCCCCTGTGTGGTTCATCTTATGCAGAGTTAGTTGACTGTTCCGAGCAAAAGTCTTTCCACACTCCATGCATTTATATGGCTTCTCCCCTGTGTGGATCCTTTTATGTAAAGTAAGAGAACTGTTCCAAGCAAAGGTCTTTCCACATTCCATGCATTTATATGGCTTCTGACCAGTATGGATCCAGTTATGCGAAGTACGTTGATGACTTGACCTAAAGCTCTTTCCACACTCCATGCATTGATAAGGTTTTTCCCCTGTGTGGATTCTTTTATGGGAAGTAACATAACTGCTTTTCTTGAAGTTCATACCGCACTCTCTGCATTCATATGGCTTCTCCTTTGTGTGGATTATTTTATGGGAAGCCAGTTGACTATGATATATAAAAGTCTTCCCACAATCCTTGCATTGATAGTGCTTCACCCCTGAGTGGATCCTTTTATGAGATGTAAGATATCTGCGTCTCCTGAAGCATTTGCCACATTCTCTGCATTTATATGGCTTCTCCCCTGTGTGGATCCAGTTATGGGAAGTAAGTTGACTACTCTTTTGGAATCTCTTTCCACATTCCCAATTTTTAGATTGCTTCTCTTCTGTGTAAATCTTATTCTGGGATGTAAGTGACCTATATCCATGAGACAGAGTAAATGTCCAGTTGTAATCTTTTCCATTGTCTCTGAATGTGTTAACTTCTCCGTTAATTTGGGCTGGATACCATCCATTTGCATGTAATTTGTCTTTGCTTTGCTTCACACCTTTTACAATATATTCCTTTACTTTCCTGTGTTGGATCACAACGTCTTGCACTGGAGCATCAATGGAAGATGAACTTTCCTGATTCCAATTGTCAGACTGGTTTTTCTCATATCTTTCTATTTCCATTCCAATTGCAGACGTCTCCATTCTGTCTCCAGCAGTTATCCCTTGTAATAGTTCATAGGAATCTTTATTCTCCTGCCCATCATTACCTTAAAAAAAAAGAAATGAAAGTAGTAGCAAGATTAGTGAGAATATTAAATTGTAGGAAGTCCTACAAATTTCGTTTTGAATTTTGGCCCAATTCCAATATATCTTGGCACTGGTCTGCCACTGGTACAACAGCAGATCTGGAAATGATAATTCCTATATTTATGAGCTAACATCCTGTTTTGCCACTAATCACCACTATTGCAAACATCCTTTTTATTTAGAATTATTCTGATCTATTCACATGTCACTCAGAGTCAGCTTTGATTTGGGGAAGAATCAGGGGAAACTTTCAAGGATAAATTAGGAGAAAAATGAACATTTACTGGAGGGTGCCAATTCCAAGAGAGACCTGTGACAACTAAATTTATTTTTGAAACATGTCTGTTTCTTCCCAAATTATCTTCCCTTTACTATCATTTTCTCCTGTCAAAATTGTACGATTGCAGGGGGGAAAAACAAAAGTTCTTCTATTAAGCTTCAACATGTTTGCAATTGGAAAATGGTACCATTTAGCCAGTGATGGTGAAACATTCGGGCTCAGTAGGTCAAAACAACATTGACTCTGTTGGCGTTACACACATAAAGATGAGAAACAATTATTTATCTCTCCACCGTTAAGTCCACCCTGAAGAGTAACCCTCAGCAGTAGAGCCAATCCTGGGCTTCAAGTAGGAGCTTCCTCTTCAATTTGAGCCCTAGAACCAGCGCTTCCACTCAAAAAGCCTGCCTTGCACCTTTCCACAAAGTGCACAAGTCTTGGGGAACGCTATGCTTCACCCGCAGTGCAGCTGATGGCATCTAAATACATTATGACTTCCTAAACAATCTGACTGCAAGGTAGCAAACCCTTACCCAGAGAGGCCACGTTCCTATGATTTTCCAGCATAACTTCCCAATACAGCGCTTTTTGGTCAGGATCCAGCTGAGACCATTCCTCCTCAGAGAAATACACAGACACCTCCTTGAAGGACACGGGACCTTCCTGAATATGGGAAAAAAGAACGAGACCAGAATGATTTGCAAGATCTTCTCCATTGTTCACAAATTCCCAAACCAACGATATGTGCTAAGTTACATGGCTGTGCTTGGTAGGATTCCGAGGTTTAGCTGAGAAAAGGTATGAAGCCAAAAACCTTTGCCTGAAGAAATATTTTAGCCATGTTTATCAACTTCAGGATTTTCAGTGCCATTCAGTAATACTAACTCACCATATATTGATTGACCTATCATATATCTTTTATCTGTTTCCCTATCATCTCTTTGTTCAGAGTTCGCTCATTCGCTCACAGTTGGATTGCAAACATGGTGCAAATCCTATGCCAGTGATGACTAACCTTTTTGCCATCGTGTGCCAGGAGCGGAGGGGAGGGGTCATGCGCGCACGTGCTCATACCCAAAATTCTATATGCCCCGCCTCTGTGCATGCTAGCACGACCCCCCCCCCCGAGACCCCCACTCTTGGCACGCAATGGCCTGGTAGGCCTGTTTTTCTCTCTCACCAGGCTCTAGAGCCTTTCTAGGAGTCTGGGAGGGTGAAAACGGCCTTCCCCACCCACCCCTGGAGGCCCTCCAGAGGCCAGAAACGGCCTGTTTGCCAACTTCCGGTTCGCCATCATGGTCCTATGCAGATGCCCAGGGAACAGACTCGCCTAGTTATCTGGGAATGGTTTGATTCTGTTGGACCTGAGGAAGTGGATAGGGTCTTGTAAAATGGAAACACCATTATCTGTATTAGATCCATGCCCTATTGGCTGGTAACAGGTCCCACAGGAGGTGGTATGTGAGTCAGTCTAATCCCTGATGGATTCATCCTTGTTGGATGGGGGTTTCCGGCTCCCTTTAAAGATGTGCTGTTTTCCCTACTCAAGAAGCCATCATTGGACCCTATCATGATGGACAATTCTTGTCTAGTGACTTAAACTATATTGGTTGTACTCATGAATGATCTCTAGTGAGAAATGGAGGTGGTGCATCCATCCTTGCTTTTTGTGACCTCTCAACCCCTTTCGATACCATTGACAATGGCATGCTATTGGGCCAATTTAGGGAGCTAAGGATGGGCAGCAGAGTTTTGTGCTGATTCATCTCCTTCCTCCAATGTTGGTTCCAATCAGTGTTAATTGATAGCAAGAGATTATGGTCCCTCCTTTGTGGGTTGCTTCAGGGCTTGATGCCCTCCCTGCTCCATTTTAATATGTACATGTAACTGCTGGGTAAGGAAGGTGAAGAAACCCCCCAGTCCTTTGGCTTTCTGCAAAGGGGTCAAAACCTGGCTGTTCCACCTTGCGTGGAAGACAGAGGCCCACTCAACCATGGAGTTGGCTGGCCATCAACAACTGCTAACCCCCATCTTGAACTTTTTCACCTTCTGAAATTTTATAGTATTTGTATAAATTTAACCATTTTTTATTTTAAATTCTGATTTTAATGTTGATTTTATTGATTATATCATATGCCCGTGATGGCGAACCTATGGCACGCGTGCCACAGGTGGCACGCGGAGCCATATTAGTGGGCACGCCAGCTCAGCTCTGAGGCGCATGCGTGTGCCGGCCAGCTGATTTTCGGGCCTTCTGGGCCCACCAGAAGTAGGGAAACAGGCTGTTTCCTGCCTCTGGAGGGCCTGGGGGCGGGGTGGAGAAGGCCCATTTTTCTTTCCTACCTGGCTCCAGATCCTCTCTGTGTATCTGGTAAGGGCAAAAACAGCCTTTCCCACTCCCTTGGAGGCCCTACGGAGGCTGAAAGGGCCCATTTCCCGACTCCCGGTGGGACAGGAAGTGACATTTTTTCCTGTCCCCAGCCTCCAGAGACTCCTAGAGAGGCTCCTAGAGACTCTAGAGAGGTTCTGGAGGCTGGGGACAGCAAAAAATGTCACTTCCTGTCCCACCGAGAGTTGGGAAATGGGCCCTTTCAGCCTCCGTAGGGCCTCCAAGGGAGTGGGAAAGGCTGTTTTCGCCCTTCCCAGATACACAGAGAGGATCTGGAACCAGGTAAGAAAGAAAAACGGGCCTACCAGGCCATCATGTGCCAGGAGCAGGGGGGGAGGGGGAGGGGTTGCGCACGCATGCGCATGGGCACATGCGCACGCGACCCTCCCCGCCCCCCCTCTCCTGGCACGCGATGGCAAAAAGGTTAGCCATCACTGTCATATGCAGCCCACAGCATTTCTCTGGGATATGGGTGGTGAAGGGTAGGAAAAATCTTCAACTAAACTAAATTCCCCAGGAAGGGCAATTCTCAGTGTTTGCAAAGATACATAGTTTGGCCTACATATCCAAATCAGGTACAAATCCGAGATTAGAAATTACTAAGCACACCACTGTGTCCCAACAGCTGTCTTCAGAGAAAGCTAAGCTGGCTGAAAGCAATTTGAACATGCTATTCTTTTTTCCACATTGCTCAGGAACACGAAAATAAATCAACCCAAACAAGAAAGAAAATGGAAGTAGAGAGTGGTCTTCCTGAAGGAAAGAGAGAATACAAATCTAATAAATTAATGTCCTCCACTTACTTGATTTGGAGGTTCAATCATTCTTTCAGCTCCACCATGAAGATCTGTCAGTGATACAGAAGTATAAAACACATAACAAGTTAGGAGGAGGTATTGTACAAAAGAGAACACATGGAGATGACATAGTTGGGCTTTCTCTGAGGAATGGGACAACTTTTAATTACCTCCTGTGTCCTGACTTGGATCTTCCTGAGAGAACCTCCGGAAAAACAGTTCCAGAGGGGGATGTGTTGGATTCTTCCTTCCCTCAGGATCCCTGATCTCCACAAAGAAGGACTTGAAATACAGGCAAGGGGAGGGGGGAGGAGCCATAATTAATGGACATCACACAATACCATTCTTGTTCTCTGAAAACAATTTCATAGCCCACAAAATCCATCAATGACATTCAGTAAAGAAAGGAAAGGTTGTCTCAAATCTACAATGAATAACAGTACAACGTCCTACAAGAATTGGTGTGACATCACCACATAATATGAATGACAGAGAAATCAGGAAGGGGGGAATGAAAAATTCAAATACATTTATTCCTTTCAAAACACTTCTGGGCTCCCTAGATGAAGATTTCATACCTGCAATTTGACCTGTTCCTTCTGCTCCTCCGCCTGGCTCAGGAGGAAGCCTTCAGCCAGCGCCACTGCCTGGGAGATGGTCTCTGCTCCACACTCCCGCACCCAGCCCTCCATCTCTGGGGGCAGAACGGCCAGGAACTGCTCCAGAACCACAAGGTCCAGCATCTGCACTTTGGTGTGCTTTTCTGGTCTCAGCCATTGCCTACAGAAGTTGTGGATTCGGCTACAGAGTCCTCGGGGACACTCAGCCTCCTGGTATTGGACACTCCTGAAGTTCCAGGGCTGAACTTCTGAATGGATGGTTTCCTCCTCCAGGATCTTCTGTCCAGTTCTTTCCCAGATGTCCCCACAGCTTCCATCCTGAACAGCAGAAGGTTCTTTTTCAGTTGTCTCACTTGCTAAAAGTTGTGTTTCCATCCTGTCTCTGTCTCTGTCTCTAGAGTAACTCCAAGGAACGTTTTAGATCTTGAAATGCCTTTTCATTCAGAGGATGGTTTCCATTACCACAAGAGGGACTTCAGCAAGCCATTCACTCCACTTTACCTGAGATATCTTGGCTGTATGTGAAGACGTACAAATGGCTTCCACTTTGTATATCTGAGATGGAAAAGAAAATAAATTTCAAGAATTAGAAAATATGGATGTAACCACTGAACGACACTCGTCCCATGGAAGGAAGTATTTTTCAGAGCTGGTATAGGGGTTGAAGTTGCTTTGAGGAGATGAATAGTGTGTGTTTTAGAATATTTTCTATTTTTACTTACAAGGATGGGCTTTATTTTTAAAACCTAGATCTACATTTACCTCCAAGCAGTGGTGAAATCCAATTTTTTTTACTACCGGTTCTGTGGGCATGGCTTGGTGAGTGGTGTGGCTTGGTGGGCGTGGCAGGGGAAGGATACTGCAAAATCCCCATTCCCTCCCCACTCCTGGGGGAAGGATATTGCAAAATCTCCATTCCCACCCCACTCTGGGGCCAGCCAGAGGTGATATTTGCCGATTCTCCGAACTACTCAACATTTCTGCTACCAGTTCTCCGAACTACTCAAAATTTCTGCTACCGGTTTTCCAGAACCTGTCAGAACCTGCTGGATTTCAACCCTGCCTCCAAGAAGTATTCATATAACCTGCCAAGCATCAAGCAGGTGAACAAACCATGAAAGATAAGTTCCCATCCAATCAAACGCCAGGAAATGACCCTGGCGGTGGATGCTCCCTTTCCCTTCTTCAAGGTGGCCTTTGGAGAACTGACACGCAGGTAGGTTCACCCAACCTGCCTGGAACCCAACCGGGTCATCCAAGCGCAGGACCGAGGTTGGGAAGGAGGCAGCTGGGAGAGGCCGGCCGGCTTCTCTCCCCCTCCGGAGACATGCCTGACTCCGGCCCCTAGTGCGAATCTTGCTTCCTCCTCGCCCGGCTTCTCTCTTCTTCTACTGAGACTCTCCCTCCTCCGCCTCCCTTTGCACGGGAAGAGCCCCCAACTCACCCAGGATACGTCTGGATCTGCCACCCACCCCCCCCCCCGACTCTCCTGCAGCCTCTCCGCCTCCTATGGGAGCTCCAGGGGTTAAAGGGAGAGAGTGCGACGTCCTAGAGCGGCCAGCGTTTGTGATCTCACGCCTCCTCTGGAAAGTCAACTGTGACGTTCGCCCTCCAGTGGACCAATGGGGAAGCGCCTTTCATTACCTTCCTTTTGCAGAGAGCGCCCCCTGGTGGATTCTGCGCAATGTGACAGGGACACTGCAAAGGGCGGGAAGGAGGAGCGGTGCTTGAGGGGAGGGGGAGGGCAGGGATGATGGGCATCAGAGTAGCAGAGTAAAGAGACTTCTCATTGGTTGTCTGTCAGAGAAAAGCAGCGGCGACTCCTGAGGGAGGGAAAATTTTCCTGTCAGGAAAATGGAGATTTCTATAGATTTTTATTTCTTTAGTTCAATATGCAGAGCTGCCCTTTTCCAATTCTCAGCTCTAGGTGCCTAAGAATAATTGAAAATTGTCAGCTTCTGACAAAGGAAATAATACTGAAGAAAAAGAAATACCGAAGGAAAACCAGTTCCAAATTAAAGAAAAAACTCAAATTGGTGATTTTTGGAGAAATTTTACCTCACAAGGAGGCTCCTTGGTGGAGAAATGAAGAGAAGGAAATGGTGTCTCATCTGTGACCTGGAGAAAAACTGGAACTGCTAAATGAAGTCAAATAGTAACAAAGGAATATAAATATCAAGTTTGTGAGGGGGAAAATTAACAAAAATCTACTTAAGGGTTGAGAATTTACCTCACCTGAGTAGAAAACTAAAGGCCTCTATAGAATTTAAGGCAACCAGAAGCATCTGATATTCCTGTGCCTTGGCCAAAAGCGCCTCCTGGTGGATGTTGTGTGCAATGCAGTTGCCAATGCAAGAGAATGGGAGTGTTTTTGCAGGAGGTCCAGGGACAGGGAGGCTGTTGTGTCCCCTAAAAAGGTGTCTTGTTACCCTCTTGTTTTATGGAGTCTTTTTATTGTCTGCCTTTTGCTGTTCAGTTTGATGTAAGTATATGTTGTTTTTAATACCATAAAAACACTCCTCCACATCCCTGGTGTGATTGTCCCAACCTTATTTCTAATTGACCCAACCTTATTTCTGGTTTCAGATTTTCAAAACTCAGTTCTTTTTTGAAATTCAAAAATTTTTATTAGTTGATCAGAATATAAAATACAAAGGAAAATAAAAATTGGAACCAAGGAGGGGAAGTTGGAAAAAGTGCTTGGGGTAGAAAGGGAACAAGAAAAATACATGTTGACTTCCAACTCTCTTTAGCACAGTAGAAAATAATATTACAACCTGAACTTTTCTCTTTTATACAATAATACATACTAGCCATTTCTGTAATAACAGATCTATCTAATCAGCACAAAGTAAAATTTCATTTTTCCATCACAAGCATAAAAGCCAGAAGCAGTCTCCTAATAAAAACAAAATTAGATATCATATATTAATTTATCTGAACAAAGGAATCAATTTAACTATCTGTACTTCTTTTCTTTTGATGTGGAAAATATGTTTCTATTTGCACATATTATTCTTTATAATCATTTATATTAGCAAAATTCACTGTACTCTTTCAGATTCTTTAACTTGGTTAATTATATGGTTTTGCCCATGTGAATCCAAGCAACTCCTCACTCAGTGCACTTCTGTGGTTTCTCCCCTGCATGCATTCTTTTATGCAAAGTAAAAACATTACTCCATCTAAAATCCCTTCCACATTCCATGCATTTATATGGCTTTTCCCCTGTGTGGATCTTGTTATGTGAACTAAGTTGACCGCTCCGAGCAAAGCTCTTTCCACACACCATGCATTTATATGGCTTCTCCCCTGTGTGGATTCTGATATGGCCAGTAAGTCCACCATGTGATATAAAGCACCTACCACATTCCATGCATTTATAGGGTTTTTCCCCTGTGTGGACCCGTTTATGAATTATAATAGAACTGCTGTGAGCAAAGGTCTTTCCACACTCCATGCATTTATATGGCTTCTCCCCTGTGTGAACCCTGTTATGAGCAGTAAGCTCATACTTTGACTTAAAGTCCCTTTCACACTCCATGCATCTGTAGGGTTTTTCCCCTGTGTGGATCCGTTTATGAATTGTATGATGATTGCTTTGAGCAAAGGTCTTTCCACACTCCATGCATTTATATGGTTTCTCCCCTGTATGGATACTGTTATGGGCAGTAAGCTCATACATTGAATTAAAGTCCCTTCCACATTCCATGCATCTGTAGGGTTTTTCCCCTGTGTGGACCTGTTTATGAAGTGTATGATGATAGCTATGAGAATAAGTCTTTTCACACATTTTACATTTATATGGCTTCTCTCCTGTGTGGATCTGATTATGGAAAGTAAGTTGACTGCTTCTTCTGAAGCTCTTTCCACATTTCAAACATTTATAAGGTTTCTCTTCTGGGTGGTTTCCTTTTTGAGATATAAGGGACCTATTTCTATGAGAAAGACTAAGAGTCCATTTTTCCCCACTGTCTCTGCATATGTTATCTTTTCCTTCATTTACATCTAATTTATCTTTGATTATCTTCAAAGATTTCTCAATATATTTTTTCTTCATTTTCCCTTGTTGGAGAAAAAAGTCTTGCATCTGAATATCAATGGAAGATGAGCTTGCCAGATTCCAATTATTTAGCTGGTTTCTCTCATGGCTCTCTTGTTCTATTCGAATAGAAGACTTCTCCTGCCCATCTCCAAAATTGATCACATGGAACAGTTCACAGGAATCTTTATTCTCCTGCCCATTATTACCTTCAAAGGAAAAGGAAAAACAAAAATGATGGCAAGTTTAGGCAAAAAGTTCCAAATGTAGGATGTCATATTAATTTATTTCTGAATTTTTGCCAAATTTCAATATATTGCACGTTTACATGTTTATAACGGCATAGTAGAGAAACAATAAAATCTGTATCCATTAGACATAAAAGCTTTGAAAAGATCTAACACTTTTTGTTGACAATTGTCTGTTCATATTGAAATCTCATCCTAGTTTGAGTTAAGGAAAAATCAGGGGAAACATCCAAGGAGTTATTAGGAGGAAACCTATAATTTGTTGGACAGTCAATTCTAGCAGAGACTGAGAAATAAATCAATTTTGAAACAAGACCCACCCAAACTAACTTCCCTTTATGATTCATTTTCTCATGTTAAAATTAGATTATTGCAAAGAAGAAAGAGTTCTGCTATTAAGTCTCAACAGCATGTTTGCAAAGAAAAAACAGTTTACCATTTACTGTCATTTACCCAGTGATGGTAAAAAGTTTGTGCTCAGTGTATGAAATTTCAGAAATTTCAGGAAATGTCTATTTGTACTCTGCTGGTATGTCCAGCAGGTGGGAACACCTGCCCTCTGAAACGAGCTCCCCCCGGAGATACGGACGATCCCGGACTTACGAACTTTTCGCCGGGCCCTAAAGACCTTCTTATTTCACCAAGCCGGGCTGGCCTAATTTTTTAAATTTTTTAAATTGTTTAATTTTAATCTGAATTTTAATGGGGTATTTAAACTGTTGGGCCAAATTATTTAATTTATTTTAAATTGCTTTTAAATTTTGTATTTTGTGTTTTTACCTTTGGCTGTTCACCGCCCTGAGTCCTTTGGGAGAAGGGCGGTATATAAATTTAAAAATAAATAAATAAATAGATGTCACACAACCCACCCCTGATCAAAACAGAAACAATCTCTTCCATATTTAAGACACCCTGAACAGTGGTATTCCACAGCAGCACCATGGTTGGGCTGAAAATAGAGGCCTCTACTTCAACTGCAGCCCTAGTGCCACTGTTTCCACTCAAAAAAGCTGAGTATGCAAGCCTTGGGGAATCATGCAATTGACCCATAGTTAAGCACTCCCAAGGATCTACCGCACTCTCCTCTTATCTTCAGGTAACATTCCCTTTCTGTTGACATGCCTGAGGCTGCTCTAGATCACACAAGGCCTTTGTTCTTGAAGCGGTATCAGGGAATGCTCTCACACAGGCCCTGCAGCCTTTGAAAACTATGTGAAAGAACGTCTTGATCTCATGCAATTTTTGGAGTCATTAGAGGCCATGTGAGAACGTGGTTCTGACATGTGACTTCCATAGGCCGCAGGAGAATATATATTCCATTCTTCTCAGCCTCCGAAACTTGTGCGAGAATTGGAAGTTTGGAGAACACTTGTTGGGTTTTGGTGTCTCCCCCAAAATGTTGTTGCATGTCACCTTTGAAATATGTATCACAGGTTCACCATCACTGATCCCAATGCTCAGAATAGAAACAAAAAGGAAGAAAAGGCATTAACTCAAAAGCCTGAAGCAATGACAGTCTTTCCTATTTCACAGATGGGCTGAAATAGAAAAGGAAAAATATAAATGGCACAGGATGTATCTAACAAAGAGGCATTCTCTTCTTTCCTTCCGCAAAGGAGGAGAAAGTCAGATCTTTTCCTTCTTCCTCCCAGGAGATGATGTCTGGTTAGGGATGTTTTAATAAAAAATAGCTGATGGCTACTATACAATGTGTTCCCATTCTGGGCAGTAGCAAGCAATCCTTACCCACAGAGGCCACGTTCCTATGATTTTCCAGCATGACTTCCGAATGCAGTGCCTTTTGGTTAGGATCCAACTGAAACCACTCCTCCTCAGAGAAATACACAGCCACTTCCTCATAGGACACAAGACAATCCTGAACAAGAAAAATGAAGATCAGAAAAGGGCCAGTAAGATTCGCAAGATCTGTTCCATTGTTCACTAATGCACTAATCCAAGTTAAATTTCAGTGCCATTCAGTGAAAGTAACCTCACTTCCAAATCAATCTATCTTATCAGTCTAAGATGGATCAATCTATCCATCTCATCTACAGTATGTATCATTAGGGGACTGAAGGCTAAAACATATGAAGAACTGTTGCAGGAACTGGGTATGTCTAGTTTAATGAAAAGAAGGACTAGGGGAGACATGATAGCAGTGTTCCAATATCTCAGGGGCTGCCACAAACAAGAGGAGTGAAGCTATTCTCCAAAGCACCTGAGGATAGAACAAGAAGCAATGGGTGGAAACTAATCAAGGAGAGAAGCAACTTAGAACTAAGGAGAAATTTCCTGACAGAACAATTAATCAGTGGAACAACTTGCCTCCAGAACTTGTGATTGTTCCAACACTGGAAGTTTTTAAGAAGATGTTGGATAACCATTTGTCTGAAGTGGTACAGGGTTTCCTGCCTAAGCAGGAGGTTGGACTAGAAGACCTCCAAGGTCCCTTCTAACTCTGTTATTATATATCTACTTGACTATAGCTAGCTAGCTAGCTTCTATCTTCTAGTAATCTGTCTGAATTGGAGAAAAGAAAGCAGAGAAAATTCCTTAGGAAGGGCAATTCTCAGCCTTTGCAAAGCTGGAGTATTTGGCCTACAAATCCAGGCACAAACCAGAGGACTGAAAATTATTTTGCAGGCTGAAAGTGTCTTGATTGCATGTTTTTTTATTTCCATTATTTCCTAACAAATAGAAGAGAAAGAAATGGAAGCTATGAGAGATTTTATTTTTGGGGGCTCCAGGATCACTGCAGTTGATGATTACAGCCATAAAATTAAAAGATGCTTGCTCCTTGGGAGGAAAGCTATAGTAAACCTAGACACCATAGTAAAAAGTAGAAGCAGAAACATCACTTTGATGACAAAAGTCTATATAGTCCAAGCTATGGTTTTCCCAGCAGTAATACTGTATGTATGTATGTATGTATGTATGTATGTATGTATGTATTTATTTATTTATTTATTTATTTATTTATTTATTTATTTATTTATTTATTTATTAAATTTGTATATCGCCCTACTCCCGAAGGACTCAGGGCGGTGAACAGCCATAAAAATAAAACATATAAATACAAAATTTAAAATAGAGATAAAACCGCTTAAATAAATTTGGCTGAACCATTTTTAAAACCCCAGTAATTTAAAACCAAATTTAAAATTCCCATTTAAAAGAGGAAAATTTAGGTCAGGCCAGCTTGATGAAATAGGAACGTCTTAAGCGCGCGACGGAAGGTACGCAGACCCGGGATCCTCCGTATCTCCGGGGGGAGCTCGTTCCAGATAGTAGGTGCCCCCACAGAGAAGGCTCTCCTCCTGGGGGCCACCAGTCGACATTGTTTGGCCGACGGCACCCGGAGGAGCCCCTCTCTATGGGAGCGTACTGGTCGGTGGGAGGCTATTGGTGGTAGCAGGCGGTCCCATAAATATGTAGGTATGTATGGCTGTGAGAATTGGACCATAAAGATGAGCACTGAAGAATTGATGCTTTCAAACTGTGGTGTTGGAGAAGACTCTTGAGAATCCCTTGGACCTCAAGGAGATCAAATCAATCAATCCTAAAGAATATCAACCCTGACTGTTCTTTGGAAGGACAGATACTGAAGCTGAAGCTCAAATAATTTGGTCACCAAATGAGAGAGGACGCATGGAGAAAAATCCTGATGTTGAGAAAGATTGAAGACAAAAGGAGAAAGGGAAGGCAGAGGATGACATGGTTAGATGAGATCATCAATGCAGTAGGCATAGGTTTGAATGGACTCCAGAAAACAGTAGAGGATGGGGGATCCTCACATGGTCCATGGGGTTGTGGAGGCAGAAACACCTTAGCGACTGAACAACAAACAAAGAGAGAACATGGAAGAATAGAGTGTCCTGTACACTAGCATGACTCCCTGAAGAAAAAGGAGAATACAAATCTAATAAATTAATTAATTCCCCCCACTTACTTGATTTGGAGATTCAACCATTGTTTCAGCTCCACCATAAAGACCAGAAAGCTTCATTTTACGTTCCCCTGCAAAGAGACAGGCTTTTAAAATATATAAGTAACAAATAGGGAGAAGATATTTTACAGAAGACACAGGGAAGGGAAAGCAGCCTGGATCTCTCTGGGGAATGACAGGACCTTTGATTACCTCCTGAGATGTTATCCTGAGAGATACTCCTGAAAAACATCTCCTGAGGGGAATTTGATGGATTTCTCCTTTTGTCAGTTTCTGTGATGTCCGCCACAAAGGACTTGAAACAGGAAGCATAAAAGAAGAACAATTAATAGATATGGCAAAACCTGAAATGGATTCTTGTTCTCCAAATATAACTTCAGAACTCCCAATGTCCATCAGTGACGCTGAGTAAGAAAGGAATGGTTGTCACAAATCTACAATGAATAATGGGACAATGTCCTACAAGGATTGGTGGGACATCTCCATATTTCAGACATCTCTGAGCCGCCCAAAGTCCCTAGGGAGTTGGGCAGCATAGAAATGCAACTAATAATAATAAATATATTATGAATGACGGAGAAATCAGGAAAGGAGAAGTGAAGAAATCAAACATATTCTCCATTCCTTTCAAACCAAAACTACCACAAATCAAATTTGCTCACCTGCAACTTGACCTGCTCCTTCTGCTCCTCCATCTGGCTCAGGAGGAAGCCTTCCGCCAGGGCCACCGCCTGGGAGCTGGTCTCTGCTCCACACTCCCGTACCCAACCCTCCATCTCTGGGGGCAGGATAGCCAGGAATTGCTCCAGAACAACCAGGTCCAGCATTTGGGCTTTGGTGTGCTTCTCTGGTCTCAACCATTGCCTACAAAAGCCATGGAGTTGGCTGCAAAGTCCTCTGGGACCTTCAGCCTCCTGGTATCGGAGGCTCCTGAAGTTCCAGGGCTGAACTTGTAAACAGATGATGGTTTCCTCCTCCATGATCTTCTGCTCAGCTCCTGCCCACAACTCTGGCGCTCCACTTCCCCCCTGCATGGAATGGGCAGTTGCATAGGATCCAGAACTGAAACTGGAGGAAAGCTGATTACGGTTCTCCCCCTCTCTGCCTCTCTTTGCACATGAAGCGCTGCAAAACTTTCTGCCAGCCTCTTCACTTCCTGCAGAGTTTCAAGATTTTAGGAGAGCGAGTGCGGCACCCTAGAGCAGAAGTCTTCAAACTTGGCAGCTTTAAAACTTGTGGACTTCAACTCCCAGAATTCTCCAGCCAGCATAGCTGGCTGGAGAATTCTGGGAATTGAAGTCCACAAGTCTTAAAGCTGCCAAGTTTGGGGACCCTTGCCCTAGAGAGTCAAGACTCAGTGATGTCATTTCTATCGCAGCCTCCTCTGGAAAGCCAGTCTTCTCTTAATCTGTACACTACTTAGGGTATGGAATGTCCTCCTTGGGACTCCTGGCCACTCTATAGAGCCAGGCTTTAAGGTCCTTTTGGAAGGCCAAGAGGATAGGGGCAGATCTCACCTTGAGGGACAGGATGTTTCAGAGGGCAGGAGCCACTGCAGAAAGTATTCTTCTCCCAGATCCTGCCAGCCAAAATTCTTTGAGCAACAAGATCCGCAGCATGCCGCTTCTGTCTTCATGAATGTGAGGGCCAATGTCATTGTCCTTTATGTCCTGTGTTATATTTATTGTTTGAATAAATAGCCCTGTATTTGGTCCTCTGCTTGCTGCTGAAAAATACAAATGAATACCGGCGGGAATGTATTATTTTGCATATTGCTACTGTAGGAAGTTAGCACCCACCCCTCTCCTGGAAGAGTGAAATATTTTAGGGAATATGAAAAAGGCAGAATATTATATTTCCCTGGGATAAGCATGTTTTGAAGCAGCTCCCATCTTCCTGCCCCCCCACCCTTTGTCAATGGGCCATTAAGGCTTGGGCCAGTCTATTCTACATAACAAAGATCTACCTCCTTCAGGCAGAGCCATAGTAGGAATTGCGAAAGATAGGATTAGCCCTCTACACAATAGCAACAGAAACTAACACAATGGGACCCATCTAGACGAGGCTCACCACATGTGACCTGGGAAGCACATCTGCATCAGCCAGCAAGACCCCCACCCCCTGGGAGTCTGACAACCAATCAGGATACTCTTTCGTGGCCCCAAGAAATGCAGAGCCAGAGAGAGCATAAAAACCCGAAGATTTACTGCATCAGCCCCTTTTCTGTTCAGGAACTCAAGCCATGTGATCCTGTCCACCATTAAACCATCTTTCCAAGCAGTCTCCATGTTTCCAGTGTCTGTTTTCCCCACTTGGAGCAGAACCCAGAAGGATGTTTCTTCCAACAATTGGCGAGCCAGTGGGACTCCAAGCTAACCTAACCAATGGACCAGGCCCAGGTAAGCCTCCCTTGCTAGCAGCAGACCCATTGAGTCTGTGGGTATGCTTTCATGGACCTTGGCCATTTGGAACTAGGTTTTAAAGGGGTTTTGAGTTTGAGCTCAAAGGCTGCTTGGAAAGAAGGTGAGTACCTCTAAATTTTGATCTTAAAGTATGGAAAAGCATGGGAAATTTGTGTATGCCTGCATGTGTGTGAGTGAAGGCCCTTCTCCCACGTACAGCTGGATCTTGCTTCCTCTGTGCATTTCCTAGCCGCAGAAAGACTAACAGTCTGGAGAGCATGGGGGTTTTGCCAGAGCACAGGACCTTCTGTTAGGGAAGGAGGAAGTGTGTGTGTGGGATTCCACCTGGAAAACAGTCTGATTTCACCTCTTTGAGTGACCTCTAGCCGCACCTCTGCCTACTGCTAGCTCCACCGAGCCATGACCGGTAGGATAGAGAAAGCAAGGGGGGGTCACCAAATGTGGAACTTTGTGTTTAAAAGGAATGGAAGTCAAGCGAAAGCCAAGCGTGTGAAAAAGGGGGGGGGTAATAAAATTGTGAAAGGGAAACCCGGTTCTGTCCAGCCCAGACACGGGGCGAGCGTGTGTGTGTGTAAGAGGAGGTGCCCACACCTGGCTGCAGGGGTCAGCAGGTCCTCGCGGATCCCCTTTTTGGATCCGAAAAGTTGTGGTGATTCCCTAGAGGAAGGGGCCCATACTTCGCAAGGGAATCGAAGTCCTTCCCAGAGCTTTTTCCTCTGAAAACTGAGAGCGTGCCACCCGGCTAAGTCGAAGTGATCCTTCCGGAGAAAAGGAAAGGGTCATGGGTAGCGATAGTTCGCGGGTGGCGGGGACCCCAGTAGATGAAGTGCTCGCGGCCTGGGACGCCAGGCGGGTGCCCATATTGAGGGGCATGGATAAAAGGAAATTAGGAAAATTGTGTCAAAAATGGGCTTTGCTAAGAGACAACACCGGGAGACAAATTTGGCTAAATAAAGGTACTTAAAAGAAAAGGGAGATATATAAATAGGAATGTTGGGGTTTTTGTTTGTTTTGTTTGTTTGTTTTGTTTGTTTGTTTGTCTCTGTCTTCTATGCAACCACGTGGTATGTTTAAGATTTGTGCCTTCCCTAATTTAACTGAGATTTATGTGGGAATGATCAGTGTGTGTGAAATCTCAGAGTTCTGTTGTCTTCTCTTTGTCTTCCTTGTTTTATGTGTGTGTGTCTTAAGTCTTTGTGCACCCTCGAGGTAATTGTAACTATAAAATGTATCTGATCTCTAGAGACAAGAATTTTAAATTGTTAGAAAAGGAGAAAAAAAAAAAGGTTGAAACAATGAAAAATGGGAGAGAGAGAAAAAAGAAAGAAAGAGCCTTTGCCCTGTGTTTGTCTGGCCAACAAACACAGATTAAAGAGAGCATTTCATTTCATTTCTGGTTTTTTTTCTCCTCCTCTCTCTGTATCTTAAAGTAACAACTCAAGTTTATGAGGAAACGTTTTAAGTTTGTTTACAAGAAAAAAAATCAGTCTTGCATTTACTGTATGTGTTTAAATGGGTTTTACCTGTTCATCTCTTTCCTGAAGCATGTGAATCCAGTTTTTTCTTATCTGTTGTGTCTCCATTTTGTTGAAACTGCATTATCTGTTTAGTAACTGCAATACAGTTGTGTTGTTTCTTTTCAAACTCTGCCTGCAAGCTATCTACACCCCCCCCATCTCTAATCCTGTTACATTGCCTTTCCTGGGAAGATTACCCACAAAGGGGGGAGGGGACCCTGTTCTAATGTCTTTCAGCCCTGCACAAAGGACTCTGCAACCTGTGGAAGCAGAGCACATGGATCCAGATGCTGCCTCCAAAGGAGACCCTCCATCTGTTTGAACCAGGAATTGGGTTTGAATCCAGTCTCCACTGAAAGTCAGCACAGCAACCAGAGTGGAGCAGACCTTCCCAAGCCTGACTGACCAGCCTTACCATCAAGCATGCTACCCAGCAGACATGAAAGAAAAGACCCTGAGATGTACAAGTAAAGACCAAAAGACTTTTTTCAATTCCCAGAAGACAGCTGAAAAGACTATGGGGGGAAGGTGGAAATTCATTGTAAGGTTTTCTTTCTTGTCTCATTTATATTGTAATCAGTTTATTGTAAGAATTGTATTTGAGAGTGATTGCCACAGCAAGTTATGTACACTCTAGATTTCTGTCTGGTGGAGAGGAGAAATATGTCCAAAATGTTTGTATTGTCTGTATTGTAAAAGTAGCTGCATACACATGCACACACAGAGAGACACACTATTCAGAATTAGATTGAAACTATTTCCTTCACTTACCTCCACACAAAGCTTCTCCTAGATTGATTTTTGCTCTGTGGCACTAAAAGCCCAAGGAGTCTTATCTCCCTGCTAATTCCATGGGGAAGGAAGCAATACCCCTCAGGCAATTCCCTCACTTGAAGAGATAGCAGAAAAGGGATATCCAAAACCCAAGCCCTGACTGTGACTCACAAATGATGCTGCCCAGTTGCCCAGTAAAGGAAGATATATTGCACTGGTGGTCTCATGAGTAGAAATCCCAGGGCTCATTATGTGTAACACCAAAAAAAAGAAAAAGAAAAAAAAAGAATGGATATTGTACACTGGCTAACCTCAATTTGGACTCACAAATCCTGGATGCACCACAGTAAGAGCTAGGGCAGGTTCAGTAACCAACCCATGAAATGGGCAGCCTGTAATTTAAAGGAAAACTATGGCTGTGAAAAATTTTGGGACATGTGTTTGCTTGAAACCTGACTGGAAGCTCACAGAAAGTAATATCTGAAGTCTGAAATTAATTGGCATGGAAAATTGGATACTGTAAAATTCTTACCAGAAATTTTTTCCTGGCTGCTAGACCTTCATGGTTGAAAGCTTTTGGAAGCCACTGAAGGAATCCTTTTCTGTTGCCTCTATCAATGCCTCCCCTTTGCATTAGAAAATTAAAAGCACCCATTAAGGCTCCCTGATGTGATCAATTTTAATCTTTTGCCAAGAACTTGTTTCAAAACTCACGTTTTGAAAAAAAAAAGAGTAGGGATTGTAGGAAGTTAGCACCCACCCCTCTCCTGGAAGAGTGAAATATTTTAGGGAATATGAAAAAGGCAGAATATTATATTTCCCTGGGATAAGCATGTTTTGAAGCAGCTCCCATCTTCCTGCCCCCCCACCCTTTGTCAATGGGCCATTAAGGCTTGGGCCAGTCTATTCTACATAACAAAGATCTACCTCCTTCAGGCAGAGCCATAGTAGGAATTGCGAAAGATAGGATTAGCCCTCTACACAATAGCAACAGAAACTAACACAATGGGACCCATCTAGACGAGGCTCACCACATGTGACCTGGGAAGCACATCTGCATCAGCCAGCAAGACCCCCACCCCCTGGGAGTCTGACAACCAATCAGGATACTCTTTCGTGGCCCCAAGAAATGCAGAGCCAGAGAGAGCATAAAAACCCGAAGATTTACTGCATCAGCCCCTTTTCTGTTCAGGAACTCAAGCCATGTGATCCTGTCCACCATTAAACCATCTTTCCAAGCAGTCTCCATGTTTCCAGTGTCTGTTTTCCCCACTTGGAGCAGAACCCAGAAGGATGTTTCTTCCAACACTACTACATCGCTCTCCCTTTTTTGTTTTGCTTCTCTTGACAGTTATGGCAATGAAGTGGAAATATATTTTATATTTTCTTACACCAATTGTTTATTATACACTTCGCATTTATGCCAATGATTTCTTTGTGTGAGAGGAAAGGACTGGGCCATGCAGATGGCAGAAGCATAACCTTCATAGAGGTGCTCTCAGCTCCTTCTCCCAGGCGATTCGCAGGTAGCAAGAAAACACAACGGGACACATGCAGAGTCTTCAGTGAAGTTGGTTTAATGTTTAGCGGGGCTCCAGAACAACGCTGAGCTCTATAGTAGTTTAAAGTTGGCGCTACGAACAGCTGCTACGTAGTGCCCCTTATACATTTGCCCCACCCTTCCCTTATTACTGGCTAGATAGCAATCAGCTGTGACACGCAGTCACGCGCACCCCTCTTCCGGGTTTTCTCGTTCATGGGAGCGTCCCAGTCGAATCCCCCCTCACCTTTCCTTAGCCCGATGCCCGGTCCCTCGGCCACCTATTCCCAGTGCCACCACCACCATTTGTGAGTTTGTGTGTTCAGCATTTGGGTGCAGTCCTGCGTCCTTGTTTGTCCTGTTTGCTGAGCGCAGTCCTGCAGCATCAGGTACATGTGCATTATTCTCCTCCTCCTCCTCCTCCCAATCCCATTATTGTCGAGCGGAGGCTTGGGCTCGACAGGTACAAGACACATTGCAAGGACCAAAAGATACAGGCACGGAGGACAAGAGGAGGAAGATTTCAAAATGTGTCAGTTCTGCCCCAAAAGTAAACTCTAGAAGCATCGGATGAATTTTTCCCTCACATGAACCAAGCTTTATCGTTTTTTTAGAAAGAGGGATCCAATTGTGCAACCTATTGATGGGCTGTATGCTAAAATAAAGCCGGGTCATGACACACACTTGAAAGTAAAACAGGAAGCCTGTAATTCCGGAGTGTGTCTGGCAAGAACAAAGACTGCTTATCTACAGAAAATTTGCATGTGTAAATCTTGTAACAATTCTGGGTAGTTAGAAAGCTGACAACTTGCAGATCTTAGCTAACAATTAGGAATAGTGATGGCCTGCAGCCAATAAAATGTGCATTACATAACTCCTGGGGCATTCATTAGCCAAGGCTTAGGAATAGGGACAATTAGAGACCAATAGAACAAATTGTAGAATTATTAGTAAAATTTTTATTAGATGATACTTCTTCTTATCTCGCCTCGTCCCGCCTTTTCCTTTAGTGAAAATGTATAAAGCTTTCTTAATCCTTTGTTCTTGGTTACATGCGCTTGGATCTTGGCTTCTCCTGCCCTGAAATGAAAGCGAACAGCGGCGGAGGGAGGGAGGGGACTTCTAAGCATAGCGCGTAGAGGTGGTGGACAAGGCTGGGAAGATGCGGTGATTGCTCGGCAAGGGCAGCCTCGCTTTCTTCCTTCTCCCACTGCAAAACAAAAGCAAACTGTGGCGGCAGTGCTTCGGGAGGGCACTGCATGTGCAGCACTGTCTGGGACATCAGCTTGCCCTCCTGGAGCACCGCTGTAGTGGCGCTGCCCCTCTCAGCCCCTCTCAGCTGTTGCATCTCCACCAAGGGCCGCCCACTGTCAGCCTTACCAATGCACTGGCTCTGTTGGGATGATGGGCATGCTGAATACGCCAGCGGAGGATCTAGAAGGTAAGGCCAATGCTGACGGTGGGGGAGGGGAGAGGGAGACCGCTGCGCTCGGCTCCTCAGAGGGACATGGCGAGTCTTGCTCGCCTTTTGGGTCTGGCACACTCGGCTTCCACGCGGCCTTTGGGTGATTGCCGCCCACTTGCCTTCCCCGTTGCCTGCATCCAGCACATGACGGGGGATCTGCCACTTCTGGGCCAGGCTGCCCACTCTCCCAGAGCACTTTCTTCCTTCTCCTGCAGCAGCCTCTGGAGCCGAGATTGTTGCTCTGCTGAGGTGTACATGAGCAGCCCCAGGAGGGCAGGCAGATGTAAGGGAGACCCGCTGCGCTCACCCGAAGAACCGCCTTGGGGGAACATGGCGAGGCTCGCTCGCCTTTTGGACCTGGCGCACTCGGCTTCTATGGGGCCTTTGGGCCACTGCCGCCCACTTGTCTTCCCCTCCACATTGGGTCCCGTCTGCATCCAGCCAATGATGGGGGACATGCCTGGCGCACCCCACCCCGCTACTCCCGACTCCACCCCCCAGCCATGCAACCGGTGCACAGATCTAGCTACAGCTCATCCAGGCTAGCAAGCCTTAATTAATCCTCTGCCGCCTGGGCTATCAAGGCCTGATTACTCCTGGGCAAGCCCTGAGTAATCCTGGGCAGCGATGTTGCTCCCAATCAGGCTTGGGGCCTCTGCACAGGCGTAGAAGCAGCGGGTGCCAACCCGAGCACCAGCTGTTTCCTGTCCACCTCTCAGTTGAGAGGTGGTAGCAGGCCGGCGGTGACAAGATCTGAAGTCGCAGCAACAGTCCCGGAAGCAGCAAGCAGGAGAGGCAGCCACCAGTGAGCAACAGGATGCAGGGCTAGCAAGTGGATGCAGGGTGAGCCTTCCCGGGTGGCTGGAATGTGGGGCAGTTGGCTCTGTCGGCTGCCGTCCCCGCCGGAGAAGAAAAAGAAAGGAAGGGGGAGAGAGAGAGAGAGGAGTGGTGTGAGTGACGTCATGTTGACCCCGCCCACCCAGTCACATGACCACCAAGCCACGCCCACAGAACCAGTGGCAAAAAAATTAGATTTCACCCCTGGACCAATCCTGTATGAGAGTGAGAACAAAGAGAAGAAAACCTGATGGTAAGTGGCACCTGACAGGGTTCCGACTAATGAACCCAACCAATTGAGCACTCCGAGACTTTCAACTTTCTCAAAGAACTGTTTTATTGAGTACATCATTTCGACACGGATGAAAACAAAACCAGATTTTAACAGATAACAGAGTTGGAAGGGACTTTATAGGTCATCTAATCCAACCCCCCGCTCAAGCAGAAGACCCTAACCATTTCTGACAAATGGCAGTCCAATCTTTTCTTGAAAGTCTCAAGTGATGAAGCGCCCACAACTTCTGAAAGCAAGCTGTTCCATTGGTTGATTGCTCTCACTGTCAGAAAGTTCCTCCTCATTTCTAGGTTAAATCTCTCCTTGGTCAGTTTCCATCCATTATTCCTTGTGTGGCCTTCAGGTGCTTTGGAAGAGCTTGACCCCCTCCTCTATGTGGCAGCCCCTCAAATATTAGAACACTGCTTTCCTCTCCCACCTGGTCCTTCTCTTCACTAGACTAGCCATGCCCAGTTCCTGTAACCATTCTTCATATGTTTTAGTCTCCAGTCCCCTAATCATCCTGGTTGCTTTCCTCTGCACTTTTTCTAGAGTCTCAACATCTTTTTTATAGTGTAGTGACCAAAACTGGATGCATACTCTAGGTGTGATCTTACTAGGGCTTTATAGAGTGGTATTAGTACCTCACTTGATTTTGATTGTATCCTTCTGTTACTGCAATTTAGGATTGCATTGGCTTTTTTGGCTGCCACTGCACATAGCTGGATCATAGCTGGTTGTCCACTAAGACTCCAAGATCCCTCTCACAGTCACTGCTATTAACCCAGTGTATATGTGTGCTTTTGGTTTTTCTTACCTAAGTGTAGGACTTTACTTTTCTCTACATTGAATTTCATTTTGTTAGATAGGGCCCAGTGTTCAAGTCTGTCAAGATCCATCTGGATCTTGAGCCTATCTTCTAGGGTGTTAGCTATTCCTGCCAGCTTAGTATCATCTGCAAATTTGGTAAATTCCCCTTCTATTCCCTCATCTATGTCCTCTATGAAAATATTGAAGAATACTGGGCCTAAGACGGAACCTTGTGGCACCCCACTGCTTACTTCACTCCATGTAGACTTAGACCCATTAAGGACTACTCGTTGAATACGGTTTGTCAGCCAGTTGCGAATCCATCTGGTGTTGAAGCTATCTATCCCACGTTTTCTAGCTTACAAAGAAGTAGGTTGTGGTCTACTTTGTTGAATGCCTTGCTGAAGTCTAAATATATTATGTCCACAGTATTTCGCTGGTCTACTAATTTAGTCACTATGTTGAAGAATGAAATAAGATTGGTTTGGCATGATCTGCTTTTAACAAAACCATGCTGGCTGCTAGTTATTACTTTACTCATTTCTAGGTGTTGGCAGATCTGGGTTTTTATTATCTTTTCCAGCATCTTCCCGGGTATTGATGTTAGGCTGATTGGTCTGTAGTTTCCTGGGTCTGGGTTTTTTTTGTTTTTGTTTTTCCTTTTTTGAAGATGGGAACCATATCAGCTCTTTTCCAGTCTTCTGGTAGTTCCCTGGTGTTCCAGGATTTTTGAAAGATGTGGTACAGTGGTACTGATATCTACCAGCTCCTTTATTTATTTTTATTTTATTTTATATTGGATTTCTATACCGCCCTTCTCCCTAAGGACTCAGGGCGGTGTACAGCCAAATTAAAAAAAACATGCAGAACAAATATTAAAAACAATTAAAAGATATATAAATTTGGCCCAATTAAAACTCATTTACCAATTAAAAACGTTTAAAACATTTAAAAACAGTTAAAAATTTCATCTTAAGCCAGCCCTTTAGAACTCTGGGATGTAATCCATCAAGTCCTGATGATTTGTATTCATCAAGATCAGACAGGTGTTCTCTTACTATTTTTTCGCTTATTTTAACTTTTATTTCCAGTCTGTTTTTTACAGTTATGTTTCTGGTAGGTTGGGCTATAGTTGTCAGCGTTGCAATGCTGGCATAGAGAGAGCAGAGGACATGCGAAAGATAAACTCTGAAACTTTTGCCTGCTAAATCCCTTTGAAGCCTGGTTGTCGTGGAGATGAGGGGGGGCACATTCCTGGGAAATGATGAGGAAAAGAAGTCTGAAGAATGACTTGGAAGACAGCCAATGAGAAGCAGAGATTTGGGGATCGGAAAGGGAGGGATTGGGAGGCAAAAGGTCAGTCTTGTCCGCACGGAGTCATGATCCGGTGGCTGAGCTCAATTAAAGAAAGATTTCCTTAAAGATTGGCAGTTTGGAAATTCATTTAATTTTGAGATAGCACCGCAGTCTGACAATAGTTTCTTTTTGCATAAAGACCGATGCAAAGAATGAGTTAAGCAGCTCTGCTTTCTCTTTACTGCCTGTTACTTCCTTGCCATCTTCTCTCTTTAGTGGACTGACTGTTTCCTTGATTTTTATCTTGTTATTTATATGTTGGAAGAAACTATTTTTTGTTATCTTTGACTTTTGTTGCAACTCTTTGCAGATTCTGGCTATCTGCTGATATCCTGCCTTAGTTATGTGTCCCTCTTTCCATTTTTTGTACTATATGCCAACTTTGTATAGAACACTGCTTAAGGTGGGGCCGAAAACCCTAATAAGCAGTTATATACAAAAAAGTATGCTGGCTATTGCTATAATGCATTGTAAGCCGCCCTGAGTCTACGGAGAAGGGCGGCATATAAATTGGACTAATAAATAAAATAAATAAATTTAACTATTTTTGTACTAGGTCTATTTCCCATGGTTTCAGTATAATTAAAGAATAGATAACGTACTCCCTCATTGTCACAGGTCACATTGTCCAATTAGATGTTCTGGCGTCTCACTGGCATCTCCCCTCAGTCTCTGGCCAGCACCTGTTGAGATTATTTTGGTTCCCAAGGGTATTTTGGCATGGGGACAAACTCCCCCCCCCCGACTATTTTGAATGGGGTAAGCGCCATACTGCTGCGTACCGCATTATTGTATGCAACCTCAGCAAACAGCAGATCTGCCCAGTTAGACTGCTGGTAGTTGACATAGCATCTCAAGTACTGCTCTATCATAGTGTTCTCTCGTTCAGTGGCTCATTCGTACTCGGATGAAACGCACAGGTAAACCCTTGGGAGGATTCTATCAGCTTTACAATCTCCCTCCAAAACTTGGCAGTGAATTGGACCCTCAATCCGAAACAAATTCTCTTTGGATCCCTGTGCAGTCGATGTGCTGCAGGAATAGCATGGCCAGCCTCTAGACAGATGGACCGCTTTGGCAGGCTACGAAGTGGGCTTGTTTAGAAAAGAGGTCTATTACTGTCCAGATGACAATGTTCCCCCCACTCTCAGGTAGCTCAACTATGAAATCCATCACTATTTACTCCCAGGGCCAGGTCGCCTCAGGGCCGGCCTGTGAGTAAATAGGCCGTAAAATGACATTTCTGAGAAAAGGACTTTCCACATTCCCTGCATTTATGTGGTTTCTCTCCCATGTGGCTCCTTTTATGGATCGCAAATTTACTCCTGTGACCAAAGGCCTTCCCACACTCTATGCATTTATGTGCTTTGTCTCCTGTGTGGATCATGTTATAGGGAATAAGGTCACTGCTTTGGGAAAATGTCTCCACACTCCATGCATTTAAATATTTTTTCCTGTGTGAACCCTTTTATGAACCTTAAGATGACTCTTTTGAGAAAATGTCTTTCCACACTCCATGCATTTATATGGCTTCTCCCCCGTATGGATCCTTTTATGGGAAATAAGACCGCCACTTTGAGCAAAGGCCTTTCCACACTCCAAACATTTATATGGCTTCTCCCCTGTGTGAATCCTATTATGTTTATTAAGTTGACTTCTATGAGCAAAGGCCTTTCCACACACCGTGCATTCATGTAGCTTCTTCCCTATGTGGATCATGCCATGGGAAGTAAGATTACTCCTCTCTGCAAACATTTTCCCACACTCCATGCATTTGTATGGCTTTTCCCCCGTGTGGATCCTTTTATGGATCACAAGTTTACTCCTGTGAGCAAAAGCCTTCCCACACTCTACGCATTTATGTGGTTTTTCTCCTGTGTGGATCATGTTATGGGAAGTAAGGTCACTGCTTTGAGCAAAGGTCTTTCCACACTCCATGCATTTATATAGTCTTTCCCTTGTGTGAACTCTTTTATGGACTGTAAGATGACTCTTCTGAGAAAAGGCCTTTCCACATTCCATGCATTTATATGGCTTCTCCCCTGTGTGGATCCTTTTATGGGAAACAAGACCGCCACTTTGAGCAAAGGCCTTTCCACACTCCAGACATTTATATGGCTTCTCCCCTGTGTGAATCCTATTATGTTTAGTAAGTTGACTTCTATGAGCAAAGGTCTTTCCACACTCCGTGCATTTATATGGCTTTTCCCCCGTGTGGTTCCTTCTGTGGATTGCAAGTTTACTCCTGTGAGCAAAAGCCTTCCCACACTCCATGCATTTATGCGGTTTCTCTCCTCTGTGGATCATATTATGGGAAGGGAGAAGACTGCTCTGAGTAAAGGCCTTTCCACTCGCCATGCATTCATATAGCTTCTTCCCTATGTGGATGATGTTATGGGAAGTAAGATTACTCCTCTCTGCAAATGTTTTTCCACACTCCATGCATTTGTATGGCTTTTCCCCTGTGTGGATCATGTTATGGGAAGTAAGGTCACTATTTCGAGAAAAGGTTTTTCTGCATTTCGTGCATTTATATAGTCTTTCTCCTGTGTGGACTCTTTTATGGACTGTAAGATGACTCTTCTGAGAAAAGGCCTTTCCACACTCCATGCATTTATGTGGTTTCTCTCCTGTGTGGATCATATTATGGGAAGTAAGGTCACTGCTTCGAGCAAAGGTCTTTCCACACTCCATGCATTTATATAGTCTTTCCCCTGTGTGGACTCTTTCATGGACTGTAAGATGACTCTTCTGAGAAAAGGCCTTTCCACACTCCATGCATTTATGTGGTTTGTCTCCTGTGTGGATCCTTTTATGGATCACAAGTTTACTCCTGTGAGTAAAGGCCTTCCCACACTCCATGCATTTATGTGGTTTTTCTCCTTTGTGGATCATCTTATGGGAACTAAGATCACTGCTCTGATCAAAGGTCTTTCCACACTTCATGCATTTATATAATTTTTCCCCAGTGTGGATCCTTTTATGGTAAAAAAGAGCATCCCACGACCTAAAGCCTCTTCCACATTCCACACATTTATATAGCTTCTGTCCTGTGTGGAACATTTTATGGAAAGTAAGTTGACTGCTTGTTGTGAAGCTTTTTCCACATTCCAGACATTTATAACGCTTCTCTTCTATGTGGATTTCTTTTGGAGATATAAGGGATCTATTCCCAGGAGAAAAAGTCCCAGTGTAATTTTTTCCATTGTGTCTGCTTATAGCATCTTGTTTGATTTCGATTGGATAGTGTTCGTTTATATGTAATTTAGCTTGAACTGGTTTTACACTTTTCCTAATATATTTCTTTTTCCCCCCTTCTTGGGCAAGAAAGTCTTGCATCAAATCATCAATGGAAGACGAGCTTTCCTGATTCCAGTTATTTAACGGGTTTCTTTCATGTCTTTCTACTTTCTTTTGAATTGCTAACTTCTCCATTCCCTCTCCATTGATCACTTGGAACAGTTCACAGGTATCTTGATTCTCCTGCCCATTATTACCTTCAAAGGAAAAGAAAAATGGCTAGTGAAAATCATCGAACTATAAGAAAATATGAATTTTCTTCTTAACTTTTGTGAAATCCCAATATATTGCACGTTTGCATGCTTACAATGACATGGAATAGAAATAACCCGTGTTTCCCTGAAAATAATACTGTCTTATATTTTTTTGAACCCCAAAATAAGCCCTTGGCCTTATTTTCAGTGAGGTCTTATTATTTTGGGGCACATGGAGCAAGATGGGACTCCTCTTGCTGTCTTACCTGATTTCCAGCTCTACATTTAAATATTTTCGGGGAGGGCTTATTTTAGCACATGCACTCAAAAGCCCAATTGGGCTTATTATCAGGGGATGTCTTATTTTCAGGGAAACAGGGTATAATTTCTACATTCATAAGCCATAAAAGCTTTGGAAATATCTAGAAAATACCTCTTTCTCTACAATTATCCATAGGTACTCAAATCTCATCCAGACTCAGCTCTCACTTAAGGAATAATCAGGGAAAACATCCAGGCAGGTAAGGAGATAGTTTAACATTTATTGGAGTGGGTTAATTTTAACAGTGAGAAGTAAAGCTATTTTGAAACAAGTTATTTTTTTCCTATCCAAACTACCTTCTCTTTACTATTCATTTTCTTTTGCCAAAATTACATAGCCGCAGATAAAAAAAAAAATCAGGAATTCTATTAACCCCCAACACCATGTTTGCAATAGGAAAACAGCATGATTTAACCCAATGGTGATATGTGCTTGAAATGTCCAAAAATTTAGAAAATACCTTTCTCTGCTGGTGTAACATACATCACCTTCTGCCCCTCCCTCATTAAAATAAATACCGTATTTTTCAGAGTATAAGACACACTTTTTCCCCCCAAGAGGCTGAAAATTTGGGTGTGTCTTATACTCTGAATGTAGCCAAAAACACAAGGCACAGAGGACGCGATGGTCTGTGGCAATCTCTGCAGCCTGGAACAGCTGATTAGGGGTATTCCAGGAGGCTGATCTACCCACCAATCAGCTGCTCATGCTGAATCAGGCTGCAATAATGTGCTGAAGCTGACCTAGCTGTTTGCTATTTGCTACAAGGACTGTCAGAGTTTGCAGCAGCAATCACATCCAGAAAGCACACACAAGTAACTGATTCAGCAGGATTCAATAACTTCTCTTTATATATAATATAAAGTAAATATACAATACCAAAAGCAGGTTTTCCAACACAAGTAAAACACAAGAATAGGAGTTTTTAGTTTCAGAGATCAGCACAGCATGCAGCTTTAGAACAGTTGACCCAAGCCACGCCCAGGCTCCTTGCTGTCTCCTTCCTTGTTGCTCACACAGCAAATACTGTTTCAGTTTCCAAACAGCCCTCAACTTGCTCAAACACTGACAGGACGCTAGCCAGATGAATACCAATGGATGCTCGTAGGCAGAGGCAGAATTTTTTTTTTCTTATTTTCCTCCCCCAAAACTAAGGTGTGTCTTATACTCCAGAGTGTCTTATACTCCAAAAAATACAGTGCTCTTATCTCTCCCCCATCTAGGCCACTCTAAACAGTAGTACTCAGCAGCAGCAGCAGCACCAAACCTGGACTTGAAGGACCCTCACCTCTTTCAATCTTGGAGCAGGAGAAGGCCAGATATTTTCCTTCGCTATTTGCAGAGATGACATCTGACTGGAGATTTTTTACTTAAGAAATAAATGATGGCATTTAATTATAGAATATCTTCCCGAACACCATCTTGGAGCATAGCAAACTCTTACCCAGAGAGGCCATGTTCCTATGATTTTCCAGCATAACTTCCCAATACAATGCTTTTTGGTCAGGATCCAACTGAGACCACTCCTCCTCAGAGAAATACACAGCCACCTCCTCAAAGGACACAAGACCCTCCTGAACAAGGAAAAACAGAAAGACCAAGGAGGATTTGTGGGGTTTTCTCCATTGTTCACAAATTCCCAAAGCAAAGATATTTGATAATTTAAACAGCTGTGCTTGATATGAATCCAAGATTTAAGGGAGACGGGAGAAGACAAAACAGAGAAAATTCCCCAGGAAGGACATTCCACAGCCTTTCAAGAGCTCGATTGTTTTGTGTCCAAAACTGCCTTGAATATATGCTCCTTCTTTACTTAGAGACTTTTCCATTTGGCCATTGTCATTGGATTTTAATAATCTGCCTTATCTTTTAATCTGATGATTTTATTTTTTAATCACTAGTTACAAACAAGGTTTTTTTTAAAAATGTAATGCTACAATGTGACCATTTAGTTATTTATTTTTTTAAAAAAATTGATTTATATGCCGCCCTTCTCCGGAGACTCAGGGCGGTTTACAGTGCATTAAGCAATAGCCTTCATACTTTTGTATATTTATACAAATTCAGTTTATTGCCCCCACAAACTGGGTCCTCAATTTACCTACCTTAGAAAGGATGGAAGGCTGAGTCAACCTTGAGCCTGGTGAGATTCGAACTTACTTTAATTGCAGACAGCTGGTGTTAAATTACAGAGCTCTGTCTGTTGAGCTATCCAGGCTCTCTATTTTTTATTAGCCTTGTACAATTCCAGGTCAAAGAATAATAAAAAGCATGGATCTATTTACCAGTTGCTGCCACTGTGATGCGTTTATTCCTACATTCCTATTTCTTGAAGGATTTTTTTAAAAAATTACTTCTTGTAAACTAAGAGTAGAAAGAGTACCCTGCAGTGAAATTTAACGAGTGGTCTTTAAAAAAAAACCTTTCCTAAACAGAATCTGAGGGTAGAAATGACAAAACATTGTGTCCCAACAACAGTCTTCAGGGAAGTTAACCTGCTGAAAGCAACTTGAACCTGCTATTCTCCTTTCCACATTGCTCAGAAACAGGGTGGATTTGATTTAAATCGAGTTGATTTAAATCACAATTTAAATCATGATTTAAATCACTAGTAAAAAGGCTTGATTTAAATCAACTTGATTTAAATCATAATTTTTAAAGAGCAACTGTCATCTCTGCTACTCCTTTGACCCACTGTTGACTCACCGATAGTCCCAGTGTTGCAGAATATACAGCCTCATGCTACATAACTAAGCTCCATTTCATGCTGAATAAACTAAATTATTTATGTATCTTAAATAGAAAACTATCTTACGATAGATTTTTACCCCAAAAGTTTTTTATTAAAATAAATTCGATAAAAATAAAAAAAAATCCGATTTAAATAAAAAAAATCCGATTTAAATAAAAAAAAATATGATTTTTTTTATTTTTTTAAAAAAATCATTGATTTTTATCCACCCTGCTCAGAAATATGAAAATAACACAGCCTAAATGGGGTGTGGGTGACGGGATGGAAGGATGGAGGGATTTGTACATCAGCTTGACTTCCTGAAGAAAAGACAGAATACAAATCTATCTTACCTTTACTTGATTTGGAGGTTCAACCACTGTTTCTACTCCATCATAAAGACCAAAAAACTTCATTCCATGATTCCCTGTGAAGGAGACAGAATTTTAAAATGAATAAAGAGCAAAAGAGGAGAAGGTATTCTACCAAAGGGAAGACAAAGGGAAGGCGAGAGAGCTGGGATCACTCTGTATAGGGGGGACCTTCAACTACCTCCCAAAGTGTGCTGACTTGAATCTTCCTGAGGGATCCTCCAGAAAAACAGCTCCCCAGGGGGATTTGATGGAATCCTCTTTCCCTCAGGACTGCTGATTGACACAGGGAAGAACTTCAAATAGACAGAAGGAGAAAATAAGAATGAACAGGCATCACTCAATATGAAGTGGTTTCTTGTTCTCAGAACACAACCTCAAAGCCCACAATATCCATCAGTGAAATGGAGTAAGAAACCAATGGAACAATGTCCTACAAGCATTAGTTAAACATCTCAGAATCCAAAACGATCTTGAGAAACTTGAACAATGGACCCTATCCAACAAAATGAATTTCAATGTGGAGAAAAGCAAAGTTTTACATTTAGGCAGGCGAAATCAAAGGTATAAGTACAGATCAGGTGAGACCTGGCTCAAAAATAGTGGGAGGGACCTTGGAGTCCTAATGGATGATCACTTGAATATGAGCCAGCAGTGTACAGCAGCAGCCAAAAAAGCTAATACAGTCCTAGGTTGTATAAACAGAGGCATAGAATCAAGATCATGTGAAGTACTAGTATCACTTTATAAAACCCTAGTAAGACCACACCTGGAATACTGCAACCAATTTTGGTCACCATGCTACAAAAAAGATGCTGAGACTTTGGAAAAAGTTCAGAGAAGAGCAACTAGATCAAAGGCCCAGAGACTAAAAGTGTGATGGCTAACCTATGGCACGCGTGCCCAAAGTGGCACACGAAGCCATGTCACCCGGCACGCGCAGCCTTGCCTGTTTGTCTTCTGGGTTTCTGGCGCGCATGTGTGCATGACAATCAGCTGTCCTTCGTGTGCGAGCAGTGCCGAAAACTGGCCTGCACATGCGTGCCGGCCAGCTGATCATCGGGCACACATACGCGCTAAGACCCGGAAGTTTAGCTTTTCTGGAGCGTGATCCCTTCGCACGTGTGGCAGTGCCAAAAACCGGCATGCGCGTGTGCACCGGCCAGCTGATTGTCGAGCATGCATACGCACTAGAATCTGGAAGTTTGGCTTTCCCAGAGTTAGTTGGTGCCATCACTGACTATTGGGGGCGAGTCATTGGCCCCCATGGAGAGGGCTCACAACTTAGGAGTCCTCCTGGACTCACAGCTGTCTTTAGAAGAGCACTTGACAGCTGTGGCCGGGAGGGCGTTTTATCAGGCTCACCTGATTCGCCAGTTGCGTCCCTTTCTGGATCAGGACTCGTTAAATACAGTCACTCATGCACTCGTCACTTCCCGCCTGGACTACTGCAATGCTCTCTACATGGGGCTCCCCTTGAGGAGCACCCAGAGGCTCCAGCTGGTCCAGAATGCGCCGCGCGGGTGGTTATGGGAGTGACGGGGCGCTCCCATGTGACCCCCCCTCCTGCACGAGCTGCACTGGCTCCCGGTGGTCTTCCAGGTGCGCTTCAAGGTTTTGGTTACCACCTTTAGAGTGCTCCATGGCTTAGGACTGGGGTATTTACGAGACCGCCTTCTGCCACCAGTAGCAGTACTGCGACCAGTACGCTCCCATAGAGAGGGGCTCCTTAGGGTGCCGTTGGCCAAACAATGTCGACTGGCGGCCCCTAGGGGGAGAGCCTTCTCTGTGGGGGCACCCGCCATCTGGAACGAGCTACCCCCGGAGATACGGAGGATCCCGGACCTGCGCGCTTTTCGACGTGCCATCAAAACATTTCTTTTCCAGCAGGCCGGCCTGGCTTAACCTCTCTTTTAAACTGTTAAACTTTTAAAAAAATTTAATTTTAAATTTGTCTTAAGAATTTGGGGTGTTTTAAATTTTGTTTTCCGGACCAATTATTTAATTGTATTTTAATGCTTTTTTAACATTTGTATTATATGTATTTTATCTGGCTGTTCACCGCCCTGAGTCCTTCGGGAGTAGGGCAATATACAAATTCAATAAATAATAATAATAATAATAATAGTCCCGATGAGCGCACACACGTGACATTTCCGTGCAACCTTTTTGGCACTCAGTGCCGAAAAGGTTTGCCATCACTGGACTAAAACATACGAAGAACAGCTGCAAGATTTAGTTTTGGCTAATCTAAAGAAAAGAAGAATTAGGGGTGATATGATAGCAGTATTCTAGTATTTGAGGGGCTGCCACAAAGAAGAGGGGGCCAAATTATTCAACAAAGAACCAGAGGGCAGGACAAGAAACAACACTGGAAACTAATCAAAGAGAGAAGCAACCTGGAATTAAGGAGAAACTTATTAACAGTGAGAACAATTAACCAGTGGAACATCTTGCCTGCAGAAATCCTGGGCATTCCATCACTGGGTGTTTTTAAGAAGAGACTGGACACTTATCTAAAATGGTATAGGTTCTCCTGCATGAGCAGGGGGCTGGACTAGAGGACCTCCAAGGTCCCTCCCAGCTCATTCTGTTCTATCCTATATTCATATATTACAAATACTAGAGAAAGCTGGTAGGGAGAGGTGAAGTATTCAGACCCACTCTTTATTCCCTAAAACTATCTTGGAGTTCCAAGATAAAGGCCTCTTACCGGCAACTCGACCTGCTCCTTCTGCTCCTCCGCCTGGCTCAGGAGGAAGCCTTCCGCCAGGGCCACCGCCTGGGAACTGTTCTCTGCTCCACATTCCCGCACCCAGCTCTCCATTTCTGGTGGCAGAAGAGCCAGGAGCTGCTCCAGAACAACCAGGTCCAGCAGCTGGGCTTTGGTGTGCTTTTCTGGTCTCAGCCATCGCCTACAAAAGTTATGGAGTCGGCTGCAAAGTCCTCGGGGACCCTCAGCCTCCTGATAGCTCCTGAAGTTCCAGGGCTGAACTTCTGAATGGATGATGGTTTCCTCCTCCAGGATCTTCTGCCCAGCTCTTGCCCAGATCTCCCCACAGTTCCCAGGCTGAATGGCAGAAGGACATTTTTCAGTTCCCACTCTTGCTAAGTGTTGTGTCTCCATTCTTTCTCTATCCGGTGAGGTAACTCCCAAAGGGGCCAAGGAATCTTTGTGGATCTCCAAATGCCTTTTCATTCATAAGATCATTTCTGTTACCATAGGAGTGACAACAACAGCCATTCTTTCGGTCCACTTGAGCTGAAATATAATTTGCATATGGATTTGCATATATGAAGACATGCAAATACCTTCCAGTTTATGTATCTAAAATGGAAAATTATAAGATAGTATAGCATAGTGTATGGTATAGTATATTAGTAATATATAGAATGGTAGTATATAGCATAGAGCATAGCATAGCATAGCATAGCATAGCATAGCATAGCATAGCATAGCATAGCATAGCATAAAGCATAGCATAGCATATAGTGCACGAGTCAAAAAGAGGGCTGTGAAAATATCTACAGACCCCTCGCATCCTGGACATAAACTGTTTCAACTTCCACCCTCAAAACGACGCTATAGAGCACTGCACACCAGAACTACTAGACAAAGAACAGGTTTTTCCTGAATGCCATCACTCTGCTAAACAAATAATTCCCTCAGCTCTGTCAAACTATTTACTAAGTCTGCACTACTATTAATCTTCTCATCGTTCCCACCATCCATCTCCTTCCATTTATGACTGTAACTTTGTTGCTTGTATCCTTACGATTTATATTGATATTGTTTCCTGATTGCTTATTTGTACCCTATGACTATCACTAAGTGTTGTACCTTATGATTCTTGATGAATGTATCCTTTCTTTTATGTACACTGATGTTGTAAATCAGAGATCCAGGCTTTTGCTCTGTTTCAAGAAGTCTCCAAGATGTCTCTCCAGACTTCGTAGAGAACTTTATTTTTATACAGTTTTACACAAGCAGATAAAAGGTAGCACAGTAACAGTATTCTGATTGGATAGAAGTTACTCACCCCCCTGTCAAGTTGCCATCTTCTCTAGGTAGTATATTAGATCATCCACATCTGAGCCAATAATGAGGTAATGAAGTAAGCAGGAAAGACCCACAGATCACCAGCCGGCAGTGTGCTGCTACAGCCTGGCACTGAGACCTTTGACCTACTGACCTACACACTGAGAGCATATGCACCAAGACAAATTCCTTGTGCGTCCAATCACACTTGGCCAATCAAGAATTCTGTTCTATTCTAGTATATGGTATATAGTTAGCATATAGTATAGTATGTTGCAATAAAATGAAATGCAAGGATTAGAAACCTGCCGAACCCTAAAAAGATGAACAAACCATGAAATACAGTATCAGGTCACATCCAATGAAATGCCAGGAAACGACCCTGGCTGAGGATGCCCCCTTTCCCTTGTTCAGGGCGTCCTTTGGAGATCCGAGTCTTCCTCCGACACGCAGGCAGGTTCACACACCCCTGCCAGGAGCCCTAACCCATCAGCCAAAGGGCTATAAGGTTCCTCCCAAGGAAGCAGCTGGAGATGCTGCCCTGCTTCTCTCCTCCCCGCTCCTCCCTGGGAGGAGTCACTGCGGTCCCTGGTACGAATCCTGCCTCCTCTCCTGCTGGGCTCCCGCAAGGCAGACCCTCATCAGCCCCCACCACCACTCGGGCCCTTCCCGGGACACTGGGCGGGAAGGGAACCCCAAGATCCCCACCGCTTTCCTGGGATCCCCGGTTGTTCCGCTTCCCCCTGCATGGAGAGGGCGGCTGGGGAACATGGGACCCGGGATTGATTCCAGAGGAGGGCCGGGCGAGGGTCTCTTCCCTCCTCCGCCTCCCTTTGCCCGGGAAGAGCCCCCAAGTCACCCAGGGCACGTCTGGATCTCCTCCCGCCAGACTCTCCCGCAGCCTCTCAGCCTCCTGCGGAGCCCCAGGGGTTAAGGAGAGCGAGTGCGGCGTCCCAGAGCGGCAAGCCTTTGTGACGTCACGCCTCCTCTGGAAAGCCAGCCGTGACGTTCGCCCTCCAGCGGCCCAATGGGGAAGCGCTTGACGTTACCTTGTCTTGGCGGAGGGTTGCCCCCTGGTGGATTCTGCGCGCCACACTAAATTCCCCCAAAAGGGCGGGAAAGAGGAGCGCGTCTGAGGGGAAGGCGGAGGGCAGGGATGATGGATATGGGAGTAGGAGGGAAGGGCCCTCTCGTTTGTTGCCTATCAAAAGAGGCCAGTTGGTTCTCTGGCATGGACTCCGGCCAGCCTCTTGGCTGCTTTTTCTGAAGGGACTCGACTCACCTCCTCCTTCCCGGACTGAGAAGAAGGACTAGCCGAAATCTGGCTCCTGGTGCAAGGAGAGAACTGGGGTGCTGCTTCCCAAGCTTTCCCCACAACCGCAAAGGGGCTCTTCCCACAGAAAAGAAGGGAAACAAACATTGCAGGGACAGAGGTGCGAATGGGTCTGAGAGGCTGCATTCGCACGGTGTGCCCGATTAGACCAGTGTTTGACCAAGTTGGCTATTTTAAAGCCTGGGAGGTGAAGTCCACACGTCTTAAACTGGCAAGTTTGACAAAGCCTAGATTAGGCTAAGAATTGGGAAACGTGTTTCTCGGAGTTGCATGGATCAGATCATGTTAAGCTATCCACGTTCATTAATTCGAGTATTGGCGCAATACGTACTGGATGGTGGTTTGTTAATTTTTGAGCTTCTGAAGTTCCCATGGGGGTTTGGGAGGTTACTAGAAGTTCAGATGTTGATTTATTTACTTATACAATCAATTTATACAGCCCTCAGTTCAATTGCCGTTTGTAACCTGATACATTTAAAGGATGGTTCTTAACTCTCTATATGGCCATATGAATCATTAGAATAAATAACTTGGAAATAGACATTCAAATTTTAAATGTATTTCTGCGGTATTCTGAGTCCTTGATAGAATAGCAGAATAACAGTTGGAAGAGGCCTTCAAGGTCTTCTACTCCAACCCCCTGCTATGGCAGCAAATCCTATACCAGGCGACTCCAACCCCCGGTCTGTGGACCGGCACTGGTCCGTGGCATGCCAAAAACCGGTCTGAAGGTGACCGAGAAGGGTTCTGGTGAATTTCCCCCAGAAGCAAAAAAATTCAACTTAACTAATAAGATTCCCCTTTCTTCCCTGACATTAGTTGGTTCATAATATTTTCTTCTTTTAATTTTTCTTTTTTGGAGATGGATGCTATATAGTTAAACACTGTTGTTTCTGGATGTTTCTTTGGTTTCCAGGTTAGATAGGTAAGCTGATCAACTTTCATGCTTCCTCTGGAGATTAAAGACTAAACTAGGCTCAAAAAGTAAAACTAGGAAAACTTCAAGAATGTACAGGCCTGTGATGGCAAACCTATGGCACGCGTGCTGAAAGTGGCACACAGAGCCATGTCGCCTGGCACGCGTGGCATCACCCATTCCTCTTCTGGGTTTCCGGCACACACATGTGCACCAGCCAGCTAGTCTTCTGGTTACTGGTGTGCATGCACGTGCAACAATCAGCTAGCCTTCACACATGCGGCAGTGCCAGAAACCGGAAGATCAACCAGCCAGCTGATCATCGTGCACGCATGAGTGCCAGTAACCAGAAGACTAACTGGCCAGTGTGCATGCATGCGCCAGAAACCAGAAGTTCATTTCCCAGCACGCGCACGCCCACTGTGCAGCTCCTCTTAGCACACGTGCGCACCGGGACATCCACCTCTTTGCCAGCCAGTAACACTGCCACCAGTCGCTTCCCTGTGCCCGCCTGCCTGATCACCGCCACCAAAGCCGGGTGGGTGATTTCCTGGTGTTTTTGGTCAAGTGCAGAGTGTGTTTGGATGGAGTGTTGCAGCAATGCCCCTCCCACCCCAAGCTGATACCAATGCTGTGAAAAGAGGGGTTTTTTTTAGCTTCGACTCCAAACTTTCAGGTCCACACAGCTCCATTTTCGTAGTGCATCATACTGCAGGTCTGCTTGACAGGCAAGGATTTGAATGCAACTCAAACAAATATTTATAGTTTTTTAAAAAACTGATATCCCACCTCACTGCTTCCCAAAGCTGTCCTTATTTTCAGAGCAAGACATCCTCAAATATTAAGCAACGTGGCTTTAAAAAGTTTCAGGGTGGCAGTGGCTTTCCATTTTGACATCACACACCGTGCTATTACCTCAGTGCCAGTGGTAAAATCCGGCCGGATCTATCCAGCTCGCGCGAACCGGTAGCGCTGATGGTAGGAGGCTCCGCCCACCCGCCAGGATGTCATTACATCCCATTTTTTATCCTCTGCACATGCGCAGAAGGCTGGGCATGTGCAGAAGAGGTGTATGAGAGCGTAGCGAACACACACGCTCACATTCCCGAACTGGTAGCGAAGGTAAGTGCATTTCACCACTGTTCTGTGCCATTGCCTCCCACTTCACTCTCCACCCATCGTCGCCCTCCTGACAGCCTGCTCACTCACCTGACTCTCCATCCAACGCCCACAGCAGATTATCCCCACAGCGAATTTCCAGAGTTGAGATGTCCTGCAGAGATGGCAGCAGCAAATTGCCAGAGGGCACTTGGCGGTGTCAAGTGCCCTCTGGCCATGTCAAGTTAGAGCGGAGCCATTAGAAATCCTTTCATACTAACTTTGTTCACTGCCAAAAGTTTGATTCTGACCGGTTCAAAATTGACTCAGCCTTCCATCCTTCCAAGGTTGGTAAAATGAGGAACCAGATTGTTGGGGACAATATGCTGACTGTGAGGGGGTCAAACTATTTTCTAAAGACAAGAAACAATTGATGGAAACTAACCATGGAGAGAAGCAACCTAAAACTAAGGAGAAATTATTAACAGTGAGAGCAATCAACCGACGGAATAGTTTGCCTTCAGAAGTTGAGAGCGCTCCATCACTGGAGGCTTTCAAAAAGAGATCGGACAGCCATTTGTCTGAAATGCTTTAGGATCTCCTGCTATATCTTTTTTTTAAAAAATAATAAATAAATAATAATAAATAAATAAATAGACCTCCTAGGTTTCTTCCAACTCTATTATTCTAGGATTCAATATCAGAGACCACCAAGCACAATATGGAAGGAGAGCTAGTATTTATATGACTTATTACCCAAGTAGATCCTTTGATTAGATTTTTGATTACTTTTCCCGTTGAGGATCTTCCCATACTTCCTGCAAGGTTATGGCTGCTGTTGGGTAGTTCCATTTATACATTTACTCAGTTTCTCCTGTGCTGATCCTTTCATGGTAAATAAAACCACCCTTCAACCTAAAGTCCTTCCTCATTCTATGCATTTATCTGGTTTTTCTGGTGTGGATCTTTTTACACCACAATTCCTCTGATAACCCTTACTGCATTGCACACATTTAAATAACTTCTGCCTTGTGTGGATCATTTAATGGACAATAAGGGAATATTTTGTATTGAGCCATTTTCAACTCCTTGCAACTATGTGGTTTCTCCCATGTGACTCCTATTATGTTCAGTAAATAGACCTCTATAAGCAAAAGTCTGTCCACGCTCTATACATTTATATGGCTTCTCCCCTGTGTGGATTCTTTTATGGATTGTAAATTCACTCTTCTCAACAAAGGCCTTCCCACACTCCATGCATTAATATGGCTCCTCCTGTGTGGATCCTTTTATGGGAATTAAGATTACTGCTCCAAGCAAAATTCTTTCCACAATCCATGCATTTATATGGCTTCTCCCCCGTGTGAATCCTTTTATGGATGGTAAGTTGATATTTCCTCCCAAAGCCCTTTCCGCATTGCACACATTCAGATGCATTCTGTTTTGTGTGGATCAATTCATGGTATAAGAATGTTTTCTTTTGACTCACTTTCCACACTCCTTACAACTATATGGCTTTTCCCCTGTGTGACTCCTTTTATGGGAAATAAGATTACTGCTATGAGTAAAGCAGTGGTGCTAAACTATGCAGTGGTGGGATTCAGCCAGTTCGCACCACTTCGGAAGAACCGGTTGTTAACTTTCTGAGCAGTTTGGTGAACTGGTTGTTGGAAGAAATCATTAGGGCAGAGAACCGGTTGTTAAATTATTTGAATCCCACCACTGAGTAAAGGTCCTTCCACAGTCCATGCATTTATATGGCTTCTGTGTGGATCCTTTTATGGATCACAAGTTTATTCCTGTGAGCAAAGGTCTTTCCACACTCCATTATTTATATGGTTTCTCCCCAGTGTGGATCCTTCTACGGGTAGTAAGACTATTGCTCTGAGTGTTAAGTTCTGGGTGAGAATGGAAGCGAGGCCAGAGTGATTTCAGCAAAGCTCTTTTTATTTAGTTCATACGAACAACAACAACTGCCTGGCTGACAGAGCTCCTTTTATAGGAGGCTGTGAGCCGGTCAACCAATCAGATTAAAGTATTTTCCCGCTTTAATAGCAGACCTGAATGAGAACTTCAGCAACTAGTTTCAATGACTCAATATGAAACACCCCACCAAGACAGAACATTATCTATTACAATTGTATGCATTTTAACATTCGTAGTCACATAGGTAGGTGGGGCGGCGGGGTGGCCATCCCAACCTGCACAGTTCAGTTAGTCCATCATTTGGAGTAGGTGGAGCAGCGGCTGCTGTTACAGGATCCACCCTTGGAGGCTTGGCCGCGATGGGAAGCAGTTCTACATGAACTCTGCGCTGACTGTTCCCCAGTTCGACAGGTACCTGCATTTTTGCAATCTTCTTGCTGGGTTTCTTTCTCCATTCATGGCAGAGCTTCAGAGTCTGTGTTCGGGTTTGTTTCTGGCTGAGTCCATTCCAGTTCGCCAATGGAGGTGCCCAAGCAGTCGCGCAGTTGGTCGGTGTGGCGGTGCCATACACGGCCATCCTCCAGTTCCACTTGGTAGAAGCATGGTCCAGTGATGGCTATAATCCAGGCAGGAATCCAGAGGACACCCCCAGCATATACAAGGTTCCCCATAGCAAATGCCTGGATCTTTCTGGTTGAGTCAGTGGGTGCCTCTGCAGAATAGTCTGGGTGTAGTCAGTCCAGATCAGTTCTTAGGTGGTGACCCATTAGAAGTTCAGCCGGACTCCGGTTAGTCGTGGCACTGGATGTAACATGCTGGGCTAGCAGGTATTTTGATACTGCCAGTCCCCTGGGCCCATTCGTACCAGCGCCTCTTTTGCTGACCCCATTCTCTCTACCTGCCCATTGCTAGCAGGACGGAATGGTGCGACCAAGGCATGACGGATGCCATGGCCTGCCAGAAACAGTTTGAATTAGTTAGACATGAGCTGTGGCCCATTGTCTGACACTAGGACCTCTGGTAGTCCGTGGGTCGCAAATAGTTTCTATAGTGTCTTGATGGCGTATGAGGTGGTTGATGGCATTAGTACCATCTCCAGCCATTTGGAGTGTGTCGATGACCACCATGAATGTCTGGCCTTGGAATGGCCCTGCAAAATTGATGTGAACTCTTGACCAGGGTGCTTTGGGCGTTTCCCGCTCATGTGCTGTAGTGGAGGGAGGTTCTGGTCTCGACTCTTGGCATGGTTGGCACGAGGTGACTCATTCCACAATAGCTTTGTCCAGGTTGGGCCACCAAACGTAACTGTAGGCGAGCACCTTCATTCTTATGATGCCTGGGTGGCCTACATGCAAGGCTTCCAGGATTGGTCACCACAGCTTCTGCGGAACTATCACTCGGTTCCCCCAAAGTAAACAGCCCCGTTGAACTGACAGTTCATGTTGCCAGGTGTGGAAAGGCATAACTCAGTTCTTACTGGCCCCTTTGGCCACCCCCTGCACACCCAGTTGAGCACTTAGGCAACGACCCGGTCTTTGGTGGAGTGTTTGGTGATCTCTGCCGCAGTAATGGGGCCTGATGGCAGTTCATCTATAAGAACGGGGGCAACTGGGGCTGGGTCCTCTACAATGGTTGGGAGCAGGCATTGGTTGAGGACGTCGGTGTGGCTCAGGGATTTACCTGGTTGATGAATGAGCCAGTAGCTTTAGGCTACCAAAAAATCAGTCCAGCACATCATGTGAGGAGATATGATTTACGGTATCTGTCAGTCCCCAGCAAGTAGGCCCAGCAGCGGTTTGTGATCTGTCACAAGATTGAAATGCATGCCAAATAAGTACTCATGGAAGCATTTGACTCCTGCAACTGCAGCCAATGCTTCCTTCTCCAGCTGCCTGTAATTCTTTTCGGCTGAAGATAAGGTTCGTGAATAGAAGGCGATTGGAGCCTTATTTCCATTTGGAACTCAGTGGCTAAGGACTGCTGCTCTGCCAAATGGAGAGGCATTGCAGGTGAGAACTAGAGGCAGGTTCTCATTATACTGTATCAGGATGCTGTTAAACGATAATAGGTCCTTGACAGCAGGGAATGCAGTGGCTTCTTTTCAGCCCCAGGACCAAGATGTTTTTTGTCTAGCAGTCTGTGAAGAGGCTCAGCTACAGACACTTTGTGCGGCAAGAATATGCTGTAGAAGTTTAGCAGTCCCAAGAATGCTTGTACCTCAGTTTTATTTTTGGGTGTTGGAGCTTCCTAGATGGCTTGGACCTTTGCCTTTGTAGGGTATAATCCAGAGGCATCAATAAGGTAGCCTAAGAATTCTACTTGTTGTACCGCAATTTGGCATTTGTTGTTTTTCACTTTAAGGCCCACCTCTTAGAATCTAGTGAGTACTGCTTGCAGGTGGTCGAGGAGTTGTGTGTCATTGACTGCAGATATTAATCATCAAAATAAGGAATGACACCTGGGATGCCTTGCAATAGGTGCTCCATTAGACTCTAGAACAGTCCTGGTGCCACACTTATGCCAAACTGTAGTCTGCAACACTTAAAGGCTCCTCGATGCGTCACAATTGTTTGGGATTCTGCTGTGGTGCTGTCAACCGGAAGTTGTTGATAGGCTTGGCAAGGTCCAATTTGGCAAAAAAAAAAAATCCTTCCCCCAGGGAGTGTAGCAGATGTTGCACCACCGGCACTGAGTATGTATTTTGTTGTAGTGCCTTGTTTAAAGTGCATTTGTAGTCTGCACAAATGTGGACTCAGCCATCTGACTTTACAGGAGTCACGATTGGAGTCTCCCATTTTGCATGGTGGACTGGTTCCAAAATTTCTTGGGCTATCAGTTTATTTAATTGTTCATCTACCCTTGAACTAATGCGAATGCACAGCTTCGTTTGTATTGGGGCAACCTGGGGGTCAACGTTGAAGGAGATGGGTGTGCCCTTATACTTCCCAAATCTCCTTCAAAGATATCTGTGAATTCCCGAACCAAGGTCTCGATGTCAGAGTCATTGATGGTGTTGATGCCAGTAACTCCCAGTCCTAGAGAGGAAAACCATTCCAGTCCCCAAAGACTTGGTAGGGAGCCATCCACCACAATCAGCCACAGGGGGCCCACCAAGTTCTTGAATGAGATTTGGAACATTCTACTCCCGATGACAGGGATGCTGTTCCCTTGGTAGTCTCGGAGGTGCAGGTGATGATACTTCAACTGGCTTTTGGAAAGTCTCAGTACCAGCTTTTTAATGGTGCTCCAGGAAATGATGGTCATGAACGATCCAGTATCTACTTCCATGAGACAAGGGGACCCCTTGATCATGACGGTGACATGGATTTTTTTTTAACAAGTGAGGCTAGCTTGCCCAATGACTGTTTCTGCCCAGCTGGTGCCTTTGGAGACAGTGAAGCATTCTTCTCCATGATTTTGTTGTTTGTGTTGTGCTCTTCTGGGGTCTGTTTGGCTTGTAGGCTGGCTAGCATGACAAACTTTAGCTAAATGTCCCTTTTTGGCAGAGGGCGTTCTTAAATTTACACGCCGCTCTTGGGTGGTTGCCGCCACAACCCACACATCCTGTTTGTTTCTCCTTGGTCGCCATACCTTGTTTCTTTGATGATTTGAGTCAACAGACGTCCTCACCATCCTCAGTTGACTCTCCATGATCCACATCGTCATGGAGCACAGCAACTGTTTTGTGCAATGAGGTGGACTGGTCGATTTCTGGCTTTCAGCTGTTGATTGATTTGACATTTTGGCGGCTTGCGCCTCGTCCGCCATCTGCAGGTTGAAGTTGGGTTTTACAAGTAGATGTTGCTGTAATTTGATATCTCTCACCTCACAAACCACTCTGTCCAAAAGAAATTCATCTAAGTCTCTGAATACAATTGCAATACAATGCTGCTTTCCGAAGGGCAGCAACGTACTGGTTAATCAATTCGCCCTCTGCCTGATTGCAATGGTAGAAAGCATGTCAGTGAGCAATTCATGACGATTTGGGCGCGTAGTAGTCCTTAGCTTGTTTTGCAGTGTGTCCCATGGTACTGTCTAGATGGCCACTGGGGCGAGGAGACCCCTGGCCATTTCGAAAATGTCTTAGGAACAATGCCCTTTTTCTGTTGTCCGAGATTCCGTTAAGTTCATTCGCTTTGAGAAAACACTTGAAGTGAATGATGTATGAGTCCCATGTCTCAGAGGCTGGGTTGTACGGAGTAAACAGGGGTAGTGCAGCCATGATTACCAGTGATGGCTAACCTTTTTGCCGTCACATGCCATAAGCAGGGGGAGCACAGGGGGGGTCACATGTATGCGTGCCCACACCCATAATTCAATGCTCACCAGCCCCCAGTGCATGCACGCATGACCACCCATCATTCCCCCCGCTTTTAGCACGCAATGGCACAGTGAGCCTGGTAGGCCCGTTTTTCGCCCTCTCCAGGCTCCAGAGGTTTTCTTGGAGCCTGGGGAGAGCGAAAACGGCCTTCCCCACCCCCCTGGAGGCCCTCTGGAGGCCAGAAATGGGCCATTTACCGACATCCGGAAGTCAGCAAACGGGCCATTTCTGGCCTCTGGAGAGCCTCCGGGGGAGGGAGCAAAAGGCCATTTTCACCCTCCCCAGGCTCCTAGAAAGCCTCTGGAGCCTGGGGAGAGTGAAAAACGGGCCTTCCCCACCCCCACCCCTAAAGCAGGAAACAGAAGTCCTGAAAATCAGTTGGCCGGCGCGCACATGCACGCCGGAGCTGAGCTAGGGCAACGTTCGCGTGCCCACCACTGTGATTCCACATGCCACCTGTGGCACACATGCCATCATGGTGGTAGACCGATGGGAGCCCAGCAATTGGGCAATGCATTTACGGTCGATGAATGGTGCTGCAGCAAACGGCAGATGGTCTCCAGTGCTCAACTCTGAGTGGGTCTGTGATCAGCTCTTTTTGTCGGCCTTAAATTTCCATTCAATCCCACCTTCGTCACCAGTATTAAGTTCTGGGTGAGAATGGAAACGAGGCCAAAGTGATTTCAGCAAAGCTCTTTTTTTTTAGTTCATACGAACAACAACTGCCTGGCTGACAGAGCTCCTTTTATAGGAAGCTGTCAGCCAGTCAACCAATCTGATCAAAGTATTTTCCCGCTTCAGTAACGGACCTGAGTGAGACCTTCAGCAACTAGTTTCAATGACTCATTTCAATACATAACACTGAGCAAAGTTCTTTGCACACTCCATTCATTTATAGGGCTTCTCCCCTGTATGGATCCTATTATGTCTAGTAAGTTCACTTCTATAAGCAAAGTTCTTTCCACATTCCATGCATTTATGTGGTTTCTCTTCTGTGTGCATCTTTTTATGGGAAGTAAGTTGACTGCTCCGAGCAAAGTTCTTTCCACACACCATGCATTTATAGGGCTTCTCACCTGTGTGGATCCTTTTATGGATTGTAAGTTTACTCTTCTCAATAAAGGACTTCTCACACTCCATGCATTTATAGGGCTTCTCCCCTGTATGGATCCTTTTATGGATCACAAGTTTACTCCTGTCAGCAAAGGTCTTTCCACACTCCATGCATTTATGTGGTTCCTCCCCTGTATGGATCCTTTTATGAATCAAAAGTTTACTTCTGTAAGGAAAGGCCTTCCCACATTCCATGCATGTATACTGTTTCTCTCCTGTGTGGATCCTTTTATGGTATGTAAGTCTGTAGTTTTGAGCAAAGTTCTTTCCACACTCCGTGCATTTATAGGGCTTCTCCCCTGTGTGGATCCATTTATGGGAAGTAAGATGGCTCCGTTGGCTGAATCTCTTTCCACACTCCATGCATTTATATGGCTTCTCCCCTGTGTGGATCCTTCTATGGGAAATAAGGCTACCGGACTGAGCAAAGGTCTTTCCACACTCCATGCATTTATATGGCTTCTCCCCTGTGTGGATCCTTTTATGAATGGTAAGTTCAAAATTCTTTCGAAAGCCCTTTCCACATTGCACACAGTTAAATGCCTTATGCCTTAAATTGATCATTTCATGGAGAATAAGGGAACATTTTGTACTGGGCTGCTTTTCAACTTCCTTGCAACTCTCTGGCTTCTCTGTGTGGCTCCTAATTTGTTTAGTAAGATGACTTTTATGAGCAAAGGCCTTCCCACATTCCATTAACATATACGGTTTCTCTCCTGTGTGGATCCTTTTATGGGAAGTAAGTTGACTGCTCCGAGCAAAGTTCTTTCCACACTCCATGCATTTATAGGGCTTCTCTCCTGTGTGGATCCTTTTATGGACTGTAAGTTTACCCTTCTCAATAAAGGCCTTTCCACACTCCATGCATTTATAGGGCTTCTCCCCTGTATGGATCCTTTTATGGATCACAAGTTTACTCCTGTGAGTAAAGGCCTTCCCACACTCCATGCATTTATGTGGTTTCTCTCCTTTGTGTATCTTGTTATGGTAAAGAAGATCACCATTCAACTTAAATCCCTTTCCACATTTCATGCATTTAAATGGCTCCTGTGCTGTGTGTATCATTTTATGGAAAGTATGTTGACTTTTCCCACATTCCACACATTCATTAGGTTTCTCTTCTATTTGGATCCCTTTTTGAGATATAAGGGACCGATTTCCAAGAGAAAGAGTGAAAGTCCCAGTGTAATTTTTTCCGTTGTGTCTGCTTATAGCATCTTGTTTGTTTTGGATTGGATAGTGTTCGTTTACTTGTAATTTAGCTTTGATTAGTTTCACACTTTTCCTAATATAGTTATTTTTACCCGCTTCTTGGGCAAGAAAGTCTTGCATCAAATCATCAATAGAAGATGAGCTTTCCTGATTCCAGTTATTTAACAGGTTTCTTTCATGTCTTTCTACTTCCTTTCGAATTGCTGACTTCTCCATTCCATCTCCAGTATTGATCAGTTGGAACAGTTCACAGGAATCTTGATTCTCCTGTGCATTATTACCTTCAAAGGAAAAGAAAAATGACTAGTGAATAACATCAAAATGTAGGAAGTTGTATCAATCTTCATCTTAATTTTTGTGAAATTCTAATATATTGCACATTTGGTATATATTGACTTGGTATAGAAAATACAACTTCTATATTCATAAGCCATAAAAGCTTTGGAAATATTGTATCTAGAAAATATCTCTTTCTCTACAATTACCGATACATATTCAAATCTCACCTAGACCTAGTTCTCACTTAAGCAATAATCAGAGGAAACATCCAGGGAGATATTAGGAGATAGCCTAATATTTATTAGAGTCCGTTAATTTCAGCAGAGACCTGTGAAACCTAAAAATTTTTGAAACAAGCCCTTTTTTTAAAAAAAATTGATTTATATGCCGCCCTTCTCCGGAGACTCAGGGCGGCTTACAGTGTGTTAAGCAATAGCCTTCATACTTTTGCATATTTTTACAAAGTCAGCTTATTGCCCGCACAAACTGGGTCCTCAATTTACCTACCTTAGAAAGGATGGAAGGCTGAGTCAACCTTGAGCCTGGCAAGATTCGAACTTACTTTAATTGCAGACAGCTGGTGTTAAATTACAGTGCCTTGTCCACAGACTATCCAGGCTCCTTTTCCTATCCAAACTGCCTTCTCCTTACTATTTATTTTCTCTTGCCAAAATCACTTAGCCACAGAGAAAAAAATCAGGAGTACTCCTATTATCGTTCAACTTTGCAATGGAAAAACATCACTTATCCCAATGGTGGTGAAACATATGGGTTTGATATGTCCAAAAGGCCTAACCTGAGTCTACTGGTGTTAACATACATACCCTTCTGCCACTCCATCAAAAGAGAAATACTCTTATCTCTTCTCCATCTAGGTCACCCTAAACAGCGGTACTCAGCAGCAATACAAACTTGGGCTTGAAGTAGAGGCTCATGCTTCAACTTCACCCCTCGCTCCGATGCTTCCCCTCAAATGCACAGTCATTGCCCCACAGCCCAGGGCTCCCCAGGGTCTGCTGCACCTTGTTTTAATTTCGGGTAGCGTTCTCTATCTGTTGACACCTGTTCTGTGCCGACTGCCCAAGGCCATTGTGAATCACATTGCAGAAGGCCTTCGTTCTTGAACTGGATTCAGAGAATGCTCTTTGATCGCTTCTGCAGCCTCCAAAACTGCATGAAAGGAAGTCCTGTTCTTGCACAATTTTGGGAGGCTCCAAAGGCCACATGAGAACATGGCTCTTTCACACGATCTTCAGATGGTGCATGAGAGCCCTCATTCTTCTTATCCTTCAAAAATCGTGTAAGAATTGGGTGTGCTTTTGAAAATAGTTCAGGTTAGGCTTTGGTGAAAGCTGGTGTGTACTCCAAACTTCATGGAATGACATCTTTCACGTGTGTGTCATAGGTACACTGTCACTGATTTAGCCCCAAGGGGTGAAATGAAAAGGAAGTCACTAACCCAAGAGCCTGAAGAAACAACAATCACTTTGGTCCAAAAAATTGAAATCAGTGGCAATATTCCAAAAAATGGCATGCCAAATGGCAGGATGATTTTTTTCCCTCTTGCCTACAAACAGCTAACTTTGCTGCCAAAGCTGGTTCTTTACTGGCACACTCCCCACATTTAAATGGGAGCATCTAGGAGTGACCCAAGACAACACTTGAACTTTTTCCCCCTTTTGACTTACATCTTTAATTAATTGTCTGATAAAACACTCATTTATCTTATACCCCATTGCTAGACTGTGAACTTTTTACCTTTTCTTACTGCTTAACTTCGGAATTATGAAACACTTTCATTTTTGCCAGATGGAAATTGACGGAAATGCTTTTTCCTTGGTAGTGAAAGTGACCTGATTTGATTTATATTTACAATGACTTTCTGCTGCAAAGATTTTCTACTGTGTTTCCCTGAAAATAAGATCTGGTCTTTTTTCTTTTGGAAAAAATAAGAACTAGGGATTATTTTGGGGGGTGTCTTATTTTTTTCCATGTACGGGAAGCCCACTTCTTCTGCTTGCTCGTGACTGAACAGGAGGCTGTGTGGCACGCCAATGCTGCCGCTGCGAGATGGAGGGTGCCCCACACATCCTGCACCAGCTTACTCCAGGGTCCCTGCAGCCAGGCCACCCATGCCCCAACATCTGCCTCGACTCAAGGCCACGGCACCCGCACACCACTCCACCTCCTGCTCCATTGTGGCTATGACCAAGTAGAAGAAGTGGGCCTGTAGCCATGTGGGCACCTGCTGCTCATGGCTGCTGGTGCTGCTGTCACTAGGCAGCTTTCAGGGCATGGATGGCCTGGCTGCGGGGGCCCTGAGGTAAGTCAGAGCGGGGGGGCAGCTCCACCACTCCTTGCCTCGTTTCCTGGCTGCAGCACCATGAGCAACTAGACAGAATGGCGGCTGCACAGGCTCTTACGTAGGGCTTATTTTGGGGGGGTAGGACTTATATTAGGCACACACATATAACATACTAGGGCTTATTTTCAGGATAGGGCTTATTTTCAGGGAAACATTAGAAACAGCAATAAAGCCAGATCAACTTAAATGTCAATGCCTTCCTGGAATCTTGGAAAAAAATGCTTTTCAATTTACAAGCTCTAAATGAAAATTTAGATGAAAGGTTTGCTGATTTAACAATAGTCATAAATCAGCCTATGGATGATACTCAGCTACAGGTAATAGCAACTAAAAGTCAGATTTGCAATTGGGTGGATTGGAAGTCAATTTATTGCTGACAGAATTTTTTTTTTTTTTTTAATTTGATTTATATGCCGCCCTTCTCCGGAGACTCAGGGAGGCTTACAATGCGTTAAGCAACAGCCTTCATACTTTTGTATATTTATACAAAGTCAGCTTATTGCCCCCACAAACTGGGTCCTCATTTAACCTACCTTAGAAAGGATGGAAGGCTGAGTCGACCTTGAGCCTGGTAAGGTTCGAACCTGCAGTAATTGCAGGCAGCTGTGTTAATGACAGGGTGCTCTAAACCACTGTACTACCAAGGCTCTTATTTAGAATTGAAAGAGAAGGAGTTTTTTTGAGAATTGTAAGCTTGCTGGAGAAGGCTGAAATGGTGTGTGTGTGGCAGCATCTGAAGGACTTTATTTTTATCACTGTAGTTTTAATCCTTTGTTTTAAATATCTCCGTCCCCTTGCTGTCTTATTGGAGACCCCATATTCAGAAACAACTGGGAAAGAGTTGAGAACACAGGAAGACAAAGCAATACATGTTATGTACAATCGGCAACACAAGGCCATTCCAAGACCACGAAACAGTTGAAAGTTGAGTTACCTAATGAGCAGACAGCCAACCCCTGTAAGTACAGGTAGTCCTCGACTTACAACAGTTCATTTAGTGACCATTCAAAGTTACGACAATGAAAAATGTGACTTATGACCAATTTTCACAGTAACGACTTTTGCAGCATCCCCATGATCATATGATCAAAATTCAGACACTTGGCAACTGGTTCATATTTATGACTGGTGCAGGTCCTGGGGTCAGGTGATCCCCTTTTGTGACCTTTTGACAAGCAAAGTCAATGGGGAGGATAGATTCACTTAACAACTGGGTTTCTAACTTATCAACTGCAGTGATTCATTTAACAACCGGAACAAGAAAGTTGCCCCATTGTAAAATGGGGCAAAACTCACTTAACAAATGTTTCACTTAACAACAGAAATTTGGGGCTCAATTGTGTTATAAATTGAGGTTGCAACCTGTACCTGAACCTTCTCCCCCCTCCCTTTAAACCAAATTACCTGCACCTTACACACTTCTCCCCTCTGTTTCTCTTCAAAGAAATGAACATTATTAACATTACTGTATGTATAAAATGTTTTAATAATTAGTATATAAATAGTCTTCAATAACTGAAAAATAAAGTACAAAACACTGAAATACAATAAAAGTGAAAGCATTAGTGCAGTGAAAAAAAATCAAAATTAGTCCTCTTTGTTGAGGTCTGAGAGGTGGAAAAACTGGTTGAGGGCCGAGGCTCATCCAGGATTGTTGAGATAGATGGGGATGAAAGTGCTCTGGTTTTTTGGAGGAACCCTATAAGAGTTGTGTCAGCGTCCCAGCACTGACATATATAAAGAGAGGAGAAGCTTGAACTTTTGCCTACTAAATCCTTTTGAAGATTCTGTCTCCTCGGAGATGGATCACATTCCTGTGATCTGATGAAGAAGAGATCAGGAAAGTGACTTGGAAGATAGCCAATGAGAAGCAGAGAATTGGGGATCGGAAAGGGAGGGATTGGGGGGTAAAGGTCAGTACTGACCGCGAAAGAGCTAGGATCAGATCGCTGTGCTCAAATAAAGAGAAAATTTCCTTAAAGATTGGCAGTTTGGAAATTCATTTATTTTGAGATAGCATCGAAACCTGACAAGTTGTTTGCGCTATTGTTGTTGTTGCTTTTGTTTAGCATCATATATTTCTTGGTAACATTTCAAAATGTTATTGATTTCTCTTTGGATTCTACCCACACGTTCTTCGTTGGGATCAATGTCACTCAAAAAAGATAACACATGGTTCATTTTGGAGAAAAACTCTGCCAGTTCTTTTAATGTTAACTTTTTAGGGACACCAACTCCTCCTCCTCCATCTTCCTCTTCCTCCTCCTCGTCTTCATCTTCTCCTGCCTCCACCTCCCCTTGTCCTTCCAACTGATTTTGTAGTTGTATTAATTCTTCATTAGAAAGCTCCCCCTCAGTGTATGCAATCCAATCTTCCACATCCCGAGCATCAATATCTAAATCAAGGGATTTGGCCAATGTTACAATGTCCTGACTGATGACTTGTAAATTTTCCTTTTGGTCGAAACCTTCCCAATTTTTTACCAATACAGCAAAACGTTTCAAACATTTTCTCCAAATCCCTTGCATACATTCTGTAGTGACATCCCGCCAGGCTGCTCCAATGTTTTGGATGCAGTGAAGGATATTGTAACTTTTCCAAAAGTCACTCACAGTTATTTCCTCTTTTTCCATCGCAGCTGTGGCTTTGGCAAATGTAGCCCGTAAGTAGTGTGCCTTAAAAGTTGCAATCGCTCCCTGATCCATAGGTTGTAGGAGAGGAGTTGTGTTTTTGGGGAGATAGACTACTTTCACGTGAGGGTAGAGATTGCCGAGATGTGGGGGATGTCCAGGGGCATCATCCAGAAGTAGGAGTACTCTGAAAGGAATGCTGTTTTCTAAGCAGTAGGTCCTTACTTGTGGTACAAAGCAGGTCATAAACCAATCCTCAAAGATTACTTGTGTCACCCACGCCTTCTTATTGGATCTGTAATACACTGGGAGAGCGTGCTTATTTATGTTTTTGAAGGCATGAGGATTCTCTGATCTATGGATCAGCAATGGCTTCAACTTGAACCCAGAGACATTTCCGCCCAACAGCAATGTTATCTTGTCCTTCAGTGCTTTAGATCCAGGCATTGTTTTGGCCTCTCTGTGGATGTAAGTCCGCTCTGGCATTTTCTTCCAATACAGCCCAGTTTCATCCACATTAAAAATCTGCTGTGGTGTGTAGTTGCCCTCTACTACAATTTCATCCAGTTTGTCCGGAAAGTGTTGGGCAGCTTCTTCATCAGTACTCACAGCTTCCCCTGTGGTTCGTATGTTATAGTAATTATATCGTTTCTGAAATCGCACAAACCAGCCACGGCTGGCTCCAAATGTCTCACTACACTCCTCCCCTGCGCCTTGCTTTAGCGTTTCAAAAACGCTGCGGGCCTTTGCCTGAATCCGGTGAAGACTGATTGGAATTCTTTTTTGGATCTGATCATCGATCCAAAGCACCAGGAGCTGTTCTGTTTTTGAAAGGAGGCCTGTCCTATTTCTCGTGATGATGGCATCTGTTCTTGGAGCTGATTTAATCGCCTCTTTTATCTTTTCTTTATCCTTAAGGATCGTGCATACGGTGGAACAGGCCAGCCCTTCTTCTTCTCCTATGGTCTTTACCTTCTTCCCCTCCTCATGGGCTTTAATTATTTTCATTTTCAAGTCCAAATTGATTCTTTTCCTTTGTTTCTTGCCTCCATGTTGAGCTGAAGTAGAGCTTGATCTCTCTTCTTGCGAGGACATTTCTAGCCAAAGAAAGAGTGGATGGAAAAGTACAGTATCTTGTCCTGTAAACAGATATATATAGAGAGAGACTGGTTCAGAATTGTTTACAGAAAGTTCAATTTTATGGTGGGGGAGGGCAGTATTGTGATGCAAGAATGTGTTTTCCTTCTCTATCAAAAATTTCTTTTCCTTGACAAAAGCATAGGAATGGTCACTCTAGCAGCAACATACTGTCCGGTATTTGGAAGTCTTTTATTTACAGTACTGTCATTAAACATTGCTTCATATAGTCCATCTTTGTTCTTAACTGCTCCACTTAGTTATTTTTTTCCCCTTCATGCACACAAGGAATCTGATTCTTAACAAACGGGAGAAAGTGAATTGTGAAGGCCAAACTCTCCATACAGTCCACTTGGGAGGAAAAGCCAGGCTTCATAGAAAAGGATTTTAAAAAACCCTCATATAAATAGCTTGTAAATTTGAAAATCAGCAGTTTAGAGAAGAGATACAACACTAAGGAGAAAAGAAAACATGCTGGAGCAGTTTATGTGCGTTAATTTTTTTAAAAAAAAATATATTTTGCACTATACTTTTCTTTCTCTTTAAAAGAAGAATACTGTAAAAGAGAAGGAGCAATGGGAGCCTTCAACACAATCATTTGCAAAGAAAGTTACATAAAAGGAAGCAGAGCAGTTTGCAAAGTGCTTACAAACAGTATAGTACTATAAAATTAAAAAAAAGAATATTTTAAAGTACAGTACTTACAGAAGCAATTCTAGTACTCCAGTCCTCCAGGCGGCGGCAGCAGCAGCAATAGAGCCTCCATTCAGCACCAAAAAAAACAAAACAAAAACAAACTCGCGCCGAATGCAAAAATCACTGGATCTTGTTTGGCCATGCTACCAGGGACAAAAATCCAAAACCCCTGCCAGCTTTAGGAAATTACATGTCATAACCCCGAACCGCACAGGCAAGTCACAGAGTTAAAAATTGCTGTCGCTGCAGCAGTGATTGAATCCGGAGAAGGGTGGCATATAAATCAAATTTAAAAAAAAAAAATACAAGTCACATGGCTACAGAGGCATGTTTTTGGTCACAGTTTTGAATTTTCTAAACGTACGTACCTTTTCTGAATAAATTCGTTGTTGTAGAAAATTCACTAAATGAAAGGTTGTACCTAGAGGATTATCTGTATCTCTTCTCCCACAATTTCCCTTGCTGGATATGTCGAAAAGATGTTTTTTCAAGAGGCAATTAGACTTTCTGGTTTTTCGCTTCTCATCCAAGAAGCTTCTTGAGCTCTAACTAAATGGTGGGGAATGGAAGGACCATCCAGTCAGAGCTGAAGAAGGTTCTTGGATAAGAAGCAAAACGTCTTCAAAGAAAAAACAGAAAGTCCAGTTGCCTCTTGAAAAAGCATCTTTGGGACAACCATGACCTGGATGACTGAGAATTTCCATAAACAATTTGCTGTATATGATGCTTTAGAGACAGATTTGCAAGTAGAGGTCAAAAGGTCATAGATCCCTCCCTCCTCCTCCGAAAACACTGCTACAATCTGCTCTGCATCCACACAGCTAACAGAGAAGGAGGGTGAGAATATTGATCTAATAAACCTAAAGAATGGAAATGTAACTGACTTTCTAGCCAGCCAAAGTCTGCTGAAAGCACAAACAGTCCTCTCTGTCTTTGACCTGCTATCTGCAACTATAGTCAAGGTGGACACTTTAAAAGAGATCTTTATAAAAACGTTTTATCAACAAGCCAAATGACAACTATCTTAAAACACAGACCTGCACTGAGGGTATCACAAATACAACTAGTAGGGAAGCCAAAGGCAACCTTACCCCTACATTAAGAAAAAGAATAATAACCAGAGAGCTGCCCATCTTCATGGGAAAGAGTGAGAAACAAGTTTCTAGTGGGCACATAACCAAAAGAGAGATATTTTCAAATCATAAATATCATATATGAGCCAGCAGTGTGCAGTGGCAGCCAAAAAAGCCAATGGAATCCTAAATTGCATTAACAGAGGGATTCAATCAACATGAGCTACTAATACCACTCTATAAAGCCCTAGTAAAACCATATCTAGAATACCACTCCCAGTTTTGGTCACCACACTATAAAAAAGATGTTGAGACTCAGTCTAGAAAGAGTACAGAGAAGAGGAACAAAGATGATTAGGGGACTGGAGGCTAAAACATGAAGAACATTTTCAGGAACTGGGTATGGCTAATCTAGTGAAGAGAAGGACCAGGGAAGACATGATAGCAATCTTCCAGTACTTGAGGGCTGTCACAGAGAGGAGGGGGGCAACCACCAAGTCATATCGATATGAAACAACAATCTCCTAATATCCACCACATTAAGTGAAACCCACCCCAAAAGATATTTGACTCCATACAACAGCATAAAATGGCAAAGGAGGCCAAAAGATAACTGATGTATTTTCCTAAATACTGAAAGGATTTTGGATCTCATTTCATCCCAAATGTGACTGCATGGGTCATATCAGCCACCCATAGACATCACCAGAGTCTGCTAAAGGCAGACTCACAGAGAGTCTGCCTTTAGAAGCAACATCTCTCAAGTCAACCATGTTTTATGTTCCATGAGACATGATCAACAAGCAACCTCTTTATCGAGGGATATAAGTCATAAAGTTGACCTTCTCAAAAATTGAAACACTGGCCTGGATTTCCATCTTCTCCCACTGCTTAAAATCCTTTTATTTTCAGTCGGTTCGGCTCTTCTAAACATGACCAACAACTTCCGATACTCTAAAAGCCAGGCAATACATGCCAAATTACAACTCTATGACTTTTCATAGCCAACCATCACTTCAATGGGCTACAAACATGTTATAACTGACAGTGGGCTATTGATTTAGAACTGCAAGTTGGCTACTCAAACCCAACAAAATACAGAAAACATAAAATAAATATATAAAATAAAATACAAACATAAAATAAATGGCAATAAGATGTTATTATTTTATTAAATACTCTGGTCATGCTGATTTGTTTTCTCTTAATATGCTATTATCAGATCAATCTGACTCCATCTCTTTCTCCAGAGCCAAGTCTTGGAGCAGGAGAAGACCAGATGTTTTCCTTCTCTATCTGAGGAGATGACATCTGGTTGGAGACTTCTTTAAAAAGAAGTAACTGATGGCATCTACCTACAGAATGTCTTCCCAAACATTAACTTGGAGAGTAGCAAACTCTTACCCAGAGACGCCACGTTCCTTTGATTTTCCAGCATGACATCCCAATAGAGCGTTTTTTGGTCAGGATCCAGCTGAGACAACTGCTCCTCAGAGAAATGCACAGCCACTTCCTCGAAGGTCACAAGACCCTCCTGAACAAGGAAAAACAGAAAAAGCCAAGGAGTATCCCTGGTTACAAACAAGGCTTTTAAAATTTGCAATGCTACAATGTGGCCATTTAGTTATTTTTGATTAGCCTTGTACAATTCCAGGTCAAAGAATAATAAGAAGTTTACTTCTGGTAAACTAATAGTAGGAAGAGCACCCAGCACAGCAATTTAACTAATGATCTTTAAAAAGCATTTCCTAAACAGAGTCTGAGGGTAGAAATGACAAACCATTGTGTTCCAACAGGAGTTTTCAGAGGAAACAAACCTGCTGAGATCAACTTGAACCTCCTAATCTCCTTCCCACTTTGCTCAGAAACATGAAAATATCACAACCCAAAGGGGGAGGCAAGGGGGGGGGATAGAAGAATGGAATGATCTGTAACCATCTTAACATCCTGAAGGCACGAGAGAACAGGAATCTAGCTTACCTTTACTTGATTTGGAGGTTCAACCACTGTTTCAGCTCCAGCATAAAGACCAGAAAACTTCATTCTATGTTTCCCTGTGAGGAAGACGTTCATGATTAATAACAAAATAGAAAGATATATTCTACAGAAGAGAAGACACAGACAGCTGAGATCTCTCTGGGGAATTGAAGGACCTTCGATTACCTCCCAAGGTGTCCTGACTTGACTCTTCCTGAGCTATCGTCCTGAAAAACAGATCCTCAGGGGGATTTGATGGATTCCTCCTTCCTTCAGGATCTCTGATCTCCACAGTGAAGGACTTGAAATAGGAGGAAAGGGAAAAGAAGAATAATTTACGGACATCACCCAACATGAAGTGGATACTTGTTCGCCGAACACACCCTCAAAGCGCCCAATATCCATCAAGGAGCTGAGAGGGAAATGAATGGAACTATGTCCTACAAGGATTAATGAAACACCTCCATGTGATATCAATGCCAGAAGAGTCTGGAAGGGATTGGGTGAAGAATTCAAACTCTTTCTTCCCTTCAAAGCCCGTCTAGACTCTTGAGACAAAGGTCTCTCACCTCCAACTTGACCCGCTCCTTCTGATCCACTGCCTGGCTCAGGAGGAAGCCTTCCGCCAGGGCCACCGCCTGGGAGCTGGTCTCTGCTCCACACTCCCGCACCCAGCTCTCCATCTCTGGAGGCAGGATAGCCAAGAGCTGCTCCAGAACCACCAGGTCCACCATCTGGGCTTTGGTGTGCTTATCTGGTCTCAGCCATCGCCTACAAAAGTCGTGTAGTCTGCTGCAAAGTCCTCGGGGACCTTCAGCCTCCTGGTATTGGAGGCTCCTGAAGTTGCAGGGCTCAACTTCTGAATGGAGGATGGTTTCCTCCTCCAGGATCTTCTCCCTTTTTTTTGTCCAGATCTCCCCACAGCTCCCAGGCCGAAGAGCACAAAGGCCTTTTGGAGTAGCTTCACTTGCTAAAAGTCGTGTCTCCATTTTTTTCTCTGTCCTGCAAGGCAACTCCAAATGGGTCCCAGCAATCTTCTGGATCTCCAATCGCTTTTCCTTAATAGGATGGTTTCTATTGTTGCAGGACTGAGCACCGCAGGTTATTCTGCCCGGGTTGAACCCGCAGGAGGGCCAGGCGCGGGTCTCTCCTTCCTCCGCCTCCCTTTGCACGGGAAGAGATACACCCACCCACCCCCGCACCCTTGGACACGTGTGAATCTTTCCCACGCGAGGCTCTCCCGCAGCCTCTTCGCCTCCTGCGGAGCTCCAACGGTTAAGGAAAGCGAGCGGGGCGTCCCAGAGCGGCAAGGCCCTGTGACGTCACTCCCTTCACCGCCTCCTCTGAAAAGCCAACCGTGACCTTCGCCCTCCAGCGGCCCAATGGGGAAGCGGCCGACGTTACTTTGGGCGCCCCCTGGTGGATTTTGCCTAACATTACAGGATTCCCTGGAAAGGCGGGAGAGAAGCACAAAATAAATGGGGCTTCTCCAAACAACAGCCAATAGGATTGGGGGGACGGGGTTTGATTGGGGGCGCTTTTTTTCCCGCCTCTGAAAGGTTTCCCTGCTATTCCCTTTCCAAGAATTCCCCTTTCTCTCCCGCTGATTTCACCACCATCTTCTGAGGTAAACTTTACCTCAGACTTCCATGTCTCTGAACCTTTCCTGCCTAAGGAGCCGGTTTTGCATCTTGTGTGCTGAGCCTGTGCAGCGTCACAAAGAAGGGCCTGGCCAAGGGCGCCTTTAAGATGTTTTATCATCTATCCACCCATCCATCTCTACTCATTTGTCTATTATTATCTATCATTATCTATCTACTCTCTACATGTATTTGTCTATCTATATCCATTTGTCTATGTATCATTATTATCCATCATTCTCTCTATATATGTGTATCATCTATGTATCATCTATATCCATTTTTTTATCTATGTATCATCTGCCTTTATCTTTACCTATTTATCTTTACCTATTTATCATTTCTATGCGTTTGTCTAACATTTATTTATATCATCTATTTATCTATCATCTGTCTATCTCTGTCCATGTATTTGTCTCATTTATTCATCCATCCATCTATATCTTTATCATTATCATCTATCATTATTTATCCTCTTTATATGCATTTCTATCATCTATCGGCTATAGCCATGTATTTCTCTATCATTATTTGCCTATATCTATAATCTATTTCTATCCATATATTTGTCTGGCTGGCTGGCTATCTATCATCTATCTAATCTATCTATCATCTATCAATCTATAACTCTCTATATCTCTTATTCTATTTTACATCTCTCTCTCTCACACACACACACACACACAAAATTTAGAAATTGTCAATCTCCTTCACAGATAGACTCTGGGTGATGTACAGGCAAAATGTTAAAAACGAAAATTGAACATATTTACAATAGAGGCAAGGATAGTTAAAATTTGACAATAAAACTTAAAAAGGTAGGCAAGGGACTTCGGACCTCAAACCAGCCTCACGGCTGTGTGCTCCTCTGGAAGCCCCAAGCTAAATGGCAGAGCCAGAACTTTAGATATTTTCGAACTTCCCCCCCAAGACTTTCTCTCTTACAGAGAAACATTTACAGAAAAATATGATGTAGGCAGAACAGGCCCAGTACAAAATGTCTCCATTCTTCCCACTGATGAAATATTTCGGAACATGAAGTATATGTACAATATTGCTTCAAACTCCCGCAATCCCTGTGCTGCAAAATTTCCAACTTTTGTGGAGGAAATCCTGTGATCTGTCCTGTCCTGTGATAAACCATGAGTATATTAAGAGATGAGAGGAACAGGAAAACAATTAGAATAATAGGGGAAATAAAGTAAATTTATGGGAAGTGACCTTGATTAAACCATTTGTGAGAAGCGAGCTCACTTGACAAAAATCCATTAAAGGCAATACTCCCATGAAATTGCAGAGGCTGAGATTAGGAAAATGACCCTTTTTTTGGATTTGACCCCCAAATGGAAGCTGCGATTTTCATTCTTCATGTACAATGGCTCATCTTCAAATGACAGTACCTTCAACAATCTGAGGTTCATAAATAAAACACGTGCTACTTTTTTTCCATTACTAATTTCATCTCTGAGGCTGCCACTTGTGAGGGTTTGGCCCAATTTTCTCTTAAATTTTCTTCTCCCTTCTCTAGATGTATAACACACAAATGGGAAATGCATAGATTTAACCAAGAAAGTCTATATGGATTTTCACCCAAATACATCTTTATTGAAAAATTAGGGCATTACTTTTCTTGAAGCTCTTTCCAAGCTCCTCACATATATCTAATTTCTGTTCTATGTACATCCTTTTATAATATGTAAGGGAACTATTATACCTGAAGCTCTTTCCATACTCCACATATTTCTACACCTTCTCCCACCTGGATCTTTTTATGCAAAGAAAATTGGTCTGAGTAATGATCTTTCCACACTCCATGCTTTTATAAGGCTTTTCTACTGTGTGGATCCTTTCATATAATGTGGTTAATTTTTGTAGAAACCCTTTCCTCATTCCACACATTTATATGGCATCTCCCATGTGAATTCTTTTATGGGAAGTAAGACAATCCCTCCGATTGAAGCTTTTTCCACACTCCATGCATTTATATGGCTTCTCCCCTGTGTGGATCCTTTTATGAATCACAAGTTTATTGTTGTGAGCAAATGACTTCCCACATTCCATGCATGTATACGGTTTCTCTCCTGTATGGATCCTGTTATGGCAAGAAAGAGTATACCTTCGAGCAAAGGTCTTTCCACACGCCATGCATTTATATGGCTTCTCCCCTGTGTGGATTCTTTTGTGGGAAATAAGACCAGCAGTCTGAGCAAAGGTCTTTCCACACTCCATGCATGTATATGGCTTCTCCCCTGTGTGGATCATTTTATGGTTGGTCAGATCACAACTTCTCCTAAAGCCCTTTCCACATTGCACACATCTAAATACCTTCTGCCTTGTGTGGATCATTTCATGGAGAACAAGGGAGTATTTTGTTCTGAACCAGTTTCCATAGTCCTTACAACTATGTGGCTTATCCTCTATTTTACTATGCTTAGTAAGTTGACTTCTATGAGCAAAGGTCTTGCCACAGTTCATGCATGTATATGGCTTCTCCCCTGTATGGTTCCTTTTATGTACCGCAAGTTGACTCATGTGAGCAAATGTCTTTCCACACTCCATGTATTTTTGTGGTTTCTCCCTTTTGTGGATCTTTTTATGATAAAGAAGACCACCATTTGACATAAAATCCTTCCCACATTCCATGCATTCATATGGTTTCTTCATTGTGTCAATCATTTTATGTAAAGTAAAATCATGAAAGTTATTTCCACAATTCATGCATATATTTGGCTTCTGTCCTGTGTGGATCATTTCAGGGAAAGTAAATTGACTGCCTGTTCTGAACCTTTTTCCACATTCCACACATTCATTAGGTTTCTCTTCTCTATGAGGGAAAGATTTCTCTCCTGTCCCATTGTTACTTTTTCCACTGTGTTTGCTAATAGCATCTTGTTTGTTTTGGATTGTAAAGTGTTCATTTAGATGTAAGTTAGCTTTGATTAGTTTCACACTTTTCCAAATATATTTCTTTATATTCCCTTCTTGGGCAAAAAACTCTTGCACTGAAGCATCAATAAAAGATGAACTTTCCTGATTCCAGTTATTTAACTGGTTTCTTTCATGTCTTTATACTTCCTTTTGAATTGCAGACTTCTCCGTTCCATCTCCAGCATTGATCACTTGGAACAGTTCAAAGGAATCTTGATTCTCCTGCCCATTATTACCTTCAAAGAAAGAGAATAATCGCTGGTGAAAAACATCAAACTGTAGGAAATCTTAATTCTTAATTTTTATGTATCTCCAATATATCCATGGCTCCGGGGAAATTGCTTCTTCCTGTGTTAGAATCTCCTCCGCATTTTTAAAGATGGGGTGGTGAGATCACAGAAAACGGCTCCTTAAAGAAACATTGCTTAATTTTTAGCAGATAGTCTCGTGAGTAAGAAATCTGTAGTGAGTCGCAGAGAATAATTAAAAATAAAGAAACCATTAGAGAATATTTCACCGAGGCAGCCTTCAGTGGTGCCTTCCTGGAAAAAACTTTGATTAATTAATTAGAACTGCAGAAAAAACAATTGCTACCAACCTGCCTTCCACTGAGGACCTGTATACTGCACGAGTCAAAAAGATGGCTGTGAAAATATTTACAGACCCCTCTCATCCTGGACATCAACTGTTTCAACTCCTACCCTCAAAACGACGCTATAGAGCACTGCACACCAGAACAACTAGACACAAGAACAGTTTTTTCCCAAACACCATTACTCTGCTAAACAAACAATTCAAACAACCCTGTTATTAACACCAGCTGCCTGCAATTACTGCAGGTTCAAATCTCACCAGGCTCAAGGTTGACTCAGCCTTCCATCCTTTCTAAGGTAGGTAAATTGAGGATCCAGTTGTGGGGGCAACAAGCTGACTTTGTATAAATATACAAAAGTATGAAGGCTATTGCTTAGCGCATTGTAAGCCGCCCTGAGTCTCCGGAGAAGGGCGGCGTATAAATAAATAAATAAATAAAAAATTCCCTCAACACCGTCAAACTATTTACTAAGTCTGCACTACTATTAATATTCTCATCATTCCCACCACCCATCTCCTTCCACTTATGACTGTATGACTGTAATTTTGTTGCTTGTATCCTTACGATTTATATTGATATTGTTTCCTGATTGCTTATTTGTACCCTATGACTATCATTAAGTGTTGTACCTTATGATTCTTGATGAATGTATCCTTTCTTTTATGTAAACTGAGAGCATATGCACCAAGACAAATTCCTTGTGTGTCCAATCACACTTGGCCAATAAAAAATTCTATTCTATATATTGCATGCTTCCATGCTTTAAATGACATGGTATAGAAATTACGATTTCTATATTAATAAGCCAGGGGTGTGAAACTCAGGAGCCAGGAGCCGGATCCAGCCCGCAGGGTGCTGAGATCTGGTCCACGGGTCGCCCTGGAAACAGCCAAGGACCGGCCTGCAGTGCCTCTGCCAGTGAAAACAGAGCTTAGGAGGGCCACATGAGGTCCTCCTGAGCTCCGTTTTTGTTGGCAGAGGGTTGCAGTTAATGCTCAGGCCACCACAGACTCCCCCAACATGAGTGACATCAAGCTGGCCATGCCCCTCTTGGCCAGGCCCACCCAGGCCCCCCAAGGTCAAACACAACCCTGATGCAGCCCTCAGTGAAATCAAGTCTGATACCCCTGTGATAAGCTATAGAAGCATTGCAAATATCTTTAAAATATCTCTTTCTCTATAATTATCGATACATATTCAAATCTCATCCAGACTTAGCTCTCACTTAAGCAATAACCAGAGGCAACTTAAAGGGAGGTATTAGGAGATAGCCTAACATTTATTAGAGTCAGTTAATTTCAGCAGAGACCTGTGAGAGCTAAAACAATTTTGAAACAAGTCCTTGGTTTTTCTATCCAAACTGCCTTCTCTTTACTATTCATTTTCTCTTGCCAAAATCACATAGCCGCAGAGAAAAAACTCAGGAGTACTTCTATTCACTCTCAAAACTAGAGTTAGGAATAGCAAACTCTTACCCAGAGAGGCCACGTTCCTATGATTTTCCACCATGACTTCCCAATGCAGCTCTTTTTGGTCAGGACCCAGATGAGACCACTCGTCCTCAGAGAAATGCACAGCCACCTCCTCATAGGACACAAGACCCTCCTGAACAAGGAAAAGCATAAAAGGCCAAGGAGGACTTGTAGTGTTTGTTCCATTGTTCACAAATTCCCAAAGCACAACTATTTGCTAAATTAAATAGTTATGCTTGATATAACCTTGGTCCAAGGTTTAGGAGGGACTGAAGAAGATAAAACAGAGAAAATTCCCTAGGAAGAGTATTCCACAGCCTTTCAAGAGTTGAATTGTTTGGATTATCCAAATCCTGGCACAAATCAGATGATCAGAAATTACTTTGCAGGTCATGATTGACTTGATTTATGCTCCTTCAAAACCATTTTTACTTAAGAGACTTTCCCATCTGGCCATTGTCATTGGACTTTAATAATCTGCCTTATCTTTTAATCTGATGAACTAATTTTTTAATCACTGGTTACAAACAAGACTTTTTAAAAATTGTAATGCTACAATGTGACTATTTACTTTTTATTAGCCTCAGAGAATTCCAGGTCAAAGAATAATAAAAATCATAGATTTGTTTATCAGTTGTTACCACTGTGATGTGTTAACTCCTTCATTCCTATTTTTTGAAGGGATTTTTACTTCTTATAAGCTAATAGTATGAAGAGTACCCAGAAGATCAAGTTAACTAGTGGCCTTAAAAAAGCATTTCCTAACAGAATCTGAGGGTAGAAATGACAAACCATTGTGTCTCAACCACAGTCTTCAGAGAAAACTAAACTGCTGACAGCAACTTCAACCTAGTATTCTCCTTTCCAAGGTATTCAGAAACACCCAAAACAAGGCAGGGAGTTGGGAGAAGAATGTAGTGCTCTGTACAACAGCTTGACTTCCTGAAGGCAGGAGACAATACAAATCTAGCTTCTGTCCCCCACTTACTTCATTTGGAGGTTCAGCCACTGTTTCAGCTCTGCCATAAAGACCAGAAAACTTCATTCTATGTTTCCCTGTCAGGAAGACATTCATGATTAATAACAAAACAGAAGGACATATTCTACAGAAAACATAGGCAAGGTCAAATAGCTGGGATCTCTCTCAGAAGGACCTTCAGTTACCTCCCAAGGTGTCCTGACTTGGCTCTTTCTGAGGTAGCCTCCTGAAAAACAGATCCTCAGGGGGATTTGATGGATGCCTCCTTCCTTCAGGATCTCTGATCTCCACAGTGAAGGACTTGAAATAGGAGGGAGGAGAAAAGAAGAAGAATTTATGGACATCACACAACATGAAGTGGATTCTTGTTCTCTGAACAAAACCTCAAAGCATCCAATATCCATCGAGGAGCTAAGCAAAAAATGAATGGAACAATATCCTACAAGAATTAGTGAAAGATCTCCATGTAGTATGAATGCCAGAGGAGTCTGGAAGGGAGGGGGTTCAAAGCCCTTCTAGACTCCAGAGAGAAAGATCTCTCACCTCCAACTGGACCTGCTCCTTCTGCTCCTCTGCCTGGCTCAGGAGGAAGCCTTCCGCCAGGGCCACCGCCTGGGAGCTGGTCTCTGCTCTACACTCCCGCACCCAGCTCTCTATTTTGGGGGGCAGGATAGCCAGGAGCTGCTCCAGAACAACCAGATCCAGCATCTGGGCTTTGGTGTGCTTGTCTGGTCTCAGCCATTGCCTACAAAAGTTGTGGAGTTGGCTGCAAAGTTCTCGGGGTCCCCCAGAGCAGGACCGGGAAGGAGGTAGCTGGAGAGGCCCCCCCACTTCTCTCCCCCTCCGGAGATAGGATGGGGCCCTCGGGGAGCCTGGTGCGAATCCTGCCTCCTCCTCGCCCGGCTTCTCTCCTCTCCTGCTGGGCCTCCACAAGGCCCACCCTCCCCTCCCCCCACTCAGCTCTTCCCTGGACATGGGTAAGGAAAGGGATCCCCGCTTCCCCCTGCACGGAGAGTAGGAAGAAAGGCCACTCTCAATGCCTCCCTGCCCAAGAAAAGCTTTGTGGTCTCCAGAGGCGGCACTTTCTCCACCTTCCTCTCCTTCCTGTCCAGGAACCCTCTGTGGAGATGGAGAAAAATCTCTCTGGAGGATTTGAAGTTGCCTCACTCAAGAACAGCCACCCTGAAGTCTGGGCAGAGATTGGAGGAGGCCTCAAAAGGGGCCAAATCCTGTCAGAAACAGGTCAGAAGAGAAGGACCAGGAGGCTCTCTGGGAAACACAGCTTGTGTCTTGTGGTTGTTGCAAACTCCGGTCTTAAGTGGAGGAAGATGGGACAGAGGCGAGGAAGTCACAATCAGGAAAATGATTTTTATGCATTTGTTTTTTATTTTTTTAATTCAAGACATACAGGTGCCTTTTTCAAATCATTTGCTCAGCCTCAGATTGAAGGGGGGGAAGCAGAAAGGGCAGAGACCCCTCCAGCCTCTTCTGAGGGACACCCTGGGCGCCCTGTCTCTTGTCCCCGTGGAAACACTGTGAAGAAAAAGAAAAAAGAAAACAAGTTCCAAAATGGAGGAAAAACTGAAGCCGATGGATATTCCAGAAATTTTACCACATAACAAGGTTCCTTAATTGAAAAATAAAGAGGGGAAATGGCATTTCATCTCTGACTGGAGGAAAGGTGGAATTACAAAACTAAGAAGGGAAGATCGTGAAAAAGGAATATAAAGCTAAACTATGATGAAGAAAAAAACATGCTTACATAAGGATTGAATAGGAAATTCACTTCAAGAAATGTGACTAGGAAGCTTAAGCCCTTTCTCCCTTTGAAGAATTTAACGCAGGGCTACATCATTAAACCATAGATAAAAAGCAAAAGCAAAATAAGAGCTGAAGACTCCATTGGTATGAAAAGATTCAAACATGAGACAGAGAGGAAACTGTGTATTATGGAACAGGTAGTATAACTGGCTTGAAAAGAAGTCTAAAATTAACGTATAGTGAATGTATAGAAAAGTAAATGGATAAAATGTATATATTAGAGTGTAGCAGACCTGTAAATATTTTATATAGTATAAAAATAAGTGAAATAAGAATGTATATGTATAAAACAATAGGCTTGTAGTTAAGTTGAAATTAAGGAAAAAATCCGATAACGGAAAGCTGTAATAGTGTAATTGTGATTTTAAAGATTAAAAATGTTGAATAAAAATATTTTTTTTAAAAAAAGAAAAGATTCAAAGATATTTAGAGTCGACAATGACACACAAAGAGCTATGGTGACCAAAACAAAGAATTTAAAATGATGGAAAAGTGGTTTACAAATCTGTTTAAAAAGAATGGAGGTAACATCTTTTTCTTTCTGTTTTTTCACCCCTATACAATTATGTCTCTTCTGGTTCTTCTCTTCACTAGACTAGCCATGCCCAGTTCCTTCAACCATTCATCGCATGCTTTAGCCTTCAGTCCCCTAATCATCTTGGTTGCTCTTCTCTGCACTAAAGCAGGGGTGTCAAACTTAACGCCTGCAGGCCGGAGTGACTATCCAGTCTCTTCTTAAAAACGTCCAGTGATGAAGCACCCATAATGTTAATTGTCTTCAATGTAAGGAAGATTCTTGTTAATTCCAGGTTGCTTCTCTCCTTGATTAGTTTACATCCATTGTTTCTTGTTCTGCCCTCTGATGCTTTGGAAAATAAATTGACCCCCTCCTCTTTCCATGCATTTATATGGCTTCTCCCCTGTGGATCATTTTATGGAGAATAAGATTACCACTTTGAGTAAAGGTCTTTTCACACACCATGCATTTATATGGCTTTTCCCCTGTGTGGATCATCTTATGGGAAATAAGATTACCTTTTTGAGTAAAGGTCTTTCCACACTCCATGCATTTATACGGTTTTTCTCCAGTATGGATCATCTTATGGGAAATAAGATTACCACTTTGAGCAAAGGTCTTTCCACACTCCATGCATTTAAATGGCTTTTTCCCCGTGTGGATCTTTTTGTGACAACTAAGTCCACTGCTCTGAGCAAAGGTCTTTCCACACTCCATGCATTTATATGGCTTCTGCCCTGTGTGGATCTTTTTGTGACAACTAAGTCCACTCCTCTGAGCAAAGGTCTTTCCACACTCCATGCATTTATATGGTTTCTCTCCTGTGTGGATCTCTTTGTGGATAGTAAGTCCACTACTATAAGCAAAGGTCTTCCCACACTCCATGCATTTATATGGCTTCTCTTTGGTGTCAATCATTTTTTGAGATATAAGGAAGTTATTTCCAAAAGAAAGAATGAATGTCCCATTGTAATTTTTTCGGTTGTGTCTTCTTATAGTATCTTCTCCTTTGTTTTGAGTTAAATGGTGTTCGTTTACACGTAATTTAGCTTTAATTAGCTTCACACTTTTCCCAATATATTTTTTCCTTGTTTTCTCTTGTTGGGCAAGAAAGTCTTGCATCGGAGCATCAGTAGAAAGTGATCTTTCCTGATTCCTATGATTTGACTGTTTTTTCTCATGGCTTTCTAATTCCATTTGAATTCCAAATTTCTCTGTTCCATCAGTACGATTGATCACTTGGAACAGTTCATAGGAATCTTGATTCGCCTGTCCATTATTACCTTCAAAGTAAAAGAGAAATGAAAATGATAACAAGGTTAGAGAAAAACATCAAACTGTAGAAAGTCAACAAATTTCCTTCTGAATTTTTCCAAAATTCTATTATGTTGTATTTTGCATGCCTACAGTGGTGTGATATAGACATGATTTCTATATTCATGACTCATGAAAGCTTTGAAAATATCAAGAAAATATTTCTTCACAATTATCTCTATATTTGCAAATCTCACTCAAAGTCAGTTTTCAGTTAACGAATAATCAGGGGAAACATCAAAGGAGGAATTGGGAGAAAACAAGATTTATTGGGGTGGGTTAAAGCTATTTAACTGCCCCAAAGTCTCATTGGCTTGCAAGGGCTCTTCTCAGTTCGCAGAGAACAGACACCTAAACTACTTTAGTGTGAGATCACATGAGATCAGTAGTGCAAGATCTCACACTACTTATCTCTCACTATAGTACTTTAGGACTGTGTTTTCTACAAACTGAGGACTGCACGAGATCCGGGCAAAAGTGTTTGAAAATGAAGAGGTCTTCCCTCTGATTGAAAAGCCTTTTGCCCTAGATCTCATGCAGGCCTCGTTAGCAGAGAACGCACGGTCACTCACGCCCTTGTCACCTCATGCCTGGATTATTGCAATGCTCTCTACATGGGGCTCCCCTTGAGAAGCACCCGAAGGCTCCAACTGGTCCAGAATGCGGCCGCGCGGGTGATAATGGGAGCAATGTGGCGCTCTCATGTAACCCCCCTCCTGCGCGAGCTGCACTGGCTCCCAGTGGTCTTCCGGGTGCGCTTCAAGGTTTTGGTTACTATCTTTAGAGCGCTCCATGGCTCAGGACCAGGGTACTTACGAGACCGCCTCCTGCCACCAATAGCCTCTCACCGACCAGTTCGCTCCCATAGAGAGGGACTCCTCAGGGTGCCGTCGGCCAAACAATGTCGACTGACGGCCCCCAGGGGGAGAGCCTTTTCTGTGGGGGCACCTACCATCTGGAACGGACTTCCCCCGGAGTTACGAAACATCCAAGACTTACGCATTTTCCGCCGAGCCCTGAAAACATTTCTATTCCAACAAGCTGGTCTGGCCTAACTCTCCCTTTTTAATTGGCTTTTAAACTGTCTTTTAAATTGGGTTTTAAACCTCTTTAGATAAATTTGGATGTTTTTAAATCTTTGAGCCTAAATTACTTAATCTGTTTCTTAATAGTTTTTAACTTCTATATGTATTTGTATTTATTATGGCTGTTCACCGCCCTGAGTCCTTCGGGAGTAGGGCGGTATACAAATATGAAAAATAAATAAATAAATAAAGTACTATAGTGCGAAATCACACGGGATCTGTAGCACAGAATTTTGTGCTACTGATCTCGCATGATCTCTCACTGCTGCTTCTTGTCCGTTAGAAAACTTATGATCCACGTGCAAATGTGGTCAGGCACAGGTAACTGATTTAGTTTAATTGGAAGAATATCTGGAATGATGGTACTGAATGCTAAGCTGAAGTTTACAAAAAGGACCCTTGCATAGGTCTTTGGAGATTCAAGATGTTGTAGGATGTAGTGAGAGCCATATTAAGAGCATCATATGCCAATCTATTTGCTCTGTAGGCAAATTGCAAGGGGTCCTGCCTGCGAGTTTGACACCCCTGGTCTAAAGTATTCTTGCCTCTAGTAAGACAATTGACATGCTGAAAATATTTTGGTAGCTCTTGACTTAAGTTAGCACTTTTGAAATCTTCTAACACAAAGAGGAATGAATTTGAGTATTTAACTTCAGCCCACATAATCTGGTCAACTAGAGTTCATAATGCATTGTTTACACAAGCTTGTAGAGAAACATACACAGCAATTAGGAGAAATGAGGAAAACTTTCATGGAGAATAAAATAGTTTGCAATTGATAATTAATGTCTCTAAATCCACATCACAATATTTCTTTAATATAGTTATATTGGTTGTTGATATAAATGCAGAGACCACCTCCCTTCTTTTTAACGGATGTTTCTGTAATTCTGTCTCCTCTTTGTATCTGAAACCCTGGGATATGCAAGGTGCTATCATCAATTGACTCATTTAATCAGGTTTCAGTGAAGCAGAGAGCTGTCAAGTTGTAAAAATCAGAGTTGCATCTGTTTAAAAGAAGTATTTCATCCAACTTATTAGCGAATGAATGTAAATTAGTCAGAAAGAGTGAAGGGAGGAGTTTTTATTCTACTTTTTCTTAGTCTATTCAAAATCCAGCTCGCTTACTCCTTCCCCACCTCCATCATCTCCTCCTTTTGTTTTTGTTTATCCATTGTTCAGAGAAAGTTACTTTTTCCTGTATTAGAATCTCTTCTGCATTTGTAAAGACAGGGGAGAGGGGTGTAGTCACAAAAAGCTGCCCATTAAAGAAACATTGCTTGATGCTTAATAGTTGGTGTCTTGAGTATGAGATACGAAGTGAATCACAAAGAATAATAAAAAACAACAAAACTATCAGAGAGCATTTCACCAAGGCATCTTGAGGAATTGAGGAGCCATCTTGAGGAGTTAATGACCAAATGACAACACAATCGTCTCACATGACCTCCAGAGGACACATAAAAGCACACCTCATTCTTTTCAGCCTCCACAGATAAGTTCAAATAGAAATGGAAAAGTACAGATAAGAAATGGCACAGAAAGCATCTAAGCAAAGATTTATTTATTTATTTATTTATTTATTTATTTATTTATTTATTTATTTATTTATTTATTTATTTATTTATTTATTTGTCGCTTTTCTATGCCGCTCAACTCCCTAGGGACTCTGGGCAGCTTACAGCAAAAAAACAATGCAAACAATATCCCGTAAAATTTTTTTAAAAGAACATTAAAAACCCATGCACTCCATTCCATGGTCGGGTCTTGGAAGATCACTGTAGCGAGAACAGCCCCAGGCCTCCCGGAAAAGCCAGGTCTTCACCGCTTTCCGGAAGGCCAATAGGGTGGGGAGGGGGGTTCCGGACCTCAGGAGGTAATTGGTTCCAGAGAGCCGGGGCAGCCACAGAGAAGGCCCTCCCCAGCGGGCCTGCCAACCGACATTATTTAGCTGACAGGACCTGGAGGAGACCAACTCTGTGGAATCTTACCGGTTGATGGGAGCTATGCGGTAGAAGGCGGTCTCGAAGATAGCCTGGCCCTGAGCCATGTAGGGCTTTAAAGGTAACCAACACCTTGAATTGCGTCCAGAGACTGATTGGGAGCCAGTGCAGCTCGCGGAGAATTGGTGTAATGTGGGTGTATCTAGGTGCACCCACAATAGCTCGCGCTGCTGCATTCTGGACCAACTGTAGTCTCCGAACCCTTTTCAAGGGTAGCCCCATGTAGAGCATGTTGCAATAATCCAACCGTGATGTGACAAGGGCATGAGTGACTGTGAGGAGAGCCTCCTGATCCAAGTAGGGTCGCAATTGGTGCACCAGGCGAACCTGTGGAAAGGTCCCCCTAGCCACAGCTGTCAGATGTTGTTCTAATCTTAGCTGTGAGTCTAGGAGGACACCCAGATTGCGAGCCCATTCTGTGGGGGGACAGTTTCTCCCCCTCCAGGACCAAGGATGGACAATCAACATAGTCTTTAGGAGGCAATACCCACAGCCATTCAGTCTTGTCTGGGTTAAGTCTGAGCCTGTTGACTCCCATCCAGGCCCTCACAGCCTCCAGGCACTGGCACATCACGTCCACTGCCTCACTGAACTGACAGGGGGTGGAGATATACAGCTGGGTATCATCAGCATATTGCTGATATCCCACCCCGTATCGTCGGATGATTTCACCCAGCGGTTTCATGTAGATGTTAAATAGGAGGGGAGAGAGGACCGAGCCCTGAGGCACCCCACAAACGAGGGGCCTAGGGGTCGACCTCTGTCCTCCTACCAACACTGACTGTGACTGACCAGAGAGATAGGAGGAGAACCACCGCAACACGGTGTCTCCCACTCCCAACTCCCTTAGTCGTCCCAGAAGGATACCATGGTCAATGGTAGACATTGACAAAGAGACATTGACTCTTTCCTTTCTTTGAGTACAAGAAGGCCAGATCCTTTCCTTCTCCCTCCCAGAAATTAATATCTGATTAGTGATTTTTTTAACTATAATCTGTATTCTTGAACTCTGATTGGGGACTAGAAAACTCTTACCCAGAGAGATCACGTTCCTATGGTTTTCAAGCATGACTTCCGTATGCAGCACCTTTTGGTCAGAATCCAGCTGAGACCATTCCTCCTCAGAGAAAGACACAGCCACCTCCTCAAAGGACACAAGACTCTCCTGAACACGGAATAAAGAACAGAACAGGAAGATTCACAAGATCTGTTCATCTTCATCAATGATTTAAACAAGAGGATAGAAGGAGAACTCATCAAATTTGCAGACAAGAACTAATTGAAAGGAATAATAACACTCCAGAAGATAAGCTCAAAATATAAAAGGATCTCGACAGATTGGGCCCTATCTAACAAAATGAAATTCAATGGGTGAGAAATGTACCCATTTCATTTAGGAAAGAAAAACCAAATGTACAGGCATAGAACAGGTGATACTTAGCTCAACAGTAGTAAGTGCAACAGGGATCTTGGAGTCCTAGTGGAAATCACTTAAACATCAGCCAGCAGTGTGTTATAGTGGCCAAAAATAGCAACACAATCATATGATGCATTAAGAGAGGAATAGAATTAAGATCACAGGTAGTGTTAGTACCATTTTATAATGCCTTTGTAAGATCACACTGGGAATATTGAATCCAGTTTTGGTTGCCACTATGTAAAAAAGATCTTGAGACTCTAGAAAGAGCACAGAGAAGAGCAACGCAAATTATTAGTGGACTGGAGGCTAAAACATATAAAGAACAATTGCTGGAATTGGGTATGTCTAGTTTAATGAAAATAAGAAATAGGGGTGACATGATAGCAGTGTTGCAAGATCTAAGGGGCTGCCACAAAGAAGAGGAGCCCAACCTATTCTCCAAAACGTGAAGTAGGGCCAAGAAGCAATGGATGGAAACTATTCAAGGAGAGAACCAACCTACAATTAAAGAGAAATTGTTCTCTTCTGACAGGGAGAACCATTAATCAGTGAAATGACTTGCATCCAGAAATTGTGGGTGCTCCAATACTGGAGGTATTTAAGAAGAAATTGGACAGCCATTTATCAGAAATGTTATAGGGCTTCATGTCTGAGCAGGGGGTTGGACTAGAAGATCTCCAAGATCCCTACCAACTCTTGTTATTCTGCTCCATTGTTCCCAAATTCCCAAAGCAAAGATATGCACCGTGATTCACACAAGTCCTAATTTTAGGTGACAAAATGGGCAAATCTGAAAATGTATTTGACTGAAGAAATATTTGGGACAAGTTTTATCAAGTTGATCGATTCTGCAAAACCTTCAGTGCCTTTCAGTAAAGTAATCCCACTTCTGGATCAACTGATCTCTCGCTCTGTTTATCATTTATTCATCTAGTAGTCTGAGCCATTGGCTGAATGGGAGAAAACAAAGACAATTCTCTGTGAAGATTGTTTCTCAGCCTTTGCAAAGTGGGAATGTTTGATCTAATCCAGGCACAAATGAGAAGATTGGAAAATTATTTTGTACCAAGGTACCTTGATTACATGCTCTATTTGGCCACTCTTTGGATTTTAATAGTCTGCTTTCTTTTTTTAATTTACTTGTTTTTTGAACAACTGGTTATAAACAAGGCTTTTTAAAAATGGTAATGTGGCAATGTGAACATTGTTATTTTTCATTAGCCCTGTAAATTCCAAATCAAAGAATTACATAAAGAATGGGCCTCTCGCAGTTACTGCCACTGTGATATGTTTATTCCTATTCCTTTTCTTTTTTAAAAATTTGATTTATATGCCGCCCTTCTCCGGAGACTCAGGGCGGCTTACAATGCGTTAAGCAATTCTTGAAGGAATTTAAAAAATTACTTCTTGTAAACTCATAGTTGGAAGAGTACCTAGCAGAACAAGTTAACCAGTGGTCTTTAAGAAACATTTCCTAAACAGAACCTGAGGGTAGAAATGACAAACCATTGTGTCCCAGTAATAGTCTACAGAAGAATTTATGCTGATTGAGAGCAACTTGAACCTGCTATTATGCTTTCTATGTCGCTCAGGAACACAAAAATAATCCAGTCCAAACAAGGGAGGGAAATAGAAGGAGAGAGCACTCTACACGTCCACTTCACTTCCTGAAGGAATATAAAACTAATAATGTTTCCCTTTCTTACTTGATTTGGAAGTTCAACCACTGTTTGAGCTCCATCATAAAAACCAGAAAACTTCATTCTTTGTTTCTCTGTAAGGAATAAATAATTTCAAAATGCATCATGAACAAAATATGAGGAGGTATTATATAGAAGACAAGAGATAGCAAAGGTAACACAGATGGGTAACCGAAGGATCTCCAATTACCTCCTGAGGTGTCTTGACTTGGATCTTCCCAAGGAATCCTCCTGAAAAACAGATCCTGAGGGGGATTTGATGGATTCTTCTTTCCCTCAGGATCTCTCTCCACAGTGCAGCACTTCAAATAGGAGGAAGGAAGGAAGCAGAATTAATGTACATCACATGAAATAAAGTAGATTCTTACATTTGGAATTCAACCTCAAAGCCCCTAATATCCATCAGTGAGATTGACTGAGAAAACAATAGAACAATGTTCTACAAGAATTGTCGGACATCTCCACATATTATGAATGCCAGAGAAGTTTGGGAAGGAGGGGTGAAGTATTCAAACAGATTCTCTATTCCCTTTTGAGCTGCCTAGATTAAAGTGTCTCACCTGCAACTGGACCTGCTCTTTCTTCTCCTCCACCTGACTCAGGAGGAAACCTTCTGCCAGGGCCACCGCCTGGGAGCTGGTCTCTGCTCCACACTCCCGCACCCAGCCCTCCATCTCTGGTGGCAGAAGAGCCAGGAGCTGCTCCAGAACAACCAGGTCCAGCATCTGGGCTTTGGTGTGCTTGTCTGGTCTCAGCCATAGCCTACAAAAGTTGTGGAGTCGGCTGCAAAGTCCTCGGGGACCCTCAGCTTCCTTGTATTGGAGGTACCTGAAGTTCCAGTCTTGAATTTTTGAGCGTGTGATGGTTTCCTCCATCATGCATGCGATCCAGGATTGAACTGGGCTGGGCACGTGTCTCTCTTTCTCCTCAGCCTCTTTGCATGGGAGGAGCTCCCACCCACCATCAGGTCTGGATCCCTCCCCTGCAAGTCTCTCCTGCAGCTTTTTCAGGGCCTGCAGTGCTCCAAGGGTTAAGGAGAGTGAGTGTTCTAGAGAGGGAAGGCTCAGAGATATCCCTGCCTTCGCAGCCTCCTCTGGAAAGCCAGCCCTCTAGTGGCCCAAAGGAGAAGTGCCTGATGTTCCTTTCTCATATCAGAGGGCGCCCCCTGGTGCAATCTTGAATCATTTCAATCCAAATAGAGCTGGAAGGGTAGAAAGGGAGCTTTTTCAATGGGGGAAAGGAGGAAGGAGGCTGTCCTGTCTCCTCCTTTTCTTGTTTCTTAATGTTTGAAGCTCATCTGAATTGGCTTAAAGGACTTGGCTTAAAGGAGGCCCCATTCTCGTTCTAGAATTATAGAATAGAGCTAGAAGGGAGATCTTCGAGTCTAACCCACTGCTCAAGCAGGAGACCCTGTACCATTTCAGATAAGTTGCTATCCAGTCTCTCTTAAAAAACCCCAGTGAAGCACCCACAACTTCTGGAGGGAAGCTGTTCTACTAATTAGTTGTCCTCATTGGCAGAAGTTTCTCCTTAATTCCAGGTTGCTTCTCTCCTTGATTTGTTTCCATATCAAATTATTCTCCAACACACCTGAGGGCAAGAAATAAGGTATTTATTTCTTGCCCTCAGGTGCGTCGGAGAATAATTTGCGACCTTCTTCTTTGTGATAGCCCCTCAAATACTGCAATACTGCTATCATGTCCACCCCAGTCCTTCTTTTCTCTAGAATAGCCAAACCCAAACCGTCAACTGTTCTTCATGTTTTAGTCTCCAAACCTTTTAATCATCCTAGTTGCTCTTCTCTGCACTTTTTCCAAGGTCTTTTTTTGTAATGTTAGGACCAAAACTGGATGCAGTATTCTAGGTGTAGTCTTACTAAGGTTTTGAAAAGTGATTCTGATACTTCATATGATTTTGATTATATACTTCGGTTTGTATTCTGGACTGTTCTCCATGGCTGTTCTTCTGAAGGATGGTGATAGACTTTTCCCATGGTCAACACCTGCTGCATTCCCACCAGAGCAGAACAAATACAATAAATGTCCCATGGATTCATTTCTGATTCCTTTGGGCCTGAGAAGATGGTTGGCCATGAGACAGGGTGGAAGCCAGAACAAAAGAGAGATTTTGGATGCTTAAAGGCATTGGAGCAGGGGTGGGCTTCTGGGGGTTCAGGCAATCCTCAAGCCAAGGATTGCCAGGGTTCAGCGAACCCCGAAATGCCACCCCTGGCTAGCCACGCCCACGCCCACCCCACCGCTCTCATCCCGTCCCTTCCAGGTGTCTCCACATGGCCTGTTCATCATTCTAGGTAAGTGCAGGGGCCGCACAGAGGGTCTGAGAGGGCAAAAAATGGGCCTACCAGAGGTTCCGGAAGTCCAGAAACAGATTCGGGTTTTCCCAGGTGTGCCAATATCTCTTTATCTCTAATAAAATGGAACTTTGAGGAATTGCTAGCCTCTGAGTTTTCTCTCGTTGGGGTTGTTACTTGGAACTTTGACAGCATGGCCCTAATGCTTGAAAAATCTTTTGCTCCTGCATTTCACGGGCTTTCGGTCATTTTGCCTCCTTTTGTGAGAAAGGAAATTTTCATCCTGAAGCTCTTTGCACACTTTTTAAAAGAATTTTCTGATTGGTTAGAAAGCAACATGAGCCGCACACTTGGACAATGCAACCAATTACTTGGTTATCAATAAGCCAGTAACTAATTCTACCTCATTATCACATAACTCGTTGCGCCCATGTGATACCCCTTCTGCACGAGCTGCACTGGCTCCCAGTGGTCTTCCGGGTGCGATTCAAGGTGTTGGTTACCACCTTTAAAGCGCTCCATGGCATAGGACCTGGGTACCTTCGAGACCGACTTCTGCCACCAATAGCCTCCCACCGACCAGTCCGCTCCCACAGAGAGGGTCTCCTCAGGGTGCCATCGGCCAAGTTATGTCGGCTGGCGACACCCAGAGGGAGGGCCTTCTCTGTGGGAGCCCCAGCCCTGTGGAATGAACTGCCCCCGGAAATACGTAAGATCTCCGACCTCCGGGTGTTTCGCTGCGCACTGAAGACCCTGTTGTTCCGCCAGGCCGGGCTATCAACATAACGATTTTAAATTGGGGTATTTTAAATTTTTGGGATTTTAATTGGAGCCTAATTATTTAATTATTTTAAATTTTAATCATTGTTTTGTTTTGTGTTTTTAAATAGGCTGTACACTGCCCTGAGTCCTTCGGGAGAAGGGCGGTATAGAAATAAAATTATTATTATTATTATTATTATTATTATTATTATTATTTGATAACTACCACTTCAGGGTGTTTTTACTGTACTAATGATAAACTTTGTTTACCTCCAGGCCTCTAACCGCTGTTTAAGCTATCCGGTCACCTTCCTTGATTTCAGCAAGGGCTACTTTGCGAGGTTTCTTAGACACCTGTGCTCAATCATTGCAGTTAACCCTTGTAGCTGGTGCAGAAAGGTGCTAAAGAGATGTTACTTCAAGCAGGCAAAGGCACAACGAATAATTTTGGCTGAAATTAATTCAAAGCTTACGAAATCCTCTAATATTTATTCATAAGCTAACAAATCCTCAAACTGGAAGGGTGTCATAGCTTTGAAGTAAAAACTAGGCAAATTTCTACTCATCCTAAAACCACTTGCAGAGGGAAACGGCTCTAGTGCTAGGATGTTAGTCAACCAGCAGCAAGCTGGAGGAACATGATAAGTACCATGGTGACAAGTGCATCATTGGCATTGCTAAAGGAACAGCTGAGACACAGATCCTCCCGAAGGAAATCTGTCTATCTACTTGCAAAACGTTGATTGCAAACCTCGCAAACGAGATGTCTCTCACACATCTTTAGAGTGCTTATCCTAACTACATTGTGAAGGTTTGCCCCCCCCCTTTTTTTATCTTCCCTAGATCATTACACACATACAAGAAATGCAAGAGTTAACCAAGAGAGTCTATATGGATTACCACCCAAATATCAGAAAGCTCAAACTGCCCAAGGAGCTGCTGATCCAGTTCTACAGAGGAATTATTGGGTCCGTCATCTGCACCTCTATAACTGTCTGGTTTGGTTCTGCAATCCAACAAGACAGACAGAGACTTCAGAGGATAATTAGAACTGCAGAAAAAACAATTGCTACCAACCTGCCTTCCATTGAGGACCTGTATACTGCACGAGTCAAAAAGAGGGCTGTGAAAGTCTTTACAGACCCCTCACATCCTGGACATAAACTATTTCAACTCCTACCCTCAAAACGACACTATAGAGCACTGCACACCAGAACAACTAGACACAAGAACAGTTTTTTCCCGAACGCCATCACTCTGCTAAACAAATAATTCCTTCAACACTGTCAAACTATTTACTAAGTCTGCACTACTATTAATATTCTCATCGTTCCCACCACCCATCTCCTTCCACTTATGACTGTACAACTGTAATTTTGTTACTTGTATCCTTACGATTTATATTGATAGTTTCCTGATTGCTTATTTGTACCCTATGACTATCATTAAGTGTTGTACCTTATGATTCTTGATGAACGTATCTTTTCTTTTATGTACACTGAGAGCATATGCACCAAGACAAATTCCTTGTGTGTCCAATCACACTTGGCCAATCAAGAATTCTATTCTTATTCTATACGTTTATTGAAAAATTAGGTCATTACTTTTCCTGAAGCTCATATAATTTCCCAAGTTACTCATATAATTTCATCTGCCCCGTCAAGATTGGCCAAAATGTTTAGCAATATGTTCCTAAACTGTTGGAAATGTAAACAAATACCTGGCACATATTACCACATGTGGTGGACTTGTATAAAGGCAAGGAAATTTTGGATACAAATTCATGTGGTTAGAAAAAGTCACCAGACAACATATAGAGTTTAAGCCAGAATTATTTTTATTAGGCATTATATCAGATGGTTATGATAGAGGCAATATAACTAATATTACACATTTTGACCGCAGCAAGAATTGTGTATGCGCAGCAGTGAAAGAGGGAAAACACCCCTTCAGAGGGGACAATAAGGAAGATACAGACTAATGCTAAAACTAAAAGATAAAGGAGATACAGAATACTATGCTACATGGAATAGATTCTATCAATGGTTAGAGGTAGAAGTTGGAATGAGAAATAATCAGGTTAGGTGGACATAGAAAGAGATACTATGTATTATTAGAATGTAGCTATTAGAATGATAGATAAGTTGACATTCTAGAATATGATGGTCAAAAACAATCGTACAACACTAGCACTGTTTAAAATAGTATATATGGTATTTTGTTTTTTGTTTCATGGCAAGTAGAATGCCAGGACAATTACACTGTATTCAATATATCTATATGTAAACAATAAAAATATATTTAAAAGCTACAAAAATTTAAAAAATAAAAAATTAGGTCATTACTTTTCCTGAAGCTCTTTCCAAGTTACTCATATAATTTCTGTTTTGTATAGATCCTTTTATGATATGTAAGGGAACTACTATGACTGGAGCTCTTCCCACACTCCATACATTTTTATACCTTCTCCCATGTGGATCCTTGGATGAGAAGTAAGATGACTGGTCTGAGTAAAGATCTTTCCAAACTCCATGCTTTTATAAATATTTCTATTGGGATGCTGGCATTTTGGGGGGGGGGGATTGGAGAGATTGCTTTATGAAGTTTCTCTTTCTGTTTCCAGCATTGCTGTACTGTGGGAGGGGTTTTGCACTGCTTTAAATTGCTGTTTTTAAGTGGGAAGATTTAGTTCCTGCCGAGACTTCTTACTATCACAAGCCTTTCAATAAAAGCTCATTTTGGAATAACTTCAGTTTCAAGAGCCCTGATTTCTTGGGAAGTTTAGAGAGGCAAGACCTTACAAATTTATATGACATGTCCCGTGTGAATCCTTTTATGAGAAATAAGACAATCACTCCGACTAAAGCTCTTTCCACACTCCAGGCATTTATAGGGTTTCTCCCCTGTGTGGATTCTTTTATGAGAAATAAGACAATCATTCCGACTGAAGCTCTTTCCACACTCCAGGCATTTATATGGCTTCTCCCCTGTGTGGATCCTGTTATGAGAAGTAAGACAATCACTTCGACGGAAACTCTTTCCACACTCCATGCATTTATATGGCTTCTCTCCTGTGTGGATCCTTTTATGGGAAATAAGACCACCGGTCTGAGCAAAGGTCTTTCCACACTCCATGCATTTATAGGGCTTCTCCCCTGTGTGGATCCTTTTATGGATCGCAAGTTTATTCCTGTGAGCAAAGGCTTTCCCACACTCCATGCATTTATATGGCCTCTCCCCTGTGTGGATCCTTTTATGCATGGTAAGATCACAATTTCTCCTAAAGCCCTTTCCGCATTGCACACATTTGAATACCTTCTGCTTTGTGTTGATCATTTCATGGAGTACAAGGGAACATATTGTACTGAACCAGTTTCCATAGTCCTTGCAACTATGTGGATTATCCTCTGCATGGCTCCTATTATGTTTAGTAAATTGAATTCTATGAGCAAAGGTCTTTCCACACTCCATGCGTTTCTGTGGTTTCTCCCCTTTGTGGATCTTTTTATGATAAAGAAGACCACCATTTGACATAAAATCTTTTCCACATTCCATGCATTCATATGGTTTCTTCATTGTGTCAAACATTTTATGTAAAGTAAGATCATGAAAGTTATTTCCACAATTCATGCATGTATTTGGCTTCTGTCCTGTATGGATCGTTTCAGGGAAAGTAAATTGACTGCCTGTTCTGAAGCTTTTTCCACATTCCACACATTCATTAGGTTTCTCTTCTCTCTGGATCCCTTGTTGAGATATAAGGGACCAATTTCCAAGAGAAGGGGGGAAAGTCCCATTGTAATTTTTTCCATTGTGTTTGCTAATAGCATCTTGTTTGTTTTGGTTTGGAAAGTGTTCATTTAGATGTAAGTTAGCTTTGATTAGTTTCACACTTTTCCAAATATATTTCTTTATATTCCTTTCTTGGGCAAAAAACTCTTGCACTGAAGCATCAATAGAAGATGAGCTTTCCTGATTCCAGTTATTTAACTGGTTTCTTTCATGTCTTTCTATTTCCTTTTGAATTGCAGACTTCTCCGTTCCATCTCCAGCATTGATCACTTGGAACATTTCAAAGGAATCTTGATTCTCCTGCACATTATTACCTTCAAAGGTAAAGAAAAATCGTTGCTGAAAAACATCAAACTGTAGGAAATCTTAATTCTTTATTTTTATGAATTTCCAATATACAGTATTACCAGTTGCCATGCTTTCAATGACATGGTATAGAAATTACAATTTCCATATTCATAAACTGTAGAAGCTTTGGAAATATCTAGAAAGTATCTCTACAATTATCCCTATGTATTCAAATCTCATCCAGACTTAGCTCTCACTTAAGCAATAATCAGAGGAAACATCCAGGGAGATATTAGGAGATAGCCTAACATTTATTAGAGTCAGTTAATTTCAGCAGAGACCTGTGAAGAGCGAAAACAATTTTGAAAAAGGTCCTTGTTTTTTCTCTCCAAACTGCCTTCTCTTTACTATTCATTTTCTCTTGCCAAAATCACATAGCTGCAGAGAACAAACTCAGGAGTACTTCTATTCACTCTCCACACTAGTTAGGAATAGCAAACTCTTACCCAGAGAGGCCACGTTCCTATGATTTTCCACCATGACTTCCCAATGCAGCTCTTTTTGGTCAGGACCTAGCTGAGACCACTCCTCCTCAGAGAAATGCACAGCCACCTCCTCGAAGGTCACAAGACCCTCCTGAACAAGGAAAAACAGAACAGTTCCATTGTTCATAAATTCCCAAAGCACAACTATTTGCTAAATTAAATAGCTATGCTTGATATGATTCCAGGGTTTAAGGGAGACGGGAGAAGACAAAACAGAAAGTTGTGTTTATTCCTTCATTCCTATTTCTTGAAGAGATTTTTTTAAAAATTACTTCTTATAAACTAATAGTACGAAGATACCCAGCAGAGCAAGTTAACTAATGGTCTTTTAAAAAACATTTCCTAAACAGAATCTGAGGGTAGAAATGACAAAACATTGTGTCCCAACAACAATCTTCAGAGGAAATTAACCTGCTGAAAGCAACTTTCCACATTGCTCAGAACAAGGGGGGAGGGGTAAGGGAGAATAGAAGAATGGAGTGCACTGTACACCAACTTGACTTCCTGAAGGCAAGAGACAATACAAATCTAGCGTATGTTCCCCACTTACTTGATTTGGAGGCTCAACCACTGTTTCAGTTCCACCATAAAGACCAGAAAACTTCATTCTATATTTTCCTGTGAGGAAGACATGCATGATTAATAATAAATTAGGACATATTCTACAGAAGAGAAGACATAGACAAGGTAAAGTAGGTGGGATCTCTCTGGGGAAGCAAGGGACCTTCACTTACCTCCCAAGGTGTCCTGACTTGATTCTTCCTGAGATATCGTCCTGAAAAACAGATCCTCAGGTGGATTCCTCCTTCCTTCAGGATCTCTGATCTCCACAGTAAAGGGCTTGAAATAGGAGGAAGGAGAAAAGAATAATAATTTATGGACATCACACAACATGGATTCTTGTTCTCCAAACACAACCTCAAAGCGCCCAGTATTCATCAAGGAGCTGAGAGAGGAATGAATGGAACTATGTCCTACAAGAATTAGTGAAACACCTCCATGTGATATCAATGCCAGAAGCGTCTGGAAGGGAAGGGGTGAAGAATTCAAACTCTATTCCCTTCAAAGCCCTTCTAGAGTCCGGAGACAAAGGTGTCTCACCGCCAACTCAACCTTCTCTTTCTGCTCCTCCACCTGGCTCAGGAGGAAGCCTTCCGCGAGGGCCACCGCCTGGGAGCTGGTCTCTGCTCCACACTCCCGCACCCAGCTCTCCATCTCTGGGGGCAGGATAGCCAAGAGCTGCTCCAGAACCACCAGGTCCAGCATCTGGGCTTTGGTATGCTTTTCGGGTCTCAGCCATCGTCTGCAAAAGTTGTGGAGTCGGCTGCAAAGTTCTCGGGGACCCTCAGCCTCCTGGTATTGGAGGCTCCTGAAGTTGCAGGGCTCAACTTCTGAATGGAGGATGGTTTCCTCCTCCAGGATCTTCTCTCTGTTTTTTGTCCAGATCTCCCCACAGCTCCCAGGCCGAAAAACACAAGGGTCTTTTGGAATGGCTTCACTTGCTAAAAGTTGTGTCTCCATTTTATCTCTGGTCTGCAAGACAAATCCAAAGGGGTCCCAGGAATCCTGTGGATCCACAACCGCTTTTCATTCATAGGATGGTTTCCGTTGTTGCAGGACTGATCACAACAGGTTATTCTGTTCTCTTTGCCCAAGAGATAATTTTGGCTCCCAAAAACTACAAATGGCTTCGAGTTTGTGTATCTGAGACAGAAAAGAAAATAAATTCCTAGAATTAGAAAGTGGTGAACTGAACCACTGAACAACATTCATGTAACATGCCCAGAGCCCCAAGCGGGTCATCCCAGTGCAGGGCCGAGGTCCCCCCAAGGAGAGCCCTGAAGGAGGCAGCTGGAGAGGCTGCCCCACTTCTCTCCCCCTCCGGTGACAGGATGGGGCCCTCGGGGAGCCTGGTGCGAATCCTGCCTCCTCCTCGCCCGGCTTCTCTCCTCTCCTGCTGGGCCTCCACAAGGCCCCCCCTCCCCTCCCCCCCCTCGGCTCTTCCCTGGACAAGGGTAAGGAAAGGGATCCCCGCTTCCCCCTGCATGGAGAGGGCGGCTGGGGAACATGGGAGCAGGGGTGGAAACCGGAGGAGGGCCGGGCGCGGGTCTCTCCTTCCTCCGCCTCCTTTTGCACAGGAAGAGCCCCCACCTCACCCGGGACACGTCTGGATCTCCCCCCCCGCCAGACTCCCCCGCAGCCTCCCCGCCTCTTGCGGAGCCCTAGGGGTTAAGGGCAGCGAGTATGGCCTCCTAGAGCGGCAAGCGTTTGTGACGTCACTCTCTTCTCAGAGTGCTCGGAAAAGCCAGCTATGACGTTCACCTTCCAGTGGCCCAATGGGGAAGCGCCTGGCGTTACTTTCTCTTGACCGAGGGCGACCCCTAATGGATTTTGACTAACATTACAGGATTCCCTTGTAAAGGCGGGAAAAAGTCTGAGAGAAGCACAAAATAAATGGGGATTCTCCAAACAGCAGCCAATAGAATTTGGGGGGGCGGGGTTTGATTGGGGGCGCTTTTTTCCCGCCTCTGAAAGGTTTCCCTGCTATTCCTTTCCCAACAATTCCCCTTTCTCTCCCGCTGATTTCCCCACCATCTTCTGAGGTAAACTTTACCTCAGACTTCCATGTCTCTGAACCTTTCCTGCCTAAGGAGTCTGCTTTGCATCTTGTGTGCTGAGCCTGTGCAGCGTCACAAAGGAGGGCCTGGCCAAGGGCGCCTTTAAGATGTTTTATCATCTATCCACCCATCCATCTCTACTCATTTATTTGTCTATTATTATCTATCATTATCTATCTACTCTCTCCCTCTGTGTCAGATCCCTATCGTGATATTCCTGGGGTAGGGGGTGACGGGTGGATCATTTATTCACTTAATTACCCTTTCTGTCATCTGCACCTCCATAACTGGTTTGGCTCTGCAACCCAACAAGACAGAGACTTCAGAGGATAATTAGAACTGCGGAAAAAACAATTGCTACCAACCTACCTCCCATTGAGGACCTGTATACTGCAGGAGTCAAAAAGAGGGCTGTGAAAATAATTACAGACCCCTCACATCCTGGACATAAATTGTTTCAACTCCTACTCTCAAAACGACGCTATGGAGCACTGCACACCAGAACAACTAGACACAAGAACAGTTTTTTCCCGAACGCCATCACTCTGCTAAACAACTAATTCCCTCAACACTGTCAAACTATTTACTAAGTCTGCACTACTATTAATATTCTCATCGTTCCCACCACCCATCTCCTTCCACTTATGACCGTACGACTGTAATTTTGTTACTTGTATCCTTACGATTTATATTGATATTGTTTCCTGATTGCTTATTTGTTCCCTATGACTATCATTAAGTGTTGTACCTTACGATTCTTGATGAAAGTATCTTTTATTTTATGTACACTGAGAGCCTATGCACCAAGACAAATTCCTTGTGTGTCCAATCACACTTAGCCAATAAAGAATTCTATTCTATTCTATTCTATTCTATTCTATTCTATTCTATTCTATTCTATTCTATTCTATTCTATTCTATTCTATTCCTGTTTTCCTACAACCCCTTAGTTCAGTGATGGCTAACCTTTTTGCCATCACGTGCCAGGAGGGGGGCCTGGGGAGTTGCGGGTGTGTGTGCCCATACCCATAATTCTATGCGCCTTGACCCCGTGCATGTGACCCCCCCACACTTCTCCCGCTCCTGGCACGCAATGGCCCAGTAGGCCCGTTTTTCTTTCTCACCTGGCTCCAGGGCCTCTCTAGAAGTCTGGGGAAGTCGAAAACAGCCTTCCCCACCCTGCCGGAGGTCCTCCAGAGGCTGAAAACCGCTCATTTCCCTATTTCTGGTGGGCCCAGAAGACCCAAAAATCAGCTGGCGGAGCTGAGCTCGCGTGCCCACTGATATGGCTACGCGTGCCACCTGTGGCACAAACTAAGCACAAACTAGGCACAAACTAAGGCCGTGAAGGCGAACCTATGGCACGTGTGCCACCTGTGGCACGCGTGCCATAGGTTCGCCTTCACGGCCTTAGTTTGTAACTCTAGCTCTGACACCTATCTGCCCTGTGCTTTGATTTACCTTTGGGAAATTTACCTTTGGGAAATGTGTAAAGGAGGAGAGCCATCTGTTTTTTCTCAGTTCTGAAGCCTAGGGAGAGAAGTGCCTGGGAAGAGTCCCTTATCTCCTTCCCAGGATGACCGTCTTCACATCTTCACACCTGTGGATTGACTCATTCAGCATGATTGAGGGGAAGGGTTTCTAATTCCTTTATCCTAACAGACTTGCCTAAGGGGACCTTAGAGCCTGCTTTGCTTTTGTCTTGCAATCACTTCCTTTCAATAAATTACTTGGTCTGTTGTGTGGATGTTTGGGTGATTCAGGGGCGGGGAATTGTGGTTTTGGGGGAGTGTTTGAGGATTGTTATGTGTGTTGGGCCTGATCTTTGGATGTTAAGTGAATTTCATTGTATGGTATACTGTGTATATATGTACAATGACAATAACTTAAAAGGTTCCTTTTGAAATGCTACTGTTTCAAGAGTCCGTACTTTCTTGATTTGGGGAGTAGAGGCAGAACCTTACACTCTACATGTATTTACCTATCTATGTATCATCTATCTCTAGCCATGTATTTGTTGATCTATCGGTATTTATATATGCATCATCTATCCCTATCTAGGTATTTGTCTGTCTTGTCTATCTATTGATCTATCTAGCTATCATCTCTACCAATCTATCATCTATCAGTCTACCTATTGTCTATCTATCATCTAATATCTACCCATATTTGTCTATGTATCATTATTATCTATATCTACGTAACTATCCGTCCTATGTAATCTATCTCTATCATCTGTATCTATCAATCTGTCTCTATATCATCTGTCTTCTCTCTCTCTCTCTCTCTCTCTCTCTCTCTCTCACACACACACACACACACACACACACACACACACTTTAGAAACTGCCCATCTCCCTCAGCAATGGACTCTGGGTGGTGTTCAGACAAAATGTTAAAAACATAAAAATTAAAACATATTTAAAATAGAGGCAAGGATCATTAAAATTTGACAATTAACAATTAAAATGTAGGCAAGGGCCTTTGGAGCCCTAACCAATCTCATGGCTATGCACTCCTCTAAAAGCCCCAAGCAAAATAGCAGAATACCACTTGTGAGGGTTTGGCCCTTTTTTTTAAAACCTTCCCTAGATCATTACGTACATATAGGAAATGCAAAGTTAACCAAGAAAGTGTATATGGCAGTGGTTCTCAACCTTCCTAATGCCGTGACCCTTTAATACAGTTCCTCATGTTGTGGTGACCCCCAACCAAGGGTGGGTTCTAAATTTTTTTACTACAGGTTCTGTGGGCGTGGCTTATTTTGTGGGTGTGGCTTGGAGGTCATGTGACTGGGTGGGCGTGGCTAGCTGGTCATGTGACCGGGTGGCCATGGCTATATGTATAGGGACTACTCAGAGGGCTGAAAAAAGTCATTTCTGACAGGTCCTCGCACTTTTGACTGGTCCTCACACTTATGACCATCCTCACATTTATGCCTGTGCAGCATTCTTAACAACCATGTCACTCATTTCACAACTGCTTCTCTTCAACATGGTATAAGATAGGGCAAAAAACGTAAAATGTGAGGACAGTCGTAAATTCGAGGACTGGTCAAAAGTGCGAGGACCAGTCAAAAATAACTTTTTCAGCCCTCTGAGTAGTCCCTGTGCACAAAAGGACTACCCAGAGGGCTGAAAAATGTGATTTCTGACAGGTCCTCGCACTTTTGACCGGTCTTCGCAGTTATGACTGGTCATCATTTATGCCCGTGCAGCATTCTTAACAACCATGTCACTCATTTCACAACTGCTTCTCTTCACCATGGTGACAAGATAGCGCAAATACGTAAATTGTGAGGACAGTCGTAAGTTCGAGGACTGGTCAAAAGTGCGAGGACCAGTCAAAAATAACTTTTTTAGCCCTCTGAGTAGTCCATATGCATAAAAGGATACAGCAATAGAGAGGGATGAAGGAAGGGAAGGGAAATTAGAGTAGGAGTGAAGGTAAGAGAGGGAGGAAGAGAGGAGGAGAAAGAGAAAGAAAGAGGAAGTAGGGAGAAGAAGAAGAGGGGGGGAGAGAAAGTAAGTAAGAAAGAAAAGACAGAGGTGGTAGGTTTGAGGAGAAAGATTGCTGTACAATAAAAAAGATGAAAGGGAAGAAAGCCAACCCCAAACAAATATAAAGATATTAAGATAAAGAATGAATTGTTAAACTTTAAAGAATAAAAGAGAACAAATAGCAATAATTAGCAATAATTAGAAACACACATACAAACATACAACATATTTTCTTTGAACAGAGTATTTGGCCGGTTCACAAATTTAAACAGTTGTAGGAGGTTAGCACCACCCCTTTCCTAGAAGAATGAAATATTTTGGGAAATATTAAAAAGGCAGAATATTATATTTCCCTACCTGGATGAGAAATGGAGAAGCATATTTTACAGACAAAGCAGCTCCCACCTTCCTGCCCCCCACCCTTTGTTAATGGGCCAGAGGCAGAAAGTCAATCCTTTGTCAAAGGACATTTGCAACACAATAGCAACAGAAACTAACACAATGGGCCCCATCAAGCCATGTGATCCTGTCCACCATTAAATCATCTTTCCAAGCAGTCTCCATGTTTCCAGTGTCTTTTTTCCCACTTGGAGCAGAACCCAGAAGGATATTTCTTCCAACACGGTATTTAGTCATTTCAATTAAATTTACAATTTCTATATTTCCTTTTTACCATATTTATTCCTCATCTATTTTTAAAAAAAAACAATATTACCCTTCATCCTCATCTCTAATCTTAATCAAATTCAATTTTTCCCTTCTATTCTATATTATACCCCTTCCCATTGTCATCTATTTTTATATCCATCCTCACATTGGTTAATTATGTAATACAGTTGTTTAATACAAATTCAACATTTTAATATAAATCAATTAGTTATATAACTATCTTTTTTGTATATTAATCAATATGAACATGAATATTCCAATTATTTCCATGCAATCCAATTTCTTACAAATCAATTAATTATATTTACCAATAATAATAAACCAAATAATTTCCCCCATATATTCCTCCAAACCACAACTTAACCAATTAATAGTATCTCAATTATTACAATTCCCTAGTTAAATAGAGCTTTTTTTCTTTTGTGTTTTAAAATCTTGGAACTCTCCTCTTTTGCCCTAAATTTCCCATTGTTTGCAGTTTTGCACCTACCTTTTTTTGTGAGGAAAAAGAAAAAGAAATCTCTCTGCCTCATTTTGTCACGTTGCAGCCTGCTTACTTTCAATTTCGCGTTTTCAGCATAGCTAGAGGGAAAAAAATCTGCTCCAGGAATTTACCTCTTTGCAGCTAGCTCTTTGAAGCCCTGCGGCAAGAATTTAAAGTTTTTTTCCCTCTAGCCATCAGCTGGGACTCCGGAGGCAGCAATAGATTGGAAGTGGGCGGGGTAAGCGAACGGGGCGATCCAACAGAGGCAGAGGGTGAGGGTGAGTGAAGGCGTGGGGAGGGGGGCAAGAGAGGGCTTTGGCGACCCCTGTGAAATGGCCGTTCGACCCCCAAAGGGGTCGCGACCCCCAGGTTGAGAACCGCTGGTATATGGATTCTCACCCAAATATATGTTTATTGAAAAATTAGGTCATTTCCTGAAGCTCTTTCCAAGTTACTCATATAATTTCTGCTTTCTAGAGATCCTTTTGTGAAATAGAAGGGAACTATTATGACTGAAGCCCTTTCCACACGCTATACATTTTTACACCTTCTCCCATGTGGATCCTTGTGTGGGAAGTAAGATGGCTGGTTTGATTAAAAGTCTTTCCAAACTCCATGCTTTTATAAGGCTTTTCTACTGTGTGGATCCTTTTATGTAACACGAGTGATCAATTTTTGCAGGAACCCTTTCCACATTCCATGAATTTATACGGCATGTCCCTTGTTCCTTTTATGAGAAGTAAGACAATCACTCCGACTGAAGCTCTTTCCACACTCCATACATTTATATGGCTTCTCCCCTGTGTGGATCCTTCTATGGGAAATAAGACCACCGGACTGAGCAAAGGTCTTCCCACACTCTGCACATTTATATGGCTTCTCCCCTGTGTGGATCCTTTTATGGATGGTAAGATCACAATTCCTCCGAAAGCCCTTTCCACACTGCACACATATAAAAGCCTTCTGCCTTGTGTGGATCATTTCATGCTGTATAAGGGAACATCTTGTTTTGAGCCATTTTCCACATTCCTTGCAACTATATGGTTTTTCCCCTGTGTGGATCCTTTTATGGGAAACAAGACTACTGCTATGAGCAAAGTTCTTTCCACACTCTGTGCATTTATATGGCTTCTCCCCAGTGTGGACCCTATTATGGGAAATAAGACTACTGCTATAAGCAAAGTTCTTTCCACACTCCATGCATTTGTATGGCTTCTCCCCAGTGTGGATTCTATTATGTTTAGTAAGTTGACTTCTATGAGCAAAGGTTTTTCCACACTCCATGCATTTATAGGACTTCTCTGTGTGGATCTTATGATGGTAAGTGAGAAAATTCCTCGCAGCGAAAGTCTGTCCACACTCCATGCATTTATATGGTTTCTCCCCTGTGTGGATCTTTTTATGGATCGCAAGTTTACTCCTGTGAGCAAAGGCTTTCCCACACTCCATGCATTTATATGGCTTCTCCCCTGTGTGGATCTTTTCATGGAGAATAAGGGAACATTTTCTTCTGAGCCACGTTCCACATTCCTTGGAACTATGTGGCTTCTCCCCTGTGTGGCTACTATTATGATTAATAAGTTGACTTCTATAAGTAAAGGTCTTTCCACACTCCGTGCATTTATATGGTTTCTCTCCAGTGTGGATCCTGTTATGGGAAGTAAGACTGTTGCCGTGACCAAAGGTCTTTCCACATTCCATGCACTTATATGGCTTCTCCCCTGTGTGGATCTTTCTATGGGAAATAAGACCACTGTTCTGAGCAAAGGTCTTTCCACAATCCGTGCATTTATATGGCTTCTCCCCTGTGTGGATCCTTTTATGGATGGTAAGATCACAATTCCTCCGAAAGCCCTTTCCACATTGCACACATATAAATGCCTTCTGCCTTGTGTGGATCATTTCATGGTGTATAAGGGAACATCTTGTTTTGAGCTTTTTTCCACATTCCTTGCAACTATATGGCTTTTCCCCTGTGTGGATCCTTTTATGGGAAACAAAACTACTTCTATGAGCAAAGTTCTTTCCACACTCTGTGCATTTATATGGCTTCTCCCCTGTGTGGATCCTTTTATGGATCACAAGTTGACTCCTGTGAGTAAAGGTCTTTCCACAATCCATGCATTTATGTGGTTTCTCCCCTTTGTGGATCTTTTTATGGTAAAAAAGACCACCATTCGACCTAAAGCTCTTTCCACATTCCATGCATTTATATGTTTTCTTCCTTGTGTGAGTCATTTTATGTACAGTAAAGTCATAATTGGTATGAAAGCTATTTCCACATTTCATATATTTAGATAGCTTCTGTCCTGTTTGGGACATTTTATGGAAAGAAAGTTGATTGTTTGTTCTGAAGCTTTTTCCACATTCCACAGATTCATTAGGTTTCTCTTCTACGTGGATTCCTTGTTGAGATATAAGGGACTTATTTCCAAGAGAAAAGGTGAAAGTCCCATTGTAATTTTTTCCATTGGTTCTTCTTACAGGGTCTTGTTTGTTTTGGATTGGAAAATGTTCATTTACATGTAATTTAGGTTTGATTACTTTCACACTTTTCCCAATATTTTTTTTAATTTTCCCTTGCTGGGCAAGAAAGTCTTGCATCGAAGCATCAATAGAAGATGAGTTTTCCTGATTCCAGTTATTTAACTGGTTTCTTTCATGTCTTTCTACTTCCTTTTGAATTGCTGACTTCTCCGTTCCATCTCCAGTATTGATCAGTTGGAACAGTTCACAGGAATCTTGATTCTCCTGCGCATTATTACCTTCAACGGAAAAGAAAAATGGCTAGTGAAGAACATCAAAGTGTAGGAAGTCATATGAATCTTCATCTTAATTTTTGCAAAATTCCAATATATTGCACGTTTGCATGCTTTCAATGGTATAGAAATTACAATTTCTATATTCATAAACTGTAGAAGCTTTGGAAATATCTAGAAAATATCTCTTTCTCTACAATTATTCATATGTATTCAAATCTCATCCAGACTTAGCTCTCACTTAAGCAATAACCAGAGGAAACATCCAGGGAGGTATTAGGAGATAGCCTAACATTAGAGTCGGTTAATTTCAGCAGAGACTTGTGAGAGCTAAAACAATTTTGAAACAAGTCCTTGTTTTTTCTATCCAAACTGTCTTCTCTTTAATATTCATTTTCTCTTGCCAAAAATCACATAGCTGCAGAGGAAAAACTTAGGAATACTTCTATTCACTCTCAACACTAGAGTTAGGAATAGCAAACTCTTACCCAGAGAGGCCACGTTCCTATGATTTTCCACCATGACTTCCCAATGCAGCTCTTTTTGGTCAGGACCCAGCTGAGACCACTCGTCCTCAGAGAAATGCACAGCCACCTCCTCGAAGGTCACAAGACCCTCCTGAACAAGGAAAAACAAGGTTTAGGAGTGACGGGAAAAGATAAAACAGAGAAAATTCTCCAGGAAGGACATTCCTCAGCCTTTCAAGAGTTGGATTGTTTGGTATCCAAATCCTGGCACAAATCAGACGATCAGAAATTACTTCGTAGGCCAAGATTGCCTTGATTATATGCTCCTTCAAGACCATTTTTTACTTAGAGACTTTTCCATCTGGCCCCTGTCTTTGGATTTCACTAGTCTGCTTAATCTTTTAATCTGATGAACGTACTTTTCAATCAGTTGTTACAAACAAGACTTTTTAAAAATAGTAATGTCACAGTGTGACTATTTAATTATTTTTTTATTAGCCGTGTACAATTCCATGTCAAAGAATAATAAAAAGCAGGGGTCTGTTTAGCAATTGCTGTCACTGTGGTGCGTTTATTCCTTCGTTCCTATTTTTTGAAGGATTTGTTTAAAAATTACTTCTTATAAACTAATAGTAGGAAGAGTACTCAGCAGAGCAAGTTAACTAGTGGTCTTTATAAAAACATTTCCTAAACAGAATCTGAGGGCAGAAATGATAAACCATTGTGTCCCAACAAGAGTATTCAGAGGAAACTAACCTGCTGAAAGCAACTTGAACCTGCTATTCTCCTTTCCACATTGCTCAGAAACAGGAAAAAAACACAGTCCGAACCGGGAGGTGGGGGGGTGGGGGGGCGGCAGGAATAGAAGAATGGAGTGCACTGTACACCAACTTGACTTTCTGAAGGCAAGAGACAATACAAATCTAGCTTATGTTCCCCACTTACTTGATTTGGAGGCTCAACCACTGTTTCAGCTCCAGCATAAAGACCAGAAAACTTCATTCTATGTTTCCCTGTGAGGAAGACATGCATGATTAATAATAAATTAGGACATATTCTACAGAAGAGAAGACATAGACAAGGTAAGGTAACTGGGATCTCTCTGGGGAATCAAACATCTTCAGTTACCTCCCAAGGTGTCCTGACTTGACTCTTCGTGAGATACACTCCTGCAAAACAGATCCTCAGGGAATTTTGATGGATTCCTCTTTCCTTCAGGATCTCTGATCTCCACAGTGACGGACTTGAAATAGGAGGAAGGAGAAAAGAAGAATAATTTATGGACATCACCCAACATGAAGTGGATTCTTGTTCTCTGAACACAACATCAAAGCGCCCAATATCCATCGAGTTGAGCGAAAAATGGAACAATGTCCTACAAGAATTACTGAAACACCTCCATGTAGTATGAATGCCAGAGGAATCTGTAAGGGAGGGGGTGAAGAATTCAAACTCTTTATTCCCTTCAAAGCCCTTCTAGAGTCCGGAAACAAAGGTCTCTCACCTGCAACTTGATCTGCTCCTTCTGCTCCTCCACCTGGCTCAGGAGGAAGCCTTCCGCCAGGGCCACCACCTGAGAGCTGGTTTCTGCTCCACACTCCCGAACCCAGCTCTCCATTTCTGGGGGCAGAAGGGCCAGGAGCTGCTCCAGAACCACCTGGTCCAGCATCTGGGCTTTGGTGTGCTTTTCTGGTTTCAGCCATCGCCTACAAATGTTGTGGAGTTGGCTGCAAAGTACTTGGGGACCCTCAGCCTCGTATTGGATGCTCCTGAAATTGCAGGGCTGAACTTCTGAATGGAGGATGGTTTCCTCCTCCAGGATCTTCTCCCTGTTTTTTGTCCAGATCCCCCCACAGCTCCCAGGCTGAACAGCAGAAGGACCTTTTCCAGTCGCTTCACTTGCTAAAAGTTGTGTCTCCATTCTGTCTCTGGTCTGCAAGGCAACTTCAAACGGGTCCCAGGAATCTTGTGGACCTCGAAGTGCTTTTCATTCATAGGATGCTTTCTGTTGTTGCAGGACTGACCACCGCAGGTTATTCTGCCCGGATTGACCCAGGAGGGTCCTGTCTCCCTTTGCACGGGAAGAGACACACACACCCCCACTCGGGGTGCGTCTGCATCTCCACCACTACCACCAGACTCTCCCGCAGCCTCTCTGCCTTCTGCGGAGCCACAAGGGTTAATGGAAGCGAGTGCAAGTTCCTAGAGCGGTAAGCATTTGTGATGTCATGCTTCCTCTGAAAAGCCAATTGTGACCCTCTAGTGGCCCAATGGGGAATCCCCCTGGAGGATTCGGTGCGCAACATCAGCACACCTTGCAAGGGTGGGATAGACACTCAGGCGAAGGGAAGCAAAGGGTTTCAAAGGCGGGAGCAGAGATTGGTTTCAGCAGGTTCTGACCAGTTCTGGAGAACCAGTAGCGGAAATTTTGAGTATGTCGGAGAACCAGTAGTAAAAATTCTGACAAGTCCCAGCTGATTGGGAGGAAATGGGGATTTTGCAGTAACCTTCCCCTGGATTGGGGAGGAAATGGAGATTTTGCAGTATCCTTCCCCTGCCGCGCCCACCAAGAAACGCCCACCAAGCCATGCCATGCCCACCAAGCCACACCCACAGAACCAGTAGTAAAAAAAATTGAAACCCACCACTGGACGGGAACCCCTGAAAGTCTTCATCCTGCTCAGTCTTCTGAATCCTAGGAGGAGGAGAGTTGGGGTCCCAATGTAATAATAGGAATTGTGAGAGGGAACTTGCAGCCCTAGTGGACCATCACTTAAAGTGCAGCAGTTGCCAAAAAAGCCAACACAGTTCTAGACTGCATTAACAGAGGGAGAAATTCAAGATCACATAGTTTATAGTTTATTGGATTTCTTGAACTGTTAATAATGCTAATAACTGTTAATAATGCTTGATAAGGCCACTCTTGGAATACTGCATTCAGTTTTGGTCGCCATGATGTAAAAAAAATGTTGAGACTCTAGAAAGAGTCTTAAGAGCCTTGGTACTACAGTGGTTTAAAGCACCCTGTTATTAACACAGCTGCCTGCAATTTACTGCTGGTTCGAATCTCTCCAAGGCTCAAGGTTGACTCAGCCTTCCATCCTTTCTAAGGTAGGTTAAATGAGGACCCAGTTTGTGGGGGCAATAAGCTGACTTTGTATAAATATACAAAAGTATGAAGGCTATTGCTTAACGCACTGTAAGCCGCCCTGAGTCTCCGGAGAAGGGCGGCATATAAATCAAATTAAAAAAAAAAAAAAGAGCAACAAAGATGATTAGGGGAGTGGAGGCTAAAACATATAAAGAATGGTTGCTGGAATTGGGCATCTGTAGTTTAATTAAAAGAAGGACTAAGGATTACATGACAGCAGTGTTCCAATATTTCAGGGGTTGCCACAAAGAAGAGAGGGTCAAGCTATTCTCCAAAGCACCTGAGGATTGGACAAGAAGCAATGGGTGGAAACTAATCAAGGAGAGAAGCAACCTAGAACTAAGGAGAAGTTTCCTGACAGAACAATTAATCAGTGGAACAAATTGCCTCCTGTTCCAGAAGTTATGGAACAGGGGTGTCAAACTTGTGACTTGTACGCTGGATGCATCACGCACTAGCCATCCCCATCCCCGGTTTAGCAAAGGGGGGGAAAAGTTGCAATGACAATTACGTGACGACGTGAGTTTGACACTCCTGTTGTGGATGCTCCAAAACTGGAAGTTTTTATTAGATTGGACAATCATTTGTCTGAAATGGTATAGGGTTTTCTGCCTGAGGATGGAGTTGGACTAGAAGACTTCCAAGTTCGTTCCAATTCTGTTATTCTGACCTTACAAAGGAGAGTTTGGCAAAGGGCACCCTATAATTATCTCTGCGTCTGTCTCTCCCTATCTCTCTCCCTATCCCTGTGTCTGTCTGTCTATCATCATCTATCTATCAATATATCATCTATCTATATAATCTATATAATCTATAGATCTATATAATCTCTCTCTCTCTTCATCTATCTACCTACCTACCTATCAGTCTGTCTATCACAATTTAGAAACTACCAATCTTCCTCACAAAGGGACTCTGGGCGGCATACAGATAAAATGCGAAAAACATAAAAACTGAATATAAAACTTTAAATAGAAGCAAGGATAGCTAAAATTTGATTAATAATATTTATTTAAAAGGGAGGCAAAGGCCTTCAGAGCACTAACCAGCCTCACAACTGCACATTCTTCTGAACGCCCCAAGCAAAATGGATATTTAGATATTTTCAAAAGCCAGAAGACTAATGCCCATTCTCTTTCCTTGAAGATTGTCTCTCTTATGGAGAAATATTTGCGAAAAAAGATGCTGCATATGGATTCTCAGACAAATACATATGTTTATTGCAAAACACTTGACGCTCTCTCAAAGCTTCTCAGATTTATATTTCTCTTCTGTAGGAATCCTTTTGAAACGTAAGGGAACCATTATGACTGAAGCTCTTTCCACACTCCACACATTTATATACCTTCTCCTATGTGTATCCTTAGATGGCAACTAAGATCGCCCTTTCAGCTGAAGCCCTTTCCACACTCCATGCATTTATAAGGCTTTTCTCCTTCATGGATCCTTTTATGTAACGTAAGGGATCCATTTTCGCAAAAAAATTCTTTCCACACTCCACACATTTATATGGCTTCTCCCGTGTATGGATCTTTATATGGGAAGTAAGATGATTGCTTCGAGTAAAGGTCTTTCCACAATCCATGCATTTGTAAGGCTTTTCTCCAGTGTGGGTCCTTTTATGTAACATGAGTGATCCATTTTCACGGAAGCTCTTTCCACATGCCATACATTTGTATGGCTTCTCCCTAGTGTGGATCTTGTTATGGCGAGTAAGATTACTTTTACAAGCAAAGTCCTTTCCACATGCCATACATTTGTATGGCTTCTCCCTAGTGTGGATCTTGTTATGGCGAGTAAAATTACTTTTATCAGCAAAGTTCTTTCTACACTCCAGACATTTATATGGCTTCTCCCCTGTGTGGATTCTTTTATGGATGGCAAGATTACAATTCCTTTGAAAGCTCGCTCCGCATTGTATACATTTAAATGCCTTCTGTCTTGTATTGATCAATTCATGGGGTTGGCTACTATTTCTAAAATTCTTTCCACATTCCACACGTTTATAAGGCTTCTCTTCTGCATGGATCCCTTTTTGAGATGTAAGGGACTTATTTCCAGGAGAAAGCATGAAAGTGTAATTTTTTCCGTTATGTCTTCTTATAGCATCTTCTCTTTTGTTTTGGATTGGATAGTGTTCATTTCCATGTAATTTAGCTTTGATTTGCTTCATACTTTTCCCAAAATCTTTTTTCTTTGTTTTCACTTTTGGGGCAAGAAAGTCTTGCGTTAGAGCATCAATGGAAGATGAGCTTTCCTGACTCTGATCATTTGATTGCTTTCTCTCATGGCTTTCTGCTTCCATTTGAATTGCATTCCTTCTCCAGCATTGATCACTTGGAACAGTTCACAGGAATCTTGACTTTTCTTCCCATTATCATCTTCAAAGGAAAAGAAAAATGAAAATGGTAGCAGTATTAGTAAAAAAGATCAAATTGTAGGAATACACAGAGAGAGAGAGAGTATGTCACAGGAGTGCACACCCTCCCATTTTGTAAATATTTAAGTATATCTTTTCATGTGACAACACTGAAGAAATGACACTAGGCTACAATGAAAAGTAGTGAGTATAGAGTTAGTAAAACAGTGTAAATGTGCTGTCCGCTCAAAATAATGCAACACATGGCCATTAATGTCTAAACTGTGAGTACATTAATGGCTGTGTGTTGTATTATTTTGAGTTATCCTGGTGCTCCTTGGATGGGTGACATGTCCCCCAAATTTTGTGCAGTGTCATCTTTGACACAAGTCACAGATTTGCCACACTCTCTACATTTGGCTTCTTCCTTGTATGTATCCAATTATGGGAAATAAGTTGACGTCTGTCAATAAAGTCTTTTCAACACTCCACACATTTATATTATTTCTCTCCCATGTGGATTCTTTTATGGGAAGGAAGATGGTGGCACAGAGTAAAGGACTTTCCACACTCCATGCATTTATAAAGCTTTTCTCCTGTGTGGGTCTTTTTATGTAACATAACTGATCCAGTTATGAAGCGCCGGAAAAAACGCCTGGAGAGCGGTTGGAGGGCCAGTCTCGCTGAATCTGACCAAACACTGGTAAGGTCGCATATTAAGACCTACCTAGTGGCAATAAAAGTGGCAAAGTGTAACTATTTTTCCACTCTTATTGCGTCATCAGAGAATCGTCCAGCCGCCCTATTTAGGGTGACCCGCTCCCTGCTCCATCCGGGAGTGTGGGAGGACCCCCTGGAAGGCAGGGCCAAGGATTTCGGACAATATCTGTATGACAAAATCGCTCAGATCCGGGGGGATTTGGACTCTGACTGGGTAGATTTGGGCAGGGTGACGAGGAATAGTCTTGAGAATGTTATCTGGGAAGAGTTTGACTCTGTGACTCCTGATGATGTGGACAGGATTTTGGGGAGACTTAGTGTGGCCACATGTTTACTGAGCCTTGTCCCTCCTGGTTAGTACTGGCTTCCTGGGAGGTTACACGAGGCTGGCTCCAGGGAATTATCAACGCTATGTTGAGTGAGGGTCACTTCCCCGCTGCCTTGAAAGAGGCCGTGGTGAGGCCTCTCCTCAAGAAGCCCTCCCTGGACCTGGCAGTATTAGCCAACTATCGTCCTGGTTCCAACCTTCGCTTTGTGGCGAAGGTTGTTGAGAGTGTGGTCACGCGACAGTTTCCACAATTCCTGGAGGAAAAATCTTATCTAGATCCGTTCCAGTCAGGTTTCAGGTCTGGGCACAGCACAGAAACGGCATTGGTCGCTGGAGGGTTTGGGACAGGGGTTACTCCTCTGTTCTGGCCCTGTTAGACCTCTCAGCGGCTTTTGATACCATCGACCATGGTATCATGCTGCACCGGTTGGAAGAGTTGGGGATGGGGGCATCGTGTTACGGTGGTTCTCCTCCTTTCTCTCAGACCGGTCGCAGTTCATGTTGGCAGGGGGGCAGAGGTCGACCTCAAGGCCTCTCATTTGTGGAGTGCCTCAGGGGTCGATCCTCTCGCCCCTTTTGTTCAACATTTATGTGAAGCCACTGGGCGAGATCATCCGTGGCTTTGGGGTGAAGTACCACCAGTACGCTGATGACACCCAGCTGTACATCTCCACCCCAGGATACCCCAACGATGCCGTTGAAGTGATGTCCCAGTGCCTGGAGGCTGTTCAGGTCTGGATGGGGAGGAACAGGCTCAAGCTCAACCCTTCCAAGATTGAGTGGCTGTGATTCCTGGCATCCCGATATAGTCAGTTACTCCATCACTGACTATTGGGGGTGAGTCTTTGGCCCCCGCGGAGAGGGCTCGCAATCTGGGAGTCCTCCTGGATACGCAGCTGTCCTTGGAGGAACATCTGACGGCTGTAGCCAGGGGGACCTTTTGTCAGGTTCGCCTGATCCACCAGTTGCGGCTCTTTCTTGATCGGGATTCCCTGTGCACAGTCACTCACGCCTTCGTCACCTCTCACCTGGACTACTGTAACGCTGTCTACATGGGGCTCCCCTTGAAGAGCACCCAGAGGCTCCAACTGGTCCAGAATGCGGCCGCGCGGGTAGTTACGGGAGCTGCATGGCGCTCCCATATAACACCTCTCCTGCGTGAGCTGCACTGGCTCCCAGTGGTCTTCCAGGTGCGCTTCAAGGTTTTGGTTACCACCTTTAAAGCACAGGACCTAGTTATCTTCGAGACCGCCTGCTGCTACCGATGACCTCCCATCAACCTGTGCGCTCCCACAGAGAGGGCCTCCTCGGAGTGCCATCAGCCAAACAATGTAGGCTGGTGACCCCCAGGGGGAGGGCTTTCTCCGTGGGGGATCCTACCCTCTGGAATCAGCTGCCCCCAGAGATAAGGAGAATCCAAGACTTCAGTGCCTTCCGCCGTGCCCTTAAAACTCTTTTTCCAGCAAGCCGGGCTGGCTTAAAAATTTTTTAAATGTTTTTAATTGGTTTGTCACTTTTTAAATTATGGGGCCAAATAGATATATATTCTTTTAATTGTTTTTAATGTTTGTATTTTATGTTTCTTATTTGTGGCTGTACACCGCCCTGAGTCCTCCGGGAGAAGGGCGGTATATAAATTCGAAATAAATAAATAAATAAATAAATATGGTTTCTCTCCCATGTGGATTCTTTTATGGGAAGTAAGATGATGACGCAGAGTAAAGGACTTTCCACATTCCATGCATTTATATGGCTTTTCTCCTGTGTGGGTCCCTTTATGTAACATAAGTGATCCATTTTCATGGAAACTCTTTCCACATTCTGTGCATTTGTATGGCTTCTCCACAGTGTGGATCCTGTTATGGCGAGTAAGATTACTTTTAATAGCAAAGCTCTTTCCACACTCCAGACATTGATGTGGCTTCTTCCCTGTGTGGATCCTTTCATGTATATCAAGATTACTTTTACGAGTAAAGCCCTTTCCACACTCCACACATTTATGTGGCTTCTCCCCTGTGTGGATCCAGTAATGGGAAGTAAGAGAATTACTATAAGTGAAGCTCTTTCCGCACTTCATGCATTTATAGGGCTTCTCTCCTATGTGGATCTTTCTATGAGAAATAAGATTGCTACATCCTCTGAACTTCTTTCCACATTCTCTGCATTTGTATGGCTTCTCCTCTGTGAGAATCCTTTTATGGGAAGTAAGTTGGCCATTATTTTTAAAACTCTTTCCACATTCCACACATTTATAAGGCTTCTCTTCTGCATGGATCTCTTTTTGAGATGTAACAGACCTATTTCCAGGAGAAAGCATGAAAGTGTAATCTTTTCCATTACGTCTTCGTATAGCATCTTCTCCTTTGTTTTGGATTGGATAGTGTTCATTTCCATGTAATTTAGCTTTGATTTGCTTCATACTTTTCCCAAAATCTTGTTTCCTTGTTTTCACTTTTGGGGCAAGAAAGTCTTGCGTTAGAGCATCAATGGAAGATGAGTTTTCCTGACTCTGATCATTTGATTGCTTTCTCTCATGGCTTTCTACTTCCATTTGAATTGCAGACTTCTCCATTCCTTCTCCAGCATTGATCACTTGGAACAGTTCACAGGAATCTTGACTTTCCTGCCTATTATCATCTTCAAAGGAAAAGAAAAATGAAAATGGTAGCAGTATTAGTAAAAAAGATCGAAGTGTAGGAAGTCATTCATATATATAAAAGTCAGCTTTGACTTAAGGCATAATCCATATTATGAGGTAACCTGAGATACATTGGAGTAGATTAATTGTAGCAGAGACCTATGAGAATTGAAAGTCCCTTTTCCCCCCTATCCAAACGAATTTCCCAGTACTATTCTCTTGCCAAAATCACATAGCTACAGAAAAACAAGAAACAGAGGTAGTTCTATTAACCCTCAACACAATGTTTCCAATGGGAAAATGGCATCATTTAGCTCGGTGAGGATGAAATATTTGGACTTGTTGAAGCTACAGAAACCTTGGGGTGGGGGGGATGCAATATTGGAATTCAACATTATGCAAGCACAAGCAATAGAACAAAGTCAAACTAGAGTCTTGGACTTTAAGAGAGCTAATTTCAATAAACTTAGAGAGATCTTGGGAAGGATTCCATGGATGAGAATCCTCAAGGGGAAAACAACCCGAGAAGCTTGGGAAATTTTGAAAAGTGAGATTATAAAAACCCAGTCTAGCACAGTACCTATGAAGAAGAAGAATAATAGCTCTCAAAAAAAACCCAGCATGGCTGCATAGAGAGCTCGCTGACGAATTGAAAGACAAAAAGGACAAGTATAAAAAGTGGAAAGAGGGGCACATTTTTAACTTTTGTATGTTCTTTGTATGTTGTATGTTCTTTGTATTTTTATCTTGGCTGTTCACCGCCCTGAGTCCTCCGGGAGTAGGGCGGTATACAAATATGATAAATAAATAAATAAATAAATAAATAAATAAATAAATAAATAAATAAATAAATAAACAAACAAACAAATAAATAAACAAACAAACAAACAAACAAACAAAACTAAGGCAGAATATCAGCAAAGAGCCCGAGACTGCAAACATGAAGTGAGGAAAGCTAAGGCTCACAATGAACAAAGACTTGCGACAAAAGTAAAAAATAACAAAAGAAGCTTCTTCCAACATGTTAAAAACAAGAAAAAAGTCAAAGAAACAATTGGTCCATTGCTGGGAGAAAGTGGCAAGAAGGTGACAAGCAACAGGGAGAAAGCAGAACTACTTAACTTGTTTTTTGCATCTGTCTTACACAAAGGAAAAAAACAGAGCAACCTATCAAAAACAGCACCACAAAAAAACAGATTAGGAACACAAGTTAAAATAGGGAAGAAAATGGTAAGTGACTGTGATTCTGGAAAAGATAATCAAGCAACGAATCAGCGATTCGGATCGATCTGGAGCTTTCATCAGCTACAGAGAGCTTTCTGGAAGGCATCTAAAGGCAAAATAGAAGCCAGGAGGTGCTGCGTGCATCAATCCAGAGCCCGTTTCTCAGCTGCAGAGAGCTTTCCAGAAGGCCCTGACAGAAAAATGGAGGCCGGGGGGCAAAGCACGCATCAATCTGGACCTTGTTCCTTGACTGCAGAGGGCTTTCCGGAAGGCTCCGACAATGAAATGGAGACCGGGGATGATGCATGCGAGCGGCGGCAAGCAGCCACAAGAGAAGTGGGCCTTCAAGGTGAGGCAGGTGTCAGGGTGTGCGAGGCCTGGTAAGTAGGGCAGTTCCACCCCCCATCCCCACCCTATCTTAATTTTTACCTGTGTGCCTCGCCCCACCCTCTGCACCCCAGGATGGGCGGGCTCTTAATTAGGGCTAATTTTGGGGTTAGGGCTTAATTTTAGCGCATGTGTTCAAAAATATAATAGGGCTTCTTTTCGGGTGGGTCATATTTTCGGGAAAACACGATAGAAGACTTCCAAGGTCACTTCCAACTCTGCTATTCTATTCTATTCTGGACTTGGAAAATCAAAAATTCAGAAAATGCTTGACCCTGCTTATGTAACATATATCCCCTCCCACCCACCCCCATCAAAAGAAAAACAATTTCTCTCTCTTCCATTTAGGCCACCCTGAACTCAATAGCAGCACGAAGGCTAGGCTTAAAGTAGAGGCTTGGGTCTCAACTTCTGCCCTATCCCTATCATTTTCACTCAAAAAGGCTGCCTTGCATCATCCCACAATCTGTGTGATGCTTGGGGAATGGTGTGATTGCCCCGCAGCCCGGTGCTCCCTGGATGGGCAGCGTGTCCCCCAAACTTTCTGGTGTGTCATCTTTGACACATGAGTCATAGAGTCACCATCACTGACTTTAGCCCCTAATCCCAACGTTCAAGACAGAAATGAAAAGAAAGAAAAGCCATTAACCCAAGAGCCTGAAGACATGACAATTCTTCTCAGCACAGATAGGGAAGCATCTGGGCTGAAAAAGCTGAAATCAGTGTGAGGTTGAGTATCTCTTCAAGTCAAGAAGTTAATTTGTCACTGATAAATTGAAATAAAAATGGAAAAATACAGATAAAAAAATGTCATAGGAAGCATCTAAGTCACTGGTGTCAAACTTGCCGTGTCATGTTGCCATCATGTGACATTTCACGATGTTTTTCCTCTTTGGCGGAGCTGGGCTGGATGTGGCCTGTGCGATGCATCCAGCCCACAGGCCGCCAGTTTGACACCCCTGATCCAGGGGTGAAATGCTCCCGGTTCGGACCGGATCGCTTGATCCAGTAGCGATAGAGGCGGGTGGTTCGGAGAACCGGTAGCAAAAATGGCATCTAACTATAGAACATCTTCCCATTCTGAGTGGACAGTAGCAACCCTTACCCAGAAAGGCCAGGTTCCTATGATTTTCCAGCATGACTTCCCAATGCAGCAATTTTTGGTCAGGATCCAACTGAGACCACTCCTCCTCAGAAAAATTCACAGCCACCTCCTTGAATGTCACAAGGCCCCCCTGAACATGGGAAAAGAAAGACAGAAAATTCTTTTAAATTTTTAAACTGAAATTTTAATTTGTTTTAAATTATTGGGATTGTTAATTGTCTTGGGCTAAATTATTTAATTTGGTTTTAAATTGTTTCTAACTTTTGTATTTATGTATTTTATTCTGTGTCTGTTCACCGCCCTGAGTGCTTCGGGAGTAGGGCGGTATATTTATTTATTTTATTTATTTATTGCAATTTATATGCCGCCTTTCTCCCTAGGGACTCAAGGCGGCTTACAAAATGACAACTTCAATACAAATCACAATACAATACAAAATTAAAATCAGTAACCCAATTAAAAACGATTTAAAATTATACCAGTGTACCCCCAAACGGATCAGTTTAATTGGCGGAAGAGCCACGTCTTCAGCTCGTGACAGAAGGAAAGAAGGTCGGGGGCTGTCCTGAGCTCAGTGGGCAATCCATTCCAGAGGGTCGGGGCTCCCACAGAGAACGCCCTCCCCCTGGGGGTCGTCAGCTGACATTGTTTGGCCGACAGCACCCTGAGGAGGCCGACTCTGTGAGAGCGCACAGGATGATGGGAGAACGGCTGGAGATGGTCCTGCAAGTACCCCGGGCCTAAGCCATAGGTATATAAATTTAATAAAAGAAAGAAAGAAAAGAAAGACAGAAAAGGCCAAGGAGTATTTGATAGATGTGTTCCATTTGTTCACAAATTCCCAAAGTAAAGTTATGCACCAAGTTGAATGGCTGTACTTGGGTTAGATTCCAAGGTTTAGGTGAGAAAATAAACAGAACTGAAAACCTTTGATTGAAGGAATATTTGGGGCAGTGTAATCAACTTGACTGGTTCTACAGAACTTTCAGTGCCTTTCAGTAAAGTAATCCCATTTTTTCTCTCACTGGCTAAACGGGAGAAAAAAAGAAAATTCCATGGGAAGGGCATTTCTCAGCCTTTGCAAAGCTGGATTGTTTCATAGTCAAATCTAGGTGCAAATCAGAAGATTAGAAATTACTTTGTCGGCCAAAAGTGCCTTGATTATGTGCTCTGTCTGGCCACTTGGATTATAATAGTCTGGTTTATCTTTTAGTCTGATTCACTTTTTTTAAACTACTGGTTATAAACAAGGCTTTTTAAAAATGGTAATGTAGCAATGTGAGTTTTAATTATTTTTTATTACCCTTGCACAATTCCAAGTCAAAAAAATTCAAAAATAAAGGGTATTTATTTATTTATTTATTTATTTATTTATTTATTTATTTATTGGTTCGATTTATATGCCGCCCTTCTCCGGAGACTCAGGGCGGCTTACAATGCGTTAAGCAATAGCCTTCATACTTTTGTATATTTATTTATTTTTATTTATTTATTAATCAAATTTCTATACCGCCCTACTCCCGAAGGACTCAGGGCGGTGAACAGCCAAGATAAAATACAGACAATACAAATATTAAAAATCCCTTAAAATTATTAAATATTTCGGCCGAAACACAGATTAAAACACCCAATTTATAAAATCACGAATTAAAAAATTTAAAATTTAAGAATTTAAAAGAGGGGAGTTAGGCCAGGCCAGCTTGCTGAAATAGAAAAGTTTTGAGAGCACGGCAAAACGTGCGCAGGTCCGGGATCTTCCGTATCTCTGGGGGGAGCTCGTTCCAGATGGTAGGTGCCCCCACAGAGAAGGCTCTCCCCCTGGGGGCCGCCAGTCGACACTGTTTGGCCGACGGCACCCTGAGGAGCCCCTCTCTATGGGAGCGTACTGGTCGGTGAGAGGCTATTGGTAGCAGAAGGCGGTCTCGTAGATACCCCGGTCCAATGCCATGGAGCGCTCTAAAGGTGGTAACCAAAACCTTGAAGCGCACCCGGAAGACCACCGGGAGCCAGTGCAGCTCGCGCAGGAGGGGGGTCACATGGGAGCGCCACGTCGCTCCCATAACCACCCGCGCGGCCGCATTCTGGACCAGCTGGAGCCTCCGGGTGCTCCTCAAGGGGAGCCCCATGTAGAGAGCATTGCAGTAGTCCAAGCGGGAAGTGACAAGAGCATGAGTGACCGTATTTAACGAGTCCCGATCCAGAAAGGGACGCAACTGGCGAATCAGGCGGACCTGATAAAAAGTCCCCCTGGCCACGGCCGTCATATGCTCTTCTAAAGACAGCCGTGAGTCCAGGAGGACACCCAAGTTGCGAGCCCTCTCCGTGGGGGGCAATGACTCGGCCCCAATAGTCAGTGATGGCGCCAACTGACTATATCGGGATGTCGGAAACCACAGCCACTCGGTCTTGGATGGGTTGAGCCTGAGTCTGTTTCTCCCCATCCAGATCCGCACGGCCTCCAGGCACCGGGACATCACTTCAAGGGCATCATTGGGGTGGTCCGGGGTGGAAATGTACAGCTGAGTATCGTCAGCGTACTGGTGGTACTTCACCCCGAAACCACGGATGATCTCACCCAGCGGCTTCACATAAATGTTGAACAGAAGGGGCGAGAGGACCGACCCTTGTGGCACCCCACATACAAGGGGCCTCGGGGTCGACCTCTGCCCCCCTGTCAACACAGACTGCGACCGGTCAGAGAGAAAGGAGGAGAACCACCGTAGGACGGTGCCCCCCACCCCTAACTTCTCTAGCCGGTGCAGCATGATACCATGGTCGATGGTATCAAAAGCCGCTGAGAGGTCTAATAGGACCAGGACAGAGGAACAACCCCTGTCCCGAGCCCTCCAGAGATCATCAACCAACGCGACCAATGCCGTTTCCGTGCTGTACCCAGGCCTGAAGCCCGACTGGAACGGATCCAGATACGACGATTCATCCAGGTACTGGGGGAGCTGTCGCGCTACCACACTCTCAACAACCTTCGCAATGAAGCGAAGGTTGGAGACTGGACGATAATTTGCCAACACTGCCGGGTCCAGGGAAGGTTTCTTGAGGAGAGGCCTCACCACCGCCTCTTTCAAGGCGGCAGGGAAGACACCCTCACTCAAGGAAGCATTTATAATCCCCTGGAGCCAGCCTCGTGTAACCTCCCGAGAGGCCAGCACCAACCAGGAGGGACACGGGTCCAGTAAACATGTGGCTGCGCTCAGTCTGCCCAGTATCCTGTCCACGTCTTCGGGCGTCACAGAATCAAACTCTTCCCAGATAATACTCACAAGACCTGCCTCTGTCCTCCCCGCTGAATCTACCCAGTCAGAGTCCAGATGTTCCCGAATCTGAGCGATTTTGTCATACAGATACTGTACAAAATCCTCGGCTCTACCCTCCAAGGGGTCCTCCCGCGCTTCCTGGTGGAGCAGGGAGCGGGTCACCCTAAACAGGGCAGCCGGGCAATTATCTGATGACGCAATAAGAGTGGCAAAATAGTTATACTTCGCCACTTTTATCGCCACCAGGTAGGTCCTAATATGAGACCTTACCAGTGTTCGGTCAGATTCAGAATGGCTGGCCCTCCAACCACTCTCCACGCGTCTTTTCCGGCGCTTCATCTCCCTCAGCTCCTCGGTGAACCAAGGAGCCAGGCGAGATCGACGCCGGGTCAGAGGCCGCAAAGGCACGACCCGATCCAAAGCTCCAGCGGCCGCCCTATCCCAGGCGGCCACCAGCTCCTCAGTCGAGCCGTGTGCCAGAGCCTCAGGAAATGGCCCAAGCTCCGTCTGGAACCTATCAGGATCCATCAGGCGCCTGGGGCGGTACCACCTCAGTGGTTCCGCCTCCCTGCGGCGGGGTGCGGCGGTTCGAAGGTCAAAGCGAAGGAGGGAGTGATCTGACCATGACAAGGGCTCGATCACTATATCCCCTATCTCAAGATCACTCAACCACTGACCAGAGACAAAAACCAGGTCTAGCGTGTTTCCCCCCGTGTGAGTAGGGCCATGAACTAACTGGGTCAGGTCCATGGCCGTCATGGAAGCCATGAACTCCCGAGCCACCTCAGACGCCTCACCGACGGATGGCAGGTTAAAATCCCCCATGACCATAAGCCTGGGGGTGTCAACCGCCACCGCGGCTATAACGTTGAGCAGCTCGGGCAGGGCTGCTGTCACGTGGCAGGGAGCCAGGTACGTAACCAGCACACCCATCTGCACCCCATGACCCCACTTCACAAGGAGGGACTCACAACCAGCCGTCTGAGGAACAGTGACCTCCCTCGGACCAAGACCTTCTCTAATGACAACCGCCACCCCCCCGCCCCTCCCCTGTGTCCTCGGCTGATGGAATGCGCGGAAACCGGGTGGGCACATCTCAACGAGGGGAACCCCCCCCTCCTGGCCCAACCAGGTCTCCGTAATACCCGCCAGGTCCGTTCCCCCCTCCTGAACAAGATCACAAATGACGGGGGCTTTATTTACCACGGACCGGGCGTTGCACAGCATCAGCCGAAGGCCCAGGGCCTGAGGGTCTGTGCAACCTGGGGAACGAGAGGAGCATTGGAGGCCGGAGCGCGCCACCGCTTGGAGCCAGCGGGCGCGTGCTCCCACAACCTGATGTGGCCCCCTGCTCCCGCCATATCTGCCCCTCCCACCCACAGTACTGATGTAATGACCATCCATAACACAAGCTCTAACCCCCACCTTGACCCCGGTTCCCGCATCTCTAGTGCCGTGCTCTTCAGCCGGCTCTGGCCTCCTCCCCGACAGGTTCTCCCCCAAACCCACCGAACCCACCCCCCTCCCAGAAACCTTTAAAACCTTATCTAAAAATTTCCCTAAAAAACCCCACAACCCCCTCCTCGCCGCATGCCACCTCTCGGGATTCCAAAATCCGTCATCAAGGTAGGCCCTCGATAGTGAGGAGGGCCAAACCTGCGAGAGGGGGGAGTCTCGCAGCGCAAGCAGGTCAGCAGCCGTAAACATCGCACAAAAACAGAGATGGAGAGTCAATTGGTCAGGGCTTCACCAGATCGTCCAATAATACTGGGTCAAAGTAGATCTTCATATCAGGAGCTGGTTCACTGCCCTCTCACGACAGTGAAAGGGGCCAGTGACATCCCCCCACGTCTGGAGGATAATTATCCCAGTCACCCTCTCACAGTGACTGGGGCAGATGACACCGACAATAAAGTCACAATAGTCCATCCTTTCATCTGGCGGATGACAAACAGCCCCCTCAGCACCTGCACACCATTTTGCCCAGTTCTCCTCCAGTTTGGGGTCGCACAAGAAGCCAGCAATTTGTAAAGTTATTAGAAACAATGTTGATAATCCCACAGGCACAAGTTCTTCTCTGGGGCGAAAGTAGGGATAGCAGACAAAAAAACCTAGTCCAAGTCCAGGGTGGGTGGCCATCAAAGGCCAACACCCACACATACCTGAGAGAAGAAGGGGGGGGAGAGAAGCCACCCGAGGCGACCAATAGAGCCCTGGTCAGCCTCCTGCCTCTCCTGTCCCAAAAACTCCCCAAATCCCCAGTCTCAGCTCTGATGACAAACAAACCCCGGATAACAGGGGTCAAGGCTCAAAAAAGAGCAGATGGTGATCCTGAGGGCAAGGCAAGGCTGTCCGTATTCCCCCATCCACCTGCTACAAGTTCTTTCCACAGCTGGATGATCCGTGGCTGCCATTGCCTTCCGCCGGCGCCGGCGCCACCGGCGCCGCCACGGCCGGCTCGTAACCGGCACCCTGGGCTCCCCATGGCACCTCCAGGACCCCCAAAAAACGTCCGAAGAGCGTCCCAGAGATCCGTGAGGGGCGAGGGGATGAAGGGCACCTCCAAGCCGCCGCCGCCGCATAGTAATGCCGCCCGCCGGTATATACCTGCTTAGTAGGGCTTTCGGCCCCCTCTAAGCGGTGTTCTTTTTATACAAAGTCATCTTATTGCCCCCACAATCCGGGTCCCCATTTTATCTACCTTGGGAGGATGGAAGGCTGAGTCAACCTTGAGCCTGGTGAGATTTGAACTCGCAGTAATTGCAGGCAGCTGGCACCTAAGTGGTACTTAACAGCACTTTAGTCCACTGCACCATCAAGGTTTAGCTATTACTGCCAAGGAGTATATTTATTCCTGTTTCTTGAAAGACTTTTTTTCTCAAAAAATTACTTCCTATAAACTCATATTTGGAAGCGTACCCAGCAGAACATGTTAACTAGTCATCTTTAAAAAAATATTCGCTAAACAGATTCTGAGGGTTGAAATGATAAACCAAAAGCAGTCTTCAAGGGAAGCAAACCTAGCTGAGAGCAACTTGAACCCACTATTCTCTTTTCCATGTTGCTTAAGAACACAACATAATCTAGCACAAACAAGGGAGGAAAAATTGAAGGAGAGAGTGCTCTGCATACTAATTTCATCTTCTAAAGGAAAGGCAGAATACAAGTCTTACTTGCTTACTTCCCCAACTTGCTTGATTTGAAGGTTCAACTACAGTTCCAGCTCCATCATGCAGACCAGAAAACTTCATTCTATGTTTCCCTGTGAGGAAGACAGAATTTTAAAATGCGTAATTAACAAAATAGGAGGAGGTATTCCACAGATGAGATAGCAAAGGTGAGAGCATTTTCCGCCGCGAATTAAAAACTTGGTTATTCAAGTTATCCCCGGACTGGACTGATGGGGTTTTATATGGGTTTTTAACTTTTATCTGGTTTAATTAGGTATTTTAACTTTGTATTGTGGTTATTGTGGATTTTATTGTTGTGAGCTGCCCTGAGTCCGTTGAAGATAGGGCGGCATATAAATAAAATAAAATAAAATAAAATAAAATAAAATAAAATAAAATAATAAAATAAAATAAAATAAAATAAAATAAAATAAAATAAAATAAAATAAAATAAAATAAAATAATAAAATAAAATAAAATAAAATAAAATAAAATAAAATAATAAAATAAAATAAATAAAATAAAATAAAATAAAATAAATAAAATAAAATAAAATAAAATAAAATAAAATAATAAAATAAAATAAAAAAATAAAATAAAATAAAATAAAATAATAAAATAAAATAAAATAAAATAATAAAATAAAATAAAATAAAATAAAATAAATAAAATAAAATAAAATAAAATAAAATAAAATAAAATAAAATAAAATAAAATAAAATAAAATAAAATAAAATAAAATAAAATAAAATAAAATAAAATAAAATAAAATAAAATAATAAATAAATAAATAAATAAATCTGGGTAATGGGAGAACCTTCAGTTACCTCCCGAGATGTCCTGACTTCGATCTTCTTGAGGGATCCTCCAGAAAAGCAGCTCCCGAGGGGGGTTTAATGGAATCCTCTTTCCCACAGAATCTCTGATGTCCACAGGGAAGGACTTGAAATAGAAGAAAAAAAGAAGAAACCAACAGACATCACACAACATAAAATGGATTCTTGTTCTCTGAATTTAATTTAATTTAATTAATTATATTTCTATGCCGCCCAACTCCCAAGGGACTCTGGGCGGCTAACACCACTTCAAAGCTCCCAATATCCATCAGTGACATGAAGTGAGAAACAAATGGAACAATGTCACATATTATGAATGACAGAGATAGCTGATAGGGAGGGGTGAAGTATTCAAATCCATTCTTTATTCCCTAAAACCATCTTGAGATGAAGGTCTTCCACCTGTAGCTCAACCTTGCCTCTTAATTTTAGGCCTGGATAGCCTTGAATTATGCAGTCTACGTTCCGACCTAAGCTTAGTACACAAGATTATTTACCATAACGTCCTACCTGTTAATGAGTACTTTGACTTCAACCGTAATTACACAAGGGCTATCAATAGATTCAAACTCAATGTAATTCGTTCTAATCTTGATGGTAGGAAATACGACTTCTGCAATAGAGTAGTAAATGTCTGGAACACTCTAACTCAGTGTTTCTCAACCTTGGTAGCTTGAAGATGGGTGGACTTCAACTCCCAGAATCCCCCAGCCAGCGCTGCTGGCTGGGGGAGTCTGGGAGTTGAAGTCCACCCATCTTCAAGCTACCAAGGTTGAGAAACACTGCTCTAACTGATCCTGTTGTTAGTCTCGCTAACCCCCATACCTTTTACCTTAGACTGTCTACCGTGGACTTTTCACGTTTCTTAAGAGGTCCCTAAGAGGGCGTGCATAAGCGCACCAGTGTGCCTGCCATCCCTGTCCTTCTGTCCCCATTTATATGTAATCATTCTATGTGTTTATGGCTATCTTTTGCCTACTTATATCCTTTTCTTTGTGCCAAATTCTTTTCATGTGTCCATGTCTATGTCTACACCGTTACTTGTCTCCTTGTTCTTGTTGACAAATAAATAATAACAATAAATAATAGTAATAAGAACCTGCTCCTTCTGCTCTTCCACCTGGCTCAAGAGGAAACCTTCTGCCAGGGCTACAGCCTGGGAGCTGGTCTCTGCTCCACACCCCCGCACCCAACTCTGCATCTCTGGGGGCAGAAGGAAGAGGAGCTGCTCCAAAACCACCAGGTCCAGCATCTGGGCTTTGGTGTGTTTTTCTGGTCTCAGCCATCGCCTACAAAAATTGTGGAGTCGGCTGCAAAGTCCTCGGGGACCCTCAGCCTCCTGGTATCGGAGGCTCCTGAAGTTCCAGGCTTGAATTTTTGAGCGCATGGTGCTTTCCTCCATCATTGCATGGGATCTGGGACTGAACCCGGAGGAGGCCTGGGCACGTGTCTCTCTCTCTCTCCTCAGCCTCTCTTTGCATGGGAAGAGCCCTCACCCACCATCACGTCTGGATCTCCCCCCTGCAAATCTCTCCTGCAGCCTTTTCACTGCAGAGTTCCAAACAGTTAAGGAGAGCGAGTGCTGTGTTCTAGAATGGCAAGGCTCAGGGATGTCCCTGCCTTCGCAGCCTCCTCTGGAAAGCCAGCCCTCTAGTGGCCCAAAGGGGAAGCATCTGATGTTCCTTTCTCATATCCGAGGGCGCCCCCTGGTGCAATCTTGAATCATTTAAATCGGAATAGAGCTGTGAGGTTAGAAAGGGAGCTTTTTCAATGGGGGAAAGGAGGAAGGAGGCTGTCCTGTCTCCTTCTTTTCTTGTTTCTTAATGATTGAAGCTCATCTGAATTGGCTTAAAGGACTCCCCTGGGAGGTCCCATTCCCGTTCTAGAATTATAGAATAGAATAAAAGCTGGAAAGGAGATCTCCTAGTCCAGTGGTTCTCAACCTGTGGGTCGGGACCCCTTTGGGGGTCAAACGACCCTTTCACAGGGGTCGCCTAAGACCATCCGAAAACACATATTTTCAATGGTTTTAGGAATAATTTTATGGTTTGGGGTCACCACAACATGAGGAACTGTATTAAAGGGTCGCGGCATTAGGAAGGTTGAGAACCACTGTTCTAGTCCAACCCACTGCTCAAGCAGGTAACCCTGTATAAGTTGTTATCCAGTCTCTTCTTAAAACACCTCTAGTGATGAAGCACCCACAACTTCTGGAGGGAAGCTGTTCTACTGATTAATTGTCCTCACTGGCAGGAAGCCTCAACCAGAAGAGTCTCAAAGTTGCTTTTTCAGGAAGCAAACTTCCTTGTTTTTTCTTTGAAGACATTTCACTTCTCATCCAAGAAGCTTCTTCATCTCTGACAGGATAGTGAGGAATGGAAGGCTTTATATTCCATGCAGACAGCTGGTAATTTGCATCCTTTTAGAGCAGTGGTTCCCAACCTTTTTTTGGCCATGCCTCACCTAAGCATCTCGAAAATCCTGATGGCATCCCCCCCGCCCCCGACATATAATTCTTACTATTCAAAAAGTGAACTACTCACAGGAGGAAGCCTAAAAGGCCATTAACTTGGTTTAAACAAGGTTCCAATTGCTCCCATTAAAAATCAAATTGCCCCCCTTGTGGGGCATGGGCCCCACATTGGGAACCACTGTTTTAGAGGATCGTTGAAGCACTTGGAGTTTTATCTGTGTCTTCACCTCAACCAGAAGAATGATCTAACATTTCATGCAAGGATCAACTTGGATAATAATCCATATAAGTACTAGACTTACTTGTATACTGTGGGGTCCTCATTGCTCTCTGAGATTAGTTGTGTGCAGATGTTTAATTACCAAACTAAGTAACATCATCAGTGTTAGTGCTGATGAAAAGAACCAAGCTCACCAAGCACAAAATAAGAAAGTTTGCTTTCTGAAAAAGCATTTTTGGGCTCTTCTGGTTGAGGCTCTTCCCACACACTCTTCATTGATATGGCTACTCCTGCATGGTTCCCTTTATATAAAGCTCTTTCCTGACTCCATGTATTCATATGGTTTCTCCCACATGATCTTTTTATGAGTAGTAAGGGAAACACGGCTGCTGAAAAAATTTCCACACTCCATATATTTATAGAGTTACTCCCTGTGTGGATCCTTTTAAGTGAACTGCTCCAGTAATTAATAAGAAATGCTAAACAGAAATATGGGTCTAACATCTTCCACGGATTTTCCCGTTACCAGTTTTTTGTTCTTTTGAGCGTTGTAGCCAATCTCTCTGTTCCTTGAATATCATTGTAAAATTGTGTGAGCCACAGAATAGCGTTTGGCCCACAGTGGTTCAAGAACGCAGGATATACTTCATCTAAGCCAGCCGCTTTCCCTGATTTTATCATTCATTTTAGACTAATTTTAAAGAGTATTAAAGCTCTGGTTGAGGAAATTTTTATGTATCGTGCCTTGTAGTCACTATACTGCTTTCCAACATATATACTGAAGTACATCTAGATGGCCAAATTAGTCAGAAGTATGGATTAAATAACAGTCTGCCACAAGCTTCTGGGCTGGCTCCATTCCTGTTTAATATTTACACATCAGATTTACCAGGCAACGCTGCAAAAGAAAGTTCATATATATTGATGACATTGCGCTGATGAAGAAATTTGAAGATTTCAATACTGAAAAAGCCCTTGAAAATGATTTAAAGGAAACTGATAAGTTTTTTGAAATTTGGAGAAAACCCAGTATCAGCAAAACTGAGGTCACCTGTTTTCACTTAACAGACAAGTTAACTATATACCAGGGATATCAAACTGGCAGTCCTGTGTGTCACATGCAGGCCATGCCCACCTCACCTCCATGCAGGGGAAATGTGATATGTCACAACGCAGCAACGTGACGCTGCAAGTTTGTCACCCATTCTATACACCAAGAGTGGAATTTGGGAACCAGCTGCTGAAGTTTAATTCATCACTGTGCTGTGTACTTTTTAAATAACTTCTCTGATGTTTATTTTATATCAAATAAGACTTTTTTTTTTATTGGATTTGTATACCACCCTACTCCCAAAGGACTCAGGGCGGTGAACAGCCACAGAATAAAACACATAGATACAAAAATTTAAAATAGAATAAAAACGAATTAAATAATTTGGCTGAGACAAATTTAAAATACCCAATAATTTAAAACAAATTAAAATTTACATTTAAAAGGGGAAAAGATTTAGGCCAGGCCAGCTTGATGAAATAAAAAAATCTTGAGTGTGCGACGGAAGGTGTGCAGATCCGGGATCCTCCGTATCTCCAGGGGGAGCTCGTTCCAGATCGTAGGTGCCCCCACAGAGAAAGCTCTCCCCCTAGGGGCCGCCAGTTGACATTGTTTGGCTGACGGCACCTGAAGCCCCTCTCTATGGGAGCGTACTGGCCGGTGGGAGGCTATTGGTGGTAGCAGACAGTCCCGTAAATAACCAGGTCCTAAGCCATGGAGCGCTCTAAAGGTGATAACCAAAACCTTGAAGTGCACCCGGAAGACCACCGGGAGCCAGTGCAGCTCGCGCAGGAGAGGTGTTACATGGGAACGCCACAACGCTCCCATAACCACCCGCATGGCCGCACTCTGTGCCAGTTGGAGCCTCCGAGTGCTCAAGGGGAGCCCCATGTAGAGAGCATTACAATAGTCCAGACGAGAGGTAACGAGGGCATGAGTGACTGTGCGTAGGGAGTCCCGATCTAGAAAGGGATGCAACTGGCGAATCAAGCGAACCTGATGAAAATTTTATATGCTTTTGTGGGTTTTTAATGCATTAATGCTACATTTTATTATGCCATATGAAATACATATACATATATATACATACATACAGATATATATTCCAAATAAAAATATTTCAACATTCTCTGCATTTATATGGCTTCTCCCCTGTGTGGATCCCTTTATGGACTGTGAAATGACTCCTCTAAGGAAAGATCTCTACACACACCATGAATTTATGTGTGTGGATCCTTTCATGATAGACAAAATCAACCTTCGACCTAAAGTCCTTATGGTTTTCTTTCTCAGGTATTACTTGCATTACATAATGAGAAGCAAAGGTGGAAAGGAAGATTGTAACTAGATTAAGCAAATGAAGAAATTGTGAAACCATAACAAGTGACTGAGGATTGATTGAATATCCACCTGCAACTCTGCTCTAGTGGAAATATTCATCAGAGGGGATTCCTAGGAATCTGCACTTCTTCAGTACTGGACTAGACACCATTAAGAGGGCAATAAATCCCCGTTATCTCCATTCATCCTGATTTTTGCCTTGGAAAGTACTTAGCAAAAATCACAACTAGGATTGTGGAGTCACCTTGGACAGGAAAGTCAAAATATTCTCACATATTTCTACAGGACTAGTATTTATATGGAGTATTACCGAAGTGGACCCTTTCATGAGATTTTAGATTACTATTCCTGTTGAAACTCTTCCCACACTCCTTGCACTGATATGGCTTCTCTCCTGTATGGATCTTTTTATGGCAAGTAAGAAGGCTACTTCTTCTAAAGCGCTTTCCACACTCCATACATTGATACGGCTTCTCCCCTGTGTGGATCCTTTTATGGGCAGTAAGATAACTGTTGGTACTAAAATTCTTCCCATATTCCACGCATTTATATGGCTTCTCCCCTGTGTGGATTCTTTTATGGGAAGAAAGATGACTGCTCTGAGCAAAGTTTTTTCCACACTCCATGCATTTATAGGGACTTTCTCCCCTGTGATTCTTTTGATGGCTCCTAAGAGAATAATTATCAGGAAAAATCTTCCCACACTCCCAAGCAGGTATGTGGTTTCTCTTCTGAATGGGTCATTTCATGGGAAATGAGGTGATCGGATATAGAAAAGCCCTTTCCACAGTACATACACTTATATGGTTTCTCCGCTATGTGGATCCTTTCATGTTCCATAAGAGAAGCATTTTCACAGAAGCCCATTCCACATTCTCTGCATTTATATGTCTTTCCCCCTTTGTGAATTCTTTTATGGGAAGTAAGATTACTGCTTTGAGTAAATGTCTTTCCACACTCCATGCATTTATATGGTTTCTCCCCTGTGTGGATAAACTTATGAGAAGTTAGATGGCTACCCTGAGTAAAGCCCTTGCCACATTCCATGCATTTATACGGCTTCTCCCCTGTGTGGATCCTTTTATGGGAGGTAAGATCAGCATTCCTCCTAAAGCTCTTTCCGCATTGTACACATTTATGTGGCTTCTCCCCTGTGTGGATTCTTTTATGGGAAGCAAGATTACCACTTTGAGTAAAAGTCTTTCCACACTGCATGCATTTATAGGGCCTTTCTCCATTGTGATTCCTCTGGTGACTTCTGAGAGCGCAATTATCACGGAAGGCCTTTCCACACTGGATACAAGTATATGGTTTCTCTTTTGAATGTGTCATTTTATGGGAAACGAGGTGACTGGATTTAGAAAAGCTCTTGCCACACTCCAGGCATTTATAGGGTCTTTCGTCTGTATGGATCTTCCTATGGTAAGTAAGTCGACTGATCCAAGAAAAACTTTTTTTAATTCCACTTTGTGATCGGTTTCTTTCATCACTTTTTGGTTGCAGCTGAGTGGCAAACTTCCCTTTTTCCTCTTTTGGATGGATTGTTTCGCATTGTTCTTTGTAATTCTGATCCTCCTGGACATTATTTTCTTCAAAAAGAAACATGAGAAATTGTAGCATGATTAGGAACATGTTTAAAGATAATTTTTTTGTGAAATTTTGCCAAAGAATCATCAATATAATTTGGGTGTTTTCCTGACTGATACGAAAGAATCTGATCTAAGCTTCTACTAAAGATGAATTTCCAAGTGGGCAACTACCAAGTTCATATATCCACATCAAATAAGATTACATCTGCCCTCAGAGAAAACCCTGATCTAATATTTGACAACTAGCGTATGCAAGGCTCTTGTTGACACGGGTCAGTTCCATGTTGCCATGAATTCCTGTGCTGCATCGTATGCTCTACCACCTTGAGCCAAATTAAATCCTTAATAACTATATAACTTTGGACCAAAGACAAGATAGGATAGAAGGATGAAAGAACAATGTAATCTACAAAATCAACTGTAACCATTGCAATTCTACGTGGGACAAACATCACATCAATCAAGAGCCGAGGTGGCGCAGTGGTTAGAGTGCAGTACTGCAGCTACTTCAACTGACTGCTAGTTCAGCAGATCAGCGGATCAAATCTCACCGGCTCAAGGTTGACTCAGCCTTCCATCCTTCCGAGGTGGGTAAAATGAGGACCCAGATTGTTGGGGGCAATATGCTATTTAGTATACTGTCTTTGGTGTAAGCCGCCCAGAGTCCTCGGAGAGTGGGCGGCATAGAAATATGAATAATAAAAATAAATAAAAACCAGGATCCATGAACATCCCAAATCCTTAATCTCTACCCACACTGACACCAAACAGCACAAGATTGATTGAAGCAACACAAAAATCATCTTCCATGCTTGTGAGTTCATTAAAGCCTGGCACTCTACAAGCAATTCCATCAACAGAAATATTGACCTAGCCTACAAACCTCTCAGAATCCAGTCAACCACATAAACATCCAGAGACAGCACTGACCCTCAGCCAACCCATGCAAGCCCTCCAGCAGTAGTTCACCTTCCAATGACACTCACCTTATGTAATCTCCCCAAGACCCATCACAGGACTCTCACTGATGACTCACATCTGACCCATTACAAGACCCTCACTTGACACACCCACCTGAAGCCCTTATAAAGAGAAGAACATTGACACCCCCTAAACTCCGCTGAAGATGTTACCTAGCCTGGTAACAAAATGTTCAGAAACCAACCCACAGTCTCAGAGAATGAACTTTCACCCTCATCCTACACCTTAGCTACGGATATTCACCACTATTGCAAAATCATACACATCTAAGGAGGTAGCTATTAATTTCCTTCTTCAATAAAACAGGGTTATTTTTATCAGAGTAGATGGTTACATCTAACCTCTAAATGTCTTCTCTTAGTTTCTGACCACAGAGATTCTTACCCAGAGAAGCCAGATTCCTGGAATTCTCCAGCATGACCTCCCCATGGAGAGCTTTTTGATCATGATCCAGCTGAGACCACTCCTCCTCAGAGAAATACACAGCCACTTCCTCAAAAGACACAAGATCCTAAACAAGGAAACAAATTTCTCCATTAACAGACAACACCAAGAATTCTCTTCCATCAATTCCAGGAGAGATTTGTAATGAATGAAATGGGCAACTGCTGCAAAATTCAAAAAAAGATTGCACAACTTTTAGCTGATGGCATAGCGTGAAGGATATTTTATCAGGTTTACTCCAGGACTTTTAATGGCTTTTAGTGTAGCCAACTAAGATAGTTTTAGCAGTATCTATAAGGGCAGAAGGAAATACTGGAGAAACTCATCTGACATTTTGGCCAATCGCCTGCTTTATCCACTTAGGGATCATCATGCTCACGCTCTGCACCACAATAGAAGTGTTGGGAGAGCTTGTAATGGTATATAAGATTGATCCTGGAAGACAGGAAGAAGACCCTTAGCTGAGACAATGGTCTGCTCAATGAAATTTGAATTTCAGGAGGGACTCCTCCCCAAGATGGCTGCTGAATGGTAAGAGACTTTTTCTCTCTTGCCAATGATGTGCTGATTTTGCTGCTAAAGCTGTTATTGGCAGTGCTGCTCTCTGTATTTGAATGGGAGCACCTAATAATGACCCAAGGCATCTTTTGGACAGTAGTGGACCTATTTAGCTAGAATGCATTAGTTACAGGAACCTTGAGATTCCTCTAATATTGAAATTCAGCATTATGTAAACACAAGCAATAGAACTAAGTCAAACTAGACTCTTGGACTTCAAGGCAGCTGATTTCAATAAACTTAGAGCTTGAGAAGGATTTCATGGACGAAAATCCTCAAGGGGAAACAACCCAAGAAGTTTGGGAAGTAAGATTATAAAAGCCCAGTCTAGCACAATGCCAGTGAAGAAGAATAGTAAGAGATCTCAAAAGAAAGCAGCATGGCTACCCATAGAACTCTCTGATAAAATGAAAGACGAAAAGGACAAGTATAAAAAGGACAAGTATAAAAAGTGGAAAAAAGGCACATAACTAAGACAGAATATCAGCAAATAGTCTGAACCTGCAAAGATGAAGTCAGGAAAGCTAAGGCTCAAAAGGAACTAAGGCTTACAACAAAAGTAAAAAATAACCAAAAAAAAAAAAAGATGCTTTCAACATGGCGGCTTGCTTATTATTGATTGATTGATTGATTGATTGATTGATTGATTGATTCGACTTATATGCCGCCCTTCTCCGGAGACTCAGGGCGGCTTACAATGCGTTAAGCAATAGCCTTCATACTTTTGTATATACCTGCTTAGTAGGGCTTTCGGCCCCTCCTAAGCGGTGTTCTTTTTATACAAAGTCAGCTTATTGCCCCTACAATCCGGGTCCTCATTTTACCTACCTCGGAAGGATGGAAGGCTGAGTCAACCTTGAGCCTGGTGAGATTTGAACTCGCAGTAATTGCAGGCAGCTGGCAGCTAAGTGCTACTTAACAGCACTTTAGTCCGTTGCACCACCAAGGCTCCTTTGGTAAATTTAACAGATAATAATAAAAAACATCTTGCCCTTGAGACAACATCGGTCTTCTGGGAGGGCCTTAAAACCTGGCTCTGCCAATTGTGTTGGGGTCCCGATAGGGGTGTGCTATGCTGGAGGTGGCAGACTGAGTAAAAGACAAAAGTCCATCCAGAACAACACATGCTTTTGGTTTTTAACCTTCATTTAACCTTTAATTTTAATGCTTTCATATTTATGCTTTTATGGCATTGTAAGCCACTCACGGTCACTCTGGATCAGTGGTGTCAAACTCATGTCATCACAGCGGCATCACGTGATGTCTTGGAACGTTTTTCCCCTTTGCTAAACCGGGCCTAGGTGTGGCCAGCACGTGACACATCCGGCCCACAGCTGGGAGTTTGACAGCCCTGCTCTGGAAAGTGAGTAGTTGGCATATAAATTTAATAAATTTTAAATAAATTTTATTTATTTATTTACGAAAATTTATATGGCTGTCCAAATTGCTTTCATTGACTTGACGTGGCTTACAAAATATATTACTTTGAACTCCAGAACAAAATGAAACCCATCCAAGATTCATGCATTTTTCTCCTACCTGAGGCAGAGGTTCAGTTGCTCTTTCAGCTACATTATGAAGAGGAGTTGATTCTAAAAATACCAAGGACTGGTTTTGGTTCTCTGTGAGAGGAAGAAAAAGTGTGAAAGCAGATTTGATTAAAAAAAAAAAAGAGTTTCCATCCAAGAGGGGCAAAAGAATCAGAGTTAGCTGGATGTCCAATCCTTGTATCACATAGGAGGCACTTCCATTACCTGACATGGTATCCTGATTTTCATTTTTCTGGAAGAACTCCTCAAGCAGTTCTTGAGAGTGTTTGGATGATTCTTTACATCCCTTGGAATATTCAGTGACTGCTTCCAAGGATATCTGGACGTTTCCCAGGAGAAACAAGGAAGAGCAGAGGGAAAGGAATGAATTCCAATACTGCACCCCCAACTTAGGAGACCCCAATGTTCTTCACCAAAGCTGGAAAGTGAGAATGAATTCCCCCACATACATTCTGTAAAAAAAAAGAATGGAACAACTCTAAACTCCTCTTTAGAGTTGCCATGGCTATATTATCACACCTGCAACTCTTCTTGCATCTTTTCGTCCTCCTGGCTCAGCAGGAACCCTTCAGCCAGGGCCACCGCCTGGGAACTTGTCTCCGCTCCACAATCCCGCACCCATTTCTCCATCTCTGGGGGAAGGACAGCCAGGAACTGCTCCAGGAGCACCAGATCCAACATCTGAGCCTTCGTGTGTCTTTCTGGCTGCAGCCACTGAAGACAAAGGCAGTGAAGGTGACTGCAAACATCTCGGGGCCCAGTCACTTTCTGGAATTGTACTTTTCTGAAGTGACAGCACTGGATCTCTAAAGTGTTAGTTCCCACTTCCTGGATCTTCTGCCTAAGACTTGACCCATTCTTCCCACAACTCCAAGGCTGAGCAGCAAAAGGGCCTTTTCCAGTTCCTGCATTTGCCAGGTGTTGTCCTTCCATCTTCTCTTTTTTCCTCTAATCCAGTTACAAAATGGGTCAATGGATCTCCAGAGGTCTTCCTATTCACAAGACCTGGATTTCATGAAGAGTTTCCCCGAGGACATTCAGCCCTCCACACTTGCAAGATGCTTTCATCTTCAGGTGGAGGAGGAATGGTTTCCACTTAACATATCTGAAATAGAAAACAACAGAAATGTCCAGTAATTACAGGGTGACTAATTTAACTACTGAGGTTCCTTCTCCAAAACAAACATAAAAAGGTATCAAATGAATCTACTAATGTTTGGAAAGAGGAAGGAGTATTTTATTAAGTAGGTTGATTTATCTGGTAGAAATGAAGAACATTTCTGGACCAACTTTTTGCAATGATTTAAAATTTATTTATTTTATTTATTTATATTTTATTATTTTATTTTATTTTATTATTTTATTATTTTATTTTATTTTATTTATTTTATTTTATAATTTTATTTTATTATTTTATTTATTAATTAATTAATTAATTAATTAATTAATTAATTAAATGTTTATACCACCCTTCTCCGGAGGGACTCAGGGCGGTGCACAGCCATACTAAAACACATATATCCATAAAATTTAAAAACAGTTTAAAACTGTTAAAACTCTAGTATTTTAAAATAGTTTAAAATACTAGAGAAACACATAAAATGTGGATTTCTGAGGTTCTTGTTAAAGTTATTTCTGTGGCTGTGAATAGAGATAAGAGAAACTCATAAAATAATCTGACTCACGAATGTCTTTGGTCACAAAGAAAAATTAAAATGAGTGCTATATAAGTTAAAGGTAAAGGTTCCGCTCGCACATATGTGCTAGTCGTTCCTGACTTTAGGGGGCGGTGCTCATCTCCGTTTCAAAGCCGAAGAGCCAGCGCTGTCCGAAGACGTATCCGTGGTCATGTGACCCTCATGACTAAACACCAAAGGCGCACAGAACACTGTTACCTTCCCACCAAAGGTGGTCCCTATTTTTCTACTTGCATTTTTTACATGCTTTCGAACTGCTAGGTTGGCAGAAGCTGGGAAAAGTAATGGGAGCTCACCCCATTATGCGGCACTAGGGATTTGAACTGCTGACCTTTCGACCAACAAGCTCAGCATCTTAGCCACTGAGCCACCACGTCCCTTATGTGCTATATAAATCGATTTAATAAATTAAATCAACATTTGAACATATAATAAGAACAGCAGAACCCCATTAACCACCTGGCAGAAATACCCTTGCGGGACATTCAGAAGCCTGAATTAACAAACCACCATCTAATACATATATAGGGCTAAAGCTCAAATAAATAAACCAGCTACAAGTTAACATGATGGTCTGTTTTCATGCAATTCGTAGTCCCCCCCTTTTTAGCCTAATCCACTCTTTCCAACTTCGAGTTCAACACTCAAGAGTGTAAAGCTGCCAACTTTTGACAAACACTGGTGTCATCGGGCACACGGTGCGAATGCCCCATCTCAGCCCCACTTGCATCTCCCGTCTCTGCAACGTCTCCCTTCTTTGTCTTGCCGGCAGAGCCCCTTTGCGGTCGTATGGAAAGGCTGGGAAGCAGCATCCCAGTTCCAGTCCTTGCACCCAGAGCCAACAGGCGGACTTCGAGCCTGCCTCCACTCCTCCAATAAATGGGGAGAAACGACCCCTCTCTTCTGGCGACCCCATTTCTCTCTTTGCTTCCCCCCCCCCGCCGGCCTGGCTCATGCATGGGAAAGGGTGGCAGGGAAGCATGGGACCCCTGATTCCTACCTACTTGGCCCGCTTCCACGCACCCCTCCAGCGGGGGACCCCTTTGCACGGGCTGAGCCGCCACTCACGCAACCTGGGAGTGTCGTCGGGATCCGCGCCCCCCCAAATTTCCCGGCATCCTCTGGGCCTCCCGCAAAGGCCCCGCCTCCCAATCACAGCGGAGGGAGGGGCGGGAACAGAAACAGCAGCCGCTTCCTACGAACACCCCGGGCAACACGTGTCTTCTATTAGCGGAAGATCTCGGCGCATGCTCAGTTCCCTCCTGAAGCTGAGAGCGCCCTCTGGTGGATTCTCCGCAAAGTGCCAGGATTCCCCGAAAAGGCGGGAGAGTTGGAGAGCGTCTCTGAGAGGAAGGGGAAGGCAAGGATGATGGGCATGGGAGTAGGAGGGAAAAGTAAGTTCCCTGTCCGAGAAAGGCTTCGTCGTCTCCACAGGTGGCAGCTTCTCCATCTCCCTCTCCTTTCTGCCCAGGAACCGTCTGTGGAGATGGAAGAAAATCTCTCTGGAGGATTTGAACTTGCTTCCTTCAAAGAACCACCACCCTGAAACGGCCGGGCTGCCAGAAGATGAGGACCCAAGAGCCTTTGTGGAAAACACAGATTTCTTTTAGACAGACAGACAGACAGATAATCTTTAGTTCAATATGTACAGCTTCCGTTCTCAAATTCTTGGCTCTGGGTGCCTAAGAATAATTGAAAGACCGAGTGGCAACTCTTGTGACAAAGGAAATAGTGCTGAAGAAAAACAAGTAGAAAAAGAAAACCCAGTTCCAAAATGGGTGAAAAGCTGAAACGTGTGGATGTTACAGAAATTCTACCTCACGAGGAGGCTCCTTGGTGGAGAAATGAAGAGTGGGGAACATGGCATCTCATCTGTGACTGGAGAAAAAGTGGTATTGTAAATTGAAGGAAAGAAAATATTGAAGAGAGTTTTTTTTTAAAAAATACTAATTTCACCAAACAAAATCAGTTAAGTACATGTAGTCCTCGTCTTACAACTGTTCGTTTTGTGACTGCTCAAGTTAGGAAGAAGTCCTCCGTCATAAACTTCGTCTTGTGCGGCTGCAAAAATTAAATAGTCCTTCTGTCAGAAAATCTGTTTGTGCGGTTGCAGACTTGAGCCAATTTGATGACACATAATCAATTTACTTTCAATAAGGCTGGATAACAATACCAGCGTTGTCCTTTTATGTCTATTCTCATTTTTGTCACAATTTTCCATGTCTGCTACTTGTCATGTAATATTATCGCATCTGTATTTATGACACATCTAGGTTCCTGTTGGATACTTGGCTAGATATCCATCTTCCCTACGAGAACTTTTTCTTAATAAAGCTACTTGATTTATCGGCTCCATATATGGAAACAGATTCAAAGGTGTGGATGTCCCCACAACACTAGGAACTATTGCTTTCACCCTGATATGAGACTCTAAAACCTTCAAGCATGGACCCTCCAAAAATAATCCCATATTTGTAATTTTCAATGTGCCCAAAGATCATTAACCATATGACAGGAAAAAAAACCATACGAACTGTATTTAATTTTAAAGATAAATGTGACACAATCCATTTTAGCTTTTGCCAACCCCATGTCACACCACCCCAAAGCTGTTAGCACCTTCATAGAAAAGCCTTTGCATCACGGATGAAATTCAGCCGGTTCTATACGGCTCGGGTGAATTGGTAGCGGTGGCTGCGGGAGGCTCCGCCCTCCTGCGTGGATGTCATGACGTTTTGCAACATTTTAAGCCACTGTGCATTCACAGGCTTTGCGCATGCGTGGACGGCACGTGTGAGTGAAGCGTGCACACATTTGCAAACCAGTAGGGAAAGTAAGTCAATTTCACCCGCTTTGCATGTGCATTTATAGGCTTTAAAACCACTGTAGCTCCTTTGACAAAAAGGAAATTCTCCCTTTGAAGCTCTTTCCATACGATGCACATTTATATGAGATTATGGGTTGTGTCATAAAGGCACTTTTGACTGAATAATGCTTTCTCATTCCTATTATAAGTCCCCAACTCCTGATTTCATACAGTAGAAAACAAATCTGACTTTGTTGTTTTCATATTCAAGAGATAGTGACTCCTTTGTGAATTGAGAGATGTCTCCTATACATTTCTGGCATGGTTTGTGATGTTAGGACACCCAAACTCTTTTGCTGTTTTACTTTGCAATTAAGAAAACAAAAATCACCACAAAGTTAGGACGCAAAGCCAATGAGCTGTATGTTGAAATTCAGGTTGTATTTTCTAACCCTATACTCCTTATGGTTTTCTGAGTTATTACTTTGCATTACACAATGGGAAGCAAAGATGGAAAAGCAGATTATAACAAGATTAAGCAGTGCAATCATAATAAAGAATTAAGGGTTGTTTATCTGCCTGTAATTCTACTCAAGTGGATATATTCATCAAAAGGAATTCCTAGAAGTGTACATGTCTTAAATGTGTTGGACACCATTAAGACACCATCAATGCCCTTTATCTCTACTTACTTTCCTATTTAGCAAAAATTACTATCAGGATTAAGGATTCATCCTGTCTGCATTGGACTGGAAAGACAAAATATTTTCACGTTTGTATAGGTTTGGTATTTATATGCAGTATTGCCCAAGTGGAGCCTTTCATGACATTTTAGATTACTATTCATTAAATCTTCCCACAATCCTTGCACTGATATGCCTACTCTCCGGTATGGATCTTTTTATGGAAAGCAAGATGATTACTCCTTCTAAAGCTCTTTCCACACTCCATACACTGGTACGGCTTCTCCCCTGTGTGTATCCTTTTATGGGCAGTAAGGTAACTGTTGGTACTAAAACCCTTCCCACATTCCACACATTTGTATGGCTTCTCCCCTGTGTGGGTCCTTTTATGGTAAGAAAGATTACTGCTCCAAGCAAAGGTCTTTCCGCACTCCATGCACTTATAGGGTCTTTCTCCCCTGTGATTCCTTTGATGGCTCCTAAGAGAATAATTATCAGGGAAAATCTTTCCACACTCCAAGCAGGTATGTGGTTTCTCTTCTGAATGGGTCATTTCATGGGAAATGAGGTGATTGAATAGAGAAAAGCACTTTCCACAGTCCATGCATTTATATTGTTTCTCCCCTATGTGGATCCTTTCATGTTCCATAAGAGATGGGTTTTCACAGAAACCTATTCCATGTTCTCTGCATTTATATGGCTTATTCCTTGTGTGGATTCTTTTATGGGAAGTAAGATTACTGTTTTGACTAAATGTCTTTCCACACTCCATGCATTTATATGGTCTCTCCCCTGTGTGGATGAATTTATGAGAAGTAAGACGACTGCCCTGAGAAAAGCTCTTTCCACACTCCATACATTTATATGGTTTCTGCCCTGTGTGGATGAACTTATGAGAAGTAAGATGACTGCCCTGAGTAAAGCTCTTTCCACATTCCATACATTTATATGGTTTCTCCCCCGTGTGGATTCTTTTATGGGTAGCAAGAGCACCACTTTGAGTAAAAGCTTTCCCACACTGCATGCATTTATAGGGCCTTTCTCCATTGTGATTCCTCTGGTGGCTTCTAAGAGAGCAATTATCACGGAAGGCCTTTCCACACTGGATACAGGTATACGGTTTCTCTTTCGAATGTGTCATTTTATGGCGAATGAGGTGACTGGATTTAGAAAAGCTCTTGCCACACTCCAGGCATTTATAGGGTCTTTCTTCTGTATGGATCATTCTGTGATAAGTAGGTCGACTGATCCAAGAAAAGCTTTTTTTAATTCCATGTTGTGATCTGTTTCTCTCATCCCTTTTTGGTTCCAGCTGATCAGCAGACTTCCCTTTTTCCTTTTTTTGGTGGATTGCTTGGCGTTGTTCCATGTATTTTTTTCCCTCTTTGACATTATTTTCTTCAAAAAGAAACAAGAAATTGTAGCAAGATTAGGAACATGTTTAAAGATCAATTTTCCCCCCTGAAATTTTGCCAAAGTAACATCAATATAATTTGGGTGTTTTGCTGGTTTATACAAAATAATCTGATCTAAGATTCTACTAAAGATGAATTTCCAGGTGGGCTACTGCCAAGTTCATATATCCACATCAAATCAGATTACAACTGCCCTCAGAGAAAACCCTGATCTAATATTTGACAACTAGCGTATGCAAGGCTCTTGTTGACACAGGTCAGTTCCATGTTGCCATGAATTCCTGTGCTGCATCGTATGCTCTACGACCTTGGGCCAAATTAAATCCCCAACAACTATCAACCTGGGGCACTCATCAAGTGACCACAATCAGGAATGGCAAATTAACCACAGTGGAAAATCACATGACTGTGACTGTACTTACAATTTAATTGTTTTAAATTAAAACAATTGTTTTAATTTAAACAATTAAATTAATTGTTTTCCTTTTTCATACTCCTCTGTCCTTTGGAATTCTCATCCTGGTGCTGGGATAATTAGCAAAAAGGGAATCAAACCTGATTCCCAATAGCAGTAACTGAGCGGGATCTTGGAGTCCTAGTGGCCATGGTGGCACAGTAGTAAGAATGCAGTACTGCAGGCTACTTCTGCTGACTGCCAGCAGTTGAGGTTGACTTAGCCTTCCATCCTTCTGAGGTCAGTAAAATGAGAAGCCAGATTCTTGGGGGCAATATGCTGACTCTGTAAACCTCTCTGTTTAGAGAGGGCTATAAAGCAGTGGGGTATATAAATCTAAATGCTATTGCTAGTGAACAATCACTTAAATATGATCCAGCAGTATGTGACAGCAGCTTAAAAAGTCAATGCAATCCTGACCTATTTTCAACCTAGTCAACCTATTTTTCCAAAGCACCAGAAAACAAGGCAAGAAATAATGGATGGAAACTAATCAAGGAGAGTAGCAACCTAGAACTAAGATCTTTCCAACAGTAAGAACAATTAACCAGTAGAATGGCTTGCCTTCTCAATCACTGGAGACTTTAAAAAAGAAACTGGACAGCAACTTGTCTGAAATGGTATAGGATCTCCTGCTTGAGCAGGAGTTCAGACTAGATCTCCAAGGTCAGTTCCAACTCTGTTATTTTGTTATTCCTTGTCACTTCCTAGTCATCCTTCTCAGGAATGGGACAATCCACCACGGCCAAGTTACTACGAGTCAACTCGTTGCGGGACAATTCAACGCAGAATAAAACAGTGATAATTCACTGGTTTTTTCGATATTATTTTAATTTTTGTCATTCACATTTCATTTGGTCCCTCTTTTAGTGATTACTTTAATGATTCTATTCCACCATTTCTTTGATATTAGCGTAATTCTCCTTCTGTGGCGAGTTGGCTGCAACGAATTAAGATAGAACCAGATTGAGGTTCTTACCCACAGAAGCCAGATTCCTGGAGTTCTCCAGCATGACCTCCCCATGAAGAGCTTTTTGGTCAGGATCCAGCTGAGACCACTCCTCCTCAGAAAAATACACAGCCACTTCCTCAAAAGACACAAGATCCTAAACAAGGAAACAAATTTCCGCGTTAAAAAACAACCCCAAGAAGATTTTGAGACTTCTCTTCCATCGATTCCAAGGGAGATTTGCAATAAATGAAATGGGCACCTGCTGCAGAATTCAAAATAAGATCCCACAAATTTTGGCAGATGGCACAACGTAAAGGATATTTAATCAGGTTTACTGCAGGATTTTCAATGGCTTTCACTGAAGCCAACTAAAAGTCTTAGCAGTAGCTCCAACTCTTTCTATGTGGGCAGAAGGTAATACTGGAGAAACCCATCTGCCATTTTTGCCAACTGTCTGCTGCATCCACTTAGGGACCATCATTCTCATGCTCCCCAGAATAACAGTGCTAAGAGAGGTTATAATTTTTTTTTTATTTCGAATTTATATACCGCACCTTCTCCCGAGGGACTCGGGGCGGTGTACAGCCAGCTAAAAACATACAATGCAAACATTAAGAGTAGCGCATGCTCCAAGATGGCGACCCGGCTCTAGGCTCGCTGTGATAGAGATGGGGTGTCTTGGCTTGTGAGGGTCTCCGGGGGGGGTCGTTTGACCATCTGGGACCCCCTGCCCGGCAGGCGTGCTTCTAGTCGGTTGATTGAGAGCTTTTTGGGCTCTCTAAGGTGCCGATAACAGCGTGGCACCGACGCTCCGACGAACAGCTGTTCCGAGGCCGCCATGAGAAGGGCGGCGTTTGTGATCCATGGGCGGTGGCGGCAGCGGCAGCGGAGGAAACAGAAACGGCCAGCCTTCGGCTATGTTTGGATGGTTGGTGCGACGGCTGCGGTGGGGACGCTGGCATCGTCGCGGACTGCACACACCCCCCCGCGTCGGAGCAGTGGAGGTAGACGCCGGGGGGAAGGAAGCGGACGTCGAAGGAGGTGAGGGTGAATGGAAGATGTTGGTGGTGCCCGCGATGATGCCAGCGCCTCCGCCGACGCCGTTGCAGCAGCCATTGGGATGGCTGGAGTCGTGTAGCCGAAGAAGAACACGAGGGGGGAGCCTCCATCTCTGAATTTTAAACCTTGGCAACTTCGGGCCGCCATGGGGCTCTGGGGTAATTCCCAAACTTTAGCTCCCATGGCGAGGCCTCCTTTATAACCATCTCGGGGGGCTAGGACTGGGCATATAGGATGGTTGGAAGACCTGGAAGACTCGAGGGGGGGGTTAATGAGGGTGGAGGGGCTGTTGGAGTTACTGCGCAGCCCTGGTTAACCCTCTCTCCCCCCCTCCCCCCCCCGTCCTAGTTGGGCCATTATCAGGCCCTATGATTAACATGCTTGCCCTGCCGGTTTCTGCTCGATGGAGGTGGCTCCCACTTATTTTCCTCTATCTGCTTGCCTGCACTATCCATCTATACGCTACCTGTATGAATATTGTGGACAGCTTACTTTCTTCTGGAGACTTTGGACCTGGCTCTGTTTGTTATCTAGCACACTGGCTGTATGAAAAATGGCAGCTTACAGGAGGATGAATGGAGCCGGTTTCTATCATTGTTTCACTACCGATGGGATGTACTATCTCCCCCATGGCTAGTTGGCCAACCATCGTGAGAGGCTGGTTGGACGATTACCCTCGAATTGGTTGGAACATTGGACTCCCCCACTGCCGTGAGAGGACAGTGGAGACTCTTCCGCTTATGGTCAACCTGCCTTTTTTCAGGACAATTTGGACTATCATGGAGCCCTGGGCCACACCTTATCACTACCTCAGAGCTTAGGTGTACCTAAGGGCACAGCTTCTTGCATTGCGAGAGTCCCCCCTCTCGCAAGCCTGGCCCTCCACGTTATTGAGGGCCTACCTCAATGACGGGTCTTGGAACCCAGAGAGGTGGCATGCGGCGAAGAGGGGGTTGAGGGGTTTTTTATGTAAATTTTTGGAAAAATTTTTAAGGGGTCCCGGGGGGAGGGAGGTAAAATTGGAACTAGGGTAGTGGGTTCGGGGGATAACCCACCAAGGGGAAGGTCAGGCCTGGCCACTATACGCGGCGGGGGGGTGGGAGTTCCGGAGGAAATAGGGGGGGTCAAGCTTGTCCAGATTGTGTTTTTACCATCGGTACTGTGAGGGGGAGGGGTAGATATGGCGGGAGCAGGGGGCCATATCATGTTAAGGGAGCGCGTACCCGCTGTCTCCATGCGGTAGCGTGCTCCGTCCCCCAAGGCTCCACTCGTTCTCCAGGTTGCACAGACCCTCAGGGCCCAGGCCTTCGGCTGATGTTGTGCAATGCCAGGTCCGTAGTAAATAAAGCCCCCCTCATTTGTGATCTTGTTCAGGAGGGGGGAGCGGACCTGGCAGGTATTACGGAGACCTGGTTGGGCCTGGAGGGAGGGGTCCCTCTGGTAGAAATGTGCCCACCAGGCTTCCACGCATTCCATCAACCGAGGTCTCAGGGGAGGGGCGGGGGAGTAGCGGTTATTATTAGAGAAGGTTTTAGGCCGAGGGAGGCCACTGTTCCTCAGACGGCCGGTTGTGAGACCCTCCTTGTGAAGTGGGGTTATGGGGTTCAGATGGGTTTGCTGATCACGTACCTGGCTCCCTGCCACGTGGCAGCAGCCCTGCCCGAGCTACTCAACGTTATCGCTGCGGTGGCGGTTGATACCCCCAGACTTATGGTCATGGAGGATTTCAACCTGCCGTCCGTGGGTGAGATGTCTGAGGTGGCTCGGGAGTTCATGGCTTCCATGACGGCTATGGATCTGACCCAGCTAATTCATGGCCCTACGCACATGGAGGGAAACACACTGGACTTGATTTTTGTCTCTGGACAGTGGCTGAGTGATCTCGAGATAGGGGACATAGTCATCGAGCCCTTGTCATGGTCGGATCACTCTCTCCTTCGCCTTGATCTTCGAACCGCTGCACCCCATCACCGATAAGATGGTACCGCCCCAGGCGCCTGATGGAACCTGATAGGTTCCAGACGGAGCTTGGGCCAATGCCGGAGGTCCTGGCTCACGCCTCGACTGGAGACTTAGTGGCCGCCTGGGATAGGGCGGCCGCTGGAGCTCTGGATCGAGTCGTGCCTTTGCGGCCTCTGACCCGGCGCCGATCTCACCTGGCTCCTTGGTTTACTGAGGAGCTGAGGGAGATGAAGCGCCGGAAAAGACGCCTAGAGAGTAGTTGGAGGGCCAGTCGCACTGAATCTGACCGGACACTGGTAAGATCTCATATTAAGAATTACCTAGTGGTGATAAAAGCAGCGAAATGCACTCATCTTGCTGCTCTTATTGCGTCATCAGATAACCACCCGTCCGCCCTGTTTAGGGTGACCCGCTCCCTGCTCCACCAGGAAGCGAGGGAGGACCCCTTGGAGGGAAGAGCCGAGGACTTTGTTCAGTATCTGTATGACAAAATCACTCAGATTCGGGAAGATCTGGACTCCGACTGGGTAGATCCAGCGGGGATGATGGAGGCAGGTCCTGAGAATGTTATCTGGGATGAGTTTGACTCTGTGACCCCTGAGGACGTGGACAGGATTCTGGGTAGACTGAATGCGACCACATGTTTGTTGGACCCGTGCCCCTCCTGGTTAGTGCTGGCTTCCCGGGAGGTGACGCGAGGCTGGCTCCAGGGGATTATAAATGCTTCATTGAGTGAGGGTGTCTTTCCCGCCACCTTGAAAGAGGCGGTGGTGAGACCTCTCCTCAAGAAGCCTTCCCTGGACCCGGCAATATTGGCTAATTATCGTCCAGTCTCCAACCTTCGCTTTGTGGCGAAGGTTGTTGAGAGTGTGGTGGCACGACAGTTTCCCCGGTACCTGGATGAAACAACGTATCTAGATCCGTTCCAGTCGGGTTTCAGGCCTGGGTACAGCACGGAAACGGCATTGGTCGCGTTGGTGGATGATCTCTGGAGGGCTCGGGACAGAGGTTGTTCCTCTATCCTGGTCCTATTAGATCTCTCAGTGGCTTTTGATACCATCGACCATGGTATCATGCTGCACCAGTTGGAGGGGTTGGGGGTGGGAGGCACCGTATTACGGTGGTTCTCCTCCTTTCTCTCCGACCGGTCGCAGTCTGTGTTGACAGGGGGGCAGAGGTCGACCCCGAGGCCCCTTATATGTGGGGTGCCACAAGGATCGGTCCTCTCGCCCCTTTTGTTCAACATTTATGTGAAGCCGTTGGGCGAGATCATCCGTGGTTTCGGGGTGGAGTACCATCAGTACACTGACGACACCCAGCTGTACATCTCCACCCCAGACCACCCCAACGATGCCCTTGAAGTGATGTCCCGGTGCCTGGAGGCCGTACGGATCTGGATGGGGAGAAACAGGCTCAGACTCAACCCGAGTGGCTGTGGTTTCTGACGTCCCGATATAGTCAGCTGGTGCCATCACTGACTATTGGGGGCGAAGCATTGGCCCCCACGGAAAGGGCTCGCAACTTGGGTGTCCTCCTGGATTCACGGCTGTCTTTAGAAGAGCACTTGACGGCCGTGACCGGGAGGATTTTTCATCAGGTTCGCCTGATCCGCCAGTTGCGTCCCTTTCTGGATCAGGACTCGTTACGCACGGTCACTCATGCCCTCGTCACCTCCCGTCTGGACTATTGTAACGCTCTCTAAATGGGGCTCCCCTTGAGGAGCATTCGGAGGCTCCAACTGGTGCAGAGTGCGGCCGCGCGGGTGGTGATGGGAGCGACGTGGCGCTCCCATGTAACGCCTCTCCTGCGCGAGCTGCACTGGCTCCCGGTGGTCTTCAAGGTTTTGGTCATCACCTTCAGAGCGCTCCATGGCTTAGGACCTGGCTATTTACGGGACCGCCTGCTACCACCAATAGCCTCCCACCGACCAGTGCGCTCCCATAGAGAGGGGCTCCTCCGGGTGCCGTCGGCCAAACAATGTCTACTGGCGGCCCCCAGGGGGAGAGCCTTCTCTGTGGGGGCACCTGCTATCTGGAACGAGCTCCCCCCCGAGATACGGAGGATTCCGGATCTGCGTACCTTCCGTCGCACGCTTAAGACGTTCCTATTCCAGCAAGCCGGCCTGACCTAAACTTTTCCTCTTTTAAATGGGAACTTTAAATTTGGTTTTAAATTATTGGGGTTTTAAAATGGTTCAGCCAAATTTATTTAATTTGTTTTATCTCTATTTTAAATTTTGTATTTATATGTTTTATTTTATGGCTGTTCACCGCCCTGAGTCCTTCGGGAATAGGGCGGTATACAAATTTAATAAAATGAAATGAAATGAAAATTAAAAACAATTAAAAGGATATATATTAATTTGGCCCCAATTTAAAATGACAAACCAGTTAAAAATGTTTTTAAAAAATGTTATGTTAAGCCAGCCCGGCTTGCTGGAAAAAGAAAGTTTTAAGGGCACGGCGGAAGGCACCGAGGTCTTGAATTCTCCTTATCTCTGGGGGCAGCTGATTCCAGAGGGTAGGTGCCCCCACAGAGAAGGCCCTCCCCCTGGGGGTCACCAGCCTACATTGTTTGGCTGATGACACCCCAAGAAGGCCCTCTCTGTGGGAGCACACAGGTCGGTGGGAGGTCATCGGTAGCAGCAGGCGGTCTCGAAGATAACTAGGTCCTATGCCATGGAGCACTTTAAAGGTGGTGACCAACACCTTGAAGCGCACCCAGAAGACCACTGGGAGCCAGTGCAGCTCGCGCAGGGATTGCACATGGGATTGACTCTGGGAGACAGGAAAAAGAGCCTTAGCCGAGACAATGGTCTGCTCAATAAAATCTGAATTTCAGAAGAGAAAAACAAGGGATTGGGAGGGGGGGTTCTTTCAGAATTGCAACATTAAATTATGTAGTGCTAGAATTCATTGTCCTGGTTCTTGTCTGGACTACCTCGAAAAGCTAACAGAGCCCATCCAGGGATCTGTGTGAGGATCAGGGGTGGGCTGCTGGGGTTCGGGAGAACCTCTAAGATTCTCTGCAGTTCAGAGAACCCCCAAATCCCACTCCTTGCTGGCCCCGCCCATCCCACCCCTCCCAAGAGTCCCCATGTGGCCCATTTTGGATGCAGGTTAAGTGCAGGGTACGTGCGGAGGCTCAAGTAGGGAGAAAAACGGGCCTACCAGAAGTTCGGGAAGGCCTCCAGAGCCTGGGAAGGCCATTTGCGCCCTCCCAAAGGCTTGACAAAAGCCCCTGGAGCCCAGGGAGGGCGAAAACACCCCCCCCCCGCCATGGTGCAGGAGGCCAACTATGCCACACCCACCATGGCCACGCCCACCCAGCAGCCAGGCAGAGAACCGGTTCCTTGCTAAACTTTTTGAAGCCCACCCCTGGTGAGGACTACCAAAACGTGGGTGAGATGCAGCCAAAGGTCTGGTTCTCCTCAGTTTCCAAGGAAGCTGCTCACTTTCTGAACCAGAGCAGTGAAGAACAATTCCTGAGAAGACATTTCTCAGATTTTGCAAAGCTGAAGTGTTGGTTGGCATCCAGGCACCCAGGTTGTTAGAAATTCCTCACCAAGTTCTAAGTGCTTTGATTACGAGCCGCTTGGGCATACTTTTTATTTACAGGTATTTTATTTGGCCATTTTATTAAATCTTTTTTTTAGTCTGGTATACATTCATTCATTTTTATACAGCAATGTGATGTGTCTAGGAAGATAAGGTTGAATCCAGTGGTGAAATTCAAATTTTTTTACTACCGGTTCTGTGGATGTGGCTTGGTGGGCATGGTGTGGCTTGGTGGGCGTGGCTTGGTGGGCGTGGCAGGGAAAGCCTGGATAGCTCAGCAGACTAATGCATTGTAATTTAACTCCAGCTGTCTGCAATTAGTAAGTTTGAATCTCCCCAGGCTCAAGGTTGACTCAGCCTTCCATCCTTTCTAAGGTAGGTAAATTGAGGACCCAGTTTGTGGGGGCAATAAGCTGACTTTGTAAAAATATACAAAAGTATGAAGGCTATTGCTTAACGCATTGTAAGCCGCCCTGAGTCTCCAGAGAAGGGCAGCATATAAATCAAATTTAAAAAAAAAAAAGGATACGGCAAAATCTCTATTTCCACCCCACTCCAGGGGAAGGATACTGCAAAATCTCCATTCCCACCCAACTCTGGGGCCAGCCAGAGGTGGTATTTGCCGGTTCTCCGAACTACTCAAAATTTCTGCTACCGGTTCTCCAGAACCTGCTGGATTTCACCCCTGTTGAATCCTTCCAAGGAAATAAAGACGAGTATGGAGACTCCTTTTAACCATTGCTATATCTCTAATCATTTGAAATACCTTTTACCTTAATTATACTTTTTAAAAAATGTTCTACAACATTACAGTAGATTTTCTTTTTTGGGTCTCCATACCACTCTTGAGAAGTAGGCCAAATTGGGTGTGAATGTTCAATACTCAATCTAAATTTTTATGTTGCTTTGAAACAGCAATATTGTTCCATGGCTTAGGACCCGGTTATCTACGGGACCGCCTGCTACTACCAATAGCCTCCCACCGGCCAGTACACTCCCATAGAGAGGGGCTCCTCCGGGTGCCGTCGGCCAATGTCGACTGGCGGCCCCTAGGGGGAGAGCCTTCTCTGTGGGGGCACCTACGATCTGGAACGAGCTCCCCCCGGAGATACGGAGGATCCCGGATCTGCGCACCTTCCGTCGCGCCCTTAAGACTTTTTTATTTCATCAAGCTTGCCTGGCCTAAATCTTCTCCCCTTTTTAAATGTAAATTTTAATTTGTTTTTAAATTATGGGGTATTTTAAATTTGTTCAGCCAAATTATTTAATTCGTTTTTATTTTGTTTTAAATTTTTGTATTTATGTGTTTTATCTTGTGGCTGTTCACTGCCCTGAGTCCTTCGGGAGAAGGGCGGTATAGAAATTTAATAAAATAAATAAATAAATTGTGCCCTTTTTCCTGGATTGTGAGGTTCCGAGCTGAATCATTCATGCCCTGGTCATCTTTTGTTTGGATTACTGCAATATGCTTTATTTGGGGCTACTGTTGAAAAGTATTCGGAAACTACAGCTGGTACGGAACACAACAGCATGGACAGTTCTGCAGGCCCCTAGGATGATACTGTTATGTGCGGCTGTAATGGTAGCTGGTTTGCTTCCAGATCCAATTCAAGCTGTTGATTATCACCTCTAAAGCCCATCATGGTATGGGACCTGGTTATCTGAAGAACCGTCTTGCCCCAATTGGATTTGCCCAACCCACTTGTCCGGACACTTTACATTAACAAAGTAATTTTGGCTAGTAGGTCCAGGAGAACAGCCTTTCCTGCTATCATCCCTGCCATTTATAACATGGTATTCCTCACCGTGAAATCCACCCTACCCTACCCTTTCTAGCCTTCCTTAAAACTTGTCTCTTGTTGTTTGGCCTGGGGCCTGAATGGGGACGGGTCATCCTGGAAGTTACTAGATTAAAAAGAAGTTCCTACATCCACTCCTTCAAAAAAAAATCTCCCTCTCTTAGCTATTTCTCTGTGAATTCTAATGCTGCATCTATTGTTGCTTTAATCTTTCATATTATTTCAGCAGATTGCATGCTGCCCAGAGTTGCATGTCAGTGAAATGGGTGGCATATAAATATAATAGACGAAAATAACAACATTTTGCCACTGGAGATGACATCTCCCTCCACTTTTCTGGCTGTTCAGAAAAGCCTGAAAATAACCAAGACCTACATACAAACAACCGCGAAAACCTCAGAAAACATATATATATATAGATCTTTGGTTATTCGGGTTTTCTCCCGCGTGAAATTGGAAGTGTTTTGGCAACGTTTCAACGAAGTCTCCAAGACACTTCCAATTTCACGCGGGAGAAAACCCGAATAACCAAAGACAAACACCTGCGAAAACCTCAGAAAACACACACACACACACACACACACATGTATATATATATACACACACAGTATATATATATTGTATATATATAAAGTGTTTTTCTATTGAAGCACCTGGTCTACCCCAATATGGGAGGGAGCATAGTTCGAATCTGAGTAAGGGAATGGCTAGCTGATGAGAGCTAAATAGCTTGAAATAGGTCTATACTACTCTCCCTTTATTTATCAGCAAATATAAATTTTATATGTGTGTGTGTGTGTGTGTGTGTGTGTGTACAGTTAATATCTCGGGTTTCTTCCCGTGTAATTGTAAACATATCCTTAAAAGGGTAGTAGTATGATATATATAATATATATATCATCCAAGATTCATAGATGTTTTCCAACATTTCTCCTACCTGAGGCACGGGTTCGGTCACTCTTTCAGCTACATCACAAAGAAGAGGTGATTCGAAAAAGGACTGCTTTTGGTTCTCTGTGAAAGGCAGAAAAAGTGTGAAAGCAGATTTGTTTTAAAAAATTGAGAAATTCTACTCAAGAGGAGCAAAAGAATCAGTTAGCTGGATGTCCAAACCTCACATCACACAGATGCAGTTTCCATTACCTGACATGGTATCCTGATTTTGATCTTTCTGAAAGATCTCCCCAACCAGTAGCTCTTGGGAGAGTTTCGATTCTTTCCTTCCCTTGACATACTCAGTGGCTGCTTCCAAGGATATCTGGACATGATGTCCCAGTAGAAACAAGGAAGAGCAGAGAGAAAGAAATGAATTCTCATACTGCACCCTCAAACTAGGAGACCCCAATGTATATCACTGAAGATGGACAATGAGGGCGGAAGAATTCCCCAAATACATCTTCTAAAAGAAGAATGAAACAACTGGCCTTAGCAGTTCATAATCCCAAAAACTCTGTCAGAGAGACATTGACAAATTGAGAGAGATCATTAGACCTGCCGTGGCTATATTCTCACACCTGCAACTCTTCTTGCATCTTTTCCTCCTCCTGGCTCAGCAGGAACCCTTCAGCCAGGGCCACTGCCTGGGAACTCGTCTCCGCTCCACACTCCCGCACCCATTTCTCCATCTCTGGGGGAAGGACAGCCAGGAACTGCTCCAGGAGCACCAGATCCAGCATCTGAGCCTTCGTGTGTCTTTCTGGCTGCAGCCACTGAAGACAAAGGCGGTGAAGGTGACTGCAAACATCTCGGGGCCCAGTCACCTTCTCGAACTGTACTTTTCTGAAGGGATAGCAATGGACCGCTAAAGTGTTAGTTCCCACTTCCTGGATCTTCTGCCTAAGACTTGACTCATTCTTCTCATAGTTCCAAGGCTGAGCAGCAAGAGGGAGTTTTCCAATTCCTGCATCTGCTGGATGTTGTCCCTCCATCTTTTCTTTTTTCTCTAATCCAGTTGCAAAATGGGTCAATGGATCTCCAGAGATCTTCCTATTCAGAAGACCTGGATTTCACTAACAGATCCTGATCAAGTTTTCCAAGGACATTCGGTCCTCTACACTTACAAGATGCTTCTGTCTTCAGATGGAGCAGGAAAGGTTTCCACTTTACATATCTGAAATGAAAAAGAGATATTTTTTTTAATTTGATTTATATGCCGCCCTTCTCCGGAGACTCAGGGCGGCTTACAATGCGCTAAGCAATAGCAAATTTCCAGTAATTATAGCATAACTAATTTAACTACTGGGTATCCTTCTCCAAAGTAAAATAAAAAGACTAAGGAACCTACAAAGGTCTGGAAAGAGGGAGGAGAATCTTATTAGGTAAGTTGATTTTTCTGGGTCTGGGGGAAATGCAGGAGAACCTTTCCGGACCAACTTTGTGCAATGATTCAAAATACTGGAGAAATACATAAAATATGTTTTGGATTCCTATTTCTGAGTTCCTTATTCGACTGATTTCTGTGATTGTGAATAGAGACAGTCTCTTTAAATCGCGAATGTCACAGGTCACAAACAGAAATTGAGACGAGCGCTATACAAACCTATTAATTAAGTAAACCAATCAATATTTGAATGTATAATAAAAACAACAGAAGCCCATCTGGCCCAACTCCCTTTGGGAACTTGAGAAGCCTGAATTAACAAGCCGTCATCCAGTGCATATAGCACTAACACCCAACTGAACAATCCACATACTACAAATTTAACAAGATCTTCTGATTCACACAATTCTTACAAACACATCCCCCCTCCACTTCTTAACTCGACGCAAGTCTTTTTCCATCTTCCACTTCAAACTCCCAGAGTGTAAACCTTTTGACAAACACTGGTGTCATCGGGCACAAGTGCGAATGCTGCATCTCAGCCCCACTTGCACACACACACCCCTGTCCCTGCAACGTTTCCCTTCTTTGTCTGCTAGCAGAGCCCCTTTGCGGTCGTGGGGAAAGGCTGGGAAGCAGCACCCCAGTTCCAGTCCTCGCCCTCCCGCTGGCCTCTGCATGGGAAAGGGAGGCAGGGGAACATGGGACTCCGATCCCAAAAGAAGACTTGGCCCGTCTCCACCCATGCCTCCAATGCGGGACCCCTTTGCATGGGCAGAGCTGCAACTCACAGAACTCGGGAGTCTCGTCTGGATCCGCATCCCTCCAAGGCTTCTCGACAGCCTCTGGATCTCCCGCAACGGCCCCGCCCCAGGCTCCAGGGGTGGTGACGTCTTCCAACTAATGACCCGGGAATCACGTGTCTTGTACTAGCGGAAGAGGCCAGCGCATGCTCAGTTCTGTCCTGAAGCGGAGGGCTCCCCCTGGTGGACTCTGCGCAAAGTGGCAGGATTCACCCACAAGGGCGGGAAAGAGGAGCGCGTCTGAGGGGAGGAGGAAGGCAGGGATGATGGGCATGGGAGTAGCGGGGGAAACCCCTCTCAATGCCTCCCTGCCTGAGAAAGGCACTTCGGCACATCCAGAGACGGCACTTTCTCCATCTTCCTCTCCAGGAACCGTCTCTCTGGAGGATTTGAACTTGCTTCCCTCAAGAACAGCTGCCCTGAAGGCTGGGCAGAGATTGGAGGCCTCAAAAGAGGCCAAATCCTTTAAGAAATGGCCAGACGGTCAGAAGATGAGGACCAGGAGGCTCTCTGGGAAACACGTAGCTGTATAGGTTTTTATTTCTTTAATCCGATATATGCAGGTGCCGTCTGAAATTTTTGGCTCTGGGTGCCTAAGAATATTTGGAAAGACCAAGTGACAGTTTATGAAAAAAATAATACTGAAGAAGAAAATCAATTCCAAACTGGAGAAAAAGCTGAAAACTGATGGATGTTCCAAAAATTTTACCTCAGAAGGCTCTTTGATGGAGAAATGAAAAAGGAGAACATGGCGTCTCATCAGGATGCCAGATGACGGAAAGACAGATGAAGGACAGCAAACACTGAAAAACGAATATAAAGCTGAAAACACCACGAGGGACAAAATAAAATCTGTTTTACATGGGAGGCTGAATGGGGAATTCACCTCAGGACACCACAAAGCTTAAGACCTTTGGAGATTTTAAAGCAGGGGTGTCGAACTCAATTTCATTAAGGGCCACACCAGCATTATGGTTGCCTTCAAATGGCCAGTTGCATGTAAAAGTATGAGGTGGGAGTGCCTGGATAGCTATGGTTGGCACTTTGGCTCCCTGGGCACTGCAAACCTGCAGCCCAGCCCAGCCCCACTTATCCAAGGGGGCGCCCGCCCACGCTTACTTCCTCCTCGAGGCTACTATTGCTACTGTCTGTGCCACCAGGGGTGAGGCAAGGCCAGGCAGGGCAGAGTGAGGCAAAGCCAGGTGAGGAGAGGCCAAGGGGAGGTGCCAACAAGCTGCATCTGCTGCCGATAAACAGCAGCTGTGTGTTCACCACCTCCTACACACATGCCTTGCCTTGCCACACCTCTCCTCGCGCAATCTCACTTTGCCATCGCCTGGCCTTGCCTTGCCTCACTTTTCCTCGCTTGGCCAGGCCTCGCTCACCCTGCCCACAGCGTCTGGCTGTGCTGGCTTGGGCCAGGACTGAGGTGGTGGGGGCTAGACCCCTCACCATTTCCAGGGCAGCCCTACGGGCCAAATCTACTCATGTCACATGCTCCAGCCCATGTGTTTCAGTTTGACACCGCTGCTATAAAGAATGACATTGGTACGACAATGGCAGATCTGAAGAAAGCTTTGCGAGTCAAAGTGGCGTGGAGAATCGTGATCCATCGCCACGAGTCAGACGCAATGATTGCTTATGACGTTTCGTAAGAAAACATCCTTACCACAAAACGTATTTCTATAATTCATATTTAGCTATAATTTCTGCAAGTCTTTCCAGCTTTATGCCTTGTCCCATAACATGCCTGGAGTTATAATTTGTTACCTGAGCCGATGCTAGCTCTCAAAAAGTAAACACTTATTGATATTTTTTAATTGGGGATTTAGGCTTTCTCTATCATGATCAGATGAAAAATAGGATAAATGTGAAGAATTTTTTTTTCTCTTATTCAGGTGGCGAAGATCAAATAACATTAAGATCAAAAATACACTTTTCATAATTAAAACACCACATGCCCATTGTTTGCTTGCGGTTGGTAAATTCAGCTCTCCGGGGCTGACATTTGTGAAGGCCAGGCTTTTAAAAAATCCTTCCTAATTAAGTATATCTAAGTAAAAAATACTTGTATTTCAACAATGAAGCCTACAATTTACATGGATTCTTCTTCAAATGAATTGTATATGGAAAATTCAGTCATTGTTCCTCCTGAAGGTTTTTGTTTTCCAAATGTCAAAAATGTATAAGGCTTTTTGCATCTGGATCTTGTTATAGGAGTTAAGATGATTGCTCCAAGAAAAGGTCTTTCCATATTCCACGCATTTATATGGCTTCTCCTGTGTGGATCCTTGTATGGGATATAAGGTTTCTGTTCTTAGTAAAAGTCTTTCCACACTCAGTGCATTTATATGGCTTCTCCCTTGTATGAATCTTAATAATAATAACTTTATTGTCATTGTACGTGTATACACAGTATACGCATACAACAAAATTCACTTAACACCCAAAGACTAGGTCCAGCACACACAACAATTCCCAAACATTCCCACCCACCACAATTCCCCACCCCTAAAACCATCAAATATCCACACAACAGACCAAATAATGCTGTCCAACAGCTCACCGATGGTGGCCCTTTAGTTCATTGTTGAGTGTAATTATAGCTCTGGGATAAAAACTATTCAGAAAATGTGTGGTCCGAGTTTTAATTGTCCGGATCTTCTGCCAGAAGGCAACAGTCCAAAAAGATTGTAAGCAGGATGGGAAGAGAATGTTATGCAACTTTCTCAAACAGCGAGATTTGAAGATGTCATCCAAGGCTGGTAGCTGGAGTCTGATGATATTCTGGGCAGTTTTAATGATTCTTTATAGATCTTTTTTGTCCGCTACAGAGCTGCTCCCATACTATGCAAGAATGCCGTATGTCAGGACACTCTCAATGGTGCTGCAATAGTAGGACAGAAGTAGATGCTGAGATAGATTTATCTTCCTGAGCATTCTCAGGAAGTACAGCCTCTTCCGTGCCTTCTTCACAAGCATGTTGACATTCATAGTCCATGAGAGGTCCTTTGAGATATAAATGCCCAGAAATTTAAAACTACCAACCCTCTCCACCTCCTCACCATTTATGTACAGTGGTAAATGTACATGTCTCTTCCTCCTGAAGTCAATTATAAGTTCTTTAGTTTTTTTGGTGTAAGTATAAGATTATTTTCTTTACACCACAATGTCAGCCCTTGTACTTCCTTTCTGTAAGCAGACTCATTGTTCTTATTAATGAGCCCCACCACTGTTGTCATCTGCAAATTTAATAATTGCGTTGGTGTTATACAATGGGGTGCAGTCGTGTGTGTACAAGGAATAAAGGAAAGGGCTTAACACACAACCCTGGGGGGCTCCTGTGCCTAGTATCAGAGTAGAGGAATGGTGAGATCCCATCTTTATTAACTGTGGTCTATTTGTCAGAAAATCCTTTATCCACAAACAAATCCTCTGATTTACACCCAAATTGGACATTTTAAGAAATAACCTGTTGGGTAAAATGGTGTTACAGGGAGGCAATCTTTCTATGGTTACTAAATTGACCATTCTTAATAAACTTCTTTCCACAGTCTGTGAACTTATATGGCTTCTCCCCTGTATGAATCCTTCTATGGTAAGTCAGTCCATTCTTCTTAGCGAAGCTCTTTCCATATTCCATGCAGTTATAGGTCTTCTCCCCTGTGTGGATCCTTTTGTGGGAGTTAAGATAACTGTAATAAAATCCTTACCACACTCTGTGCATCTATATGGCTTCTCCCCTGTATGAATCCTACTATAGTAAGTAAGTTGACTGTTCATCATAAAACTCTTTCCACACTCAGTATATTTATGTGGCTTTTCCTCTGTGTGAATCATTTTATGGATAGTAAGAGACCACCCTTTAGTGAAGCTCTTTCCACAGTCCATTTAGCTATAGGGCTTCTCTCTTGTGTCTTATGTCTTGTAAGTTGACTCTCCTTAGTAAAGCTTATCCCACATTGCATGCATTGATATGTCTTCTTTCCTCTGTGGATTCTATCATGGGAAATTATTTGGCTGCTCTGAGCAAAGGTCTTTCCACAATCCATCCATGGGTTTTCTCCTGTGTAGGGATGCTTTTAAGGGATGCATTTATATGAGGAAGTGGCATCGTTCTTTTGAAATTTTTTCCATTCTTTCTACATATATAATTTTCTTCTTTGGTTTGGGTTTGATAGTGTTAATTTACATCTAATTGGTCTTTGAATAGTTTTATACATTTTCCAATATATTTGTTCTTTATTTTTTGTTTTCTGGCCACAGAGTCTTTCATTGGTGCCTGAATGGAAGATGAACTTTCCCAATTCCAATTATTTGAATGGTTTCTCTCGTGGCTTTCGACTTCCATTTGAATTGCATAGTTCTTTGTACTGTATTTACGACTCATCGTTTGGAATAGATCCTCGGAATCTTCATTTTCTTCCCCATTATTACCTTCACAGGAAACAAATGAAAATAACTTTAGGGAAAAATAGCAAACTTCAGGAACTTTGAATATAATGAAAAACAAGCTGCTACAATCTACTTGGATGGAAAGGACTTTCTGGATTAAAATTTTGGAAGAGAGCCAGGAGTGCACAGGGAAACAACAGGCAAGTCAGGGGAGGACTTGCAGGGGAGCCTGCTGTACCCCAGAAACCCAGAACCACATCCTGCAAGTCTGCGAGCTGACCAACGATGCACAATGTGCACACCATAACCGCATACTTCAGTGCCTTAAGAAACTGCTGCGCCGAATGGAACTCCATACGAGAACGGAACCGGTGATCCCATCCAGATCCTCCTTCATAAAGCCAGACCTGATCGTGGAGACAGCAAACCAGTTGTGGCTCCTTGATGTTGCCATCATTGCCGGATACCAAATGGAGGATACCTGGGACATCAAAACCACGAAGTATGGTCATCCTCACCACATTGCAGACATTCTTCGTTGGGCTGCTGTACTGGCCACGACCCGAGTTTTCCACCTTCCAGTTGTCGTTTCCAACAGAGAGCTGTTCTATCAACCGTCAGTTGAGGTACTCCGGGACTTAGGTTTGAGCCACAGGGACATTATGGACCTTTGTTTGTTGGCCATCAGCGGCTCACTCATGTGCTACAACCTTTATATGCGAGGGACTAAGGACTGGAAAGATTGACCAAACTACTTTGTATTGTTTGTATCTATTAATGTAACTAATAGCGAGCAATCTCCTTAGAGGGCCTCGCGGGCGGGAGTGGAATAGTCGGTTGTATCGTACTGTATTGTACTGTATACTGATGTATCTTACTGTATTGTACTGGTTGGCTTGTATACTGATGTATTTTACTGTATCGTACTGATTGGCTTGTATACTGACGTATCTTATTGTATTGTATTATGCACTGCTATGCCTTATACCTGTACTGCCTTGCTTTTCTAAAAATAAAATGTTGCATAGTTCATGCGGACATGGCGCTCCTAATAACTGGATTTTTTTTTGCTAAATGGCTTGGGGTTTCTGCTTTTATTGGGGCATCAGTCGGACCCCCGACACTTAGATTATTAAAACAGATATTTTCTTAGAATTCACTCCAACTGGAAGGTAGATAAACATAAAGAAAAGAGATTTTCATTACTGATATAAAATAGTGTTGGCCACCTTCAAATAACTAACATCAAAAATCCACACTTCAGAATTAAAACATTTGTACCGGGGTGAAATGCTCCCAGTTCAGACCGGATCCGGTAGTGATGGAGGCGGGTGATTCAGAAAACCGGTAGCAAAAATCCCTGCCCCCCTTCCCCACATGCCCAGCTGAGCCACGCAATCATCAGAGGCTTTTTTTTTAATTTTTAAAATTGGTCGAAGGTTTTAGAAAAAATGTTTTTAAAAGTTAAAAAAAAAAGTTCACACCCACAGTCACATTACTCCCCCACCAAGCCACGCCCACAGAACCGGTAGTAACAAATTTTACATTTCACCACTGATTTGTACCCATTGTTTGTTTCCACGCTGGTAATTTTATCTCGAGTTTCCATTTGTGAGCTGCATGGATTGTTCTTCAAATGAATTTGTATATGGAAAATTCAGTCATCGTTCCTTCTGAAGCATTTTTTTTTTCAAATTTCAAAGATTTATAAGGCTCTTTCATATGGATCTTGCTATAGGAATTAAGATGTTTGCTCTAAGAAAAGGCATTTCCACATTCTATGCAGTTATATGGCTTCTCTCGTGTGGGTCCTTCAATGGGATATAAGGTTTTTGTTCTTAGAAAAACTCTTTCCACACTTGATGAATTTATAACGCTTTTCCCATGTGGATTCTTTTGTGGAAGTTAAGACAACTGTTTGTTATAAAACCCTGACCACACTTCATGCATTTATATGGCTTCTCCCCTGTATGAACCTTATTATGGCAAGTAAGTTGACTGTTCCTAGTAAAACTCTTTCCACACTCCATGCACGTATATGGCTTCTCCCCTGTATGAATCCTACTATGATAAATAAGAAGACTGTTCTTACTAAAGCTCTTTCCACACTCAGTGCACTTATATGGCTTCTCCCCTGTATGAATCCCGCTGTGATAAATAAGTTCAGTGTTATTAGTAAAGCTCTTTTCACATTCGGTGCACTTATATGGCTTCTCCCCTGTGTGGATCCTTTTATGGGAGTTAAGATTACTATTTGTAATAAAACCCTTACCACACTCCATGCAGGCATATAGCTTCTCCCCTGTATGAATCTTATTATGGTAAATAAGGTGGCTCTTTCTGGTAAAACTCTTCCCACATTCGGTGCATTTATATGGCTTCTCCCCTGTGTGGATCCTTTTATGGGAGTTAAGATTACTATTTGTAATAAAACCCTTACCACACTCCATGCAGGTATATAGCTTCTCCCCTGTATGAACCTTATTATGGCAAGTAAGTTGACTGTTCCTAATAAAACTCTTTCCACACTCCATGCATGTATATGGCTTCTCCCCTGTATGAATCCTACTATGATAAATAAGTTGACTGTTCTTACTAAAGCTCTTTCCACACTCAGTGCACTTATATGGCTTCTCCCCTGTATGAATCCCGCTGTGATAAATAAGTTCAGTGTTATTAGTAAAGCTCTTTTCACATTCGGTGCACTTATGTGGCTTCTCCCCTGTGTGGATCATTTTATGGATGGTAAGAGACCACCCTTTAGTGAAGCTCTTTCCACATTCCATGCAGCTATAGGGCTTTTCCCCTGTGTGGATCCTTTTGTGGGAGTTAAGATAACTGTTTCTAATAAAAGCTTTACCACACTCCCTGCACTTATATGGCTTCTCCCCTGTATGAATCCTACTATGGTGAATAAGTTGTCTGTTCATCCTAAAACTCTTTCCACACTCCATGCATTTATAGGGTTTCTCACCTGTGTGGATCATTTTGTGGGAGTTAAGGTAACTGTGTGTAGTAAAACCTTTACCACACTCTGGGCATCTATATGGCTTCTCCCCTGTATGAATCCTACTATGGCAAGTAAGTGGTCTCTTGTTAGTGAAGCTCTTTCCACACTCCATGCATTTATAGGGCTTCTCTCCTGTGTGGATCCTCTTATGCCTTGTAAGTTGACTATCCTTAGTAAAGCTTTTCCTACACTCTATGCATTTATATGTCTTCTTTCCTCCGCGGATCCTTTGATGGGAAATAAGTTGGCTGCTCTGAGCAAAGGTCTTTTCACAATCCATCCATGGGTTTTCTCCTGTGTGGATCCTTTTAAGGGATGCATTTCTAATAGAAAGTGGCATCCTTTTGAATTTTTTTCCATTCTTTCTACATACATAATTTTGTTCTTTGGTTTGGGTTTCATAGTGTTCATTTACATCTAATTGGTCTTTGAATAGTTTTATACATTTTCCAATATAGTTGTTCATTATTTTTTGCTGTCCGGCAACAGAGTCTTTCATTGGTGCCTGAATGGAAGATGAACTTTCCCGATTCCAATTATTTGAATGGTTTCTCTCATGGCTTTCGACTACCATTTGAATTGCATAGTTCTTTGTACTGTATTTACGACTCATCGTTTGGAATAGATCCTCGGACTCTTCATTTTCCTCCCCAATATTACCTTCACAGGAAACAAAAAATGAAAATAACTTTAGGGAAAAACAGCAAACTGCAGGAAGTTTGAATATAATGAAAAACAAGCTGCTTCAATTTACTTAGATGCTAAAAAGAACTTGATCTGGACTTTCTTGATTACAATTTTGGAGGATAAATCTAATTTGGTATGGCAAGGGAAAAACCATAGGTTAAATATCAAATTCTCCAAGATTCAAAGGAAAGGAAAGGATTGTCTTGTGTTTTTAAATTGGCTGTACACTGCCCTGAGTCCTTCGGGAGAAGGGCGGTATAGAAATAAAATTATTATTATTATTATTATTATTATTATTTGGTCTGCCTGATTTGAAATTGGACTTTTTATTTATCTACTCCCATTTGCATGCTTTCAAACTCCTAGGTGGGCAGGAGCTGGGACAACTCATAGGAGATCACCGGGTCATATAGCACTAGTGTCTCAAACCCGGGCTTTCCGGCTGAGAAGCCAGGTGTCTTTAGCCACTCCCTTAATATTAGTATTTTTTATTATACTTTTTTCTTATTCATTTATCACCTAACAATCATCATGTTGTTCCGCCAGGCCGGGCTATCAATAATAATTTTAAATTGGGGTATTTTAAATTTTTGGGGTTTTAAACCAGCCAAATCTATTTAATTATTTTAATTTTTAATCATTGTTGTGTCTTGTGTTTTTAAATTGGCTGTACACCGCCCTGAGTCCTTCGGGAGAAGGGCGGTATAGAAATAAAATTATTATTATTATTATTATTATTATTATTATTATTATTATTATTATTATTATTACTATTAATTTATTATTTATTTATTTATTTATTTCCACTTCAAAACTTGTTTTTAATCTGATAAAATGCATTTAATAAAATAATAATAAAAACCGAAAGGGCTGATGTATTTAATTACAAAATTTCTTCCCAAACATTCTGCCCAGGGAGAAGCAAACCCTTACTCAGAGAGGCCACATTCCTATGATTTTCCAGCATGACTTCCCAATGCAGCACTTTTTGCTGAGCATCCAGCTGAGACCACTCCTCTTCAGAAAAACACACAGCCACCTGCTCAAAGAACACAAGACCCGCCTCCTCAAAGAACACAAAAGGAAAAAAAACAGAAGTCAGAACCATATACACAGTCTACCCTATTAAGTCATCCCAAGCAAAGATATAAACTTTCAACGCTATTTAGTGAAAAAAAAACCCGTTTCCATGTCTCTGTCTCTGTCTCTCTGTGTCTGTCTGTCTGTCTGTCTGTCTGTCTGTCTGTCTGTCTGTCTATCTATCTATCTATCTATCTATCTATCTATCTAATCTCCATGTATTAATTCATCAACACTTTCAACACTTGAAGAAAATCAACTGGCAGATGGACCCTGGGAATCCCACCAATGAGCTGTGGTGGCACAGTGCTTAGAATACATTATTGCAGGCTGACTCTGCTGATTGGCAGGAGTTCAATCCTAATCGGCTTAAGGTTGACTCAGCCTTCCAGTCTTCCAAAGTCAGTAAAATGAGGAATCCAGATTGTTGAGAGCAATATGTTGACTCTATAAACCAGTTAAGCGTGTGATGTAAATCACTATAAAGTAGTATATAAGCCAAATGTTATTGCTATAACTGACTCCAATACATCCTGGGTTTGCAGAAAAAAATATTTAGAGTTGGTTTTGCATTTAATCGTGCCAACATGATGTATCCAATGAAGAAGTTCTTTGAGGAAGATTCTAGCCTTGGAGTTCTGATTTGCTTGGGTTCGTTAGTCGGAACTGTGACACTTATCCGTGATCAACACCTTCATAAAAATTCTGTGAGGCAGCCAGGAATTTATGTGGACTGCCATCAATATCCAGAGACACATAACCCTGTTCCTGCTTCCCCTCAGATTACAAGGAAGCCTCTACTTCCCCATTGGCTGAAGAGGAGAAAACTGCCTGAGAAAAGCATTTTTATCCTATCTAAAGCTGAATCGTTTGGCCCCACAAGCCAGACACAAATCGGAGAATTAGAAATTATTTTGCAGGCCAAAAGTGGCTTGATATGGCCCTCTATGTATTTTTACAGTCTGGTTTATCTTTAATTTTTACAGTCTGATTTATCTTTTAATTTTGTGTGATTGCTTTTCCTCTCACCGGTTATAAACAAAGCTCTTTTAAAAATGGCAAAGTGGCAAAGTGATTCTTTTACTGATTATTCAGCAGGGTTGCACTGCTGATGTCAAAAATTATTAATAGGATTCTTTACCAGATGCTAATACTGCGATACTTATTTTTTATCATCCTTTTCTTACTTTAGATTCAGATTCAACTACCACTTCAGCTCCATCATAAGTAGGAGTCAACTTTCTTCCATTCTTCTCTGTGAGGGAGACAGAATTTTTAAATGGATAATTAATAAAATACCAAGTTTCTCCAAAAATAAGCCTTGGTCTTATATTTTTTGGGACTTTTTGGGGGGATTTTTTGGGAAGGAAGGAAGGAAAAATTCTCTTCTATTGGACCCTTCCAGACTTGGTTAACTAACTGGTTGAAGGGAGGGAGGGAAGGAGAGAGGGAGGAAGGCTTTTAGCCCACTCAGAGTCCCTGTATTGGTTGTGGAGGGTGGGGGAGAGAGAGAGAGAGGGAGGAAGGAAGGAAGGAAGTCAGGCATTTTGGCAAATTCTTTTACACCTCTCTCCTTTCGCTGGATTTAAATCCTAGCATTGAATTTAGTGAGACTTACTTCCGAATAAACCAACTTTCCTCCCTGTATTGGGAGGGGGGGGGAAGAGAGAGAGGGAGGGAGGAAGGAAGTCAGGCATTTTGGCAAATTCTTTTACACCTCTCTCCTTTGGCTGGATTTCTATTACATCCCCTCTAGCCAAATGGTTGGGGGCTAATTGTCACAGAGGGAGGAACACCCAGGATGAACCCTCTTTCTGCGAATGGGCCGTCTCGAAGGGTCTGGGACGAAGAGGCCGGTGGCCCATTCCCCACGGCAAATGACTGGAGGCGTGCCAGCTGAGGAGATAAGTCAGGGGAGAATCGCCCGAGGAGAAACGACCGAGGAGAATGAAAAGTCAGAGACTACTAAAAGTCCCATTCCGGTGTGGGCTGCGGCTGCTGCCAGACACCATCTGCCCCTGGGCGCTCACTGCCTCCTTTGCTGGACAACACTCCCCCCCTCCCTCCCGGGCTGATAACTGTCTTAACTGGGGCTTATTTTTCGAGTAGGTCTTAGAAGAACCATGCTAAAAATCATACTAGGGCATATTTTCTACTTGGGACTTATTTTAGGGGGGAAACGGTAGCAGGTGGCATTCTACACAAGAAAAGACAGTGAATGTAAGATAGCTGGGATCTCTCTTTGAAATGGATTACCTCTTGAGATATGCCGAGTTGGATCTTCCTGAGAGTTCCCCCTGAAAAACAGCTCCTGAAGGGGTTTTGACGGATTCCTCTGTGCCTTGGGATCTGTGATCTCCACAGTGAAAGACTTGAAATAGGAAGCAGGAGAAAGAAGAAAAATTATATTTCTTTTCTAACCACTCATAAGAAATATGAATAAAAGATTAGAGATTAATAAACTAGATAGGGTAAATGGAAATGAGAGAGAAGACAAAAAAGGAATAGAAACCCAGATTCCACCTTTGCAAATGGAAAAGGGGGAAGGAGGAGGAGAAAAGGGAAAAATGTTACTATACAAATGTACATTTATGATGATATGTGTGAAATCAGTAAAATAGACAAGAAATTGAAAAGAAAGTGTATATAAATAGAAAATCGGGATTGCTCAGATACCACGTTGGAAAATATTGAATTGAAAATGAATACAACAATGGAGAGAGAATGGAAAGAGCAGTAGAGGGATAGATAGGAGGGGAGAAGAGAGGAAGGAGAGAGAGGAACAGAAGGGAAAAGGAGAGGAAGAAAGGGAGGGGAAATAAGGGTAGGAATGAAGATCAGAAAAGGAGGAAGAAGAGGAGGAGTGGGAGAAAGGAAGGGGAAAGAGAGAAGGGGAAGGAGAGGAGGAAAGAAGGAAGAAGAAGAGGATAGAAAAAGGGAGGGAAGGGAAAGAGAGAAGGAGAAGAATGATCGTTGTAAAATAAGGGAGATGGAATGGTAGAAGAGCAACCCCGAGTATACTCAAATTTATTAGGATGAAGAATGAACAAATGTGAAAGTTAAAAGAGAGTAAGTATGATTAACAATGGATAAGACACAATACATTTAAAACACGTTTATGAGAAATAAAGATTAAAAAAAGTTTCAAAAACAAAAAAAAGAAAAGAAGAAAAATTAACAGATATCACGCAACATGAAGTTGGTTCATGTTCTCTAAACACAACTTCAATGCCCCCAATATCCATCAGAGATCCTGGCATATAACAAAGAAAAAGCTGAGTCCAATTTCTCTTCAGGAATGGTTAATGGAACAATTTTCTACTAGAATTAGGGAAACATCTCCATGAAGACAGGAGAAGCCTGGAAGGGAGGGGTGAAGAATGAAAACACATTCTTTATTCCCTTCCGGACTCCCGAGACAAAGACCTCTTACCTGCAACTCAACCTGATCCTTCTGCTCCTCTGCTTCGCTTAGGAGGAAGCCTTCCGCCAGGGCCACCGCCTGGGAACTGGTCTCTGCTCCACACTCCAGCACCCAGCTTTCCATCGCTGGGGGCAGAACAGCCAGGAACTGCTCCAGAACAACCAAATCCAGCATCTGAGCCTTAGTGTGCTTTTCTGGTCTCAGCCATTGCGTACAAAAGTTGTGGAGTCGGCTGCAAAGTCCTCGGGGACCTTCAGCCTCTTGGTATTGGAGGTTTCTGAACTTCCAAGGCTGAACTTCAGAACGGATGATGGTTTCTTTTTCCAGGATCTTCTGATCAGTTCTTGCCCAGATCCTCCCACGGCTGCCAGACTCAACAGCCGAAGGGCCTTTGCCTGTTCCCTCACATGGTAAAGGTTGTTCCTCCATTCCTTCCTCTGTCCTGTAATGCAATTCCAAACAGGTTTGGGGAATTCTGTGGCTCTCCAAACACTTTTCAATTCATAGGTTCATTTTGGTAGCAATACCAATAGCAATTAGACTTATATGCCACCCCATAGTGCTTTACAGCACTATTTTGTTTACAATGTCAACTTATTAAATGTCACCTTTAAAGCGCTCCATGGCATAGGGCCGGGGTATTTACGAGACTGCCTTCTGCCACCAATAGCCTCCCACTGGCCAGTACGCTCGCACAGAGTGGGCCTCCTCAGGGTGTTGTCTGCCAGTGTCGGCTGGCGACCCCCAGGGGGAGAGCCTTCTCTGTGGCGGCGCCCGCCCTCTGGAACAACCTCCCCCCAGAGATATGTACAATATCAGACCTCCGGATTTTTCATCGGGCCCTGAAAATCTATTTCAACTAGCCGGGCTGGCTTGATCCCACAGTTTTGGGTTAAATTTTAATTGATTTTAAATTAGGTTTGTTTTAAATTGCGGCCAAAAATATTTAATTATTTTAAACTGTTTTTAAATTTTGTATCTTTTGTTTTTATTTTGGCTGTTCACCGCCCTGAGTCCTATTGGAGAAGGGCGGTATACAAACTGAAATTGAAACAAATAAATTATCCCAATATTCTGGGTCCTCATTTTACCAACCTCAGAAGGATGAAAGGCTGAGGCAATACTGGGCCCTCTCAGGAGTAAACTCCAGGCTATGAGCAGAGTTTGCCTGCAATACTGCATTCTAACCACTGTGTCACCTGAGCTCCTATAGCAGCAGGACTGACCACAGAAGGATATCCAGCCTTCTTGGCACAAGAGGTAACTTTTTGGTATTACAGAGGTTGTTCAACCGACTCTGCTTTGTGTAAATGAGATGAAAAAGAAAATAAACTTGAAGAATGTGAAGGTGGTGGATTTAATCAGTGAATCACACTTATCCCCATGGAAGAAAGTATCTTCCTGAACTGGTGAAGGATTGCAGTGGCTCAGGGCCTGGTGGCTCAGCAGACTGATAGCACTGTGATTAACACCAGCTGTCTGCAATTACTGTAAGTTCGAATGTCACCAGGCTCAAGGTTGACTCAGCTTTCCATCCTTTCTAAGGTAGGTAAATTGAGGGCCCAGTTTGTGGGGGCAATAAATTGACTTTGTATAAATATACAAAAGTATGAAGGCTGTTGCTTAACGCATTGTAAGCCACCCTGAGTCTCCGGAGAAGGGCGGCATATAAATCAAATTTAAAAAAAAAAGAAGATGGTATTTCTGTGACTATTTCTTGGTGTGGTGCAAAATATGTTTCCAGCTTATATTCCCAAACTTGGAATATAAAACAAATCAGCTTTGCAGCATTTTCTATTTTTTTATTCTCCCAAAAGAAGGCTAACTTTACTCTATAACCAGCTTTCCTACATGCCAAAACCCAAAAGGTTAACAAACGGATGGAATACAGAATACTTATATACTGTATCTTCCTTCTGCTTAATATTGAGATATTTAGGTTTTCATTTAAAATCTGCCTAACCCTTTCTACTGGGAAAGATTGAGGGCAAAAGAAGAAGGGGACGACAGAGAACGAGGTGGCTGGATGCAGTCAATGAAGCAGTTGGCATGAGTTTAAATAGACTCCAGAGGATGGTAGAGGGCAGGAAGGCCTAGAGGAAGATTGTCCATGGGGTCGCATTGGGCTGGACACGACTTTGCAACTAACAACTTTCTATGTTTCTTGGCCTTGATAGAGAAATACCTGGAGCTATGGAGGAGAGATAAAAAATAAATTGCAAAATTGCTTCTCCGCAAAAAAAGAAGTTTGTCTTTGTGAATAGCTTCAGTTAGAAAAGGAAGGAGACCCCCCAATATGGAATAATACTGAGTGAAAAGAATCTAAAAGAATCTGAAAAGCACAACATTCTCATAATGCTATGAAGGTTGAGTTCAAATCAAATGACATGCCAAGGAAATGACCCTGACTTAAGATGCTCCATTTCCCATTTTTAGGGTTTGCTTTTTAGGGACAAAGTCACACTATTACACGAAGGCGGCTTCACACAATTTGCCCTGAGCCCAAAGTGGAAAACCAATCCCAGAGGCCAAGTTCCCATAAAACACAGGGCTTTAAAGAATGTACCTTAAAATGATGTCGGTTCAGTCTCCCACATAAAACAGGTTGAACTGTGGAGAACCTGACTTGGCTTTGTCTCCAGAGGGATTTGCTGCTTACATATATAAAATGGAAAACCAAAGAAATTTCCAGAAACATGGGGTGATTAGTTTAACTACTGGGAATCCTTCCCCAAAGAAAAAGAAGAAAATATTCCCCGCCACTGGGGGAAATTCAGGAGAGAATCCTTCTAGCTCACCTTCTATAGAAATACTATAAAAATACATTTAATATATATATTTGGATTTCTGTCTTCTAATTATTAATCATATTGATCTCTATGGTCAGGCAGAGATTTAAATGCCTCAGGTCACAAACAGCAATTGAGATGAGTGCTATATAAATCTATTTCATAAATAAATATATCAACATTTGAACTTAAAAATTAAAACTTTAGCCAGCAGAAACCCATATTGTGTTCCCAGCCCCAAACTCCAGAAACCCAAATTAACAAACCATTATGCAATGGAATGGAATAACAGAGTTGGAAGGGACCTTGGAGGTCTTCTAGTCCAACCCTCAACCCCCCAACCCGCTTAACCAGGAAACCCTATACCACCTAATATAGTAAATATATAAACATCTGAACTTATAGCAGGGTGGATAAAAATCAATGATTTTTTTAAAAAAAATCAAAAAAATCAGATTTTTTTTATTTAAATCGGATTTTTTTTATTTAAATCGGATTTTTTTATTTTTATCAAATTTATTTTAATAAAAAACTTTGGGGGTAAAAAATCTATCGTAAGATAGTTTTCTATTTAAGATACATAAATAATTTAGTTTATTCAGCATGAAATGGAGCTTAGTTATGTAGCATGAGGCTGTATATTCTGCAACACAGGGACTATCGTTGAGTCAACAGTGGTTCAAAGGAGTATCAGAGATGACAGTTGCTCTTTAAAAATTATGATTTAAATCGAGTTGATTTAAATCAAGCATTTTTACTAGTGATTTAAATCATGATTTAAATTGTGATTTAAATCAACTCGATTTAAATCAAATTCACCCTGACTTATAGTAAGACTTTAGTGATTCTAAAGTGATTCTTCCCCTTCCCCAAAGAAAAAGAAGAATATATTCCGTGCCACGGAGGAAAATTCAGGAGAATCGTTGTAGATCAACTTCTATTAAAATACTAGACAAATACATTTAATGTATGTTTTGGATTTCACTTTCCTAATCATTTATTCTAATGATCTCTATGGCCAGGTAGAAAGGTAAATGCCAGGTCACAAACAGCAATTGATATCATAAGTAAATATATGAACATTTGAACTTATACTAAGACTTTAGTCAGCAGAAACCCATTGTCTTCCTGCCCCCAAACTCCAGAAACCCAAATTAACAAACCATCATCCAACATACGACTAATACCTGAATAAATAAACCACCTACAGCTTAACTTGTTCTATTTTTATGCAATTCTTAGAAGCAGTGTGCCATTTTTTATAGATTAATCCTGTTATTTTTTCCAACTTCAAGTCCCAAACTTTAAAGTAGGCAATATGAAAAACCCTATGAGGCACACAGTGCGAATGCTGCGTCTCAGCCCCACTTTTGCACCTCCAGCCCTGCAACCTTTCCCTTCTTTGTCTGCCAGCTTTGAGGTCGTGGGGAAAGGCTGGGAAGCATCACCCCACTTCCAGTCCTCGCACACGGGGCGCCGTCCTTGCACCCAGGGCCAGCAGGAGGACTTCGGGACAGCCTGCCCCTCCCCCCATGCAGAGGCTCCCCCAGGAAATGGCGGGAAACGAGCCTCTTCTTCAGGCGACCCCCACTTCTCTCTTTGGCTTCCCTCCCACCTGGCTCCCGCATGGGAAAAGGCGGCAGGGGAACATGGGACCACGGACTCCAACCCCGCAGGAAGACTTGGTTCCTCTCCACGCACCCCTCCAGCGCGGGACTCCTTTGCACGGGCACAGCCGCCACTCACGCAACTCGGCAGTCCCGTCGGGATCCCCGTCTCCGAAAAGGCTTCCCGGCAGCCTCTACAAAGGCCCCCTCACCCTGCAAAGGCCCCGCCCCCCAGCCTCACAGCGGGGTTCCCGGGAGGGCAGAAAGGGCAGAGGTGCTTCCAGTCTCTTCCGACGAACGTCCCGGGCAACACGTGCCTTGTGCCCGCTGAAGAATCCGGCGCATGCTCAGTTCCCTCCTGAAGCTGAGCGCGCCCCCTGGTGGACTCTTGCGCGTAACGAGACCCTTCAAGGGCGGGAAAGAGAAGAGAGTCTGAGGGGATGAAAGAGTCTGAGAGGGATAATGGGCAGGGGAGTAGGAACAATGGCTCTGTCAGAAGAGAAAGGCTTCGTCGTCTCCAAAGGCGGCGCATGCTCCATCTGCTTCTCCTTCCTGTCCAAGAACCATCTGTGGAGATGGAGAAAAATCTCTTTGGAGGATCCGAACTCGCTTCCCTCAAGAACAGCCGCCCTGAAGGCTCTGCAGAGATTGGAGGAGGCCTCAAAGGGGCCAAATCCTGTCAGAAGACAAGGACCAGGAGCCTCTCTGGGAAACACAACTTGTAGTGAACTTCAGCCTGAAGTTGAGGAAGATGGGACACAGGCAGGAAGTCACAATCAGGAAAATGGAGATTTCTGTCAGGTTTCATCTCTCTACTTCTGTATAGACACCGTTGCCCTTCTCAAATTCTTGGCTCTGGGTGCTTACAAATAACTGGAAAGACCGAGTGGCTGCTTGTGATAAAGGAAATAATGCTGGGGGGAAGAATATGATGAGAAAACCAGTTCGAAAAAGGAGGAAAAGCTGAAACTTGTGGATGTTCTAGAGATTTTACCTCACAAGGGGGCTCCTTGGTAGGGAAATGAAGAGGGGAAAAATAGCATCTCATCTGTGACTGGAGAAAAGAGGGAATTATCAAATGAAGGAAGAAAAAATTGAACGGGAATATAAAGCTCAAATACCACGAAGGAAAAAAGTAGAGAAAAAATGTGTTGTGTGTCAGGGAATTTGCCTTGGGATAACTAAAGAATTGAAATGGTGGAGGACAAGCGGTGAAAAAGCTATTTCAAAGCAATGTTCTCTTCAGCCAATTTTTCCCCGTCTAGATTCCTTCAAATCGCTGCCTATTTTTGTAGCTCTGCCTGTGCGGAAGGGGAGCCAGAGTTGCTGCCTGCACTTGGGAAGAGCCTGTTCAACCAGGCAGCACCACTTTTACCCCACAGCCCCTGCTTTTCCACAAAGGGCCGTGCATGTTTCTAGCCCCAGAAACCAGAGAAATCAGCTCTGGCGCTGGCATTCATCCTCCCATTGTTTGCTCATAAACATCCATGCCAATGTTGCACTTGTCTGGCGAATTGAATGACAGCTGTCGAATTCCAAAGGCTTCTATACCCACCCCGCTCCTTATCTGGCAAGCAGGTACCAAAACAGAGACTGGCTAAGTGTTCATGAGAAAAGGAGATTAGAAAACGGCAAGCAGAAGGGAACTGTTGTATGGAGATTGGCAACTACAGCAGGTAGGCAAGAGGGATGTTGGGTCAACTACCAGAACCAAAAGCTATGATGCGGAGTATATCTGTGGATTTTTGCCTGGAGCTGGGCCCCAATCAGAAAAGCATCGAAGCAGCCCTTCATCCCAACCAGTGTGAGGGTGGTATGGTACCTTATAGACTTTGGGACTTACATTGCGACTGAGTATAAAACACCTAATTACTTGGCAATACCAACTTGCATAATCTGGAAAGATGGCATTAACCCAGAGCAATAGCGTGTTGTTGAAGGGTTGTGCCACAATAAATCATTGTGTACAGATCTGCTATACTGTAGTATATCCAATCCTGGAAAGCAAAAGCCCCTCATGTTATCCATTTGATTTCTATGTCTATAATGAGAAATGACAGCATTGCTTCCCTTTATTAACAGTCTCCAGTGAAGGGGACACTGCGGCTGTTGCAACCCTCCTCCCATGCCACACCAAAACTCTGCATCCAAATAGGAAAAGGTATAATATGGCCCCTACTTGAAAAGTCTTTTCCACAGGCATTTGAGAGGCTTTTTTTTATTCCTTTTTTGTGAGATAATTCTACATCCCGAATCTCTTTCCATGGTCTACATCACCATGTATGTGAGGATTCGATTCTCCACATGGTCATTTGGGAGGACAGAGAAGTGTTTGTCCGCTAATAAACTATGAGCATATTAAGGAAGGGGAAAGGAAGGGGAAAGACTAGGTAAAAGTTCAAATTACGGGAAGTGGTATCGATCAGATGAACATCCAGCTGTATGTCTGCCATAGTGGAAGAAAGAATAAAGCATTTTGAAGAATCGCCTCAGGGCGATTTTATTGCTTTTATTGCTGGGAAGAGCATACCTGTAAAATATCAAATACCTGTTGATAACCCTCCCAGAATAAGGATGAAGTAGAAAGAACAAACAATTTGTGAAAAGTTTCCTTGCAAAACCATAATATTGACATCTTATATAAAGTTGCATAGTCCAGAATCTGTGTCAACTTGCGAAGCTTACCTGACCTGCTCCCGGATTGCCATAGGCAGGGAGATGGGAAATAGCGCCTCGCAGTTCTGAGGAATTCACACCTCAGTCAAAACACATCCTAGCAGCCCAAAGTCAAGGCCATCTCCACGGAGACCCACAAAAGCAGGAGTGATTTCTACGACCAGAAATTGCTTAGTTGGGGAATGACTGGTGACACACCTTGGGGCAAGGGGGCAACAGGGTCAGAGGTAAGGCGTGAATTGGGTGAAGTCAGAATTGGCTTCACTTAGTTCGTGTGGACATGGTGCTCCTAATAAAACAACTGGATTTTTCTTGCTTTGGGCTCCTGCTTTTATTTGTGCATCAGTCGGAACCCTGACACTTAGATTATTAAAAGAGTTATTTTCTTGGAATTCACTCCAACTGGAAGCTAGATAAACATAAAGATGATTTTCAATACTGATATGAAATAGTGTTGGCCACCTTCAAATGACTGTAACATCAAAAATCCACACTTCAGAAAACATTTGTGCCCATTGTTTGTGTTTCCACTGGTAATTTTATCTTGAGTTTCCAGCACAGACTCAGCAAAACTCTTCCTAGTTCAATATACAGAAATAGGAAATACATAGATTTCACCACCTAAATCTGGAATCTAAATGGATTTGCACCAAAATGGAAAACTAAATCATTTTCCCAAACCACACATTTATATGACTTTTCCCCTAAAGCCCTTTTCACATTCCATGAACTTGAACAGTTCCTCTCCTGTGTGGGATCAGTGATAAAAAGGAGAAGCTACCCTACGACATATTGGCTGCACATTACAAAGTGACAAATGGATGACTATGGCAGATCTGAAGTAAGCATTTCAAGACAGAGTGGCATGGGGGGGGGGAGCAAGTGGTGAAATCCAATTTTTTTTACTATCGGTTTTGTGGGCGTGGTGCTGCTTGGTGGGCATGGCAGGGGAAGGATATTGCAAAATCTCCATTCCCATCCCACTCTGGGGACAGGCAGAGGTGGTATTTGCCAGTTCTCTGAACTACTCAAAATTTCCACTACCGGTTCTCCAGAACCTGTCAGAACCTGCTGGATTTCACCCCGGGGGAATCTATAGAGGAGCCAAAGGTCTGACATGACTGAATGATTGCCAATGACAATTCATAAGGAAACTTCAGTAGCATAAAACGTATTCCTGTAATTCATATTTAGCTATAAATGTCCCATAACATGCCTGGAGTTTGATACCAAAGCCCTCAAACAGTAAACTTTTATAGATTTTTTTTATTTGGAGATTTAATTTATTTATTTATTTGATTTTTATACCGCCCTTCTCCAACAGGACTCAGGGTGGTGAACAGCCGAGATAAAACATAACATATAAAATTTAAAAGCAGTTTAAAAGACATTAAATAATTTCGGCCCTCAATTTAAAACAACCCAGTTAAAACCAATTTCAAAATTTTGGGCCAATTTTGGGCCTTCTCTGTCATGATCAGATGGAAAATAGGCTAAATATGGAAAAAAAAATTCCTCTTATTCAGGTAAAATAGAAGTGTCGAAGATCAAATAACAGTAACTTCAAACATCCATTTTTCATAATGAAAACACCACATGACCATTGTTTGCTTGTTGTTGGTAAATTAAGCTCACCGGGGATGACATATTTTAAGGTTAGACTTAAAAAAAACTTCCTTCCCAAATTTAAGTCTAAGTAAAAAATACTTGCATTTCAACAACTAAGCCTACAGGTTGCATGGATTCTTCTTCAAATGAATGTGTATATGGAAAATTCAGTCATCGTTCCTCCTAAAGCATTTTTTTTTAATTTCAAAAATTTATAAGTCTTTTTCATGTGGATCTTGTTATAGGAATTAAAATGATTGCTCTAAGAAAAGGTATTTCTGCATTTTATGCAGTTATATGGCTTCTCCTGTGTGGGTCCTTCAATAGGATATAAGGTTTTTGTTCTTAGTAAAACTCTTTTCACACTCAATGAATTTATAACGCTTTTCTCATGTGGATCCTTTTGTGGGAGTTAAGATAACTATTTGTTATAAAATCCTTACCACACTCCATGCATTTATATGGCTTCTCCCCTGTATGAATCCTACTATGATAAATAAGTTGACTATTCGTAGTAAAGCCCTTTCCACACTCAGTGCACTTATGTGGCTTTTCCCCTGTGTGGATCATTTTATGGATGGTAAGAGACCACCCTTTAGTGAAGGTCTTTCCACATTCCATGCAGCTATAGGGCTTCTGCCCTGTATGAACCTTATTATGGTAAGTAAGTTGACTGTTACTAATAAAATCCTTACCGCACTCCATGCATGTATATGGCTTCTTTCCTGTATGAACCTTATTATGGCAAATAAGTTGACTATTCCTAGTAAAACTCTTTCCACACTCCATGCACGTATATGGCTTTTCCCCTGTATGAACCTTATTATGGCAAGTAAGTTGACTGTTACTAATAAAACTCTTTCCACACTCCATGCATTTATATGGCTTTTCCCCTGTATGAACCTTACTATGCCAATTAAGTTGCCTGTTCCTAGTAAAACTCTTTCCACACTCCATGCATGTATATGGCTTCTCCCCTGTATGAATCCTACTATGATAAATAAGTTGACTGTTCTTACTAAAGCTCTTTCCACACTCGGTGCACTTATATGGCTTCTCCCCTGTATGAATCCCGCTGTGATAAATAAGTTCACTGTTCTTACTAAAGCTCTTTTCACATTCGGTGCACTTATAGGGCTTCTCCCCTGTATGAATCCCGCTGTGATAAATAAGTTCACTGTTCTTACTAAAGCTCTTTTCACATTCGGTGCACTTATAGGGCTTCTCCCCTGTATGAATCCCGCTATGGTAAATAAGTTGACTGTTCTTACTAAAGCTCTTTTCACATTCGGTGCATTTATAACGCTTCTCCCCTATGTGGATGCTTTTATGGGAGTTAAGATTACTATTTGTAATAAAACCCTTACCACACGTCATGCAGGTATATAGCTTCTCCCCTGTATGAATCTTATTATGATAAATAAGTTGGCTCTTCCTGGTAAAACTCTTTCCACATTCCATGCAGCTATAGGGCTTCTCCCCTGTGTGGATCCTTTTGTGGGAGTTAAGATTACTGTTTCTAATAAAAGCTTTACCACACTCCTTGCACTTATATGGCTTCTCCCCTGTATGAATCCAACTATGGTGAATAAGTTGTCTGTTCATCCTAAAACTCTTTCCACACTCCATGCATTTATAGGGTTTCTCTCCTGTGTGGATCATTTTGTGGGAGTTAAGGTAACTGCGTGTAGTAAAATCTTTACCACACTCTGTGCATCTATATGGCTTCTCTCCTGTATGAATCCTACTATGGTAAGTAAGTGGCCTCTTGTTAGTGAAGCTCTTTCCACACTCCATGCATTTATAGGGCTTCTCTCCTGTATGAATCCTACTATGGTGAGTAAGTTGTCTGTTCTTACTAAAGCTCTTTCCACACTCGGTGCACTTATATGGCTTCTCCCCTGTATGAATCTGTTTATGAATAGTAAGAGATGAATTGTCACAGATCTTTCCACACTCCATGCATTTATAGGGCTTCTCTCCTGTGTGGATCCTCTTATGTCTTGTAAGTTGACTGTCCTTAGTAAAGCTTATGCCACGTTGCATGCATTGATATGTCTTCTTTCCTCTGCAGATCCTATCATGGGATATAATTTGCCTGCTCTGAACATAGGACTTTTCACAATACATCCATAGATTTTCTCCTGTGGGGATCCTTTTAAGGGATGTATAGGACCCATTTCTATGAGGAAGAGGCGAAGTCCATTTGAAATTTTTTTCATTTTTTCTATAATCTTCTCCTTTGGTTTGGCTTTGATAGTGTTCATTTACATCTAATTTGTCTTTCAATAGTTTTATACATTTGTTTTTTATTTTTTGTTGACCGGCCACAGAGCCTTTCATTGGTGCCTGAATGGAAAATGAACTTTTCCGATTCCAATTATTTGATTGGTTTCTCTCATGGCTTTTGACTACCATTTGAATTGCAGGGTTCTTTGTACTGTATTTATGACTCATCGTTTGGAATAGATCCTCGGAATCTTCGTTTTCCTCCCCATTATTACCTTCACAGGAAACAAAAAATGAAAATAACTTTAGGGAAAAACAACAAATTACAGGAACTTTGAATATAATGAAAAACAAGTTGTTTCAATTTATTTAGATGCTAAGAAAAACTTGATCTGGAGTTTCTTGATTAAAATTTTGGAGGATAAATTTAGTTTGGTACGGCAAGGGAAAAACCATAGGCTAAATATCAAATTATCCAAGATTCAAAGGAAAGGAAAGGATTTGGTCTGCCTGGTTCAAACTTGGACTTTTTAGTCTGCTCTATGGTTTGGATGAAAAATGGGAGTTGCTCAGAAATTAAAGAATTTTAGAACTAAAAGGGCATAGACATTTGGATGTTATGGATATTTGTGGTAGAATAAAATTAAGATTAAACTAAATTTTAAAAACCATGTTAGAAATGCCAGATTGAAAATATGAAACAGATACAAGACAAATGAAGGCGAACATATGTGTTCCAGGATAATGTTGTAAAAACAGGAAGAAACCCAGATTCTGCTCAGCTATTGCTTCATGGCTCTCAATACAAGGAGCATCTTACAGAAGAGAAGCAGAAGGCGAAGATAATGGGTAACATGTTCGGAGCCATCAGAATTTAACCAAGGAGAATACTAAATGAAATCAAGAGCAGCTGATGATAGAAGAATATAATTGTCGATCATTTTCACATTGTTATCAGAAAGATTCAAGGTGGGGAAAACGGGCCCAAGCTATTGAACAATATAAAATGGTATTTGAATCTTAGTGATGTGGAAAGAATGAATATATAATAGCTGAAAGCTATAAACAGATTAACAATGTATAATAAAACAGGCAAAAAAGTTTCATCATAATATGGTATACAGATGTAAGTGGCAAAATAAGTGATTGATGTTTACATGATGTTATAATCTAAGAGGGAACTTTTATAAAGTGATATACAATTGGTATAGATATTAGTATTTTTATTATACTTTTTTCTTATTCATTTATCACCTCACTGAATCGTCTTTATTTCCACTTCAAAAATTGTATTGTTTTTAATCTTATAAAATGTATTTTACAAAATGATAATTAAAACAGAAAGGGCTGATGTATTTATTTACAAAATTTCTTCCCAAACGTTCTGCCCAGGGAGAAGCAAACCCTTACTCAGAGAGGCCACATTCCTATGATTTTCCAGCATGACGTCCCAATGCAGCACTTTTTGCTGAGCATCCAGCTGACACCACTCCTCTTTGGAGAAATACACAGCCACCTCCTCAAAGAACACAAGACCTGCCTCCTCAAAGAACACAAAACAAACAGAACAGAAGTCAGGACAATTTACAAAGTCTACCCTATTAAGTCATCCCAAGCAAAGATATACACTTTTAGTGCTATTTACTGAAAGGAACCCAAGTCTCTCTGTCTGTCTGTCTATTCTCCATGCATTAATTCATCAACACTTTCAACATTTGAAGAAATCAACTGGCAGATGGACCTTGGGAATGCCACCAGTGAGCTGTGGTGGCACAGTGCTTAGAATACATTATTGCGGGCTGACTCTGCTGATTGGCAGGAGTTCAATCCTGATCGGCTTAAGGTTGACTAAGCCTTCCATTCTTTCAAAGTCAGTAAAATGAGGATCCAGATTGTTGAGAGCAATATGTTGACTCTATAAACCAGTTAAGTGTGTTATGTAAATCACTATAAAGTAGTATATAAGCCAAATGTTATGCTATAACTGACTCCAATACATCCTGGGTTTGCATAAAAAAATATTTAGAGTAGGTTTTGCATTTAATCGTGCTAACATGATGTATCCAATGAAGAAGTTCTTTGAGGAAGATTCTAGCCTTGGAGTTATGATTTGCTTGGGTTCGTTAGTCGGAACCGTGACACCTATCCATGATCAACACCTTCATAAAAATTCTGAGAGGCAGCCAGGAATTTATGTGGACTGCCATCAATATCCAGAGACACATAACCCTGTTTCTGCTTCTCCTCAGATTACAAGGAAGCCTCTACTTGTAGCCCAACCCATTGGCTGAAGAGGAGAAAACTGCCTGGGAAGAGCATTTTTACCCCATCCAAAGCTGGATCGTTTGGCCCCACAAGCCAGGCACAAATCGGAGAATTAGAAATTATTTTGCAGGCCAAAAGTGGCTTGATATGGCCCTCTATGTATTTTTACAGTCTGGTTTATCTTTAATTTTGTGTAATTACTTTTCCTATCACTGGTTATAAACAATGCTCTTTTAAAAATGGCAAAGTGATTCTGTTACTTATTATTCAGCAGGGTGGCACACTTCCATGTCAAAAATTATTACCGTATTTTTCAGGCTATAAAACACACTTTTTTGTCTCCCAAAAGGGGGCAAAAATGTCTCTGTTTCTTACAGACCGAATATTGCTGAAGCCCCGCCCACTCAACAGGCATTTTTTTTGCCTCAGAACATCCTTTTATCAGCCTTTTTAAGGCCCACTTTTTTGGCTTTTTGGGCCAGTTTTGGAGGCTTTTTTCAGCCCTTTTTCACAGCTTTTTAAGTTTGGCAGGTTTTTTGGGGAAAAACGGGCCAAAAAAGCCTTAAAAATGGGCCAAAAAAGCCTTGAAAGTGGGCCAAAAAACCTTGAAAATGGCCCCCCAAAAGCCTCAAATCCGGCCCACAAAAAGCCTTGAAATGGGCTGAAAAAAGCCTTGAAAAACGGGACAAAAAAGGCCCCCAAATGGGCCACAAAAGCCTCAAAAATGGGCCAGAAAAAGACCCAGAAACTTTTTTTTGTTCTTTTCTTATTCTAAATTTAGGTGGTCTAATAGTCAGGTGCGTCTTATAGTCCAAAAAATACGGTAATAGGATGATTCTTTACCAGATGCTAATACTGTGATACTTATTTTTTATTATCCTTTTCTTACTTTAGATTCAGATTCAACAACCGCTTCAGCTCCATCATAAGTAGGAGTCAACTTTCTTCCATTCTTCTCTGTGAGGGAGACAGAATTTTTAAATGGATAATTAATAAAATACCAAGTTTCTCCAAAAATAAGCCTTGGTCTTATATTTTTGGGGACTTTTTGGGGGGATTTTTTGGGAAGGAAGGAAGGAAGGAAAAATTCTCTTCTATTGAACCCTTCCAGACTTGGTTAACTAACTGGTTGAAGGAAGGGAGAGAAGGAGAGAGGGAGGAAGGCTTTTAGCTCGCTCAGTAACAGAGTCCCTGTATTGGTTTTGGGGGGGTGGGGGAGAGAGAGAGAGAGGGAGGGAGGAAGGAAGGAAGTCAGGCATTTTGGCAAATTCTTTTACACCTCTCTCCTTTCTCTGGATTTAAATCCTAGCATTGAATTTAGTGAGACTTACTTCCGAATAAACCAACTTTCCTCCCTGTATTTGGGGGGGTGGGGAGAGATAGAGGGAGGAAGGAAGGAAGTCAGGCATTTTGGCAAATTCTTTTACACCTCTCTCCTTTGACTGGATTTCTATTACATCCCTTCTAGCCAATTGGTTGGGGGCTAATTGTCACAGAGGGAGGAACACCCAGGACAAACCCTCTTTCTGCGAATGGGCCATGTCGAAGAGGCCGGTGGCCCATTCCCCACGGCAAATGACTGGAGGCGTGCCAGCTGAGGAGATATGTCTGGGGAGAATCGCCTGAGGAGAAACGACCAAGGAGAATGAAAAGTCAGAGACTACTAAAAGTCCCATTCCGGTGAGGGCACGGCTGCTGCCAGACACCAGCTACCCCTGGGCGCTCACTGCCTCCTTTGCTGGAAAACACTCCTCCCCTCCCTCCCGGGCTGATAACTGTCTTAACTGGGGCTTATTTTTCGAGTAGGAGGACCATGCTAAAAATCATACTAGGGCATATTTTCTACTTGGGTCTTATTTTAGGGGGGAAACGGTAACAGGTTGCATTCTACACAAGAAAAGACAGTGAATGTAAGATAGCTGGGATCTCTCTTTGAAATGGATTACCTCTTGAGATATTCTGAGTTGGATCTTCCTGAGAGTTCCCCCTGAAAAACAGCTCCTGAAGGGGTTTTGACAGATTCCTCTATGCCTTGGGATCTGTGATCTCCACAGTGAAGGACTTGAAATAGGAAGCAGGAGAAAGAAGAAAAATTATATTTCTTTTCTAACCACTCATAAGAAATATGAATAAAAGATTAGAGATTAATAAACTAGATAGGGTAAATGGAAATGAGAGAGAAGACAAAAAAGGAATAGAAACCCAGATTCCACCTTTGCAAATGGAAAAGGGGGAAGGAGGAGAAAAGGGGAAAAATGTTACTATATAAATGTACATTTATGATGATATGTGTGAAATCAATAAAATAGAAAAGAAATAGAAAAGAAAGTGTATATAAATAGAAAATCGGGGTTGCTCGGATACCACTTGGGAAAATATTGAATTGAAAATGAATACAACAATGGCGAGAGAATGGAAAGAGGAGTAGAGGGATAGATAGGAGGGGAGAAGAGAGGAAGGAGAGAGAGGAACAGAAGGGAAAAGGAGAGGAAGAAAGGGAGGGGAAATAAGAGTAGGAATGAAGATCAGAAAAGGAGGAAGAGGAGGAGTGGGGGAAAGGAAGGGGAAGGAGAGGAGGAAAGAAGGAAGAAGAAGAGGATAGAAAAAGGGAGGGAAGGGAAAGAGAGAAGGAGAGGAAGGATTGTTGTAAAATAAGGGTGATGGGATGGTAGAAGAGCAACCCCAAGTATACTCAAATTTATTAGGATGAAGAATGAACAAATGTGAAAGTTAAAAGGGAGTAAGTATGATTAACAATGGATAAGAGACAGTACATTTAAAACATGTTTATGAGAAATAAAGATTAAAAAAAGTTTCAAAACAAAAAAAAAGGAAAGAAGAAAAATTAACAGATATCACGCAACATGAAGTTGGTTCATGTTCTCTAAACACAACTTCAATGCCCCCAATATCCATCAGAGATCCTGGCATATAACAGAGAAAAAGCTGAGTCCAATTTCTCTTCAGGAATGGTTAATGGAACAATGTCCTACTAGAATTAGGGAAACATCTCCATGAAGACAGAAGTCTGGAAGGGAGGGGTGAAGAATGAAACACATTCTTTATTCCCTTCCGGACTCCCGAGACAAAGACCTCTTACCTGCAACTCAACCTGCTCCTTCTGCTCCTCTGCTTGGCTTAGGAGGAAGCCTTCCGCCAGGGCCACCGCCTGGGAACTGGTCTCTGCTCCACACTCCAGCATCCAGCTTTCCATCTCTGGGGGCAGAACGGCCAGGAACTGCTCCAGAACAACCAAATCCAGAATCTGAGCCTTGGTGTGCTTTTCTGGTCTCAGCCATTGCGTACAAAAGTTGTGGAGTCGGCTGCAAAGTCCTCGGGGACCTTCAGCCTCTTGGTATTGGAGGTTTCTGAACTTCCAGGACTGAACTTCAGAACGGATGATGGTTTCTTTTTCCAGGATCTTCTGATCAGTTCTTGCCCAGATCTTTCCACAGCTGCCAGACTCAACAGCCGAAGGGTCTTTGTCTGTTCCCTCACGGGGTAAAGGTTGTTTCTCCATTCCTTCCTCTGTCCTGTAATGCAATTCCAAACAGGTTTGAGGAATCCTGTGGATCTCCAAACACTTTTCAATTCGTAGGATAGTTTTGGTAACAATAGCACTTAGACTTATATGCCACCGGATAGTGCTTTACACCACTATTTTGTTTATGATGTGAAGGTGGTGGATTTAATCACTGAATCACACTTATCCCCATGGAAGGAAGTATCTTCCTGGTGAAGGATTGCGGTGGAATTGAGCAAATGGATCCTCTGGGTGTTTCTGTGACTATTTCTTGGTGTGGTGCAAAATATGTTTCCAGCTCATATTCCCAAACTTGGAATATAAAACAAATGAGCCTTGGAGCATTTTCTATTTCTTTATTCTCCCAAGAGAAGGCTAACTTTAAAAATTTAAGATCTACCTTTATAATCAGCTTTCCTACAATGTGCCAAACCCCAAAAAGGTTAACAAAGGGATGGAATACAGAATATTTATATATCTTCCTTATTGAGATACATTTCATTTAGAATCTGCCTCTCTCCTTGTATGTTTCTTGGGCTTGACCTGGAGCCATGGAAGAGAGATAAAGAGGAAATGTCAAAATGGCTTCTCCGCAAAAAAAAGAAGTTTGTCTTCGTGAGTTGCTTCAGTTAGAAAAGGAAGGAAAACCCCCAATATGGAATAATACTGAGTGAAAAGAATCTGGAAAGAACAACATTTTAACAATGCTATGAAGGTTGAGTTCAAATCAAATGACATGCCAAGGAAATGACCCTGGCTTAAAATGCTCCATTTCCAGTTTATAGGATTTACGTTTTAGGGACAAAGTCACACTATTACACAAAGGCAGCTTCACACAATTTGCCTTGAGCCCCAACTAGGAAACCAATCCCAAAGGCCAAGTTCACATAAAACACAGGGCTTGAAAGAATGTAAGATGATGTCTGATTCAGTCTCCCACATAAGACAGGTTGAATTGTGGAAGACCTGACTTGGCTTTGACTCCAGAGGGATTTCCTGCTTACATATATAAAATGGAAAACTTTCCAGAAACACGGAGTGATTCTTCCCCTTCCCCAAAGAAAAAGAAGAATATATTCCGTGCCACTGAGGAAAATTCAGGAGAATCGTTGTAGAGCAACTTCTATTAAAATACTAGACAAATACATTTAATATATGTTTTGGATTTCACTTTCCTAATCATTTATTCTAATGATCTCTATGGCCAGGTAGAAAGGTAAATGCCAGGTCACAAACAGCAATTGATATCATAAGTAAATATATGAACATTTGAACTTATACTAAGACTTTAGTCAGCAGAAACCCATTGTCCTCCTGGCCCCAAACTCCCGAAACCCAAATTAGCAAACCACCATCCAATATACGACTAATACCTGAATAAATAAACCACCTACACCTTAACTTGTTCTATTTTCATGCAATTCTTAGAAGCAGTGTGCCATTTTTTATAGACAAATCCTGTTATTTTTTCCAACTTCAAGTCCCAAACTTTAAAGTAGGCAATATGAAAAAGCCTATGAGGCACACAGTGCGAATGCTGCGTCTCAGCCCCACTTTTGCACCTCCAGCCCTGCAACCTTTCCCTTCTTTGTCTGCCAGCTTTGCGGTCGTGGGGAAAGGCTGGGAAGCATCACCCCACTTCCAGTCCTCGCACACGGGGCGCCGTCCTTGCACCCAGGGCCAGCAGGAGGACTTCGGGACAGCCTGCCCCTCCCCCCATGCAGAGGCTCCCCCAGGAAATGGCGGGAAACGAGCCTCCTCTTCGGGCGACCCCCACCTCTCTCCTTGGCTTCCCTCCCACCTGGCTCCCGCATGGGAAAAGGCGGCAGGGGAACATGGGACCACGGACTCCAACCCCGCAGGAAGACTTGGTTCCTCTCCACGCACCCCTCCAGCGCGGGACCCCTTTGCACGGGCACAGCCGCCACTCACGCAACTCGGGAGTCCCGTCGGGATCCCCGTCTCCGAAAAGGCTTCCCGGCAGCCTCTACAAAGGCCCCCTCCCCCTGCAAAGGCCCCGCCCCCCAGCCTCATAGCGGGGTTCCCGGGAGGGCAGAAAGGGCAGAGGCGCCTGCAGTCTCTTCCGACCAACGTCCCGGCCAACACGTGCCTTGTGCCCGCTGAAGAATCCGGCGCATGCTCAGTTCCCTCCTGAAGCTGAGCGCGCCCCCTGGTGGACTCTTGTGCGTAACGAGACCCTTCAAGGGCGGGAAAGAGAAGAGAGTCTGAGGGGATGAAAGTCTGAGAGGATGAGAGGGATAATGGGCAGGGGAGTAGGAACAATGGCTCTGTCAGAAGAGAAAGGCTTCGTCGTCTCCAAAGGCGGCACATGCTCCATCTGCTTCTCCTTCCTGTCCAAGAACCATCTGTGGAGATGGAGAAAAATCTCTCTGGAGGATCCGAACTCGCTTCCCTCAAGAACAGCCGCCCTGAAGGCTCTGCAGAGATTGGAGGAGGCCTCAAAAGGGGCCAAATCCTCTCAGAAGACAAGGACCAGGAGCCTCTCTGGGAAACACAACTTGTTGTGAACTTCGGACTGAAGTGGAGGAAGATGGGACACAGGCAGGGAAGTCACAATCAGGAAAATGGAGATTTCTGTCAGGTTTCATCTCTCTACTTCTGTATACATGCAGTTGCCCTTCTCAAATTCTTGGCTCTGGGTGCCTATAAATAACTGGAAAGACCGAGTGGCTGCTTGTGATAAAGGAAATAATGCTGGGGGGAAGTATATGATGAGAAAACCAATTCGAAAAAGGAGGAAAAGCTGAAACTTGTGGATGTTCTAGAGATTTTACCTCACAAGGGGGCTCCTTGGTAGAGAAACGAAGAGGGGAAAAATAGCATCTCATCTGTGACTGGAGAAAAGAGGGAATTATCAAATGAAGGAAGAAAAAATTGAACGGGAATATAAAGCTCAAATACCACGAAGGAAAAAAGTAGAGAAAAAATGTGTTGTGTGTCAGGGAATTTGCCTTGGGATAACTAAAGAATTGAAATGGTGGAGGACAAGCGGTGAAAAAGCTATTTCAAAGCAATGTTCTCTTCAGCCAATTTTTTCCCCTATCCAGATTCCTTCAAATCGCTGCCTATTTTTGTAGCTCTGCCTGTGCGGAAGGGGAGCCGGAGTTGCTGCTTGCACTTGGGAAGAGCCTGTTCAACCAGGCAGCACCACTTTTGCCCCCACAGCCCCTGCTTTTCCACAAAGGGCCGTGCATGTTTCTAGCCCCAGAAACCAGAGAAATCAGCTCTGGCGCTGGCATTCATCCTCCCATTGTTTGCTCATAAACATCCATGCCAATGTTCCACTTGTCTGGCGAATTGAATGACAGCTGTCGAATTCCAAAGGCTTCTATACCCACCCCGCTCCTTATCTGACAAGCAGGTACCAAAACAGAGACTGGCTAAGTGTTCATGAGAAAAGGAGATTAGAAAACGGCAAGCAGAAGGGAACTGTTGTATGGAGATTGGCAACTACGGCAGGTAGGCAAGAGGAATGTTGGTCAACTACCAGAACCAAAAGCTATGATGCGGAGTATATCTGTGGATTTTTGCCTGGAGCTGGGCCCCAATCAGAAAAGCATCGAAGCAGCCCTTCATCCCAACCAGTGTGAGGGTGGTATGGTACCTTATAGACTTTGGAACTTACATTGCGACTGAGTATAAAACACCTAATTACTTGGCAATACCAACTTGCATAATCTGGAAAGATGGCATTAACCCAGAGCAATAGCGTGTTGTTGAAGGGTTGTGCCACAATAAATCATTGTGTACAGATCTGCTATACTGTGGTATATCCAATCCTGGAAAGCAAAAGCCCCTCATGTTATCCATTTGATTTCTATGTCTGTAATGAGAAATGACAGCATTGCTTCCCTTTATTAACAGTCTCCAGTGAAGGGGACACTGCGGCTGTTGCAACCCTCCTCCCATGCCACACCAAAACTCTGCATCCAAATAGGAAAAGGTATAATACGGCCCCTACTTGAAAAGTCTTTTGCACAGGCATTTGAGAGGCTTTTTTTTATTCCTTTTTTGTGAGATAATTCTACATCCCGAATCTCTTTCCACGGTCTACATCACCATGTATGTGAGGATTCAATTCTCCACATGGTCATTTGGGAGGACAGAGAAGTGTTTGTCCGCTAATAAACTATGAGCATATTAAGGAATGGGAAAGGAAGGGGAAAGACTAGGTAAAAGTTCAAATTACGGGAAGTGATATCGATCAGATGAACATCCAGCTGTATGTCTGCCATAGTGGAAGAAAGAATAAAGCATTTTGAAGAATTGCCTCAGGGCGATTTTACTGCTTTTATTGCTGGGAAGAGCATACCTGTAAAATATCAAATACCTGTTGATAACCCTCCCAGAATAAGGATGAAGTAGAAAGAACAAACAATTTGTGAAAAGTTTCCTTGCAAAACCATAATATTGACATCTTATATAAAATTGCATAGTCCAGAATCTGTGTCAACTTGCGAAGCTTACCTGACCTGCTCCCGGATTGCCATAGGCAGGGAGATGGGAAATAGCGCCTCGCAGCTCTGAGGAATTCACACCTCAGTCAAAACACATCCTAGCAGCCCAAAGTCAAGGCCATCTCCACGGAGACCCACAAAAGCAGGAGTGACTTCTACGACCAGAAATTGCTTAGTTGGGGAATGTGACTGGTGACACACCTTGGGGCAAGGGGGCAACAGGGTCAGAGGTAAGGCGTGAATTGGGTGAAGTCAGAATTGGCTTCACTTAGTTCGTGTGGACATGGTGCTCCTAATAAAACAACTGGATTTTTCTTGCTTTGGGCTCCTGCTTTTATTTGTGCATCAGTCGGAACCCTGACACTTAGATTATTAAAAGAGTTATTTTCTTGGAATTCACTCCAACTGGAAGCTAGATAAACATAAAGATGATTTTCAATACTGATATGAAATAGTGTTGGCCACCTTCAAATGACTGTAACATCAAAAATCCACATTTCAGAAAACATTTGTGCCCATTGTTTGTGTTTCCACTGGTAATTTTATCTTGAGTTTCCAGCACAGACTCAGCAAAACTCTTCCTAGTTCAATATACAGAAATAGGAAATACATAGATTTCACCACCTAAATCTGGAATCTAAATGGATTTGCACCAAAATGGAAAACTAAATCATTTTCCCAAACCACACATTTATGACTTTTCCCCTAAAGCCCTTTCCACATTCTATGAACTTGAACAGTTCCTCTCCTGTGTGGGATCAGTGATAAAAAGGAGAAGAAGCTACCCTACAACATATTGGCTGCACATTACAAAGTGACAAATGGATGACTATGGCAGATCTGAAGGAAGCATTTCAAGACAGAGTGGCATTGGGGGGGGGAGCGAGTGGTGAAATCCAATTTTTTTTACTATCGGTTTTGTGGGCGTGGTGCTGCTTGGTGGGCATGGCAGGGGAAGGATATTGCAAAATCTCCATTCCCATCCCACTCTGGGGACAGGCAGAGGTGGTATTTGCCAGTTCTCTGAACTACTCAAAATTTCCACTACCGGTTCTCCAGAACCTGTCAGAACCTGCTGGATTTCACCCCGGGGGAATCTATAGAGGAGCCAAAGGTCTGACATGACTGAATGATTGCCAATGACAATTCATAAGAAAACTTTGGTAGCATAAAACGTATTCCTGTAATTCATATTTAGCTATAAATGTCCCATAACATGCCTGGAGTTTGATACCAAAGCCCTCAAAAAGTAAACTTTTATAGATTTTTTTAATTTGGGGATTTAATTTATTTTTTATTTATTTATTTGATTTTTATACCGCCCTTCTCCAACAGGACTCAGGGCGGTGAACAGCCGAGATAAAACATAACATATAAAATTTAAAAGCAGTTTAAAAGACATTAAATAATTTTGGCCCTCAATTTAAAACAACCCAGTTAAAACCAATTTCAAAATTTTGGGCCAATTTTGGGCCTTCTCTGTCATGATCAGATGGAAAATAGGCTAAATATGGGGGGGAAAAATTCCTCTTATTCAGGTAAAATAGAAGTGTCGAAGATCAAATAACAGTAACTTCAAACATCCATTTTTCATAATGAAAACACCACATGACCATTGTTTGCTTGTTGTTGGTAAATTAAGCTCACCGGGGATGACATATTTAAGGTTAGACTTAAAAAAACCTTCCTTCCCAAATTTAAGTCTAAGTAAAAAATACTTGCATTTCAACAACTAAGCCTACAGGTTGCATGGATTCTTCTTCAAATGAATGTGTATATGGAAAATTCAGTCATCGTTCCTCCTAAAGCATTTTTTTAAAATTTCAAAAATTTATAAGTCTTTTTCATGTGGATCTTGTTATAGGAATTAAAATGATTGCTCTAAGAAAAGGTATTTCCGCATTTTATGCAGTTATATGGCTTCTCCTGTGTGGGTCCTTCAATAGGATATAAGGTTTTTGTTCTTAGTAAAACTCTTTTCACACTCAATGAATTTATAACGCTTTTCTCATGTGGATCCTTTTGTGGGAGTTAAGATAACTATTTGTTATAAAATCCTTACCACACTCCATGCATTTATATGGCTTCTCCCCTGTATGAATCCTACTATGATAAATAAGTTGACTATTCGTAGTAAAGCCCTTTCCACACTTAGTGCACTTATGTGGCTTCTCCCCTGTGTGGATCATTTTATGGATGGTAAGAGACCACCCTTTAGTGAAGGTCTTTCCACACTCCATGCACGTATATGGCTTTTCCCCTGTATGAACCTTATTATGGCAAGTAAGTTGACTGTTACTAATAAAACTCTTTCCACACTCCATGCATTTATATGGCTTTTCCCCTGTATGAACCTTACTATGCCAATTAAGTTGACTGTTCCTAGTAAAACTCTTTCCACACTCCATGCATGTATATGGCTTCTCCCCTGTATGAATCCTACTATGATAAATAAGTTGACTGTTCTTACTAAAGCTCTTTCCACACTCGGTGCACTTATATGGCTTCTCCCCTGTATGAATCCCGCTATGGTAAATAAGTTCACTGTTCTTACTAAAGCTCTTTTCACACTCGGTGCACTTATAGGGCTTCTCCCCTGTATGAATCCCGCTATGGTAAATAAGTTGACTGTTCTTATTAAAGCTCCTTTCACATTTGGTGCACTTATAGGGCTTCTCCCCTGTATGAATCCCGCTATGGTAAATTAGTTCACTGTTCTTACTAAAGCTCTTTTCACATTCGGTGCATTTATAATGCTTCTCCCCTATGTGGATGCTTTTATGGGAGTTAAGATTACTATTTGTAATAAAACCCTTACCACACGTCATGCAGGTATATAGCTTCTCCCCTGTATGAATCTTATTATGATAAATAAGTTGGCTCTTCCTGGTAAAACTCTTTCCACATTCCATGCAGCTATAGGGCTTCTCCCCTGTGTGGATCCTTTTGTGGGAGTTAAGATTACTGTTTCTAATAAAAGCTTTACCACACTCCTTGCACTTATATGGCTTCTCCCCTGTATGAATCCAACTATGGTGAATAAGTTGTCTGTTCATCCTAAAACTCTTTCCACACTCCATGCATTTATAGGGTTTCTCTCCTGTGTGGATCATTTTGTGGGAGTTAAGGTAACTGCGTGTAGTAAAATCTTTACCACACTCTGTGCATCTATATGGCTTCTCCCCTGTATGAATCCTACTATGGTAAGTAAGTGGCCTCTTGTTAGTGAAGCTCTTTCCACACTCCATGCATTTATACGGCTTCTCCCCTGTATGAATCCTACTATGGTGAATAAGTTGTCTGTTCTTACTAAAGCTCTTTCCACACTCGGTGCACTTATATGGCTTCTCCCCTGTATGAATCTGTTTATGAATAATAAGAGATGAATTGTCACAGAAGATCTTTCCACACTCCGTGCATTTATAGGGCTTCTCTCCTGTGTGGATCCTCTTATGTCTTGTAAGTTGACTGTCCTTAGTAAAGCTTATCCCACGTTGCATGCATTGATATGTCTTCTTTCCTCTGCAGATCCTATCATGGGATATAATTTGCCTGCTCTGAACATAGGACTTTTCACAATACATCCATAGATTTTCTCCTGTGGGGATCCTTTTAAGGGATGTATAAGACCCATTTCTATGAGGAAGAGGCAAAGTCCATTTGAAATTTTTTTCATTCTTTCTATAATCTTCTCCTTTGGTTTGGCTTTGATGGTGTTCATTTACATCTAATTTGTCTTTCAACAGTTTTATACATTTGTTTTTTATTTTTTGTTGTCCGGCCACAGAGTCTTTCATTGGTGCCTGAATGGAAAATGAACTTTCCCGATTCCAATTATTTGATTGGTTTTTCTCATGGCTTTTGACTACCATTTGAATTGCAGGGTTCTTTGTACTGTATTTATGACTCATCGTTTGGAATAGATCCTCGGAATCTTCATTTCCATCCCCATTATTACCTTCACAGGAAACAAAAAGTGAAAAAAACTTTAGGGAAAAACAACAAATTACAGGAACTTTGAATATAATGAAAAACAAGTTGTTTCAATTTATTTAGATGCTAAGAAAAACTTGATCTGGAGTTTCTTGATTAAAATTTTGGAGGATAAATCTAGTTTGGTACGGCAAGGGAAAAACCATAGGCTAAATATCAAATTCTCCAAGATTCAAAGGAAAGGAAAGGATTTGGTCTGCCTGGTTCAAACTTGGGACTTTTTAGTCTGCTCTATGGTTTGGATGAAAAATGGGAGTTGCTCAGAATTTAAAGAATTTTAGAACTAAAAGGGCATAGACGTTTGGATGTTATGGATATTTGTGGTAGAATAAAATTAAGATTAAACTAAATTTTAAAAACCATGTTAGAAATGCCAGATTGAGAATATGAAACAGATGAAGACAAATGAAGGCGAACATATGTGTTCCAGAATAATGTTGTAAAAACAGAAGGAAACCCAGATTCTGCTCAGCTATTACTTCGTGGCTCTTAATACAAGGAGCATCTTACAGAAGAGAAGCAGAAGGCAAAGATAATGGGTAACATGTTCGGAGCCATCAGAACTTCACCAAGGAGAATACTAAATGAAATCAAGAGCAGCTGATGATAGAAGAATATAATTGTCGATCATTTTCACATTGTTATCAGAAAGATTCAAGGTGGGGAAAACGGGCCCAAGCTATTGAACAATATAAAATGGTATTTGAATCTTAGTGATGTGGAAAGAATGAATATATAATAGCTGAAAGCTATAAACAGATTAACAATGTATGATAAAACAGGCAAAAAAGTTTCATCATAATATGGTATACAGATGTAAGTGGCAAAATAAGTGATTGATGTTTACATGATGTTATAATCTAAGAGGGAACTTTTATAAAATGATATACAATTGGTATAGATATTAGTATTTTTATTATACTTTTTTCTTATTCATTTATCACCTCACTGAATCGTCTTTATTTCCACTTCAAAAATTGTATTGTTTTTAATCTTATAAAATGTATTTTACAAAATGATAATTAAAACAGAAAGGGCTGATATATTTAATTATAAAATTTCTTCCCAAACATTCTGCCCAGGGAGAAGCAAATCCTTACTCAGAGAGGCCACATTCCTATGATTTTCCAGCATGACGTCCCAATGCAGCACTTTTTGCTGAGCATCCAGCTGAGACCACTCCTCTTTGGAGAAATACACAGCCACCTCCTCAAAGAACACAAGACCTGCCTCCTCAAAGAACACAAAACAAACAGAACAGAAGTCAGGACAATTTACAAAGTCTACCCTATTAAGTCATCCCAAGCAAAGATATAGCACTTTTAGTGCTATTTACTGAAAGGAACCCAAGTCTCTCTGTCTGTCTGTCTATTCTCCATGCATTAATTCATCAACACTTTCAACATTTGAAGAAATCAACTGGCAGATGGACCTTGGGAATGCCGCCAGTGAGCTGTGGTGCTTAGAATACATTATTGCAGGCTGACTCTGCTGATTGGCAGGAGTTCAATCCTGATCAGCTTAAGGTTGACTAAGCCTTCCATTCTTCCAAAGTCAGTAAAATGAGGATCCAGATTGTTGAGAGCAATATGTTGACTCTATAAACCAGTTAAGTATGTGATGTAAATCACTATAAAGTAGCATATAAGCCAAATGTTATGCTATAACTGACTCCAATACAACCTGGGTTTGCAGAAAAAAATATTTAGAGTTGGTTTTGCATTTAATCGTGCCAACATGATGTATCCAATGAAGAAGTTCTTTGAGGAAGATTCTAGCCTTGGAGTTCTGATTTGCTTGGGTTCGTTAGTCGGAACCGTGACACTTATCCGTGATCAACACCTTCATAAAAATTCTGTGAGGCAGCCAGGAATTTATGTGGACTGCCATCAATATCCAGAGACACATAACCCTGTTCCTGCTTCTCCTCAGATTACAAGGAAGCCTCTACTTGTAGCCCAACCCATTGGCTGAAGAGGAGAAAACTGCCTGGGAAGAGCATTTTTACCCTATCCAAAGCTGGATTCTTTGGCCCCACAAGCCAGGCACAAATCGGAGGATTAGAAATTATTTTGCAGGCCAAAAGTGGCTTGATATGGCCCTCTATGTATTTTTACAGTCTGGTTTATCTTTAATTTTGTGTGATTACTTTTCCTATCACTGGTTATAAACAATGCTCTTTTAAAAATGGCAAAGTGATTCTGTTACTTATTATTCAGCAGGGTGGCACAATTCCATGTCAAAAATTATTACCGTATTTTTCAGGCTATAAAACACACCTTTTTGTCTCCCAAAAGGGGGCAAAAATGTCTCTGTCTCTTAGAGACCGAATATTGCCGAAGCCCCGCCCACCCGACAGGCATTTTTTTTTGCCTCAGAACATCCTTTTATCAGCCTTTTTAAGGCCCACTTTTTTGGCTTTTTGGGCCAGTTTTGGAGGCTTTTTTCAGCCCTTTTTCATGGCTTTTTAAGTTTGGCAGGTTTTTTGGGGAAAAACGGGCTAAAAAAGCCTTAAAAATGGGCCAAAAAAGCCTTGAAAGTGGGCCAAAAAACCTTGAAAATGGCCCCCCAAAAGCCTCAAATCCGGCCCACAAAAAGCCTTGAAATGGGCTGAAAAAAGCCTTGAAAAATGGGACAAAAAAGGCCCCCAAATGGGTCACAAAAGCCTCAAAAATGGGCCAGAAAAAGACCCAGAAACTTTTTTTTGTTCTTTTCTTATTCTAAATTTAGGTGGTCTAATAGTCAGGTGCATCTTATAGTCCAAAAAATACGGTAATAGAATGATACTTTACCAGATGCTAATACTGTGATACTTATTTTTTATTATCCTTTTCTTACTTTAGATTCAGATTCAACAACCGCTCCGGCATAAGTAGGAGTCAACTTTCTTCTATTCTTCCCTGTGAGGGAGACAGAATTTTTAAATGGATGATTAATAAAATACCGTGTTTCTCCAAAAATAAGTGTTGGTCTTATATTTTTGGGGACTCCAAAATATGCATTAGTGCTTCTTTTGGGGGAAACATGGTATCAGGATGATCAGCCCGGCTAGGTGCCCCACCTCCCAGCACGCACACAAGAGACGGCTTATATCGCTGAAGGAAGTCATCCAGGCAGTGTTGTGATGCTCTGAATTCTTCTGGGGATATTTTGAACCGTTGTGCCATTGCAAGGAAAATGCTTGAATATCAGCCCTGCGCACAACCAAAGCCTTTGCTCTCCTGTCAGCAATGCATTCACAGGTCATGTCTTCCAGTTCAGGAAATAATGGTTGCCGACATGATCCACACTTGAGTTTCTTAGCAATTCCATTGTCCATATGTTGACGGAGGTTATCATGCCCCATTCGCCATTTTCGGACCATTTGGAGACCCAACTTGTTCTCTTTGCAGAATGATGCAACATTCTTGCCCCAAGAGTCCTCCACAATTCCTTTTTTGAAGAGGACGGAATAGCTTCTTTCTTTTTGCAGTCATCTTGTATGGGGATCAAAATATTATTCCCATTAAATTTACCATTAAAGCAGCATATCCGGATTGCCTGCATCCCCCCTGTGCCTCCGCCTGTTGATGATCCCACGGTTGTGAAGACAAGCCTCCCATGGCCAGCCGGTCATTCCTTTCCGTCTCTCTGCTTGCCCATGGGCTTGATGGGGAAGGCAGCCGCATGGCATGTCCAGATCGTCCTCTTCCCCCCCAGCTCCTCTACTTGGAAGGCCAACCTGGTGGTTGCAACGCTCAGACTCACCTGCGCTGTGAGGGCTGCGGTTGCTGCCAGACACCGTTGGCCCCTCGGTGCTCGCCACCTCCTTTGGTAGACAACAACCTCCCCCACCCGGCCACTGGGCTGATAACTGTCTTAACTGGGGCTTATTTTTGGAGTAGGGCTTAGAAAGCATGCTAGGGCATATTTTCTGGTTGGGTCTTATTTTAGGGGGGAAACAATAGAAGGTGGCATTCTATACAAGAGAAGACACTGCATGTAAGATCTCTCTTGGAAATGGATTACCTCTTGATGTATCCTGACTTGGATCTTCCTGAGAGTTCCCCCTGAAAAACAGCTCCTGAAGGGGTTTCGACAGATTCCTCTGTGCCTTGGGATCTGTGATCTCCACATTGAAGGACTTGAAATAGGAAGCAAGAGAAAGAAGGAAAATTAACAGACACACAACATGAAGTTGGTTCATGTTCTCTAAACACAACTTCAATGCCCCAAATATCCATCAGAGATCCTGGCATATAACAAAGAAAAAGCTGAGTCCAATTTCTCTTCAGGAATGGTTAATGGAACAATTTTCTACTAGAATTAGGGAAACATCTCCATGAAGACAGGAGAAGCCTGGAAGGGAGGCGTGAAGAATGAAAACACATTCTTTATTCCCTTCCGGACTCTCGAGAAAAAGACCTTTTACCTGCAACTCAACCTGCTCCTTCTGCTCCTCTGCTTGGCTTAGGAGGAAGCCTTCCGCCAGGGCCACCGCCTGGGAACTGGTCTCTGCTCCACACTCCAGCACCCAGCTTTCCATCTCTGGGGGCAGAACGGCCAGGAACTGCTCCAGAACAACCAAATCCAGCATCTGAGCCTTGGTGTGCTTTTCTGGTCTCAGCCATTGCGTACAAAAGTTGTGGAGTCGGCTGCAAAGTCCTCGGGGACCTTCAGCCTCTTGGTATTGGAGGTTTCTGAACTTCCAGGGCTGCACTTCAGAATGGATGATGGTTTCTTTTTCCAGGATCTTCTGACCAGTTCTTGCCCAGATCTTTCCACAGCTGCCAGACTCAACAGCCGAAGGGTCTTTGTCTGTTCCCTCACGGGGTAAAGGTTGTTTCTCCATTCCTTCCTCTGTCCTGTAATGCAATTCCAAACAGGTTTGAGGAATCCTGTGGATCTCCAAACACTTTTCAATTCGTAGGATAGTTTTGGTAACAATAGCACTTAGACTTATATGCCACCGGATAGTGCTTTACACCACTATTTTGTTTATGATGTGAAGGTGGTGGATTTAATCACTGAATCACACTTATCCCCATGGAAGGAAGTATCTTCCTGGTGAAGGATTGCAGTGGAATTGAGCAGATGGATCCTCTGGGTGTTTCTGTGACTATTTTTTGGTGTGGTGCAAAATATGTTTCCAGCTCATATTCCCAAACTTGGAATATAAAACAAATGAGCCTTGGAGCATTTTCTATTTCTTTATTCTCCCAAAAGAAGGCTAATTTTAAAAATTTAAGATCTACCTTTACTCTATAATCAGGTTTCCTACAATGTGCCAAACCCCAAAAAGGTTAACAAAGGAATGGTATACAGAATATTTATATATCTTCCTTATTGAGATACATTTCATTTAGAATCTGCCTCTCTCCTTGTATGCTTCTTGGCCTTGATCTGGAGCCATGGAAGAGAGATAAAGAGGAAATGTCAAAATGGCTTCTCCGCAAAAAAAAGAAGTTTGTCTTTGTGAGTTGCTTCAGTTAGAAAAGGAAGGAAAACCCCCAATATGGAATAATACTGAGTGAAAAGAATCTGGAAAGAACAACATTTTAACAATGCTATGAAGGTTGAGTTCAAATCAAATGACATGCCAAGGAAATGACCCTGGCTTAAGATGCTCCATTTCCCGTTTATAGGATTTACGTTTTAGGGACAAAGTCACACTATTACACAAAGGCAGCTTCACACAATTTGCCTTGAGCTCAAACTAGGAAACCAATCCCATGGCCAAGTTCACATAAAACACAGGGCTTGAAAGAATGTAAGATGATGTCTGGTTCAATCTCCCACATAAAACAGGTTGAATTGTGGAAGACCTAACTTGGTTTTGACTCCAGGGCGATTTCCTGCTTACATATATAAAATGGAGAACTTTCCAGAAACACGGAGTGACTAGTTTAACTACTGAGAATCCTTCCCCAAAGAAAAAGAAGAATATATTCCGTGCCACTGAGGAAAATTCAGGAGAATTGTTGTAGATCAACTTCTATTAAAATACTAGACAAATACATAATATATGTTTTGGATTTCACTTTCCTAATCATTTATTCTAATGATCTCTATGGCCAGGTAGAAAGGTAAATGCCAGGTCACAAACAGCAATTGATATCATAAGTAAATATATGAACATTTGAACTTATACTAAGACTTTAGTCAGCAGAAACCCATTGTCCTCCTGGCCCCAAACTCCCGAAACCCAAATTAGCAAACAACCATCCAATATAGGACTAATACCTCAATAAATAAACCACCTACAGCTTAACTTGTTCTATTTTCATGCAATTCTTAGAAGCAGTGTGCCATTTTTTATAGACAAATCCTGTTATTTTTTCCAACTTCAAGTCCCAAACTTTAAAGTAGGCAATATGAAAAACCCTATGAGGCACACAGTGCGAATGCTGCGTCTCAGCCCCACTTTTGCACCTCCAGCCCTGCAACCTTTCCCTTCTTTGTCTGCCAGCTTTGCGGTCGTGGGGAAAGGCTGGGAAGCATCACCCCACTTCCAGTCCTCGCACACGGGGCGCCGTCCTTGCACCCAGGGCCAGCAGGAGGACTTCGGGACAGCCTGCCCCTCCCCCCATGCAGAGGCTCCCCCAGGAAATGGCGGGAAACGAGCCTCCTCTTCGGGCGACCCCCACTTCTCTCTTTGGCTTCCCTCCCACCTGGCTCCCGCATGGGAAAAGGCGGCAGGGGAACATGGGACTACGGACTCCAACCCCGCAGGAAGACTTGGTTCCTCTCCACGCACCCCTCCAGCGCGGGACCCCTTTGCACGGGCAGAGCCGCCACTCACGCAACTCGGCAGTCCCGTCGGGATCCCCGTCTCCGAAAAGGCTTCCCGGCAGCCTCTGCAAAGGCCCCCTCCCCCTGCAAAGGCCCCGCCCCCCAGCGGGGTTCCCGGGAGGGCAGAGGCGCCTCCAGTCTCTTCCGACGAACGCCCCGGGCAACACGTGCCTTGTACCCGCTGAAGAATCCGGCGCATGCTCAGTTCCCTCCTGAAGCTGAGCGCGCCCCCTGGTGGATTCTTGCGCGTAACGAGACTCTTCAAGGGCGGGAAATTTACCTCACAAGGATGCTCCTGGATGGAGAAATGAAGGGGGGCGTGGTGGTGAAAATGGTGTCTCATCTGTGACTGGAGAAAAGATTGGATTACCAAACGATGGAAGAAAAAAAAATTGAAAGGGAATATAAAGCTCAGATACCATGAAGGGAAAAAGAAGAGAAGAAATGTGTTGCGTGTCAGGGAATTTGCCTTGGGATAACTAAAGAATTGAAATGGAGGGAAAGTGGCGAAAAATCTATTTCAAAGCAATGTTCTCTGTCCAGATTCCTTCAAATCGCTGTCTAATTTTGTACCTCTGCCTGTGCGGAAGGGGAGCCGGAGTTGCTGTCTGGGCTTGGGAAGAGCCTTTTCAACCAGGCACCACTTTTGCCCCCACAGCCCCCGAGCTCTGCACAGCTCCTGTTTTTCCCCAAAGGGCCCTGCATGTTTCCAGGCCCAGAAACTTGAGAGATCGGCTCTGGCACTGAGGCATTCATCCTCCCATTCAGCGTTTGCTCATAAACATTCATTCATTCATTCATTCATTCATTAAATTTATATGCCGCCCCTCTGCGGAGACTTAGGGCGGCATATAAATATCCACACCAATGTTCCACTTGTCTGATGAATTGAATCACAGCTGTCAAAAGTCCAGAGACTGCTATACCCACCCAGCTCTTTAGCTCAGACAAGCAGATACCAAGACAGAGTAGCTAAGTGTGTATGAGAAGAGATCAGAAAACGGCAAACGGAAGGAAACTGTTGTATGGAGATTGGCAACTATTTCAGGCAGGCAAGAGGGTTGTTGGTCCACCGCCAAAACCAGAAGCTACGATGAGCAGTGTATCTGTGGATTTTTGCCAGGAGCTGGGCCACAATCAAAAAAGCAACCACATTGGAGCAGCCCTTCATCCCAACCAGTGTGATGGTAGTATGGTACCTTACAGACATCGGGATTTTTGTTGGGACTGAGTATTGGCAGTACCAATTTGCAAGATCTGGAAAGATGAAGTTAACGCAGAGCAATAGCCTGTTGTTGAAGGGTTGTGCCACAATAAATCATTGCATGTAGCTGTGCTGTGCTGTGGTATATCCAATCCTGGAAAGCAAAATCCCCCTACGTTACTCATCTGATTTCCATGTGTGTAATGAGAAATGACAGTGTTGCTTCCCTTTATTAACAATCTCCAGTGAAGAGGAGACTGAGGCTGTTGTAACCCTCCTCCAGGGCCGGATTTTCCTATAGGCTAACTAGGCTTCAGCCTAGGGCCTCAAGAGCAAGAGGAGCCTACATTCAAATTGTTAGCAAAATTAAAATTACACTTTCACTATAGGTGAAAGGGCCTCATAAGTGGAATAGCCTAGGGCCTCTTTTCATCTAAATCCGGCCCTGCCCTCCTCCCTTGCAGCACTAAAACTCTACATTTCACTAGGAAAAATTCCTACTCATTTTCAGGTGCTTATTTTAATACAGTGAAGAGAAAAAGGATTTAATATATCACTGCAAAGTAACACCAATGATATTTAATTTTTTATTTAAATCTTATTTATTCTTAGCCCTTGTGACACAATAGAAAGGTATAATATGGCCCCGATGCTTGAAAAGTTTTTGCACAGGCATTTGAGAGGTTTATCTTTTTTATTCCTTTTTTGTGACAGAATCGACATCCTGAATCTCTTTCTACAGTCTACATCACCATGTATGTGAGGATTCGATTCTCCACATGATCATTTAGGAGGACAGAGTAGTGTCTGTTCACTGATAAACTGTGAGCATATTAAGGAATGAGAAAGGCGGGGGAAAGACTAGGTAAAAGTTCAAATTATGGGAAGTGGCTATTGACCAGGTGTTCACCTGTATGTCCATCTGTATGTCTGCATAGTGGAAGGAAGACTAAAGCATTTTGAAGAAGTGCCTCGAGGATTTTACTACTTTTATTGCTGGGGAGAGCATACCTGCAAAATGTCTACCTGTTGATAACCCTCCCACAATGAGGATCAAGTAGAAAGAACAATTTGTGTAAAGTTCCCTTGTGAGACCACAATATTGACAGCTTATTATAAAATTGCATAGTCCAGAATCTGAGATGATTAAAACAGACATTTTCTTGAAATTGACCCCAATTGGAAACTAGATAAACTTAAAGAAAAAAAAAGATTTTCATTATTGATATAAAATAGTGTTGGCCACTGTCAAATTGACACTAACATGAAAAATCCACACCAGTATTAAAACAGCTGTGTCCATAGTTTGTGTTTGTTTCCATTGGTAATATTATCTCTGCGGTTTCAAGTTGTGAGCGCACTCAAAAAAAAAACCCCACTTCCTATACATAAATAGGAAATGCATAGATTTCACCAACTAAATCTGGAATTTTAATGGATTTGCACCAAAATGGATCTGTGTATGGAAAATTAGGTCATTTTCCCACTCCACACATTCATATGGCTTTGCCCCTGAATGGATTCTTTTATGTCTCATAAGAGATGCAATTTGACAGAAGCCCTTTCCACACTCCATGCACTTGAACAGCTCCTCTCCTGTGTGGATCCTTTTATGAGAGTTGAGATAACTGCTCGTAGTAAAGTCCTTTCCACACTCTGCACATTTATACGGCTTCTCCCCTGTGTGGATCCTTTTATGGGAAGTAAAGGAACTCCTTTGACTGAATCCCTTTCCACACTCCATGCATTTATACGGCTTTTCCCCTGTGTGGATCCTTTTATGGGAAGTAAAGGAACTATTATGACTGAAGCTCTTTCCACACTCCGTGCATTGATATGGCTTCTCCCCTGTGTGTTTCCTTTTATGCGAAGTAAGTTGACTGCTCTGAATAAAGGTCTTTCCACACTCCATACATTGATATGGTTTCTCTCCTGTGTGGATCATTTTATGAGATGTAAGGGAACGGCTCTCTCTGAAACTCTTTCCACACTCTGTGCACTTATATGGCTTCTCCTCTGTGTGGATTCTTTTATGGGAGGTAAGATGACTGCTCTTAATAAAGCCCTTTCCACACTCAAGGCATTTATATGGTTTCTCCCCTGTGTGGATCCAGTTATGGGAAATAAAGGAACTCCTTTGACTGAAGCCCTTTCCACACTCCATACAGTTATATGGCTTCTCCCCTGTGTGGATCCATTTATGGGAAGTAAGATGACTGCTTTGAATAAAGGTCTTTCCACACTCCATGCATTGATATGGCTTCTCTCCTGTGTGGATCCTTTTATGAGATGTAAGGGAACGGCTCTCTCTGAAACTCTTTCCACATTCCATGCACTTATATGGCTTCTCCTCTGTGTGGATTCGTGCATGGGAAGTAAGATGGCTGTTCTTAATAAAGGCTTTTCCACACTCCATGCATTTATAAGGCTTCTCCCCTGTGTGGATCCAGTTATGGTAAGTAAGATGACTGCTTGTTCTGAAGCTCTTTCCACATTCCAAGCACTTATATGGCTTTTCCCCTGTGTGGATCCTTTTATGAACAGTAAGAGAGATGTTTTCACAGAAGCTCTTTCCACACTCCAGACATTTATAAGGCTTCTCCCCTATGTGGATCCAGTTATGGGAAGTAAGATGACTGCTTCTTCTGAAGCTTTTTCCACATTCCAAACATGTATATGACTTCTCTCCTACCTGGATGCTTTTCTGATATGTACGGGACCCATTTTCACAAGAAAGAGTGGAATTTTTTTTATTGTCTTTGCATATTTTACTTTCTCCTTTGGTTTGGGTTGGATAGTGTTCATTCACAACAAACTTGTCTTTGAATAGTTTTACGTTTTTTGTAATGTATTTTTTCTTTATTTTTCCTTGTTGAGCAAGAAAGTCTTGCATTGGAGTTTCAATGGAAGATAAACTTTCCTGATTCCAATTATTTGACTGGTTTATCTCATGCATCTCTACTTCCATTTGATTTGCAGGCTTCTCCAGTCTGTTTTTATGAGTGATCACTTGGAATTGTTCTGTGGAATTTTCATTTTCCTGTCCATTATTACCTTCAAAAAAAAGGAGAAATAAAAATGATTTATGTATATGACAAAGATCAAACTGCAGGAAGTTTGAACATAATAAAAAACAAGCTGCACCAATCTTCTTATATACAGAGCTTTGAGAATTTGAACTGAACAGTGTTGATTTAAATTTCTGGAAGACATGTACTTTGAAGAGAATTTCCTTAAATGGGTAAAATCGATCTAATCTTTGCATAAAGTACAACTAATTGGAAATTTAACAATCCTTGTACAATACAAAAAGAGAAGATAAGGATGCCCTCTGTTTTTTCTTGCCGAGTTTTGAATTTGGGAGATCTTCTGGAGGAATAGAAATACCAATGTGGAGAAATTTAAGGAATTTGGCATTTTAATGAACTTTAATAATTTAAAGGAGCCTGAGTGGCGCAGCAGATTAATGCTACTGTTAAAGGTAGTATTTAGCTTCCAGCTGCCTGCAATTACTGCGAGTTCAATTCTCACCAGGCTCAAGGTTGACTCAGCCTTCCATCCCTTCTAAGGTAGGTAAAATGAGGACCTGGTTTGTGGGGGCAATAAGCTGACTTTGTATAAAATATACAAAAGTATGGAGGCTATTGCTTAACACATTGTAAGCCGCCCTGAGTCTCCGGAGAAGGGCGGCATATAAATCAAAAAAAAAAAAAAAAAGACGCCGTTGATGAAAAATAGAAAAATGAAAGATGAAATAAAATTGATGGGAAAATTGGTTTTAAAACTGAGATAAACTTCAGTATTATTATGACAAATATATAATAATAAATAATTATTATATTATAAATAAAATTATTTATAATATATTATTTATTATTATTTATAATCAATCAATCAATCAATCATCACCATCACCACCCACCGAGCTTTGGATGGTGCCTGATCTCCGCTCCTTCCGTTGGGACTTAAAGATTTGGCTGTTTCAACAAATGGGTTGACCCTGATCCTTGGGTTTTATTACTTTATAGTCGTTGTTTTAACTGGGTTTTAATTACATTACCTTTTATTATTGTATGTTTTAACCTGTGTTCGCCGCCCTGAGTCCTTAGGGAGAAGGGCGGCATATAAATTTTTGGAAATAAATAAATAAATATGAACTGATAAAGGAGAATATTTGTAGCTCAGTGTTATAACACTGGTGCTGATGATGTTACGTAATATCATGGATAATGAAGCATCTGCAAGAAAACAACCAAGCTCAGAGAGCATCTAGGGCCCCCTCCCCATGAACGCTATATTATTTCAAAACAATTCTTTTAAAACATGGAGTGAAAGAAGGATATGGTAAGCTAGGAGAAAACACATGTCATTGGAAAGAATTTCCATGATAAAAATTAACATTGTCCTAGAATGATGTTTTTGTTTCAAAAAATATCTTTTAAGACAACCGATTTACATTTATACCAGATTTGTCCAACCTGCGCCTCACAAGCCACATGTGGGCATGGACAAAGCAAGTAATGCCACCACATAAGATATAAAAATATTTTTAAAAATAAAATAAGTTTGCTATTTATATACATTGATTATATATTATGATTATATAATAAAGCTAAGGGTAATGTAGATTTTTAAAACGATTTTAGAAGTGCCGTATTGAGAATATGCAACAGATAGAAACCCAGATTGTGATTACAGCTCCCAACATAATAAGCATTTTACAGAAGAGAAATAGCTTGCAAAGACAATAACATGTCAAGAGCCATTAGAACTTGAGCAAGAGGAATATCAAATGAAATCACGAGAGTAATTGATGGCAGAAGGATATAGTAGGCACTGGTTTTCATGCTCTCATCAAAAAGATTCAAGGTAGATAAAAGAACCTATGATATTCAACATAAGATAGAATTTGAATTTTGATTGTGTAGAAAAGATGATGAACATGTAACTGCTTAAAGCTATAAGCAGGTTAAAGAATGTATGATAAAATCGGCAAAGGTTTTCATAATATACAGATGTAACAAAATATGTGGTTGAAAGGAGTGAAATTTACATTATGTTATAATCTAAAAGGCAACTTTTATAAACCGACTGTCATGTTTTGGTGGACAGGTAAAAAAGGTAGAAAATTTTGGATTTAAATACATTAAAACAGAGAATTTTAAAAATAAATATCCAACTGGAATCAGAACACTTTATGTTGGCACTAATGAACAGACAGCTGGAAAAGAGTCATTGAAGATTGTTTCTGACTTCATACGATAATTGCAGTGGGACTATTATACTTGCAAAGCTGGAAGAGCTGTACTATAAATACAATGGTGGAATGGTTGATGGAGATGACAGGATTATCAAAGACGATTTGATAAAAGAGAGTTTAGAAAGAGCGCAGAGAAGAACAACAAAGAGGATTAGGGGACTGGAGGCTAAAATGTATGAGGAATGGTTGCAGGAACTGGGTATGTCTGGTTTGATGAAAAGGACTAGGGGTGACATAGCAGTGTTCTGATATCTCAGGGGTTGCCACAAAGAAGAGGGAGTCAAGCTACTCTCCAAAGCACCTGAGAGCAGGACAAGAGGCAATGAATGGAAACTAATCAAGGAAAGAAGCAATCTAGAACTAGGAATAAATTTCCTGACAGTTAGAACAATTAACCAGTGGAACAACTCGCCTCCAGAAGTTGTGAATGCTCCAACACTGGAAGTTTTTAAGAAGAGATTGGATAACCATTTGTCTGAAGTGGTGTAGGGTTTCCTCCATAAGCAGGGGGTTGGACTAGAAGACCTCCAAGGTCCCTTCTAATCCCTTCTAACTCTGTTGTTCTGTGTTGTTCTGTTGTTCTATTCTATTCTATTCTATTCTATTCTATTCTATTCTATTCTATTCTATTCTATTCTATTCTATTCTATTCTATTCTATAATGACTTATTTGATTAGAAGAAACACAGTATATTGATTAGTGATTGGAAATTCCTGTTGGAATTTTGCTACAAAAATAGAAAAAATGAACTTGTGATCTGCAAGTTTGAAGGTTAGAAAGGATTCATTATGTAAAAGGGAAAACTATTGTGTAACCTTAGAGAAAGAAGCTAAATTTTAACATTTAATACGGTTTCTAGTCTTGTTTCCTTTTTTCATTTTATTATACTTTTTTCTTATTCATTTATCACCTTACTCTAGCTTCATTTCCCCTTCAAAACGTGTACTGTTTTTATTCTGATTCAAGTGCTTTAATAATATAATAAAAATATATAGTTGATACCATTTAATTACAGAATATCTTCCCGAACACTCTGCCTGGGAAAAGCAAACTCTTACCCAGAGAGGCCACATTTGTATGATTTTCCAGCATGACTTCCCAATGCAGCGTTTTCTGGTGAGGATTCAGCTGTGACCACTCCTCCTCAGAGAAATACACAGCCACCTCCTCAAAAGACACAAGGCCCTCCTGAACAAGGAAAAACACAACAGAATAAAACCAGGGGAATTTACATGATCTGCCCTATTGTTTAAATCACTGCAAACACAGATATAAATTTTCAGTGCCATTTAGTGAAAGGAACCCCAGCTTCCTTCTGGATCTATCTATCTATCTATCTATCTATCTATCTATCTATCTATCTATCTATCTACCCATCCATCCATCCATCCATCCATCCTCAAGACTTTCTGCACCTGGAGATGGGCCTTGGAAACCCCACTTCTCAATGCAGAAGAAAACGAGGAATGAGATTCCTTTTAGCATTTTATTAAAAAGCTAGATGTAAGGCCTTTTACAAATGGTTATGTGCTAATGTGATTATTTCAGTTATTATTGAGCAGTCTTGCACAACTGTATGTCAAAGAATCACTCAAAGGATGTAAAAGGATCACTCTACTTAACAGATGCTAACACCGCGATAGCCTTATTTTTATTACGATGCTTCTCTTACTTCAGTTGTAGGTTCAACTATTGTTTCAGTTCCATCATAAGCAGGCGTTATCTTCATTCTATTCTTCACTGCAAGGGAGACAGAATTTTAACATGCAAAATTAACAAAATAGGACAAGCTATTCTATAGAGAGAGGATAAAAGAGAAAATGAGATAGCTGGGATTTCTCTGGGAAGTGGGAGAACCTGGGGTTTCTCTAGGGAGTGGGAGAATCTTCAATTACCTCCTGAGATGTCCTGACTTGGATCTTCCTGAGAGATCCTCCTCCAAAACACGTCCTGAAGGGGATTTGATGGATTTCTCCATCCACCAGGACCTCTGATCTTCACAACAGACTTGAAATAGGAGAAAGGACAAAAGAAGAAGAGTTAGTGAACACTCCAGAACATTTAGGTTGATTCTTGTTCTCTGAACACAAATCTGAAAACCCCCAATATCCATCAGTGAGGCTGAATGAGAAACAAATGGAACAATATCCTACAAGGATTAGGAAAAGATCTCTATGCAGTTAGAATGCCAGATAAGTCTTGGCGGGAGGGGTGAAGAATTCAAACATATTCTTTATTCACTAAAGGAAGGTCTCCCACCTGCAACTCAACTTCCTCCTTTTGTTCCTCCGCCTGACTCAGGAGGAAGGCTTCCACCAGGGCCACCGCTTGGGAGCTGGTCTCTGCTCCACACTCCCGCACCCAGTTCTCCATCTCTAGGGGAAGAAGGATCAGGAGCTGCTCCAGAACCACCAGGTCCAGCATCTGGGCTTTGGTGTGCTTTTCTGGTCTCAGCCATCGCCTACAAAAGTCGTGGAGTCGGCTGCAAAGTCCTCGGGGACCCTCAGCCTCCTGGTATTGGAGGCTCCTGAAGTTCCAGGGCTGAACTTCTGAAGGGAGGATGGTTTCCTCCTCCAGGATTTTCTGCCCAGTTCTTGCCCAGATCTCCCCACAGCTGCCAGGCTGAACAGCAAAAGGGCCTTTTCCGTTTCTCTCACTTCGTAAAAGTTGTGTCTCCATCCTGTCTCTGTCCTGTAAGGCAACTTCAAATGGGTACACGGAATCTTCTCAATCTCCTAAAGACCTTTTGTTCATCGGTCTGTTTCTTGAAATTCTGTTTTTTTTCCGCCTGTCTTTAGCCAAGAAATAATTCTGTCTACATGCGAAGATGTAGAAATTACTCCCAATTTGTTGTACCTGAGATGGAAAAGAAAATAAATTCCAACAATTAAAAAGTGGAGAATTTAAACACTGAACAAGAAGTCATCCCCATGGAAGGAATGATTTTTCTAAGCCGATCAATGATTGCAATGGCATTCAGCAGATAGGATTTTCTCTTCTGGGGGTGGGGGGTGCATGTGGGAGCATTTTCTATTTCTTTTGGTCACAAGAAAAAGCTTCCTTTTAAAAACCTGCCATCTGCATTCCCCTCTAAGGATTCACACAACCTGCCAAACCCAAAACTGGTGAACAAACCATGATAAGTTTAGATCAGGGGTGAAACCCAGCAGGTTCTGAAGAACCCATAGCGGAAATTTTGAGTAGTTCGGAGAACCGGCAAAGACCACCTCTGGCTGGCCCCAGAGTGGGGAGGGAATGGAGATTTTGCAATATCCTTCCCCCAGGAGTGGGGAGGGAATGGAGATTTTGGAGTATCCTTCCCCTGCCACGCCCACCAAGCCACACCCACAGAACCGGCAGTAAAAAAAAAAATGGATTTCACCACTGGATTAGTTCACATCCAATAAAATGCCAGGAAATGATCCTGGCTGAGGATGCCCCGTTTCCCTTCTTCAGGGTGTCCTTTGGAGAAGAGCCGAGTCTCCCTCTGACACCCAGGCGGATTCACACAACCTTCCCGGAGCCCCAAGCGCAGGACCGAGGTCCCCCCGAGCAAGGCCGGGAAGGAGGCAGCTGGAGAGGCTGCCCCACTCCCCCTCCGGAGACAGGGAGCCTGGTACGAATCCTGCCTCCTCCTCGCCCGGCTTCTCTCCTCTCCTGCTGGGGCTCCGCAAGACCGACCCTCCCCTCCCCCCACTCGGGCTCTTCCCCGGACGCTGGAAGGGAAGGGAGCCCCCCGATCCCCGCCGCCTTCCTGGGATCCCTGCTTCCTCCTGCATGGAGAGGGCGGCTGGGGAGCATGGGACCCGGGGTTGCAGCCGGAGGAAGGCTGGGCGCGGGTCTCTCCCTCCTCCACCTCCCTTTGCACGGGAAGAGCCCCCAATTCACCCGGGGCACGTCTGGATCTCCCCCCGCCAGACTCTCCCGCAGCCTCTCCGCCTCCTACGGGAGCTCCAGGGGTTAAGGAGAGCGAGTGTCCAGAGAGATGTCACTTCCTTCGCAGCCTCCTCTGGAAAACACACAGTAATCTTCGCCCTCCAGTGGCTCAATGGGGAAGCGCTCGGTGTTCCCATCTCTTGCTAGAGGGCGCCTCCTGGAGGAGCCTATGTGAAATGCAGGTGCTCGTGCTCAGAGGGTAGGAAAGGGAGTGTCAGGGAATGAATTGCCAGCAGGTGTCCAAAGGAAGTCACCGTGCTTACACTAACTTGTAGCTTGATATATAAATCAATATTAGAATTAGAATTTTTTATTGGCTAATCTCTATCTATCATCTATCTATCATAATCTATCTGAAATGTGCTTGAATATTAGTAGCTCGGGTTGGTAAACGGGCTGTTGGTTTGAGCGCCGAGCTTGGCAATTTGGTTGCAAACATTTCATCACCATTCGAGGAGACGTCGTCAATTGTGCTCATCTGTCATCTCTATCTCTATCTCTATCATCTCTATCTCTATCTATCTTATATCTATCTATCATCTATCTACCTATCTATATAGCAGACAAGATAGGCAAGCAGAAGCATCGTCAGGTAAATTACAGAGCACACAGGGCACACAGAAGAAAAAGGCAGAGAGGAGGAAAAACTTCCCCTCCACAACCATAGCAACCAATCAATGCAGATTGCCTCACACAGGAGCCAGCACTCTCCAGCCAATCTATTATAATTGTGTGTTTTGATTTACAACCCCAATGCTCCAGCTACTAAATCTAAATATCTTTAACATCCCTCCAATTTATAGCTGGACAGCAATTATACCACATTGTTTCACAAGATCCTTGTGTTTCTATATACCCAATAGCTTTGTCATGAAATCAGCCAAATTATCTTCCGATGGGCAATAAATTACATTTTCTTTCACTGCTTCTCTGACATTACAATAATTTATGTCAATAAATTGTTAATAAATTGATAATAAAGAAAAGACAAAGATAATGACTAAAAATATGTTGAAAAAGCAAAAAGAAGAATTGATGGAGTTTTCAAGCATGCAGATTTCGAATAAGGTAAAATATTTGGGAATACAATTGACAGTAAGGTGTAGCTCTCTCAAGGAAAATAATTATAATAAGGTTAAGCGACAGATAGGACAGGACTTGGAAAAATGGGGAAATTTGCAACTATCTTTAATTGGGAGAATTGCAACCATTAAGATTAATATTTTGCCTAGAATTTTATATCTATTCCAAACGATTCCAATAAAGCTAGATAAGGAATTCTTTATAGATTTGAATAAAATGATATTGAAATATATTTGGCAAGGGAAAAAGGCAAGAATAAAAATGAAGTTGTTACAAGATGCTAAAATGAGGGGTGGTTTTTGCCTACCTAACTTTATTATCAAGCAGCTAGTTTAATGTGGATTAAAGAATGGATATTATTAAGAAATGTTCGGTTGTTAAATTTGGAGGGACATGATCTGCTGTTGGGATGGCATGCCTTTTTGTGGTATAAAGGAACTAAAATGCAGGGGTATTTTAGAAGACATAAAATACGTGAAGCCTTATGGTTGAATTGGGAGAAGATAAAAAAAGAAAACTATCTGAAGAAATCCAGTCTGGGTATCTACAATTGAAGCATTTTCATATCCAGTGACGTTTAAAGGGAGACAAATTATAAATTATAAGAAATTATTGGATGAAAAGGGTGAACTTAAATCAAAGCAAGATATAGAAGATCAAGGGTATAAAATGGATTGGTTTTCATACTCGCAAATACTTTCTAGATATCGAGAAGATCTTAAACAAGAAGGTTTTTATAATATACTGACTAATTTAGATTTTGATGGGTTCTGATGATCATGTAATTAAAAAGTTATATGGTTATTTGCTGGAGGTTAAACTGGAGGAGGAACAAGTTAAAGAATCAATGATAGCATGGGGGAAGAATTTTGGCTATGGTACTGATTTAGAGAAATGGCAAAAATTGTGGTCACATAATTATAAAATGACAATGTCTACAGCATATAAGGAGAATTTGTATAAGATGTTTTACAGGTGGCATCTATCCCCATCGAGAATAGCCAGAATGTTCCAGAATAAGTTGGAGAAATGTTGGAAATGTCATCAGACCCCAGGATCCTACTACCACATGTGGTGGTCATGCGCTGAAGCAAGGATATATTGGACTAAGATACACACGTGGTTGGAAAGAATGATAAAGAGACATATTGACCTTAAACCAGAGATATTTTTTATTAGGGGTCATACCGGAGATATATAATAAAGAACTGCAATATTTAATTGTGAATCTTTTGACAGCAGCCAGAATTGTATTTGCTAAAAATTGGAAAGGAGAAAAGTTACCTAATGATGAAGAAATTATCAAGAAAATGATGGAATGTGCTGAGATGAGCAAATTGACATTTGAAATAAGAGAGCAGGAAGATAGACAATATTATTTGATATGGGATTTATTTTATCAATGGATAGAGAATAAGAATTGGAAATAATTATGATATAAATGGACATTGAAGTTTCTGGAAATAAGTTAGCATGTTTAGTGATAAATTGAAGTGAGGAGGAGCACAAAAAATACCACCGACTGATACACTGTCTTTGATAGTATGGAATGATAATGTTTTTTGTATTCTGTCTTGTTTTTGTTTTTGAAAAATAAAAAAAAATAATTTATGTCAACATATTTGCTTCTGGTTTTTACTCTCTTACCTGTTGTCATTTGTATACATGTTGTGTTATCTTCAAATACTGGTATAGCTCCTTTCACTTCAATATCCAACTCTTTTAACAACTGTATATACCAAGTGTTGGAAGAAAAATCTGGTCAGGTTCGAAGCCGGGAAAAAAGGCATTGGAAATAAAATGAAGGCTGATTGGAAAGGAGGATTCTGTTTACTTATGAGCAGAACCAACAACAGCATGTAGTTCTGGGACAGCCGATCCCTTGGCTTAGGAATGGGTGGATTTTTATAGGGTTCTGAGATGCTGCAGGGGGTTGTGCAATGTAGTGAGCCTTGTGCCTTTTGCTATTCTAATGGTGGTAGGTTAATCCTATTATGTCCTAAAGGTCATGTCCTGTTCTTAGAATTTGGGTGGGGGATGTAAATTTTAATCCCATCAGCTCCCAAAAGTGGTGGGTTGCCCCTGGTTTGGACCAGTTCGCAAGAACTGGTAGTAAAACCGGTGGGAGGCTCCACCCACTGACCCGGACATCATCATAGGTGATCTGTGCATGCGCAGAAGAGTGCAGGCATGCACAAGCAAAGCGAGCACGTGCACGCGGGTGCAATGTGAACCAGTACTAAAGGTAAGTAGAGCCCATCCTTGGCTCCAACCTTCTGTGTGTTTTGTTTATGAATAGAATGGCCCAGTCTTTCTTAATGACCACAAAATATCCATCTCTAAAGACTTTAGGCATGTGCTGGAGGCTATTGAGAAAGGGACTGAGGCTGCTTTCTGCCTTTAAGAACATGTTTCTCCATTTCTCCTTTGGGAAAATATAATATTCCACCTCTTTTTAATATTCTTTTAATAACCCCCAAAATATTTCAATCTCTAGGATGGGGTGTATGTATGTGTGATTACTTCTTATACAAGTTATCTCTGAACACAACCGTCAACTTCGAAATGGACCAGGCCTGCCGTAGCCATCATTCCGTTTTTCAACTGCCACACAGTATGAGGGGGGGAGAAATTTGGAATGTCAGACCAGACAATAACAACATATCGTCCCATGGGAACCAAGGTCATCTCACCAGGTGCTGGCCAGGGATTGAGGGGAGTTACCAGAGAAACGCCAGAACGCCTAATTGGACAATTTGACCTGTGACAATTCTTTAATTGTAGTTGAAACCATGGGAAATAGAATTGGTTTTGTTTTCATAGTGCCAATATGAAGTGGGAAATGAAGGGAAACTTCCACTCCACACTCACAACCAATCACAGTGCAGATTATCTCGTGCAGACTAATCAACTATAACTGTGTTTTCTGGTTCACTGCATTACCCCACTGCTCCAGCTACTTTATCCTATCTATCTATCTATCTATCTATCTATCTATCTATCTATCCATTCTATCTACCTATTCTATCTATCTATTATTAATTTATCAATGTAGGCGCTCATGCCAAGGGTAGGAAAGGGACCATCTTTCTGGAGGAGGGAGCAAAAGGAAGGAAGCTGCCATATACCCTTCCCCCCATCACAAACTTTCTCAACCCAGCTACTTTTGATAACTTTATAATGTCTCCCGCCTTCCATCTTCAGGATTTCTAGCGAATGTCAGGTCCCTGTGTAGAGGGACTGAAGAAAAAGACTGGAAATAGAATTCAGTATTATTTTTACTCCAGAGACTCAAAATAATATTGACTTTTTCCCAATATCTGTAGCATTGCAGCGGCATTGATCAAATAGGGTCTCCCTCTCTCCCTCTCTCATTTTTTTCAATAATTTTATTGAAGGTTGAAGTATGCAAATTAAACCAATACAGCTACACAATACAGAAATACTTTCTTAAAGTTAAAAAAAAGTGCACAAAATGGAAAAAAGTTCCTCCTTCACTCCAAAAAATGCATATAGAAAGGTTAAATGCAAAACGTTTGGTAATTAAGCTACCCTGTTGTAGAAAGAGAAGACTGAACAACAATCCTGGGTCAGCCAGAGATAGTTTATTGCGCAGTTTCAGAACCAGATTTGTATCTGCAATTCTGAACAAAGGAAGAGTTCTGATACAACTGCTTTTATACATCTCCAAGACAAAGAATTCTGCTGGCACAGCAGTTTTCCATATATGGTTAACATACATTTGTTACATGATAATTGACACTTTTTAATTACTAAATTCCTACCCTAATTTATAGTACATGAGATAATCTTAGCTAAACATCCTCCTCTTCTGTAATCACTGATGCATAGGCATCAGAGTTTCAGAAATTTCAGAGGCAGAAAAAAAAAAAGCAAGGCACAGAGCTCACAACCAAGGAACCTGTTGCTAAAATTCACCTCTGGGAACAGTTGATTGGGGATATTCCGGGAGGCCAATCCACCTGCCAATCAGTTTTTTCTTATTTTCCTCCCCAAAAACTAAGGTATGTCTTATACTCCGAAAAATACAGTACCTGAATCTGAGTCAACGCTGTAAAAAACTTGGACCCAAGTACATAGGCCCTTTCCCAATTGTCCAAATTGTAATGCTCTCTACATGGGGCTCCCCTTGAGGAGCACCCGGAGGCTCCAACTGGCGCAGAGTGCGGCCGTGCGGGTGGTAATGGGAGCGTCATGGCGCTCCCATGTGACACCTCTCCTGCGCGAGCTGCACTGGCTCCCGGTGGTCTTCCGGGTGCGCTTCAAGGTTTTGGTTACCACCTTTAAAGCGCTCCATGGCTTAGGACCTGGTTATTTACGGGACCGCCTACTACCACCAATAGCCTCCCACCGGCCAGTACGCTCTCATAGAGAGGAACTCCTCCGGGTGCCGTCAGCCAAACAGTGTTGGCTGGCGGCCCCTAGGGGGAGAGCCTTCTCTGTGGGGGCACCTACCATCTGGAATGAGCTCCCCCCAGAGATACAGAGGATCCCGGATCTGCGCACCTTCCGCCGCGTTGTGAAGACCTTTTTATTCCATCAAGCGGGCTTGGCCTAATCTCCTCCCTCTTTTAATATGTAAATTTTAATCTGTTTTTAAATTATTGGGGTGTTTTAATCTGTTCGGGCCAAAATGATTTAATTTGATTTTATCTGGTTTTTAAATTTTGTATATTTATGTATTTATGTTCACCGCCCTGAGTCCTTCGGGAGTAGGGCGGTATACAAATCAAATAAACTAAACTAAACTAAACTAAATCCAATGACAGTGGAATTGGAACTGCCAAAAACCCTCAGGCGCGCTCACCCAGTATTTCATTGCAGTATGTTGTGCCTTTCATTTAATAATTGTTAAAGACTATTAATCTTCATTAATAGAGAGGCTGTATTTAGCTACAGCCTGTTATTCCTTTTTGAAGATCTGCATGATTTTAGGGGTCTCTTCTTCTTAAACAAGGAAGAAGGCTTCTAAGGCAAGCTAAAATGACCTTCTTTCCTTCCGTCGCGAGCTGAAGACGTGGCTCTTTCGTCAACTCAACTGATCCGTTTGGGGGTACACTGTCATAATTTTAAACTGTTTTTAATAGGGTCGCTGATTTTAATGTTATTTCATTGTGATTTGTATTGGAATTTGTCATTTTGTAAGCTGCCTTGAGTCCCCAGGGAGAAAGGCGGCATATAAATCGCAATAATAAATAAATAAATTAAATAAAATAAGAATATGGACTTTTTTTTAAAAAAATGGAGAAATTGAAGGGCAGAAATTTGTGATTCTAGTTTATTTTTAATAATTTGTAGCTTGGTCTGCTTTGATGTGGGTGGCTAAAACTAAAACTTTCTGATTTTTATGATTCCTGATTGGTCTGCAATTCTTAAGTGACTTACAAAAAAACCCCTACTCTTTGACTAAAGAGGGCAGTAAGAGTTCACTGAAGATCTTTCCATACTCCATACATTCATAGCGCTTCTGTTCTGTGTGGATCTTATGACTTGCAAGTTCGATTTGTAGTAAAGCTCTTTCCACAATCCTTGCACTTACACATCTTCTCTTCTGTGTGGATTCTTTTAAGGGGAATAAGACCATGGGTCTTAGCAAAGGTCATTTCACATTCCATGCATTTACATGGCTTCTCCCATGAGGATCCTTCTATGGGAAGTAAGCTTGTTGCTCCAACTAAAAGTCTTTCCACATTCCATGCATTTAAATGGCTTCTCCCCTGTATGGATCCTATTATGGGAAGTAAGAGAAGTACTACAAGTGAAGCTCTTTCCACATTCCATGCATTTATAGGGCTTCTCCCCCATGTGGAATCTCTTATGACATCAAGGTTAACTGTTCTTTGTAAAGCTTTCCCCACATTCCAAGCAATTGTATATTTTTTCTACTTAGTGGATCCTTCTATGGTAAGTAAGTTGACTGTTCTTAATAAAGTTCTTTCCACACTCCATACATCTATGTGGCTTCTCTCCTGCGTGGATCCTTTTTTGAGATGTATGGCACACATTTTTATGAGAAAGAGATAAGGTCCACTTGTAATTTTTACATTATCTATACATATATAATCATCTCCTTTGGTTTGGATTTGATAGGGTTTATTTATTTAGATCTAATTTGTTCATGAATACTTTCATATATTTTCGCATATATGTATTTTTTTATTTTTTCTTGCTGGGCCACAGCAGCTTTCATTGTTTCATTTCATTTCATTTCGTTGTATATATGTATAATTAATGCACAAACAGAAGATGAACTCCCCCATCAAAATCCTTCCAAATTTTTTTGCCTATTAGCAATTGTTAGGGCTTTTTAAAATTATGGTAAACATATACAAAGACAACATTTGTTTTTCCCACAAAAATTTTTATTAGACACATTTAAACTCCCATTCCTTACTTGTAAAATTAATGCTAACCTCACCTTACTTATTTTACTGTCTTCCTATTACTACAGCTTTGTAACTATTTCTATCTTACTTGATCGATATATTTCTATCTTCTTTCTCTATGTTTGTATATCCAAACCCTGTTCACTCCTCAGTTTGTCAAAGGGTCCCAAAGTTACTTTTTCACAAGGCAATGGGACTTTCTATTTTCTTCAAGATGTTTCGCTTCTTATCCTGTTCTGCCCCAGCTATGGACCCCAAAGAATGCAACACACACAAAGTCTGTACGAAACTTAATTTACTAAAATAACTCAGTCTTTTTCAAACAAAGGCTGTTAATAAACTTTCTTAACAGCCTACAAGAATCCTAAAATAAGGTAGTCACAATCTTACTAGAGTTGGCAGAAAGCCCAGAAGCAATTTTGCAGAGAATCCAAACACGAAGGAGAATGAACTAAAGTTGTTCCCTACAGCTTGCTGCAATCGGTGTTCCTCCTTAAATAGGCTAAGGGAGTGGCCAATTAGCCCCAAGTCTTACTCTAGAGGAGACCTCCTCTTGAAGAGCCACTCCTGTCTTTTGGCAGCTCTGCGCGCCCGTGCATTGAGAAAAGGCTCCTCCTCTTCATCCTCTTCACTTAAAGGAGCTTCTGGAGGTTCTGAAGGTCCTGGCTGAATCCCTGCCTCTGGCACCACATCTTCTCCAGCCTCCTCACTGTCCAAATCGAGCGCCAGCTGCACAGGCTGCTGGCGCAGCACCACACCAGCCTCCTCGTTGTCGGAATCAGCTACAATCTGCACAGGCCACTGACGGGCCACATCGTATCCAAAAAGCATCTTCACATCTGAAGATGCTTCTTGGACGAGAAGCGAAATGTTTCTTGTCTTCTCGTCTTTCTGACTTTTCGTGAGGAATTCTTTATCCTGAAACTTTCTTCATACTCGAATTAATATCTGTGTGATTATTCTCTCATAACATGAGAAGCCTTTGACAGAAAAAAAATTGGGCTTTCTTATGATCCAATACAAAGTGGGATAAATATGAAGAAAAAAGATGCTTTTACTTATTTGGAATGCCATTGCTGACTTTCAAATGAAAGTAGCTACAAAAATCCACTGTTCCTAATTACAACACAACATGCCTAGCATTTGGGTTCCATTAGTAAAATCATTTCTCTTGGGCTTCAAGTTGTGAAGATCAAACTCAAAAAAACCCTTTCCTAATTCAGTAAATGTAATTAGGAAATGCATATATTTCAAAAACTAAAACATAACATTTTAACAGATTCTCACCCAAATTTATTTATATATGGAAATACTGCCATTGGTCATCTTGAAGCTTTTCCCGGATTTCAGATTTCTACATTGTATGGGTCCTTTTATGGTACTTAAGATAACTGTTCATAATAAAACCTTTTCAACACAACATACATTTATAAGGCTTCTCCCGTGTGGATCCTTTTATGGTGATTAAGATACGTCTTCGTAGAAAAACTTTTGCCATATTCCATACATTTATAAGAGTTCTCTCCTGTGTGGCTATTTTTATGGGATTTAAGATTACTAGACTCAGTAAAGCATTTTCCACACTCCATACATTTATATGGCTTCTCCCCTGTATGGATCCTACTATGGTAAATAAGTTGACAGTTCTTAATAAAGCTCTTTCCACACTCCATGCATTTATATGGCTTCTCCCCTGAATGGATCCTACTATGGTAAGTGAGTTCAGAGTTTTTAATAAAGCTCTTTCCACACTCCATACATTTATATGGCTTCTCCCCTGTATGGATCCTACTATGGTAAATAAGTTCACAGTTCTTAATAAAGCTCTTTCCACACTCTATGCATTTATGCGGCTTCTCCCCCGTGTGGATCATTTTATGGAGAAAAAGGTCACTGCTCCTAGGGAAGCTCTTTCCACATTCCATACATTTATAAGGCTTCTCTCCTGTGTGGATCCTTTTATGAAGATTAAGAGAAGAACTGTGGGAGAAGCTCTTTCCACACTCTGTGCACTTATATGGCTTCTCCCCTGTATGGATCCAGTAATGGGAAGTAAGAGAATTACTATGAGAGAAGGTCTTTCCACACTCCATGCATTTATAGGGTTTCTCTCCTGTATGGATCCGTTTATGACGTGCAAGTTTACTATTTTCAGTAAAACCTTTACCACACTCAATGCATTTATATATCTTCTCTGCTTTGTGGGTCCTTTTATGGGAAGTAAGACTGTTCCTCCAACTAAAGCTCTTTCCACACTCTGTGCATTTATATGGCTTTTCTGTTGTATGGATCCGGGAATGCGAAGTAAGAGAAGTACTATAAGGGAAGCTCTTTCCACACTCCATGCATTTATAGGGCTTCTCCCCTGTGTGGATTCGTTTATGAAGAGTAAGAGAAGAACTGTGGGAGTAGCTCTTTCCACACTCTGTGCATTTATATGGCTTCTCCCCTGTATGGATCCTACTATGGTAAATAAGTTCACAGTTCTTAATAAAGCTCTTTCCACACTCCATGCATTTATGTAGCCATTCCCCTGTGTGGCTCTTTGTATGGAAAACAAGGCCACTGCTGCTACGGAAGCTCTTTCCACATTCCATACATTTATACTTCTCACCTGTGTGGATTTATTCATGAAGAGTAAGAGAAGAACTGTGGGAGAAGCTCTTTCCACACTCTGTGCACTTATATGGCTTCTCCCCTGTATGGATCCGGGAATGCGAAGTAAGAGAAGTACTAAATGTGAAGCTCTTTCCACACTCCATGCATTTATAGGGCTTCTCTCCTGTGTGGATCCATTTATGACGTGCAAGTTGACTGTTTTCAGGAAAACCTTTACCACACTCCATGCATTTATATCTTTTCTCTGCTTCATGTTGACTGTCCTTAATGAATCTCTTTCCACGCTCCATGCATTTATGTGGCTTCTCTCCTACACAGGTTATTTTTTGAGATGTACAGGACCCATTTTTATGAGGAAGAGACAGGGTCCATTTCTTATTTCTTCCATTGTTTCTACATATAAAATCTCCTTTGATTTGGGTTTGACAGTGTTTATCTACATCTGTTTTGTTTATGAATACTTTCATGCATTTTCCAATATATTTCTTTTTTATTCTTCCTTGCTGGGCCACAGAGGCTTTTATTGCTGCTTGAACAGAAGGCAAAGTTTCCTGATTCCAATTATTTGAGTGGTTTCTTTCATGGTTTTCTACTTCTATTAGAATTGTAGGGTTCTTCATACTGTATGAACAACTGATCATTCGGAATAGTTCTCTGGAATCTTCATCTTCCTCCCCATTATTACCTTCACAAGATAAGAAAAATGCAAATAATGTTAGGGACAAAGAGCAAAGCAGGGGAAGATGGAATATAAAGAAAAACAAACAGCTTCAATCTTCTTAGATGAAGAGCAGCTCTTCAAGTATTTGATCTGGACTTGCTTGATTAAAATTTTGGAAGATACATCTAGGTTTCTCTGCCAAGGGAATATCCATTGATTAAACATCAAATGCTCCAAATTTCAAAGGAAATGGAAAGATTTGGTTTCTCAATTTGAAATTCAATTTTGCATTCTGCTGTGCGGTTTGTATAAGAAGTGGGAGTTGCTCAGAAATAAGAGAATTTTAGAACTAGGAAGGCATGACAGTAGTTTGGATGTCATGGATATTTGTCATATGATAAATTTAGGATCAATCTAGATTTTCAAACCATAACGTTACAAATCCCAAATTGAGAATATGATACAGATATAAACTCAGGCTGTGCCCAAAAACATCCTAATAGATTTCAGAGGAAAAAAAAGCTGCAAGGAAAGACAATGCATAACATGTAGAGAAGCATTAGAACTTGAGCTTTGGAAATACCAAATGAAGTCAAGAACGGAAGAACAAAATAGTTCTCATATTATCAGAAACATTATAGCTAGATGAAGGGAACTATAGCATTCAACAACATAACACCGAATTTGAATCTCAGTTGTGTACAAAAGAATATGTAATGGCTAAAACCTCTAAACCGACTGAAGAATATGAAAATCAATAGAAAAATATTCAAAAGTGTATAAATGTAACTCAAATTATTATTGGAAATGTGGACAAGATAAAGGATCCTTTTGTAGTGCTTTGGTGGCCTTGTAAAAAAGCTGGAAAACTTTGGATTCAAAGACATTCACTGATAGAGAATTTAAAATAAATATCCAATTGAAATCAGAACAGTTTATGTTGACAATAATCAACAGTCATAGAAGATTGTTTCTGACTATGATAACCGTAGTCCGAGTATTACAAACAAAAAGCTAGAAGGGTTCTACATTAACTAGAATGGTGGAATGGTTGAAGAAGATGATAGAATTCTCCATGATGACTAAATTGACACTGATCAGGGAAAGGATAATATCTATATTTATTAGTGATTGGGAACCCTGATGGACCTTTGGTTGAAAAAAAGAAAAAATAAGCTTGTAATCAAATTTATGTTTAAAGATTAGAAAGGATGAATTATGTAAAGGAGGAAACAATGATGTAACTTTAGAAAGAGGGGGAAAATATAACTATTACTTTGTCTTTTCTTTGCTTTTAATTTTATCATACTTCTTTCTTCTTCATTAATCACATTACACTATCTTTATTTTATTTTCAAAATTTGTAGTTTTTATTCTGATAAAAATTCTTGTATATTCTCACCCAAAGAGGCCGCGTTCTTATGATTTTCCAGCATGACTTCCCGATGCAGTGCTTTTTGGTCAGCATCCAGCTGAGACCACTCCTCTTCGGAGAAATACACAGCCACCTCCTTAAAGGACACGAGAGCTTCCTGAATGAGAAGGAAACAGAAGAAAAATCAGCAGTGAAAGGAAGCAATCCCACTCTATGTCTGGGTCTGTCTGTCTGTCTATCCCCATGCATCAACAAGACTTTCAGCATCTGTAGAGAATCAACTGATTTGGGCTATGGAAATCCCACCTATCACAACCCACCCAGTGGTTGTAGAAGGAAGTGTGTGTGTGTGTGTGTGTGTGTGTGTGTGTGTGTGTGTTGTATTACCCCTCTCTTACTTTTGGAGCTTCAACCAGAATTTCAGCACCACCATAAAAAGGAGTCAAATTCGTTTTGTTCTTCCCTGTGAAGGAGACAGAAATTTTAAATGGAAAATTAACAAAATTGCAAGAGGCATTCTACAGAAGAAAAGAGATACAGAAGGTAAGACAGCGGGACTCTCTCTTGGGAATGGGTGGACTTTTGATTACCATCTGAGACGTCCTCACTTGCGGATTCATGATAGACCCTCCTGGAAAACAGCTCCCGAGGGGGATTTGATGGATTCCTTTTTCTCATAGGTTCTCTGGTCTGCAGAGTGAAAGACTTGAAATAGGAGGCAGGAGAAAAGAAAAATGCATCACACAACATGAACTGGATTCTTCTTCTCAAAAAACAACTTCAATGCCCCAATATCCATCAATGAGCCTAGAATGTGCAAGAAAGGAACGGCTGTTTCCAGTCTATGCTCTAGAATGGATAATGGAACAATGTCCTGCAAGAACTAGTGGAACATCTTAAAATATTATGAAGACCAGAAAAGTATGGAAGGGAGGGGTGAGGAATTCAAACACATTCTTTATTCCCTTCCAGACTTCCAAGATGAAGATCTCTCACCTGCAATTCGACTTGCTCCTTCTGCTCCTCTCTCTGACTCAGGAGGAAGCCTTCCGCCAGGGCCACCGCTTGAGAGCTGCTCTCTGCTCCACACTCCTGCACCCAGCTCTTCATCGGCAGGGGCAGAAGGGCCAGGAGCTGCTCCAGAACAACCAGGTCCAACATGTGGGTTTTAGTGTGGTTTTGTAGTCCCAGCCATTGATTATAAAAGTTGTGGAGTTGGCTGCAAAGTCCTCGGGGACCTTCCGCCTCCTGGTATTGGATGTTTCTGAAGCTGCATGTCTGAATCTCTGAACGGATGATGGTTTCCTTCTCCAGGATCTTCTGCCCAGTTCTTGCCCAGGTCTCCTCACAGCTAACAGGCTGAACAGCTGAGAGGCCTTTTCCAGTTCCCTCACTTGCTAACACTTCTTTCTGCATCCTTTCTCTGTCCTGTAAGGACAATCCAAATAGGTCTGAGAAATCTTGTTGATCTCCAAACAGCTTTCAATTCATAGGACGATTCCTGGAGCTGCAGGACTGACCACAAAGACTATCCAGGCCTCTTCACCCAAGAGTTAACTTTTTTTTCTTAGGAAGTTTGTCGAGATGACTCTAGTTTCTGCATCTGAGATGGAAAAGGAAATAAATTCAAAGAATGAGAAGTGGCTTTAGCACCTGAACAACATTCATCCTCATAGAAGAGAGTTTTTCCCTAAGCTGGTAAAGGATTGCAATGGCATTGGACAAACGTATCTTCTGAAGTCTGTCTGTACATGAAGTGTGGTGCGAAATATGGTCGTACTTTTCATCCAGAACTTGGAATATAAAACAAATGTTTCATTTTTGGATTATTTTCTCCCCCTCCCCCCCCCCAGGGGAGGCTAGCTTTTTTTTCAAATTTAAGATCTGTATTTACCTTATTATTTACCAAATAATTCCCTCAACACTGTCAAACTATTTACTAATTCTGCACCACTATTAATCTTCTCATCGTTCCTATCACTCATCTCCTCCCACTTATGACTGTATGACTGTAACCTTGTTGCTGGTATCCTTAAGATTTATATTGACTGTTTCCTAATATGATTTGATTGCTTATTTGTACCCTATGAATATAATTATGTGTTGTACCTTATGATTAACTAATGTATCTTCTCTTTTATATACACTGAGAGCATATGCAGCAAGACAAATTCCTTGTGTGTCCAATCACACTTGGCCAACAAAGAATTCTATTCTATCTATCCTATTCTTACACTTGGGGTTCCTAAAAGATGCCGAAACTCAAGCTTAAGAAACTGGAATGGAATACAGAATTTTTACACGTGTTTCTTGTCCTTCATATTGAGGTGTTTAGGTATTAAGACGTTCATTAAAGATGTTCCTCATTCTTGTCTTAAAGTTGGTATGTTTGTAAGTAACTGGAGCCATGGAGAAGAGATAAGGAGGAAGTTCCAAAACTGGCTTATCCCAAGAAAGAAAAGTTTAGCTTTTGTCAGGGGTCACAGAGAGGAAAACGAAGAAGACCCCCTAATATTGAATAATACTAAGTGAAATTATCCAGGGAAGGAACAGCATTCTAAGGATGCCATGAAGATTGAATTCACACCAAATGAAATTGCCCACTTTCTGTTTTTCAGGGTTTGCTCTTGGGGAACAAGGATGGCTTTGTGAATGAAGGCTGGTTCACACAATTTGCCCTGAGCCCAAAGTGGTTAACCAACAAAGTTCACATGAAACACAGGGATTGAAAGAACATACCTTAAAATGGTTTTTCACCCATCCTTTTAAGCCTGGAGGATTTGACCTTAGTTTATTCTTTGTCTCCAGAAAAAGCACAAACGATTTGCAGCTTATATATGCAAAATGGAAAACCAAAGAAAGTACCAGAAAAAAAGGGTGACTAAGTTAACTAGCGAGAATCCATCTGCAAAGAAAAAATAACCAGAAGAAAATCTTATAAAAGCACTAATGTCAGGGAAGAAAGTAGAGAATCTTATTAGTTAATTTGACTTTTGTGCAGCTGGGGCATTTTCTGGTACATTCCTCTTCATCAACTCCTATCAGGCTCAAAATACTGGATAAATACATTTACAATATGTTTTGGATTTCTATTTCCTAGTTTATTCATTCCAACATGATCTTCTGAATGATGGACAAATTAAAAGGTGTGGATTTTAACTCCCAGACTTTAAAGAAGATGGAGAAACAGCGGCCTCATCGGGCACATGGTGCGAATGCTGCAGCGCAGCCCCACTTTTGCAGCTCCGTCGCCCCTGCAAGGTCTCCCTTCTTTTCCTTTGTGGTCGTGGGGAAAGGAAAGGCTGGGAAGCATCACCCAGTCCCAGTCTTCGCACATCCGTCCTTGCACCCAGAGCCAGCAGGGGGGCTTCAAGGCTGCCTCCACTCCCCCAATAAATGGGGAGAAACGCCCCCTCCCCTTCTGGGGACCCCCATTTATCTCCTTTGCTCCCCCCCCCAACTCCATTGAACCTGCATGGGAAAGGGCGGCAGGGGAACATGGGACTCCGGAGGAAAACGTGGCATTCTCAACTCATCCCTCCAGCGCGGGACCTCTTTGCAAGGGCAGAGCCGTCACTCATGGTTCTCTGGGATCTCCCGCCTCTGCGCCTCCCACTCACAGCGGACGGAGGAGGCAGAAAGGGGGACGCACCTCACCCAACGAACTCCAGGCAAAAAGGTTGGCGCATGCTCAGTTCCCACATGAGTCTGAGAGCGCCCCCTGGTGAATTCTGCTCAAGTTGCCAGGAATCCCTGAAAGGGCGGGAAAAAGGGGCGTATTTGGAGGAATGGGAATGGGAATGGGAATGGGAATGGGAATAGAATAGAATAGAATAGAATAGAATAGAATAGAATAGAATAGAATAGAATAGAATAGAATAGAATAGAATTCTTTATTGGCCAAGTGTGACACAAGGAATTTGTCTTTGGTGCACATAAAAGAAAAGATACCTTCATCAAGAATCATAAGCAGTGGTGGGATTCAGCCAGTTCGCACCACTTCGGGAGAACCAGTTGTTAACTTTCGGAGCAATTTGGTGAACTGGTTGTGGGAAGAAATCATTAGGGCAGAGAACCGGTTGTTCAATTATTTGAATCCCACCACTGATCATAAGGTACAACACTTACTGATAGTCATTGGGTACAAATAAGCAATCAGGAAACAATATCAATATAAATCGTAAGGATACAAGCAACAAAGTTACAGTCATACAGTCATAAATGGGAGGAGATGGGTTGTGGGAATGATGAGAAGATTAATAGTAGTGCAGATTTAGTAAATAATTTGACAGCGTTGAGGGAATTATTTGTTTAGCGGAATGATGGCGTTTGGGAAAAAACTGCTCTTGTTCTGGGGTGCAGTGCTCTATAGCATCGTTTTGAAGGTAGGAGTTGAAACAGCTCATGTCCAGGATGTGAGGGGTCTGTAAATATTTTCACAGTCCTCTTTTTGACTCGTGCAGTATACAGGTCCTCAATGGAAGGCAGGTTGGTAGCAATTGTTTTTTCTGCAGTCTGTGTCTGTCTTGTTGGGTTGCAGAACCAAACTAGACAGTTATAGAGGTGCAGATGACAGACTCAATAATTCCTCTGTAGAACTGGGTCAGCAGCTCCTTGGGCAGTTTGAGCTTTCTGAGGAATAGGAATAGAATAGGATGAGCTGGAAGGGACCTTGGAGGTCTTCTAGTCCAGCCCCCTGCTCAAGGAGGAGAACCTATAGCATTTCAGATGAGTGACTATCTCGACTCTTCTTAAAAACCTCCAGTGATGGAGCGCCCACAATTACTGCAGGCAAGCTGATCCACTGGTTAATTGTGCTCACTGTTAGGAAGTTTCTCCTTACTTCCAGGTTGCTTCTCTCTTTAATTAGCTAGATTCCAATTTCCAAGTGGAGGGGAAGGGATGATTGGCATGGGAGTAGGAGGAAAGGTTCCTGCCCGAGAAAGTTGGCATCTCCAGAGGCAGCAGTCTCTCCATCTTCCTCTCCTTCCTGTCCAAGGACCATCTCTGGAGATGGTTCCTGGACAGTTTAGTGTCATCTGAAAATTTGATGAGTTCCCCTTCTATTCCTTCATCTAAGTCATTTATGAAGATATTGAAGAGTACTGGGCCTAAGTCAGAACGTGGTGGTACCCCACTACTTACTTCTCTCCATGTGGATGTAGTATCATTAAGGACTACTCTTCGAGTACGGTTTGTCAGCCAGCTTCAAATCCATCTGGTGATGATGTTGTTCATTCCACATTTTTCTAGCTTTCCAAGTGGAGGGGAAGGGATGATTGCAGTGGTGGGATTCAAGTAATTTAACAACCGGTTCTCTGCTCTAATGATTTCTTCCAATAACCAGTTCACCAAACTGCTCAGAAAGTTAACAACTGGTTCTCCCGAAGTGGTGTGAACTGGCTGAATCCCACCACTGGATAATTGGCATGGGAGTAGGAAGAAAAGGTTCCTCCCCAAGAAAGGCGGCATCTCCAGAGGCGGCAGTCTCTCCATCTTCCTCTCCTTCCTGTCCAGGAATCGTCTGTGGAGATGGAGAAAATCTCTCTGGAGGATTTGAAATTGCTTCCCTCAATAACAGTTGCACTGAAGTATTCAGAGATTGGAGGGGGGCCTCAAACAGAGCCAAATCCTGTCAGAAACAGGCAAACGGTCAGAAGACGTGGACTCTCTCTGTGAAGCACAATTTGTATCTTGCGCTTGTTGCAAACTCCAAACTGAAGGCGAGTAAGATGGGGCTGAAGAGACACAGGCAGGGAAGACACAATCATAAGGTGACCAGTCGTCCTCTAGGGAGTACAGTCCTTCTTTTGTAAGTTCTATACTCTCTCAAAAAGCGTCCTCCTACATGTCCTCCTTTTCGATATTTGAAGACTAATCTGTATTTGATTGATGCTGATACGATGCATGTGATGTGATATATTTGTATTTGACATGACGATTTGTCAAGGCTCATACATTGTGGCAAGACGCGATTATGAGACACATGCACATCGCACAGAATTGTTTTGAGTGTGCTGTGTGCAAGAGTGTGCTGTGCGCAAGTGGCTTTATTTACCGTAACACGACATAAAACACATGCACGCATTAGACTCGTTGTTGCAATGAATAAAACCTTTTATTTATATTTTTTTTCTTCAATTTATTTGTGTCCTCATTGTAAAAAAGGTTGACTCAGCCTTCCATCCTTTCTAAGGTAGGTAAAATGAGGACCCGGTTTGTTGGGGCAATAAACTTTGTATAAAATATACAAAAGTATGAAGGCTATTGCTTAACGCATTGTAAGCTGCCCCGAGTCTCCGGAGAAGGGTGGCATATATATAATATATAATAATATATATATATAAATTATATATATATATAAATAAAAATGTTGGTCACCTTACACAATCAAGAAAATGGAGATTTCTATCGTGTGTTTGTTCTCTAGTTCTGTATATACAAATTCTTGGCTCTGGGTGCCTAAAAATAATCAGGAAGACTCACGGAGTAGCTGCTTATGACAAAAGAAATGATTCTGATGAAAAAGAAAACCAATTCCATAATGGGGAAAAGCTGAAACTTGTGGAAGTTCCAGAAATTTTACCTCACAATGAGGCTACTTGGAGGACAAAGGAAGCAGGGCTGGGGGCTGGGAATGACATCTCATCTGTGACTGGAAAAAGAGGGGGAACTGCAAAATAATGGAAACAGATTATGGAAAAGAGAATATAAAATTAAAATACCATGAGGGGGCAAAAAACACACAGGAGATACGAATAGGAAACTTAACACCTTTCTAGAATTTAAGACAAGGATAGGATATCTCCAGATCATGAATAAAAAGTACAATTGGTGTCTAACTTTGGATGACTGCTACTCCGATTTCCATTTCTCTAAAGAAAAATTGCACAATAACTTACAGAAAACTGGAATTGGTGCCTTTTCTCCATCTTGACATAGAATCATCCATGGGTACTATTTGAAGAAATAGCTTCAGCCCAGGAGGAGCCTCTGAAATGCAGATGTTTCTCCCCCACCCAAATCCTTCCTAATTCTTTTTTCCAAAAAGAATTGTTAGGGCTTTTCTGATTATGGTAAATAGATGCAAAGACAGCATTTGTTTTTGCATAAAAACCTTTATTAGACACACTTAAAACTCCTACTTGTAATTTTAATGCTAACCGCCCCTTGCTAATTTTAATCTATTACCCACAGGTTAGTAACTATTTCTCTCTTACTTGACCTATCTATTTCTATCTCTATCTCCTTTCTCTATGTTTACATATGAAAACCCTTTTTGCTCCTCTAGATTTGCCAAGGAACGCCAAAGGTACTTTTTCAAAAGGCAACTGGACTTTCTATTTTCTTGAAGATGTTTCGCTTCTTAGCCAAGGAGCTTCTTCAGTTTTGAAGAAGCATCTTCAGATGTTTCTTGGATGAGAAGCGAAATGTTTTCAAGAAAACACAAAGGAAATCCAGTTGCCTTTTGGAAAAGTACCCTTGGAACAAACATGATCTGGATGTACGAGAATCTCTACATGTTTCTTTTATTTCTTTTATATAGGCCCAATAATCAGAATGCAAGACATGAGAACATAAACAGTATTTATTTCTTTGTTTCTAGTGCAGGAGATCATCAGGCAAGGCAAGGCAACTGTCCAGGACATCAGAATATATGCACAATAGGAGGAGTCAAATGGTAAGGAGGAGTTAGTGGGTGGAACAATTGATGTATAGATGGTTAACCCTTACATGACTTTAAATATGTACATATAGTTAGGTATTTTCAATGTGCAACACTACAGGTGTTTGTCAAGGGGTTACTTCTCTCCTCCTCCTCAATCATAATCCTCTATTACTGGAGCTGCTGTGAGGAATTTTGCACCCTGACTGGCTGCATGAAGCCCACCACCCTTGATTTTCACACTGGAAGGTCTCATTCTTTTCTTGAGATTCGTCCAGCTTTCCCCATCTCTACAAAAACCTCCGGTGAAGGGACTGCAACTCTTGTGTACAGAACCATTGATATAAATTTACATTAAGTGTAGAGTTTTTCTTAGTCCTAATCACAGAAAGGCAAAATATGGTCCTAATGCTTGGAAAGTTTTGCACATGCTTTTCAGGGCCTTGTCATTCTGGCTTTTTGTGAGGAATTCTTTATCCTAAAACTTTCTTCACATTCGAATTAGAATCTATGTGTTTATTCTCTCACAACATGAGAGACAGAAAGGTCCCTTCTTCTGCATTCATACTGCTTCATTAGGTCTCGATTTTTCACAGTGGACTGAAAGACTTTACAGTCTATTTTTTTGTATCCTCACACTCCAGAAGTTCCCGTTCTCATTTCTCCTAGAGAGGAAGAAAGATTTTAAAAAGTTTTGTCTTGAAGAGATGCATCAGGGAGATGCACCTCCTTTTGCTTATTTTGCTCACCAGAAGTCTCCCTTTTGAAAATTCTTGTAATTTAGCACAATATCCCAAGACATTTCCACTTTCAACATCTTGCAATTCATTATGTAACTTCTAACGACAGCTATACAAGCTTAACTGCAAAAGATTTGCTACTTAAACTGTTCTATTCATAAGGTATATTTTTTAGCATCATTTGTTCTTTGGTAATTTATATTTAGCTATAACTCCTATAAATCTTTCCTGATTTATAGCTTTCCCGTATAATGCCTTGAATTGTGCCTGCTCTCAAAAGTTAATTTTTTATTGGGGGTTTAGGCTTTCTTTATTATGATCCAATTGAAAATGCAATAAACATGAAGAAAGAAAATTTATCTGAAATGGCATTGCTGACCTTCAAATGACAGTAATTACAAAATCCACTATTCATAATTAAACCACCACATGCTTCTATACTGTTTGGATCCGTTTATGTGAGTTAAGATTACTGCTCATAATAAAACCTTTTCCACACACCATACATTTATAACGCCTGTCCCGTGTGGATCCTTTTATGGTGATTAAGATACGTCTTTGTAGAAAACCTCTTTCCACATTGCATACATTTATACTTCTCCCCTGTGTGGGTCTTTTTATGAGTAATAAGATTACTACAGCCAGTAAAGGATTTTCCACACTCCATGCATTTATACGGCTTCTCCCCTGTATGGATCCTACTATGGTAAACAAGCTCACAGTTCTTAATAAAGCTCTTTCCACACTCCATGCATGTATGTGGCCTCTCCCCTGTGTGGATCTTTTTATGGAAAATAAGGCCGCTGCCCTGAGAGAAGCTCTTTCCACATTCCATGCATTTATAGGGCTTCTCTCCTGTGTGGATCCTTTCATGGGTCTTAAGATATCTCTTTGTAGAAAAACTCTTTCCACATTCCATGCATTTATAGGGCTTCTCTCCTATATGGATCCTTTCATGGGTCTTAAGATTCGTCTTCGCAGAAAAACTCTTTCCACATTCCATGCATGTATAAGGATTCTCCCCTGTGTGGATCTTTTCATGGGTGTTAAGATACATCTTTGTAGAAAAACTCTTTCCACATTCCATGCATGTATAAGGATTCTCCCCTGTGTGGATTGTTTCATGGGTTTTAAGAGACCTCTTCGTGGAAAAACTCTTTCCACATTCCATGCATTTATAAGGCTTCTCCCCTGTGTGGATTCTTTCATGGGTCTTAAGATTCGTCTTCCTAGAAAAACTCTTTCCACATTCCATGCATATATAAGGATTCTCCCCTATGTGGATCGTTTCATGGGTTTTAAGAGACCTCTTCGTGGAAAAACTCTTTCCACATTCCATGCATTTATACGGCTTCTCCCCTGTATGGATCCTACTATGGTAAACAAGCTCACAGTTCTTAATAAAGCTCTTTCCACACTCCATGCATGTATGTGGCCTCTCCCCTGTGTGGATCTTTTTATGGAAAATAAGGTCACTGCCCTGAGAAAAGCTCTTTCCACATTCCATGCATTTATACGGCTTCTCTCCTGTATGGATCCTTTCATGGATCTTAAGATATCTCTTTGTAGAAAAACTCTTTCCACATTCCATGCATTTATAGGGCTTCTCTCCTGTATGGATCCTTTCATGAGTCTTAAGATTCGTCTTCGTAGAAAAACTCTTTCCACATTCCATGCATGTATAAGGATTCTCCCCTGTATGGATCTTTTCATGGGTGTTAAGATACATCTTTGTAGAAAAACTCTTTCCACATTCCATGCATGTATAAGGATTCTCCCCTGTGTGGATCGTTTCATGGGTTTTAAGAGACCTCTTCGTGGAAAAACTCTTTCCACATTCCATGCATTTATAAGGCTTCTCCCCTGTGTGGATTCTTTCATGGGTCTTAAGATTCGTCTTCCTAGAAAAACTTTTTCCGCATTCCATGCATTTATAAGGCTTCTCCCCTGTGTGGATCCTTTCATGGGTCTTAAGATTCGTCTTTGTAGAAAAGCTCTTTCCACATTCAACACATATATATTTCTCGCCTGTGTGGCTCTTTTTATGGCCAATAAGGCGACAAGAGTCAATAAAGCATTTTCCACACTCCATACATTTATACGGCTTCTCCCCTGTATGGATCCTACTATGATAAATAAGATAACAGTTCTTAATAAAGCTCTTTCCACACTCCATGCATTTATATGGCTTCTCTGTTGTATGGATCCGGGAATGCGTAGTGAGAGAAGTTCTATAATTGAAACTCTTTCCACATTCCATGCATTTATAGGGTTTCTCTCCGGTGTGGATCCTCTTGTGACATTTAAGATAACACTTCCTACTAAAGCTCTTTCCACACTCCATGCATTTATATGGCTTCTCTGTTGTATGGATCCGGGAATGCTTAGTAAGAGAAGTTCTATAAGTGAAACTCTTTCCACATTCCATGCATTTATAGGGTTTCTCTCCTGTGTGGATCCTCTTGTGACATTTAAGATAACTGTTCCTACTAAAGCTCTTTCCACACTGCATGCACTTATGCGGCTTTTCTTCCATGTGGGTTCTTTTTTGAGATGTACAGGACCCATTTTTATGAGGAAGAGACTGCGTCCATTTGTAATTTTTTCCATTGTCTCTACATATATAATCTTCTCCATTGGTTTCGGTTTGATAGTATTGATTTACATCTAATTTGTTTATGAATAGTTTTGTACATTTCCCAATATATTTCGTTTTTAGTTGTCCTTGTTCGGTCACGAAGGCTTTCGTTGATGCAGAAGATGAACTTTCCTGATTGCAATTATTTGACTGGTTTCTCTCATGGCTTTCTATTTCTATTAGAATTGTAGGGTTCTTCATACTGTATGAACGACTGATCATTTCGAATAGTTCTCTGGAATCTTCATCTTCCTCCCCATTATTACCTTCACAAGAAAAGAAAAATGCAAATAATGTTAGGGACAAAGAGCAAAGCAGGGGAAGACTGAATATAATGAAAAACAAACAGCTTCAATCTTAGATACAGAATTTTGGAAGATACATTTACATTTCTATGGCAAGAGAAAAACCATGGATTAAATATCAAATTCTCCAAATTTCTAAAGAAATGGAAGGATTTGGTTTCCCAATTTGAAATTGGACTTTGTATTCTGCGGTGTGGTTTGTATAAGAAGTGGGAGTTGCTCAGATATAAAGCGAATTTTAGAAGTAGGAAGGCATGACAGTAGTTTGGGTGCCATGGATGTTTGTGATACAACAAATTAAATCAATCTAGATTTCAAAACCATGTTACAAATACCACATTGAGAATATGAGGCAGATATAAACTCAGGCTGTGCCCAAAACACCCTAATGGCTTTTAGCAGAAAAGAAGCTGCAAGGGTAAACAATGGATAACATGTACAGAGGCATTAGAACTTGAGCTGTGGAAATACCAAATGAAATCAAGAATGGAAAAACCATAGAGTTCTCAACTATAGTTCTCTATTGTTCAACAACATAAAGCTGTCAGACTTCGATGCTATCTCAAAATAAATGAATTTCCAAACTGCCAATCTTTAAGGAAATCTTTTCTTTAATTGAGCACAGCCACCGGATCATGACTCGATGCGGACAAGACTGACCTTTTGCCCCCCCAATCCCTCCTTTTCTGATCCCCAAATCTCTGCTTCTCATTGGCTATCTTCCAAGTCATTCTTCAGACTTCTTGGCTCGTCATTTCCCAAGAATGTCCCCCCTCCTTATTTCCACGACAACCCGACTTCAAAGGGATTTAGCAGGCAAAAGTTCAGAGCTTATCTCTCTCTCCTCTGCTCTCTATGCCAGCGTTGAAGCGCTGACAAAAGCAGAATTTGAATCTCAAGTTGTGTAGAAAAGATGAATATGTAATTGCTAAAACCTCTAAATATCAGAGGAATATGAAAATCAATAGAAAAATATTCAAAAGTGTACCTCAAACTATTATTGGAAATGTGGACAAGATAAAGGATCATTTTGTAATAATAAATAAAAGGACAAATTAGAAAGGAGGAAACAATGATGTAACCTTAGAAAGAGGGGGGAAATATAACTATTACCGTACTTTGTGTCTTCTCCTTTTTTAATTTTATCATACTTTTTTCTTATTCATTAATCATATTACACTATCTTTTTTATTTTATTTTCAAAATTTGTATGTTTTATTCTGATAATAATTCTTTTATATTCTCACCCAAAGAGGCCACGTTCCTGTGATTTTCCAACATGACTTCCCGATACAGTGCTTTTTGGTCAGCATCCAGCTGAGACCACTCCTCTTCGGAGAAATACACAGCCACCTCCTTAAAGGACATGAGAGCTTCCTGAATGAGAAGGAAACAGAAGAAAAATCAGCAGTGAAAGGAAGCAATCCCACTCTTTGTCTGGGTCTGTCTGTCCCCATGCATCAACAAGACTCAGCATCTGGAGAGAATCAACTGGTATGGGCCATGGAATTCCCACCTATCACTCACTCCAATCCACCCAGTGTTTGCAGAAGAAAGTGTGTGTTTTTGTGTGTGTGTGTGTGTGTGTGTCTTTACCATTTACATAAAAGGCTTGTGGTATCCCCAGAACAAACAATCCATGCTCAAAACCTTTATTAAAGTTGTTTGAGTGGCACCCAGGGATTTACATGGGTGTCATCAATGGACAAAGACACACAAGATCTGTTTCTGCTCCTCAGACAAGGAATCCACTCCTTGTACTCCAACCCAATGGCTGAAGAAAAGAAACCTGCTTAGAAAAGAACATTTCTCATCCTTTCCAAAGCGGAATTGTTGGCCCAAAATTCCAGGCACAAATTGGAGTATTAGATTTAAAGGCTGAAGGGCTTTGATGTGGCCAATCTCTTTGGATTTTAAGAGTCTTAACCTGGTGCCATTATTTTTCTTATGACTGGTTATAAACAAGGCATTTTAGAAACTGTAAATGTGCCAATGTGATCCTTTCAGTTATTATTGAGTAGCTTTGCACAATTCCATGTCAAGGAATTACTTATAGGATCACTATTCATCAAACGTTCATATTGTGTACATTTTATTTTTTATTATCCCTCTCTTACTTTTGGAGCTTCAACCAGAATTTCAGCACCACCATAAAAAGGAGTCAAATTCGTTTTGTTCTTCCCTGTGAGGGAGACAGAAATTTTAAATGGAAAATTAACAAAATAGCAGGACACATTCTACAGAAGAGAAGAGACAGAGAGGGTAAGACAGCGGGAATCTTTCTTGGGAATGGGTGGACTTTTGATTACCATCTGAGATGTCATCACTTGCGAATTCATGATAGACCCTCTTGGAAAACAACTCCTGATGGGGATTTGATGGATTCCTCTTTCTCATAGGTTCTCTGGTCTGCAGAGTGAAAGACTAGAAATAAGAGGAAGGAGAAAAGAAAAATGCATCACATAACATGAACTTGATTCTTGTTCTCAAAAAACAACTTCAATGCCCCAATATCCATCAATGAGCCTAGAATGTGCAAGAAAGGAATGGCTGTTTCCAGTCTATGCTCTAGAACGGATAATGAAACAATGTCCTGCAAGAACTAGTGGAACATCTTAAAATATTATGAAGACCAGAGAAGTATGGAAGGGAGGGGTGAGGAATTCAAACACATTCTTTATTCCCTTCTGGACTTCCAAGATGAAGGTCTCTCACCTGCAATTCGACTTCCTCCTTCTGCTCCTCTCTCTGACTCAGGAGGAAGCCTTCCGCCAGGGCCACCACTTGGGAGCTGGTCTCTGCTCCACACTCCCGCACCCAGCTCTTCATCGGCAGGGGCAGAAGGGCCAGGAGCTGCTCTAGAACCACCAGATCCAACATTTGAGTTTTAGTGTGGTTTTGTACTCCCAGACATTGATTATAAAAGTTGTGGAGTTGGCTGCAAAGTCCTCGGGGACCTTCCGCCTCCTGGTATTGGATGTTTCTGAAGCTGCATGTCTGAATCTCTGAACGGATGATGGTTTTCTTCTCCAGGATCTTCTGCCCAGTTCTTGCCCAGATCAACCCACAGCTGCCAGGGTGAACAGCTAAGGGGCCTTTTCCAGTTCCCTCACTTCCTAACACTTCTTTCTGCATTCTTTCTCTGTCCGGTAAGGAAATTCCAGATAGTTGTGAGGAATCATGTGGATCTCCAAACACCTTTCAATTCATAGGACGATTCCTGGAGCTGCAGGATTGATTACAAAAGCTATCCAGAATCTTCTCCTAAGTGTACTTTTTGTTGTTAGGAAGGCTGTTGTGATGACTCTAGTTTCTGCAGCTGAGATGGAAAAGAAAATAAATTCAAATGAGAAGGTTGTGGACTTAACTCCTGAACAACATTCATCCTCATGGGAGTCTTTTTTTTTTTTTTTTAATTTGATTTATATGCTGCCCTTCTCCGGAGACTCAGGGCGGCTTACAATGCGTTAAGCAATAGCTTTCATACTTTTGTATATTTTATACAAAGTCAGCTTATTGCCCCCAAAATCTGGGTCCTCATTTTACCTACATTAGAAAGGATGGAAGGCTGAGTCAACCTTGAGCCTGGTGAGATTTGAACTTGCAGTAACTGCAGACAGCTTATGTTAATAACAGTGCTTTAGTCTGCTGCACTTTTTTTCAAATTTAAATCTGTATTTACCTTATTATTTACCAAATAATTCCCTCAACACTGTCAAACTATTTACTAATTCTGCACTACTATTAATCTTCTCAATGTTCCTATCACTCATCTCCTCCCACTTATGACTGTATGACTGTAACCTTGTTGCTGGTATCCTTACGATTTATATGGACTGTTTCCTGATATGATTTAATTGCTTATTTGTACCCTATGACTATCATTATGTGTTGTACCTTATGATTGACTAATGTATCTTCTCTTTTATGTACACTGAGAGCATATGCAGCAAGACAAATTCCTTGTGCATCCAATCACACTTGGCCAACAAAGAATTCTATTCTATCTATTCTATTCTTACACTTGGGGTTCCTAAAAGATGCCGAAACTCAAGCTTAAGAAACTGGAATGGAATACAGAATTTTTACACGTGTTTCTTGTCCTTCATATTGAGGTGTTTAGGTATTAAGACGTTCATTAAAGATGTTCCTCATTCTTGTCTTAAAGTTGGTATGTTTGTAAGTAACTGGAGCCATGGAGAAGAGATAAGGAGGAAGTTCCAAAACTGGCTTATCCCAAGAAAGAAAAGTTTCTTGGGATAAGGGGGGTCTCAGGGGTCTCAGGGAGGAAAACGAAGAAGACCCCCTAATATTGAATAATACTAAGTGAAATTATCCAGGGAAGGAACAGCATTCAAAGGATGCCGTGAAGATTGAATTCACATCAAATGAAATTGCCCACTTTCTGTTTTTCAGGGTTTGCTCTTGGGGAACATAGTTGGCTTTGTAAACGAAGGCTGGTTCACACAATTTGCCCTGAGCCCAAAGTGGTTAACCAACAAAGTTCACATGAAACACAGGGATTGAAAGAACACACCTTAAAATGGTTTTTCACCCATCCTTTTAAGCCTGGAGGATTTGACCTTAGTTTATTCTTTGTCTCCAAAAAAAGCACAAACGATTTGCAGCTTATATATGCAAAATGGAAAACCAAAGAAAGTACCAGGAAAAGAGTTTTGGTGGCGCAGCGGACTAAAGTGCTGTTAAGTAGCACTTAGCTGCCAGCTGCCTGCAATTACTGCAAGTTCAAATCTCACCAGGCTCAAGGTTGACCCAGCCTTCCATCCTTCTGAGGAAGGTAAAATGAGGACCCGGATTGTGGGGGCAATAAAATGACTTTGTATAAAAAAGAACACCGCTTTGGGGGGGGGGGCGAAAGCCCTACTAAGCAGGTATATACAAAAGTATGAAGGCTATTGCTTAACCCATTGTAAGCCACCCTGAGTCTCCGGAGAAGGGCGGCATATAAATCGAATCAATAAATAAATAATTTTTTAAAAGGGGTGATAACAAGCGAGAATCCATCTCCAAACAAAAAATAACCAGAAGAAAATCTTATAAAAGCACTAATGTCAGGGAAGAAAGTAGAGAATCTTATTAGTTAATTTGACTTTTGTGCAGCTGGGGCATTTTCGGGCAAATTCCTCTTCATCAACTTCTATCAGGCTCAAAATACTGGGTAAATACATTTACAATAGGTTTTGGATTTCTATTTCCTAGTTATTTATTCTAATGTTTTCAAGAGGGAGTGTGTGTTGAGAACAATCCTTTAAACAATAAACAGCAATTGAGATAAGATCTATACAAATCGATTTCATAAGAAAATAAATCAACATTTAAAGTTACTGTACAGTAAAACTTCAGCTAGCAGAATCCCATTAATCATCCAGCCCAAAATCCCTTTGGGAACTTGAATAAACAAGCCACCATCCAATACATATGTAGGATTAACACCCGAATGGATAAACCATTTTACAGACTAACATGATCTTCTGAATGATGCAACTCCTACAAACATCTTTCCTGCTTCTTAGCTTAATCCACACTTTTTCAAACACGGCCAAATTGAAAGGTGTGGATTTTAACTCCCAGACTTAAAAAGAGATGGAGAAACACCGGCCTCATCGGGCACACGGTGCGAATGCTGCGCCTCAGCCCCACTTTTGCACCTCGGCCGCCACTGCAAGGTCTCTCATCTTTTCCTTTGCGGTCGTGGGGAAAGGAAAGGCTGGGAAGCAGCACCCCAGTCCCAGTCCTCGCACATCCGTCCTTGCACTCAGAGCCAGCAGGGGGGCTTCGAGGCTGCCTCCACTCCCCTCAATAAATGGGGAGAAACGCCCCCTCCACTTCTAGGGACCCCCATTTCTCTCCTTTGCTCCCCCCCCCAACTCCATGGAACCTGCATGGGAAAGGGCGGCAGGGGAACATGGGACTCCGGAGGAAAACTTGGCCAGTCTCCACGCCCCCCCCTCCAGCGCGGGACCCCTTTGCACGGGCAGAGCCGCCACCCACGCAACTCGGGAGTCCCTCGTCGGGATCGGTGATTCCGCAAAGGCTCCCCGGCAGCCTCTCCGCACCCCACTCACAGCGGACGGAGGACGCAGAAAGGGAAGCCGCCCCTCCCGACGAACTCCAGGCGAAGAGGTCGGCGCATGCTCAGTTCCCACGTGTGTAGGACAGCGCCCCCTGGTGGGCTCTGAGCAAAGTGCCAGGATACCCTGAAAGGGCGGGAAAGAGGAAAGTATTTGGAGGGAATGGGAATGGGAATGGGAATGGGAATGGGAATGAGGAGAGGAGAGGAGAAGAGAAGAGAAGAGAAGAGAAGAGAAGAGAAGAGAAGAGAAGAGAAGAGAAGAGAAGAGAAGAGAAGAGAAGAGAAGAGAAGAGAAATTCTTTATTGACCAAGTCAATTCCTTGCACACACAAGGAATTTGTCTTTGGTGCATATGCTCTCAGAGTACATGAGGAGAATAAAATACATTCATCAAGAATAGGAATGGAATAGGAGAGGAGTGGAATAGAATAGGAATAGGAATAGAATTGTAATAGAATAGGACTGGACTGGACTGGACTGGACTGGACTAGTACCAGACTAGTACCGGACCAGACCGGACTAGTCCAGACCAGACCAGATCAGACTAGGACCAGTCCAGACCAGACTTCACCACACCATACACCAGACCACACACATCAGAACAGAATAGGACAGGAATAGGAATAGAATAGGATGAACTGGAAGGGACCGTGGAGGTCTTCTAGTCCAGCCCCCTGCTCAAGGAAGAGAACCTATACCATTTCAGATGAGTGACTATCCCGACTCTTTTTAAAAACCTCCAGTGATGGAGCGCCCACAATTACTGCAGGCAAGCTAATCCACTGGTTAATTGTCCTCACTGTTAGGAAGTTTCTCCTTACTTTCAGGTTGCTTCTCTCTTCGATTAGTTAGATTCCAATTTCCAAGTGGAGGGGAAGGGATGATTGGCATGGGAGTAGGAGGAAAGGTTCCTGCCCGAGAAAAGCGGCATCTCCAGAGGCAGCAGTCTCTCCATCTTCCTCTCCTTCCTGTCCGGAATCATCTGTGGAGATGGAGAAAAATCTCTCTCGAGGATTTGTACTCGCTTCCCTCAAGAACAGTTGAACTGAAGTGTTCGGAAATTGGTGGGTGGCCTCAAACGGAGTCAAATCCTGTCCGAAACGGGCAAGCGGTCAGAAGATGAGGAAAAGGAGGCTCTCTGGGAAGCACAATTTGTATCTTGCGGTTGTTGCAAACTCCAGCCTGAACGGGAGGACGATGGGGCTGACGGGACACAGGGAGGGAAGACACAAGAAAATGGAAATTTCTATCCTGTGTTTGTTCCCTAGTTCTGTATATACACCTGCATTTGTCAAATTCTTGGCTCTGGGTGCCTAAGAATAATTGGAAAGACTCAGTGAGGGGCTGCTTATGACAAAAGAAATGATTCTGATGAACAAGAAAACCAATTCCATAATGGGGAAAAGCTGAAACTTGTGGAAGTTCCAGAAATTTTACCTCACAATGAGGCTACTTGGAGGACAAATGAAGCGGGGGCTGGGAATGACATATCATCTGTGACTGGAAAAAAGGGGGAACTGCAAAATGATGGAAACAGATTATGGAAAAGAGAATATAAAATTAAAATACCATTTTAATTGCAATTGGGCTGGGATGACTTTTTGTGGTATGGTAGAAATAAGATACATACATATTTTCATAGACATTATATAAGAAATGCATTGCTATTGGTTTGGGAAAAGGTTAGAGATAAATACTATGTGAAAATACCAACATGGTTATCAATGATGGAAGCTTTAATACACCCAAATGTTTTTAATTTTGGAAATATTGTTAGATACAAGGACTTGTTAACAGATAAGGGGGAATTAAAAGAGAAAGGAGAACTAGAAGAACAGGGGATTGGGATAGATTGGTATATGTATATGCAAATAAGGACAAGATATGAAAAGGATGCAAAATTACATGGTTTCTATATTGAAAAGACTGAGTTAGATAGGATACTCAGGAACGGAAGAAAATGTAATAAAAATTTTTTATAACTTTTTGTCATATATTGAGTTGGAGGAGGAACAGGTGAAAGAAACAATGATAGCTTGGGGAAGAAATTTTGGACATTCAATTGATCTTGAAAAATGGCAACAACTATGGGAAAGGAATTATAAATTAACGATGTCCACCGCATATAAAGAAAACCAATACAAAATGTTTTAATGATGGCATATGCCACTGGAGAAGTTAGCAAAAATGTTCAAAGATAAATCAGCTAAATGTTGGAAATGTCACCAACTATGTGGTGGGCATGCCCTGAAGCAAAAAATATTGGAATAAAATTAAAATCTGGCTGGAAGAAATGATACAAATACGTATTGAATTCAAACCAGGGTTGTTTTTATTGGGTATCCTACCTGACAAAATTAAAAAGGAATTGTTGTGACTTCGACCCCCAAGCCCGTCTTATCAGAGGGAGAAGACTCCGAAAGTAAAAGAGAGGAGCTGGCAAGGCCTCCCTCTCCAGGACCCTCCTCTCTGGCAATGCCTCAGGTGTCCTCCGAAGGCCAAGAGATAGGCCAGGAGCCAGGCACTTCCAAGCAGCCGCAGTTAGACAGCGACGGAGATGAGTCTTGGCTGGATCCCCGACAGTGTCGGAAAGACAAGCGCGCGCAGCAGAGGAGGAGGCGTTCCAGAGATTAAGCTGAGTCACTGGACCATACCCCACAGGGGATAAAAGGGGGTGTGGTGGCCATTCAGGCCTTGTGACGGACAAAACTGAAAAGCTAGCAAGTCATACTGCATTTCTGGAACTTCATTATATCTCCTCCTTGGATTTATTATGGACTGGACTTGACAATTATTTGGCTTTGTGGACTTATTTTGGTTTATCGGACGGAGAAAAACCTCCCTTTGTGAGTAAAGTTTTTGGCAGGCAGCTACTGGGTTGCTGCCAATTCTGTTATTTCAAAGGAATTCCTGACGGCTGGTTTTATTAACTCCTAGCTGACTGTTTGTGTGTGTGTGAGAGACGGAGACAGAACAGGAATATATTTATTTGATTATACATCTAATAACAGCTGCAAAAATTCTCTATGGTCAAAATTGGAAATAAGAGAAAATACCTTCAGAAGATGAAGTAATAAGAAAGATTATAGATTGCGCTGAAATAAATCTATTAACTTTATTGATTAAAAATAAGGAAGAATCAGAATACTTAAAAATATGGAATTGTTTTTATTCTTGGTTGCAAGAGATATAAATGATTAATTTTATAAATATGTATAAAAAACCTGAGTAAGAATATGATTATAGTAATGAATTTGTACAGTGATTTTGAAGACAACTAAGACAGAAGAAACTGTTGGAACAAGAAGAATAAAATGAACTGAAGAATTCCACACAGAGATGTCATACGGGAGGGCTGATTGATGTTTTAAATGTATGTTTGTTTTTTAAAAAATAATAAAAAACTTTATTTAAAAAAATTAAAATATCATGAGGGGGCAAAAAGAAGAGGAAAGATGTTTTATTTAGGGATTGAATCCAAAGCACCCACAGGAAATATGAATAGGAAACTTAAAGACCTTTCTAGAATTTAAGGCAAGGATATGGTATCTCCAAATCATAAATAAAAAGAAAAGTACAATTGGTTTCTAATTTCGGATGACTGCTACTCTGATTTCCATTTCTCTAATGAAAAATTGGAGAATAACTGGCAGAAAACTGGAATTGGTGCCTTTTCTCCATCTTGACGTAGAATCATCCGTGGGTACTGTTTGAAGAAACAGCTTCAGCCCAGGAGGAGCCTCTGAAACGCAGATGTTTCTCCCCCACCCAAATCCTTCCTATTTTTTTTTTGGCCAATAAACAATTGTTAGGGCTTTTCTGATTATGGTAAACAGATACAAAGACAGAGTTTGTTTTTTGCATAAAAAACTTTATTAGACACACTTAAACTCCTAGTTATATTAATGCTAACCGCCCCTTGCTAATTTTAATCTATTACCCACAGATTAGTAACTATTTCTATCTTACTTGACCTATCTATTTCTATCTCTATCTCCTTTCTCTATGTTTACATATGAAAACCCTTTTTGCTCCTCTAGATTTGCCAAGGAATGCCAAAGGTACTTTTTCAAAAGGCAACTGGACTTTCTATTTTCTTGAAGATGTTTCGCTTCTTAGACAAGGAGCTCTTCAGTTTTGAAGAAGCATCCTCAGATGCTTCTTGGATGAAGCATCTGGACTGGAAAGAGTTTACAGTGTACTTTTTTGTATCCTCACACTCCAGAAGTTCCCGTTCTCATTTCTCCTAGAGAGGAAATAAGATTTTAAAAAGTTTTGTCTTGAAGAGACGCATCAGGGACATGCATCTCCTTTTGCTTATTATGGAAGAAACATCTATTAAATAGCTGCCTGATCACATCCCTCCTAGAACAATCATTATCCAGCTCAATACTGGGATACATTCTCAGATGAGCCCCTTGTCCAAACTGAATACACCATGGTGATTGTAAATCCAGTATAGGTTAGGCAATCTGTTACACTGTCACCAGAAATCTCCCTTTTGAATGTTCTTGTAATTTAGCACAATATCCCAAGACATTTCCAGTTTCAACATCTTGCAATTCGACAGCTATACAATAACGACAGGTATACAAGCTTAACTGCAAAAGATTTGCTACTTAAACTGTTCTATTCATAAGGTATATTTTTTAGCATCATTTGTTCTTTGATAATTTATATTTAGCTATAACTCCTATAAGTCTTTCCTGATTTATAGCTTCCCCGTATAATGCCTTGAATTGTGCTTGCTCTCAAAAGTTAAATTTTTATTGGGGGTTTAGGCTTTATTATGATCCAATCGAAAATGCAATAAACGTGAAGAAAGAAAGATGTTCTCTTATTCATGTGAAATGGCATTGCTGACCTTCAAATGACAGTGGTTACAAAATCCACTATTCATAATTAAACCACCACATGCTTAGTCTTTGGTTTCCATTAACAAATTCATGTCTCTTGGCTTCCAGTTGTGAAGATCAGGCTGAAAAAAAATTCTAATTCAGTAAACGTAATTAGGAAATGCACATGTTTCAACAACTAAACCTATCATTTCATTCATCCTGCTGAAGTTTTTTTCCTTATTCCAAAGACTGATATGGCTTCTACACTGTGTGGGTCCGTTTATGTGAGTTAAGATTACTGCTCGTAATAAAACTTTTTCCACACACCATACATGTATAACGCCCATCCCCTGTGTGGATCCTTTTATGGATATTAAGATACGTCTTTGTAGAAAACCTCTTTCCACATTCCATACATTTATACTTCTCCCCTGTGTGGGTCTTTTTATGAGTAATAAGATTACTACAGCCAGTAAAGGATTTTCCACACTCCATGCATTTATACGGCTTCTCCCCTGTATGGATCCTACTATGGTAAACAAGCTCACAGTTCTTAATAAAGCTCTTTCCACACTCCATGCATGTATGTGGCCTCTCCCCTGTGTGGATCTTTTTATGGCAAGTAAGGTCGCTACCGTGAGAGAAGCTCTTTCCACATTCCATGCATTTATAGGGCTTCTCTCCTGTGTGGATCCTTTCATGGGTCTTAAGATATGTCTTTGTAGAAAAACTCTTTCCACATTCCATGCATTTATAGGGCTTCTCTCCTGTGTGGATCCTTTCATGAGTCTTAAGATTCGTCTTCGTAGAGAAACTCTTTCCACATTCCATGCATCTATAAGGATTCTCTCCTGTGTGGATCTTTTCATGTGTGTTAAGATACATCTTCGCAGAAAAACTCTTTCCACATTTCATGCATGTATAAGGATTCTCCCCTGTGTGGATCGTTTCATGGGTCTTAAGATACGTCTTTGTGGAAAAACTCTTTCCACATTCCATGCATTTGTAAGGATTCTCCCCTGTGTGAATCCTTCCATGAGTCTTAAGATACGCCTTCGTAGAAAAACTCTTTCCACATTCCGTGCATTTATAAGGATTCTCCCCTGTGTGAATCCTTTCATGAGTCTTAAGATACGCCTTCGTAGAAAAACTCTTTCCACATTCCATGCATTTGTAAGGATTCTTCCCTGTGTGGATCCTTTCATGGGTGTTAAGATATGACTTTGTAGAAAAACTCTTTCCACATTCAATGCATTCATAAGGATTCTCCCCTGTGTGGATCGTTTCATGGGTCTTAAGATACGTCTTTGTGGAAAAACTCTTTCCGCATTCCATGCATTTATAGGGCTTCTCCCCTGTGTGGATCCTTTTATGATATGTAAGTTTACCGTTTTCAGCAAAACCTTTACCACACTCCATGCATTTATATCTTTTCTTTGCGTCATGGATCCTTTTATGGTAAATAAGTTGACTGTTCTTAATAAAGCTCTTTCCACACTCCATGGATTCATGTGTCTTCCCTCCTACATGGGTCCTTTTTTGAGATACACAGGGCCCATTTTTATGAGGAAGAGACAGGGTCCATTTATAGTTTTTTCCATTGTCTCTACATATATTATCTCCTTTGATTTGGGTTTGATGGCGTTTCTCTACATCTAATTTGTTTATGAATACTTCCATACATTTTCCAATATATTTCTTTTTTATTTTTCCTTGCTGGGCCACAGAGGCTTTCATTGCTGCTTGAATAGAAGGTGAACTTTCCTGATTCCAATTATTTGAGTAGTTTCTTTCATGGCTTTCTACTTCCATTAGAACTGTAGGGTTCTTCATACTGTATGAACGACTGATCATTTGGAATAGTTCCCTGGAATCTTCATCTTCCTCCCCATTATTACCTTCATAAGAAAAAATAAAACAAAATAACTTTAGGAAAGAAGAGCAAAGTAGAGGAAGATGGAATATAAAGAAAAACAAACAGCTTCAATCTTCTTAGTTGCAGAGAAACTCTTCAAGTATTTGATCTGGACTTGCTTGATTAAAATTTTGGAAGATACATCTAGGTTTCTATGCCAAGGGAATATCCATTGATTAAATATCAAATGCTCCAAATTTCAAAGGAAATGAAAAGATTTGGTTTCTCAATTTGAAATTCAATTTTGCATTCTGCTGCGGTTTTTATAAGAAGTGGGAGTTGCTCAGAAATATGAGAACATAGTTCTCATATTATCAGAAACATTATAGGTAGATAAAGAGAACTATAGGATTCAACAACATAAAACCGAATTTGAATCTCAGTTGTATAGAAAATATATAATTGCTAAGACCTCTAAATATACAGAGGATATGAAAATCAACAGAAAAATATCGAAAGTGTGTAAATGTACCTCAAACTATTATTGGAAATGTGGACAAGATAAAGGATCCTTTTGTAGTGCTTTGGTGGCCTTGTAAAAAAGCTAGAAAACTTTGGATTCAGACATTCACTGATACAGAGAATTTAAAATAAATATCCAATTGAAATCAGAACAGTTTATGTTGGCAATAATCAACAGTCATAGAAGATTGTTTCTGAGTATGACAACTGTAGTTGGACTATTATACATAAAAAACTAGAAGGGTTCTACATTAACTAGAATGGTGGAATGGTTGAAGAAGATGATAGAATTCTCCATGATGACTAAATTGACTCTGATCAGGGAAAAGATAGCATCTATATTTATTAGTGATTGGAAACCCTGATGGACCTTTGGCTGAAAGAAAGAAAAAATGACCTTGTAATCAAATTTATGTTTAAAGATTAGAAAGGATGAATTATGTAAAGGAGGAAACAATGATGTAACCTTAAAAAGAGGGGGGGAGGAATATAACTATTACCGTACTTTGGTCTTTTCTCCTTTTTTAATTTTATCATACTTTTTTCTTATTCATTAATCACATTACACTATCTTTATTTTCTTTTCAAAATTTGTACTTTTTATTCTGATAAAAATTCTTGTATATTCTCACCCAAAGAGGCCACGTTCCTATGATTTTCCAGCATGACTTCCCGATACAGTGCTTTTTGGTCAGCATCCAGCTGAGACCACTCCTCTTCGGAGAAATACACAGCCACCTCCTTAAAGGACACAAGACCTTCCTGCATGTGAAGGAAACAGAAGAAAAATCAGCAGTGAAAGGAAGCAATCCCACTCTATGTCTGGGTCTGTCTGTCTGTCTGTCTATCTCCATGCATCAAGACTTTCAGCATCTGGAGAATCAACTGATATCGGCCATGGAAATCACACCTAGCACAACCCACCCAGTGGTTGTAGAAGTGTGTGTGTGTGTGTGTGTGTGTGTGTGTGTGTGTGTGTTTGTTGTATTATCCCTCTCTTACTTTTGGAGCTTCAATCAGAATTTCAGCACCACCATAAAAAGGAGTCAAATTCATTTTGTTTTTCCCTGTGAGGAAGACAGAAATTTTAAATGGATAATTAATAAAATTACAAGAGGCATTCTACAGAAGAGATACAGAAGGTAAGACAGCTGGAATCTCTCTTGGGAATGGGTGGACTTTTGATTACCATCTGAGATGTCCTCGCTTGCGGATTCATGATAGACCCTTCTGGAAAACAGCTCCCGAGGGGGATTTGATGGATTCCTCTTTCTCATAGGTTCTCTGGTCTGCAGCGTGAAAGACTTGAAATAGGAGGGAGGAGAAAAGAAAAATGCATCACATAACATGAACTGGAATCTTGTTCTCAAAAAACAGCTTCAATGCCCCAGTATCCATCAATGAGCGTAGAATGTGCAAGAAAGGAACGGCTCTTTCCAGTCTATGCTCTAGAATGGATAATGGAACAATGTCCTGCAAGAACTAGTGGAACATCTTAAAATATTATGAAGACCAGAGAAGTATGGAAGGGAGGGGTGAGGAATTCAAACATTCTTTATTCCCTTCTGGACTTCCAAGATGAAGGTCTCTCACCTGCAATTCGACTTCCTCCTTCTGTTCCTCTGCCTGACTCAGGAGGAAGCCTTCCGCCAGGGCCACCGCTTGGGAGCTGGTCTCTGCTCCACACTCCCGCACCCAGCTCTTCATTGGCAGGGGCAGAAGGGCCAGGAGCTGCTCCAGAACCACCAGGTCCAACATTTGAGTTTTAGTGTGCTTTTCTAATCTCAGCCATTGACTATAAAAGTTGTGGAGTTGGCTGCAAAGTCCTCGGGGACCTCCCGCTTCCTGGTATTGGATGTTTCTGAAGCTGCATGTCTGAATCTCTGAACGGATGATGGTTTCCTTCTCCAGGATCTTCTGCCCAGTTCTTGGCCAGATCAACCCACAGCTGCCAGGGTGAACAGCTAAGGGGCCTTTTCCAGTTCCCTCACTTCCTAACACTTCTTTCTGCATTCTTTCTCTGTCCGGTAAGGAAATTCCAGATAGTTCTGAGGAATCTTGTGGATCTCCAAATGTGGACCTTTCAATTCATAGGACGATTCCTGGAGCTGCAGGATTGATTACAAAAGCTATCCAGAATCTTCTCCCAAGTGTACCTTTTGTTGTTAGGAAGGTTGTTGTGATGAGTCTAGTTTCTGCAACTGAGATGGAAAAGAAAATAAATTGAAAGAATGAGAAGGTTGTGGACTTAACTCCCGAACAACATTCATCCTCATGGAAGGGAGTCTTACACAAACATTGCACAAACAAATCTTCTGAAGTCTGTCTGTACATGAAGTGTGGTGCAAAATATGGTCGTACTTTTCATCCAGAATTTGGAATATAAAACAAATGTTTCATTTTTGGATTATTTTCTCTCCCTCCCCCCGGAAGGGGAGGCTAGCCTTTTTTCAAATTTAAGATCTGTATTTACCTTATTATTTACCAAATAATTCCCTCAACAATATCAAATTATTTACTAAGTCTGCATTACTATTAACCTTATCATCGTTCCTCTCACCCACCTCCTCCCACTTATAATTGTATGACTGTAACCTTGTTGCTTGTATCCTTAAGATTTATATTGACTGTTTCCTAATATGATTTGATTGCTTACTTGGTCCCTATGAATATCATTGTGTTGCACCTTATGATACTTGACCAATGTATCTTTTATGTACTCCGAAAGCATATGCACCAAGACAAATTCCTTGTGTGTCCAATCACACTTGGCCAATAAAGAATTCTATTCTATCTATTCTATTCTTACACTTAAGGTTCACACAAGATGCCGAAACTCAAGGAGCTTAAGAAACCGGAATGGAAAACAGAATTTTTCATGTGTTTCTTGTCCTTCATATTGAGGCATTTAGGTATTAGACATTCATTAAGGATGTTCCTCATTCTTGTCTTAAAGTTGGTATGTTTGTAAGTAAATGGAGCCATGAAGAAGAGATAAGGAGGAAATTCCAAGTTTCAAAAATGGCTTATCCCAAGAAAGAAAAAAATTACCTTTTTTCAGGGGTCTCAATGAAAAAAAGGAAAAAGATGGAATACTACTAAGTGAAATGATCCTAGGAAGGAACAACATTCTAACGATGCCATGAAGGTTGACTTCACATCAAATGAAATGCTTATGATGCTCATTTTCTATTTTTGCTTTTTTGGTCATCATAAAACATGAAGGCTGCTTCACACAATCTGCCCTGACCTCCAAACTGGTTAACCAACTGTATGGGCAAAGTTCACATGAAACAAGGCTTGAAAGAATAAACCTTAAAATGGTTTTTCACCCATCCTCTTAAGCCTGGAGGATTTGACCTTAGTTCATTCTTTGTCTCCAGAAAAAGCACAAAGGATTTACAACTTATATATGCAAAACGGAAAAGCAAAGAAAGCAGGAAAAAGGGGGACTAAGTTAACAAGCGAGAATCCATCTCCAAAGAAAAAATAACCAGAAGAAAATTTTATCAAACCACTAATGTCAGGAAAAAAAGTAGAGAATCTTATTAGTTACCGATTTCATAAGGAAATAAATCAACATTTGAATTTACTATACAGTAAAACTTGAAGCAGCAGAATCCCATTAATCATCCAGCCCAAAATCCCTTTGGGAACTGAATGAACAAGCCACCATCCAATACATATGTAGGATTAACACCCGAATGAATAAACCATTTTACAGACTAACATGATCTCCTAAATGATGCAACTCCTACAAACATCTTTCCTGCTTCTTAGCTTAATCCACACTTTTTCAAACACGGCCAAATTGAAAGGTGTGGATTTTAACTCCCAGACTTTAAAGAAGATGGAGAAACACCGGCCTCATCGGGCACACGGTGCGAATGCTGCGCCTCAGCCCCACTTTTGCAGCTCCGTCGCCCCTGCAAGGTCTCCCTTCTTTTCCTTTGCGGTCGTGGGGAAAGGATGGGAAAGAGCACCCCAGTCCCAGTCCTCGCACATCCGTCCTTGCACCCAGAGCCAGCAGGGGGGCTTCGAGGCTGCCTCCACTCCCCCAATAAATGGGGAGAAACGCCCCCTCCCCTTCTGGCGACCCCCATTTCTCTCCTTTGCTCCCCCCCCCAACTCCATGGAACCTGCATGGGAAAGGGCGGCAGGGGAACATGGGACCACGGACTCCGACCCCGCAGGAAGACTTGAGCCGTCTCCACTCACCCCTCCAGCAAGGGGCCCCTTTGCACGGGCAGAGCCGCCACTCACGCAACTCGGGAGTCCCTCGTCGGGATCGGTGTTTCCGCAAAGGCTCCCCGGCAGCCTCTCCGCACCCCACTCACAGCGGACGGAGGAGGCAGAAAGGGCAGCCGCCTCTCCCGACGAACTCCAGGCGAAGAGGTCGGCGCATGCTCCGTTCCTACGTGTGTTGGACAGCGCCCCTTGGTGGGCTCTGAGCAAAGTGCCAGGATACCCTGAAAGGGCGGGAAAGAGGAAAGTATTTGGAGGGAATGGGAATAGAATAGAATAGAATAGAATAGAATAGAATAGAATAGAATAGAATAGAATAGAATAGAAGTGAAGTGAAGTGAAGTGAAGTGAAGTGAAGTGAAGTGAAGTGAAGTGAAGTGAAGTGAAGTGAATTCTTCATTGACCAAGTCAATTCCTTGCACACACAAGGAATTTGTCTTTGGTGCATATGCTCTCAGAGTACATGAGGAGAATAAAATACATTCATCAAGAATAGGAATAGGAATAGGAATAGAATTGGAAATGGGAATGGGAATAATCAAATAGGAATAGGAATAGAATTGTAATAGAATAGGACTGGACTGGACTGAAGTTCCAGAAATTTTACCTCACAATGAGGCTATGTAGAATCTCCGTAAAGGTTTCCACCAAAAGGGTTCGAATTTCCCGGCTAGGAAAGCATCGCAGTTACGACGACCCAATTAACGAGTGAAGCGAGCTGCGTGAAAACAGGATTCTCTTTATTTCGTTTCAGGAAGACGGATCCGGCAAGTGCACAAACCAGCGTTCCTGGGTGAGCTGACATCCTTACAAGGTAAGCGTACATTTTTATACTTTTCTGTACAAAGGAAATTCTTTGTTTCTTTTGTTACTTTTGTGGGTCTCCCTTTTGTGTGTGTGTGTTTATGGATGGCCCTGTGTTTTCTTATTATAGTTCTTCCCACTTGAAACTGGGTGGTGTCTTGGTTATCTGGCTTCCTGTTCTTTTGCTTCCTTTTGCTCTTATTATTTGCTCCTTGCCTTAAGCTGATCATGTTGTTATCAGGTAAGCCCTAACCCTCCCCCCCCCTTGACTCTTATCAGATTGCTTGGGCTATTGATTAAATCTTTTCCTTAGCTAATCCTCTGCCATTCCTTTTGTTTTGCTCTGCTCTTTGGATAGTTTCTTTCCTGGCATGTCCTGGGTCTTTTGTGTGTGTCATTTCCCTGGGTCCTCTTTGTTCCTAAATGGCCCTGATGCTTATGTGTTCTATTTTGGGAAGGTCATTTTCCTATGCCTGTGGCCTTTTCCTTCCTGAGTTGATCCTGTACTATGAGGTTTTATTATGTCTTATTGGCCCTGGCACTGTCTTGGTGGTGTTCCCCTCCTACAATAAAGTGGGGATTGTAGGAGGATCCGTCTTCCTGAAACGAAATAAAGAGAATCCTGTTTTCACGCAGCTCGCTTCACTCGTTAATCGGCTCATCGTGCCTGCGACGCTTTCCCAGCTGGGAAATTCGAACCCTTTCGGGGGAAACCTCTACGGAGATTCTACAGCTACTTGGAGGACAAATGAAGCAGGGGCTGGGAATGACATATCATCTGTGACTGGAAAAAAGGGGGAACTACAAAATGATGGAAACAGATTATGGAAAAGAGAATATAAAATTAAAATACCGTTTTAATTGCAATTGGGTTGGCATGCCTTTTTGTGGTATGATAGAAATAAGATACATACCTATTTTCATAGACATTATATAAGAAATGCATTGCTATTGGTTTGGGAAAAGGTTAGAGATAAATACTATGTGAAAATACCAATATGGTTATCAATGATGGAAGCTCTAATACACCCAAATGTTTTTAATTTTGGAAATATTGTTAGATACAAGGACTTGTTAACAGATAAGGGGGAATTAAAAGAGAAACGAGAACTGGAAGAACAGGGGATTGGGATAGATTGGTATATGTATGTGCAGATAAGGACAAGATATGAAAAAGATGCTAAATTACATGGTTTCTATATCAAAAAGACTGAGTTAGATAGGATACTCAGGAACGGAAGAAAATGTAATAAAAATTTTTTATAACTTTTTGTCATATATTGAGTTGGAGGAGGAACAGGTGAAAAACAATAGCTTGGGGAAGAAATTTTGGACATTCAATTGATCTTGAAAAATGGCAACAACTATGGGAAAGGAATTATAAATTAATGATGTCCACCGCATATAAAGAAAACCAATACAAAATGTTTTATAGATGGCATATGCCACTGGAGAAGTTAGCAAAAATGTTCAAAGATAAATCAGCGAAATGTTGGAAATGTCACCAACTACCAGGATCTTATTATCATATGTGGTGGGCATGCCCTGAAGCAAAAAAATTGGAATAAAATTAAAATCTGGCTGGAAGAAATGACACAAATACGTATTGAATTCAAACCAGAGTTGTTTCTATTGGGTACCCTACCTGACAAAATTAAAAAGGAATATATTTATTTGATTATACATGTAATGTATAATCCGATGTTCCGATCTCGCGCTTCTATTTGATCTGATCTGTTAGCGCCTACCCGCCTATTGCTTAGAGCGGTCAAGGGCAGCTTTTCATCTAAGTCGTTGGTGGACTATTAACAGCAATTGTGAGGAGTCATTTACAGACGCTGTCTGGCATTGTGTGACCTCCTGAAAACTACTCTCAAAGGAAAGTATAAAATTTTTGGTTATTTTAATTATTTTAATTATTTTATAAACAATGGCAGAGGTAAATATTTCATCAGACTTAGATCAGGAGGATTCTCCTCCTAGGGTACCATCCCCTAAGCCTAATAAATCTAAGAAGGGCAGAGCCAGGACCAGGGGTATGTCTGAGCAACCTATGTCCAGGCAAGGGGACAAACCTTCCAGAGATGATTTACGCAGACATAATGCTCTTGAAAAACAGTTCAATAGAGCCAGAATGGCAGCTCAAGCTATACCTCAAAGAGAGGTTCAGGAGGTGATTTTACCTCAGACTACTGAAAAAATAATATATCCTGACATAGATGAGGAAGCAATGATTTGGCAACAGGCGGATTTGCCATCAGAAAATCAAAGTTTGTCTATGGCTGCTAAGCCTATGAATACAGAATCTCAAAACAGGGCCACAGTGGGGTCAGTTCAACAGACTTTTGTTCAGGCTAACCCTGAGGCCACATTCACTCCTATGGCCGCTGGCCTACGTGTTGGAGAAGGTCTATGCTCAAAATTGGAAATTGGAAAAAATACCTTCAGAAGATGAAGTAATAAGAAAGATCTTAGATCGCACTGAAATGAATCGATTAACTTTATTGATTAAAAATAGAGAAGAATCAGAAAACTTAAAACTTCTTGGTTGCAAAAAAGATATGATTAATTTTATAAATATGTATAAAAAACCTGATAGTAAGAATATGACTATAGTAATGAATTTGTACAATGATTTTGAAGACAACTAAGACAGAAGAAACTGTTGGAACAAGAATAAAATGAACTGAGGAATTCAACACCGAGATGTCACACGCGAGGGCTGATTGAAGTTTTAAATGTTTGCTTTTTAAAAAATAATAAAAAACTTTATTAAAAAAATTAAAATACCATGAGGGGGCAAAAAGAGGAGGAAAAATGTTTTATTTAGGGGTTGAATCCAAAGCATCCACAGGAAATACTTAAGACCTTTCTAGAATTTAAGGCAAGGATATGGTTATCTCCAAATCATGAATAAAAAGAAAAGTACAATTGGTGTCTAATTTTGGATGACTGCTACTCTATGATTTCTATTTCTCTAATGAAAAATTGGAGAATAACTGGCAGAAAACTGGAATTGGTGCCTTTTCTCCATCTTGACGTAGAATCATCCGTGGGTACTGTTTGAAGAAACAGATTCAGCCCAGCAGGAGCCTCTGAAATTGCAGATGTTTCTCCCCCACCCAAATCCTTCCTAATTCTTTTTGCCAAAAAACAATTGTTAGGGCTTTTCTGATTATGGTAAACAGATACAAAGACAGCATTTGTTTTTCGCATAAAAACCTTTATTAGACACACTTAAACTCCTACTTGTAATTTTAATGCTAACCGCACCTTGCTAATTTTAATCTTCCTATTACCCACAGGTTAGTAACTATTTCTATCTTATTTTATATATCTACTAGGTGGACGCCCATGCTTCACTATGAAACTATGTGCTCGGGCTTGATAAATTGACACTTGCAACCTGAAACAATGTAGAATGTGTAACTCCATAGCATCAGAGTGTGTTAATAGAATGCAACTGGCAGTTGGAACAGAGGGGGAGTAGAATGTCCCAGCCCACAGCATCCATCAGTATTCATCTGGCTAGCATCCTGTCATTGTGTGAGAGTTGAGGGGTGTTTGAAAACTCAAACAGTATTTGCTGTGTGAGCAAGGAGGCTGGATATGGCTTAGCTCAACTGTTGGGTAGTAAAGCTGCTTGCTGCTGTGAAAGTAAAACTGAAAGTGAAACTCCTGCTTGTGTTTTGCATTTGGAACAGATTTCTTTTGAGGTGGGAAGGGGGAGTAGAACTCCTTAACATCAGTGCGTGTTAATAATAATATAGGAAATAGTAATGCTCTGGTCATTTTGAAAAATCCTTTCTTAGTGAGCACCTAGAAGCCAAGAGGAACATACGTGGCAAGTTTCAAGCTTGTAGGCTTTACGGTTCGTGATTAATGCGTGAGTGGTTTTCATTTTTGTCTATATAGATTTCTTTATCTTCTTTCTCTCTGTTTACATATGAAAACCCCTTGTGCTCCTCTAGATTTGCCAAGGAATGCCAAAGGTACTTTTTAAAAAGGCAACTGGGCTTTCTATTTTCTTGAAGATGTTTTGCTTCTTAGCCAAGGAGCATCTTCAGTTTTGAAGAAGCATCCTCAGATGCTTCTTGGATGAGAAGCGAAATGTTTTATTTTATTGTTGGCTGTTCACTGCCCTGAGTCCTTCGGGAGTAGGGCGGTATAGAAATCAAATAAAATAAATAAATAAATGACCTGTGTGAATGAGGACCTCCACAGGTATTTGTCAAGGGACTTTACTCTCCCCTCCCCAATCATAATCCTCTATTACTGGAGCTGTTTTGGGGGATTCTGCACCATGACCAGCTGCATGAAGGGCTCTTCCCTGGATTTTCACACCGTAAGGTCTCATTCTTTTCTTGAGATTCGTCCAGCTTTCCCCATCTCTACAAAAACCTTCGGTGAAGGAGGGACTGCAGCTGTTGTGTACAGAACCATTGATATAAATTTTCATTTACATTGAATGTAGAGATTTTCTTAGCCCTGATCTGATCACAGAAAGACAAAATATGGTCCTAATGCTTGGAAAGTCTTTTGCACATGCATTTCAGGGGCTTCTAGTCATTCTGGCTTTTTGTGAGAGAAGAATACTTTATCCTAAAACTTTCACCCCATTCAAATTAGAATCTATGTGATTCTTCTCTCACAACATGAGAGACAAAAAGTTCCCTTCTTCTACATTCATACGCATTCATTAGGTCTCAGTTTTACATAGTGGATTGAAAGAGTTTATTGTGTATTTTTTTTCGTATCCTCACACTCCAGGAGTTCCCGTTCTCATTTCTGCTATAAAGGAAAAAAGATTTTTAAAAGTTTTGCCTGATCACATCCCTCCTAGAACAATCATTTTCCAGCTCAATACTGGAGCCTTGGTGGTACAGGGGTTTAAGGCACCCTGTTATTAAGCTTATTAAGATCAGCTGCCTGCAATTACTGCAGGGTTCGAATCTCGTCAAGGCTCAAGGTTGACTCAGCCTTCCATCCTTTCTAAGGTAGGTGAAATGAGGACCCAGTTTGTGGGGGCAATAAGCTGACTTTGTATAAATATACAAAAGGATGAAGGCTATTGCTGAGCACATTGTAAGCCGCCCTGAGTCTTCGGAGAAGGGCGGCATATAAATCAAATTAAATAAAAAAAATAAAAATAATACTGGGATACATTTTCCAGCTCAATACTGGGATACATTCTCAGGTAAGCCTGAGAAGTCCATGCTGAATACACCGTGGAGATTGTAAATCCAGCATAGATTAGGCACTCTGTTACACTGTCACCAGATGTTTCCTTTTTGAATATTCTTGTAATTAAGCATAATATCCCAAGATGTTTCCAGTTTCAACATCTTGCAATTCATTATGTAACTTAAACTGTTCTATTCATAAGGTATCTTCTTTAGCATCACTCGTACTTTGGTAATTCATACGTAGCTGTAACTTCTGCAAGTCTTTCCTGATTTATACTTTTCCCATACTATGCCTGGAATTACATTTTAGTAGCTAAGTTTATGTTTTCTCTCAAAAATTAAACTTTTCTTGGGGATTTGGGCTTTCTTATGATCCAATATGGGATAAACATGAAGAAAGATGCTCTTATTTATTTGAAACGCCATTGCTGACTTTCAAATGAAAGTAGCTGTTGTGGTCTGCCAGCAGCCTGTGGAGCTGGCAGCAGAGTCGGACAGTGAGGAGGCTGGGAAGGAACATGGGCCAGTCCTGAAGTCTGGAGAAGGCCTGGACGAGGGCTCTGCGTCGGAGGCAGAGATGGGGCCAGGGCCATCTGGGAGTTATATGCAGACTCCGGAGCTTCCAGGGTCAGACATCAGAGAGGCAAAGGAACAGGAGGAGCCTATTCCTAGTGCGCGCATGCGCAGAGCTGCCAGAAGGCAAGAACAGTTAAAACTAAAGGGACAACTCGGGAGTAAGGCCTGGAGATGATTGGCCCCTCCCATAAGGTTTAAAAGAGGAGCAAAGGCACATGGGCCCTTTTCAGAAAAGCAATGTTAATTCTGTTCCCAGTCACCATCTCTGTTTGATTCTGGACTTCATGTGCCTTTGCCAAGTAGAACTTTTGCAGCGTGTCAAGGGAGATAAAGGTTGGTGATTATCCCGAAGGACTTCTCCCGAAGGACTTTTTGCAACTAATTGGGACTCAGCTGTGAATGAACGTAATTCACAACTGTTGCAATAAAAGAGGTTTTTGGGACTACTTGTATATTTTAATGATTCAGGAAGCCTAAATCACAACAGTAGCTACAAAAATCCACTGTTCTTAATTACAACACAATTAATCCCTTTCCTAATTCACTAATTAGGAAATGCATATATTTCAACAACTAAAAGGTAAAATTTTTACATATTCTCACCCAAATTTAATTCGTGAATGGAAATACCACCATTGGTCCCCTTGAAACTTCTTTCTGATTTCACAGATTTATATGGCTTCTACATTGTATGGGTCCTTATATGGTACTTAAGATATCTGTTTATCAGAAAACCTTTTCCACAGAGCATACATTTATAAGGCTTCTCCCCTGTGTGGATCCTTTTATGGTGATTAAGATACGTCTTCCTAGAAAAACTTTTTCCACATTCCATGCATTTATAAGGCTTCTCCCCTGTGTGGATTCTTTCGTGGGTCTTAAGATTCGTCTTCCTAGAAAAACTCTTTCCACATTCCATGCATTTATAAGGCTTCTCCCCTGTGTGGATCCTTTCATGGGTCTTGAGATATGTCTTTGTAGAAAAACTCTTTCCACATTCAACACATATATACTTCTCCCCTGTGTGGCTCTTTTTATGGCCAATAAGACGACAAGAGTCTATAAAGCATTTTCCACACTCCATGCATTTATACGGCTTCTCCCCTGTATGAATCCTACTATGATAAATAAGATAACAGTTCTTAATAAAGCTCTTTCCACACTCCATGCATTTATACGGCTTCTCTGTTGTATGGATCCGGGAATGCGTAGTAAGAGAAGTTCTATAAGTGAAACTCTTTCCACATTCCATGCATTTATAGGGTTTCTCTCCTGTGTGGATCCTCTTGTGACATTTAAGGTAACTGTTCCTACTAAAACTCTTTCCACACTGCATGCACTTATGTGGCTTTTCTCCTGTGTGGGTTCTTTTTTGAGATGTACAGGACCCATTTTTATGAGAAAGAGACTGCGTCCATTTGTAATTTTTTCCATTGTCTCTACTTATATAATCTTCTCCATTGGTTTGGGTTTGATAGTATTGATTTATATCTAATTTGTTTATGAATAGTTTTGTACATTTTCCAATATATTTTGTTTTTAGTTGTCCTTGTTCGGTCACGGAGGCTTTCGTTGATGCAGAAGATGAACTTTCCTGATTGCAATTATTTGACTGGTTTCTCTCATGGCTTTCTACTTCTATTAGAATTGTAGGGTTCTTCATATTGTATCCATGACTGATCATTTTGAATAGTTCTCTGGAATCTTCATCTTCCTCCCCATTATTACCTTCACAAGAAAAGAAAAATGCAAATAATGTTAGGGACAAAGAGCAAAGCAGAGGAAGACTGAATAGATACGGAGATACGGAGGATCCCGGATCTGCGCACCTTCCGCCACGCCTTAAAGACCTTTTTATTTCACCAGGCGGGCCTGGCCTAATTTTCTCCCTCTTTTATAAAAGATTTTTAATTTTTTAATATTTTTTAGTATTTTATATATTCAAATTTTAAAATTGGTTTTAAATTGATTGGGGTTTTAATTTGTCTGGGCCAAAACTATTTAATTTGATTTTAATTCCACTTTTAAATTTTGTATGTATGTATTTTATTGTTTGGCTGTGCACCGCCCTGAGTCCTTCGGGAGTAGGGCGGTATAGAAATAAAATAAAATAAATAAATAAATATAAATTCAGACTCTGCCCCAAAACATCCTAATGGCTTTCAGCAGAAAAAAAGCTGCAAGGAAAGACAATCGATTACATGTACAGAGGCATTAGAACTTGAGCTGTGGAAATACCAAATGAAATCAAGAATGGAAAAACCATAGAGTTCTCAACTATAGTTCTCTATTGTTCAACAACATAAAGCAGAATTTGAATCTCAAGTTGTGTAGAAAAGATGAATAAGTAATTGCTAAAACCTCTAAATATACAGAGGAATATGAAAATCAACAGAATAATATTCAAAAGTGTATAAATGTACTTCAAACTATTATTGGAAATGTGGACAAGATAAAGGATCCTTTTGTAATGCTTTGGTGGCCTTGTAAAAAAGCTAGAAAACTTTGGATTCAAAGGCATTCGGCGATACAGAGAACTTCAGCTGAAATCTGAACACTTTATTTTAGCACTAATCAACAGACATAGAAGATTTTTTCTGAATATGATATGAATATGAGAGTATTACAAACAAAAAACTAGAAGGGCTATTCGATAATTAGAATGGTGGCATGGTTGAAGATGATAGAATTCTCAATGATAAAGGAGGAAACAATTATGTACTCTTAAAAAGAGGGGGAACTGTAACTATTATTTTCTCTTTTCTCTTTTTTTAATTCTATCATACTTTTTTCTTATGCATTAATCACATTACCATATCTTATTTTCTTTTCAAAATTTGTAGTTTTTATTCTGATAAAAATTCCTGTATATTCTCACCCAAAGAGGCCACGTTCCTATGATTTTCCAGCATGACTTCCCGATGCAGTGCTTTTTGGTCAGCATCCAGCTGAGACCACTCCTCTTCGGAGAAATACACAGCCACCTCCTTAAAGGACACGAGACCTTCCTGAACAAGAAGAAAACCATAAAAAAATCAGCAGTGAAATAAAGCAATCCCACTTTTTCTCGGGGTTTGTCTGTCTGCCCGCCCAGTGTGTGTGTGTGTGTGTGTGTGTGTGTGTGTGTGTGTCTGTCTGTCTGTCTGTCTGTCTTTTTATCATTTAAATAAAAGGATTGTGGTGTCCCCAGAACAATCCATGCTCAAAACCTTCATTAAAGTTGTTTGAGAGGCATCCAGGGATTTACATGGGTGTCATCAATGGACAAAGACACACATGATCTGTTTCTGCTGCTCCTCAGATTACAAGGAATCCACTCCTTGTACTCCCACCCAATGGTTGAAGAAGAAAAACCTGCTTGGAAAAGGACTTTTCTCATCCTTTCCAAAGGTGGATTGTTGACCCAAAATTCCAGGCACAAATCGGAGTATTAGATTTAAAGGCTGAGAGGCCTCGATCTGGCCACACTCTTTGGATTTTAACAGTATGCTTTATCGTTTAACTTGATGCCATTATTTTTCTTATCACTGGTTGTAAACAAGGCGTTTTAGAAACTGTAAATGTGCCAATGTGATTCTTTCAGTTATTGAGTAGCCTTGCACAATTCCATGTCAAGGAATTACTTATAGGATCACTATTCATCAAACGCTCATATTGTGTACATTTTATTTTTTATTATCCCTCTCTTACTTTTGGAGCTTCAACCAGAATTTCAGCACCACCATAAAAAGGAGTCAAATTCGTTTTGTTCTTCCCTGTGAAGGAGACAGAAATTTTAAATGGATAATTAATAAAATTGCAGGAGGCACTCTTCTCTACAGAAGAGAAGAGATACAGAAGGTAAGACAGCTGGAATCTCTTTTGGGAATGGGTGGACTTTTGATTACCATCTGAGATGTCCTGACTTGCGGATTCATGATAGACCCTCCTGGAAAACCGCTCCCAAGGAGGATTTGATGGATTCCTCTTTCTTATAGGTTCTCTGGTCTGCAGAATGACAGACTTGAAATAGGAGGCAGGAGAAAAGAAAAATATATCACACAACATGAAGTAGATTCGTGTTCTCAAAAAACAACTTCAATGCCCCAATATCCATCAATGAGCCTAGAATGTGCAAGAAAGGAATGGCTGTTTCCAGTCTATGCTCTAGAACGGATAATGGAACAATGTCCTGCAAGAACTAGTGGAACATCTTAAAATATTATGAAGACCAGAGAAGTATGGAAGGGAGGGGTGAGGAATTCAAACACATTCTTTATTCCTTTCTGGAATTCCAAGATGAAGGTCTCTCACCTGCAATTCGACTTGCTCCTTCTGCTCCTCTCTCTGACTCAGGAGGAAGCCTTCTGCCAGGGCCACCGCTTGGGAGCTGGTCTCTGCTCCACATTCCCGCACCCAGCTCTTCATCGGCAGGGGAAGAAGGGCCAGGAGCTGCTCCAGAACAACCAGGTCCAACATTTGGGTTTTAGTGTGCTTTTCTAACCTCAGCCATTGACTATAAAGGTTGTGGAGTTGGCTGCAAAGTCCTCGGGGACCTTCAGCCTCCTGGTATTGGATGTTTCTGAAGCTGCATGTCTGAATCTCTGAAGGGGTAATGGTTTCCTTCTCCACAATCTTCTGCCCAGTTCTTGCCCAGATCTTCCCACAGCTGTCAGGCTGAGTGAGTGAGTGGCCTTTTCCAGGTCCCTCACTTCCTAACGCTTCTTTCTGCATCCTTTCTCTGTCCTGTAAGGACAATCCAAATAGGTCTGAGGAATCTTGTTCATCTCCAAACAGCTTTCAATTCATAAAATATGTTACTGTACAGTAAAACTTGAACCAGCAGAATCCCATTACTCATTCAGCCCAAAATTCCTTTGGGAACTGAATGAACGAGCCACAATCCAATACATATGTAGGATTAACACCCGAGTGAATAAACCATTTTACAGACTAACGTGATCTCATGAATGATGCAAATCCTACAAACACATTTCCCCGCTTCTTAGCTTAATCCACACTTTTTCAAACACGGCCAAATTGAAAGGTGTGGATTTTAGCTCCCAGACTTTAAAGAAGATGGAGAAACACCTGCAAGGTCTCCCTTCTTTTCCTTTGCGGTCGTGGGGAAGGGAAAGGCTGGGAAGCATCACCCCAGTCCCAGTCCTCGCACATCCGTCCTTGCACCCAGAGCCAGCAGGGGGGCTTCGAGGCTGCCTCCACTCCCCCAATAAATGGGGAGAAACGCCCCCTCCCCTTCTGGGGACCCCCATTTCTCTCCTTTGCTTCACCCCCCCCCCAACTCCATGGAACCTGCATGGGAAAGGGCGGCAGGGGAACATGGGACCCCGGAGGAAAACGTGGCATTCACCACTCACCCCTCCACCGCGGGACCCCTTTGCACGGGCAGAACCTCCACTCAGGCTACTCTGGGGTCTCGTCGGGATTGGCGTCCCTGCAATGGCTTCCCGGCAGCCTCTGCGCCTCCCACTCACAGCGGACGGAGGAGGCAGCAAGGGCAGACGCCTTTCCCGACGAACTCCAGCCGAAGAGATGGGCGCATGCTCAGTTCCCACGTGAGTCTGAGAGCGCCCCCTGGTGGACTCTGCGCAAAGTGCCTCGATTGCAAGGAAAACGCAATCAAGAAAATGGAGATTTCTATCTAGTTCTGTATATACACCTGCATTTGTCAAATTCTTGGCTCTGGGTGCCTAAGAATAATTGGAAAGACTCAATGAGGGGCTGCTGATGACAAAGGACATGAATCTGATGAAAAAGAAAACCAATTCCATAATGGGGAAAAGCTGAAACTTGTGGAAGTTCCAGAAATTTTACCTCACAATGAAGCTACTTGGAAGACAAATGAAGCCCTGGTGATGGTGGTGGAAATGACATCTCATCTCTGACTAGAAAAAAGGGGGAACTGCAAAATGATGGAAACAGATTATGGAAAAGAGACTATAAAATTAAAATACCATGAGGGGGCAAAAAGAAGAGGAAAAATGTTTTATTTAGGGGTTGAATCCAAAGCACCTACGGGAAAAACGAATAGGAAGCTTAAGACCTTTCTAGAATTTAAGACAAGGATAGTATATGTCCAGATCATGAATAAAAAGAAAAGTGGTGTCTAATTTTGGATGACTGCTACTCTGATTTCCATTTCTCTAAAGAAAAATTGAACAATAACTGGCAGAAAACAGGAATTGGTGCCTTTTCTCCATTTTGACATAGAATCATTCATGGCTTGTTAGTTGTGAAGCTGACCCGTCGCAACCCGATGGACAACGTTCCTCCAAGCCTTCCTGTCCTCTACCATCCTCTGGAGTCCATTTAAGCTCACACCAACTGCTTCATTGACTGCATCCAGCCACCTCATTCTCTGTCGTCCCCTTTTGCCCTCCATCGTTCCCAGCATTAGGCTCTTCTCCAGTGAGTCCTTCCTTCTCATTAGGTAGCCAAAGTATTTGAGTTTCATCTTCAGGTTCTGGCCTTCAAAAAAGCATGCAGGGCTGATCTCTAGGACTGGCTGGTTGGATCGCCTTGCAGTCCAAGGGACTTGCAGGAGTCTTCTCCAGCACCAGAGTTCAAAGGCTTCAATTCTTTGGCACTCAGCCTTTCTTATGGTCCAACTTTCACAGCCATACATTGCAACTGGGAAAACCATAGCCTTGAATATACACACTTTTGTTGGCAGGGTGATGTCTCTGCTTTTTAGCATGCTGTTTAGATATGCCATAGCTTTCCTCCCCAGGAGGAAAGGCTTCATAAGGCTTTTCCTACATTTTGACATGGAATCATTCATAGGTACTATTTGAATAAACAGCTTCAACCCAGCAGGAGCCTCTTAAGAAATTTTTTCCCCACCCAAATGCTTACCCCCAATTTTTGCCAATAAGCAATTGTTAGGGCTTTTCTCATTATGGTAGATACAAACACAGCATCCCCCCCCAAGACAAAAACTTTTATTAGACGCACAAAAATGTCCACTCCTTTCTTGTAAATTTAATGCTAACCGCGCCTTGCTTATTTTACTCTCTTCCTATTACCCACAGGTTAGCAACTATTTCTATCTTACTTTATATATCTATTTCTATCTCTGTTTACATATGAAAACCCTTTTTCCTCCTCTAGATTTGTCAAAGGTACTTTTTCAAAAGGGAACTGGACTTTCTAGTTTCTTGAAGATGTTTCGCTTACTCAAGAAGCATCTTCGGTACTAAAGATGCTTCTTCACAACAAGAGATGCTTCTTGGATGTGAAGCTAAAGCTTTTCAAGAAAGTCCACTTGCCTTTTGGAAAAACCGTGACCTATGTGAATGTGAATCTCCACAGGTATTTGTCAAGGGGCTTTACTCTCCCCTCCTCAATCATAATATTCTATTACTGGAGCTGCTGTGAGGAATTTTGCACCCTGACTGGCTGCATGAAGCCCACCACCTTTGATCTTCACACTGGAAGGTCTCATTCTTTTCTTGAGATTTGTCCAACTTTCCCCATCTCTACAAAAACCTCCGATGAAGGAGGGACTGCAACTGTTGTGTACAGAACCATTGATATACATTTTCATTTTCATTAAACGTAGAGATTTTCTTAGCCCTCACAACAGAAAGGCAAAATATGGTCCTAATGCTTGGAAAGTCTTTTGCACATGCATTTCAGGGGCTTCTAGTCATTCTGGTTCCTTTTTGTGAGAGAAGAATTCTTTGTCATAAAATTTTCTTCAATTTGAATTAGAATCTGTGATTATTCTTTCACAACATGAGAGACAAAAAAGTCCCTTCTTCTGCATTCATACTGATTCATTTGGTCTGTTTTACAAAGTGGACTGAAAGAGTTTACTGTGTATTTTTTCGTATTCTCACACTCCAGAAGTTCCCATTCTCATTTCTGCTATAGAGGATAAAAGTTTTTAAAATGTCGTCTTGAAGAGATGCATCAGGGAGATGCATCTCCTTCTGCTTCTTGGGGAAGAAATTTCTATTAAATAAATTCCTGATCACATCCCTCTTAGAACAATTATTTTCCAGCTCAATACTGGAATACATTCTTGTCCCTTGTCCAAACTGAATACACCATGCTGGTGATTATAAATCCAGTGGATTTTTTTGTAGCATTAAATATAGTTTATATATTGATGTTACACGTCAACGGATGTTTCCTTTCTGAATATTCGTTTAATTTAGCACAATATCCGAAGATGTTTACAATTTCAACATCTTGCAATTCATTATAACTTAAAGTGTTAAACTATTCTATTCATAAGGTATCTTCTTTAGCATCACTCATACTTTGGTAATTCATACTTAACTGTAACTTCTGCAAGTCTTTCCTGATTTATGCCTTTCCCATAAAATGCCTGGAATTACATTTTAGTAGCTAACCCTAGACTTCATTTCAAAAATTAATTTTTTCTTGAGGATTTGGGCTTTCCTTATGATCCAATCGAAATTGGGAAAAAAATGAAAAAGATGCTCTATTATTTATGTGAAATGCCATTACTGATTTTCAAATGAAAGTAGCTACAAAAATCCACTGTTCATTATTACAATTATTACTCTTGGGCTTCAAGTTGTGAAGATAAGACTCAAAAAAAACCTGTCCTAATTCAGTAAATGTATACATTTCAACAATTAAAATCTGAAATTTTAAGATTCTCACCCAAATTTATTTCAATAGGGAAATACCACCGTTGGTCCTCGTAAACCTTTTTTCTGATTTCACAGATTTATATGGCATCTACATTGTGTGGGTTCTTTTATGGTAGTTAAGATAACTGTTCATAATAAAACCTTTTCCACACAGCATACATTTATAAGGCTTCTCCCCTGTGTGGATCCTTTTATGGTGATTAAGATAACGGTTCGTAGAAAAACTCTTTCCGCATTCCATGCATTTATAAGGCTTCTCCCCTGTGTGGCTATTTTTATGGGAATTAAGATTACTAGACTCCGTAAAGCATTTCCCACATTCCATACATTTATATGACTTCTCCCCGGTATGGATCCTACTATGGTAAGTAAGTTGACAGTTCTTAATAAAGCTCTTTCCACAGTCCATGCATTTATATGGCTTGTCCCCTGTATGGATCCTACTATGGTAAATAAGTTCACAGTTCTTAATAAAGCTCTTTCCACACTCCATGCATTTATGTGGCTTCTCCCCTGTGTGGGTCATTTTATGGAAAACAAGGTCACTGCTGCTAGGGAAGCTCTTTCCACATTCCATACATTTATAGGGCTTCTCTCCTGTGTGGATTCTTTTATGAAGATTAAGAGAAGACCTTTGAGAGAAGCTCTTTCCACACTTTGTGCACTTATATGGCTTCTCCCCTGTATGGACCGAGTAATGGGAAGTAAGAGAATTACTATGAGAGAAGGTCTTTCCACACTCCATGCATTTATAGGGCTTCTCTCCTGTATGGATCCGTTTATGACGTGTAAGTTTACTGTTTTCAATAAAACCTTTACCACACTCAGTGCATTTATATATCTTCTCTGCTTTGTGGATCCTTTTATGGGAAGCAAGACTGTTCCTCCAACTAAAGCTCTTTCCACACTCCGTGCATTTATATGGCTTCTCTGTTGTGTGGATCCGGGAATGTGAAGTAAGAGAAGTACTATAAGGGAAGCTCTTTCCACACTCCATGCATTTATAGGGTTTCTCTCCTGTGTGGATCCTCTTATGACATTTCAGGTAACTTTTCCTACTAAAGCTCTTTCCACACTGCATGCACTTATGTGGCTGTTCTCCTATGTCGGTTCTTTTTTGAGATGTACAGGACCCATTTTTATGAGGAAGAGACTGCGTCCATTTGTAATTTTTTCCATTGTCTCTACATATATAATCTTCTCCATTGGTTTGGGTTTGATAGTATTGATTTACATCTAATTTATTTATGAATAGTTTTGTACATTTTCCAATATATTTCGTTTTTAGTTGTCCTTGTTCGGTCACAGAGGCTTTCGCTGAGGCATGAACAGAAGATGAGCTTTCCTGATTGCAATTATTTGACTGGTTTCTCTCATGGCTTTCTACTTCTATTAGAATTGTAGGGTTCTTCATATTGTATCCACGACTGATCATTTCGAATAGTTCTCTGGAATCTTCATCTTCCTCCCCATTATTACCTTCACAAGAAAAGAAAAATGCAAATAATGTTAGGGACAAAGAGCAAAGCAGAGGAAGACTGAATATAATGAAAAACAAACAGCTTCAATCTTAGATGCAGAGTTTTGGAAGATACATTTACGTTTGTATGGCAAGAGAAAAACCATGGATTAAATATCAAATTCTCCAAATGGAAAGATTTGGTTTCCCAATTTGAAATTGGACTTTGTATTCTGCTGTGCGGATTGTATAAGAAGTGAGAGTTGCTCAGATATACAAAAGTATGAAGGCTATTGCTTAACTCATTGTAAGCCGCCCTGAGTCTCCGGAGAAGGGCGGCATATAAATAGAACCAATGAATGAATGAATGAATGAATGAATGAATGAATGAATAAATAGAGAATTTTAGAAGTAGGAAGGCATGACAGTAGTTTGGATGTCATGGATGTTTGTGATTCAATAAATTTAATCAATCTAGATTTCAAAACCATAATGTTACAAATGCCACATTGAGAATATGAGGCAGATATAAAGTCAGGCTGTGCCCCAAAACATCCTAATGGCTTTCAGCAGAAAAAAAGTTGCAAGGAAAGACAATGGATAACATGTACAGAGGCATTAGAACTTGAGCTGTGAAAATACCAAATGAAGTCAAGAATGGAAAAACCATATAGTTCTCATCAGCCATAAAATTTACTTCCTATCCCTACCGGCTCAATGATGTGGTGTACGGCTGCATCTGGGTGCGCACCATTATCTGCATGCGCAGAGCCATTTGCACATGCGCAGATAGTCAAAACTGGGACGTGAAGACGTCCCGGTTTCAGGGTGGTGGTGGTGGAGCCTTCCGCAACCAGCACTACCAGCTCTTCAAACTATCCGCCGCCGGCACTACCAGCTTCCGTGAGCCGGATGGAGCTGGCAGCATTTCACCCCTGGTTCTCATATATTGTTCAACAACATAAAGTAGAAATTGAATCTCAGTTGTGTAGAAAAGTTGAATATGTAATTGCTAAAACCTCTACATATAAAAAGGAATATGAAAATCATATGAAAAATATCAAAAGTGTATAAATGTACCTCAAACTATTATTGGAAATGTGGACAAGATAAAGGTTTTGTAATGCTTTGGTGGCCTTGTAAAAAAGGCATTCAGAGATACAGAGAACTTTAAAGATTAATATCCAACTAAAATCAGAACACTTTATTTTGGCACTAATCTACAGTCATAGAAGATCGTTTCTGAGTATGATATGAATATGAGATATTACAAACAAAAAACTAGAAGGGCTGTACGATAATTAGAATGGTAGCATGGTTGAAGATGATGATAGAATTCTCAATGATAAAGGAGGAAACAATGATGTAATCTTGAAAGAGGGGGGAAATATAACTATTATTTTGTCTTTTCTCTTTTTTTAATTGTATCATACTTTTTTCTTATGCATTAAATCACATTACCGTATCTTCTTTATTTCGTTTTCAAAATTTGTAGCTTTTATTCTGATAAATAATTCCTGTATATTCTCACCCAAAGAGGCCACGTTCCTGTGATTTTCCAGCATGACTTCCCGATGCAGTGCTTTTTGGTCAGCATCCAGCTGAGACCACTCCTCTTCGGAGAAATACACAGCCACCTCCTTAAAGGACACGAGAGCTTCCTGAATGAGAAGGAAACAGAAGAAAAATCAGCAGTGAAAGGAAGCAATCCCACTCTTTGTCTGGGTCTGTCTGTCTGTCTATCCCCATGCATCAACAAGACTTTCAGCATCTGTAGAGAATCAACTGGTATGGGCTATGGAAATCCCACCTATCACAACCCACCCAGTGGTTGTAGAAGAAAATGTGTTATCCCTCTCTTACTTTTGGAGCTTCAACCAGAATTTCAGCACCACCATAAAAAGGAGTCAAATTCATTTTGTCCTTCCCTGTGAGGGAGACAGAAATTTTAAATGGATAATTAATAAAATTGCAAGAGGCATTCTACAGAAGAGATACAGAAGGTAAGACAGCTGGAATCTCTCTTGGGAATGGGTGGACTTTTGATTACCATCTGAGATGTCCTCACTTGCGGATTCATGATAGACCCCCCTGGAAAACAGCTCCCGAGGGGGATTTGATGGATTCCTCTTTCTCATAGGTTCTCTGTTCTGCAGAGTGAAGGACTTGAAACAGAGGGCAGGAGAAAAGAAAAATACATCACATAACATGAAGTGGATTTTTGTTCTCAAAACACAACTTCAATGCCCCGATATCCATCAATGAGCCTAGAATGTGCAAAAAAGGAACGGCTGTCTCCAGTCTATGCTCTAGAATGGATAATGGAACAATGTCCTGCAAGAACTACCCTGTTTCCCCCAAAATAAGACATCCCCTGATAATAAGCCCAATCATGCTATTGAGTGCATGGCAATAAGGCCAAGCACTTATTTCAGGGTTCAGGGTCTTATTTTTTTGGAAACAAGGTAGTGGAACATCTTAAAATATTATGAAGACCAGAGAAGTATGGAAGGGAGGAGTGAGGAATTCAAACACATTCTTTATTCCCTTCTGACTTCCAAGATGAAAGTCTCTCACCTGCAATTCGACTTCCTCCTTCTGCTCCTCTGCCTGACTCAGGAGGAAGCCTTCTGCCAGGGCCACCGCTTGGGAGCTGGTCTCTGCTCCACACTCCCGCACCCAGCTCTTCATCGGCAGGGGCAGAAGGGCCAGGAGCTGCTCCAGAACAACCAGGTCCAACATTTGGGTTTTAGTGTGCTTTTCTAACCTCAGCCATTGACTATAAATGTTGTGGAGTCGGCTGCAAAGTCCTCGGGGACCTTCAGCCTCCTGGTATTGGATGTTTCTGAAGTTGCATGGCTGAATCTCTGAAGGGGTAATGGTTTCCTTTTCCACGATCTTTTGCCCAGTTCTTGCCCAGATCTTCTCATAGCTGCCAGTCTGAACCGCTGGGAGGCCTTTTCCAGTTTCCTCATTTGCTAACGGTTTTTTCTGCATTCTTTCTCTGTCCTATAAGGAAATTCCAGATAGTTCTGAGGAATCTCCAAACACTTTTCAATTCATAGGACTATTCCTGAAGTGGCAGGAGTGATCACAAAAGCTATCCAGGATCTTCGCCCAAGAATTCACTTGTTGTTGTTAGGAAAATTGTTGTGATGACTCTAGTTTCTGCATCTGAGATGGAAAAGGAAATAAAATCAAAGAATGAGAAGGTCACGGACGTAAGCACTGAACAACATTCATTCTTATTAATGAGAAGCTGATAATGTATTGTAATGGTATTGAGCAGATGGATCCTGTGGGTATTTGTGTGTCTGTGTGTCCATCAAATGTGGTGCAAAATATGCTTTACAGGAATATAAAACAAATGTTTTATATTTGGAGGATTTTCTTTTCTTTTTTTTTCGCCCAAAGGATAGACTAATTTTTTTTAAAAAAAATAAAGTTTAGTTAGATTAGGTTAGGTTGGGATAGGATAGGATAATTTATTGTCATTTTGAATGTACACTAATCAGCATACATTAAAAGGTAATTCCATTGCAAACAGCTCTCACATCTCCAATATACAATATTTAAACATAACAAACTAAATACATAAATACATAATTATGCATATACTCACATATATAGCAAAAGGTCTAGTTCGGATTTGTGCATGTACATGGCTAGAAAAATAAATCTGTTTACCTGGTAAGGCATGGGGAACAAAGCTCTTACAGAATCTAATAGTCCTTTGAGAAGTACCTCAAAACCTCCTCCAGAACAGAAACAGAAACAGACTGGAAAGTGGAGGTGTGGGGTCTCATAGAGAGGGACTCCTCCGGGTGCCATCAGCCAAACAGTGTCGACTGCCGGCCCCTAGGGGGAGAGCCTTCTCTGTGGGGGCACCTACCATCTGGAATGAGCTCCCCCCGGAGATACGGAGGATCCCGGATCTGCGCTCCTTCCGCCGTGCTGTGAAGACCTTTTTATTCCATCAGGCGGGCTTGGCCTAATTTCTTCCCTTTTTAAATATGTAAATTTTAATCTGTTTTTAAATTATTGGGGTGTTTTAATCTGTCTGGGCCAAAATGATTTAATTTGATTTTATCTGGTTTTTAAATTTTTTGTATTTATGTATTTTATTGTTGGCTGTTCACTGCCCTGAGTCCTTCGGGAGTAGGGCGGTATACAAATCAAATAAACCTAAACCTAAACCTAAACCTAACAACACTTTGAGCTCCAAACACATTGCGCTTATAAGCAGTGCCCTGAATAACAGGAAGCAAGCATCCTATAATCTTCTCGGCTGTCCTTACCACTCTCTGTATGAACTTTCTATCCAGATTTACCCTACACTTAGGGCTCGTACAAGATGCCAAAATTAAAGGAGCTTAAGAAACTGGAATGGAATACAGAATGTTTACATGTGTTTCTTGTGCTTCCTATCGAGGCATTTAGGCATTAGACATTCATTAAGGATGTTCCTCACTCTTGTCTTTAAATTGGTATGTTTGTAAGTAACTGGAGCCATGGAGAAGACATAAGGAGGAAATTCCAAAAATGGTTTAATATGCCAATAATATCTTTTGTCAGGGGTCTCAGGGAGGAAAAGGAAGAAGACCCCTAATATTGAATAATACTAAGTGAAATGATCCTGGGAAGGAACAGCTTTCTAAGGATGCCATGAATTCACATCAAATGAAATTGCTCACTTTCTGTTTTTCAGGGTTTGCTTTTGGGGAACAAAGTCATACTATAACACGAAGGCTGGTTCACACAATTTGCCCTAACCCCAAATTGGATAGCCAACCGTATAGGCAGTTCACATGAAACACAAGGCTTGAAAAGATACCCCTTAAAATGTTCAGCCACCCCCTTGGGGCTCCCTATGTGGGAGCTTTATTACCAAGCTTCAACCCTGGTTTGAATAAAAGATTGGGTGATTTCTTGAAAGTGCATTTTGGCAATTGAAGGATATGATTTGCAGCGGGGATGGCATTCCTTCTTGTGGTCTCAGAAAGACAAACAATCCAAACATTTTACTAATCATTATATTAGAGGAATTTTATTAAGGGTTTGGGAAACGTTGTAGAAACAAGGTTATACACCGATTCCTAAGTGGGTGTCTCCATTAGCGGCAGTGACCCTTCCGACTGTGCACAATATAAAGAGGAACTGGGCTTATGGTGACTTGTTGGATGAAGTCGGGAGACTTAGACCTAGAGCCGATCTCCAAACTAGAGGATTAGACATAGACTGGTGGTCCTATGCGAAAATTCAAACTAGATTCGCTAGGGATAAACAGGAACATGGTATTTCCCTTCATTTACAAACGTTTGACAAGCTTTTCCTAGGTGGCCGAAGGAAATTTATTTCCAACGTTTACAATCTTCTTCTGTCCAATTTTATGGCGGATGAGATTGTAAAGGACACGATGATTGCCTGGGGGAGAAATATTGGAACAACAATTCAGCTTGATGCATGGCAAAATGTATGGAACAAAACTATGAAACTGACCCTTTCTTCCCCGTTCAAAGAAAACTTTTATAAAATGATCTACCGTTGGTACCTCCCCCCCGCCAGAATCGCTAAGATGTTCCCAGGATCTTCTGATAGATGTTGGAAATGTGGGTCGGCCAAGGTACTTTCTTCCCTCAGTGGTGGAGTTGTCCATCAGCTAGACGCTACTGGGGGAAAATACAGCAGTGGCTGTTGGAAATAACAGGTGTGAGCTTCCCTCTTCACCCAGACAGCTACTTACTCGGAATAAGACCGGACTACGTCGATAAGAAGGATTGGTATATATTTGTCCATGTCTCAACAGTGGAGAGAATGGCATTTGCTCAACTGTGGAAAGATGCAGATACGCCCCCTGACCATCTGATAATAAACAAGATTCTTCGATGTGCTGAGATGGACAGGCTAACATATATCTTAAAAGACAAGAAAGATTCAGCATATAATAGAAGTTGGGACAGATGTTTTGTTTGGCTCAAAAGAAGGTTAAACTTAGAAGGGTGATAAGATTGTCTAATTAGATTAACTAGATATTTACTAGGCTTTATATCTCTTTAAAATTTTGATAAAAACAGACCAATTGTTTTGTAGTTAGTAAAAAGAACTTGATTGCATTGAAATGTTTGGCTAGGATGATATTAGACTTCGAGGCTGCCTCCAGTCTCCCAATAAATGGGGAGAAACGCTCCCTCCCCTTCTGGGGACCCCCATTTATCTCCTTTGCTCCCCCCCAACTCCATGGAACCTGCATGGGAAAGGGTGGCAGGGGAACATGGGACCACAGACTCCGACCCTGCAGGAAGACTTGATCCCTCTCCACTCACCCCTCCAGCGTGGGGCCCCTTTGCACGGGCAGAGCTGCCACTCGGGAGTCTCGTTGGGATCGGCGTCTCCCCAAAAGCTTCCCCGCAGCCTCTGCGCCTCCAGCAAAGGCCCCGCCTCCCACTTTTAGTGGGGCTGTGTGGGAGGGGGAGCAGGAAGGACAGATGCACCTCTCCAGATGAATTTAGGGGAAGAGCCCGGCGCCTGCTCACTTCCCTCCTTAATATGAGAGCACCTCCTGGTGGAAGCTGCGCAATGTGCCAGGATTCTATGAAAGGGCGGAAAAAAGGAGAGTATCTGTTGGGGAGGAAGGTGGGGAGGAGGGGAAGGGACGATGGGCATGTGAGGAGGAGGAAAGGCTCCCTGTCGCAGAAAAGCATCAGCGTCTTCAGCGGTGGAAGCTTCTCCATCTTCCTCTCCAGGAACCGTCTGTGGAGATGGAGAAAAATATCTCTGGAGGATTTGAACTCACTTCCCTCAAGAACAGCCGCCCCGAAAGCTCAACAGTGATTGGAGGAGGCCGCAAAAGGGAATGGTGGGACTCCTTGTCTAGTTTGGAAATAAACAATCACCAGCCAAAACCGCCAAGAGAAAACGATGGTAATTTTATTCACTGCTTTGCAGTGGGAGGACGACATCGCACAGGCTGTTCTGACCTAGGCTTCCTCAGACAGTAAAAAGCACAGGATTAGTCCCAAAAAGCCTCTTTTCATTTCATCGGCTGTGAATTATGTTCATTCACATCCCATAATGAGTCACAAATAGTTTGTAAAGAATCCGACTTCGGGATAAGGTGGATAAGCACCCACATTTATCTCTCTTGACACGCTGCCAAGATCTAATTGGCAATTAACTTTGCAAGGCCACACATAGCACAGAGTCAAAACGGAGCTTCAGAATTTAAACCAGGGGTAAAATCTACTTACCTTCCCTAACGATTCGGAAGCGTCACGTGTGTGCTTGGATCCTCTGTGCCTGTGCAAACCCTTCTGTGCTTGTGCAGAGGGTAAAAAAAAGGTTACTTCCTGGGTACAACCAGGAACTAACAACAAACGGGCGGGTGGGCAGAGCCTCACGCTGCTGTCGCTACCGCTTCTCCGAACCATCCACCACCATCACTACCAGTTTGACTGAACCAGTCTGAACCGGTAGCATTTCACCCGATTTAAACCGACCAGAACGAACAAAGTTGCTTCCTGCAAAAGCTCACGTGCCTTTGCTCCTCCTTTATGTCTTATGGGAGAGGCCAATCATCTCCAAGCCCTATTCCAGAGTCATCCATTTTGTCTTAACTATTCTTGTCTTCTGGCAGCTCTGTGCATGCGCACACTCTGCATCACTGATGTCCGACTCTGGAGGCTCCGGAGGCAGCCCATGACTCCCAGATAGCCCTGGCCCCCTCTCTGCCTACAACACAAAGCCGGACCATAACACAGGCAGGTACAGCGGACACACCCTAAATCATCAATACATTTACCATATATTCTCTAGTTACAAATTTGCCTCCCACCTTTTGCTCATTGGAATAGTAATTATGTCACAACGTATCCAATTCATCTAAAATGAATACATTATCTCCGCCCCTGATTACATCTCCCACAACTCATAATTCTATCCTCCCCCTCTGCCCTTATTTACAAATTTCCTTTTATGGTCTTAAGTTCCTAGGGGTTGTCTCTAAAGCAGGGGTGTCAAACTCAAGGCCAGCAGGGTGATTACACCTGGTCCATGGGGTGGCCTGGAAATATCAAAGGACTGGCCCAAGGTGCCTCTGCCAGCCAAAATTCTGCTGGAGGCTAGGAAAATGCTGCTGGAGGCCAGGGAGGCCAAAAGCGGGTTTCAGGGGGTTTTTTACACCTCCCTGGCCTCCAGCAGCATTCTCCTGGGCAAAAATGGGCTGTGCGGAGGCCCCCTGAAGATGCCTGCATGGCCTGTTTTTGGCCTCCCTGGCCTCCAGCAGTACTCTCTTGGCCAAAACCAGGTCACGTGGAGGTGACCATGAGGCGCCTGGGTGGCCCCTTTTTGGCCTCCGCAGCCTCCAGCAACACTCACCCGACCTCCAGGAGCATTCTGCTAGGCAAAAACGGGCCCCGCAGGACCTATGCACGGCCCATTTTCGGCCAGCAGAGTACTGCAGGAGGACTGGATAGGATGGGATTATAGTTATGTGGCCCTCGGAAGTGCCTGATCTAGATAGAAAACAAGCAACATCCCAGGGGTGAAATGTAAAATTTGTTATTACCAGTTTTTTGGGCGTGGCTTGGTGGTGGTAATGTGACTGGGTGGACGTGGCCAACTTTTTTTTTTTAACTTTTCAAAGCATTTTTTCTAATGTTTTGAAAAGCCTCTGCCGATCAGGAAACTCAGCTGAGATCGTCAGAGACTTTTCAAAGCATATTTTTTACCACCTCTTCGGCCAAGAGGTTGCAGAAAAAAAATGCTTTGAAAAGCCTCTGACTATCCCAGCTGAGCCGCGCGATCATCAGAGGCTTTTTTTTTTTACTTTTAAAAGCATTTTTTCGTGGGAAGAGGTAGTAGAAAAAATGCTTTAAAAGTAAAAAAAAAAAAAAGCTGGGCCTCAGGATCTGATGATCCTGCGGCTCATCTGGGCATGGTGGGGGAGGGGGGTGCAGGGATTTTTGCTACTGGTTCTCCGAACCACCCGCTGCCATTGCTACCGGATCGGGCAATCCGGTCCAAACCAAGAGCATTTCACCCCTGCAACATCCTGTTAATACTACAGTTTAATGCCAGATTTTATATACTGTAGGTGCATTTAATTCACAATCAACAATCTATAATTGACAGCCATTTCTATTAACTATCCTGAAAATTTACCTCTGCTGTTAGATTTTTTAGATGTTTTAAGTCATTTTCGTCCAGTCTCCAACCTCCACTTTTTAGCAAATGTTATTGAGAATGTGGTGGCGCGTCAGCTCCCGCTGGTCCTGGATGAACTGGATTACCTCGACCCGTACCAATCGGGTTTCAGGCCTGGGTACAGCACGGAGACGGCATTGGTTGCGCTGGTGGATGATCTCTGGAAGGCTCGGGACAGAGGTTATTCCTCTGTTCTGGTCCTATTGGATCTTTCGGCAGCATTTGATACTGTCGATATCTTGCTGCGTCGCCTCGAGGAGCTGGGAGTGGGAGGCACTGTTTTATGGTGGTTCTCCTCCTACCTCTCGGGTCAAACGCAAGTGGTGTTGGCAGGGGGGCAGAGATCGACCTTGAGGCCCCTCACTTGTGGGGTGCCCCAGGGATCGGTTCTCTCGCCCCTCCTGTTCAACATTTATATGAAACCGCTAGGGGAGATCATCCGTGGTTTTGGGGTGAGGTATCATCAGTACACTGATGATACTCAGCTCTTCATATCCACCCCAAACCAACCCAGTGATGCCCTTGACATGATGGCCCGGTGCCTGGAAATGGTATGGGTCTGGATGGGTAGGAACAGGGGCCCCCAGGGGTAGAGCCTTCTCTGTGGGTGCGCCCACCCTCTGGAATCAACTCCCTTTGGAGGTCCGTTTGGCGCCTGACCTTCGCACCTTCCACCGTGATTAAAAACTTGGCTTTTCAAATTCCTCGACTTGGACTGATGGGGTTTTAAGGGTTAAATTTTAAATTTTTTAAATTTTAGATTTTAACTTTGTATTGTGGCTTGTGTTTTATTATTTTTATTATTATTGTGAGTCGCCCTGAGTTCATTGGGAGATAGGGCGGCATTTAAGCCAAATAAAATAAATAAATAAAAATAAAATAAATCTTATTTATGCTAATGTATTTCTCTGCCTGGAAAAGCAATGTACTATTAAACAGTGGGGTATTAATTTAGAAATAAAAAGTTTAGTGGAATATGAAGAATAAGTAATAAATATTTGCCAGTAATATCTGGTAGAAGAGATAAGAAAATGGTTATAGTAAAGAACTGTGGAAAGAAAGAAGGGGAAAAAATGCATATTGAGCCTGTGTCAAACACCCAGGATGGCCACGCCCACCCCCAGCCACTGGCCCTCCGAGACTTCCTCAGCCTAGCTCGTGAGATTAGAAATGTATACAATTTAGTTTCTTCACAGGCCAGCATATCTTATTACAATTCTGTAAAAATAATAGGTTCTGTTCCCCACAGGCCAAATCGTGTCAGAAATGGCCAGCCAGGCAGAAGACGAGGACCAGGCGGCTCTCTGAGAAATACATTTTGTATTTTATGGTTCTTGCAAACTCCTGCCTGAAAGGGAGGAAGATGGAGCAGGGAAGCCACAATCAGGAAAATGGGAGATTTTTAACCTTCTTTTTGTTCTCTGGTTCTGTATATACACTTGCACTTGTCAAATTCTTGGCTCTGGGTGAAGCCAAGAATTATCAGAAAGATCAAGTTGCTGCTTGTGAGAAAGGAAATAATGCTGAGGGGGAAAAAAAACCAGAAAAAGAAAAAGAAAGTGGGGAAAATGTTGAAACTGGTAGATGTTCCAAGAATGTTATCTCAGGAGCCTCCTCGGAGGACAAATGAAGAGGGGGGAAAAGGCATTTCATCTGTCACTGGAAAAAAAGGGGGAACTACAAAATGATGGAGATTATGGAAAAGAGAATATAAAATTAAAATACCATTCATTTAGCTGTAACTTCTGTAAGGCATTGCCCATTTATGCTTTTCCCACAGTATGCCTAGAATTACATTTTAGTATCTAAGCCTATGCTTCCTGTCAAAAATTAAAATTTTCTTGGTGTGGGAAACAAAAATATAGCCTTTTGATTTAATATATCCTAGACCTAGGTGGACAGTGACAGGCGCCAAGTAAGAATTATGAACCAAAGTCTTCAGCTAGGATGATTTCATAATGTAAAAGAACTAGTTGTAATCTGCCAAGCAGCAGCTAAAAGCGAAATAACACTCATGCATCATCACAAAATCTCCAGAACCGTAAAGTCTACAAACTTGAAATTTGCCACGTATGTTCCTCTTGGCTTCTACATGCTCACTAAGAAAGGATTTTTCAAAATGAACATCAGAGCATTAGTATTTCTTGTATTATTATTAATGCTCTGATGCTACTCCCTCTTCCCACCTGAAATCTGTTCCAAATGCAAAACACAAGCAGAGGAGTTTCAGTTTTAGTTTTACTTTCACAGCACCAAGCAGGGGATAGGATATGGGAGGTTTCTGTGGGGCAAGCCTGAGGGAGAGAAGGGAGATAGGATGGGGAGGCCTCTGTGGGGCAAGTCTGAAGGAGAGAAAGGGATAGGATGGGGAGGCTTCTGTGGGGCAAGGCTGAGAGTGAGAAGGGGAGAGGAGAGGCCAATCATAACTACTCGTTAATTTTCAAGCTGTGTCAATTTATCAAGTATGATCACATATTTTCATAGTTGAGCAGAGGTATTCAACTAATACATTTATAAGGCTTCTCCCCTGTGTGGATTCTTGCATGGGTCTTAAGATACGTCTTTGTGGAAAAACTCTTTCCACATTCCATGCATTTATAAGGCTTCTCCCCTGTGTGGATCCTTGCATGGATCTTAGGATGCGTCTTCGTTGAAAAACTCTATCCGCATTCCATGCATATATAAGGCATCTGCCCTGTGTGGATCCTTGCATGGGTCTTAAGATGCGTCTTCGTTGAAAAACTCTTTCCACATTCCATGCATTTATAAGGCTTCTCCCATATGTGGATCCTTTCATGGGTCTTAAGATACGTCTTCACGGAAAAACTCTTTCCACATTCCATGCATCTATAAGAATTCTCCCGTGTGGATCCTTGCATGGTTCTTAAGATACGTCTTCACGGAAAATCTCTTTCCACACTCCATGCATTGATGTGGCTTCTCCCCTGTGTGGATCCTTTCATGGGTCTTAAGATGCGTCTTCCTTGAAAAACTCTTTCCACATTCCATGCATTTATAAGGCTTCTCCCCTGTGTGGATCCTTTCATGGGTCTTAAGATGCGTCTTCCTTGAAAAACTCTTTCCACATTCCATACATTTATAAGGCTTCTCCCCCGTGTGGATCCTTGCATGTTTTTTAAGATACGTCTTCACAGAAAACCTCTTTCCACATTCCATGCATTTATAAGGCTTCTCCCCTGTGTGGATGCTTTCATGGGTCTTAAGATGCGTCTTTGCAGAAAAACTCTTTCCACATTCCATACATTTATAAGGATTCTCCCCTGCGTGGATACTTTCATGTGTCTTAAGATACGTCTTTGTGGAAAAACTCTTTCCACATTCCATGCATTTATAAGGATTCTCCCCTGTGTGGATCCTTGCATGTTTCTTAAGATATGTTTTCACGGAAAAACTCTTTCCACATTCCATGCATTTATAAGGCTTCTCCCCTGTGTGGATCCTTGCATGGATCTTAGGATGCGTCTTTGTTGAAAAACTCTTTCCACATTCCATGCATTTATAAGGCTTCTGCCCTGTGTGGATCCTTGCATGGGTCTTAAGATGCGTCTTCCTTGAAAAACTCTTTCCACATTCCATGCATTTATAAGGCTTCTCCCCTGTGTGGATCCTTTCATGGGTCTTAAGATACGTCTTTGCAGAAAAACTCTTTCCACATTCCATACATTTATAAGGATTCTCCCCTGTGTGGATCCTTTCATGGGTCTTAAGATACGTCTTCGTAGAAAAACTCTTTCCACATTCCATGCATTTATAAGGCTTCTGCCCTGTGTGGATCCTTGCATGGGTCTTAAGATACGTCTTCATGGAAAAACTCTTTCCACATTCCATGCATTTATAAGTCTTCTCCCCTGAGTGGATCATTTCATGGGTCTTAAGACACATCTTTGCAGAAAAACTCTTTCCACATTCCATGCATTTATAAGGATTCTCCCCTGTGTGGATCCTTTCATGGGTCTTAAGATAAGTCTTCGTAGAAAAACTCTTTCCACATTCCATGCATTTATAAGGCTTCTCCCCTGTGTGGATCCTTGCATGGGTCTTAAGATACGTCTTCATAGAAAAACTCTTTCCACATTCCATGCATTTATAAGGCTTCTCCCCTGTGTGGATCCTTGCATGGGTCTTAAGATACATCTTCATGGAAAAACTCTTTCCACATTCCATGCATTTATAAGTCTTCTCCCCTGAGTGGCTCATTTCATGGGTCGTAAGACACGTCTTTGTAGAAAAACTCTTTCCACATTCTGTGCATTTATAAGGCCTCTCTCCTGTGTGGATCCTTTTATGAAAATTAAGAGAAGAACTGTGGAAGAAGCTCTTTCCACATTCTGCGCACTTATATGACTTCTCCCCTGTATGGATCCTATTATGGTAAATAAGTTCACAGTTCTTAATAAAGCTCTTTCCACACTCCATGCATTTGTGTGGCCTCTCCCTTGTGTGTCTCTTTATATGTAGAATAAGATCACTTTTCTGAGGGAAGCTCTTTCCACACTCCATGCATTTATAGGGCTTCTCTCCTGTGTGGATCTTTTTATGACATGTAAGTTGACTGTTTTCAGGAAAACCTTTACCACACTCCATGCATTGATATCTTTTCTCTGCTTCGTGGATCCTTTTATGGTAAATAAGTTGACTGTTCTTAATAAAGCTCTTTCCACACTCCATGGATTCATATGGATTCTCTCCTAAACGGGTCCTTTTTTGAGATATATGGAACTCATTTTTATGAGAAAGAGATTGGTTTCTTTCATGGCTTTCTACTTCCATTAGAATTATACGGTTCTTCATACTGTATGAATGACTGATCATCTCAAATAGTTCTCTGGAATCTTCATCTTCCTCCCCATTATTACCTTCAAAAGAAAAGTAAAATGAAAATAACTTTAAAACAGCTAAGCATACGAAGATTGAATATAATGAAAAACAAACTGCTTCAAACTTCTTAGATCCAGAGAAGCCCTTCAAGAATTTGAGCAGAACTTTCTTGATTAAAATTTTGGACGATACATTTACATTTGTACGGCAAGAGAAAAACTATGGATTAAATATCAAGTTCTCCAAATTTCTAAGGAAGGAAATGGAAAGATTTGGTTTCCCAATTTGAAATTGGACTGCTGTGCAGTTTGTATAAGAAGCGGGAGTTGCTCAGATATAAAGAGAATTTTAGAAGTAAGAAGGCATGACTGTAGTTTGGATGTCATGGATATTTGTGATACAATAAATTTAGTCAATATAGATTTCAAAACCATGTTACAAATGCCACATTGAGAATATGAAGCAGATATAAACTTAGGCTGTGTCCCAAAACATCCTAATGGATTTCAGCAGAAAAAAAGCTGCAAGGGTAAATAAGGGATAACATGTAGAGAAGAAGATTGTTTCTGAGTATGACAACCGTAGCAGGACTATTACAAACAAAAAACTAGAAGGGCTCTACAATAACTAGAATGGTGGAATGGTTGAAGATGATAATTGAATTCTCAATGATGACTAAATTGACTCTAATCAGGGAAAAGATAGTATCTATATTTATTAGTTATTGGAAACCCTGATGGACTTTTGGCTGAAAAAAAGAAAAAATGAACTTGTAATCAAATTTATGTTTGAAGATTAGAAAGGATAACTTATGTAGTGGAGGAAACAATGACGTAACCTTAGAAACGGGGAAAAACAGGGTGGATTTGATTTAAATCGAGTTGATTTAAATCACAATTTAAATCATGATTTAAATCACTAGTAAAAAGGCTTGATTTAAATCAACTCGATTTAAATCATAATTTTTAAAGAGCAACTGTCATCTCTGCTACTCCTTTGACCCACTGTTGACTCACCGATAGTCCCAGTGTTGCAGAATATACAGCCTCATGCTACATAACTAAGCTCGATTTCATGCTGAATAAACTAAATTATTTATGTATCTTAAATAGAAAACTATCTTACGATAGATTTTTACCCCAAAAGTTTATTAAAATAAATTCGATAAAAATCAAAAAAATCCGATTTAAATCAAAAAAATCCGATTTAAATCAAAAAAATCTGGTTTTTTTTATTTTTTAAAAAAAATCATTGATTTTTATCCGCCCTGGGAAAAAATAACTATTACTTTCTCTTTTCTCAATTTTCTCATGCTTTTTTCTTATTCATTAATAATCATATTACTCTATCTTCTTTATTTCGACTTCAAAATTTGTAGTTTTTATTCTGATAAAAATTCTTGTATATTCTCACCTAAAGAGGTCACGTTCCTATGATTTTCCAACATGACTTCCCGATACAGTGCTTTCTGGTCAGCATCCAGCTGAGACCACTCCTCTTCGGAGAAATACACAGCCACCTCCTTAAAGGACACAAGACCTTCCTGAACGAGAAGAAAACCAAAAAAAAAAAAAACAGCAGTGAAAGGAATGAATCACTTTTTATCCGAGTCTGTCTGCCTGCCTGCCTGCCTGCCTGTCTATCTTCATGTATCAACAAGACTTTCAGCATCTGGCTGAAGGGCCCTGATCTGGTCACCCTCTTTAGATTTCAACAGACTGCTTTATCTTTTAACCTGGTGCCATTATTCTTCTTATCAATGGTTATAAACAAGGCATTTTAGAAACTGTAAAGGCGCCGTGTGATCATTTCAGGTATTATTGAGTTTTTCTTGCACAATACTATGTCAAAGAATTACTAATAGGATCCCTATTCAGAAAACATTCGTATTGTGAACATTTTATCTTTTACTATCCCTCTCTTACTTGAGTTGGAGCTTCAACCAATCTTTCAGCACCACCATAAAAAGGAGTCAGATCCGTTCTATTCTTCCCTGTGAAGGAGACAGAAATTTCAAATGGATAATTTATAAACTTATTCCACAGAAGAGAAGAGACAGAGAAGGTAAGACAGCTGGAATCTCTTTTGGGAATGAGTGGACTTTTGATTACCATCTGAGTTGTTCTGACTTGTGGATTCATGATAGACCCTCCTGGAAAACAGCTCCAGAGGGGGATTTGATGGATTCCACTTTCTGGTCTGCAGAGTGAAAGACTTGGAAAAAAGAGAAAAGAAAAATACATCACAGAACATGAAGTGGATTCTTGATCTCAAAAAACAACTTCAATGCCCCGATATCTATCAATGAGCCTAAAATGTGCAAGAAAGGAACGGCTGTCTCCAGTCTATGCTGTAGAATGGATAATGGAACAATGTCCTGAAAAAACTAGTGGAACATCTTAAAATATTATGAAGACCAGAGAAGTATGGAAGGGAGGGATGACGAATTTGAACACATTCTTTATTCCCTTCTGGACTTCCAAGATGAAAGTCTCTCACCTGCAATTCGACTTCCTCCTTCTGTTCCTCTGCCTGACTCAGGAGGAAGCCTTCCGTCAGGGCCACCGCTTGGGAGCTGGTCTCTGCTCCACATTCCCGCACCCAGTTCTTCATCGGCAGGGGCAGAAGGGCATGGAGCTGCTCCAGAACCACCAGATCCAACATTTGGGTTTTAGTATGCTTTTCTAACCTCAGCCATTGACTATAAATGTTGTGGAGTCGGCTGCAAAGTCCTCGGGGACCTTCAGCCTCCTGATATTGGATGTTTCTGAAGCTGTATGGCTGAATCTCTGAAGGGATGATGCTTTTCTCCTCCAGGATCTTCTGTCCAGTTCTTGCCCAGAACCTCCCACAGATGCCAGGCTGAACATCTGAGGCATATTTTCCAGTTTCCTCATTAGCTAATGGTTTTTTCTGCATTCTTTCTCTGTCCTATAAGGAAATTCCAGATAGTTCTGAGGAATCTTGTGGATCTCCAAATGTGGACCTTTCAATTCACAGGATGATTCCTGGAGCTGCAGGATTGATCACAAAAGTTATCCAGAATCTTCTCCCAAGTGTACCTTTTGTTGTTAGGAAGGTTGTTGTGATGACTCTAGTTTCTGCATTGGAGATGGAAAAGAAAATAAATTCAAAGAATGAGAAGGTCACGGACGTAAGCACTGAACAACATTCATCGATATTAATAAGAAGCTGATAATGTATTGCAGTGGTATTGAGCAGATGGATCCTGTGGGTATTTGTGTGAGAAATAAGGGAATTCAAAAATAAAATAGTAATGAAGGGAATAGTAATAAACGAATAGAAACTTGTTATTCTATTGTACAATATATGTTATGCTGCTGCAAAAGTATTTTCCATTTAAGCATTAATTTGTTAAGCTTTTATAATACCTCTATACTGTACCTCTGTAAAAACATATGCATGAAATCAATTGTATCCTTCCTGCATTAAGACCTAAATATGACTGAATTTTACAATGTAGTTAGATTATATGCTTTGTGGAACTTTTCTCCCATGTCTACGGTGCATATACTTGGAGAAGGACATGTGGGCATTATCTTGTTCTTTGGCATAGGAGAGGGGCCATGCTGAGGGTGCAGGGAGACATTCCTTAGCGCTAGAGAGCAGATAAATGTTAACAGATAGGTAAGGGAGAAGAGAAAGTAATCTGAGAAAACAAAGAGAGAGAGAATGTATTCCTTTGAGGTATGTTGGATTAGCTAAAACCCCGGAGGACTTGTCCAATAAGTCCAAAGGAGGAGGGGGAAGGGCCATCCAGATAGTACTGTAAATACTATAGTACAGTATTATATTTATTTATTTATTTATTGGTTCGATTGATATGCCGCCCTTCTACAGAGACTCAGGGCGGCTTACAATGTGTTAAGCAATAGCCTTCATACTTTTGTATATACCTGCTTAGTAGGGCACATTATATTCACATCAAATGAAATGCCTAGGTCCTAGGATATAACCCTGGCTTACCATACTCACTTTCTGTTTTTCAGGGTTTGCTTTTCAAGAACAAACTCAAAGTCTGCTTCATATCATTTGCCTTGACCCCAAAAACTGGTTAACTCACCCCACCACATTACTCTACTCATATTTCCTATTACCTATGCAGGGAAGAAAGTGAGGAATCCTAACAGGTACTTTCCCTTCTCTGCAGTTGGAGCGAATTCTGACCAATCCTTCTTGATCAAAGACTCAAAAGGACTGGATGCATACATTCAAAACATGCTTTTTTGATTTCCGTCTCCGACTTCTTTATTCTCACGATTTAAGAGAAGAGAGTTAAGAACAAGACTTTCATTAAGCTTGAAAGGCCTCATCGAGCACACAGTGCGAATGCTGCGGCTCAGCCCCACTTTTGCACCTCCGTCTCCCCTGCAAGGTCTCCCTTCTTTTCCTTTGCGGTCGTGGGGAAAGGAAAGGCTGGGAAGCATCACCCCAGTCCCAGTCCTCGCACATCCGTCCTTGCACCCAGAGCCAGCAGGGGGGCTTCGAGGCTGCCTCCACTCCCCCCAATAAATGGGGAGAAACGCCCCCTCCCCTTCTGGCGACCCCCATTTCTCTCCTTTGCTTCCCCCCCCAACTCCATGGAACCTGCATGGGAAAGGGTGGCAGGGGAACATGGGACCACGGACTCCGACCCCGCAGGAAGACTTGAGTCGTCTCCACTCACCCCTCCAACAAGGGGCCCCTTTGCACGGGCAGAGCCGCCACTCGGGTGTCTCGTCGGGATCGGCGTCTCCCCCAAAGGCTTCCCCGCAGCCTCTGCGCCTCCAGCAAAGGCCCCGCCTCCCACTCTCAGTGGGGCTGTGTGGGAGGGGGAACAGGAAAGAGAGATGAGCCCCACCAGACGAATTTAGGGGAAGAGCCCAGCGCATGCTCAGTTCCCTCCTGAATATGAGAGCGCCCCCTGGTGGACGCTGCACAATGTGCCAGGATTCTATGAAAGGGCGGGAAAAAGGAGAGTATCTGTTGGAGGAGGAAGGTGGGGAGGAGGGGAAGGGATGATGGGCATGTGAGGAGGAGGAAAGGCTCCCTGTCGCAGAAAAGCATCAGCGTCTTCAGCGGTGGAAGCTTCTCCATCTTCCTCTCCAGGAACCATTTGTGGAGATGGAGAAAAATATCTCTGGAGGATTTGAACTCGCTTCCCTCAAGAACAGCCGCCCCGAAAGCTCAACAGTGATTGGAGGAGGCCGCAAAAGGGAGTGGTGGGACTCCTTGTCTAGTTTGGAAATAAACAATCACCAGCCAAAACCTCCAAGAGAAAACGATGGTAAGTTTATTCACTGCTTTGCAGAGGGAGGACGACATCGCACAGGCTGTTCTGACCTAGGCTTCCTCAGACAGTAAAAAGCACAGGATTATTATTATTATTATTTTTTTTAATTTGATTTATATGCCGCCCTTCTCCGGAGACTCAGGGCGGTTTACAATGTGCTCAGCAATAGCCTTCATCCTTTTGTATATTTATACAAAGTCATCTTATTGCCCCCACAAACTGGGTCCTCAATTTACCTACCTTAGAAAGGATGGAAGGCTGAGTCAACCTTGAGCCTGGCGAGATTCGAACCTGCAGGATTAGTCCCCAAAACCCTCTTTTCATTTCAACGGCTGTGAGTTATGTTCATTCACATCCCATAATGAGTCACAAAGTTTGTAAAGAGTCCGACTTCGGGATAAGGTGGATAAGTACCCACGTTTATCTCTCTTGACATGCTGCAAAGACCTAATTGGCAATTAACTTTGGAAGGGCACATGGAGCACAGAGTCAAAACGGAGCTTCAGAATTTAAGCCGGGGTAAAATCTACTTACCTTCCCTAACAGTTCGGAAGCGTCATGTGTGCGCTTGGACCCTCTGTGCATGCGCAAACCCTTCTGCGCTTGCGCAGAGGGTAAAAAACAGGTTACTTCCTGGTTACAACCATGAACTAACAACAAAAGGTCAGATGAGCAGAGCCTTGCGCTGCCGTCGCTACCGCTTCTCTGAACCCCCCCGCCATCATCGCTACCAGTTTGACCGAACCAGTCTGAACCAGTAGCATTTCACCCCAATTTAAACCAACCAGAATGAACAAAGTTGCTTCCTGCAAAGGCTCACGTGCCTTTGCTTCTCCTTTATGTCTTATGGGAGGGGCGAATCATCTCCAAGTCCTACTCCCGAGTTATCCCTTTTGTCTTAACTATTCTTGCCTTCTGGCAGCTCTGGGCATGCGTGCACTGGGAACAGGCTCCCCCTGTTCCTCTGCCTCGCTGATGTCCGACTGGAGGCTCTGGAGGCAACCCATAACTCCCAGATAGCCCTGGCCCCCTCTCTGCCTCCAACACAGAGACCTCATCTGAGCCTTCCCCAGATTCCAGGACTGGCCCATGTTCCTCCCCAATGTCCTCACTGTCCGACTCTGCTGCCAACTCCGCAGGCGGGCCACAACACTGGCAGGTACAGCGGACACACCCTAAACCATCAATACAGTTACCATATATTCTCTAGTTACTAATTTGCCTCCCACCTTTTGCTCATTGGCATAGTAATTATGATGTCACAACCTATCCAAAGCGTCTAAAATGAATACATTATCTCCGCCCCTGATTACATCTTCCACAACACATAATTCTATCCCCATCCCCCCGTCCTTATTTACAAATTTCCTTTTATGGTCTTAATTTCCTACGGGTTGTCTCTAAAGCAGGGGTGTCAAACTCAAGTCCGGCAGGCCAGATCCTGCCCACAGAGTGATTAAACCTGGTCCAATTAGATTGGGAAAGACTTTTTTGAAGATTTGAATAAAATGGTGTTAAAATATATTTGGCAGGGAAAGAAGGCGTGGATAAAATTAAAGTTACTACAAGATGCTAGAACACGGTGAAGCTTTGGTTTACCTGATTGGGAACTTTATTATCAAGCAACAAGCCTGATGTGAATTAAAGAATGGATAACCTTAAGAAATATTAACTATTGAATCTAGGAGGACATGATTTGTTGATGGGGTGGCATGCTTTTTTATGGTATAAAGGAACAAAAATACAGGGATATTTTAGAGGACACGTGAGGTTCTGTTATTGATTTGGGAGAAGATTAAAAAACAACATTATTTGAAAATTCCAGTCTGGGTATCTACAATTGAAGCATTTTCATATTCAGTAGTATTCAGAAGGGAACAAATTGTTAGATACAGTGAATTAATGGATGAAAAGGGTGAACTTAAAGCAAGAATTAGAAGAACAAGGTCTCAAGATGGATTGGTTTTCTTACTGGCAAATAGGCTTTAGATATGAAGAAGATTCTAAACAAGAAGGTTTTTATAATGTTATGACTAATTTAGATAAGATTTTAATGGGTTCTGATGACTATGTGATTAAAAAATTATATGGATACTTGTTAGAGGTAAAATTGGAGGAAGAACAAGTTAACGAGTCAATGATAGCATGGGGGAAAAACTTTGGTCATGGTATTGATTTAGAGAAATGGCAAAAAATGTGGTCGCAGAATTATGAAATGACAATGTCTACAGCATATAAGGAGAATTTGTATAAGATGTTTTACAGGTGGCACCTACCCCCCGACAAGGATAGCCAGAATGTTCAAAAATATATCGGAGAAATGTTGGCAGTTATCATCAGACTCCAGGATCATATTACCATATGTGGTAGATATGTGTAGAAGCTAAAAGATATCCATATTCATCCTTAATACGTAAGATCTCCGACCTCCGGGTGTTTCGCTGCGCACTGAAGACCCTGTTGTTCCGCCAGGCTGGCCTATCAACATAATAATTTTAAATTGGGGTATTTTAAATTTCTGGGGTTTTTAATTGAGCCAAATCTATTTAATCATTTTAATTTTTAACTGTTGTTTTGTCTTGTGTTTTAGATAGGCTGTACACCGCCTTGTGTCCTTCGGGAGAAGGGTGGTATAGAAAAATTATTATTATTATTTATTTATTTATTTGCATGTATTTATTTATTTACATATCTTACACTTAGAGTTCATCCAAGATTACAAAATTAAGGGAGCTTAAGAAGCTGGAATGGAATACTGAATGTTTACACGTGTTTCTTGTGCTTTATATCGAGACATTTAGGCATTAGACATTCATTAAGGATGTTTTTCACTCTTGTCTTTAAATTGGTATATTTGTAAGTAACTGGAGCCATGGAGAAGACATAAGGAGGAAGTTCCAAAAATGGTTTAATATGCCAATAATATCTTTTGTCAGGGGTCTCAGGGAGGAAAAGGAAGAAGACCCCTAATATTGAATAATACTAAGTGAAATGATCCTGGGAAGGAACAACATTCTAAGGATGCCATGAAGATTGAATTCACATAAAATAAAATGCCTAGATCCTAGGATATAACCCTGGCTTACTATGCTCACTTTGTTTTTCAGGGTTTGCCTTTCCGAAACAAAGTCATACTATAACACGAAATCTGGTTCACACAATTTGCCTTGTCCCCAAAAACTGGTTAACTCACCCCATCACATTACTCTTATCATATTTCCTATTACCCATCTTCTTATATGCTTATAACTTTGTTGCTTGTATCTTATGATTTATACTGTTATGATTTATGTGGATTGCTTATTCAGTATCATATGGCTATGACAATAAATCTTATCATTTATGATGAATGTATTTTTACGATGACTATGATCATAGATTTATCGCTTACTAGCTGTACCCGGCCAAGCGTTGCTGTGGCTCAGTCTGGTTAAATGGGAAAGAAAGAAAAGAGAAAGCGCACATTTCTAATATGTTTAATTTCACAATGCTTGTGAGTATACAATATTTTTTGTTGTTCCATTGTCTGTGTAGATATAGAGATTGTCTGGTTTGCCGACTCTAGAACATGCAGCATATAATTGTCCATGTGAGAAACAATCCGTGTCTAGATCTAAACCGCACAATTGTAAAGATTGGCCCTGAGCTTTGTTGGTGATTGCAAATGCCAATCGAATTGGGAATTGCAATCTCTTAAATTGAAATAGCATATCCGTTGGAATCATAGGAATGTGAGGAATGAGGACATCTTCACCTTTGAAAGGTCCTGTCAAGATTGTTGCTTCTATGACGTTGCTCATTCATTTTTTTCCTGCAAGCCTGGCAGTATGGCTCTGGCGGTTCTCTACGTTGAGGCAGTTTAATTTTTCTGGCGGCGCAACACATTCCTTTCGTTTCTCCATTAAATTTGAGAGCCTTGCAATAAGGACACACTTCAGTCATAGTGCCGATGAGAACATGCTGGCTCAAACTATAATCATCAACTGGGTTGTACTGGAATGCAAGGCAATCGTAATCACGTGATTGCTGAGCACGGAGTCGTGTTTGACGATGACCTGCTGTTTCTCGTTGAGGTCTTTCAGCCATTCTCAGCCTGTTGCTTTCATTCTGTTGAGAACGAAACAGATATGAAGCTGCAGAACGCGATCGCCGTGCTCGCAACCGTGCATCCTCAAGTCTGGCTGCACGTCGCTCGGGTGGTTCCTCGGCACGTATTTGAGCTATCCTTTGTCTGTTTCGCTCGTTCGCTGATGCCCGTTCTTCCTCAGTTTGATTTGCAATTACTCGTCGCACTGCTTCTGCTCTGCGAGTACGACGACCTAAGTTTGATCTTCTGCGAGTCATTATTTGGATGAACTAAAACAGATCAATTGCACTGAAAAAGAAGAAAGAAAGTTATAACAAAAACATATAAAATTGCAAAACATGAAAAAAGGAAAAACACGAACTAAAAAACAAAGGAAAAGCAAAAAAAATAGTAAAGAAATATTTAAATTCAAACGCAGATCAATCGATACAGCTCAATTCCAACGCAATGTCACACAACATAATTAACGGAAAGATTGAAATGGAATTGTAAAATATTTAGTATAGCGTGTGTTGCTTTTACGTCCAACAGATGGCGCTGTTTTTCAAAGAAGCATGTTTTTATCTGTCACAGGTGCGACATCCATATAATAGTAATAGTAGGTATATAAAAACATGGGCGTATTCGAATGCAACGTTGTGTCAAAATTTCAAAGCAATCAGTGAAGAACTTTCAGAGATTTGAGATTTTGAACAAACGAACATTTACATTTTTATTTATATAGATTGCTTGTATCTACCCTGAGGGCTTATACACCTGAGAAAAACTACTTGTGTGTCCAATCACACTTGGCCAATAAAGAATTATAGTAATAAAGAAAAGGAAAGACAAGGCTTGAAAGAAGACACCTTAAAATGAAGTTCAGCCACTCTCTTAAACGTGGAGGGGCTGATCCTAGTTCCTTCTTTGTCTCCAGGAGAAGCACAAACTATTTGTAGCTTACATCTCCAAAATGGAAAACCACAGAAAGTACCAAGGAAAAAGGGTGACTAATTTAACTAGTGAGAATCCATCCCCAAAGGAAAAATAACAAAAAGAAAACCTTATTAAAACAACAACTAATGTCAGGGAAGAAAGTGGGGAATCCTAACAGGTACTTTCCCTTCTCTGCAGCTGGAGCGAATTCTTGACCAATCCTTCTTCATCAACTTCTCTCAAAGACTCAAAAGACTGGATACATACTGGATTAAAGTATGCTTTTTTGATTTTCATCTCCCACTTCTTTATTCTCACGATTTAAGAGAAGAGAGTCAAGAACAATCCTTTCATTAAGCTTGAAAGGCCTCATCGGGCACACAGTGCGAATGCTGCGGCTCAGCCCCACTTTTGCACCTCCGTCGCCCCTGCAAGGTCTCCCTTCTTTTCCTTTGCGGTCGTGGGGAAAGGAAAGGCTGGGAAGCAGCACCCCAGTCCCAGTCCTCGCACATCCGTCCTTGCACCCAGAGCCAGCAGGGGGGCTTCGAGGCTGCCTCCACTCCCCCAATAAATGGGGAGAAACGCCCCCTCCCCTTCTGGGGACCCCCATTTCTCTCCTTTGCTCCCCCCCCAACTCCATGGAACCTGCATGGGAAAGGGCGGCAGGGGATCATGGGACCACGGACTCCGACCCTGCAGGAAGACTTGAGTCGTCTCCACTCACCCCTCCAGCGCGGGGCCCCTTTGCACGGGCAGAGCCGCCACTCGGGAGTCTCGATCGGCGTCTCCCCAAAGGCTTCCCGGCATCCTCTGCGCCCCCAGCAAAGGCCCCGCCTCCCACTCTCAGTGGGGCTGTGTGGGAGGGGGAGCAGGAAGGAGAGATACGCCTCTCCAGACGAATTTAGGGGAAGAGCCCGGCGCATGCTCAGTTCCCTCTTGAATCTGAGAGCGACCCCTGGTGGTCGCTGCGGAATGTGCCAGGATTCCATGAAAAGGCGGGAAAAAGGAGATTATCTGTTGAGGGAGGAAGGCGGGGAGGAGGGGAAGAGACGATGGGCATGAGAGGAGTTGCCTTATGGAAAAGTACCTTTGAGACAGTCATGAGCTGGATGAATGAAAATCTCCACAGGCATTTGTCAGGGGGCTTTTTCCTCTCCCTTCCCCAATCATAACTATTACTAGAGATCTGCTTTGGGAGAATCTGCATCTTGGCCAGTGGCATGAAGGGCTCTTCCTTGGATTTTCAGACAGGGAGGTCTCATCCTTATCCCGCGGTTCTCTCAACTGTCTCTTAGCCACTCTTGGAGCTCACAGATCTGCCAGCTTTCCCCTTCTGTACAACAAACTCAGCAGTGAAGAAGGTGCTGCAGTTGTTTATTTCTTTATTTCTTGGTTTGATTTATATGCCGCCTTCTCCGGACACTCAGGGCGGCTTACAATGCATTAAGCAATAGCCTTCATACTTTTGTATATACCTGCTTAGTAGGGCTTTCGGGGGCCACTAAGCAGTGTTCTTTTTTATACAAAGTCAGTTTATTGCCCCCACAATCCGGGTCCTCATTTTACCTACCTCGAAAGGATGGAAGGCTGAGTCAACCTTGAGCTGGTGAGATTTGATCTGCTGATCTGCTGAACTAGCAGTCAGCTGAAGTACCTGCAGTACTGCACTCTAATCGCTGCGCCACCTTGGCTCTTTCTGTTGTATATAGAACCTTTCTTTTTACCTTAAATGTAGACATTCTTAGCCCTCATCTAACCATAGAAAGGTAAAATATGGTCCTAATGCTTGGAAAGTCTCATCATTCTGGCTCCTTTTTGTGAGAGGAATTCTTCATCCTGAAATTTTCTTCACCCTCAAATTAATATCTATGTGATTATTCTCAGAACATGACAGGCCAAAAGGTCCCTGCTTCTCTCTTCATACTGGTTCATTAATTCTCTGATTTTCCAGAGTGGTTATTTTTTCATATCTTCATACTCCATTTATTTATTTTATTATTTATTAGTTCAATTTATATGCCGCCCTTCTCCGAAGACTCAGGGCAGCTTACAATGCATTACAGCAATAGCCTGCGTACTTTTGTATATACCTGCTTATTAGGGCATTCGCCCCCCCACAAGTGGTGTTGTTCTATACAAAGTTAGCTTATTGCCCCCACAATCCGGGTCCTCAATTTACCTACCTCGAAAGAATGGAAGGCTGAGTCAACCTTGAGCCTGGTGAGATTTGAACTCGCACTAATTGCAGACAGCCTGGCAGCTAAGTGGTAGCACTTAACAACACTTAATCCGCTGCACCACCAAGGCTCCTCACCAAAGGAACTTCCCATTCTCGTTTCTGCTATAGAGGAAGAAAGATTTTAAAAAGTTTTGTCTGGAAGTGATGCAACTCCTCCTGCTTCTTGGGGAAGCGACACCTATTAATGTCTGCCTGATCACATCCCTCCTAGAGCAACCATTTTCCATTTCAATACTGGGATACATTCTCAGGTAAGTCCCTTGTCCAAACTGAATACACCGAGATGGAGATTATAAATCCAGTGGGTTTTTTGTAGCATTAAGCATAGATTAGACCAGGAGTCAGCAACCTTAAACACTCAAAGAGCCAAAACTTCCTAACCTGAAGCTTCCCATTCATTCTGGAGCCGACCGGAAGTCCAGTTCCCCCACCATAGTCTCGTCCTAGCATGGCATCCTTTTTCCTCTACCTGTCCTAACTGAAACCCCTATCAATTGTGGAGCTGATCAGCAACAGGGAGCCGCAGCAGAGGGATGAAAGAGCCACATGTGGCTCCAGAGCCGCAAGTTGCCGACCCCTGGGTTAGACAATCTGATATTATACCATCACCAGAGGTTTCCTTTTTGAATATTCTTGTAATTTAGCACAATATGCCAAGATGTTTCCAGTTTCAACATCTTGCAGTTCATTATATAACTTAAGTTGTTCTATGCATAAGGTATCTTCTTTAACATCACTCGTACTTTGGTAATTCACATTTAGCTGTAAATTCTTCAAGGCTTTGCCAATTTATGCATTTCCCATAGTATGCCTGGAATTACATTTTAGTATCTAAGCCCGTGATGGCGAACCTATGGCATGCGTGCCAAGGTGGCATGTGGAGCCATATCTGTGGGCACGCAAGCATTGCCCTAGCTCAGCTCCATCTTGCATTGTATGCTGGCCAGCTGACTTTTGGGCCTTTCTGGAAGTCGGGAAACAAGCTATTTCTGGCCTCCAGAGGGCCTCCGGGAGAGTGGGGAAGGCTGTTTTCGCCCTCCCCAGGCTCCTAGAAAGCCTCTGGAGCCTGGGGAGGGGAAAAAATGGGCCTACCAGGCCCACCAGACCATCAAGTGCCAGAAGCGGGGTCGCACAGGGGGGTCACGAGTGCATGCACGGGGGCAGGGCACATTGAATTATGCATGTGGGCACGTGCACACTCGACCTCCCCCCATGCTCCCCCGTTTTTGGCATGCGATGGCAAAAACATTACCCATCACTGATCTAAACCTATGCTTCCTGTCAAAAATTAAAATGTTCTTGGTGTGGGAAACAAAAATATAGCCTACTATTATTATTATTATTATTATTATTATTATTATTATTATTATTATTATTATTATTATTATTAATCAAATTTCTATACCGCCCTACTCCCGAAGGACTCAAATTATTGATTTAATATGTCCTAAGTGGACAGTGACAGGCACTAAGAAAGAATTGTGAACCAAAGTCTTCAGCTAGGACAGTGTTTCCCAAACTTGACCCTTTGAAGATGTATGGACTTCAACTCCCAGAATTCCTCAACCAGGCATACTGGCTGGGGAATTCTGGGAGTTGAAGTCCATGCATCTTAAAATAGCCAAGTTTGGGAAACACTGAGCTAGGATGATTTCATAATTTAAACAACTATTTGTAATCTGCCAAGCAGCTGCAATTTGTGTAAGATGATTTTGCAAAGTAGATAGTTTCATGGCCTATAGCCGTCCTTGGTGGATCTGCATTGGTGTTGTGGATTTAATAAGACAAACATAACTTTTAGATTAATCAGAAACAATTTTATATATTGTGCAATAGGTTCAAGGCTCTGTACATGAAGCGTTGAACAAAGACAGAAATTAGGTACAATGGTTTTATACCCTTCTAGACAAAGGATTCTGTTAACTCAGCAATTCATATGGTCATATACATTTATCATTTTTAATTGACATTTCCTAATTACTGAGTTTGCAGAACAGTTATAATAATTCTTCTAAAAAGTTACTGAAGCATAGATTCAAATCATCTTCTGACGATAGACAACTTTTAACTCATGTGGATCCCCTTGACCTAACCAACCTTTAAGCTGTATGTCATTAGAATGTTCCTTTCTTCTGACAACTTAGAGGCCTCCTAGAGGAACCAAAAGGATTTTGGCTGAGTTTGTACTTTTTCCAACCGGATGCATTGCTTTTTAGAATAGAGTGAATAGAAAGTTATCCAGTGGTCATCTATCAGAGCCCGCTTCCTTTACATTATTGGGGATTTGCGGTTTTATTATAATCCAATCGAAAATGAGATAAACATGGAGATGTATTTCACTTGGGCATCAAAACCCCTTTTTGAAATTCAGTAAATGTAATTAGGAAATGCATATATTTCAACAACTAAAACCTAACATTTTAACAGATTCTCACCCAATTGTATTTGTATATGGAAATACAGTCATTGGTCCTCTTGAAGCTTTTTCCAGATTTCACAGATTTATATGGCTTCTACATTGTGTGGGCCCTTTTATCGTAGTTAACTGTTCATAATAAAACCTTTTCCACACACCATCTCTCTATATAAAAGTGAAATAACACTCAGGCATCATCACAAAATCTCCAGAACCGTAAAGTCTACAAACTTGAAATTTGCCATGTATGTTCCTCTTGGTTCCTACATGCTAAGAAAGGATTTTTTGAAATGAACATCACAGCATTAGTATTTCTTGTATTATTATTAACACGCTCTGATGCTACTCCCCCTCCCCACCTGAAATCTGTTCCAACTGCAAAACACAAGCACAGGAGAGGAGTTTCACTTTCACTTTCACAGCAGCAAGCAGCTTTGCTACAGAACAGTTGAGCTACGCCATGGCCAAGCTCCTTCCTCTCTCCTTCTTCCTCACACAGCAAATACTGTTTCAGTTTCCAAAAAACCCTCTGATGCTAAGGAGTTCCACTCCCACTCCCCACCTGAAAAGAAATCTGTTCCAAATGCAAAACACAATCAGAGGAGTTTCAGTTTCAGTTTTACTTTCCCAGCACCAAGCAGGGGATAGGATATGGGAGGCTTCTGTGGGGCAAGGCTCAGAGTGAGAGAGGAGGGGCCAATCATAACTATTCATTAATTTTCAAGCTCTGTCAATTTATCAAGTATGATCACATAGTTTCATAGAGGAGTACAGGTATTCAACTACATTTATAAGGCTTCTCCCCTGTGTGGATCCTTGCATGGGTCTTAAGATACATCTTCGTAGAAAAACTCTTTCCACATTCCATGCATTTATAAGGCTTCTCCCCTGAGTGGATCATTTCATGGGTCTTAAGATACGTCTTCGTAGAAAAACTCTTTCCACATTCTACGCATTTATAAGGATTCTCCCCTGTGTGGATCCTTTCATGGATCTTAAGATATGTCTTCGTAGAAAAACACTTTCCACATTCCATGCATTTATAAGTCTTCTCCCCTGAGTGGATCATTTCATGGGTCTTAAGACACATCTTTGCAGAAAAACTCTTTCCACATTCCATGCATTTATAAGGATTCTCCCCTGTGTGGATCCTTTCATGGGTCTTAAGATACGTCTTCGTAGAAAAACTCTTTCCACATTCCATGCATTTATAAGAATTCTCCCCTGTGTGGATCCTTGCATGGGTCTTAAGATACGTCTTCATAGAAAAACTCTTTCCACATTCCATGCATTTATAAGGTTTCTCCCCTGAGTGGATTTTTTTATGGGAGATAAAGTTACCACTCCCAGTAAAGCATTTTCCACACTCCATGCATTTATACGGCTTCTCCCCTGTGTGTATCCTAGTATGGTAAATAAGATGACTGTTCTTAATAAAGCTCTTTCCACACTCCATGCATTTATGTGGCTTCTCCCCTGTGTGGATCATTTTATGGAAAACAAGTTCACTGCTCTTAGGGAAGTTCTTTCCACATTCTGTGCATTTATAGGGCCTCTCTCCTGTGTGGATCCTTTTATGAACAGTAAGAGAAGATTTTTCAGAGAAGCTCTTTCCACACTCTGTGCACTTATACGGCTTCTCCCCTGTATGGATCCGAGAATGCGAAGTAAGAGAATTATTAAAAGTGAAGCTCTTTCCACACTCCATGCATTTATAGGGCTTCTCTCCTGTGTGGATTCGTTTATGATGAGTAAGAGAAGAATTTTCAGAGAAGCTCTTCCCACACTCCATGCATTTATACGGCTTCTCCCCTGTATGGATCGAGTAATGGGAAGTAAGAGAATTACTATGAGAGAAGCTCTTTCCACACTCCATGCATTTATAGGGCTTCTCTCCTGTATGGATCCGGGAATGGGAAGTAAGAGAATTACTATGAGAGAAGCTCTTTCCACACTCCATGCATTTATAGGGCTTCTCTCCTGTATGGATCCGGGAATGGGAAGTAAGAGAATTACTATGAGAGAAGCTCTTTCCACATTCCATGCATTTATAGGGCTTTTCCCCTGTATGGATCTGGTGATGTGTAGTAAGGTTAGCACTTAAAGTGAAGCTCTTTCCACATTCCATACATTTATAGGGCTTCTCTCCTGTGTGGATTCGTTTATGAGCAGTAAGAGAAGAACTGTGGGAGAAGCTCTTTCCACATTCTGCGCACTTATATGGCTTCTCCCCTGTATGGATCCTACTATGGTAAATAAGTTCAGAGTTCTTAATAAAGCTCTTTCCACACTCCATGCATTTGTGTGGCCTCTCCCTTGTGTGTCTCTTTACATGTACAATAAGATCACTTTTCTGAGGGAAGCTCTTTCCACATTCCATGCATTTATACGGCTTCTCTCCTGTATGGATCCGAGAATGGGAAGTAAGAGAATAACTAAAAGTGTGGATCATTTTATGGAAAACAAGGCCACTGCTGCTAAGGAAGCTCTTTCCACACTCCATGCATTTATAGGGCTTCTCTCCTGTGTGGATCCTTTTATGACATGTAAGTTGACTGTTTTTAGGAAAATCTTTACCACACTCCATGCATTTATATCTTTTCTCTGCTTCATGGATTCTTTTATGGTAAATAAGTTGACTGTTCTTAATAAAGCTCTTCCCACACTCCTTGCATTCATATGGATTCTCTTCAGCGTGGGTCCTTTTTTGAAATATTCGGGACTCATTTTTATGAGGAAGAGACAGGGTCCGTTTATAGTTTTTTCCATTGTCTCTACATATATAATCTCCTTTGATTTGGGTTTGATTGTGTTTCTCTACATCTAATTTGTTTATGAATACTTTCATACATTTTCCAGTATATTTCTTTATTTTTTCTTGCTGGGCCACAGAGGCTTTCCTTGATGCATGGACAGAAGATGAACTTTCCTGATTCCAATGATTTGACTGGTTTCTCTCTTGGCTTTCTACTTCCATTAGAATTTTAGGGTTCTTCATACTGTATTCACAACTGATCATCTCAAATAGTTCTCTGGAACCTTCATCTTCCTCTCCGTTACCTTCACAAGAAAAGTAAAATGAAAATAACTTTAAAACAACTAAGCATACGAAGATTGAATATAATGAAAAACAAACTGCTTCAAACTTCTTAGATGCAGAAAAGCCCTTCAAGAATTTGAGCAGAACTTTCTTGATTAAAATTTGGGAAGATACATTTACATTTGTATGGCAAGAGAAAAACCATGGATTAAATATCAAATTCTCCAAATTTCTAAGGAAATGAAAAGATTTGGTTTCCCAATTTGAAATTGGACCTTGTATTCTGCTGTGCGGTTTGTATAAGAAGTGGGAGTTGCTCAGATATAAAGAGAATTTTAGAAGTAGGAAGGCATGACAGTAGTTTGGATGTCATGGATATTTGTGATACAATAAATTTAGTCAATCTAGTTTTCAAAAGCATGTTACAAATGCCACATTGAGAATATGAAGCAGATATAAACTTAGGCTGTGTCCCAAAACATCCTAATGGTTTTCAGCAGAAAAGAAGCTGCAAGGGTAAACAATGGATAACATGTAAAGTGGCATTAGAACTTGAGCTGTGGAAATACCAAATGAAGTCAAGAATGGAAAAACAGTATTGTTCTCATCAGGCGTAAAATGTACTTACCATCCCTCCCAGCTTGATGATGTATGCACGCTGTCATCTTTGTGCTCCATTATCTGCGCATGCGCAGATAGTCAAAACCGGGATGTGAAGATGTCCCGGTTTGGGGGGGGGTGGAGTTTCCCGCCACCAGCATTAACAGCTCTTCAAATTACCCGCTGCCGGCATTACCGGCTTCCGTGAGCCGGATAGCGCCGGCAGCATTTCACCCCGGTTCTCATATATTGTTCAACAACATAAAGCAGAATTTGAATCCCAGTTGCGTAGAAAAGATGAATATGTCATTGCTAAAACCTCTAAATATACAGAGGAATATGAAAATCAACAGAAAAATATCAAAAGTGTATAAATGTACCACAAAGTATTATTAGAAGTGTGGACAAGATAAAGGTTTTGTAATGCTTTGGTGGCCTTGTAAAAAAGCTAGAAAAATTTAGATTCAAAGACATTCAGTGATACAAAGAACTTTCAGATTAATATCCAATTGAAATCAGAACAATTTAGTTTGAAATTAATTAGCAGTCATAGAAGGTTGTTTCTGAGTATGACAACTGTAGTGGGAATATTAAAAACAAAAAGCTAGAAGGGCTCTACAATAACTACAATGGTGGAATGGTTGAAGATGATTGAATTCTCAATGCTGACTAAATTGACTCTGATCAGGGAAAGGATAGTATCTATATTTATTAATTATTGGAAACCCCGATCAACTTTTGGCTGAAAAAAAGAAAAAATGAACTTGTAATCAAATTTATGTTTGAAGATTAGAAAGGGTAGCTTATGTAAAGGAGGAAACAATGATGTAATCTTAGAAAGGGGGAAAAATAACTATTACTTTCTTTTTTCTCTTTTTTTAATTTTTCATGCTTTTTTGTTATTCTTTAATAATCATATTATGGAGATTCAACTGGAAGTGTCGCGGCGAGACAGTCGGGGAATTTGCGGGTTCCGATGAGCTCCGCAAAAACCCGGGCTGACGAACCGTTGCAAGAGGTCTTTGGACCGGAACCGTTCTGTAGGGATGGGGTGAAGGCAAGGCACCTCAGAAGTCCAAGGGGAACAGACAAGTGACTCGATGGACAGAGGTAGCTCTCTATGACTTGGTGGCAGGGGCGGCAAATTTATGTTTGAAGATTAGAAAGGATAACTTATGTAGTGGAGGAAACAATGACATAACCTCAGAAAGAAGGGCAAAAATAACTATTACTTTCTCTTTTCTCTTTTTTTAATTTTTCTCTCTCTTTTTTCTTATTCATTAATAATCATATTACTCTATCTTCTTTATTTTGAGTTCAAAATTTTTAGTTTTTATTCTGATAAAAATTCTTGTATATTCTCACCTAAAGAGGTTACGTTCCTATGATTTTCCAACATGACTTCCCGATACAGTGCTTTCTGGTCAGCATCCAGCTGAGACCACTCCTCTTCGGAGAAATACACAGCCACCTCCTTAAAGGACACAAGACCTTCCTGAACGAGAAGAAAACCAAAAAAAAAACAGCAGTGAAAGGAAGGAATCACTTTTTGTCCGAGTCTGTCTGTCTGCCTGCCTGTCTGTCTATCCTCATGTATCAACAAGACTTTCAGCATGTGGCTGAAGGGCCCTGATCTGGTCACCCTCTTTGGATTTTAACAGACTGCTTTATCTTTTAACCTGGTGCCATTATTCTTCTTATCAACTGTTATAAACAAGGCATTTTAGAAACTGTAAGGGGACCGTGTGATTATTTCAGTTATTATTGAGTTGTGTTGCACAATACTATGTCAAAGAATTACTAATAGGATCCCTATTCAGAAAACATTCATATTATGAACATTTTATCTTTTACTATCCCTCTCTTACTTGAGTTGGAGCTTCAACCAATCTTTCAGCACCACCATAAAAAGGAGTCAGATCCGTTCTATTCTTCCCTGTGAGGGAGACAGAAATTTCAAATGGATAATTTATAAACTTATACTACAGAAGAGAAGAGACAGAGAAGGTAAGACAGCTGGAATCTCTCTTGGAATAGATAGACTTCTGATTACCATCTGAGTTGTCCTGACTTGCGGATTCATGATAGACCCTCCTGGAAAACAGCTCCCGAGGGGGATTTGATGGATTCCTCTTTCTCATAGGTTCTCTGGTTTGCAGAGAGAAAGACTTGGAAAAAAGAGAAAAGAAAAATACATCACACAACATGAAGTGGATTCTTGTTCTCAAAAAACAACTTCAATGCCCCAATATCTATCAATGAGCCTAGACTGTGCAAGAAAGGAACAGCTGTCTCCAGTCTATGCTCTAGAATGGATAATGGGACAATGTCCTGCAAGAACTAGTGGAACATCTTAAAATATTATGAAGACCAGAGAAGTATGGAAGGGAGGAGTGACGAATTTGAATACATTCTTTATTCCCTTCTGGACTTCCAAGATGAAAGTCTCTCACCTGCAATTCGACTTCCTCCTTCTGTTCCTCTGCCTGACTCAGGAGGAAGCCTTCCGTCAGGGCCACCGCTTGGGAGCTGGTCTCTGCTCCACACTCCTGCACCCAATTCTTCATCGGCAGGGGCAGAAGGGCCTGGAGCTGCTCCAGAACCACCAGATCCAACATTTGGGTTTTAGTATGCTTTTCTAACCTCAGCCATTGACTATAAGTGTTGTGGAGTCGGCTGCAAAGTCCTCTGGGACCTTCAGCCTCCTGATATTGGATGTTTCTGAAGCTGTATGGCTGAATCTCTGAAGGGATGATGCTTTTCTCCTCCAGGATCTTCTGTCCAGTTCTTGCCCAGAACCTCCCACAGATGCCAGGCTGAACATCCGAGGCATATTTTCCAGTTCCCTCATTTGCTAATGGTTTTTTCTGCATTCTTTCTCTGTCCTATAAGGAAATTCCAGATAGTTCTGAGAAATCTTGTGGATCTCCAAATGTGGACCTTTCAATTCATAGGACGATTCCTGGAGCTGCAGGATTAATCACAAAAGCTATCCAGAATCTTCTCCCAAGTGTACTTTTTGTTGTTAGGAAGGTTGTTGTGATGACTCTAGTTTCAGCATTGGAGATGGAAAAGAAAATAAATTTTATAGAATGAGAAGGCCATGGACGTAAGCACTGAACAACATTCATCCATATTAATAAGAAGCTGATAATGTATTGCAGTGGTATTGAGCAGATGGATCATGTGGGTATTTGTGTGAGAAATAAGGGAATTTAAAAATAAAATAGTAATGAAGGGAATAGTAATAAATGAATAGAAACTTGTTATTCTATTGTACAATGTATGTTATACTGCTACAAAAGTATTTTCCATTTAAGCATTAATTTTTTAAGCATTTATAATACATGTAAAAACATATGCATGAAATCAATTGTATCCTTCCTGCATTAAGATCTAAATATGACTGAATTTTACAATGTAGTTAGATTATATGCTTTGTGGAACTTTTCTCAAATGTCTATGGTGCATATACTTGGAGAAGGACATGTGGCAGAGGTGAAATATAAAATCTGTTTCTACTGTTTTTGTGGGCGTGGCTTGGTGGGACGGGTAAGGTGACTGGGTGGGCATGGCCAACTTTTTTTAAAAAAACTTTTCAAAGCATTTTTTCTAAAGCTTTGAAAAGCCTCTGCCAATCAGGCAACTCAGCTGGGATCGTCAGAGAGGCTATTTAAAAAATGCTTTGAAAAGCCTCTGACAATCCCAGCTGAGCTGCACGATCATCAAAGGTTTTTTTTTACTTTTAAAAGCATTTTTTCATCGGAAGAGGTTGTAGAAAAAATGCTTTTAAAAGTAAAAAAAAAAAAAGCCTCTGATTGTGCGACTCAGCTGGGTATGGGAGCGGGAGCGCAGGGATTTTTGCTACCCGTTCTCCGAACCACCCGCCGCCATCACTACTGGATCGAGCGATCCGGTCTGAACTGGGAGCATTTCAACCCTGACATGTGGGCATTACCTTGTCCTTTGGCATAGGAGAGGGGCCTTGCTGAGGGTGCAGGGAGACGTTCCTTAACGCTAGAGAGCAGATAAATGTTAACAGATAGGTAAGGGAGAAGAGAAAGTAATCTGAGAAAACAAAGAGAGAGAGAATGTATTCCTTTGAGGCATCTTGGATTAGCTAAAATCCCGGAGGACTTGTCCAATAAGTCCAAAGGAGGAAGGAAATGGGCCATTCAGATAGAACTGTATATAATGAATGTTTTTGAAATCTAAGGGTGTGGCTTCCTCTCTCAAACCCTTTGTTGAGGTCTATGCTGGGACACCACTGCATTTTGCAAAATTGCTTTCTTGTTTATTTTGAAATAAAATCTCTGTGTTTTCACAGACGCCAAGTTTATTTGTTGAAGTCATTTCCAACATTTGTGTGTCTGTGTGTCCATCAAGTGTGGTGCAAAATATGGTCCCAGTTTTCATCAAGAAATGAAATATGTTATATTGGAATATAAAACAAATGTTTTACGTTTGGAGGATTTTCTATTTTTCTTTCCCCAAAGGGAGAGCTAAGGCTAGTTTTTTTAAAAAAATTAAGGTTAGGTTAGGTTTAGATTAGGTTAGGTTGGGTTGGGATGGGATAGGATAACTTATTGTCAGTTTGAATGTACACTAATCGGCATAGATTAAAATGAAATTTCGTAGCATACAGCTCTCAAAGAGTCTCCATCTCCAATATACAATACTAAAACTTAATAAACTAAATAAATACATAATTATGCATATACTCACATAAATTATATGACACAGAAACAACAAGTCTAGTTTGGATATATATAAAGGAAACAGATAAAAATTACTGTTTTATAAAAGTGTGTTAAATGTGCTACTAAGGTGTGAGACTCTCTGCTGTTTCCTGCGGATGCAAAGTGAATATACAGTAACTTGTAATCAGTAGAGACAATGTATTATGACTTGCTAAAAGCTCCCTTGGAGACAGGAACCTACACCTTGGGTAAAACCACTATCAGTAAGAAAGGAACATCTGTCCAAGGTGAAGTTACAAGTAAACAAGATAAGATAGTCCTTGTTAGACAGGAATTATCAAGATTGCCCTTTAAAGTGTAAAATAATTTGAAGAATGACTTAGGAAAATAAAGGGGAGCTGTGAGGGCTTCATAGGCGTGGCGTGCATTGGGTAGGAGTATAAAATGTATACCTTGAAAACTCCTTTTTGTGCTCTTTGAACTCAATCCAGAGGCCGTGCTTGTAACCGCTTTTCTTTTTATTTTCACGTTTTCTTCAATAAACCTTTGATTTTGTGAACCAGTCTTGTTTTTGAATTGTGAGTATACAATTGGGGGTTTTATATCTCACATATACATGTACATAATGAGAAAAATGAATCTTGCGAGTTCACCAGGCAGAAGGCACCGGAAACAAAGCTGTTAACAGAATCTAGTAGTCCTGCTAGAAATATTTTAAAACCTCCTCCCAGAGGGGAGTGTAAGAAAAGATAAAAAGTTACTCTTTTATAGAATGTTTTAATTGCATCAAAGAAATTATAAAGGCTCTATTGCAAAGCCTCAGTAACAGGGCAAAGGAAAAGGCACAGGAAAAAGGTTAATTATTATGTGTCAGCTTGACCAAAATGTTGAAGAAAGCTCACCCACAAAGGGTGAAGGAAACAAGATGCATCCTGTTGTAAATTAGCAAAAGCAATCCCTGCAAAACACAGGAAATTGGAAATCAGTAAATAAAAGAAGCCACAACCAAAAGACACGTACGCAGGATGTAAACAGGCAGGAACTGGGGGGGAAGGAGGTATATGATGTATACTGGGGGAAAAGGTATAAAAGTATTGTTTGAAACTTTGAAAAGCGCGATCTTCACGATCTCATCCAACTTGGGAAGTGACGTGGAGGCCTGCCTTTGCAAAGGCATTCCAATAAATTATCTTTGTACATCAGAGTTGTCTATCGAATTAGTGAGTGTGTATATATTGGTGTTTAAATCTCACATATCTAGACTGACAGCTTATGCACCTGAGAAAAGTTACTTGTCTGTCCAATCACACTTGGCCAATAAAGAATTATATATTTTTTATTTTATTTTATTTTATTTTATTTTCAATTTATATACCGACCTTCTCCCTGAGGACTCAGGGCGGTGCACAGCCAGAATTAAAAACATGAAATACAAATATTAAAAACAATTAAAATCTATATAAATTTGGCCCAAAAATTTAAAAAACCACAAACCAATTAAACATTTAAAAAATTTAAAAAAATTCTTCCTAAGCCAGCCCGGCTTGCTGGAAAAAGTGGGTTTTAAGGGCACGGCGGAAGGCACTAAGGTCTTGGATTCTCCTTATCTCTGGGGGCAGCTGATTCCAGAGGGTAGGTGCCCCCACAGAGAAGGCTCTCCCCCTGGGGGTCACCAGCCTACATTGTTTGGCTGATGGCACCCCGAGGAGGCCCTCTCTGTGGGAGCGCACAGGTCGGTGGGAGGTCGTCGGTAGCAGCAGGCGGTCTCAAAGATAGCTAGGCCCTATGCCATGGAGCGCTTTAAAAGTGATAACCAACACCTTGAAGCGCACCCGGAAGACCACCGGGAGCCAGTGCAGCTCGCGCAGGAGCAGTGTTACATGGGAGCGCCATGCTGCTCCCATCACTACCCGCGCTGCTGCGTTCTGGACCAGCTGGAGCCTCCGGGTGCCCCTCAAGGGGAGCCCCATGTAGAGAGCATTGCAGTAGTCAAGGCGAGAGGTGACGAGGGCGTGAGTGACTGTGCACAGGGAATCCCGATCAAGAAAGGGCCGCAACTGGCGAATCAGGCGAACCTGATAAAAGGTCCCCCTGGTTACAGCCGTCAGATGTTCCTCCAAGGACAGCTGCATATCCAGGAGGACTCCCAGATTGCGAGCCCTTTCTGTGGAGGCCAAGGACTCGCCTCCAATAGTCAGTGATGGAGTCAACTGACTATATCGGGATGCCGGGAGCCACAGCCACTCAGTCTTGGAAGGGTTGAGCTTGAGCCTGTTCCTCCCCATCCAGATCTGCACAGCATCCAGGCACTGAGACATCACTTCAAGGGCATCGTTGGGGTGGCCTGGGGTGGAGATGTACAGCTGGGTGTCATCAATGTACTGATGGTATCTCACCCCAAAGCCACGGATGATCTCGCCCAGCGGCTTCACATAAATGTTGAACAGAAGGGGCGAGAGGACCGATCCCTGCGGCACTCCACAGACGAGAGGCCTCGAGGTCGACCTCTGCCCCCCTGCCAACACAAACTGCGACCGGTCGGAGAGAAAGGAGGAGAACCACCGCAATACGGTGCCTCCCACCCCCAACTCTTCCAGCCGGTGCAGCATGATACCATGGTCGATGGTATCAAAAGCCGCTGAGATCTAACAGAACAGAGGAGCAACCCCTGTCCCGAGCCCTCCAGAGATCATCAACCAACGCGACCAATGCCGTTTCCCTGCTGTGCCCAGACCTGAAACCCGACTGGAAGGGATCTAGATAAGATGTTTCCTCCAGGAATTGTGGAAACTGTCACGCGACCATATTAAAAAAGAAAAGACAAGGCTTGAAAGAACACACCTTAAAATGAAGTTCAACCACCCTCTTAAACGCGGAGGGGCTGACTCTAGCTTCTTCGTTGTCTCCAGAAGTAGAAACGTTTTGTAGTTTACAGCTCCAAAATGGAAAATGTGAGATTATAAGAAAACAGCTCGATTCTGGGCTTTTTTCTTTCTGGCAGCCAGCAAGTTCTTGCTGCCAGGTGAGAGACTTATATATTTCTGGCTCCTTAGCCATCATCAGTAAGCACACCCACATCTCATGTATCCTCCCTGTAAAGGTACAATATCTATTTTCTTACTTCTTCGTAGGATTTTTCCTCTAGCCAGGTTTTTCCTACGTAACCAAGATTTTTCTTTCTACAGCCCTATATATATATATATAATATATTTCAAGCTTTTGAAAAGGGTTCTCCCATGAAAGAGAGAACGTCTGATCACTTTGCTTACACGGTTTATATACAGCTTTCACGATACAGCAACACAATGTAAATGTCCCTTTAGGGAATTGTTTTCAGGTCTTATATAACAAATTTGGCTCTCTGCACATGTTCCACTCTGGAGTTCCCCTCCAAAAATACCCTCCGAAAATACCCTGCGCAGATGTTTCCATGCTGATAGGTATTGTTCTCCCTAATGGATCATTAGGCTCTTCCTCTATTTCAATAGAACAGGTCAACCCAACCCAAGTTAGAATGTTCCAAAACAATCATTTTCTCCAAAGCAAGCATCACAGAAACATTACAGTTCCCTTTCTCCTTTCCATAATCTAATGCTTATTCATGTCCTAATTACCAGATTATATAGTGTATATATCAGATTATATAAAAGTTAAATATGACGTTACTTAGGTTATGCTTTTGACAGGAATAATTCATTTTTCTCTCAGAAAACCACAGAAAGCACCAAGGAAAAAGGGTGACTAATTTAACTAGTGAGAATCCATCCCCAAAGGAAAAGTAAGAAAAGCAAGCAAGAGCCTTGATAGTACAGTGGTTTAATGCACCCTGTACAGCTGCCTGCAATTTCTGCTGGTTCGAATCTCTCCAAGGCTCAAGGTTGACTCAGCCTTCCATCCTTTCTAAGGTAGGTGAAATGAGGACCCAGTTTGTGGGGGCAATAAGCGGACTTTGTATAAAATATACAAAAGAATGAAGGCTATTGCTTAACGCATTGTAAGCCGCCCTGAGTCTCCGGAGAAGGGCGGCATATAAATCAAATTAAAAAAAGAAAAAAAAAAGAAAACCTTATTTAAAAAACCACTAATGTCAGGGAAAAAAGAGGGGAATCCTAACAGGTACTTTCCCTTCTCTGCAGCTGGAGCGAATTCTGACGAATTCTTCTTGATCAACTTATCTCAAAGACTCAATAGACTGGATACATACTGGATTAAAATATGCTTTTTTGATTTCCGTTTCCCACTTCTTTATTCTCAGGATTTAAGAGAAGAGAGTTAAGAACAAGACTTTAATTAAGTTTGAAAGGCCTCATCGGGCACACGGTGCGAATGCTGCGGCTCAGCCCCACTTTTGCACCTCCATCTTCCCTGCAAGGTCTCCCCTTCTTTTCCTTTGCGGTCGTGGGGAAAGAAAAGGCTGGGAAGCATCACCCCAGTCCCAGTCCTCGCACATCCGTCCTTGCACCCAGAGCCAGCAGTGGAACTTCGAGGCTGCCTCCACTCCCCCAATAAATGGGGAGAAACGCCCCCTCCCCTTCTGGGGACCCCCATTTCTCTCCTTTGCTTCACCCACAGCTCCATGGAACCTGCATGGGAAAGGGCGGCAGGGGAACATGGGACCACGGACTCCGACCCCGCAGGAAGACTTGACCCCTCTCCACTCACCCCTCCAGCGCGGGGCCCCTTTGCACGGGCAGAGCCGCCACACACGCAACTCGGGAGTCTCGTCGGGATCGGCGTCTCCCCCAAAGGCTTCCAGGCAGCTTCTGAGCCTCCAGCAAAGGCCCCGCCTCCCACTTTCAGTGGGGCTGTGTGGGAGGGGGAGCGGGAAGGAGAGAGGCGCCTCCCCAGACGAACTTAGGGGAAGAGTATCTATTTGGCGAGGAAGATGGGGGGGGAAGGAGGGGAAGGGATGATGGGCATGGGAATAATAGGAGGAATGAATCCCTGTCGGAGAAAAGCGTTGGCGTCTCCAGGAGTCGAAGCTTCTCCATCTTCCTCTCTTTCCTGTCCAGGAGCCCTCTGTGGAGGTGGGGAAAAAAAATCTCTCTGGAGGATTTGAACTCGCTTCCCTCAAGAACAACCACCCTGAAGGCTCCGCAGATTGGAGGAGGCCGCAAAGGGGCCCAAATCCTGTCAGAAACGGCCAGACGGTCAGAAGATGAGGACCACAAGGCTGTCTAGGACAGGGGTCCCCAACCTTTTGGACCTCAGGGACCACCAAGTTCATAATTTTAAATCCTGCAGACCACTAATACGAATCCAGTGCGCCGCTTGCTGAAGCGCCTGGACTCCCAGTGACAGGATGGTGTCCTTCAAGCACTCTCCCTCCTCTTTCTTTCTCTTTCTCTCTCTCCCCCTCATTCTCTCTCTGATTCCCCCTTTCTTTCTTTTTCTCTTTCATTCTCTCTCTCATTCTGATTCTCTCTCTCTCATTCTTTCATTGTCTTTCTCTCCCTCATTCTCTTTCTTTCTCATCTTTTTCACTGTCTCTCTTCTTTCTGTCTCTCATTCTGTCTTTCTCTTTTTCACTTTCTTTCTCTTTCTTTCATTGTGTCTTTTTCTCCCCCCTCTCATTCTCTCCCCCTTTCATTCTTTCTCATTCTCTCCCACCCTCTCATTCTCTCTCTCCCCTCTCATTCTTTCTCTCCCCTCTCATTCTTTCTGTCCCCTCTCCCTTTCTCATTCTCTTTCATTCTTTCTTTTTCTTTCTCTCTCCCCTTCCCACTCATTCTCTGATTCCCTCTCTGCCTTTCTTTTTCTCTCATTCTGTCTCTGATTCTCTCTGATTCTCTCTCTCTTTCTTTCATTCTGTCTCTTTCTCTCTCCTCCTCCCCCTCTTTCTCATTCTCTCTCTCTCATTCTGATTCTCTGATTCTCTTTCCCTCTCCCATCTCATGGGCCGTCTCATCTTGGGGCTGAGAGGAAGTCAAGCATCTCCCCAAGAGACCGAGGTGCGCAGAGCAACAACAAAGGCCGGAAGAAATGGCCGTGAGATCCAGCAAGAAACGAAGCTTCGCTCCCACTCTGGAATATGGAGTGAATCAAATTGCACAAACCTCCCTCTCCAGCATAGATTTACAGCCCCACCATGAGCTGCTCTAGTCACAGAACTGGCCATTGCTCATCCTGGAGCAGCTCCTCCACCCTGGTGCGCCGCAGACCACCAAAATTTTCTTGTGGACCACCAGTGGTCCGCAGACCACCAGTTGGTGACCACTGCTCTAGTTCTATACATACACCTGCACTTGTCAAATTTTTGGCTCTGGGTTGAAGCCAAAAATAATCGGAAAGACTGAATGGCTGCTTGTGAGAAAGTAAATAATGATGAAGAAAAAAGAAAACCAGTCCCAAAATGGGGGGAAAGTTGAAACTGAGGGATGTTCCAGAAATTTTACCTCACAACCAGCCTCCTTGGGAGGACAAATGAAGAGGGGGGAAATGGCGTCTCCTCTGCGACAGTAGTAAAAGGGGAAGCAAAATGATGGAAATGAGATTATAGAAGAGAATATAAAATTAAAACACCATGAGGGGCAAAATAAGGAGGAAACTTGTTTTAATACCAAACACCCTCAGGAAATACAAGTAGGAAACTTAAGATAAGTTAACTTAGGATATCTCTAGATCATGAATAAAAAGAAAAGTACAATTGTTGTCTAATTTTGTGTGACTGCTACTCTGATTTCCATTTCTCTAATGCAAAATTGGACAATAACTGGCAGAAAACTTGAATTGGTGCCTTTTCTCCATTTTGACAGAGTCATCCAAGATTACTATTTGAATAAACAGCAGGAATCTCTGAAACTCAGAAGTTTGCCCCCCACCCTAATTTTTTTTGCCAATAAGCAATAGTTACGGCTTTTCTCATTGTGGTAAACATACAGACAGCATTTGCTTTTCCCACAAAAATTTTATTAGACACATTTCCCCCAAATTTTTGCCAATAAACAAATGTTACGGCTTAAAATTTATTACACTTAAAAACTCCCGCTCCTTACTTGTAAAGTTAATGCTAACCACACCTTGCTTATTTTATTCTGTTCCTATTACTATAGGTAAGCCACTATTTCTATCTTACTGGATATATCTATTTCTATCTTCTCTGTTTATATACGAAAACCCTTTTCACTCTTCTGTGGATTTGTCAAGGGCTCCCACAGGTACTTTTTCAAAAGGCAATTGGAATTTCTATTTTCTTGAAGATGTTTCACTTTCTATCCAGGGAGATGCTTCTTCAGAACAAAAGATTCTTCTTGGATGAGAAGCGAAAGATTTTCAAGAAAACCCAAAAGAAAATCCAGTTGCCTTTTGGAAAAGTACCTTTCGGACAATGAAGACCTGGATGTATGAGAACCTCCATAGGCATTTTTTTTTGTATTGTTTTATTTGTGGTTTTCCTTTAACACCATACATATTATGTGGACAGTGTATTGACTGGGTCAATGCCCTTTTTACACAATGCTAGCAATAATACAGTTAAATATACATCGTCCTAATCTTCCAACTTCAACATAACCATTCGGTATTTAATGATTCTTTATCACGTTTTTCATAAATTCATTCAAACATTATTATTATTTATTATTATTTATTCAATTTGTATACCGCCCTTCTCCTAGTGGACTAGGGTGGTGCACAGCCAGAACTAAAATACATAACAATACAAAATTTAAAATTAATTAAAAAATTATATACTTTGGCCCGAATTAAAACAATGCGAATTAAAACCCATTAACAGATTAAAACTAAACAATTAAAAACTAAAAAAGGGGGCGGGGTTCACGCCAGCCCTGCTTGCTGGAAAAGAAAAGTTTTCAGGGCACGGCGAAAGACCCTGAGATCCGATATCCTTCTTATCTCCGGGGGCAAATCATTCCAGAGGGTGGGAGCTGCCACAGAGAAGGCCCTCCCCCTGGGGGTCGCCAGCCGACATTGCCTTTATACCACATATTTGTTATCCCCTACTGCAGGGATGGCTAACCTTTTCCGAACCAAGTGTCCAAACGGGCATACGGGCGCCCCCCCAAACCCTTAAAATGCAATTCATGCCTGCCGCGCATGTGCACCCACCCACCCACACATGCCCCATCCCCTGCGCATATACAGCAGAGACCTGACAACCAGCGGCAGAACTGGGGCGACAACTTGTGTGGCCACAGAAAGGGCACTGCATGCCACCTGTGGCATGCGTACCAGAGATTTCCATCACGGCCCACACTGTTAATAATACAATTAGGTTACCTAATCTTAAGATTTCACCTTCTAACCTTACTTTGTTTTTGATTATAATAAATTCTATTGTCTGTCAGCATATATACTACTATTTTCCCTATTTGTGTTTTCTACTTTTTTCTTTTATACAGTCACCTGTTAATATATTTTATCTCTATCCATCATCTCTTAATCTTTTTGAAGTTCCATCATTTGTTGACTTTTTGGTCGCCCTTTTATTTCTCTCTCTTGGAATCTTATAACTCTATTATTTTTATACCCACTGAGTATTCCCTTCGGTTTTCTCCCTTGTCTTCTTCTGCTGCATCATTTGAGCACCCATCCATAAACCTTTCTTTTTTAAAAAAGAGATTTTTATTTTTTCCTCTGTTCTACTGTAAACTCCTAAAGCATTTTCTATTTGATTCCTACTTATTAATCCTTTCTCTTCTTTATCTTTCTTTTCTTGCATCTTATTTTGATTTGTCTCCTCCACAATTTTGATTATTTTGATTTTCAGACAGGGAGATCTCATTCTTATCTGGTGGTTCTCTTAGCTGTCTCTTAGCCACTCCTGGAGCTGCACAAATTGCATTTTTCCCTCATTGCCAGCTTTGCCAACAAACTCTGCAGTGAAGAAGGGGCGACAGCTGTTGTATATAGAACCACCGATATAAGAATCTCCATAGGCATCTGTCAAGGGGCTTTCGGCCACTGCTCATCTTGAAGCTTTTTCCATATTTCACAGATTTATATGGCTTCTACGCTATGTGGGTCCTTATATGGGAGTTAAGAGAATGGTTCATAATAAAACTTTCCCCACACACCATACATTTATAAGGCTTCTCTCCTGTGTGGATCTTTTTATGGGTGTTAAGGTAACTGTTTGTAGAAAAACTCTTTCCACATTCCATGCATTTATATGGTTTCTCCCCTGTATGTATCCTACTATGGTAAATAAGTCGACTGTTCTTAATAAAGCTCTTTCCACACTCCATGCATTTATGTGGCTTCTCCCCTATGTGGATCTTTATATGTGCAATAAGATCACTGTTCTTAGGGAAGCTCTTTCCACATTCCATGCATTTATAGGGCTTCTCTCCTGTATGGATCCTATTATGGTAAATAAGTTGAGAGTTCTTAATAAAGCCCTTTCCACATTCCATGCATTTATAGGGCTTCTCCCCTGTATGGATACTACTATGGTAAATAAGTTGACTGTTCTTAATAAAGCTTTTTCCACACTCCATGCATTTATGTGGTTTCTCCCCTCGGTGAATCTTTATATGTACAATAAGAGCACTGTTCATAGAGAAGCTCTTTCCACATTCCATGCATTTATAGGGCTTTTCTCCTGTATGGATCCTACTATGGTAAATAAGTTGAGAGTTCTTAATAAAGCCCTTTCCACATTCCATGCATTTATACGGCTTCTCCCCTGTATGGATACTACTATGGTAAATAAGTTGACTGTTCTTAATAAAGCTTTTTCCACACTCCATGCATTTATATGGTTTCTCCCCTCTATGGATCTTTATATGTACAATAAGATCATTGTTCGTAGAGAAGCTCTTTCCACATTCCATGCATTTATAAGACTTCCCTCCTGTGTGGATTCGTTTATGAAGAGTAAGAGAAGAATTTTGACAGAAGCTCTTTCCACACTCTGTACAATTATATGGCTTCTCCCCTGTATGGATCGAGCAATGGGAAGTAAGAGAATCACTAGATAAGAAGCTCTTTCCGCATTCCATGCATTTATAGGGCTTCTCTGCTGTGTGGATTCTTGAATGTGAAGTTAGATGAATTCTCTGTATAAAGGACTTTCCACACTCCATGCATTTATAAGGCCTTTCCCCTGTGTGGATCATTTTATGTAAAAAAAGATTTCTGAGTGAGCCGAAGCTCTTTGCATACTCCATACATTCATAGGACTTCTCTCCTGTGTGGATCTTCTTATGACTGTTAAGTTGACAGTTTGTAGGAAAGCTCTTTCCACAGTCCTTGCAGTTATACATCTTGTTCCGTTGGTGAATCCTTTTATGGGAAGTAAGACTCCTACTCCGAGTAAAGGTAGTTCCACATTCCATGCATTTATAGGGCTTCTCCCCTGTATGGATCCGGTAATGCAAAGTTAGAGAACTACTAAGAGAGAAGCTCTTTCCACACTCCATACATTTATAGGGCTTCTCCCCTGTATGGATCTGGTAATGCGAAATAAGAGAACTACTAAGAGAGAAGCTCTTTCCACACTCCATACATTTATAGGGTTTCTCCCCTGTGTGGATTCTTTTATGGGAAGTAAGACTGTTGCTCCAACTAAAGCTCTTTCCACACTCCATGCATTTATAGGGCTTCTCCCCTGTATGGATCTGGTAATGCGAAATAAGAGAACTACTAAGAGAGAAGCTCTTTCCACACTCCATACATTTATAGGGTTTCTCCCCTGTGTGGATTCTTTTATGGGAAGTAAGACTGTTGCTCCAACTAAAGCTCTTTCCACACTCCATGCATTTATAGGGCTTCTCTGTTGTATGGATCCGGGAATGCAAAGTAAGAGAAGTACTAAAAGTGAAGCTCTTTCCACACTCCAGGCATTTATACGGCTTCTCTCCTGTGTGGATCCTCTTATGACATTTAAGGTAAGTATTCCTACTAAAGCTCTTTCCACACTCCATGCACTTATGTGGCTTCTCTCCTGTGTGAGTTCTTTTTTGAGATGTACGGGACTCATTTTTATGAAGAAGAGACTGGGTCCATTTACGAATTTTTTCATTGTCTCTACATAAATAATCTTCTCCTTTTGTTTGGTTTTGATAACGTTTATCTTCATCTAATTCGTTTATGAATAGTTTTGTACATTTTCCAATATGTTTGTTTTTTATTTTTCCTTCCTGGATCACAGAGGCTTTCAGTGTTGCATGAATAGAAGATAAACTTTCCTGATTGCAATTATTTGACTGGTTTCTCTCATCGCTTTCTACTTCCATTAGAATTATAGGGTTCTTTGTATTGTATCCACGACTGATCATTTGCAACAATTCCCTCGAATCTTCATCGTCTTCTCCATTATTACCTTCACAGGAAAAGAAAAATGAAAAGAACTTTAGGGAAAAAGAACAAAGCATAGGAAGTTTGAATATAATAACTAACTGCTTCAAACTTCTTACCCTGTTTCCCCCAAAATAAGACAACCCCTGATAATAAGCCCAATCGGGCTTTTGAGCACATGGCAATAAGACCAAGCGCTTATTTCAGGGTTCAAAAAAATATAAGACAGGGTCTTATTTTGGGGGAAACCCAGTAGATGCAGAGAAGTCCTTCAAGAATTTGATCTGGACTTTCTGGATTGAAATTTTGGAACATACATCTAGGTTTGTATGACAAGGGAAAAATCATGGATTAAATATCAAAGATTTGGTTTCCCAATTTGAAATTGAACTTTGTATTTTGCTGTGCAGCTTGGATAAGAAGTCGGAGTTGCTCAGAAATAAGCAAATTTTAGAAATAGAAAGGCAGAATGTCATGGATATTTCTGGTACAATAAATATAGGATCAATCTAGATTTTAAAACCATTGTTAGAAATGCCACATTGAGAACATGAAACATATATAAACTCGGGTTGTGCCCCAAAATATCCTAATGTCTTTCAGCAGAAAAAAAGGAGCAAGGATAAACAATAGATAACGTGTGGAGAGGCATTAGAACTTGAGCTGCAGGAATACCAAATTAAGTCAAGAATGGAAAAACAATACCATAATTTTCATATTATCAGGAACTTTCTAGGCAGATAAAGGGAACTAAGGACATTCAGTGATACAGAGAACTTGAAAGAATAATATCCAACTGAAATCAATTTATGTTGGCACTAATCCAACAGTCATAGAAGAATGTTTCTGAGTATGATAACCATAGTGGGACTATTATACACAGAAAACTAGAACTGCTCTACAATAACTAGAATTGTGGAATGGTTGAAGATGATGATAGATTTCTCAATGATGACTAAATTGACTTGGATAAGGCAGAGGATAGTATCTATATTTATTAGTGATTGAAAAACCCTGACGGACTTTTGGGTGAAAAAAAGAAACAATGAACATGTGATTTGAAGATTAGAAACGATAAATTATGTAAAGGTGGACACTATGATGTAATCTTAGAAAGGGGGCAGGGAGAAATATAACTTCTTTATTACTTTGTGTTTTCTCTTTTAATTTCATCATACTTTTTTCTTATTCATTAATCACATTACTCTTATCTTCTTTATTTCCTTTTCTGAATTTGTAGGTTTTATTCTGATAAAATTTCTGACATATTCTTACCCAAAGAGGCCACGTTCCTATGATTTTCCAGCATGACTTCCCGATACAGTGCTTTTTGGTCAACATTCAACTGAGACCACTCCTCTTCGGAGAAATACACAGCCACCTCCTTAAAGGACACAAGACTTTCCTGAATGAGAAGAAAAAAGAACAAAAAACAGGATTTCATGATCTGTCCTTATTGTTTAAATGATTCCAAGCAAAAATACACATTTCAGGCCATTCACAGCTGTCAGGTGGGGGTGGCTAGTTCAATGCCACTCACTGGGAGCGGCTGGCTCAGTAAGTACTGAAACTTCGTAACAGGAAGGACAATAAACCAGTAGACTAGCTCGTCTTCAGAAATTGTGGGCCCTCCAGAAGAAAATGCAGGATGTGTTTGTGTGTTCTTTACCACTTAAGTAAAAGGCTTGTGGTATCCCAGAGCAAATAATTCATGCGGAAAACGTCCATTGAAGTTGTTTGAGAAGCACCCAGTGATTTACATGGCTGTCATCAATTGACAAAGAAACACCATTTATTTATTTATTTATTTTATTTAATTTATATACCACCCTTCTCCCGAAGGACTCAGGGCGGTGAACAGCCATAATAAAACAATGTACAAAATAGAATTTAAAAGCAGATTAAAATAATTAAATCATAGGCCGAATTTAAAACTCTCATTTTAAAACCAATTTTAAAACCCCATTAAAACCAAATTAAAATCATTTATCCCATCAGAGCGGCTTGCTGGAATAACAGGGTCTTCACTGCACGACGGAAGGCGCGGAGGTCGGGGATCCTTCGTATGTCCGGGAGTAATTCATTCCAGAGGGCAGGGGCCCCCACAAAGAAGGCTCTCCCCCTGGGGGTTGCCAGACTACATTGTTTGGCTGATGGCATCCTGAGGAGGCTCTCTCTGTGTGAGCATACCAGTTGGTGGGAGGCAATCGGTGGCAGAATGCGGTCTTGTAGATAGCCAGGTCCTAAGCCATGGAGCGCTTTAAAGGTGGTAACCAACACCTTGAAGTGCACCCGGAAGACCACTGGGAGCCAGAGGGATGTTACATGGGAGCGACGGGTCGCCCCCATTATTACTCGCACGGCCGCATTCTGGACCAGTTGGAGCCTCCGGGTGCTCCTCAAGGGGAGCCCCATGTAGAGAGCGTTACAATAGTCCAGACGGGAAGTGACGAGGGCATGAGTGACTGTGCGCAAGGCGTCCTAATCCAGAAAGGGGCGCAACTGGGAAATCAGGTGAACCTGATAAAAAGCTCCCCTGGCCACGGCCGTCATATGATCATCCAAAGACAGCCATGAGTCCAGGAGGATGCCCAAGTTGCGAGCCCTCTCTGAGGGGGGTAAGATCTCATCCCCAATCGTCAGCGATGGTGTGAGCTGGCTATATCGGGATGCCGGAAACCACAGCCACTCAGTCTTGGAGAGGTTGAGTCTGAGCCTGTTCCTCCCCATCCAGATCCGCACCATCACTGCAGGTAAAAGGTTTGTGGTATCCCCAGACCAAAGGCTGAAGAGAAACCTGTTTGGAAAGAGCATTTTTCATCCTTTCCAAAGTGGGATTGTTTGGCCCCAAATTGGCACAAATCAGAGGATTACAAATTCTTTTAAAGGCTGAAGGGCTTTCATCTGGCCACCCTCTTTCGATTTTAACGGTCTGCTTTGTCTTTTAACCTGGTGCCATTATTTTTCTTATCACTGGTTATACACAAGGCCTTTTCAAAACTGTAAGGTCCACTGAGATTCTTTTACATATTGAGTAGTCTTCCACAATTCAATGTCAGAGAATTATTAACAGGATCACCATTCTATTAAAAAGAACAACGGTGGAGCAGTGGTTAGAATGTAGTACTGCAGGCTACTTCTGCTGACTGCCGGCTGCCAGCAATGTGGCAGTTCGAATCTCACCGGCTCAAAGTTAACTCAGACTTCCATCCTTCCGAGGTCGGTAAAATGGGGACGCAATATTCCGAACCTGTAAACCACTTAGAGAGGACTATAAAGCACCGAAGCTGTATATAAATCTAAGTGCTACTGCTACAGTTATTCAGCAAACGTTAACATTGTGAATGTTGTTTTATTATCCCTCTCTTACTTGAGTTGGCGCTTCAGCCAGTCTTTCAGCACCACCATAAAAAGGAGTCAAATTCATTGTATTCTTCCCTGTGAGGGAGACAGAATTTTGAAATTGATAATTAATAGATATACAATAGATATACAATACAAGATATAGAATAGAAGACAAGAGATACAAAAGGTAAGACAGCTGGGACCTCTACCATATGAGATGTCCTGACTTGTGGATTCCTGATAGATCCTCCTGGAAAACAGCTCCCGAGGGGGATTTGATGCATTCCTCCTTCTCATAGGATCTCTGGTCTGCAGAGTGAAAGACTTGAAATATGAGGCAGGAGAAAAGAAAAATAAATAAGACATCACACTACATGAGGTGGATTCTTGTTCTCAAAAAACAACTTCAATGCCCCGATATCTATCATTGAGTATAGAATGTAAGAAAAAAGTTATCTTTACTCCACAGTCAGTCATTGACTTACAACCACAATTAGCCCTAAAATTTATGTTAAGAGAGGTATTTGTTAAGTGAGCTTTGCCCCATTTTACGACCTTTCTACCGACAGTTGTTAAGTGAATCATTGCAATTGTTAAGTTAGTCAATTAGCCCTAAAATTTATGTTAAGAGAGGTATTTGTTAAGTGAGCTTTGCCCCATTTTACGACCTTTCTACCGACAGTTGTTAAGTGAATCATTGCAATTGTTAAGTTAGTCACACGGTTTCCCCATTGACTTTGCTTGTCAGAAGTTCACTAAATCTGTTCAGATGATCCCAGGATACTGAAAGTGTCATAAATATGAATCACATCCCAAGTATCTGAATTTCGATCATGTGGGATGCTTCAACCGTTGTAAATGTGAAAAATGGTTGAAAGTCACTTTTTTCAGTGCCGTAACTATGAACAGTCACTAAATGAACTCTAATAGGACTATCTGTATATTCTAGAATACATAATGGAACAATGTCCTGCAAGAACTAATAGAACATATTCACGTTATGAAGAATTATAGAAGGGAAGGGTAAAGAATTTGAACATTCTTTATTCCCTTCTGAACTTCCAAGATGAAGGTCTCTCACCTGCAATTCGACTTGCTCCTTCTGTTCCTCTGCCTGACTCAGGAGGAAGCCTTCCACCAGGGCCACCGCTTGGGAGCTGGTCTCTGCTCCACACTCCCGCACCCAGCTCTTCATCGGCAGGGGCAGAAGGGCCTGGAGCTGCTCCAGAACCACCAGATCCAACATTTGGGTTTTAGTATGCTTTTCTAATCTCAGCCATTGACTTTAATATAAACATTGTAGAGTCGGCTGCAAGGTCCTCAAGGACCTTCAGCCTCCTGGTATTGGATGTTTCTGAAGTTGCAGGGCTGAATCTCTGAAGTGGTAATGGTTTCCTTCTCCAGGATCTTCTGCCCAGTTCTTGCCCAGATCTTCCCACAGCTGGCAGGCTGAACAGCCGAGGGACTTGCTTCTGCGTCCTTTGTCTATCCTGTAAGGAAATTCCAAATAGGTCTGAGGAATCTTGTGGACACCTTTCAATTCATAAGACTTTTCCTGTTGTTGCAGAGCTGACCACAAAGACTATCCAGGCCTCTTCGCCCAAGAGAAGACTCTTCTACATCGCCCTGAGTCCTCCGGGAGAAGGGCGGTATAGAAATCTAATAAACTTAAACTTAAACTTAAGAGTTAACTTTTTGCTGTTAGGAAGTTTTTAGAGATGATTCTAGTTTCTGCATCCGAGATGGAAAATAAAATAAATTCAAAGAATGAGAAGGTCATGGACTTAAATACTGAACAACATTCATGGAATGGAGTCTTTTCCCAAGCTGGTAGAAGTTTGGCATTGCACAAATGGATGTTCTGGGTATTTATATGTCTGTCTGTCCATTGTGTGGTGCAAAAAATGGTCTTAGTTTCCATCAAGAACTTGTTATATCAAACCAATTTCATTTTTGGCGGAATTTCTATTTCTTTTTTCTCCAAATGGAAAATGGCTTTTTTAAAAAAAATTAAGATATATACATATATATATATATTTGATTTATATGCCGCCCTTCTCCGGAGACTCAGGGCGGCTTACAATGCGTTAAGCAATAGCCTTCATACTTTTGTATATTTTATACAAAGTCAGCTTATTGCCCCCACAACTGGGTCCTCATTTTACCTACCTTAGAAAGGATGGAAGGCTGAGTCAACCTCTCCCTAGAGGGGGAGCCTTTTCTGTGGGGGCACCTACTGTCTGGAATGAGCTCCCCCCGGAGATACGGAGGATCCCAGATCTGCGCACCTTCTGCCGCGCTGTGAAGACCTTTTTATTCCACCAGGCGGGCTTGGCCTAATCTTTTCCCTCTTTTTAATATGTAAATTTTAATCTGTTTTTAAATTATTGGGGTGTTTTAATTTGTCTGGGCCAAAATGGTTTAATTCGATTTTATTGGTTTTTTAAATTTTTTGTATCCATGTATTTTATTGTTTGGCTGTTCACCGCCCTGAGTCCTTCGGGAGTAGGGCGGTATACAAATCAAATAAAATAAAAAAATGAAATGAAATGAATTTACCCTGCACTTGGGGTTCATGCAAGATGCCAAAACTTAAAGAGCCTAAGAAACTGGAACAGAATACAGAATTCTTACACACATTTCTTGTGCTTCACATTGAGACATTTAGAGTTTAGAACAATCCATTAAATAATAAAGATCAAAGGTCACAAACAGGGAATATTAAAGAGGAGGAAGAGAATGTTTCCCCTAAAGGAGAAATGTAGAAACACGCTCTTGTAGGAAGCCCCACCCCCCACCCTAGAAGAATGACATATTGTGGAAAATATTAAAAAAGGCGGAATATTATATTTCCCTAAAGGAGAAAAGGGAAAAAAATCTTAAGAGAGGCAGAAACCACCACCAGTCTCCCTGCCCCCAAGCAGAAACTGAGGCGGCCAGCTTTTAGAAATGCAGATTTGGTAATCCATTCAAAACAGGATATTTTGAAATCCCTTGCAGCAAAGTCTGACAGCAAACAAAGGCAGAGTGGTAGGGTTAGAAAGCGGCCCCTCACCCAAGACCCCAACACAGGAGGAAAGCCACAATAGGAATTGCCCACCACCCTTTCAGAACACAAGGAACATTGCACCACAACCCCCGAACAGTGCAAACTCCAAAGGCATAGAAACCTATAAAAGATCCATCCACTCATCCAACTGTTCAGCTGGCCCAGAACTGCACACTGTCTTTGTGGTTCTGTTCAATAAACCATCTTTCCAATCAGCCTCCATGTAGTTTCTAGGGTCTTTCTCCCAGCTTGGAACTGAACCAGATGGATTTTCCTTCCAAGAGGAGCACCCCGGTCAACTCCCAGAAGTTTGAGAAACATCTATACAATAGAGCACTGCACACCAGAACAACCAGACACAAGAACAGTTTTTCCCCGAACGCCATCACCCTGCTCAACAAATAATTCCCTCAACATTGTCAAACTAGTTACTAAGTCTGCATTACTATTAATCTTCTCATCGTTCCCATCACCCATCTCCTCCCACTTATGACTGTAACCTTGTTGCTGGTATCCTTACGATTTATATTGACCGTTTCCTACTATGATTTGATTGCTTATTTGTTCCTTATGACTATCATAAAGTGTTGTACCTTATGATTCTTGACGAATGTAGCTTTTCTTTTATGTACACCGAGAGCGTATGCACCAAGACAAATTTCTTGTGCGTCCAATCACAGTTGGCCAATAAAGAATTCGATTCAATTCAATTCAATTCAATTCAAATTCAATTCTACCCTACCCTACCCTACCCTACCCTACCCTACCCTACCCTACCCTACTCTATTCTATTCTAATTTTCTATTCTATCAATCGTCTTGGGCACACAGTGCGAATGCTGCACCTCCCTCTCTGCAAGGTCTCTCTTCTTTTCTGCGGAAAGAGCCCTTTTGCCATCGTGGGGAAAGGCTGGGAAGCAACACCCCAGTTCCAGTCCTCGCACATCCGTCTTTGCACCCAGAGCCATCAGGACAACATCTGGCCCCTCCCCCCACGCATAGGCTACAAAGGAAATGGGGGGGAGAACAGACCCTCTCTTCTGGCGATCCCCATTTCTCTCCTTACCCACCCCACCCCTGCCTGGCTCCTGCAAAGAAAAGGGCAGCAGGGGAACATGGGATCCCGGACTCCGACCCCGGAGGAAGACTTGGCCCCTCTTCAAGCAGCCCTCCACCGCGGGACCCCTTTGCACGGGTAGATCCGCCACTCACGGAACTCGGGAGTCACATCGGGATCCAGCCTCTGTGGCTCCGGCAAAGGCTCCGCCTACCACTCACAGCCGGGGGGGGGGTGTGAGTGGGTGGGGCCGGCACGCCTCCAGCCTCTTCCCACGAACGCTCTCGGCAACAACTTACACATACTTACTGGAACAGAGCAGCGCATGCTCAGTTCCCTCCAGATGCTGAGACCGCCCCCTGCTGGACTATTTGCAAAGTGCCAGCATTCCCTGAAAGGGCGGGAAAGGGGAGCCTATCTGAGGGCGGTGGGGGAAGGAAGAGAGGGATGATGGTTCATTGGAGTAGTAGGGAAGACTCCATGTGAGTCTCCAGCGATGGAAGCGTCTGTGGAGATGAAGAAAAATCTCTCTGGAGGATTTGAACTCGCTTCCCTCAAGAATAGCCACCCTGAAGGCTTGGTAGCGATTGGAGGACTCCTCAAAAGGAGCCAAATCCTGTCAGAAATGGCCAGATGGGCGGAAGACGAGGACCAGGAGGCTCTTTGGTTAATATATTTCGTATCATGTGGTTGTTGCGAACTCCAGCCTGAAGGGGAGGAAGATGAGGCTGGGGTAGGGAAGCCACAATCAGGAAAATGGAACTTCTATCGTGTTTTTGTTCTCTAGTTCTGTATATACACCTGTACCAGTAGTGGGTTCCAAATCCCATTGCTACCGATTCGCCCGATCCTGGGCGAACTGGTAGCAACCCACCACTGACCTGTACTTGTCAAATTTTTGGCTCTGGGTGAAGCCAAAAATAATCGGAAAGACCAAGTGACTTGTGAGAAAAGAAATAATGCTGAAGAAAAAGAAAACCAGTCCCAAAATGGGGAAAACGTTAAACTGGTAGATGTTTCAGAAATTTTACCTCACTTGGCTCCTTGGAGGACAGAGGAGGGAAATGGCGTCTCATCTATTACTGGAAAAAAGGGGGAACTACAAAATGATGGAAACAGATTATGGAAAAGGGAATATAAAATTAAAATATAATGAGGGGCAAAAAAGAAGAAACATGTTTTATTTAGGGGTTGAATACCAAACACCCTCAGGAAACACGAATAGGAAACATAAGACCTTTTTAGAATTTAAGGTACTTGGGATATCTCTAGATCAGCGATATCAAACTGGATTTCTTCGAAGGGCCGGGGTGGGGGTGGGGAGACAGGACAGATGCCTCTTACAGCATTCTGCCGGCCAAAAAGGAACCATGGGGGGGGGCATGCAAGGCCCACCCACCCCCATGGTCTGTTTTGGTTGGCAGAGACACGGTGGGCCAGTTCTTTGATATTTCCAGGCTGCCCCTGAGGGCCAGATCTAAGCCCGCGGGCCTTCAGTTTGACACTCCTGCTCTAAATCATGAATAAAAAGAAAGTACAATTGTTTTCCAATTTTGTATGGCTCCCAGTCTGATTTCCATTTCTCTAACACAAAATTGGACAACAACTGGCAGAAAACTCAAATTAGTGCCTTTTCCCCATTTTGACAGATTCATTCAGGGTTACTAGTTGAATAAACAGCTTCAATCCAGCAGGAGCCTCAGAAACTCAGAAGTTTATCCCCCACCCAAATGCTTTCCCCAAATGTTTGCCAATAAATAGTTGTTATGGCTTTTCTCATTATGGTATAGTAAACAGATACAAAGACAGCATTTGTTTTTCCCACAAAAATTTTATTAGACACCCTTAAAACTCCCACTCCTTACTTGTAAAGTTAATGCTAACCTCACCTTGCTTATTTTACTCTCTTCCTATTACTATAGGTTAGCAACTAGCTTATTGGATATATCTATTTCTATCTTCTTTCTCTATGTGTATATATGAAAACCCATTTTGCTCCTCTGTAGATTTGTCAAGGGCTTCCAAAGGTACTTTTCCAAAAGGCAACTGGAATTTCTATTTTCTTGAAGATGTTTCGCTTCTTATCCAAGGAGCAACTTCAGATCTGAAGATGCTTCTTGGATGAGAAGCGAAAGGTTTTCAAGAAAACACGAAGTCCAGTTGCCTTTTGGAAAAGTACCTTTGGGACAACCATGACCTGGATGTAGGAGAATCTCCATAGGCATTTGTCAGGGGGCTGTACTCTCCCCTCCTCAATCATAATCCTCTACTACTGGAGCTGCTTTGGGGGATTCTGCACCATGGCTGGCTGCATGAAGGGCTCTTCCCTGAATTTTCAGACTGGGAGGTCTCATCTGGCGGTTCTCTAAGCTGTCTCTTAGCCATTCTTGGAGCTCCACAAATTGCATTTTTCCCTCATTGCCAGCTTTCTCTTTCTGTACAACAAACTCCAGCGAAGTTTGTTGTATTATAGAACCATAAATATGAGAATCTCCATAGGCATTTCTCAAGCAGCTTTCCTCTCACCTCCCTATGCATAACCCTCTATTACTGGAGCTGCTTTGAGGAATTCTATGCCCTGTGAAATATTAATACCGCTTTATAAAGCCTTAATAAGACCACACCTAGAATATTGCATCCAGTTTTGGTCATCCCATTAGAAAAAAGATGTTCAGACTTTGGAAAAAGTGCAAAGAAGAGCAACTAAGATGATTAAAGGCCTGAAAGCTAAAACACGAAGAAAGGCTGTAGGATATTGGTTTGGCTCGTCTAGAAAAAAGAAAGACTAGGGGTGACATGATAGCAGTGTTCCAGTATTTGAGAAGCTGCCACAAAGAGAAGGGGGTCAATTTATTTTCCAAAGCACCAGAAGGCAAGAGAAGAAACAATGGAAACTAATCAAGCAACCTGGAATTAAGGAGAAATTTCCTAACAGTGAGGACAATTAACCAGTGGGACAGCTTGCCTTCAGAAGTTGTCACCACTGGAGGTTTTTAAGAAGAAACTGGATAGTCACTTGTCTGAAATGGTATAGGATCTCCTGCTTGAGCAGGGGGCAAGACTTCCAAAGTCCCTTCCAGCTCTATTCTGAGTCTGAAATGAATTTACCATAGCAAAATGTTATAAATTTTCTGCCCTAGTGACTATAGTAATGTGTACTAATTTAGTACACAGGTAGATAATGTGCGTTGGACCATCATCCAAGATGGGCATTATGTTAGTTTGGCCAACTGTTTCCACACACTTGAAAACTTGGAATGGGCACGCAAATTACGACATGGAGAAAATCTTGCCACAATAGATATGCTGTCATGCTGAATTGATAAATTCACAGCTCCCCACAAAATGAAATACTTTCTATGATCTATGCATATATCTGCATTGAACAATGGAGTTGCATTTGATCAGGTTGGCTTAACTCTGTATATGCTGCAATAATGTGACAGAATTTATAACATACATGGTTGCAGGCAACAGTGAATAGCTGCATTTTAGATGCATAATATTTATTTATTTATTATTTTATTTTATTTTATTTTATTTTATTATTTTATTTTATTTTTTTATTATTTTATTTTATTTTATTTTATTTTATTTTATTTTATTATTTTATTTTATTTTATTTTATTTTATTTTATTTTATTATTTTATTTTATTTTATTTTATTTTATTTTATTTGTATACCGCCCTTCTCCAACAGGACTCAGGGCGGTGAACAGCCATGGTAAAAACACAACATATAAAATTTAAAAACAATTTAAGAAACATTAAATAATTTTGGCCATCAATTTAAAATAACCCAATTAAAACCAATTATAAATTTAAAACTGCAAGGATGGGGTCAAGCCAGCCCGGCTAGATGGAATAGATGTGTTTTCAGGGCCCGACGAAAAGTCCGGAAGCACCATATGAAGCACCATTTCATCACGCACCATTTCATCACGGTACTAGATGGTTGGAACCACTGCTACAACACTGCTACAGCAGTGGCATCACAATCAAAGATCCTTTCGATCAGTAGCTTTCCTAAACCAAAAACATTACTCACTTTGAATGAACTGTTTAACAACTGAGAACTGTACGTGTAGCTTTTTATTTGGGCTGATTATAGGATGTATGCCTACACAGAAACCCAAATTATATACCTGCTTCCCAAAAAGAAAGGTATATTGCATCACTGTTGGCACATCAATTGTTACATACAAGTCTCAGTCTTTAATGTTCTGAACACACAGTCCTAGATAAACTACCCAACTGGAAAAGTATGTTCAGTATTTCGGTAAGCTTCCCACATTGTTCAATGTATGTTCAACACACTGTGGGTTTTGGTTGCCATATTCGCTGACAATCCTAGCAATGTGTTTATCTGCCATGCAATATTTCTTCAGTTTCAGTGGAGGACCATGTCCTGAAAGGAGTTGTTCATAAATCACATCTCTGTCTTTCTGGACTTTCCGCAGACCATCAATAAACTTGCAAATAGTTGGACACTACAATCCCAATTGAGCACATAGTCGCCGTTGAGAACTTCAGAGAGATTGTTCGTGCAATCCTCTCCACTTCGCGTTCAGTCAACATACATTCCACAGGGCTGTTGCAAACAAAGATGGCCGCGTCTTCCTTGTCTTCTCCTGCCTGGATGACCTATGTAATTGTCCTTGAAGCAGAGTTCAGTAGAGGTTGCAGGTTCCTGGCAAATATTTTTCTAGAGCAGCAAAATATTCTTCCAAGTCCGAAACAGGCACTAATGCCAAAGCTGAAGAAACCATTTTTGCTTTCACAGCAAATTGCATCGGTGTTGAATTCATGGGCAGCTCCAGTTGTTACCAAATGCTTCCTCATGTTGAATGAGGTGGAACAAACAGCCTTTTAGAGCCACTTCTGGGAAGTATTCCCTGATGGCAGCCATTTCAAAATCACAGAGAATGGTCCACGGCTGGGTGTTAGCCACTAGGATTTTCACAAGCTCAAACAGCAATTTGTATGTAGTGCACTGTTTGTTTGGCCAAAAATACATACAACATGGGGCATGTCCTCATACTTCTTTGCTAGGATCACATAAACCTGAGCAAACAGTTTGTGAGCAATTGCAAAAATGCCATCCACGTACCAGGTGTCAGATGATTGCAGAATATACAGCCAACTACTTCTGCCAAATATTAGGATCCTGCTCTATCCCTCCGAAATTGCTTCTACACCCAGTATTGGTAAAAAGATCTTGTATTCATCGGGTAATACAAGGTCATCCAGGCTCACTGTGGGTCCAAAGGTGCTGCCTGCATTTGTTTTTCGTGTCTGCTGGATAGTTTTTTGCAATGCTGAAGTTCTAGGTACTGCAGCATAGAGCGCTAGGCTCACTTTGGCCAGACAGGTATGAGTAACTTGGGATATCCCTTCCACTGTCTCTCCAGCTTGGCGCTTCATGCTGATCATAAATCTTGCCACTTCCACATTCGTTGCTGAAGGCCAGAGGGAATGCCTATTGATCCTCTTCATTACTTTTCTGTATCTGGTACGAATTCTGGCCTTGCATTTTGTACACTACTCACAGCGCCAAAATGTAATGGAAGAATCAACTTCACTCAGCTTATCGAATATGTAAGCAAACTTTTCTCTTCTTCTCTTGCTTGTAACAGTAACATCCACCTCACATGTTGAAATGGGTCAGCCATGGGCAACTCACTACGGTCAACTCGCCACACTTTGCTAAAAAGAAGAAAAAATAAACTTGTAAGCAAACTTGTGTAAAGGAGAAAACAACTGTGCAACCTTAGAAAGAGAGAATAAATTATAACTTTTGATTATTTTATCTTTATTTTTTCTTTTCTTGTTTAATTATACTTGTTTAATTCTGTTCATTTATCACCTTTCTTTGTCTTTTTTATTTCCTTTTCAAAATTTGTATTGTTTTTAGTCTGATAAAATTTATTTAATAAAATTATAATAATAAAAAGAAAGAGCTGATATATCTAATTACAGAATGTCTTCCCAAATACTTGACTGGGGAGTACCAAATTCTTACCCAGAGAGTCTACATTCCTATGATTTTCTAGCATGACTTCACTATGTGGTGTTTTCTGGTGAACATCCAATTGAGACCATTCCTCCTTGGACAAATACACAACCACCTCCTCAAAGGATACAAGACCCTCCTGAATGAGAAAAAAATAGATAAGAAGAATTCAGGAGACCTACAAGATTTGTTCAACAGGTTAAATCATCCCAAGCAAAGATACACATTCACTGAAAAGAATCTCAGTTTCCTTCTCTCCTCTCTCTCTCTCTCTCTCTCTCTCCCTCCCTCCCTCCCTCCCTCCCTCTCTCTCTCTGTCTTTGAGTTTGTATATTTTTAAGTACCTGAAGCCACAGAGGAGGAAGTTTCAAAAATGGGTTCTCCCAAAAAAGAGAAATTTACGTTTTGTCAGGAGCCCAAGTGTGGAAAAGGAAAGAATTCCCTAAAATGGAATAATACTGAGTGAAATGAATGCACCTTTAAGATGATGTCCTGGTTAACTCACTGTCCTAAAGCAAGTTGAACTGGGGAGGATCTGACCCTAGTTTTTGTCTTTGTATTCCAAAGGAAACATGAAAGATTTGCAACTTACATATCAAAAACGGAAAAACCAAAGAAAAGATCCAGAAAAACAGAGTGACTAACCGAGAATCCATCCCAAAAGGAAAAAAAAAAATAACAAGAAAATATTATGAAAGGACTAATATCAGGGAAGAATGTGGGGAATCTTATTAGGTAGGTTGACTTCTCTGCATCTGGAGGATATTGTGGAGAACCGTCAATGAACTTCTATCAAGAACGCAAAATAGCGGCGAAATACATTCAAAACATGTTTTGGATTTCTATTTCCTAGTTATTTATTCTAATAATTTCTATGACCGTATAGGAAATTAAGAACTTCTTTAAATGTCTCAGGTCACAAATAGCAATCTAGATATGAGCTATATAAATCGATTTCATAAGGAAATATATCAACATTTGATAGGAGCCTGAGTGGCGTAGGAGGCTAATGCCTCCTACTAAGGCAGCATTTAACATCCAGCTGCCTGCAATTACTGCGAGTTCAATTCTCACCAGGCTCAGGGTCGACTCAGCCTTCCATCCTTTCTAAGGTGGGTAAAATGAGGACCTGGTTTGTGGGGGCAATAAGCTGACTTTGTATAAAATATACAAAAGTATGAAGCTATTGCTTAACGCATTGTAAGCCACACTGAGTCTCTGGAGAAGGGCAGCATATAAAAATAAAAAAATAAATTAAAAAAAATTAAAAAAAAAACATTTGAACTAATAGTAAAACTTGTCAGCAGACTCCCATTAATCACCTGGCCCAAAATCCCTTTGGGAATGTGAAAAGCCTGAATTAACAAACCACCATCCAATACACAGAAGACTAACACCGAAATGAATAAACCATTTACAGCCTAAAGATGATTTCCTGATTCATGCACCTCCTACAAACACGTTTCCCACTTCTTAGCTTAATCCACACTTTTTCAAACATGGACTCATTAAGACGTGGGGATGTCAACTCCCAGACTTTAAAGAAGTTTGAGAAACAACGGCCTCATTGGGCACACGGTGCGGAATGCTGCAACTCAGCCCAACTTGTACCTGAGTCCCTGCAACGTTTCCTTTGTTTGCTGGCAGAGCCCCTTCGCGGTCGTGGGAAAAGGCTGGGAAGCAGGACCCCAGTTCCAGTCCTCCAACAGGGGGCTCTGTCCTTGCACCCAGAGCCAGCAGGAAGAGTTCCGGCCAGCCTGCCTCTCCCCTCCCCCCCATGCAGAGGCACCCCCAGGAAATGGGAGGGGGGGAACCACCGCTCCCCTTCGGGTGACCCCCAGTTCTCTCCTTTCCCCCTCGCCTAGCTCCTTCCTGGGAATGGGAGGCAGGGGAACATGGGGCCCCAGACTCCAAGCCTGGAGGTTGACTTGGACCGTCTCCACCCAGCTTTCCAGCGCGGGACCCCTTTGCATGGGCAGAGCCGCCGCTCACAGAACTCGGGAGACTCGTCTGGATCCGCCCAGAGACTTCCCCGCAAAGGCCCCGCCTCCCACTCACAGCGGACAGAGGAAGCACAGCCTTTTTCGACCAGCGCTCCGACAAACACGTGCCTCGCTCCCGCGGAATCCGGGCGCATGCTCAGTTCCCTCCTGAAGGGAAAGTGTAGCAGATTTGGGCGGGAGTGCAGGGATGAATGTATGGGCATGGGACTAGGAGGAAAGGCCTCTTTCAATGCTTCCCCGGCTGCCGAAGAAAAGCTATGCGGTCTCCAGAGGCAGCAATTTCTCCATCTTCTTCTCCTTCCCGTCCAGGAACCGTCTGTGAAGGTGGAGAGAAATCTCTTTGGAGGATTTTTAATTTTAATTTTTAATTTTATTTATTTTTATATGCCACCCTTTTCCGGAGACTCAGGGCGGCTTACAATGCGTTAAGCAATAGCCTTCATACTTTTGTATATTTTATACAAAGTCAGCTTATTGCCCCCACAAACCGGGTCCTCATTTTACTCACCTTAGAAAAGATGGAAGGCTGAGTCGACCTTGAGCCTGGTGAGAATTGAACTTGCAGTAATTGCAGGCAGCTGGATGTTAAATGCTGCCTTAGTAGGAGGCATTAGCCTCCTACGCTACTCACGCTCCCTCAAGAACAGTCACCCTGAAGGCTCAGCAGAGATTGGAGGAGGCCTCAAAAAGGGTCAAATCCTCTCAGAAACGGCAGGGTCGTCAGAAGTCGAGGAACAGGAGCCTCTCTTGGAAACGCAACTTTTTGTCTTCTGGTTCTTGCAAACTCTGGCCTGAAGTTTAGCAAGATGGGACACAGGCAGGGAAGCAACAATAGGGGAAATTGAGGTTTCTACTGATTTTTTTTAATTTTTTTTTTTAATTCTTATATACATAATGTAAATGTACATTCTCTTATACATAATTTGTCATACGTATACATATTTTTCTTAAAGCATAAAAGCATAAAAATAAAGCATTTTAATTACATTCGGGGTGCTCTTCTACCCTTTCTTTTCTCTCCTTTCACAACAAACCTTCTTCTTCCTTTCCCTTCCCTCCCTCCTCTCCTCTCCTCTCCTACTTTCTCCCTCCTCCTCTCCTTCTGTCCTACTTCCCCTTCCTTTCCCCCACTACTCTTTTCTCCCTTTGTCACCTTCTCTCCTACTCCTGTCCCGTCCTTTCTACCTCTCCTTTCCCCTTTCTTCCATTCCTCTATCTCCCTCTCCTCTTCTTACCCTGTCCTCCTCTCTCTTTCTCCTTTGTTGTAGAATATTTTCCTTGTTTGGTATCCAAGCAACTCCAATATTCTAATAATATATACTTTCTTTTCAATTTTACTCTATCACTTTTATCATAATTGTACAGTTATCCTTATAATCTTTCTTTCCCCCCCTCCCCTTTTCCATTTATTCCTCTGGATGCTCTCTGGATTTCTATTTCTTTTTTATCCTCTCCCTCATTTAACTTTCTATTGATCTAAATCATTTATGATTATTTTTATTTCTATATTTCAATATATACACCTATCTTTCTCAAATTCTTGGTTCTGGGAGCCTGAGAATAACTGGAAACACCAGGCAGCTTGTGACAAAGAAATCAATCCTGAAGAAAAGAAAACCAGCTACAAAATGGAAGGGAAAAAAAGCTCAAACTGCTGGGTGTTCCAGAAATTTTGCCTCACACATGAGGCTCCTTGAAGAAATGAACACTGGAAACATGGCATTTCATCTGAGACTGTAGAAAAAGTGGAGTTGCAAAATGAAGGAAGGACAAAATGGAAAGGGAATATAAGCCTCAAACACCATGAAGTGGAAAAAAATATATTTCTTATTCATGTGTTGAGGAGGGAATTCACGTCAGGAAATGTGACAAGGAAGTGTAAGACCTTTGGGGAATTAAAGGCAAGGGAAAATATTTAGATCATGAGTAAACAGAAAAAGATTTGAAAGCGAAAGAACTTTGATTTTCAGGCATAAAATCTGAATCCACCGATTTGTTTGCATTTGGAGCTCACACTGGGGGTGGGAGGGATTTAACGACAATGACTGAAAAATTAAATGGAAGGTGTTTAGAAAGCAGTTTTGAAAGAATAGAATTTACTTTATTTAGTTAACTATTATTCTTATTTCTTTGTTCTCCAGTTTGACTTGGAACTATTAAGGAACAATATTTGGATAAACATTTTCAACCCAGGAGTCTCTGAAAGTTTGAAATATGCCGTCAATCAAAGCTTTCAAACATAATGTGTTGGCACTCTAACAAATCAGCCATCAATAGACACATAGATCAATGCTAAAACCTATAATAACTGCAGAATATTCAACATCTGTCCTATTGTTCAAGGCATCCCAAGCAAAGATATACACTTCAGGGCCTTTCACTGAAAGGAACCTGTTTTCTTCTGCATCCATCCATCTCCATCTCCATCCATCAATTCATCAGCAAGACTTTCAGCACTTGGAAAGAATTTAATTGGTAGATGGACTTTGGAAAACCCATCACTGACTCCAATTCAACCTGAATTTGCGGACGAAAATACAGGGAGGGGATTCATTTTACCATTTAAGTAAAATGATGTGGTGTCCCCAGAAGGAACAATCCTATCCATTCTCAACACCTTCATGAAAGTGCTTTGGGAGGTAGCCAGGGATTTAAGTGGGGGTGCAATCAATAACAACACAACCTTGTGTTGTTCCCAATTCGGGTCTGAGCCTGGGGCCGAGGCCAATGAAGGATGCCTGGCACGAGGTGCAGGTTTTGATTGCCTTTTTATTGGAGTGGTACAATAGGAAAAGGGATACTGGCCAAAAGGCCAAGAACTAAGAACAAAGGATTAAGAAAGCTTTGTACATTTTCATTAAAGCAGAAGGCAGGATAATAAGAAATACCTAATAAAAATTTTAGTAGTGATCTAACAATTTATCTTTATTGGTCTTTAGCCATCCCTATTCCTAAGCCTTGGCTAATGAATGCTCCAGGAGGTACCTAATACACATTTTATTTGCTGCAGGCCATCTCTACTCCTCATTTTCACCTGAGCTATGCAGGATGTCTAACTCTTTGTTATTGTTATCTAACAGTACTCTAACCACCTAGAATTGCTGTAAGTGTTACATGTGCATATTCTCTATGAATAAGCATTCTTTGTTGTTTGCCAGACTCCACAATTATGGGCTTCCCAGTCTCCTTTCAAGTGTATGCCATAACTGTGCTTTGCTTTAGTAGCCAGTCCATCATTTATTTTATTTTATTTTATTTTATTTTATTTTATTTTATTTTATTTTATTTTATTTTATTTTATTTTATTTTATTTTATTTTATTTTATTTTATTTTATTTTATTTTATTTTATTTTATTTTATTTTATTTCTATACCGCCCTTCTCCCGAAGGATTCAGGGCAGTGTACAGCCTGATTAAAAGCACAAAGACAGACAAAATTTAAAAATAATTAAAATTATTAAATGATAGGCTCAATTTAAAACCCCAAATTTAAAATCCCATTTTTAAAAACCCAATTAAAATCTTTACCTTGATAGCCCAGCCTGGCGGAACAACAAGGTTTTGAGGGCACAGCGAAATACACGGAGATCAGAGATTTTACAAATTTCTGGAGGCAGCTCATTCCAAAGAGCAGGGGCTCCCACAGAGAAGCCCCTGTTTGCCCTCAGGAAGACACTTCCATTATTTGAACAGGAGAAAAGGAGGTGGAGAAAATTGCCTAGCAAAAACATTTCTCATCCTTTCCAAAGCTGAATTGTTTGGCTCCAAACTCCGGGCACAAATCAGAGTATTAGAAAATCGTTTGGAGGCCAAAAGTGCTTTGATCTGGCCATCCTCTTTGGATTTTAAGTCTGGTTTATTTATTTATTTATTTATTAATCAAATTTCTATACCGCCCTACTCCCGAAGGACTCTGGGCGGTGAGCAGCCAAGATAAAATACAGATAATACAAATATTAAAAATCCCTTAAAATTATTAAATATTTTGGCTGAAACACAGATTAAAACACCCAATTTATAAAATCACGAATTAAAAATTTAAAAGAGGAGAGTTAGGCCAGGCCAGCCTGCTGAAATAAAAAAGTTTTGAGAGCACAACGAAACGTGCGCAGGTCCGGGATCCTCCGTATCTCTGGGGGGAGCTCGTTCCAGATGGTAGGTATCTTTTAACATGGTGCCATTATTTTTCTTATTACTGGTTATAAACAAGGCCTTTTAAAAACTGTAAGGTGCCAATGTGATTCTGTTGGTTATCATTGAGGAGCCTCGAAGAAATCCATGACAAAGAATTACTAATAGGATGACTGTTTAGTAAATGCTAATATTGGGATAGCTCCATCCTAAGTAGGAGTCAACTTCATTCTATTCTTCCCTGTGAGGGAGACAGAATTTCAGCATGCATAATTAATAAAATAGCAGGAGGTATTCTAAAGAGCAGAAGACATAGAGAAGGTAAGACAGCTGTTGGGAATGGGAGGATCTTTGATTACGGAGGTGTCCTAAATTGGATCTTCCTGAAAGATCCTCCTGAAAAACAGCAATTGGAGTGGCAAAAGGATATACTTATACCAATAAAGGAGAAGATTTGCAGCTTGGGGTTGAATTTTTTTACTTTTTAATTTGATTTATATGCCGCCCTTCTCCGGAGACTCAGGGCGGCTTACAATGCGTTAAGCAATAGCCTTCATACTTTTGTATATTTATACAAAGTCAGCTTATTGCCCCCACAAACTGGGTCCTCAATTTACCCATTTTAGAAAGGATGGAAGGCTGAGTCAACCTTGAGCCTGGTGAGAATTGAACTCGCAGTAATTGCAGGCAGCTGGAAGTTAAATGTTGCCTTAGGAGGCATTAGCCTCCTACGCCACTCAGGCTCCTGAAATGAGGAGTCTTAGTGCTCTCTGAGCTTGTTTTTTTTTTGCAGAAATACCATTATCCAAACTAAGTAACATCATCAGTGCTAGTAAATGAGAGAAGACCCCACTCCTTACTTGCACTGATGATATTACCAAGTTTGGATAAGGAAATGCCTGCACGAAAACAAGCCAGCTCAGAGAGCACCAAGGAAATAATTATACCATGGGAAAGAGAGAGAATATTGATTGCAATTGTATATCTTTCTGAAGAAACTTACCATGTATAAAATGTATTTCTGCAAGCCAAACGCTGGAGGCACTGCACATCAGATTCTGCTTACTGGTGTACAAGTTGCAAGCTTTTCCTTTGGACTTCGCATTTCTAGAATACCCTTGAATCTGCAAATTATAATCTTCAATACGTGCTTAAAATCAGTGTGGGAATTCACTTTGTTCCATGTACCCCCAGTTAAGGCACACAAGAATGCCTTTTGGGTGGTTGCAGATGCCCCTGCTGCCATCAGATAAGTACATTTTTTAGCAGGATTCGCTATGGGTTTGATGCGTTTCCTTCATGATCGTAGAATTCAATGACTAAGAAATATGTTTGTGCTGATATAACTTTGCTTACCACCAATTTTTTTTCTGAACAATGGAGCTTGGATTAAGTTCAAAGAAAATCATTCCTACAACTACCAGATTTGTTCTTTATTATCTTTATTTTTGTTGTTGTCCAGATTGACCTGGAATCATTAAGGAGCAATATTTGAATAAACATCTTCAACCCAGGAGCCTCTGAAAGTCTGATATATGTCCCCCGAATCAAAGCTTTCAAACATATTGTGTTAATTTTTAAGACAGCTAAGAGAAAGAAAACATTTGTCTACCCCACCATCCTGCGTGAGCTGCACCATCCTGCGTGAGCTGCACTGGCTCCCGGTGGTCTTCCGGGTGCGCTTCAAGGTGTTGGTTATCACCTTTAAAGCGCTCCATGGCATAGGGCCTAGCTACCTTTGAGACCGCCTGCTGCTACAGACGACCTCCCATCGACCCGTGCGCTCCCAGAGAGGGCCTCCTCGGGGTGCCATCAGCCAAACAGTGCAGGCTGGTGGCCCCCAGGGGGAGGGCCTTCTCTGTGGGGGCACCTACCCTCTGGAATCAGTTGCCCCCAGAGATAAGGAGAATCCAAGACCTCAGCGCCTTCCGCCGTGCCCTTAAAACCCATTTTTTCCAGCAAGCCGGGCTGGCTTAAGAAGAAATTTTAAATGTTTTAATTGGTTTGTGATTTTTAATTTTTGGGCCAAACTTATATATATTTTAATTGTTTTTAATATTTGTATTTTATGTTCTTAATTCTGGCTGTACACCGCTCTGAGTCCTCAGGGAGAAGAGCGGTATATAGATTGGAAATAAAATTAAAATAAATAAAAAAAATGTAGACTTTTTGATAGCTCTTCTCACATCATAGAAAGGAAAAGTGGCCCCAATACTTGAGAAAAACAATATCATCAATTTCAAGGGCTTCTTATCATTCTGGTTTTCTTTTTAGAGAGGAATTTTCATCCTGAAACTCTTTTCACACTCAACATGGGCTGCTATGTAATTCTTGTCTAATGTCACAATAGTTCTTTGACCATAAAAGCCTACAGATGCATTTATACTGGTTGATCAGGTCTTGGTTCTTCACAGTAGAAGCAAGTTGGAGTAGTGTTTTGTATCTTCACATCCAGGAGGAAGTTCCCGTTCTCATTTCTGTGTTTTTGGTCAGGAGGGATTGAAATAGTTTTCTGAAGTAATTTTTTTTTTTAAAATTCATACTGTTTTATTTTGGTCCACAGACTTCCAAAGATCTTCCTTTTTGCTTGATCATTTGTAATGTCAGCACACAGGAGTTGTTTTCATTCTCGTCCTCTTGAGCATCCCTAGCTTGGGAGAAAGAGAAAAAAGGAAAGAATTGTAAGATTATGAAAAAGAACAAAAGTTAAAACCATGGGAAGTGTCTGTAGATTGGTTCAATTTCTACCTGCGTATCTGCTATGGTGGAAGAAAGAGCCTTGGTAGTACAGTGGTCTAAGGCACCCTGTTATTAAGCTGGTTATTAAGACCAGCTGCCTGCAATTACTGCAGGTTCAAATCTCGCCAAGGCTCAAGGTTGACTCAGCCTTCCATCCTTTCTAAAGTAGGTAAATTGAGGACCCAGTTTGTGGGGGCAATAAGCTGACTTTGTATAAATATACAAAAGGATGAAGGCTATTGCTGAACACATTGTAAGCCGCCCTGAGTCTCCGGAAAAGGGCGGCATATAAGTCAAATTAAAAAAAAAAAAAAAAGACTAATTGAGCTTTGTCTTGAAGGGATGCATCCAAGAAATGCACTTCCTTCTGCTGTCTGAAGAAGCAGCACTTGTTAAAAGTGTGTTCCTCTAAGAATCATGATCAACTGGAAACTGGGATAAACGTAAACTTAAGAAAAAAATCTTTTATTGATATGCAATAGCAATAGCCACTTTATAATGGCACTTTCAAACATCTGCTGTTCATAATTATGAAATCAATTCTTCCTTACAGTCAAAGATCAGCATATAGAGTTGGATATTTTGATCACAAGGTCAGCAGTTCAGCGGTTCGAATCCCTAGTGCCGTGTAATGGGGTGAGCTCCCGTTACTTGTCCCAGCTTCTGCCAACCTAGCAGTTCGAAAGCATGTAAAAAAAAAAATGCAAGTAGAAAAATAGGCACCACCTTTGGTGGGAAGATAACAGCGTTCCGTGTGCCTTTGGCATTGAGTCATGCCGGCCACATGACCATGGAGATGACTTTGGACAGCGCTGGCTCTTTGGCTTTGAAACGGAGATGAGCACCACCTCCTAGAGTCAGGAACGACTAGCAGATATGTGCGAGGGAACCTTTACCTTTAATTATTTAAAAGTTAACATAATTAAAACAGACCTATCCGTGCTTTTTTCCCAATGGTAAATTCATCTTCCTGGCACTGTCAGCTGTGAGAGTCAGACTTAAAAAACGTCTCTTCATTAGTTCAGCATATTTATTTATTTATTTATTTATTATTGATTGATTGATTGAATTTCTATACCGCCCTTCTCCCGAAGGACTCAGGGCGGTGAACAGATTAAGATTTCATATACATATAATTTTTATATAATCAAAAATTTCCATAGATTCTCACCCAAATGGATCTGTGTATGGGAAATTAGGTCATTCCTTGTCCTGAAACTCTTTCCACACTCCACACATTTATATGGCTTCTCCTCCGCATGGATCTTTTTATGTCTCATAAGAGATGACTTTTGACAGAAACCCTTTCCACACTCCATGCATTTATACGGCTTCTCTTCAGTATGGATCCTTTTATGTCTCATAAGAGGTGCATTTTCACAGAAGCTCTTTCCACACTCCATGCATTTATATGGTTTATCGCCTGTGTGGATTCTTTTATGGGAAGTGAGATTACTGCTTTGAGTAAAAGTCTTTCCACATTCCATGCATTTATATGGCTTCTCCCCTGCATGGATTCTCTTATGGGAATTAAGATTACTACTGGTAGTAAAACCCTTTCCGCACTCCAAGCAGTTATATGGTTTTTCTCCCGTATGGATCCTTATATGTTTCCTAAGGGATGCATTTTCGGAAAAGTTCTTTCCACACTCTGGGCATTTATAAGGCCTCTCCCCACTGTGCATCCTTTCATGGGAGGTAAGATTACCCTGTTGACTGAAGGCCTTTCCACACTTCGCACATTTATATGGCTTCTCCCCTGTGTGGATCCAGTTATGGGAAGTAAGTTGGCTGCTATTAGTGAAAGTCTTTCCACACTCCATGCATTTATACGGCTTTTCCCCTGCATGGATTCTTTTATGGGAATTAAGATTGCTACTAGTACCAAAGCCTTTCCCACACTCTAAACAATTATATGGTTTTTCCCCTGTGTGGGTCCTTTTATGCTTCGTAAGTGATGCATTTTCAGAGAAACTCTTTCCACACTCTGGGCATTTGTAAGGCCTCTCTCCACTGTGCATCCTTTCATGGGAAGTAAGATTACCCTGTTGACTGAAGGCCTTTCCACACGCCAAACATTTATATGGCTTCTCTCCTGTGTGAATCCTTTTATGGGAAATAAGTACACTCCTTTTAGTAAAGTTCTTTCCACACTCCATACATTTATATGGCTTCTCCCCTGTGTGGATCCTTTTATGGAAAGTAAGGGAACCACACCTACTGAAACTCATTCCACACTCTTTACACTTATATGGCTTCTCCCCTGTGTGAATCCTTTTATGGGAAGTAAGATGACTGCTCTGAATGAAGGTCTTTCCACACTCTCTGCATTTATATGGCTTTTCCCCTGTGTGGATCCTTTCATGTTTCAGAAGGGATGCATTTTCACAGAAGCCCTTTCCGCATACACTGCATTTATATGGCTTCTCCCCTGTGTGGATCCATTTATGGGAAGTAAATTGACTGCTTCTTCTGAAACTCTTCCCACACTCCAAACATTTATATGGCTTCTCTCCTGTGTGGATTCTTTTATGAATCGTAAGAGACCCATTTTCACAGAAGTTTTTTCCACAGTCCAGGCATTTATATGGCTTTTCTCCCCGGTGAATTTTTTTTTGAGATGTACCGGATTTATTTTCATGACAAAAAGACCAAGTCCAATTGAATTTTTTCCCATTGTCTCTATACACATGATCTTCTCCTTTGGTTTGCACTGGGTAATGTTCATTTATATCTAATTTATTTCTGAATTGTCGTACACGTTTCTCAAAATATTTCTTCTTTATTTTCCCTTGTTGGGCAAGAAAGTCTTTCATCAGAGCCTCAATGGAAGGTAAGTTTTCCTGATTCCAATTATTTAACTGTTTTTTCTCATGGCTCTCTAGTTGCATTTGCACTGCAGGCTTCTGCATTCCGTCTCCAGAGCTCATCATCTGGAATGGTTCCCCAGTCTCCTGCCCACTATTACCTTAAAGGAAAAGAGAAATGACAATGAAAGGAAGCTGAGAGAAAGCTATGGAAGTCACATAGAACATAGAATAATAGGGTTGGAAGAGACGGGACCTCCTGCCTGTGGCAGGAGATCTTATACCATTCCAAATGGCTGTCCAATCTCTTATTGTCAAAGTGATGGAGCTCCCACAACTCAGCTGTTCTTTTTAATTTTCCTCTTATTTTCTAATTATCTGTACATATTCAAATCTCACCTTGAGTTAACTTTGAGTGAAGCAAGACTCAGGGGAAACATCCGACTAAGTATTAGGAGAAAACCTAAAATTTATTGGAAGGGAGCCAATTCAAGGAGGGACTTATAAAAACGACTTCGCCTTTACTATTCATTTTTCTCTTAGCAAAACCAAATCCTTGAAGGTAAAAAAAAAAAGCTCTTCAATTAAATCTAAGCAGCATATTTGTACTGGAAAACACACATTCGCACCATTCGGGTGACTAAAAAAACTTCAGAGAGTGCTAACCACCAGACGACTGCAAGGAATATCAATCCTTCCATTCCTCACCATTCAGTCAGTACTGAAGAGGATTCTTGGGTGAGAAGTAAAATGTCTTCAAGGAAAAACAAAGTCCAGTTGCCTCTTGAAAAAAGGACCTGTGGGACAACAGCCTGGATGACTAAGAATATCCCTAGACACCAAGACCCTAAATAAATCCTTCATTATATAGATGTAATTTTTATTTTTAGATTTATTTGCTGCCCATTTGCCGTGTGATGGAGTGGAGCGTCTCCTAAACTAACCCAAGAGTTAGTTTTTTACTGACATGTTGAAATAGAAATGAAAACATATCACCAGATTAGAAGTGGTACAGAATTCATTTAAGCAAGAGGCCAATGACTTTTTCCATTCCTCGGAGCACAAGAAGACCAGATCTTTTTTACTTCTCCCTCACAAGAGATAATATCTAGTTAGAGAGTTTTAATAAAAAAAAATAATTGATGACATCAGACTACAAAGTGTATTCCCAAACTCTATGATAGGGGAATAACAAACCCATACCCAGAGAGGCCACATTCCTTTGATTTTCCAGCATGACTTCCCAATGCAGAACTTTTTGGTGAGCATCCAGTTGAGACCACTCCTCCTCGGAGAAATACACAGCCACCTCTTCATAGGACACAACACCCTCCTGAACAAGGAGAAGAAAAATCAAAAAAGACCCAGGAGGATTTACAAGATCTGTCCTATTCTGTAGAAATTCCTAAAGCAAATATGACAAAAAATTTATCATAATATAGATCTATCTATCTATCTATCTATCTATCTATCTATCTATCTATCTATCATCTATCTATCTATCTATCTATCTATCTATCTATCTATCTATCATCTTAACATGAAATAGAAAATATACCCTTTGTGTTCTATGGTTTTACCTATCAGGACATAATAAAAATCATATGGTCCTTACCAGTTCTTATAAGTCATTAAATACAATCTCAGATGAACAACACATGATATATTACACCATGCCATCATTTATTGTACAAAAAGAAAGCCAAAATGGAGAAGCCATGTGTGAAAATATGAGCACATCCTATGATTCAATAGTGTGTAGAATCACCTTTAGCAACAATAACTTGAGGTACCGGTAATCATTTTCTGTATGGCTTTATCAGTCTCTCACATCACTGTGAAGGAATTTTGGCCGACTCTTCTTTACAACACTTCTACAGTTCATTGAGGTTTGTGGACATTCGTTTATGCACAGTTCTCTTGAGGTTCTGCCACAGCATTTCAATTTATTTATTTATTTTATTTATTTACTTATTTAATTTGTATACCGCCCTTCTCCAACAGGACTCAGGGCGGTGAACAGCCACGGTAAAACACAACATATAAAATTTAAAAGCAGTTTAAAAAACATTAAATGATTTTGGCCATCAATTTAAAACAACCCAGTTAAAACCAATTTCAAATTAAAACCGCAAGGATGGGATCAAGCCAGCCCGACTAGATGAAATAGATGTGTTTTCAGGGCCCGACAAAAAGTCCGGAGGTCTGGTATCGTGCGTATCTCTGGGGGTAGGTCGTTCCAGAGGGCAGGTGCCACCACAGAGAAGGCTCTCCCCCTGGGGGTCGCCAGCCGACATTGTCTGGCCGACGGCACCCTGAGGAGGCCCTCTCTGTACGAATGAACTGGCTGGTGGGAGGCTATTGGCGGCAGAAGGCAGTCTCGTAGATACCCTGCCCTAAGCCATGGAGCGCTTTAAAGGTAGTCACCAACACCTTGAAGCGCACCCAGAAGACCACAGGAAGCCAGTGCAGCTCGCGCAGGAGAGGTGTCACATGGGAGCGCCCCGTCGCTCCCATAATCCCCCACGCGGCCGCATTCTGGACCAACTGGAGCCTCCGGGTGCACCCCAAGGGGAGCCCCATGTAGCCCCAATTGGATTGAGGTCTGGACTTTAACTGGGCCATTGAAAACACCTTGATTCTTTTCAGCCATTCTGTGTAGATTTGCTGGTGGATTTGAGATCATTGTCCTGTTGCATGACTCAATGTCAACCAAGCTTTAGCTGTCAAATACATGGCTTCCCATTTGATTGTAGAATACTTTGGTACACAGAGGAGTTTAGAGACAACTCAGTGACTGCAAGGCTGTAAAACAAGCTCAAATCATCACCCCCTCCACCACCGTGCTTGACTGTTGGTGTGAGATGTTTGAGCTTATACACTGTGTTTGGTTATATCCACACATCTCCATTTTGGTCTCCTCTGTGCAAAGGACAGTGTTTCAGAAGTCTTGTGATTTGTTCAGGTGCAACATTACAAACCTAAGCAGTGCTGCCATGTTCTTTAAAATTTAGAGAGAAGACAATTTCTCCTGGCAACCCTTTCAAACAAACCATATTTATTCAGTCTTTTTCTAATTGTACTGTTATGAACATTAACATTTAACATGCTAACTGAGGCCTGTAGAGCCTGAGATGTAACTCTTGGATTTTTTGCAATTTCTCTGAGCACTGCACGGTCTGACTTTGGGATGGATTTGCTGGGATGTCCTGGGAAGATTGACAACTGTCTTGAATGTTTCCCATGATCTCCCTCACTGTAGAATGGTGGACTTTAAATTGTTACAACTCTTCCCAGATTGATGGGCAGCAAAAACTGCTCTTCTAAGACAAGTGATGTCTTTACTCTTTGGCTTTATGTTAACACATACCTCAACACTGGAGACCAGCAATTTCCTAAAACTTTGGTGATTATAGAGACGATGTCAGTGTTCCAATTTATGATTTCCCCGAGCGCTGACATGAATGAGAGAAAGAGAAGCCTTGCTTTAATGCTGAGATGAACTTTCACTTAGTTTCCTGCTCCTTGGTAGATAATGTTACTTAGGTGATAGAGGGAGGAGGGAATTCCTGTGACTGGGAAGGGCTTGGGACGGAGAGATGGATCTGCACGATGGCCAATGAGACATTGGGGAATAAAGAGCGGAAAGGGAGGGGTTTGGAAGGAGATGCCAGTTCTGGCTCCATCAAGAGTTCAGGAATGACGTAGTTAATTCTCAAATAAAGAAAAGTTTCATCAAAGACTTTGCGTTTGAGAATGAAGTTTATTTGAGATAACATCGAATCCTGACAGAGAGCCAGACTTGCTAATGATAGCCTCTTCCTACCCATGGAAGCAGTAAGATTGTTCTTATTTTTTCACACACTCCATTTGGGCTTTCTTTTTCTAAAACAAATGATGACATGGTGTGAAATGTCATGTGTTGTTCGTCTGAGGTTGCATTTACCTACTTTTAAGAACTGATAAGGCCAGATGATTTTTACTATGTCTTGATATGTAAAACAAAAGGGGTGTACTTTCTTTTGAGCATCTTTCTTTCTCTCTCTCTCTCTCTCTCTCCTTCTCCCTCAAAGATTAACTAGAAAAATGAGATTTAAGAGCTAGCCTTTAAAAACTTCAAAGAAAACTAAGCTGACTGATAGCAACTTGAATCTTCTATTCCCCTTTCCATGTTGCTCAGGAAAAACACAAACAATCTGGCCCAAACAAAAGTGCTTTGTACATCAGTTTCACTATATATCAGGTAATATATAAATCTAATATATTATTTTTCCCTTCTTACTTGAATTGGAGGTTCAACCATTGTTTCATCTCCATCATAAAGAGCAGACAACTTCATTTGACTCTTCCCTGTAAGGGATACAGAATTTTAAAATACATAATTAATGGAATAGGATGAGATCTTCTATATGATAGAAGACATAAAGTTGGGGCAGCTGAGATCTCTTTGGGTAATGGGGGGACCTTGGATTACCTCCTGAGATGTCCTGACTTGGATCTTCCTGAGAGATCCTCCTGAAAAGCAGCTCTTGAGAGGGATTTGATGGATTCTTCCTTCCCTCAAGACTTCTGATCTCCAGCGCAAAGGACTTGAAGTAGGAGGGAAGAGAAAAAAAAGCAGAATTAATGGACATCACACAACATGAAGTGGTTTATTATTCTCTAAACACAACTTCAGTCCCCAGTATCAACAAGGAGGCAGTCAAGAAAGGAACTACTGTCCCCAATTGATGATACCTAGTTGCATAATGAAACATCTGGAAGAAAACAAGCAAACTCAGAAAGCATCAATGACCCCCTGAGTTACAAATATTCTCCTTTATTGGTGTTTGATCTACTACAATGGATAATGGAATAATGTCCTATAAAAATTAGTGTGATATATCCATATTTTATGAGTGCGAGAGAATTCTGGAAGGGAAAGAGAAATCAAACACATTCTTTATTCACTTTTGGACTCCTAAAATGAAGGTCTCTCACCTGTAACTCAAGCTGCTCCTTCTGTTCTTCCACCTGGCTCAAGAGAAATCCTTCAGCCAGGGCCACTGCCTGGGAGCTGGTCTCTGCTCCACACTCCTGCACCCAGTTCTCCATCTCTGGAGGCAGGAGGGCCAGGAACTGCTCCAGAACAACCAGGTTCAGCATCTGGGCTTTGGTGTGCTTTTCTGGTCTCAGCCATCGCCGACAAAAATTGTGGAGTCGGCTGCAAAGTCCTCGGGGACCCTCAGCCTCCTGGTATTGGAGGCTCCTGAAGTTGCAGGGATGAACTTCTGAATGCATGATGGTTTCCTCCTCCAGGATCTTCTGCCCAGTTCTTGCCTCACAGCACCCAGGCTGTATAGTTGAAAGGCCTTTTCCAGTTCTCTCACTTGCTAAAGGTTGTGTCTCCATTTTTTCTGTTCTGTAACACAACTCCAAATGGGTCCAAGGAATCTTGTAGATCTCCAAATGTCTTTTCATTCATAGGACCAATCCTATAGCCACTGGAATAACCACAGCAGGCCTTTCTGCGCTCTTTTCCCAACAGATAATTTTACATGTCAAGAAGTTCAAATGGTTTCCAGTTTCTATATTTGCGATGGAAAAAAAAAAATCCAAGAATGAGAAAGTGGATACTTTAACCATTGAACAACAGTTATTCCCACAAAATTTCTAAACTGGAATAAGATTGCAGTGGCGTTGAGCAGATAAATCCTGTTTTTGTGCAGGTTTGCACAAAAACAAACATTTGTGAGTGAGGTACACTATTTTTTCTTATAAGGAAGGATTTCCAATCTATATTTACCTCCAAAGAGTATTCACATAAATTGCCAAATCCAAAACAGGTGAACAAACCTTGGAAGCTCATTACAGGTAGTCCTCAAGTTATGACCACAATTGAGCCCAAAATGTATGCTGCTACGTGAAATATTTGTTAAGTGAATTTGCCCCGTTTTACGACTTTTCTTGCCAGAGTTGTTAAGTGAATTATTGCATTTGTTACATTAGTAACACGGCTGTTAAGTGAATCTGGTTTCCCCATTGATTTTGTTTGTCAGAAGGTCACAAAAGCTGATTACATGATCCCGGGATATTGTAAGTGTAAATATGAACCACTTGCCAAGCATCTGAATTTCGATTCATGTGACCATGGAGATGCTGCAACGGTTGTAAGGGTGAAAAACGGTCATAAGTTGCGGTCATTTTTCAGTGCCGTTGTTAACTTTGAACAGTCATTAAATGAACTGTTGTAAGTCGAGGGCTACCTGTAAACACTGAATGAAATGCCAGGAAACCACCCTGGCTGAGGATGCCCGTTTCCCTTCTACAGGGTGTCATTTGGAGAGGAGAGTCTCCCTCGGACTCACCCAACCTGCCCGGAGCCTCAAGCGGCTCATCCCAGCCCAGGGCTGAGGTCCCCCACCCCAAGCAGGGCTGGGAAGGAGGCAGCTGGAGAGGCCGCCCCGCTTCTCTCCCACTCCAGAGACAGGCCAGGCTGTGTAGGATGGGGCCCTGGGGGAGCCTGGTGCGAATCCTGCCTCCTCCTCGCCCAGCTTCTCTCCTCTTCTGCTGGGGCTCCGCAAGGCCGACCCTCCCCTCCCCCCACACGGGCTCTTCCCCGGACAAGGGTAAGGGAAGGGACCCCGGATCCCCCCAACTTTCCCCGCTTCCCTCTGCATGGAGAGGGCGGCTGGGGAACATGGGACCCGGGGTTGAAGCTGGAGGAGGGCCGGACGAGGGTCTCTCCCTTCTCCGCCTTCCTTTGCATGGGAAGAGCCCCCGCCTCACCCGGGGCACCTCTGCATCTCCCTCCGCCAGACTCTCCCGCAACCTCCCCAGGGGTTATGGAGAGCGAGTGCGGCGTCCTAGAGCGGCAAAGTTCAATGATGTCATTTCCTTCCGGGCCTCATCTACAAAGACAACCTTCGCCCTCCTTTCACCTGGCCGATCGCGCCCCCTGGTGGATTTGGCGCAAAGTGCCAGGATTCTAGAAAGGGAAGGAAAGAGGAGCGCGTCTGAGGGGAAGGGAGAGGGCAGGGAAGATGGGCTTGGAAGTAGGAGGAAAGGCCTCTCACAATGGCTCCCTGCCCTACACTGGCGACCCTGAATAAAAAGAAAAAAGAAAAATCAGTTCCAAAATGGCGGGAATGCTGAAACCTCTGGATTTTACCTCATAAAAGAGGCTCCTTAATTGAGAAATGAAGAGGGGGAAAAGGGCGTTTCATCTCTGATTGGAGAAAAGGTGGAATTATAAAACTTAAGAAAGGAAGATCGTGAAAAAGGAATATAAAGCTAAACTATGATGAGGGAAAAAAAACATTTTTACATAGGGATTGAATAGGGAATTCAAGAGATGTGACTAGGAAGCTTAAGCCCTTTCGAGAATTTAAGGCAGGGATATATCATTAGACCGTAAATGAAAATATTCAACCACATTTGGAGCCGATAATAACACACAAAGGGATTAGCTATAGCGAGCAAAACAAAGAATTTAAAACGATGGAAAAGTGGGTAAAAATCCATTTTAAAAAAACTGATTTTTCTTTATTTCTTTTAAGAAATAAATAGATTTCAGCAAGAGCTGAAATATGCCGCCCCCAGTTTTGGGGGATTTTGGGGGGCCATTTTCAAGACTTTTGGGCCCATTTTTGAGACTTTTTTCAGCCCGTTTATTAAAAAAAAAAAAAAAAGGCTCAAAAAATATGGTAAATTGCCATGTTGGCACTTTGCGATAATTAAATGAGTTTTGGGTTGCAGTCTGGGCTCTCAGTCTCTAAAAGGTTTGCCATCACTGCTATATAGTTTCTCTCAGATCCTTTTATGATTACTATTCTGAGCAAAGCTCTTTCAGCTTTCCATGCATTTATATGGCTTCTCCCCTGTGTGGATTTTGTTATGAGAAGAGCACTGCTCCAAGGAAATGCCTTTCCACACTCTATGCATTTATATGGTTTCTCTCCTGAGAGGATCCTTTTATGGGAAATAAGATTACTGCATCTTCTGAACCTGTTACCATACTCTCTGCATTTGTATAGCTTTTCTCCAGTGTGAATCCTTTCATGAGAAGTAAGTTACCTGCTTGTTCTAAACTGTTTTCCACATTCCAAACATAAGGCTTCTTTTTTGGGGTGAATCAGTTTTTGACATGTAAGGAAGTTAGTTCCAAGAGAAAGAATGAATGTCTCATTGTAATTTTTTCCATTTTCCATTCCATTTTCCAAAGAAGAGGCCAACCTATTCTCCAAAGCACCTGAAGGTGGGACAACAATGGATGGAAACTAATCAAGGAGAGAACTAATCTACAACTAAAGAAAAATTTCCTAACAGTGAGAACAATTTATCAATGGAATGACTTGCTCCCAGAAGTTGTGGATGCTCCAACACTGAAGATGTTTAAGAAGAAACTGGACAGCCATTTATCTGAAATGTTATAGGGCTTCTTGTCTGAAAAGGGGGTTGGACTAGGAGATCTCCAAGATGTCTACCAAGTCTGTTATCTGCTCCATTGTCCCCAAATTTCCAAAGCAAAGATATGCAGTAACTTAAATGGGTATGCTTCACAGAAGTCCTGTTTTTAGGTGAGAAAATGGACAATTCTGAAAATTTCTTTGAAGAAATATTTGGGGCAGGTTTTATCAAGTTGATTGATTCTGCAGAATTTACAGTGCTTTTCAGTAAAGTAATCCTACTTCTGGATCAACTGATTTATTGCTTTATCATTTATTTATCTAGTAGTCTGAGCCAATGGCTGAATGAGAGAAAACAAAGAAGAGATAATTCCTTGTGTCATTTCTCAGCCTGTGCAAAGTGGGAATGTTTCAGCTCCTAATCCAGGAACAAATCAGAGGGTTAGAAATTATTTTGTACCCAAAGTTCTGCGATTACATGCTCTACATGGCCATTCTCTTTGGATTTTAAAATTCTGCTTTATTTTTTAATATGATTTGCTTATTTTTTGAAGGGCTGGTCATGAACAAGGCTTTTCAAAAATGGCAATGTGAGTATTTAGTTATTTTTTATTACCCTTGCAGAAGTCAAAGAATGACAAAAAGAACGGGTCTCTAGCAGGGAAGTCTCTAGAAGGAGAGAGCACTCTGCACACCAGCTTCACTTCCTGAGGGAAAGAAGCCTCATTGCTCAGATGCCTTTTCCTTCACAGGACCATTTCTGGTGCCACAGGACTGATCACTGCAAGTTATTCCGTTCTTCTTTTTTTTTTCCCCAAGAGAAAATGTTGGCTTGCAAAGATTTCAAATAGCTTCGCGTTTGAGATGGAAAGAAAAAAATCAACGCCAAGAATTAGAAAGTAGAATTCAGCCACTGAGCGACCTTCACCCAACCTGCCCGAAGCCTCAAGAGGCTCACCCCAGCGCAGGACTGAGGTCCCCCCGAGCAGCGCCGGGAAGGAGGCAGCTGGAGAGGCCGCCCCGTTCCTCTCCCCCTCTGGGAGCCTGGTGCGAATCCTGCCTCGTCCTCGCCCGGCTTCTCTCCTGTCCTGCTGGGCCTCCGCAAGGCCGACCCTCCCCTCCCCCCACTCGGGCTCTTCCCCGGACACGGCGCGGGAAGGGATCCCCGGATCCCCGCCGCCTTCCTGGCATCCCCGCTTCTTCCACTTCTCCCTGCATGGAGAGGGCGGCTGGGGAGGATGGGACCCCGGGTTGAACCCGCAGGTGGGCCGGCCGCGGGTCTCTCCCTCCGCCTCCTTTTCCACTGGAAGAGCCCCTCCTTTACCCGGGGCACATCTGGATCTCCCCCCACCCCCGCCAGACTCTCCCGCAGCCTCTCCGCCTCCTGCGGAGCCCCAGCGATTAAAGGGAGAAAGTGTGTCGTCATAGAGCTTCAAGCGTTTGTGATGTCACGCCTCCTCTGAAAAGCCAACCAACGTTCGCCCTCCAGTGGCCCAATGGGGAAGCGCCTGATGTTATCTTCCTTTTGCAGAGATTGCCCCCTGGTGGATTCTGCGCAATGTGACAGGGACCCTGCCAAGGGCGGGAAGGAGGAGCTGTGCTTGAGGGGAAGGATGATGGGCATGAGAGTAGTAGCAAAGGGACTTCTCATTGGTTGTCTGTCAGAGAAAAGCAGCGGCGCCTCCTGAGGGAGGGAAAATTTTCCTGTCAGGAAAGTGGAGATTTTTATAGATTTTTATTTCTTTAGTCCAATATGCAGAGCTGCCCTTTTCCAATTCTCAGCTCTGGGTGTCTAAGAATAATTGAGAAATTGTCACCTTCTGACAAAGGAAATAATACTGAAGAAAAAGAAATATCGAAGGAAAACCAGTTCTAAATTAAAGAAAAAACTCAAACTGGTGATTTTTGGAGAAATTTTACCTCACGAGGAGGCTCCTTGGTGGAGAAATGAAGAGGGGGAAATGGCGTCTCCTCTGTGACCTGGAGAAAAAGTGGAATTGCAAAATGATGGAATGAAAATAGTGGAAAGGGGAATATAAAACTCAAATACCAGGAGGGGAAAAATATTTTTAAAAAGACTCTCTTTTACTTAATAGTAGGGAATTCACCTCATAGGGGAAATAAGAGTTGGAAACTTTAAGAACATTATTGAATTTAAGGCAATCTGAAGAATCTGATATTCCATTGTCTTGGCCAAGCCCGCCTCCTGGAGGATGCTGTATGCAATGCAGGTCCTCATGCAGAGAAAGGGAGCATTTTCCATGGGGTGCAGCAAGAAGGCGACTGTCGTGTCCCCCCAGTTCAGAAAGCCTTCTGAATATAACTGCGTTTTTTAAACTTTAAATCCATCTCCAACAGATTTAACAGAGTTGGAAAGGACCTTCTAGTCCAAGCCCCCCTCCCTCACCAAGCAGGAAAACCTACACCATTTCTGACAAATGGCAGTTCTGTCCCTTCATGAAAGCTTCCAGTGATGAGATTCCCACAACTATTGAAGGCAAGCTGTTCCATTGGTTGATTGTTCTCACTGTCAGAAAATTTCTCCTTATTTCTAGATTGAATCACTCCTCAATCAGTTTCCAAGAAAGTATTTTTAAAAAAGTTTATAGAAAAAGTTAACATCCCTGCTTAGACAGAGGGAAGGAAGAGCCAGGAAATAGTATTCAGCAGATAAGAAGATAATCTTGCTTTTTCTAAACTGGTATTAGGATTGCCATGGTATTGAACTGACAGGTCCTGTGTGTGCTTGTGTCATACAGAATTTTAGGCTTTATTATTAGCTTTTACCCCAGTAATTTTATTGAAAATTATATTATAAAAAGTATATTGTACAGAAATATGTTTTTAAAAATTAAAACTGCAGAAAAGAAAAAAAAATTCCTTCTTCTAGTCAATATGCATAATCAATACTAATGACTTAACACTTTTAAAATATAGCTAAACACTTCTTCATACCTCACCTTATTCCCTATCTCTAAATATTTATGTTTCCATATTAATCAGCAAAAATCCAATAAGAGCTATCTGAAATAATATTATGTACTATATTTATTACAGGTAGTCCACCATCTATGACAGCAATTGGGACCATCTTTAAGCAATGTGGTCAAAAGGCATTACTGCATCTTTTAGAAACAACAGTCCTGGTTGCCATTGTTAACTGAATCTGATGGTCCTAAAGCAAAATAGTGGAGAATCCAGCAGGAAGTTGTGTCATAGGAAACTCATGAGTAGGTATGCCACCCAGCACACCCTCAGTGTGGTGCCATTTGTGCACCCTTATCCAGTGGTGAAATAGGAATTGGTTTGCCACCGATTTGTTGGCCGCACATGTGTGGTGCTCGCCAAATACGCGCTGCACACACATCCACAGTGCACACAAAACACACTGCATACACGCGCATGTGCAGTACGCACCAAACACACAGAAAAAGGCTTGGGAAGGTAAGTAGAACAGCGAGGGGGGGAACAGCTGTGCCATGTGATTTAGATATGCTAGAAAGCAGGATTTCCTGCTTTCTAGTGATTTTAAATCGCGCAGCACAGCTCATTGTCGGGAATACCGGTTCGGAGGAACCAGTATTTTTATCACTACTAATTCTCCCGAACCGGTGCGAACTGGTAGGATTTTACCGCTGTCCTTATCCTCTCTGAACAAAACATTTCTTCTTGCATAACCCTACACATCCACGCCACACCATGTAGTGCCTCACACACCCTTGCATATCCTCACTAAACCAGCAATCTTGTTTACCCTGACTCACATGGTGTCTCTCACATTCACCCACACATCTTCCCAATCCCACATATTTCCTATGCACCCCACCCTGACTTTTCCCTACATCCCCCAGCTCCTTGCTCCTTTCCCCACTTATTTTGCCCATAACATGCGGGACAGTTAACTGGAGAAAGCAGTTATATTTGGAAGAGTTAGTAGTAAAAGAAAGCCAGGCCACCAAAGAACACAGTGGCTGATCACCATCAATACCAGCCAGAGCATAGATCAACTCAAAAAAAGTGCATGATTGGAAGATGTGAAGAGACCTGGCCTCACCAAGAATCAGACACAACTGAATGGATGACATCATCAGTATCAACCACAAATCAGGATGGAAAAAACAAATTGTAACAAGATTAAGCAAAGGAAGAAAAGATTTATCTACAGAGGGGATACATAGAGGATCGAATGAATCTCTGCCTGCAAATTCCTGCTCTAGTGGAAGAAATGTTGATCAAGTTTTGTTTTATTGAGACATACCAGGTATACAGTATATTAATCAGATAGTTTCTTCAATTGATTTGGAAATCTGCGGTTGTTAGTTATTGGCCTGATTACTTTACTGTGAAGGCAATTTATGCCTTTATCTCCTCATTTTTGCTCTGGAATATTTTTCTTAGCAAAATCTCATTTTTTCCAAGGGAAGAAAGGACATTCAAAGCGCAAATCCTGTTGTCTGTCACTTTTAATTCAGTATCACAATTATTCAATGGGCAGTTCAATGCCGGTAATCCTAGATTTAGGACTGGTTGTTAGTGAATGTTTGAAATTACATTGTACCTTTCCCCTCAAAGCTACTCACAACCAAGTTACAATGGCTGCCCCTCCTCCCCCCAGTCATGCTATCACATTCTGAGCACTTGGCAATCAGCTCACCTTTACGGCCCTTTGCAGCTTCCTATGGTCACATAATTGTGACTTTTGATTTTTTTCTCCTGGTTTCTACATGCTTAGTGGGTAAAATGGATTCACATAATGATCATTGTTTGCTTAATGACAACCAGAAAAAGTGCCAAAAAAGTTTGTTCATGTGATGATATGACTAAAATGCAATGATGTACAACCATAATTCCAGGCTCAATTACAGTCATAAATCAAGGACTACCTTATCACATTCCATTTATCTGTATATTTTGATGGAACTTGAGTTCCCTTTGGATTATAATATCCCTTCAGACCCCACTATCCTTCTCTTGCACCATGTCCAACTTGTGAGAACAGAGAAGTCTATGGTCATCTGATAAACTGAATATATTAAGGAAGGTGGAAACAATTGTAAGTAGACTGGGCAAAAGAAGGAAAGTTTAAATTGTGGGAAGTGTCTGTTGAATTTCTGTCTGCCTGTCTGCTATAGTGAAATAAAGCTTTGTCTTGAACAGCTGCATCAGGGAGATGTAGCTCCTTAAGCAGGGGGTTGGACTAGAAGACCTCCAAGATCCCTTCCAACTCTTATGCTATTCTATTCTATTGCCTGGGAAGGCAGCACCTGTTAAATGACTGCCTGTTTGCATTCCTCTTAGAACCAGGATCAAGTGGGAAGAACAAACAATAATAAACACTGCAGTGAGCCTTGGAAAGGAACAAGGACATTCACTTATAAAAACACAATAAAGGCAACGTCTTTATAAAATTGCATGGCTCTCAATCTGAGATACATAAAGTGGCCATTTTCTTGGAAGTGACCTCCAACAAGAACCTGCAATAAATAAATTTAAGAAAAAAAATCAGTTATTGATGTCATGGAATTGATACACGGGACCCAATGCACGAAGGAGAAATTTCTTTCGGAAAATAGTGGCACTCCTTAAAGGCAAAAGGATGCACTCATATTTATAAATTTCAGAAGAGATGATAAAATGATACAGACATACATATGAATAAGTAATAGATGTAAGCATATTCATAATTAACAAACCAAGTTAATTCTTCATTCTGTTTCATTTTGCTAACAAGACCAACTCTCATAAGAATTTGTTTTCCTCACAATGTGCAATAGCACTGACAACCTTCAGATGACAATGCCTTATGACTATTTTGCTGCAGCATCCCCATGGTTATATGATCAAAATTCAGATGCTTAGCAACCACCTCATATTTATGACAGTTGGAGTATTCTGGGGTCATATGCAACCTTCTGACAAGCAAAGTCAACGGGAAGCCAGATTCACTTAACAACGATGTTCCGTTGGTGGGGTAAAAATCACTTTAACAAATGTCTCAATCAGCAACTTCCGGTTGCTTCTGGTCTTCTGGTCTTCCGGGTGCGCTTCAAGGTGCTGGTTATCACCTTTAAAGCGCTCCATGGCATCGGGCCTAGCTATCTTCGAGACCGCCTGCTGCTACCAACGACCTCCCATCGTCCTGTGCGCTCCCACAGAGAGGGCCTCCTCAGGGTGCCATCAGCCAATCAATGCAGGCTGGTGACCCCCAGGGGGAGGGCCTTCTCTGTGGGGGCACCTACCCTGTGGAATCAGTTGCCCCCAGAGATAAGGAGAATCCAAGACCTTAGCGCCTTCCGCCGTGCCCTTAAAACCCACTTTTTCCAGCAAGCCGGGCTGGTTTAAGAAGAAATTTTAAATGTTTTAATTGGTTTGTATTTTTAATTTTGGGCCAAATTTATATATATTTTAATTGTTTTTAATATTTGTATTTCATGTTTTTTAATTCTGGCTGTACACCGCCCTGAGTCCTCAGGGAGAAGGGCGGTATATAAATTTAAAATAAAATAAAAAAAATAAAATAAACTAAGATCCCGGGTTCAATTGAGGTCATAAATTGAAGATTACCTGTATTCATAAGTAAAACAGCATATGCCCGTTATTTTTATTTTCACTGGTAAATTCATCTTTCTGGAGCTGCCATTTGTGAGGATCAGACTCAAAAATACCTTCCTTTCCTAGTTTAGGATATGTCAATAGAAAATGCATAGATATTCCTCTATTTATGAACAGGTTATGTTCCAAGCTGTTCTTAAGTCTGCTTTGTTTATAAATCCAAACAAACATTAAAAACATGTACAGTCCAGTTCTTACCTTACATAAGCAGTAGGTAAAACATTGTTGTGGTAAAACATTACAACAATATAAGCTCATCCTTCAGAGTTGAAATGGCACATTTCTCCGCCTTCTTGAAGAAATGGTCCAGTGAATTTTTGGCGATAGCCTTCATCTTTTCTATTTTCCTCATAGACCCTATAGCACTATATCACACCGCTGGAGAGCTACAGACACCTTGGTGAAATGCTCAAAACAGTCCTGCATTTCAAACAGTGACAGTGTTTTCTTGATCAAGCTGAATTCCTCTGCCATCAGCTTGATGTGGAATCTCCAGAGGTTTAATCATTTTCTCTTGCTTTCACTGATTTTACAACTCCATGTTGCTGTTGAAGAGTTATTCCACATGTGTGGCTAACAATTCATTAAAGACCTTCTCCAGGTCAAGATAAAGCTCCTTGGTGAAAGCAATTAAGTTGCTAACAATGCCGTGTGACTTTCTGTCCACCACTTCAAATCTTTGAAAATCATGAACAAACTGAAGGTACAGACGTTTTCCATATTCCATTCATATTAATAGAAGTTGCCAGGCTGCATCAACATTCTTGATAACCTTGTAGATGTCATAGGACATCCAAAACTGACACGCGGTCATCTGAACTGCTTGCTGAACATGCAGAAAAGATAATTTTGGAAAGTTATTATAACCCATAATCCATAGTGGTAGGAGGAAATTGGTGTTTGGAGGCAGAGACCCAATCTTCATGTTCAGATGGAAATTGTCCAAGTGAGATGGATGAGCCAAGACATTATCCAAAATGAGAATCTTGAAGGCAATGTTTTTCTCATAGCAATTATCTCTATATTTCTAGGATGAAATGATGAAAAAACATCAAGGTGAGGATGACCGAAGGTTTCTTTTTAGCTTCCCACAGAACAAAGTGAGATTTTCTTGAGACTTCACAGGTTCTCAGAATGATAGACTAGCAACAATTTTAGATCACTGGAAGTGTTACTCACTTGGCAACATTGTCTTTTGCAGCTTTCCATTATTATCTCTTCTTTGTTGATATAAGTTTTGCTGGCACTTTTTTTTCTAAAAGCCCCATTTCATCTACATTGAATATTTGCTGAGGCAAATAACAATTTTCCTCAATTTCATTGAGGGCTTTTGGGAACTCCTTGGCTGCATTCTCATCCGCACTTGCCACCTCACCACATGCTTTCACATTATGCACAAGCCTTAAAATGTGTGTGTTTCAGCAGAACTTTTACCAACCTCCTGTTGCAAGTCATGAAATAAGCTCTAAATAAGCTCTAATAAGCCACGGGTTCCTGGCCCCTGGCTCTGGAGCCACATGTGGCTCTTTCATCCCTCTGCTGCGGCTCCCTCAAAATATGTGTTACAACTGCCAATGTGCAATATCTGCCGGCATGTGATTTATTGAGCTTTTCGACCCCCGGTAGGCCAATCATGAATAAATCCAAGAAAAGTTTTAGAAGAAAAACAAAGCATTTAATTCAACTACATATGCTAATTCTGCGGCCTCTCAGGAAATAGTCAGGTACGGGAAAGGTTTTGTGGCACCCGGTGTTTTCTTTTCTGTGGGAAACAGGTCCAAATGGCTTTGAGCGTTTAAGGTTGCAGACCCCTGCTCTAAGCCTTCTCCTGGATCAGCATTAAGCTCAGAAGCACACATCACTGATGCTATCGTCACTCCATATGCTGAGTAGCTTCTTTATCTCTTCCGTCACTTTTCCACTCCTTTTGGTTACTGTGGATTGCATAGGCACATGAACCTTTTACATGTTCTACAATCTTCCCTGTGTTCTTAATGATCATTACGGTAATCCATACAATAAGAACATGCCACATTCCTTATCTTCCCCCACTCTATTTTCTTCAGCATCTCCATCTTAATTGGATCATCATGGATTGGAGCTGTTTGCATTACTCCCTTCCCCATTATCACTCGAGTTTAATTCCACACATTTAGAACCTACAGGTCACACCAGACAGTCACCAAACTACTAAACAATGAACAGTAAGCAATCAAAGAGGCAGGAAAGGATTAAAGCACATCACATACATATGCAATGCACCTGTCAGCACTTCAAGCTGCATTTACTCTAGTGCTGATATAAGAAGGAGAAGCGGAGGCGTCTGGAAAGGGACGTTTGACTTTTCACCTACTTATTTTCCCTGGAGATAATATCCCCTAGGAGATGGGATGGGAGGGGGGAAATTCCTTTGAGCTGGAGCGGTAGATTAGGGGTAGAATGATTTGGTAGATAGCCAATGAGTGCAGGGGAGTGGGGAACAGAAAGGGAGGGTTTGGGGTCTGGAAGTCAGTGTTGGCTTCAATGGAGTCGGGTCTAGAATGTTGTGCTTAATAGTTTTCCTTCAAAGACTTTGTTTGAAATGCAATTTATTTGAGACGACCTCAAAACTTGACAGCACCCTAAACTAACCCTTTCCCACCTTCTCTAGCCTTCTGGGACCTTTTATGTTGGAGTTGCAGGTTTATTTGTATAATTAAAAGTTTGTAACTCAAAAGTTTATAACTAGAAGAATGTCCGTAGCTATAACACTAAATCTAAAATTTACATATATTCTCTTTCAAATGGATCTGGGTATGGCAAATTAGGTCATTGCTCCGCCTGAAGCTCTTTCCACATTCAAAACATTTATATGGTTTCTCCCCCGTGTGGATCCTTTTATGGAAAGTAAGGGAACCACTATGACGGAAGCTCTTTCCACACTCTCTGCATTTATATGGTTTCTCACCTGTGTGGATCCTTTTATGTCTCAGCAGGGACCCATTTTCACAGAAGCCCTTTCCACACTCCATACATTTAAATGGCTTCTCCCCTGTGTGGATTCTTTTATGTTTCATAAGGGATGCATTTTCACAGAAACCTTTTCCACACTCCCCACATTTATATGGCTTCTCCCCCAAATGGATCCTTTTATGGAATGTAAGAGAACCACTATGAATAAAGCTCTTTCCACACTCTCTGCATTTATATGGTTTCTCCCCTGTGTGGATCCTTTTATGGGAAGCAAGGTGACTGCTCTGAATAAAAATCTTGCCACACTCCAGACATTTATATGGCTTCTCCCCTGTGTGAATCCTTTTGTGGGAAATAAGTTTACTCTGTTGGCTGAAGCCCTTTTCACATTCCACACATTTATATGGTTTTTCCCCTGTGTGGATCCTTTTATGTCTCATAAGGGACCCGTTTTCACAAAAACCCTTTCCACACTCTATGCATTTATACGGCTTCTCTCCTGTGTGTATCCGTTTATGTCTCATAAGGGACCCATTTTCACAGAAACCCTTTCCACACACTATGCATTTATACGGCTTTTCCCCTGTATGGATCCTTTTATGTCTCATAAGGGACCCATTTTCACAGAAGCTCTTTCCACACTCCATGCATTTATACGGCTTCTCCCCTGTATGGATCCTTTTATGGGAAGTAAGATGACTGCTGTTAGTAAAGCCCTTTCCACACTCTCTGCACATATATGGCTTCTCCCCTGTGTGGATCCTTTTATGAGAAGTAAAGGAACTCCTTCGACAGAAGCCTTTTCCACATTCAAGACATTTATATGGCTTCTCCCCTGTGTGGATCCAGTTATGGGAAGTTAGTTGACTGCTATTAGTAAAAGATTTTCCACACTTCACACATTTATATGGCTTCTCTCCTGTGTGGATCTTTTTATGAGAAGTATGTTGACTTCTATTAGTAAAGCTCTTTCCACACTCCAAACATTTATATGGCTTCTCCCCTGTGTGGATCCAGTTGTGGGAAATAAGTTGGCTGCTGTTTGTAAAGTTCTTTCCGCACTCTGTGCATTCGTATGGCTTCTCTCCTGTGTGGATCCTTTTATGAGAAGTAAGATGACTGCTATTGGAAAAGCCCTTTCCGCACTCTCTACATTTATATGGCTTCTCCCCTGTGTGGATCCTTTTATGGGAAGAAAGATGACTGCTCTGAATAAAACTCTTTCCACACTCCGCACATTTATATGGCTTCTCCCCTGTGTGGATCCTTTTATGTTTCACGAGGGATGCATTCTCACCAAACCCCTTTCCACACTGTCTGCATTTATATGGCTTCTCCCCTGTATGGATCCATTTATGAGATGTAAGGGAACGGCTCTCACTGAAACTTTTTCCACATTCCATGCACTTATATGGCTTTTCCCCAGTGTGGATCCAGTTATGGGAAGTAACTTGACTGCTTCTTCTGAAGCTCTTTCCACATTCCAAGCATTTATATCGCTTCTCTTCTGTATGGGTCTTTTTACAAGATATAAGGGACCCATTTTCATGAGGAAGGGTGAAAGTCCAATTGTAATTGTTTCCATTGTCTCTGGATATATAATCTTCTCTTTTGATTTCTGTTGGATCGTGTTCATTTACATCTAATTTGTCTTTCAATAGGTTTACATTTTTCTTTATTTTTCCTTGTTGGACAAGAAAATCTTGCATCTGAGCATCAATGGAAGATGAGCTTTCCAGATTCCAATTATTTGTCTGGTTTCTTTCATGATTTTCTATTTCCATTTGAATTTCAGATTTCTGTGTTTCATCTCCAGCATTGAATACTTGAAATGGTTCCTCAGTATCTTTATTCTCTTGCCCATTATTACCTTCAAAGGAAAAGAGAAATGAAAATGCTAACTAATTTAGGGGAAAAGATCACAGTGTATAAGTCCTATGATATTTTGGCAGATTCCAATATATTATAGTATGTTTGTTTATAATTATCCATACATATTTCACCCAGAGTCAGCTTTGAGTTAAGGAAGAATCATGTAAACATCTGAGGAACTATTAGGCAAAATCTAATAATTATTGGAGAGGCCAATTCCAGCAGAGACTTGCAGGAACTAAATCAATTTCGAAACAAGACTTTTTCTTCCCACCCAAACTATCTTTCTTTTACTCTTTGTTGCTGTACTATTTGTTCAAATTAAAAAAACTTGGTATTTTAGTGAGTTTTGCCTTTAAAATGAAAAGAAAATGTTAACCAAAAATATGAAACAGAAAATCAAATAGAATTGATGTTAAGGGTTAGGGTATATTAAGACAGGAGTAATTAAAGTTGTCCTTGTTGGAGAATATTTCTGTGACAAAAATGAATGTGTGGCCTAGAATGATGCTTTTGTTTCAAGCAATACATATTTGGACAAGTGATGTAGCATTTAAGCAATGGTAGAACGATAAGTCTAGATTTGTATGGCAAGGGAAAAGCTACAGATTGAATATCAAATACTCCAAGATGCAGAGGAAACAGGAGGATTTTGGTCTGCCCGATTTGAAACTACTTTGCGGCCTGTTGTGTGGTTTGAATGAAAGATTGGGAATTGCTGAGAAATAATTTTAGAAGTAGAAGTGCATGACCTAAGATTTGGATGGCATGGATATCTATGTTACAATAAAGTCAGGATTAATCTAGATTTTAAAGACCATGATGTTAGAAAATTTGAGACTATGGGACAGATGTAAACCCAGACTCTGTCCGAAAACACCTTGATGGCTCTTGGCACAAGAGACATTTTACAGAAAAAAAGCAATAGGCAGAGACAAATAGATAATATGGCGAGAGCTGTTAGAACTTGAACAAGGAAAATACCAAATAAAGCAAGAGAGCAACTGACAGCAGAAGGATATAGTTGTCAGTTGTTTTCATATTATCATCAGAAAAATTCAAGGTAGATAAAAGTACCTATGGTATTCAACAACATAAGAATTTTTTTTAAAAAAAATTTGATTTACATGCCGCCCTTCTCCGGAGACTCAGGGCGGCTTACAATGCGTTAAGCAATAGCCTTCATACTTTGAATCATAATTGTGAAGAAAGGATGAACATGTAATCCTAAAATCTATAAACAGGTTAAAATGTATGATAAAATGGGCAAAGAGGTTTTGTCATAACATATAAGTGTAACACTGGGAAAACATGTGGTTGAAAGGAGTGAAATTTACATTATGTAATAATCTGGAAAGCTAGAAAATTTCGGATTGATGTAAACAATTTTAAAGATCAATACAGAACTGAAATTAGAACACTTTGTTGGTACTAATAAACCAACAGCTAGAAAACAGAAGAGTGTTAACTATGGTAACTGCAGCAATGCTAGTATATTCATAAAGATGGAAGGACTCTGAAAAAACTACAATGGAGGAATGGTTGAAGATGACAGAATTAACAGAGATGGCTAGATTGAGTTCTTTGATCTGAGAAAGAATAATATCTACATTTATAAGTGACTAAAAAGCCCGATGGGCTTTTTGCTGAAAAAAAAAACACCTCAGTTTGTGATTTATGGGTTTGAAGAGTACAAAGGATACATTTTGGAAAAGAAATGATGATGTAACCTTAAGCGATAAAGGCTATAATATAATTGCACTTATAACTGCTATGAAGAAGATTGGAAGCCACTTTTTTATTACTTTTTCATATTTTTTCTTTTTTTTCCTTTTCCCTTCTTTCTTTATTTTTTTTTCTTATTCGCTTTACTTTATCTTCTTTATTTCTGCTTCAGTATTTGCACTGTTCTTATTCGGATATTTTTAATAAAATCAGTAAAATAAAGAAGTAGCTGATGGCATCTAACTACAGAATGTCTTCCAAAACACTATATTGGGGAGAAGCAAACCCCTTACCCATAGGCGCCATTCCTATGATTTTTTAATTTTATCATACTTTTTTCTTATTCATTACCAGGGTGGATTTGATTTAAATTGAGTCGATTTAAATCATGATTTAAATCACTAGTAAAAAGACTTGATTTAAATCGACTCAATTTAAATCATAATTTTTAAAGAGCAACTGTCATCTCTGCTACTCCTTTGACCCGCTGTTGACTCACTGATAGTCCCAGTGTTGCAGAATATACAGCCTTGTGCTATATAACTAAGCTCCATTTCATGCTGAATAAACTAAATTATTTATGTATCTTAAATAGAAAACTATCTTATGATAGATTTTTACCCCAAAAGTTTTTTATTAAAATAAATTCAATAAAAATTAAAAAAAAATCTGATTTAAATAAAAAAAAAATCCGATTTTTTTTATTTTTTAAAAAAAATCATTGATTTTTATCCACCCTGTTCATTACTCTATCTTCTTTATTTCCTCTTCAAAATTTGTCTTGTTTTTATTCCTATAAAATTTCTGGCATATTCTTACCCAAAGAGGCTACATTCCTATGATTTTCCAGCATGACTTCTAAATGGAGCATTTTTTGGTCAGGATCCAACTGAGACCACTCCTCCTTGGAGAAATACACAGCCACCTCCTCAAAGGACACAAGACCCTCCTTGAACAGGGGAAAAAAACAGAATAGGTCCAGGAGAATATGCAGCATCTGCACCGTTGTTCACAAGTTCCCAAAGCAAAGATATGCACTACGTGCTTGGTAGGATTCTAAAGTAGTGTTGGGAAAGAGGACAGAGCCAAAAGGCAGTGACTGAAGAAATATTTTGGGCAGGTGTTATCAATTTAATTGATTCTGGTACACATTCAGGCCATTCAGTGAATAACACCACTTTCCTTCTGGAGCTATCTATTATCTATATCATCTAATATCTTGTCAAAGATTTTGATGGTCCAGAGGCACTTGAAGATGGGCCTTGGAAACCCTATCTACCACTGACTCCAATCCTTCCTGTGTTTCCAGAAGGAAACTGGGGGGGTGGGGGACTGAATTCTTTCTAGCATTTCAGCAAAAGGCTTATGGTATCAATTTGAATCTTTTATGCTCAAGAACAAGAAAATATCCAAGCCAAAACAAGAAGGAATAATGGAAGGAGACAGTGCTGTATACACTAGTATGATTTTCTAAAGGAAAGGGAGAATACAAATTTAATAAATTGTTTTCTTACTCTTATTTCAGTTGGCGGTTCAACCACTGTTTCAGCTCCACCGTAAAGATCAGAAAATTTCATTCTATGTTTCTCTGTGAGGAAGACAGATATTAAAATACACAATTAACAAAATAGGAGTCGGTATTCTACAGAAGAGAAGACAAAAAGAAGATAAGATAGCAGGGATCTCTCTGGGGAATGGGAGACCGTCATTACCTTTTGAGGTAACCTGGCTTGGGTCTTCCTGAGGGTTCCTCCTGAAAAGCAGCTTCTGATGGGGATTTGATGGATTACTTCTTCCCTCAGGATCTCTGATCTCCACAGAGAAGGACTTGAAATAGGAGGAAGAAGAAAAGAAGAATTAACTGACATCAAACAACATGGATTCTTGTTCTATGAACACAATATCAAAGTTCCCAATATCCATCAGTGAGGCTGAGGGAGAAGTGATTGGAACAATGTCCTACAAAAATTAGTAAAATCTCAATATTAATATTGTTATAATAGATCAATCAGCATTCAACTAGGGAGGACAATATGTGTATATATGTGTTAGTCTTTTTTAATGTACTTCTTTCTTTTTAATGCTTGTTCTTTTTTTCTTTTCGTATTTTAACTTTTTTTTAATAAAAGTAGATTAAAAAAATAATTAGTAAAATGTCTCCAACTGAATGCCAGAGATGTCTGGAAGGAAGGGTGAAGAATTCAAACCCATTCTTTATTCCCTTCTGGAGTCCGAGACAAAGTTCGCTCACCTGCAACTCGACCTGCTCCTTCTCCTCCTCTGCCTGGCTCAGGAGGAGGCCTTCTGCGAGGGCCACCGCCTGGGAGCTGGTCTCTGCTCCGCATTCCCGCAGCCAGCTCTCCATCTCTGGGGGCAGAAGAGCCAGGAGTTGCTCTAGAACAACCAGGTCCAGCATCTGGGCTTTGGTGAGCTTTTCTGGTCTCAGCCATTGCCTACAAAAATTGTAGAGTCGGCTGCAAAGTCCTCGGGGACCCTCAGCCTCCTGGTATTGGAGGCTTCTGAAGTTCCAGGGCTGAATTTTTGAAGAGATTATGGTTTCCTCCTCCAGGATGATCTGCCCAGTTCTTGCCCACATCTCCCCACAGGTCCCAAACTGAACAGCAGAAGAGCCTTTTCCAGTTCTCTCACTTGCTAAAAGTTGTGTCTCCATTCTGTCTCTGTCTTCTAATGTAACTCCAATTGGGTCCAAAGGATGTTGTGGAGCTCCAAATGCCTTTTCGATTATAGGACCGATCCTACAGTCACTGCAATGATCACAGGTGGCCATTCAGGTCTTTTCCCCCCCAAGAGATCATTTTACTCGTGATGAAGTCCAAACGGTTTCCAGTTTCTGTACCTGAGATGCAAAGGAAAAATCCCAAGAATTAGAAAGTGGAGAATTTAACGATGGAGCAACAGTCGTCCCTGTGGAAGAAAGTATTTTTGTAAACTGGAATAGGATTGCAGCGGCATTCAGCAGGTCCTATTTCATGCACACATGTGTGTAATTGTGCGAGGGTGGTGCAATATTTTTCCTTACAAGAAATGGCTTCCTTTTTAAAACCTAGATCTATATTTACCTCCAAGGCAGGGTTCACACAACCTGCCAAACCCCAAAAAGGTGAACAAACCATGAAAGTTCAATTCACATCCAATAAAACGGCAGGAAATGACCCTAGCTGAGGATGTCCTTTGGAGAAGAGCCGAGGTTCCCACCGACACGCAGGCAGGTTCACACAATCCGGAGCCCCAAGCGGGCCATCCAAGCGCAGGGCCGGGAAGGAGGCAGCTGGAGAGGCCGCCCCGCTTCTTTCCCACTCCGAAGACAGGATCGGACCCTCGGGGAGCCTAGTGCGAATCCTGCCTCCTCTTGGCCCGGCTTCTCTCCTCTCCTGCGGGGCCTCCGCAAGGCCGACTCGCCTCTCCCACCACTCGGGCTCTTTCCCGGACATGGGGCGACTGGGGAGCCCCGGATCCCCGCCGCCTTCCTGGGATCCCCGGTTCTTCTCCTGGTGCTGCTTTGGAGCTCCGCTTCCCCCTGCATGGAGAGGGCGGCTGGGGAGCATGGGACCCGGGATTGAAGCCAAAGGAGGGCCGGGCGAGGGTCTCTCCCTCCTCCGCCTCCCTTTGCCTGGGAAGAGCCCCCAACTCACCCGGGTCACGTCTGGATCTCCCCCCGCCAGACTCTCCCGCAGCCTCTCCGCCTCCTGCGGAGCCCCAGGGGTTAAGGAGAGCGAGTGCACCGTCCTAGAGCGGCAAGGGTTTGTGACGTCACTCCCATCGCAGCCTCCTCTGGAAAGCCAACCGTGAGGTTCGCCCTCCAGTGACCCATCGGGGAAGCCTTTGGTGTTCCCTTCTTTTGGCAGAGGGTGCCCCCTGGTGGATTTTCCTTGCAATGCTAGGAGACCCTGCAAGGGCTGGAAAGAGGACTGAATGGAGGTTTGGGGGAGGGAAGCGCATCTTGGCTGAAGGGAGGGCAGGGATCATGGGTATGGGAGTAGAAGAAAGCCCACTCACAATGATTCCCTGTCTGAGAAAGGCGGCAGCATCTCCAGTGGTGGCAGCTTCCCCGTCTTTGAATTGAATTGAATTCTTTATTAGCCAAGTGTGATTGGACATACAAGGAATTTGTCTTGGTGCATATGCTCTCGGTGTGCATGATGGTCAGCATCTCACCGCTGACATAGAAAGGAAGATAAGCCCTGGACTTTTGCCTGCTAAATCCCTTTGAAGCTCGGTCTCCGTGGAAATGAAGGGGGGGAGGGGGACATTCCTGTGAAATGACAAGACAAGAAGTCAGGAGAATGACTTGGAAGATAGCCAATGAGAAGCAGATAATTGGGGATCGGAAAGGGAGGGATTGGGGGGCAAAAGGTCAGTCTTGTCCGCATCGAATCATGATCTGGTTGCTGTGCTCGAATAAAGAGAAGATTTCCTTAAAGATTGGCAGTTTGGAAATTCATTTATTTTGAGATAGCATCGAAGTCTGACACATAAAAGAAAAGATACATTCGTCAAGAATCATAAAGTACAACACTTAATGATAGTCATAGGGTACAAATAAGCAATCAAATCATTTTAGGAAACAGTCAATATAAATCTTCCTCTCCTTCGTATTCAGAAACATGTGTGAAGATGGAGTAAAATCTTTCTGGAGGATCCAGAAATGAGATCCAGGAACTCATTTCCCTCAAGAACAGCCGCCCTGAAGTCTGAGCAGAGATTGGAGGATGCCTCAAAAGGGGCCAAATCCTGTCAGAAATGGCAGAAAAAGAGGACCTGAAGCCTCTCTTGGAAACATAGCTTGTGTCTTGTGGTTGTTGCAAACTCTGGCCTGAAATGGAGGAAGATGGGGCTGGCGGGACACAGGCAGGGAAGCCCAAATCAGAAAAATGGAAATTTCTTGGAAACACAGCATGCAACCCTTCCCATCCTTTCCACTTGCTTTACAGCACTCAAGACTGATGCCGGCCGGAGGAGCCAAAACAGTAGATCTGGGTCAAGGCCTGCTGCACAGGCTGCACAGCTCAGGCAGGAGAGAAGATGGGGCTGCTAAGGAAGGAGATGTTGGTGACAGCAAGGAGTCAAAGTCTCAGTTTTGTTCTTCATTTTGGAATTGATTTTCTTTTGATATTTCTTCCCCCTTCCCCCCCAGCATTATTTTCCTTGCTTCAGGCAGCCATTTGGTTTTGCCAATTATTCTTAGGCACCCAGAGCCGAGAAGGACAACTGCATATATCGAACTAAAGGAATAAAAACCGATGGAAATCTCTTATTTTCCTAATCCGAAAATCTTTCCTCCCTCGGGAGGCGTTGCCACCTTTCTCAGACAGGCTAAAAATGAGAAACCCCTTTCTTCCTACTCCCATGCCCATCATCCCTGCCCTTTCCCTCCCCTAATGGTGCAGCGCCTCTTTCCCGCCCTTTGGGGGGAAATCCTGGCACTTCGCCCAGCATCCTCCAGGGGGCGCCTTCTGCCAAGAGAAGGTAACACCAGGAGCTTCCCCATTGGCCCTCTGGAGGGCGAACGTCACAGCTGCCATTCCAGAGGAGGCTGGGAAGGAAGTGACGTCACAAACGATTGCCGCTCTAGGACTCCGCACTCACTCCCCTTAACCCCTGGGGCTCCGCAGGAGGCGGAGAGGTTGCGGGAGAGTCTGGCGGGGGGAGATCCAGACGTGCCCCGGATGAGGTGGGGGCTCTTCCCGTGTAAAGGGAGGCGGAGGAGGGAGAGACCCTCGTCCGGCCCTCCTCCGGCTGCAACCCCGGGTCCCATGCTCCCCAGCTGCCCTCTCCCTGCAGGGCGGGAAAGGGAGCTCCGGAGCAGCAGCAGAAGAAGAACCGGGGCTCCCCAGCCGCCCCGTGTCCGGGGAAGAGTCCGAGTTGGGGGAGAGGAGGGTCCCAGCAGGAGGGGAGAGAAGCCGGGTGAGGAGGAGGCAGGATTCGCACCAGGCTCCCTGTCTCCGGAGGGAGAGAGAAGCGGGGCGGCCCCTCCAGCTGCCTCCTTCCCGGCCCTACTCGGGGGGACCTCGGCCCTGCGCTGGGATGAGCTCCTTGGGGCTCCTGGAAGGTTGTGTGAATCCGCCTGGGTGTCAGAGGGAGACTCCAAAGAGGCTCTTCTCCAAAGGACACCCTGAAGAAGGGAAACGGGGCATCCTCAGCCAGGTTCCATCTCCTGACACTTCGTTGGCTGTGAACTGATTTTCATGGTTTGTTCACCTTTTTGGGGTTTGGCAGGTTGTGTGAACCTGCCTTGAAGTTAAATATAGATCTAGGTTTTAAAAAAGGAGCTAGAAGAAGTAAGAAAATTGATTTATTGGGCAATCCAAGTGCTTGATGGAAATTAATACCATATTTTTGCTACACAGAGAGACATGCACACACAGCGAAAGAAATTCACACACACAAAACCTCACTCCAAGCCTACAACAGATCAGAAATAATATTTCACTCCATGCGGATGAGTGTTGTTCAATAGTTAAATCTACACCTTCTAATTCTTGGAATTAATTTTGTTTTCCATCTCAGATACACAAATTGGACTCATTTGAACTTCTTGGCATACAAAATTATTATCTCTTGGGGAAAATGAGCTGAAAAGCTCTTTCTGCTGTCATTCCTGTGGATACAGGATCAGTCCTATGAATGAAAAAGCATTTGGAGATCCGCAAGATTCTTTGGAGTCGGACCCATTTGGAGTTGCCTTTCAGGAAAGAGAAAAAATGCAGACACAACTTTTAGCAAGTCGGGGAACTGGAAAAGGCCTTTTTGCTGTTCAGCCTGGGAGCTGTGGGGAGATCTGGACAAGAACTGGGCAGAAGATCATGGAGGAGGAAACCACCCTCCCTTCAGAAGTTCAGCCCTGGAATTTCATCCAATACCTGGAGGCTGAGGGTCCCCGAGGTCTTTGCAGCCGACTCCACGGCTTTTGTAGGCAATGGTTGAAACCAGAAAAGCACACCAAAGCCCAGATACTGGACCTGGTTGTTCTGGAGCAGCTCCTGGTCCTTTTGCCCCTGCAGATGGAGAGCTGGGTGAGGGAGTGTGGAGCAGAGACCAGCTCCCAGGCGGTGGCCCTGGCGGAAGGCTTTCTCCTGAGTCAGGAAGGAGACCAGAAGGAGCAGGCAGAGTTGCAGGTGAGAGACCTTCATCTAGACAGGCCAGAAAGGGTTTGAAGAGACTAAAGCAGTGATGGTGAACCTTTTTTGTGCCGAGTGCCCAAAGCGCACGTGCTCACCCACAAAATGCAATGCGAGTGTCGTCCTGCGCATGCACCCCGCTCCCCCTTCACCCATTTTTTTTTTATTTGATTTATATGCCGCCCTTCTCCGAAGACTCAGGGCGGCTTACAATGCGTTAAGCAATAGCCTTCATACTTTTGTATATTTATACAAAGTCAGCTTATTGCCCCCACAAACTGGGTCCTCAATTTACCTACCTTAGAAAGGATGGAAGGCTGAGTCAACCTTGAGCCTGGTGGGATTCGATCTTACTTTAATTGCAGACAGCTGGTCTTAAATTACAGAGCTCTGTCTGTTGAGCTATCCAGGCTCCTGGATATTTTTTGGCTTCCAGGTTAGTGCAGGAGAACTTCCAGGCCCAAAACGGGGCGTGTGGGGGGGCTTGCGCATGCGCACAAACCCTCAAAATGCAATGCGAGTGTCCCCCGCGCATGTGCCCCATGCATGCATGGCAGAGAACTGAAGATCAGCTGGCCGGCAGGAGGCACATGCGCATTCACGGTGGAGCTGGGCTGGGGCAACGGCTGGCGTGCCGGCAGAGAAGGCTCTACATGCCACCTGTGGCACGCATGCCATAGGTTCCCCATCACGGGACTAAAGTATGTGATTGAATTTTTCAATCTTCCATACCACACTTTTCTTGGCTTTCATAATACATGGATTTGTTTCATTAATTTTTGTAGTTATTGTTCCATTATAGCAATAGCACTTAAACTTATATACTGCTTTACAGTGCTTTACAGCCCTTATCCATTTTGGAAGTTATATTTGGCATAACTATTACTTTCTTTCCAGCATCATTGATGTCATTGAGGGCTTTGAAGTTATGTTTGGAGAAAAAGAATCTATTTCATGTTGTTTGATTAATTCCATTAATTCTTTTTTTTCTCTCCTGCCTCCTAAGTCCTTCAATATGGAGATCAGAGATCCTGAGGGAAGGAGGAATCCATCAAATCCCTTTCAGGAGCTGTTTTCCAGGAGGATCCTTCAGGAAGATCCAAGTCAGAACACCTCAGAAGGTAAACTAAGGTTCTCCCATTCCCCAGAGAAATTCTCTTTCTCTTCTTCTTTATGTTTTGTCCTATAGAATATTCCTACCTATTCCTTCAAGTATGCATTTTAAAATTCTGTCTTCCTCACAGTGAAACATAGAATGATGTGTGGTCTTTATGGTAATGCTGAAACAGTGGATGAAACAGCTGAAACTCAAGTAAGAGCGGGAAATTTATTTTATTTGATTGATTGATTGATTGATTGATTGATTGATTGATTCGATTTATATGCTGCCCTTCTCCGGAGACTCAGGGCAGCTTACAGTGGGTTAAGCAAGAGCCTTCATACTTTTGTATATACCTGCTTGGTAGGGCTTTCGGGCCCCCCTAAGCGGTGTTCTTTTTTTTTTATACAAAGTCAGCTTATTGCCCCCACAATCCGGGTCCTCATTTTACCTACCTCGAAAGGATGGAAGGCTAAGTCAACCTTGAGCCTGGTGAGATTTGAACTTGCAGTAATTGCAGGCAGCTGGTGCTAGTTAACAGTACTTTAACAGTACTCTAGTCTGCTGTGCCACCAAGGCTCTTATTTTATTAGATTTGTATTCTCCCTTTCCTTTGGGAAGTCAGATAGTACATAACAATTTCTCCTATTTTTTTCCATATCTTTTGACTTGGATATTTTCTTTTTTTTCCTGAGCAAAACAGATAGGGGAATAGAAGATTCAAATATTGAATCTTCAAGATTCAGCCAGGTTAGCTTCTTCTAAAGTCTGTGTTTGAGATGCATTGTTTTGTTATTTCAACTTTTGAGATTCTTATTAGGAATCTCTCTGCACTAGCTACCCTCCCTACTTTATAACATTTAATTTTTTTAAAAAATGCCTCAATGGATCAGAGCAGCATTATCATACATAAAAATTGCTAAACTTTTCAGTGATGGAATTTAATTTTTTTTACTACTGGTTCTGTGAGCATGGCTTGGTGGGCATGGTGTGGCTTGGTGGGCGTGGCAGGGGAAGGATATTGCAAAATTCCCACCCCATTCTGGGGCCAGCCAGAGGTAGTATTTGCCGGTTCTCCGAACTACTCAAAATTTCCGCTACTGGTTCTCCAGAACCTGTCAGAATCTGCTGAATTTCACCCCGATTCTTTTGCTTATTCTTTAACTTGAAATTGAACGATGTTCAAAAGTAACTAAATACTCACATTTTTAAAATGCCCTGTTCACAATGAGTGATAAGAAATATAAGCCCATCTGATTAAATGATTATGCAGACTGTTAAAATCCAATGAAAGTGGGCCAGATAAGACTTGCAAAGTAAAGGCCAGATCTTCCAGCATTTTCATGAAGATGATGAATATGGATAGAACTGATCCTTTTGGGGATACCCTAAGCCAGCAGTTTCCTGGAATTCTGGAAAGAATTCCCCCAATTTCCCCAATAGATAATTAGGCAAGCAGATAGACAGATCACTCAATCAATCCAGAAGGAAACCTTTCACTGAATGGCCCTGAAAGCAAGGTGGATAAAAATCAATGATTTTTTTAAAAAAATCAAAAAAATTGGATTTTTTTTATTTAAATCGGATTTTTTTTATTTAAATCGGATTTTTTTGATTTTTATCGAATTTATTTTAATAAAAAACTTTTGGGATAAAAATCTATCGTAAGATAGTTTTCTATTTAAGATACATAAATAATTTAGTTTATTCAGCATGAAATGGAGCTTAGTTATGTAGCATGAGGCTGTATATTCTGCAACACTGGGACTATCGGTGAGTCAACAGTGGGTCAAAGGAGTAGCGGACATGACAATTGCTCTTTAAAAATTATGATTTAAATCGAGTTGATTTAAATCAAGCCTTTTTACTAGTGATTTAAATCATGATTTAAATTGTGATTTAAATCAACTCGATTTAAATCAAATCCGCCCTGCCTGAAAGTGCTGCAGAATCAATCAGCGAGGGGTCCTTGGTGGCCCCTGAGCTTGGTTGTTTTCTTGCAGATGTTTAATTATCAAACTAGGTAACATCTTCACCAGCACTGATGATGTTATTTACAGTAGTTTGGGTAATGAAATGTCTACAAGAAAACAACCAAGCTCAGAGAGCCCTAAGAACCCCTCATTTCAACCTTGAGCTACAAATATTCTCCTTTATTAGAATCAATCAAGTTGATAAAACCTGCCTGAAATATTTCTTTAGTCAAAGACTTTAGGCTCTGTCCATTTTCTCACCTAAAGCTTGGAATTCGACCAAGCACAGACATTTAACTTGGCCCATAGCTTTCCTTCGGGCATTTCTAGACCATGGGACAGATCTTACAAATCCTCCTCAGATTGTTTTGTTCTTCTTTTTCTTTGTTCAGAAAGGTCCTCTGTCCTTCGAGGAGGTGGCTGTGCATTTCTCCGAGGAGGAGTGGTCTCAGCTGGATGCTCACCAAAAAACATTGCATTGGGAAGTCATGCTGGAAAATTATAGGAACATGGCCTCTCTGGGTAAGGGTTTGGTACTCCATAATCAGAGAATTTGGGAAACATTCTGTAATTAGATGGCATCAACTATTTCTCATCATATATGTCCTCTGGGAGGAAAGAGGTCATGGCTCCCTGCTTTGATGTTTCCTGTACCATTTCTCATCTGCTGAATTTTAAATTCATCATACGTTTTAGCCTCCAACCCCCTAATAATCTTTGTTGCGTTTATCATGGGGACCACAATTGGATGCATATTCAAAGTGTGGTCTTTCTAAAGCAATATATAGCAGTATTATTACTTCATATGATCTTGATACTATTCCTCTGTTGATGCAGCCCAGGATTGTGTTGGCTTTTTTGGTAGCTTAACACACTGTTGCTCATACACTGTTGGTTCATATTTAAGTGGTGCCCCCTAGGAATCCTAAATCCTTCTCACAGTTACTGTTGTCCATTCATGTGCCACTTATTCTATACTTGTGCATTTGTTTTTTCTTGCCTAAGTGTAGAACTTTACTTTTCTCCGCACTTAATTGCATTTTATTGAAGAGGGACAAGTGTTCAAGTTTGTCTAGATCAGTAGTTCTCAACCTGTGGGTCGGGATCCCTTTGGGGGTCAAACGACCCTTTCACAGGGGTCGCCTAAGACCATCCGAAAACACATATTTTCAATGGTCAATGGAATAATTTTATGGTTGGGGGTCACCACAACATGAGGAACTGTATTAAAGGGTCGCGGCATTAGGAAGGTTGAGACCCACTGATCTAGATCCTTTTGACTTTTGAGCCTGTTGACTATCCTCCTAGTTTGGTGTTGTCTGCAAATTTGATAAGTTTACCTTCTATGCCCTCATCTAAATCTTTTATGGTGTAATCATAATCATTAATTACTAGATAATTTCAATTAATAATTTAATATTTAATCCAGTATTTTTGTTTTTATATACATATTTTATATTTTTAGCATTTTAAAGAAATTACTAATTGGTGTATCTCACCCTTATCCTGGTCAGTGATTGTAATAAAAGTTTGATTTGATTTCCTGGATGTTTCTCATGATTCTTCCTCTTTTTTTTTTTTAAATTAGATTTATATGCCGCCCTTCTCCGGAGACTCAGGGCGGCTTACAATGCATTAAGCAATAGCCTTCATACTTTTGTATATTCAAAGTATACAAGATGACTGTGGATTAGATTTGAATATGTATTAATAATTATCAAGAAAAAGGATGCTATAGATCAGTGATGGTGAACATTTTCAGCACCGAGTGCTAAAAAGGGAACACATACTCGTCTGGGCCGCAACCCAGAAAAGGAGCTGCCCAGGGCACATGCGCATGCCTGAAAATGAACTTCTGGTTTCCATCGTGTGCATGTGCACCGGCCAGCTAATCTTCCAGGTTTCTGGCGTGCATGCGTGCGCGACGATTAGCTGGTCGGCGCACATGGTCATGCAGGAGAACAGAAGTTCTTCCAGTTTCCAACACTGCCGCATGCACGAAGGCCAGCTGATCATCGGGCACGCATGCATGCCAGAAACCCAGAAGAGGAACGGGTGATGCCACGCGTGCCAGGTGACATGGCTTCCACATGTCACTTCGGGCAGATGTGCCATAGGTTCGCCATCACAGCTATAGATCTTTTCAGGGTGCTTTAGGTTTTTTCAGAATGTTTTAGATCTTTTCAATTGTTTTCTGAGTCGTAAATATAGAAATTATTATCTATCCCATGTCTGTGCAAGCATGAAGAAGTTCAAGATATTGGAATAGTGGAATTTGGCAGAGTCCCCTAAGAAAATTCATAGCACTTCCCTAACTTTTCTCTAACTTTGCTATCATTTTCATTTGAAGGTAATAATGGAAAGGAAAATGAGGATTGTGGGGAACCATTCCTAATGAACACCTCTGGAGACAGAACAGAGAAGTCTGCAATACAGATGGAACTAGAAACCCAGGAGAGAAGCCAGTCAAATAATTGGAACGAGGAAAGTTCATCTTCCATTGATGCTCCAATGCAAGACTTTCTTGCTGAATGTGGAAAAATAATGAACAAAGATTTTGGGGAAAGTACAAGACTTTTCAGTGGTAAATTAGATGTAAATGAACATTATCCAACCAAAACAAAAGGAGATGATTATATATGTAGAGACAATGGAACAAATTACAATTGGACTTTCACTTCTTCTCATGGAACTGGATCTCTTACCTCTCCTAAAACGATCCACACAACAAAGAAGCCATATAAATGCATGGAGTGTGGAAACAGCTTCAGTCGAAGGAGTTACTTTACTTCCCATAAAAGAATCCACACAGGGGAGAAGCCGTATAAATGTGTGGAGTGTGGAAAGACTTTTATTCAGAGCAGTCATCTTACTTCCCATAAAAGGATCCACACAGGGGAGAAGCCATATAAATGCATGGAGTGTGGAAAGTGCTTTACAAATAGCAGCCACCTTACTTCCCATAAAAAGATCCACATGGGAGAGAAGCCATACAAATGTTCAGAGTGTGGAAAGGCGTTCTGTGAAAATTCATCCCTTCTGAGACATAAAAGGATCCACACAGGGGAAAAGCCATATAAATGTGTGGAGTGTGGAAAAGTCTTCAGTCAAAATAGTTCTTTTACTTTCCATAAAATGATCCATGCAGGGAAAAGACCATATAAATGCATGGAATGTGGAAAGACCTTTATTCAGAGCAGTAATCTTACTTGTCATAAAAGGATTCACACGGGGGAGAAGCCATATAAATGCAGAGTGTGTGGAAGGGCATTTACTAACAGCAGTGACCTTATTTCCCATAATTGGATCCATTCAGAGGAGAAGCCATATAAATGCTTGGAATGTGGAAAGACCTTTATTCAAAGCAGTCATTTTAATTCCCACAAAAGGATCCACGCAGGAGAGAAGCCATATAAATGCACGGAGTGTGGAAAGGGCTTCAGCTACCACAGTACTCTTACTTCCCATAAAAGGACCCACACAGGAGAGAAACCTTATAAATGTCTGGAATGTGGAAAGAGCTTCTGTGAAAGCGGATCTCTTACCGTTCATAAAAGGATCCACACAGGAGAGAAGCCGTATAAATGTGTGGAATGTGGAAAGAGTTTCTGTGAAAGTGGATCTCTTACTGTTCATAAAAGAATCCACACAGGGGAGAAGCCATATGAATGTGTAGATTGTGGAAAGGGGTTCTGTCAAAAAGCTTCGCTTATGAGACATTCAAGGATTCACACAGGAGAGAGGCCGTATATATGCATGGAGTGTGGAAAGGGCTTTACTAATAGCAGTCATCTTAATTCCCATAAAAGAACTCATACAGGGGAGAAGCCATATAAATGCCCGGAGTGTGGAAAGGGCTTTACTAATAGCAGTCATCTTAATTCCCATAAAAGAACTCACACAGGGGAGAAGCCATATAAATGCCTGGAGTGTGGAAAAGGCTTTACTCAGAGGGGTAATCTTAATTCCCATAAAAGGATTCACACAGGAGAGAAGCCATACAAGTATACGGAGCTTGGAAAGAGCTTCAGGATCAGCAATGACCTAATTTCTCATACACAGATCCATTTGGGTGAGAATCAATGTAAATTCCAGAATTAATTGGTAAATTCTATGTATTTCCTTCTTTGTATACTGAAGCTACAGAGCTGTGATGGTGAACCTATGGCACGCGTGCCCAAAGTTTTTTTGAGCCCAAATTATTTAATCTATTTTTAATAGCTTTTAACTTTTGTATGTTATTTGTATTTTTATCTTGGCTGTTCACCGTCCTGAGTCCTCCGGGAGTAGGGCGGTATACAAATTTGATAAAATAAAATAAAATAATAAATAAAGTGGCATGTGGAGCCATGTCGCCTGGCATGTGCGGGGTTGCCCATTCCTCTTCTGAATTTCTGACACGCATATGCACGTGATGATCAGCTGGCCTCTTTGCATGTGGTAGTGCTGGAAACTAGAGGAGCTGGTCTTCCATTTTCCTACATGAGCACATATGCTGGCCAGCTGATCGTCGCATGCACATGTGTGCCAGAAACCCGGAAGAGTAGCTGGCTGAAAGCGGAAGTTCAGTAGTTGAAACTGGAAGTGCAGTATTTTGGGCGTGCATGCGCGCTGGGCAGCTTCGGCATAGACGTGTGCACACATGCGCACTGCTATAGAAGTTTTGGAGTCTGACCATCACAACCCATAGCTCCAGGGAGATAAATTTACAAATAAAACAAAAGCAATGAGAATGTGCTGTTTTAAGGTAGCTAGTCTTGCCTATCCATACATTTTTTTCCTTAAGTTTGTACATTCTGGTTTCCAATTGGAAATAAAAATACAAGAAAATTGGCATTTTAATCTTTTCAGATCTACTCTATGCAATTTTATGAAGATGTTTTTCTTGTGGTTTTTTTACAAATGAATTTCCTGCTCCCCAGTTTGTTCTTCCCATCTAATCATGGCTTTGGGTGGGATCCACTATCATTTCTCATAGTTTAAACTTTGCTTCTTTTCCTTAGTCATTTGTTTTTCCCTCTTTTTCTCATTCCTTAATATGTTTACAGTTTATCAGAGGAACCTACACTTCTCTGTCCTCAGAAAATATTAGAAATGTTGCAGCAGAGATTCTGGGAACTGAAGCAATACTATAATTCAAGGGGAATTCAAATGTTATTGGTATACAGGGTGGGATGGGATGTGATATTGCATTTTCCCACTGAATAACTCTGATATTTAAATTAAAAGTGACAACTAAGGATTTGTTTTTTAATTTTTGCATAATTTTCTCTCTGTTTTCTGTCTCATCCCAAGTTAGGGATACTCAGTGGAATGAGAATGAAAGCGACCCCAGTGTGCTGACATTGCAAATGATCAAGCAAGAAGGGGCACCTTTGGAAATCAGTGAGGACCAAAACAACATGAAATCAAGAAACATTACAGAAAACTGTTTCAGTTCCTCCTGACCAAACAGACAGAAATAAGGATGGGAACTTCCTCTGGGATGCCTAAAAAATAATCCAATCCACGGTGTAGAATATTGAAACCTGAAACAACAATATGAATGCAGAAGCATGAAACCTTTTTCAGTCAAAAGTCTCACATGATATGGGAATATTGTCACATATGTATAAATAGAGTGTGAAGGGCTTCAGGATGAAGAATTCTTTTCACAAAGGTGTCAGAATTGTTGAGTGACCACACACACAAAGGTTGAGAATATATGTGGTAACTTTATTGTCTTACATAGTGACATTATATAGTTTGTTACTTTCAAGTTACAGCATACTTGGCAGAATATCATTGGCTCACAGAATCTTCCAGGTAACTTAAATCATAGGTTAATCATTACTGCTGGCTTAAGCACTTCTAATATTTGGCTATAATTAAAATCTAACACACATCCCACTTCCTCTCCTCCTGTTCCTCTTGTTTACAGAATTAGGGTCTTATCTTCTAATGTAATTTCCTGGCGCTTACGTGCAAGTAACCTTCCTTATCTGAGGTTTGCCATCCAAGATAGGAAAATCCCTGCACATGTGCAGATTGCGGATTCCTACATGTCCCCTTTTTTAATTTAATTTTGAGGGAACAAAGATTTTTGAATATAACGCATTTGAGGAGGAGACAGAGAAAGAGGAGCAGGACGAAACAGCAATTAATGAGGGAATACACTGAATGAAACAACAGCAAGCAACTAATATGACAATAATAATCACAGCATAAAAAAACAACTGCTTAAGCCAGGACCAATCAGGAAGCCAATTGGTCAACCAGTCAAAAGGAGATGAAATAGCATGAACATTATTCTGAAAATATGATTGGAGTTTAGCAAGTTCATCTTCAATGGTTTTGTTCAAAGAGTGAAAATGAACAGCACATCCACGACGGCCAACAAGTTTACAAAAACCTCCTTGTCGTGCTAACAAATAGTCAATAGCAAAACGTTGGAGCACATCCTGATTCAGGTCCTCAATTTCATGTTGGAGATCATGAACAATAGCAGCAGTGGCATTAATTGATTTCTCCAGGCGACATGTTAAGCCCAGGATAGAATGTCTATTTTCTTGAGCTATTATTCCAGGTTAAGCCCCTAAGGTGATCACCCCAGTAATAGCTCCAGCCACAGCATGACCAAAAGTATTTAGAGAGGACGGTTGTGTATCAATGATAACTTCATCATTACATGTAGGACCTAATGGAGAACGTTGTCGTGAAGAAGATGAAGAAACGCCAATTTGTACAGGTAGGGAAAAGTAGCCAATAGCAGCACATTGATAGTTCTGAGGGTGTATGTTGGTTGCATATTTGTCAAAAAAGAACCATATATTAGGGTCCTTTAGTTGCCAGCCGGCACAAATGTTTCCAGTATTAGTCATATCAGAAGCGTTAAAAATAGGAAAATTATCAGGACACATTTCAGGCACAATATTTGGCCCATATAAAGAAGAATTAATAGTATATAGTACAATAACTATAATTCCCTACTTTCGATAAAATGTGTTGAGCCTTGGCATAATCATTCCAATTGTTAAGCCAAGTATGGCGAACATAACAGCAAAAACATAAGCTTCTGGTATATTGATTAGTATGAAGATAACGTCAACGAACAGAATTAAGTTGCGTTGGTGCCTTAGAAAACAACCAAGAATAATGAATGGTTTCAATTGGGAAACAATAAAGGAAGATGAAGATATTAAATCAGGTATGAAAGCAACTTGACCAAAAGCCATAGGAGGCTCATAGTACAGGACGACATTAGTACCATGAACCAAAAACATATATTAGCATGACAAACCCAGAGATTAGGATTAAATTGTATAGGCTGAGTGTCATTCAAAGCAGTAACAGAACCAAAAGAAGACAAGAGAATACAAAAAAGAATTGTGACAGAATTAGCTATAATAGCAAAAACAGAAGCAACTAGACTTTCAGGAGCTTGAGGTAGATCAGCTTGAGCCAATTGCTGTTGAGCTTGGTATGTTGTGGCCTTCACTTGCCCCCACGTGATTGGAGGGCAGGTCCTTGCCACTGAGGGTCAGGAGCAAGACAATACTTCACTAGTGGTCTTGTCAGTGGTTCTATTGCAAGAAAAATGAACATTAACAGGAACATCTGAAAAAGAATCTACAAGAGTTAAATAATTCCAGGTAAACGAAGCAACAGATAGTAAATGTTGAATCTTTCACAAATGGTATGGACCAGACTCATGCTGCAGCTGTCTCTGCAAAAAGGACTTAAAGGTTAATAATAGCAAAAACAGGAGTATTCCAGGGACTAGTAGGGGGTTCAATATGACCAGCAGCTAATTGTTCCTGAACAAGTTGCTGTAAAGCAGATAAGGGGCCATTGCTCCACCCACATGGGAGCAGTAGAGAGCCACTTAAGGGGAAGAGCCATCATCCAAAATCAATTGAGTATTTAAACAAAAAAGGAGGTCCCTACCCCAAATATTAGTATGAATATCCAAAATATAAGGTTGCAGGGCAAAGGACTTACCAGATGCTGTGGAGAATTGAATATTGCACACACTCTGCCAGGCTGCTGTGGGCCCACCTACACCCCATAAAGAAGAAACTGACTTCTTAGGCCATTGTACAGGCCATTGTAAAGATGAAATAACAGTAACATCGGCTCCTGTATCAAGTAACCGTTGAAAAGGTTGTTTATTCAAATAGAGAGTTAACACAGGACAAAAGGAAGTAACAGACTGAAGTAAAGCCACAGAAGGAGAGGTAGAACCAAAACCAGCATCCCCACGTGCCCCTGTGCCAGGACATGGGACTTGATAGGGGAGCAAAAATAATTGAGCAATAGAACGTGTCCGTGCTCCACCCCCCAGTGCAGCAGCCTGAGCATGTCTCATAAATTCACTTTCCCAAAAAACATATTGCATTGAAGTCAAAATCATTCGGAAAACTTGCTTCCAATCCTCAGGAATCATATTATATCCATTTTTTATTCCTTCTACCAAGCCTCTAGTAAAATTACCACTGATGCCATACTCTAACAGCCTTTTTTAGTTCTCTTAAAATTTGATAAGGTAACCCTTCCCATCCTGCTATCTGCTGTCCTGCCAATTGGCCCTGGCCCTGATGATATTATACAGGACATACAGACAATAATTCAGCAAGTTCTGCCCCAGGCATGGAGGAATCCTGTTTACAGGATTCTACCATTTTTTGAAAAGAGGATAGAACAGCAGAGTCAGAAAGTTTAGTAATCTGACCTGTGTCAGTAGGAGCTGAAGTAGGCAGAGTCAAATAGTCCGGGGAGGAAGGAGGACAGACAACAGCATTGGAGTAACATGGAGGTGGAGAAGTTAAAAGAGACTTAAGTATTTCCAAATTTTTCCACTGCATATCTACATAAATGCCATACATGCAAAATCTCTACCTTAGCTCTTGGTTCAGTATGTAAAACTTTCCCAATTTTTTCCCAATCAGAATCTTCCAGGTAACTTAAATCATAGGTTAATCATTACTGCTGGCTTAAGCACTTCTAATATTTGGCTATAATTAAAATCTAACACACATCCCACTTCCTCTCCTCCTGTTCCTCTTGTTTATAGAATTAGGGTCTTATCTTCTAATGTAATTTCCTGGCGCTTATGTGCAAGTAACCTTCCTTATCTGAGGTTTGCCATCCAAGATAGGAAAATCCCTACACATATGCAGATTGCGGATTCCTACAAAACATTAGGGCCTTATTTCCTTTGTATGTGGACAAGGATGTCTACATTTGATTTCAAAAAAGTTAATTAAACATCAATGACATGGTTACTTTTCAGGCATGTATTAAATTCTTTTTGGCTGTATTACTCAGCATCCAGTAAGAAGTAGAATTTTAACTTTGTACACTAAAATAGTTTAAATTTGTACAATACAGCAGTTTTTGTGGGAAAAATAAATGCTGTCTTTGTGCCATATGTTTGGATTTTGTATAAGAAAAACCCTAACAATTACACATGAAATTTTTTGGAAGGATTTGAGTGGGAGACAAATTTCAGGGTTTCAGAGATGGTTTGAAGCTCTTTATTCAAATGTTGCTTTTGGATGGTTCGGGGTCAAACTAACGAAAAAGTCACTAATTCCATTTTGGTGTCCTTTTTTTAATTAGAGAAGTGGAAATCAGATTGTCATTCAAAATTACACAGCAATTAGAACCTGGATAGCTAAAAATGGATGGAAAAGTTAAATCCATTCTTTTTAACCATTTTTATCTTTCATTTTAAATTTTTTGTTTTACTAAATGTAGCTAAAGCTCTTTTCTGCTTGCCTTGTCGCTTCCAGATGCAGAGGAATCTCTTCATATCACTGGAGTTTTTGGTTCTTTAAACCTAACACAAAATTGGTACTTTTTCGGTTTATTCATAATGTAAACATTCTAGTGGCCTTAATTTCTTCAAATGGTCTTTTCAGTCACATTTCCTGAGATGGATTTCCTATTAATCCCTATGTAAAAAAATATGTTTTTTTCCTCATTATATCTGAGATTTATATTCCTTTTCCGCCATTTTCCTTCATTTTACAATTCCAAATTTTCTCCTGTCACAGATGAGAAGCCATTTTCCCATCATTTCTCCACCAAGGTGTCTTGGAGGTAAAATTCTGGAAGATCCACCAGTTTGACCTTATTCTCCATTTGGGGAATGGTTTTCTTTTTATATATTTTTTTTCAGCATTATTTCTGATGTCACAAGCTACCACTTCGTCTTTCCAATTTTTCTTTGGCACCCAGAGCCATGAATGTGAGAAGGGCAGTGGTATATATTGAATTAAAGAAATAAAAACTCATAGAAATCTCTGTTTTCCTGACAGGAAATATTTTCTTCTCTCAGAAGATGCTGCCATCTTTCTCTGAGAGGCTACCATTCAGAGGGTCCTTTCCACCTACTTTCATGCCCATCATCCCTTTCCTCCCCATCCACAAAGAAGCAGGCTTCTTTCCTGCCCTTTTGGGGAATCCTGATGTTGCGTGCAGATTCCTCCAGGGGGCACCATTTGCAACATTTTCTTGCCCGACAAAAAGAAATAGAGAAAAAATGTACTGTAAAACGGTTGAAAGACAAATTAGATATAAATGAACGCTGTTGCATCCAAAGCAAAAGAGATTATATATGCACAATCAATGGAAAACATTACAATTCAATTTTCACTGTTTCTTGTGAAAACACATCCCTTACATCTAATAAAATAATCCAGAAAAAAGAGAAACCTTATAAATGTTTTGAATGTGGAAAATGTTTCAGAAGAAGCACTCAACTTACTCGCCATAAAAGGATCCACACTGGGGAAAAGCCATGTATGTGCACTGAGTGTGGAAAGACCTTTACTCAGAAGGGTAGTCTAAATTCACATACATGGATCCATGCAGTGGAGAAGCCACATAAATGCAAAGACTATGGAAAGACCTTTATTCACAGCAGTGACCTTACTTGCCATAAAAGATTCCACACAGGAGAGAGATCAAATAAATGTGAGGAATGTGGACAGAGCTTTACTTGTAGAAGTCAATTTACTTACCACAACAGGACCCCCCCACACAGGGGAGAAGCCATATAAATGCATGGAATGTGGAAGGTCCTTTTCTCAGAGCAGGTCCCTTACTTCCCATAAAAGGATGCACACAGGGGAGAAACCATGTAAATGCATGGATTGTGGAAAGAGCTTCATTGACAATTCAGCCCTTAGAAAACATAGGTGGATCCACACAGGGATGAAGCCATATGCATACATGGAGTCTGGAAAGAGCTTTTGTGAAAACTGATCCCTTACAAAACATAAAAGGATCCATACAGGGATAAAGCCATATAAATGCAGTGTGTGGAAAAGCCTTTACTCATAGCAGTCAAGTTAGTTCTCATAACTGGATCCATAGAGGAGGGAAACCATATAAATGTGTGGAATGTGGAAAGGACTTGACTAATCCCGGTCTTCTTAATTCGCATAAAGGAGTCCACGCAAGGGAAAAGCCATATAAATGCATGGTGTGTGGGAAGAACAGTAATTATTGTTGCTTTACATTTCATAAAAGGATCCATCCATACCAATAAAGGAGAATATTTGTAACTCTGGGTTGAAATGAGGGGGTCCTTTATGCTCTCTGTTTGGTTATTTTCTTACAGTTGTTTCATTACTCCAAACTAGCTAATATCATTAGTACAAGTGTCACTGATGACTAGCACTGATGATATTAGCTAGGTTGGGTAATGAAAAATCTGTAAATCTACATAGTGATTTACATAATAAATCTACATAGTGGATACAAGTAATTATACAGAACTGCTTGAGTTGTGAAGACACCAAAATATTCTAACTTGTATTCACTATGTAGAATGAGACTTAAATCAACCAGTATGAATGCAGGAGCATGGAAACTTTCTGTCAAAGTATTCTGATTATGTGAGAATCATCACATAAGCTATCAATACAGAGAGGGTAAAAAATGCTTCAGGATGAAAATTTCATCTAGTAAAAAAAGCCAAAATGACAAGAAGCCCCCAAATTGCATGTACAAAAGAATTCCTTTAAGCATTGGGGACATATTTTGACTTTCTATGGTGTGACAAGGGCTAGGAAAACATTTAGTCTTAAATGAGTTAGATGACAGAATAGAAGGGGACCTCAACAAATTTGAGGATGACACTAAACTGGGAAGAATAGCCAACACCCCAGAAGATAGGCTCAAGATTCAAATGGATCTCGACAGAGCTGAATACTAGGCCCTATCTAACAAAATGAAATTCAGTGGAGAGAAAAATAAGTGCTCAAGAAAAAACAAATGTGTATGTACAGATTAGGTGAAACCTTGCTCAATAGCAGTAACTGTGAGAGGGATTTTGAAGTCCCAGTAAACAATCACTTATATTTTTTGGCCAGCAGCCAAAAAAGCCATGCAATCCTAGGTTGCATTAACAGGGATAGAATCAATATTGGGTGAACTATTAGTACCATTTTATAAAGCCTTAGTAAAACCACAGTTAGAATATTGCATCCAGTTTTGGTCACTATATTATAAAAAAGATGTTGAGACTCTGGAAAGAGCACTGAAAAGAGCATCGGGATGATTAAGGGATTGGAGGCTAAAACATGAAGAACAGTTGGAGGAATTGAGTATATCTAATGTAGTGAAAAGAAGGACTGGGGCGACATGATAGAAGTATTCCAATATTTGATGGGCTGCCACAAAAAAGAGTGGGCCAACCTATTTCTCAAAGCATCAGAAGATAACACAAGAAACAATGGATGGAATCTTATCAAGAAGAGAGCCATCCTAGAACTAAACAATTTCCTGAAAGTGAGAACAATTAACCAGTAGAACAGCTTGCCTTCAGAAATTGTGGGTGCTTCATCACTGCATAAGTCATAAGTCACTTGCTATTGTAACTTCAAACCATCACTAAATAAATTGTTGTAAGTCAAGGACTACTGTAGAGGGAACCTGGACAAGGAAAGAAATGGGCTGAAGAGAAAATTCCTTTGAAATAGCTTTTTAACCACATTTCCCCCACTTTTTCAATTCTTTGATTTCCTAATTGTAGCCATATTTCTTTTCTTGCAAGGAATCTCTTCAGGGTGATAGAATTTTTAGCTCTTTTGACTAAACATTTTCTCTTTTTTTTATTCATCATCTAAAGGTATTCCAATTGCCTTAAAATCTCCAAAGATCTTGAGCTTTCTAGTTTCCTGAGGTGAATTCCCTATTCAACCCCCATGTAAAACAGATTTTATTTTGTTTCGTCCCTCATAGTGTTTGAGCTCTACATTCCTTTTTCAGTATTTGCTTTCCTTCATTTTTAAAATTCTATCTTTTGTCCTGGCGAGACGCCATTTTCCCTTCTTCATTTCTCCATCAAGGAGCCTTGTTGTGAGGTAAAATTTCTAGAACATCCGCCAGTTTCAGCTTTTTCTTCAATTTGGAGCTGGTTTTCTTTTTCTTCAGGATTAATTTCTTTGTCACAAGCTGTGACTCGGTGTTTCCAATGATTCTTAGGCGCTCAAAGCTAACAATTTGAGCGGGGCATCTGTATATATTGAATTAAAGAAGTAAAAATCTCCATTTTCTTGACTGCAGCTTCCCTGCCTGTGTCTCCTCCAGCCCCATCTTCCTCCTCTTTCAGGCTAGAGTTTGAAAGACCGCTAAGACACAAGTTGTGTTTTCAACAGAGGCTCCTGGTCCTCGTCTTCTGACCGCCCGGCCGTTTCTGACAGGATTTGGACTTTTTTGAGACCGCCTCCAATCTCTGCGGAGCCTTCAGAGCGGCTGTTCTTGAAGGAAGCGAGGTCGGATCCTCCAGAGTGGGTTTTTTTCTCCATCTCCACAGACCGTTCCCGGACAGGAAGGAGAGGAAGATGGAGAAAGTGGCATCTCTGGAGACGTCGAAGCTTTTCTCGGGCAGAGAACCATTGAGAGGGGCCTTTCTCCTACTCCCAGGCCCATCACCCACGCCCTCGCCATCCCCTCAGACGCTCTCCTCCTTCTCGCCCTTTCTGGGAATCTTTGCGCATGTTCCTCCAGGGGGCTCCCTCCCTCTGCCAAGAGAATGGAACACTGGGCGATTACATCACCTGCCGCTCTAGGACGCCGCACTCGCTGCCCTTAACCCTCTGAGCTCCGCAGGAGGCGGAGAGTCTGGCGGGGGGGGGGGGATACAGACATGCCCCGGGTGAGGTGGGGGCTTTTCCCGTGCAAAGGCAGCTGGAGGAGGGAGAGACCCACGCCCGGCCCTCCTTCAACCCTGGATCCCATGCTTCCCAGGCGGAGGGAGAGAGTAGCGGGGAAGCCTCTCTAACTGCCTTCTTCCTGCCCCTGCTCAGGGGGACCTCGGCCCTGAGCTGGATGACCCGCTTGGGGTTCCGAGCAGGTTGTGTGAATTTGCCTGCGTGTCAGAGGGAGACTCGGCTCTCTAAAGGCCACCCTGAAGAAGGGAAATGGGGCATCCTCAACCAGGATCGTTTCCTGGCATTTGAGAATAGAAAGGGAAAATATACTCATTGGGTCTTGAGAGTCCTTGATGGACAGTCCCATGTTTTGCACCAGAAACACACAGACAGACAGAAAATTCATTTGCTGGAAGCCACTTCAATCCTACATCAGAAAAATATTTCTTTCCATGGGGATGAGTGTTGTTCAATGGTTAACTTCTCCGTTTTCTAATTCTTGGAATTTATTTTCTTTCTCATCTCAGATGCACAAAGTGAAAGTGGAAGTCATCCAACATTATCTCTTGGGCAAAGAGGGCTGAATAACCTTCTTCGGTCAGACCTGCAGCTGCAGGAAGGGTCCTATGAATGAAAAGGCATTTGGAGATCCACAAGATTCTTTGGACCTATTTGGAGTTGCGTTACAAAATAGAGATAGAATGGAGACGCAACCCTTAGCAAATCAAGGGACTAGAAAAGGCCTTTCTTCTGCTGTTCAGCCTGGGAGTTGTTGGGAAATGTGGGCAGGAGCTGGGCAGAAGATCCTAGAGGAGGAAACCATCCTCCGTTCAGAAGTTCAGTCCTGGAACTTCATCCAATACCAGGAGACTGAGGGTCCTCGGGGACTTTGCAGTCGTCTCCATGATTTTTGTAGGCGATGGCTGAGACCGGAAAAGCACACCAAAGACCAGATGCTGGACCTAGTGGTTCTGGAGCAGTTCCTGACCCTTCTGCCCTTGCAGATGGAGAGCTGGATGCGGGAGTGTGGAGTAGAGACCAGCTCCCAGGCAGTGGCCCTGGCAGAAGGCTTCCTCCTGAGCCAGGCAGAGGAGCAGAAGGAGCAGGTCGAGTTGCAGGTGAGAGACCTTTGACTTTGGAGCCCAGAAGGGGTTTGAAGCAGGGATGAAATGTAAACTTTGTTACTACCTGTTCTGTGGGCATGGCTTGGTGGGGGGGTAATGTGACTGGGTGGGTGTGGCCAACTTTTTTTTAAAAAAACTTTTCAAAGCATTTTTTTCTAATGCTTTGAAAAGCCTCTGCCGATCAGGCAACTCAGCTGGGATCATCAGAGAGGCTTTTCAAAGCATTTTTTTAAACCACCTCTTCGGCCAAGAGGTTGCAGAAAAAAAATGCTTTGAAAAGCCTCTGATGATCCCAGCTGAGCCGCACGATCATCAGAGGCTTTTTTTTTTTTTTACTTTTAAAAGCATTTTTTCATATGACGAGGTTGTAGAGAAAAATGCTTTTAAAAGTAAAAAAAAAGCCTCTGATGATCATGCGGCTCAGCTGGGCATGGTGGGGGGGCAGGGATTTTTGCTACCGGTTCTCTGAACTACTCACCACCATCGCTACTGGATCAGGCGATCTGGTCCGAACCGGGAGCATTTCACCCCTGGTTTGAAGGGAATAAAGAATGTGCTGGATTTCTTCACCCTTCTCTACCAGGGTCCTCTACCTTTCATAATATGTGAAGATGTCTTACTAATTCATGTAGGATGGTCTTCCATTATTCCTTCTATAAGATAGATTTGAGACAACTGTGGTTTTCTTACCCACTTTAAGTGACAGACACTGGGAAGGCTTCAGAAAACAAGAATCCACTTCATGTTGTATGTTCATTAATTCTTCTTTTCTTATTCCTCCTCTTTCAAGTCCTTCATTATGGGGATCAGAGATCCTGAAGAAAGAAGGACTCTATCAAATCATCCTCAGGAGCTTTTTTTCAGGAGGATCCCTCAGGAAGATCCAAGTCAGGACACCTCAGGAGGTAATTGAAGGTCCTCCGATTCCCCAGAGAGATCCCAGCTGTCTCATCTTCTCTGTGTATTCTTCCTTTTCTCTTAATTATGTATTTTAAAATTCTGTATCCCTTACAGGAAAACAAAGGATGGCGTTTTCTGGCCTTTATGGTGGAGCTGAAACAGAGGTTGAATCTCCAAATCAAGTAAGAAAGAGAAAAATATGTATATATATCTTATTTTCTTACTTTTCATAGGTTTTATGTGTGTTTTTCTTTTAGCCAGATTTTTCCTATGTAACCAAGATTTTTCTGCAGCCCTAGCTCAGTGGAGTCACATCCACTCGATTCTGGGCTTTTTTTTTTTCTTTTGGCAGCCAGCAGGCCCTATGCTGCCTAGTGAGAGACTTATATAGATCTATTTCTGGCTCATTAGCCATCATCAGTAAGCCACACCCACATCTCATGTATCCTCCCTGTAAAGGTACAATATCTATTTTCTTACTTTTCGTAGGTTTATGTGTGTTTCTTTTAGCCAGGTTTTTCCTACGTAACTAAGGTTTTTCTGCAGCCCTAGCTCAGTGGAATCACTATATATATATACACATACATACATACATACATATTAGATTTATATTCTCCCTTTCCTTCAGCAAGTAAAGCTAATGTACAGAGCAGTCTTTTATTCCATTTCTTCCCCTTGGTTGAGCTGTGTTATTTTCATGTTCCTGAGCAACATAGAAAAAATCAGGGGTTTCTTGTTAGGAAATTTTTTTTTTAAGACCAATACTTAACTCCTAGTTACCCTCTCACTTTTTCAGTAACTGTTTTCTTACAGAATCGTTCAAAGAAAACCACACTCTTTGTAATTTTTTTTATTTGTAATTGTGAAAGGCTTGTGAAATATAAATATTCACTTTTTTTTTTTTAATTTGATTTATATGCCGCCCTTCTCCGGAGACTCAGGGCGGCTTACAATGCGTTAAGCAATAGCCTTCATACTTTTGTATATTTATACAAAGTCAGCTTATTGCTCCCACAATCTGGGTCCTCATTTCACCTACCTTAGAAAGGATGGAAGGCTGAGTCAACCTTGAGCCTTGGAGAGATTCGAACCAGCAGTAAATTGCAGGCAGTTGTGTTAATAACAGGGTGCGTAGACCACTGTACTATCAAGGCTTTTGCATGTTTCCAACTTTTTTTAAAAAAAAACGTATTTATAACCAGTGATTAAAAAATAAGGGCATCGAATTAAAAGATAAGGCACAGTATTAAAACACAATGAAGTTGGCCAGATGGAGAAGTCTCTAAGTAAAAAAATAACAGAATAACAGAGCTGGAAGAAATTCTTCTAGTTGAACCTTCCCCCCCCACCCCCACCCCAAGGAGGAGATCCTATACCATTTCAAACAAATGGCTGTCCAATCCTTTCTTAAAAGCCTCCAATGATGGAGCATTTACAACTTATGGAGGCAAGTTGTTCCACTGATTAATTGTTCTAACTGTCAGGAAATTTCTCCTTAGTTCTAGGTTGCTTCTTTCCTTGAATAGTTTCCATCCATTGCTTCTTGTCCTGCCCTCAGGTGCTTTGGAGAATAGCTTGACTCCCTCTTCTTTGTGACAGCCCCTGAGACATTGAAACACTGCTATCATGTCACTCCTAGTCCTTCTTTTCATTAAACTAGACACACCCAATTCCAGAAATCATTCTTTATATGTTTTAGCCTCCAGTCCCCTAATCATCTTTGTTGCTCTTCTCTGCACTCTTTTTAGAGTCTCAACATTTTGTTTACACCATGGCGATCAAAACTGGATGCAGCATTCCAAGTGTGGCCTTATCAAGGCATGATAAAGTGGTATTAACATTTCACGTGATCTCGATTCTATCCCTCTGCTAATGCAGCCTAGAACTGTTTGCTTTTTTGGCAACTCTGTTGGCTTTTTTGGCACCTAGTCAAGATACTTTTGGCTTGCAAAGTAATTTCTAATCCTCTGATTTGTGCCTGGATATTATAACCAAAGAAAGCAGCTTTGCAAAGCCTAAGAAATGTCATTCCCAGGAGATTTCTCTCCCCCCCCCACACCCCGAGTTCAGCCAATGGCTTGTACTACTTGCAATTGGTTTCTTATATTCTGGGTAGAAGCAGAAACAGTATTTCTCTAGATATTGATGGCATCCACCCAAATCCCTAGCTGTCTCTCCCAGCACTTTTGAGAATGGACAGGATTATTCCTTTTGGGTCACCATAAGCTTTTTGCTGGAATGCTAGAAAGAATCTCCTCCCCCAATTTTCTTCTGCATAGACAGGAAGTATTGGAGTCAGTTGCTGAGAGTCTTTTGATGATGGATGGAAGGAGGAAGGAAGGGAGGGAGGGAGGGAAAGAGATCGGGAGGGAGGTGGGCAGACAGACATACCGTATTTTTCGGAGTATAAGACACACTTTTCCCCCCCTAAAAGAGGGTGAAAATGTGGGTGCGTCTTATACACCAAATGTAGCCCCACCCACCCCTACCCTTTGGCCTCTACCTCCCAGCAATTTGCCGCCTTGCAGCAAACAGCAAACAGCCTGTTTCAGTTTCATTTTCAGCACAGCCTGATTAGCACAAGCAGCTGATTGTCGGTGGGATTGGCCTCCCGACCATCAGCTATTGCCTATAGCCTATTGCCGCCTCTGTGCACCCCATTTTCTGCCCTGCCACCCAAAACGGGTGGAAAATGGGGCGCACGGAGGTGGCAATAGGCTATGACAATCCCTGCAGCCCAAACAACTGATGGTCGGGAGGCCAATCCAACCGACAATCAGCTGCTTGTGCTAATCAGGCTGTGCTGAAGCTGAAACGGGCTGTTTGCTGCTTGTTGCAAGGAGGCAAATTGCTGGGAGGCAGAGGCAGATTTTTTTTTCTTGTTCTAATCAGGATGTGCTGAAAATGAAACTGAAATAGGCTGTTTGCTGCAAGGAGGCAAATTGCTGAGAGGCAGAAGAAGAGGCAGATTTTTTTTCTTCTTGTTTTCCTCCCCCAAAAAGGTAGCTGCTTCTTATAGTCCAGAGTGTCTTATACTCCAAAAAATATGGTAGATCAAGCAATCAAAAAGAAAACTGAGATTCCTTTCACTGAATGGCATTGAAGTCCTTCTTACCCTCTGAAGTGAGATTCTCTCCCACCTTCCTGACTTTCATAAGAGGCTTAAGATCTGTCTCTGCCAGCAGTTTGGAGTCCCAGTGGGGGAGTTTCATACTGGAGATGGTTGACTAATTAAAAGTTAAACCCTATTCCCCGCCCTTCATGTATTGGCTCCCTCCTTCTCCTCTTGTGTTAGATATAAAATGACAAAGGAGATAAGATAAAATCATTAACATTTTTAAATGTTTTTGAATCTTTTTATAGCAATAGCAGTAATAGCACTTAGACCTATATATTGCTTCACAGCCCTCTCTAAGGAGTTTACAGAGTCAGCATATTGCCCCCAACAATCTGAGGTCCTCATTTTACTGACCTCAGACGGATGGAAGGCTGAGTCAATCTTGAGCCAGTGAATCGAACTGCTCGCAGTCGGCAGCATTATCCTTGCAATACTGCATTTATTTATGTAATAAATTTTTCCTGTAAGCTGCCCTGAGTTGTTTGACACAAGATGGGCGGCAAATAAATTCCATAATAAGTAAATAAAGCCCTGCAGAATCAATATTTGTTTAATTAAAGGTTTTGGTTCTGTCCATTTTCTCACCTGAAGTTTGGAATACACCCAAACAAACATTTAACTTAATTCATATCTTTGCTTGGGATTATTTAGGAAATATTGTGCGAATTCGGCTGGACCTGTTTTCTTCTTTTCATTGTTCAGGAACACCTTGTATCCTTTGAGGAGGTGGCTGTGTATTTCTCCGAAGAGGAGTGGTCTCAGCTGGATGCTGCCCAAAAAGCACTGCATTGGGAAGTCATGCTGGAAAATCATAGGAATGTGGCCTCTTTGGGTAAGAGTTTGCTACTCTCCAATCAGAGAATTTGGGAAGACATTCTATAGGTAAACACCATCAGAATTCTTCATTAAAAATCTCCATGCAGATGTTATCTCCTGGCCTGGGAGGGAAAAGATTTGGCCTTCTCCTGCTCTGAAGAAGAAAAGTGGCCAATGGATCTCTGCTTTGATGCATCTGCTGATTTCCCCCCCCCCCCCCCAATTTCTATTTCAATATACCAGTGAGAAATAAACTGCTTGCTATGATGAGATGCTGAACTCCATCACATTTCAGCTTTTTTGGCTTAGATGCTTCTGTATCTGTGCTATGAAAGACTGTCATTTCTTCATCTGACATTTGTTCTGTTTCATTTCTATTCTGAGCCTTGGGCTTAAAGGTGAAATGGTTCCATTTTCCCATTACAGACATGTTATTTGGGTGCTAATACAAGAGCTCTACATGTTTTTCTCTGCAACTATGTGATTTTTGGCAAGAGAAAAATAGAATAACACAGGGAACATGTTTTGGGTAGGAAGAAAAGGACCTTCGACAGATTTATTACTCAGTCTGTGCTGGAATTAACCCCCTCCAGTAAATGTTAGGTTTTCTCCTGATACCTCCATGGATGATTCCCCTGATTTTTCCTTAACTAAGAGTAGATGACATTTGAACTTTTAAAATATTGACACAGAGCAAAATTTCAGAAGGAATTTTTTATGAGTTCCTACAGATCGATCTCTTTCCCTAACCTTGCTATCATTTTCATTTCTCTTTTCTTCTGAAGGTAATAACGGGCAGGAGAATAAAGATTCCTGTGAACTTTTTCAAGTGATCAGTGCTGGAGACAGAACGTTTCCAATTCAAATGAAAAAAGAAAGACATGAGAGAAACCAGTCAAATGATTGGAATCAAGAAAGCACATCTTCCATTGATGTCCCCATACAAGCCTTTGTTGCCCAACAAGGAAAAATAAAGAAAAGCTACATTGGGAAAAGTGTGAAGCTAATTCAAGATAAATTTGATGTAAATCAACATTATCCAACCCAAACCAAAGGAGATCATGTATCCAGAGACCTTGGAAAAAACGACAATTGGACTTTCACTTTTTCTTATTTAAATGGGTCCCTTACATCTCATAAAAACACCCACAAAGAAGAGAAACCATACAAATGCATGGAGTGTGGAAAGGCATTCGGTCAACACAGAAATCTTACTATCCATAAAAGGATCCACACAGGGAAGAAGCCATATAAATGCATGGAGTGTGGAAAGAGCTTCTGTGAAAACACATCCTTTATGAGACATAAAAGAATTCATACAGGGGAAAAGCCATACAAATGTCTGGAATGTGGAAAGGACTTTACCAATAACAGTCAACTTACTTCCCATAAAAGGATTCACACAGGAGAGAAACCACATACATGCAAGGAGTGTGGAAAGAGCTTCAGACATATCGTTTCCCTTACTTACCATAATAGGATCCATACAGGAGAGAAACCATATAAATGCGTGGAATGTGGAAAGAGTTTTGCTAATAGCAGTCATCTTAGTTCTCATAAAAGGGTTCACACAGGGAAGAAACAATGTAAATGTACGGAGTGTGGAAATAGTTTCAGTGACAGCTGTTCCCTTACATCTCATAAAAGGATCCATACAGGAGAGAAGCCATATAAATGCCTGGAGTGTGGGAAGACCTTTCCTCATAGCAGTCAACTTATTCCTCATAAAAGGACCCACACAGGAGTGAAGCCATATAAATGCAAGGAGTGTGATAAGACCTTTACTCATAGCAGTCAACTTATTTCGCATAAAAGGACCCACACGGGAGAGAGGCCGTATAAGTGCAAAGAATGTGGGAAGAGCTTCTGTGAAAATGCATCCCTTATGAAACATGAAAGGATCCATGCAGGAGAGAAGCCATATAAATGCATGGAGTGTGGAAAATCTTTTACTCAAAGCAGTCATCTTACTTCCCATAAAAGGATTCATACAGGGGAGAAGCCATACAAATGCAGAGAGTGTGGAAAGAGCTACAGCCACAGTGTTTCCCTTACTTACCACAACAGGATCCACGCAGGGGAGAAACCTTATAAATGTTTGGACTGTGGAAAGACTTTTACTCAGAGTAGTCAACTTACTTCCCATAAACGAATCCACACGGGGGAAAAGCCATATCAATGCATGGAATGTGGAAAGGGCTTGTATGACAATGTATCCCTTATGAGACATAAAAGGATCCACACAGGGGAGAAGCCATACAAATGTGGAAAATGTGGGAAGAGCTTCACCCAACAGGGTAACCTTAGTTCCCATGAAAGGATGCACAGAGGGGAGAAGCCGTATAAATGCAGAGAGTGTGGAAAAAGCTTCAGTCATAGTGGTTCCCTTACTTATCATAACAGGATCCATACAGGAGAGAAACCATATAAGTGCTTGGTGTGTGGAATGGGTTTTACTGTTAGCAGCCACCTTACTTCCCATAAAAGGATCCACACAGGGGAGAAACCATATAATTGCAGACAATGTGGAAAGAGCTTCAGTGAAAACGCATCCCTTATGAGACATAAAAGGATCCATACAGGGGAGAAGCCGTACAAATGTGTGGAGTGTGGAAAGAGCTTCAGTCATAGTGGTTCCCTTACTTCCCATAAAAGGATCCACACAGGGGAGAAGCCTTATAAATGTACGGAATGTGGAAAAAGTTTTACCACTAGTAGTGATCTTACTTCCCACAAAAGGATCCACACTGGAGAGAAGCCATATAAATGTGTAGAATGTGGAAAGAGTTTTACTAATAGTAGTCATCTTACTTCCCATAAAAGGATCCACACAGGGGAGAAGCCATATAAGTGCATGGAGTGTGGAAAGACCTTTACTACTAGCAGTGATCTTACTTCCCATAAAAGGATCCACACAGAAGAGAAACTATATAAAAGTGTGGCACATAGAAGGAGCTTCAGGAGGAATGCTCTAATTTGTAAAAGACAGATCCATTTGGGTGAGAACTCATGTAAATTCTACATTTAATTGTCTAAATGTATGCATTTCCTATTTACATATAGAGGTAGTCCTCATCTTATGACCATTCACTTAAAGACTGTTCAAAATTATTGTGCAGTCCCCAAAAGCTATTTATAACCCAGCCCATGTATTCCAGTGGTGGTACATACCCCTACAATCACATGATGTGATTTATGTTATATTTTGCATCACGATAAGCCAACTGCAACATTCATGGTAACATGGGGGAGATTACATATCCTGTGGTCACATGAGGTAATGAAAAACTATGATAGGAATCCATTGATTTGCTTAACAATTGTAATGTATGGGTCTTTGGTGCTCTCTGAACTTGGTTCAGTTGGTTATATGTCCCCGCCAGCTTGAAGCTGGAAGTAGTACTGCGCAGCTATGACTCCAAGCTGGCTGGCCATTTCGGATTCTTAAAAACCCTGCATTTGGCCAGGAGACAGTTTTGGTGGCCCAAAATGAAGGCTGATATAGAGGACTATGTGAAAAGCTGTGCCACCTGTGCAGCCATGAAAATGAGACCAAGGAAGCCTGGATTCCTCCAACAAGTGGCAATCCCCAGCAGACCTTGGGAAGAAATCGCAATGGATTTTATAGTTGAGCTTCCAGGAAGCGGGAGAAATACAGTAATCTGGACAGTAATCAACCTGTTTTCAAAACAAGCCCACTTCACCACTTGTTCAGGATTACCATCCGCTAAAAAAACAGGCAAAGATGTTCATCAAACAGATCTATCTACTACACAGAATACTGCGACAAGTCATCTCGGATCGAGAGGTCCAATTCACTGCAAATTTTTGGAGAGAGTTCCTGAAATTGGTCGGGTCCACACAAGTACATCTGAGTACAAACGGAGCGGCAGAACAAGCGAACGCAATGGTGGAGCAATATATCAGATGCTTGTGGATTATCAGCAGGAAAACTGGGCGGACCTACTACCTTTTGCTGAGATGGCTTATAACAACACTGTGCATAGCAGCATCGGATTGACCCCCTTCCAGGTCACCAGCAGCATGGACTTTATACCCATGCCTGAATTGCCCATAGAACCTCCTTCCTCTATGACCCTGAACGAGTGGATGGAGTCGCTGAGGAAAGGCTGGACGAATACCAAAAAGGCAATAGCGGAGGCAGCCAAGGCACACAAAAAGCAAGCAGATAAACACAGATCTCTTCAACCCCTTTTCCGTGTGGGAGATTGGGTTTATCTGTCAACCAAATACATAAAGCTGAGGCTACCTAGCAAGAAACTAGGACCTAAATTTTTAGGTCCATTCTCAATAGTGAAAATAATTAACCCAGTGACTGTTCATCTTAACCTCCAACGCAGCCTAAGGAAAATACATCCAGTTTTCCACTGTAGCTTGCTAAAGCCAGCCATAAGCTCTAGGTTAAGGCCACGGGTGAAATGCTCCCGGTTTGGACCGACTCGGGCAGGTAGGTAGCGATGATGGCGGGCAGTTCGGAGAACCAGTAGCAAAAATCCCTGCCCCCACCCCCCCGCCCAGCTGAGCCGCGCAATCATCAGAGCCTTTTTTTTCTTTTAAATGGCTCTGACGATCCAAGCACTGACGATCTCAGCTGAGTTGCCTGCTAATTGGTAAGAAAAATCCCTCCCCCTCCCCCCCTCAGCTTGCTTATCTTAGCTACTGGTTGCAACGCCTTGCTGTAGTCCCTGCAATCCATTGCATCAGCAAGCAACTGAATCTCCCTGCCTGCAATCAAGCAGGCAGGGAGTTGTGGACTTCAACTGCCAGAATTCCTCAGCCACCAAAGCAAAGCTGGCTGAGAAATTCTGGGAGTTGAAGTCTACAAGTCTTAAAGTTGCCAAGGTTGGAGACCCCTGTTCTATTGGGTAAGTTTTTTTCCCCTTTGGGAGCTTTAAAAAAATACTTAATTGGGTTTTTTTTAGTTGTTCTTTTTTTAGACCTAGCCATTTAAAGTTTAGGAAGTTTTAAATTTAGCTGCTTTTATATAAAAATAAAAATAAAATAAAATAATATTTGTGCAGCTTTCTGAGATTTAGTATGTTTCTGTAGTGTTTCACTCTAACTACACAAACACACAAAATCTCACAAAGCTATATGTGGAATTTTGTGCGTGTAAAGTGTGAAAGTTGGTTTTTTGGGCTTTTTGTGGCTGTTTGAGGTTCCTGCTTGTTGCAGGGGCCATTTTGGGTCTAGCACAGCTGCTTTTATATTGTGGGTGAGCCAATTGTGTTGTGTTGTGTTTTTTAGGTTAAAAAGGGGCAAAGAAGTGACATTGACTAGGCCACGCCCACCTGACCAACAAGCCATGCCCTCCCAGTCACCTTACCACTAATTAAGCCACACCCACAGAACCGGTAGCAAAAATTTTTAGATTTCACCCCTGGTTAAGACCTCAAGTTCAGGCACACCCCTCCCCCCACCAAGCCTATTGTAGTGCAAAGGGAAACCCATTATGAAGTAAAAAAAGAAGACTCTAGACTGTATAGAGGTAGATTACAATATTTAGTACATTGGAAAGGTTACCTTTGTCTAAAGCTACCTGGATTAAGAGCTGGAATGTCAAAGCAGATAGGCTAGTAAAGCAATTCCATGATAAAATCCCTGATAAGCCAAAGGGCCCCCCTGGGGGTAGAGAGGTGGTTAGTAGACTGCATTATTAACCACTATGCTACTCTCATTTCAGGACACGCTTTTCTGACCAGGGGTGGTGGCCTGTCAGCCATCTTTTGTGTTAGCCTTCAGACCTGCCACGTTTACTACTGTGGGAAATTGGAAGGGGGGATTGTATGGAGCGTGGGTGATATATAGTCATAATATTCCTTTCTCGAGGTCAAGGACATCTTGCCCTGCACTGGAAGGCTGAAATTGGGAGGCATCTCCAGTTGGAACGATATTTAATTGGACCATGTGATGGACGTGTGAGTGTTGGGCAGGGGCTTGAACTTTTCTTTGGGTGGGGAAAACCTGGAAATTTTCAGATTTGGGTTTTCCCAGATGTGCCAATATGACATTTCTAATAAAATGTAACTTTGAGGAAACTCAAGCTTCAGAATTTTCTTTTGTTGGGGGTGTTACTTGGAACCCTGACACAATATTTAATATCAAGAGAACATATTTTTTCTTAAATTTACATTTATCTCCTTTTTCTTTCTATATTTCATCTCAAGTTAGGGATATTCAGGAGAATGAAAATGAAAATGATTCCATTGTGCTGGCATTGCAAACAATGAAGGAAGAAGGAAATTATTTGGAAATCTGTGGAGACCAAAATAAAATAATCTGACAGTAACAAAAACTACTCAGAAATGACAACAGGATCTCCCCCTAGAGAATATGAGGATAACCCCCCCCCAAATAATCCAATTTGCATCCATGCAATGGGTGAAAAAATCATATCTCAGTCAACCAGTATGAATGGAACATTTTTCAGTCAAAAGGCCTCTCATGATGTAGAGTATATGTATGTATGTATATATGTATGTATAAAAAACTTCAGGGTGAAGAATTTGTTTCACAAAAAGCCAGGATAATGGGGGGGAAAAACCCAAATGCATGGGCAAAATTTCAAGTATTAGAGCCCCCTTTCCCCTCTTCCCATGATATGACAAGGGTTAAGGAAAGCTAACAATTTAAATAAAATTAATTAAATATCAATGGTGCGTTTACTTGCTAGATATGTATAAAATTCTGCTTGTATTAAAAATTATTTAACAAAAATATTTGGAAGGATTTTGGAGAGGGGGAAATCTCAGATTTTCAAAGTTTCATGCTGGTTTGAAACTTAATTCAAAAATTGCTAATGGTTGATTCTGGGTTAAACTGAATAATGAATAATAAGTGGGTTAAAAACACAAAAAAGTTAACTCCTTTAAAAATTGATTTTTAACCACTAATTTTCCTTCATCTAAATTTTGTGTTTTGGTAATTGTAGCTAAACTTATTTTTCTCTTGCATAACACCCCTAATGCAGACAAATCTCTTAATTACAGTTTATATTTTTAACAATAATAAAATTTATATGTCCTGTTTTTGTTTATTAATGATCTAAAGCACGGATGTCAAGCTTGCCGCATCACATTGATGTCACTGAAGCATCACAACCTTTTCTGCCTTCACAGAACTGGGGTGGGCGTGGCCTGCGTGTGACACATCCAACCTGCAGGCCACCAGTTTTGACATCCCTGATCTAAAGGTATCCCCAGTTGTCTTAAATTCTCCAAGGGTCTTAAATTTCCTACTCATACTCCCTGACATTATTCCTTATTCAGTTCCTAAGTAAAACAACTTTTTTTTAAACTCATGATATTTGAACTTTATATCCAATTTTCCCTTTTTTCCTTCCATCATTTGGAAATTCTACCTTTTCTCCGGTCACAGGCGTGTCACCATTTACTCTCCCTTCATTTCCCCACCAAGGAGCCTTGTTTTGAGGTGAAATTTTTGAAACGTCGACCAGTTTAAACTTTTTCTCTATGTTGATCTTCAAAAAGATCATAATAATTCAAGATTATTCTTATTGTTAGGAGTTGCCACTCGGTGTATCCTATTATTCTTAGGCACCCAGACCTAAGAATTTGAGAAGGGCATCTGTATATACTGAAATAAATTTCATCCCTCACCATCCAATCAGAACTGAAGAAACTTCTTGGATGAGAAGTGAAACATCTTTTAAAAAAACCCAGAAAGTCCAGTTGTCTCTTGAAAAAACACCTTTGGGACAATCATGACCTGAATGACTGAGAATCTCCATAGATACTGAAATATAAATCTCAATTTTCCTCACTGTGGCTTCCCTGCCTGTGTCCCATCTTCCTCCCCTTTGGGCAGGAATCCTCAACAACCGCAAGACAAAAGCTCTGTTTCCTAGAGATTCTCCTGGTCCTTCTCTTCTGACAGTAGGTCTGTTTCTGACAGGATTTTGACCCTTTTGAGGCCTCCTCCAATCTCTGCCCAGCCTTGAGGGTGGCTGTTCTTGAGGGAAATGAGTTCAAATCATCCAGAGAGATTTTTCTCCATCTCCACAGACGGTTCCTGGACAGGAAGAGATGGAGAAATTGCTGCCACTGGAAAACACAAAGTTTTTCTTGGGCAGGGAGGCATTGAGAGTGGCCTTTCCCTCTACTCCCATGACTATCGTCCTTGCCCTCTCCCTTCCTCTCAGACGCACTCCTCTTTCCCGCGCTTTCTTAAAATCCTGGCACTTCGCGCCAAATCCACAAGGGGGCGCGCTCGGACAAAGAGAAGGTAACGTCAGGCGGTTGCCCAATGGGCGAACGTCCAGGGAGACTTTCCAGAGGAGGTTGCGAAGGAAGTGACATCATAAACGCTTGACGTTCTAGGAAGCCGCACTCGCTCTCGTTAACCCCTGGGGCTCCGAAGGAGGCGGAGAGGCTGCGGGAGAGTCTGGCAGGGGGAGAGCCAGACGTGAGCCGGGTGAGTTGGGGGCTCTTCCCGGGCAAAGGGAGGCGGAGGAGGGAGAGACCCACGCCCGGCCCCCCCTCCGGCTTCCACCCCGGGTCCCATGCTCCCCAGCTGCCCTCTCCATAGAAACAACAGGCGGGGATGGAGCTCCGGAGCAGGTGCCTTGTCACCGGAGATTCCCCGGAAGGCGGCGGGGATCTGGGGTGGCTCTTCCCTTACCCTTGTCTAGAGAAGAGCCCAAGGGAGGGGAGGGGAGGGTCGGCCCATCAGGAGAGGAGAGAAGCCGGGCGAGGAGAAGGCAGGATTCGCACCAGGCTCCCTGTCTCCGGAGGGGGAGAGAAGCGGGACGGCCTCTCCAGCTGCCTCCTTCCCGGCCCTTCTCTGGGATGAGCCGCTTGGGACTCCTGGAAGGTTGGGTGAAGGTTGTTCAGTGGTTAAGTTCTACTTTCTAATTCTTGGCGTTTATTTTTCCTTCAATCTCAGATACAGAAACTCGAAGCCAGGCAAAAGTTTCTCTTGGGGGGAAAAAAAAGAGCGGAATCCCTTGCAGGGATCAGTCCTTCAGCCCCAGAAATGGTCCCGTGAAGGAAAAGGCATCTGGAGACCCACCAGAGTCCTTGGAGCCATTTGCAGTTGCTCTGCAGGACAGAGAAAGGATGGAGACACAACCTTTTGGAAAGGAGGGAAGCGGAAAAGGCCCTTCAGCTGCTCAGCCGGGGAAGAGGGGGAAGCTCTGGACAAGAACCAGGCAGAAGATCCTGGAGGAGGAAACCATCCTCCCTTCAGAAATTCAGCCCTGGAACTTCATCCAATATCAGGACACTGAGGGTCCCCGAGGCCTTTGCAGACGACTCCATGACTTTTGTAGGCGATGGCTGAGACCAGAAAAGCACACCAAAGCCCAGATGCTGGACCTGGTGGTTCTGGAGCAGCTCCTTGCTCTTCTGCCCGCAGAGATGGAGGGCTGGGTGCGGGAGTGTGGAGCAGAGACCAGCTCCCAGGCGGTGTCCCTGGCGGAAGGCTTCCTTCTGAGCCAGGTGGAGGAGAAGAAAGAGCAGGTCAAGTTGCAGGTGAGACATTTTAATCTAGGGAGCCCAGAAGGGAATAAAGAATATGTTCGAATATTTCACCCCACCTTCCCAAACTTCTCTGACATTCATAATATGTGGAGATGTCCCACAATTCTTGTAAGACATTGTTCCATTTTTTTCTCATGCAACCTCACTGATGGATGTTGAGTGCTTTGAGATTGTGTTCCAAATATAAGATTTCACTTTACTTCATGTGATGTACATTAATTCTGCTTATTTTTACTTCCTCCTATTTGAAGTGCTGCACTGTGGAGATTAGAGATCCTGAGCGAAAGACAAATCCATCAAATCCCCCTCAGGAGCTATTTTTCAGGAGGATCCCTGGGGAAGATCAAAGTCAGGACACTTCAGGAGGTAATCAAATATCCTCCGATTTCCCAGAGAGATCCCGTCTGTCTTACCTTCTTCTCTTCTGTAGTATACCTCCTCTTATTTTGTTGAATATGCATTTTGAAATTATTTATTCCTTGCAGAGAAACAAAGAATGAAGTTTTCTGTTTTTTACGATGGAGCTCAAACTGTGATTGAACTTCCAAATCAAGTAAGAAAGAGAAAAGTTATTAGATTTCTATTCTCCTTTCCTTCAGGAAGTGAAGTGGGTATGCAGAGTTGTCTCTCTTTCTATTTCTCTCCCTTGTTTAGACTGGGTAATTTTTGTGTTCCTGTGTGACATGGACAGCATAATAGCAGGTTCAAGTTGCTCTCAACCAGCATAGCTTCTTCTGTGGAGTATTATTGGATACAATGGTTTGTCATTTCTACCCTCAGATTCTGTTTAGGAAATGTTTTTTGAAGACCACTGGTTAACTAGTTCTGCTAGGTACTCTTCCAACTATGAATTCACAAGAAGTAATTTTTTAACAAGTCCTTCAACTAATAGGAATAAATGTATCAAGACTAATGAAAAATAACTAAATACTAGGACTCCAAGATCTCTGTTGCACTTTCTACTGTTGAGCCAGGTATCACCTATTCTATCCCTGTGGGTTTAGTTTTTATTTCCTAAATGTAGCACCTTCTATTTCTCACCATTGATTTTCATTTTGTTAGATGGGGCCCAATCTGTCGATACTTCTATATCTCGAGCTTATCTTCTGGAGTGTTGGTATTCCTGTCAATTTAGTCTTGTCTTCAAATCTGAGGAATTCCCCTTCTATCCTCTTGTCTAAATCATTGATTAAGATGAACAGATATTGCAATTCCTCCTGTTCTGTTCTTTTTTCCATGTTTAGGACAGTCTTGTGTCCTTCGAGGAGGTGGCTGTGTATTTCTCTGAGGAGGAGTGGTCTCAGCTGAATCCTGACCAAAAAGCGCTGCATTTGGAAGTCATGCTTGAAAATCATAGGAATGTGGTCTCTCTGGGTAAGTTTTCTAGTCCCCAATCAGAGGGTTCAAGAAGACAGATTATCGTTAGTTTTTTTTATTAAAAAATCACTAATCCAATATTTCCTGGGAGGGAGAAGGAAAGGATCTGGCCTTCTGGTACTCCAAGGAAGGAAAGAGTCAATGTTTCTTTGCTTAGCTTCTTTCTGTGCCATTTCTTATCTGTATTTTTCCATTTCTATTTGAATTTACGAGGCAGAAAAGAATGGGGTGTGCTTTTTTTTTGAGTAAAGTTTTTTTAAAAATTTATATATAAACATTTTGAATAGAGTGTATTTTCTGGGCATACATTTTACAAAAAGAAAAAAGAAAGGAAATAGTAACATATATACTGATAGCAATAGTAGTAGTACAACAGAATGATACTAACCATATTTATAATTGTTAGCTTATTTGTAATCCTATTGATTATATTAGCATACTTACAGTTATAAACAATGTTCATGCTTAATTTATACAGAACAATGCTCTTTCTTCATCTAATTTGTACCTCTTATCTCTAACTATTGATAAAACCTATTCCATATTAAGTGGGGTGTGCTTTTATCTGTCCCCTGGAGGTCATGTGAGAGGGATGTGTTGTCATTTGTCCTCTGAAACCTCCCAAAATTGTTACTCCCAAAACCTCTTCAAATTGTCATTTGTCAGAACAGAATTTTCATGGTCAGGCCATAGAAGAGCATTCTCCTAATTCAAGGACAAAGGCCTTGTGCAGTGTCACTCAGTGTATCCTAGGGTATAGGTAATCCCCTAATTACGACAATTCACTTAGCGATCATTCAAAATTATGATTTTCCTCCCTCAATACTTTAGACCCAGTCCTAAAATTACGAATGTCGCATCACTACGGCTGTTCACACTTACGAATGACAGCAGAGGTGCTGCAACATTCGCCCTACCTATTCTCCCACCCCACCCTGCCAAGACATACCCTGTGATGATGTAGCGAGCCATCGGTTCCTTTGCCTGCTTTGGTACATTTGCAGAAAACATAGGGCTAAAGTAGTGAGAAATCTTGCACTACTGATCTCGTGTGACCTTACACTATAGTACGTAAGACCTATGTTCTCTGCTAACTGAGGGCTGCGCAAGATCTGGGGCCAAAGGATTCTTTTTTTTCAAAGACTTTTGCCCCGATCACCACCAGATGGATTCGTAACTGACTAACCAACCACACGCAACGTGTAGCCCTCAATGGAACTCATCTACATTGAGGGAAGTATGCAGTGGGGTAGCCCAAGGCTCTGTTTTAGGCCCAGTACTCTTCAACATCTTCATCAATGATTTGGGCGAGGGGATAGATAGGGAATTCATCAAATTTGCAGATGACACCAAACTAGCAGGAATAGCCAACACTCTGGAAAATAGGCTTAGGATACAGAAGGATCTTGACAGACTTGAACATTGGGCACTATCTAACAAAATGAAATTCAATGGTGAAAAAAGTAAGGTTCTACATTTAGGCAAGAAAAACAAAACGCACAGGTACTGTATATGTGGTACCTGGCTCAATAGTGGTAACTGTGAGAGGGATCTTGGAGTGCTAGTGGACAACCATTTAAATATGAGCCAGCAGTGTGCTGCAGCTGCCAAAAAAAGCCAACACAGTTCTAGGCTACATAAACAGAAGAATAGAATCAAGATCACTTGAAGTGTTAAGACCACTTTATAATGCTTTGGTTAGGCCACACTTGTAATACTGCATCCAGTTTTGGTCTCCACAATGTAAAAAAAGATGTTGAGACTCTAGAAAGAGCGCAGAGAAGAGCAACCAAGAGGATTAGAGGACTGGAGGCTAAAACATATAAAGAACGGTTGCTGGAACAGGTATGTCTAGTTTGACGAAAAGAAGGAGTAGGGATGACATGATAACAGTGTTCCAATATTTCAGAGGCTGCCACCAAGAAGAAGTGGGAGTCTAGTTATTCTCCAAAGCACATGAGGGTAGGAGAAGAAGCAATGGGTAGAAACTAATCAAGGAGAAAAGAATCACTCAAAGAGATGGCTGCTTTCGGTGTATGGTTGGATGGTTCTGTGTTTGTTTTGGATGTTTGAAGTTTTTATGAAGAGATTGGATAACCATTTGTCTGAAATGGTATAGGGTTTCCTACCTAAGCATGGGCTTGGAATAGAAGACCTCCAAGGTCCCTTCCAACTCTTATTCTATTCTATTCTATCTTGTGCAGTCCTCAGTTTGTAGAAAACTCAGGCCTAAAGTACTATAGCATGGGATCAATAGAATGAGAGCTTGCACTACTGAACCTATGTGATCTGGCACTAAAGTAGTTTAGGCCTCTGTTCTCTGCTAACTAAGGCTTGTACCAGATCTGGCCAAAGAGCCCTTGCAAACCAATGAGACTTTTGAGGAGTGGAATAGCCTTTTTTGAGCCTCCCAACCTTTCCAGTCTCGGCACAAAGAGCATTTACAAGACAATAGGAGGCTTCAAGCAAAGGATTATGCCCCAAATCTCATCACTGGGATCAAGGAATGGGCCAAGCGGGAGTCTTGCCTGCCAGACAGACGCCATGGAGCAGCTGCTCCAAGCTACACAGGGGAAGAAAGCTTGTTTCAAAATTGTTTCAGTTCTCACAGGTCTCTGCTGAAATTAACCCACCCCAATAAATCTTAAGTTTTTTCCTAATTCCTTCTTGGGTGGTTCCCCTTATTATTCCTTAATTGAAAACTGACTTTGAGTGAGATCGGGCTTGATAAATCGACACTTAGAGTTTGAAAATTAATGAGTAGTTACGATTGGCCTTTCCTCTCCCCTCCCTCAGGCTTGCCTCACAGATGCCTCTCCTCTCCCCTTCTCTCCCTCAGTTATTTTCAAGTTGGGAGGGGGAATAGAATATCTAATTAGCATCAAAGTGTGTTATCATAATATAGAAAATACTAATGCTCTGATGGTCATTTCAAAAAATCTTTTCTTAATGAGCACCTAGAAGGCAACAGGAGCATACAAGGAAAATTTCAAGTTTGTAGGCATTACGGTTCTAGAGATTTCATGATTAATGCGTGAGTGGTTTTTGCTTTTATATATATATATATATATATATAGATTGTAAAGAAAGATATTTTCTAGATATTTTCAAAACTTTCGTGACCCATGAATATAGAAATTATCTTGTCTATATCAAACCACTGTAAGAATACAGAATACAACATAATGGAATTTTGGAAAAATTCAGAAGAATATTCATTGACTTTCTACATTTTGATCTTTTTCTCTAACCATGTTATCATTTTCATTTCTCTTTTCCTTTGAAGGTAATAGTGGGCAGGAGAATCAAGATTCCTATGGACTGTTCCAAGTGATCAATGCTAAAGATGAAATGGAGAACTTTGGAATTCGAATGGAATTCGAAAGCCATGAGAGAAACCAGTCAAATAATTGGAATCAGGAAAGCTCATCTCCCACTGATGCTCCGATGCAAGACTTTCTTGCCCAACAAGAGAAAATAAGGAAAAAATGTATTGGGGAAAGTGTGAAGCTAATCAAAGATAAATTACAAGTAAACGAACACCATTTAACACAAAACAAAGGAAAAGATGCTATAAGACACAACAGGCAAAATTACAATGGGACATTGATATTTTCCCTTGGAAATAACTTCCTTACATCTCAAAAAGTGATTCACACAAAAAAGGAGCCTTATAAATGTTTGGAATCCGGAAAATATTTTAGAACAAGCAGGAATCTTACATCCCATGAAAGGATTCACACTGTAGAGAAACAGTGTTTAGAAGCAGCTGTAGCCCATGCAGCCCAATCCCTCCAGGCAACGGGAGAGAAACCATATAAATGCATGGAGTGTGGAAAGACATTTGCGCAATGCAGTGCTCTTACTTCTCATAAGATGATCCACACAGGGGAAAAGCCATTTAAATGCATGGAATGTGGAAAGACCTTTGCTCAAAGAGGTAATCTGAAATCCCATAAGATGATCCACACAGGGGAGAAGCTGTATAAATGTATGGAGTGTGGAAAGACCTTTGCTCAACGTAGTTATCTTGCTTCTCATAAAAAGATCCACACAGGAGAGAAACCATATAAATGCATGGAGTGTGAAAAGACTTTTCCTCAAAGAGGTCATCTTATTTCCCATATGATGATACACACAGGTGAGAAGCCATATAAATGCATGGAGTGTGGAAAGACTTTTGCTCAAATAGGTAATCTTATTTCCCATAAGATGATCCACACAGGGGAGAAGCCGTATAAATGCATGGAGTGTGGAAAGACCTTTGCTCGAAGAAGTCATCTTATTTCCCATAAGATGATCCACACACAGGAGAAGCCGTACAAATGCATGGAGTGTGGAAAGACCTTTGCTCAACATAGTTATCTTGCTTCTCATAAAAAGACCCACATGGGGGAGAAACCATATAAATGCATGGAGTGTGGAAAGACATTTGCGAAACGCAGTGCTCTTACTTCTCATAAAATGATCCACACAGGGGAAAAGCCATTTAAATGCATGGAATGTGGAAAGACATTTGCTCAAAGAGGTAATCTGAAATCCCATAAAATGATCCACACAGGGGAGAAGCCATATAAATGCATGGAGTGTGGAAAGACCTTTGCTCAACGTAGTTATCTTGCTTCTCATAAAAAGATCCACACAGGGGAGAAACCATATAAATGCATGGAGTGTGAAAAGACTTTTCCTCAAAGAAGTCATCTTATTTCCCATAAGATGATCCACACGGGGGAGAAGCCGTACAAATGCATGGAATGTGGAAAGACCTTTGCTCAACGTAGTTATCTTGCTTCTCATAAAAAGATCCACACAGAGGAGAAGCCATATAAATGCATGGAGTGTGAAAAGACTTTTCCTCGAAGAGGTCATCTTATTTCCCATATGATGATACACACAGGTGAGAAGCCATATAAATGCATGGAGTGTGGAAAGACTTTTGCTCAAATAGGTAATCTTATTTCCCATAAAATGATCCACACAGGGGAGAAGCCGTATAAATGCATGGAGTGTGGAAAGACCTTTCCTCGAAGAAGTAATCTTATTTCCCATAAGATGATCCACACACGGGAGAAGCCGTACAAATGCATGGAGTGTGGAAAGACCTTTGGTCAACATAGTTATCTTGCTTCTCATAAAAAGACCCACACGGGGGAGAAACCATATAAATGCATGGAGTGTGAAAAGACTTTTCCTCGAAGAGGTCATCTTATTTCCCATATGATGATACACACAGGTGAGAAGCCATATAAATGCATGGAGTGTGGAAAGACTTTTGCTCAGAGAAGTAATCTTATTTCCCATAAGATGATCCACACAGGGGAGAAGCCGTACAAATGCATGGAGTGTGGAAAGGCCTTTGGTCAACATAGTTATCTTGCTTCTCATAAAAAGACCCACACGGGGGAGAAACCATATAAATGCATGGAGTGTGAAAAGACTTTTCCTCGAAGAGGTCATCTTATTTCCCATATGATGATACACACAGGGGAGAAGCCATATAAATGCATGGAGTGTGGAAAGACTTTTGCTCAAAGAAGTAATCTTATTTCCCATAAGATGATCCACACAGGGGAGAAGCCGTATAAATGCATGGAGTGTGGAAAGACCTTTGCTCAAAGAGGTAATCTTATTTCCCATAAAATGATCCACACTGGGGAGAAGCCATTTAAATGCATGGTGTGTGGAAAGACGTTTATTACGAGCAGTGCTCTTACTTCTCATAGCGGAATCCACACAGGAGAGAAACCATATAAATGCATGGAGTGTGGAAAGATGTATACTAAGAGCAGTTCTCTTACTTCTCATAGCAGAATCCACACAGGAGAGAAACCATATAAATGCATGGAGTGTGGAAAGACGTTTATTACGAGCAGTGCTCTTACGTCTCATAGCAGAATCCACACAGGAGAGAAACCATATAAATGCATGGAATGTGGAAAGACCTTTGCTCAGAATCATCATCTATCTTCTCATAAAAGGATCCACACTCAGGAGAAAGTTTGTAGCAATTCTACTTTAGAGTTACATACCAGTCCACAAAGCTTTATAGCAGCCTTTGAGCAGTTCACAAAGGCAGCATATTGTCCCCAGGAATCTGGGTCCTCATTTTACCGTCCTCAAAAGGATGAAAGGCTGACTCAACCATGAGCCGGTCAGATCAAACTCCCGGCTGTGGGCAATTAGCCCTGTAGTACTGCATTCTAACCTCTGACCCACCATGTCTATAGATTTTTATGTGTACATCTATTGTGCCTTTCTGATCCAATGAGACATGGTTGAATCCAATCAAGTGAAATTTAATGCAGAGAAATGTAAGATTTTACACCTGGGTGGTGTAAGGTTATTATTTTGTTCATCTGTATGGTTTTTTGGAACTGCGGTTACGCGTAATTGCAAACTTCAGCAAATCTCAGTGAGCAGTGTTCCCAGCATGTACAAGGACACAGGATGAAACATAACCTGTATAACCTGTAACATTTGCTGCTTTCATTGTTTCTGCATACGTGCATATTCACATGAAAACCAATGATGTAATTACTAACCAATTACTGTACCTTGGAGATTTGTTAACCAATAATGAAATAATACGTATAGTAGGTAAGAACTGAGAAACTAAGAAACTGAGCAGTCTGATGCTCGATAAAATTGCTGTTGATTCTGCTATCCGTGGATGTTTTTCTTTCACTCATCTTCAGCCTCCGGGAACAAATGTAACAGGTGGGAAAAACAGATTACAGGAAACGTGGCTCAAAAACAGTAACTGTGAGAGGAACCTTTGGAGTCCATATGGACGATTAAATATGAGTCACCTGTGTGCAGCAACAGCCAAAAAATCAAATATAATCTTTGGTTGTATAAATATTAGAGGCATAGAACCAAAATCAGATGAAGAACTGTTGCAAGATTTGGGTTCGGCTAGAGTCTAGAGAAAAGAAGAATTAGGAGTGGCATGATAGTTCCAGTACTTGAGAGGCTGCCACAAAGAGGAGGGGGTCAATTTATTTCCCAAAGCACCAGAGGGCAGGACAAGAAACAATGCATGTGAACTAATGGAGGGAAGCAACCTGTAATTAACAAGAATACTCCTTACAGCGAGTTCTGTAATCCTCAATCCTTGTGCATTTTTGCTAAGTAGGAGGTTTTAAAGCAAACAGGAGCATCAGTGGAGATTAAGGTTATCATTTGGCCTGAAAGTGATGTGTGCCTGCCAATATTTAAGTGGTGGAGATTCCCCAATCATTGCAAGAAACTCCCACTGATGAGTATATCCACTAGAGCAGAGTGGCAATCAGAAATGCATTACTCCTTAATCCCTTAGTAGTGTTTCAGTTTATCTTACTTTGCTTCATATTGTCAAAATCTGCGTTTTCATCCTGCTTCATATTATGTAATGCAAATAATAAATGAAAAACAAAATCATAAGGAGAACGGGGTTATAGTGATGCTGATGTCAGCGTTCCAAGGAATGCAGAACTCCGAGGCAGGCAGCTTCCTCAAAGAACAGATTATTGGATACTTTATATTGGCACAACTGATGGAAGCCGACTGAATTTTCCTAGTTTTCACCTAGTTAAAAGTAAGCTTTCCTTTCCCCCACAAGTCACTGGTCATCCTGTCCAGTCCATGTCCTGTCCAGTTTCCTGGTTACTTGCTCCTGCTCTAGCCAGCCACCTGTGAGAATGCCCTTGGTTCCCACAGGAAAACTTTATTGTTTTGGCTACAAAACCCCATCTAACTATTTCCCTCCTCCCACAGTTGGTCTGGCATCTCTGAAGCCTCCAAGATAGTTTCGGCTAGGTTCATTTCAGGGTTGACAGCTGAATTAGAAAATGCAACTCATGGGCTCTTTCTCCTAATTTTGTGATGATCTTACCCAAAATAGGGAACATTCTCGTGTTGCCCATCTGTGAACTCGCACAATTTTATCAATGCCTTTATAAAGTAAGGTCTGCAGAACCGGACACAGTATTCAAATTAGGAACCGATTAAAGCCTTATGTAGCAGGTTAGGACCTTTTCTTGATGGTGATACATCTGGTGAGGTATCCCAGAATTTTGTTTGCCTTCACAGCTGCCTGGACACACTCTTTACTCATTTTGCAGGTATCATTTTTTCAGTGCCATGGAAAGTTTGTTCACACAGTTGTGTGAAAAAAGTGCTGCTTGAACTCAAAATAGTTCTAGCGTTCTGGATGGAAATATGCATAGCTATGTGTCTCTTCCAACCTTTGTCCACACATGGAGCGTTGAAGCAAGTAGTTTTATTAAGGGAAAGCAGCAGTAGAGAAATATGGATGTATATTAAGTTCCCCTAGCTAGCCAGCCTAGTGGCCAACTCAGTCCTTGATTTACAATAATATATTTATTACGTAACCATTTGACATTACAATGGCATTGAATTAATGATGGTTCTGACTCCCTCCCTCCCTCCCTCTCTTCCTTTCTTCCTCCCTCCCTCCTGTCCTCCCTCCTTGCCTTCCTTGTCCCAAATTAGGGATACTCTAGAGAATCAGAATGAAAACCACTGTAATCACTGTGTAACATTACAAATGATCAATCAAAAGATCAAGACCTTTGAAAATCATTGGGGTCAAATTAACGTGAAATTAAGAATTGCTTTAGGAAACTACTTCAGTCCTTTTCGATGAAACACACAGAAATGTGAATGGGAACTTTCTCTGGGATATGAAGATACCAAAAATAATCTGCCAATAAAGGAGGAACTTTGTATCTCATGGTTGAAATGAGGGGTCCTTGGTGCTCTCTGAGCTTGATTGTTTTGTTGCAGACATTTCATTACCCAAACTAGGGAACATCATCAGTGCACCAATCAACCTCAGAGTGCACCAAGGGCCCCTCAATCCAACTTCTGTCTGCTGTGTCAAATTAAGATCTGAGTCAACCAGTATGAATGCAGAAGCAGGGAACCTTTTTCGGTTCAAGACCTGTTGTGATGGAGTAATGACAGGTGTCAATGTAGATTGTGTGCAAAAAGTTTCAGGTTGAACAATTGGTCTTTGAAACAAGGGGCCAGAATGAACAGAAGCTGAGAAAATGCATGGGCAAAATATATTTTTCTAGCATTATATTTTTCTTTTTATGGTGTGCCAGAGGCTAGATAAAAGGATAAAGGTAACTTAAAGAAAATTAATTAACGGTGTGTTTACTACTGTGTTTTCCTCAAAATAAGACCTACCTTAAAAATAAGCCTTAGCATGATTTTTCAAGGTGCTCGCAACTTAAGCCCTATCTGCAAAGTAAGCCCTACTTTGCATCATCATCAGTGGAGAGTAGGGGAGGGGCATGGACAGAACAGGAGGCAGTGACTACACCTGCAGGGGCCAACGGTGTTAAGAAGCACCTTTAGCCCATGTAGCCCAATCCCTCCAAGCAGTAAAAAGAGACAGAGTTGTGGGATGAATCACGCGATCCAAACCAACATCTGTCTTTGGATGTGGAGTGTGCAGTAGAACTGGAAGATGAGGTTGGATAGTGGGGTTGAGAGCACCGGGATCGGTGCAAGGCACTATCTCTACGCCACCACTTGTCTTGCCTCATGGCAACGACACCAGTTTGGAGGAGGCATGCAATCCAATCTGGTGGACACAGTGCGCAGCCGCTTGCCTACTCTGCCCTTTTGATTGCCTGCAGTTCTGATGGGGCAGGCGGCTGCATGGTGTGCAGTGGGCCGGATCACATGTCTCCATCAACCCTGCACCTCTGTCTTCATCCGTTGGTGGTGCCGCCGCCGCTGCAAGGTGTAGTCAAGCAGGGGTGGCACCACGCCATGGCCACTGCCCACTCGACCCCTGTCATCCAACCTGGTTCTCCAGCTTCACTGCACACACTCCGCAAGCAAAGACAGACGATGGAACAGCGGCTGGGAACAATGGGGCTTTTCATTCTTCACCTCAGAAGCAAGGGGAAATAGGAAGGAAAGGAGAGTGGTTGCGGATTTGAGAACCCGGTACGGAAGCAAGGGTCTGTTTCTTGCAGATTTGTCTTGGCACAGCGTCCCCTTGATGGCCCTTCCTCTTCCCCGCAGTTCCCAGGGAGCGAGAGGAGAGAGAGAGAGAGAGGAGGGGGGGAACAGTGCTATGTTTTGATTTGCATGCTGTGTCTCCTGAAAATTATCATGGAGAGGCGAGTGAACCTCTCATCATTAGCTGCCAGATGGAGGGCTAGGCTGTTCTGAACCAGAGGAGAAAGAGCGGGGTGAGAAGCTAAGGACAAGGGGTTTGCCTGCCTCTCCACGAGACCTCTTGGGAGACACATTGTGCAAATGTAAAAGCCTCTCCTTCCAGATTAGCAGTAGTGTCTGAATCAAAAAGCACCACGGGTCTGGGTGCCCTGTTTGTTTGTTGCCCTCTTTTCAGGAAGTGTTTCAACACCGGGTGCTATTCAGATCACATCCCCAATCACATCCTGGGTAATAGCAGCTGCACCTTCTCCCTAAACATGTCAGGATGTGATCTGAATAAAACATGGCTTGACCATCACTTCCTGACTCTCCGAAAGTGTGCTTGCAGTAGCTGCCTTAAATGTGCTTGCAGTGGCTGCTGTATACAGAGTGGCTGGTCCTGTGCCTCTGCCTCTGCCTGCTGCCAGTGCCACCCGCAAAAATCCCAGTTGCTGCAACCGAGCAGTGAGCATCCCAAAAACGAAAAGTGGCACTCACCTGCTCCCCTTGCACTGCAGAAGGTGGCGAAACGTAGAGAACAGCCACCCTCCCTTTGGGAAAGAGCAGGTCAAGCCAGGTCTTATTCTGATCACATGATAGCACATTTTGGAAGGAGGAAGATGCAGCTGCTATTGCCCGTGTTGGGTTTTGCACGGTGGTGGCAAGATACTGCAGGATTTATATTTATCTTCCTTGCAAAACGTGCAGATGATGGGTGAATCCTGGTTCTTGCTTTCAACCAGAACACTTGCAGCCACTGACACAAGCAACTCTTGGGGGCTCTTCGTCCTCCTGACAGCACTGCTCTTGGCCGCGGAGCTGGGCTGTTCCTGCTTGACAGGGGGCCAGAGTTCTCAACAACCACAAGACACAAGCTGTGTTTCCCAGAGATTCTCCTGGTCCTCCTCTTCTGACCGCCCGGCTGTTTCTGACAGGATTTGGACCCTTTGGAGATCTCTGCCCAGCCTTGAGGGTGGTTCTTCCTGAGGGAAGCGAGTTTAAATCCACCAGAGATTTTTCTCCATCTCCACAGACGGTTCCTGGACAGGAAAGAGAGGAAGATGGAAAAATTGCTGCCTCTGGAGACCACGGAGCTTTTTTTGGACAGGAAGGAATTGTGAGGGGCTTTTCACACTACTCCCATGTTCATCATCCCTGTATTGTCCATTCTCCTCAGGCGCGCTCCTGTTTCCCGCCCTTTCTACAATCCTGGCACTTTGCCCCTAATCCACCAGGGGGCGCCCTCTGCTAAGAGAAGGGAGCGTCAGGCGGTTCCCCATTGGTCCCCTGGAGGGCAAACGTCACAGCTGCCTTTCCAGAGCGGACTGCGACGGGAGGGACATCACAAACGCTTGCCGCTCTAGGACCCCGAACTCGTTCTCCTTAACCCCTTGGGCTCCGCAGGAGGCGGAGAGGATGCGGGAGAGTCTGACGGGGCCCCTGGTGAGGCTCTTCCCTGGTCCCATGATCCCCAGCCGCCCTCTCCATGCAGGGGAAAGCGGGGATGCCGGGGGATCCGGGGCACCCTTCCCTTACCCTTCTCCGGGAAAGAGCCCAAGGGAGGGGAGGGGAGGGTCGGCCTTGCGGAGGCCCAGCAGGAGAGGAGAGAAGCCGGGCGAGGAGAAGGCAGGATTCGCCCCAGGCTCCCTGTCTCCGGAGGGGGAGAGAAGCGGGACGGCCTCTCCAGCTGCCTCCTTCCCGGCCCTTCTCTGGGATGAGCCGCTTGGAACTCCTGGAAGGTTGGGTGAAGGTTGTTCAGTGGTTAAGTTCTACTTTCTAATTCTTGGCGTTTATTTTTCCTTCAATCTCAGATACAGAAACTCGAAGCCAGGCAAAAGTTTCTCTTGGGGGAAAAAAAAAGAGCGGAATCCCTTGGAGGGATCAGTCCTGCAGCCCCAGAAATGGTCCCGTGAAGGAAAAGGCATCTGGAGACCCACCAGAGTCCTTGGAGCCATTTGCAGTTGCTCTGCAGGACAGAGAAAGGATGGAGACACAACCTTTTGGAAAGGAGGGAAGCGGAAAAGGCCCTTCAGCTGCTCAGCCGGGGAAGAGGGGGAAGCTCTGGACAAGGACTGGGCAGGAGATCCTGGAGGAGGAAACCATCCTCCCTTCAGAAATTCAGCCCTGGAACTTCATCCAATACCAGGACGCTGAGGGTCCCCGAGGCCTTTGCAGACGACTCCATGACTTTTGTAGGCGATGGCTGAGACCAGAAAAGCACACCAAAGCCCAGATGCTGGACCTGGTGGTTCTGGAGCAGCTCCTTGCTCTTCTGCCCGCAGAGATGGAGGGCTGGGTGCGGGAGTGTGGAGCAGAGACCAGCTCCCAGGCGGTGTCCCTGGCGGAAGGCTTCCTTCTGAGCCAGGTGGAGGAGAAGAAAGAGCAGGTCAAGTTGCAGGTGAGACATTTTAATCTAGGGAGCCCAGAAGGGAATAAAGAATGTGTTCGAATATTTCACCCCACCTTCCCAAACTTCTCTGACATTCTCTGACATTATGTCCAATTTGCTTTTTTTCCACCCTGTTTTGGTTTTGTTCCAATACACACAAAGGGAATAAACGTGTATAGCAAAACATGTGTTACTGCAATACTTTTCTGTGAGAAATACTTCATTTTCTGGAAAAATTTCAGGGGTGCCAACATTTACGGCCATGACTGTATAAGATTTCACTTTACTTCATGTGATGTACATTAATTCTGCTTATTTTTACTTCCTCCTATTTGAAGTGCTGCACTGTGGAGATTAGAGATCCTGAGCGAAAGACGAATCCATCAAATCCCCCTCAGGAGCTATTTTTCAGGAGGATCCCTGGGGAAGATCAAAGTCAGGACACTTCAGGAGGTAATCAAATATCCTCCGATTTCCCAGAGAGATCCCGTCTGTCTTACCTTCTTCTCTTCTGTAGTATACCTCCTCTTATTTTGTTGAATATGCATTTTGAAATTATTTATTCCTTACAGAGAAACAAAGAATGAAGTTTTCTGTTTTTTACGACGGAGCTCAAACTGTGATTGAACTTCCAAATCAAGTAAGAAAGAGAAAAGTTATTAGATTTCTATTCTCCTTTCCTTCAGGAAGTGAAGCGGGTATGCAGAGTTGTCTCTCTTTCTATTTCTCTCCCTTGTTTAGACTGGGTAATTTTTGTGTTCCTGTGTGACATGGACAGCATAATAGCAGGTTCAAGTTGCTCTCAACCAGCATAGCTTCTTCTGTGGAGTATTATTGGATACAATGGTTTGTCATTTCTACCCTCAGATTCTGTTTAGGAAATGTTTTTTGAAGACCACTGGTTAACTAGTTCTGCTAGGTACTCTTCCAACTATGAATTCACAAGAAGTAATTTTTTAACAAGTCCTTCAACTAATAGGAATAAATGTATCAAGACTAATGAAAAATAACTAAATACTAGGACTCCAAGATCTCTGTTGCACTTTCTACTGTTGAGCCAGGTATCACCTATTCTATCCCTGTGGGTTTAGTTTTTATTTCCTAAATGTAGCACCTTCTATTTCTCACCATTGATTTTCATTTTGTTAGATGGGGCCCAATCTGTCGATACTTCTATATCTCGAGCTTATCTTCTGGAGTGTTGGTATTCCTGTCAATTTAGTCTTGTCTTCAAATCTGAGGAATTCCCCTTCTATCCTCTTGTCTAAATCATTGATTAAGATGAACAGATATTGCAATTCCTCCTGTTCTGTTCTTTTTTCCATGTTTAGGACAGTCTTGTGTCCTTCGAGGAGGTGGCCGTGTATTTCTCTGAGGAGGAGTGGTCTCAGCTGAATCCTGACCAAAAAGCGCTGCATTTGGAAGTCATGCTTGAAAATCATAGGAATGTGGTCTCTCTGGGTAAGTTTTCTAGTCCCCAATCAGAGGGTTCAAGAAGACAGATTATCGTTAGTTTTTTTTATTAAAAAATCACTAATCCAATATTTCCTGGGAGGGAGAAGGAAAGGATCTGGCCTTCTGGTACTCCAAGGAAGGAAAGAGTCAATGTTTCTTTGCTTAGCTTCTTTCTGTGCCATTTCTTATCTGTATTTTTCCATTTCTATTTGAATTTACGAGGCAGAAAAGAATGGGGTGTGCTTTTTTTTTGAGTAAAGTTTTTTTAAAAATTTATATATAAACATTTTGAATAGAGTGTATTTTCTGGGCATACATTTTACAAAAAGAAAAAAGAAAGGAAATAGTAACATATATACTGATAGCAATAGTAGTAGTACAACAGAATGATACTAACCATATTTATAATTGTTAGCTTATTTGTAATCCTATTGATTATATTAGCATACTTACAGTTATAAACAATGTTCATGCTTAATTTATACAGAACAATGCTCTGTCTTCATCTAATTTGTACCTCTTATCTCTAACTATTGATAAAACCTATTCCATATTAAGTGGGGTGTGCTTTTATCTGTCCCCTGGAGGTCATGTGAGAGGGATGTGTTGTCATTTGTCCTCTGAAACCTCCCAAAATTGTTACTCCCAAAACCTCTTCAAATTGTCATTTGTCAGAACAGAATTTTCATGGTCAGGCCATAGAAGAGCATTCTCCTAATTCAAGGACAAAGGCCTTGTGCAGTGTCACTCAGTGTATCCTAGGGTATAGGTAATCCCCTAATTACGACAATTCACTTAGCGATCATTCAAAATTATGATTTTCCTCCCTCAATACTTTAGACCCAGTCCTAAAATTACGAATGTCGCATCACTACGGCTGTTCACACTTACGAATGACAGCAGAGGTGCTGCAACATTCGCCCTACCTATTCTCCCACCCCACCCTGCCAAGACATACCCTGTGATGATGTAGCGAGCCATCGGTTCCTTTGCCTGCTTTGGTACATTTGCAGAAAACATAGGGCTAAAGTAGTGAGAAATCTTGCACTACTGATCTCGTGTGACCTTACACTATAGTACGTAAGACCTATGTTCTCTGCTAACTGAGGGCTGCGCAAGATCTGGGGCCAAAGGATTCTTTTTTTTCAAAGACTTTTGCCCCGATCACCACCAGATGGATTCGTAACTGACTAACCAACCACACGCAACGTGTAGTCCTCAATGGAACTGCATCTACATGGAGGGAAGTATGCAGTGGGGTAGCCCAAGGCTCTGTTTTAGGCCCAGTACTTTTCAACATCTTCATCAATGATTTGGGCGAGGGGATAGATAGGGAATTCATCAAATTTTTCAGCAAGCCGGGTTGGCCTAATTTTTAAAGTGTTTTTAAATGTTTTGTTTATTGTTTTTAATTAATGGGGCCAAATTTATATATATATATTTTAACTGTATTTTAATATTTGTACTTGATGTTTTTACTTGGCTGTTCACCACCCTGAGTCCTCAGGGAGAAGGGCGGTATACAAATTCAAAATAAAATAAAATAAATAAATAAAATAAAAATTTGCAGACGACACCAAACTAGCAGGAATAGCCAACACTCTGGAAAATAGGCTTAGGATACAGAAGGATCTTGAAAGACTTGAACATTGGGCGCTACCTAACAAAATGAAATTCAATGGTGAAAAAAGTAAGGTTCTACATTTAGGCAAGAAAAACAAAACGCACAGGTACTGTATATGTGGTACCTGGCTCAATAGTGGTAACTGTGAGAGGGATCTTGGAGTCCTAGTGGACAACCATTTAAATATGAGCCAGCAGTGTGCTGCAGTTGCCAAAAAAAGCCAACACAGTTCTAGGCTGCATAAACAGAAGAATAGAATCAAGATCACGTGAAGTGTTAAGACCACTTTATAATGCCTTGGTTAGGCCACACTTGTAATACTGCATCCAGTTTTGGTCTCCACAATGTAAAAAAAGATGTTGAGACTCTAGAAAGAGCGCAGAGAAGAGCAACCAAGAGGATTAGAGGACTGGAGGCTAAAACATATAAAGAACGGTTGCTGGAACAGGTATGTCTAGTTTGACGAAAAGAAGGATTAGGGATGACATGATAACAGTGTTCCAATATTTCAGAGGCTGCCACCAAGAAGAAGAGGGAGTCTAGCTATTCTCCAAAGCACATGAGGGTAGGAGAAGAAGCAATGGGTAGAAACTAATCAAGGAGAAAAGAATCACCCAAAGAGATGGCTGCCAACATGGATGCTGCAGCTGGGTTCGCTTTCTTTCAGTGTACAGTTGGATGATTCTGTGTTTGTTTTGGATGTCTGAAGTTTTTATGAAGAGATTGGATAACCATTTGTCTGAAATGGTATAGGGTTTCCTGCCTAAGCATGGGTTTGGAATAGAAGACCTCCAAGGTCCCTTCCAACTCTTATTCTATTCTATTCTATCTTGTGCAGTCCTCAGTTTGTAGAAAACTCAGGCCTGAAGTACTATAGCGTGGGATCAGTAGAATGAGAGCTTGCACTACTGAACCTGCGTGATCTGGCACTAAAGTAGTTTAGGCCTCTGTTCTCTGCTAACTAAGGCCTGTACCAGATTTGGCCAAAGAGCCCTTGCAAACCAATGAGACTTTTGAGGAGTGAAATAACCTTTTTTGAGCCTCCCAACCTTTCCAGTCTCGGCGCAAAGAGCATTTATAAGCCAATGGGAGGCTTCAAGCAAAGGATTATGCCCCAAATCTCATCACTGGGATCAAGAATGGGCCAAGCAGAAGTCTTGCCTGCCAGACAGACGCCATGGAGCAGCTGCTCCAAGCTACACAAGGGAAGAAAGCTTGTTTCAAAATTGTTTCAGTTCTCACAGGTCTCTGCTGAAATTAACCCACCCCAATAAATCTTAAGTTTTTTCCTAATTCCTTCTTGGGTGGTTCCCCTTATTATTCCTTAATTGAAAACTGACTTTGAGTGAGATCGGGCTTGATAAATCGACACTTAGAGTTTGAAAATTAATGAGTAGTTACGATTGGCCTTTCCTCTCCCCTCCCTCAGGCTTGCCTCACAGATGCCTCTCCTCTCCCCTTCTCTCCCTCAGTTATTTTCAAGTTGGGAGGGGGAATAGAATATCTAATTAGCATCAAAGTGTGTTATCATAATATAGAAAATACTAATGCTCTGATGGTCATTTCAAAAAATCTTTTCTTAATGAGCACCTAGAAGGCAACAGGAGCATACAAGGAAAATTTCAAGTTTGTAGGCATTACGGTTCTAGAGATTTCATGATTAATGCGTGAGTGGTTTTTGCTTTTATATATATATATATATATATAGATTGTAAAGAAAGATATTTTCTAGATATTTTCAAAACTTTCGTGACCCATGAATATAGAAATTATCTTGTCTATATCAAACCACTGTAAGAATACAGAATACAACATAATGGAATTTTGGAAAAATTCAGAAGAATATTCATTGACTTTCTACATTTTGATCTTTTTCTCTAACCGTGTTATCATTTTCATTTCTCTTTTCCTTTGAAGGTAATAGTGGGCAGGAGAATCAAGATTCCTATGGACTGTTCCAAGTGATCAATGCTAAAGATGAAATGGAGAACTTTGGAATTCGAATGGAATTCGAAAGCCATGAGAGAAACCAGTCAAATAATTGGAACCAGGAAAGCTCATCTCCCACTGATGCTCCGATGCAAGACTTTCTTGCCCAACAAGAGAAAATAAGGAAAAAATGTATTGGGGAAAGTGTGAAGCTAATCAAAGATAAATTACAAGTAAACGAACACCATTTAACACAAAACAAAGGAAAAGATGCTATAAGACACAACAGGCAAAATTACAATGGGACATTGATATTTTCTCTTGGAAATAACTTCCTTACATCTCAAAAAGTGATTCACACAAAAAAGGAGCCTTATAAATGTTTGGAATCCGGAAAATATTTTAGAACAAGCAGGAATCTTACATCCCATGAAAGGATTCACACTGTAGAGAAACAGTGTTTAGAAGCAGCTGTAGCCCATGCAGCCCAATCCCTCCAGGCAACGGGAGAGAAACCATATAAATGCATGGAGTGTGGAAAGACATTTGCGCAACGTAGTGCTCTTACTTCTCATAAGATGATCCACACAGGGGAAAAGCCATTTAAATGCATGGAATGTGGAAAGACCTTTGCTCAGAGAGGTAATCTGAAATCCCATAAAATGATCCACACAGGGGAGAAGCCGTATAAATGCATGGAGTGTGGAAAGACCTTTCCTCGAAGAAGTCATCTTATTTCCCATAAGATGATCCACACAGGGGAGAAGCCATACAAATGCATGGAGTGTGAAAAGACCTTTGCTCAACGTAGTTATCTTGCTTCTCATAAAAAGATCCACACAGGTGAGAAGCCATATAAATGCATGGAGTGTGAAAAGACTTTTCCTCGAAGAGGTCATCTTATTTCCCATATGATGATCCACACAGGGGAGAAGCCATATAAATGCATGGAGTGTGGAAAGACCTTTGCTCAACGCAGTTATCTTGCGTCTCATAAAAAGATCCACACTGGGGAGAAACCATATAAATGCACAGAATGTGGAAAGACCTTTCCTCGAAGAGGTAATCTTATTTCCCATGAGATGATCCACACAGGGGAGAAGCCGTATAAATGCATGGAATGTGGGAAGTCCTTTCCTCGAAGAGGTAATCTTATTTCCCATAAGATGATCCACACAGGGGAGAAGCCATTTAAATGCATGGAGTGTGGAAAGACCTTTGCTCAAGGCAGTTACCTTGCTTCCCATAAAAAGATCCACTCAGAAGAGAAACCATTTAAATGCATGGAGTGTGGAAAGATGTTTACTAAGAGCAGTGCTCTTACTTCTCATAAGATGATCCACACAGGGGAGAAACCATATAAATGCATGGAGTGTGGAAAGACCTTTCCTCGAAGAGGTAATCTTATTTCCCATAAAATGATCCACACAGGGGAGAAACCATATAAATGCATGGAGTGTGGAAAGACCTTTGCTCAACGCAGTTACCTTGCTTCCCATAAAAGGATCCACTCAGAAGAAAAACCATTTAAATGCATGGAATGCGGAAAGACGTTTACTAAGAGCAGTGCTCTTACTTGTCATAAGATGATCCACGCAGGGGAGAAACCATATAAATGCATGGAGTGTGGAAAGACCTTTTCTCGAAGAGGTAATCTTATTTCCCATAAGATGATCCACACAGAGAGGAAGCCGTTTAAATGCATGGAATGTGGAAAGAGCTTTGCTCAGAATGGTAATCTTACTTCTCATAAAAGGATCCACACTCGGGAGAAAGTATATAGCAATAGCAATTCCACTTTAGACTTATATACCACTCCACAATGCTTTACAGCACTGTCTGATCAGTTCACAAAGTCAGCATATTGTCCCCAGGAATCTGGGTCCTCCTTTTACCGACCTCAAAAGGATGAAAGGTTAAATCAACCATGAGCCAGTCAGGATCAATCTCCTGGGTGTGGGCAATTAGCTTCTGGTACTGCATTCTAACCTCTGATCCACCATGTCTAGAGATTTTTATGTGTGTGCATAGTTTGCCTTTCTGATCCAAATGAGACAAGGTTGAATCCAACAAAGTGAAATTTAATGTGGAGAAAAGTAAAGTTTTACACCTGGGCGGCAAAAAACAGATTACATGAAACCTGGCTCAAAAACAGTAACTCTATGAAGGGACCTTGGGAATCCGAATGGATGATCACTTGAATATGAATGACTTATGTGCGGTGGCAGCCAAAAATGCTGAGACAATCCTTGGTTGTATAAACAGAGACATAGAATCAAAATCACATGAAGTATTACCACCACTTTATAAAGCCTTAGTAAGACCACATTTGGAATACTGCATCCAGTTGTGGACATTACAATTCAAAAAAGATATTTAGTCTTTGGAAAAAGTGTAAAGAAGAACAGCTAAGTTGATTAAAGGCCTGAAGACTAAAACAGATGAAGAACAGTTGCAGGTTTGGGTCTGGCTAGTCTAAAGAAAAGAAGGATTAGGAGTGATAGCAGTATTTTTTATTTATTTATTTATTTATTTTAATTTGATTTATATGCCACTCTTCTCCGGAGACTCAGGGCGGCTTACAATGTGTTAAGCAATAGCCTTCATACTTTTGTATATTTATACAAAGTCAACTTATTGCCCCCACAAACTGGGTCCTCAATTTACCTACCTTAGAAAGGATGGAAGGCTGAGTCAACCTTGAGCCTGGTGAGATTCGAACTTACAGTAATTGCAGACAGCTGGTGTTAATCACAATGCTTTTAGTCTGCTGAGCCACCAAGCCCTCAAGTATTCCAGTACTTGAGAGGCTGCCACAAAGAGGTCCATTTATTTTCCCAAGCACCAGAGGGCAGGGCAAGAAACAATGCATGTGAACCCAGTTTGTGGGGGCAATAAGCTGACTTTGTATAAATATACAAAAGTATGAAGGCTATTGCTTAACGCATTGTAAGCCGCCCTGAGTCTCCGGAGAAGGGCGGCATATAAATCAAATAAAAAAAAAAAAACTAATCCAGGAGAGAAGCAACCTGGAATTAACAAGAATATGCCTTACAGTGAGGACAATTAACCACTGGGACAGCTTTCCTTCATATGGTCTATCTGGATCCATTCCAGTCAGGCTTCAGGCCTGGGTACAGCACGGAAATGGCATTGGTCGCGTTGGTTGATGATCTCTGGAGGGCTCGGGACAGGGGTTGTTCCTCTGTCCTGGTCCTATTAGATCTCTCAGCGGCTTTTGATACCATCGACCATGGTATCATGCTGCGCCGATTGGAGGGGCTGAGGGTAGGGGGCACTGTGCTGCGGTGGTTCTCCTCCTTCCTCCCTGACTGGTCGCAGTTTGTGTTGACGGGGGGGACAGAGATTGACCTCGAGGCGCCTTGTGTGTGGGGTGCCACAAGGGTCAGTTCTCTCGCCCCTTTTGTTCAACATTTATGTGAAGCCGCTGGGTGAGATCATCCGTGGTTTCGGGGTGAAGTGCCATCTGTACGCTGATGACACCCAGCTGTACATCTCCACCCCGGATCACCCCAATGATGCCCTTGATGTGATGTCCCGGTGCCTGGAGGCCGTGCAGATCTGGATGGGGAGAAACAGGCTCAGGCTCAACCCATCCAAGATTGAGTGGCTGTGGCTTCCGGCATCCCAATATAGTCAGTTGGCGCCATCGCTGACTATTGGGGATGAGTCATTGGCCCCCACAGAGAGGGCTTGCAACTTGGGTGTCATCCTGGATACACGGCTGTCTTTAGAAGAGCATATGACGGCTGTGGCCAGGGGGGCTTTTTATCAGGTTCGCCTGATCCACTAGTTGCGTCCCTTTCTGGATCGGGATGCCTTATGCACGGTCACTCATGCTCTCGTCACATCCTGCCTGGACTACTGTAATGCTCTCTACATGGGGCTCCCCTTGAGGAGCACCCGGAGGCTCCAGCTGGTCCAGAATGCGGCCATGCGGGTGGTTATGGGGGCGACTCGGCGCTCCCATGTAACACCTCTCCTTGCGAGCTGCACTGGCTCCCAGTGGTCTTCCGGGTGCGCTTCAAGGTATTGGTTACCACCTTTAGAGCGCTCCATGGCTTAGGACCCGGGTATTTACGAGACCGCCTTCTGCCACCGATAGCCTCCCACCGACCAGTATGCTCCCACAGAGAGGAGCTCCTCAGGGTGCCGTCGGTCAAACAATGTTGACTGGCGGCCCCCAGGGGGAGAGCCTTCTCTGTGGGGGCATCTACCCTCTGGAATGAGCTGCCCCCGGATATACGGCGGATCCTGAATCTTCACACCTTTTGCCGTTCCCTAAAGACATTTTTATTCCAGCCAGCTGGGCTGGCCTAACTCTTTTAAATTGTTTTAATTTTTAAATTGTTAATGATCGGTCTTAATAGAAGGGTGTTTTTAATTGTGGGCCAAATTAATTTAATTGGATTTTAATACTGTTTTTAAATTTTGTATTTCTTGTGTTTTATCTGTTGGCTGTTCACCGCCCCGAATCTTTCGGGAGAAGGGCGGTATATAAATATAAACAATAATAATAATATATCGTGGGTGCATCACTGGAGGTTTTTAAGAAGAGACTGGATAGTCACTTGTCTGAAATGGTATAGGATCTCCTGCTTGAGCAGGGGGCTGGATTAGAAGAGCTATATGTTCTCTTCCAGCTCGATTCTGATTCTGAATCCTCAATCCTTTCTTGTGTTTTTTTGCTAAGTAGGAGGTTTGAAAGGAAACATGAGTATCAATGGAGATGAAGGTTATCATTTGACCTGAAAGTGATGTGTGGGCCAATATTTAAGTGGTGGAGATTCCCCAATCATTTCAAGAAACTCCCTCTGATGGCACTAGAGCAGAGTTGCAGTCAGAAATGTAGAAATCCTGAATCCCTTACCATTGTTTCAACTTTTCTTATTTTACTTAATATTGTCAAAATCTGCCTTTCCACCCTGCTTCATATTATGTAATGAAAGTAATAAATGAGAAACAAAACCATAACGATGATATCAACCAAAAGGGTGATAGTGATGCTGAATTAGAAAAGGCAACTCATGGGCTCTTTGTCCTAATTTTGTGGTGATCTTTCCTCATGTTGCCCATCTCTGCCCTCACACAATCTTACCAATATCTTTTTTAAGTGAGGTCTCCAGAACTGGACACAGTATCCAAATACTGTGTCCAGTGGGTTAGGACCTCCTTTTTCTTGATGGTGATACATCTGGTGAGGTATCCCAGAATTTTGTTTGCCTTCAAACCTACCGGGCCACAATGTTTATTCATTTTGCAGTTTGTTTGTTTTTTAGTGCAATGGTAACTGTTCATAATTATTCTAGCATTCTGGAAATATGCGTCTGTTCCGAGCTTTGTCCACACACGGAGCATTAAAGCAAGTAGTTTTATTAAGAGAAAGCAGTGGCAGGGAAATATGGATGCCTATTAAGTCCCTCTAGCCAGCCAGCTTCTCAAGAGACATGGTGTACAAATGAAAGAGCCACTTGTTTCAAGTCAGCAGCAGCACCTTGGCCCTGGCAATGGGGCTATTTATTTTGTCCTTTCCTCAGGATTGTCTTGCCAGCATCCCCTTGATGACCCTTCCTCTCCCACCACCCAGTTTCCAGGGAGAGAGGAGCGCGAGAGTGGGGAGGCGGAGCAAATGGAGAGGGAGCCCAGATTTGGGACACTATGTTTTCATTTGCAACCTGTGTTTCCTGAGATTCTCCGTGAAGAGAAGACCTGAAGAGACGTTTCCTGAGACTGGTGAGCCCCTCATCCTTAACTGCTGGATGGAGGGTTAGGCTGGGCTAAAGCAGAGGAGAAAGAGCAGGGTGAGAAGCTAAGGACAAGGGGCTCACCTACGTCTCCATAAGACTTCTCGGGAGACACATTGTGCAAATGTAAAAGCCTGTCCTGGCTAGGTGCCTCAGTGGCTAAGACACTGAGCTTGTCAATCAATCAGAAAAGTCGGTGGTTCAAATCCCTAATATAGGTGTCCTGCGTGAGCAGAGTTGGACTAGATGACCTCCAAGATCCCTTCCAATTTTGTTACTGTGATCTCTTGGGAGACACAATATTTGGACAGGGACGGCACTTATACACGCCCCTTACAGACATCTTAGGAAAAAGCTTTGAGGGGCCTTTTCTCCTACTCCCATGCCCATCATCCCTGCACTTCCCTCAGATGTCCTCCTCTTTCCCGCCCTTTTCAGGGAATCCTTTAAATTTCCGCAGAATCCACCAGGGGGCGCCCTCTGCTAAGAGAAGGGAACTCCAGGCGCTTCCCCTTTGGGCCACTGGAGGACGAATGTCAAGGCTGCCTTTGAAGAGGAGGCTGGGAAGGAAGTGACATCATAGAGCTTTGCCTCTCTAGGACGCCGCGCTCGCTCTCCTTAACTCTTGGAGAGGCTGCGGGAGAGTCTGGCTGGCGGGATATCCAGACGTGCCCCGGGTGAGGTGGGGGCTCTTCTAGCGGCAAAAGGAGGCGGAGGAGGGAGAGACCGGTTCCCGGCCCTCCTCCGGCTTCAACCCCGGGTCCCATGCTCCCCGAGAGCCCGAGTGGGGGGAGGGGAGGGTCGGTCTTGCGGAGGCCCAAGCAGGAAAGGAGAGAAGCCGAGCGAGGAGGAGGCAGGATTCGCACCAGGCTCCCCGAGGGCTCTATCCTGTCCCCTGAGGGGGAGAGAAGTGGGGCGGCCTCTCCAGCTGCCTCCTTCCCGGCCCTGCTGGGGGAGGGGGGACCTCGGTTCTGCGCTGGGATGAGCCGCTTGGGACTCCTGGAAGGTTGGGTGAGGGTTGTTCAGCGCCCGAATTCCACTTTCTAATTCTTAATATTTATTTTTCTTTCCATCTCAGATACAGAAACTGGAAGCCATTTGAAATCTTTGCAAACCAAAATTTATTTCTTGAGGGAAGAAGAAAAAGAGCGGAATCCCTTGCAGGGAGCAGTCCTGCAACACCAGAAATGGTCCCGTGAAGGAAAAGGCATCTGGAGACCCACCAGAGTCCTTGGAGCCATTTGGAGTTGCTCTGCAGGACAGAGAAAGGATGGAGACACAACCTTTTGGAAAGGAGGGAAGCGGAAAAGGCCCTTCAGCTGCTCAGCCTTGGAAGTGGGGGAAGCTCTGGACAAGGACTGGGAAGGAGATCCTGGAGGAGGAAACCATCCTCCCTTCAGAAGTTCAGCCCTGGAACTTCATCCAATACCGGGAGGCTGAGGGTCCCCGAGGACTTTGCAGCCGACTCCATGACTTTTGTAGGCGATGGCTGAGACCAGAAAAACACACGAAAGCCCAGATGCTGGACATGATTGTTCTGGAGCAGTTCCTGGCTCTTCTGCCCCCAGAGATGGAGAGCTGGGTGCGGGAGTGTGGAGCAGAGACCAGCTCCCAGGCGGTGTCCCTGGCGGAAGGCTTCCTCCTGAGCCAGATGGAGGAGCAGAAGCAGCAGGTCGAGTTGCAGGTGAGACACTTTAGGGAGGTCAAAAGGGGATAAAGAATGTGTTTGAATACTTCACCCCTCCTTCCCAAACCTCTCTGACATTCATAATGTTCCGAATATAAGAATTCATTTTATGTCGTGTGATGTACATTAATTCTGCTTCTTCCTTCCTTCCTCCTATTTGAAGGGCTGCACTGTGGAGATCAGAGATCCTGACAGAAAGAAGAATTCATCAAATCAAACAGTGGTTAAACCTCCAAATCAAGTAAGAAAGGAAAAAAATATTACATTTGTATTCTCCTTTCCTTCAGGAAGTGAAGCGGGTGTGCAGAGTTCTCTCTCTTTCTTTTCCCCCCCTTGTTTGAAGTGGATTATTTTTGGGTTCCTGTGGGACATGGACAGCATAATAGCAGGTTCAAGTTGCTGTCAGCCATCTTAACTTCCTCTGTAAACTATTACTGCGACACAATGATTTGTCATTTCTAACCTCAGAGAATCTCAGAGAAACAGAATGTTTAGGAAATGTTTTTTAAAGAACAGCTGTTAACTGATTCTGCTAAGTACTCCTCCAACTATGAGTTTATAAGAAGTAATTTTTTAACAAGTCCTTCAAGAAATAGGAATAAATGTATCACTGTAGTAGTGACTGCTAGAGACCCATTCTTTTTGTCATTCTGACTTGGAATTCTGCAAAGCTATTGAAAAATAACTAAATACTCACATTGCTACATTGCCCTTTTTGAAAAGCCTTGTTCATGACCAGTCGTTCAAAAAATAAGCAAATCATATTGAAAAATAAAGCAGAATTTTAAAATCCAAACAGAATGGCCACGTAGACCATGTAATCGCAGTACCTTAGGTACAAAATAATTTCTAATCCTCTGATTTGTGCGTGGATTAGAAGATCAAACATTTCCACTTTGCAAAGGCTGAGAAATTACCTTCACAGGGAATTATCTCTTCTTTGTTTTCTCTCATTCAGCCATTGGCTCAGACTACTGATCAATAAATGATAAATCAGTTGATCCAGAAGTGGGATAATTTCACTGAGAAGCACTGTAAATTCTGCAGAATCAATCAACTTGATAAAACCTGCTCCAAATATTTGTTCAGTCAAAGAAATTTTCAGAATTGTACATGTTCTCACATAAAAATTGGACTTGTGTGAAGGACAGCCGTGTAAGTTAGTGCATACCTTTGCCATGGAACAATGGAGCAAAGTATTCAGAGTTGTTATTCAGAGTTGGTAGGGATCTTAGAGGTCTTCTAGTCCAGTAGCCACCAACTAGTGGTCTGCAGCGCACCCGGGTGGAGGAGCTGTTCCAGGATGAGCAATGGCCAGTCCTGTGACTAGAGCTCTGGAATATGGGACTTGCCAGGCAGCTCTTGGTGGGGCTGTAAATCTCCACTGTAGGGGGAGGTTCATGCAACTTGCAACTTTGCAGCGCAGTCCTTGCTGGCCGGAATGAGGTAATGCTGCAAGGGGGGGTGGCGGTGCAGGCAGGCCAAAGCAACAGGTGGTGGGAACTGCGGCCTGTTTCTTCCCCCTGCTGTAGCTTTCTGTCGGCTGAACCCACCCGTGGCTGTCCCTGCCATGGCCCTCCCTTCTCAGTCACTCCTCGCCTGGCAAGGGAAAGGGAGTCAGGGATGGAGGTTTGCTCCATATTCCAGAGCGGGAGCAAAGCTTCGTCTCTTGCTGGATCTCGCGGCCGTTTCTTCCAGCCCTTGTTGGTGCTCTGCGCATCTCGGTCTTTCAGGAAGACGCTTGACTTCCTCTCAACCCCAAGACACTGGCTGGCCCATGAGATAAGAGAGAGAAAGAGAATGAGAGAGAGAGAGAATCAGAGAGAGAATGAGAGAGAGAGAAAGAAAGAGACAGAAAGAATGAAAGAGAAAGAATGAGAAAGTCGGAGAGAAAGAAAGGGGGAGAGAGATGAGAGAAAGAGAAAAGATGAGACAGAGGGAAAGAGAGGAAGAGAATGAAAGAGAGAAAGAGAATGAAAGAGAAAGAGACAGAATGAAAGAGAATGAGAGATAGAAAGAGACAGAATCAGAGTATGAGAGAGAAAGAGAAAGAGACAGAATGAGAGAGAGAAAAAGAGAATCAGAATGAGAGAGAGAAAGACAGGGAATCAGAATGAAAAAGAATGAAAGAGAGAGAATGAGAGACAAAAAGAGACAGAATCAGAATGAGCAACAGAATTAGAGAATGAGAGAGAAAGAGAATGAAAGAGAACGAAAGCGACAGAATGAAAGAGAGAAAGAAAGAGACAGAGAGGGAATCAGAGACAATGAGAGGGAATGAGTGGGAGAGAGAGAAAGAGAGAGGGAGAGAGAGAGAAAGAGAGAGGAGGGAGAGTGCTTGTAGGACCCCATCCTGTCACTATGAGTCCAGGCGCTTCAGCAAGCGGTGCGCTGGATTCGTATTAGTGGTCCACGGGATTTCAAATTATGAACTTGGTGGTCCCTGAGGTCCAAAAGGTTGGGGACCTCTGTTCTAGTCCAACCTCCTGCTCAGACAGGAAGCTCTATAACATTTCAGATAAATGGCTGTCCAATTTCTTCTTAAACAGCTCCAGTGTTGAAGCATTTACACTGGATGCCTCCATTCTGGAGGCAACTCATTCCACTGATTAATTGTTCTCACTGACAGGAGATTTCTTTGTAGTTGTAATTAGTTCTCTCCTTGATTAGTTTCCATCTACTGCTTCCTGTCCTGCCTTCAGGTGGTTGTCTGGCCTTCAGGTGGTTTGGAGAATAGATTGGCTGCATCTTCTTTGTGGCAGCCCCTAGAGATCTTGCAACACTGCTATCATGTCACCCCCTAGTTCTTCTTTTCATTAAACTAGACGTACCCATTTCCAGCAACTGTTCTTTATATGTTTTAGCCTTCAGGACCCTAATCATTTTGGGTGCTCTTCTCTGCACTCTTTCTAGAGTCTCAATATCTTTGTTACATCTGGCAACCAAAACTGGATGCAATATTCCAAGTATGAAACCAATATTGGATGCCAACTGCTGTCTTACCAAGGCATTACAAAGTGGTACTAACACTTCATGTGATCTTAGTTTAGTTTAGTTTAGTTTAGTTTAGTTTATTTGATTTGTATACCGCCCTACTCCCGAAGGACTCAGGGCGGTGAACAGCCAACAATAAAATACATAAATACACAAAATTTAAAAACCCGATAAAATCAAATTAAATTATTTGGCCCAGACAAATTAAAATACCCCAATAATTTAAAAACAAATTAAAATTTACGTATTTAAAAAGGGAAGAGATCAGGCCAAGCCCGCTTGATGGAATAAAAAGGTCTTCACAGCACGGCGGAAGGAGCGCAGATCCGGGATCCTCCGTATCTCCGGGGGGAGCTCATTCCAGATGGTAGGTGCCCCCACAGAGAAGGCTCTCCCCCTAGGGGCCGCCAGTCGACACTGTTTGGCTGACGGCACCCGGAGGAGTCCCTCTCTATGAGAGCGTACTGGCCGGTGGGAGGCTATTGGTGGTAGTAGGCGGTCCCGTAAATAACCAGGCCCTAAGCCAATCTTGATTCTATCCCTCTCTTAACGCAGCCTATGATTGAGTTGGGTTTTTTGGCAGCTTTAGTATATTGCTGACTCATCTTTAAGTGATTGTCCACTAGGACTCCAAGAGCCTTGGTAGTACAGTGGTCTAAGGCACCCTGTTATTAAGCTGCTTATTAAGACCAGATGCCTGCAATTACTGCAGGTTCGAATCTCGCCAAGGCTCAAGGTTGACTCAGCCTTCCATCCTTTCTAAGGTAGGTAAATTGAGGACCCAGTTGTGGGGGCAATAAGCTGACTTTGTATAAATATACAAAAGAATGAAGGCTATTGTTTAGCACATTGTAAGCCGCCCTGAGTTTCCGGAGAAGGGCGGCATATAAATCAAATTAAAAAAAAAAGAAAAAAAAGATCCCCGTTGTACTTTCTACTGTTGAACCAGGTATCCCCTATTCTGTGCCTGTGCAGTTAGTTTTTCTTTCCTAAATAAAGAACCTTGCATTTCTCACAGTTGATTCTCATTTTGTTAGATGGGGCCCAATCTCTCGATCCTTCTATCTCTTTAGCTTACCTTCTGGAGTGTTGTTATTCCTGTCAATTAGTCCTTGGCTGCAAATTTGATAAGTTCCCTTTCTATCCTCTTGTCTAAATCATTGATGAAGATGAAGAGATCTTGCAAATCCTCCTGTTCTGTTCTTTTTTCCGTGTTCAGGAGAGTCTTGTGTCCTTTGAGGAGGTGGCTGTGTATTTCTCTGAGGAGGAATGGTCTCAGCTGGATCCTGACCAAAAAGCGCTGCATTCGGAAGTCATACTTGAAAACTATAGGAATGTGGTCTCTCTCGGTAAGAGTTTTCTTGTTCCCAATCCAAGAGGTCAAGAAGACAGATTATCGTTTGTTTTTTATTAAAAAATCACTAATCAGATATCGTCTCCTGGGAGGGAGAAGGAAAGGATCTGGCCTTCTTGTACTCAAAGGAAGGAAAGAGTCAATGTGTGTTTGCTTACATTAGAAGTCCTCAAGCTTTTTAAGTGGGGCAGTTCACGGTCTCTCAGACTGTTCGGGGGGCGGACTATAGTTTGAACTGCCTAATGACCAGCTGGGTGGGCATGGCCAGGTGGTGATGTGACTGGGGGGCGTGGCCAATTTAGCAGTCCACTTTGCCCTTGTCCTTCCTACGCTGTACTTGCTCAAAGGCATCTATTTATTTAATAAGACCCCCCTCCCTGAAAGGAAAAAGAGCGGAAACTTTCTTGCCATTTGCCTAACTTCATTAAAACAGCAACTTTAGATTCCTTAAAATAGGCCATTAACAAAAGAATAAAAGAAACAGGAATTCTTTGAGAAATTGAGATCATCTGTAGGTAGACAAACACAAACCCTGATTTGCTCTCTCACACACACACACACCACAATCTGCTTTGAAAGGTAAACATTATATATAAAGGAAAAGTTAGGGACAGAATACTTTAGAACCACTGCCGAAACTATGAATGTTGCAGCACGAAAGCCGTCCACACTTACAAATGACAGCAGAGACGCTGCAACGTATGCCCTACCTATTCCCCCATCCCACCTTGCCGAGACTTTCCCTGCAATGATGTAGCGAGCCAGTGGTTCTTTTGCCTTCTTTGGTGCATTTGCAAAAAATATAGCGCTAAAGTAGTGAGAGATCACATGTGATCAGTAGCGCAAAATCTCGCAGTAGTACTCTTGTGTGATCTCGCACTATAGTATGTTAGGCATCTGTTCCCTGCTAACTGAGGCATGTACCAGATCTGGCCGAAGAGCCCTTGCAAGCTGATGAGCCTTTGGGTCAGTGAAATAGCCTTTCTTGAAGCCTTCCAACCTTTTCAGTCTCGGCGTGAAGAGCATTTACAAGCCAATGGAAGGTTTCAAGCAAAGGATTTTTCCCCAAAGTTTCAGTTCTTATAGCTCTGCTGTAATTAACCCGCCCCAATAATTCTTAAATTTTCACCTTGTTCCTTCTTGGATGTTTCCCCTAATTATTCCTTCACTCAAAACTGACTTTGAATGAGATTTGCATATATATAGATAATTGTAAAGAAAGATATATTTTCTAGGTATTTTCAAAGCTTTCATGACTCACGGATATAGAAATCACCATGTCTATATCACAGCAGGGTAGGCATGCAAAATACAACATGATGGAATTTTGGAAAAATTCGGAAGAAAATGTGTTGACTTTCTATAGTTTGAGCTCTCTAATCTTGTTATCCTTTTCATTTCTATTGTCTTTTGAAGGTAACATTGGGCAGGAGAATCAAGATTCCTGTGGACTGTTCCAAGTGATCAATGCTAAAGATGGAACGGAGAACTTTGGAATTCGAATGGAATTCAAAAGCCATGAGAGAAGCCAGTCAAATAATTGGAATCAGGAAAGTTCATCTTCCACTGATGCCCAACAAGAGAAAATAAGGAAAAAATATATTGGGAAAAGTGTGAAGGTAATCAAAGATAAATTACATGTAAACGAACACAAAGGAGAAGGTGGTATAAGACACAACAGACAAAATTACAATGAGATATTCATTCTTTGTCTTGGAAATACCTTCCTTACAACTCAAAAAGTGATTCACACAAAAAAGGAGCCTTATAAATGTTTGGAATCTGGAAAACATTTTAGAACGAGTGGGCAACTTACTTCCCATGAAAGGATTCACACTAGGGAGAAACAGTGTTCAGAAGCACCTGTAGCCCATGCAGCCCAATCCCTCCAGGTAGCACGAGAGAAACCATATAAATGCATAGAGTGTGGAAAGACCTTTGCTCGAAGAGGTGATTTTATTTCCCATCAGATGATCCACACAGGGAAGAAGCCATATAAATGCATGGAGTGTGGGAAAACCTTTATTCATAGCAATGGACTTAGAAACCACAAAACGATCCACACAGGAGAGAAACCATATAAATGCATAGAGTGTGGAAAGACCTTTGCTCTGAGCAAAAGACTTACTGTGCACAAAAAAATCCACACGGGCGAAAAACCATTTAAATGCATGGATTGTGAGAAAACCTTTACTCATCGTGGTCATCTTATTTCCCATAAAATAATCCACACAGGGGAGAAGCCATATAAATGCATGGAGTGTGGAAAGACCTTTGCTAAAAGAGGTAATTTTATTACCCACAAGATGATACACACAGGTGAGAAGCAATATAAATGCATGGAATGTGGAAAGACCTTTGCTCAGAATCATCATCTATCTTCTCACAAAAGGATCCACACTCAGGAGAACGTATGTAGCAATTCTACTTTAGAGTTACATACCAGTCCACAAAGCTTTATAGCAGCCTTTGAGCAGTTCACAAAGTCAGCATATTGTCCCCAGGAATCTGGGTCCTCATTTTACCGACCTCAAAAGGATGAAAGGCTGACTCAACCATGAGCCGGTCAGATCAAACTCCTGGCTGTGGGCAATTAGCCCTATGGTACTGCATTCTAACCTCTGACCCACCATGTTAACAAATTGGTTAACAAACATGGATGTTTGTTTAAGCAAATAACATACGCTGTAATGTTATTGTTTCAGTTGAATAAATCTATTTAAATTGTTATTATTAAGGTAATGATTATTTTTCTCTTTCCTAAGTACAACAGAAAAATTGTCCAAATATGAATGATTAACCTATTAAACTCGGGATAAAAAAACTAATATGAAAAGTTGTTATTCTAAAAATCTCTATCTACTTGCGTACTAAAGTTATACCAGCAAGAATTAGTCTTTATGTAGAAAACTGTGATTTAAATCAAGCCTTACTGACTAGTGATTTAAATCGTGATTTAAATCAGTTTGATTTAAATCAAATCCATCCTGGTTGCAAGATTTGGGTTCGGCTAGTTTAGAGAAAAGAAGAATTAGGAGTGGCATGATAGCAGTGTTCCACTACTTGAGAGGCTGCCACAAAGAGGAGGGGGTCAATTTATTTTCCAAAGCACCAGAGGGCAGGACAAGAAACAATGCATGTGAACTAATGGAGGGAAGCAACCTGTAATTAACAAGAATACCCCTTACAGCGAGTTCTGTAATCCTCAATCCTTTCTTGTGCATTTTTGCTAAGTAGGAGGTTTTAAAGCAAACAGGAGCATCAGTGGAGATTAAGGTTATCATTTGGCCTGAAAGTGATATATTTATTCTAGCATTATATTTATCTTTTTATAGTGTGCCAGAGGCTAGAAAAAAGGGTAAAGGTAACTTAAAGAAAATTAATTAACGGTGTGTTTACTACTGTGTTTTCCTCAAAATAAGACCTACCTTAAAAATAAGCCGTAGCATGATTTTTCATGGTGCTCGCAACTTAAGCCCTATCTGCAAAGTAAGCCCTACTTTGCAGCATCATCAGTGGAGAGTAAGGGAGGGGCATGGGCAGAACAGGAGGCGGTGACCGCACCTGCAGAGGCCAACGGTGTTCAGAAGCACCTTTAGCCCGCGTAGCCCAGTCCCTTCAAGCAGCAAAGAGGCAGAGTTGTGGGATGAATCACGCGATCTGTCCCACCAGCTGTCTTTGGATGTAGAGTGTGCAGTAGAACTGGAGGATGAGGTTGGATAATGGGGTTGAGAGCACAGGGATCGCGGCAAGGCACTATTTCTGCGCCACCACTTCTCTTGCCTCAAGGCAACGACGCCAGTTTGGAGGAGGCATGCGATCCAATCTGGTGGACACAGTGCGCAGCCGCTTGCCTACTCTGCCCTTTTGATTGCCTGCAGTTCTGATGGGGCAGGCGGCTGCGTGGTGTGTCCAGAGGGCAGGATCACATGTCTCCACAAACCCTGCACCTCTGTCTTTAAACCACCCGGCTGTTTCTGACAGGATTTGGACCCTTTGGAGATCTCTGCCCAGCCTTGAGGGTGGTTCTTCCTGAGGGAAGCGAATTTACATCCTCCAGAGATTTTTCTCCATCTCCATAGACGGTTCCTGGACAGGAAAGAGAGGAAGATGGAGAAATTGCTGCCTCTGGAGACCACGGAGCTTTTTTTGGACAGGAAGGAATTGTGAGGGGCTTTTCACACTACTCCCATGTTCATCATCCCTGTATTGTCCGTTCTCCTCAGGCGCGCTCCTGTTTCCCGCCCTTTCTACAATCCTGGCACTTTGCCCCTAATCCACCAGGGGGCGCCCTCTGCTAAAAGAAGGGAGCGCCAGGCGGTTCCCCATTGGTCCCCTGGAGGGCGAACGTCACAGCTGCCTTTCCAGAGCGGACTGCGACGGGAGGGACATCACAAACGCTTGCCGCTCTAGGACCCCGAACTCGTTCTTAACCCCTTGGGCTCCGCAGGAGGCGGAGAGGCTGCGGGAGAGTCTGACGGGGCCCCTGGTGAGGCTCTTCCCTGGTCCCATGATCCCCAGCCGCCCTCTCCATGCAGGGAGAAGCGGGGATGCCGGGAAGGCGGGGGGATCCGGGGCACCCTTCCCTTACCCTTATCCGGGAAAGAGCCCAAGGGAGGGGAGGGGAGGGTCGGCCTTGCGGAGTCCCAGCAGGAGAGGAGAGAAGCCGGGCGAGGAGAAGGCAGGATTCGCACCAGGCTCCCTGTCTCCGGAGGGGGAGAGAAGCGGGACGGCCTCTCCAGCTGCCTCCTTCCCAGCCCTGCTCTGGGATGAGCCGCTTGGGACTCCTGGAAGGTTGGGTGAAGGTTGTTCAGTGGTTAAGTTCTACTTTCTAATTCTTGGCGTTTATTTTTCCTTCCATCTCAGATACAGAAACTCGAAGCCAAGCAAAAGTTTCTCTTGGGGGGGGGAAAGAGCGGAATCCCTTGGAGGGCTCAGTCCTGCAGCCCCAGAAATGGTCCCGTGAAGGAAAAGGCATCTGGAGACCCACCAGAGTCCTTGGAGCCATTTGGAGTTGCTCTGCAGGACAGAGAAAGGATGGAGACACAACCTTTTGGAAAGGGGGGAAGCGGAAAAGGCCCTTCAGCTGCTCAGCCGGGGAAGAGGGGGAAGCTCTGGACGAGGACCCGGCAGGAGATCCTGGAGGAGGAAACCATCCTCCCTTCAGAAGTTCAGCCCTGGAATGTCATCCAATACCAGGACGCTGAGGGTCCCCGAGGCCTTTGCAGACGACTCCATGACTTTTGTAGGCGATGGCTGAGACCAGAAAAGCACACCAAAGCCCAGATGCTGGACCTGGTGGTTTTGGAGCAGCTCCTGTTCCTTCTGCCCCCAGAGATGGAGGGCTGGGTGCGGGAGTGTGGAGCAGAGACCAGTTCCCAGGCAGTGGCCCTGACTGAAGGCTTCCTCCTGAGCCACGTGGAGGAGCAGGTCGAGTTGCAGGTAAGAGTTCAATAGAGAATAGAGAATATGTTTGAATACTTCACCCCTCCTTCCCAAACCTCTCTGACATTCATAATGTTCCGAATATAAGAATTCATTTTATGTCGTGTGATGTACATTAATTCTGCTTCTTCCTTCCTTCCTCCTATTTGAAGGGCTGCACTGTGGAGATCAGAGATCCTGACAGAAAGAAGAATTCATCCAATCCCCCTCAGAAGCTATTTTTCAAGAGGATCCCTTGGGAAGATCAAAGTCTGGACACTTCAGGAGGTAATCCAAGATCCTCTGATTTGCCAGAGAGATCCCATCTGTCTTACCTTATTCTCTTCTATAGTATACCTCCTCTTATTTTGTTAAATATGCATTTTGAAATTATTTTATCATTACAGAGAAAGAAAGAATGAAGTTTTCTAGTTTTTATGATGGCGCTCAAACAGTGGTTGAACCTCCAAATCAAGTAAGAAAGGAAAAAAATATTAGATTTGTATTCTCCTTTCCTTCACGTATAGCATAATAGCAGGTTCAAGTTGCTGTCAGCCATCTTAACTTCCTCTGTAGACTATTACAATGATTTGTCATTTCTCACCTCAGAGAATCTCAGAGAAACAGAATGTTTAGGAAATGTTTTTTAAAGAACAGCTGTTAACTGATTCTGCTAAGTACTCCTCCAACTATGAGTTTATAAGAAGTAATTTTTTAACAAGTCCTTCAAGAAATAGGAATAAATGTATCACTGTAGTAGTGACTGCTAGAGACCCATTCTTTTTGTCATTCCCTGACTTGGAATTCTGCAAAGCTATTGAAAAATAACTAAATACTCACATTGCCACATTGCCCTTTTTGAAAAGCCTTGTTCATGACCAGTCGTTCAAAAAATAATCAAATCATATTAAAAAATAAAGCAGAATTTTAAAATCCAAACAGAATGGCCACGTAGACCATGTATTTGCAGTACCTTGGGTGTAAAATAATACCTAATCCTCTGATTTGCGCCTGGATTAGAAGATCAAACATTTCCACTTTGCAAAGGCTGAGAAATTACCTTCACAGGGAATTATCTCTTCTTTGTTTTCTCTCATTCAGCCATTGGCTCAGACTACTGATCAATAAATGATAAATCAGTTGATCCAGAAGTGGGATTACTTCACTGAGAAGCACTGTAAATTCTGCAGAATCAATCAACTTGATAAAACCTGCTCCAAATATTTCTTCAGTCAAAGAAATTTTCAGAATTGTCCATGTTCTCACATAAAAATAGGACGTGTGAAGGACAGCTATGTAAGTTAGTGGATACCTTTGCCATGGAACAATGGAGCAGAATAACAGAGTTATTCAGAGTTGGTAGGGATCTTAGAGGTCTTCTAGTCTAGTAGTCACCAACTAGTGGTCCGCGGCGCACCCGGGTGGTGGAACTGCTCCAGGATGAGCAATGGCCAGCAGGGCCGGATTTTCCTATAGGCTAACTAGGCTTCAGCCTAGGGCCTCAAGATCAAGAGGGGCCTACATTCAAATTGTTAGCAAAATTAAAATTACACTTTCACTATAGGTGAAAGGGCCTCGTAAGTGGAATAGCCTAGGGCCTCTTTTCATCTAAATCCGGCCCTGATGGCCAGTCCTGTGACTAGAGCTCTGGAATATGGGACTTGCCAGGCAGCTCTTGGTGGGGCTGTAAATCTCCACTGTAGGGGGAGGTTCATGCAACTTGCAACTTTGCAGCGCAGTCCTTGCTGGCCGGAATGAGGTAATGCTGCAAGGGGGGGTGGCGGTGCAGGCAGGCCAAAGCAACAGGTGGTGGGAACTGCGGCCTGTTTCTTCCCCCTGCTGTAGCTTTCTGTCGGCTGAACCCACCCGTGGCTGTCCCTGCCCTGGCCCTCCCTTCTCAGTCACTCCTCGCCTGGCAAGGGAAAGGGAGTCAGGGATGGAGGTTCGCTCCATATTCCAGAGCGGGAGCGAAGCTTCGTCTCTTGCTGGATCTCGCGGCCGTTTCTTCCAGCCCTTGTTGGTGCTCTGCGCATCTCGGTCTTTCAGGAAGACGCTTGACTTCCTCTCAACCCCAAGACACTGGCTGGCCCATGAGATAAGAGAGAGAAAGAGAATGAGAGAGAGAGAGAATCAGAGAGAGAATGAGAGCGAGAGAAAGAAAGAGACAGAAAGAATGAGAAAGAGTCGGAGAGAAAGAAAGGGGGAGAGAGATGAGAGAGAGAAAGAGAAGAGATGAGATAGAGGGGAAGAGAGGAAGAGAATGAAAGAGAGAATGAAAGAGAAAGAGACAGAATGAAAGAGAATGAGGGATAGAAAGAGACAGAGAGAATCAGTATGAGAGAGAAAGAGAAAGAGACAGAATGAAAGAGAATGAGAGAGAAAGAGAATCAGAATGAGAGAGAGAAAGACAGGGAATCAGAATGAAAAAGAGAATGAAAGAGAGAATGAAAGAAAAAGAATGAGAGACAGAAAAAGAGAGAATCAGAATGAGAGACAGAATTAGAGATAGAGAGAATGAAAGAGAACGAAAGCGACAGAATGAAAGAGAGAAAGAAAGAGACAGAGAGGGAATCAGAGACAATGAGAGGGAATGAGTGGGAGAGAGAGAAAGAGAGGGAGAGAGAGAGAAAGAGAGAGGAGGGAGAGTGCTTGTAGGACCCCATCCTGTCACTGGGAGTGCTGGTGCTTCAGCAAGTGGTGTGCTGGATTTGTATTAGTGGTCTGCGGGATTTCAAATTATGAACTTGGTGGTCCCTGAGGTCCAAAAGGTTGGGGACCTCTGTTCTAGTCCAACCCCCTGCTCAGACAAAAAGCTCTATAACATTTCAGATAAACGGCTGTCCAATTTCTTCTTAAACAGCTCCAGTGTTGAAACATCCACAACTTCTGGAGGCAACTCATTCCACTGATTAATTGTTCTCACTGACAGATTTCTCTGTAGTTGTAGATTAGTTCTCTCCTTGATTAGTTTCCATCTACTGCTTCCTGTCCTGCCTTCAGGTGGTTGTCTGGCCTTCAGGTGGTTTGGAGAATAGATTGGCTGCATCTTCTTTGTGGCAGCCCCTAGAGATCTTGCAACACTGCTATCATGTCACCCCCTAGTTCTTCTTTTCATTAAACTAGACGTACCCATTTCCAGCAACTGTTCTTTATATGTTTTAGCCTTCAGGACCCTAATCATTTTGGGTGCTCTTCTCTGCACTCTTTCTAGAGTCTCAATATCTTTGTTACATCTGGCAACCAAAACTAGATGCAATATTCCAAGTATGAAACCAATATTGGATGCCAATTGCTGTCTTACCAAGACATTACAGAGTGGTACTAACACTTCATGTGATCTTGATTCTATCCCTCTCTTAACACAGCCTATGATTGAGTTGGGTTTTTTGGCAGCTTTAGTATATTGCTGACTCATCTTTAAGTGATTGTCCACTAGGACTCCAAGAGCCTTGGTAGTACAGTGGTCTAAGGCACCCTGTTATTAAGCTGGTTATTAAGACCAGATGCCTGCAATTACTGCAGGTTCGAATCTCGCCAAGGCTCAAGGTTGACTCAGCCTTCCATCCTTTCTAAGGTAGGTAAATTGAGGACCCAGTTGTGGGGGCAATAAGCTGACTTTGTATAAATATACAAAAGAATGAAGGCTATTGTTTAGCACATTGTAAGCCGCCCTGAGTTTCCGGAGAAGGGCGGCATATAAATCAAATTAAAAAAAAAAGAAAAAAAAGATCCCCGTTGTACTTTCTACTGTTGAGCCAGGTATCACCTATTCTGTGCCTGTGCAGTTAGTTTTTCTTTCCTAAATAAAGAACCTTGCATTTCTCACAGTTGATTCTCATTTTGTTAGATGGGGCCCAATCTGTCGATCCTTCTATCTCTTTAGCTTACCTTCTGGAGTGTTGTTATTCCTGTCAATTAGTCCTTGGCTGCAAATTTGATGTTCCTTTTCTATCCTTTTGTCTCAATCATTGATGAAGATGAAGAGATCTTGCAAATCCTCCTGTTCTGTTCTTTTTTCCATATTCAGGAGAGTCTTGTGTCCTTTGAGGAGGTGGCTGTGTATTTCTCTGAGGAGGAATGGTCTCAGCTGGATCCTGACCAAAAAGCGCTGCATTCGGAAGTCATGCTTGAAAACTATAGGAATGTGGTCTCTCTCGGTAAGAGTTTTCTTGTCCCCAATCCAAGAGGTCAAGAAGACAGATTATTGTTTGTTTTTTATTAAAAAATCACTAATCAGATGTCGTCTCCTGGGAGGGAGAAGGAAAGGATCTGGCCTTCTTGTACTCAAAGGAAGGAAAGAGTCAATGTGTCTTTGCTTACATTAGAAGTCCTCAAGCTTTTTAAGTGGGGCAGTTCACGGTCTCTCAGACTGTTCGGAGGGCAGACTATAGTTTGAACTGCCTAATGACCGGCTAGGTGGGCGTGGCCAGGTGGTGATGTAACTGGGGGGCGTGGCCAATTTAGCAGTCCACTTTGCCCTTGTCCTTCCTACGCTGTACTTGCTCAAAGGCATCTATTTATTTAATAAGACCCCCCTCCCTGAAAGGAAAAAGAGCGGAAACTTTCTTGCCATTTGCCTAACTTCATTAAAACAGCAGCTTTAGGTTCCTTAAAATAGGCCATTAACAAAAGAATAAAAGAAACAGGAATTCTTTGAGAAATTGAGATCATCTGTAGGTAGACAAACACAAACCCTGATTTGCTCTCTCACACACACACACCACAATCTGCTTTGAAAGGTAAACATTATATATAAAGGAAAAGTTAGGGACAGAATACTTTAGAACCACTGCCGAAACTATGAATGTTGCAGCACTAAAGCCGTCCACACTTACAAATGACAGCAGAGATGCTGCAATGTATGCCTTGCCTATTCCCCCATCCCACCCTGCCGAGGCTTTCCCTGCAATGATGTAGCGAGCCAGTATGTTAGGTATCTGTTCCCTGCTAACTGAGGCATGTACCAGATCTGGCCGAAGAGCCCTTGCAAGCTGATGAGCCTTTGGGTCAGTGAAATAGCCTTTCTTGAAGCCTTCCAACCTTTTCAGTCTCGGCATGAAGAGCATTTACAAGCCAATGGAAGGCTTCAAGCAAAGGATTTTTCCCCAAAGTTTCAGTTCTTATAGCTCTGCTGTAATTAACCCGCCCCGATAATTCTTAAATTTTCACCCAGTTCCTCCTTGGATGTTTCCCCTAATTATTCCTTCACTCAAAACTGACTTTGAATGAGATTTGCATATATATAGATAATTGTAAAGAAAGATATATTTTCTAGATATTTTCAAAGCTTTCATGACTCACGGATATAGAAATCATCATGTCTATATCACAGCAGGGTAGGCATGCAAAATACAACATGATGGAATTTTGGAAAAATTCGGAAGAAAATTCGTTGACTTTCTATTGTTTGAGCTCTCTAACCTTGTTATCCTTTTCATTTCTATTGTCCTTTGAAGGTAATAATGGGCAGGAGAATCAAGATTCCTGTGGACTGTTCCAAGTGATCAATGCCAAAGATGGAATGGAGAACTTTGGAATTCGAATGGAAAAGATCCACACGGGCGAAAAACCATTTAAATGCATGGATTGTGAGAAAACCTTTACTCATCGTGGTCATCTTATTTGCCATAAGATGATCCACACAGGGGAGAAGCCATATAAATGCATGGAGTGTGGAAAGACCTTTGCTCGAAGAGGTGATTTTATTTCCCATCAGATGATCCACACAGGGAAGAAGCCGTATAAATGCATGGAGTGTGGAAAGACATTTTCTAAAAGAGGTAATCTTATTACCCACAAGATGATACACACAGGTGAGAAGCCATATAAATGCATGGAGTGTGGAAAGACTTTTGCTCAAAGAGGTAATCTTATTTCCCATAAGATGATCCACACAGGGGAGAAGCCATATAAATGCATGGAGTGTGGAAAGACCTTTGCTCAAAGAGGTAATCTCATTTCCCATAAGATGATCCACACAGGGGAGAAGCCATATAAATGCATGGAGTGTGGAAAGACCTTTGCTCAAAGAGGTAATCTTATTTCCCATAAGATAATCCACACAGAGGAGAAGCCATTTAAATGCATGGTGTGTGGAAAGACTTTTGCTGAAAGAGGTAGACTTATTACCCATAAGATGATCCACACAGGGGAGCAACCATTTCAATGTATGGGGTGTGGAAAGACCTTTGCTCAACGCCGTTATCTTGTTTCCCATATAAAGATCCACTCAGAAGAGAAACCATATAAATGCATGGAGTGTGGAAAGACATTTATTACGAGCAGTGCTCTTAATTCTCATAGCAGAATCCACACAGGAGAGAAACCATATAAATGCATGGAGTGTGGAAAGATGTATACTAAGAGGAGTTCTCTTACTTCTCATAACAGAATCCACGCAGCAGAGAAACCATATAAATGCATGGAGTGTGGAAAGACGTTTACTAAGAGCAGTACTCTTACGTCTCATAGCAGAATCCACACAGGAGAGAAGCCATATAAATGCATGGAATGTGGAAAGACCTTTGCTCAGAATTGTCATCTATCTTCTCATAAAAGGATCCACACTCAGGAGAAAGTATGTAGCAATTCTACTTTAGAGTTACATACCAGTCCACAAAGCTTTATAGCAGCCTTTGAGCAGTTCACAAAGTCAGCATATTGTCCCCAGGAATCTGGGTCCTCATTTTACCGTCCTCAAAAGGATAAAAGGGTGACTCAACCATGAGCCGGTCAGATCAAACTCCTGGCTGTGGGCAATTAGTTTGTAGTACTGCATTCTAACCTCTGACCCACCATGTCTATAGATTTTTATGTGTACACCTATTGTGCCTTTCTGATCCACATGAGACAAGGTTGAATCCAACAAAGTGAAATTTAATGCAGAGAAATGTAAGATTTTACACCTGGGTGGGAAAAACAGATTACAGGAAATGTGACTCAAAAACTAACTGTGAGAGGAACCTTGGGAGTCCAAATGGATGATCACTTAAATATGGGTCACCTGTTTGTGGCAGATCTGGCCCCGACTTCATCGTAGCCGATACTAACCCTTTGACCCCCAAACCCTTCCCATTCCGTTCCCCATTCTCATCTTCTCTTTGGCCATCTTCCAAGTCAGTCTCCCCAGCTTCTGACCTCAGCCCACAGAAATGTACACCTCCCATCCCATCTCCTAGGGGATATTATCTTCAGAGAAAATAAGTAGGTCAAGCCTCGTCTCCTCCTTTTTATGGCAGCATCAGAATGCTGACATCTGCAGTGGCTGCTGTATACAGAGTGGCTGGTCCTGTGCCTCTGCCTGCTGCCAGTGCCACGCGCAACAATGCCTTACGCACGGTCACTCATGCCTTACGCACGGTCACTCATGCTCTCGTCACGTCCCACCTGGACTATTGTAATGCTCTCTACATGGGGTTCCCCTTGAAGAGCACCCGGAGGCTCCAACTGGTCCAGAATGCGGCAGCGCGGGTGGTTATGTGGGCAACTCGGCGCTCCCATGTAACATCTCTCCTGCGTGAGCTGCACTGGCTTCCAGTGGTCTACCAGGTGCGCTTCAAGGTATTGGTTACCACCTTTAGAGCGCTCCATGGCTCAGGACCCGGGTATTTACGAGACCACCTTCTGCCACCAACAGACTCCCACCGACCAGTACGCTCCCACACAGAGGGGCTCCTCAGGGTGCTGTTGGTCAAACAATGCCGACTGGCGGCCCCCAGGGGGAGAGCCTTCTCTGTGGGGGCACTTACCCTCTGGAATAAGCTGCCCCTGGAGATACGGTGAATCCCTGATCTACGCACCTTTCGCCGTGCCCTTAAGACTTTTTTATTCCAACAAGCCAGGCTGGCTTAACTCTTTTAAATTGTTTTAATTTTTAAATTGTTTAATTATGGGTTTTAATACAGGGGTGCTTTTAATTGTGGCCCAAATTAATTTAATTGGATTTTAATACTGTTTTTAAATTTTGTATTTCTTGTGTTTTATCTGTTGGCTGTTCACCGCCCCGAGTCCTTCGGGAGAGGGGCGGTATATAAATATAAACAATAAATACATAAATAAATAAGCAATCCCAGTTGCTGCAAGCGAGCAGTGAGCATCTCAAAAGCGAAAAGTGGCACTCACCTGCCGCCCCTGGTGGCGAAACGTAGAGAACAGCCACCCTCCCTTTGGGAAAGAGCAGGTCAAGCCAGGTCTTATTCTGATCACATCATAGCATGTTTTGGAAGGAGGAAGATGCAGCTGCTGTTGGCCGTGTTGGGCTTTGCATGCTGGTGGCAAGATACTGCAGGATTTATATTTATCTCCCTTGCAAAACACACAGATGTGTGAATCCTGGTTCTTGCTTTCAACCACAACACTTGCAGCCACTGACCCAAGCGACTCTTGTGGGCTCTTCGTCCTCCTGACAGGACGACTCTCGGCCGCCGAGCTGGGCTGTTCCTGCTTGACAGGGGCCCAGAGTTCTCAACAACCACAAGACACAAGCTGTGTTTCCCAGAGATTCTCCTGGTCCTCCTCTTCTGACCGCCCGGCTGTTTCTGACAGGATTTGGACCCTTTGGAGATCTCTGTCCAGCCTTCAGGGTGGCTTTTCCTGAGGGAAGCGAGTTTAAATCCTCCAGAGATTTTTCTCCATCTCCACAGACGGTTCCTGGACAGGAAAGAGAGGAAGATGGAGAAATTGCTGCCTCTGGAGACCACGGAGCTTTTTTTGGACAGGAAGGAATTGTGAGGGGCTTTCCACACTACTCCCATGTCCATCATCCCTGCCCTCTCCGTTCTCCTCAGGCGCGCTCCTGTTTCCCGCCCTTTCAACAATCCTGGCACTTTGCCCCTAATCCACCAGGGGGCGCCCTCTGCTAAGAGATCGGAACTCCAGGCGCTTCCCCATTGGGCCACTGGAGGACGAATGTCAAAGCTGCCTTTGAAGAGGAGGCTGGGAAGGAAGTGACATCATAGAGCTTTGCCTCTCTAGGACGCCGCACTCGCTCTCCTTAACTCTTGGAGAGGCTGCGGGAGAGTCTGGCTGGCGGGATATCCAGACGTGCCCCGGGTGAGGTGGGGGCTCTTCTAGCGGCAAAAGGAGGCGGAGGAGGGAGAGACCCGCTCCTGGCCCTCCTCCGGCTTCAACCCCGGGTCCCATGCTCCCCAGCCGCCCTCTGCGGGGATGGGCGAGGGTCCCTTCCCTTACCCGTATCCGGGGAAGAGCCCGAGTGGGGGGAGGGGAGGGTCGGCCTTGCGGAAGCCCAGCAGGATAGGAGAGAAGCCGGGTGAGGAGGAGGCAGGATTCACACCAGGCTCCCCGAGGGCTCCATCCTCTGCAGCCCGGCCTGTCTCCGGAGGGGGAGAGAAGCGGGGCGGCCTCTCCAGCTGCCTCCTTCCCGGCCCTGCTCGGGGGGACCTCGGTCCTGCGCTGGGATGAGCCGCTTGGGACTCCTGGAAGGTTGGGTGAGGGTTGTTCAGTGCCTGAATTCCACTTTGTAATTCTTAATATTTATTTTTCTTTCCATCTCAGATACAGAAACTGGAAGCCATTTGAAATCTTTGCAAACTAAACTTTCCTCTTGGGGAAAAAAAAAGAGCGGAATAACTTGGAGGAATCAATCCTGCAACACCAAAAATGGTCCCGTGAAGGAAAAGGCATCTGGAGACCCACCAGAGTCCTTGGAGCCATTTGCAGTTGCTCTGCAGGACAGAGAAAGGATGGAGACACAACCTTTTGGAAAGGAGGGAGCCGGAAAAGGCTCTTCAGCTGCTCAGCCTGGGAAGGGGAGGAAATTCTGGACAAGGACTGGGCAGGAGATCCTGGAGGAGGAAACCATCCTCCCTTCAGAAGTTCAGCCCTGGAACTTCATCCAGTACCAGGAGACTGAGGGTCCCCGAGGCCTTTGCAGACGACTCCATGACTTTTGTAGACAATGGCTGAGACCCGAAAAGCACACCAAAGCCCAGATGTTGGACCTGGTGGTTCTGGAGCAGCTCCTGGCTCTTCTGCCCCCAGAGATGGAGGGCTGGGTGCAGGAGTGTGGAGCAGAGACCAGCTCCCAGGCGGTGGCCCTGGCGGAAGGCTTCCTCCTGAGCCAGGTGGAGGAGCAGAAGGAGGAGGTCGAGTTGCAGGTGTGACACTTTAGGGAGCTCAAAAGGGAATAAAGAATGTGTTTGAATACGTCACCCATCCTTCCCAAACTTCTCTGACATTCATTATATTCGGAATATAAGATTTCACTTTATGTTGTGCGATGTACATTAATTGTGCTTCTTTTTTCCTTCCTCCTATTTGAAGGGCTGCACTGTGGAGATCAGAGATCCTGAGGGAAAGAAGAATCCATCAAATCCCCCTCAGAAGCTATTTTTCAGGAGGATCCCTTGGGAAGATCAAAGTCTGGACACTTCAGGAGGTAATCCAAGATCTTCCGATTACCCAGAGATCCCATCTGTCTTACCTTCTTCTCTTTTGTAGTATACCTCTTCTTATTTTGTTAAATATGCATTTTGAAATTATTTTATCATTACAGAGAAACAAAGAAGGAAGTTTTCTGCTTTTTACGATGGAGCTCAAACTGTGATTGAACCTCCAAATCAAGTAAGAAAGAGAAAAGCATTAGATTTGTATTCTCCTTTCCGTCAAGAAGTGAAGCGGTTGTGCAGAGTTCGCTCTCCTTCTATTTCCCCCCTTGTTTAGACTGGGTTATTTTTGTGTTCCTGTGCGACATGGACAGCATAATAGCAGGTTCAAAGTTGCTGTCGGCCAGCATAACTTCCTCTGTAGTCTATTACTGGGACACAATGGTTTATCATTTGTACCCTCAGATTCTGTTTAAGAAATATTTTTTAAAAGACCACAGGTTAACTGGTTCTGCTAGGTACTTCTCCAACTATGAATTTACAAGAAGTAATTTCAACTAATAGGAATAAATCAGTGGTGGGTTCTAACCGGTGTTACCACCAGTTCGCTTCAGGCACACACTTATTCTATTCCAATATTGTTTTACTTTGGGACACATCCACCACATGTGGTAATATGTTTACATTTTGTTTACATTTCCAACAAGTTGATGAGGTATTGGGGAACATTTTAGCCAGTCTTGGTGGTGGAAGGTGCCACTTATAAAACATTTTATACATGTTTTCCTTGTAGGCTACAAACATCATCAATTTATAGCTTTTGTTCCATAATTTCTCTCATTTCTCCAGTTCAATGTTATAACCAAAATTTTTGGCCCAGATTATCATAGTTTCTTTGACTAACTCCTCCTCCATTTTATATCTCAATAATTATAAATTTTCTTAATCAATTTGTCCTTTGTGCCTTGTAGAATCTTGTCTAAGAACTTCTCGTGATTCTTTTTGAAATCCATATTGTTCTAAATATTTCCTGTATCTAGATTGTATCTGCATATATGGCCACCAATCGATGTCTATGCCCTGTTCTTTTAGTTCTTGTCTTGTTTTCAGTTCCCTCTGGCCATTTAGTAGATATTTATATCTTTTTATTTTATCAATATCCAATACCTTCGGGTAAATTAATGCCTCCATCATTGATAGCCAATCTGGAATTTTATTGTAATGGTTCTTTTTTACTCTTTGCCATGTTTATAGCAGCGCATCTCTAATTAGATGTCTCTGGAAGTAGCTATGGAGTCTGTTTTTTCCATCCCATAAGAAGGCATGCCATCCTATCTGTAAGTCGTGCCCTTCTAATGTCAAAGTCCTTTTATTTTTTAATTCAATTAATCCAAGTGAGTGTTGTTGCCTGGTAATATGTCTCCCAGTCTGGGAGCCCAAAGCCACTTCTTTCTCTGTTGTCCTGTAATTTCATTTTAATTCTAGGTTTTTTCCCTTGCCAAATGCATTTCGCTATTAATTTATTTAAGTCTTTGAAGAAATTCTTCCCTAATTTTATTGGTGCTGCTTGCAGGAGGAACAATATTTGTGGTAGAATGTTCATTTTGATCGAGGCTATCCTTCCTATGAGAGATAGTTGTAATTTTTTCCAGGTTTCCAAATCCCTTTTTATCTGTAATATTAGTTGTAATTATCCTCTTTGATCGACGAACATTTAGCTGATAGCCAAATTCCTAAATATTTTACTTTTTTAGTCGTTTGAATGCCCATTCTATCTTCCAGTTCACTTTCCTGTTTTTTAGTGAGGTTTTTCGTTATTTATTTATTTTTTTAATTTGATTTATATGCCGCCCTTCTCTGGAGACTCAGGGCGGCTTACAATGCATTAAGCAATAGCCTTCATACTTTTGTATATTTATACAAAGTCAGCTTATTGCCCCCACAAACTGGGTCCTCAATTTACCTACCTTAGAAAGGATGGAAGGCTGAGTCAACCTTGAGCCTGGTGAGATTCGAACTTGCAGTAATTGCAGGCAGCTGGTGTTAATAACAGTGTGCTTTAGTCCACTGTACTACCAAGGCTCCTTATTGCCTTTGTTTTGGATTTATTGATTTTAAGTCCTGCTGCGCAAGCCTCCCGAGAGCCTCAAGAGGGAAAAAGCAAAGCAGCTGGCCGTGGAGCTGCCAGCTTCGGGGGAATGGCCCAACAAACAGAAGCGCTGCGCACAGAAAGAGAAGGGCAAGAAGGGCCAGTGGGCTGCAGAGGCAAAGGCAAGCTCTGGGGCAGCAGCAGTGTTCTGGGGAGAGGACGGATGTCCCAGGGCTACACATGCAGTACCACCACCAACGCCTCTCTTGGCCTCAGCGCAGCAGCTACGTCTCCCCCAAGGGCTGGCTGCTCACCCGCTGGCCAGGCTAGGCCAGAAGTGGCATGTCTCCCATCAAGGGCTGGATGTGGGACTGGACCTTGAAAGGCAAGTTAAAAGGGGAGTTAAAAGTGTGAGGGAGTTTTGAACTTTGTAGTAAGTTAGGCATAGGACCCGGGTACCTCCGAGACCGTCTTCTGCCACCAATAGCCTCCCACCGGCCAGTTCGCTCCCACAGAGAGGGTCTCCTCCGGGTGCCATCGGCCAAGTTATGTCGGCTGGTGACACCCAGGGGGAGGGCCTTCTCTGTGGGTGCCCCAGCCCTGTGGAATGAACTGCCCCCGGAAATATGTAAGATCTCCGACCTCCGGGTATTTCGTTGCGCACTCAAGACCCTGTTGTTCCACCAAGCTGGGCTATCAGCATAACAATTTTAAATTGGGTTTTAAAATTCTGGGGTTTTAAAATTCAGCCGAATTTATTTAATAATTTTAAACTATTTTAACTGATGTTGTTTTGTGTTTAATAGCCCTGAGTCCTTCGGGAGAAGGGCGGTATAGAAATAAAAGTATTATTATTATTATTATTATTATTATTATTATTATTATTATATTTTAGCTTATGCTTGTTAAATGTTATACCCTGTTCTTGCTCTGGGAAGTCGGGGTGGGAGGTTGGGGAGGGGGGGTCGAAGGTTGGGTTGGGATAAAATTGCTGAACAGATAAATGTACTAATGGAAAAGTAAATGTGGGGGAAATGTCACAGCAAATGAAATGATAATATCAAGAGATGATAAATATTGGAGGAGTAAGATGAAAAAAGATGTATTCAGATGATACATTGATTGATTGATTATATATTGTATATTTGTTTGTTTACAAAATAAAAAAAAAACTTTTTAACTAAAAAAAAAAAAAAAAAGAAAGGCAAGTTAGCTCCCTTCAACACAATCCCGACATGGTTGCTTGCCTGCCTTCCACGTGGCTTTCCTGGTGGTCCCCCTGGCCAGCTTGCGAAGGCAAGCAAGCGCCCAGGTGGGCGGGGGCAAGGCCAACCAGGGGTTCACATGCACTTGCACCCTCTGTGCATGCGCAAAACCTTCTGCACATGCACAGAGGCTCAAAAAAACTAGGTTACTTCCTCATTAAAAACAAAGTAATGACTCTGGGCGGGCGGGCGGAGACTCAAGCTGCCATCGCTACCGGTTCTCCAAACCACCGGCTGTCATCACTACCGGATCGGCCGAACTGGTCCAAACCGGGAACATTTCACCCCTGATCTTTATCCAATTTAATCAATTGTAGCAGTTTTGATTTCCAGTCCTGTTTTTTTTTTTGTTTTTTTTTTAATTTGATTTATATGCCGCCCTTCTCCGGAGACTCAGGGCGGCTTACAATGCGTTAAGCAATAGCCTTCATTCTTTTGTATATTTATACAAAGTCAGCTTATTGCCCCCACAAAATGGGTCCTCAATTTACCTACCTTAGAAAGGATGGGAGGCTGAGTCAACCTTGAGCCTGGTAAGATTCGAACTTACAGTAATTGCAGACAGCTGGTGTTAATCACAATGCTATCAGTCTGCTGTGCCACCAGGCCCTTTTTTTTCTGCTTCTAATCCATCCAGAAAGCCTGTAAATCCACCACATCACCAAGTCACCGTTCAATCTACACAATTATCTATTCCAATTCTTCCAGCAACCATTCTTTATAAGAGCAACATTTTGGTTGCTCTTCTCTGCACTCTTTCTAGAGTCTCAAGATCCTTTTTAAATCTGGCAAACAAAACTGGATGCAATATTCCAAGTATGCAACCAATATTAGATGCCAAGTGCTGTCTTACCAAGGCATTACAAAGTGGTACTAACACTTCATGTGGTCTTGATTCTATCCTTCTCTTAACGCAGCCTATGATTGAGTTGGGGTTTTTTTTGTCAACTGTAGCACACTTCTGGCTCATGTTTAAGTGATTGTCCACTAGGACTCCAAGATCCCCATTGCATTTTCTACTGTTGAGCTAGGTATCACCTATTCCATGCCTGTGCAGTTAGTTTTTCTTTCCTAAATAAAGAACCTTACATTTCTCACTGTTGATTTTTCTCATTTTGTTAGATAGGGCCCAATCTGTCGATCCTTCTATCTCTTTAGCTTACCTTCTGGAGTGTTCCTGTCAATTTAGTCTTGTCTTCAAATTTGAGGACTTTCCCTTCTATCCATTTGTCTAAAGCACTGATGAAGATAAAGAGATCTTGCAAATCTTCCTGTTCTGTTCTTTTTTCCGTGTTCAGGAGAGCCGTGTGTCCTTCGAGGAGGTGGCTGTGTATTTCTCTGAGGAGGAGTGGTCTCAGCTGGATTCTGACCAAAAAGCGCTGCATTCGGAAGTCATGCTTGAAAACCATAGGAACGTAGTCTCTCTGGGTAAGTTTTTTAGTCCCCAGTCCGAGAGTTCAAGAAGACAGATTATAGTTTGTTTTTTATTAAAAAATTACTAATCAGATATCATCTCCCTGGGAGGGAAAAGGAAAGGATCTGGCCTTCTTGTACTCCAAGAAAGAAAAGAGTCAATGTTTCTTTGCTTACATCAGAGGCCCTCAAACTTTTTAAACGGGAGCAGTTCACGATCCCTCAGACTGTTGGGGGGCTGGACTATAGCTTGATCTGCCTAATGACCGGCTAGGTGGGTGTGACCAGGTGGTCATGTGACTGGGTGGGCGTGGCCAATTTAGCAGTCCATTTTGCCTTTGTCTTTCCTAAGCTGTACTTGCTCAAAGGCATCTATTTATTTAATAAGACCCCCCCCCCTTTCTTGCCACTTGCCTAACTTCATTAGAACAGCAGCTTTAGGTTCCTTAAAATAGGCCATTAACAAAAGAAGAAAAAAAAACAGGATTTCCTTCAAAATAACTCCTGATCATATGTTTCAGATGACCGCACAATAAACCAGACCCAGAACTGCACCAATTAAGACTGTAACTAAAAGCCCACTCTAAAAGCCATTAGCATTTCTCTGAAGGCACCATATATCTTCATGTAAATTGATTTGTGATGCATTTAACTCATGAAATGACCTTTTGTTACTACTTCCAGCAATATTAATCTGCATTTCTTACTTTTATTTAAAAAACAGATTTCAAATTATACAAACCCCATTGAGATCATCTGTAGGCAGACAAACACAAACACTGATTTGCTCTCTCTCGCAATCCACCCCCCTCAATATGCTTTGAAAGATAAATATTATATATAAAGTTAGGGACAGAATACTTTAGAACCACTGCCAAAACTATGAATGTTGCAGCACTAAAGCTGTCCACACTTACAAATGACAGCAGAGACGCTGCAACGTACGCCCTACCTACACCCCCATTCCACCCTGCCAAGACTTTCTCTGCAATGATGTAGCGAGCCAGTGGTTCCTTTGCCTTCTTTGGTGCATTTGCAGAAAATATAGCGCTAAAGTAGTGAGAAATCACATGAGATCAGTGCAAAATCTCGCAGTACTGATCTCGTGTGATCTCGCACTATAGTATGTTAGGCGTCTGTTCTCTGCTAACTGAGGTCTGTACCTCTCTGCTGTAATTAACCCACCCCAAGAAAACTTAGGTTTGCTCGTAATTCTTCTTTGGATGTTTCCCCTAATTATTCCTTAACTCAAAACAGACTTTGAATGAGATTTGCATATATAGATAATTGTAAAGAAAGATATTCGTTGACTTTCTACAGTTTGATCTTTTTCTCTAACCATGTTATCATTTTCATTTCTCTTTTTCTTTGAAGCTAATAATGGGCAGGAGAATCAAGATTCCTGTGGACTGTTCCAAGTGATCAATGCTAAAGATGGAACGGAGAACTTTGGAATTCGAATGGAATTCGAAAGCCATGAGAGAAGCCAGTCAAATAATTGGAATCAGGAAAGCTCATCTTCCACTGATGCCCAACAAGAGAAAATAAGGAAAAAATATATTGGGAAAAGTGTGAAGCTAATCAAAGATAAATCACATGTAAACGAACACCATTTAACCCAAAACAAAGGAGAAGATGCTATAAAACACAACGGACAAAACTACAATGGGACATTCATTCATTCTCTTGGAAATAACTTTCTTACATCTCAAAAAGTGATTCACAGAAAAACGGATCCTTATAAACGTTTGGAATCTGGAAAACATTTTAGAACAAGTGGGCAACTTTCTTCCCATGAAAAGATTCACACTGGGGAGAAACGGTGTTCAGAAGTACCTGTAGCCCATGCAGCCCAATCCCTCCAGGCAGCACGAGAGAAACCATATAAATGCATGGAGTGTGGGAAAACCTTTATTCATAGCAATGGACTTAGAAACCACAAAGCGATCCATACAGGAGAGAAACCATATAAATGCATGGAGTGTGGAAAGACCTTTGTTCTGAACAAAAGACTTACTGTGCACAAAAAGATCCACACAAGAGAAAAATCATTTAAATGCATGGAGTGTGAGAAAACCTTTACTTATCGTGCTTGTTTTATTTCCCATAAAATAATCCACACAGGGGAGAAGCCGTATAAATGCATGGAGTGTGGAAAGACCTTTGCTCGAAGAGGTGATTTGATTTCCCATAAGATGATCCACACAGGGAAGAAGCCGTATAAATGCATGGAGTGTGGGAAAACCTTTATTCATAGCAATGGACTTAGAAACCACAAAACAATCCACACAGGAGAGAAACCATATAAATGCATGGAATGTGGAAAGACCTTTGCTCTGAGCAAAAGACTTGCTGTGCACAAAAAGATCCACACAGGGGAAAAACCATTTAAATGCATAGAATGTGGAAAGACCTTTCTTCAAAGAGGTCATCTTATTTCCCATCAGATGATCCACACAGGGGAGAAACCATATAAATGCATGGAGTGTGGAAAGACCTTTCCTCGAAGATTTAATCTTATTTCCCATAAGATGATCCACACAGGGGAGAAGCCATTTAAATGCATGGAGTGTGGAAAGACCTTTGCTAAACGCAGTTATCTTGCTTCCCATAAAATGATCCACTCGGAAGAGAAACCATTTAAATGCATGGAATGCGGAAAGACGTTTACTAAGAACAGTGCTCTTACTTCTCATAAGATGATCCACACAGGGGAGAAACCATATAAATGCATGGAGTGTGGGAAGACCTTTTCTCGAAGAGGTAATCTTATTTCCCATAAGATGATCCACACAGGGGAGAAGCCGTATAAATGCATGGAGTGTGGAAAGATGTTTGCTCAAGGCAGTTATCTTGCTTCCCATAAAAAGATCCACTCAGAAGAGAAGCCATTTAAATGCATGGTGTGTGGAAAGACGTTTACTAAGAGCAGTACTCTTACTGCTCATAAGATGATCCACACAGGGGAGAAACCATATAAATGCATGGAGTGTGGAAAGACCTTTCCTCGAAGATTTAATCTTATTTCCCATAAGATGATCCATACAAGGGATAAGCCATTTAAATGCATGGATTGTGGAAAGACCTTTGCTCAACACAGTTATCTTGCTTCTCATAAAAAGATCCACTCAGAAGAGAAACCATTTAAATGCATGGAGTGTGGAAAGACGTTTACTAAGAGCAGTGAACTTAGTTGCCACAAAAAGTTGCATACAGAGGAAAAGCTATATAAATGCATGGAATCTGGAGAGAGCTATACTCAGAATTGTCATTTTACTTCTCACAAAAGGATCCACACTCGGGAGAAAGTATATAGTAATAGCAATTCTACTTTAGACTTACATACTAGTCCACAAAGCTTTATAGCAGCCTTTGAGCAGTTTACAAAGTCACCATATTGTCCCCAGGAATCTGGGTCCTCATTTTACTGACCTGAGAAAGATTAAATGTTGAATAAACCATGAGCCGGTCAGATCAAACTCCTGGCTGTGGGCAATTAGCTTATAGTACTGCATTATTTTTTCCCCCGAAAAGTTTTTTGTTTTTATTTCTTATACACATAATGTAAATATAGATTCTCTTATACATAATTGGTCATACATAGACATATTTTTCTTGAAAGCATAAAAATAAGGCATTTTAATTCTTTTTGGGGTTGCTCTTCTACCTTTTCTTTTCCCTCATTTCACAACAAACCTCCTTCCTCTTTCCTACTTCTCCTTCCTTTCCCCCACTCCTCCCCTCTTTTTCTCCTTTTTCACCTTCTCTCCTACTCCTGTCCTGTCCTTTCTTCCTCTCCTTTCCCCTTTCTTCCATTACTCTCTCTCACTCTCCTCTTCTTACCCTCTACTCCTCTCTCCCTTTCTTTCTTCTTTGTTGTGGAATATATTCCCTGTTTGGTATCCGAGCAACTCCAATGTTCTAATAATATATACTTTTCAATTTCTTTTCCATTTTACCCAATCTGTCACTTTTATCATCATAATTGTACGTTTATACTTCTTTTCCCCCCCACCCAACCCGCTTTTCCACTTGCTCTGGTGTCATCTGGGTTTCTATTTCTTTTTTGTCCTCTCCCTCTTTTAACTTTCTATTATCCAAATTATTTACCTATAATCTTTTCATACTTTATTATTTATTAATTTATTATTTATTAATTCAATTTGTATGCCGCCCCTCTCCGAAGACTCAGGGCGGCTACTTCTTTTCTAACCATACATAAAATCTTTCCCATGTTTTGAAATACACCGATTCCTCTTTATCTTTTATTCTTAGAGTTAATCTATTCATTTCTGCCCAGTCTAAAATCTTTTTTATTACTTCACTTTCTGACGGGATTTTTTCTGTCTTCCAATTTTGTGCAAATATAATTCTTGCTGCTGTTATATGTATAATTATATACACATCTTCTTTGCTGTATCTCTTTGGTAGAATACCCAATAACATGCCCATGTCATAATTGTTTCCTTTACTTCTTCATCTTCTAATCTAATTTGCAACAAGTAATTATACAATCTTTTAATAATTTTTTATCCTTTCCAATCATCTGATCCAACTCTGATTGCCCCAAATTAAAACCCTATTGTTTCAAATTTTTATCATGTCTTGATTGTATCTGCAGCCGTGTATACTAATCAGTCTCAATCCCTTGTTTTTCTAAATCTTGCTTCTGTGTTAGTTCTCCCTTCTCTGTTAGAATGTCCTTGTATCTTACAATATTGTCAATACTTAGATGTGTCAATGCTTCTATTGTTGAAAGCCACATTGATATTTCCATATAATGCTTTTCTTTTCCTCTGTCCCCTACTGCTAACAAGCCATTCCTTACACAATGTCTCTGGAAGTATCCATGTAAGTTTAGTCCATTTATGTTAAGATATTATTTTAATTTCTTCTTCCATTTCTTATTTATTTACTTGTTTTGTCTATCTCTTTGTTCTTTAACTTCTTTCACTCTTGCTCCTTCTCTTATCACTCTCTCTTGTTTTTTCCTTATCTCTCTTGGCTGTTCTTTCTTCTCCTCCTGACGTCCATCTTCTTTTTTATCTCTCAATATTTCTTCCTCTTGAAAATTTATGTGCGGTTTATAAAATAACTCTGCTTTCTCTATTGAATCTAATCTATAGTTTTGCTCTTGCCAATTCACCAATATTCCTCCTGGAATGAACCATCTAAAATTTATTCCTTTCTTTATCAAACATTTTGTGAGAAATTGATATTCTTTTCTCAGGTCTCTCTTCTTGGAATTTGTTTCAGTGCCACTACTTCTCTCCCTTTGTGCTTTATTGTTGTGTTTCGCATCAGTTGCAATATCTCTGTTCTCAGTGTTTTCTTGATAAATCTGACATGAATTTCTCTAGGCAGATTATTTCTCATCATATATCTTGTGTACACTCAAAATATCTCATCGATCCCATTTAATATCCTTTCCTTGCTTTCTTCCATTGCTTCTGCTAATATCTCTGCAATTTTCTCTGCTAAATTTTCTCCCTTCTTCAATATTTTGGAAATATAAATAATATTAAATAATAATCAGCTTTATCCATTTCCAGAATTATAATTGTTTTTTTCCTGATTTTTATCAGTAATTGTAAGTCTATAATCCTTTTCTTCCACTTTTTTCTCCGTTTTTTCTGTTTTTTTCTTCCACTTCCTGTAATTGTTGTTCATTTTTCCCTATCATCTTTTTAACTTCTTTCAATTCTCCTATTTTTCCATTCTCCCATCTACTTTGTCTAATCTTGTCTTGAGGTCTTCATATATAGTCTGTAGCATATTTTTAAATTCTGTGTTGATTTTCTCTTGCTGTGGTGTGGGTTTTGTTGTCTTTTGCCCTGTGGTACCAGTCGCTGTTGATATTGATGGTGATGATAGATGTTGTGTTATTTTCTTCATCTTATTTTTCCAACTCTTACTGCCCAATTTATAATCCAAGTAATCGATTTCTTCATATTCAAACTGCCCAATCAGACTCTTCGGGTTCATGATACCCTAATCCACATAGGTTTAATCCATAATCCATATTTTAAAAAAAGGTAGAAAGGCTGTGTCAGAAAAACAAAAAAGGAAGCCCAAAAACAACAAAGACGCCAAAAGCAAAAAGGGAAAAGAAAAAAACTTAAGTTCCAACCAAGCAATAAAAAGATGAAAAAAGTATATACTATAATTAGATTTCTTAAATTAGATAGTTTTTAAAAGTTCAGGAGAAAAATATGTAAAAGGAATCTTGTTTCCAAGACTTCACTCTCTCCCCCAGATGATCACCTCCTTCTTCCTTTTTTTTGCTTGTGGCTGCCCTGGCTTTTGACAGCTCCTATGGTTGCCTTCCCTCACCGCTGGGTTGGAGGCTGATCGCTTGCACTTCAGGGAACTTGCGATTTTCCTGTCTATGCCAGCCTGTGCCTCTGTTCTTCGCTGTCCCTACAGGACAGCTATGATCCCTGGGGATCCCCAAAAGCGGCTGGGATATTGGCAATTTCCCAGAGCCCCGCAATCCACATTGTACCGCCGCAATGCTGGCCACACCCCATAGTACTGCATTCTAACCTCTGACCCACCATGTCTATAGCTTTTTATGTAAATGCATATTGTGCCTTTCTGATCCAAATGAGACAAGGTAGAATCCAACAAAGTGAAATTTAATGTAGAGAATGTAAGGTTTTACACCTGGGCGAGAAAAAGAGATTACATGAAACCTGGCTCAAAAACAGTAACTGTGGACTTCCGGTGGCACCGCAGACGTCGATGGCAGCTCCCCTTGGAGCGCTAGCCCTGCAGTCTCGTTAAAGCCGCTAGAACAGCGAAAATCAGCTGTCTAGCGGCTTGAAAATTTCCCCTCGGAAAAAGGGGGGAAGAAGAGCAGCCAGGCTTGGGTAGAGCTCCCCAAGAGTCCCAGGAATAACTCTTGGGGCTTGAAGGGTGAGAGCTCCTTGGAAGCCTGACATAAGCTCCGGACCCGGGATGCTTCTGTTTTAAACGGAACTAGACGCCGTGACCATCCCTGCTACAATTTAACAATATTTTGGATACAAAAGCAGGCAGAGCGAAGTCAGGAGGGACTCTAACTGCAAGTATTAAACTTTAACTCCTGTGTATTGAATACTTCTTGATTGCTGTGGGAAGAAAGCGAGGGGAAACGGTGCCGAGTCTTAATTGGGCGTGGTAACGAACGTTAACTCTAAAGTATTATTTATTTATTTTATTTTATTAAATTTCTATACCATCCTTCTCCAGAAGAACTCAGGGCGGTGAACAGCCAGAAGATAAAACACAGAGATACAAAATTTAAAATAGATTAAAATGAATTAAATAATTTAGGCTGAATTTTAAAATACCCCATAATTAAACAGATTAAAATTTGTGATTAAAATTTAAATTTAAAAAAGAAGATTTAGGCCAGGCCAGCTTGATGAAATAAAAACGTTTTAAGCACGCGATGGAAGGTGCGAAGATCCGGGATCCTCCGTATCTCCGGGGGGAGCTCGTTCCAGATCGTAGGTGCCCCCACAGAGAAGGCTCTCCCCCTAGGGGCCACCAGTCGACATTGTTTGGCCGACAGCACCCGGAGGAGCCCCTCTCTATGGGAGCGTACTGGCCAGTGGGAGGCTATTGGTGGTAGGCGGTCCCGTAGATAACCAGGTCCTAAGCCATGGAGCGCTTTAAAGGTGGTAACCAAAACCTTGAAGCGTACTCAGAAGACCACCAGGAGCCAGTGCAGCTCGCGCAAGAGAGGTGTTACATGGGAGCTCCACGTTGCTCCCATAACCACCCGCGCGGCCGCACTCTGCGCCAGTTGGAGCCTCCGAGTGCACCTCAAGGGGAGCCCCATGTAGAGAGTGTTACAATAGTCCAGACGAGAGGTGACGAGGGCATGAGTGACTGTCCGTAGGGAGTCCCGATCTAGAAAGGGACACAACTGGCGGATCAGGCGAACCTGATGAAAAATCCTCCCGGTCACGGCCGTCAAGTGCTCTTCTAAAGACAGCCGTGAATCCAGGAGGATGCCCAAGTTGCGAGCCCTTTCCGTGGGGGCCAATGATTCACCCCCAATAGTCATCCATGGCACCAGCTGACTATATCGGGACGTCGGAAACCACAACCACTCAGTCTTGGATGGGTTGAGCCTGAGCCTGTTCCTCCCCATCCAGATCCGTACAGCCTCCAGGCACCGGGACATCACTTCAGGGGCATTGTTGGGGTGGTCCGGGGTGGAGATGTACAGCTGGGTGTCATCAGCATACTAATGGTACTTCACCCCGAAACCATGGATGATCTCGCCCAGCGGCTTTACATAAATGTTGAACAAAAGGGGCGAGAGGACCGATCCCTGTGGCACCCCACATATGAGGGGCCTCGGGGTCGACCTCTGCCCTCCTGTCAACACAGACTGCGACCGGTCGGAGAGAAAGGAGGAGAACCACCGTAGTACGGTGCCTCCCACCCCCAACTCTTCCAACCGGTGCAGCATGATACCGTGGTCGATGGTATCAAAAGCCGCTGAGAGATCTAACAGGACCAAGACAGAGGAGCAACCCCTGTCCCAAGCCCTCCAGAGATCATCAACCAACGCGACCAATGCAGTTTCCGTGCTGTACCCACGCCTGAAGCCTGACTGGAATGGATCTAGATACGACGTTTCATCCAGGTACTGGGGAAGCTGTCGTGCAACCACACTCTCAACAACCTTCGCAACGAAGCGAAGGTTGGAGACTGGACGATAATTAGCCAATACTGCCGGGTCCAGGGAAGGCTTCTTGAGGAGAGGCCTCACCACCGCCTCCTTCAAGGCGGCAGGGAAGGTACCCTTCTGCGCTGACAGTCTTTGCTGACAATAAACGGAATTTGTTTTAAAAGAAAGGAGAATTAAATTGGACTGTAGATAGATAAATTCAAACTCATTGAGGACTGGAAACTAATTGGAAATTGAGCTAATTTCTGGGACTTTGTTCTGGCTGTTGTAAAAGTTTTAATTTGGAACTGAAAATTGGAAAATGGCTTTCAAGCAAATAAAAACAGCTGGGGCCAAAATCACTGTGAGTTCTCCTGTTCCACCACCCAAACCACAATCTTTGACAGTTCCAGTAGAACCACAAGTCTTAACTCTGGAAGCCTTGCAGCAAGCTTTAAAGCTGCAAGCCTTTACTTTAGAAGAAAAAATTACTTCTGCTTTTGATGAAAAAATGAAATAGGTGACTGATAAAATGAACCAAGTAACTGGAGAAATGACAAATCAAAGATGTAATTCAAGCGCGAAATAAGGAAATTAGAGAAGACATTATCTTTGCATTTCAAGGTTTGGCAAGCCACATTGAAGGCTTAGATGAAAGATTAGAGGAAATTAATCAAATGTGAACTTGGAGAATAAAATGGGAGAGATTCAGACACAGATGGAAAAAGCAGACTCAGAGGTGATGATGATATAATATAGATCGATGGAATTTGCCATAAGAGTAAGAGGTCTGAAAGAAAATACCCAAGAGAATTTGAGATAGATTTTTGCAGAAGCTTTTGTACAGATAACTGAAGAAAGAAAGGAGGATCTGGATTGGCAAATTGATAAAATTTATCATGTTAATTCATGGGTGGCCAGGCAGAGAAATTTAGACATTGTCTAAATTTGTAATTTATTTTACAACAAGAAGGCTAAGAAATGTGATATTACAGGCTTCTTTTAAAAATAAACTTCAAGTGGCAGGGCAGGAGGTTCTAACATTGAAAGAAATTCCTCCCAAAATGTTGAGAGCAAGGAAGGACTATGCTTTTTTGGTGGATGAACTTAGAAAGCATCACATACAGTACAGATGGGAGGTTCCAACCGGATTGGTCATGGATTATTCAGGACAGAGATTTCGTCTTAACACAGTATGGAAGGCAAGAGATTTTCATTTTAATGTATTAAAGGCTGGAGGTTCATTTTCCCCAGAAATCAGAAGAAGAAAGGAAACGGAGCAAGAAAGTGAAAGAAAGAAATTACGCAGGCCCAGGCTCAAGGAGGGGCCTCGATTGTTGAAGAAGATTTATTACAACTTATGAGCTCTGCCCAAGGTTTGGAATTATTTGGCAAAATAGAGGAACCAAGGGACCAAAGGGACAGACTCGAGCAGCAACGAAATGCCAAGAGGAATTAAAGGTGCAGCAAGCCCAGATTGAAAGCACAAGAAACCACAAAATCAGAAGCAGTGGGAGGGGCAAGGCCAAAGATCTAAGTGAAAGATGATCTTCAGCTAATGCTTGAAAAGCTTCAAATTGCCAAAAATGGCAAGTAAATTTTTAACCTGGAATGTCAATGGATTAAATTCACCGCAAAAGAGGAGGAAAATATTTCATTACCTGAAACAGTATAAAAATGACATTATATGCTTACAAGAGACACATATTAGAATGCAAGATCAAAAATATTTAATAAATGCAAGGTTGGGGACACATTTTGTAGCATCTGCACCGGAAAAGAAAAATGGTATAGTTATATACCTAAAAAAAGGTTTAATAGCTAAATTAATTGAAGCAGATGCGCAAGGAAGATATATTGCAATTGAAATTTTAATATAAGGGAAAAAATCACTATTGATTGGAATATATGCACCAAACCAGCAACAAGAAAGTTTCTATAAGACTTTACATGCTAAATTAACAAATGGGATTACAAAACACATATAATGATGGGAGATTGGAGTCTTGGATATTAAAAAGGACAAAAAAGGATCTCTGCAAAATATCCAAGCACATGCCAGATTGCCTAAATCCTTTTTTGATATGATGGAGGACATGGAGCTTAGAGATATTTGGCGTGAGAGGAATGGAGAAGAGAAAGATTTTACCTTTTTTTCTGATAGACATCAGTCATTTTCTAGGATTGACTTTATATTAATCTCTAATGATTTTCTTTCTAGGGTGAAGAAAACGAAAATATGTCCAAGAACATTAACAGATCATAGTCCGGTTTGGATGGAATTAGAATATGAAATGGGACCCAGGAAGTCTTGGAGGCTGAATGAAAATTTGTTTAGATATGAGGGAAATGTGAAAGAATGTAAACAATTTATGAAAGAATTTTTTGTTATGAATATGCATAAAGGTACACCTACGGAAACGGTTTGGGATGCAAATAAAGTATATATGAGAGGTATTTTAATATATTTGAATAATAAATATAGACGTAAACAGGAAAGGAAACGGAAGGAGCTAGAAGAAGAAATAAAAAATAAAGAGCAAGTATTAGTTTTAAATCCAACTGATAAGAAAACAAAAGAAGCAATTAATTTTTTGCTAGGGCAATTTAATATGTTGATGGCAGACCAGGTGGCAACTAATTTGCAATATGCCAAACATAACTCTTTTTGTAATGCGAACAAACCAGGCAGATGGTTGGCATATTTGCTTAGGAAAAAAAAGTCACGTACTATAGAGAAAATAGAATATAAGGGTGAAGAGGTGTATCAGCAAAACATGATTAAAAAAGCATTTTCAGAATTCTACACGAAGTTGTACACTAGTGATAAGATTCAAGGTACAGATATAGACAAATATTTACAGAGGGAGAATATTTCTATAGTTTGAATCAATTGATAACTGTTGAAGAAATTGTTGTAGGAATTAAGCAATTGAAGGTGGGAAAGGCCCCTGGGACGGATGGACTGATAGCGGCTTATTATAAAAATTTGCAGGCAGAAATGGTGGAACCACTTAAAGAATTATTTAATAAAATACAAACTGGAGGACAAGTGCCTCCTTCCTGGAGAACAGCATTTATTTCCCTGATCCCAAAGGAGGATCAAGATCACACTCAGCCAAAAAACTATAGGCCTATTTCACTGTTAAATACAGATTATAAGATTTTTACTAAAATATTGGCAAATAGGTTGATGCCAGTTATGCAACAAATGATTCACAATGACCAAACCGGTTTCATTAATAGGCGATATATGAAGAGTAATGTAAGACAAATAGTTAATATATTGGAGTATTTGGGAAAAAACAACCAGGTCCCTGCGGTGCTTATATTCTTAGATGCGAAGAAAGTGTTTGATCGATTGAACTGGAATTTTTTATTGAAAATAATTGAAAAGATGCAATTTGGTGAATACTTTATACCAACTATTAAGGCAATAGATCAACAACAAATGGCACAAGTAATAATTAATGGTAGTTTAACGGAATCTTTCAATATAGAAAAGGGAACAAGACAAGGATGTCCTTTATCTCCATTACTGTTTATTTTGACTTTGGAATTTTTGTTGAATAAAATAACGTGGTTCAGATAAAATAAAGGGAATTAAAATTAGGCATGAGGATTATAGGGTAAGAGCATTTGCAGATGACCTGGTTGTGACCTTGACCCAACCAATAAAATTGGTTATAGGTTTAATGGATATAATTAATCAATATGGACAAGTCTCTGGATTTAAAATAAATGCAGGGAAAACAAAGATAATAATTAAAAATATGGTTACAAGTCAAAAAGAAATAGAAAGAATAACAGGATTTGAATCAGTAACGAAGGTTAAGTACTTAGGGGTTTATATCACGACATCAAATGCAAAACTATATAAGTATAACTATGAATTGTTGTGGCAAAAAATACAGAAAGAGATGGAAAATTGGAAAAAATTGCAATTATCATTGCTGGGAAGGATAGCTGCTGTGAAAATGAATATTTTGCCAAAGTTCTTATTTCTTTTCCAAATGATACCAATACTGAAAAAAGATGGAAACTTGAATGAATGGCAGAAGGGTATTACTAATTTTGTGTGGGCAGGAAAGAGACCAAGAATAAAACGAAAAATAATGCGAGATACATGTGAAAGAGGAGGTCTCAAAATGCCTAATTTAAGATTGCATTACAAGGCAGCTGTGCTGTCAGTAATTAGTGATTGGATTAATTCAACAGAAGAGAGAATATTGAATATTGAAGGGTATGATTTGTTATATGGATGGCATGCATATTTACTATATGATAAAAAGGTGGATAAGAATTTTAAAAGTCATATATTAAGAAATGCATTATTACGTGTATAGAAAAAATATCAATATAAATTAAATAATAAATTACCTATATGGACAATACCTAGACATATGATAGAGAATATAAGTGTGGAACAGAAACAAGATGGGATCACTTATAAAGAGCTTCTTATTTTGGAAAGAGGTACATTGCAATTAAAGTCTTTAGAGGTATTAAAGGAAGAAAGGAAAATTCAAACTTGGTTTCAGTATGGACAGTTGTATACTAGATGGAAAGAAGATCAGAAAATTGGTATTTTGCAAAATGAAGAAAATTTAATAAAACAAATTAGGGATCAAAGTCCAATGCATATTAAAAGGCTGTATAATGCATTGATAGAAATAGATTCAGAAACCGAGTTAGTGAAGGATTGTATGATAAAATGGGCACAAAATTTTGAGGAATCAATAACCATGGATGTATGGGAGAAAATATGGGTTAGAAATGTAAAATTTACTCAAGCCCAAAACTTGAGAGAAAATTTTTATAAAATGTTTTATAGATGGCATTTAGATCCCAAAAAGTTAGCTTGTATGTACCCAAGTTTACAATCTACGTGTTGGAGATGTAAATGTGATGATGCAACATATTTTCATATATGGTGGACATGTAAGAAAATTAAGGCATTTTGGATTAAGATATGGTGGATTATACAAAATATTCTTAAAAGGAAGATAAAATTTACTCCACAGTTGTTTTTATTGGGTATAACTAGACTGTACAGTTATAGAGACTAATTTGATTTTGAACTTAATAACCGCAGCCAGACTTTTGGTGGCGCAATATTGGAAGAAGGAAGAACTACCTACTATTGAAGAACGGACATTAAAAGTAGCTAATTTGGCGGAGATGGCTAAAATCTCTGCATACTTGAAGGAGCATTCGAATGAAAGATATGTACTGGAATGGAGAAGATGGATTGACTATATACAAAACAAATATGGGACTAAAAAGTTGCAAATAGCTTATGAATGAAATATTTAGATGATTTTTCCTTTTATTCTGACATTTTGGCACCTATGGGGGAGTTAAAGAGTAAGGGGGAGTTAAGAGCTTATAGCTAGTTTGTTTATGTTAGATTATGTTTGTTAAATGCGATACCCTGTATTTTGCTCTGGGAAGTCGGGGGCGGGGAGGAGGGGGGGAAATTTGTTTGTAAAACATTTAAAAACTTTTCAATTAAAAAAAAAAACAGTAACCGTGAGAGGGACCTTGGGAGTCCAAATGGATGATCACTTAAATATGAGTCACTTGTGTGCGGCAGCAGCCAAAAAATCAAATACAATCCTTGGTTGTATAAACATTAGAGGCATAGAATCAAAATCAGATGAAGTATTAATAGCATTTATAAAGCCTTAGTAAGACTTGGAATACTGCATCCAGTTTTGGTCATTATCCCATGAAAAATATTTTTAGACTTTGGAAAAAGTGCGAAGAAGAGCAGTTAAGATGGTTAAAAGGCCTGAAGACCAAAACATTTGAAGAACTGTTGCAGGATTTGGGTTGGCTAGTCTAGAGAAAAGAATTAGGACTGGCATGATAGCAGTGTTCCAGTATTTGAGAGGCTGCCACAAAGAGGAGATCAATTTATTTTCCAAAGGCAGAATGAATAGAAGCTGACAAAATGCGTGGGCAAAATATATTTTTCTAGCATTAGGATCTTACATTTATCTTTTTATGGTGTGCCAGAGGCTAGAAAAAAGGATAAAGGTAACTTAAAGACAATTAACGGTGTGTTTACTACTGTGTTTTCCTCAAAATAAGACCTACCCCAAAAATAAACCATAGTATGATTTTTCATGGTGCTTGCAACTTAAGCCCTATCTGCAAAATAAGCCTTAGTTCACAGCGTCATCAGTGGAGGGGGGAGGGGCATGGCCAGCACAGGAGGTGGTGACCGCACCTGCAGGGGCCAGCGGTGTTCAGAAGCACCTTTAGCCCACGTAGCGCAGTCGCTCCAAGCAGCAGATAAAGGCAGAGTTGTGGAGGTGAGGCAGGCGATCTGTCCCACCATCTATCTTTGCATGTGGAGTGTGCCTCACCTCCCGGCAACGACACCAGCAAAAGCACAGGTTTGGAGGAGGCATGTGATCCAGTCTGCTGGACAGCGGTGCAGGGCCACCTGCCTCCTCTGTCCACTTTTGGTTGCCTACAGCTGTGATGTGGCAGGTGGTGTGTCCAGAGGGCTGGATCACATGTCTCCACAAACCCTGCACCTCTATCTTCATCTGTTGATGGTGCTGCTGCTACAAGGTGTAGTCGAGCAGGAGTGGTGCCAAGCCATGGCCACTGTCCGCTTGACCCCCGTCATCCAACCTGGTTCTCCAGCTTCGTTGCACACACTCCGCAAGCAAAGAGAGACAGTGGGACAGCAGCTGGGAATAATGGAGCTTTTCATTCCTCACCTCAGAAGCAAGGGGAAGGAAGAGGGAAAGGAGAGCAGTTGTGGTTTTGAGAACGTGGCACGGAAGCAAGGGTCTGTTTCTTGAAGATTTGTCCTGACACTCCCATCCTCTTTGAACCTGGCCTCCTCCTTGAAGGGAGATGGAGGGCTGAAGCAGAAGAGAAAGGGTGGGGGGGATGCTGTGCAGCTAAGGATGTGGGGCTCTCCTGCTTTTCCATGAGACCTCTGAGGAGACATTATGTACAAATGAAAAAGCCACTCATTCCAAGTCAGCAGCAGCGCCTGGGCTCTGGTAGTGGGCCCATTTCATCCTTCCGCCGGGAGTGTCTTGGCACAGTGTCCCCTTAATGGACCTTCCTCTTCCCTGCAGTTCCCAGGGAGAGGAGAGAGAGAGAGAGAGGAGGGAGGGGGACAAACCGAAAGGGCGCTTGGCCTCACAGTGCTATGTTTTGCTTTGCACGCTGTGTCTCCTGAGATTCTTCGAGAGACAAGTGAGCCCCACCATTAGCTGCTGGATGGAGGGCTAGCTTGTGCTGAACCAGAGGAGAAAGAGGGGAGTGAGAAGCTAAGGACAAGGGGCACACCTGCCTCTCCTCAAGACCTCTGGAGACACAGTTGTTGCAAGCAAGCAATTAGGATGTCAGAAACAAAAAGTGGCACTCGCCTGCTGCCCCTTGCACTGCAGAAGGCTGTGAAACGTAGAGAACAGCCACTCTCCCTTTGGGAAAGAGCCAGGAGGCGTTTCAATAGCAGGTGAAGTTGGGTCTTATTCAGATCACATCCTGGCATGTTTTGGACGGGGGGGGGGGGAAAACTCAGCTGCTATTGCCCGTGCCGGGGTTTGCACAGTGGCAGCAAGATACTGCAGGATTTATGTTTATCTCCCTTCCAAAAAAAATTGGACAACAGGTGAATCCTTTTTTCACTTTTGACACACCACTCCCAGCCACTGGCACGAGTGACCCTTGGGGGCTCTTCCTCCTCCTGACAGCAGTGCTCTCAGCCACCCAGCTGGGCGGCTCCTGATTGACAGGGGCCCAGAGTTCTCAACAACCACAAGACACAAGCTGTGTTTCCCAGAGATTCTCCTGGTCCTCCTCTTCTGACCTCCCGGCTTTTTCTGACAGGATTTGGAGTTGGACCCTTTGGAGATCTCCTCCAATCTCTGCCCAGGACGGCTGTTCTTGAGAGAAGCTAGTTCAAATTCTCCAGAGAGATTTTTCTCCATCTACACAGACGGCTCCTGGACAGGAAAGAGAGGGAGAAAGTGCTGTATTTGGAAACCACAAAGCTTTTCTTGGGCAGGGAGGCATTGAGAGGGGCTTTTCCTCCTACTCCCATGCCCATCATCCCTGCCCTCTCCCTTCCCCTCAGATACGCTCCTCTTTCCCGCGCTTTTCAGGGAATCCCGTAAATTTTCGCGGAATCCACTAGGGGGCGCCTTCTGCCAAGAGAAGGGAACTCCAGACGCTTCCCCATTGGGCCACTGGAGGGCGAAAGACACGGCTGCCTTTGTAGAGGAGGTTGCGAAGGCAGTGACATCACACACGCTTGCCTCTCTAGCACTCCGCACTCGCTCTCCTTAACCCCCGGGGCTCCGCAAGAGGGGAGGGAGGTTGCGGGAGAGTCTGGCGGGGGCAGATCCAGACGTGCCCCGGGTGAGTAGGGGGCTCTTCCCGAGGAAAGGGAGGCGGAGGAGGGAGAGACCCGCGCCCGGCCCTCCCCCGGCTGCAACCCCGGGTCCCATGCTCCCCAGCCGCCCTCTCCATGCAGGAGGAAGCGGGGATCCCAGGAAGGCTTGCGGGATCCGAGGTTCCCTTCCCGTCCCCTTTCTGAAGAAGAGCCCGAGTGGGGGGAGGGGAGGGTCGGCCTTGCGGAGGCCCAGCAGGAGGGGAGAGAAACCGGGCGAGGAGGAGGCAGGATTCGCACCAGGCTCCCTGTCTCCGGAGGGGGAGAGAAGCGGGACGGCCTCTCCAGTTGCCTCCTTCCCGACCTTGCTCGGGGGGACCTTGGTCCTGCGCTGGGATGAGCCACTTTGGGCTCCGGGCAGGTTGGGTGAAGGTTGTTGAGTGGTTAAGTTTCTAATTCTTGGTATTTATTTTTCTTCCCATCTCAGATACAGAAACTCGAAGCCAGGCAAAAGTTTCTCTTGGGGGCAAAAAAAGAGCGGGATCCCTTGGAGGGATCAGTCCTGCAGCTCCAGAAATGGTCCCGTGAAGGAAAAGGCACCTGGAGACCCACCAGAGTCCTTGGAGCCATTTGCAGTTGCTCTGCAGGACAGAGAAAGGATGGAGACACAACCTTTTGGAAAGGAGGGAAGCAGAAAAGGCCCTTCAGTTGCTCAGCCTTGGAACTGTGGGGAGATCTGGACAAGGACTGGGCAGGAGATCCTGGAGGAGGAAACCATCCTCCCTTCAGAAGTTCAGCCCTGGAAGTTCCTCCAATACTGGGAGGCTGAAGGTCCCCGAGGACTTTGCAGCCGACTTCATATCTTTTGTAGACGATGGCTGAGACCAGATAAGCACACCAAAGCCCAGATGCTGGATCTGGTTGTTCTGGAGCAGCTCTTGTTCCTTCTGCCCCCAGAGATGGAGGGCTGGGTGCGGGAGTGTGGAGCAGAGACCAGCTCCCAGGCAGTGGCCCTGGCGGAAGGCTTCCTCCTGAGCCAGGCGGAGGAGCAGAAGGAGCAGGTCGAATTGCAGGTAAGAGTTCAAAATAGAATAGAGAATCTGTTTGAATACTTTATTCGTCCTTCCTAAATTTCTCTGGCATTCATATGTGGCGATGTCCCACCAATCTTACAGCATTGTTCCATTGTTTTCTCACTCAACCACACAGATGGATATTGAGGTCTTTCAGGTTGTGTTCCGAATATGAATCCACTTTATGTCGTGTGATGTACATTAATTCTGCTTCTTTTTTCCTTCCTCCTATTTGAAGTGCTGCACTGTGGAGATCAGAGATCCTGAGAGAAAGACAAATCCATCAAATCCCCCTCAGGAGCTATTTTTCAGGAGGATCCCTTGGGAAGATCAAAGTCAAGACACTTCAGGAGGTAATCCAAGCTCCTCCGATTTCCCAGAGAGATCCCATCTGTCTTACCTTATTCTCTTCTGTAGTATACCTCCTCTTATTTTGTTAAATATGCATTTTCAAATTATTTATTCCTTACAGAGAAACAAAGAATGAAGTTTTCTGCTTTTTACGATGGAGCTCAAGCTGTGATTGAACCTCCAAAACAAGTAAGAAAGGGAAAATCCCTACTAAACCCTACTAAGCAGGTATATACAAAAGTATGAAAGCTATTGCTTAACGCATTGTAAGCCGCCCTGAGTCTCCGGAGAAGGGCGGCATATAAATCGAACCAATAAATAAATAAATAAATAAATAAAAGTTATTAGAGTTCTATTGTTCTTTACAAAGAAACGGGGGTCAGTGTTCTCTCCTTCTATTTCCCCCCTTGTATCGACTGGATTATTTCAAGTCCTTCAACTAATAGGAATAAACGTATCACTGTAGTACTGATTGGTAGAGACGCATTCTTTTTGTCATTCTTTGAATTCTGCAAGGCTAATGAAAAATAACTAAATTCTCACATTGCCACTTTACCATTTTTTAAAAAAGCCTTGTTCATAATCGGTCGTTTCAAAAGTAAGCAAATCATATTAAAAAATAAAGCAGAATTTTAAAATCCAAAGAGAACGGCCACATAGAGCATGTAATCGTGGTACGTTGGGCTACAAAACAATTTCCAATCCTCTGATTTGTGCCTGGATTAGGAGATCAAATATTCCCACTTTGCAAAGGTTTAGAAATGGCCTTCGCCATTTGGTTCTCCCATTCAGCCAATAGCTCAGACTACTAGATCAATAAATGATAGGGCGATAGATAAATTGATCCAGAGGTGGGATTACTTTAATGAAAGGCACTGAAAGTTCTGCAGCTTGATAAAACTTGCCCCAAATATTTCTTCAGTCAAACAAATTTGTAGAATTGTCCATTTTCTCACCTATATTTAGGACTTGTGTGATGCACAGCCATTTAACTTGGTGCAAATCTTTGCTTTGGGAACAATGGAGCAGAATAACAGAATTGGTAGGGATCTTGGAGATCTTTTACTCCAACCCCCTTCTCAGACAGGAAGCCCTATAATATTTCACTTAAATGACTATCCAATTTCTTCTTAAACACCTCCAGTATTGCAGCATCCGCAACTTCTGGAAGCAAGGCATTCCACTGATTAATTGTTCTCACTGTCAGTAAATTTCTCTTTAGTTGTAGATTAGTTCTCTCTTTGATTAGTTTCCATCCATTGCTTCTTGTCCCGCCTTCAGGTGCTTTGGAGAATAGGCTGGCCTCTTCTTCTTTGTGGCAGCCCCTGAGATATTGCAACACTGCTACCATGTCATCCCTAGTTCTTTTCATTAAACTAGACATACCCAATTCCAGCAACCGTTTTTTATATGTTTTAGCCTCCAGGATCCTAATCATTTTGGTTGCTCTTTCTAGAGTTTCAAGATCTTTTTTACATTGTAGTAACCAATATTGAATGCAATATTCCAAGTGTGGTCTTACCAAGGCATTATAAACTGGTACTAACACTTCATGTAGTCTTGATTCTATCCCTCTCTTAATGCAACCTATGATTGAGTTGGGGTTTTTTTTGGCACCTGTAACATACTGCTGGCTCATGTTTAAGTGATTGTCCACTAGGACTCGAAGATCCCTGTTGCACTTTCTACTGTTGAACCAGGTATCACCTATTCTATCCCTTTCTGTTTAGTTTTTCTTTCCTAAATGTAGCACCTTCCATTTCTCACTGTTGATTTTCATTTTGTTAGATGGGGCCCAATATGTCGATAGTTCTATATCTCGAGCTTATCTTCTGGAGTGTTGGTATTCCTGTCAATTTAGTCTTGTCTTCAAATTTGAGGACTTCCCCTTCTATTCTCTTGTCTAAATCATTGATTAAGATGATCAGATACTGCAAATCCTCCTGTTCTGTTCTTTTTTCCGTGTTCAGGAGAGTCTTGTGTCCTTCGAGGAGGTGGCTGTGTATTTCTCTGAGGAGGAATGGTCTCAGCTGGATCCTGACCAAAAAGCCCTGCATTCGGAAGTCATGCTTGAAAACCATAGGAACGTGGTCTCTCTGGGTAAGAGTTTTTAGTCCCCAATCAGAGAACTCAAGAAGACAGATTATAGTTAGTTTTTTTATTTTAAAAAACCACTAATCCAATATTATTTCCTTGGATGGAGAAGGAAACGGTCTGGCCTTCTCGTACTCCAATGAAGGAATGAGTCAATGTTTCTTTGCTTAGCTTCTTTCTGTGCCATTTCTTATCTGTATTTTTCCATTTCTGTTTGAACTTAGGAGGCTGAAAAGTGTGGTGTGCTTTTTTTTGTCAAGTTTTTTTTTAAAATTTATATATAAACATTATTTTATACAGTGTATTTTCCAGGCATACATTTTACAAAAGGAAAAAAAGAAAAGAAATAGTAACATATATACTGATAGCAATAGTAGTAGTATAACAGAATGATTCTAACTGTATTTATAATTATGTTAGCTTATTTATTTATTTATTCATTTATTTAATCTAATTTTTATACTGCCCTTCTCCCAAAGGACTCAGGGTGGATTACAGCCAAAGATAAAACAACACATATAAAATTTAAAACCAATTTAAAAACATATTAAATAATTTGGCCCCAACATCATTAAAAACAAAAGCAACCCATTAAAATTAATGTTTAGGCCAGTCCAGATTGTTGGAACAATAACGTCTTGAGGGCACGGCAAAAAGTGCGTAGGTCAGGGATCATTCGTATCTCCGCGGGCAATTCATTCCAGAGGGCGGGTATATACGAGACCGCCTTCTGCCAGCAAAAACCTCCCACTGCCCAATACGCTCCCACAGAGAGGGACTCCTCAGGGTGCCATCGGCCAAACAATGCCGACTGGCGACCCCCAGGGGGAGAGCCTTCTCTGTGGAGGCACCAGCCCTCTGGAATGAGCTGCCCTTAGAGCTTCGTCTTATCCCCGACCTGCGTACTTTTCGCCGCGCCCTTAAAATCCTTCTGTTTCAGCAAGCCAGACTGGCCTAGTATGAATTTTTAAAATGTATGTATATTTTAATTTGCGGCCAAATTTTATATTCGATTTTAATTGGTTTTAAATTTTATAAATCTATGTGTTTTAATATGGCTGTACACTGCCCTGAGTCCTTTGGGAGAAGGGTGGTATAGAAATCTAATAATAAATAACTCCTCCCAGATAACACTCTCAAGATCCTCCTCCATCACCCCATCTGAACCTACCCAGTCGGAGTCCAAGCCTTCCCGAATCTGAGCGATTTTGTCATGCAGATATTGCACAAAATCCTCAGCCCTACCCTGCAAGGGGTCTTCCTGCACTCCCAAATGAAGAAGGGAGCGGGTCACCCTAAACAGGGCGGCTGGGCGGTTATCTGCAGACGCAATAAGAGCAGAATAATAATTAGATTTTACCGCTCTTATTGCCACTAGGTAGATCTTAATATGAGACCTCACCAGTGTTCAATCAGATTCGGAACGGCTGGCCCTCCAACCGCTCTCTAGGTGTCTTTTCCAGTGCTTCATCTCCCTCAGCTCCTCAGTAAACCAGGGAGCCAGTTGGGATCGGCACCAGGTCAGAGGCTGCAAAGGCACGACGCGGTCCAAAGCTCCAGCGGCCGCCCTATCCCAGTTCTTCAGTCGAGTCGTGAGCCAGAGCCTCAGGGAATGGCCCAAGCTCCGTCAGGAACCTATCCGGATCCATCAGGCACCTGGGACAGAACCACCTAGTTGGTTCCGACTCCCTTCGGTGGAGGGTAGCGGCTCGAAAGTCTAGTCAAAGGAGTGATCTGACCATGACAAGGGATTGATGGCTATATCCTCTGTTTCTAGATCATTCAGCCATTGACCAGAGACAAAAATCAAATCCAGAGTGTGTCCCCCCGTGTGAGTAGGGCCTTGGACTAACTGGGTCAGGTCCATGGCTGTCATGGAAGCCATGAACTCCCAAGCTGCCTCTGACGTTTCACCGACAGATGGCAGGTTGAAATGCCCCATGACCATAAGCCTGGGGGTATCCACCACCACCCCAGCTATTACGTTGAGCAGTTCGGGCAGGGCTGCCGCTATGTGGCAGGGAGCCAGGTACGCAATAAACAAGCCCATCTGCACCCCACGACCCCACTTCACAAGGAGGGACTCACATCCGGCTATCTGAGGTACAGTGGCCTCCCTCGGACAAAGATCTTCCTTTATAATAGCCGCCACCCCCCCGCCCCTACCCTGAGCCCTCGGCTGATGGAATGCGCAGAAGCTTGGTGGGCACATTTCAACGAGGGGAAACCCCCCCCCAGCCCAACCAGGTCTCCGTAATACCCGCCAGGTCAACTCCCTCCTGAACAAGATCGTAAATGAGGGGGGCAACTTAGGCGTCCTCCTGGACGCACGGCTGTCTTTAGAAGAGCATATGACGGCCGTTGCCAGGAGGGCTTTTTATCAGGTTCGCCTGATACGCCAGTTGCATCCCTTTCTGGATCAGGACTCCCTACGCACGATCACTCAAGCACTCGTCACTTCCCACCTGGACTACTGCAATGCTCTCTACATGGGGCTCCCCTTGGGGTGCACCCAGAGGCTGCAGTTGGTCCAGAATGCGGCTGCGCGGGGGATTATGGGAGCGACGGGGCGCTCACATATAATACCTCTCCTGCGCAAGCTGCACTGGCTTTCTGTGGTCTTCCAGGTGCGCTTCAAGGTGTTGGTAACCACCTTTAAAGCGCTCTATGGCTTAGGGCCGGGGTATTTGCGAGACCGCCTTCTGCCGCCAATAGCCTCCCACCGACTGGTTCACTCGCACAGAGAGGGCCTCCTCAGGGTGCAGTCGGCCAGGCAGTGCCGGCTGGTGACCCCCAGGGGGAGAGCCTTCTCTATGGCAGCACCTGCCCTCTGGAATGACCTGCCCCCTGAGGTACGCACGATATCAGACCTCCGGACTTTTCGTCGGGCCCTGAAGACACACTTGTTCCATCTAGCCAGACTGGCTTGATCCCATCCTCTCAGTTTTTTAATCGAATTTCGGTTTTAATTGAGTTGTTTTAAATTCGGGCCAAAATTATTTGTTTTTTTAAATGTTTTTAAATTTTATATGTTATGTTTTATCCTGGCTGTACACCGCCCTGAGTCCCGCAGGAGAAGGGCGGTATAGAAATATAATAATAATAAAAAAAAAAAATTGTGCTCCAATAGTTTCTAGCTTCAGAGCATGTCCACCATATATGATAAGATCCTGGTATTTGATGGCATTTCCAACATTTAGCTGATTTGTCTTTAAACATTTTTGCCAATTTTTCTGGAGACATATTCCATCTATAAAACATTTTATATTGATTCTCTTTATGTGCAGTGGACATTGTTAGTTTATAGTTCCTTTCCCATAACTGTTGCCATCTATCGAGCTCAGTTGATTATCTACAATTTTTTGCCCAAGCAATCATTTTTTCCTTTACTTGTTCTTCCTCTAATTCAACACTAAGCAGAACACTATAGATTTTTAAAATTATTTTATCCTCTGTTCCCATGAGTATCCTATCCAAATCTGTCCTTTCTAAATAAAAACCGTATAATTTTGCATCTTTTTCATATCTTGCTTGTATTTGCATATGCTTATACCAGTCCATCACAATCCCTTATTCTTCCATTTCTTGTTTCCCTTTCAATCCCCCCTTGTCTGTAAGTAAGTCTTTATACCTAAAAATATTTCTAAAATTAACCATATTTGGGTGTATCAATGCTTCCATTGTTGATAATCATATTGGAATTTTCAAATAATATTTATCTCTAACCTTCTCCCACACTAATAACAATGCATTTCTTACATAATTTCTATGAAAATACGTATGTATCTTACTTCTACCATACCATAAAAATGCATGCCATCCCAATTGCAAATCATGTCCTTCCTTATATTTCTTAATTCGATCCATTCTATCATCCACATCAATGCTGCTGCCTGGTAATATGATTCTCAATTCAGCAGTTCAAATCCTCCCTTATTCTTGCATCTTGTAGCATCTTTATATTAATTCTTGCCTTTTTTCCCTGCCATATAAACTTTTTCATTATTTTATTGAGGTGTTGAAAATAAGTCTTTTCAATTTTTATAGGAATTGTCTGGAATAAGAACAATAATCTCGGTAATATATTCATCTTGATTATTGCAATCTTTCCCATAAGTGATAATTGCAAAGTTTCCCATTTTTCAAGTCTTTCTCAATTTGTCTTTTTAAATTATAATAATTATCCTCTTTTATTGTTACACATCTTGAAGTTAGTTGTACTCCTAAGTATCTCACTTTTTTCATAAATTTTATATCTAATTTCTCCCTTAATTCTCTTTTTTTGTTTTTCTGTAATATTTTTTACCAATATTTTTGTTTTTTCTTTATTTTTAAACCTGCTACCTCTCCATATTCCTCTATTTGTTGTAATAATTTGGGTCCTGGTTTTTGGGGTTCCTCCAAAATAAATACTAAATCATCCGCAAAGGCTTGTAGTTTATATTCCTCTTTTTAAATTTTTGTCCCTTTTATTTCTTCATTCTGTCTTATATTTCTATTTAGCACTTCTAGAGTCAATACAAATAACAATGGGGATAATGGACGTCCTTGCCTTGTTCCTTTTGTTATCTTTCCATTCATCATTATCTTAGCTGATTGTTTATCATATATTGTTTTTATAGTATTAATAAATATCACCCCAAAATCCATTATCTGTAGTTGCTTTATCATAAACTGCCAATTCACATTATCAAAAGCTTTCTGTGAATCTAGAAATATCATCGCCATTTGTTTTTCTGGATGTGTCTCATAATACTCCAACGTATTCAAAATTATCTTCATATTGTCTCTAATTTGCCTTTTAGGTAGAAACCCATTTTGGTCCATATGAATAAATTCATTTAATAGTCTCTTTAGTCTATTCACCATTATTGAGGCGAAAATCTTATAGTCCACATTTAACAATGAAATCGGTCTATAGTTTTTTATTAATTGCAAGTCTGAATCTTCTTTAGGTATAAGTGTTACATAGGCCTCTATCCTCGATTCTGGCATTTTTGCTTTCAATAAAAGTTCATTAAATAATTCCAGCATTACATTGCTTAACACCTCTTGAAATGTCTTATATAGTTCCGCTGGTAGTCCATCCGGACCTGGTGTTTCCCCCCCCTTTTTTTTTTTTAATCGCTTCTGTTAGCTACATCATCGTTATTCTCTCTTCTAGCATCCCTTTGTATTGTTCGGGTATTTTAGGTAAGTCTGATTTTTCTAAAAATTGTATTATCTTCTCTTCAGATATCTTCTCTTGATAATAAAGCTTTTCATAATACTTTTTAATTATTCTCTTATTTTCTTCACTCCTATAATGTATTTTTTCCTTTTCATCTTGTAAATATTTTATTGCTTTCTTCTTTTTCTCTTTTTTTATTTTATATGCTAACCATCTTCCCGGTTTATTCGCATTTTTTTTTAAAAAATGTTTAGATGCTCTTAATTTATTTGCCTAAAATTCTTGCTCATTCAGGTTTATTTCATGTTTTTTCATTTCCATTTGTTTCTTAATTTTGTTATTTTGTGTGTCCTTTTGTAAATCTTTCTCTAGTTTCTTATACTCCTCTTCCAATTTCTTCTGTATTTGTCTTTTCTTCTTATTTTTCTTTCCCAGGTATGTTATTGCCAAGCCCCTTATATATACTTTCATTGTGTCTCATACATTCTGAATTGATGTATCCTCCTTTTTATTTATTTTGAAGAAAAACTTTAATTCCTTTTTCATTGTTGAAATTCTTTTTCATTTAATATTATTTGATTCAATGTCCATCTTGTCTTTTTCTTCTGTCCTTTCCAAGTTATTGTTATTGGGTTGTGGTCAGCCCAAATGTTTGTTTCAATGTTTACTTCTTGTATGTTATCTATAAGTTCTGTTGAAATCCATATTATATCTATCCTCGACCACGACAAATGTCTAATTGAATAAAAGGTGTATTGTTTTTCTTTCAAATGTCTTTGTCTCCAAATATCTTGAATACTTAATTCTTCAATCATTGTAAAAAAAAGATTTTGGGAGAGTTTTTCTGGGTTTCTTATTTGTCTTTGTTGTCTTATAGTCCAACTCCACATCCATTACACCATTAAAATCACCCATTATACATATATATACATAGTCCAATTATATAATTTTCCTGTGCAACTTCTTATAAAATTCTTCTTGTTTGTCATTTGGAGCATATAACACTATCAAAAATATTTGTTTAAAATTCATTTTTATTTTCACCATTAAAATCCTGCCTTCTTCATCCTCAAATATTAATTTAGGCTGTAGTTTTTCTTTAACATATAGAACTTCTCCCTTCTTACTTTGTTGTATCAATACAGCTCTAATAATTTTGTATGTTGTTTTCTAATATGGACCTCTTGTAAGCATATAATGTCTGTCTTTAGTCTATTTAATCTGTTGAAAATTCTGTTTCTTTTTGTCGCCAAATTCAGTCCATTTACATTTATTGATATTGCTTTTATTTCCTCTTCCATATTTTACTTTACTTGTTACTAGTTTTGAGTTTCATCACTCTTGTCTCTCTTTGTTCCTTTGGATCCTTTGATCTTGCACCTTCTCTTAGTGCTCTTTCTTCCTGTTCTTTTGTGCTTTCTTCTGTACCTTTTTTTCATCTTTATGTTTAATTTCTCTTGCTGTTCCCAATTCATCCTCTAATGGTCCACAAAATTGTTCATAAAATAACTTCACTTTTTCAATTAAATCCAATCTATGTCTTTTGTTCTTCCCATGTCACCAAGATTCATTCTGGTATTAACCATCTGAAACTCACTCCTTTTGTTATTAAAATTTTTTATTAAGAATTGATATTCTCTCCTCAAATCTCTAACTCTTTTAGGTATTTGCCTCAGTACTATTATTTCGTTGTCTTTGTACTTCAATGCTGTACTTCTTGTTATTTGTTATATCTCTGTTTTTAGTGCTTTCTTTGTAAACCTTACGTGTACTTCTCTTGGTAATTTGTTTCTCATTGCATATCTTGTATGAACTCTAAAAACCTCGTCAATCTCATTTAAAATCTTCTCCTTAGGTTCTTCTATAGCTTCTGCCAGCATCTCAGCAATCACCTCTGGTAATTTTTCTTCTTTTTCCTCCTCTATATTTTGAAATCTTAGATAATAATAGAACGGTCCATTTCCAATGAGATTATTGTTTTTTCTTGGTTTTTGTCTACTGAAATCAATTTTTCTTCTAATTCTTCAACTCTCTTTTCTGTCATTTCCGTTTTTTCTTCTACTTTTTGGGTTCTTTCTTCATTTTTCTAAATCATCTTTTTCATTTCTTTTAAGTCTTGTTTCAAATCATCATGAAGAGACTGTATGAGATTTTTTAGTTCCAATGTCTCTGAAGTTTTTGCCTCTGTCGATGAGGGACTTGCTGCTGGGTGTAGATGTACTGTAAGTTTCTTCATTTCGATGTTGTCAAAGATAAGCCTATAATCCGCTTATGTTTTATTTGTAATCCAAATATCTAATCCTCCCCGATGGTTGGATTAGAGAAAAATAAAAAGAGAGCAAAGAGAGAAAAAAAGAACAAAAAAAGGGACAAGAGTTCAATCACCCCCTCAAAAATATTCCAATGGTAAAAAAAGGGAGAAAAAAAAAAAAAAACAACCAAAAAATATAACAACCAAAAGAAAAAATAAAAACAAAAAATTAATTCCAAACAAGAAAAAAGAAGGAAAAAAAGAAAACTTTTCTTCAGATTCTTCTTGTCTTAATCCACCTTCTCAACAGTCCAGTTCTTTTCAAATCCATTAGGAAGAGAGAGAAAGCAGTAAACAAGGGGGAAAAAAGAATATCTGCCCCTTATTCCCTGTACTAACTTATAAAAAGTCCAAAAAAAAGCTGAGACAGAAAAAAACCCTATCCAGTACTTCTCCACCACAACAAAATCCAAACAAAGTACTTCAAAGTGTTCAGAAACAGTAAATAAGGGAATAGGTGAAAAAGATAAAAGGTTTAAAATGTAGAAACAAACTCAACAATCCAGTCCTTCTCTCTTGCACATCTGTTTTCTTATCTTCTCAGTCCAAATTATCAAGAACAGCCTTAGAGCTAAAGTTAACTCAAAATCCTTTTCTCTCTTTTTTTAAAAATTTTCTTGTCTTCTTTTACTAGATGGCACTGCAGGCTAGTTCAGTCAATCAAGCCAAGCATTTTCAACAAAAGTCTTTTCCGCTTTTAATTAATTCTATTCAAACTTTAATTTCACAATTATTTACAACTATTTCATCTCTTTGCATAAAAAATTTCAGACTTCTCAAATTGGTTAGTCCTAATTTTTAAAAGAATTCCCAAATTCTTCCATTTCCCCTCCAAAAAGAAAGTTTCATTTAGCTTTGTACTTTTGCTTTCCTCGCCGCCCAATATCGGATGTGAGAGCCAAATACACTCCCGCTCCCACTCCTCTCTCTCAGCCTCTTTCCCACTCTATTTACTTGCAAGTGGAACTGAAGGGAAAGGTTTTTTTTTTAAAACAGAAATTTTCTCACCTCAATGACACATGCTGTCTTCTTATGCTTTCTTCCGCTGCGGCCGCCCCAGTTTCTTAGTGACTTCTAAGATAGCTTTCTCCACCACCCAGTTTGAGGTACTTATCCAGACCAACCAGGAAGTTTGCAATCCCCCTGTGTTGGTCTGTCGGTGCTTCTCTTGTTCGTCATCCCTACAGGACGACTTGGGTCACTTGAGACCTCTGGGCAACAGAGATATCGATGGATTTTTGGGAGCTCCCAAAGAGTCTGTCGTACCGCCGCAACGCTGGCCATGCCTCTTGGATTTTTGAAGTTTTTAAGCGATTGGATAACCATTTGTCTGAAATGTTATAAGGTTTCCTGCCTAAGCATGGGTTGGAATAGAAGACCTCCGAAGTCCCTTCCAACTCTGTTATTCTATTCTATTCTATCTTGTGCAGTCCTCAGTTCGTATAAAACTCAGGCCTATAGTACTATAGTGTGGGATCTGTGGAATGAGAGCTTGCACTACTGATCTTTCTTGATCTGGCACTAAAGTAGTTTAGGCATCTGTTCTCTGCTATTTGAAGCCAGTACCAGATCTGGGCAAAGAGGCCTTGCAAGCTGATGAGACTTTGGGGCAGTGAAGTAGCCTTTCTTGAGCCTCCGAACCTTTTCAGTCTCGGCCCGAAGAGCATTTAAAAGCCAATGGGAGGCTTCAAGGAAAGGATTTTGCCCCAAAGTCTCATCACTGGGATCGAGGAACGGACTGAGTGGGGGTCCAGCCCTCTAGACACAAACTGCAGAAAAGCTGGTCCAACGTACACTGGGAAATGAACTTGTTTCAAACTTGTTTCAGTTCTCATAGATCTCTGCTGAAATTAATCCACCTCAATAAATCTTACATTTTCTCCTAATTCCTTCTTGAATCGTTCCCCTGAATATGCCTTAACTCAAAACTGACTTTGAGTAAGATTTGCATATATATAGATAATTGGAAAGGAAGATATTTTCTAGATATTTTCAAAGCTTTCATGAATATAGAAATCATCATGTCGATATCACACCATTGGAAGCATGCAAAATACAACATAATGGAATTTGGAAAAATTGAAAGGAATATTCATTGACTTTCCACAGTTTGATCTTTTTCTCTAACTGTGTTATCATTTTCATTTCTCTTTTCCTTTGAAGGTAATAGTGGGCAGGAGAATCAAGATTCCTGTGGACTGTTCCAAGTGATCAATGCTAAAGATGGAACGGAGAACTTTGGAATTCGAATGGAATTCAAAAGCCATGAGAGAAGCCAGTCAAATAATTGGAATCAGGATAGCTCATATTCCACTGATGCTCCGATGCAAGACTTTCTTGCCCAACAAGACAAAATAAGGAAAAAATACGTTGGGAAAAGTATGAAAAGTGTAAATGAACACAATTTAACCCCCCAAAAAGGAAAAGATGCTATAAGACACAGCGGACAAAATTACAATAGGGCATTCATTCATTCTCTTGGAAATAACTTCCTTACATCTCAAAAATTGATTCACGCAAAAAAGGAGCCTTATGAATGTTTGGAATCTAGAAAACATTTTAGAACAAGCAGGCAACTTACTTCCCATGAAACAATTCACAATGGGGAGAAACTGTGTTCAGAATCCCCTGTAGCCCAGTCCCTCCAAGCAGCAGGAGAGAAACCATATAAATGCAATCAGTGTGGAAAGACCTTTGCTCAATGCAGTTATCTTGCTTCCCATAAAAGGAGCCACACAGGAGATAAGCCATTTAAATGCACAGAGTGTGGAAAGACCTTTGCTCAAAGAGGTAATCTTAAATCCCATAAGATGATACACACAGGGGAGAAGCTGTATAAATGCATGGCATGTGGAAAAACCTTTATTCATAGCAATGGACTTAGAAAGCACAAAACGATCCACACAGGGGAGAAGCCATTTAAATGCCTGGAGTGTGGAAAGACCTTTGCTCAACGCAGTTATCTTGCTTCCCATAAAAAGATCCACACAGTAGAAAAGCCATTTAAATGCATGGAGTGTGGAAAGATGTTTGCTCAACGCAGTTATCTTGCTTCCCATAAAATAATCCACACAGGGGAGAAGCCGTATAAATGCATGGACTGTGGAAAGACCTTTCCTCGAATTGGTAATCTTATTTCCCATAAGATGATCCACACAGGGGAGAAGCCGTATAACTGCATGGAGTGTGGAAAGACCTTTGCTCAACGCAGTTATCTTGCTTCCCATAAAAAGATCCACTTAGAAGAGAAACCATTTAAATGCATTGAGTGTGGAAAGACGTTTACTAATAGCAGGGCTCTTACTTCTCATAAGATGATCCACACAGGGGAAAAACCATATAAATGCATAGAGTGTGGAAAGACCTTTCCTCAAAGAGGTAATCTTATTTCCCATAAGATGATCCACACAGGGGAGAAACCATATAAATGCATGGAGTGTGGAAAGACCTTTGCTCATAGAAGTAAACTTAATTCCCATAAGATGATCCACACAGGGGAGAAGCCATACAAATGCATGGAGTGTGGAAAGACCTTTCCTCGAAGAGGTAATCTTATTTCCCATAAGATGATCCACACAGGGGAGAAGCCGTATAAATGTATGGAGTGTGGAAAGACCTTTGCTCAACGCAGTTATCTTGCTTCCCATAAAAAGATCCACTCGGAAGAGAAACCATTTAAATGCATGGAGTGTGGAAAGATGTTTACTAAGAGTAGTGCGTTTATTTCTCATAAGATGATCCACACAGGGGAGAAACCATTTAAATGCATGGAGTGTGGAAACACGTTTGCTCAGAGCAGTGGACTTACTAATCACAGAAAGATCCACACAGGGGAAAAGCCATTTAAATGCATGCAGTGTGGAAAGACGTTTGCTCAACGCCGCTATCTTGTTTCCCATAAAATGATCCACACAAGAGAAGCCGTATAAATGCATGGAGTGTGGAAAGATGGAAGCCATAGACCCAAGCGAGTCTGTGGAATGGAAATACCAGAGTGTGCTCCGCAGCCAGATCTTAGAGCGGCTACCTGAGAATTTATGACTCAAAATTTCTCTACATTTTGATTATTAATTTTAAAAGATATAATGGGAAATTGTGAATGGAGTAAGCGATTCTACCTATCTATGACCGGATCGAGACTTCGCTCTCGAAAGAGAGATATTTTATTTGTTATGTTGGAAAAAATAAAAAATATTTTGCAAAAAACCAAAACAAAACACTATGTAACCCAAAACAAAGGAGAAGGTGCTATAATAGATACAACAGAAAAAATTACAATGGGACATTCATTCCTTCTCATGTAAATAAGTTCCTTACATCTCAAAAAGTGATTGACACCAAAGAGAAGCCTTTTAAATGTTTGGAATGTGGGGCATGTTTTAGAACAAGCAGACAATTTACTTCCCATGAAAGGATTCACACTGGAGAGAAGGTATACAAATGCAGGGAGTCTGGTAACAGGTTCAGAAGATACAGTAATCTTATTTCCCATAAAACGATCCACTAAGTAAATATTTACTCGTAGCAATGAACTTACTATCCACAAAATGATCCGTACGAGGGAAAAGCCATTTTAACGCATGGAGTGTGGGAAGCCCTTTACTCAAAATGGTAGTCTTATTTCCCGTAAGATGATCCACACAGGAGTGAAGCTGTATAAATGCATGGAAAGTTGAAAGTTGAAAGACGCTATGTTTTCATTTGCATGCTGTGTTTCCTGAGATTGTTCATGAAGAGACAGGTGAGTCCCTTATCCTTAACTGCTGGATGAAGGGCTAGGCTGGGCTGAAGCAGACGAGAAAAAGCGAGATGAAAAGCTAAGGGCAAGGGGCTCACCTGCCTCTCCACAAGACCTTTCGGGACACACATTGTGCAAATGTACTTGCAAACCCTAGCACGAGCAATAGCAGCTGTGCCTTCTCCCTAAACACATCGGGATGTGATCTAAATAAGACCTGGCTTGACCTGCTATTGAAACTCTTTCCAGCTCTTTCTCAAAGTGTTACTGCAGCAGCTGCCTGAAAAATGCTTGCAACCGCTGCTGGATACGGAGTGTCTTGTCCCATGCCTCTGCCTGCTGCCAGTGCCGCCTGCAGCAGTTGAAAGCAAAAAGTGGGACTCACCTGCCGTCCCTTGCACTGCGGAAGGCGGCAAAATGTAGAGAACAGCCACCGTCCCTTTGGGAAAGAGCCAGGAGGCGTTTCAATAGCAGTTCAAGCCAGGTCTTATTTAGATCACATCCTGGCATGTTTTGGAAGGGGGAAGGCACAGCTGTTATTACCCGTGCTGGGGTTGGCAAGTTCTGCAGCATTTTTTAATATCTCCCTTCCAAAACATGGATGACAGGGGAGTCCCGCTTTTCACTTTTGACACACTCACCACTTGCAGCAACTGGCACGAGCGACTTATGGGGGCTCTTCGTCCTCCTGATAGCACTGCTTCGGCTGCCCTGTTGGGCTGCTCCTGTTTGACAGGGGAGGGGGGAGGCCAGATCTATGGAGCACTCCTCTGCCACCGGCCTGCCAGGGCCCCTTCCTCAGCGGCTGCCAGTGTAACCACGCCGCTTCCCCCACCACTGCATTCAGGCTGCTGAGCACTGTCCTGCGCATCTACTCTGCTGCAATTCTCTTCATTACATTAAAAATTACTAACACACTAAACCATCTGGTCTGCAACCAGAGCCATTTAGACCCGTTTCCCATAGGAAAAAAACCACTGGGTGCCACAAAACCTGAATGGGCATGTCCAACTCCATGTCACTCATTCCCCCCAGTCTCATGACCCTTTAGCCATGCCTACCCAGCAGGTCATTAGGGCAGACAACCAGTTATTAATAAACAACCCACCGGGAACAACCACCCCCCTCCCTCCTCCCCCTCTGTATCTTTGTCTCTCTCTCTCCCCCACCCTGTACCTGCCTCCCTCTCTCACTCTGTATCTCTCTCTCCCCCCATCTTCCCTCTCTCCCCTCTCTGTATCTATGTCTCTGTCTCCCCCCCTGTATGTCTTTCTCCATCTATCTCTCCCCTCTCTATGTCTCTCCCCCATCTCCCCTCTCTTTGTATCTCTCCTCTCCGCCCCTCTCTTCCTCTGTATCTCTCGCCCCCTCTCCCCTCTCTGTATCTATGTCTCTCTCCTCCTCTCCTCCCTATCTCCCCTCTCTGTATCTTTCTCCCCTGCTATCTGTATCTGTCTCTCTGTCTCCCCCTCTCCCTATCTTTCCCTCACTCTCCCTATCTCTGTATGTGTCTCTCTTTGTCCTTCTGTCTCTCTGTGTGTGTGTATGTCTGTGTGTGTGTGCAAGCATGCGTGCGCCCAGCAAGCTCTCATTGGGGCTCTTCACTACTCCTTTTTGTTCTTCTTCGCAACTTTTTGATAATCCAAGCTAGTTGAGGAATGAGTGCATCCTCCTCCACCTCCTCTCGCAACACCCTGGCTGGCTGTGGCGGGGCTGGGAGCAGGCGCACGAGCGGGAAGAGCCACCTCAAGCGGCCAGGCCTTATCATGAGGTAAAATTTCTGGAATATCCATGGATTTCAGCTTTCCCTCCATTTTGGAACTTTTTTTCTTTTTTGTTTTCTTTCACAGTCTTTCCGCGGGTACAAGAGACGTGGTCACCTGGGGTGTTCATCAGAAGAGGCTGGAGGAGTCTCTGCCTTTTCTGCTTCCCCAGTTCACTGTGAGGCTGAGGGAATAATTTGGGAAGGGCATCTGTATGTATTGAATTAAAGAAATAGAAAACAATAATTTTCCTCATTGTGGCTTCCCTTCCTGTGGCCCATCTTTCTCCGCTTCAGGCTAGCAAGACTCAAGTTGTGTTTCCCAGAGAGCCTCCTGGTTCTTCTCTTCTGACAGGATTTGGACCTATTTATTTATTTATTATTTACATTTTTATACCACCCTTCTCCCAAGGGACTCAGGGCAGTGCACAGCCAACAATAAAACACACCAATACATTAAATTTAAAAACAATTTAAAATATATTAAATAATTTGGCCTCAATATTATTAAAAAAAACTAAGACAACCATTAAAATTCATGTTTAGGCCAGCCCAGCTTGTTGGAACAATAGCGTCTTGAGAGAAGGGTGAAAGGCGCGTAGGTCAGGGATCATCCGTATCTCCGGGGGCAATTCATTCCAAAGGGGAGGTGCCCCCACAGAGAAGGCTCTCCCCCTGGGGGTCGCCAGTCGACAATGTTTGACCAACGGCACCCTGAGGAGTCCTTCTCTGTGGGAGTGTATTCGTCGGTGGGAGGCTATCGGTAGCAGAAAGCGATCTTGTAAGTACCCAGGTCCTAAGCCATGGAGACAGCTGTGTATCCAGGAGGACACTCAAGTTGCGAGCCCTCTCTGAGGGGGCCAAGATCTAACCCCCAATAGTCAGCGATGGAACCACCTGGCTATACTGGGACGCCAGAAACCACAGCCACTCAGTCTTGGAGGGGTTGAGTCTGAACAACCCCTGTCCCGGGCCCTCCAGAGATCATCAACCAATGTGACCAATGCTGTTTCCATGCTGTACCCCGGCCTGAAGCCCGACTGGTATGGATCTAGATAGACAGCTTCATCCAGGTACTGGGGAAGTTGTCGCACCACCACACTCTCAACAAACTTTGCCACAAAGCAAGGCCACCACAGACGGTTCCTGGACAGGAAGGAGAGGAAGATGGTGGAATTGCTGCCTCTGGAGACCAAAAAGCTTTTCTTGGTCAGAGAGGCATTGAGAGGGGCCTTTTCTCCTACTCCCATGCCCATCATCCATGCCCTTCCCTCAGATGCGCTCCTCTTTCCCGCCCTTTTCAGGGAATCCTGTAAATTTATGGAAAATCCACTAGGGGACGCCTTCTGCCAAGAGAAGGGAACAACAGGCGCTTTCCCATTGGGCCACTGGAGGGCAAAAGACACGGCTACCTTTGTAGAGGAGGCTTGGAAGGAAATGACGTCACACAACCTTGCCGCTCTAAGAGGCCGCACTTGCTTTCCTTAACCCCTGGGGCTCCGCAGAGGGAGGAGGACTTGCGGGAGAGTCTGGCGGGGGGAGATCCAGACGTGCCCTGGGTAAGTTGGGGGCTCCTACCGGGCAAAGGGAGGCGGAGGAGGGAGAGACCCTTGCCCGGCCCTCCTCCGGCTTCAACTCCGGGTCCCATGCTCCCCAGCTGCCCCGTGTCCAGGGATAGCCCAAGTGGGGGGAGAGGCAGGTTGGCCTTGCGGAGGCCCAGCAGGAAAAGAGAGAAGCCTGGCGAGGAGGCAGGATTCGCACCAGTCTCTCTGTCTCCGGAGGGGGAGAGAAGCAGGGCGGCCTCTCCCGCTCCCTTCTTCCTGGCCCTGTGCTGGGCTGAGCAGCTTGGGGCTCAGGGGAGGTTGTGTAAATGTTGTTCAGTGGCTGAATTCAATTTCTAATTCTTGGTATTTATTTTTCTTTCCATCTCAGATACACAAAGTCGAAACCTTATGAAATCCTTGCAAACCAAAATTTTCTATTGCTGGGAAAAAAAAGAGCGGAATAACTTGGAGGAATCAGTCCTGCAGCACCAGAAATGGTCCCGTGAAGGAAAAGGCATCTGGAGACCCACCAGAGTCCTTGGAGCCATTTGCACTTGCTCTGCAGGACAGAGAAAGGATGGAGACACAACCTTTTGGAAAGGAGGGAAGCGGAAAAGGCCCTTCAGCTGCTCAGCCTGGGAAGGGAGAGAAGCTCTGGAGAAGGACTGGGCAGAAGATCCTGGAGGAGGAAACCATCCTCCCTTCAAAAGTTCAGCCCTGGAAGTTCATCCAATACCGGGAGGCTGAGGGTCCCCGAGGACTTTGCAGCAGACTCCATGACTTTAGTAGGCGATGGCTGAGGCCAGAGAAGAACACCAAAGCCCAGATGCTGGACCTGGTGGTTCTGGAGCAGCTCCTGTTCCTTCTGCCTCCAGAGATGGTGGGTTGGGTGCGGGAATGTGGAGTAGAGACCAGCTCCCAGGCGGTGGCCCTGGCTGAAGGCTTCCTCCTGAACCAGGCGGAAGAGCAGAAGGAGCAGGTCGACTTGCAGGTGAGACACTAGGGTGCCCAGAAGGGAATAAAAAATGCATTTGAATGCTTCACCCCTCCTTCCCAAACTTCTCTGACATTCATAATATGTGACTATGTCCCACCAATTCTTGTAGCATATTGTTCCATTGTTTTCTCACTCAATGTCACTGATGGATATTGGGGGCTTTGAGGTTGTGTTCTGAACATAAGATTCCACTTTATGTATATAAATGTATGAATATAAGAATGCACTTCATGTCATGTGATGTACATTAATTCTGCTTCTTTTTTCCTTCCTCCTATTTGAAGTGCTGCACTGTGGAGATCAGAGATCCTGAGGGAAAGAAGAATCCATCAAATCCCCCTCAGAAGCTATTTTTCAGGGGGATCCCTTGGGAAGATCAACGTCAGGACACTTCAGGAGGTAATCGAAGATCCTCTGATTTCCCAGAGAGATCCCATCTGTCTTTCCTTCTTCTCTTCAGTAGTATACCTCCTCTTATTTTGTTAAATATGCCTTTTGAAATTATTTATTCTTTACAGAGAAACAAAGCATGAAGTTTTCAGGTTTTTACGATGGAGCGCAAACTATGAGTGAACCTCCAAATCAAGTAAGAAAGAGAAACGTTATTAGATTTCTATTCTCCTTTCCTTCAGGAAGTGGTGTGCAGAGTGCTCTCTCCTTCTATTTCCCTCCCTGGTTTAGACTGGATTCTTTTCATGTTCCTGTGGGACATGGACAGCATAATTGCAGGTTCAAGTTGCTCTCAACCAGCATAGCTTCCTCTGTAGACTATGAGTTTACAAGAAGTAATTTTTTAAAAGTGCTTCAACAGGTAGGAATAAACCTATCACAGTGGTAGTAACTGCTAGAGACTCATTCTTTTTGCAAGTATTTGACTTGGAGTTGTGCAAGGCTAATGAAAAATAACTAATTACTCACATTGCCACTTTACCATTTTTAACAAGCCTTATTTATGACCAGTCATTCAAAAAAATGAGCAAATCATATTAAAAAAATAAATTTAGGACTTGTGTGACGCACAGCCATTTAACTTGGTGCAAATCTTTGCTTTGGGAATTTGGGAACAATGGAGCAGAATAACAGAATTGGTAGGGATCTTGGAGATCTCCTAGTCCAAACCCCTTCTCAGACAGGAATCCCTTTGCTACTTGTCCCGCTCTCAAGTGCTTTGGAGAATAAGTTGGCCTCCTCTTCTTTGTGGCAGCAGCTTAGATATTGCCACACTGCTACCATCTCACCCCTTGTTCTTCTTTTCATTGAACTAGATATACCCAATTCCAGCAACCATTTTTTATATGTTTTAGCTTCCAGGACCTTAATCATTTTGATTAATCATTTTGCTCTTTCTAGAGTCTCAAGACCTTTTTTACATCGTAGTAACTAATACTGGATGCCACGTGCTGTTTTACCAAAGCATTATACATCGTTGATTTTCATTTTGTTAGATGAGGCCCAATCTGTCGATACTTCTATATTTCGAGCTGGAATATTGGTATTCCTGTCAATTTAGTCTTGTCTTCAAATTTGAGGACTTCCCCTTCTATTCTCTTGTCTAAATCATTGATTAAGATGATCAGATACTGCAAATCCTCCTGTTCTGTTCTTTTTTCCGTGTTCAGGAGAGTCTTGTGTCCTTCGAGGAGGTGGCTGTGTATTTCTCTGAGGAGGAATGGTCTCAGCTGGATCCTGACCAAAAAGCCCTGCATTCGGAAGTCATGCTTGAAAACCATAGGAACGTGGTCTCTCTGGGTAAGAGTTTTCTAGTCCCCAATCAGAGAGTTCAAGAAGACAGACTATGGTTAGTTTTTTTATTTTAAAAAATCACTAATCCAATATTATTTCCTTGGCGGGAGAAGGAAACGATCTGGCCTTCTCGTACTCCAAGGAAGGAAAGAGGTCAATGTCTCTTTGTTTAAACTCTTTCTTTGAATGAGGTGTGCCCTATGTGTCCTCTGGAGGTCATGTGAGAGGAATGTGTTGTCATTTGTCCTCTGAAACCTCCCAAAATTGTGTGAGAACAGATCTTTCATGAACAGGCCATGGAAGTACATTCTCCCAATTCAAGAACAAAGGCCTCATTTATTTATTTGTTTATTTATTGGTTCGATTTATATGCTGCCTTTCTCCAGAGACTCAGGGCGGCTATTGCTCATGCAATGTGACTTATTCACCCTACTTATTCCCCCACCCCACCCTGCCAAGTCTTAGCCTGCGATGATGTAGCGAGCCATCGGTTCCTTTGCCTGCTTTGGTACATTTGCAAAAAACAGGGCTAAAGTGGTGAGAAATCTTGCAGTACTGATCTTGTGTGATCTCGTACTACAGTACATTAGGCCTCTGTTCTCTGTTAACTGAGGCCTGCACAAGATCCGGGGCAAAAGTCTGTCAAACAGAGGGAAGGCCTCTTTGTTTTCAAAGACTTTTCCCCCGATCACCACCACATGGATTCGTTACAGACAAACCAACCACACTCAACATGTAGTTCTCAATGGAACTTCATCTACATGGAGGGAAGTATGCAGTGGGATAGCCCAAGTCTCTGTTTTAGGCCCAGTACACTTCAACATCTTCATCAGAGGTGGTATTCAGCCGGTTCGCACCAGTTCACCAGAACCAGTGGTGGCCATTTCCTGGAGGTCAGAGAACTGGTAGCGATGGCCAAACTGGCCACGCACCTGAACTGTCCCCCTGTCGCTGTTTGCTCACCCCAGCCAACACTCGCCCCGCCTCACCTGCGCAACTCTGGCGGCTTCGGGAAAGTCTAGCCCGGGGGAGGGGGGGGCTGGCATGCTTTTCAGCCCGTCTGCCAAGAGGAGCAGCTGACCCAGATGAGCAGTGTCCACTGGGGAGGGGTGGCAGGGAATGGGGCCGCCAGACCGACCACGACTCCCATGGGCCTTGGCAGGGGAGCGCAGAGTGCTGGGGCTGCTCCCGAGGAGGCGGCTGGGGCAGAGAACCTCCTCCGTCTATGGGCACAGAGTGGTTTTTGTGGCCAGGCGGTCTCGGGGGTGGTGGGACTGCGAAGCTTGCTGGGCTGCCCCCCCTCCCCACCGGGCTAGCATCTCCCGAAGCCACCGGCATTGTAGCCCCCCCCCCACTTGGAGCTCCAAGCGGCAGGCGGCGACGGGGGTGAGCTCTCAGGACTTTTTCCAGTGGCGGGAAAACGTTCTGAGGGGGAATCCTCACTCACCTTTGCCCTCCGCCTGTAGCTCACCACCACCACCCGCCACCTGGGGCGGTGGTGAATCAAAGCGTCAGGCGAAAGGTGAGTGAGGATTCTCCCTGAGAACTATCTTCCGCCACTAGAAAACGTGCTGAGAGTTCGCTGCCGCTGCTCCCGCCATTACTGAGTGTGTTCCAATATTTCAGAGGCTACCATCAAGAAGAAGAGGGAGTCAAGCTATTCTCCAAAGCACTCGAGGGTAGGACAAGAAGCAATGTGTAGAAACTAATCAAGGAGAGAAGAATCGCCCAAAGAGATGGCTGTGCACATGGATGCTGCAGCTGGGCGCTTTTTCTTTCAGTGTATGGTGTGGATAATTCTGTGCGTGTTCTGGATTTTTGAAGTTTTTAGAAGGGATTGGATAACCATTTGTCTGAAATGGTATAGGGTTTCCTGCCTAAGCATGCAATTAGAATAGAAGACCTCCAAGGTCCCTTCTAACAGATATTCTATTCTATTTTATGTTGTGCAGTCCTCAGTTCGTAGAAAACTCAGGCCTAAAGTACTATAGTGTGGGATCAGTAGAATGAGAGCTTGCACTCCTGAACCTGCGTGATCTGGCACTAAGGTAGTTTAGGCCTCTGTTCTCTGCTAACTGAGGCCTGTACCTTTTCTGGCCTAGGCGTTACCAAACCACGAAGCAGACTCCTTATCCCAACAAAAATCCCCTTTTATTAAGTTACTGTGAATTTCTCTCATTCACACTCAGCAAAGTCTTTCAAGAGAGAATTTACAGTTACAGACCTTATCTGGCTTGGAGAGCTGTCAAGCTGATATCTTCAAAACTGGGCAAGGAGTCTCCGAGAGTCACAAACCAATTAGGGGAACTACCGTATTTTTCGGAGTATAAGACTCACTTTTTCCCCCCTAAAAGAGGATGAAAATTTGGGTGCGTCTTATACACCAAATGTAGCCCTGCCCACCCACCGGCCCCCAAGAAAATGGAGTGCAGGGAGCCGGCAATAGGCTATGGCAATCCCTGCAGCCTGAAACAGGTGAGGCCGATCCAACAGACAATCAGTTGCTTGTGCTAATCAGGCTGTGATGTAAATGAAAATAAAACAGGCTGTTTTCTGTTTGCTGCAAAGAGGCAAATTGCTGGGAGGCAGAGGTAGATTTTTCTTTTCTTGTTTTCCTCCCCAAAAAAGGTAGGTGTGTCTTATAGTCCGGAGCATCTTATACTCTGAAAAATACGGTAACTGTCGCCTGCAAACTCCACTCCCCTTTTGCTCCTCTTTTATTCCCTCTAGAAGGGGCTATTCATTATCCACCTGTGGCCTTACTCCCAAGTCGACCCTTGTTCTTTAGCTGTTCCCTTTGTCTGGCAACTCTACACATGCGCACATTGGGAACAGGCTCCAGCTGTTCATCTGGCTAACTGATGTCTGACTCTGAAGGCAGCTAATAACTGGCATCCAGCCCTGGCCCTCTCTCTGCCTCTGACGCAGAGCCCTCATCAGAGCCTTCCCCAGAATCCAGGCCTAGTCTATGTTCCTCCGCAACCTCCTCACTATACGAATCTGTTGCCAGCTACACATGCCGTTGGCGGGCCCCAACAGGACCACATCTGGCCAAAGAACCCTTGCAAGCCAATGAGACTTTTGAGCAGTGAAATAGTCTTTCTTAAGCCACCCAACCTTTCCAGTCTCGGCGCAAAGAGCGTTTACAAGCAAAGCTTATTCCTTAACTCAAAACTGACTTTGAGTGGAATTTGCATATATATAGATAGATAATTGTAAAGAAAGGTATTTTCTAGATATTTTCAAAGCTTTCATGACTCATGAATATAAAAATCATCATGTCTAAATCATATTACTGTAAGCATGCAAAATACAACATAATGGAATTTTGGAAACATTCAGAAGAATATTCGTTACAGTTTGAACTTTTTCTCTAACCGTGTTATCATTTTCATTTCTCTTTTCCTTTGAAGGTAATAATGGGCAGGAGAATCAAGATTCCTGTGAACTGTTCCAAGTGACCAATGCTAAAGATGAAACAGAGAAGTTTGGATTTCGAATGGAATTCGAAAGCCATGAGAGAAGCCAGTCAAATAATTGGAATCAGGATGGCTCATATTTCACTGATGCTCCAATGCAAGACTTTCTTGCCCAACAAGACAAAATAAGGAAAAAATATATTGGGAAAAGCGTAAACGAAGACTATTTAACCCAAAACAAAGGAAAAGATGCTATAAGATACAATGGACAAAATTACAATGGGACATTCATTTATTCTCTTGGAAATAACTTCTTTATATCTGAAAAAGTGATTCACACAAAAAAGGAGCCTTATGAATGTTTGGAATCTGGAAAACATTTTGGAACAAGCTGGCAACTTACTTCCCACGAAAGGATTCACACCGGGGAGAAACTGTGTTCAGAATCCCCTGTAGCCTATGCAGCCCAGTCCCTCCAAGCAGCAGGAGAGAAACCCTATAAATGCACAGAGTGTGGAAAGACCTTTGCTCAACGCAGGTATCTTGCTTCCCATAAGATTATCCACACAGGGGAAAAACCATTTAAATGCATGGAGTGTGGAAAGACCTTTACTCAAAGAGGTAATCTTATTTCCCATAAGATGATCCACACAGGGGAAAAGCCATTTAAATGCATGGAGTGCGGAAAGACCTTTATTTATAGCAATGGACTTAGATACCATAAAATGATCCACACAGGAGAGAAACCATATACATGCATGGAATGTGGAAAGACCTTTGCTCAACACAGTTATCTTGCGTCCCATAAGATGATCCACACAGGGGAAAAGCCATTTAAATGCATGGAGTGTGGAAAGACCTTTGCTCGAAGAGATAATCTTATTTCCCATAAGATGATCCACACAGGGGAAAAGCCATTTAAATGCATGGAGTGTGGAAAGACCTTTATTTATAGCAATGGACTTAGAAACCACAAAATGATCCACACAGGAGAGAAACCATATACATGCATGGAATGTGGAAAGACCTTTGCTCAACGCAGTTATCTTGCGTCCCATAAGATGATCCACACAGGGGAAAAGCCATTTAAATGCATGGAATGTGGAAAGACCTTTCCTCGAAGAGGTCATCTTATTTCCCATAAGATGATCCACACAGGAGAGAAGCCATATAAATGCATGGAGTGTGGAAAGAGCTTTGCTCAACGCAGTTATCTTGCTTCCCATAAAAAGATCCACTCAGAAGAAAAACCATTTAAATGCACAGAGTGTGGAAAGACCTTTACTAAGAGCAGTGCTCTTACTTCTCATAAGATGATCCACACAGGGGAGAAACCATATAAATGCATGGAGTGTGGAAAGACGTTTCCTCAAAGAGGTAATCTTATTTCCCATAAGATGATCCACACAGGGGAGAAGCCATATAAATGCATGGAGTGTGGAAAGACCTTTGCTCAACGCAGTTATCTTGCTTCCCATAAAAGGATCCACTCAGAAGATAAACCATTTAAATGTATGGAGTGTGGAAAGACCTTTTCTCGAAGAGGTAATCTTATTTCCCATAAGATGATCCACACAGGGGAGAAGCCATTTAAATGCATGGAGTGTGGAAAGACCTTTGCTCAACGCAGTTATCTTGGTTCCCATAAAAAGATCCATACAGGGGAGAAGCCATATAAATGCACTGAATGTGGAAAGAGCTTTGCTCAGAATGGTAATCTTACTTCTCATAAAAGGATCCACACTCGGGAGAAAGTATATAGCAATAGCAATTCCACTTTAGACTTATATACCACTCCACAATGCTTTACAGCACTGTCTGAGCAGTTCACAAAGTCAGCATATTGTCCCCAGGAATCTGGGTCCTCCTTTTACCGACCTCAAAAAGATAAAAGGTTAAATCGACCATGAACCGGTCAGGATCAAACTCCTGGCTGTGGGCAATTATCTTCTGGTACTACATTCTAACCTCTGACCCACCATGTCTAGAGATTTTTATGTGTACACCTATTGTGCCTTTCTGATCCAAATGAGACAAGATTGAATCCCACAAAGTGAAATTTAATCTGGAGAAAAGTAAGGTTTTACACCTGTGTGGGAAAAACAGATTACATGAAACCTGGCTCAAACAGTAACTCTGACAGGGACCTTGGGAGTCCTAATGGATGATCACTAAATATGAGTCACCTGTGTGTGCAGTAGCAGCCAAAAATGCTGAGACAATCCTTGGTTGTATAAACAGAGACATAGAATCAAAATCGCATGAAGTATTAGTACCACTTTAGAAAGCCTTAGTAAGACCACATTTGGAATACTGCATCCAGTTCTGGACATTACATTACAAAAAAGATATTTAGTCTTTGGAAAAAAGTGTAAAGAAGAACAGCTAAGTTGATTAAAGGCCTGAAGACTAAAACACATGAAGAAATGTTGCGGGCTTTGGGTTTGGCTAGTCTAGAGAAAAGGATTAGGAGTGATATCAGGATTCCAGTACCTGAGAGGCTGCCACAAAGAGGAGGAGCTCCATTTATTTTCCAAAGCACCAGAGGGTAGGACAGGAAACAATGCATGTGAACTAATCAAGGAGGAAAGCAACCTGGAATTAATAAGAATCTTCCTTACAATGGGGATAATTGACCAGTGGGACAGCTTTCCTTCATTGTGGGTGCTTCATCACTGGAGGTTTTTAAGAAAAGACTGGACAGTCATTTGTCTGAAATGGTATAGGATCTCCTGCTTGATCAGGGGGCTGGACTAGAAGACCTCCAAGTTCCCTTCCAGCTCAATTCTGATTCTGATTCTGATTCTGAATCCTCAATCTTTGTGCTTTTTTGCCAAGCAAATATGAGCATCAGTGGAGATGAAGGTTATCATTTGGCCTGAAAGTGATGTGTGGCTGCCAATATTTAAGTGGTGGAGATTCCCCAATCATTTCAAGAAACCCCCTCTGATCAGTATTTCCACTAGAGCAGAGTTGCAGTCAGAAATGCAGTTAGTCCTGAATCCCTTACTATTGTTTCAGCTTTTCTTACTTTGCTTAATATTGCCAAAAACTGCCTTTCCACCCTGCTTCACATTATGTAACGCAAGTAATAATTGAGAAAGAAAACCATAAGGAGAACGGGGTTATAGTGATGCTGAATTAGAAAAGGCAACTCATAGGCTCTTTATCCTAACTTTGTGGTGATCTTTCCTTGCTTTCCGTCATGTTGCCCATCTCTGCCCTCACACAATCTTACCAATATCTTTTTTAAGTGAGGTCTCCAGAACTGGACACAGTATCCAAATTGGGGACTGACTAAAGCCCTATCTAGTGGGTTAGGACCTCCTTTTTCTTGATGGTGATACAACTGGTGAGGTATCCCAGTATTTTGTTTGCCTTCACAGCTGCCAGGCCACAATATTTACTCATTTTGCAGTTTTCATTTTTTCAGTGCAATTGTAACTTTGTTCACAGAGTTGTGTGAAAAAAGCGCTGCTTGAACTCAGTAATTCTAGCGTTCTGGAAATATTGGGCTGTTCCGAGCTTTGTCCACACATGGAGCATTAAAGCAAGTAGTTTTATTAAGAGAAAGCAGCGGCAGGGAAATATGGATGTGTATTAAGTTCCCCTAGCTAGCCAGCCTACTGGCCAACCCAGGTAGACTTTGATTTACAATCATTAATAAAGTAACCATTCGAAGTTACAATAGCACTGAATTAATGATGGTCTTTCCTTCCTTCCTTCCTTCCATCCATCCTTCCATCCATCCATCCCAACATCAAGGTTCCAAGTAATACATTCCCAAAACTAAGAACTCCAAGGCAGGCATATTCCTCAAAGAACATGTTATTGACTAGTCAAACATAATATGATCAAATGGATGCAGAATTTTAAATATTCAGTAGAATTGGCTAAATGGGAAGAACTCTGGAAGATGAATATAAAATCAATGCTGGCGGTGGCATACAAAGAAAACCAACTAAAGATGTTCTCTGGGTGGCATATGTCCCCAACAAGACTGCCAAAGATAAATCCAAAAAACAGCTCGACCTGTTGTAAATGTAAGAAAGCCCAAGGCACCTTTTATCACCTATGGTGGACCTGTCCAGCGGCAAAAAAATTTTGGTCTATGATTAAAAACTGGTTAGAACAAATTACATCAGTACAGATATACAAGAAACCTGAAACCTTCCTATTAGGAATCTTTACCAGAAACTATCCCAAAGAAATAAAATATCTGTTAACACACATCTTAACAGTGGCCAGGATAACACATGCTAGCCAGTTGCGCCCCTTTCTGGACCTGGACTCCCTACGCACGGTCACTCAAGCACTCGTCACCTCTCGTCTGGACTATTGTAATGCTCTCTACATGGGGCTCCCCCTGGGGTACACCCGGAGGCTCCAACTGGTGCAGAATGCGGCCGCGCGGGGGATTATGGGAGCGACGGGGCGCTCCCATGTGACTCCTCTCCTGCGCGAGCTGCATTGGCTTCCAGTGGACTTCCGAGTGCGCTTCAAGGTGTTGGTGATCACCTTTAAAGCGCTCCATGGCTTAGGGCCAGGGTACTTATGGGACCGCCTTCTGCCACCAATAGCCTCCCACCGGCCGGTTCGCTCCCACAGAGGGCCTCCTCAGGGTGCCGTCGGCCAGACAATGCCGGCTGGCGACCCCCAGGAGGAGAGCCTTCTCTGTGGTGGCACCTACCCTTTGGAATAATCTACCCCCAGAGATACGAGTGATCTCCGACCTCCGGACTTTTCGTCGGGCCCTAAAAACTTACTTTTTTCAGTTAGCCGGTCTGTCTTGATTTTAGGGTTGGTTTTAAAATTTTGATACTGATTTTAAATTGACAAGTTTTAAATTATGGGCCAAATTTATTAATTATTTTAAATCTATTTTTAATTGCAATGTTATGTATAAATGTTTTTATTTTGGCTGTTCACCGCCCTGAGTCCGAAAGGAGAAGGGCGGTATAGAAGTTTGAATAATAAATAAATAAATAAATAAATAAACTGGAAATTGGAGAAAATCCCTTCCGAAGAAGAAATTATAGACAAAATAACACAATGTGCAGAGATGGATAGGCCCAAAGATATGTAAGCTGTTGTCCATGATGGGGGTATTTTACCCCCTTGCTGAATATTGCAAAATAAATCTCTAAGTTGTTCCACCATTTCAGCTTGCAAAGTTTTGTAATACACTGCGGTCAAGCCATCCGTGCCAGGAGCTTTAGCTGTTTTTAACTGTTTAATTGCTACTATTATCTCCTCCTCTGTTATAGGATAATTCATTCTTTCCTTTTGTTGATCAGTAATTTTTGTAACTCTTTTATCGTTTAAATATTTTTCTATAAGTCCATTCTGCACCTCCTCTTTAGCATATAATTTAGTATAATAGTCCACAAAAGCTTATTTAATTAATTTTTGTTGAAAGATTTCTTTCCCTCCAATATCAATACTATCAATAGTCCGTATACTTTGTTTTTTCCTCAATGTGTAAGCCAACCATCTGCCCGGTTTATTAGCGTTACAAAATGTGTTATGCTTCGCATATTGTAAGTTTGTTGCAACTTGTTCCGCCATAAGCATTTGAAATTGGTCTTTCAAAAGTTTTATAGCACTACGTATTCTTTCATCTGTTGGATTTTTAATAAGTAACTGTTCTTTATTCTTTATTTCTATTTCCAGTTCAGATCTTTTCTTTTGTCGGAACAGTCTATGTTTAGAGTTCATGTAGATAAGTACCCCTCTCATATAAGCTTTACTTGCATCCCACACAATTTCAATTGGGGTACCTTTATTCAAATTTATTTCAAAAAATTCTTTCAAATGCTTTTTAAGTTCTGTTGTATTTTTTTCGTATCTAAACAAATTCTCATTTAATCTCCAAGAACGTCTCTCAACCTTGTCCATCTCAATTTCTATCCATACTGGGCTATGGTCAGTCAAAGTTCTTGGAAAAATCTTTGTTCTTTTTGTCTTGACAAGTAAATCATCTGTCAACAAAATAAAGTCAATCCTAGAGAAGGATCTGTGTCTGTCAGAAAAAAAAGTATAGTCCAATTCTTTTGGATTATGTATTCTCCAAACATCTTTTAGTTCCATATCTTCTTTCATGTCAAAAAAGGTCTGTGGTAATCTGATCCTAGACTTTGCCAAACTCTTTTTATCTAATTTAGAGTCGATTACTCCATTCCAGTCTCCCATAATTAAAATAGATCTGTAATCCCATTGCAATATTTTAGTATGTAACATCTTATAGAAATAGTCCTGTTGTTGATTGGGAGCATAAATTCCAATCAGAAGAATTTGGCCATTTGCTGTAAGCAATTCAATTGCTACAAACCTACCATCTTCATCTGTTTCTATAACTTTAGCTGTTAACTTTTTATTTACATAAATAACCACACCATTCTTTTTTTGCGAAGTTGAAGATATAAAATGTGTTCCTAGTTTGGAGTTTATCAAATATTTTTGATCTTGAGTTGTGATATGCGTTTCTTGTAAACAAATTATATCATTATTAAATTGTTTCAAATATGTAAATAATTTCTTCCTTTTCTGTACTGAATTCAACCCATTAACATTCCAAGATAAACACTTAAACATCATCAGCCTCTTTCTGGAGCAAAGAGCAAAATAATTGAAGGTCATCCGAAAGCTTCGATCTCGCTCCCCCCATGGCTCCAATCTCTTGTGCAGTACTCTTAACTGCCTCCTTGTCTTGTCTTTCCTGTTGTTGTTGTTGCTTTTGTTTAAGTAACTTAGATTGAGCTCGAGTTATACGTTGATCCTTAACTTCAATCATCCGAACCGGGTCCAAAATTGGAGAAGATTCCAGCAAGGGCTCATCCAGAAAACCTCCTTCTGCACCTTGCACTTCCTCTAATTCCTGCTTAGACTGTTCTTGCAGTTCTCGTTGAGGTTGCTTCTCTTCACTCTCTTTAATCTCCAAAACTGTAGATGTACGTGGAGATGGTGTTCTTTCCTTAAGGATAGTAGTATAGAAGTGCTGTGCCTTCTCCACGGTATTCAAACGGTATCTTTCTCCCTTGTATCTGAAAATTATGCCAACTGGTGCGTCCCACCGGAAAGGTATCTGTAAATTTTGCAATTCCTTAACAAGAAAGCCAAATTCTTTTCTAGCTTTCAGCATTTTAGGAGGCAATTCTTTATAAATTCCAATTCGTGAGCCCCCCACTTGTACAGAAATGTAAAAGGATTTTTGCAGGATATCGTTTCTTATTTCTCTATCTGTAAAATATATGACCACATCTCTAGGTAATTGTCTTTGTCTGGCCACCCAGGAGTTCACTCTGTAAATTTTGTTTATTTTGTGAAAAACCACATCAGGATTAACTTGTAAAATCTTGGCCAGGGCCTCAGAACAAACTTGTCTCAAATCCTGTCTTTCCTCCTCTCGAATTCCTCGAAGCCGTATAGCAAACTCCATTGCCCTGAATTGTATCATGACAATCTCGTTTTCTACTCTTTGCATTTTATTGTCAACATCAGCAATTTTATAATCATTGTCTTTCATCTTAACATTAACTTCTGATTTAAGTTCTTCAACTTTAAAATCAACTTTCCCAATAAATTCTGCCAGGCCAGATGCCACTTCTGATATTTTTTTGGTCACCTTGTTTTGATTCTGTTTCACCATATCTTTAACTTCAATAATTTCCTGCATAAATTCCTGATGTGATTTTTGAAGTTTATCATCTATCTCCTGTTGAGATTTTTGAAATTTATCATCCAAAGTTTTAGAAATAAATTCTTTTAAATCTCCCACATCAAATTCTTTTTTCTGAGTCTGTAGCTGTTGAGCAGGGGGAAGCTGCGTTTCATGTTTGTGTGTGGGGGATCCCCCCCCTGTTGCCTTCCCTTCCTGCTTCTTTGAAGCCATCCTGCCACGTGATCTAGTTTTTCTAAAGAGGGAAGTTCCTTTTCCTTTCCCTCCTGCACAAAGACTTCTAAAAAAGTCCCCCAGATTTGATCAAATAAAGGTTGAAGTAAAGCAAAGTCAAGTGTTGAAAAGGGAGAAATTTTCCACTTGTTTCTCTTATTACAAACAAGACAACTTTGTAGCAACTTGGAAACTTTGTAACAAAGCAAGATAACTTCACCAATCCACACTCGCTGGCTCGTTAACTCTAAGGCTGAGCGCCATGTTTTTTCAAAGCACTTTCACTCATTCGCATTTTTCTCAGTTTAAAAAGTCAACAAAGCGCTAATACTTGCGTTTCCAAGTTTCAGGATTCAGGTAATTTCGCTGTTTATTAAAGCTGGTTCTTTTCGCTTTGAGTTTCCTGCAGCCGGCTTGTTCTGCGAAAGCAGAATCGTCCCACGTCGCCCGGAGTTTCAGCAGGTTGGGAGGGAGCCACGCTTGTTCTCTCCCCAGAAACGTCCCTGGGGGGTTACAGGGGCTCGACCTGTGCCCTGCGATCTCTACTTCCTCAATCCTATGGATTTTGAAGTTTTCGAGCCGCTTCTTCGTCTCGAAGCAGCTCTACGGGCAGCGGGGCTGGCGGAGCTTCAAAAGGCGCCGCCATCGCCGAAGACAGGGAAACCGGAAGTTCCCAGATTTGTTTTGATTTGCACACTGTGTTTCCTGAGATTCTTCATGAAGAGACGGGTGAGCCCCTCATCCTTAACTGCTGGATGGAGGGTTAGGCTGGGCTGAAGGAGAGGAGAAAGAGCAGGGTGAAAAGCTAAGGACAAGAGGCCCACCTGCCTGTCCACGAGACCTCGGGAGACACATTGTGCAAACGTAAAAGCCTGTCCTGGCTAGGTGGCTCAGTGGCTAAGATGGTGGCTAGGTGGCTTGTGGATCAGAAAGATCGGCGGTTTGAATCCCTATTATTATTATTATTATTATTATTATTATTATTATTATTATTAATTATTTATTTTATTTCTATACCGCCCTTCTCCTGCGGGACTCAGGGCGGTGTATAGCATATATAATTTTAAAAAAAACAATTTAAAAAACAATTAAATAATTTTGGCCCAAGTTTAAAACAACCCAATTAAAATCGAATTCAATTAAAAACTGAGAGGATGGGATCAAGCCAGCCTGGCTAGATAGAATAAGTGTGTTTTCAGGGCCCGAAGAAAGGTCCGGAGGTCTAATATCGTGCGTATCTCAGGGGGCAGGTCATTCCAGAGGGCAGGTGCTGCCACAGAGAAGGCTCTCCCCCTGGGGGTCGCCAGCCGGCAAGTATAGGTCTCCTACGTGAGCAGGGTTGGACTAAATGACCTCCAAGGTCACCTTCCAACTCTGTTATTGTTACCTCTCAGGAGACACATTGTGCAAATGTAAAAGCCTCTCCTTCCAAATTAAGCAGCAGCACCTGAATCAAAAAGCACCACAAGTCTGGGTTTGTTGCCCTCTTTCCGGGAAGTGTTTCAATACCAGGTCAAATTGGGTGTTATTCAGATCACATCACAGAGAATAGGAGCTGTGCTTTCTCGCTAAACACCTAAACACATCGGGATGTGATCCGAATAAGACACAGCTTGACCTGCTACTGAAACACTTCCTGATTCTTTTCCAAAGTGTGCTTGTAGCAGCTGCCTTAAATGTGCTTGCAGTGGCTGCTGTATATGGAGTGGCCGGTCCTGTGCCTCTGCCTGCTGCCAGTGCCACCTGCAGCAGTCCCAGTTGCTGCAAGTGAGCAGTGAGCATCTCAAAAGTGAAAAGCGGGACTCACCTGCCGCCCCTTGCACTGCAAAACGTAGAAAACAGCCACCCTCCTTTTGGGAAAGAGCCAGGGGGCGTTTCAATAGCAGGTCAAGCTGGGTCTTATTCAGATCACATCCTGGCATGTTTTTTGTTTTTTAATTTGATCTATATGCCGCCTTTCTACGGAGACTCAGGGCAGCTTACAATGCGTTAAGCAATAGCCTTCATACTTTTTGTATATTTATACAAAATCAGCTTATTGCCCCCACAAACTGGGTCCTCAATTTACCTACCTTAGAAAGGCTGGAAGACTGAGTCAACCTTGAGCCTGGGGAGATTCGAACTAGCAGTAATTGCAGGCAGCTGAATGATAATAACAGGCTATTAGTCTGCTGCGCCACCAGGCTCTTTTTGGAAGGAGGAAGACTCAGCTGCTATTGCCTGTGCTGAGGTTTGCACAGTGGCAGCAAGATATTGCAAGATTCATGTTTATCTCCCTTCCAAAACATACTGACGATGGCTGATTCTTGGTTTTCGCTTTCAACCACAATATTGGCAGCCACTGACACAAGCGAATCTTGGGGGGGGGGGTGTTCTTCGTCCTCCTGACAGCACTGCTCTCGGCCGCACAGCTGGGCTGTTCCTGCTTGACAGGGGGCCAGAGTTCTGAACAACCACAAGACACAAGCTGTGTTTCCCAGAGATTCTCCTGGTCCTCCTCTTCTGACCGCCCCGCTGTTTCTGACAGGATTTGGACCCTTTTGAGGCCTCCTCCAATCTCTGCCAGGCCCTGAGGGTGGCTCTTCCTGAGGGAAGCGAGTTTAAATCCTCCAGAGAGATTTTTTTTTCCATCTCCACAGAGGGTTCCTAGAGAGGTAAGGAGAGGGAGAGGGAGAGGGAGAGAGTGCTGTATTTGGAAACCACAAAGCTTTTCTTGGGCAGGGAGGCATTGAGAGGGGCTTTTCCTCCTATTCCCATGCCCATCATCCCTGCCCTCTCCCTTCCCCTCAGATACGCTCCTCTTTCCCGCGCTTTTCAGGGAATCCCGTAAATTTACGCAGAATCCACTAGGGGGCGCCTTCTGTCTAGAGAAGGGAACACCAGGCGCTTCCCCATTGGGCAACTGGAGGACGAAAGACCTTTGAAGAGGAGGCAGGAAAGGAAGTGACATCATAGAGCTTTGCCGCTCTAGGCTCCGCACTCGCTCTCCTTAACCCCCGGGGCTCCGCAGGAGACGGAGAGGCTGCGGGAGAGTCTGGCGGGGGAAGATCCAGAGGTGCCCCGGGTGAGTTGGGGGCTCTTCCCTTGCAAAGGGAGGCGGAGGGGAGAGACCCGCGCCCGGCCCTCCTCCGGCTTCAACCCCGGCTCCCATGTTCCCCAGCCGCCCTCTCCATGCAGGAGGAAGCGGGGATCCCAGGAAGGCGGCGGGGATCGGGGGTCTCCCTTCCAGTGTCCGGGGAAGAGCCCAAGGGAGGGGAGGGGAGGGTCTGCCTTGCGGAGGCCCAGCAGGAGAGGAGAAAAGCCGGGCGAGGAGGAGGCAGGATTTGCACCAGGCTCCCTGTCTCCGGAGGGGGAGAGAAGCGGGGCGGCCTCTCCAGCTGCCTCCTTCCAGGCCCTGCTCTGGGATGAGCCTCTTGGGACTCCTGGAAGGTTGGGTGAAGGTTGTTCAGTGGTTAAGTTCTACTTTCTAATTCTTAATATTTGTTTTTCTTCCCATCTCAGATACAGAAACTGGAAGCCATTTGTGGTCTTTGCAAGGGAAACTTTTCTCTTGGGGGAAGAAGAAAAAGGGTGGAATAACTTGGAGGGCTCAGTTGTGGAGCACCAGAAATGGTCCCGTGAAGGAAAAGGCATCTGGAGACCCATCAGAGTCCTTGGAGCCATTTGCAGTTGCTCTGCAGGACAGAGAAAGGATGGAGACACAACCTTTTGGAAAGGAGGGAAGCGGAAAAGGCCCTTCAGCTGCTCAGCCTGGGAAGGGGGGGAAGCTCTGGACGAGGACTGGGCAGCAGATCCTGGAGGAGGAAACCATCCTCCCTTCAGAAGTTCAGCCCTGGAATTTCATCCAATACCAGGAGGCTGAGGGTCCCCGAGGACTTTGCAGCCGACTCCATGGCTTTTGTAGGCAATGGCTGAGACCAGAAAAACACACCAAAGCCCAGATGCTGGACCTGGTGGTTCTGGAACAGCTCCTCTTCCTTCTGCCCCAGGAGATGGAGGGCTGGGTGCGGGAGTGTGGAGCAGAGACCAGCTCCCAGGCGGTGGCCCTGGCTGAAGGCTTCCTCCTGAGCCAGGTGGAGGAGCAGAAGCAGCAGGTTGAGTTGCAGGTGAGACACTTTAGGGAGCTCAAAAGGGAATAAAGAATGTGTTTGAATACTTCACCCCTCCTTCCCAAACCTCTCTGACGTTCATAATATGTGACTATGTCCCATCAATTCTTGTAGAATATTGTTCCATTGTTTTCTCACTCAACCTCACTGGTGGATATTGGGGGCTTTGAGGTTGTGTTCTGAACATAAGATTCCACTTTATGTTGTGTGATGTACATTAATTCTGCTTCTTCCATCCTTCCTCCTATTTGAACTGCTGCACTAAGGAGATCAGAGATCCTGAGGGAAAGAAGAATCCATCAAATCCCCCTCAGGAGCTATTTTTCAGGAGGATCCCTTGGGAAGACCCAAATCAGAACACCTCAGGAGGTAATTAAAGATCCTCCAATTACCCAGAGAAATCCGATCTGTCTTACCCTTCTTCTCTTCTGTAGTATACCTCTCCTTACTTTGTTAAATATACATTTTGAAATTATTTTATCCTTAGAGAAACAAAGAATGAAGTTTTCTACTTTTTACGATGGAGCTCAAACAGTGGTTGAACCTCCAAATCAAGTAAGAAAGAAAAAAGTTATTAGATTTGTATTCTCCTTTCCTTCAGGAAGTGAAGCGGGTGTGCAAAGTTCTCCCGCCTTGTATTTTCCCCCTTGTTTGGACTGAATTATTTTTGTTTTCCTGTACAGCATGGACAGCATAATAGCAGGTTCAAGATGCTCTCAACCAGCATAGTTTCCTTTGTAGACTCTTACTGAGACACAATGGTTTGTCATTTCTACCCTCAGATTCTGTTTAGGAAATGTTTTTTAAAGACCACTGGTTAACTAGTTCTCCTAGGTACTCTTCCAACTATGAGTTTACACGAACTAATGTTTTAACAAGTCCTTCAAGAAATAGGAATAAATGTATCACAGTTGTAGTGACTGCTAGAGACCCGTTCTTTTTGCAATTATTTGACTTGGAGTTTTGCAAGGCTAATGAAAAATAAATACTCACATTGCCACATTACCATTTTTTTAAAAAGCCTTGTTCATAACCTATAGTTCAAAAAATAAGCGAATCACATTAAAAAATAAAGCAGAATTTTAAAATCCAAAGAGAATGGCCACATAGAATCCCAGTATGTTGGGCTATAAAATAATTTCCAATCCTCTGATTTGTTCCTGGATTACGAGATCAAACATTCCCGCTTTGCAAAGGTTGAGAAATGAGCTTCACAGAGAATTATCTCTTCTTTGTTTTCTCACATTCAGCCAATGGCTCAAAGTACTACATCAATAAATGATAGGGCAATAGATCAGTTGATCCAGAAGTGGGATTACTTTACTGAAAGGCACTGTAAATTCTGCAGAATCAATGAAATTGATAAAACTTGCCCCAAATATTTCTTCAATCAAACAAATTTTGAGAATTGTCCATTTTCTCACCTAAAAATAGGACTTGCGTATCGCACAGCCATTTAAGTTAGTGCATATTTTTCCTTTGGGAATTTGGGAACAATGGAACAGAATAACAGAGGTGGTAGGGATCTTGGAGGTCTTCTAGTCCAACCCCCTTCTCAGACAGGAAGCCCTATAATATTTCAGATAAATGGCTGTCCCATTTTTTCTTAAACTCCTCTGGTGTTGGAGCATCCACAACTTCTGGAGGCAACTCATTCCACTGATTAATTGTTCTGTCAGGAAATTTCTCATTAGTTGCATATTAGTTCTCTCCTTGATTAGTTTCCATCCATTGCTTCTTGTCCCGCTTTCAGGTGCTTTGGAGAATAGGTTGGCCTCCTCTTCTTTGTGGCAGCCCCTTAGATATTGCAACATTGCTACCATCTCATCCCTAGTTCTTCTTTTCATTGAACTAGATATACCCAATTCCGGCAACCATTCTTCATATGTTTTATATAGGACCCTAATCATTTTGGTTGCTCTTTTCTGTACTCTTCCTAGAGTTTTAAGATCTTTTTTCAATCTGGCAACCAAAATTGGATGCAATATTCCCAGGTCCATTATAAAGTGGAACTAACACTTCATGTGATCTTGATTCTACCCCTCTCTTAATGCAGCTTATGATTGAGTTGGGTTTTTTTGGCAACTGTAGCATACTGCTGACTCTTGTTTAAGTGATTGTGCACTAGGATTCCAAGATTCCTTTTGCACTTTCTACTGTTGAGCCAGGTATCACCTAAATTTATGCCAGTGCATTTAGTTTTTATTTCCTAAATGTAGCACCTTCTATTTCTCACCATTGATTTTCATTTTGTTAGATGGGGCCCAATCTGTCGATACTTCTATATTTTGAGCTTATCTTCTGGAGTTGTTGTGCCTGTCAACTTGGTCTTGTCTGCAAATTTGAGGATTTTCCCTTCTATCCCCTTATCTAAATCATTGATGAACAGATATTGCGAATCCTCTTGTTCTGTTCTTTTTTCCATGATCAGGAGAGACTTGTGTCCTTCGAGGAGGTGGCTGTGTATTTCTCTGAGGAGGAATGGTCTCAGCTGGATTCTGACCAAAAAGCCCTGCATTCGGAAGTCATGCTTGAAAACCATAGGAACGTGGTCTCTCTGGGTAAGAGTTTTTTAGTCCCCAATCAGAAAGCTCAAGAAGATAGATTATAATTAATTTTTTTAAAAAAAAAATCACTAATCCGATATTATTTCCTGGGAGGGAGAAGGAAACGATCTGGCCTTCTCGTACTCCAAGGAAGGAAACAGGTCAATATCTCTTTCCTTAGATGCTTTCTGTGAAGAGCATTCTCCCAGTCCAATTCATGAACAAAGGCCTGATGCAGTGTGACTCTGCATCTTAGGGTACAGGTAATCCCACTGTCAGCATTCTAATGCTGCCATAAAGAGAAGAAGACGAGACTTGACTTTTCACCTACTTATTTTCTCTGTAGATAATATCCCCTAGTAGATGGGATGGGAGGGGGGACATTCCTGTGGGTTGAAGTCAGGAGCTGGGGAGACTGACTTGGAAGATGGCCAATGAGACGCTGAGAATTGGGGAACGGAAAGGGAAGGGTTTGGGGTCAGAGGGTTAGTATCGGCTACGACGAAGTCGGGGCCAGATTTGTCGTACTCAATAAATGGAAGTTTTCAGCAAAGATTAATTGTTTGGGAATGCAATTTATTTGAGATGACATCGGAACCTGACACCCACTACATGACTGTTCCAAGTTACGACCTAGCCGTCTCTCAAGTACTTAAGACCCAGTCTTGAAATTATAAATGTTGTAGCATTACAGCTGTCATTCACACTTACGAATGACAGCAGAGACGCTGCAATGTTCGCGCCATCTATACCCCCACCCCACCCTGCTGAGACTTACATTGCAATGATGTAGTGAGACGTCGGTTCCTTTGCCTGCTTCGATGCATTTGCAGAAAACAGAGGCCTAAAGTAATGAGAGATGCATGAGATCAGTAGCACGAAATCTCACGCTAAGTATCTCAAGTGATCTTGCACTACAGTACTTTAGGCCTCGGTTCTCTGCTAATCCAAGGCCTGCATGATATCCAAGCCAAAATTCTTTGCAAACAGAGGGAAGGCCTCTTTGTTTTCAAAGACTTTGCCCCTGGATCTTGTGCAGTCCTCATTTCATAAAGAACACAGGCCAGAAATACTGCAGTGCGAGATCACGCATGATCAGTAGCCTGAGATCTTGCACTACTTGTCTTGTTTGATCTCGTACTTAATTAGTTTAGGCCTCTGTTTTTTATGAACTGAAGCCTGTACCAGATCCAGTCAAAGAACCCTTGCAAGCCGATAAGACTTTGGGACAGCGAAATAGCCATTCTTGAAACCTTCCAACCTTTCCAGTCTCCACGCAAAGAGTGTTTACAAGCCAATGGGAGGCTTCAAGCAAGGGATTTCACTCCAAAGTCTCATCGCTGAGATCAAGGAATGGGCTGAGCAGGAGTCCCGCCTGGAAGACAGATGCCGTGGAGCAACTGATCCAAGGTACCCCCGGGAAGAAGGAGATTGTTTCAAAGTTGTTCTATTTCTCACAAGTCTCTGCTGTAATTAACCCACCCCAATAAATCTTAAATTTTCTCCTAATTCCTCCTTGGAGGTCTCCCCTGATTATTCCTTAACTCAAAACTGAGTGAGATTTGCATATATATATATAGATAATGAGATAATTATAAAGAAATAGCTATTTTCTAGATATTTTCAAAGCTTTGATGACTCATAAATATAGAAATCATGTCCATATCACACCACTGTAAGCATGCAAACATACAACCTAATGGAATTTCAGAGAAATTCAGAAGTAAATTCACTTGACTTTCTACAGTTTGATCTTTTTCTCTAACTGTGTTATCATTTTCATTTCTCTTTTCCTTTGAAGCTAATAATGGGCAGGAGAATCAAGATTCCTGTGAACTGCTCCAAGTGATCAATGCTAAAGATGGAAGGGAGAAGTCTGGAATTCGAATGGAATTTGAAAGCCATGAAAGAAACCAGTCAAATAATTGGAATCAGGAAAGTTCGTCTTCCACTGATGCTCCGATGCAAGACTTTCTTGCCCAACAAGAAAAAATCAGGAAAAAATATATTGGGAAAAGTGTGAAGCTAATCAAAGATAAATTACACCTAGATGAACACTATTTAACCCAAAACAAATGTAGAGAGTATGATAATAGGTTCAGAAGTTATAGTAATCTTATTTCCCATAAAAGGATCAACTCAGGAGAGAAACCATATAAATGCCTGGAGTGTGGGAAAACCTTTACTCATAGCAAAGGACTTAGAAACCACAAAACAGTCCACACAGGAGAGAAACCATATAAATGCATGGAGTGTGGAAAATCCTTTACTCTGAACTATAGACTTACTATCCACAAAAAGATCCACACAGGGGAAAAGCCATTTAAATGCATGGAATGTGGAAAGACCTTTGGTCAAAGATGTACTCTTATTTCCCATAAAATAATCCACACAGGCGAAAAGCCATATAAATGCATGGAGTGTGGAAAGTCCTTTGCTCAATGCAGTTACCTTGCTTCCCATAAAAGGATCCACTCAGAAGAGAAACCATATAAATGTATGGAGTGTGGAAAGACCTTTGCTCAGAGCAATGCTCTTACTTCTCATAACAGAACCCACACAGGAGAGAAGCCATATAAATGCATGGAATGTGGAAAGACCTTTGCTAATAATAGTAATCTTACTTATCATAAAATGATCCATGCTAAGGGTAAAGTATATAGCAATAGCAATTCCACTTTAGACTTCTCTACCACTCCACAAAGCTTTATAGCAGTCTTTGAGCAGTTTACAAAGTCAGCATATTATCCGCAGGAAACTGGATCCTCATTTTACTGACCTGACAAAGATTAAAGACTGAATCAATCATGAGCCAGTCAGGACCGAACTCCTGGCTGTGGGCAATTAACTTGTAGTACTGTATTCTAACCTCTGATCCACCAGGTCTATAAATTTTTATGTGTACAGATACTGTGCCTTTCTGATCCAAATGATTCAAGATTCAATCCAACAAAGTGAAGTTTAATGTGGAGAAAAGTAAGGATTTACACCTGGGTGGGAAAAACAGATTACATGAAACCTAGTTCAAAAACAATAACTGTGAGAGGGACCTTGGGAGTCCAAAGGAATGGTCACTTAAACATGAGTCATTTGTGTGCGGCAGCAGCCAAAAAAGCTAATACAATCCTTGGTTTGTATAAACGGAGACAGAATCAAAATCAAATGCAGTATTAGTACCGTTTAATAAAGCCTTAGTAAGACCACACTTAGAATACTGTATCCAGATTTGGTCATTACATTACAAAAAAAGATGCTGAGACTTTCCAACGAAGAGCAGCTAAAATGATTAAAGGCCGGAAGACTAAAACAAGAACTGTTGCAGGATTTGGGTTTGGTTAGACAAGAGAAAAGGAGGATTAGGAGCGATGGCAGTATTCCAGTACTTGAGAGGCTGCCACAAAGAGGAGGAGGTAAATTTATTTTCCAAAGCACTGGAGGGCAGGACAAAAAACAATGCATGTGAACTAATCAAGGAGAGAAGCAACATGGAATTAACAATGTTCCTTACAGTGAGGACAATTAACCAATGGGACAGCTTTCCTCCAGACATTGTGGGTGCTTTATCACTGGATGTTTTTAAGAAGAGACTCGATAGTCACTTGTCTGAAATGGTATAGGTTCGTGATGGCGAAGCTGTGGCACACGGAGCCATATCTGTGGGCACGCAAGCATTGCCCTAGTTCAGCTCCAGCTCGCATGCGCATGCCGGCCATCTGATTTTCAGGCCTTCCGGGCCCAGGGGAAGCCGGGAAACAGGATGTTTCCGGCTCTGGAAGGCCTCCGGGGGGAGTGGGGAAAGCCATTTTCTTCCTCCCCAGGCTCCATAAAGCCTCTGGAGCACGGGGAGCGTGGGGGAGTCACGTGCACGTGCGTGGGGGTGCAGGGGGCAATGAATAATGGGTATGGGCATGCACGCACACGACTCCCTCATGGCCCCGCTTTTGGCACACGATGGCAAAAAGGTTAGCCATCACTGGTATAGGTTCTCCTCCTTGAGCAGGGGGCTGGACTAGAGCTCCAAATTCCCTTCCAGCTTGATTCTAATTCTGAATCCTCAATCCTTTCTTGTGCTTTTTGCTAAGTTGGAGGTTTGAAAGCAAACATGAGCATCAGTGGAGATGAAGGTTATCGTTTGGCCTGAAAGTGATGTGTGGCTGTCAATATTTAAGTGGTGGAGATTCCCCAATCATTTCAAGAAGCTCTTTCTGATGAGTATATCCACTAGAGCAGAGTTGCAGGCAGAAATGCAAAAGTCCTGAATACCTTACTATTGTTTCAGCTTTTCTTACTTTGCTTAATATTTGCTTAATATTGTCGAAATCTGTCTTTTCACCCTGCTTCATATTATGTAATGCAAGTTATAATGTGGCTGTTCTTGAGGGAAGAGAGTTTAAATCCTCCAGAGAGATTTTTCTCCATCTCCACAGATGGTTCCTGGACAGGAAAGAGAGGAAGATGGAGAAAGTGCCACCTCTGAAGAAGTTGAAGCCTTTGTCAGGCAGGGAGCCATTGTGAGGGGCCTTTTCTCCTACTCCCAAGCCCATCATTCCTACCCTCTCCCTTCCCCTCAGACACGCTCCTCTTTCCCGCCCTTTCTACAATCCTGCCAGTTTGCACCAAATCCGCCAGGGGGACCCCTCTGCTAAGACAAGTGAACTCCCGGTGCTTCCCCATTGGTCCACCGCAGGGCGAACGTCACAGCTTTCTTTCTAGAGGAGGCTGCGAAGGAACCCGCTTGACGCTCTAGGATGCCGCACTCGCTCGCCTTAACCCCTGGGGCTCCGCGGGAGGCGGAGAGTCTGGCGGGTGGAGACCCAGACGTGCCCCGGGTGAGGTGGGGGCTCTTCCCGGGCAAAGAGAGGCGGAGGAGGGAGAGACATTCGCCCAGCCTTCCTCTGGCTTCAACCCCAGATCCCATGCTCCCCAGCCGCCCTCTCCATGCTCAGCAGGATCCGGGTCTCCCTTCCCTTCCCTTTGTCCGGGGAAGAGCCCGAGTATGGGGAGGGGAGGGTCGGCCTTGCGGAGGCCCAGCAGGAGGGGAGAGAAGCCGGGTGAGGAGGAGGCAGGATTCGCACCAGGCTCCCTGTCTCCGGAGGGGGGGGAGAAGCGGGGCGGCCTCTCCAGCTGCCTCCTTCCCGACCTTGCTCGGGGGCACCTCAGTCCTGCGCTGGGATGAGCTGCTTGGGGCTCCTGGAAGGTTGGGTGAAGGTTGTTCAATGGCTGAATTATACTTTCCAATTCTTGGTATTTATTTTTTCTTCCCTCTCAGATAAAGAAACTTGAAGCCATTTGAAATCTTTTCAAGGCAAAATTTTTCTTGGGGGAAGAAAAAGAGCGGAATCCCTTGCAGGGCTCAGTCCTGCAGCACCAGAAATGGTCCCATGAAGGAAAAGGCATCTGGAGACCCATCAGAGTCCTTGGAGCCATTTGGAGTTGCTCTACAGGACAGATAAAGGATGGAGACACAACCTTTTGGAAAGGAGGGAAGCGGAAAAGGCCCTTCAGCTGTTCAGCCTGGGAGCTGTGGGGAGACTTGGACAAGAACTGGGCAGGAGATCCTGAAGGAGGAAACCATCCTCCCTTCACAAGTTCAGCGCTGGAAGTTCATCCAAAATCAGGAGGCTGAGGATCCCCGAGGACTTTGCAGCCGACTCCATGACTTTTGTAGGCGATGGCTGAGACCAGAAAAGCACACCAAAGCCCAGATGCTGGACCTGGTGGTTCTGAAGCAGCTCCTGGCCCTTCTGCCCCTGCCGATGAAGAGCTGGGTGCGGGAGTGTGGAGCAGAGACCAGCTCCCAGGTGGTGGCCCTGGTGGAAGGCTTCCTCCTGAGCCAGGTGGAAGAGCAGAAGGAGCAGATGGAGATGCAAGTGAGACACTTTAGGGAGCTCAAAAGAGAATAGAGAAAGTGTTTGAATACTTCATCCCTTCTTTCTAAACTTCTGATAACTCATAATATGTGGCCATGTCCCACCAATTCTTGTAGGATATTGTTCCATTGTTTTCTCACTCAACCATATGGATGAATATTGGGGGCTTTGAGGTTGTGTTCCGAATATAAGAATCTACTTTACTTCATGTGATATACATTAATTCTGCTTCTTTTTTCCTTCCTCCTATTCGAAGGGCTGCACTGTGGAGATCAGAGATCCTGAGAGAAAGACGAATCCATCAAATCCCCCTCAGGAGCTATATTTCAGGAGGATCTCTTGGGAAGATCAAAGTCAGGACATCTCAGGTGGTAATTTTCAAATTACCCATCTGCCTTACCTTCACTCTCTCTTCTCTTCTATAGAATACCTCCTCCTATTTTGTTAATTATGCATTTTGAAATTATTTTATCTTTACAGAGAAACAAAGAATGAAGTTTTCTGTTTTTTCTGACAGAAATCAAACTGCGGTTGGACCTCCAAAACAAGTAAGAAAGGGAAACGTTATTAAATTTGTATTCTCCCTTCAGGAAGTGAAGCAGGTGTGCAGAGTACTCTCTCTTCTATTTCCCCCCCTTGTTTGGCCTGGATTATATTTGTGTTCTTCCACAACATGGACAGCAGAATAGGAGATTCAAGTTGCTGGCTGACCGCAGCTCTGGTTATCTTGTTCATCAAGGTCAGTGATGGTGAACCTTTTTGTCGTTGTGTGCCAAAAGTGTGTGCATGCGTGTGCCAGCACCCATAATACAAGGGAGCAGGACCACTTTCCGGCCAGCGCCTCTTACCGCTTACCTCAGCCACTCCATGAATGAGGATCTGCACTCTCCTCTGGTTCTCCTGGTGCAGCTAGCCGTTCTCGCACTGCCGGGGGTTGGTTCTCACACTGTCACTTCCCCGGCAGCACCAGGAGCAGCCGGCCGAGGCTTCAATCCCTCTCCCCGGGAGCATGGAGCTGCACAGTGGCTGGAGCAGCCAGCAGGGCGGCGGGACGCTTTATTTTTTTTTTTTATTATTTTATTTTAAATTTGATTTATATGCCGCCCTTCTCCGGAGACTCAGGGCGGCTTACAGTGCGTTAAGCAATAGCCTTCATACTTTTGTATATTTATACAAAGTCAGCTTATTGCCCCCACAAACTGGGTCCTCATTTAACCTACCTTAGAAAGGATGGAAGGCTGAGTCAACCTTGAGCCTTGGAGAGATTCGAACCAGCAGTAAATTGCAGGCAGCTGTGTTAATAACAGGGTGCTTTAAACCACTGTAGTACCAAGGCTTTAATCCCTCCCGCCAGAAGCTTGTGTCTTGCAGTTGTTGGGAACTCCTGCCTGAAGGGGAGGCAGATGGGACAAAGGCAAGAAAGCCACAATCAGGAAAAAAAAATCTATTCTATTCTATTCTATTCTAAAAAATGAAGCAAGAACACTATGGCTTCAGCTAGAGTCATTTTGGCGGGACGCGGTGGCTCAATGGCTAAGACGCTGAGCTTGTCGATAGAAATGTTAGCAGTTCAGCGGTTCGAATCCCTAGTGCCACATAACGGGGTGAGCTCTTGTTACTTGTCCCAGCTTATGCCAACCTAGAAGTTCGAAAGCACATAAAAAATGCAAGTAGAAAAATAGGGACCACCTTTGGTGGGAAGGTAACAGCATTCCATGCGTCTTTGACATTTAGTCATGCCGGCCACATGACCACGGAGACATCTTCGGACAGCGCTGGCTCTTCGGCTTTGAAACGGAAATGAGTACCACCCCCTAGTGTCGGGAACGACTAGCACATATGTGTGAGGGGAACCTTTACCTTAGAGTTGTTTTCAGAGTTGACACTACTTACTTTAATGCTCCCTGTGTGGCAGAACGTTGGAACAGACACAAAGGTATTTCCACAACGCTATTCTGTGTTTTAATAAATGAATTCAATCAATAGCTATGCGAAAAAAGTTACACTGGCACTGAAAAAATGATAACTCCAAAAAAGTAAACAGTGTGGCCAGGCAGCTTTGACGGCAGACAACATTCTGGGATGCATCACCAGAGGTATTTCCATCACCAAAAAGGAGCTCCTATCCCTCCACATAGGGCTTTAGTGAGACACCATTTGGAATATTATGTCCAGTTCTGGAGACCTCACTTTAGAAAAGGTATTGATAAGATTGTGTGAGACAGAGATGGGCAACACGAGGGAAGGCAAGGAAAGGTCACCACAAAATTACGACAAAGAGCCTATGAGTTGTATTTTCTAATTCAGCATCACTATAACCCCATTCTCCTTATGGTTTTCTTTCTCAGTTATTACTTGCATTACATAATGTGAAGCAGGGTGGAAAGACAAACTGAGACAATAGCAAGCAAAGGAAGAAAAGATGAAACAATAGTAAGGGATTCAGGACTAATTGCATTTCTGCCTGCAACTCTGCTCTAGTGGAAATACTCATCAGAGGGAGTTTCTTGAAATGATGGAGGAATCTCCACCACTTAAATATTGGCCACCACACAAAAGAATAGATGCGAGATAAGGAGTCCAGATGCACTGAAAAAAAGACGTGGTGGCTGCAGGCTTCTTGCAGCAAAAATTACTGACCTCTGGCTCCGTTCGAGACCGGAGGTCTCGAACATGCCAAAAAAGCGACTGCCATCGCTGCCCTATTCTTCAACAGGACAGTGATGGCACTGCTTTCGAGACCTCTGGTAGTTTTCAGTGGCCAGCTTCTCAAACCAAAAAAAAGATGTGCCGGCTGCAGGCTTCTTGCAGTTGCATCGAAAAAGAGAGCTTTCCTTCCCCTCTGTCATCAGCTGCTGCAGGAGGAAGGTAAGCCCAAAGAAAGAGGTGGTTGTGGGAGAGCAAGCAGGACATCTCACGACAAGAGGGGCCAGATGCGGGCTGGCAGAGAGCCCAACGGCGATGGCTCAGCCCTGGGTTGCCTTCGCCTCTGCCACCAGCTACCATGAGAGGAAGGGGAAAATGGGTAAAAATATATTTTTTTTCCTATCGGGTTCTATGGGCATGGCTTGGTGGGGGGTGTCATGTGACTGAGTGGGCGTGGGCGTGAGTGACATCAGTTGGCCATACCAACTCAGTCACATGACTGTACCCCAGGCCACACCCATCAAGCCATGCTCACAGAACCAGTAGTGGAGAACTTTGAATCCCTCCACTGCTGGAAAGCCGCCTGCATCAACCTGGAAGCCAAAAATGGGTGAGGAGGGGCGGGGCACATGAGTGTGGCGAGGGCATGCGCAGGGGTGGGGGGCATGCACAGGGCAAGGGGTATATGGGGGGCGGGGTGCATGTGTGGGGGAGCTCGCATTGCATTTGGGGGTTGCGTACATGCTTTAGGCACTCGGCACCAAAAAGGTTAACCATCACTGACCTATGCCCAAGCATTTGGTTTTTCTTTCCTAAATGTAGAACCTAACATTTCTCAACGTTGTTTTTCATTTTGTTAGATGGGGCCCAATCTGTGGATCCTTCTATATCTTGAGCTTATCTTCTGGAGTGTTGGTCTTGTCTGCAAATTTGATGACTTCCCCTTTTATCCCCTTGTCTAAATCATTAATGATGATGAACAGATCTTGTGAATCCTCCTTTTCTGTTCTTTTTTTCGCGTTCAGGAGAGTCTTGTGTCCTTCAAGGAGGTGGCTGTGTCTTTCTCTGAGGAGGAATGGTCTCAGCTGGATTCTGACCAAAAAGCGCTGCATTTGGAAGTCATGCTTGAAAACCATAGGAATGTGGTCTCTCTGGGTAAGAGTTTTCTTGTCCCAAATCAGAGAGTTCAAGAAGACAGTTTATAGTTACTTTTTATTAAAAAATTACTAATCAGATGTCATCTCCCGGAAAGGAAAAGGAAAGTATCTGGCCTTCTAGTACCCCAAAGAAGGAAAGAGTCAGTGTCTCTTTGCTGAAATGCTTTTGGGCCATTTCCTATCTATATTTTTCAATTTCTCTTTGAACTTATCTGTTGAGGCCGAAAAGAATGAGGTGTGTTCTTATGTGTCCTCTGGAGGTCACGTGAGAGGAATGTGTTGTCATTTGTCCTCTGAAACCTCCCAAAATTGTGTGAGAACAGAACTTTCACTCTGAGGCCATGGAAGAGCATTCTCCCAATCCAATTCAAGAACAAAGGCCTCATGAAATGTGACTCAGAGCATCTGAGGGTATAGGCTATGACAAAGTTACCACAGTTCACTTAGCGACTGTTCAAAGTTATGATTGCCCCCCCACTAGTTTAGACCCAATCCCAAAATTATGAATGTTGCAGCACTATGGCCGTCCACACTTTACTAATTACAGCAAAGGTGCTACAACATTCGCCCTACCTATTCCCCCACCCCATCCTGCCAAGACTTACCCTGCGACAATGTAGAAAGCATCAGTTCCTTTGTCTGCTTTGGTGCATTTGCAGAAAACATAGGGCTAAAGTAGTGAGAGATCACATGAGATCAGTAGCGTGAAATCTCGCATTACTGGTCTCGTGTGATCTCACACTATATTAAGTTCGGCCTTTGTCCTCTGCTAACTGAGCCCTGCACAAGATCTGGGGCAAAACGCTTTGCAAACAGAGGGAAGGCCTCTTCGTTTTCAAAGACTTTTGCCCGGATCACCACCAGATGGATTCGTAACTGGCTGATCAACCGCACTCAACATGTAGTCCTCAATTGAACTGCATCTACATGGAGGTATGCAGTGCAGTAAGTATGCAGTGGGGTAGCCCAAGGCTCTGTTTTAGGCCCAGAAGTATTAATACCACGTTATAATGCCTTGGTAAAGCCACACTTGGAATACTGCATCCAGTTTTGGTCACCTCGATGTAAAAAAGATATTGAGACTCTACAAAGAGCGCAGGAAAGACCAACAAAGATGATTAGGGTACTGGAGACTAAAACTTATAAAAAACGGTTGCTGGAAGTTGTTATGTCTAGTCTGATGAAAAGAAGAATTAGGGGTGTCATGATAGCAGTGTTCCAATATCTCAGGGGCTGCCACAAAGAAGAGGGAGTCAAACTATTCTCTAAAGCACCTGAGGGTAGGATAAGAAGCAATGGGTGGAAACTAATCAAGGAGAGAAAACAACTTAGAACTAAGGAGAAATTTCCTGACAGAACAAGTAATCAGTGGAACAACTTGCCTCCAAAATTTGTAAATCCTCCAACATGAGGAAGTTTTTAAGAAGAGATTGAATAATAATTTGCCTGAAATGGTATGCAGTGATGGCTAACATTTTTGCCATTGCGTGCCAAAAGTGGGGGGAGTGCGGGGGGTCGCTCACGTGCATGCCCACACCTATAATTCTATGCGCCCTGCCCCTCGCACGTGTGTGCGACCCCCCCACGCTCCCCACTTTGGGCATGCGATGGCAAGGTAGGCCTGTTTTTTGCTCTCCCCAGGCTCCAGAGCCTTTCTAGGAGACTGGGGAGGGCAAAAATGGCCTTCCCCACTCCCCTGGAGGCCCTCCGGAGGCTGGAAACAGCCTTTTTCCTGGTTTACAGTGGGCCAAAAGGGCCCGAAAATCAGCTGGCCAGCGTGCACATGCATGCCGGAGATGAGTTTGCGTGCCCACCGATATGGCTCCGCATGCCACCTGTGGCACACGTGCCATAGGTTCGCCATCACAGGTATAGGGTTTCCTGCCTAAGCAGGGGGTTGGACTAGAAGACCTCAAGGTCCCTTCCAACTCTTAACAATCTATTCTCTTCAATTCTAAAACCCAAAGTTCTTTCCCCCAATCCACATGTCCATCACATGGTCCAGTCAGGTCACAGTCCCCAGTCCAGTTGGTTTCCATCCATGCCTCCCCAGTACCTGGTGAGAACGTTGTGGATTTACAGGGGAAAGAATTTTATTTTGGTTACAAATCCCCAGCTATTTGTATTCCCCACTCCCATTCCCACAGCGAGGCTCTAGCCAGCTTCACTGTGGCAGCCCTGAAGACACTCCAGCATGGCTTCAGGATTAACACACAGGCCTATAGTACTGTTGTGTGAGATCAGTAGTGTGAGATCTTGAACTACTGATTTTGCATGATCTCGCACTAAAGTAGTTTAGCCATCTGTTCTCTGCTAACTGAGGCCTGTACCAGATCTAGCCGAAGAGACCTTGGAAGCCAATGAGATTTTGGGGCAGTGAAATAGCCATTCTTAAGCCTCCCAACATTTCCAGTCTCGGCATAAAGAGCGTTACAAACCAATGGGAAGCTTCAAGCAAAGGATTTGCCCCAAAGTCTCATCATTGGGATCAAGGAACAGGCCGAGCGGGTGTCCCGCCCGCCAGACAAACACCATAGAGAAGCTGCTCCAAGGTACACTGGGGAAGAAGGAATTTGTTTCAAAATTGTTTCAGTTCTCACATGTCTCTACTGAAATTAATCCACCCCAATAAATCTTAAATTTTCTCCTAATTCCTTCTTGGATGTTTCCTCTGATTATTCCCTAACTCAAAACTGGCGGTATTAAGTAAGATTTGCATATAGAGATAGATAGATGGATGGATGGAAGGAAGGAAAGAAAGATATTGTCAGCATTCCAAGTAACACCCCCAATGAAGGAAGACTCAAAGTTCCATTTTATTAGAGATGTCATATTGGCACATCTGGGGTAAACCCGAATCTGAAAGTTCCGGGTTTGTCCCCACCCAAAGAAAGTCAAAGATTCATCCCCTGCACCCACAAGTTCATCACATGCCCCAGTCATTTCTCTGTCCGAACTGGAGATAATCCCCAATCACTTCCATCCAGGTGCAGGCTGAGTGTCCTTGACTCCCAGAGAAAGGAATGTTGTTATGGCTAATTCTCCACTGACTCCTTGTAATTCCGCCTCCTGTTTTCCTAGGCACTAAATGTGGCAACCCTGAAGCTCCAAAGAAAAAGATGGCTTCCAGGCTGACAGGCTGTGCCCCCTTAGCTGAAAATTGTTTCCTGGAACGAGAGGAAATCAGGAGGTTAATACAGTTAGCATGTTAACCACCTCCCCCCACTCCAGGAGGATCCTTTGGCTTGTGGGGAAATATATCATGAAACTCTTTCACTAGAACATCAGTGTTTGCATCCCAACTCTTGACCCATGTAGCTTCTGAGAAAGGGTATCCTTTCCAATGAATCAGATATTGTAATCTACTATGTAGTCTAGAATCCAAAATCTTTTTTACTTCATAATGGGTTTCACCCTGTATCACAATTGGTTTGGGAGGCGTTACTTGCTGCAGTCTTAACCTTGAACTGACAGCTGGCTTCAGTAAACTGCAGTGGAATACTAAATGCACTTTACCTAGTATTCAGGGGAGGCTGAGCTCTACTGTTACCGGGTTAATTACTTTCACTATGGAGAAAGGTCCTAAGAATTTAGGTCCTAGTTTCTTATTGGGCAACTTCAGCCTAATGTATTTTGTTGATAGATAGACTTGATCTCCCACCTGAAGGGGTTGAGGATTTCTGTGTTTATCGGTTTGCTTTTTATACGCTTCAGCAGCATCAGCTTCAATTTTTTGAAAACTTTTTGACAGTCTAGCGTCCAAGTAGACTAGGACTCCCTTGTACAGGTGCTCAAGCAGCACCTTTTTAATCAGTTGCATGAAGACCGTGGGGGCTCCTTGGAGCCCAAAAGGCATGACTCTGAACTGGAAGCTACCCAGTGGGCAGTTGAAAGCTGTCTTCCATTCGTCTCCCTCTTGAATGAGTATTTGGTAATAAGCTTCTCTCAAGTCTAGCTTAGTGAACACTACCCTTTGACAGATGGTTCAGCATATCTTTCATAAGGGGGAGAGGGTAGGTGTTCTTCACGCACACAGCATTAATGTTGTGAAAATCCACGCAAAGCCTCATCCCCCTGTCTTTCTTCTCTTTAAATAGCACAGGGGCTGCTACTTTGGAATTCACAAGTTGGGTGAAACCCCTGGCTAGGTTAGCGTCGATGTATTTCTGGGGCAGTCGGGAGGTGCTTCTGCAGTGGCTGCCGCTTTTTCCAACTGGTAGGAGCCGCTGGGGCTTTTCGCCTGTTGGCAGCCGTTTGGTGGTCTAGCTAAGCGAGTCCCAATATGATCAATTCAGTCATCTTGTGGGCTACTAAGAATCAGATGAGCTCTCGGTGACGTCTCATTTCCAGCCTAACGAGTTCAGTGATTATTGTAGCAGGGGCTCCACCTATCAGTGTCCCATCTACTTGCTCGAAGCATATGGGGCGAACTAGAGGACTCATCTTTATCCCTAGCTGCTCGACAATGGGTAGAATGATCAGACACCTGGTGCAACTGGTGTCTATCATTGCCACCATGTCACCCTGTACCCCGGTTTCTGGCACTACTAGTCTGATTTTGACAGCAAAGAGACGGATGGCTTTATTTACCATCAGGTCGTCTTCACTGCTGCTTCCGCTGGTGGTCCCAGGAAGGGGGTCTCTGGCCAGAGGTTCCTTGCCTTCATCTGGGGGAGGAGGAACCTCTACTGCTTCCCAGGCAAATCTACCTGCATCCGGCAGCTTTCTGGGAGTCCGCCTTCCTCAGGTTGCTGAGGGAGGCTGGGCTGAGGAATGGGGGTGGGAGCTAGCTAGGCACTCAGATGCTTTGTGTCCCAGTTGGTTGCATCTGAAGCACTTGACTGTTCCCACTGGCTTGGAAGGTGGCAGTTCTGCTGGCTTTGCTGGGTTTCAGTGACCTAGGACTTTCTAGGCTGGTCTCTCTGAAGCAGGCTTCCGATGGGGGTTGATTTCTCAATCCATTGCCACGACTATAGTATACCAGTCCTGCAGTCAGTCTGGTACCCCCCTGATGCCACAAGCTGGGTCTGGGTCCATGACTTCCTTAAAATAGTGAACGAGGAGTGATTCAGGCCAGGGCCTAAGTTTCCCAGCTATTCTCTGGAATTTCCAGATGAACTCTTTAGGGGAGCGGCCTGCCTGCTTCATGATCTTGATTTGTGCCTCGGTCTCCTACCTACGGTCCATGTCCTCAAATCTGACCCGGAGCAATTGGATGAATTCATCAGCGTCGTTCAATTCGGCGGCACCCTCATAGTCTAGATGGGCTATCCATTCTGCAGGCTCCCCTTTGTTCATCCCATCACTGATGATTGAGATCAGGTCTTAAGTCAGTTTGGTACTGGTTTCCATAATGGTCAATGTAAGCCCAGTTCCAAGTAATACATCTATCATAAAATAAATTCCGAGGCATTCTGTTTCCTCAAAGAATAAATTTATTTAGATACACCATCTTGGCACTAACTAGTGGAAAACCAGTACTGAAAGTCCCTGGATTTCCACATCACTATAAGTAGGATTTTCTCAATTTTTCAAAACAATATGTCATATTAGCAAAATAGCCTGAGAACTGGTTGCTTGGCAACTTTGTTCCTCCTTCCTCTGGCCAGCCAGCTGTTGGAACGTGGCTGACTCATCGGCCAGCTATGTTGAACTGAAACTATCCACCTCAGCTCTCCCCCTTTCAGCTCCCAAGTGTGTCAAACTGAATTCATATGAATAACCCAGGATACAACCAAACCCACAATCTAATCAAATTCAGGCTTGACACCCAGATCTGATTGAGGAAGTATGCCAATTTCCCCAGATTTCGGTCAAAAGTCACCCTGAACCTCGGCGGTGCCACAGGGGTTGCGGCTGGTGGAGCCAGTGACAAGAGTTGCAGGGGTGTGGCCAGTGGAGCAGGGACCAGCTGTGGTGCCGGCACCGGCAACCACTGGCATTGCACCCACTCCTGGCTGGGGTGGAAAGTCCAGCTGGGGGAAATCAGTTCTGCTGGTACAGCATGAAGACCAGCTGGCGGTGGGGGTGGCTGGTCTCAGCAAGCCCCTTGGTTCCGGTTGCTGTGGCAGCTTGGCTCCAGTGGGAGCTGCCACTCTGGTGGATTGGGCCCACTGGGGGAGGTGGTATCGTACTTCATCCTGGGCCAAGTGGAAAGATGCCGTTGTCACATTCCGGACACTTGCGAGCTCCAGAAGGTGAATGTGGGCTGAGCCAGAACCCATCTCCTGCATCTTCCCTGAGTCTTCATACTGCCTGAGTGATAGGTCGGTGCTCGGTGCTCTGGACCCCAAACAGAACCCCAGTGTTTGGGGAACTGGTTAAAGTTTTTAAAGGAGATTTGGGTTAATGTCAGGGTTTCAAGTAATATCCCAAATGAAGGAAGACTCCGAGGCTAGTTATTCCTCAAAGTTCCGTTTTATTAGAGATGTCATATTGGCACATCTGGGGGAAACCTGAATCTGAAAGTTCTGGGTTTGCCCCCACCCAAAAGAAAGTCAAAGATCTATCCCCTCCACCCACAAGTCCATCATATGGCCCAATCATTTCACCATCCCAACTGAAGACAACCCCCAGTCAATCCATCTAGGTGCAGGCCAAGTGTCCTTGACCCCCGTAGAAAGGGGGTTGTTGTTGTGGCTAATTCTCCACTGACTCCTTGTAATCCCCCCTCCCATTTTCCCAGGCACTAAATATGGCAGCCCTGAAGCTCCAAAGAAAAAGATGGCTTCCAGGACTGACAAATATATTCTAAATAATTTCAAAGCTTTCATGCATCATGAATATAGAAATCACCATGTCTATATCACACCACTGTAGGCATGGAAAATACAACATAATGGAATTTTGAAAAAATTCAGAAAATATGTTAACTTTCTACATTTTGATCTTTTTCTCTAACCTTTTTATCATTTTCATTTCTCTTTTCCTTTGAAGGTAATAGTGAGCAGGAGAATCAAGATTCCTGTGAACTGTTCCAAGTGCTCAATCGTAATGATGGAACAGAGAAATTTGGAATTCAAATGGAATTAGAAAGCCATGAGAAAAAACAGTCAAACCATAGGAATCAGGAAAGATCACTTTCTGCTGATGCTCCGATGCAAGACTTTCTTGCCCAACAAGAGAAAATAAGGAAAAAGTATATTGGGAAAAGTGTGAAGTTAATCAAAGATAAATTACATGTAAATGAACACCATTTAACCCAAAACAAAGGAGAAGATGCTATAAGACACAATGGACAAAATTACAATGGGACATTCATTCTTTGTCTTAAAAATAACTTCCTTACATCTCAAAAAGGGATTCACACAAAAAAGGAGCCTTATAAATGCTTCGAATCTGGAAAACATTTTAGAACGAGCGGGCAATTTACTACCCATGAAAGGATTCACACTGGGGAGAAACAGAGTTCAGAAGCACCTGTAGCCCACGCAGCCCAATCCCTCCAGGCAGCACGAGAGAAACCCTATAAATGCATGGAGTGTGGGAAAACCTTTATTCATAGCAATGGACTTAGAATCCACAAAACAATCCACACAGGAGAGAAACCATATAAATGCATAGAGTGTGGAAAGACCTTTGCTCTGAGCAAAAGACTTACTGTGCACAAAAAGATCCACACGGGAAAAACCATTTAAATGCATGGACTGTGGGAAAACCTTTACTCAACGTGGTCATCTTATTTCCCATAAGATGAGCCACACAGGGGAGAAGCCATTTAAATGCATGGATTGTGGAAAGACCTTCGCTCTCAGAGGTAATCTTATTTCCCATCAGGTGATCCACACAGGGGAGAAACCATATAAATGCATGGAGTGTGGGAAAACCTTTACTCGTAGCAATGGACTTAGAATCCACAATATGATCCACACAGGAGAGAAACCCTATAAATGCATGGAGTGTGGGAAAACCTTTATTCATAGCAATGGACTTAGAATCCACAAAATGATCCACACAGGAGAGAAACCCTATACATGCATGGAGTGTGGAAAGACCTTTGCTCAGCATGGTCATCTTATTTCCCATAAGATGATCCACACAGGGGAGAAACCATATAAATGCATGCAGTGTGGAAAAACCTTTACTCGTATCTATGAACTTACTATGCATAAAAAGGTCCATACAGGGGAAAAGCCATTTAAATGCATGGAGTGTGGAAAGACCTTTGCTCTCAGCAGTGTACTTAGAAACCACAAAAGAATCCACATTGCAGAGAAGCCGTATAAATGCATGGAATGTGGAAAGACCTTTGCTCTGAGCAATAGACTTACTATCCACAAAATGATCCACACAGGGGAAAAGCCATTTAAATGCATGGAGTGTGGAAAGACCTTTGCTCAACGTTGTCATCTTATTTCCCATAAGATGATCCACACCGGGGAGAAGCCGTACAAATGCATGGAGTGTGGAAAGACCTTTGCTCAAAGTAGGAATCTTATTTCTCATAAGATGATCCACACAAGGGAGAAGCCATTTGAATGCATAGAGTGTGGAAAGAACTTTGCTCAACGCCGCTATCTTTCTTGCCATAAAAAGATCCACTCAGAAGAGAAACCATTTAAATGCATGGAGTGTGGAAAGACGTATACTAAAAGCAGTGCTCTTACTTCTCATAACAGAATCCACACAGGAGAGAAACCATAACAATCAGTGGTGAAATCTAAAATTTGTTACTACCAGTTCTGTGGGCATGACTTTCTGTGTGTGTGTGGGGGGGGGTGGGTAATGTGACTGGGTGGGCATGGCCAATTTTTTTTTTTTTACTTTTAAAACCATTTTTTCTACAACCTCTTTGGCGAAGAGGTTGTAAAAAAATGCTTTCAAAAGGCTCTGATGATCCCAGCTGAGTTGCCTGATCAGCAGAGGCTTTTTTTCTTCTAAAAGCCTCTGCCAATCAGGCAATTTAGCTTGGATCATCAGAGGCATTTAAAAGAATAAAAGCCTCTGCCGATCAGGCAACTAAGCTGGGATCACCAGAGGCTTCAGAACCTCAGAAGAGGTTGTAGAAAAAAGCTTTTAAAAGCCTTTGACGATCCCAGCTGAGCCGTGCGATCATCAGAGGCTTTTTTTTTTACTTTTAAAAGCATTTTTTTGCCCAAACGGGTTGTAGAAGAAATGCTTTTAAAATTTTTTTTAAAAAGCCTTTGTTGATTGTGCAGCTCAGCTGGGCATGGGTGGGGGCAGGGATTTTTGCTACTGGTTCTCCGAACCACCCGCCTCCATCGCTACCGGATTGGGTGATCCGATCCGAACTGGGAGCATTTCACCCGATAACAATGCATGGAATGTGGAACAACCTTTTCTCAGAATGGTAAACTTCTCATAAAAGGATCCACGCTCGGGAGAAAGTATATAGCATTAAATATTTAATTTAGCATTTAATATTAAGTATTAAACTTATCTACCACTCCACAAAGCTTTATAGGAGTCTTTAAGCAGTTTACTAAGTCAGCATATTGTCCCCAGAAATCTGGGTCCTCATTTTACCAACCTGACAATGGTTAAAGACTCAATCATGCATGAGCCGGTCAGATTGAACTCCTGGCTGTGGGCAATTATCTTCTGGTACTGCATTCTAACCTCTGACCCACCATGTCTAGAGATTTTTATGTGTATGCACATTGTGACTTTCTGATCCACATGAGACAAGGTTGAATCCAACAAAGTAAAATTTAATGTTGAGAAAAGTAAGGTTTTATACCTGGGCAGGAAAAACAGATTATGTGAAACCTGGCTCAAAAACAGTAACTGTGTGAAGGGACCTTGGGAATCCGAATGGATGATCGCTTGAATATGAGTCACCTGTGTGGGGTAGCAGCCAAAAAAGCTAATACAATCTTTGGTTGTATAAACAGAGGCATAAAATCAAAATCACATAAAGTATTAGAACTTTTTTTAAAGCCTTAGTAAGACCACACTTGGAATACTGCGTCCAGTTTTGGACATTACATTACAAAAAAGATGTTTAGTCTTTGCAAAAAGTGTAAAGAAGAGCAGCTAAGATGATTAAAGGCCTGAAGACTAAAACATATGAAGAATTGTTGTAGGATTTGGGTTTGGCTAGTCTAGACAAAAGAAGGATTAGGAGTGACGTAATAGCAGTATTCCAGGACTTGAGAGGCTTCCACAAAGAGGAGGGGGTCAATTTATTTTCCAAAGCATCAGAGGGCAGGACAAGAAAAAATGCATGTGAACTAATCAAGGAGAGAAGCAACCTGGAATTAACAAGAATCTTCCTTACAATGTGGACAATCAGCCAAAGATGTCTAGAAAGAGTGCAGAAAAGACTAACCAAGATGATTAGGGGACTGGAGGCTAAAACATATGATGAACAGTTGCAGAAACTGGGCATGGCTAATCTAGTGAAGAGAAGGACCAGGAGAGAATTTAGAATAACAGTTGGAAGGGACCGTGGAGATGGTCTAGTCCAACCCCCTGCTTATGCAGGAAACCCTATGCCATTTCAGACAAATGGTTATCCAATCTCTTCTTTAGAACTTCCAGTGTTGGAGCATTTACAGCTTTTGGAGGCGTGTTGTTCCATTGATTAATTGTTCTGTCAGGAAATTTATCCTTATTTCTCGGTTGCTTCTTTCCTTGATTAGTTTCCACCTATTGCTTCTTGTCCTACCCTCAGGTGCTTTGGAGAATAGGTTGGGCTCCTCTTCTTTGCGGCAGTCCCCGAGATACAAATACTGCTATCATGTCACTCCTAGTCCTTCTTTTCATTAAACTAGACATACCCAGTTCCTGCAATCATTCTTTATGTTTTAGCCTCCAGTCCCCTAATTATCTTGGTTGCTCTTCTCTGCACTTTTTCTAGAGTCTTAAGATCTTTTTTACATCCTAGAGACCAAAACTGGATGCGGTATTCCAGTAAATCCATGTATTTGCCATACACTAAATAAAACAAGCTGTATTTCCCAGACAGCCTCTGGTCCTTGTCTTCTGACCGCCCGTCTGTTTCTGACAGAACTTGGATCCTTTTGAGGCCTCTTCCAAACTCTGCCCAGCCTTCCGGGCAACTCTTCTGGAAGGAAGCGAGTTCAAATCCTCCAGAGAGATTATTCTCCATCTCCACAGATGGTTCCTTGACAGGAAAGAGAGGAAGATGGAGAAAGTGCTCCCTGTGGAGATTTTGAAGCCTTTGTTGGGCAGGGAGGCATTGAGAGGGGCCTTTCCTCCTACTCCCATGACCATCATCCCTGATCTTCCCTCAGATGCGCTCCTCTTTCCCGCGCTTTTCAGGGAATCCTGTAAATTTATGGAAAATCCACTAGAGGGCGCATTCTGCCAAGAGAAGGGAACTCCAGGCGCTTCCCCATTGGGCTACTAGAGGGCGAAAGACAGGGCTGCCTTTGTAGAGGAGGCTTGGAAGGAAATGGCGTCACACAACCTTGCCGCTCTAGGAGGCCGCACTTGCTTTCCTTAACCCCTGGGGCTCCGCAGGAGGTGGAGGACCTGTGGGAGAGTCTGGCCGGGGGAGATCCAGACGTGCCCCTGGTGAGTTGGGGGCTCCTATCGGGCAAAGGGAGGCGGAGGAGGGAGAGACCCTCGCCCGGCCCTCCTCCGGTTTCAACTCCGGGTCCCATGCTCCCCAGCCGCCCCGTGTCCAGGGAGAGCCCGAGTGGGGGGAGGGGAGGGTCGGCCTTGCAGAGACCCAGCAGGAGAGGAGAGAAGCCTGGCGAGGAGGCAGGATTCGCACCAGGCTCCCTGTCTCCGGAGGGGGAGAGAAGCGGGGCGGCCTCTCCAGCTGCCTCCTTCCAGGCCCTCTGCTGGGCTGAGTCTCTTGGGGCTCCGGGGAGGTTGTGTAAATGTTGTTCAGTGGCTGAATTCAATTTCTAATTCTTGGTATTTATTTTTCTTCCCATCTCAGATACAGAAACTGGAAGCCATTTGTGGTCTTTGCAAGGCAAACTTTTCTCTTGGGGGAAGAAGAAAAAGAGCGGAATCCCTTGCAGGGATCAGTCCTGCAGCCCCAGAAATGGTCCCGTGAAGGAAAAGGCATCTGGAGACCCACCAGAGTCCTTGGAGCCATTTGCAGTTGCTCTGCAGGACAGAGAAAGGATGGAGACACAACCTTTTGGAAAGGAGGGAAGCGGAAAAGGCCCTTCAGCTGCTCAGCCTGGGAAGCGGGGGAAGCTCTGGACAAGGACTGGGCAGGAGATCCTGGAGGAGGAAACCCTCCTCCCTTCACAAGTTCAGCCCTGGAACTTCACCCAATACTGGGAGGCTGAGGGTCCCCGAGGACTTTGCAGACGACTCCATGATTTTAGTAGGCGATGGCTGAGACCAGAAAAGCACACCAAAGCCCAGATGCTGGATCTAGTTATTCTGGAGCAGCTCCTGTTTCTTCTGCCCCCAGAGATGGAGGGCTGGGTGCGGGAGTGTGGAGCAGAGACCAGCTCCCAGGCGGTGGCCCTGGCGGAAGGCTTCCTCCTGAGCCAGGCAGAGGAGCAGAAGGAGCAGGTTGAGTTGCAGGTGAGACACTAGGGTGCCCAGAAGGGAATAAAGAATGTGTTTGAATGCTTCACCCCTCCTTCCCAAACTTCTCTGAAGTTCATAATATGTGACTATGTCCCATCAATTATTGTAGAATATTGTTCCATTGTTTTCTCACTCAACGTTACTGATGGATATTGGGGCTTTGAGGTTGAATTCCAAATATAAGAATGCACTTCATTCATGTGATGTATATTAATTCTGCTTCTTCCATCCTTCCTCCTATTTGAAGGGCTGTACTATGGAGATCAGAGATCCTGAGAGAAAGAAGAATCCATCAAATTCCCCTCAGGACCTATTTTTCAGGAGGATCCCTTGGGAAGATCAAAGTCAGGACACCTCGGGAGGTAATCGAACATTCTCTGATTTCCCAGAGAGATCCCATCTGTCTTACCTTATTCTCTTCTGTAGTATACCTTCTCTTATTTTGTTAAATATGCATTTTGAAATTATTTATTTCTTACAGAGAAACAAAGCATGAAGTTTTCAGGTTTTTACGATGGAGCACAAACTGTGATTGAACCTCCAAATCAAGTAAGAAAGAGAAACGTTATTAGATTTCCATTCTCCTTTCCTTCAGGAAGTGGTGTGCAGAGTGCTCTCTCCTTCTATTTCCCTCCCTTGTTTATACTGGATTCTTTTTATGTTCCTGTGCGACATGGACAGCATAGTTGCAGGTTCAAGTTGCTCTCAACCACCATAGCTTCCTCTGTAGACTGTTACTGGGACACAATGGTTTGTCATTTCTGTCCACAGATTCTGGTTAGGAAATGTTTTTTAAAGACCACTAGTTAACTGGTTCTGGTAGGTACTCCTGCAACTATGAGTTTACAAGAAGTAATTTTTTAAAAGTGCTTCAAGAGGTAGGAATAAACGTATCACAGTGGTAGTAACTGTAAGAGACCCATTCTTTTTGCAATTATTTGATTTCGAGTTGTGCAAGGCTAATGAAATTACTCACATTGCCACTTTACCATTTTTAAAAAGCTTTATTTATGACCAGTCATTCAAAAGATAAGCAAATTATATTAAAAAATAAAGCAGAATTTTAAAATCCAAAGAGAATGGCCACACAGAGCATGCAATCACAGTACTTTGGGCTACAAAATAATTTCCAATCCTCTGATTTGTGCCTGGATTAGGAGATCAAACATTCCCACTTTGCAAAGGTTTAGAAATGGCCTTCGCAGAGAATTTTCTCTTCTTTGGTTCTCCCATTCAGCCAATAGCTCAGACTACTACATCAATAAATGATAGGGTGATAGATAAATTGAACCAGAGATGGGATTACTGTACTGAAAGGCACTGAAAGTTCTGCAGAACAATCAGCTTGATAAAAGTTGCCCCAAATATTTCTTCAGTCAAACAAATTTGGAGAATTGTCCATTTTCTCACCTAAATTTAGGACTTGTGTGACACACAGCCATTTAAGTGGGTGCAAATCTTTGCTTTGGGAATTTGGGAACGATGGACCAGAATAACAGAATTGGTAGGGATCTTGGAGATCTAGTCCAACCATCTTCTCAGACAGGAAGCCCTATAATATTTCAGATAAATGGCTGTCCCATTTCTTCTTAAACTCCTCCAGTATGGGAGTATCCACAACTTCTGGAAGCAAGTCATTCCATTGATTAATTGTTCTCACTGTCAGTAAATTTCTCTTTAGTTGTAGATTAGTTCTCTCCTTGATTAGTTTCAATCCATTGCTTCTTGTCCCGCCTTCAGGTGCCTTGGAGAATAAGTTGGACTCCTCTTCTTTGTGGCAGCCCCTTAGATATTGCAAAACTGCTACCATCTCACCCCTAGTTCTTCTTTTCATTGAACTAGATATACCCAATTCCAGCAACCTTTTTTTATGTTTTAGCCTCCAGGACCTTAATCATTTTGGTTGCTCTTTCTAAAGTCTCAAGATGTTTTTTACATCGTAATAACCAATACTGGATGCCAAGTCCTGTCTTACCAAAGCATTATACACCATTGATTTTCATTTTGTTAGATGGGGCCCAATCTGTCGATTCTTCTATATTTCGAGCTCATCTTCTGGAGTATTGTTATTCCTGTCAATTTAGTCTTGTCTTCAAATTTGAGGACTTCCCCTTCTATTCTCTTATCTAAATCATTGATTAAGATGATCAGATACTGCAAATCTTCCTGTTCTGTTCTTTTTTCCGTGTTCAGGAGAGTCTTGTGTCCTTCGAGGAGGTGGCTGTGTATTTCTCTGAGGAGGAATGGTCTCAGCTGGATCCTGACCAAAAAGCCCTGCATTCGGAAGTCATGCTTGAAAACCATAGGAACGTGGTCTCTCTGGGTAAGAGTTTTCTAGTCCCCAATCAGAGAGTTCAAGAAGACAGATTATAGTTAGTTTTTTTATTTTAAAAAATCACTAATCCAATATTATTTCCTTGGAGGGAGAAGGAAACGATCTGGCCTTCTCGTACTCCAAGGAAGGAAAGAGGTCAATGTCTCTTTGTTTAAATTCTTTCTTTGAATGAGGTGTGCCCTTATGTGTCCTCTGGAGGTCAACTGAGAGGAATGTGTTGTCATTTGTCCTCTGAAACCTCCCAAAATTGTGTGAGAACAGAACATTCATGGTCAGGCCAATGTGACTCAGTGTATCCTAGGACATAGGTAATCCCAGAGTGATGACAGTTCACTTAGCGACCATTTGAAGTTATGATTTAGCTCCCCTCAATACTTTAGACCCAGTCCTAAAATTACGAATGTTGCACCACTACGGCCATCCACAGTTACGAATGACAATAGAGGCACTGCAACATTCGCCCTACTTATTCCCCCACCCTACTCTGTGACGATGTAGCGAGCCATCGGTTCCTTTGCCTGCTTTGGTACATTTTCAAAAAACATAGGGCTAAAGCGATGAGAAATCTTGCACTACTGATCTTGTGTGATCTCGTACTATAGTACATTAGGCCTCTGTTCTCTGCTAACTGAGGCCTGCACAAGATCCGGGGCAAAAGGCTTTGCAAACAGAGGGATGAACTCTTCGTTTTCAAAGACTTTACCCCCGATCACCATCACATGGATTTGTAACTGACAAACCAATCACACTCAACATGTAGTTCTCAATGGAACTGCATCTACATGGAGGGAAGTATGCAGTGGGATAGCCCAAGTCTCTCTCTTAGGCCCAGTACTCTTCAACATCTTCATCAGAGGTAGTATTTAGCCGGTTTGCACTGTTCGCTAGTACTGGTGGTGGCCATTTCCTGGAGGTCAGAGAACTGGTAGCGATGGCTGACTGGCCACACCCCCGTACCGGTCCCCCTGTCGCCGGTTGCTCACCCCGCCCGATGCTTGCGCCGCCTCACCTGCGCAACTCTGGCGGCTTCGGGAGACTCTAGCTTGGGGGGGGGGGGCAGCCTGGCAAGCTTTTCAGCCCGTCTGCTGAGAGGAGCAGCTGACCCAGGTGAGCGGTGTCCACCGGGGAGGGGTGGTAGGGAATGCGGCCGCCAGGCCAACCACGATTCCCATCGGCCTCGGCAGGGGAGCGCAGAGTGCTGGGGCCGTTGCTGAGGAGGCGACTGGGGGGGGCTTCCTCCTCCTCTGGGCACAGAGTGGCTTTTGCAGCCAGGCGGTCTCAGGGGTTGCAGGGCGTCCCGGAATGCCTTCCCACGCCTGCTGGCAGCGCTTCATGCTCCTGCGAAGCTTGCTGAGCTGACCCCCCTTTTCACCGGGCTAGAATCTCCCGAAGCTGCCGGCGTTGCAGCCCCCCCCCCGCCCCTGCTTGGAGCTCCGGGCGGCAGCCGGAGCTCTCAGCACTTTTTCCAGTGGCAGGAAAACATTATGAGGGGGAATCCTCACTCACCTTTCAACCTCTGGAGCTCAAAGAGGCAGTCGGGCGGTGGTGAATCAAAGCGTCAGGCAAAAGGTGAGCGAGGATTCCCCCTCAGAACTTTTTTCTGCTACTGGAAAAAGTGCTGGGAGCTCGCTGCCACTGCTCCCGCCATGACTCAGAGTGTTCCAATATTTCAGAGGCTACCATTAAGAAGAAGAGGGAATCAAGCTATTCTCCAAAGCACTTGAGGGTAGGAGAAGAAGCAATGGGTAGAAACTAATCAAGGAGAGAAGAATCGCCCAAAGAGATGGCTGCGCACATGGATGCTGCGGCTGGGCGCTCTTTCTTTCAGTGTATGATGTGGATGATTCTGTGTGTGTTCTGGATTTTTGAAGTTTTTAAGAAGAGATTGGATAACCATTTGTCTGAAATCGTATAGGGTTTCCTGCCTAAGCATGCGGTTAGAATAGAAGACCTCCAAGGTCCCTTCTAACTCTGTTATTCTATTCTATTTTATGTTGTGCAGTCCTCAGTTCGTAGAAAACTCAGGCCTAAAGTACTATAGTGTGAATGAGAGCTTGCAGTACTGAACCTGCGTGATCTGGCACTAAGGTAGTTTAGGCCTCTGTTCTCTGCTAACTGAGGCCTGTACCTTTTCTGGCCTAGGCGTTACCAAACCACGAAGCAGACTCCTTATCCCAACAAAAAACCCTTTTTATTAAGTTACTGTGAATTTCTCTCATTCACACTCAACAAAGTCTTTCAAGGGAGAATTTACAGTAACAGACCTTATCTGGCTTGGAGAGATGTCAGGCCAATATCTTCAAAACCGGGCAAGGAGTTTCTGAGAGTCACAAACCAATTAGGGGAACTACTGCATTTTTTGGAGTATAAGACTCACTTTTTCCCCCCTAAAAGAGGATGAAAATTTGGGTGCGTCTTATACACCGAATGTAGTCCCGCCCACCTTCCGGCCCCCCAGAAAATGAGGTGCACGGAGGCGGCAATAGGCTATGGCAATCCCTGCAGCTTGAAACAGGTGAGGCCGATCCAACCAACAATCAGTTGCTTGTGCTAATCAGGCTGTGATGAAAATGAAAATGAAACAGGCTGTTTGCTACAAAGAGGCAAATTGCTGGGAGGCAGAGGTAGATTTTTCTTTTCTTGTTTTCCTCCCCAAAAAAGGTAGGCGTGTCTTATTGTCCGGAGCATCTTATACTCCGAAAAATACGGTAACTGTCTCCTGCAAACTCCACTCCCCTTTTGCTCCTCTTTTATTCCCTCTAGAAGGGGCTAGTCAACGTCCACCTGTGGCCTTACTCCGAAGTCAACCCTTGTTCTTTAGCTGTTCCCTTTGTCTGGCAACTCTGCACATGCGCACAGTGGGAACAGGCTCCAGCTGTTCATCTGGCTAACTGATGTCTGACTCTGAAGGCAGCTAATAACTGGCATTCAGCCCTGGCCCCCTCTCTGCCTCCGACGCAGAGCCTTCATCAGAGCCTTTCCTAGAATCCAGGACTGGTCCATGTTCCTCCCCAACCTCCTCACTGTACGAATCTGCTGTCAGCTCCACTTGCCACTGGCGGGCCTCAACAGGACCAGATCTGGCCAAAGAACCCTTGTAAGCCAATGAGACTTTTGAGCAGTGAAATAGCCTTTCTTGAGCCTCCCAGCCTTTCCAGTCTTGGCGCAAAGAGCGTTTACAAGCCAAGGTTATTCCTTAACTCAAAACTGACTTTGAGTGGGATTTGCATATATATAGATAGATAATTGTAAAGAAAGATACTTTCTAGATATTTTCAAAGCTTTCATGACTCATGAATATAGAAATCATCATGTCTATATCACACCACTGTAAGCATGCAAAATACAACATAATGGAATTTTGGAAACATTCAGGAGAATATTCGCTGACTTTCTACAGTTTGATGTTTTTCTCTAACTGTGTTATCATTTTCATTTCTCTTTTCCTTTGAAGGTAATAATGGGCAGGAGGATCAAGATTCCTGTGAACTGTTCCAAGTGACCAATGCTAAAGATGAAACAGAGAAGTTTGGATTTCGAATGGAATTCGAAAGCCATGAGAGAAGCCAGTCAAATAATTGGAATCAGGATAGCTCATATTCCACTGATGCTCCAATTCAAGACTTTCTTGACCAACAAGAGAAAATAAGGAAAAAATATATTGGGAAAAGTGTAAACGAAGACTATTTAACCCAAAACAAAGGAAAAGATGCTATAAGATACAATGGACAAAATTACAATGGGACATTCATTTATTCTCTTGGAAATAACTTCTTTACATCTGAAAAAGTGATTCACACAAAAAAGAAACCTTATGAATGTTTGGAATCTGGAAAACATTTTGGAACAAGCTGGCAACTTACTTCCCACGAAAGGATTCACACCGGGGAGAAACTGTGTTCAGAATCCCCTTTAGCTCATGCAGCCCAATCCCTCCAAGCAGCAGGAGAGAAACCCTATAAATGCATGGAGTGTGGAAAGACCTTTGCTCAACGCAGGTATCTTGCTTCCCATAAGATTATTCACTCAGAAGAGAAACCATTTAAATGCATGGAGTGTGGAAAGAGCTTTGCTCAAAGAGGTAATCTTGCTTACCATAAGATGATCCACTCAGAAGAGAAACCATTTAAATGCATGGAGTGTGGAAAGACCTTTGCTCATAGAAGTACACTTAATTCCCATAAAATGATCCACACAGGGGAGAAGCCATTTAAATGCATGGAGTGTGGAAAGACCTTTGCTAAAAGATGTAATCTTTCTTACCATAAGATGATCCACTCTGAAGAGAAACCATTTAAATGCATGGAGTGTGGAAAGACCTTTGCTCATAGAAGTACACTTAATTCCCATAAGATGATCCACACAGGGGAGAAGCCATACAAATGCATGGAGTGTGGAAAGACCTTTTCTCGAAGAAGTAGTCTTATTTCCCATAATATGATCCACACAGGGGAGAAGCCCTATAAATGCATGGAGTGTGGAAAGATGTTTACTCAGAGTAGTACTCTTACTTCTCATAAGATGATCCACACAGGGAAGAAACCATTTAAATGCATGGAGTGCGGAAACAGGTTTGCTCAGAGCGGTGGACTAGCTAACCACAGAAAGATCCACACAGGGGAAAAGCCATTTAAATGCATGCAGCGTGGAAAGACTTGCTCAATGCCACTATCTTGCTTCCCATGAAATGATCCACACAAGAGAAGCCGTATAAATGCATGGAGTGTGGAAAGATGGAAGCCATAGACCTGAGCGAATCTGTGGAGTGGAAATATCAGAGCGTGCTCCGCAACCAGATCTTGGAGCGGCTGCCTGAGAAATTCAACAAGCTGAACTTGGGCACCCTGGGTCATTCACACCAGGCGGAAGACCCATAAGGAGCCAACTTTGACAATATTCCAAGTGCGGTCTTGCAAGGCATTGTAAAGCTGTATTAACACTTCATGTGGTCTTGATTCTATCCCTCTTAATGCAAGCTATGATTGAGTTGGGTTTTTTGGCAACTGCTGACTCGTGTTTAAGTGATTGTCCATTAGGCCTCCAAGATCCCCATTGCACTTTCTACTGTTGAGCCAGGTATCACCTATTTTATGCCTATGTATTTAGTTTTTTTTTCCTAAATAAAGAACCTTACATTTCTCAAATATTGTTTTTCATTTTCTTAGATGGGGTCCAATCTATTGATCCTTCTGTATCTTGAGCCTATCTTCTGGAGTATTGGTATTCTTGTCAGTTTGGTCTTGTCTGCAAATTTAATGAGTTCCTGTTTTATTCCCTTGCCTAAATCATTGATGAAGTTGAACAGATCTTGCAAATCATCCTGTTCTCTTCTTTTTTCCGTGTTCAAGAGTTCCCCTTGTTGAAATGTGCCCACCAGGCTTCTGTGCATTCCATCAGCCGAGGGCTCAGGGTAGACTTTCGAGCCGCTACCCTCCGCCGCAGGCAGATGGAACCGACTAGCTGATTCCGTCCCAGGTGCCTGATGCATCTGGATAGGTTCCTGACGGAGCTTGGGCCATTCCCTGAGGCTCTGGCTCACGACTCAACTGAAGAACTGGTGGCCGCCTCGGATAGGGCAGCCACTGGAGCTTTAGACCACGTCATGCCTTTGCAGCCTCTGACCTGGTGCCGATCCCAATTGGCTCCCTGGTTTTCCAAGGAGCTGAGAGATTAAGCGCCGGAAAAGACGCCTGGAGAGCGATTGGAGGGCCAGCTGTTCCGAATCTGACCGAACACTGGTGAGGTCTCATATTAAGATCTACCTAGTGGCGATAAGAGCAGCAAAATCTAATTATTTTTCCACTCTTGTTGCGTCTGCAGATAACCGCCCAGCCGCCCTGTTTAGGGTGACCCACTCCCTATTTCATTTGGGAGTGCGGGAAGACCCTTTGCAGGGTAGGGCTGATGATTTTGTGCAATACCTGCATGATAAAATCGCTCACATTTGGGAAGGCTTGGACTCCGATTGGGTAGGTTCAGATGAGGTGATGGAGGTGGGTCCTGAGTGTGTTATCTGGAAGGAGTTTGACCATGTGACTCCCGAGGACATGGACAGGGTTCTGGGTAGCCTTAGCGCTGCCACATGTTTATTGGATCCGTGTCCCTCTTGGTTGGTGCTGGCCTCGCGGGCTGTCAAACGAGGCTGGCTCCACGAGATTATTAATACTTCTTTGAGTGAGGGTTTCTTCCCCTCCGCCTTGAAAGAGGCGTGGTGAGGCCCCTCCTCAAGAAGCCTTCCCTGGACCCGGCTGTATTAGCGAACTACCATCTAGTCTCCAATCTTCGCTTTGTGGCAAAGGTTGTTGAGAGTGTGGTGGTGTGACAACTTCCCCAGTACATAGATGAAGCAGTCTATCTAGATCCGTACCAGTCGGGCTTCAGGCCGGGTTACAGCACGGAAACGGCATTAGTTGCATTGGTTGATGATCTCTGGAGGGCTCGGGACAGGGGTTGTTCCTCTCTCCTGGTCCTATTAGATCTCTCATGGCTTTTGATACCATCGACCATGGTATCGTGCTGTGCCAGTTGGAGGGGTTAGGAGTGGGGGGCACCGTGTTGAGGTGGTTCTCCTTCCTCTCTGACTGTACATAGTCTGTGTTGGCAGGGGGACAGAGGTCGACCTCGAGGCACCCTGTTTGTGGGGCGCCGCAAGGGTCAGTCCTCTCACCCCTCCTGTTTAACACTTATGTGAAACCACTGGGTGAGATCATCTGTGGTTTTGGGACAAAGTTCCATCAGTACGCTGATGATACTCAGCTGTACATTTCCACCCCGGACCACCCCAATGATGCCCTTGACGCAATGTCCCGGTGCCTGGAGGCCGTGCGGATCTGGATGAGGAGAATGTTTTATTGTGGCTGTGCACCGCCCTGAGTCCCTCGGGAGAAGGGCGGTATAAAAATTTAAATAATAAATAAATAAATAATTGTGTCCTTCTAGGACATTGACATGACATTGGCATCCTTCAGTCTCAAAACCTCAGTGCCTTCCGTCGCGCCCTTAAAACCCATTTATTTAAACAAGCCGGGCTGGCTTAAGATGAAATTTTTAACTGTTTTTAAATGTTTTAAACGTTTTTAATTGGTAAATGAGTTTTAATTGGGCCAAATTTATATATCTTTTAATTGTTTTTAATATTTGTTCTGCATGTTTTTTTAATCTGGCTGTACACCGCCCTGAGTCCTTAGGGAGAAGGGCGGTATAGAAATCCAATATAAAATAAAATAAAATAAAATAAAAGACTATGCTATTTAGGACCTCTGGAAAGAGGTCCTAAAACAGCATCTAGTGTGACTAAAAAGGCCAAGTCGAGAGTGGCAATCCCTTCCACACTGAGGACAGATACATTCTGTCCCCTGCCCAGCCCCCAGATTTTCCTGGTTCTGAGACTGTCTCTTTGCCTCAGCCTACTGAACAAGTGTCTCCTCTAATTGGAGAAGGCCATGCTGCGTCTTTAGCCTCCAAGCTGAACAGTTGGAGGTCAAGGTTTCCCAGTTGTTAATGTCCATTCCCAGGGCCTTTAGGTCCCTCTTGCAGATATCCTTATATCACAGCTGTGGTCCTTTGAGGAGGTGGCTGTGTATTTCTCTGAGGAGGAATTCTCTAAGCTGGATCCTGACGAAAAAGCGCTGCATTCGGAAGTCATGCTTGAAAACTATAGGAATGTGGTCTCTCTGGGTAAGAATGTTTTCTTATCCTGAATCCGAGAGTTCAAGAAGACAGATTATAATTTTTTTTTAATTAAAAAATCAATAATCAGATATCATCTCCTGGGAGGGAGAAAGAAAGGATCAGGCCGTCTTGTACTCCAAGGAAGGAAAGAGGTCAATGTCTCTTTGCTTAGATTCTTTCTGTGCCATTTCTTATCTGTATTTTTCCATTTAGAGTAGAATAAAAATAGAATAAAAATAAAAAGAGCCTTGGTAGTACAGTGGTTTAATGCACCCTGTTATTAACACAGCTGCCTGCAATTTCTGCAGGTTCAAATCTTACCAGGCTCAAGGTTGACTCAGCCTTCCATCCTTTCTAAGGTGGGTTAAATGAGGACCCAGGGCAATAAGCTGACTTTGTATAAAATATACAAAAGTATGAAGGCTATTGCTTAATGCATTGTAAGCCGCCCTGAGTCTCCGGAGAAGGGCGGCATATAAATCAAATTAAAAAAAAAAATAGAATAAGAGTTGGAAGGGATCTTGAAAGACTCCTAGTCCAATCCTACACCACCTCAAATAAATGGTTATCTAACATCTCCTTAAAAATTTCCACTGTTGGAGCATTCAGAGCTTCTGGAGGCAAGTTGTTCCACTGATTGTTCTGAGGAAATTTCTCCTTAGTTCTAAGTTGCTTCTCTTCTTGATTAGTTTCCCCCCATTGCTTCTTGTTCTACTCTCAGGTGCTTTGAAGAATAGTTTCACTCCCTATTCTTTGTGGCAATGCCTGAGATATTGGAACACTGCTATCAGGTCTCCCCCTAGTCCTTTTCATTAAACTAGACATACACAGTTCCTGCAACCATTGTTCGTATGTTTTAGCCTCCAGTCCCCTAATCATCTTTGTTGCTCTTCTCTGCATTCTTTCTAGAGTCTCAACATTTTTTTTACATCGTGACGACCCAAACTGAATGCACTATTCCAAGTGTGCCCTAACCAAGGCATTATAAAGTGGTCTTAACACTTCATGTGATATTGATTCTATCCCTCTGTTTATTTAGCCTAGAATTGTGTTGGCTTTTTTGGCAGCTGCTGCACACTGCTGGCTCATATTTAAATGGTTGTCTACTAGGACTCCAAGATCCCTCTCACAGTTACTATTGAGAAAGGTACCACATATACTGTACCTGTGCATTTTGTTTTTCTTGCCTAAATATAGAGCCTTACTTTTTTCAGCATTGAATTTCATTTTGTTAGATAACGCCCAATATTCAAGTCTGTCAAGATCCTTCTGTATCTTAAGCTTATCTTCTGAAGTGTTGGCTATTCCTGCCAGTTTGGTGTCATCTGCAAACTTGATGAGTTCCCCATCTATCTCCTCGTCCAAGTCATTGATGAAGATGTTGAAGAGTCCTGGGCCTAAAACAGAGCCTTGGGCTACCCCACTGCATACTTTCCTCCATGTAGCTACAGTTCCATTGAGGACTACACGTTGAGTGCGGTTGGTCAGCCACTTATGTATCCATCTGGTGGTGATGCTGTCTAACCCACATTTTTCTACTTTATTTAGTAGTAGGTTATGGTCTACTTTATCCAATGCCTTACTGTAGGCCAAGAAAATTATCTGAACAGTATTCCTCTGATCCACTAATTTATTTCTATTTGAACTTATCCGTGGAGGCTGAAAAGAATGAGGTGTGCTTTTATGTGTCCCCTGGAGGTCATGTGAGAGGAACGTGTTGTCATTTGTCCTCTGAAACCTCCCAGAATTGTGTGAGAACAGATCTTTCATGAACAGGCCATGGAAGAACATTCTCCCAAACCAATTGAAGAACGAAGGCCTAATGCAATGTGACTCTATCCTATGGTATAGGTAATCCCCAAGTTATGACAGTTCACTTAGTGACCATTCAAAGTTATGATTCCCCCTCCCCCCATACTTTAGACGAAGTCTTGAAATTATGAATGTTGCAGCACTGTGGCCATCCATACTTACGAATGACAGCAGGGGCACTGTAACATTCGCCCTACCTATTCCCCGCAAGCAAATCTCGCACTACTGATCTCATGTGATCTCGCAGTATAGTACATTAGGCTATAGTACATCTGTTTTCTGCTAACTGAGGCCTGTACTAGATCTGGCCGAAGAGCCCTTGCAGGCCGATGAGACTTTGGGGCAATGAAATAGCCTTTCTTGAGCCTCCCAACCTTTCCAATGTCGACGCGAAGTGTGTTTACAAGCCAAGGGGAGGCTTCAAGCAAAGAATTTTACCCCAAAATCTCATCACGGGGATCGAAGAACGGGCTGAGCGGGAGTCCTGCCTGCCAAACAGACGCCATGGAGCAGCTGTTCCAAGGTACACCGGGGAATGAACTTGTTTCAAAATTGTTTCAGTTCTCATGAGATCATCATGTCTATATCACACCACTGTAGGCATGTGGTATATAGAACATAATGGAATTTCTTGCCCAACAAGAGAAAATAAAGAAAAAATGTATTGGGAAAAGTGTGAAACTAATTATATGTAAATGAACACTATGTAACCCAAAACAAAGGAGAATGTGCTATAAGAAGATACAACGGAAAAAATTACAATGGGACATTCATTCCTTCTCATGGAAATAAGTTCCTTACATCTCAAAAAGTGATTGACACCAAAGAGAAGCCTTTTAAATGTTTGGAATGTGGGGCATGTTTTAGAACAAGCAGACAATTTACTTCCCATGAAAGGATTCACACTGGAGAGAGGGTATATAAATGCAGAGTCTGGTAACAGGTTCAGAAGATACAGTAATCTTATTTCCCATAAAAGGATCCACTAAGTAAATATTTACTCGTAGCAATGAACTTACTATCCACAAAACGATCCGTACGAGGGAAAAGCCATTTTAACGCATGGAGTGTGAGAAGCCCTTTACTCAAAATGGTAGCCTTATTTCCCATAAGATGATCCACACAGGAGTGAAGCTGTATAAATGCATGGAAAGTTGAAAGTTGAAAGACGCTATGTTTTCATTTGCATGCTGTGTTTCCTGAGATTGTTCGTGAAGAGACAGGTGAGTCCCTTATCCTTAACTGCTGGATGGAGGGCTAGGCTGGGCTGAAGCAGACGAGAAAAAGCGAGGTGAAAAGCTAAGGACAAGGGGCTCACCTGCCTCTCCACAAGACCTTTCGGGACACACATTGTGCAAATGTACTTGCAAACCCTAGCACGAGCAATAGCAGCTGTGCCTTCCCCCTTCCAAAACATGCCAGGATGTGATCTAAATAAGACCTGGCTTGACCTGCTATTGAAACTCTTTCCAGCTCTTTCTCAAAGTGTTATTGCAGCAGCTGCCTGAAAAATGCTTGCAACGGCTGCTGGATCCGGAGTGTCTTGTCCCATGCCTCTGCCTGCTGCCAGTGCCACCTGCAGCAGTTGAAAGCAAAAAGTGGGACTCACCTGCCGCCCCTTACACTGCGGAAGGCGGCAAAATGTAGAGAACAGCCACCGTCCCTTTGGGAAAGAGCCAGGAGGCGTTTCAATAGCAGTTCAAGCCAGGTCTTATTTAGATCACATCCTGGCATGTTTTGGAAGGAGGAAGGCACAGCTGCTATTGCCCGTGCTGGGGTTTGCAAGTTCTGCAGGATTTTTTAATATCTCCCTTCCAAAACATATGGATGACAGAGGAGTCCCGCTTTTGACACACTCACCACTCGCAGCAACTGACATGAGCGACTTATGGGGGCTCTTCATCCTCCTGACAGCAGTGCTTCGGCTGCCCTGCTGGGCTTCTCCTGCTTGACAGGGGAGGGGGGAGGCCCAAATCTATGGAGCACTCCTCTGCCACTGGCCTGCCAGGGCCCCTTCCTCAGCGGCTGCCACTGTAACCACGCCGCTTCCCCCACCACTGCATTCAGGCTGCTGAGCACTGTCCTGCGCATCTACTCTGCTGCAATTCTCTTCATTGCATTAAAAATTACTAACACACTAAACCATCTGGTCTGCAACCAGAGCCATTTAGACCCGTTTCCCATAGGAAAAAAAACATTGGGTGCCACAAAACCTGGGTGGGCGTGGCCAACTCCATGTCACTCATTCCCTCCAGTCTCATGACCCTTTAGCCATGCCTAACCAGCAGGTCATTAGGGCAGACAACCAGTTATTAATAAACAACCCACCGGGAACAACAACCCCCCCTCCCTTTACCTTCCCCTCTCTCCTCCCCCTCTGTATCTGTCTCTCTCTCCCTCCCACACTCTGTATCTCTCATCCCCCCCATCTTCCCTCTCTCCCCTCTCTGTATCTATGTCTCTCTCTCCCCCTCTGTATCTGTCTTTCTCTCTCTCTCTCCATCTATCTCTCCCCACTCTATGTCTCTCTCCCCCATCTTCCCCCTCTTTGTATCTCTCCTCTCCGCCTCTCTCTTCCTCTGTATCTCTCGACCCCTTTCCCCTCTCTGTATCTATGTCTCTCTCCTCCTCTCCTCTCTATCTCCCCTCTCTGTATCTCTCTCCCCCTCTATCTGTATCTGTCTCTCTGTCTTGCCCTCCCTCTCCCTCTCCCTCTCTCTCTGTATGAGATTCTCTCTGTCTCTGTCTGTCTCTGTGTGTGTATGTCTGTGTGTGCGAGCACGTGCACACCCAGCAAGTTCTCCTTGGGACTCTTCGCTACTCCTTTTTGTTCTTCTTGGCAACTTGCATCCTCCTCCACCTCCTCTCGCAACACACTGGCTGGCTGTGGCGGGGCTGGGAGCATGCGCACAAGTGGGAAGAGCCACCTCAAGCGGCCGGGCCTCATCATGAGGTAAAATTTCTGGAATATCCATGGATTTCAGCTTTCCCTCCATTTTGGAACTTTTTTTCTTTTTTGTTTTCCTTCACAGTCTTTCCGCAGATACAAGAGACGGGGTCACCCGGGGTGTTCATCAGAAGAGGCTGGAGGGGTCTCTGCCTTTTCTGCTTCCCCCGTTTGCTGTGAGGCTGAGGGAATAATTTGGGAAGGGCATCTGTATGTATTGAATTAAAGAAATAGAAAACAATAATTTTCCTCATTGTGGCTTCCCTTCCTGTGTCCCATCTTTCTCCACTTCAGGCTAACAAGAACAAGCTGTGTTTCCCAGAGAGCCTCCTGGTTCTTCTCTTCTGACAGGATTTGGACCCTTTTGAAGCCTCCACAGACGGTTCCTGGACAGGAAGGAGAGGAAGATGGCAGAATTGCTGCCTCTGGAGACCAAAAAGCTTTTCTCGTGCAGGGAGGCATTGAGAGGGGCCTTTCCTCCTACTCCCATGCCCATCATCCCTGCCCTTCCCTCAGATGCGCTCCTCTTTCCCGCGCTTTTCAGGGAATCCTGTAAATTTATGGAAAATCCACTAGAGGGCGCATTCTGCCAAGAGAAGGGAACTCCAGGCGCTTCCCCATTGGGCCACTGGAGGACGAAAGACAGGGCTGCCTTTGTAGAGGAGGCTTGGAAGGAAATGACGTCACACAACCTTGCCGCTCTAGGAGGCCGCACTTGCTCTCCTTAACCCCTGGCGCTCCGCAGGAGGCGGAGGACCTGCGGGAGAGTCTGGCGGGGGGAGATCAAGACGTTCCCCTGGTGAGTTGGGGGCTCTTCCGTGGGAAAAGGGAGGCGGAGGAGGGAGAGACCCTCGCCCGGCCCTCCTCCGGCTCACCTCCGGGTCCCATGCTCCCCAGCCGCCCCGTGTCCAGGGAGAGCCCGAGTGGGGGGAGGGGAGGGTCGGCCTTGCAGAGACCCAGCAGGAAGGGAGAGAAGCCGGGCGAGGAGGAGGCAGGATTCGCACCAGGCTCCCTGTCTCCGGAGGGGGAGAGAGGCGGGGCGGCCTCTCCAGCTGCCTCCTTCCAGGCCCTGCGCTGGGCTGAGCCTCTTGGGGCTCCGGGGAGGTTGTGTAAATGTTGTTCAGTGGCTGAATTCAATTTCTAATTCTTGGTATTTATTTTTCTTTCCCTCTCAGATACACAAAGTCGAAACCATTTGAAATCCTTGCAAACCAAAATTTTCTCTTGCTGGGAAAAAAAAAGAGCGGAATCCCTTGGAGGAATCAGTCCTGCAGCCCCAGAAATGGTCCCGTGAAGGAAAAAGCATCTGGAGACCCACCAGAGTCCTTGGAGCCATTTGGAGGTGCTCTGCAGGACAGAGAAAGGATGGAGACACAACCTTTTGCAAAGGAGGGAGCCGGAAAAGGCCCTTCAACTGCTCAGCCTGGGAAGGGGGGGGAGCTCTGGAGAAGGACTGGGCAGGAGATCCTGGAGGAGGAAACCATCCTCCCTTCAGAAATTCAGCCTTGGAAGTTCCTCCAATACTGGGAGGCTGAGGGTCCCCGAGGACTTTGCAGCCGGCTCCATGACTTTAGTAGGCAATGGCTGAGACCAGAAAAGCACACCAAAGCCCAGATGCTGGACCTGGTGGTTCTGGAGCAGCTCCTGTTCCTTCTGCCCCCAGAGATGGAGGGCTGGGTGCGGGAGTGTGGAGCAGAGACCAGCTCCCAGGCGGTGGCCCTGGCTGAAGGCTTCCTCCTGAACCAGGCAGAGGAGCAGAAGGAGCAGGTCAAGTTGCAGGTGAGACACTTTAGGGAGCTCAAAAAGAAATAAAAAATGCGTTCGAATGCTTCACCCCTCCTTCCCAAACTTCTCTGACATTCATAATATGTGACTATATCCCATCAATTCTTGTAGGATATTGTTCCATTGTTTTCTCACTCAACGTCACCAATGGATATTGGGGGCTTTGAGGTTGCATTCCGAATATAAGAATGCACTTCATGTCATGTGTTGTACATTAATTCTGCTTCTTCCATCCTTCCTCTATTTGAAGTGCTGCACTGTGGAGATCAGAGATCCCGAGGGAAAGAAGAATCCATCAAATCCCCCTCAGGACCTATTTTTCAGGAGGATCCCTTGGGAAGATCAAAATCAGGACACTTCAGGAGGTAATCCAAGCTCCTCCGATTTCCCAGAGAGATCCCATCTGTCTTACCTTATTCTCTTCTGTAGTATACCTCCTCTTATTTTGTTAAATATGCATTTTGAAATTAATTATTTCTTACAGAGAAACAAAGCATGAAGTTTTCGGGTTTTTACGTTGGAGATCAGACACTGGTTGAACTTCCAAATCAAGTAAGAAAGGGAAACATTATTAGATTTCCATTCTCCTTTCCTTCAGGAAGTGAAGCGGGTGTGCAGAGTTGGCTCTCCTTCTATTTCCCTCCCTTGTTTGGACTGGATTCTTTTTATGTTCCTGTGCGACATGGACAGCATGATTGCAGGTTCAAGTTGCTCTCAACCAGCATAGCTTCCTCTGTAGACTCTTACTGGGACACAATGGTTTGTCATTTCTGTCCACAGATTTTGGTTAGGAAATGTTTTTTAAAGACTACTAGTTAACTGGTTCTGGTTGGTACTCCTGCAACTATGAGTTTACAAGAAGTAATTTTTTAAAAGTGCTTCAAGAGGTAGGAATAAACGTATCACAGTGGTAGTAACTGCTAGAGACCCATTCTTTTTGCAATTATTTGATTTGGAGTTGTGCAAGGCTAATGAAAAATAACTAATTACTCACATTGCCACTTTACCATTTTTAAAAAGCCTTATTTATGACGAGTCATTCAAAAGATAAGCAAATCATATTAAAAAATAAAGCAGAATTTTAAAATCCAAAGAGAATGGCCACACAGAGCATGTAATCACAGTACTTTGGGCTACAAAATAATTTCCAATCCTCTGATTTGTGCCTGGATTAGGAGATCAAACATTCCCACTTTGCAAAGGTTTAGAAATGGCCTTCGCAGAGAATTTTCTCTTCTTTGGTTCTCCCATTCAGCCAATAGCTCAGACTACTAGATCAATAAATGATAGGGCGATAGATAAATTGATCCAGAGGTGGGATTACTGTACTGAAAGGCACTGAAAGTTCTGCTGAACAATCATCTTGGTAAAAGTTGCCCCAAATATTTCTTCAGTCAAACAACTTTGGAGAATTGTCCATTTTATCACCTAAATTTAGGATTTGTATGACGCACAGCCATACAAATCTTTGTGGAAATCTTTGCTTTGGGGACAGTGGAGCAGAATAACAGAATTGGTAGGGATCTTGGAGATCTCCTAGTCCAACCACCTTCTCAGACAGGAAGCCCTATAATGGCTGTCCAATTTCTTCTTAAACTCCTCCAGTATTGCAGCATCCATAACTTCTGGAAGCAAGTCATTCCATTGATTAATTGTTCTCACTGTCAGGAAATTTCTCTTTAGTTGCAGATTAGTTCTCTCCTTGATTAGTTTCCATCCATTGCTTCTTTTTTTTTTATTGAAAAAGTTTTTCAAATACAGATTTTTCCCCCTTTCCCCCCTCCCCCTCCCCTCCCCCCATGGCTTCTCCAAGATGAAATCCAAATTGATATCACATTATATAATACTTTACCACCCTTTTACACCACCCCCTATGTGCTAAACATTTCTTTCTAACATTATTATTATATCCCCCGTATACTATACATTTCAAAACAGCATTCGGCTATAAAACTATATAATAGATCCTAATTTGGCATTTATTCTACTCATAATCTACCCATTTCCTCCACCCCCATATGTATATCTCTTAATTCAAATCTTTTAAGTATATTAATATCTAAACATAACATCCGTTTTCCTAAACTAAGCAATCAGTAACCTAACCTATCTCCTTGTACCATATCAATTTTGTTTCACCCACTTTCCTGCAGGTCTACCATACATAATATATTTAATATCTTTATTCTTCTGCCCGTATCACTAAAAGATATTTCCATATATAAATAAAATCCTCAAATGACTTTAAATTTGTATTCCATATAGTATCTTCTGTAATGTCTTTCAACTAGATTGTTAATTCCATTGACCATGTTCGGGTAACATCAAATCCTGCTTCCAACAGTGTATTTAGTATCTTCAATTACCATCTGCCCCCATCATTGGTAAGTATTTCTGTATATAACCCCCCACCCGAGTGACTTTATATTTATATTCCATATGGTATCTTCTGTAATGTCTTTTGTCTAGATTATTAATTCCAACAACCACGTTAGGGTAACAACCAGATCATCTGCATGCCCCTATTCCATAGTTCTCTTGCCTTGTAGCTCAACATATGCGTAGTCCATCTTTCATAGAGTCCATAATAGAAAGTTCCAGTCCACTCAATCGCAGGCCATCTTCCACATCCCAAAGACACCAGCACTGCAGAGATCTGTTATTCTTCTCAAAATAGTATAAGTCTTTTATTTGCCTCCGTTATGTTTTCATGTATCTGCCTTCTATAAGTCCCACTTATTATATTAAATCGTCTCTAAATAACTGGCATTAGTCTGTTGGGAAAAAAGGTTTTTTAGTTTAAAATTTTTAAGTTTTGTAGAACCTGCTTCTTCTTTTCTTAACTTGTTGTGGCTTAGATCCCCACCATGGTTGCTTTTTTAAGACTTGTATGTTAACTGATTGAATTACATGCTGGTCTTTAACTTGATAAGACATCAAATCAAGATCCAAAGCCGCCTCTCTTATATTTATAGGTGATCCCACTATAGCCTCTGAGGGTAAATCCAAAAGCGGCTCATCCAAAAAGCCCTCTGTAACTTGTTGTTTTTCCATTACCTCCATCTCCATCTGCTTACTCTGAGCTGCAATCTCTTGTTCATTTCTCTGGTTTCTCTTCAAATCGTATAAATCTTTCGCCTTTTCCATCCATTGCTTCTTGTCCCGCCTTCAGGTGCCTTGGAGAATAAGTTGGCCTCCTCTTCTTTGTGGCAGCCCCTTAGATATTGCAACACTGCTATCATCTCATCCCTAGTTCTTCTTTTCATTGAACTAGATATATCCAATTCCAGCACTGTTTTTTATATGTTTTAGCCTCCAGGACCCTAATCATTTTGGTTCCTCTTTCTAAAGTCTCAAGATCTTTTTACATTGTAGTAGCCAATACTGGATGCCAAGTGCTGTCTTACCAAAGCATTATACACCCTTGATTTTCATTTTGTTAGATGGGGCCCAATCTGTCGATTCTTCTATTGTTATTCCTGTCAATTTAGTCTTGTCTTCAAATTTGAGGACTTCCCCTTCTATCCTCTTGTCTAAATCATTGATTAAGATGATCAGATACTGCAAATCATCCTGTTCTGTTCTTTTTTCCGTGTTCAGGAGAGTCTTGTGTCCTTTGAGGAGGTGGCTGTGTATTTCTCTGAGGAGGAATGGTCTCAGCTGGATCCTGACCAAAAAGCGCTGCATTCGGAAGTCATGCTTGAAAACCATAGGAACGTGGTCTCTCTGGGTAAGAGTTTTCTAGTCCCCAATCAGAGAACTCAAGAAGACAGATTATAGTTAGTTTTTTATTTTAAAAAATCACTAATCCAATATTATTTACTTGGAAGGAGAAGGAAACGATTTGGCCTTCTCGTTTTCCAAAGAAGGAAAGAGGTCAATGTCTCTTTGTTTAAACTCTTTCTTTGAATGAGGTGTACCCTTATGTGTCCTCTGGAGGTCAACTGAGAGGAATGTGTTGTCATTTGTCCTCTGAAACCTCCCAAAATTGTGTGAGAACAGAACTTTCATGGTCAGACCATGGAAGTATATTCTTCCAATTCAAGAACGAAGGCCTCATGCAATGTGACTCAGTGTATCCTAGGATATAGGTAATCCCGGAGTTATGACAGTTCACTTAGCGACCATTTGAAGGTATGATTTACCCCCCTCAATACTTTAGACCCAGTCCTAAAATTACGAATGTTGTACCACTACGGCCATCCACAGTTATGAATGACAATAGAGGCACTGCAACATTCGCCCTACTTATTCCCCCACCCTACTCTGTGACGATGTAGCGAGCCATCAGTTCCTTTGCCTGCTTTGGTACATTTTCAAAAAACATAGGGCTAAAGCGATGAGAAATCTTGCACTACTGATCTTGTGTGATCTCGTACTATAGTACATTAGGCCTCTGTTCTCTGCTAACTGAGGCCTGCACAAGATCCGGGGCAAAAGGCTTTGCAAACAGAGGGATGAACTCTTCGTTTTCAAAGACTTTTCCCCCCGATCACCACCACGTGGATTTGTAACTGACAAACCAATCACACTCAACATGTAGTTCTCAATGAAACTGCATCTACATGGAGGGAAGTATGCAGTGGGATAGCCCAAGTCTCTCTCTTAGGCCCAGTACTCTTCAACATCTTCATCAGAGGTAGTATTTAGCCAGTTTGCACTGGTTCGCCAGTACCGGTGGTTGCCATTTCCTGGAGGTCAGAGAACTGGTAGCGATGGCTGACTGGCCACGCCCCTGAACCAGTCCCCCTGTCGCTGGTTGCTCACCCCGCCCGATGCTTGCCCCGCCTCACCTGCGCAACTCTGGCGGCTATGAGAGACTCTAGCCTGCGTGGGGAGAGCGGCCTGGCAAGCTTTTCAGCCCGTCTGCTGAGAGGAGCAGCTGACCCAGGTGGGTGGTGTCCACCGGGGAAGGGTGACAGGGAATGGGGCTGCCAGGCCGACCACGATTCCCATGGGCCTCGGCAGGGGAGCGCAGAGTCCTGGGGCCGTTGCTAAGGAGGCGACTGGGAGTGGGCTTCCTCCTCCTCTGGGCACAGAGTGGCTTTTGCAGCCAGGCGGTCTCAGGGGTTGCAGGGCGTCCCGGAATGCCTTCCCGCGCCTGCTGGTGGCGCTTCATGTTGCTGCGAAGCTTGCTGGGCTGACCCCCCTCCCCACCAGGCTAGCATCTCCCGAAGCCGCCGGCGTTGCAGCCACACACACACACACACCCTCGCTTGGAGCTTCAAGTGGCGAACAGCAGCAGGAGTGAGCTCTCAGCACTTTTTCCAGTGGTGGGAAAACGTTCTGAGGGGGAATTCTCACTCACCTTTCAACCTCTGGAGCTCGAAGAGGCGGGGGGGCGGTAGTGAATCAAAGCGTTGGGTGAAAGGTGAGCAAGGATTCCCCCTCAGAACTTTTTTCTGCTACTGGAAAAAGTGCTGAGAGCTCGCTGCCGCTGCTCCCACCATAACTCAGAGTGTTCCAATATTTCAGAGGCTATCATTAAGAAGAAGAGGGAGTCAAGCTATTCTCCAAAGCACTTGAGGGCAGGACGAGAAGCAATGTGTAGAAACTAATCAAGGAGAGAAGAATCGCCCAAAGAGATGGCTGCACACATGGATGCTGCGGCTGGGCGCTCTTTCTTTCAGTGTATGATGTGGATGATTCTGGGGGTGTTCTGGATTTTTGAAGTTTTTAAGAAGAGATTGGATAACCATTTGTCTGAAATGGTATAGGGTTTCCTGCCTAAGCATGCGGTTAGAATAGAAGACCTCCAAGGTCCCTTCTAACTCTGTTATTCTATTCTATTTTATCTCGTGCAGTCCTCAGTTCGTAGAAAACTCAGGCCTAAAGTTCTATGGTGTGGGACCAGTAGAATGAGAGCGTGCACTCCTGAACCTGCGTGATCTGGCACTAAGGTAGTTTAGGCCTCTGTTCTCTGCTAACTGAGGCCTGTACCTTTTCTGGCCTAATTGTTCCCAAACCACGAAGCAGACTCCTTATCCCAACAAAAATCCCTTTTTATTAAGTTACTGTGAATTTCTCTCATTCACACTCAGCAAAGTCTTTCAAGGGGGAATTTACAGTAACAGACCTTATCTAGCTTGGAGAGATGTCAGGCCAATATCTTCAAAACTGGGCAAGGAGTCTCCGAGAGTCACAAACCAATTAGGGGAACTACCGTATTTTTCGGAGTATAAGACTCACTTTCCCCCCCCTAAAAGAGGATGAAAATTTGGGTGCGTCTTATACACTGAATGTAGCCCCGCCCATCCTCCGGCCCCCCAGAAAATAGGGTGTACTGAGGCAGCAATAGGCTATGGCAATCCCTGCAGCCTGAAACAGGTGAGGCCGATCCAACCGACAATCAGTTGCTTGTGCTAATCAGGCTGTGATGAAAATGAAAATGAAACAGACTTTTTGCTGCAAAGAGGCAAATTGCTGCAAGGCAGAAGTAGATTTTTCTTTTCTTGTTTTCCTCCCCAAAAAAGGTAGGCGTGTCTTATAGTCCGGAGCATTTTATACTCCAAAAAATACAGTAATTGTCTCCTGCAAACTCCACTCCCCTTTCACACCTCTAAAGAGCGCTTACAAGCTAAGCTTATTCCTTAACTCAAAACTGACTTTGAGTGGGATTTGCATATAGATAGATAGATAATTGTAAAGAAAGATATTTCTAGATATTTTCAAAGCTTTCATGACTCATGAATATAGAAATCATCATGTCTATATCATACCACTATAAGCATGCAAAATACAACATAATGGAATTTTGGAAACATTCAGAAGAATATTCGTTGACTTTCTACAGTTTGATCTTTTTCTCTAACCTTGTTATCGTTTTCATTTCTCTTTTCCTTTGAAGGTAATAATGGGCAGGAGAATCAAGATTCCTGTGAACTGTTCCAAGTGACCAATGCTAAAGATGAAACAGAGAAGTTTGGATTTCGAATGGAATTCGAAAGCCATGAGAGAAGCCAGTCAAATAATTGGAATCAGGATAGCTCATATTCCACTGATGCTCCAATGCAAGACTTTCTTGCCCAACAAGAGAAAATAAGGAAAAAATATATTGGGAAAAGTGTAAACGAAGACTATTTAACCCAAAACAAAGGAAAAGATGCTATAGGATACAATGGACAAAATTACAATGGGACATTCATTTATTCTGTTGAAAATAACTTCTTTACATCTGAAAAAGTGATTCACACAAAAAAGGAGCCTTATGAATGTTTGGAATCTGGAAAACATTTTGGAACAAGCTGGCAACTTACTTCCCATGAAATGATTCACACTGGAGAGAAACTGTGTTCAGAATCCCCTGTAGCCCAGTCCCTCCAAGCAGCAGGAGAGAAACCCTATAAATGCATGGAGTGTGGAAAGACCTTTGCTCAGCGCAGGTATCTTGCTTCCCATAAGATGATCCACACAGGGGAGAAACCCTATAAATGCATGGAGTGTGGAAAGACGTTTGCTCAAAGAGGTAATCTTGCTTACCATAAGATGATCCACTCAGAAGAGAAACCATTTAAATGCATGGAGTGCGGACAGACCTTTGCTCATAGAAGTAAACTTAATTCCCATAAGATTATCCACGCAGGGGAGAAGCCATACAAATGCATGGAGTGTGGAAAGACCTTTTCTCGAAGAAGTAATCTTATTTCCCATAAGATGATCCACACAGGGGAGACGCCGTATAAATGCATGGAGTGTGGAAAGACCTTTATTTATAGCAATGGACTTAGATACCACAAAATGATCCATACAGGAGAGAAACCATATACATGCATGGAGTGCGGAAAGACCTTTGCTCAACGCAGTTATCTTGCGTCCCATAAGATGATCCACACAGGGGAAAAGCTATTTAAATGTATGGAGTGTGGAAAGACCTTTGCTCGAAGAGATAATCTTATTTCCCATAAGATGATCCACACAGGGGAGAAGCCATTTAAATGCATGGAGTGTGGAAAGACCTTTGCTAAAAGAGGTAATCTTGCTTACCATAAGATGATCCACTCAGAAGAGAAACCATTTAAATGCATGGAGTGTGGAAAGACCTTTGCTCATAGAAGTAAACTTAATTCCCATAAGATTATCCACACAGGGGAGAAGCCATACAAATGCATGGAGTGTGGAAAGACCTTTTCTCGAAGAATTAATCTTATTTCCCATAAGATGATCCACACAGGGGAGACGCCGTATAAATGCATGGAGTGTGGAAAGATGTTTACTAAGAGTAGTTCTCTTACTTCTCATAAGATGATCCACACAGGGAAGAAACCATTTAAATGCATGGAGTGTGGAAACAGGTTTGCTCAGAGCAGTGGACTGGCTAACCACAGAAAGATCCACACAGGGGAAAAGCCATTTAAATGCATGCAGTGTGGAAAGACTTTTGCTCAACGCCGCTATCTTGCTTCCCATGAAATGATCCACACAAGAGAAGCCGTATAAATGCATGGAGTGTGGAAAGATGGAAGCCATAGACCTGAGCGAGTCTGTGGAGTGGAAATACCAGAGCATTCTCCACAGCCAGATCTTGGAGCGGCTGCCTGAGAAATTCAACAAGCTGAACTTGGGCAGCCTGGGGCATTCACACCAGATCAGGAGCGGCTGGAAGACCCATAAGGAGCCAACTTTGACAATATTCCAAGTGCGGTCTTACAAGACATTGTAAAGCTGTACTAACACTTCATGTGGTCTTGATTCTATCTTAATGCAGCCTATGATTGAGTTGGGTTGTTTGGCAACTGCTGACTCATGTTTAAGTGATTGTCCACCAGGACTCCAAAATCCCCGTTGCACTTTCTACTGTTGAGCCAGGTATCACCTATTCTATGCCTATGTATTTAGTTTTTCTTTCCCAAATAAAGAACCTTACATTTCTCAAATATTGTTTCTCATTTTCCTAGATGGGGTCCAATTTGTTGTGCCTTCCGTATCTTGAGCCTATCTTCTATCAATATCAACTATCTTGAGTGTTGGTATTCCTGTCAATTTGGTCTTGTCTGCAAATTTAATGAGTTCCTGTTTTATTCCCTTGCCTAAATCATTGATGAAGTTGAATAGATCTTGCGAATCCTCCTGTTCTCTTCTTTTTTCTGTGTTCAACAGTTCCCCTCGTTGAAATGTGCCCACCAGGCTTTCGCGCATTCCATCAGCCGAGGGCTCAGGGTAGGGGCGGGGGGGTGGCGGCTATTATAAAGGAAAGTCTTTGTCCGAGGGAGGCCACTGTACCTCAGATAGCCGGATGTGAGTCCCTCCTTGTGGGCTTGCTGATTGCGTACCTGGCTCCCTGCCACGTAGCGGCAGCCCTGCCCGAGCTGCTCAATGTAATAGCCGAGGTGGCGGTGGATACCCCCAGACTTATGGTCATGGGGGATTTCAACCTGCCATCTGTCAGTGAAATGTCAGAGGCAGCTCGGGAGTTCATGGCTTCCATGACGGCCATGGACCTGATCCAGTTAGTTCAAGGTCCTACTCACATGGGGGACACACTCTGGACTTGATTTTTGTCTCTGGTCAGTGGCTGAATGATCTAGAAACAGAGGATATAGCCATCAATCCCTTGTCATGGTCAGATCACTCCTTTGACTAGACTTTCGAGCCGCTACCCTCCGCTGAAGGGAGTCGGAACCGACTAGGTGGTTCTGTCCCAGGTGCCTGATGGATCCGGATAGATTCCGGACAGAGTTTGGGCCATTCCCTGAGGCTCTGGCTCACGACTCGACAAGCTCAGACTCAACCAAGACGAGAGTGGCAATCCCTTCCACACTGAGGGCAGATACATTCTGTCCCCTGCCCAGCCCCCAGATTTTGCTGCTTCCGGTACTGTCTCTTTGCCTCAGCCTACTGAACAAGTGTCTCTTCTAATTGGAGAAGGCCATGCTGCGTCTTTAGCCTCCAAGCTGAACAGTTGGAGGTCAAGGTTTCCCAGTTGTTAATGTCCATTCCCAGGGCCTTTAGATCCCTCTTGCAGATATCTTTATATCGCAGCTGTGGTCCTTTGAGGAGGTGGCTGTGTATTTCTCTGAGGAGGAATGCTCTAAGCTGGATCCTGACCAAAAAGCGCTGCATTCGGAACTCATGCTTGAAAACTATAGGAATGTGGTCTCTCTGGGTAAGAGTGTTCTTATCCTGAATCCAAGAGTTCAAGAAGACAGATTATAGTTTTTTTTAAATTAAAAAATCAATAATCAGATATTGTCTCCTGGGAGGGAGAAGGAAAGGATAAGGCCTTCTCGTACTCTAAGGAAGGAAAGAGGTCAATGTCTCTTTGCTTAGATTCTTTCTGTGCCATTTCTTATCTGTAGTTTTCCATTTAGAATAGAATAGAATAAGAGTTGGAAGGGACCTTGGAAGTCTTCTAGTCCAATCCTACACCACCTGAAATAAATGGTTATCTAACATCTTCTTAAAAACTTCCAGTGTTGGAGCATTCAGAATTTCTGGAGGCAAGTTGTTCCACTGATTGTTCTAACTGAGGAAATTTCTCCTTAGTTCTAAGTTGCTTCTCTTCTTGATTAGTTTTCCCCCATTGCTTCTTGTTCTACCCTCAGGTGCTTTGAAGAATAGTTTCACTCCCTCTTCTTTGTGGCAATGCCTGAGATATTGGAACACTGCTATCATGTCTCCCCCTAGTCCTTTTCATTAAACTAGACATACACAGTTCCTGCAACCGTTGTTCATATCTTTTAGCCTCCAGTCCCCTAATCATCTTTGTTGCTCTTCTCTGCATTCTTTCTAGAGTCTCAACATTTTTTTTACATCGTGACGACCAAAACTGAATGCACTATTTTAAGTGTGGCCTAACCAAGGCATTATAAAGTGGTCTTAACACTTCATGTGATATTGATTCTATCCCTCTGTTTATGCAGCCTAGAATTGTGTTGGCTTTTTTGGCAGCTGCTGCACACTGCTGGCTCATATTTAAATGGTTGTCCACTAGGACTCCAAGATCCCTCTCACAGTTACTATTGAGAAAGGTACCACATATACTGTACCTGTGCATTTTGTTTTTCTTGCCTAAATATAGAGCCTTACTTTTTTCAGCATTGAATTTCATTTTGTTAGATAGCACCCAATGTTCAAGTCTGTCACGATCCTTCTGTATCTTAAGCTTATCTTCTGAAGTGTTGGCTATTCCTGCCAGTTTGGTGTCATCTGCAAATTTGATGAGGTCCCCATCTATCCCCTCGTCCAAGTCATTGATGAAGATGTTGAAGAGTCCTGGGCCTAAAACAGAGCCTTGGGCTACCCCACTGCATACTTTCCTCCATGTAGCTACAGTTCCATTGAGGACTAAACGTTGAGTGCAGTTGGTCAGCCACTTAAGTATCCATCTGGTGGTGATGCTGTCTAACCCACATTTTTCTACTTTATCTAGTAGTAGGTTATGGTCTACTTTATCCAATGCCTTACTATAGGCCAAGAAAATTATCTCAACTGTATTCCTCTGGTCCACTAATTTATTTCTATTTGAACTTATCTGTGGAGGCTGAAAAGAATGAGGTGTGCTTTTATGTGTCCCCTAGAGGTCATGTGAGAGGGACGTGTTGTCATTTGTCCTCTGAAACCTCCCAGAATTGTGTGAGAAGAGATCTTTCATGAACAGGCCGTGGAAGAACATTCTCCCAAACCAATTGAAGAACGAAGGCCTAATGCAATGTGACTCTATCCTATGGTATAGGTAATCCCCAAGTTATGACAGTTCACTTAGTGACCATTCAAAGTTATGATTCCCCCTCCCCCCATACTTTAGACGAAGTCTCGAAATTATGAATTTTGCAGCACTACGGCCATCCACATTTGCCCTACCTATTCCCCGCAAGCAAATCTCGCACTACTGATCTCATGTGATCTCGCACTATAGTACATTAGGCTATAGTACATTTGTTTTCTGCTAATTGAGGCCTGTATTAGATCTGGCCGAAGAGCCCTTGCAGGCCGATGAGACTTTGGGGCAGTGAAATAGCCTTTCTTGAGCCTCCCAACCTTTCCAATGTCGACACGAAATGTGTTTACAAGCCAAGGGGAGGCTTCAAGCAAAGAATTTCGCCCCAAAATCTCATCACTGGGATCGAAGAACAGGCTGAGCGGTAGTCCTGCCTGCCAAACAGACGCCGTGGAGCAGCTGTTCCAAGGTACACCGGGGAATGAACTTGTTTCAAAATTGTTTCAGTTCTCATGAGATCATCATGTCTATATCACACCACTGTAGGCATGTGGTACATAGAACATAATGGAATTTCTTGCCCAACAAGAGAAAATAAAGAAAAAATGTATTGGGAAAAGTGTGAAACTAATTATATGTAAATGAACACTATGTAACCCAAAACAAAGGAGAAGGTGCTATAAGAAGATACAATGGAAAAAATTACAATGGGACATTCATTCCTTCTCATGGAAATAAATTCCTTACATCTCAAAAAGTGATTGACACCAAAGAGAAGCCTTTTAAATGTTTGGAATGTGGGGCATGTTTTAGAACAAGCAGACAATTTACTTCCCATGAAAGGATTCACACTGGAGAGAAGGTATACAAATGCAGAGTCTGGTAACAGGTTCAGAAGATACAGTAATCTTATTTCCCATAAAAGGATCCACTAAGTAAATATTTACTCGTAGCAATGAACTTACTATCCACAAAACGATCCGTACGAGGGAAAAGCCATTTTAACGCATGGAGTGTGGGAAGCCCTTTACTCAAAATGGTAGTCTTATTTCCCATAAGATGATCCACACAGGAGTGAAGCTGTATAAATGCATGGAAAGTTGAAAGTTGAAAGACGCTATGTTTTCATTTGCATGCTGTGTTTCCTGAGATTGTTCATGAAGAGACAGGTGAGTCCCTTATCCTTAACTGCTGGATGGAGGGCTAGGCTGGGCTGAAGCAGACGAGAAAAAGCGAGGTGAAAAGCTAAGGACAAGGGGCTCACCTACCTCTCCCAAGACCTTTCGGGACACACATTGTGCAAATGTACTTGCAAACCCTAGCACGAGCAATAGCAGCTGTGCCTTCCCCCTTCCAAAACATGCCAGGATGTGATCTAAATAAGACCTGGCTTGACCTGCTATTGAAACTCTTTCCAGCTCTTTCTCAAAGTGTTACTGCAGCAGCTGCCTGAAAAATGCTTGCAACGGCTGCTGGATACGGAGTGTCTTGTCCCATGCCTCTGCCTGCTGCCAATGCCGCCTGCAGCAGTTGAAAGGAAAAAGTGGGACTCCGCAGTGCCGCCCCTTGCACTGCGGAAGGTGGCAAAATGTAGAGAACAGCCACCGTCCCTTTGGGAAAGAGCCAGGAGGCGTTTCAATAGCAGTTCAAGCCAGGTCTTATTTAGATCACATCCTGGCATGTTTTGGAAGGGGGAAGGCACAGCTGCTATTGCCTGTGCTGGGTTTTGCAAGTTCTGCAGGATTTTTAAATATCTCCCTTCCAAAACATGGATGACAGGGGAATCCCGCTTTTGACACACCCACCACTCGCAGCAACTGGCACGAGTGACTTATGGGGGCTCTTCATCCTCCTGACAGCACTGCTTCGGCTGCCCTGCTGGGCTGCTCCTGCTTGACAGGGGAGGGGGGAGGCCCAGATCTATGGAGCACTCCTCTGCCACCAGCCTGGCAGGGCTCCTTCCTTAGAGGCTGCCACTGTAAGCACGCCACGTCCCCCACCACTGCATTCAGGCTGCTGAGCACTGTCCTGCGCATCTACTCTGCTGCAATTCTCTTCATTGCACTAAAAATTACTATCACACTAAACCAGGGGTCTGCAACCTTAAACACCCAAAGAGCCATTTGTACCCGTTTCCCATAGGAAAAAAACCACTGGGTGCCACAAAACCTGGGTGGGCGTGGCCAACTCCATGTCACTCATTCCCCCCAGTCTCATGACCCTTTAGCCATGCCTACCTAGCAGGTCATTAGGGCAGACAACCAGTTATTAATAAACAACCCACCGGGAACAACCCCCCCTCCCTTTACCTTCTCCTCTCTCCTCCCCCTCTGTATCTCTGTCTCTCTCTCTCCCCCCACCCTGTACCTCCCTCTCTCTCTCACTCTGTATCTCTCTCCCCCCATCTTCCCTCTCTCCCCTCTCTGTATCTATGTCTCTGTCTCCCACCTCTGTATCTGTCTTTCTCTCTCTCTCTCCATCTATCTCTCCCCTCTCTATGTCTCTTTCCCATCACCCCCCTCTTTGTATCTCTCCTCTCCGCCTCTCTCTTCCTCTGTATCTCTCGACCCCTTTTCCCTCTCTGTATCTATGTCTGTCTCCTCCTCTCTATCTCCCCTCTCTGTATCTCTCTCCCCCTCTATCTGTATCTGTCTTTCCCTCACTCTCCCTCTCTCTCTGTATCTCTCTCTGTATGTGATTCTCTATGTCTCTCTGTCTGTGTGTGTGTATGTCTGTGTGTGCGAGCACGTGCACGCCCAGGAAACTCTTCTTGAGGCTCTTCGCTACTCCTTTTTGTTGTTCTTGGCAAGTTTTTGATAATCCGAGCTGGCTGAGGAACGAGTGCATCCTCCTCCACCTTCTCTCGCAACACCCAGGCTGGCTGTGGTGGGGCTGGGAGCATGCGCACAAGTGGGAAGAGCCACCTCAAGCGGCCGGGCCTCATCATGAGGTAAAATTTCTGGAATATCCATGGATTTCAGCTTTCCCTCCATTTTGGAACTTTTTTTCTTTTTTCTTTTCCTTCACAGTCTTTCCGCGGGTACAAGAGACGGGGTCACCCAGGGTGTTCATCAGAAGAGGCTGGAGGGGTCTCTGCCTTTTCTGCTTCCCCAGTTCACTGTGAGGCTGAGGGAATAATTTGGGAAGGGCATCTGTATGTATTGAATTAAAGAAATAGAAAACAATAATTTTCCTTATGGTGGCTTCCCTTCCTGTGTCCCATCTTTCTCCACTTCAGGCTAACAAGACACAAGCTGTGTTTCCCAGACAGCCTCCTGGTTCTTCTCTTCTGACAGGATTTGGACCCTTTTGAAGCCTCCACAGACGGTTCCTGGACAGGCAGGAGAGGAAATGGCGGAATTGCTGACTCTGGAGACCAAAAAGCTTTTCTTGGGCAGGGAGGCATTGAGAGGGGCCTTTTCTCCTACTCCCATGCCCATCATCCCTGCCCTTCCCTCAGATGCGCTCCTCTTTCCCGCGCTTTTCAGGGAATCCTGTAAATTTATGGAAAATCCACTAGAGGGCGCATTCTGCCAAGAGAAGGGAACTCCAGGCGCTTCCCCATTGGGCTACTAGAGGGCGAAAGACAGGGCTGCCTTTGTAGAGGAGGCTTGGAAGGAAATGGCGTCACACAACCTTGACGCTCTAGGAGGCCGCACTTGCTTTCCTTAACCCCTGGCGCTCCGCAGAGGGAGGAGGACTTGCGGCAGAGTCTGGCGGGGGGGGGAGATCCAGACGTTCCCCTGGTGAGTTGGGGGCTCTTCCGTGGGAAAAGGGAGGCGGAGGAGGGAGAGACCCTCGCCCGGCCCTCCTCCGGCTCACCTCCGGGTCCCATGCTCCCCAGCCGCCCCGTGTCCAGGGAGAGCCCGAGTGGGGGGAGGGGAGGGTTGGCCTTGCAGAGACCCAGCAGGAGAGGAGAGAAGCCTGGCGAGGAGGAGGCAGGATTCGCACCAGGCTCCCTGTCTCCGGAGGGGGAGAGAGGCGGGGCGGCCTCTCCAGCTGCCTCCTTCCCGGCCCTGCGCTGGGCTGAGTCTCTTGGGGCTCCGGGGAGGTTGAGTGAAGGTTGTTCAGTGGCTCAATTCAATTTCTAATTCTTGGTATTTATTTTTCTTTCCATCTCAGATACACAAAGTCGAAACCATTTGAAATCCTTGCAAACTAAAATTTTCTCTTGGGGGAAGAAAAAAGAGCGGAATCCCTTGGAGGGCTCAGTTGTGGAGCACCAGAAATGGTCCCGTGAAGGAAAAGGCATCTGGAGACCCACCAGAGTCCTTGGAGCCATTTGCAGTTGCTCTGCAGGACAGAGAAAGGATGGAGACACAACCTTTTGGAAAGGAGGGAAGCGGAAAAGGCCCTTCAGCTGCTCAGCCTGGGAAGCGGGGGAAGCTCTGGACAAGGACTGGGCAGAAGATCCTGGAGGAGGAAACCATCCTCCCTTCACAAGTTCAGCCCTGGAACTTCATCCAATACTGTGAGGCTGAGGGTCCCCGAGGACTTTGCAGCCGACTCCATGATTTTAGTAGGCGATGGCTGAGACCAGAAAAACACACCAAAGCCCAGATGTTGGACCTGGTGGTTCTGGAGCAGCTCCTGTTCCTTCTGCCCCCAGAGATGGAGGGCTGGGTGCGGGAGTGTGGAGCAGAGACCAGCTCCCAAGCGGTGGCCCTGGCTGAAGGCTTCCTCTTGAGCCAGGTGGAGGAGCAGAAGGAGCAGGTCGAGTTGCAGGTGAGACACTAGGGTGCCCAGAAGGGAATAAAAAATGTGTTTGAATGCTTCACCCCTCCTTCCCAAACTTCTCTGACGTTCATATGTGACTATATCCCATCAATTATTGTAGAATATTGTTCCATTGTTTTCTTACTCAACGTCACTGATGGATATTGGGGACTTTGAGGTTGAATTCCGAATATAAGAATGCACTTCATGTCATGTGATGTACATTAATTCTGCTTCTTCCATCCTTCCTTCAAATAGAAGCGCTGTACTGTGGAGATCAGAGATCCTGAGGGAAAGAAGAATTCATCAAATCCCCCTCAGGACCTATTTTTCAGGAGGATCCCTTCGGAAGATCAAAATCAGGACACTTCAGGAGGTAATCCAAGCTCCTCCGATTTCCCAGAGAGATCCCATCTGTCTTACCTTATTCTCTTCTGTAGTATACCTCCTCTTATTTTGTTAAATATGCATTTTGAAATTATTTATTTCTTACAGAGAAACAAAGCATGAAGTTTTCGGGTTTTTACGATGGAGCTCAGACACTAGTTGAACTTCCAAATCAAGTAAGAAAGGGAAACATTATTAGATTTCTATTCTCCTTTCCTTCAGGAAGTGAAGCGGGTGTGCAGAGTTGGCTCTCCTTCTATTTCCCTCCCTTGTTTGGACTGGATTCTTTTTATGTCCCTGTGCGACATGGACAGCATGATTGCAGGTTCAAGTTGCTCTCAACCAGCATAGCTTCCTCTGTAGACTCTTACTGGGACACAATGATTTGTCATTTCTGTCCACAGATTCTGGTTAGGAAATGTTTTTTAAAGACTACTAGTTAACTGGTTCTGGTTGGTACTCCTGCAACTATGAGTTTACAAGAAGTAATTTTTTAAAAGTGCTTCAAGAGGTAGGAATAAATGTATCACAGTGGTAGTAACTGCTAGAGACCCATTCTTTTTGCAATTATTTGATTTGGAGTTGTGCAAGGCTAATGAAAAATAACTAATTACTCACATTGCCACTTTACCATTTTTAAAAAGCCTTATTTATGACGAGTCATTCAAAAGATAAGCAAATCATATTAAAAAATAAAGCAGAATTTTAAAATCCAAAGAGAATGGCCACACAGAGCATGCAATCACAGTACTTCGGGCTACAAAATAATTTCCAATCCTCTGATTTGTGCCTGGATTAGGAGATCAAACATTCCCACTTTGCAAAGGTTTAGAAATGGCCTTCGCAGAGAATTTTCTCTTCTTTGGTTCTCCCATTCAGCGAATAGCTCAGACTACTAGATCAATAAATGATAGGGCAATAAATCAGTTGATCCAGAAATGGGATTACTTCACTGAAAGTTCTGCAGAATCAATCAGCTTGATAAAAGTTGCCCCAAATATTTCTTCAGTCAAACAAATTTTGAGAATTGTCCATTTTCTCACCTAAATGGTCGGATTTAGTCGGATCATTCCCTCCTTCGCCTTGACCTTCGAACTGCTACACCCTGCCGCAGGGAGGCTGAACCGATGAGGTGGTTCCGGCCCAGGCACCTGATGGACCCGGATCAGTTCCAGATGGAGCTTGGGCCGTTTCCTGAGGCTCTGGCTCACGGCTCGACCGAAGACCTGGTGGCCGCCTGGGATAGGGTGGCCGCTGGAGTTTTGGATCGGGTCGTGCCTTTGTGGCCTCTGACCCGGCGCCGATCTCGCTCGGCTCCTTGGTTCACCAAGGAGGTGAGGGAGATGAAGCGCCGGAAAAGACGCCTGGAGAGCGGTTGGAGGGCCAGCCGGTCTGAATCTGACCGAACACTGGTAAGGTCTCATATTAAGACTTACCTTGTGGCGATAAAAGCGGCAAAATGTAACTATTTTTCCGCTCTTATTGCATCATCAGATAACCGCCTGGCCGCCCTGTTTAGGGTGACCCGCTCCCTGCTCCTTCAGGAAGCGCGGGAGGACCCCTTGGAGGGTAGAGCTGAGGAATTTGTACAGTATCTGTATGATAAAATCACTCAGATTCAGGAACATCTGGATTCTGGCAGGGTAGATTCAGGGGGGAGGATGGAGGCAGGTCTTGAGAATATTGTCTGGGAAGAGTTCGATTCTGTGACTCCCGAAGACGTGGACAGGATATTGAGTAGACTGAATGCTGCCACATGTTTATTGGACCCATGTCCCTCCTGGTTGGTGCTGGCCTCTCGGGAGGTTACACGAGGCTGGCTCCAGGGAATTATAAATGCTTCTCTGAGTGAGGGTGTCTTTCCTGCCACCTTGAAAGAGGCGGTGGTGAGACCTCTCCTCAAGAAGCCTTCCCTGGACCCAGCAATATTGGCGAATTACTGTCCAGTCTCCAACCTTCGCTTTGTTGCGAAGGTTGTTGAGTGTGTGGTAGCATGACAGCTCCCTCGGTACCTGGATGAATCGGCTTATCTGGATCCGTTCCAGTCAGGCTTCAGGCCTGGGTACAGCACGGAAACGGCATTGGTTGCATTGGTTGATGATCTCTGGAGGGCTCAGAACAGGGGTTGCTCCTCTGTCCTGGTCCTATTAGACCTCTCAGCGGCTTTTGATACCATCGACCATGGTATCATGCTGCACCGGCTGGAAGAGCTAGGGGTGGGAGGCACCGTGTTGTGGTGGTTCTCCTCCTTCCTCTCCGACCGGTTGCAGTCAGTGTTGGCAGGGGGGTAGAGGTTGACCCCGAGGCCCCTTGTTTGTGGGGTGCCACAAGGTTTGGTCCTCTCGCCCCTTCTGTTCAACATTTATGTGAAGCTGCTGGGTGAGATCATCCGTGGTTTCGGGGTGAAGTACCACCAGTACGCTGATGACACCCAGCTGTACATCTCCACCCCGGACCACCCCAATGATGCCCTTGAAGTGATGTCCCGGTGCCTGGAGGCTGTATGGATCTGGATGGGGAGGAACAGACTCAGGCTCAACCCATCCAAGACCGAGTGGTTGTGGTTTCCGACATCCCTATATAGTCAGTCGGTGCCATCACTGATTATTGGGGACGAGTCATTGGCCCCCACGGAGAGGGCTCGCAACTTGGGAGTCCTCCTGGACTCACAGCTGCCTTTAGAAGAGCACTTGATGGCTGTGGCTGGGAGGGCGTTTTATCAGCAACTGATTCGACAGTTGCGTCCCTTTCTGGATCGGGACTCATTAAATACGGTCACTCATGCCCTTGTCACTTCCCGCCTGGACTACTGCAATGCTCTCTACATGGGGCTCCCCTTGAGGAGCACCCGGAGGCTCCAGCTGGTCCAGAATGTGGCTGGGCGGGTGGTTATGGGGGCGACGGGGCACTCCCATGTGACCCCCCTCCACGAGCTGCACTGGCTCCCAGTGGTCTTCCGGGTGGGCTTCAAGGTTTTGGTTACCACCTTTAGAGCGCTCCATGGCTTAGGACCGGGGTATTTACGAGACTGCCTTCTGCCACCAGTAGCCTCTCACCGACCAGTACGCTCTCATAGAGAGGGGCTCCTCAGGGTGCCGTCGGCCACACAATGTCAACTGGCGGCCCCCAGGGGGAGAGCCTTCTCTGTGGGGGCACCTGCCATCTGGAACAAGCTCCCCCTGGAGATACGGAGGATCCCGGACCTGCATCAAAACATTTCTTTTCCAGCAGGCCGGCCGGCCTGGCCTAACCTCTCTTTTAAACTTTTTAAAATTTTAAAATTCTTCAATTTTAAATTTGTCTTATGAATTTGGGGTGTTTTAAATTTCGTTTTCCGGGCCAGAATAACAGAATTGGTAGGGATCTTGGAGATCTAGTCCAACCATCTTCTCAGACAGGAAGCCCTATAATATTTCAGATAAATGGCTGTCCCATTTCTTCTTAAACTCCTCCAGTATGGGAGTATCCACAACTTCTGGAAGCAAGTCATTCCATTGATTAATTGTTCTCACTGTCAGTAAATTTCTCTTTAGTTGTAGATTAGTTCTCTCCTTGATTACTTTCAATCCATTGCTTCTTGTCCCACCCTCAGGTGCTTTGGAGAATAAGTTGGCCTCCTCTTCTTTGTGGCAGCCCCTTAGATATTGCAACACTTCTACCATCTCACCCCTCGTTCTTCTTTTCATTGAACTAGATATACCCAATTCCAGCACCGTTTTTTATATGTTTTAGCCTCCAGGACCCTAATAATTTTGGTTGCTCTTTCTAGAGTCTCAAGATCTTTTTTACATCGTGGTAACCAATACTGGATGCCAAATGCTGTCTTACCAAAGCATTATACACCATTGATTTTCATTTTGTTAGATGGGGCCCAATCTGTCGATACTTCTATATTTCGAGCTCATCTTCTGGAGTATTGTTATTCCTGTCAATTTAGTCTTGTCTTCAAATTTGAGGACTTCCCCTTCTATTCTCTTGTCTAAATCATTGATGAAGATGATCAGATACTGCAAATCCTCCTGTTCTGTTCTTTTTTCTGTGTTCAGGAGAGTCTTGTGTCCTTCGAGGAGGTGGCTGTGTATTTCTCTGAGGAGGAATGGTCTCAGCTGGATCCTGACCAAAAAGCCCTGCATTCGGAAGTCATGCTTGAAAACCATAGGAACGTGGTCTCTCTGGGTAAGAGTTTTTAGTCCCCAATCAGAGAACTCAAGAAGACAGATTATAGTTAGTTTTTTTTTGTTTTAAAAAATCATTAATCCAATATTATTTCCTTGGAGAGAGAAGAAAACGATCTGGCCTTCTCGTACTCCAAGGAAGGAAGGAGGTCAATGTCTCTTGGTTTAAACTCTTTCTTTGAATGAGGTGTGCCCTTATGTGTCCTCTGGAGGTCATGTGAGAGGAATGTGTTGTCATTTGTCCTCTGAAACCTCCCAAAATTGTATGAGAACAGAACTTTCATGGTCAGGCCATGGAAGTACATTCTCCCAATTCAAGAATGAAGGCCTCATGCAATGTGACTCAGAGTATCCTAGGATATAGGTAATCCCCGAGTTACGACAGTTCACTTAGTGACCATTTAAAGTTATGATTTACCCCCCTCAATACTTTAGACCCAGTCCTAAAATTACGAATGTTGCACCACTACGGCTGTCCACAGTTACGAATGACAATAGAGGCACTGCAACATTCGCCCTACTTATTCTCCCACCCCACCCTGTGACGATGTAGCGAGCCATGGGTTCCTTTGCCTGCTTTGGTACATTTTCAAAAAACATAGGGCTAAAGTGATGAGAAATCTTGCACTACTGATCTTGTGTGATCTCGTACTACTCTGTTCTCTGCTAACTGAGGCCTGTATCTTTTCTGGCCTAGGTGTTCCCAAACCACGAAGCAGACTCCTTATCCCAACAAAAATCCCCTTTTATTAAGTTACTGTGAATTTCTCTCATTCACACTAGGCAAAGTCTTTCAAGGGAGAATTTACAGTCACAGACCTTATCTGACTTGGAGAACTGTCAGGCCGATATCTTCAAAACTGGGCAAGGAGTCTCCGAGAGTCACAAACCAATTAGGGGAACTACCGTATTTTTCGGAGTATAAGACTCACTCTTTTCTCCCCTAAAAGAGGATGAAAATTTGGGTGCGTCTTATACACTGAATGTAGCCACGCCCACCCACCGTCCCCCCCAGAAAATGGGGTGCACGGAGGCAGCAATAGGCTATGGCAATCCCTGCAGCCTGAAACAGGTGAGGCCGATCCAACTGACAATCAGTTGCTTGTGCTAATCAGGCTGTGATGAAAATTATTATTATTATTATTATTATTATTATTATTATTATTATTATTATTATTATTATTATTATTTATTGAATTTATATACCGCCCTACTCCCGAAGGACTTAGGGTGGTGAACAGCCAAAAGATAAAATACATATAATACAAATGTTAAAAAACCATTAAAATACAATTAAATAAATTGGCCCAGAGAACAAAATTTAAAACACCCCACATTTACAAGACAAATTTAAAATTTAAAAAATTTAAAAACAGTTTAAAAGAGAGGATAGGCCAGGCCGGCCTGCTGGAATAGGAATGTTTTGAAGGCACGGCGGAAATCGCACAGATTCCTCCAAATTTCCGGGGGGAGCTTGTTCCAGATGGCGGGTGCCCACACAGAGAAGGCTCTCCCCCTGGGGGCCGCCAGTCGACACTGTTTGACGGACGGCACCCTAAGAAGCCCCTCTCTATGGGAGCGTACTGGTTGGTGAGAGGCTACTGATGGCAGAAGGCGGTCTCGTAGACACCCCGGTCCTAAGCCATGGAGCGCTCTAAAGGTGGTAACCAAAACCTTGAAGCACACAGGGAAGACCACTGGGAGCCAGTGCAGCTCGTGGAGGGGGGTCACATGGGAGTGCCACGTCGCTCCCATAACCACCCACGCAGCTGCATTCTGGACCAGCTGGAGCCTCCGGGTGCTCCTCAAGGGGAGCCCCATATAGAGGGCATTGCAGCATTGCAAAATGAAAATGAAACAGGCTGTTTGCTGCAAAGAGACAAATTGCTGGGAGGCAGAGGTAGATTTGTACATCTCCACCCCAAATCACCCCAATGATGCCCTTGATGTGATGTCCCGCTGCCTGGAGGCCGTGCGGGTCTGAATGGGGAGAAATAGGCTCAAACTCAACCCTTCCAAGAGTGAGTGGCTGTGGCTTCTGGCGTCCCGGTATAATCAGCTGGTGCCATCACTGACTATTGGGGGTAAATCTCTGCCCCCCACAGAGAGGGCTCGCAATCTGGGCATCCTTCTGGACTCACGGCTGTCTTTAGAAGAGTACATGACGGCCATAGCCAGGAGGGGGTTTTATCAGGTTCGTCTGATCCGCCAGTTGCGTCCCTTTCTGGACCGGGATGCCTTGCGTACAGTCACTCACGCCCTCGTCACCTCCTGTCTGGACTATTGTAATGCTCTCTACATGGGGCTCCCCTTGAAGAGCACTCGGAGGCTCCAACTGGTCCAGAATGCGGCCGTGCGGGTGGTTATGGGTGCACCTCGTTACGCCCATGTAACACCTCTCCTGCGCAAGCTGCACGGGCTCCCAGTGGTCTTCCGAGTGTAATTCAATGTGTTGGTTACCAACTTTAAAGCGTTCCATGGCATAGGACCAGGATATTTACAGGACCGCCTTCTGCCACCAACAACCTCCCACTGACAAGTTCGCTCCCACAGAGAGGGACTCCTCAGGGTGCCGATGGCCAAGTTGTGCCGGCTGGCGACACCCAGGAGGAGAGCCTTCTCTGTCGGAGCTCCTGCCCTTTGGAATGAATTGCCCCTGGATATTCGTAACATCTCTGATCTCTGGGTCTTTCGCTGTGCCCTCAAGACCCTACTGTTCCGACAGGCGGGGCTGTCTAATTGAATGATTTTAAATTGGGTTTTAACTTTTGGTTTTAAAATTCGGCCAAAACTATTTAATGATTTTAATTAATTTTAACTATGATATTGTATATTTATGTTTTTAATTGGCTGTACACCGCTCCGAGTCCTTCGGGAGGAGGGCAGTATATAAATAAAATTATTCTTATTCTTCTTCTTCTTCTTCTTCTTCTTCTTCTTCTTCTTCTTCTTCTTCTTCTTCTTCTTCTTCTTCTTATTTATTTATTTATTTATTTATTTATTTATTTATTTATTTATTTATTTATTATTTTCTTGTTTTCCTCCCCAAAAAAGGTAGGTGTGTCTTATAGTCCGGAGCATCTTATACTCCGAAAAATACGGTAACTGTCTCCTGCAAACTCCACTCCCCTTTCGCTCCTCTTTTATTCCCTCTAGAAGGGGCTATTCATTGTCTACCTGTGGCCTTACTCCCAAGTCGACCCTTGTTCTTTAGCTGTTCCCTTTGTCTGGCAACTCTGCACATGCACATTGGGAACAGGCTCCAGCTGTTCGTCTGCCTAAATGATGTCTGACTCTGAAGGCAGCTAATAACTGGCATCCAGCCCTGGCTTCCTCTCTGCCTCCGATGCAGAGCCCTCATCAGAGCCTTCCCCAGAATCCAGGAATGGTCCGTGTTCCTCCCCAACCTCCTCACTATACGAATCTGTTGCCAGCTCCACTTGCCGCTGGCAGGCCCCACCAGGATCACATCTGGCCAAAGAACCCTTGCAAGCCAATGAGACTTTTGAGCAGTGAAATAACCTTTCTTGAGCCTCCCAACCTTTCCAGTCTTGGCGCGAAGAGCCAAGATTATTCCTTAACTCAAAACTGACTTTGAGTGGGATTTGCATATATATATATATAGAGATAGATAATTGTAAAGAAAGATATTTTCTAGATATTTTCAAAGCTTTCATGACTCATGAATATAGAAATCATCATGTCTATATCACACCACTGTAAGCATGCAAAATACAACATAATGGAATTTTGGAAACATTCAGAAGAATATTCGTTGACTTCCTACAGTTTGATCTTTTTCTCTAACCGTGTTATCATTTTCATTTCTCTTTTCCTTTGAAGGTAATAATGGGCAGGAGAATCAAGATTCCTGTGAACTGTTCCAAGTGACCAATGCTAAAGATGAAACAGAGAAGTTTGGATTTCGAATGGAATTCGAAAGCCATGAGAGAAGCCAGTCAAATAATTGGAATCAGGATAGCTCATATTCCACTGATGCTCCAATGCAAGACTTTCTTGCCCAACAAGAGAAAAAATATATTGGGAAAAGTGTAAATGAAGACTATTTAACCCAAAACAAAGGAAAAGATGCTTTAAGATACCATGGACAAAATTACAATGGGATATTCATTGATTCTCTTGGAAATAACTTCTTTACATCTGAAAAAGTGATTCACACAAAAAAGGAGCCTTATGAATGTTTGGAATCTGGAAAACATTTTGGAATAAGCTGGCAACTTACTTTCCATGAAAGGATTCACACCGGGGAGAAACTGTGTTCAGAATCCCCTTTAGCCCAGGCAGCCCAATCCCTCCAAGCAGCAGGAGAGAAACCCTATAAATGCATGGAATGTGGAAAGACCTTTGCTCAGCGCAGGTATCTTGCTTCCCATAAGATTGTCCACACAGGGGAAAAGCCATTTAAATGCATGGAGTGTGGAAAGACCTTTGCTCAAAGACGTAATCTTATTTCCCATAAGATGATCCACACAGGGAAGAAACCATATAAATGCATGGAGTGTGGAAAGACCTTTACTCAAAGAGGTCATCTTATTTCCCATAAGATGATCCACACAGGGGAGAAGCCATTTAAATGCATGGAGTGTGGAAAGACCTTTACTCAAAGAGGTCATCTTATTTCTCATAAGATGATCCACACAGGGAAGAAACCATATAAATGCATGGAGTGTGGAAAGACCTTTGCTCATAGAAGTAAACTTAATTCCCATAAGATGATCCACACAGGGGAGAAGCCATACAAATGCATGGAGTGTGGAAAGACCTTTACTCAAAGAGGTCATCTTATTTCCCATAAGATGATCCACACAGGGGAAAAGCCATTTAAATGCATGGAGTGTGGAAAGACCTTTGCTCAACGCAGTTATCTTGCTTCCCATAAAAAGATCCACTTGGAAGAGAAACCATTTAAATGCATGGAGTGTGGAAAGATGTATACTAAGCGCAGTGCTCTTACTTCTCATAAGATTATCCACACGGGGGAGAAACCATACAAATGCATGGAGTGTGGAAAGACCTTTGCTCAACGCAGTTATCTTGCTTCCCATAAAAATATCCACTTAGAAGAGAAACCATTTAAATGCATGGAGTGTGGAAAGACATTTACTGATAGTAGGGCTCTTACTTCTCATAAGATGATCCACACGGGGGAGAAACCATACAAATGCATGGAGTGTGGAAAGACCTTTGCTCAACGCAGTTATCTTGCTTCCCATAAAAATATCCACTTAGAAGAGAAACCATTTAAATGTATGGAGTGTGGAAAGACATTTACTGATAGTAGGGCTCTTACTTCTCATAAGATGATCCACACGGGGGAGAAACCATACAAATGCATGGAGTGTGGAAAGACCTTTGCTCAACGCAGTTATCTTGCTTCCCATAAAAATATCCACTTAGAAGAGAAACCATTTAAATGCATGGAGTGTGGAAAGACGTTTACTGATAGTAGGGCTCTTACTTCTCATAAGATAATCCACACAGGGGAGAAGCCGTATAAATGCATGGACTGTGGAAAGACCTTTGGTCAACGCAGTTATCTTACTTCCCATAAGATGATCCACTCAGAAGAGAAACCATTTAAATGCATGGAGTGTGGAAAGACCTTTGCTCATAGAAGTAAACTTAATTCCCATAAGATTATCCACACAGGAGAGAAGCCATACAAATGCATGGAATGTGGAAAGACCTTTCCTCGAAGAGGTAATCTTATTTCCCATAAGATGATCCACACAGGGGAGAAGCCATATAAATGCATGGACTGTGGAAAGACCTTTGGTCAACGCAGTTATCTTACTTCCCATAAAAAGATCCACTCAGAAGAGAAACCATTTAAATGCATGGAGTGTGGAAAGATGTTTACTAAGAGTAGTACTCTTACTTCTCATAAGATGATCCACACAGGGGAGAAGCCATTTAAATGCCTGGAGTGTGGAAACACGTTTGCTCAGAGCAGTGGACTGACTAACCACAGAAAGATCCACACCGGGGAAAAGCCATTTAAATGCATGCAGTGTGGAAAGAGTTTTGCTCAACGCCGCTATCTTGTCTCCCATGAAATGATCCACACGAGAAGCTGTATAAATGCATGGAGTGTGGAAAGATGGAAGCCATAGACCTGAGCGAGTCTGTGGAGTGGAAATACCAGAGCGTGCTCCGCAGCCAGATCTTGGAGCGGCTGCCTGAGAAATTCAACAAGCTGAACTTGGGCAGCCTGGGGCATTCACACCAGATCGGGAGCGGCTGCACGTCCCATAAGGAGCCAACTTTGACAATATTCCAAGTGCGGTCTTACAAGGCATTGTAAAGCTGTACTAACACTTTATGTGGGAGTGTGGGAGCACCCGCCCTCTGGAACGAGCTACCTCCCGTAATACGACTGATTCCAGATCTCCGTATTTTCCGTAAGACCCTGAAGACGTTTTTATTTCAGCAAGCCGGCCTGGCCTGAATAGGTTTTATGGGTTAGTTTTTAATGGAATAGCTTGGGGTTGTAAATTGGGAGGCCGATTAATTTAATTTATTTTTAGTTATCTTAACTTTTATATTGTATGTTATCTTAGTTTTCAGCTGTTCACCGCCCTGAGTCCCTTCGGGGAGAAGGGCGGTATATAAATTCAATAAATAAATAAATAAATAAATAAATAAATAAATAAATAAATAAATGTGGTCTTGATTCTATCCCTCTTAATGCAGCCTATGATTGAGTTGGGTTTTTTGGCAACTGCTGACTTGTGTTTAATGATTGTCCACTAGGACTCCAAGATCCCCGTTGCACTTTCTACTGTTGAGCCAGATATCACCTATTCTATGCCTATGTATTTAGTTTTTCTTTCCTAAATAAAGAACCTTACATTTCTCAAATATTGTTTTTCATTTTCTTAGATGGGGTCCAATCTGTTGATCCTTCTATATCTTGAGCCTATCTTCTGGAGTGTTGTTATTCCTGTCAATTTGGTCTTGTCTGCAAATTTTATGAATTCCTGTTTTATTCCCTTGCCTAAATCATTGATGAAGTTGAACAGATCTTGTGAATCCTCCTGTTCTCTTCTTTTTTCCGTGTTCAAGAGTCTTGTGTCCTTCTAGGACATTGGCATGACATTGGCATCTTTCAGTCTCAAAAGACTATGGTATTTAGGACCTCCGGAAAGAGGTCCTAAAACAGCATCTAGTGTGACTAAAAAGGCCAACTCAAGAGTGGCAATTCTTTCCACACTGAGGGCAGATACATTCTGTCCCCTGCGCCCAGCCCGCAGATTTCGCTGGTACCGGGACTGTCTCTTTGCCTCAGCCTACTGAACAAGTGTTTCTTCTAATTGGAGAAGGCCATGCTGCGTCTTTAGCCTCCAAGCTGAACAGTTGGAGGTCAAGGTTTCCCAGTTGTTAATGTCCATTCCCAGGGCCTTTAGGTCCCTCTTGCAGATATCCTTATATCGCAGCTGTGGTCCTTTGAGGAGGTGGCTGTGTATTTCTCTGAGGAGGAATGCTCTAAGCTGGATCCTGACCAAAAAGCGCTGCATTCGGAACTCATGCTTGAAAACTATAGGAATGTGGTCTCTCTGGGTAAGAATGTTCTTATCCTGAATCCAAGAGTTCAAGAAGACAGATTATAGTTTTTTTTTAATTAAAAAATCAATAATCAGATATTGTCTCCTGGGAGGGAGAAGGAAAGGATCAGGCCTTCTCGTACTCTAAGGAAGGAAAGAGGTCAATATCTCTTTGCTTGGATCCTTTCTGTGCCATTTCTTATCTGTATTTTTCCATTGAGAATAGAATAGAATAACAGAGTTGGAAGGGACCTTGGAGATCTTCTAGTCCAATCCTACACCACCTCAAATAAATGGTTATCTAACATCTTCTTTAAAACTTCCAGTGTTGGAGCATTCAGAGCTTCTGGAGGCAAGTTGTTCCACTGATTGTTCTAACTGTGAGGAAATTTCTCCTTAGTTCTAAGTTGCTTTTCTCCTTGATTAGTTTTACCCCATTGCTTCTTATTTTACCCTCAGGTGCTTTGAAGAATAGTTTCACTCCCTCTTTGTGACAATGCCTGAGATATTGGAACACTGCTATCATGTCATGTAGGACTCCAAGATCCCTCTCACAGTTACTATTGAGAAAGGTACCACATATACTGTACCTATGCATTTTGTTTTTCTTGCCTAAATATAGAGCCTTACTTTTTTCAGCATTGAATTTCATTTTGTTAGATAGCACCCAATGTTCAAGTCTGTCAAGATCCTTCTGTATCTTAAGCTTATCTTCTGAAGTGTTGGCTATTCCTGCCAGTTTGGTGTCATCTGCAAACTTGATGAGTTCCCCATCTATCCCCTCGTCCAAGTCATTGATGAAGATGTTGAAGAGTCCTGGGCCTAAAACAGAGCCTTTGGCTACCCCACTGCATACTTTCCTCCAAGTAGCTACAGTTTCATTGAGGACTACACGTTGAGTGCGGTTGGTCAGCCACTTACGTATCCATCTGGTGGTGATGCTGTCTAACCCACATTTTTCTACATTATCTAGTAGTAGGTTATGGTCTACTTTATCCAATGTCTTACTGTAGGCCAAGAAAATTATCTGAACAGTATTCCTCTGGTCCACTAATTTATTTCTATTTGAACTTATCTGTGGAGGCTGAAAAGAATGAGGTGTGCTTTTATGTGTCCCCTGGAGGTCATGTGAGAGGAACATGTTGTCATTTGTCCTCTGAAACCTCCCAGAATTGTGTGAGAACAGATCTTTCATGAACAGGCCATGGAAGAACATTCTCCCAAACCAATTGAAGAACGAAGGCCTAATGCAATGTGACTCAGAGTATCCTATGGTATAGGTAATCCCCAAGTTATGACACTTCACTTAGTGACCATTCAAAGTTATGATTCCCCCTCCCCCCATACTTTAGACGAAGTCTCGAAATTATGAATGTTGCAGCACTACGGCCATCCATACTTACGAATGACAGCAGGGACCCTGCAACATTCACCCTACCTATTCCCCGCAAGCAAATCTCGCACTACTGATCTCATGTGATCTCGCACTATAGTACATTAGGCCTCTATTTTCTGCCCTTGCAGGCCGATGAGACTTTGAGGCAGTGAAATAGCCTTTCTTGAGCCTCCCAACCTTTCCAATGTCGACGTGAAATGTGTTTACAAGCCAAGGGGAGGCTTCAAGCAAAGAATTTCGCCCCAAAATCTCATCACTGGGATCGAAGAACGGGCTGAGCGGGAGTCCTGCCTGCCAAACAGACGCCGTGGAGCAGCTGTTCCAAAGTACACCAGGGAATGAACTTGTTTCAAAATTGTTTCAGTTCTCATGAGATCATCATGTCTATATCACACCACTGTAGGCATGTGGTACATAGAACATAATGGAATTTCTTGCCCAACAAGAGAAAATAAAGAAAAAATGGATTGGGAAAAGTGTGAAACTAATTTTATGTAAATGAACACAATGTAACCCAAAACAAAGGAGAAGCTGCTATCAGAAGATACAATGGAAAAAATAATTATGGGACATTCATTCCTTCTCATGGAAATAAGTTCCTTACATCTCAAAAAGTGATTGACACAAAAGAGAAGATGATCTGCCCCCGTCCACACACACACACAAACACAGCCAGCCGAGGGTTAAGGAAGCAGTTGGCACACACCCAGGTCTTTGTCTCCAACTTGGCAGCGATATACACACCGTCTGCCAAGTGCTTTATTTTCACAGAAACAGAAAGATAATATACTCAGCGTACAAGAGTCCAACAGAAATAAATATTCCTCTCCGCAGTTTCGGACGAGGCTTTAGTGACTATCCAAGGTTTATTTTTGTTTGTCACAGGGATCACTGGCCACCACCCTCTATTATATAGTCTCTGGGGTGTGGTCCAGTGACTCAGTTCTAATCCCTAGCACGCCTCCTGAGCTGCTGCAATCGTTTATCACGCCTTCGGAGGCGTGGGTCCAGGAATGATGTCTCTCCTTCACTCTCATCCGAGACACCTGTCTCCCTGCTAATCTCCTCTCCCTCGGCCGGCACCTGAGACAGTGCCACAGGGGAGGGGCCTGGAGAGGGAGGCCTGGCTGACTCCTCTTCCTCATGCTCGGAGCTTTCTTCCTCCGATGGGATAGGCTCAGAGGGTGGGGCCACAACAAAAGCCTTTTAAATGTTTGGAATGTGGGGCATGTTTTAGAACAAGCAGACAATTTACTTCCCATGAAAGGATTCACACTGGAGAGAAGGTATACAAATGCAGAGTCTGGTAACAGGTTCAGAAGATACAGTAATCTTATTTCCCATAAAAGGATCCACTAAGTAAATATTTACTCGTAGCAATGAACTTACTATCCACAAAACGATCCGTACGGGGGAAAAGCCATTTTAACGCATGGAGTGGGGGAAACCCTTTACTCAAAATGGTAGTCTTATTTCCCATAAGATGATCCACACAGGAGTGAAGCTGTATAAATGCATGGAAAGTTGAAAGTTGAAAGACGCTATGTTTTCATTTGCATGCTGTGTTTCCTGAGATTGTTCATGAAGAGACAGGTGAGTCCCTTATCCTTAACTGCTGGATGGAGGGCTAGGCTGGGCTGAAGCAGAGGAGAAAAAGCGAGGTGAAAAGCTAAGGACAAGGGGCTCACCTGCCTCTCCACGAGACCTTTCAGGACACACATTGTGCAAATGTAAAAGCTTCTCCTTCCAAGTCAGCAGCAGCGCCTGAATCAAAAAGCACCGCAAGTCCGTGTGCCCTTTTTGTTTGGTGCCCTCTTTTCGGGAAGTGTTTCAATTATTCAGATCACATCACGGACAATAGCAGCTGTGCCTTCTCCCTAAACACATCAGGATGTGAACTGAATAAGACATGGCTTGACCTGCTATTGAAACACTTTTCAGCTCTTTCTCAAAGTGTTACTGCAGCAGCTGCCTGAAAAATGCTTGCAACGGCTGCTGGATACGGAGTGTCTTGTCCCATGCCTCTGCCTGCTGCCAGTGCCGCCTGCAGCAGTTGAAAGCAAAAAGTGGGACTCACCTGCCGCCCCTTGCACTGCGGAAGACGGCAAAATGTAGAGAACAGCCACCGTCCCTGTGGGAAAGAGCCAGGAGGTGTTTCAATAGCAGTTCAAGCCAGGTCTTACTTAGATCACATCCTGGCATGTTTTGGAAGGGGGAAGGCACAGCTGCTATTGCTGGTGCTGGGGTTGGCAAGTTCTGCAGGATTTTTTAATATCTCCCTTCCAAAACATATGGATGACAGGGGAGTCCCGCTTTTCACTTTTGACACACTCACCACTCGCAACTGGCACGAGCGACTTATGGGGGCTCTTCATCCTCCTGACAGCACTGCTTCGGCTGCCCTGCTGGGCTGCTCCTGCTTGACAGGGGAGGGGGGAGGCCCAGATCTATGGAGCACTCCTCTGCCACCGGCCTGCCAGGGCCCCTTCCTCAGCAGCTGCCAGTGTAACCATGCCACTTCCCCTGCCACTGCATTCAGGCTGCTGAGCACTGTCCTGCACATCTACTCTGCTGCAATTCTTTTCGTTGCATTAAAAATTACTAACACACTAAACCAGGGGTCTGCAACCTTAAACACCCAAAGAGCCATTTGGATCTGTTTCCCACAGGAAAAAAACCACTGGGTGCCACAAAACCTGGGTGGGCGTGGCCAACTCCATGTCACTCATTCCCCCAGTCTCATGACCCTTTAGCCATGCCTACCCAGCAGGTCATTAGGGCAGACAACCAGTTATTATAAACAACCCCCGGGGAACAACAAATCCCCCTGCCCCCTCCCTTTATCTTCCCCTCTCTCCTCCCCCTCTGTATCTCTCTCTCTCCCCCCACCCTGTACCTCTCTCCCTCCCTCTCTCACTCTGTATCTCTCTCTCCCCCCATCTTCCCTCTCTCCCCTCTCTGTATCTCTCTCCCCCCTCTGTATCTGTCTTTCTCTCTCCATCCATCTCTCCCCTCTCTATGTCTCTCTCCCCCATCTCCCCCCTCTTTGTATCTCTCCTCTCCGCCCTTCTTCCTCTGTATCTCTCCCGCCCTCTCCCCTCTCTGTATCTAGTCTCTCTCCTCCTCTCCTCTCTATCTCCCCTCTCTGTATCTCTCTCCCCCTCTATCTGTGTCTGTCTCTCTATCTCTCCCTCTCCCTATCTTTCCCTCCCTTTCCCTCTCTCTCTGTATCTGTCTCTCTATGTCCTTCTGTCTGTCTGTGTGTGTGTATATCTGTGTGTGTGAGCATGTTCGCACCCAGCAAGTTCTCCTTGGAGCTCTTCGCTACTCCTTTTTGTTCTTCTTGGCAACTTGCATCCTCCTCCACCTCCTCTCGCAACACCCTGGCTGGCTGTGGCGGGGCTGGGAGCATGCGCACGAGCGGGAAGAGCCACCTCAAGCGGCTGGGCCTCATCATGAGGTAAAATTTCTGGAATATCCATGGATTTCAGCTTTCCCTCCATTTTGGAACTTTTTTTCTTTTTTCTTTTCCTTCACAGTCTTTCCGCAGGCACAAAAGACGGGGTCACCCAGGGTGTTCATCCGAAGAGGCTGGAGGGGTCTCTGCCTTTTCTGCTTCCCCAATTTGCTGCGAGGCTGAGGAAATAATTTGGGAAGGGCATCTGTATGTATTGAATTAAAGAAATAGAAAACAATAATTTTCCTCATTGTGGCTTCCCTTCCTGTGTCCCATCTTTCTCTGCTTCAGGCTAGCAAGACCCAAGCTGTGTTTCCCAGAGAGCCTCCTGGTTCTTCTCTTCTGACAGGATTTGGACCCTTTTGAAGCCTCCACAGACGGTTCCTGGACAGGAAGGAGAGGAAGATGGTGGAATTGCTGCCTCTGGAGACCAAAAAGCTTTTCTTGGGCAGGGAGGCATTGAGAGGGGCCTTTTCTCCTACTCCCATGCCCATCATCCCTGCCCTTCCCTCAGATGCGCTCCTCTTTCCCGCCCTTTTCAGGGAATCCTGTAAATTTATGGAAAATCCATTAGAGGGCGCATTCTGCCAAGAGAAGAGAACACGAGGCGCTTTCCCATTGGGCCACTGGAGGGCGAAAGACACGGCTGCCTTTGTAGAGGAGGCTTGGAAGGAAATGACGTCACACAACCTTGCTGCTCTAGGAGGCCGCACTTGTTTTCCTTAATCCCTGGGGCTCCGCAGGAGGCGGAGGACCTGCGGGAGAGTCTGGCGGGGGGGGGATCAAGACGTGCCCTGGGTAAGTTGGGGGCTCCTACCGGGCAAAGGGAGGCGGAGGAGGGAGAGACCCTCGCCCAGCCCTCCTCCGGCTTCAACTCCGGGTCCCATGCTCCCCAGCCGCCCCGTGTCCAGGGAGAGCCCGAGTGGGGGGAGGGGAGGGTCGGCCTTGCAGAGACCCAGCAGGAGAGGAGAAAAGCCGGGCGAGGAGGAGGCAGGATTCGCACCAGGCTCCCTGTCTCCGGAGGGGGAGAGAGGCGGGGCGGCCTCTCCAGCTGCCTCCTTCCAGGCCCTGCGCTGGGCTGAGTCTCTTGGGGCTCCGGGGAGGTTGAGTGAAGGTTGTTCAGTGGCTGAATTCAATTTCTAATTCTTGGTATTTATTTTTCTTTCCATCTCAGATACACAAAGTCGAAACCATTTGAAATCCTTGCAAACCAAAATTTTCTCTGGCTGGGAAAAAAAAGAGCGGAATCCCTTGGAGGGATCAGTCCTGCAGCCCCAGAAATGGTCCCGTGAAGGAAAAAGCATCTGGAGACCCACCAGAGTCCTTGGAGCCATTTGCAGTTGCTCTGCAGGACAGAGAAAGGATGGAGACACAACCTTTTGGAAAGGAGGGAGCCGGAAAAGGCCCTTCAGCTGCTCAGCCTGGGAATTGGGGGAAGCTCTGGACAAGGACTGGGCAGAAGTTCCTGAAGGAGGAAACCATCCTCCCTTCAGAAGTTCAGCCCTGGAACTTCATCCAATACCAGGAGGCTGAGGGTCCCCGAGGAATTTGCAGCCAACTCCATGACTTTTGTAGGCGATGGCTGAGACCAGAAAAGCACACCAAAGCCCAGATGCTGGACCTGGTGGTTCTGGAGCACCTCCTGTTTCTTCTGCCCCCAGAGATGGAGGGCTGGGTGCGGGAATGTGGAGCAGAGACCAGCTCCCAGGCAGTGGCCCTGGCTGAAGGATTCCTTCTGAGCCAGGTGGAGGAGCAGAAGGAGCAGGTGGAGTTGCAGGTGAGACACTTTAGGGAGCTCAAAAGGAAATAAAGAATGTGTTTGAATACTTCACCCCTCCCTCCCAAGCTTCTCTGACATTCATAATATGTCCCACCAATTCTTATAGTATATTGTTCCACTGTTTTCTCACTCAGTGTCACTGATGGATATTGGGGACTTTGAGGTTGCATTCCGAATATAAGAATGCACTTCATGTCATGTGGTGTACATTAATTCTGCTTCTTTTTTCCTTCCTCCAATTTGAAGTGCTGCACTAGGGAGATCAGAGATCCTGAGGGAAAGAAGAATCCATCAAATCCCCCTCAGAAGCTATTTTTCAGGGGGATCCCTTGGGACAATCAAAGTCAGGACACTTCAGGAGGTAATCGAAGATCCTCTGATTTCCCAGAGAGATCCCATCTGTCTTACCTTCTTCTCTTCTGTAGTATACCTCCTCTTATTTTGTTAAATATGCATTTTGAAATTATTCCTTACAGAGAAACAAAGCATGAAGTTTTCGGGTTTTTACGATGCAGCTCAAACTGTGATTGAACCTCCAAATCAAGTAAGAAAGGGAAAAGTTATTAGATTTCTATTCTCCTTTCCTTCAGGAAGTGAAGCGGGTATGCAGAGTTCGCTCTCCTTCTATTTCCCTTCCTTGTTTGGCCTGGATTCTTTTTATGTTCCTGTGCAACATGGACACCATAATAGCAGGTTCAAGTTACTTTCAACCAACATAGCTTCCTCTGTAGACTATGAGTTTACAAGAAGTAATTTTTTAAAAGTGGTTCAAGAGGTAGAAATAAACGTATCACAGTGGTAGTAACTGCTAGAGACCCATTCTTTTTGCAATTGTTTGACTTGGAGTTGTGCAAGGCTAATGAAAAATAACTAATTACTCATATTGCCACTTTACCATTTTAAAAAAGCCTTATTTATGACCAGTTATTCAAAAAATAAGCAAATCATATTAAAAAATAAAGCAGAATTTTAAAATCCAAAGAGAATGGCCACACAGAGCATGCAATCACAGTACTTTGGGCTACAAAATAATTTCCAATCCTCTGATTTGTGCCTGGATTAGGAGATCAAACATTCCCACTTTGCAAAGGTTTAGAAATGGCCTTCGCAGAGAATTTTCTCTTCTTTGGTTTTCCCATTCAACTAATAGCTCAGACTACTCGATCAATAAATGATATATAAGTTGATCCAGAAGTGGGATTACTTTACTGAAAGGCATTGAAAGGTCTGCAGAATCAATCAGCTTGATAAAAGTTGCCCCAAATATTTCTTCAGTCAAACAAATTTTGAGAATTGTCCATATTAAGTTTCGGTTTTTTGTTTTTTTTTTTAAATTTGATTTATATGCCACCCTTCTCCGGAGACTCAGGGCGGCTTACAATGCGCTAAGCAACAGCCCTCATACTTTTGTATATTTATACAAAGTCAGCTTATTGCCCCCACAACTGGGTCCTCAATTTACCTACCTTAGAAAGGATGGAAGGCTGAGTCAACCTTGAGCCTGGTGAGATTTGAACCTGCAGTAATTGCAGGCAGCTGGTGTTAATAACAGGGTGCTTTAGATCACTGTACTTCCAAGGCTCAAGACTTGTGTGACTCACAGCCATTTAACTTGGTGCAAATCTTTGCTTTGGGAATTTGGGAACAATGGAGCAGAATTGGTAGAGATCTTGGAGATCTCCTAGTCCAAACCCCTTCTCAGACAGGAAGCCCTTTGCTTCTTGTCCTGCTCTCAAGTACTTTGGAGAATAAATTGGCCTCCTCTTCTTTGTGGCAGCCCCTTAGATATTGCCACACTGCTACCATCTCACCCCTCGTTCTTCTTTTCATTGAACTAGATATACCCAATTCCAGCAACCGTTTTTTATATGTTTTAGCCTCCAGGACCCTAATCATTTTGGTTGCTCTTTCTAGAGTCTCAAGATCTTTTTTACATCGTGGTAATACTGGATGCCAAGTGCTGTCTTACCAAAGCATTATACACCGTTGATTTTCATTTTGTTAGATGAGGCCCAACCTGTCGATACTTCTATATTTCGAGCTTATCTTCTGGAGTATTGTTATTCCTGTCAATTTAGTCTTGTCTTCAAATTTGAGGACTTCCCCTTCTATTCTCTTGTCTAAATCATTGATTAAGATGATCAGATACTGCAAATCCTCCTGTTCTATTCTTTTTTCCGTGTTCAGGAGAGTCTTGTGTCCTTCGAGGAGGTGGCTGTGTATTTCTCTGAGGAGGAATGGTCTCAGCTGGATCCTGACCAAAAAGCGCTGCATTCGGAAGTCATGCTTGAAAACCATAGGAACATGGTCTCTCTGGGTAAGAGTTCTCTAGTCCCCAGTCAGAGAACTCAAGAAGACAGATTATATTTAGTTTTTTTATTTTAAAAAATCATTAATCCAATATTATTTCCTTGGAGGGAAAAGGAAACAAACTGGTCTTCTCGTACTCCAAGAAAGGAAAGAGGTCAATGTCTCTTTGTTTAAATTCTTTCTTTGAATGAGGTGTGCCCTTATGTGTCCTCTGGAGGTCATGTGAGAGGGATTCTCTCAATTCAAGAATGAAGGCCTCATGCAATGTGACTCAGTGTATCCTAGGGTATAGGGAATACCTGAGTTACCACAGTTCACTTAGCGGACATTATGATTTACCCCTCTCAGTACTTTAGACCCAGTCCTGAAATTACGAATGTTGCACCACTATAGCTGTCCATAGTTACGAATGACAATAGAGGTGCTGCAACATTCGCCCTACTTATTCCCCCACCCCACCCTGCCAAGACTTAGCCTGCGACAATGTAGCGAGCTATCGGTTCCTTTGCCTGCTTTGGTACATTTGCAAAAAATATAGGGCTAAAGTGGTGAGAAACCTTGCACTACTGATCTTGTGTGATCTCGTACTATAGTACATTAGGCCTCTGTTCTCTGCTAACTGAGGCCTGCACAAGATCCGGGGCAAAAGGCTTTGCAAACATTTTCAATGTCAAAGTCATTTTCAAAGACTTTTCCCCCCGATCACCACCACATGGATTCGTAACTGACAAACCAACCACACTCAATGTGTAGTTGTCAATGGAACTTCATTTACATGGAGGGAAGTATGCAATGGGATAGCCCAAGTCTCTGTTTTAGGCCCAGTACTCTTAATCAGAGGTAGTATTCAGCCAGTTCGCACCGGTTTGCCAGAACCGGTGGTGGCCATTTCCTGGAGGTCAGAATACTGGTAGCGATGGCCGACTGGCCACGCCCCTGAACCGGTCCCCCTGTCGCTGGTTGCTCACCCCGGCCGACGCTCGGCCCGCCTCATCTGCGCAACTCTGACGGCTTCGGGAGACTCTAGCCCGGGTGGGGGGGTGGGGGCTGGCAAGCTTTTCAGTCCATCTGCTGATAGGAGCAGCTGACCCAGGTGAGCGGTGTCCACCGGGGAGGGGTGGCAGGGAATGGGGCCGCCAGGCCGACCACGACTCCCATGGGCCTCAGCAGGGGAGCGCAGAGTGCTGGGGCTGCTTCCGAGGAGGCGGCTGGGGCGGAAAGCCTCTTCCTCCTCTGGGCACAGAGTGGCTTTGTGGCCAGGCAGTCTCGGGGATGTCGGGGCGTCCCGGAAGGCCTTTCCGCACCTGCTGGTGGTGCTTCATGTTGCTGCGAAGCTTGCCGGGCTGCCCCCCCCCCACTGGGCTAGCATTTCCCGAAGCCGTCTGGCCCCCCTCCCCCACTTGGAGCTCCAAGTGGCAGGCTGTGGCAGGGTGAGCTCTCAGCACTTTTTCCAGTGGCGGGAAAATGTTCTGAGGGGGAATCCTCACTCACCTTTCACCCTCTGCCTGGAGCTCACTGCCACCGAACTTTCTTTCGCAAAGAACCCTTGCAAGCCAATGAGACTTTTGAGCAGTGAAATAGCCTTTCTTGAGCCTCCCAACCTTTCCAGTCTCAGCGCGAAGAGCGTTTACAAGCCAAGATTATTTCTTAACTCAAAACTGACTTTGAGTGGGATTTGCATATATATCTACAGGTGAAACTCAAAAAATTAGAATATTGTGCAAAAGTTCATTTATTTCAGTAATGCAATTTAAAAGGTGAAACCAATATATGAGATAGACTCATTACATGCAAAGCGAGATAGTTCAAGCGTTGATTTGTCATACTTTTGATGATTATGGCTTACAGCTCATGAAAACCTCAAATTCACAATCTCAGAAAATTAGAATATTGTGAAAAGGTTCAATATTCTAGGCTCAAAGTGTCCCACTCTAATCAGCTAATTAAGCCATAACACCTGCAAAGGGTTCCTGAGCCTTAAATGGTCTCAGTCTGGTTCAGTAGGAATCACAATCATGGGAAAGACTGCTGACCTGACAGTTGTGCAGAAAACCATCATTGACACCCTCCATAAGGAGGGAAAGCCTCAAAAGGTAATTGCAAAAGAAGTTGGATGTTCCCAAAGTGCTGTATCAAAGCACATTAATAGAAAGTTATGTGGAAGGGAAAAGTGTGGAAGAAAAAGGTGCACAAGCAGCAGGAATGACCGCAGCCTGGAGAGGATTGTCAGGAAAAGGCCATTCAAAAATGTTGGGGACTTTTACAAGGAATGGACAGAGGCTGGAGTCAGTGCATCAAGAGCCACCACACACAGACGGATCCTGGACATGGGCTTCAAATGTCGTATTCTTCATCAAGCCACTCCTGAACAACAAACAACGTCAGAAGCGTCTTACCTGAGCTAAAGAAAAAAAGAACTGGTCTGTTGCTCAGTGGTCCAAAGTCCTTTTCTGATGAGAGCAACTTTTGCATCTCATTTGGAAACCAAGGACCCAGAGTCTGGAGGAAGAATGGAGAGATGCTTGAAGTCCAGTGTGAAGTTTCCACAGTCTCTGTTGATTTGGGGAGCCATGTCATCATCTGGTGTTGGTCCACTGTGCTTCATTAAGTCCAGAGTCAATGCAGACGTCTACCAGGAGATTTTGGAGCACTTCATGCTTCCTACCACAGATGAGCTTTATGGGGATGCTGACTTCATTTTCCAGCAGGACTTGGCACCTGCCCACACTGCCAAAAGTACCAAAACCTGGTTCAATGACCATGGGATTACTGTGCTTGATTGGCCAGCAAACTCGCCTGACCTGAACCCCATAGAGAATCTATGGGGCATTGCCAAGAGAAAGATGAGAGACATGAGATCGAACAATGCAGAAGAGCTGAAGGCCGCTAGTGAAGCATCCTGGTCTTCCATAACACCTCAGCAGTGTCACAGGCTGATAGCATCCATGCCACGCTGCATTGAGGCAGTAATTGATGCAAAAGGGGCCCAAACCAAGTACTGAGTACATATGCATGCTTATACTTTTCAGAGGTCCGATATTGTTCTATGTACAATCCTTGTTTTATTGATTTCATGTAATATTCTAATTTTCTGAGATTATGAATTTGGGGTTTTCATGAGCTATAAGCCATAATCATCAAAATTATGACAAATCAAGGCTTGAACTATCTCGCTTTGCATGTAATGAGTCTATCTCATATATTAGTTTCACCTTTTAAGTTGCATTACTGAAATAAATATACTTTTGCACGATAATTCTAATTTTTCGAGTTTCACCTGTATATAGATAATTGTAAAGAAAGGTATTTTCTAGATATTTTCAAAGCTTTCATGACTCATGAATATAGAAATCATCATGTCTATATCATACCACTATAAGCATGCAAAATACAACATAATGGAATTTTGGAAACATTCAGAAGAATATTCGTTGACTTTCTACAGTTTGATCTTTTTCTCTAACCTTGTTATCGTTTTCATTTCTCTTTTCCTTTGAAGGTAATAATGGGCAGGAGAATCAAGATTCCTGTGAACTGTTCCAAGTGACCAATGCTAAAGATGAAACAGAGAAGTTTGGATTTCGAATGGAATTCGAAAGCCATGAGAGAAGCCAGTCAAATAATTGGAATCAGGATAACTCATATTCCACTGATGCTCCAATGCAAGACTTTCTTGCCCAACAAGAGAAAATAAGGAAAAAATATATTGGGAAAAGTGTAAATGAAGACTATTTAACCCAAAACAAAGGAAAAGATGCTATAGGATACAATGGACAAAATTACAATGGGACATTCATTTATTCTCTTGGAAATAACTTCTTTACATCTGAAAAAGTGATTCACACAAAAAAGGAGCCTTATGAATGTTTGGAATCTGGAAAACATTTTAGAACAAGCTGGCAACTTACTTCCCACGAAAGGATTCACACCGGGGAGAAACTGTGTTCAGAATCCCCTGTAGCCCAGGCAGCCCAGTCCCTCCAAGCAGCAGGAGAGAAACCCTATAAATGCATGGAGTGTGGAAAGACCTTTGCTCAACGCAGGTATCTTGCTTCCCATAAGATGATCCACACAGGGGAGAAACCCTATAAATGCATGGAGTGTGGAAAGACCTTTGCTCATAGAAGTAATCTTATTTACCATAAGATTGTCCACACAGGGGAAAAGCCATTTAAATGCATGGAGTGTGGAAAGACGTTTGCTCATAGAAGTAATCTTATTTCCCATAAAATGATCAACACAGGGAAGAAACCATATAAATGCACGGAGTGTGGAAATACCTTTATTTGTAACAATGGACTTAGATGCCACAAAATGATCCACACAAGAGAGAAACCATATAAATGCATGGACTGTGGAAAGACCTTTGCTCAGAGCAATGAACTTACTTCTCATAAGAGAATCCACACAGGAGAGAAACCATATAAATGCATGGAGTGTGGAAAGACCTTTGCTCATAGAAGTAATCTTATTTCCCATAAGATGATCCACACAGGGACAAAGCCATTTAAATGCATGGACTGTGGAAAGACCTTTGCTCGACGCAGGTACCTTGCTTCCCATAAGATGATCCACACAGGGGAAAAGCCATTTAAATGCATGGAGTGTGGAAAGACCTTTGCTCAACGCAGTTATCTTGCTTCCCATAAAAAGATCCACTCAGAAGAGAAACCATTTAAATGCATGGAGTGTGGTAAGACCTTTGCTCAGAATAGTAATCTTACTTCTCATAAAACGATCCACGCTAAGGGTAAAGTATATAGCAATAGCAATTCCACTTTAGACTTCTCTACCACTCCACAAAGCTTTATAGCAGTCTTTGAGCAGTTTACAAAGTCAGCATATTGTCCGTAGGAAGCTGGGTCCTCATTTTACTGACCTGACAAAGATTAAAGACTGAATCAACAATTAGCCAGTCAGGACCAAACTCCTGGCTGTGGGCAATTAACTTGTAGTAGTGCATTCTAACCTCTGATCCACCATGTCTATAGATTTTTATGTGTACGGATATTGTGCCTTTCTGATCCAAATGATTCCAGATTCAATCCAACAAAGTGAAGTTTAATGTGGAGAAAAGTAAGATTTTACACCTGGGTGGGAAACAGATTACATGAAACCTAGTTCAAAAACAGTAACTGAGAGGGACCTTGGGAGTCTGAAGGAATGGTCATTTAAACATGAGTCACTTGTGTGCAGCAGCAGCCAAAAAATCTAATACAATCCTTGGTTTGTATAAACAGACCACACTTAGAATACTGCATCCAGATTTGGTCATTACATTACAAAAAAGATGCTGAGACTTTGCAAAGAAGAGCAGCTAAAATGATTAAAGGCCTGAAGACTAAAACAAGAACTGTTGCAGGATTTGGGTTTGGCTAGACAAGAGAAAAGGAAGATTAGGAGTGATGGCAGTATTCCAGTACTTGAGAGGAGGTACAAAGAGGAGGTGGTAAATTTATTTCCCAAAGCACCATAGGGCAGGACAAGAAATAATGCATATGAACTAATCGAGGAGAGAAGCAATCTGGAATTAACAATCTTCCTTACAGTGAGGACAATTAACCAGTGGAACAGCTTTCCTCCAGACATTGTGGGTGTTTCATCACTGGACGTTTTTAAGAAGAGACTGGATAAGGACTTCCGGTGGCACCGCATGCGCTGACAGACGCTCCTCTCGGACCGTCAGCCCCGCGATTTCGTTAAAACCGCCAAGACAACGCAAATCAGCACCGCAGGCGCTGACAGACACTCCTCTCGGATACATTGTAAAAAAGTTAAAGCATTTTGGATTAAAATATGGTGGATTATCCAAGATATTCTTAAAAAGAAGATAAAGTTTACTTCACAATTGTTTTTGTTGGGTATAATTACAGATTGTACGGTTATAGAGACTAAATTGATTTTAAATGTAATAATTGCAGCTTGACTTTTGGTGGCCCAATATTGGAAGAAGGAAGATTTGCCTACTATTGAAGAATGGACATTAAAAGTAGCGAATTTGGCAGAAATGGCGAAGATTTCAGCATATTTGAAAGATCACTCACAAGAAAGATATATATCGGAATTGAGAAGATGGATTGATTATATTCAAAACAAATATCGGACTAAAAAGTATCAAATAGCTTATGAATGAACAGAAAAATTAAGAGTATTTATGTTTAGTTAAGTAAAAGGGGAGTTAAAGTGTGAAGGGAGGGATAGGAATCCTTAGTTTATTAGCTTAGTTTAGCATATGATTGTTAATTGTTATACCCTGTATTTTGTTCTGGGAAGTTCGGGGGGGTGGGGGGGGTAAGGAAGGGAGGGGGGAGGGGGAAATACTTGTAAAAAATTTTTTTCTTTTTCTTTTTCTTTTTGTAAAACACTTTAATAAAAAAAAAAGAAGAGACTGGATAAGTCACTTGTCTGAAATGGTATAGGATCTCCTCCTTGAGCAGGGGGCTGGACTAGAAGAGCTCCAAGTTCCCTTCCAGCTTGATTCTGATTCTGAACCCTCAATCCTCAATCCTTTCTTGTGATAACTGGGAAAGAAAACCATAAGGCCATAGGGACCTGATAAGTGGTCCTCAAACTTTTTAAATTCACGGTCCCTCTGTCTGTTGGGTGGCTGGACTGGCTGGGTGGGCGTGACTAGGTGGTCATGTTACTGGGTGGGTGTGGCCAATTTAACAGTCCATTAAACAATGCACACAAATTAAACTTTAATTTCTTTTGCTCCTGGGAGTGTTTTATTTGCTTTTGTTTGCATGTTGCTCTTTTGGTTGACTTTTCTTTTTACTACATTGTTTTTTCAGTTGTTTAGGAGTCTAGTGGTCGACTTAAGGAAACTCAGTTTTGCAGCAATTATTCTCAGCCTCAAAGATCTTACAATCAAGAAGTCTCTCTCTGTGTCTCTTGTCTCTCTCTCTCTCTCCCTCTCTGTCTATGTCTATATATCTCTCTCTCCCTGTCTATCTCTCTCTCTGTCTATCTTCTGGAGGTGGGGTGTGTGAAAAAGTGGCCTGTTTTTGGCCCTCCAGGGCATCTGCGTGCCATGTTTTTCATCTCCCCTGCCTCCAGAACGTCTCTGCAAGCCAAAAACAGGCTAAAATGGGCCGGTTTTTGGCCTAAAATGGGCCGGGTTTTGGCCTCCTGGGGTATCTGCGCACCTCGTTTTTCTCTTCCCCTTCTGCAGAAGCATTCTGCAGGCTAAAAATGGCCCATTTTTTGGCCAAAAACAAGCTAAAACGGCCCCGTTTTTCACCTTCCCAGCCTCCAGAACATATGTGGAGACCAAAATTGTTGGCCTTACCTTCCAGTTCCAGCCCGCAGAGCTCACAAAGGTAAATCCTGCGCTTGGCCGAAGTGTGGGGGCCAATGGATGGTCGGGGCAGCCTTGTGGTCCTGTGTCGGCCGGATTAATGGGTTCAACGGTCTGCATGCAGCCCGCAGGCCATACTTTGAGGACCTTTGCCATAAGGAGAACGAGGTTGTTGTTGTTGTTGTTGTTGTTGTTGTTATTATTATTATTATTATTATTATTATTATTATTATTATTATTATTATTATTAATTTGATTTGTATGCCACCCTAAATTAGAAAATGCAACTCATGGGCTCTTCGTCCTAATTTTGTGCTGATCTTTCCTTGCTTTCCCTCATGTTGCCCATCTCTGAACTCACACAATCTTATCAATATCTTTTTAAACTCGGGTCTCCAGAACTGGTCACAGTGTTCCAAATGGGATCTGACTAAAGCCCTATGTAGTGGGTTAGGACCTCCTTTTCACTGATGGTGATATATCTGGTGAGGCATCCCAGAATTTTGTTTGCCTTCAGAGCTGCTGGGCCACACTTTGCTCATTTTGCAGGTATCATTTTTTTCAGTTCTGTGGAAACTGTTCACACAGTTGTGTGAAAAAAGTGCTGCTTGAACTCAGAATAGTTCTAGCATTCTGGAAATATGCATACCTTTGTGTCTCTTCCAAGCTTTGTCCATACATGGAGCATTAAAGCAAGTAATTTTATTAAGAGAAAGTGGTAGGGAAATATGGATGCATATTACTCTCTCTCTCCCCCTCTCTCCCTCTGTATATCTCCTCATTCTCTCAGAAAGCCCAGTGACCACTCCTTGGGGCTGTTCGCTACTCCTTTTCTTTGTTTCTGACAGGATTTGGACCCTTTTGAGGTCTCCTCCAATCTCTGCCCAGTCTTCAGGGTGGCTGTTCTTGAGGGAAGCGAGTTCAAATCCTCCAGAGAGATTTTTCTCCATCTCCACAGAGGGTTCCTAAACAGGAAAGAGAGGAAGATGGAAAAAGTGCCGCCTCTGAAGTTGATGCCTTTCTCGGGCAGGGAGCCCTTGAGAGGGGCCTTTTCTCCTACTCCCAAACCCATCATCACTATCCTCTCCCTTCCCCTCAGACACGCTCCTCTTTCCCGCCCTTTCTACAATCCCGCCACTTTGCGCCAAATTCGCCAGGGGGCGCTCTCTGCTAAGACAAGTGAACTCCCGGTGCTTCCCCATTGGTCCACTGGAGGGCGAACGTCACAGCAGCCTTTCCAGAGGAGGCTGCGAAGGAACCCGCTTGACGCTCTAGGACGCCGCACTCGCTCTTCTTAACCCCTGGGGCTCCACAGGAGGCGGGGTGGCTGCAGGAGAGTCTGGCGGGGGGACATCCAGACATTCCCCGGGTGAGGTGGATATTCTTCCCGGGCAAAGGGAGGTGGAGGAGGGAGAGACCCTCGCCCGGCCCTCCTCCGGCTTTCACCGCGGCTCCCATGCTCCCCAGCCGCCCTCTCCATGCTCAGCAGGAAAGGAGAGAAGCCGAGCGAGGAGGAGGCAGGATTCGCACCAGGCTCCCTGTCTCCGGAGGGGGAGAGAAGCAGGGCGGCCTCTCCAGCTGCCTCCTTCCCGGACCTGCTGGGGTGGGGGCGGGGGGGGGGATCTCGGTCCTGCGCTGGTATGAGCTGCTTTGGGCTCCGGGCAGGTTGGGTGAATGTTGTCCAATTGCTAAATTCCACTTTCTAATTCTTGGCGTTGATTTTTCTTTCCAGGTACAGAAACACGAAGCCATGTGAAATCTTTGCAAGCCAAAAGTTTCTCTTCAGAAAAAAAAGAGCGGAATAACTTGCAGGGATCAGTCCTGCAGCACCAGAAATGGTCCCGTGAAGGAAAAGGCATCTGGAGACCCACCAGAGTCCTTGGAGCCATTTGCAGTTGCTCTGCAGGACAGAGAAAGGATGGAGACACAACCTTTTGGAAAGGAGGGAAGCCGAAAAGGCCCTTCAGCTGCTCAGCCTGGGAAGGGGGGGAAGCTCTGGAGAAGGACTGAGCAGAAGATCCTGGAGGAGGAAACCATCCTCCCTTCAGAAGTTCAGCCCTCGAAGTTCATCCAATACCAGGAGGCTGAGGGTCCCCGAGGACTTTGCAGCCAACTCCATGACTTTTGTAGGCGATGGCTGAGACCAGAAAAGCACACCAAAGCCCAGATGCAGGACCTGGTGGTTCTGGAGCAGCTCCTGTTCCTTCTGCCCCCAGAGATGGAGGGCTGGGTGCGGGAGTGTGGAGCAGAGACCAGCTCCCAGGCAGTGTCCCTGGCTGAAGGATTCCTTCTGAGCCAGGTGGAGGAGCAGAAGGAGCAGGTGGAGTTGCAGGTGAGAAACTTTAATCTAGGGAGCTCAAGAGAGAATAAAGAATGTGTTTGAATACTTCACCCCTCCTTCCCAAACTTCTGACATTCATAATATGTCGTGATGTCCCACCAATTCTTGTAGGACATTGTTCCATTGTTTTCTCACTCAACCTCATTGATGGATATTGGGGGCTTTGAGGTTGTGTTCCGAATATAAGAATCTACTTTATGTCATGTAATGTACATTAATTCTGCTTCTTTTTTCCTTCCTCCTATTTGAAGTGCTGCACTGTGGAGATCACAGATCCTGAGAGAAAGACGAATCCATCAAATCCCCCTCAGGAGCTATTTTTCAGGAGGATCCCTTGGGAAGATCAAATTCAGGACACAGGAGGTAATCGAAGATCCTCTGATTACCCAGAGAGATCCCGTCTGTCTTACTTTATTCTCTTCTGTAGTATACCTTCTTTTATTTTATTAAATATGCATTTTAAAATTATTTATTCCTTTCAGAGAAACAAAGAATGAAGTTTTCTGTTTTTTACGATGGAGCTCAAAGAGTGGTTGAACCTTCAAATCAAGTAAGAAAGAAAAAAGTTATTAGATTTGTATTCTCCTTTCCTTCAGGAAGTGAAGCGGGTGTGCAGAGTTCTCCCTCCTTCTATTTTCCCCCTTGTTTGGACTGGATTATTTTTGTTTTCCTGTACAGCATGGACAGCATAATAGCAGGTTCAAGTTGCTCTCAACCAGCATAGTTTTCTCTGTAGACTCTTACTGAGACACAATGGTTTGTCATTTCTACCCTTAGATTCTGTTTAGGAAATGTTTTTTAAAGACCACTGGTTAACTAGTTCTCCGAGGTACTCTTCCAACTATGAGTTTACAAGAAGTAATTTTTTAACAAGTCCTTCAACTAATAGGAATAAATGTATCACTGTAGTAGTGACTGCTAGAGACGCATTCTTTTTGAAATTATTTGACTTGGAGTTTTGCAAGGCTAATGAAAAATAATTAAATACTCACATTGCCATATTGCCATTTTTAAAAAGCCTTGTTCATAATCAGTCGTTCAAAAAAATAAGCAAATCATATTTAAAAAAAAACACAGAATTTTAAAATTGAAAGAGGATGGCCACATAGAGCATGTAATCGCAGTACATCGGGCTACAAAATAATTTCCAATCCTCTGATTTGTGCCCAGATTAGGAGATCAAACATTCCCACTTTTCAAGGCTGAAAAATGACCTTCGCACAGAATTTTCTTTTCTTTGTTTTCTCCCATTCAGCCAGTGGCTCAGACTACTAGATCAATAAATAATAGAGTGATAAATCAGTTGATCTAGAAATGGGATTCCTTTACTGAAAGGCACTGGAAGTTCTGTAGAATCAATCAATTTGATAAAACTTGCCCCAAATATTTCTTCAGTCAAACAAATTTTGAGAATTGTCCATTTTCTCACCTAAATTTAGGACTTGTGTGACGCACAGCCATTGAACCTAGTGCATATCTTTGCTTTGGGAATTTGGGAACAGAATAATAGAGTTGGTAGGGATCTTGGAGGTCTTCTAGTCCAACTCCCTGTTCAGACAGGAAGCCCTATAACATTTCAGATAAATGGCTCCAATTTTTTCTTAAACACCTCTAGTATTGGAGCATCCACAACTTCTGGAAGCAATTCATTCCACTGATTAATTGTTCTGACAGGAGATTTCTCTTTAGTTGCAGATTAGTTCTGTCCTTCATTAGTTTCCATCCATTGTTTCTTGTCCCGCCTTCAGGTGCTTTGGAGAATAGGTTGGACTCCTCTTCTTTGTGGCAGCCCCTTAGATCTTGCAACACTGCTATCATGTCACCCCTTCTTTCCATTAAACTAGACCTACCCAATTCCAGCAACTGTTCTTTATGTTTTTGCCTCCTGACCCTAATCATTTTGGTTGCTCTTCTCTGTATTGTTTCTAGAGTCACAAGATCTTTTTTACATATGGGAACCAAAACTGGATACAACAATCCAAGTCCTGGTCTTACAAAGGCATTATAATGTGGTACTAACCATGTGATCTTGATCCTATCCCTACCTTAATGCAGCCTATGACTGGGTTTTTTTTGGCAATTGAAGCATACTGCTGACTCATGTTTAATTGATTGTCCACTAGGACTCCAGGATCCCTGTTGCACCTATTCTATGCCCATGCATTTGGTAAATGTAGCACCTTACATTTCTTACTATTGAATTTCATTTTGTTCAATGGAGCCCAATCTGTCGCTCCTTCTTATCTTCTGGCGTGTTGGTATTCCTGTCAATTTTGTCTTTTCTGCAAATTTGATGGGTTTCCCTTATATCCTCTTGTCTAAATCATTGATGAAGATGAACAGATCTTCTGAATCCTGTTCTGTTCTTTTTTCCATGTTCAGGAGAGTCTTGTGTCCTTCGAGGAGGTGACTGTGTATTTCTCTGAGGAGGAATGGTCTCAGCTGGATTCTGACCAGAAAGCGCTGCATTCGGAAGTCATGCTTGAAAACCACAGGAACGTGGTCTCTCTGGGTAAGAGTTTTCTAGTCCCCAATCTGAGAATTCAAGAAGACAGATTATAGTTCGTTATATATTTAAAAAATCACTAATCAATGTCTCCTTGGAGGGAGAAGGAAAGGATCTGGCCTTCTCGTATTCGAAGGAAGGAAAGAGTCAATGTCTATTTGGTTATATGCTTTCTGTGCCATTTCTTATCTGTATTTTTCCATTTTTATTTGAAGGTATCTGTGGAGGCTGAAAAGAATGAGGTGTGCTTTTATGTGTCCTCTGGACGTCATGTGAGAGGAATGAGTTGTGATGTGTCCTCTGGAATCTCTAGAAATTACGTTAGAACATAACTTTCAAGATCAGGCCGTGGAAGAGCATGTAATGCGAGATCACGCGAGATCAGTAGCCTGAGATCTTGCACTACTAATCTTGCGTGATCTTGCACTAAAGTAGTTTACACCTCACTTCATAGAGAACAGAGGCCTAAACTTCGAAATCGTGCAAGATCAGTAGTGCAATACCTCAGGATAGTGAACTTGCGTGATCTCGCACTAATTCCTTCTTGGATGTTTCCCCTGATTATTTCTTAACTCAAAACCGGCTTTGAGTGAGATTTGTAGTTGGATCTTTTTCTCTAACCTTGTTATCATTTTCATTTCTCTTTTCCTTTGAAGCTAATAATGGGCAGGAGAATCAAGATTCCTCTGAACTGTTCCAAATGATCAATGCTAAAGATGGAACGGAGAACTTTGGAATTCGAATGGAACCAGAAACCCATGACAGAAACCAGTCAAATGATTGGAATCAGGAAAGCTCATCTTCCACTGATGCCCAACAAGAGAAAATAAGGAAAAAATGTATTGGGAAAAGTGTGAAAACTGTAAACGAATACTATTTAACCCGAAACAAAGGAGAAGATGCTATATGGCCAAATGGAAAAAATTACAATGGGACATTGATTCTTTCTCTTGGAAATAACTTCCTTACATCTCAAAAAGTGATTCTCACAAAAAAGGAGCCTTATAGATATTTGGAATCTGGAAAACATTTTAGAACAAGCAGTCAACTTACTTCCCATGAAAGGATTCACACTGGAGAGAAACGGTTTTCAGAAGCACCTGTAGCCCAGGCAGCAGAAGAGAAACCCTATAAATGCATGGAGTATGGAAAGACATTTGCTGTGAGCAATAGACTTACTATGCATAGAAAGATTCACACAGGGGAGAAGCTGTATAAATGCATGGAGTGTGGGAAAGCCTTTACTCGTAGCAGGGAACTTTCTAACCACAAACAGATCCACACAGGAGAGAAACCATATAAATGTATGGTGTGTGGAAAGACCTTTGCTCAGAGCAGTGGACTTACTATGCACAAAAAGATCCACACAGGGGAAAAGCCATTTAAATGCATGGAGTGTGGGAAAACCTTTACTCAAAAAGGTAATCTTATTTCCCATAAAATGATCCACACAGGGGTGAAGCCGTATAAATGCGTGGAGTGTGGAGAAACCTTTACTCAAAAAAGTAGTCTTATTTCCCATCAGGTGATCCACACAGGGGAGAAGCCGTATAAATGCATAGAGTGTGGAAAGACCTTTGCTCATAGACGTAATCTTATTTCCCATAAGGTGATCCACACAGGAGAGAAGCCGTACAAATGCATGGTGTGTGGAAAGACCTTTGGTCAAAATTGTTATCTTATTTCCCATAAGATGATCCACACAGGAGAGAAGCCGTACAAATGCATGGAGTGTGGAAAGACCTTTGCTCTGAGCAGTAGACTTACTATGCACAAAAAGATCCACACAGGGGAAAAGCCTTTTAAATGCATGGAGTGTGGAAAGACCTTTGCTCAAAGAGGTCATCTTATTTCCCATAAGATGATCCACACAGGGGAAAAGCCTTTTAAATGCATGGAGTGTGGAAAGACCTTTGCTCAATGCAGTTATCTTGCTTCCCATAAAAAGATCCATTCAGAAGAGAAACCATTTAAATGCATGGAGTGTGGAAAGACGTTTACTAAGAGCAGTGCTCTTACTTCTCATAGCAGAATCCACACAGGGGAGAAGCCATACAAATGCATGGCGTGTGGAAAGACCTTTGCTCAGAGCAGTGGACTTAGTTGCCACAAAAAGATCCATACAGGGGAAAAACCATATAAATGCATGGAATGTGGAAAGACCTTTGCTCAGAATAGTAATCTTACTTCTCATAAAAGGATCCATGCTCGGGAGAAAGTATATATCAATAGCAATTCAACTTTAGACTTATATACTACTCCACAATGCTTCACAGCACTGTCTGAGCAGTTTACAAAGTCAGCATATTGTCGCCAGGAATCTGGATCCTCATTTTATGAACCTCAAAAGGATGAAAGGCTGACTCAACAATGAGCTGGTCAGGATTGAACTCCTGACTGTGGGCAATTAGCTTGTAGTACTGCATTCTAACCTCTGATCCACCATGTCTATAGATTTTTATATGTATGCATATTGTGCCTTTCTGATCCAAATGAGACAAGGTTGAGTGCAACAAAGTGAAATTTAATGTGGAGAAAAGTAAGGTTTTACACCTGGGCAGGAAAAACAGATTACATGAAACCTGGCTCAAATACAGTAACTGTGAGAAGTACCTTTGAATCCTAATGGATGGTCAATTAAACATGAGTCACCTGTTTCTGTCGGGACAAGGAGTCTACTTCGTGGCTTGGGGAAACCTAGGTCAGAACAATGGAAAAAGTGCCACCTGTGCAGATGTTGAAGACTTTCTGTGACAGGGAGGCTCCTATTTCCTATGTTTTGCAGGGAATCCTGTAAATTTACGCAAAATCCACTAGGGGTCGCCTTCTGCCAAGAGAAGGGAACATCAGGCGATTCCCTATTGGCCCACTGGCATCCCTTAACCCGTGGGGCTCTGGCAGAAGCAGAGGCTGCCTTTATAATGCGTTAGTAAGATCACACTTGGGATACTGCATCCAGTTTTGGTCATTACATTACAAAAAAAGATGCAAAGAAGAGTAGCTAAGATGATTAAAGGCCTGAAGATTAAAATGAAGAGCTGTTGTAAGATTTGGGTTTGGCTAGTCTAGAGAAAAGAAGAATTAGGAGTGATAGCAGTATTCCAGTACTTGAGAGGTTGCCACAAAGAGGAGGAGGTCCATTTATTTTCCAAAGCACCGGAGGACAGGACAAAAAACAATGCATGTGAACTAATCGAGGAGAGAAGCAATCTAGAATTAATAATTTTCCTTACAGTTGTTCTGTCCCCGTCTCCACACACACACACACACACAGCCAGCCGAGGGTTAAAGGAAGCACTTGGCATGCACACCGTTTGTTATCAGAAACTTGGCAGCAAGACGAGCACCGACTGCCAAGTGCTTTTACTTCAATAAATGGGAGTATCCCTTCACCATATAAACAGAAATACACACAGTTTGCAAATAGTCCAGTTCAAAACAAGAAACCTTCGACAGAGTTTGCAAATAGTCCAGTTCAAAACAAGAAACCTTCGGCAGATTTAAGTGTTGTTCAAAGTGACTAGCCAGAGTTAGTTTTTGTCCGTCACAGAGTCTTAAATGGCCACCACACTCTCTTATATAGTCTCTGGGGTGTGGTCCAGTGACTCAGCCTAATCCCTGGCACGCCTCCTCAACTGCTGCAACCGTTTATCACACCTTCGTTGGCGTGGATCCAGGAATGACAGATTGCCTCCATCGCTATCATCGGAGTCACCTGGCTCCTGGCTAATCTCCTCTTCCTCGGCCGGCACCTGAGGCACTGCCAGAGGGGAGGGGCCTGGAGAGGGAGGCCTGGCCGACTCCTCTCCTTCATGTTCGGAGCCTTCTCCCTCCGATAAGATAGGCTTGGAGGACGGAGCCACAACAACAGTGTGGACAATTGACCAGTGAACAGCTTTCCTTCAGACATTGTGGGTGCTTCATCACGGCACGTTTTTAAGAAGAACTGGACAGTCACTCGTCAGAAATGCTATAGGAACTCCTGCTTGCGCAGGGCGCTGGACTAGAAGAGCTCCAAGTTCCCTTCCTGCTTGATTCTGATTCTGAATCCTCAATCCTTTCTTGTGCTTTTTTGCTAAGTTGGAGGTTTGAAAGCAAACATGAGCATCAGTGGAGATGAAGGTTATCGTTTGGCCTGAAAGTGATGTGTGGCTGCCAATATTTAAGTGGTGGAGATTCCCCAATCATTTCAAGAAGTTCCCTCTGATTAGTATTTCCACTAGAGCAGAGTTGCAGGCAGAAATGCAGAAGTCCTGAATCCCCTACTATTGTTTCAGCTTTTCTTACTTGCTTAATATTTACTTAATATTGTCAAAATCTGTCTTTTCACCCTGCCTCATACTATGTAATGCAAGTTATAAATGAGAGAAAACCATAAGGATAATGGGGTTATAATGATGGTGAATTAGAAAATGGAACTCATAAGCGCTTTCTCCTTATTTTGTGGTGATCTTTCTTTGCCTTCCCTCATGTTGCCCATCTCCAGCCTCACACAATCTTACCAATATCTTTTTTTAAGTGAGGTCTCCAGAACTGGACACGGTATTCAAATTGGGGACTGACTAAAGCCCTATGTAGGGGGTTAGGATCTCCTTTTTCTTGATTTTATTTATTTATTTATTCTGTGGAGAATCTATAAGATAAAAGATATAAGTATAAACATGATTATGATTACATGAAATGGATACAAATAAATGGGGACATTAGGACCTGGGACGGTAGGCATGCTGGTGCACTTATGCACACCCCTCACAGACCTCTTAGGAATGGGAGCGGTTTACCTTAAAGTTTGTGTCTATTCTGTGTGAGGGTATTGTGGTTGAAGCTGAAGTAGTCACTGAGAGGAAGGACATGGTAGCAGATAATTTTATGCACTACGCTTAGGTATATACATACATACATCTGGTGAGGCATCCCAAATTTTGTTTGCCTTCACAGCTGCCGGGCCACACGGTTTACTCGTTTTGCAGTTATCATTTTTTCAGTACCATGGTAAAGTGCTGCTTGAACTCAGAATAGTTCTAGCGTTCTGGAAATACGCATGCCTTTGTGTCTCTTCCGACCTTTGTCCATACATGGAGCATTGAAGCAAGTACTTTTATTAAGAGAAAACAGTGGTAGGGAAATTTAGATGCATATCCCCCAGCTAGCCAGTTTACTGACCAACCCAGGTAGTTTTTGATTTACAATAATTTATTAAGTAACCTTTTGAAATCACAATGGCACTGAATTAATGATGGTTCTAACTGCCTGCCTTCATTTTTTCTTTCCTCCCTCCTTTTGTTCCTTCACCGCCTCCCCGTCCCTCCCTCCCTTGTCCCAAATTAGGGATACTCTAGAGAATCAGAATGAAAATCATTCCAGTCAGTGTACTAACATTGCAAATGATCAAACAAGCAGGGAGACCTTTGAAAATCTTTGGGGTCAAACTAAGGTGAAATTAAGAACTACTTCAAAAAACTAGAATAGAATAGAATTCTTTATTGGCCAAGTGTGATTGGACACACAAGGAATTTGTCTTTGGTGCATAGACAGTGTACATAAAAAGACAAGATACACTCGCCGAGAATCACAAGGCGCAACACCCAGTGACAGTCATACGGTACAATAAGCAATCAAGTCATAGTAGAAAACAATATCAATATAAATCGCAAGGATACAAGAAACAAAGTTACAGTCATGTAGTCACAAGTGAGAGGAGATGGGCAACAGGAACAATGAGAAAACCAATAGCAATGCAGCCTAATGTGAATAGTTTGACGGTGTTGTCAAAAACATGTCAACTACTTCAGTCCTGTCCGTCTATCTTTGCTTGCGGAATGTGCAGCATAGCTGGAGAATGAGGTTGGATGGCATGGCGAGATGCCATCCTTGCACCACCTCTTGCCTCACCTCATGGCAGCAACACCAGCGGAGGTATGGAGAAGGCATGCAATCCAGTCTGCCGGATGCGCGGCCACCTACCCATTCTCTCTTATTCGAAGCAGTGATGGGGCAGGCAGCTGCGTATGTGTCCAGGGGCTGCATCGTATGCCTCCCCCAAACCCCGTGCCTCTCCTTTGTATGTGGGTGATGGTGCTGCCCCGAGGAGTGGTGGGGCAGGTGTGGTGCCATGCAGTGGTGGGTTTCAAAATTTTTTACTACCGGTTCTGTGAGTGTGGCTTGGTGCGCATGGCATGGCTTAGTAGGCGTGGCAGGGGAAGGATATAAAATCTCCATTCCCTCCCCACTCCAGGGGAAGGATGCTATAAAGACCCCATTTCCCTCCAATCACCTTGGACTCGGGAGGCAGAGAATAGATGGGGGCAGGGCCAGTCACAATTTTTACTACCAGTTCTCTGAAGTACTCAAAATTTCTGCTACCGGTTCTCCAGAACTGGTCAGAACCTGCTGAAACACACCTCTGATGCCATGCAACAGTCCCAGCCCATTTGGCCTCCGCTGTCAAATATGGTCCTCCAGCTCCGCTGCACACTCTGGAAGCAAAGACAGACAGTGGGGCAATGACGGGGAACAATGGGGCTTTTCATCCCTCACCTCAGAAGTAAGGGGAAAGGGAAGTAGGAAAAGTAGGTTGTGATTGTGGGAACCCGACGTGGAAGCAAGGCTCTGTTTCTTGCAGATTTGTCCCGACTCTCCCATCCCCTTTGAACCTGGTCTCTATTCTCGGAGGGAGATGGAAGGCTGGGCGGGGCTGAAGCAGAGGAGAAAGGGGGGTGGGAAGAAGCTGCACAGCAAAGGATGAGGGGCTCTTCAGCCTCTCCACAAGACATCCCAGAAAACCCGGTGTGCTGCTGGATATGGAGCGGCTAGTCCCATGCCTCTGCCACTGCCTGTGCCTCCTGCAGCAGTCCCAGTTGCTGCAATCAAGCAGTGAGCATGTAGAGAGCGAAAAGTGGGACTCGCCTGCCGACCCTTGCCCTGCGGAAGGCGGCGAAACATAGAGAACAGCTACCCTCCCTTTGGGAAAGAGCCAGGAGGCGTTTCAATAGCAGGTCAAGCTATTCAGATCACATCCTGGCCTATTTTGGAAGGGAGAAGGCGTAGCTGCTGTTGCCCATGCTGGGGTTTGCAAGTTCTGCAGGATTTATTTTTATCTCCCTTCCAAAACATACGGATGACAGGGGAGTCCTGCTTTTCACTTTTGACACACTCACCAGTCCCAACAATTGGCACCAGCAACTCATGGGGGCTCTTTGTCCTTCTGACAGCACTGCTCTTGGGCACCCTGCAGGGCTTCTCCTGCTTGACCATTCGGTGGGGAGCAGAGGTGGGTTTCAGCAGGTTCTGACCAGTTCTGGAGAATCGGTAGTGGGAATTTTGAGTAGTTTGGAGAATCAGTAAATACACCTCTGACTGGCCGCGCCCCATCTATTCTATTTGGTTTCCCAGAGAGCCTCCTGGTCCTTCTCTTCTGACTGCCCAGCTCTTTCTGACAAGATTTAGAGGCCTTCTCAAAATCTCTGGCCAGCCTTCCAGGTGGCTGTTCTTGAGGGAAGCGAGTTCAAATCCTTCCGAGAGATTTTTGTCCATCTCCACAGGTGTCCTGGATAGAAAGGAGAGGGAGATGGATGCTGGCAGCAGAGTTGTACAGTGAGGTTGGGGATGAACATGGACCTGTCCTAGAGTCTGGGAAAGCTTTGCATCAGAGGCAGAGAGGGGGCCAGGACTGTATGCCAGTTATCAGTTGCCATCGGAGTCAGACATCAGTGAGGCAGACAAACAGCTGGAGCCTTTCCCAGTATGTGCATGTGCAGAGTTGCCAGATGAAGGGGACAGCTAAAGAACAAGAGTCGATTTGGGAGTAAGGCCACAGGTGGACGATGAATGGCCCCTCCAGAAGGAATAAAAGAGGAGTGAAAGGGGAGTGGAGTGGAGTTTGCAGGAGACAATTAGTTTGCTTAATTGGTTCCTTGCCACGTTTTGAAGACATCGGCCTGACAGCTCTCCAAGCCAGATATGGCCTGTGACTGTAAATACTCCCTTTAAAGACTTTGATGGATGTAAAAGAGAGAAATTCACAGTAACTTAATAAAAAGGGGTTTCCGTCTGGAGAAGGAGTCTACTTCGTGGTTGGGGAAGTCTAGGTCAGAACAATGGAGGAAAGTGCCACCTCTGCAAATGTTGAAGACTTTCTCTGACAGGGAGGCTCCTATTTCCTGCGCTTTGCAGGGAACCCTGTAAAGCTACGCAAAAACCACTAGGGGTCGCCTTCTGCCAAGAGAAGGGAACATCAAGCGATTCCCAATTGGCCCACTGGAGGGCGAAAGACAGGGCTGGCTTTCCAGAGGAGGCCAGGAGGAAATGACATCATAGACCCTTGCCTCTCTAGGACTTTGAACTCGCTTCCATTAACCCCTGGGGATCCCCAGGAGGCGGAGAGGCTGCGGGAGAGTCGGGGGGGGGGGGAGATCCAGACATTCCCCAGGTGAGTTGGGGGCTCTTCTCGTGCAAAGGGAGGCAGAGGAGGGAGAGACTCACGCCCGGCCCCCCTCCGACTTCAACTCCAGAGCCCATGCTCCCCTGCTGCCCTCTCCATGCAGAGGGAAAGTGGGGATCCCAGGAAGGCTGGGGGATTTGGAGCTCCCTTCCCACCCGTGTCCAGGAAAGAGGCTGAGTGGGGGGAGGGGAAGGTGGGAAGGAGAGAAGCCGGGCGAGGAGGAGGCAGGATTCGCACCAGGCTCCCCGAGGGCCCCATCCTCAACAGCCCAGCCTGTGTCTGGAAGGGGAGAGAAGCAGGGCGGCCTCTCCAGCTGCCTCCTTCCCGGCCCTTCTCGGCGGGAACTCGGCCCTGCGTTGGGATGAGCCGCTTGGGACTCCTGGAAGGTTGGGTGAAGGTTGTTCCGTGGCTGAATTCCACTTTCTAATTCTTAATATTTATTTTTCTTTTCATCTCAGGTACAGAAACTCGAAGACATTTGAGATCTTTGCAAGCCAAAATTTTATTTTGGGCAAAAAAATAAAAATAAAAAGAGCGGAATCCCTTGCAGGGATCAGTCCTGCAGCCCCAGAAATGGTCCCGTGAAGGAAAAGGCATCTGGAGACCCACCAGAGTCCTTGGAGCCATTTGCAGTTGCTCTGCAGGACAGAGAAAGGATGGAGACACAACCTTTTGGAAAGGAGGGAGCCGGAAAAGGCCCTTCACCTGCTCAGCCTGGAAAGGGGGGGAAGCTCTGGACAAGGACTGGGCAGGAGATCCTGGAGGAGGAAACTATCCACCCTTCAGAAGTTAAACCCTGGAACTCCATCCAATACCGGGAGGTTGAGGGTCCCCGTGGACTTTGCAGCCGACTCCATGACTTTTGTAGGCGATGGCTGAGACCAGAAAAGCACACCAAAGCCCAGATGTTGGACCTGGTTGTTCTGGAGCAGCTCCTCTTCCTTCTCCCCACAGAGATAGAGGGTTGGGTGCGGGAGTGTGGAGCAGAGACCAGCTCCCAGGCAGTGTCCCTGGCGGAAGGCTTCCTCCTGAGCCAGGTGGAGGAGCAGAAGGAGCAGGTTGAATTGCAGGTGAGACGTTTAATCTAGGGAGCTCAAAAGAGAATAGAGAAGGTGTTTGAATGCTTCACCCCTCCTTCCCAAACTTCTCTGACATTCATAATATGTGGCGATGTCCCACCAATTCTTATAGGACATTTTTCCATTGTTTTCTCACTCAACCTCACTGATGGATATTGGGGGTTTTGAGGTTGTGTTCCGAATATGAATCCACTTTACGTCATGTGATGTACATTAATTCTTTAATTTTTTAAAGAATTCTTTAATTCTGTAATTTTTTCCTTCCTCCTATTTGAAGTGCTGCACTGTGGAGATCAGAGATCCTGAGAGAAAGATGAATCCATCAAATCCCCCTCAGGAGGTATTTTTCAGGAGGATCCCTTGGGAAGATCAAAGTCAGGACACCTCAGGAGGTAATCGAAGATCCTCTGATTACCCATCTGCCTTCCCTTCTTCCCTTCTGTAGAATACTTCCTCTTATTTTGTTAAATATGCATTTTGAAATTATTTATTCCTTACAGAGAAACAAAGCATGAAGTTTTCTGGTTTTTATGATGGAGCTCAAACAGTGGTTGAACCGCCAAATCAAGTAAGAAAGGAAAAACGTTAGATTTTGTATGGTCCTTTCCTTCAGGAAGTGAAGTGGGGGTGCGGAGTGCTCTCTCCTATTTCCCCCGTTGCTTGGACTAGATTATGTGTTCCTATGAGACATGAACAGCATAATATTATGAAAAATAACTAAATACTCACATTGCCACATTACCATTTTTAAAAGGACTTGTTCATAACCAGTAGTTTAAAAAAATTAGCTAATCGTGTTAAAAAAAAAACACAGAATTTTAAAATTGAAAGAGGATGGCCACATAGAGCATGTAATCACAGTACTTTGGGCTACAAAATAATTTCCAATCCTCTGACTTCTGCCCAGATTAGGAGAGCAAACATTCCCGCTTTGCAAAGGCTGAGAAATGAACTTCACAGAGAATAATCCCTTCTTTGTTTTCTTCCATTCAACCAATGGCTCAGACTACTAGGTCAATAAATGATAGGGCGATAGTTCAGTTGATCCAGAAGTGGGATTACTTTGCTGAAAGGCACTGAAAGTTCTGCAGAATGTATCAATTTGATAATACTTGCCCCAAATATTTATTCAATCGAATAAATTTTCCGAATTGTCCATTTTCTTCCTTAAAATTAGGACTTGTATGAAGCACAGCCATTGAATTTAGTGCACATGTTTGCTTTGGGAATTTGGGAACAATGGAACTGAATACCAGAGTTGTTAGGGATCTTGGAGGTCTTCTAGTCCAACCCCCTACTCAGACAGGAAGCCCTATAACATTTCAGATAAATGGCTATCCAATTTCTTCATAAACACCTCTGTATTGGAGCATCCACAATTTCTGGAGGCAAGTCATTCCACTGATTAATTGTTCTCACTGTCAGGAAATTTCTCTTTAGTTGTAGTTTAGTTCTCTCCCTGATTTGTTTCCATCCATTACTTCTTTTTTTTTTTGAATATTTTTTTAATTTTTTTTAAAGAAAACAAAAAAAATCATAAAACACATTTTTCAAAACGAAGCTTTGCTCCAGTCAGGAATGAAAACAAATCATTAACAAATCTTATTTTCAATTAACACAACTCAATATTTTACTCCCTCTGAGAAGGCTCGCAATCTTGGCATCCTCCTTGATTCACGGCTGTCCTTGGTGGACCATCTATCGGCTGTGACAAGGGGGACCTTTGCACAGGTTCGCCTAGTGCGCCAGTTGCGGCCTTTCTTAGACAGGGATGTCCTCCGTACAGTCACTCAAGCTCTCATTGTCTCTCGGTTGGATTACTGCAATGCCCTCTACATTGGGTTGCCCTTATGGTGCACCTGGAGGCTCCAGCTAGTCCACAATGCGGCCGCGTGGGTTTTTACGGGAGCTTTCCATTACTCTTGTGCAACACCTCTCCTGCGCGACCTGCACTGGCTGCCGGTGGCCTTCCGGATCTGCTTCAAGGTGCTGGTATTGACCTATAAAGCTGTTGTGACTCCGAACCCCGAGCCCGTCTTATCGGAGGGAGAAGACTCTGAAGGTGAAGGAGAGGAGTTGGCCAGGCCTCCCTCTCCAGGACCCTCCTCTCTGGCAATGCCTCAGGTGTCTCCCGAGGCAGAAGAGATTGACCAGGAGCTAGGTATCTCCGAACAGTCACAGTCGGACAGTGACGGAGATAAGTCTTGGCTGGATCCACGCCAGCGTCGGAGAGACAAGCACACGCAGCAGAAAAAGAGGCGTGCCAGAGATTAAGCTGAATCACTAGACCACACCCCACAGGGGATAAAAGGGGGTGTGATGGCCATTCAGGCTCTGTGACGGACAAAACTAAACAACTAGTGAGTCGCATTGTATCTCTGAAACTACCTTATCTGCCTGCTTTGGATTTAATACGGACTGGACTTGACAATTCTTTGACTTTGTGTATTTGTTTTGGTTTATCTGACAGCGGAGGAACACCTCCCTCTGTGAGTAGTTCTTGGCAAGCAGCTACTGGGTTGCTGCCAATCCTGTTATCGAAGGAATTTATTGTCTGCAAGTTTTATTTAACCCCTGGCTGACTGTTTGTGTGCGTGTGTGAGACAGGGACAGAACAAAAGCCCTACATGGCATGGGCCCGGGGTACTTGCAGGACCACCTCCTACCAGCCTCCCACTGCCCTGTGCATTCACATAGAGCTGCCCTCCTCCGGGTGCTGTCGACCAGACAGTGTCGGCTGGCGACTCCCAGGATGAGGGCGTTCTCTGTGGCTGAACCAACCCTTTGGAATTGGTTACCCACCGAGCTCTGGATGGCTCCCGATCTCCGCACTTTCCGCGCTGGCCTGAAGACATGGCTGTTCCAGCAGACTCCCTGATCATTCTACGAGGTTTTAAATTTGGGAATTTTAATTTTAGATTGGTTTTAGATTTTATTGTTATTGTGTTTTATTTATGTGAGCCGCCCCGAGTCCTTCGGGAGAAGGGCGGCATATAAATTTATATATATATATATATATAAATAAATAAATAAATAAATAATTTAAACAAATATTTCCCTCAAATCTATCTATATAACTATGCCATTATCCCCAAAAGCCCGTTACTTAAATCTTAAATCCTAACCAATTATCAATTCATGTTTTTCTTTCCTTTGCTTAGATGGATATTTTAACAATAAAAATCATACAATTATATTAAACAAATTAAAAATTCATTTATTATTCAATTATTATTAAACCTAACTTACACATTTTATCTTAACTATCACTCTCAACATACACCTCCTCTTTTAATTATCCCACCTCTTTTTAGTATCTTTGATGTTAAACCAATCATTTCTATTTCTTGACTGTTAATCACAGCATGACCCTTTGTTTTAGCTATTGAATATAGCATATTTTTATTTTTGGCCATTACCCAGCATGACCTTTGTTTGGCTGTTAAACACAGCATATTAATTTTGTTTTTTGGGCCGTTACATGGCATCTTCAGGTTTGTTTGGCTGTTAAACACAGCATCTCTATTTTTGTTACACAGCATATTAAGTTTCGGTTTTTTGTTTTTTTTTAAATTTGATTTATAAGCCGCCCTTCTCCAGAGACTCAGGGCGGCGTACAATGTGCTCAGCAATAGCCTTCATCCTTTTGTATATTTATACAAAGTCAGCTTATTGCCCCCACAACTGGGTCCTCAATTTACTTACCTTAGAAAGGATGGAAGGTTGAGTCAACCTTGAGCCTTGGCGAGATTCGAACCTGCAGTAATTGCAGGCAGCTGGTCTTAATAACCAGCTTAATAACAGAGTGCCTTAGACCACTGTACTACCAAGGCTGATACCCAGCATGATCATTTGTTTGGCTGTTCAATACAGCATATTATAGCTTTTTGGCTGTTAAAATACAGCATGTTCAAAGTTGGTTTAACAATCTCCACTTAAACCTTTCTTTGTTGTTTCCCTCCATCTGTACATTGCTTTTCATTTAATCATATTTTTCTTTGTCCTTTTTCATAACATTTTAACCTTGAGACATGGTTCTTGCTTAAAACATATTTTTAAGTATATTTTTAAATTCCTTTTAACATTTTCAATTAATCATATTCACCCTTATTCTTTATCTTAACATTTTACCATTAAAGCATAGTTCTTGCATTAAACATATCATTACATGTATTAATTAATTTCATTTAACATTCTTAATTTCTATAAAAGCCTCCCTTTAATTTATTACACTCATCTTACTTTATTTTAGTTTTAATCACATTATCTTCATTTCCTCGTCTGCAAACATAAATTTCCTTCCATTTTTCAAATTTTTGATTTTATTCTCCATAAGTCCAATTAAGTCTCTTTCATATTTTTATTCCGGATATAATGTATCAAATCTCTTTCTTTTAAGGCTGCGCTTAATCCTTCTTCTATTCCTGCGCCAACATTCAAATTATTATTATTCAACTATAGGAGTTTCATTGTAGATTCCTTTTCTTTTCACCAAAGTCCAGCTGCTTGCAGTCAGGAAAAAAAAAATCCTCCACAGTTCAACAATTTTTTTTTTCCCTGTAGGGCTCAAAGTTATCATAACAAAGGGAGGTTACAAAGTTCCTCTTTTACGCTAGATGGTGTCTCTCTACAATCCACATTTCCCATTAGTCATGCAAGACTCCATTTTATTTCTTATTATATAACCATCCACTTTATTTTCTTTTAGTTAAAAAGTATCAAATCTTCTTTTTTTTTTCCTTTAGTCAAATTCAAATTTTTGATGTGTTTAATCTTTTTGCCATATCTCTAAATTAAGTCTCTTAGTTCTGTTCTAAAGCAGTTGTTTCTCGGGTCTTTGTTTTTTAAAGTTACAGTTTTAAAAAATTCCAAAGCCCCTTTGTTTCTTAGCCGCTGTTTTAGGCTAGGGGTCTTCTAGTTATTAATATAGCTCCAAACATTGTTACAAGCCAGGGCTGTTATCACTCACCCAGCTTCAAAAGGCTCCGTTTTACTTCACTTTTCTTGCCCGGTTGTCCCAGCTTCGTGGCAGCTGACATGGCTGCCGCCCCCTGCCGCCGACTCACAGAGGGTTGCCTCTGACCTCCGAGGAACTTGCCTGTTCCTCTCGGTCTTCCGAGGTGCCCCTCTTCTTCCCCCGTCCCTGCAGGACAGGCTCGGTCCGCAGACCCATCGGCGGCGGTTCGGCACCACCCATTACTTCTTGTCCCGCCTTCAGGTGCTTTGGAGAATTGGTTGGCCTCCTCTTCTTTGTGGCAGCCCCTTAGATCTTGCAACACTGTATCATGTTACTCCTAGTCCTTCTTTTTATTAAACTAGATATACCTAATTCCAGCAACTGTTCTTTATATGTTTTAACTTCCAGGCATCTAATCATTTTGGTTGCTCTTCTCTGTACTCTTTCTAGAGTCTCAAGATCTTTTTCATTCTGTTAGCTGGGGCCCAATCTGTCAATCCTTCTATATCTTGAGTTTATCTTCTTGAGTGTTGGTGTCAGAGTTCCAGAAAAAGAGTTCCCTCTCTTCCAAGGAAAGACTCTGAAGCAAGCATTTTCAAAGTTCTATTTAGTAGAATAGATAAACTGGCACATCTGGGAAAACCCAAATCTGAGAGGTCCGGGTTTTCCCTCAGTAAATCAAAAAACCCCAAACCATCCCCTCAGTCCTCAGTCGATCACATGCTCCAATCAACCGCCATCCCATCTCGAGACATCCTCCAGATGCAGGATTGTCCTGACCTTGACCGACAGGAAGAATGCTATTATGTCTACAAACAACCCCTCTACTAAATCCCTCCTCCTACTTTCCCACACATGAGAAGGTGGCAACATGGAAGCTTCTGGCCTAATATGGCTTCCAAAGCTGACAGGCGCCCCACCCCCACCCTGCAGGAAAAAACGCACCCTGAAAAATAAAACACACAAGGTTGACACCTTGTACAGGATCCCTTAACCCCCTCTCCCCCCTCCAGGCGGACCTTTTGGTTTCTCAGGGAATTTATCATGAAATTGCTTTACTAGAGTATCAGCATTCACTTTTCACCCAAGTAGCTTCAGACAACGGGTACCCTTTCCAATGTACCAAATATTGTAACCAACCCCTGTATAGTCTAGAGTCAAGGATCTTCTTCACCTGATAATGAGTTTTCCCTTGTACTACCAAAGGAATGGGGGTAGCAGCTGGTAAGGGCCTTAAGTTAGATTCTCTTGCTGGTTTCAAATAAGCTACTGTAAAAAACTGGGTGCACTTTCCCTCATATGCGAGGAGGCTAAATTGGACAGTCACTGGGTTAATCACTTTCACTATAGGGAAGGGACCTATGAATTTGGGTCCAAATCTCTTGCTAGGTAACCTCAATCTTAGGTATTTGGTTGACAAATACACCTTATCTCCTATTCGGAAAGGTGGTTGGAGAGACTGGCGTTTGTCAGCCTGGGCCTTATATTTTTCTGCTAATTCAGCTGAAGCTTACTTAGTATTCTCTCAACCCTTTTTTAATGAGATCATCCATTCTGTTAGGGACATGGAAGTGGGCGGCTCTCTAGGCAACTCAGGCATCGGTACAAAACCCATGCCCGTAGTTATCTGAAAAGGAGTCAACCCAGTACTGCCGTGTACTGCATTATTATAAGCCACTTCCGCGAATGGTAATAAGTCTGCCCAGTTTTCTTGTTGATGATTTACATAACATCTAATGTATTGTTCCACCACTGAGTTCAATTTTTCAGCCGATCTGTTAGTCGATGGGTGGAAAGCTGAGCTAAGCCCCTGGGATGACCCAATGGACTTGAGGAACTCTTTCTAGAACTTAGCAGTGAACTGGACCCCGCGATTTGATTCTCCTTGGAACCCCATGTAGTCTGTAGATATGCTTCATGAAAAGCTTTGCCAGCTTCTTGGCCGAGGGTAGTCCGTTGCAGACAGTGAAGTGTGCTTCTTTGGAGAATAAATCAATCACAGTCCTAATCACCTTGTCCCCCCCCCCCGCTGTCAGGGAGTTCGACTATGAAGTCCACTGCAATCTCCTCCCAGGGTTTGGTGGGTTCAGCCATGGTCTGGATAAGCCCAGGGGGCTTCCCTGGTCTGGACTTCATGGTGGCGCAGGTGGCACAGCTTTTTACATTGTCTTCTACATCAGCTTTCATTCTTGGCCACCAGAATAGTCTCCTAGTCAAATGGAGGGTTTTTAAAAATCCAAAATGGCCCCCTAGTTGAGAATCATGACCCCTCCTTAGCACCAGACGTCGCATGCTGCTGGGCACATAAATCTTACTCCCCTTCCAAGCCAATCCCTCTCTTAGGGTTAGGTCCGTCTGGTTTTCCTTGAACCAGGAATCGGTTGAGAGCGCTCTGCTGTCAACTTGTCTTCAGGGAGGTTGGAACCATGGTGCGTTTGCGCTCTAGTGCGGTCTTGGGCTGCTGGCTGAGTTTCAGAGATCATGGCATGAACTATCTCTTCTCATCGGCTGTCAAACTGGCGTTTACGGGAGAAAGCATCAGTTAATAGGTTCCCCCCCACCCCGGAATGTATTTCAGGTTAAAGCTTTTGAAATACTGAGCCAAGCGAACCTGCTTGGGGAAAAGCTTCCGTGGGGTCTTCAGCGCCTCAAGGTTTTTGTGGTCAGTCCACAGTTCAAAAGGCTCCCTAACCCCCTCTAGGAAGTGTCTCCAGGATAGGAGAGCCCATCACACCGCAAAAGCCTCCTCTCTCATATCGCCCATCTGCGCTCAGTGTCCGTTAGCTTTCTCGATATGTAAGCACATGGCATTAGTTCATTTTGGGTGTTCCTTTGCAGTAGAATAGCAGCCACCGCCACATCATTCGCGTCAGCCTGGACCACAAAGGGTTTATTTGGGTCAGGGTGCTGGAGGATCGGGTCCACTGCAAATAGGCATTTTAATTGTTCAAAGGATTTTTGACAATCCATTGTCCAAGCTAGGGGTTGGCTAGGTTTTGGCTTGGTGAGAGATGGACCGGTTTTTAGTAATTCCATCAAGGGGAAAGCAACCTCAGCAAAGGAAGGGATGAATTGTCTGTAAAAATTTGCAAACCCCAGGAAGCTTTGAAGTTGCTTACGGGTTCATGGGGGTTGCCAGTCCAGCACTGCCTTCACCTTCCCTGGGTCCATTTCAATTCCTTGATTCGACACCCTGTATCCCAGGTAGTCCTCCTTATGGAACTCACATTTTGAGAGCTTTGCATAAAGTTTGGCCGCTAGGAGTTTTTTCAGCACTTGCCTGACTAATTTGACATGTTCTTCCATATTTTCGCTGAATATAAGAATGTCATCCAGGTAAACAAGGACCCCCTTCCACAGGTACTCATGCAGAACTTCATTGATCAGTTGCATGAAGACTGCGGTGGCCTCTTGGAGTCCCTAAGGCATAACCCGGAATTGGAAGCTGCCCAGGGGGCAGTTAAAAGCAGTCTTCCATTCGTCTCCCTCCTTTATGCGAACCCGGTAGTAGGCTTCCCTTAGATCTAACTTGTGAAAATCTTGCCTTTTGACATATGGTTCAGCAAGTCTTTCATTAGTGGTGGGGGTAGGTATTTTGTATTCAAATGAAGTTTACCCCCCTAAAGTCGACACACAACTTGACAATTCCTGTCAATTTTGTCTTCTGTGCAAATTTGATGAGTTCCCTTTCTATCCTCTTGTATAAATCATTGATGAAGATGAACAGATCTTGCGAATCCTCCTGTTCTGTTCTTTTTTCCATGTTCAGGAGAGCATTGTGTCCTTTGATGAGGTGGCTGTGTATTTCTCTGAGGAGGAATGGTCTCAGCTGGATCCTGACCAAAAAACGCTGCATTCGGAAGTCATGCTTGAAAATCATAGGAACGTAGTCATGCTGGGTAAGAGATTTCTACTCCACAATCAGAGAGTTCAAGAAGACAGATAATATTTAGTTTTTTATTTTAAAAATCACTAATCAGAGATCATTTTCTTGGAGGGAGAAGGAAAGGATCTTGCCTTCTGGTACTCCAAGGAAGGAAAGAGTCAGTGTCTCTTTGCTTAGATGTTTTCTGTGCCATTTCTTAGCTGTATTTTTCCATTTTTATTTGAATTTATCTGTGGAGGCCGAAAAGAATGAGGGGTGCTTTAATGTGTCCTCTGGCGGTCATGTCAGAGGAATGTGTTGTCATTTGTCCTCTGAAACCTCCCAAAATTGTGTGAGAACAGAACTTTCAAGCTCAGGCCATGGAAGAGCATTGGTTCCTTTACCTGCTTTGATGCATTTGTGCAGAAAATATAGGGCTAGAGGAGTAAGAGATCATTTGAGATCAGTAGCGCGAAATCTCGCAGTACTGATGTTATGTCATCTCGCACTATAGTTCGTTAGGCCTCTGTTCTCTGCTAACTGAGACCCGTACCAGATCTGGTCGAAGAGCCCTTGCAAGCTGATGAGACTTTGGGTCTCCCAATCTTTCCAGTCTCGGTGTGAAGAGCATTTACAAACCAACGGGAGGCTTCAAGCAAAGGATTTTGCCCCAAAGTCTCATCACTGGGATCGAGGAACGGGCAAGTGGGGGTCTGGCAACCAGAGACATATTGCAGAGAAGCTGCTCCAAGGTACACCGGAGAAGGAGCTTCTTTCAAAATGGTCTCAGTTCTCATAGGTCTCTACTGAAATTAGCCCACCTCAATAAAACTTAAGTTTTCTCCTAATTTCTTCTTGGATGTTTCCCCTGATTATTCCTTAACTCAAAACTGGATAGATTTACATATCTATCTATCTATCTTTATATCGATCGATTGATCGATCGAAATAGATAGATAGATAGATAGATAGATAGATAGATAGATAGATATGTAAAAAAAGATACTTTCTAGATATTTTCAAAGCTTTCATGACTCATGAATATAGAAATCATCATGTCTGTATCACAGCACTGTAGGGATGCAATATACAATTTAATGGAATTTTGGAAAAAAATCAGAACAACATTTGTTGACATTTTGCAGTTTGATCTTTTTCTCTAACCTTGTTATCATTTTTGTTTCTCTTTTCCTTTGAAGCTAATAATGGGCAGGAGAATCAAGATTCCTCTGAACTGTTCCAAGTGATCATTGTTAAAGATGAAATAGAGAACTTTGGAATTCGAGTGGAACTAGAAACCCATGAGAGAAACCAGTCAAATGATTGGAATCAGGAAAGCTCATCTTCCACTGTTGCTCCGATGCAAGACTTTCTTGCTCAACAAGAGAAAATAAGGAAAAAATATATTGGGGAAAGTGTAAACGAACACTATATAACACAGAACTACGGAAAAGATGCTATAAGAAGACAAAATTACAGTGGGACATTCATTAATTCTCTTGGAAATAACTTCCTTACATCTCAAAACATGTTTCACACAAAAAAGGATCCTTATAAATCTTTGGAATCTGAAAAACATTTTAGAACTAGCGGGCAACTTACTTCCCATGAAAAGATTCACACTGGGGAGAAACAGTATTCAGAAGCACATGTAGCCCACACAGCCCAGGTCCTCCAGGCAGCAGGAGAGAAACCCTATAAATGCACGGAGTGTGGAAAAACCTTTACTAAAAAAAGTAATCTTATTTCCCATCAGGTGATCCACACAGGGGAGAAACCATATAAATGCACGGAGTGTGGAAAGACCTTTGCTCAGCGCAGTTATCTTGCTTCCCATAAAAAGATCCACACAGGGGAGAAACCATTCGAATGCATGGAGTGTGGAAAGACCTTTGCTCAAAGTGGTCATCTTTTTTCCCATAAGATGATCCACACAGGGAAGAAACCATATAAATGCATGGAGTGTGGAAAGACCTGTTCTCGAAGAGGTCATCTTATTTCCCATATGAAGATCCACACAGGGGAGAAGCCGTATAAATGCACGGAGTGTGGAAAGACCTTTGCTCAACGAAGTTCTCTTACTTCCCATAAAAAGATCCACTTGAAAGAGAAACCATTTAAATGCATGGAGTGTGGAAAGACATTTACTAGGAGCACTGCTCTTACTTCTCATAAGAGGATCCACACGGGGGAGAAACCATTTGAATGCATGGAGTGTGGAAAGACCTTTTCTCAAAGAGGTACTCTTATTTCCCATCATATGATCCACATAGGGGAGAAATATAAATGCATGAAGTGTGGAGAAACCTTTAATAAAAAAAGTAGCCTTATTTTCCATCAGGTAATCCACACGGGGCAAAAGCCATTCAATTTCATGGAGAGTGGAAAGACAGTTGCTCAAAGTGGTCATCTTATTACCCATAAGATGATCCACACAGGGGAGAAACGATTTAAATGCATGGAGTGTGGAAAGATGTTTACTAACACCAGTGCTCTTACTTCTCATAAGATGATCCACACAGGGGAGAAACCATTTGAATGCACGGTGTGTGGAAAGACCTTTGCTCAAAGAGGTAATCTTATGTCCCATCAGATGATCCACACAGGGGAGAAACCATTCGAATGCATGGTGTGTGGAAAGACCTTTGCTCAAAGAGGTAATCTTATTTCACATCAGATGATCCACACAGGGGAGAAACCATTCGAATGCATGGAGTGTGGAAAGAGGTTTACTAAGAGCTGTGGTCTTACTTCTCATAAGATGATCCACACAGGGGAGAAACCATTTGAATGCATGGAGTGTGGAAAGACCTTTGCTAAAAAAGGTAATCTTATTTCCCATCATATGATCCACATAGGGGAGAAATATAAATGCATCGAGTGTGGAAAAACCTTTAGTAAAAAAAGCAGTCTTATTTTCCATCAGGTAATTCACACAGGGGAAAAGCCATTTAAATGCATGGAGAGTGGAAAGACCTTTGCTCAAAGTGGTCATCTTATTACCCATTAGATGATCCACACAGGGGAGAAGCCATTTGCATGGAATGTGGAAAGACCTTTGCTCAGAGCAGTGGACTTAGTTGCCACAAAAAGATCCATACAGGGGAAAAGCCATATAAATGCATGGAATGTGGAAAGACCTTTGCTCAGAATGGTAATCTTACTTCTCATAAAAGGATCCATGCTCAGGAGAAATTATATAGCAATAGCAATTCAACTTTATACTACTCCACAATGCTTCACAGCACTGTCTTAACAGTTTACAAAGTAAGCATATTGTCACCAGGAATCTGGATCCTCATTTTATCAACCTCAAAAGGATGAAAGGCTGACTCAACAATGAGCCGGTCAGGATCGAACTCCTGGCTGTGGGTAATTAGCTTCTGGTACTGCATTCTAACCTCTGACCCGCCATGTCTATAGATTTTTATGTGTATGCATATTGTCTTTCTGATCCAAATGAGACAAGTTTGAATCCCACAAAGTGAAATTTAATGTGGAGAAAAGTAAGGTTTTACACCTGGGCGGGAAAAACAGATTCCATGAAACCTGGCTCAAATACAGTAACTGTGAGAGGGACCTTGGAAATCCAAATGGATGGTCACTTGAATGTGAGTCATCTGTTTCTGTCCGGACAAGGAGTCTACTTCGTGGTTTGAGGAAGCCTAGGTCAGAACAATGGAAAAAGTACCACCTCTGCAGATGTTGAAGATTTTCTCTGACAGGGAGGCTCCTATTTCCTTTTTTTTTTTTTTTTTTTGGTTTGATTTATATGCCACCAAATTTGATTATTTGCACCAAATCCACCAAGGGGCGTTCTCCGCCAAAAGAAGGGAACATCAGGTGGTTCCCTATTGGCCCACTGGAGGGTGAAAGATCCAGACATGACACTTTATAAAGCCTTAGTAAGACCACACATGGGATACTGCATCCAGTTTTGGTCATTACATTATTAAAAAGATGTTCAGACTTTGGAAAAAGTACAAAGAAGAACAGCTAAGATGATTCAAGGGCTGAAGACTAAAACAGATAAAGAACTGTTGCAGGATTTGGGTTTGGCTAGTTTAGAGAAAAGAAGGATTAGGAGGGCCATGATAGCTGTATTCCAGTACTGTCACAAAGAGGAGGCGGTCCATTTATTTTCCAAAGAACCAGAGGGAAGGACAAGAAACTGCATGTGAACTAATCCAGGAGAGAAGCAACCTGGAATTAACAAGAATCTTCTTTACAGTGTGGACAATTGACCAGTGAACAGCTTTCCTTCAGACATTGTGGGTGCTTCATCACGACACGTTTTTAAGAAGAACTGGACAGTCACTTGTCAGAAATGCTATAGGAACTCCTGCTTGCGCAGGGCGCTGGACTAGAAGAGCTCCAAGTTCACTTCCAGCTTGATTCTGATTCTGAATCCTCAATCCTTTCTTGTGTTTTTTTGCTAAGTTGGAGGTTTGAAAGCAAACATGAGCATCAGTGGAGATGAAGGTTATCGTTTGGCCTGAAAGTGATGTGTGGCTGCCAATATTTAAGTGGTGGAGATTCCCCAATCATTTCAAGAAGTTCTCTCTGATGAGTATTTCCACTAGAGCAGAGTTGCAGGCAGCAGTGCAGAAGTCCTGAATCCCCTACTATTGTTTCGGCTTTTCTTACTTGCTTAATATTTACTTAATATTGTTGAAATCTGTCTTTTCACCCTGCTTAATATTATGTAATACAAGTTATAAATGAGAGAAAACCATAAGGATAATGGAGTTATCCCTGGGACGGTAGGCACGGTGGTGCACTTATGCACGCCTCTTACAGACCTTGTAGGAATGGGAGCGGTTTACCTTAAAAGTTTGTGTCTATTCTGTGTTCTGGTATTGTGGTTGAAGCTGAATTAGTCACTGAGAGGAAGGACATGGTAGCAGATAATTTTATGCACTACGCTTAGGTACATAACATACATACATCTGGTGAGGCATCCCAAATTTTGTTTGCCTTCACAGCTGCCGGGCCACACGGTTTACTCGTTTTGCAGTTATCATTTTTTCAGTACCATGGTAAATTTGTTCACACAATTCTGTGAAAAAAGTGCTGCTTAAATTAAGAATAGCTTTAGCATTCTGGAAATACGCATGCCTTTGTGTCTCTTCCGACCTTTGTCCATACATGGAGCATTGAAGCAAGTAGTTTTATTAAGAGAAAACAGTGATAGGGAAATGTGGATGCATATCCCCCAACTAGCCATCTTACTGAGCAACCCAGGTAGTTCTTGATTTACAATCATTTATTAAGTAACCTTTGAAATCACAATGGCGCTGAATTAATGATGGTTCTAACTGCCTTCCTTCCTTTCTTCTTTCCTCCCTCCTTTTGTTCCTTCCCCCTCCAACCCTCCCTCCCTCCCTTGTCCCAAATTAGGGATACTCTAGAGCAGTGGTCCTCAACCTTCCTAATGCTGCGACCCTTTAATACAGTTCCTCTTGTTGTGGTGACCCCCAACCATAAAATTATTACTAAGACCATTGAAAATATGTTTTCAATGGTCTTAGGAGTCCCCTGTGCCCCCCAAAGGGGTCGCGACCCACAGGTTGAGAACCACTGCTCTAGAGAATCAGAATGAAAATCACTCCAGTCAGTGTACTAACATTGCAAATGAACAAACAAGCAGGGAGACCTTTGAAAATCTTAGGGGTCAAACTAAGGTGAAGTTAAGAACTACTTCAAAAAAACTAGAATAGAATAGAATTCTTTATTGGCCAAGTGTGATTGGACACACAAGGAATTTGTCTTTGGTGCATACGCTCTCAGTGTACATAAAAAGACAAGATATACTCGCCGAGAATCACAAGGCGCAACACCCAGTGACAGTCATACGGTACAATAAGCAATCAAGTCATAGTAGAAAACAATATCAATATAAATCGCAAGGATACAAGAAACAAAGTTACAGTCATGTAGTCACAAGTGAGAGGAGATGGGCAACAGGAACGATGAGAAGACTAATAGCAATGCAGCCTAATGTGAATAGTTTGATGGTGTTGTCAAACAGTTGTCAACTACTTCAGTCCTGTCCGTCTATCTTTGCTTGCAGAGTGTGCAGCAGAGCTGGAGTATGAGGTTGGACGGCGTGGCGAGGTGCCATCCTTGCACCACCTCTTGCCTCACCTCATGGCAGAAACACCAGCAGAGGTTTGGAGGAGGCATGCGATCCAGCCCGTCGGATGCGCAGCCACCTGCCCATTCTCTCTGTATCTGGCCGAAGCAGTAATGGGGCAGGCAGCTGCATGATGCGTCCAGTGGCTGCATTGCATGCGTCCCCGACACCTCGTGCCTTTCCCTTTGTATGTGAGTGATGGTGCTGCCACAAGGAGTGGCGGGGCAGGGGTGATGCCATGCAGGGGTGGGTTTCAAAATTTTTTACTACCGGTTCTGTGAGTGTGGCTTGGTGGGCGTGGCATGGCTCGGTGGGTGTGGCAGGGGAAGGATACTGTAAAATCTCCATCCCCTCCCCACTCCAAGAGAAGGATACTGCAAAATCTCCATTCCCACCCCACTCCAGGGTAAGAATACTGTAAAATCGCCATTTCCTCCCAATCAGCTGGGACTCAGGAGGCAGAGAATAGATGGGAGCGGGGCCAGTCAGAATTTTTACTACCAGTTCTCTGAAGTACTCAAAATTTCTGCTACCGGTTCTCCAGAACTGGTCAGAACCTGCTGAAACCCACCTCTGGTGCCATGCAACAGTCCCAGCCCATTCAGCCTCTGCTGTCGAATCTGGTCCTCCAGCTCCGCTGCATACTCTGCAAGTAAGGACGGGGGGGAGGGGGAAATGACGGGGAACAATGGGGCATCTGACGGCTGTGGCCAGGAGGACTTTCTATCAGGTTCGCCTGATCCGCCAGTTGCGTCCCTTTCTGGATCGGGACTCCTTATGCACGGTCACTCATGCCCTCGTCACTTCCTGCCTGGACAACTGTAATGCTCTCTACATGGGGCTCCCCTTGAGGAGCACCCGGAGGCTCCAACTAGTCCAGAATGCGGCTGCGCAGGTGGTTATGGGAGCGACATGGCGCTCCCATGTAACACCTCTCCTGCGCGAGCTGCACTGGCTCCCGGTGGTCTTCCGGGTGTGCTTCAAGGTATTGGTTACCACCTTTAGAACGCTCCATGGCTTAGGACCTGGGTACCTACAAGACCGCCTTCTGCCACCGATAGCCTCCCACTGGCCAGTATGCTCCCACAGAGGGGGGCTCCTCAGGGTGCCATTGGTCAAACAGTGTCGACTGGCGGCCCCCAGGGGGAGAGCCTTCTCTGTGGGGGCACCTGCCTTTTGGAACGAGCTCCCCCCCCCCCGAGATACGGAGGATGCCCTCAAGACTTTTTTATTCCAACAAGCTGGGCTGGCCTAACTCTTTTTAATTGCTTAATTTTAAATTTGTTTTAAAAAGGGGGGTTTTAATTAGTATGGGCCAAATTTGTTTAATATGTTTTAAATTGTTTTTTAAATTTGATATTGTATGTGTTTTATTTTGGCTGTTCACTGTCCTGAGTCCTTTGGGAGAAGGGCGGTATATAAATCCAAATAAACAAACAAACTTTTCATCCCTCACCTCAGAAGTAAGGGGAAGGGGAAGGAGGAAAAAGAGAGCGGTTGTGGTTGTGTGAACCCAGCATGGAAGCAAGGCTCTGTTTCTTGCAGATTTGTCCTGACTCTCCCATCCTCTTTGAACCTGGTCTCTATCCTCAGAGGGAGATGGAGGGCTGGGCTGGGTTGAAGCAGAGGAGAAAAGGGAGGGGGCAGGAGAAGCTGCGCAGCAAAGGATGAGGGGCTCTCCAGCCTCTCTATAAGACCTGCTGTGAGAACCGGTGTGCAAATGTAAAAGCCTCTCCTTCCAAGTCAGCAGCAGCGCCTGAAGGAAAGAGTGCTGCAAGTCCGCGGGCTCTTCCACTCTGTTGTCTCCCTTTTCAGGAAGTGTTTGGATACCAGGTCAAGTCGGGTGTTATTCAGATCACATCCCACCTTGTCCCAAAACACGCCGGGATGTGAGGTGAATAAGACACGGCTTGACCTGCTGTTGAAACACTTCCTGGCTCTTTGCCAGAATGTGCTTACAGTGGCTGCTGGATGCAGAGCGGCCGGTCCCATGCCTCTGCTTCTGCCTCCTGCAGCAGTCCCAGTTGCTGCAAGCAAGCAGCGAGCATGTCGAGAGCAAAAAGTGGGACTTGCCTGCCGCCCCTTGCCCCGCAAAAGGCTGCAAAATGTACAAAATAGCTACCCTCCCTTTGGGAAAGAACCAGGAGGAGTTTCAATAGCAGGTCAAGCTATTCAGATCACATCCCAGCCTGTTTTGGAAGGTAGAAGGTGTAGCTGCTGTTTCCCGTGCTGGGGTTTGCAAGTTCTGGAGGATTTATTTTCATCTCCCTTTCAAAACATACGGATGATAAAGGAGTTCTGCTTTTCTCTTTCGACACCCTCACCACTCACAACAATTGGCATGAGTGACTCATGAGGGCTCTTTGTCCTCCTGATAGCACTGCTCTCGGCCACCCTGCTATGCTGCTCCTGCTTGACCAGGGGGCGCGGAGCAGAGGTGAGTTTCAGCAGGTTCTGACCAGTTCTGGAGAACCGGTAGTTGGAATTTTCAATAGTTTGGAGAACTGGTAAATACCACCTCTGACTGGCCCTGTCCCATCTATTCTCTGCCTCCCGAGTCCCAGCTGATCGGGAGGAAATGGGGATTTTGCAGTAACCTTCCCCTGGAGTGGGGTGGGAATGGAGATTTTACAGTATCCTTCCCTTGCCATGTCCACCAAACTATGCCCACCAAGCCACACCTAAAGAAATAGTAGTAAAAGATGTTGAAACCCATCACTGGTGGAGAGGCACACATTTACAACCTCTGGCGCTCTCCCCCACCCCCGGTCTGCCAGGGCCCCTTCCCCACGGCTACCAATGTGACCCCGCCACCTTGCCCGCCTCCATGTTCAAGCTGCTGAGTGCCATCCTGCGTGTCTACTCGGTGCTGCAATTCTCTTTGTTGCCTTAAAAATTGCTAACACAGTCAACTGTTTGGATGCCTGGGGGTGGCATATTCCGGCTCTTGCTGGGTTGAAGCTGTTTTTTCAAAAATTGCTTATTAAACGTTCTATGTGAAACTGTGTGAGGTAAATTTCCTACTCAATCCCTATGTAAAAATGTTTCTTTTTTTCATCATAGATATCGGCCTGGCACCTCTTCAAGCCAGGTATGGTCTGTGACTGTAAATTCTCCCTTGAAAGACTTCGATGGATGTGAATGTGAGGAATTCACAGTAACTTAATAAAAGGGGGTTTCCGTCTGGAGAAGGAGTCTACTTAGGGGTTTGGGGAAACCTAGGTCAGAATAATGGAGAAAGTGCCACCTCTGCAAATGTTGAAGACTTTGTCTGACAGGGAGGCTCCTATTTCCTGCGCTTTGCAGGGAATCCTGTAAATTTACGCAAAATCCACTAGGGGTCGCCTTCTGCCAAGAGAAGGAAACATCAGGCGATTCCCAATTGGCCCACTGGAGGGCGAAAGACAGGGCTGGCGTTCCAGAGGAGGCCAGGAGGAAATGACATCATAGAGCCTTGCCTCTCTAGGACCTTACACTCGCTTCCCTTAACCCCTGGGGATCCACAGGAGGCGGAGAGGCTGCGGGAGAGTCTGGGTGGGGCGGAGATCCAGACGTTCCTCAAGTGAGTTGGGGGCTCTTCTCGTGCAAAGGGAGGCAGAGGAGGGAGAGACTCCTGCCCGGCCCTCCTGCGGCTTCAACCCCGTGTCCCATGTTCCCCAGCCACCCTCTCCATGTAAGGGGAAAGCGGGGATCCCAGGAAGGCTGGGGGATCCAGAGCTTCCTTCCCGCCCATGTCCAGGGAAGAGGTCGAGTGGGGGAGGGGAGGGTCGGCCTTGCGGAGGCCCAGCAGGAGAGGAGAGAAGCCGGGTGAGGAGGAGGCAGGATTCGCACCAGGCTCCCCGAGGGCCCCATCCTCCACAGCCCAGCCTGTGTCCGGAGAGCATTAGAAGCAGGGCGGCATCCCTAACTACCTCCTTCCCCGCCCTGCTGGGGGATGCCCTGCCCCAGGATGAGCCACTTGGGGCTCCAGGCAGGTTGGGTGAAGGTTGTTCAGTGGCTGAATTCCACTTTCTAATTCTTAATATTTATTTTTCTTTCCATCTCAGGTACAGAAACTCGAAGCCATTTGAGATCTTTGCAAGCCTAAATTTTCTTTTGGGGAAAAAAAAAAAGAGCAGAATAATTTGCCTGCAGCACCAGAAATGGTCCCATGAAGGAAAAGGCATCTGGAGACCCACCAGAGTCCTTGGAGCCATTTGCAGTTGCTCTGCAGAAGAGAGAAAGGATGGAGACACAATCTTTTGGAAAGGAGGGAACCAGAAAAGGCCCTTCAGTTGCTCAGCCTGGGAGCTGTGGGGAGACCTGGACAAGAACTGGGCAGAAGATCCTGGAAGAGGAAACTATCCGCCCTTCAGAAGTTCAGCCCTGGAACTTCATCCAATACCGGGAGGCTGAGGGTCCCCGTGGACTTTGCAGCAGAGTGTATGACTTTTGTAGGCGATGGCTGAGACCAGAAAAGCACACCAAAGCCCAGATGCTGGACCTGGTGGTTCTGGAGCAGCTCCTGGCTCTTCTGCCCCCAGAGATGGAGAGCTGGGTGCGGGAGTGTGGAGCAGAGACCAGCTCCCAGGCAGTGGCCCTGGCTGAAGGCTTCCTCCTGAGCCAGGTGGAGGAGCAGAAGGAGCAGGTCAACTTGCAGGTGAGGCATTTTAATCTAGGGAGCTCAAAAGAGAATAGAGAAGGTGTTTGAATACTTCACCCTCCTTCCCAAACTTCTCTGACATTCATAATATGTGGTGATGTCCCACCAATTCTTATAGGACATTGTTCCATTGTTTTCTCACTCAACCTCACTGATGGATATTGGAGGCTTTGATGTTGTGTTCTGAATATAAGAATCTACTTTACGTCATGCGATGTACATTAATTCTGCTTCTTTTTTCCTTCCTCCTATTTGAAGTGCTGCACTGTGGAAATCAGAGATCCTGAGAGGAAGACAACTCCATCAAATCCCCCTCAGGAGCTATTTTTCAGGAGGATCCCTTGGGAAGATCATAGTGAGGACACATCAGGAGGTAATCTGTTTTACCTTCTTCTCTTCTGTAGAATACCTCCTCTTATTTTGTTAAATATGCATTTTGAAATTATTTATTCCTTACAGAGAAACAAAGCATGAAGTTTTCTGGTTTTTACGATGGAGCTCAAACAGTGGTTGAACTGCCAAATCAAGTAAGAAAGGAAAAACGTTGTTAGATTTGTATTCTCCCTTCAGGAAGTGAAGTGGGTGTGCGGAGTGCTCTCTCCTATTTTCCCCGTTGCTTGGACTGGATTATGTGTTCCTATGCGACATGAACAGCATAATATTATGAAAAATAACTAAATACTCACATTGCCACATTACCATTTTTAAAAAGACTTGTTCATAACCAGTAGTTTAAAAAAAAATATCTAATCATGTTAAAAATAAACACAGAATTTTAAAATTGAAAGAGGATGGCCACATAGAGCATGTAATTACAATACTTTGGGCTACAAAATAATTACCAATCCTCTGATTTGTGCCCAGATTAGGAGAGCAAACATTCCCGCTTTGCAAAGATTGAGAAATGAGCTTCACAGAGAATAATTCCTTCTTTGTTTTCTCCCATTCAGCCAATGGCTCAGACTACTAGGTCAATAAATGATAGGAGGATAGATCAGTTGATCCAGAAGTGGGATTACTTTGCTGAAAGGCACTGAAAGTTCTGCAGAATCTATCAATTTGATAATACTTGCCCCAAATATTTATTCAGGCAATAACTTTTCCGAATTGTCCATTTTCTCCCTTAAAATTAGGACTTGTATGAAGCACAGCCATTGAACTTAATGCACATGTTTGGTTTGGGAATTTGGGAACAATGGAATCGAATACCAGGGTTGTTAGGGATCTTGGAGGTCTTCTAGTCCAACCCCCTACTCAGACAGGAAGCCCTATAACATTTCAGATAAATATCCAATTTCTTCATCAACACCTCTGGTGTTGGAGCACCCACAATTTCTGGAGGTAAGTCATTCCACTAATTAATTGTTCTCATTGTCAGGAAATTTCTCTTTAGTTGTAGGTTAGTTCTGTCCCTGATTTGTTTCCATCCACTACTACTTGTCCCGCCTTCAGGTGCTTTGGAGAATTGGTTGACCTCCTTGTCTTTGTGGCAGCCCCTTAGATCTTGCAACACTGCTATCATGTCACCCCTAGTTCTTCTTTTCATTAAACTAGACTGTCCTGTTCTTTTTTTCCATGTTCAGGAGAGTCTTGTGTCCTTCGATGAGGTGGCTGTGTATTTGTCTGAGGAGGAATGGTCTCAGCTGGATCCTGACCAAAAAGTGCTGCATTCAGAAGTCATGCTTGAAAATCATAGGAATGTAGTCATGCTGGGTAAGAGATTTCTACTCTACAATCAGAGAGTTCAAGAAGACAGATAATATTTAGTTTTTTATTTTAAAAATCACTAATCAGTTATCATCTTCTTGGAGGGAGAAGGATTTGACCTTCTCGTACTCCAAGGAAGGAAAAAGTCAATGTCTCTTTGCTTAGATGCTTTCTGTGCCATTTCTTAGCTGTATTTTTCCATTTTTATTTGAACTTATCTGTGGAGGCCAAAAAGAATGAGGTATGCTTTTATGTGTCCTCTGGAGGTCATGTCAGAGGAATGTGTTGTCATTTGTCCTCGGAAACCTCCCAAAATTGTGTGAGAACAGAACTTTCAAGCTCAGGCCATGGAAGAGCATTCTCCCAATCCAATTCAAGAATGAAGGCCTTGAATGCCGAAGTTACCACAGTTGACAAGTTAGACTTTGGGTCTCCCAGTCTTGGCATGAAGAGCGTTTACAAGCCAACGGGAGCCTTCAAGCAAAGGATTTTGCCCCAAAATCTCATCACTGGCATCGAGGAACGGGCGAGTGGGGGTCTGGCACGCCAGAGACATATTGCAGAAAAGCTGCTCCCAAGGTACACTGGAGAAGGAGCTTCTTTCAAAATGGTCTCAGTTCTCGTAGGTCTCTGCTGAAATTAACGCAAATTTCTCCTTGGATGTTTCCCCTTATTATTCCTTAACACAAAACTGGCTTTGAGTGAGCATATCTATCTCTCTATCTATGTAAAGAGAGAGATAATTTCTAGATATTTTCAAAGCTTTCATGGCTCATGAATATAGAAATCATCATGTCTGTATCACAGCACTGTAGGGATGCAATATACAACTTAATGGAATTTTGGGGAAAAAATCAGAACATTTGTTGACATTTTGCAGTTTGATCTTTTTCTCTAACCTTGTTATCATTTTCGTTTCTCTTTTCATTTGAAGCTAATAATGGGCAGGAGAATCAAGATTCCTCTGAACTGTTCCAAGTGATCATTGTTAAAGATGAAATAGAGAACTTTGGAATTGAAATGGAACTAGAAACCCATGAGAGAAACCAGTCAAATGATTGGAATCAGGAAAGCTCATCTTCCACTGTTGCTCCGATGCAAGACTTTCTTGCCCAACAAGAGAAAATAAGGAAAAAATATATTGGAGAAAGTCTAAACGAACACAATTTAACCCAGAACAAAGGAGAAGATGCTATAAGAAGACACAATAGACAAAATTACAATGGGACATTCATTAATTCTCTTGGAAATAACTTCCTTATATCTCAAAACGTGTTTCACACAAAAAAGGATCCTTATAAATGTTTGGAATCTGGAAAACATTTTAGAACTAGCGGGCAACTTACTTCCCATGAAATGATTCACACTGGGGAGAAACAGTATTCAGAAGCACATGTAGCCCACACAGCCCAGGTCCTCCAGGCAGCAGGAGAGAAACCCTATAAATGCACGGAGTGTGGGAAAACCTTTACTAAAAAAAGTACTCTTATTTCCCATCAGGTGATCCACACAGGGGAGAAACCATATAAATGCACGGAGTGTGGAAAGGCCTTTGCTCAACGCAGTTATCTTGCTTCCCATAAAAAGTTCCACTTGGAAGAGAAACCATTTAAATGCATGGAGTGTGGAAAGATGTTTACTAAGACCAGTGCTCTTACTTCTCATATGATGATCCACACAGGGGAGAAACCATTTGAATGCAAGGAGTGTGGAAAGACATTTGCTCAAAGAGGTAATCTTATTTCCCATCAGATGATTCACACAGGGGAAAAGCCATTTAAATGCATGGATTGTGGAAAGACCTTTGTTCAAAGAGGTAATCTTATTTCCCATCATATGATCCACATAGGGGAGAAATATAAATGCATGGAGTGTGGAAAAACCTTTACTAAAAAAAGCAGTCTTATTTTCCATCAGGTAATCCACACAGGGGAAAAGCCATTTAAATGCATGGAGAGTGGAAAGACCTTTGCTCAAAGAGGTCATCTTATTTCCCATAAGATGATTCACACAGGGGAGAAGCCATTTAAATGCATGGAGTGTGGAAAGACCTTTGCTCAACGCAGTTATCTTGCTTCCCATAAAAAAATCCACTTGGAAGAGAAACCATTTAAATGCATGGAGTGTGGAAAGATGTTTACTAAGCGCAGTGCTCTTACTTCTCATAAGATGATCCACACAGGGGAGAAACCATTTGAATGCATGGAGTGTGGAAAGACCTTTGCTCAAAAAGGTAATCTTATTTCCCATATGGTCCACATAGGGGAGAAATATAAATACATGGAGAGTGGAAAGATCTTTGCTCAAAGTGGTCATCTTATTTCCCATAAGAAGATCCACACAGGGGAGAAGCCATTTAAATGCATGGAGTGTGGAAAGACCTTTGCTCAACGCAGTTATCTTGCTTCCCATAAAAAGATCCACTTGGAAGAGAAACCATTTAAATGCATGGAGTGTGGAAAGATGTTTACTAAGCGCAGTGCTCTTACTTCTCATAAGATGATCCACACAGGGGAGAAACCATTTGAATGCATGGAGTGTGGAAAGACCTTTGCTCAAAAAGGTAATCTTATTTCCCATCATATGATCCACATAGGGGAGAAATATAAATGCATGGAGAGTGGAAAGACAAAGTGGTCATCTTATTTACAGTTAGATGATCCACACAGGGGAGAAGCCATATAAATGCATGGAACATGGAAAGATCTTTGCTCAGAATAGTAATCTTACTTCTCATAAAAGGATCCATGCTCCGGAGAATGTATATAGCAATTTCACTTTACATTTAGAATAGAATAGAATAGAATAGAATAGAATAGAATAGAATAGAATAGAATAGAATAGAATAATTTTATTTCTATACCGCCGTTCTCCTGAAGGACTCAGGGCAGTGTACAGCCTATTAAGAACACAAGACAACATCAGTTAAAATTGTTTAAAATTATTAAATGAATTCGGCTCAATTTAAAACCCCAGGAATTTAAAACCCAATTTAAAATTGTTATGTTGATAGCCCAGCCTGGCGGAACAACAGGGTCTTGAGTGCACAACGAAATGCCCTGAGGTTGGAGATCTTACGCATTTCCAGGGGCAGTTCATTCCACAGGGCTGGGGCTCCCACAGAGAAGGTCCTCCCCCTGGGTGTCGCCAGCCGACATAACTTGGCCGATGGCACCCTGAGGAGACCCTCTCTGTGGGAGCGAACTGGCCGGTGGGAGGCTATTGGTGGCAGAAGTTGGTCTCGAAGGTACCCAGGTCCTAAGCCATGGAGCGTTTCCCATTTCCATAACAAGAGCACTTAGACTTACAGTACAGTGCTTTACAACCTCTCTAAGCAGTTTTAGAAAATCAGCATAATGCCCCCAACAGTCTGGCTCCCCATTTTACAGACCTTGGAAAGAAGGATGGAAGGCTAAGTCAACCTTGAGCTGCTGAGACCTGAACTGCCAAAGTGCTGGCAGCCCGTGATCAGCAAAAGTAGCCTGCAGCACTGCGTTCTAACTACTGTGCCACCACAGCTCTTATATATACCAGTCCACAAAGCTTTAGAGCAATCTTTGAGCAGTTTACAAAGTCAGCATATTGTCCCCAGCAATCTGGGTCCTCATTTTACCAAATTGAGAAAGATTAAAGGCTGAATCAACTATGAGCCGGTCCCATCGAACTCAGCTTTAGGCTTTTCCTCCATTTTGGAACTGGTTTTCTTTTTTCTTTCTCTTCAGAGTCTTTCCGCAGGTCACCTGGAGTGTTTATCAGAATTAGGGTGTCTGCCCTTTCTGCTTCCCCCCTTCAATGTGAGGCTGAGTGAATAATTTGAGAAGGGCACCTGTATGTATTCAATTAAAGAAATAAACAAATGCATGAAAATCATTTTCCTGATTGTGGCTTTCTTGCCTGTGTCCCATCTTCCACCACTTAAGACCAGAGTTCGCAAGAACAGCAAGACACAAGCTGTGTTTCCCAGAGAGCCTACTGGTCTTTCTCTTCTGACCACTCAACTGTTTCTGACAGGATTTGGCCCCTTTTGAGGCCTCCTCCAATCGCTGCTCAGCCTTCAGGAGGGCTGTTCTTGAGGGAGTTCAAATCCTCCAGAGATTTTTCTCCATCTCCACAAACAGTTCCTACTTCTGGGACAGGAAGGAGAAGATGGAGAAAGTGGCACCACTAGAGACGTTGAGCTATTGTCTGACAGGGAGACATTGAGAAGGGCCTTTACTCCTACTCCCAAGCCCATCATCCCTGCTCTCTCCCTTCCCCTCAGACGCGCTCCTCTTTCCCGCCCTTTCTACAATCCCGCTACTTTGCGCCAAATCCACCAGGGGGAGCTCTCTGCTAAAACAAGTGAACTCCCGGTGCTTCCCCATTGGTCCACTGGAGGGCGAACGTCACAGCTGCCTTTCCAGAGAAGGCTACGAAGGAACCCGCTTGACGTTCACGTGACGCTCTAGGACGCCGCACTCGCTCTCCTCAACCCCTGGGGCTCAGCAGGAGGCGGAGCGGCTGCGGGAGAGTCTGGCGGGGTGAGATCCAGACGTTCCCAGGGTGAGTTGGGGGCTCTTCCCGTGCAAAGGGAGGCAGAGGAAGGAGAGACCCTCGCCCGGCCCTGTTCCGGCTTCAACTCCGGAAGCAGAAGAAGCGGGGATGCCGGGAAGGCATTGGGGATCCCTTCCCGCCCATGTCCAGGGAAGAGGTCGAGTGGGGGAGGGGAGGGTCGGCCTTGCGGAGGCCCAAGGGGAGAGGAGAGAAGCCGGGCGAGGAGGAGTCAGGATTCGCACCAGGCTCCCACAGGGCCCGATCCTCCGCAGCCCGGCCTGTCTCCGGAGGGGGAGAGAAGCGGGCGGCCTTTCCAGGTGCCTCCTTCCCGGCCCTGCTCAGGGGGAACCTCGGCCCTGCGCTGGGATGAGCCGTTTGGGGTTCTGGGCAGGTTGGGTGAATGTTGTTCAGTGGCTAAATTCTACTTTCTAATTCGTGGCGTTTGTTTTTCTTTCCATCTCAGATACAGAAACTGGAAGCCATTTGAAATCTTTGCAAACCATTTTTTTTTTTCTTGGTGGAAGAAGAAGAAGAGCGGAATCCCTTGTAGGGATCAGTCCTGCAGCACCAGAAATGGTCCCTTGAAGGAAAAGGCATCTGGAGACCCACCAGAGTCCTTGGAGCCATTTGCAGTTGCTCTGCAGGACAGAGAAAGGATGGAGACACAACCTTTTGGAAAGGAGGGAAGCAGAAAAGGCCCTTCAGCTGCTCAGCCTGGGAGTTGTGTGGAGACCTGGACAAGAACTGGGCAGGAGATCCTGGAGGAGGAAACTATCCTCCCTTCAGAAGTTCAGTCCTGGAACTTCATCCAATACCAGGAGGCTGAGGGTCCCCGAGGACTTTGCAGCCGACTCCATGACTTTTGTAGGCGATGGCTGAGACCAGAAAAGCACACCAAAGCCCAGATGCTGGACCTGGTGGTTCTGGAGCAGCTCCTCTTCCTTCTGCCCCAGGAGATGGAGGGTTGGGTGCGGGAGTGTGGAGCAGAGACCAGCTCCCAGGCAGTGTCTGTGGCGGAAGGCTTCCTCCTGAGCCAGGCGGAGGAGCAGAAGGAGCAAGTCGAATTGCAGGTGAGACATTTAATCTAGGGAGTTCAAAAGAGAATAGAGAATGTGTTTGAATATTTCAACCCTCCTTCCCAAACTTCTCTGAAATTCATAATATGTTGGGATGTCCGACATATTCTTGTAGGACAGTGTTCCATTGTTTTCTCACTCAACCTCACTGATGGATATTGGGGGCTTTGAGGTTGTGTTCCAAATATGAATCCACTTTTCGTCATGTGATGTACATTAATTCTGCTTCTTTTTTCCTTCCTCCTATTTGAAGTGCTGCACTGTGGAGATCAGAGATCCTGAGGGAAAGAAGAATCGATCAAATCCCCCTCAAGACCTATTTTTCAGGAGGATCCCTTGGGAAGATCCAAGTCAAGACACATCAGGAGGTAATCGAAAATCCTCCGATTACCCATCTGCCTTACCTTCTTCTCTTCAGTAGAATACCTCCTCTTATTTTGTTAAATATGCATTTTGAAATTATTTATTCCTTACAGAGAAACAAAGCATGAAGTTTTCTGGTTTTTACGATGGAGCTCAAACAGTGGTTGAGCCGCCAAATCAAGTAAGAAAGGAAAAACATTGTTAGATTTGTATGGTCCTTTCCTTCAGGAAGTGAAGTGGGTGTGCGGAGTGCTCTCTCCTATTTTCCTCGTTGCTTGGACTGGATTATGTGTTCCTACGCGACATGGACAGCATAATATCATGAAAAATAACTAAATACATTGCCACATTATCATTTTTAAAAAGCCTTGTTCATAACCAGTGGTTTAAAAAAATAAGCCAATCATGTTAAAAAACAACACAGAATCTTAAAATCTAAAGCGGTTGGCTACATCATGTAATCACAGTACTTTGGGCTACAAAATAAATTCCATTCCTCTGATTTGTGCCCAGATTAGGAGAGCAAATATTCCCACTTTGCAAAAGCTGAGAAATGAACTTCACAAAGAATAATCCCTTCTTTGTTTTCTCCCATTCAGCCAATGGCTCAGACTACTAGGTCAATAAATGATAGGAGGATAGATCAGTTGATCCAGAAGTGGGATTACTTTGCTGAAAGGCACTGAAAGTTCTGCAGAATCTATCAATTTGATAATACTTGCCCCAAATATTTATTCAGGCAATAAATTTTCCGAATTGTCCATTTTCTCCCTTAAAATTAGAACTTGTATGAAGCACAGCCATTGAACTTAGTGCACATGTTTGCTTTGGGAATTTGGGAACAATGGAACCGAATATCAGAGTTGTTAGGGAACTTGGAGGTCCGTCTTCTAGTCCAACCCCCTCCTCAGACAGGAAGCCCTATAACATTTCAGATAAATGGCTATCCAATTTCTTCATCAACACCTCTGGTGTTGGAGCACCCACAATTTCTGGAGGCAAGTCATTCCACTGATTAATTGTTCCCACTCTCAGGAAATTTCTCTCTAGTTTTAGGTTGGTTCTTTCCTTGATTAGTTTCCATTCATTGCTTCTTGTCGTGTCTTCAGGTGCTTTGGAGAATAGGTTGGGCTCCTCTTCTTTGTGGCAGCCCCTTAGATAATTGCAACACTGCTATCATGTCACCCCTACTTCTGTTCACTAAACTAGACATACCCAATTCCAGCAACCATTTTTTATGTTTTACCCTCCCGGACTGAATCATTTTGGTTGCTCTTCTCTGTATTCTTTTTAGAACAGTGACGGCGAACCTTTTTGGCACCCAGTGCCGAAAAGGGGGTGCACGCTTGTGTGCACTCATCAAGGCCGCAACCAGGAAGAGGAACTGCCCAGGGGGCATGCGCGCGCTGGATAAAGTACTTTTGGGTTCGGCCATGCACATGTGCACTGGCCAGCAAATCTTCCAGTTACTGCCGTGCATACACATGTATTGATCAGCTAGCAGCCTGCATGCTCATGGCGCCTATGCTCACATGCATGTGTGCCAGGCCAGATGCTTCTAGCCCCAGAGGAGGGATCCGCAGTTCTGCACTGTGGGGAGGAAGTGTTTATCTTGGCCTTTTGTGATGGGAGGGACAAGGGGCAGCACCAAGTGTTTATCTCAGACTTTTGAGATGAGATGCCAGAACAAGAGGCAGCACCAATGAGAATTCTTCCTGCTTCAGCGTCATCGGTCTCTGGGCAGAGTCCTTTGGGACTTCACCTGAAGGAGGAAAGACAGTTCTGCGGAGAGAGAGAAGAGGAGAAGGTGGGAGGGAGGATCTTGGCCCGAATAACCAACTTGGCTTCTTCTCTGCGCAGAACTCTCTCCTCCAGTGGGTGAAGTCAAGGGAGATTCTGCCCAGAGACCGATGACACTGCAGAAGGGCGAATTCCTATTGGTACTCCTTCTTTCTGGACACTCACAATTCGAAGTTTGAGGAAGCCCCGTTCCTGGCTCACAGACCAGCAATTCCGGTTTTCCGGCACTGCCACTTGCACAAAGGCCAGCTGATCGTCGCATGCGCATGTGTGCCAGAATCCTGGAACAGGAACGGGTGACACCGTGCATGCCAGGTGACATGGCTCCGTGTGCTACTTTGGGCACATGTGCCATATGTTCATCATCATGGTTCTAGAGTCTCAAGATCTTTTTTACGTCAGTCATCACCCAGCCCACTCTACCATGCATATATGCACTCCTCCCACCGGCCAGCTGGTTTTCGGGTCTCTGCTGCATATGCACGGGGGCAGGGCGCATGCGGTGGGACGCGTGCAGGTGCACGAGCCCCCAAAATGCAATGTGCCCTGTTTTACCCTGGAAGGCCTCCTGCACCAACCTGGAAGCAAAAACGGTCCACGGGGGTGTCGCACGAGGGCCCCTGCCCCCCCCCATTTTGGGCCTGGAAAGCAGACGTAGTATTCAGCCAGTTTGCACCAGTTCAGGCGAAACAGTAGCAGCAATTTGGCCTGGGTCACTGAACTGGTAGCAACTTCTGGCTGGCCACGCCCCCTGCCCAGTCGCCACTCACTCGACCGGTTGCCACTTGCTCACCCCGTCCGGCTGCTCAACGCTTACCCCAGCCACCCCTGCCCTATATATGTTGCCTTCGCCACATGGCCCAGCTAATCGCCTCGCTAGTCACCTCACTAATGCCTGCTCAGCTCACGAAATGTAATCAATGCATGCCTTCCGCTTGCTCTTTGCTTTGGGTCGGGGCCCCAGGGACACGCAATTTCCTTAGGTCTTGGAGGCACTGCCCACCTCAGCTGGGTCAAGGAAAGTGTGCTTCCCTGGATCCAGCCTTGCCCTGGAGCTGCTGCCCACTTTGATGAGTTCCCCTTCTATCTTCTTGTCTAAATCATTGATGAAGAAGAAGAGATCTTGCAAATCCTCCTTTTCTGTTCTTTTTTGTTCAGGAGGGTGTTGTGTCCTTTGAAGAGGTGGCTGTATATTTCTCTGAGGAGGAATGGTCTGAGCTGAATCCTGAACAAAAAGCGCTGCATTCGGAAGTCATGCTTGAAAATCACAGGAACGTGGTCTCTCTGGGTAAGTTTTCTAGTCCGCAATTAGAGAGGGAGAAGGAAAGAATCTGACCTTCTCATACTCCAAGGAAGGAATGAGTCAATGTTTCTTTGCTTACATGCTTTCTGTGCCATTTCTTAGCTGTATTTTTCCATTTTTATTTGAACTTATCTGTGGGGGCTGAAAAGAATGAGGTGTACTCTTATGTATCCTCTGGAGCTCATGTGATAGGAATGTGTTATCATTTGTCCTCTGAAACCTCCCAAAATTGTGTGAGAACAGAACTTTCACTCTGAGGCCTCATGAAATGTGACTCAGAGCATCCTAGGACAGTGATGGCAAACCTTTTTTTCCTTGGGTGCCGAAAGTGTGCGTATGCACGACAGTGTCCAAACGCGTGCCACACCCATAATGCAATGCTGCCCCATAGGCCATGGCCCCCATGCATGCGTGCCTGAACACCCCTCTCCCCCATGCACATGCAACCCCTGTTTTGGTGCTAGCAGGCCTCCCTGAAGCCTCCTAGGACCAAAAATGGGGCACAGTTGCGCCACGCCCCCCTCCCCACGCCTGCGCTCGTGACACACACACCCCTGGCGCGTGCACGTGTCTCCTGGTAGACACCCAAAAATCAGCTGGCCAGCAGGAGGCGCATGGGTATGCATGGTGGAGCTGACCTGGGTGTCGGCTTGCATGCTTGCAGAGATGGCTCCACATGCCATCTGTAGCACACGTGCCATAGGTTCTCCATCACGGTCCTAGGGTATAGGTTATGGCCAAGTTACACAGTTCACTTAGCAACCATTCAAAGTTATGATCCCCCCACCCACTACTTTAGACCCAATCCTGAAATTTCAAATGGCCGTCCACACTTTACTAATGACAGCAGAGGTACTGCAACATTTGCCTTACCTATTCCCCCATCCCACCCTGCCAAGACTTGCCTTGTGATCATGTAGAGTTCCTTTGCCTTCTTTGGTGCATTTGCAGAAAACATTTCAATTTCAATTTCAAATCTTTATTGTCAGTGCATAACATATGTACAATGAGATTGGTTGAGCTCCCTCAATGCAGTGAAGTGATGACCAGGTGAGAGTTGTCCCTGAGAATTTTCCTCATTTTTGTAAGGCAACAAGCCCTAGTGAGCTCATCTAGTGGTATCGGGACAGTGCTTCCTCACCGAAAGTTCTCCACCGCCACTTCGACTGGCCACTGGGCTCTTTTGGGGGCTGCCGCTTGTTCAGGCCTCCCCCCCCCAGCTTTCCCTGCTTTGCTCCCTACTTTTTCCTCCATCTCTCCACCTTCCCTGAGTCTTCCAACTCCCTGGGGTGTCCAAGGAGCAGCCAGGGCTCAGGATCCCAGAATGTAACTCTGCTTGGAGCAAAGTTTAGGGAGTACTGGCTTAATGTCAGCCTCCAAGTAATGCATCCATCATAAAATGAACTCCGAGGCATTCCAGTTCCTCAAAGAACAAATTTATTTAGAAATACCATCTTGGTACTAACTAGTGGAAAGCCAGTACTGAAAGTTCCCAGGCTTTCCATGACACTATAAATAGCATTTTCTCAATTTTTCAAAACAATATGTCACATTGTCCAATTATTTCACCGTCCCAACTGGAGACAGCTCCCAGTCAATCCCATCTAGGTGCAGGCTGAGTGTCCTTGACTTCCAGAAAAAGGAATGTTGTTATGGCTAATTCTCCACCGGCTCCTTGTTTTCCCAGGCACTAAATGTGGCAGCCCTGAAGCTCCAAAGAAAAAGATGGCTTCCAGGGCTGACAGATATTTTCTAGATATTTTCAAAGCTTTCATGAATTATGAATATAGAAATCATCCTGTCTATATCACACCACTGTAGGCATGCAAAATGCAACATAATGGAATTTAGGAAAAATTCAGAAGAACATTTGTTAACTTTTGACAGTTTGATCTTTTTCTCTAACCTTGTTATCATTTTCATTTCTCTTTTCCTTTGAAGATAATAATGGGCAGGAGAATCAAGATTCCTGTGAACTGTTCCAAGTGATCAATCGTAAAGATGGAATGGAGAAATTTCAAATTCGAATGGAATTAGAAAGCCATGAGAGAAAACAGTCAAATCGTAGGAATCAGGAAAGATCACCTTCTACTGATGCTCTGATGAAAGACTTTCTTGCCCAAGAAGAGAAAATAAGGAAAAAATATATTGGGAAAAGTGTGAAACTAATCAAAGATAAATTACATGTAAACAAACACCATTTAACGCAAAACAAAGGAGAAGATTCTATAAGACACAACGGAAAAAATTACAATGGGACATTCATTCATTCTCTTGGGAATAACTTCCTTAAATCTCAAAAAGTGAGCCTCAAAAAGGACCCTTATAAACGTTTGGAACCATATAAATGCTTGCAGTGTGGGAAAACCTTTACTCGTAGCAATGGACTTAGAATCCACAAAATGATCCACACAGGAGAGAAACCATATAAATGCACGGAGTGTGGGAAAACCTTTACTCATAGCAATGGACTTAGGTACCACAAAATGATCCACACAGGGGAGAAGCCGTATAAATGCACTGAGTGTGGAAAGACCTTTGCTCAGCGTGGTCGTCTTCTTTCCCATAAAATGACTCACACAGGGGAGAAACCGTTTAAATGCACGCAATGTGGTAAAACCTTTACTCGTATCTATGAACTTAATATCCACAAAAAGAGACACACTGGAGAGAATCCACATAAATGCTTGCAGTGTGGGAAAACCTTTACTCGTAGCAATGGACTTAGAATCCACAAAATGATCCACACAGGAGAGAAACCATATAAATGCACGGAGTGTGGGAAAACCTTTACTCATAGCAATGGACTTAGGTACCACAAAATGATCCACACAGGAGAGAAGCCGTATAAATGCACTGAGTGTGGAAAGACCTTTGCTCAGCGTGGTCGTCTTCTTTCCCATAAAATGACTCACACAGGGGAGAAACCGTTTAAATGCACGCAATGTGGTAAAACCTTTACTCGTATCTATGAACTTAATATCCACAAAAAGAGACACACTGGAGAGAATCCACATAAATGCTTGCAGTGTGGGAAAACCTTTACTCGTAGCAATGGACTTAGAATCCACAAAATGATCCACACAGGAGAGAAACCATATAAATGCACGGAGTGTGGGAAAACCTTTACTCATAGCAATGGACTTAGATACCACAAAATGATCCACACAGGGGAGAAGCCGTATAAATGCACTGAGTGTGGAAAGACCTTTGCTCACCGTGGTCGTCTTCTTTCCCATAAAATGACTCACACAGGGGAGAAACCATTTAAATGCATGCAGTGTGGTAAAACCTTTACTCGTATCTATGAACTTAATATCCACAAAAAGAGACACACTGGAGAGAAACCACATAAATGCATGCAGTGTGGGAAAACCTTTACTCGTAGCAATGGACTTAGAATCCACAAAATGATCCACACAGGAGAGAAACCATATAAATGCATGGAGTGTGGGAAAACCTTTACTCATAGCAATGGACTTAGGTACCACAAAATGATCCACACAGGTGAGAAGCCGTATAAATGCACTGAGTGTGGAAAGACCTTTGCTCAGCATGGTCATCTTCTTTCCCATAAAATGACTCACACAGGGGAGGAACCATTTAAATGCACGCAGTGTTGTAAAACCTTTACTCGTATCTATGAACTTAATATCCACAAAAAGAGACACACTGGAGAGAAACCACATAAATGCATGCAGTGTGGGAAAACCTTTACTCGTAGCAATGGACTTAGAATCCACAAAATGATCCACACAGGAGAGAAACCATATAAATGCATGGAGTGTGGGAAAACCTTTACTCATAGCAATGGACTTAGGTACCACAAAATGATCCACACAGGGGAGAAGCCGTATAAATGCACTGAGTGTGGAAAGACCTTTGCTCAGCGTGGTCATCTTCTTTCCCATAAAATGACTCACACAGGAGAGAAACCATTTAAATGCACACAGTGTGGTAAAACCTTTACTCGTATCTATGAACTTAATATCCACAAAAAGAGACACACTGGAGAGAAACCACATAAATGCATGCAGTGTGGAAAAACCTTTACTCGTAGCAATGAACTTACTATCCACAAAAAGATCCACACAGGGGAAAAGCCATTTAAATGCATGGAGTGTGGAAAGACCTTTGCTCTCAGCAATGTACTTAAAAACCACAAAAGGATCCACATTGCAGAGAAACCATATAAATGCACTGAGTGTGGAAAGACCTTTGCTCTGAGCAATAGACTTACTATCCATAAAATGATCCACACAGGTGAAAAGCCATTTAAATGCATGGAGTGTGGAAAGACCTTTGCTCAACATTGTCATCTTATTTCCCATAAAATAATCCACACAGGCGAGAAGCCGTATAAATGCATGGAGTGTGGAAAGACCTTTGCTCATAGAAGTAAACTTAATTCCCATAAGATTGTCCACACAGGGGAGAAGCCATATAAATGCATGGAGTGTGGAAAGTCCTTTGCTCAAAGTAGGAATCTTATTTCTCATAAGACGATCCACACAAGGGAGAAGCCATTTAAATGCATGGAGTGTGGAAAGACCTTTGCTCAACGCCGTTATCTTGCTTCCCATAAAAAGATCCATTCAAAAGAGAAACCATTTAAATGCATGGAGTGTGGAAAGACGTTTACTAAGAGCAATACTCTTACTTCTCATAACAGAATCCACACAGGAGAGAAGCCATATAAATGCATGGAATGTGGAAAGACCTTTGCTCAGAATGGTAATCTTACTTCTCATAAAAAGATCCACGCTCGGGAGAAAGTATATAGCAATAACAATTCCACTTTAAACTTATCTACCACTCCACAAAGCTTTATAGGAGTCTTTGAGCAGTTTACAAAGTCAGCATATTGTCCCCAGAAATCTGGGTCCTCATTTTACCGACCTGACAAAGATTAAAGGCTGAATCAAGCATGAGCCGGTCAGATCGAACTCCTGGCTGTGGGCAATTAACTTATAGTATTGCATTCTAACCTCTGACTCACCATGTGTATAGATTTTTATGTGTATGCATATTGTGCCTTTCTGATCCAAATGATTCAAGATTCAATCGAACAAAGTGAAATTTAATGTGGAGAAAAGTAAAGTTTTGCACCTGGGTGGGAAAAACAGAGTACATGAAATCTGGCTCAAAAACAGTAACTGTGAGAGGGACCTGGGAAATCCAAATGGATGAACACTTGAATGTGAGTCACCTGTGTGCGGCAGCAGCCAAAAAAGCTAATGCAATCCTTGGTTGTATAAACAGAGACATAGAATCAAAATCTCATGAAGTATTAGTACCACTTTATAAAGCCTTAGGAAGACCACACTTGGGATACTGCATCCAGTTTTGGACATTACATTACAAAAAAGATGTTTAATCTTTAGAAAAAGTGTAAAGAAAAGCAGCTAAGATGATTAAGGGCCTGAAGACTAAAACATATGAAGAATTGTTGCAGGATTTTGATTTGACTATTCTAGAGAAAAGAGGGATTAGGAGTGACGTAATAGCAGTATTCCAGGACTTGAGAGGCTTCCACAAAGAGGAGGGGGTCAATTTATTTTCCAAAGCACCAGTTCCCTTCCAGCTCCTGATTCTGATTCTGAATCCTCAATTTTTTCTTGTGCTTTTTTGCTAAGTAGGAGGTTTTAAAGCAAACACGAGCATCAGTGGAGATTAAGATTATCATTTGGCCTGAAAGTGATGTGCGGCTGCCAATATTTAAGTGGTGGAGATTCCCCAATCATTTCAAGAAGCTCCCTCTGATGAGCATTTCCACTAGAAATACTCATCAGAGTATTCTGCAGGCAGAAATGCAGAGGTCCTGAATCCCTTACTATTGTTTCGGCTTTTCTTACTTTGCTTCATATTGTCAAAATCTGCCTTTCCACCCGCTTCACATTATGTAATGCAAGTGATAATTGAGAAACAAAAACATAAGGAGAACTGGGTTATAGTGAGGCTGAATTAGAAAATGGAACTCATAGGTTCTTTGTCCTAATTTTGTGGTGATCTTTCTTGCCTTCCCTCATGTTGCCCATCTCTGGACACATGCAATATTATCAATACCTTTTTAAAGTGAGGTCTCCTGAACTGGACACAGTATTCAAATTGGGGACTGACTAAAGCCCTATGTAGCAGGTTAGGACTTTCTCTTTTGTTGTTTGCAATACATCTGGTGAGGCATTTGAGAATTTTGTTTGCCTTCACAGAGTTGTGTAAAAAAAGTGCTGCTTGAACTCAGATAGTTCTAGCATTCTGGAAATATGCATACCTTTGTGTCTGTTCCGAGCTTTGTCCAACATGGAGCATTAAAGCAAGTAGCTTTTTTTTAAAGTTTTTTTTTTTAATAAAAATGTCAAATCAATGTGTGAACAGTGTAGCATCTGGGGGCCATACATTCCAACACAAAGAAAAGTGAGCAAATTAAGGATTATTGTTACATTCAATCAATTTATGAAATTCCTATTACAATACACATCTATAGTAGGTTACAATCTATCATTATTCAATTATGCCACCTATTTCTCATTATTACTTCCATTTTAGCAACTAAAAATGTAACACATTAATGTTCCCTTTATTTCTATCTCTTACTCTAGCTTTTAATCATATCACCCTATATTAAAAAGCTTTTTCTTTCTTTCCTGTCTAACTTTTAATCATATCATCTGCCTACAAAAAAAGAGAAAGAGAATAAAGAGGGAGAGATAGGGAAAGACAGTTCAAAACAGCAACTGGGAGAATCATCCTTCCATCATCTCTTGCCCGCTTTATATTTTAATTGCTATGCTTTTAAAAAAAGGGATAGAGAGAAAAGCAAGTCGAAACAGGATGCCAAGATCCCTCTCACATTTTCTACTATTGAGTGAGGTACCACATATACTGTACCTGTGCATTTTATTTTTCTTGCCTAAATGTAGAACCTTACTTTTTTCATCATTGAATTTCATTTTGCTAGATAGCACCCAATGTTCAAGTCTGTCAAGATCCTTCTGTATCTTAAGCCTATCTTCTGAAGTGTAGGCTATTCCTGCTAGCTTGGTGTCATCTGCAAATTTGATGAATTCCCCACTGTCATCTTTTAACAACTCTGTAACCCCTTGCGGGGTGGAGTCTCAGCAACTGAATGGAGCTGAGTGTTTACTGGCTGGATGCTCTTCCTGTCACCAATGCAGAGTTTTGTTCAGCACATATATTCTCATTGTGCCCAGAGAGAGAAATATTAGCCTCTATCTAGGATTGAACCTGGGGTGAAATGTAAAATTTGTTACTACCGGTTCTGTGGGCGTGGCTTGGTGGGGGGGGGGGTTAATGTGACTTTTCAAAGCATTTTTTCTGCAAAAGCAGAAAAATAATATTTTTTTATCTTCTCCCAAGTCAAAAACAAAGCTTCACGTATCTGATGTCTTCTAAAATACCTCTGAATTTTGGTTCCTTTATACCATAAAAATCATGCCACCCCATCAACAAATCATGTCCCTCTAAATTCAATAACCTAGTGTTTTTCAATGTTACCCATTCTTTAATCCACATTAAACAAACCGCATGATAATATAATTCAAAGTTCGGTAAACCAAAGCCACCTCTCTTCTTAGCATCTTGTAACAGCTTAAGTTTTATTCTTGCCTTCTTTCCCTGCCAAATATATTTCAAAACCATTTTATTTAAATCTGCAAAGAATTCCTTACCCAGCTTTATTGGAATTGTCTGAAAAAGGTATAAAATTCTAGGTAAAATATTCATCTTAATAGTTGCAATTCTACCAATCAAAGATAACTGCAAATTTCCCCATTTCACCATGTCCTATCTGTTGCTTAAGCTTATTGTAATTATTTTCTTTAAGAGAACTAAATCTTGTTGTCAGTTAAATCCCCAAATACTTTACCTTATTTGTGACCTGCATCTTTGAAATCTCCACCAATTCTTCTTTTTGTTTTTTTAACATATTTTTAGTCATTATCTTCGTCTTTACTTTATTAATTTTCAAACCAGCAACTTCAATATAAAAGAACTACAATATTTAATTGTGAACATTTTAACAGCGGCTAGAATTGTATTTGCAAAAAATTGGAAAGGAGAGAAGATAATCACCGATGAAGAAATCATTAAGAAAATGTTAGACTGTGCTGAAATGAATAGATTGACATTTGAAATAAGAGAACAGGAAGATAAACAGTATTATTTGATATGGGAGATCATTATCAATGGTTTGACAATAAAGTATGGAGATGAGATAGTATATATGAAATGAAATTTCGATGAAATGTTTAAATATCTATCTTCTGTTCGAGTAAAGAATAATTGTATGATGAGATTTGGAAAATTGTAAGCACGAAATGATTTTAACCAATTGAGATGCTGTCTGTAATTGTTTATAAGGATGATATTTTTATGTTGTTTTTTATTTTTAATTAAAATAAAACTTTTTTTCAAAAAAAAAATTCTCTCAAAGTACTTTTGAGATGCAAACATGGAAAATGTTACCAAACTGCCGAGGCAACTTCACAAGAAGTTGAAAATGCAGAGGAGTGTATCGCAGCCTTGGAAGAACCGGATATTAACTTTCATTTTCATCCTCACTATTATGGTTCAAATGTAAACCTCTCAACACAACTGAAAGAAGAGTGGTGGGAAAAAAGATAAATTTGGGACTTTTTCTTTAAGGACATTAACAAGGTTGAGGATCTCATGATAAAAAGAACAAGTTTCTGATACTTCCGGAGAAGAAAAAGATTTTACTCCATGAAGATAAGCTGGTAGGAATTACTTAACTGGAATCAGGATGCATTTTTCTCTGCTTGATATGTGCAACTGAAGGAAAAGTTTAACTCAAAATTCATGTATTTTTTAAACATATATATATAATGCTTAAATAACTCTTAAATTAGGCAAAAGCTATTGACAATATTCGAGAGTACCTTTATTAAGAGAAAGTTAAAGAAAATGATGTAACAGTTTAAAGAAAAAGATTAAAAAGGATGTTTATAAAATAATATATATATATTTATATATAATATATATATAATATATATATATATAATATATATAAAGTGTTTTCCTATCGAGACACTTGGTCTACCCCAGTATGTGGGAGGGAGCGTACTGCATCCTTTTCGCCTTTCAGCTCCAATCCAGGAGCCTTAAAGCATGTATGTTAAAGTCAAAAAATAAGATGTATTAGAAAGTTTTGGATTTTAAAAAAAGAAAAGAAAAAAGTGCTTTGTTTCTTTGTTTTTAAAAAGTTTAGTACTTTGAGGGAAATAAAATGGTGACAGTTCACAAAGACTACTAGGTGCAAATAGAAATATATACTATTTCCATAGCAAGGAAGATAAAGCAGGAATGATGAAATAGAATACTTTATTTAAAGAGGAAGATGTTGTTGTTTTTTTTGCTTTAATTTATATGCCACCCTTCTCTGGAGACTCAGGGCGGCTTACAATGCGTTAAGCAATAGCCTTCATACTTTTGTATAATTATACAAAGTCCGTTTATTGCCCCCACAATCTGGGTCCTCATTTTACCTACCTTTGAAAGGATGGAAGGCTGAGTCAACCTTGAGCCTGATGAGATTTGAACTTGCAGTAATTGCAAGCAGCAGATGTTAATAACAGCGCTTTAGTCCACTGTACTACCAGGCTCTGTACTCTGTGTTCTTATTTGGATATCACTTCTGGAATTTGTGCTTGGTGAAGAAAAAAAATAAAATTTTATTCTTGGTTTTGTTGATTAGAAAGATTTGGTGTTATAGAAATGGCTAGTTATATATTAATATGTAAAAGCAAAAGGTAGAGGTTGGAGTGGGTTATCTTGTACTGTGATAGGAAGAGTTGGAAGTCAATGCCCCCCTTTTCTTTCTTTTTCTCTTCCCCCTTCCCGTCCCCTTTCCTTCCCTTAATTTCCTATTTCCTTCTCTTTTTGTATTTTATACAATAAAAAGTATTAAATTTGATAAGTGAAGAAAGTACATCTGTCAGGGTTCCAAGTAATACACCCTTAGCAAACAGAATTCCGAGGCAAGCAGGTTCCTCAAAGAACAAGTTTATTGGATATTGGCAGAGACTGGTGAAAACCAACTCTAAAGGTCCCCAAGGTTTTCACCTAATTAAAAGTTAAAGTTTTCCCCCTTTTCCAAAACAATCAGTCACATGATCCAATCAAGATGCTATCCGGTTGCTTGGAAACTTCACTCGTCTGCTCTTCAGCCACTTATGAAAATGTCCTTGGTTCTCCGGGGAAACTATTTTGTTTTGGCTACAAAACCCCAGCTATCTCTATTCCCTTCTCCCTATCCACTGGGGCAACACTGAAGCCTCCAAGATGGTCTCAGTCCGGCCAGCTTCAGAGTTGACATCTTTTGGGGACAGATCATTTGTGCTAAGATATATAATAGCGTCAACATCACAGTCTCTTCGTTGCATTAAAAATTACTATACTAATAGACTAAATTGTTTGGATGGCCTTGTGGGGGGGAGGGGCATATTTCCTGCTGGGTTGATGCTATTTTTTAAATATGGCTTATTAAAGGTTATGTGTCAAACTGGAGGAAAAAAAAAGAAATACATTCGCTCCATTTTTTCAGTTGGATTTTAACCACTTTTCCATCATTTTAGCTTCTTTGTTTTGCTCACTGTAGCTAACGCTTTGCATGTCATTGTCAACTCAAAATGTGATTGAATCTTTTCACATCAATGGAGTCTTGAGCTCTTCTTATTTTGCTTTTTTATTTTCTTTTTTCCTTTTTATTTATGGTCTAATTATATATCCCTATCTTAAATTCTCTCAAGGGCTTCAGCTTCCTAGTCAAATTTGTTGAGGCGAATTTCCTACTCAATCCCTATGTAAAATGGTTTTTCCCTCATCATAGCTTAGCTTTATCTTCCTTTTTCACGATCTTCCGTTCCTCGTTTTGTAATTTCACCTTTTCTCCAGTCAGAGATGAAACACCATTTCCCCCTCTATTTCTCAATTAAGGAGCCTCATGAGGTAAAATTTCTGGAATATCCATGGGTTTCAGCTTTTCCTAGTATTTTGGAACTGGTTTTTCTTTTTCTTCAGAGTCTTTCCGCAGGAACAAGAGACGGGTGACCTGGGGTGTTCATCAGAAGAGGCTGGAGGGGTCTCTGCCCTTTCTGGTCCCTCCTTTGCTGTGAGGCTGAGCGAATGATTTCAAAAGGGCACCTGTATGTATTGAATTCAAGAAATAAAAAACAAATGCATTAAAATCATTTTCCTGATTGTGGCTTTCCTGCCTGTGTCCCACCTTCCTCCACTTAAGACTGGACTTCACAACAACCTCAAGACACAAGCTGTGTTTCCCAGAGACCCTCCTGGATTTGACCCTTTTGAAGCCTCCTCCAATCTGCCCAGCTTTCAGGGTGGCTGTTCTTGAGGGAAGCAAGTTCAAATCCTCCAGAGAGATTTTTCTCCATCTCCACAGATGGTTCCTTGACAGGAAAGGAGAGGAAGATGGAGGAATTGCTGCCTCTGGAAAGCACAAAACTTTTCTTGGGCAGGGAGGAATTGTAAGGGGTTTCTCCCCCTACCCATCACCCCTGCCCTCTCCGTTCTCCTCAGGCGCGCTCCTGTTTCCCGCCCTTTCTACAATCCTGGCACTTTGCGCCAAATCCACCAGGGGGCGCCCTCGGCTAGGAGAAGTTAACGTCAGGCGGTTCCACATTAGTCCCCTGGAGGACGAACGTCACAGCTGCCTTTCCAGAGGGGACGGCGACGGGAGTGACCTCACGAACACTTGCCTGTCTAGGACCTTGCGCTCCCTCTCCTTAACCCCTGGGACTCCGCCAGAGGCTGCGGGAGAGTCTGGGGGGGGGGAGGAGATCCAGACGTGCACCGGGTGAGTTGGGGGGCTCTTCCCGGGCAAAGGGAGGCGGAGGAGGGAGAGACCCACGCCCGGCCCTCCTCCGGCTTCCACCGCGGCTCCCATGCTCCCCAGCCGTCCTCTACATGTGAAGAGCCTGAATGTGGGGAGGGGAGAGTCAGCCTTGCGGAGGCCCACCAGGAAAGGAGAGAAGCCGGGCGAGGAGGAGGTAGGATTCGCACCAGGCTCCCCGAGGGCCCCATCCTGTCTCCAGAGGGGGAGAGAAGTGGGGTGGCCTCTCCAGCTGCCTCCTTCCCAGCCCTGCTCTGGGGGACCTTAGCCCTGCGTTGGGATGAGCCGCTTGGGACTCCTGGAAGGTTGGGTGAAGGTTGCTCAGTGGCTGAATTCCACTTTCTAAGTTTGGTTTTCTTCCCATCTCAGATACAGAAGCTCGAAGCCATTTGAAATCTTTGCAAGCCATAATTTTCTCTTGGGGGAAAAAAGAGCTGAATAATCGAGGATCAGTCCTGCAGCACCAGAAATGGTCCCGTGAAGGAAAAGGCATCTGGAGATCCACCAGAGTCCTTGGACCTATTTGGAGTTGCTCTGCAGGACAGAGAAAGGATGGAGACACAACCTTTTGGAAAGGAGGGAGCCGGAAAAGGCCCTTCAGCTGCTCAGCCTGAGAAGGGGGGGAAGCTCTGGACAAGGACTGGGCAGAAGATCCTGGAGGAGGAAACCATCCTCCCTTCACAAGTTCAGCCCTGGAACTTCAGGAGCCCCCAGTACCAGGAGGCTGAGGGTCCCCGAATATTTTGCAGCCAACTCCATGGCTTTTGTAGGCAATGGCTGAGACCAGAAAAACACACCAAAGCCCAGATGCTGGACCTGGTTGTTCTGGAGCAGTTCCTGGCCCTTCTGCCTCCAGAGATGGAGGGCTGGGTGCGGGAGTGTGGAGCAGAGACCAGCTCCCAGGCGGTGGCTCTGGCTGAAGGCTTCCTCCTGAGCCAGGCGGAGGAGCAGAAGGAGCAGGTCGAGTTGCAGGTGAAACACTTTAGGGAGCCCAAAAGGGAATAAAAGAATGTTTTTGAATACTTCACCCCTCTCTCCCAAACGTCTCTGAGATTCATAATATGTTGTGATGTCCCACCAATTCTTGTAGGACATTGTTCCATGTTTTTCTCACTCAGCCTCACTATTGGGGAATTTGAGGTTGTGTTCCGAATAGGAATCCATATTCATATTTATTTCATGTGATGTACATTGATTCTGCTTCTTTTTTCCTTCCTCCTATTTGAAGTGCTGCACTGTGAAGATCAGAGATCCTGAGCGAAATAAGAATCCATTAAATCAGAAGGTATTTTCTAGGAGGATCCCTTGGGAAGACCCAAGTCAGGACACCTCAGGAGGTAATCCAAGCTCCTCCGATTTCCCAGAGAGATCCCATCTGTCTTACCTTTTTTCTCTTATTTTGTTAAATATGCATTTTGAAATTATTTATTCCTTACAGAGAAACAAAGCATGAAGTTTTCTGGTTTTTACGATGGAGCTCAAACTGTGATTGAATCTCCAAATCAAGTAAGAAAGGGAAATATTATTAGATTTGTATTCTCCTTTCCTTCAGGAAGTGAAGCGGGTGTGCAGAGTGCTCTCTTCTTCTATTTCCCTCCCTTGTTTGGACTGGATTATTTTTGTGTTCTTCTGCGACATGGACACCATAATAGCAGGTTCAAGTTGCTATCAGCCAGCATAACTTCTTCTATAGACCATTACTGGGACACAATGGTTTGTCATTTCTACTCTCAGTTTCTGTTTAGGAAATGTTTTTTTAAAGACCATATAGCTGCTTCTGGTTATCTTCTTTTGCTAGGTACTCCTCCAACTATGTTTTTACAAGAAGTAATTTTTAACAAGTCCTTCAAGAAATAGGAATAAACATATCACAGTGGTGGTAACTGCTAGAGAACCATTCTTTTTCTAATTCTTTGACTTGGAATTCTGCAAGGCTAATGAAAAATAACTAAATACTCAAATTGTCACATTACCATATTAAAAAATAAAGCAGAATTTTAATATCCAAAGGGAATGGCCACATAGAGCATGTAATCACGATACTTTGGGCTATAAAATAATTTCCAATCCTCTGATTTGATCCTGGATTAGGAGATGAAACATTCCCGCTTTGCAATGGCCTTCGCAAAAGACCTTCGCAAGAATTTTCTTTTGTTTTCTCCCATTCAGCCAGCGGCTCAAACTACTAGATCAATAAATGATAGTGTGAAACACTGCCATTTAAGTTTGTGCATATAATTGCTTTGGAAATTTGGGAACAATGGAGCAGAATAACAGATTGGTAGGGATCTTGGAGGCCTTCTAGTCCAACCTCCTGCTCAGATAGGAAGCCCTGTAACATTTCAGATAAATGGGTGTCCAATTTCTTCTCAAACTCCTCCTGAGTTGAAGCATCCACAACTTCTGGAAGCAAGTCACTCCACTAATTAATTGTTTTCACTGTCAGGAAATTTCTCTTTCAGTTGTAGATTAGTTCTCTCCTTGAATAGTTTCCATACATTGCTTCTTGTCCTGCCTTCAGGTCTTTTGGAGAATAGGTTGGCTTCCTCTTTCTGGCAGCCCCTGAGATATTGGAACACTGCTATTATGTCATTTCTAGTCCTTATTTTCATTAAACTAGACATACCCGATTCCAGCAACCGTTCTTAATATGTTTTAGCCTCAAGGACCCTAATCATTTTGGTTGCTCTTCTCTGTACTCCATCTCGCAACCAAAACTGGATGCAATATTCCAAGTGTGATCTTACCAAGGCTAACACTTCATGCAATCTTGATTCTGTCTCTCTTAATGCAGCCTATGATAGGGTTGGAGGTTTTTTGGCAACTGTAGCATACTGCTGACTCATGTTTAAGTGATTGTCCACTAGGACTCCAAGATCCCAGTTGTATTTTCTACTGTTCAGTCAGGTATCACCTATTCTATGCCTGTGCATTTACTTTTACTTTCCTAAATAAAGAACCTTGCATTTCTCATAGTTGATTCCCATTTTGTTAGATGGGGCCCAATCTGTCGATCCTGTTGATCAGTCGAACAACATCTATATCTGGAGCTTTTCTTCTGGAGTGTTGTTATTCCTGCCAATTTGGTCTTGTGTGCAAATTGGATGAGTTCCCCTTCTATCCTCTTGTCTAAATGATTGATGAAGATGATCAGATCTTGCAAATCCTCCTGTTCTGTTCTTTTTTCCATGTTCAGGAGACTCTTGTGTCCTTCGAGGAGGTGGCTGTGTATTTCTCTGAGGAGGAATGGTCTCAGCTGGATCCTGACCAAAAAGCCCTGCATTCAGAAGTAATGCTTGAAAATCATAAGAACGTGGTCTCTCTGGGTAAGAGTTTTCTAGTCCCCAATCAGAGAGTTTAAGAAGACAGATTATAGTTAGTTTTTTTTATTAAAAAATCACTAATCAGATATCGTCTCCTGGGAGGGTGAAAAGAATGAGGTGTGCTTTTATGTGTCATCTGGAACCTCCTCATGTAAGGGGAATGTGTTGTCATTTATGTTCTGAAATCTCCCAAAATTGTGTGAGAACAGAACTTTCAAGTTCAGGCTATGGAAGAGCATTCTCCCAATCTAATTCAAGAACGAAGGCATCCTAGGGTATAGGTAATGCCCAAGTTACCACAGTTCACTTAGAGACCATTTGAAGTTATGATCTGCCCCCTCCAAAAACTTGAGAGCCAGTGCCGAATTACAAATGTTGCAGCACTACAGCCGTCCATACTTATGAATGACGGCTGAGGCACTGCAACATTCGCCCTACGTACTCCCCCACCCCACCCTGCTGAGACTTACCCTGCGACGATGTTACGAGCCATTGGTTCCTTTGCCTGCTTTGGTACATTTGCAGAAAATATAGGCTACAGTAGTGAGAGATCACGTGAGTTCAGTAGCATGAAATCTCATGCTACTGATCTCATATGATCTCACACTAAAGTACGTTCTCTGCTAACTGAGACCTGTACCAGATCTGGCCAAAGAGCCCTTGCAAGCTGATGAGACTTTGGGGCAGTGAAATAGCCTTTCTTGAAGCCTTCCAAACTTTTCAATCTCTGTGCGAAGAGCGTTTACAAGCCAATGGGAGGCTTCAAGCAAAGGATTTTGCCCCAAAGTCTCATCACTAGAATCGAGGAATGGGCTGAGTGGGGGGTCAGGCCCATCAGACACATGCCACAAGGAAGCTGCTTCAAGGTCCTTGGATGTTTCCCCTGAATATTTGTTAACTCAAAACTGGCTTTGAGTGACATTTGCATACATATAGATAATTGTAAAAAAAAAAAAAGAGAGATTTTCTAGATATTTTCAAAGCTTTCATGATTCATGAATATAGAAATCATCATGTCTATATCACACCGTTGTAAGCATGCAAACATACAACCGAATAGAATTTTGGAAAAATTCAGAAGAAAATTTGTTGGCTTTCTACAGTTTGATCTTTTTCTCTAACTTTGTTACCATTTTCATTTCTCTTTTCTTTTGAAGGCAATAAGAGGCAGGAGAATCTAGATTCCTATGAACTGTTCCAAGTGATCAATGCTAAGGATGGAACGGAGAACTTTGGAATTCGAATGGAATTAGAAACCAATGAGAGAAACCAGTCAAATAATTGGAATCAGGAAAGCTCATCTTCCACTGATGCTCCTATGCAAGACTTTCTTGTCCAACAAGAGAAAATAAGGAAAAAATATATTGGGGAAAGTGTGAAGCTAATCAAAGATAAATTACATGTAAACAAACACCATTTAACGCAAAACAAAGGAGAAGATGCTATAAGACACAACGGACAAAATTACAACGAGATATTCATTCTTTGTCTTGGAAATAAGTTCCTTACAACTCAAAAAGTGATTCACACAAAAAAGGATCCTTATAAACGTTTGGAATCTGGAAAACATTTTAGAACAAGTGGGCAACTTACGTCCCATGAAAGGATTCACACTGGGGGGAAACAGTGTTCAGAAGCACCTGTAGCCCATGCAACCCAGTCTCTCCAGGCAGCAGGAGAGAAACCCTATAAATGCATGGAGTGTGGGAAAACCTTTATTCATAGCAATGGACTTAGAAACCACAAAATGATCCACACAGGAGAGAAACCATATAAATGCATGGAGTGTGGGAAGACCTTTGCTCTGAGTAATAGACTTGCTGTGCACAAAAAGATCCACACAGGTGAAAAGCCATTTAAATGTATGGAGTGCGGGAAAACGTTTACTCAAAGTGGTCATCTTATTTCCCATATGATGATCCACACAGGGGAAAAGCCATTTAAATGCATGGATTGTGGAAAGACCTTTGCTCACAGAGGTAATCTTATTTCCCATCAGGTGATCCACACAGGAGAGAAACCATATGAATGCATGAGTTGTGGAAAGACTTTTGCTCGTAGCAGTGATCTTAGAAACCACGAAAAGATCCACACAGGAGAAAAGCCATTTAAATGCATGGAGTGCGGAAAGACCTTTGCTCAAAGAGATAATCTTATTTGCCATAATATTATCCACACAGGAGAGAAGCCCTGTAAATGTATGGAGTGTGGGAAAACCTTTACTCGTAGCTATGAACTTACTATCCACAAAAAGAAACACACGGGAGAGAAACCATATACATGCATGCAGTGCGGGAAAACCTTTACTCGTAGCTATGAACTTACTATCCACAAAAAGAGACACACGGGAGAGAAACCATATAAATGCATGCAGTGCGGGAAAACCTTTATTCGTAGCTATGAACTAACTATCCACAAAAAGAGACACACGGGAGAGAAACCATATAAATGCATGCAGTGCGGGAAAACCTTTACTCGTAGCAATGAACTTACTATCCACAAAAAGACCCACACAGGGGAAAAACCATTTAAATGCATGGAGTGTGGGAAAGCCTTTACTCAAAGCAATGGACTTAGAAACCACAAAACAATCCATACAGGAGAGAAACCATATAAATGCATGGAGTGTGGAAAGACCTTTGTTTACAACAGTAGTCTTACTAACCACAAAAAGATCCACACCGATGAAAAATCATTTAAATGCATGGAGTGTGGGAAAACCTTTGCTCATAGCAATGGACTTAGAAACCACAAAAAGATCCACACAGGGGGGAAACCATTTAAATGCATGGAGTGTGGGAAAGCATTTACTAAAAAAGGTCATCTTATTTCCCATAAGATGATCCACACAGGAGAGAAACCATATAAATGCATGGTGTGTGGAAAGACCTTTGTTCAACGGGGTCATCTTATTTCCCATAAGATTATCCACACAGGGGAGAAACCATATCAATGCATGCAGTGTGGTAAAAAGTTTACTCGTAGCTATGAACTTACTATCCATGAAAAGAGACACATGGGAGAGAAACCATATAAATGCATGCAGTGTGGGAAAACCTTTACTCGTAGCAATGAACTTACTATCCACAAAAAGATCCACACAGGAGAGAAACCATATAAATGCATGGAGTGTGGGAAAACATTTACTCATAGCAGTGTGCTTAGAAGCCACAAAAAGATTCATACTGGAGAGAAACCATATAAATGTATGGAATGTGGAAAGACCTTTGCTCTGAGCAGTAGACTTACTATCCACAAAATGATCCACACAGGGGAAAAGCCATTTAAATGCATGGAGTGTGGAAAGACCTTTGCTCAGAATGGTAATCTATCTTCTCATAAAAGGATCCACACACGGGAGAAAGTATATAGCAATTCCACTTCAGACTCACATACCACTCCACAAAGCTTTATAGCAGCCTTTGAGCAGTTTACAAAATCAGGATATTGTCCCCAGAAATCTGGGTCCTCCTTTTACTGACCTGAGAAACATTAAAAGATTGAATGAACCATGAGCCGGTCAGATCGAACTCAGTTTTTCCTCCATTTTGGAACTGGTTTTCTTTTTTCTTTTTTCATTCAGAGTTTTTTCGGGGGCACAAGAGACTGGTCACCTGTAGTGTTCATCAGAAGAGATTGGAGAGGTCTAAGCCCTTTCTGCTTCCCTCCTTCAATTTGAGGCTGTGAATAATTTGAATAGGGCACCCTGTATGTATTGAATTCAAGAAATAAAAAACAAATGCATAAAAATCATTTTCCAGATTGTGGCTTCCCTGCCTGTGTCCCATCTTCCCCCACTTAACACTGGAGTTCGCAACAACCGCAAGACACAAGCTTGTTTCCCAGAGAGCCTATTCCCCCATCCCACCCTGCTGGGTCTTAATGTGCGATGATGTTGCCAGCTATCAGTTCCTTTGCCTGCTTTGGTCCATTTGCAGAAAATGGAGGGCTAAAGTTGTGAGAAATACATGAGATCTCGCGCTACTGATCTCATGTGATCTCATACTATAGTACATTAGGTCTCTGTTCTCTGCTAACCAAAGCCTACATGAGATCCAGGGCAAAATGTTTTGCAAACAAAGGGAAGGCCTCTTTGTTTTCAAAGACTTTTGCCCTGTATCTTGTGCAGTCCTCAGTTCCTAAAGAACAGGCCTAAAATACTGCAGTGCGAGATCACACAAGATCAGCAGCCTGAGATCTTGCACTACTAGTCTCACATGATCTTGCACTAAACTAGTTTCGGTCTCTGTTCTCTGCAAGGAAAAAAATCTAGAATGGACAGAAACCATATAAATGCATGGAGTGTGGAAAGACCTTTGCTCTGAGCAGTAGACTTACTATTCATAAAAGTTTACTATTTTTTTGTAGTACACGCCGCAGAGAAGCTGCTCCAAGGTACACCAGGGAAGGAGCTTGTTTCAAAATAGTTTCAGGTCTCAGGTCTCTGCTCAAATTAACCTACCCCAATAAAACTTAATTTTTCTCCTAATTCCTTCTTGGAGGTTTCCCCTGATTATTCCTTAACTCAAAACTGACTGGAGATCGCTCATGAGAATGTTTTTATTATTTTGTTTAATAGAGCACAAGTTGTACAAGATGACCAAGTTTTGTTTCTCTCAACAAAATATTGCTGGAGATATTATGTCTCAAAGTTGCTGAAACCTCAGAGTCATACTGTCGAAGACTGTGGTATGGGGTCATACAAATTACTGTATCTCCACAAGTATTGCATCGGCAAACATAACACTTTACCAATGTTCATTGGGAACATGTGTGCATGTTCACACCAAATTTCATCAAAATCTGTGAGCTGGGAGCCCCAGACCCCTTAACATGGAATGACCCAGGGGCTTTAATTGGATGGAAGTCTAGAAAACAAACTACTGTTACCATTTCTACTGCGGAGGCAGAATTTATTGCTCTATTCTGAACTATCTGAACTTTGTTCAGAAGTAACTTGGTATGTACAGCTGTTAAAGGATTTAAACTTAGTCAATGAAGCTGTAACAGTGTTTGAAGATGTTCAGATTTGCTTGCTTCACTGTTCTTCAGAAGACAATTTAGCAGATGTAATGACCAAGCCATTGGATGGAATGCACCATGGGAAGAATATTATGGTTTTATGTCTATTCCAGTCATAAAGGGAGGAGTGTCAGTGTATAAAGAATTTATACAAGGGCAATGATGGCCAATGGGAACTGTTTTTTGACTGAGACACAGAATTTGCTGTGAGAGCCATGTGAGCCGGCTTTATTCTGGGTGAGGTTTAGCTATTCTGTGTTCAGAGTTTGTTCTTTCTACCATGTTGCAAGAACTGCATAGGTATTGTTTGCTTGTATCATATTTTTATATTTTTGTAGATAAAGGAGTTTTTCTATATTATGAATCCTGCTCAATTCTTTGAATGTGTGCTGGGTGAAGCAACAATTACTAACAACATGCATAAAATTCTCTTTGTTGCATTAAAAATTACTAACACACTAAAGTGTTTGGATGGCCTTGGGGGGGGTGGTATATTTCAGCTCCTGCTGGGTTGAAACTGTTTTTCTAAATACAGACTATTAAACTTTCTGTGTCACACTGCAGAAAAAAAGAAATAGATACATACAAATCAGATTACTTCCATTCTTTTAAAAGGGATTTTAACTACTTTCCCATCGTTTTAAATTCTTTGTTTTGCTCTATAACCACTTTGTCTTTTTTTTTGAAAAGTTTTTTCAGTTTTTTTTATATACCTAATATAAAATGTACATTTTCTTATAATTAATCATATATTTTCCTTAAAGAAAGCATTAAAATAAGATATTTTAATTACTTTTGGAGTTGCTCTTCTACCTTTTCTTTGTGTGTCATTGTTGACTCCAAATGTGGTTGAATATTTTCATTTTCTCTTTTCATTTATGGTCTAATGATATATCCCTCCCTTAAATTCTCCAAAGGTCTTAAGCTTCCTAGTCACATTCATTGAGGCAAATTTCCTACTCAATCCCTAAGTAAAATTGTTTTCCCCCCATCATAGTTTACATTGAAATTCCTTTTCCACCATCTTCATCTCCTGTCAGAGATGAAATGCCATTTCTCCCTCTTCCTTTCTCAATTGAAGAGCCTCGTTATGAGGTAAAATTTTCGGACTATCCAGAGATTTCAAGTTTTTCTCCATTTTGGAACTGGTTTTCTTTTTTCGTTTTGTTCAGGGTCGCCACGTCGGACAGGGAGCCACCGAGAGGGCCCTTTCCTCCTACTCCCATGCCCATCATCCTTGCCCCTCTCCCTTCCCCTCAGACGCGCTCCTCTTTCCCGCCCTTTCTAGAAACCTGGCAGTTTGCGCCAAATCCACCAGGGGGCGACTTCCACAAAGACAAGGGAAGTCCAGGCGCTTCCCCATTGGTCCACTGGAGGGCGAACGTCACAGCTGCCTTTCCAGAGGTGGCTGCGAATGACATTACAAACGCTTGCCGCTCTAGGACGCCGCACTCGCTCTCCTTAACCCCTTGGGCTCGGCAGCAGGTGGAGATGCTGCAGGAGAGTCTGGCGGGGGGAGATGCGGACATGCCCCGGGTGAGGAGATGGGCTCTTCCCGGGTCCCATGTTCCCCAGCCACCCTCTCCATGTAGGGGGAAGCGGAAAAAGCGGGGATGCCATGAAGCTGGGATCGGGGCTCCCTCCCCGCCCCCTGTCTGGGGAAGAGACCGAGTGGGGGAGGGTCGGGTCGGCCTTGTGGATGCCCAGCAGGAGAGGAGAGAAGCCTGGCGAGGAGGCAGGATTCGCACCAGGTTCCCTGTCTCCGGAGGGGGAGAGAAGCGGGGCGGCCTTTCCAGCCGCCTCCTTCCCGGCCCTGGGCTGTGATGAACCGCTTTGGAGTCCTGGCAGGTTGGGTGAAGGTTGTTCAGTGGCTGAATTCCACTTTCTAATTCTTAATATTTATTTTCCTTTCCATCTCAGATACAGAAACTGGAAGCCGTTTGAAATCTTTGCAAGCCAAAATTTTCTCCCGGAATAAAAAAAGAGCGGAATCCCTTGGAAGGATCAGTCCTGCGGCACCAGAAATGGTCCCGTGAAGGAAAAGGCATCTGGAGACCCACCAGAGTCCTTGGAGCCATTTGGAGCTGCTCTGCAGGACAGAGAAAGGATGGAGACACAACCTTTTGGAAAGGAGGGAACCGGAAAAGGCCCTTCAGCTGCTCAGCCTGGGAACTGTGGGGAGATCTGGACAAGGACTGGGCAGGAGATCCTGAAGGAGGAAACCATCCTCCCTTCAGAAGTTCAGCCCTGGAATTTCATGCAATACCAGGAGGCTGAAGGTCCCCGAGGACTTTGCAGCCGACTCCATCACCTTTGCCATCAGTGGTTGAAGCCAGAAAGACATACAAAGGCACAGATGCTAGACCTAGTTGTTCTGGAGCAACTCCTGTTCCTTCTGCCCCCAGAGATGGGGAGCTGGGTGCAGGAGTGTGGAGCAGAGACCAGCTCCCAGGCAGTGGCCCTGGCTGAAGGCTTCCTCCTGAGCCAGGTGGAGGAGCAGAAGGAGCAGGTCGAATTGCAGGTGAGACATTTTAGGGAGCCCAGAAGGGAATAAAGAATGTGTTTGAATGCTTCACCCCTCCTTCCCAAACTTCTCTGACATTCATATTATGTGATGATGTCCCACCAATTCTTGTAGGATATTGTTCCATTGTTTTCTCACTCAACATCACTGATGGATATTGGGGGCTTTGAGGTTGCATTTTGAATATAAGAATCCACTATATGTCATGTGATGTACATTAATTTTGCTTCATTTTTCCTTCCTCCTATTGGAAGTGCTTCACTGTGGAGATCAGAGATCTTGATGGAAAGAAGAATCCATCAAATCCCCCTCAGGAGCTATTTTTTAGGAGGATCCCTTGGGAAGATCCAAGTTGGAACACTTCAGGAGGTAATTGGAGATCTTCTGATTACCCATCTATCTTACCTGTGTTCCCTCTTTTCTATAGAATACCTCCTTCTATTTTGTTAATTATGCATCTTGAAATTGTTTTATCTTTACAGAGAAACAAAGAATGAAGTTTTCTAGTTTTTATGACGGAGATCAAACAGCGATTGAACCTCCAAATCAAGTAAGAAAGGGAAAAGTTATTAGATTTGTATTCTCCCTTCAGGAAGTGAAGCAGGTGTGCAGAGGGCTTTCTCCTTCTATTTTCCCCCCTTGTTTGGCCTGGGTTATTTTTGTGTTCTTCCACAACGTGGACATCACAATAGCAGATGCAAGTTGCTATCAGCCAGCATAACCAGCCAGCTCTGGTTATCTTGTTCTGCTAGGTACTCTTCCAACTATGAGTTTACAAGAAGTAATTTTTTAACAAGTCCTTCAAGAATTAGTAATAAACGTATCACAGTGGCAAGAACTGCTAGAGACCCATTCTTTTTATAACTCATTGACTTGGAATTATGCAAGGCTAATGAAAAATAAATAAATACATTGCCACATTACCATTTTTGAAAAGCCTTATTTATAACCTCTAGTTCAAAAATAAGAAAATCATATTAAAAAATAAAGCAGAGTATTAAATTCCAAAGGGAGTGGCCATGTTGAACATGTAATCATGGTACTTTAGGCTACAAGATAATTTCCAATCCTTTGATTTGAGCCTTGTTTAGGAGATCAAAGATTCCCGCTTCGAAAGACAGAAATGACTTTCGTGGGGAATTTTTTCTTCTTCGTTTTCTTCCATTCAGCCAATGGCTCAGACTACTAGATCAATCAATGATAGACAGAGTGATAGATCAGTTGATCCAGAAGTGGGACTACTTTACTGAAAGGCACTGAAGGTTTTGCAGAATCAGTAAAGAAGTTGGATGACACTTCCCCAAATATTTCTTCAGTCGAAGAAATTTCGAGAATTGTCCATTTTCTCACCTAAAAATAGGACTTGTGTGTCGCACAGCCATTTAAGTTAGTGCATATTTTTCCTTTGGGAATTTGGGAACAATAGACCAGAATATCAGAATTGGTAGGGATCTTGGAGGTCTTCTGTCCAACCCCCTGCTCAGACAGGAAGCTTTATAACATTTCAGATTTCTTCATAAACATTTCCAATGTTGGAACACCCACAATTTCTGGAGGCAAGTCATTCCACTGATTAATTGTTCTCACTGTCAGGAAATTCCTGTTTAGTTGTAGGTTGGTTCTCTCATTGAATAATTTCCATCAATTGCTTCTTGGAAGAGTGCTATCATGTCACCCCCCTGATCCTTCTTTTCATTAAACTAGACATACCCAATTCCAGCAACTATATAATGAACTGTTGCTGGAATTGGTGCTGGAGACTAAAACATATAATATTTTGGCCTCCAGTCCACTAATAATTTTTGTTGCTCTTCTCTGCACTCTTTCTAGAGTCTCAATATCTTTTTTTACATTTGGCAACCAAAACTGGATACAATATTCCAAATGTGGTCTTACCAAGGCATTATAAAGTGGTACTAATGTGGGATCTTGATTCTATCCCCCTCTTAATGCAGCCTATGATTCTGTTGGGGGTTTTTTGGCAACTGTAGTTACACTGCTGGCTCATGTTTAAGTGATTGTCCACTAGGACTCCAAGTTCCCTGTTGCACTTTTTACTGTTGAGCCTGGTATCAGCTATTCTGTGCCTGTGCATTTGGTTTTTCTTTCCTAAATGTAGAACCCTACATTTCTCACTGTTGATTTCATTTTGCTAGATGGGGCCCAATCTGTCGATCCTTCTATACCTCGAGCTTCTGGACTGTTGGTATTCCTGTCAATTTGGTCATGTCTGCAAATTCGATGAGTTCCCCTTCTATCCTCTTGTCTAAATCATTGATGAAGATGAATGGATCTTGCGAATCCTCCTATTCTGTTTTTTTTTCCCCGTGTTCAGGAGGGTTTTGTGTCCTTTGAGGAGGTGGCTGTGTCTTTCTCTGAGGAGGAATGGTCTCAGCTGGATCCTGACCAAAAAGCGCTGCATTCGGAAGTCATGCTTGAAAACCATAGGAACGTGGTCTCTCTGGGTAAGCGTTTTCTAGTCCCCAATCAGAGTTCAAAAAGACAGATTATAATTAGTTTTTTATTTAAAAAAGTTACTAATCCGATATCATCTCCTGTGAGGAAGAAGGAAAGGATCTGGCCTTCTCGTACTCCAAAGAAGGAAGAAGTCAACGTCATTTTGCTTACATGCTTTCTGTGCCATTTCCTATCTGTATTTTTCCATTTCTTATCTGAGGCTGAGAAGAATGGGGTGTGCTTTTATGTGTCCTCTGGAGGTCATGTGAGAGGAATGTGTTTTCATTTGTCCTCTGAAACCTCCCCAAATTGTGTGAGGACAGAACTTTCACGCTCAGGCCGTGGAAAAGCATTCTCCATCAGTAGTGGGATTCAAAATCTTTAACAATCGGTTCTGTGGGCGTGGCTTGGTCGTCATGTGACTGGCTGGGCCTGTCTGAGTGGTCATGTGACTGGGTGGGCATGGCCAACTTGACGTCACTCACGTCAAAGGGTGCCTTGCCTGGCCTCTCCTCGCCTCAAAACCCTAAATGAGATACATTTTCCCTGTCTATTTATTTACTACTACTGAACATCCAAAATACACTATTTAATCCTATGTATATGTGCCATATGTGTACATACATATTACATAGTATCTTGTGTGTATAGGCACACAAAAAGATACATTATCTACTATATATACTGTATGTGTATGTACAAACACACACACACAGCTCTTCTAAAACTATACACATTCAACCTCACTGCGTTTGGAAAAACACCCAGAGTCCACTTTCTGCCACACATTTAACTATAACTTGTGTACATTAGAACATTACACACGCCTTCAGATTTACTTCCCTAGCCTGCACATGCCTGTTAGATGTCATGGATTGAGTATAATGTAGCAAAACTCACTTAACAATGCTCTTGCTTAGCAACCAAAATTTTGGGTTCAATTGTGGTCATAAGTGAAGGACTATCTCTGCCTTCCTCTGCATGGCAGCCTTGTCCTAGTAAACTACTTCCCTTTTCTGGCAATTTTCCTCTCTTGTTAGGGGCACCAAAATAATCCAGATGATATAAAGTCTCCTACTGGAGCAGGGAGTTGGACTAGATGGCCTCCAAGATCCCTTCTAACCCTGCTATTCTATGATTCTGTAAGGATCTCCTGCTGGAACAGGAGGTTGGACCAGATAGAACAGTAGTGGCGAACCTTTTTCTCATTCGGTGCCGGAAGTGTGTGTGTGCGTGCGCAACCATGTGTTCCAGCACCCATAATGCAATGCAAACCCCTACCACATGCGCATGCGCACACGCCCCTCCGTGCTCCCCCTGCACATCCCCCCCCCCACACATTTGCTTTGCTACCTCTGTGCTCTGTTTTGGGCCTGGAACATCATTATTCCGAGGCAGGGCTGTTTGGCCCAACCGATTCTTGCTGTGTCTGTACGCGGTGGGCTTTCTGGTGAGCTGGCGAGACTGCGCGGTTACCTCAGTGGCTTGTAAAGCTTGGGCTGAGCCTCTGGGCTGCCAGGTCCGGAGCTGGCAGCAGCTTCTTCCTATCACTCAGCCCTTGCCTTGGGGTGACTTTTTCGGCATTCAGCCCTGAAGGGTAGTGGAGTCTTCCACTCTGCATGTGCTCAGAGGCAGTCTGCAGTCCTCTGGATCCAAGTCTTGGCGTTGGAAGAAAAGCAAATTTCCGAAAGGAGCAGATTGCGAGGAGGAGGAGGAGGAGGAGGCGAGGATGGGCAGGCCGGGCTTCCCTGTCTCCCCACCTGAGCGGGCTTCTGGCATAGCCCTAGACCTCCAGGGGGAGGGAGGGAAGCCCTGGCCTGCTGCTCCTGCTGCCGCCACCCACTTGCCCCGGCAACAGCGGTTCTCATGCTGCCCCTTCTCCGGCAGCACCAGGAGCAGCTGGTGGGGCAGAGAGGGCAGTGGCAGGCTGCGGCGTCAGGCCGTTCTCACCGGCTAAGAAACCGGCCATTACTATCGGGCTTATTCAACCCAAGACACGCACACAAACGCACACACGCTCTTCGCTTCCAATCAAACCTACACCAGCGGAGAAGGGGCCAGCATGCACATGGCAGCCAGAAAAGAAGTCGCAGCAACAGAAGCTGAGATGTTTGCAGTGGTCATAAAAACTTAATTAAGCTGCCTTAAGCAGTTCAGTGCGTTTTGCCCCATTTCCCTGGAGGCAGGTAATGGGAGCTTGGAAGCAGCTGAATTTGGAGGATCAAAAAGAAAATTCAAAAAGAAAATAAAAGAGACTGAAAAAAAAAAAAAATCCCCTCAAAAGGCTGCAAAACGGGCAGTGAGGGAGAAGACATCCAAGCAGGCTGTGACATTGGGGAGGGAAAGAATGAGAGATGGGAAAAGCTGAACTTCTTGTAGCCTTCTTCCAGCTTTATGCTGAGCTTACTTGCAGCTGGGACCGGGACGGGATCTTCCCCCGCCCCCCACAAGGTGAGCTGTGGCTGTGAGGGATGGGGAGGGGTGAGGCTTCAGTTGATTTCCCAAACTGAACATAAGGTTAACTGGCTGAATCCCACCACTGCCTACACCATTTCTAACAGATGTCTGGTTTTCTTGAAAGCTTCCAGTGATGAAGCTTCCAAAAATTCTGAAGGCAAGCTGTTTCATGGGTTGATTGGTCTCACAGTCAGAAAATGTGAAAGAAGCAGTTCAGTATTGTTGTATGTGCCCTGTGAAAGCTTGTTAGATTTCAATCTGGATTTATTCAACCTTGGAGCAGATTTTCCCATGGGCAATGCAACAGGGGTAGGAGAGGGGGTCACGCAGTCCCTGTACATGTGAGACAGAGCAACTTACCAAAATTAGGCAAGCAGCCAAGGCAGGCAACAGTGACAAACAGGGAGGGAGACAAATGGGCGACGGAGGCAAATGGGGGCAGCGGAGACAAACAAGGGTGAGGCAAATGGGGGCAGTGGAGAGAGAGAGAAACGGCAACTGAGGCAAATGGGGATGACGGAGGCAAACGAGGAGAGAGACAAATGTGGCGACAGTGGCAAACAGGGCAATAGTGGCAAGCGGGGCGACGGAGGCAAACGGGGAGGGAGACAAATGAGGGTGACTGAGGCAAACGGGGAGGGAGACAAATGTGGTGACAGTGGCAAATGGGGCAATGGTGACAAGCGGGGCGACGGAGGCAAACGGGGAGGGAGACAAATGAGGGCGACTGAGGCAAATGGGGAGGGAGACAAATGGGGCCAATAGAGGCAAATGGGGACAGCGGAGGCAAATGGGGAGGGAGGCAAACGGGGAGGGAGGCAAATGGGGGCAGCGGAGACAAACGGGTGAGACAAATGGGGGCAGTGGAGAGAGAGACAAACGGCAACTGAGGCAAATGGGGATGACGGAGGCAAACGGGGAGGGAGACAAATGTGGCGACAGTGGCAAATGGGGCAATGGTGGCAAGCGGGGCGACGGAGGCAAACGGGGAGGGAGACAAATGAGGGCGACTGAGGCAAATAGGGAGGGAGACAAATGGGGCCAATAGAGGCAAATGGGGACAGCGGAGGCAAACGGGGAGGGAGACAAATGAGGGCGACTGAGGCAAATAGGGAGGGAGACAAATGGGGCCAATAGAGGCAAATGGGGACAGCGGAGGCAAACGGGGAGGGAGGCAAATGGAGGCAGTGGAAACAAACGGGGCAACGGAGGCAAATGGGGGCAGCAGAAGTAAACGGGGAGGGAGACAAATGAGGGCGACAGGCAAGTGGGGAGGGAGACATGGGCCACTGAGGCCAAATGGGGCGACGGAGGCAAATTGGGAGGGAGACATCCCCCAAGTAGTTAAGACCCAGTTCCAAAATTATGACCACAGGCTAAATGCTTTGCAAATAGAGGGAAGGCCTCTTCGTTTTCAAAGACTTTTGCCCTGCTGTAAAGTTGGACTCTCTTGTGCAGTCCTCAATTCATAAAGAACACAAGTCTAAAGTATTGCAGTGCAAGATCACGTGAGATGAGTACCCTGAGGTCTTGCACTACTGGTCTTGTGTGATCTCGCACTAAAGTAGTTTAGGCCTCCATTCTCTTATGAACAGAAGGCTGTACCAGATCCGACCATAAAGTCCTTGCAAGCCAATGAGACTTTGGTGCAGCAAAATAACCATTCTTGAAGCCTCCCATCCTTTCCAGTCTCAGCATGAAGAGCATTTACAAGCCAATGGGAGGCTTCAAGCAAGGATTTAGCTTCAAAATCTCACCACCTGTCAGACACACATCATGGAGCAGCTGCTCCAAGGTACACCGGGGAAGAAGGAGCTTGTTTCAAAATTGTTTCGTTTCTCACAGGTCCCTGCTGTAATTTTTTGTACATCAAGAGCATATGCACCAAGACAAATTCCTTGTGTGTCCAATCACACTTGGCCAATAAAGAATTCTATTTTATTCGATTTGATTTGATTTGATTCGATTCTAATTAACCCACCCCAATAAATTTTAAGTTTTCCCCTAATTCCTCCTTGGAGGTTTTCCCTGATTATTCCTTAACTCAAAACTGACTTTGAGTGAGATTTGCATATAAATAGATTATTGTAAGGAAAGAGATGTTTTCTAGATATTTTCAAAGCTTTCATGACTCATGAATATAGAAATCATCGTGTCTATGTCACACCACTGTAAGCATGCAAACATACAACCTAATGGAATTTCAGAAAAATTCAGAAGGAAATTCACTTGACTTTCTACTGTTTGATCTTTTTCTCTAACCTTATCATTTTTATTTCTCTTTTGCTTTGAAGGTAATAATGGGCAGGAGAATCAGGATTCCTGGGAACCGTTCCAAGTGATCGATGCTAAAGATGGAATGGAGAAGTTTGGATTTCAAATGGAATTAGAAAACCATGAGTGGAACCAGTCAAATAATTGGTATCAGGAAAGCTCATCTTCCACTGATGCTTTGATGCAAGACTTTCTTGCCCAACAAGAGAAAATAAGGGAAAACTATATTGGGGAAAGTATGAAGCTAATCAAAGCTAAATTACATGTAAATGAACACTATTTAAGCCAAAACAAAGCAGAAGATGCTATAAGAAGACACAACGGACAAAATTACAATGGAACATTCTTTCTTTCTCTTGGAAATAACTTCCTTACATCTCAAAAAGTGATTGACACAAAAGAGAAGCCTTACAAATGTTTGGAATGTGGAAAATGTTTTAGAACAAATGGGCAACTTACTTCCCATGAAAGAATTCATACTGGGGAGAAGCCATACAAATGCAGAGAGTGTGGCAACAGGTTCAGAAGATGTAGTAATCTTATTTCCCATAAAAGGATCCACTCAGGAGAGAAACCCTATAAATGCATGGAGTGTGGAAAGACCTTTGCTCAGAGCATTGGACTTAGAAGCCACAAAATGATCCACACAGGAGAGAAACCATATAAATGCATGGAATGTGGAAAGACCTTTGCTCTGAACAGTAGACTTACTATCCACAAAAAGATCCACACGGGGGAAAAGCCATTTAAATGCATGGAGTGTGGAAAGACTTTTGCTCAAAGATGTCATCTTATTTCCCACAAAAGGGTCCACTCAGGAGAGAAACCATATAAATGCATGGAGTGTGGGAAAACCTTTACTCATAGCAGTGGACTTACTATCCACAAAAGGCTCCACACAGGAGAGAGACCATATAAGTGCATGGAGTGTGGAAAGACCTTTGCTCAACATAGATATCTTGCTTCCCATAAGATGATCCACACAGGAGAGAAACCATATAAATGCATGGAGTGTGGGAAAACCTTTACTCATAGCAATTCACTTGCTATCCACAAAAGGCTCCACACAGGAGAGAAACCATATAAATGTATGGAGTGTGGAAAGGCTTTTGCTCTGAACAGTACACTTACTATCCACAAAAAGATCCACACAGGAGAAAAGCCGTATCAATGCATGGAGTGTGGGAAAACCTTTACTCATAGCAGTGGACTTACTATCCACAAAAGGCTCCACACAGGAGAGAAACCATATAAATGCATGGAGTGTGGAAAGACCTTTGCTCAACGCAGTTATCTTGCTTCCCATACAATGATCCACACAGCAGATAAACCATTTAAATGCATGGAGTGTGGAAAGTCCTTTGCTCAAAGAGGTCATCTTATTTCCCATAAAATGATCCACACAGGGGAGAAGCCGTATAAATGCACACAGTGTGGAAAGACTTTTACTCGTAGAAGTGTTCTTACTATCCACAGAAAGCTCCACACAGAAGACAAACCATATAAATGCATGGAGTGTGGAAAGACCTTTGTTTTGAGTAGTAGGCTTAGTATCCACAAAAAGATCCACACAGGGGAGAAACCATATAAATGCATGAATTGTGGAAAGGCATATGCTCGGAGCTATGATCTTACTTCCCATAACAAAATCCACACAGGAGAGAAGCCATATAAATGCATGGAATGTGGAAAGAGCTTTGCTCGGAATCATAGCCTTACTTGTCATAAAAGGATCCATGCTCGGGAGAAACTATATAGCAGTAGCCATTCCACTTAAACTTATATACCACTCCAAACTGCTGTACAGCATTCTCTGAGCAGTTGTTCTGTCCCCGCCTCACACACGCACCCCCACAGACGGCCAAGAGTTAATAAGCCAACACACGAAAGATTCTTCGATGACAAAGTTGGCAGCAACCCAATGGCTGGCTGCCAATAATCTTTACTTACAAGGAAGGAGTTTCCCCTTTGTTCGGAACACCAAAACAAAATCACAATAACAAAGAGATTAGTCCGAATTCAGTCCGATAAGTCAGGCAAAGTTCCAGCAACACAGAGAGGATGAGTTATTTCCAGTTTTTGCTCGTCATAGAGCTTGAACGGCCACCACACCCCCTTTTATACCCTGTGGGATGTGGTCCAGTGACTCAGCCTAATCCCTGAAACGCCTCTTTCTCTGCTGCGCGCGCTTATCTCTGCGACGCTGTCGAGGGTCCAGCCAAGACTCATCTTCCTCATTACTGTCCGCCTGTGGCTGCGTGGACGTGCTTGGCCCCGGGCCTATCTTTTGGCCTTCGGTGTCCTCTGGAGGCATTGCCAGAGAGGAAGGTCCTGGAGAGGGAGGCCTTGCCAACTCCTCTCCTTCACTCTCGGAGTCCTCTCCTGCTGATAATCCAGGCTCAGGGAACGGAGCCACAACAGCAGTTTATAAAGTCAGCAAATGGTCAAAACCTGGCTCAAAAACAGTAGCTGTGAGTGGGACCTTGGATTTTGGTTTGGCTAGTCTAGAGAAAAGAAGGATTAGGAGTGACATGATAGCAATATTCCAGTATTTGAGAGGCTGCCACAAAAGAGGAGGGGATCAATTTTTTTTCCAAAGCACCAGAGGGCAAGACACGAAACGATGGAAACTAATAATGGAGAGAAGCAACCTGGAATTTCCTTACAGTGAGGACAATTGGGCAGAAGCTGGCAGGTGGGCACCCCCCACCTGCTCCAGGAGGGAAGGCAGGCTTCGCGCTGTCTGGCTTAGCCATCCAGGTGGAGATGGGCACCGCAGCAGGTGGGATGGAGGCAGGAGGGATGTGCGAGCGGGCTCGGTGGAGCCACTTAGCAGGGAGGGAGACTCCTGCCCATTTGGTTTGCTTCAGCATGGGGTGGGAACACAGAAGGCAGAGGAAATCCATGCCTCGGTGTTCCATCATCAAAGACTCCTTTGCATCCCAGAATTTGATCCTGCACTCTCTCTCTTTCTCTCCTCCCTCCCTCCTTCTTTCTCCTTCCGTCCTTCCTTCCTTCCTTCCTTCCTTCCTTCCTTCCTTCCTTCCTTCTCTCTGATTCTGATTCTCTAGCACCTCATTTCTTGCTGGGTTTTGCGGGTGCTTCTCCCAGCCCTTTTTGGTGTGCACAGTACCAACAAAGGCCGGAAGAAGCGCCTGCGAGATCCAGCAAGAGATAAGGCAAGTGCAGGGGTGCTTTGCTCCTGCTCTGGAATATGGAGCGAGTCTCCATCCCCTGCCGTCGACCTTACCTTCTCAGGCCAGGAGAGGAGTGACTGGGAGGGGAGGGTGAGGGGCAGAGCCAGCCAGTGGTGGGATCACCTGACAGCCACAGCAGAGGGACAAAAGAGCCGCATGCAGCTCTGGAACTGCAGGCTGCCGACACCCGAGCTAGATGAATCTCGGAAACGGAGATACTAGATGGCTTTTCCCAGCCAGTTGATTGAGAACCTGCTAGAGAGGTTGAAACAGATGAGCATTGAGAGCATAGGATAACCATGCAGATCTGAAGCACCCAGAGTGATCCTGAACTGGCCTACTTTGACATTCCCACCAGTTTCAGTTGCAGTGACTCAGTTGGCTAGCCCTCCCCCAGTGCTGTCGGCAGTCTTGCCTGGATCCACAGCAAAGCCCACTGCCCTTTCATCAGTTAGTGACCCACCTGGCCACCCACACCACCTAGCAAGGACCCCCACCATGGGCATATTACCCTGGGGCCAGCTGGGTCCTGGGGCAATGGACTTCATCTTGGGCATTGCCGCAGCCTGCTCCCCCTCCCCAATCTGCCCTTCCATCAATGAAGGCCACCTTCGAAGGGACCCAAACAAGCAGGGGTGGACCCACGTAGACGATCATGGTGCAGACTACCTCAGCGTCTAAACCATGGTCTGGGCCATAACAACAAACTTGAAGGGGAATGCAGCAGACTGGGCCACCCAACTCCATGATGAAGCCATGTCAGAAATTTCAGAGCTGCTTTCAGTTCAGAGCTACTTTCGATGGAACCCCAGGGAAGCTGGTGTACTTTCTGAACTGGATCTGGTCCCATCTCTACTGTTATAGGGCTCAATACCAATCGGATCAGGAAATAATCTTAGCGAAAACTCGCTCGGCAAGCTGTTGAGGTTCCTCCCCCACCTTCAAAAGGGAAAGAAGCTCCAGCTCTGAAACCCTCTCCAGGCACCACCAGAAAGAGCAGCAAGGCCAGTGAAGAGGATCCGATGGTAAATGAAGCCATCTGCCCCTTTGCCATAAAGTTCCGAACAGTGGTACCCAGAATGGGCCCAGGGGAACATAGAAGCTGTCATAGACATTGGGTGTACTAGGTGCCTAATTAGTCTCCCCACTGTCCAGAAGACAGGTCTAGTTTTCTGAACACTTTGCCCTTTGATAGGTGACTTAGCATGTCTTTTATTAGGGGGAGAGGGTAGGTATTCTCCACGCACATGGCGTTAATTCCATGGGAATTCACACAGACTCTAATTTCCTCCCCCCATCCTTTTTTTTGATGGGGGAGGAGGAAATTACTGCACTGGGGCCGCCACTTTAGATTTGGCGGGCTGAATGAAACCCCTTGGCAAATTGGTGTTGATGTACTTCCTCAATTTGTCCATCTCTCTAGGGATCATGGAATACGTCTTGATTTTTGGCACTTAGCTCTTGGCACAAATTCTATTGCTCAGTGGGTGGAGCGGGGAGGGGGGAAAGGGGGAAGATATTGTGCTCGCTGAATGCATCTGCCAGGAACCTGTACTCTTTGGGCACCTGGGGGAAGCCAGGTGGGCCATCCGCAGCGGCTGCTACCCTCTCTCCCCAACCAGGCCTGATTGGGGGCTGAAGTGGTTGAGCTTTGCCTTGAGGGAACAGTGATAGTGGACAGATGCCTATTTTTAGCTTCCAGTAGCCATCTTCCCACGTTATGGCTGGACCCCATTTGTCCAGCCAAGCAAGGCCTAGGATGACCAACTCTTTCATCTTTGGGGCTACCACGAAGTGTATAGGTTTCCACTGGGGTCCCATCTCCACTCTCACAAGCTCAGTGACTACAGTGGCTCGGGCTTTGACTATTAACGTCCCATCAACTTCCTCGAAGCATATTGGGCGCCCCAGTTCTAGAAGGGAGTTCCTAAACTCCATAGGATTGACTCAAGGGCTTAACTCGGCGTTTCATCTGAGTACTAACGGAGCCGTGGAACACGCAAATGCCATGGTGGAGCAGTATCTGAGATGCTATGTGGACTATCAACAAAACAACTGGGCGGACTTGCTGCCTTTCCTGGAGGTGGCTTACAATAACACAGTGCACAGTAGCACCGACTGATTCCCCTTCCAAACGGCTAGGGGTATGGACTTTGTCCCCATGCCCAGGCTGCCTCAAGAGCTGCCATCATCCATGACCCTGGCAGAGTGAATGGAATTGTTAAGGCTGGGTTGGGAGAATATAAAGTGAGCCCTGGCTGAGGTGGCAAAACACAAGCAGATAAGCACTGATCCTTCCATCCCCCCTTCCGGGTGGGAGATCATGTATACCTATCAACAAAATACATTAAGCTAAAATTGCCTAGCAAGAAACGGGGGCCTAAGTTTCTAGGGCCATTCTCAATAGTGAAAGAAAGTAACTCAGTGACAGTACAACTTAGTCTCCCACACCTGCTAGGGAAAGTGCATACAGTTTTCCATTGCAGCTTGTAAAAGCCGGTAGTTAACTCACAGCTAACACTGAGGAACAGGGGAGCTCCTTAACTGGTTATGGTACAGGATGAGACCCATTATAAGGTTAAGAAAATATTGGGCTTAAGGTTACACTGGGGTTGCTTGCAATATTTAGTCCACTGGAAGGGATATCCTTTGAGGCTACGTAAGTGAAGAGCTGGGATGTAAAAGCATAGAATAGAATAGAATTTTTTTTATTGGCCAAGTGTGATTGGACACACAAGGAATTTGTCTTGGTGCATAAGCTCTCAGTGTACATAAAAGAAAAGATACATTCATCAAGCATCATAAGGTACAAACTTAAGAATATCATAGGGTACAAATAAGCAATCAAATCATTAGGAAACAGTCAATATAAATCGTAAGTATACAAGCAACAAAGCTACAGTCATAAGTGGAAGGAGATGGGTGATGGGAATGATGAGAAGATTAATAGTAGTGCAGACTTAGTAAGTAGTTTGACTGTTGAGGGAATTATTTGTTTAGCAGTGATGGTGTTTGGGAAAAAACTTCTTGTGTCTAGTTGTTCTGGTGTGCAGTGCTTTATAGCATCGTTTTGACGTTAGGAGTTGAAACAGTTTATGTCCAGGATGCGAGGGGTCTGTAAATACTTTCACAGCCCTCTTTTTGACTCATGCAGGTCCTCAATGGAAGGCAGGTTGGTAGCAATTGTTTTTTCTGCAGTGCTAATTATCCTCTGAAGTCTGTGTGTCTTGTTGGATTGCAGAATCAAGCCAAACCATAGAAGTGCAGATGACAGAATCAATAATTCCTCGGTAGAACTGTATCAGCAACCCCTTGGGTAGTTTGAGCTTCCTGAGTTGGCGCAGAAAGAACATTCTTTGGTGTGCTTTTTTGATGTTAGGTGTCCATTTTAGGTCTTGAGATATGATAGAACCTAGAAATTTGAAGGTCTCTTCTGTTGATACTGTGTTGTCTAGTATTGTAAGAGGTGGAAGTATGGAAGGGTTTCTCCTAAAGTCTACCACCATTTCTACAGTTTTGAGTGTGTTCAGTTCCAGATTGTTCTGGTCGCACCACAAGGCTAGTTGTTCAACCCCCCCCCGTCTGTATGCGGAGTCATCATTGTCTTGAATGAGACTGATCACTGTTGTGTCATCTGCAAACTTCAGTAGTTTAACAGATGGATCATTAGGGATGCAGTCATTGGTATATAGAGAGAAGAGAAGTGGGGAGCGCTCACAGCCTCGGGGGGGGGGGGCTGTGCTATAATTGTACAGGTATCTGATGTGATTCTTTTTAGCTTGATTGCTGCTTCCTGTTCGTTAGGAAGCTTATGATCCACTTACAGGTGTGTTCAGGTACCTCTAGCTGGTTTAGCTTAGTTAGAAGCAGGATGGATAAAAATCAATGATTTTTTAAAATTTTTTATTTAAATCAGATTTTTTTGATTATCAAATTTAAATTTTAATAAAATGCTTTTGAAGTAAAAATCTATCTAAAGATACTCTTCTATTTAAGATACATTAATAATTTAGTTTATTCAGCATGAAATGGAGCTTAGTTATGTAGCATGAGGCTGTATATTCTGTAATATTGGGACTGTCGGCGAATCAACAGCAGGTCAGAGGAGGAGCCGCTGCGGGACAGAGATGACAGTTGTTCTTTAAAAATTATGATTTAAATCAAGTTGATTTAAATCAAGCCCTTTTACTAGTGATTTATGTCATGATTTAAATCGTGATTTAAACCGACTTGATTTAAATCAAATCCACCCTGGTTAGAAGAGAGTCAGGAATGATGGTTTGAATGCTGAACTAGTCTACAAAGAGGACCCTTGTGTAGGTCTTTGGAGATTCAAGTTGTTCTAGGATGTAGTGCAGAGCCATATTAACAGCATCATCTGTTGATCTATTTGCTCAGTATGCAAATTGCAAGGGGTCTAATAGCGGATCCGTGATGGTTTTCAAGTGGGACAGCACTAGCCTTTCAAAGGTTTTCATGGCTACAGATGTTAGAGCAATTGGTCTGTAGTCATTCAGTTCCTTGATGGTGGGCTTCTTCGGCACTGGGATGATAGTAGAGAGTTTGAAGCAAGAAGGAATATAGCACATGTCTAGCGATTTATTGAAGATTCGGGTGAAGATGGGGGCCAATTGGTCAGCACAGACTTTTAGCAAGAAGGAGTTATCTTGTCTGGGCCTGGAGCTTTTCCTGGCTTTTGTCTGTGAAATAGGTCTTGTACTTCCTTTTCTGCGATCACTAGGGGTTGTGAACCCAATGGGATGGGGTCATATAGGTTAGTAAAACAATTCCATGAGAAATTCCCTAGCAAGCCAAAGGAGACCCTGTGAGGGGGGGGGGAGAGGTGGTTAGGAACAGCATTATTAACTCCTATCACTTATCTCGTTTCAGGATGTCCTCATCTGCTGAGTGGGGGCAGCCTGTCATCCCTGGAGCCATCTTTAATGGGAGTCTTCAGGGCTATCATAGCGGTGGCTGGGCAAGCTTTGGGAACGGGAAGGAGGAAGTAGAGATAGTGTGGGGTGTGTAATCAGAACATTCTTTTCCTTGGGAGTCAAGGACATCTTGGCAGCACCTGGGGAGGCATTTCTGGAAGTTAACTGAAGTTGGGACAGTGACCGGATTGGGCCATGGGTGCCAATATGTGCTTGGCGGGGAAGGAACTTTGATTTTTACTTTGGGGTGGGGAAAACGCGGGGCTTTCAGATTCGGGTTTTCCCCAGATGTGCCAAAATGATCTCTAATAAATTTGTACTTTGAGGAAGATGCCTGCCTCGGAGTGTTGATTGTGTTGGGGGTGTTACTTGGAACTCTGACAGAAGGCACTTTACTAATGCATTGGGGGGGGAATAGGTATTGGGGCTGATTCATTTAACAGGATCCACTTAACAAATTCGTGTACAAATGTGATTGGCAGGCTCCATTCCATTTGTGACTCTAGGATTCTTATTCTTTCTTTCTTTCTTTCTTTCTTTCTTTCTTTCTTTCTTTCTTTCTTTCTTTCTTTCTTTCTTTCTTTCTTTATTCTTTATTCAAATTTCTATACCGCCCTTCTCCTTTCGGACTCAGGGCGGTGAACAGCCAAAAAATAAAACATTTTATATACAAAAGTTAAAATAAATTTAAAATAATTAAATAAATTTGGCCCATTAATTTAAAACATTCCAATTAAAAGCCATATCAAAATTATTAAAACCAATCATAAAATCAGGACAGCCCGGCTAACTGAAAAAAATAGGTTTTGAGAGCCCGACGAAAAGTCCGGAGGTCTGGGATCACTCGTATCTCTGGGGGTAGATTGTTCCAGAGGGTGGGTGCTACCACAGAGAAGGCTCTCCCCCTGGGGGTCGCCAGCCGACATTGCCTGGCCAACGGCACCCTGAGGAGGCCCTCTCTGTGGGAGCGAACTGGCCGGTGGGAGGCAATTGGTGGCAGGAGGCGGTCCCGTAGATACCCCGGCCCTAAGCCATGGAGCGCTTTAAAGGTGATCACCAGCACCTTGAAGCGCACCCGGAAGTCCACCGGGAGCCAATGTAGCTTGCGTAGGAGAGGAGTTACATGGGAGTGCCCTGTCACTCCCATAATCCCCTGCGCGGCCGCATTCTGCACCAGTTGGAGCCTCCGGGTGCACCCCAAGGGGAGCCCCATGTAGAGAGCATTACAATAGTCCAGACGAGATTCCCTATATATTGCAATTTCACAAAAATTGAGAAGGAAGTTCACTTGACTTTCTACACTTTGATCTTTTTCCCTAACCTGGTTATCGTTTTCATTTCCCTTTCCTTTGGAGGCTACAATGGGCGGGCAAATAAAGATTCTGAAGAGCCATTCCAAGTGACCCAGCGTGAAGACAGAATAAAGAAACGTACAGTAAAAATGGAAAAAGAAAATTATGAGAGAAAGCAGTCAAATAATTGGAGTTGGGAGAGTTCATCATCCACTGATCCTTCAGTGCAAGACCTTCTTGTCCAGCAAAGGAAAATAAGAAAGAAATATATTGGGAAAATGTAAAGCTAAATGTAAAGCTAATCAAAGCTAAATTGCTTGTAAATGAATTGTCTAACATCCCAGCCTTAGAGTCTTTCCCCTGTGCAAGTGGGTTTAGGATGAGGAGAAATTTGCCTAATTTTTACTTCAGAGTTATGATACCTTTCCAGTTTGATGATCTGTTAGCTGATAAATATGTATTAGAGGCTTTTGTAAACTTTTAATTAAGATCAGCCAAAATTATTAGTCAGGCTTTTCCCTACTTTTAGTAACATCTCTAACACCCACCCCGGATCATCCCAATGATGCCCTTGAAGTGATGTCCTGGTGCCTGGAGGCCGTGCGGATCTGGATGGGAAGAAACAGACTCAGACTCAACCCATCCAAGACCGAGTGGCTGTGGTTTCCGACATCCCAATATAGTCAGTTGGTGCCATCACTGACTATTGGGGGCGAGTCGTTGGCCCCCATGGATAGGGCTCGCAACTTGGGTGTCCTCCTGGACTCACGGCTGTCCTTAGAAGAGCATTTGACAACTGTGGCCGGGAGGACTTTTTATCAAGTCCGCCTGATTCGCCAGTTGCGTCCCTTTCTGGATTGGGACTCGTTACGTACGGTCACTCATGCCCTCGTCACCTCACGCCTGGACTACTGTAATGCTCTCTACATGGGGCTCCCCTTGAGGAGCACCCAGAGGCTCCACCTGGTCCAGAATGCGGCCGCGCGGGTGGTCATGGGAGCGATGTGGCGCTCCCATGTGACTCCCCTCCTGCGCGAGCTGCACTGGCTCCCGGTAGTCTTCCGGGTGCGCTTCAAGGTCTTGGTTACCACCTTTAAAGCGCTCCATGGCTTAGGACTAGGGTACTTATGGGACCACCTTCTGCCACCAGTAGCCTCTCACCGACCAGTACGCTCCCATAGAGAGGGGCTCCTCAGGGTGCCATCGGCCAAACAGTGTTGACTGGCAGTCCCCAGGCGGAGAGCCTTCTCTGTGGGGGCACCCGCCATCTGGAATGAGCTCCCCCCGGAGATACGGAGGATCCCAGATTTACGCACTTTCCGCTGCGCCCTCAAAACATTTTTATTTCAGCAGGCTGGTCTGGCTTGACTCTCCCTTTTTAAATTGGCTTTTAAGTTTTATATAAATTGGGTATTTTAAATTCATCTTGGGCCTAAAGTATTTAATATATTTTAAAATGGTTTTTTAATTTTTGTATGATGTATTTTATCTTGTGGCTGTTCACCCCTCTGCGTCCTTTGGGAGTAGGGTAGTATGTTGCATTTGTTTCCTGGAGGCTGGAGATGAGTGAAAGGAAAACATCCACGGATAGCAGAATCAACAGCAGAATCAACAGCAACTTTATTGAGCATCAGACATACTTTATATAGTTTCTAAGTTTCTTAGTTCTCACCTACTATGCATGTTACTTTATTATTGGTTAACAAATCTCCAAGGCACAATAATTGGTTAGTAATTACATCATTGGTTTTCATGAGAATATGGATGTATTCACACACAATGAAAGATACAATGAAAGCGGCAAATGTTGCAGGTTATACACTGTTTCACCCTGTGTCCTTGTACATGCTAGAAACACTGCTCAAAGATGAGAACTGCTGACGTTTGCAATTTCGTGTAACTGCATTTTCCAAAACCATACAGGTGAGCATTGTAATAACCCTACATTTCCTCGCTTTTTATTTTAATGAAGGAAAACGAGATTTATCAAGAGCACGCAATTGAATCACATTCAAAGTAGGTTGAGGTGACTTACGAAACATTGCAAAAAATGTAGGAATACATTGCATACAACAACAAAAAAAGTATAAGTAATGCAATTACAATTACACCATAGAAAAACAATTGTTTTAACCAAGCAATATCAGGTAACCAATTAGTTAGTCAAGCAAAAGGAGAAAATTCTTCATGTACATTATTTTGTATAGAAGCTTGTAAATTAACTAATTCATCTTCAATAGTCTTATTAAGTGAATGGAAATGTACAGCACATTGACCAACCAATGTACAAAATCCACCTTGACGAGCTAACAAATAGTCTATAGCAAAACGTTGTTGAATCAAATCTTGATTTAGTTCTTCAATTTCATTCTGCAAATCAGGAATAATTGCAGCAATAGCATTAATAGATTTCCTCAATCGACATGTTAGTCCCAGAATAGAATGTCTATTTCCTTGAGCCATTATTCCTGGATATGATCCCAAAGTAATAGTTCCAGTTATAGTTCCAGCTAAAGCACGTCCAAAAGTAGGCAATGAAGAAAGTTGAGTATCAATAATAACTTCATCAGAACATGTTGGTCCCAAGGCTGCACATCTCCTTTGAGTTGACAATCTATCAGAAACATCTATTTGTACAGGTAAAGACAAATATCCAATTGCAGCACATTGGTAGTTCTGAGGGTGTACATTTGTTGCATATTTATCAAAGAAAAACCACATAGCAGGATCTTTTAATTGCCATCCAGCACAGATTGATCCACTTGATCCTATATCAGAAACTTCAGTAGCTTGAAAAATAGGAAAATCATCAGGATACATATCAGGTATAAGATTATGACCCTGTGATGTTTCATTAAGATTACCCCATAACCAATATTTCTGAATACAATAACTATAATTCCCTACTTTGTCTAAAATACATTTAGCTTTCGAGTGATCAGACCATTTATTAAGCCAATTATGATGAGCATAACAACAAAAACATAAACCTCTAGTAAATTGATTAATATGAAGATACTTCCATTTAACTAAATTTAATTCATGTGGAGGAGTAGAAAATAACCAAGAAGAAGAAATATGTTGAAGTTGCGAAACAATAAAACATGAGATGAGTGAAAGGAAAACATCCACAGATAGCAGAAGAATTAATGAGATTAGGAATAAAAGCAACTTGACCAAGAGCCATAGGAGGTTCATAATATAAAGTTACATTACTACCATGAATCAAAAACATACATTGAGCATGACGAATCCAAAGATTAACACTAAGGGGAAAATCAAGAATTGCCTCAGAGTTAGCAGAAACTAGAGAGAGAAAACAAAAGAAAAAACAACACATAAGAAAGGACTTGTTGAATCGTTGTTGAACTTCAAATTGGTCCCAAGTCAAGAGTGGAGGATGTTGTGACTTGAGAGTTTTCATTCGTTTTTCCATGGTAAGGACGAACACAGCGGCCTGGAATCCACACAGCTTGTTTCGTTTGCAGATCTTCAATTGCAGCGTAACCATGACCCCAGGTTATAAGTTTAGTAGGTCCACGCCAGGCAGGATCAGGAAGTTGACGATAGAGTACTAAAGGTCGTGAAACAGGATCCTGAATATGAAAATGTAAATTGACTGGAATTTCTGAAAAGGAATCTAAAGATGTTAAATAATTCCATGTAAACGGTATACGGTATACCGTATACGGTATATAGTAAACGGTATACGGTATAGGTCCATGTAAACGGTATACGGTATAGGGCGGTATACAAATTAAAACAAATAAATAAATAAAATAAACAGAGCAATTGAAATCAAATTTTGAATCTTTCGCAAATTGAATGGACCAGATTCAGTTTTTATTAATTTAGTTAATGTAGCTTTGAATGTACGATGAGCTCGCTTAATGATAGCTTGCCCTTGAGAGTTGTAAGGAATTCCATGTATTAATTGAATGTTCCATTGTTGACAAAAAGAAGTAAATTCCTTACTAGTATATGGTGAACCATTGTCTGTTTTCAATTGAATTGGTCGGCCCATGACAGAAAAAGCAGAAAGACAGTGAGACATTGCATCAGAAGTGCGTTCATGTCTGGAGGCAGTGACCCATAAAAAGTGAGAATATGTGTCAATGATTGCATGTAAATAAGTGTATGGCTTAAAAGTAGCAAATTGTGTGACATCCATTTGCCAAATTTGGTTGGCTTTTGTTCCCCAAGGATTTACTCCCATAGGAAAAGGAACAGCAAATTGTTGACAAGAAGTACATCCTCGAGCAATATCACGAGCCTGGGAAATAGGAACAGAAAATTGTTTAGCCAAAGATTTAGCATTTTGATGAAAATATGAATGACTAGCAACAGGATCAGAAAAAAGAGTTGTGACATCTTTTAGAGTTTCATCAGCTTGTCGATTTCCTTCTGTCAAAGAATTTTGAAAAGGAGTGTGGCTCCTAATGTGCTCAACATATAAAGGAAAGACACGTTCTTCCAAAACATGTTTTAGAGATAAAAATAAAGACAAAAGATTGACATCAAGAGAAACAGAACAATAAGCATAAGGAAGAGATTGCATTGCAAGAAATACATATTTTGTATCAACAATCAAGTTAAGAGGCTGATCAGAAAATAATCTTAAAGCCAAAAATAACAGCTGCCAACTCAGAACGTTAGGCAGATGTCTGAGTGGAAGTGAATTTAGAAAACCATTGTTGACCATCTGTCCAAACCACAACACCACGAGTAGGTGATCCATCTGTGAATACTGTTAAAGCTTCATGAATAGGAGAATGAGTAAAAATAGAAGAAAATGAAAGATTTAATGTATTTGTAATAACTATTCTAGGATCTTTAGGTAAAGAATATTGAATATCACCAAGATATTGAGAAAAAGCAATTTGATATGAGTCAGAAACAGTCATTAAATGTTCATGTTCAAGTTTAGTACGAGTGAAAGCAATACCATCCAAATCATGACCTATTAATTGCAAAGATCTTTGTCGTGCTTTCATGATCAATTCTTCTAAAGCTTGTTGATAAGGAAAAATATTTCTAGGAGGAGAAGCAGACAAATTCAACCATTCATGAATATGAATCACTTTTTCATCTAAAAGAGAATAAAGACAACCAGTAGGTAGTGGTGAAGTAGGAAGAATTGCTAACCATAATTTAGTAGCTATAGAGACAATTCTATCAACATATCTCAGTTTAAGTTTATTTAGAATGTCCTGGAGACATTTCTTTTGCAAAGTGGTAAGAGACACCAGATCCTCAGGATGCTTAGAACCTTTTAACAAGGAAAAGAGAGGTAACATTTCTCCTGTAGAAATTTGAAAATATGGACGAGCCCAATTAATTATGCCTAAGAGTTTTTGCCATTGAACCAAGATATATGAAGATTGCACTTTAAGTTCAGGTAAGATAGGAATGGAAGAAGATTGTAAAACTTTAAACCCCAAATATGAATAAGGTTCAGTGCGTTGTATTTTTTCAGGAGCGATGTAAAGCCCTCTGCTGGCTACAACGGTAGTTAATGCTTGTAGTACTTGTTCTTCATCAAAATCTGGACCTGCTATTAAAATATCATCCATGTAGTGATAAACTAAAAAAAGAAGAAAATTGAGCACGAAAAGGTTGCAAAGCTTGATCCACAAAATATTGACGAATAGTAGGAGAATTGAGCATACCTTGTGGTAGAACAGACCAATGATATCGTTGTGTAGGTTGACTATTATTTAAAACAGGCACAGTGAAAGCAAATTTTTCTTTATCCTGCGACTGTAAAGGAATGGTGAAAAAACAATCTTTCAAATCTGCAACTAATAATTTATAAGATCGTGGGATTGAATTAGGATTAGGAAGACCACATTGTAAAGGCCCCATCGGTTGAATGCATTCATTTATTCTTCTAAGATCAGATAAAAAACGCCATTTTCCACTTTTCTTTTTTATAACAAACACAGGAGTGTTCCAGGGACTAGTGGAAGGTTCAATACGGCCAGCAGTCAATTGTTCCTGTACTAAAGAATGAAGAGCAATCAATTTTTCAGAAGATAAAAGCCATTCTCAATCCAAATAGGTGTAGAACAAAGCCATTTAAGAGGAAGTGCCATCCTCTAAAATCAAATGAGCATTAAGAAGAGAAAGAAGATCCCTGCCCCAAATATTAGTATGAATATCTAAAATGTAAAGATGTAAAGATACAGACTTACCAGCAGAAGTTGTGATGGCAATGGGATGAATGCTTTGCCAAGCAGTTGTAGACCCACCAATGCCCCACAAGGAATTAACATCACGTTTAGGCCATTGCACAGGCCACTGTAAAAGGGAGATGACAGTAACATCGGCACCTGTATCTAATAGACCTTGAAAAGATTGTTTATTAATATATAAAGTAAGAAGTGGTCTAAAAGAATTAATAGACTGAAGAAGTCCTATAGAATTAAGAGTTGAACCAAATCCAGAATTACCACGTTGTCCAGTACCTGGATTAGGTACCCTATAAGGAAGGAAAAGAAGTTGTGCAACAGAAGATCCTTTAGGAAGAAATTTTTAAAAAAAAACAAATTTATTTATATGCCGCCCTTCTCCGGAAACTCAAGGCGGCTTACAATGCGTTAAGCAATAGCCTTCATACTTTTGCATATTTATACAAAGTCAGCTTATTGCCCCCACAAACTGGGTCCTCAATTTACCTACCTTAGAAAGGATGGAAGGCTGAGTCAACCTTGAGCCTGGGGAGATTCGAACTAGCAGTAATTGCAGGCAGCTGAATGTTAATAACAGTGCTTTAGTCTGCTGCGCCACCAGGCTCAAATTGTGGAATATTTACTCAAATTTGCATAAGAATCACTCCAGTGTAATCAGAATCAAATAACTCCTGGAACTCCAAAACATCCTAATTTATGAGCAGAAAAACGTGGTAAAATAATACCAACTAATCCAGAAGGGAGAGGACCAGTGTATTGAGAAGAAACAAGTTTAACTTCTAAAGGAAATTTAAAATCCAAATCTTCTTGAGTAATTAAATCGATCCCAGCGCTACCTGTTGTGGCTAAGGATGCACAAGAGAGGGAGGAGGAGGAAGGGGGAGAAGATTTACGGGAAAGGCACGCTTTTGTTTCTGGGTGGGTGCCACACCCACTTGCAACTTTCCCGAACGAAAACGACACTGATTAGCCCAATGAAAACCTTTCTTACAAATAGGACATTTCTTTGTAGGACGATCGCCACCAGTAGATGGCGTTGAACGACAATCTTTCTGGAAATGACCTACTTTTCCACATTTGAAACAATTCCCCACAGGCCTTGTTCCTTTCTGAATTGCAGCAGCTAATAAACGCATGTTATATGATTGAGATCCAATATCCTGGCAAACACGTAACATGTCTGCTAAAGTATATTGATTTGTAGCTTTTAAAGGTCGGAGAGCACGTTTACAGTCTACATTAGCATTTTCAATAGCCAATTGACGCAGTAATTCTGCTGCTGCTTCCTGGTTATCCAATTGTCGATGTAAAGCTTTTGAAAGTCTTTCTACAAAATCAGCATAAGGCTCAGTTGCTCCCTGGTGTATGTTAGAAAAACTAATTTTAGGCTCACCAGCTTGTGGAACTTTTAAAAAAGCTCTAAAGGCACACTCAGAAACTACAGCTAATGTAGCAGGAGGAAGAACAAGCTGTGTAGGAATAGTTGCAAATTGACCTGATCCAAATAACTGTTCTACTGTGTAAGCACCACCACCCCTTAAAGCAGCTGCATGAGAATGATGCAAATATTCACTTTCCCAAACCACATATTGCATCGGAGTTAAAATCATGCGAAACAATTGCTTCCAATCTTGAGGTACCATAGTATACCCGTTCTTAATTCCCTCTAAAAGACCTCTAGTAAAATTTCCAGTAACTCCATAATCAGAAATAGCCTTCTTTAACTCCCGTAAAATTTGAAATGGCAAACCTTCTGGTCCAGCTTGTGGTCCTTGTTGATATTGCCCTGGACATACTGATAACAATTCAGCTAACTCTTCCCCAGAAATAGCAACATCCGTCTTACAATTTTCCACCATCTTTTGAAAAGAAGACTTTGGAACAATATTAGGAGGAGACTTTGGTTCAATGTCAGAAGAAGCAGAAGGAGCAGAAGGTATTAATACAGGCACAGAAGGAATTATTATAGCCTTAGAATCAGGAGACAAAACTTCCTTTTCAGACAGCGGAGGACATATCACATTAGTAGTATGTTGAAGAGAGGGAGGTGTTAAAAGAGAAGAAACCTTCTCTTCCTTCTGACCAAACATTTCTATAGCATGTCTACATAGCTGCCAAGCATGCAAAATATCTACCTCTGGACTTATCTTAGAATGCAAAACCTTGCCAACTTTTTCCCAATCTGACAATTTTAAAGAACCCCTATCAGGATAGAATGAACAAGTTAAGGCAATTTCTCGTACCAGCCGATAAAGAGCCTTCTGTGAGACAGACAATTCAGACTTCTTAAGAAGATACACCAAATCATCAACATGCTTCCGTTGCCCTTGAGAAAGCGAAGGTCCCATACTTACAGAAACCTTTAAAGAGATAAGGTTGAGAAGCCCAAAGGCTGACAACGCGTCTGTCCTTGCCGGACGAAGTATGAGTCCCTGTTCCAGGCGCCAAATGTTGCATTTGTTTCCCGGAAGCTGGAGATGAGTGAAAGGAAAACATCCACGGATAGCAGAATCAACAGCAGAATCAACAGCAACTTTATTGAGCATCAGACATACTTTATATAGTTTCTAAGTTTCTTAGTTCTCACCTACTATGCGTGTTACTTTATTATTGGTTAACAAATCTCCAAGGCACAATAATTGGTTAGTAATTACATCATTGGTTTTCATGAGAATATGCATGTATTCACACACAATGAAAGATACAACGAAAGCGGCAAATGTTGCAGGTTATACACTGTTTCACCCTGTGTCCTTGTACAGGCTAGAAACACTGCTCAAAGATGAGAATTGCTGACGTTTGCAATTTCGTGTAACTGCATTTTCCAAAACCATACAGATGAGCATTGTAATAACCCTACAGCAGTATATAAATAAAATAAAATAAAATAAAATAAAATAATAAAATAAAATAAAATAAAATAAACACTTTTCTGCACAAGTGTGAAGGGTTAACTGCAATGGCTGAGAACAGGTGTCTAAGAAACCTCGCAAAGTAGCCCTTGCAAAAATCAAGGAAAGTGACCTGATAGCTTGAGCAGCGGTTAGAGGCGTCCAGAGAAGGCCTGGAGGTAAACAAAGTTTATTATTAGAGAGCTCACCAGCTGGGAACTCTGGGACATGCACTCCAATGACTCTGGAACGCTTCTGGTGGAAAAGAGTACTCAGCCTGGATGAATGGGAAAGGGAGTGACCTTATAGTCATCTGAAGGTCATCTACCGTCTGGAATGAGCTCCCCCCAGAGATACAGAGGATTCCGGATCTGCGCACCTTCCGCCGCGCTGTGAAGACTTTTTTATTCCATCAAGCGGGCTTGGCCTAATCTCCTCCCTCTTTTAATATGTAAATTTTAATCTGTTTTTAAATTATTGGGGTGTTTTAATCTGTCTGGGCCAAAATGATTTAATTTGATTTTATCTGGTTTTAAATTTTGTGTATTTATGTATTTTATTGCTTGGCTGTTCGCCGCCCTGAGTCCTTCGGGAGTAGGGCGGTATACAAATCAAATAAACTCAAATAAACTAAACTAAGGCAGCCAAAATATTTGGTCTACAGTGGTTGTGTTTACAGGACAACATTTCCATAGTTAGCCAGAGTCATTTTAACTCACAGGCTATACAGGAGTGATAATATGGTCAGCTGGTCTGTCATTCACACAGTGTACTTAGATTGATCACTGAATCAACTAACCAAACTGTTATGGAATGAAGGGACGAAACAACATTCCTGGTCAGACAGAGACAGAATTTATTTGCAAAAGTTCAGTGCATTTTGATTCTCGCAAAACTGAACAAAGGATGTTCTGATTCCATGGTTTTTATACATTTCTAAGACAAAGGATTCAATGATCTCATACACTTTCCCTATATGGTCACATAAATTTGTTAATTACATTATACTTTACCATCCGTTTCCCCATATATGGTTAATCATTGCTTTCTAGTTTACAACTTTTCCTTAGGTGCTCTCAGTTGCTAATGGGAGAGTTACTACTGTCCTTGGGTAAATTTATTGGATTAAGTAACTCTTTGTAACATATAGGTCTTTGTGTCATTCACAGTGAGGTCACTCAGATGTTTTTCCATATGGCAGTCCTTTCTGTGACATCTAGGTCTCAGAAGATATATTACCACTTAAAGGGGTTTAACTGTTTGTTAATGTAATTTCCAACAAGCACTTTCCTCTCTTATAATAATGTGAATAGAGAGGGTCTCTCAGAGTTCATGTATCCAAGCACGTCTTCCCCTTATAATAATGTGAATAGAAAGGGTCCCCCAGAGCCCATATATCTGACTCTGTATGATTCCTGTTTTATTCACATTATTTCTTTTATGTACATTATTCTTTATTTGCTATTTACCTCAAAACAAGCTAGGTTCCCCTTGTACAACTCACTAAATCCTTCAAAAATATCAAGATTGAGACTAATCAAGTTTAAAACATGGTAAGAATGATAGGATTAAGCAAAATGCATGAACGCAGCTTCTGCCAAGGTAAATAGTAGGAAAGGTAAATAGAACCCACCCCTGCTGCAGAGTGCTCCTGGGGGCTGGGGAGGGCAAAAACGCAATGCATGGCGGATTCCGGAGGCCAAAAACGGCCCAGTTTTTTGCAAAAACGCGGGTGTTTTTGCCCTCCCCAGCCACAGGAGCACTCTGCAGGCTCCCAAAGCATCTGCACACCCTGTTGTTGTGAAAAACGGGCCCATTTTTCACAAAAACGGGACGCGGGGGCGGGGCTTTGGGAGGCCAAAAATGATTATATTCGGTGTATTCTGCTGCGCCACCAAGAGCCTTGGTGTCGCAGCAGATTAAAGTGGTGTTAAGTGATACCAGCTGCCTGCAATTACTGCAAATTCGAATCTCACCAGGCTCAAGGTTGACTCAGCCTTCCATCCTTTCGAGGTAGGTAAAACAAGGACCCAGATTGTGGGGGCAATAAGCTGACTTTGTATAAAAAAAAACACCGCTGGGGGGGGGCGAAAGCCCTACTAAGCAGGTATATACAAAAGTATGGAGGCTATTGCTTAAACGCATTGTAAGCCGCCCTGAGTCTCCGGAGAAGGGCGGCATATAAATTGAACCAATAAATATAAGATGCACCAACATTTCCACCCCCTTTGGGGGGGGAAGTGTGTCTTATACTCCGAAAAGTATGGTAGTTAATGTAGTATTACTTGGCAGCTACCAAGTAATTGGTTGCATTGTCTGAGTGTGCGACTCATGTACTTTTCTAAACAATCAGAAAATTATTTCAAAAAGTGTGGAAAGAGCTTCAGGATGAAAATTTCCTCTCTCACAAAAGCGGGCAAAATGACCCAAAGCCCCTGAAATGCAGGAGCAAAAGATTTTTCAAGCTTTAGGGCCATATTTTGCTTTCCTATGGTGAGCTAAAGACGAGGACAAAGTATACATTGGACCAGTGGTGAAATCCAATTTTTTTTACTACCAGTTCTGTGGGTGTGGCTTGGTGGGTGTGGTGTGGCTTGGTGGGCGTGGCAGGGGAAGGATACTGCAAAATCTCCATTCCCACCCCACTCTGGGGCCAGCCAGAGGTGATATTTGCCGGTTCTCTGAACCGCTCAAAATTTCCACTGCCGATTCTCTGAACTGCTCAAAATTTCCGCTACCAGTTCTCCAGAACCTGTCAGAACCTGCTGGATTTCACCCTGGTCCTAAGGCTTGATTTCACCCAGTCTATATGTGTACTTTTGGTTTTTCTTGTCCATAAAGGGGAAGGGTTTCATCTGAATTCCCCATAAAAATCCGCTCAGGATGCACTTGATTCTATTTGTCCATATCTCATCTTGAAGAACTTTCTCTGAATCTTGAATTCTCAAGACCCTGCTTTGGCTTTAGAGAGTAACTGAGGCTACTTGGAGGTATTTCTGTGTGCTCAGGGGAGGGGTGAAATGCTCCCGGTTCGGACCGGATCGCCCAATCTGATAGAAATGGAGGCGGGTGGTTCAGAGAACCGGTAGCAAAAATCCCTGCCCCTCCCCATTGTCTAGCTGAGTCACGCAATCATCAGAGGCTTTTTTAAAAAATTTTTAAAAGCTTTTTTTCTACAGCCTCTGGCTGAAAAAATGCTTTTTAAAGTAAAAAAAAATGATTGCGCGGCTTTGTTGCAGGAAAAGAAACGGGACCAGGCCAAGCTCTTCAATGCAGGAAAGAGTTTATTGTGCACGGTTCAAACAGCCCAAAGGCAAACAAAAGTTTGAACACCGAGGGATCCTTCATGACTGTCACTGCGTTCTTTTATTTACCAGCTGAGCTCATCATTTCTGGACTGTCAGACCTTCCGTAGCTTGCCAACTTCTTATCAGTAAGCTACGTGTATCCGCATTCTTTCACTTGCTTCACACTCTTTTTTTCCTTTTTGTTCTCTTGCCAGAAGGTACCGGGTGCTGAGAAAAGCAGCTGGCACGAACTATATTCAAAATGTAACAATTACTTTTTCTTAGTTAGTGAGATGTTTTATTTTCTTTTTACCAATAAAAGAGTTTTATTAGAGAATACTTCTTCGGGTTTTATTTCAGAATATTGCAACTTGGAGAAAGCCACGGTCCATCCTCTAATTAATCAGGGTGATTGTCCCAGAGCCAAAAATGGGATTAATCAAAACCCTGACAATGACAAGTATTTATACAATCCAATTGCATATGCATATCAGGGAGCATTACATTTAAGACGTAAGAACTAACCTCCATCAGTTTGCAAGGATCAAAGAGGAGAGGAAATAATAAACACCCACTAACACATTCATGTTCTCTGGTCAGTGTCTCAAGACAATACATAAGAAGATAAGGGACTGAAAGACACCTCAAGGGTAATAAAGGAAGCAGCATTTGTTATCTGGGGATATACATGACATTTAGGGTACAGTAAACAGTGAGTAACAGGATGCATTTGTTTTGGGTCATTTTACCCTTTTACAGATAAGTACCTCCGTCAAATACCTTCGTCAATCCAGCAACCTTTTATCGGCACGGAAGAGGAATTTCAGCCTTGGCCAAAGTTTTAGGACATTAATATTCGAAGTTTAGCCAATATCAGAATTTGGTCTGCCTCAGCTTAGCTGGGATCATCAGAGGCTTTTAAAAGTATTTTTTTACAAAAATGGCTTTAAAAGAAAAAAAAAGTTAGCCATGCCCACTCAGTCATATTACACCCCCCCCACCAGGCCACACCCACAGAACCTGTAGTAACAAATTTTACATTTCACCACTGGTCTCAAGAGTCACCCGAGTAGTGCAAATGTGTGTGGAGTATGTTTTCTGCCCTGTGTCCCTTCACTACTGAAGATAGGCACAGGTTTTTGGGAATGAGTCTGTGTTATCTGCATCAACATACCCCCCCCCCCAAAAAAAATTACTACAAGACGGAACCATGAGCAATAGCTGGAATTAATCAGGGAGAAAACCAATCTAGGACTAAGGAAGATTTCCTGACTGAGATGAGATGGAAATAAGGTAAATAAGAGAAGATAAAAGGTGAATAAAAGAAATAATCATTCCAAGTCAGGTATATAAAGTCAGATCAAATCCTATGAACTCTAAGCAACCTTTGAATGAACTCATCTATTCACTTAAGGATACGTGCTGGCTAAAGGCAGCTGGACTTCCTTATTAGTAAAATATATCTTCTGATGAGGCTCAACTGTCATCCAGCAGAAAAGTTAAGAGTGGAGTTTCGTGAATAGAACTAAGTAATTAGTTCATGGATGTCCCCATAATCACTTGACCTATGGCCCTGTGTCAAACCCTCTGATTCTATACATCTTCTTAACAGAATCAAATGTGAACATCTGGACGGATACAGGGGATGAAAAAGGTTATTTATTGTTTAAAAGTATAGTCATAATTTCTGCATTTAAACATTACAGCACTTAAAGAACAGTTGTAAAACATAAAGTGATGGGTTAGTTAAAGTTGTAATGGTTTAATCATGGAGTAGTGAAAATGTGTAGCCAAAATAATTGTATTAAGTAGTAGGTAATAGTTTGATAATTAGTAAAGTGTAATGTAAGTGAAATGTATTTTTAATGTAACCATATATGGAAGCCGGAAAAGGCTCATGGAACTCTTTGTCTTGAAAACATATTTAAGTAATAGAATAATGACCAGTCTTTGTTCAGGTTGCAACAATCAAACATAGCCCTGAATCTTGCGCAAATAAACAGATCTGTTTGACCCAGGAATGTGCTTCAGCTCCTTATTTCTACAACAGAGAGACTAATTAATCAATGGGATGATTGCAGAGGTGGGTTTCAGGAGGTTCTGACCAGTTCTGGAGAACCGGTAGTGAAAATTCTGACTGGCCCCGCCCCCGTCTATTCTCTGCCTCCCAAGTCCCAGCTGATCGGAAGGAAATGGAGATTTTACAGTATCCTTCCCCTGCCATGCCCACCAAGCCATGCCACGCCCACCAAGCCACACCCATCAGAACCGGTAGTAAAAAAATTTGAAACCCATCACTGGATGATTGTCTCCAGAAGTTGTGGGTGCTTCATTATTGGAGGTTTTTAATAGGAAGTTGGACAGTAGCCAGACACGCAATAGAGAATATAAGTATAGAACAAAGACAGGGTGTAATTACATATAAAGAAATTCTTAATACAGAGAGAGGTATATTGAAGTTAAAGCCCTTGAGGGTATTAAAGGAAGAAAGGGTAATTCAAACTTGGTTTCAGTATGTACTGTTGTAGAAAGAGAGGACTGAACAACATTCCTAGGTCAGCCAGAGACAGTTTATTGCGCAGTTTCAGAACCAGATTTGTATCTGCAATTCTGAACCAAGAAAAGCTCTGATACAACTGCTTTTATACATTTCCAAGACAAAGGATTTCGGTGAGCACAGCAGTTTTCCATATATGGTTAACATACATTTGTTACATGATAATTGACACTTTCTAATTATTAAATTCCTTCATCATTTTCTAGTTCATAAGATTATGTTTAGCCAAACAACACTCCTTAGTCCTGTGTCCGCTGATGCGTAGATTTATGGCTTGCCTTTGATAATGAGTAACTTTTTGTTTCTTATGGATGTCCTTGCATCCTTGACAGCTAGGCCCCTCAGAAGATATATATATTACCAAGATGGAATTTAGCTGACAGTGTAATCTCTAAACAAGCACTTTTCTTTCTTATAATAATGTGAATAGAGAGGGTCCTCCAGTGTTCATATAGCTGACCCTATACCATTCACCTCATTCACATTAGTACAATTACAAGCCAGATGGAGAAAAGACCAGAACATTGGTATTACACAAAGTGAGGAAAATTTGGTAAAACAAATTAGAGACCAGAGTCAAATGCATATAAAAAGGTTGTATAATATATTGATAGAATTAGACTCGGAAACAGAATTAGTTAAGGATTGTATGATAAAATGGGCACAAAACTTTGAACAACCAATAATGATGGAAACATGGAAAAAAATATGGGTAAGAAATGTAAAATTTACACAAGCGCAAAACCTGAGAGAAAACGTTTACAAAATATTTTACAGATGGCATTTAGATCCCCAAAAGTTAGCTTGTATGTATCTGAATTTACAATCTAAATGTTGGGGATGTGACTGTGATGATGCTACTTATTTTCATGTATGGTGGACTTATAAAAAGGTTAAAGCATTTTGGATAAAAATTTCATGGATTATTCAAAATATTTTTAAAAAGAGGATAAAGTTTACTCCACAGTTGTTTTTGTTCGGTATAATCACGGATTGTACGGTTATAGAGACTAACTTGATCCTGAACCTAATAACTGTAGCAAGATTGTTGGTGGCGCAGTATTGGAAGAAGGAAGATTTGCCTACTATTCAAGAATGGGCACTAAAAGTAGCAAACTTAGCAGAGATGGCAAAAATTTCAGCGTATTTGAAGGACTATTCAAATGAGAAATACATGAGGGAATGGAGAAGATGGATAGATTATATTCAAAGTAAATATCGGACTAAAAAATTTCAGATAGCTTATGAATAAATAGAAAGATGTTACTGTGTAATTAAATTAAGTTTGGTAAACAGAGAGTTAAAGCATTAGAGGGATGTAAGAGGCTATAGTTAATTAGACTATGTTAGATTATGATTGTTGAATGTTATACCCTGTATTTTGCTCCGGGAAGTAGGGAGGGTGGAGGGTGGAGGGTGGGAAGGGGAGAGTTGGGGAGGGGGGAGGGAAGGGGGAGATATATAGGTAAACTTTTTAAAAACTTTTCAATAAAAAAAAGAGGAAGTTGGACAACCATTTGTCAGAAAGGGGTTGGACGAGAAGACCTCTAAAGTCCCATCCAACTCTGATAATTCTGTTTTTGGTGTGTATGTGTAAAAAAACTTCAGTGATATTCCTTTGCATTTTAATTTGGATGTATCCTAAATAATGCATTTGAGGGCATTCTTGCCAAAGGAACAATCCTAGGAAATTTTACTTACATCATGTGTGTAATCTTTGGAACTCCTTGCTACTGCAGAAGAGATGATTAATTACTTTGTGCTCAATTTCTTTCCCTTGGAGCCAAGGAGGGGAAGGAGCAACTTTAAGACTTGTGGACGTCAACTCCCAGAATTCCTTAGCCAACTTTGCTGGCTGAGGAATTCTGGGAGTTTGTTAGGCATATGACTATTATCTAACTTGTTGGGTTGGCAATATATAAACCATCAACGTATGTTTGCATTGTATTGTATTGTATAGCTTTAAGACTGCTGTATTGCATCATACTGTGTCCTGATGTTGCCAATGTCCTTAAGAGGGAGCTAGAAACATGGCTTGTTCTCTTTGTTGCTGTATATTCATTTCCGGATGTATACATGACTACTATATATGGGTATGACATGCCCACTTTCTTGGTCCTGCCAGGGAAGCCCAACAAAGATGAGATGTCACGTATATAATGAGCGGGGACTTAATCCCATCAGTCCTCTCATTCAACGTAGGCATTGAGAGCAGGCTCTTAACCCCATCAGTCTGCTTTACTATAAATAATATAACCATTCAACGTTGATAGGCTATATTTCCGTGTTTTGCTACTTTTGAAAAGTATATAAGCGCTTGTTTTTCCATCAGAGGGGGTTCAGATGTGGCTACGGCTCTATTGCTCTGAACCTTTTGCGCAAATAAATAACAACTCCTTTCGATTCCGAGGTCTGAGTCTCATTATTCCTGCAACATTTTTTTTTTCATAGTTAAAAAAAACTTTTACCACTCTTCCAGGAAGAAAGGCATTCACTGCCCCGTTTCCCCACCCACCCAACCTTTTCTAACCGGCACGTGTGAGACCAAGAAGGAGGCATGAAAAGTTGAAGGTAAGAAATCAGTTATTCGTGCAAAATTTTGTTTTCAAATTTGTCTGTGCGTCTGTAATTCTTTATTTTTGCTAACTCACCCGCTCTGCATTGGTTTCTGGTCTCTTAACTACTCTTCCGATCCTCGATTTGATTCGTTTTTTTCTTCTTCTTCTTTTTTAATTTGATTTATATGCCGCCCTTCTCCGGAGACTCAGGGCGGCTTACAATGCGTTAAGCAATAGCCTTCATACTTTTGTAAATTTATACAAAGTCAGCTTATTGCCCCCACAAACTGGGTCCTCATTTCACCTACCTTAGAAAGGATGGAAGGCTGAGTCAACCTTGAGCCTTGGAGAGATTCGAACCAGCAGTAATTGCAGGCAGCTGTGTTAATAACAGGGTGCTTAGACCACTGTACTATCAAGGCTATTTCTTGACTTTTGGATTCTAATTCCTCTCTACTTTCTAATGCAAATCTCATTCTGCCTTTGAAATTGTATCTGAGTAGGAAAAGGAGGGGGGGGGTTACCGGTTTATTTATGTTCTTTTAACCATTTTTATTTATTATTTATTTATTTATTTATTTATTTATTATTGCGATTTATATGCCCCCTTTCTCCCTAGGGACTCAAGGCGGCTTACAAAATGACAAATTCCAATACAAATCACAATGAAAAAAATTAAAATCAATAACCCTATTAAAACAGTTTAAAATTATAATGGTGTATCCCCAAACGGATCAGTTGAGTTTATTCAAATTTATATTCCGCCCTTCTCCTAGTGGACTCAGGGCAGTGCACAGCCAGAACTAAAACACATATCAATACAAAATTTAAAATTATTAAAAGAATTAAATAATTTTAAATAATTTAAATAATAATTTATTATTAATTTATTAATAATTATTTTAAATAATTGAAATAATTGAAATAATTTAAATTAAATAATTTTCCCCTGCTTACAACGTTTGCCTGAGAAGGGAGGGGCACTGTGGCATCGGATCTCTTCTTTCCCTCAAAATACTTTTTTTTTTAAAAAAAGTACTACAAGATGGAACCATGAGCAATAGCTGGAATTAACCAGGGAGAAAACTAATCTAGGACTAAGGAAGATTTCCTGACCGTTGAGACTAATTAATCAATGGGATGATTGTCTCCAGAAGGCGTGGGTGCTTCATTACTGGAGGTTTTTAAGAGGATATTGGACAAACATATCTCAGAAGGTTGTTGGACGAGAAGACTGCTAAGGTCCCAGCCAACTCTGATATTCTGTTTCTGGGGTGTGTGTGTGTAAAACTTCAGTGATTTTCCTTTGCATTTTAATTTGGATTTATCCTAAACAATGCATTTGAGGGCATTCTTGTCAAAGGGACAATCCTAGGAAATTTTATTTACAGCATGTGTTTTTGGAACTCCTTGCTACTACTGCAGAAGAGATGATTAATTACTTTATACCAGTGGTGAAATCCAAATTTTTTTACTACCGGTTCTGTGGGCATGGCTTGGTGGCCATGGCTTGGTGGGCGTGACAGGGGAAGAATACTGCAAAATCTCCATTCCCTCCCCACTCTGGGGCCAGTCAGAGGTAGTATTTGCTGGTTCTCGGAACTACTCAAAATTTCCGCTACCGGTTCTCCAGAACCTATCAGAACCGGCTGGATTTTACCCCTGGAGAAAACCAATCTAGGACTAAGGAAGATTTCCTGACTGTTGAGATTAATTAATCAATGGGATAGTTGCCTCCAGAATGTATGGGTGCTTCATTATTGGAGGTTTTTAAGAGGAAATTGGACAAACATTTCTCAGAAAGGGGTCGGACGAGAAGACCTCTAATGCAGAGGTGAAATGCTCCCAGTTTGGACCGGCTTGGGCGAGTAGGTATCGGAGATTGAGGCTAGTTCGCCGAACTGGGAGCAATGGCCGGCTGGCTGTGCCCCCGAACCGGTCCATGGCCCGCAGTCCTGCCATGCTTTCCTGCCTTCCATGCTGCCTTCCTGGCGTCCCGATGGCCAGCTTGCAAAGGCAGGCAAGCAGAGGTCCACGTGGAAGGCAGGCAAGCATGGCAGGGCCGCGGGAAGGAGCTAGCAATTTACTGCCCCCCCCAAGCAGCGGCTTCACTGCTCAGCCCCGACAAGCTATGCATCCATAGCAATGATTTTGTTCGCTGCGGTGGTGCTTCGGGAGGGCAGGTGGACATATTCATTATAGTTGTCAGCTGACAGCCGCTTCCTGAGATCCACGTTGGAGGCCGTTCGTGCCGGCAAACCAGCGCTGCCTTTTTGCCTGCGCTGTTGTTTCCGCTCGAGGTTTGCCTTATTGAGGGAGGGGGGAGAAAGACGGGAATGCTCTTTGCAGAGGCGGCAGCTCCTCCTCCCCCTACCAGCCTCACTGTAAATCTCAGGGTTTGCCTTACTGGGGGTGGGGGGCGGTGGGGTGGGGGAGGTGGAGAAAGGTCCTGGTGGGAGGGATGTCTGTGGTGCCAGTGACTGCAGCCACGCTCCGGAAAAGCCCCGTTGGAGTGCCGATCAGCCATGTGCAAGGTGGTGGCCAGCGCAAGAGAAACAGGATGCCAGACGCTCAGTTCTGCAGACCCACGGAGCCGGGGCGAGGGGTTTGCCCACATACGTTTTTTTTTTTAATTTGATTTATATGCCGCCCTTCTCCGGAGACTCAGGACGGCTGACAATGCGTTAAGCAATAGCCTTCATACTTTTGTATATTTATAGAAAGTCAGCTTATTGCCTGCACAAACTAGGTCCTCATTTAACCTACCTTAGAAAGGATGGAAAGGCTGAGTCAACCTTGAGCCTGGTAAGATTCGAACCTGCAGAAATTGCAGGCAGCTGTGTTAATTACAGGGTGCATTAAACCACTGTACTACCAAGGCTCTGTCTCTGTTTGCCGGCATCACTGCCTCTTTGCTGGCAAAAATGGCCTTCCGCCACTGCCTCTTTGCCGGCAAAATTATGTAGGCAAGCCCTGCGCCCCGCTAGCGCAGACCATGCTGGAAATTGCCTGACCGGCTCCAACGGGGCTTCAGAGTGCGGCTGCAGTCACTGGCACCACGGACGTTCCCCCTCCCCGGACCTTTCTCCCCCCATAAGGCAAATCCCGAGATTTATGGTGAGGCTGGCAGGGGGAGCCGCTTCTGCAAAGAGGATTCCTCCTCAACCAGGACTTTTTCTTCCCCACTCCCCTTGTAAGGCAAACCCCAGTTTTACAGGGAGGCTGGCAGGGGTAAAGTGAATAATATAATAAGGTGAATAAGGTGAATGGGAATAATGTGAATAAAGTAGGAATCATACAGGGTCAGTTAAAGGACAGCCCTCTCTATTCACATTATTATAAGGGAGAAATGTGCTTGTCTGGAGATTATATCAGCAAAGTCCCATTATTGGTAATATATCTTCTGATGAGGCCTAGCTGTCACGGAAGGACAGTCATATGGAAAACATCTGAGGGGCATCACTGTCAAAGACACAAAGACATGTATGTTACAAAGAGTTAATTATTACCTAAGGACAGCAATAAAATCTCCCGTATTAGTAATTACAGAACTAAGGAAGGTTGTCTAGCTAAAGATAATCTTATAAATTAGAAACTAATGGTTTAGTAATTAGGAAATGTCAATTATCATATAACAAGTGTATGTTAACCATATATGGAAAATGCATGAGCTCACCAAACCCTTTGTCTTGGAAACAGGTATAAACAGGTTGTATCAGAGCTTTCAGGGGTTCAGAATTTCAGATACAAATCTGGCTCTGAACCTGCGCAATAAACTGTATCTGGCTGACTCAGGAATGTTTTTCAGTCTTTCATTCCATAACAGGGGGGAGCCACTTCTGCAAAGAGGATTCCTCCTCAACCAGGACTTTTTCTTCCCCACCCCCCTTGTAAGGCAAACCCCAAGTTTTACGGGGAGGCTGGCAGGGACTTGTTTTGCAGTTGTGTCCCTGAGTCAACGCCGGGGTGTATGTCTCCTTCGGTCGCGGAGAAGCCAGTTAGGTTTGGATCGTGGAATGCTGAAAAGTTAACCCTTGACTCTCCCTGGAGCCCCGAGGTATAGCAGCTGCCTGCTCCTTCCTCTCTACCTCTCGCCTGCCCTCAGCCCCGCACCAAAGTTTGGGAAGCATGGGGAAAGTTTGTGCACTGCGCTCCGGGCACGAAAGCAAGCTGTTGCCAGCTCCATGCTCCTCCGGCAGACGCTTCTTCCCTGGAGAAGGGATGGCAGCATACAGCAGTGAGGCAGACCAAATTCTGATAGTTGCTAACCTTCAAATATTAAAGGCCTAAAACTTTGGCCAAGGTTGACTTTCCTCTTCCATGCCAATAAAAGGTTGCTGGATTGACGAAGGTATTTGACAAAGGTACTTATCTGTAAAAACAAAACAAATGCATCCTATTATTCACTGTTTATTGCACTCCAAATGTCATGTATATCCCCAGATAACAAATGCTGCTTCCTTTATTACCCTTGAGGCATCTTTCAGTCCCTTATCTTCTTATGTTTTGTCTTGAGACACTGACCAGAGAACATGAATGTGTTAGTGGGTGTTTATTATTTCCTCTCCTCTTTGATCCTTGCAAACTGATGGAGGTTAGTTCTTACGTGTTAAATGTAATGCTCCCTGATATGCATATGCAATTGGATTGTATAAATACTTGTCATGAAGGACCCCTCGGGGTTCAAACTTTTGTTTGCCTTTGGGCTGTTTGAACCGTGCACAATAAACTCTTTCCTGCATTGAAGGGCTTGGCCTGGTCCCGTTTCTTTTCCTGCAACAGCAGAAGTGCTCTTGTTGTAGAATGATGGGACCAAACAACATTCCTTGGTCAGCCAGAGTCAGTTTATTTGCGCAGTTTCAGAACCAGATTTGTATCTGCCATTCTGAACAAGGAAAGAGTTCTGATATAACTGCTTTTATACATATCCAAGACAAAGGATTCTGCTGGCACAGCAGTTTTCCATATATGGTTAACATACATCCGTTACATGACAATTGACACTTTTTTAATTACCAAATTCCTACATTAATTTATAGTACATGAAGATAATTTTACCTAAACATCCTCCTTAGTTCTGCATCCACTGATGCATAGATTTATGGCTTCCTTTGATAATAATTAACTTTTGTTTCAAAAGGATGTCCTTGAATTCTTGCCAATCAGGCCCTTTAGAACAGTGGTTCTCAACCTTCCTAATGCCGCGACCCTTTAATATACTTCCTCATGTTGTGGTGACCCCCAACCAGGGGTGGGTTCTAAATTTTTTTACTACCGGTTCTGTGGGCGTGGTTTGGAGGTCATGTGACTGGGTGGGCGTGGCTATGTGTATAGGGACTACTCAGAGGGCTGAAAAAAGTCATTTCTGACAGGTCCTCGCACTTTTGACTGGTCCTCACACTTATGACCATCCTCACATTTATGCCCGTGCAGCATTCTTAACAACCATGTCACTCATTTCACAACTGCTTCTCTTCACCATGGTGACAACATAGGGCAAAAAACGCAAAATGTGAGGACAGTCGTAAGTTTGAGGACTGGTCAAAAGTGCGAGGACCAGTCAAAAATAACTTTTTCAGCCCTCTGAGTAGTCCATATGCACAAAAGGACTACCCAGAGGGCTGAAAAAAGTCATTTCTGACAGGTCCTCGCACTTTTGACTGGTCCTCACACTTATGACCATCCTCACATTTATGCCCGTGCAGCATTCTCAACAACCGTGTCACTCATTTCACAACTGCTTCTCTTCACCATGATGACAAGATAGGGCAAAAATGTAAAATGTGAGGACAGTCGTAAGTTCGAGGACTGGTCAAAAGTGTGAGGACCAGTCAAAAATAACTTTTTCAGCCCTCTGAGTAGTCCATATGCATAAAAGGATACAGCAATAGAGAGAGATGAAGGAAGGGAAGGGAAATTAGAGTAGGAGTGAGGGTAAGAGAGGAAGAAAGAGAGGAGGAGAAGGAGAAAGGAAGAAGTAGGAAGGAGAAGAAGAGGGTGGGGGGAAGAGAAAGTAAGAAGGAAAGAAAAGAGAGAGGTGGTAGGTTTGAGGAGAAAGATTGCTGTACAATAAAAAAGATGAAAGGGAAGAAAGCCAACCCCAAACAAATATAAAGATGTTAAGATAAAGAATGAATTGTTAAACTTTAAAGAATAAAAGAGAACAAATATGAATAAATAGCAATAATTAGAAACACACATACAAACATACAATGTATTTTCTTTGAACAGAATATTTGGCTGGTTCACAAATTTAAACAGTGTTTAGTCATTTCAATTAAATTTACAATTTCTATATTTCCTTTTTGCCATATTTATTCCTCATCTATTTTTTTAAAAAAACAATATTACCCTTCATCCTCATCTCTAATCTTAATCAAATTCAATTTTTCCCTTCTATTCTATATTATACCCCGTCCCATTGTCATCTATTTTTATATCCATCCTCACATTGGTTAATTATGTAATTATGTAATACAGTTGTTTAATACAAATTCAACATTTTAATATAAATCAATTAGTTATATAACTATCTTTTTTGTATATTAATCAATATGAACATGAATATTCCAATTATTTCCATGCAATCCAATTTCTTACAAATCAATTAATTATATTTACCAATAATAATAAACCAAATAATTTCCCCCATATATTCCTCCAAACCACAACTTAAGCATTTCTGCTTTCAACACAATATACAATTAATAGTATCTCAATTATTACAATTCCCTAGTTAAATAGAGCTTTTTTTCTTTTGTGTTTTAAAATCTTGAACTCTCCTCTTTTGCCCTAAATTTCCCATTGTTTGCAGTTTTGCACCTACCTTTTTTGGTGAGGAAAAAGAAAAAGAAAAAGAAATCTCTCTCTGCCTCATTTTGTCACGTTGCAGCAAAGACTCTGCTTTACTTTCGCTTTCGCTTTTCAGCATAGCTAGGGGAAAAAAAATCTGCTCCAGGAACTCTTTGCAGAGCCCTGCGCAAAACAGCTGAGAGCAAATCAGCTGAGAGTGGGGAAGCCGAGCTAATCAACTTGTGCTAATTAACCTATGTGGAAGCTGTAAGGGGCTGTTTTTTCTATTCTTGCACGCATCGATCTACTCATTTGTTTTCTTTTAACACTGATCACCTGTAGGGCGGCCCTTTGAAGCCCCGCGGCAAGAGTTTAAACAGTTTTTTTCCCTCTAGCCATCAGCTGGGACTCAGGAGGCAGCCGGGACTCAGGAGGCAGAATGAAAAATCGGGACTTTTTTAAAACGCCGCGGGACGCAAGACAAATTGCTAAAAATCGGGACTGTCCCGCCAAAAGCGGGACGTCTGGTCACCTTAGACTCAAACCTCAAGTTCACACTTATTCAAGCATTAAGGTACCACAAACAAACTGCTGGAAACTTAGGTACTTCCTGCAAGGCACCTGTGACCTCATCCTGTATGAAGGAGTAGCAAGATATTTAGCTTCTTTAACAGAGCAACAGGGGGCTATAAATAATATAACCAATCAAGGCTGATAGGGTATATTTCCGTGTTTTGCTACTTTTGAAAAGTATATAAGTGCTTGTTTTTCCGTAAGAGGGGGTTCAGATGTTGCTATGGCTATATTGCTCTGAACCTTTTGTGCAAATAAATACAACTCCTTTTGATACGGAGGTGAGTCTCAGTATTCCTGCAACATTAGGAAATTTTATTTACAGTATGTGTTTTGGGAACTCCTTGCTACTGCAGAAGAGATGATTAATTACTGTGTGCTCTGTGCGCTCAATTTGTTTTTCTTTTCCTGGGAGCCAAGGAGGGGAAGGGAAATCTTTTACAGTGAACCAAATTGGTCTTGTGTTTATGGCCACAGGCTACAAAGCTGGAGAACTGTGAATTCAAATCCTGCTTTGGCCATGAGGGCCAGCTGAGTGATTTTGGGCTGATTATTTTTTTCCCCTTCAGCCCTAGGAGGGGGAGGCATTGGGAAACTGAGGCAGGAGGGTAAAATTGCTATTAAAGTATTATAAATGCATAAACAGAATTAGCAGAAGTTGCTTTACTTATATGTATGTTGCAAGGTTTAGGAAAGAACAGATGTACTTGTACGCTTAATGACTTACGATTCCTGTAACGAAGATATTGCAAGGAGACTCCACTGAAAGTAACAGGTGGTGTAAGATAATGTCTTATATGGAATATGTGTCAGATAACTTCTCCTTTTTTATGTTATGCTGGGGTGTAGCTAGACAAGTGTAACAAAGTGGTAACCCAAAAAGGGAAGCTGGGGTTGCAAAATGTATAAAAGACAAACCTTGGGCATAGCCCAGGACTCAGAATCTGCCATGCTAAAGCTCTGAACCTTTGCTCAAATAAACCTGTGTTCTCCAACCTCTCTGGTCTTGTCTCCTGAATCGGTAATAAGAGTTTCCTGCAACAAAACCACATCTCTATCTGTAGGCCCCCACCTAGGCAGTTGTTTGCAACATGATTTCCCTAACATAGGTTACAAATGTCCTCTCTAGGACCTTCCACTCACTCTCCTTAACCTCTAGAGCCGTGATAGTGAACCTATGGCACATGTAGCCATATTGGTGGGCACGTGAGCTCAGCTCCAGCACACCGGCCAGCTGATTTTTGGGCCTTCTGGGCCCATCAGAAGTAGGTAAACAAGCCTGCCTCTGGAGGACCTTGGGGGGTGGTGAGGGACCTGTTTTTCTCTCTCCCCAGCCTCCAAAGCCTTTCTAGGAGTCTGGGGAGGGCAAAAACAGCCTTCCCCATCCCCCAGAGGCCCTCTGGAAGCCAGAAATGGCCCATTTGCCAATTTCTGGTCCCACGCATGCACACAAAACACCACCACCACCACCACCACCACCACCATCCCCGCTCCTGGCACATGATCACAAAAAGGTTAGCTATCACTGCCCTAGAGCTCATCGGAAAAATGTTTCATTGCATGCGGATGAGTGTTGTTTCAGTGGTTAAATCTACACCTTTTAATTCTTGGAATTGATTTTCTTTTCCATGTCAGATACACAAAGTGGAGTCATTTGAACTTCTTGGCATACAAAAATTATCTCTTGGGGGGAAAGAGCTGAAAGGCTTTCTGGCGTCTTTCCAGTGTGTACAGGATCGATCATATGAATTAAAAGGCATTTGGAGATCCACAAGATTCCTTGGATCCATTTGGAGTTGCGTTTCAGGACAGGGAAAGAATGGAAACACAACCTTTAGCCACTGAGAAAACTGGAAAAGGCCCTTCTGCTGTTCAGCCTGAGACCTGTGGGGAGATCTGGGCAAGAACTAGGCAGAAGATCCTGGAGGAGGAAACCATCATCTGTTCAGAAGTTCAGTCCTGGAACTTCAGGACCTTCCAATACCGGGAGGCTGAGGGTCCCCGAGGACTTTGCAGCCGTCTCCATGATTTTAGTAGGCGATGGTTGAGACCAGAAAAGCACACCAAAGCCCAGATGCTGGACCTGGTGGTTCTGGAGCAGTTCCTGGCTCTTCTGCCCCCAGAGATGGAGGGCTGGGTGCGGGAGTGTGGAGCAGAGACCAGTTCCCAGGCGGTGGCCCTGGCTGAAGGCTTCCTCCTGAGCCAGGTGGAGGAGCAGAAGAAGCAGGTTGAGTTGCAGGTGAGAAACCTTCATCTGGATAAGAACCCAGAAGGGAATTTTAAAAAATGTGTTTGAATTTTTCACCCCTCCTTCGCAGACTTTTCTGGCATTCATAATATGTGGAGATGTTTAGATTTTAGGTTTTATTTGATTTATATACCGCCCTACTCCTGAAGGACTCATAAATACAAAATTTAAAAACATAATAAAGCCGAATTAAACAATTTGGCCCAAGACAATTTAAAACACCCCAATGATTAAGAATAGATTTAAAATTTACATTTTAAAAGGGAAAAAGGGAAGATATTAGGTCAGGCCAGCCTGATGGAATAAAAAGGTCTTGAGAGTGCGTAGATCCGGGATCCTCTGAATCTCCAGGGGGAGCTCATTCCAGATAGTAGGTGGCCCCACAGAGAAGACTCTCCTGCTGGGGGCCTCCAGTCGACATTGTTTGGCTGATGGCAACCGGAGGAGTCCCTCTCTATGAGAGCATACTGGCTGGTGGGAGGCTACTGGTGGCAGCAGGCGGTCCCGTAGATAACCAGGTCCTAAGCCATGGAGCGCTCTACAGGTGGTAACCAAAACTTGAAGTGCACCCGGAAGACCACCGGGAGCCAGTGCAGCTCGCGCAGGAGAGGTGTTATATGGGAATGCCATGTCGCTCCCATAACCACCCGCGCGGCCACACTCTGCACCAGTTGGAGCCTCCGTGTGCTCCTCAAGGGGAGCCCCATGTAGAGAGTGTTACAGTAGTCCAGGCGGGAAGTGACAAGGGCATGAGTGACAGTGCGTAAAGAGTCCCGATCCAGAAAGGAATGCAACTGGCGAATCAGGCGAACCTGATGAAAAATCCTCCCGGTCACGGCCGTCAAATGCTCTTCTAAAGACAGCCGTGAATTCAGGAGGACTCCCAAGTTGCGAGCCCTCTCTGTGGGGGCCAGCGATTCGCCCCCAATAGTCAGAGATAGCGCCAACTGACTATATTGGGACGTTGGAAACCATAGCCACTTGGTCTTGGATGGGTTGAGCCTGAGCCTGTTTCTCCCCATCCAGATCTGCACGGTCTCCAGGCACCGGGACATCACTTCAAGGGCATCGTTGGGGTGGTCCGGGGTGGAGATGTACAGCTGAGTATCGTCAGCGTACTGGTGGTACTTCACCCTGAAACCACGGATGATCTCGACCAGCGGCTTTACATAAATGTTGAACAGAAGGGGCGAGAGGACCAACCATTGTAGCACCCCACATATGAGGTACCTCGGGGTCGACCTCTGCCCCCCTGCCAACACAGACTGCGACCAGTCAGAGAGAAAGGAGGAGAACCACTGCAACACAGTGCCCCCCACCCCTAACTCTTCCAACCGGTGTAGCATGATACCATGGTTGATGGTATCAAAAGCCACTGAGAGGTCTAATAGGACCAGGACAGAGGAGCAACCCCAGTCCCGAGTCCTCCAGAGATCATCAACTAACGCGACCAATGCCATTTCCGTGCTGTACCCAGGCCTGAAGCCCAACTGGAACGGATCCAGATATACCGTTTCATCCAGGTACTGGGGGAGCTGTCGCGCAACCACACTCTCAATAACCTTTGCCACAAAGCGAAGGTTGGAGACCGGACGATAATTAGACAACACTGCTGGGTCCAGGGAAGGCTTCTTGAGGAGAGGCCACACCACCGCCTCTTTCAAGGTGGTGGGGAAGTCACCTTCACCCAATGAAGCATTTATAATCCCCTGGAGCCAGCCTCGCGTCACCTCCCGAGAAGCCAGCACTAACCAGGAGGGGCACGGGTCCAACAAGCATGTGGTCACATTCAGTGTCCCTAGAATCCTGTCAGAATGTGCGGACATTGTACAATTCATTTTTTACTCAGCCTCACTGATGGATATTGGGGATTTTCAGATTGTGCTCAGAGAACAAGGGTCCACTTCATCTTGTGTGATGTCCAATAATTCTTCTTCTCTCTTGTTTCTTATTTCAAGTCCTTTGCTGTGGAGATCAGAGATCCTGAGGGAAGGAAGAATCCATCAAATCCCTTCCAGGAGACGTTTCTCAGGAGGATCTCTCAGGAAGATCCAAGTCAGGATACCTCAGGAGGTAACTGAAGGTCCTCCCATTCTCCAGAGAAATCCCTGCTATCTCCTGTTCTGTAGAATAGCTTGTCCTATTTTGTTAATTTTGTGTGTTAAAATTCTGTCTTCCTCACAGTGAAGAATAGAATGAAGATAACGCCTGCTTATGATGGAACTGAAACAATCGTTGAACCTACAACTCAAGTAAGAGAAGGATAATAAAAAATAAGGCTATTACAGTGTTAGCATTTGTTAAATAGAGAGTGTTCCTTTTAGTAATTCTTGATTATGTAAATCTTCTCAATAATATTTATTTATTTATTTATTTATTTATTTATTTATTTATTTATTTATTATTGCGATTTATATGCCACCATTCTCCCGAAGTTCTCAGGGCGGCTTACAAAAACAGTCAACAATACAAATCACAATGCAAATGAAAATCCCCAATTAAAACCATATTAAAATTATTACAATGTACAAACCCCAATGGATCAGGTTATTTGGTGGAAAAGCCACGTCTTCAGTTCGCGGCAAAAGGAGAGGAGGTCAGGGGCTATCCTGAGCTCGGTGGGCAGAGCATTCCAGAGGGTCGGCGCTCCAACAGAGAATGCGCTCCCCCTGGGGGCCGTCAGCCGACATTGTTTGGCCGACGGCACCCTAATAACTGAAATAATCACATTAGCACAGGGGTGCCAAACTCAATTTAATTGAGGGCTGTATCAGCATTGTGTTTGTCCTCGGGGGCTGGGGTGGGGAGTGGGAGTGTGGCCCAGCTAACAGGGATCCAGTAGAAAGTTGGGATTCCTTTTACCGAATGGCACTGAAAGTGCGTATCTGTGCTTGGGATAATTAAACAATCGGACAAATCTTGTAAATCCTCCTGGTCTTATTGTGTTGTTTTTCTTTTTTCAGGAGGGTCTTGTATCATTTGAGGAGGTGACTGTGTATTTCTCCAAGGAGGAGTGGTCACAGCTGGATCCAGACCAAAGAGCGCTGCATTGGGAAGTCATGCTGGAAAATCATAGAAACCTGGTCTCTCTAGGTAAGGGTTTGCTACGGTCCACCCACAAAATTTGGGAAGACAGTTTTAAATTAGATGAAATGAACTATTTCTTTTTTCTTTTTGTTATAAGTTTATTGAAGATATTTTGTCGGAATAAAAGCAATAAAAATTCTGAAAAAGAAATAAAGAAGACAGTGGAAGTGATGCATTAATAAGAAAAAAAAATAATGAAATTAAAAAAGGAAAGGGGGGCAAAAGACGAAGTAATAAAAAAGTTATAACCTAGCCTCTCTAAGGTTAGATCATAGTTTTCTCCTTCACATAATTTATCCTTTCTAATCTTCAAACAACTTCACTTTTTTTCTTTTTTCAGCAAAAAGTCCTTCAGGGGTTTTCCAATCACTAATCAATACAGATATTAGCCTTTCTCTAATCAAAAGAAGTCAATTTGGTCATCTTTGAGAATTCTGTCATTTTCGCCAACCATTCTACCATTATTGTAGAATGTATTGTATACCCTCCAGCTTTGGTGGTAAAAACAGTCTCACTGTGATTATCACACTCAGAAAGAATCTCATGACTGTTTTCCAGCTTCCTGTTCCTTAGTCCCAACACAAAGTGTTCTGATTTCAGTTGGATGTTGATCTTGAAAGTTCTCTGTATCATTGAATGTCTTTGAATCCAAAACGAGCCTTCTGCTTGTCCACATTTCCAGTATAAGTTTGAGTTACCTTTATATATTTTAGAGCATTTTTCTGGTATCCTATACCAATGCTATACCTATATATATAAAAGTGAAAACAACACACGCATTAATCACAAAATCTCCAGAACCATAAAGCCTACAAACTTGAAATTTGCCATGTATGTTCCTCTTGGCTTCTAGGTGCTCACTAAGAAAGGATTTTTCAAAATGACCATCTCCCCGTTTCATAAAGAAGGGGATAGGAGAGGATCTATGGGGCCAGCCTGAGGGAGAGAAGGGGAGAGGAGAGGATCTATGGGGCAAGCCTGAGGGAAAGAAGAGGATAGAGAGAAGAGGCTTCTGTGAGGCTAGCCTGAGGGAGAGAAGTGGAGAGGAGAGGCCGATCGTAACTACTCATTAATTTTCAAACTCTAAGTGTCGATTTATCAAGCCCGATCACATAGTTTAGTAGCGGAGGATGGGCATTCAGCTAGTCACTTTATAAAAGTTGCCCTTTAGATCATAACATCACGTACATTTCAGTGCTAACAATCACATTTTTTTCCGCTGTTACATCTACATATTATGATATGCATAAAATGCAACTTGGGCGTCCTCCTGGATTCACGGCTGTCTTTAGAAGAGCACTTGACGGCCGTGACCAGGAGGATTTTCTATCAGGTTCGCCTGATTCGCCAGTTGCGTCCCTTTCTGGATCGGGACTCGTTACGCTCGGTCACTCATGCCCTCGTCACCTCCCGCCTGGACTATTGTAATGCTCTCTACATGGGGCTCCCCTTGAGGAGCACCCGGAGGCTCCAACTGGCGCAGAGTGCGGCCGCGCGGGTGGTTATGGGAGCGACATGGCGCTCCCATGTGACACCTCTCCTGCGCGAGCTGCACTGGCTCCCGGTGGTCTTCCGGGTGCGCTTCAAGGTTTTGGTTACCACCTTTAAAGCGCTCCATGGCTTAGGACCTGGTTATCTACGGGACCGCCTACTACCACCAATAGCCTCCCACCGGCCAGTACGCTCTCATAGAGAGGGACTCCTCCGGGTGCCGTCAGCCAAACAATGTTGGCTGGCGACCCCTAGGGGGAGAGCCTTCTCTGTGGGGGCACCTACCGTCTGGAATGAGCTCCCCCCAGAGATACGGAGGATCCCGGATCTGCGTACCTTCCGCCGCGCTGTGAAGACTCTTTTATTCCATCAAGCAGGCTTGGCCTAATCTCCTCCCTCTTTTAATATATAAATTTTAAATTTTAAATCTGTTCTTAAATTATTGGGGTGTTTTAATTTGTCTGGGCCAAAATGATTTAATTTGATTTTAACTGTTTTTTTAAATTTTTGTACTTATGTATTTTATTGCTTGGCTGTTCACCGCCCTGAGTCCTTTGGGAGTAGGGCGGTATACAAATCAAATAAAATAAAACATAAAACAAAACAATACAATGTCTTTGCTCACTGTATCATACATTTTAAACCTATTTGTAGCTTTTAGGTATTACATGTTTATTTTTTCTGTATCATTAAGATTCAAATTCTGTTTTATGTTGTTGAATACCATAGGTCCATTTTCCCCACCTTGAATCTGTCCGATAACAACATGAAAACCATATTGTAGGACAACTATACCCTTCTGCCATCAGCTGCTCTTGATTTCATTTGGTATTTCATTTGCCTTCTGCTTCTCTTCTGTAAGATGCTCCTTGTGCCAAGAGCCAAGAAGTTATTTTGGAGCACAGTCTGGATTTATATCGGTTTCATGTTCTTAATTGGCACTTCTAACACCCTGGTTTTTAAAATATAGATTAATCCTAATTTAGAATAACAGAATTGGAAGGACCTTGGAGGTCTTCTAGTCCAACCCCCTGCTTAGACAGGATACCCTACACCATTTCAGACAAATGGTTATCCAATCTCTTGTTTAAAACTTCCAGTGTTGGCGCATTTACAACTTCTGGAGGCAAGTTGTTCCACTGATTAATTGTTCTCACTGCCAGGAAATTTCTCCTTAGTTCTAGGTTGCTTCTCTCCTTGATTAGTTTCCCCCCATTGCTTCTTGTCCTGCCCTCAGGTGCTTTGGAGAATAGCTTGACTCCCTCTTCTTTGTAGCAGCTCCTGAGATACTGGAACACTGTTATCATGTCACCCCAGTCCTTCTTTTCATCAGAGTAGACATACCCAGTTCCAGCAACTGTTCTTTATGTTTTAGCCTCCAGTCCCCTAATCATCTTGGTTGCTCCTCTCTGCACTATTTCTAGAGTTCATTGTACTACAAATTTCGATGCCATCCAAATCTTAGGTCACGCTCTTCTAAGTCCAAGTCAAATTTTCAAAGGCCATCTCTGCGTCTAAGAAGATTGCTGTAGTTTGTTTTTCATTATATTCAAACTTCCTACAGATTGCACTTTCCCCCTAATCTTGCTATTATTTTCATTTTTTTTTTCTTTTCCTGTGAAGGTAATAATGGGGAAGAAGATGAAGATTCTGGGGAACTATTCCGAACAATTACTTCTGGAGATAGTATGGAGAACCCTAAAATTCAAATGGAAGTAGAAAGCTGTGAGAGAAATCAGTCAAATAATTGGAATCAGGAAAAGTCATCGTCTCTTCATGCTCCGATGCAAGATTTTGTTGCCCAACAAGGAAAAACAAATAAAAAATCTATTGGGAATAACATGAAACTATTCAGAGACAAATTAGATGTAGATAAACACGATCAAGCCGAAACCAAAGGAGAAGATTATATATGCAGAGACAATGGAAAAAATGATAAACAGACTTTATTTTTTCCTCATGAAAATGGGTCTGGTACATCTCAAAAAAGGACCTACACAGAGGAGAAGATATATAAATGCATGGAGTGTGGGAAAACCTTTATCAAGAACAATCAACTTACAAATCATAAAAGGATCCACACAGGAGAGAAGCCCTATCAAAGCATGGAATGTGGAAAAAGTTTTATTCACAACAGACAACTTTCTTCACATAAAAAGATCCACAAAGTGGACAAGCCTTACAAATGTACGGACTGTGAAAAGAGCTTCACCGAAAAGAGAAACCTAACTATCCATAAAATGATCCACACAGGGAAAAGGCCTTATAAATGCATGGAGTGTGGGAAGACCTTTACTCGGAAGGCTCACCTTAAGTCACATAAAATGATCCACACAGGGGAGAAGCCCTTTAAATGCATGGAGTGTGGAAAGACCTTTACTCAAAGAGGTAATCTTATTTCCCATTACTGGATCCATACAGGGGAGAAGCCGTATAAGTGCACAGAGTGTGGAAAGAGCTTCTGTGACAATTCTTCTCTTACTGTTCATAAAAGGATCCACACAGGAGAGAGGCCCTATAAATGCACGGAATGTGGAAAGAGCTTCCCTAAGAGCAGTGAACTTGTTTCCCATAAAAAGATCCACACGGGGGAGAGGCCACACAAATGCATGGAGTGTGGAAAGAGCTTTACTAAGAACAGTCAACTTATTTACCATAGTAGTATCCATACAGGGGAGAAGCCCTATAAATGCATGGAGTGTGGAAAGAGTTTTACTAAGAACAGTCAACTTATTTACCATAGTAGGCTCCATACAGGAGAGAAGCCCTATAAATGCATGGAGTGTGGAAAGAGCTTTACTATGAACAGTCAACTTATTTACCATAGTAGGGTCCATACAGGAGAGAAGCCCTATAAATGTATGGAGTGTGGAAAGAGCTTCTCTCACAGTAATTCTCTTCCTTCCCATTACTTGGTCCATACAGGGGAGAAGCCATATAAGTGTACAGAATGTGGAAAGAGCTTCTCTCAAAGTTCTTCTCTTAATTTTCATAAAAGGATCCACACAGGAGAGAAGCCCTATAAATGTATGGAGTGTGGAAAGAGCTTCTCTTATAGTACTTCTCTTACTTCCCATTACTCGGTCCATACAGGGGAGAAGCCATATAAGTGTACAGAGTGTGGAAAGAGCTTCTCTCAAAGTTCTTCTCTTAATTCTCATAAAAGGATCCATACAGGAGAGAAGCCCTATAAATGCGTGGAGTGTGGAAAGAGCTTCTCTCATAGTACTTCTCTTACTTCCCATTCCCGGATCCATACAGGAGAGAAGCCCTATAAATGTATGGAGTGTGGAAAGAGCTTCTCTTATAGTAATTCTCTTACTTCCCATTCCCGGATCCATACAGGGGAGAAGCCCTATAAATGTATGGAGTGTGGAAAGAGCTTCTCTCATAGTAATTCTCTTACTTCCCATTCCCGGATCCATACAGGGGAGAAGCCCTATAAATGTATGGAGTGTGGAAAGAGCTTCTCTCATAGTAATTCTCTTACTTCCCATTACTCGGTCCATACAGGGGAGAAGCTGTAAAAGTGCACAGAGTGTGGAAAGATCTTCTCTCAAAGTTCTTCTCTTAATCTTCATAAAAGGATCCACACGGGGGAGAAGCCGCATAAATGCATGGAGTGTGGAAAGAGCTTTACTAAAAACTGTGAACTTATTTATCATAGTAGAATCCATACGGGGGGAGAAGCGTTATAAATGCATGGAATGTGGAAAGTCCTTTTCTTGGGGCTCTTGTCTTAATTCCCATAACAAGATCCACATGGGAGAAGCCATATAAATCTGTGAAATATGGGGGGGGGGACTTCAGGAGGAGTAATGATTGAATGTTCCATATATGGATCCAGTCAATAGTGGGCTTCAAATCCCATCACTACAGGTTTGCTCGTGAGCGCACACATGCTCATTCGCACATTTCTGCGCATGCGCAGAGATGTCTGGGCGGGTGGGTAGCTCCTGCTGCCGCTACCGGTTCGCCCGATCCGGGACAAACTGGTAGCAACCCACCGATAGATCCAGTTGAATATGGATCCATATAAATTGTAGATTTAGTTGTTGAAATGTAAGCATTTTCTATTTACACATATGAGCGCCTGTTACTTGTCCCAGTTTTTGCCAACCTAGCAGTTTGAAAGCACGTAAAAAATGCAAGTAGAAGAATAGGGACCACCTTTGGTGGGAAGGTAACAGCGTTCCGTGCACCTTTGGCGTTTAGTCATGCCAGCCACATGACCATGGAGACGTCTTTGGACAGCGCTGGCTCTTCGGCTTTGAAACAGAGATGAACGGGAACGACTAGCACATATGGTACCTTTACCTTTACCTTTTTATTTTTTATTTTTTTTTAATCCGATCTTCACAAGTGGCAGCCCCAGAGAGCTGAATTTACTAATTGAAACCAAATAATGGGCAAGTGTTTTAATTATGAAAAATGGATTTTTTAAAAAAATTGATTTATATGCCGCCCTTCTCCGGAGACTCAGGGCGGCTTACAATGGGTTAAGCAATAGCCTTCATATTTTTGTATATTTTGTATATAAGTCAGTTTATTGCCCCCACAGACTGGGTCCTCATTTTACCTACCGTAGAAAGGATGGAAGGCTGAGTCAACCTTGAGCCTGGTGAGATTTGAACATGTAGTAACTGCAGGCAGCTGATGTTAATAACAGTGCTTTAGTCTGCTGTGCTACCAGACTCTTTCTACTGTCATTTGAAGGTCTTCAATGCTATTTCACATGAATAGGAGAAAATATTTTTTTCTTCACATTTATCCCATTTTCCATCTGATCATGATAGAGAAGGCCCAAATCCTCCCAAAAAAGTTCTATAAATGTTTAATTTTTGAGAGCAAGAAATGTCTTAACTAACAAAATGTCATATATGGGACAAGGCATAAATCAGGAAATACTTGGAGTTTCCCTTAATTACCATAACAAGATCCACATGAGAAAAACCATATGAATACATGGAGTCCTGAAGGAGCTTTACATAAATGGATCCACACAGGAGTAGCCTTATCAATTCAGTGTGGCAGGAACCACAACAGGACTAGTAATCTAAAACCTCGTGCAAGAGTCTTGTTGGATAATAATCAGGGGTGAAATCCCGCAGGTTCTGACAGGTTCTGGAGAGCCAGTAGCGGAAATTTTGAGCAGTTCGGAGAACCGATAGCAGAAATTTTGAGTAGTTCGGAGAACTGGCAAATACCACCTCTGGCTGGCCCCAGAGTGGAGTGGGAATGGAGATTTTGCAAAATCCTTCCCCCAGGAGTGGGGAGAGAATGGGGATTTTGCAATATCCTTCCCCTTGAGTGGGGTGGGAATGGGGATTTTGCAGTATCCTTCCCCAGGAGTGGGCAGGGAATGGGGATTTTGCAGTATCCTTTCCCTAGGATTGGGCAGGGAATGGGAATTTTGCAGTATCCTTTCCCCAGGAGTGGGCAGGGAATGGGGATTTTGCAGTATCCTTCCCCTGCCATGCCCACCAAGCCATGCCCACAGAACCAGTAGTAAAAAAATTTGGATTCCACCACTGATAATAATCCTCAGAAACGCTAGACTTACTTCAATATGATCCAAATAAGACAAGGTGAAGGCTCGATCCTTTCTTATGGTTTTAGCTAAGTAGGAGGTTGTAAAGCCAAAATGAGAACCAGTGAAGATGAACCAGTGGAGATTAAGAGATTAATCATTTCAAGAAACTCCCTCTGAGAGTTGCAGGTAAAAATGCCATTGGTCCTGAATCCCCTATTTGAGTTTGAGTTTTCCTTGGCTTAATCTTGTCCCAATCCACCTTTCCACCCAGCTCTGCATTATATAATGCACGAAAGAAAACCACAAGGAGAATGAGGTAATAGTGATGCTGAATTATAAGATGCAACTAAGAGGCGCTGTGTCCTAACTCTGTAGTTTTCTCTCCTCGCCTTCTCTCATATTGGCTCTAAAATAAGAGTCAAGAGAGGACTTAAAGTGTGCTGCCGTAAGACATGCTGAATAGGGGTGGGTTCTACTTACCTTTACTACCGATTCGCAATGGAAGCGCACCCGTGCACGGAAGCTTCTGCACATGTGCAGATAGCCAAATATGACATCAGAACAGGTGGGTGGAGCCTCCCACCCAGGGGTGGGTCTACTTAACTTTACTACCGGTTCACAACGGGACCGTGCGCGCTTCTGCGCATGCTGTTCTGTCCCCATACCACGCACACACCCAACCAGCCAGCGGAGGGTTAAATAAACTCTTCAAACACTCAACGTCAGTGATAAGGAACTTGGCAGCAACTCCGTGGCTGCCTGCCAAAAACTTTTACTCCGATAACACAGACAAAAATACACACAGTTTGAATAGTCCAGTTTGTAATTAAATCCACAGCAAATAGGTGTTGTGTCCGAAGGTGCAAAGTGCCTCGCCAGAGATTAGCTTTGTCCGTCACAGAGTCCGAATGGCCACCACACTCCCTTTTATAGCCTGTGGGGTGTGGTCTAGTGACTCAGCTAATCTCTCGCATGCCTTCCCCTCTGCTGTGCACGCTTCTCCCTGCGCCTCTGGCGAGGGTCCAGCCAGCACTTATCTTCCTCGTCGCTGTCCACCTGTGGCTGCGGGGACGTGCTTGGCTCTGAGCCTATCGTTTGGCCTTCGGTGTCCGCCAGAGGCATTGCCAGAGAGGAGGGTCCTGGAGAGGGAGGCCTTGCCAACTCCTCCCTCTCACTCTCAGAGTCTGCATCTGTCGATAGCCCAGGCTCAGGCAACGGAGCCACAACACATGCACAGAAGTGTCCTGATGACGTTGGGGTCAGTGGGCGGAGCCTCCCACTGGTTGTAATACCAGTTCTATAGAACCGGTCCGAACCGGGGGCAACCCACCACTGCTCCCGCTGCTTTTACTACAGGTTCTCAAGAACCGGACAGAACCAAGAGCAACCCACCACTGATGCTGAAGTATCAGCAAAGGAAATGGACTTTGGAAACTGTGAGGCCAGAAAAATAGATAGGAGAAGCACTCCAGGGATGCGTGGGAGACGTCTGCTAGATCTGTGTGTGTTCCAAATCGCAAAACAGTTACTGCTTCTTGGAAAAGGAAAATAACTGAACTCAAGACTTGTTTCTACTGCATAAAATAGGGATATGAGATGGGCAATAGGAACAAGGAAGTATTTGTCAATCAAAAGTGTCTTTATGCCACAGAATCTCCCCCGCCCCCGAAAAAATCCATGTAAATGTATATAGCAGTGATGGCTAACCTTTTTGCCGTCGCGTGCCAAAAGCGGGGGGAGTGGGGGGGGTCGCAGGTGCGGGTGCCCACATCCATAATTCAATGCGCCCCACCCTCCTGCGCATGTGCACGTGACCCCCCCATACTTCCCTCTGCTTTTGGCACGTGATGGCCCAGTGGGCTCGGTAGGCCCGTTTTTTCCCCTCCCCAGGCTCCAGAGGCTTTCTAGGAGCCTGGGGAGGGCAAAAACAGCCTTCTCCATCCCCCTGGAGGCCTTCCAGAGGCCAGAAACAGCCAGTTTCCTGACTTCCGGTGGGACTGGAAAGCCTGAAAATCAATTGGCTGGTGCACACATCCATGCTGGAGCTGAGCTAGGGCAACACTCGTGTGCCCACCAATATGGCTCCGCGTGCCACGTGTGGCACCCGTGCCGTAGGTTCACCATCACGGGTATATAGCATGACAAGAGCTTCAGAGCCAGAGTTTCCTTTTCGCCAAAGGAGCCACAGTGGTGAGAAGGCTTATAAATTTTTGGTCCTGTGAAAAGTAACAAGGGGCTTGCAAAAACTAAAACAGATTGTATTACATTTACCTGTAACCTTAGATTAATAAAATACAATTTGTATGATTTTTTTCCTGTCATTTTAATGTGAATAAAGTAGGAATCATACAGAGTCAGCTACATGACCTCTAAAGGACCCTCTCTATTCACATTATTATAAGGGAGAAATGTGCTTGTTTGGAGATTATATTATAGTCAGCTAAACCCCCCGTCTTCTGCCACCAATAGCCTCCCACCGACCAGTCCGTTCCCACAGAGAGGGTCTCCTCAGAGTGCCATCAGCCAAGTTATGTCGGCTGGCGACACCCAGGGGGAGGCCCTTCTCTGTGGGAGCCCCAGCCCTGTGGAATGAACTGCCCCCGGAAATACATAAGATCTCCGACCTCCGGGTGTTTCGCTGCGCACTGAAGACCCTGTTGTTCCGCCAGGCAGGGCTGTCAACATAATAATTTTAAATTGGGGTATTTTAATTTTTAGGGTTTTAAATCGGCCAAATCTATTTAATTATTTTAATTTTTAATTATTGTTGTGTCCTGTGTTTTTAAATTGGTTGTACACCGCCCTGAGTCCTTCGGGAGAAGGGCGGTATAGAAATAAAATTATTATTATTATTATTAGTGGTAATGATGTGAATAAAGTAGGAATTATAGCAAATAAGAAATAATGTGAATACAATAGGAATCATACAAAGTCAGATACATAAAATCAGATCCATGAACTCTGAAGGACCCTCTCTATTCACATTATTATAAGAGAGAAACGTGCTTGTTAGAGGCAGCTGAACCCCATTATTGGTAATATATCTTCTGAGAGGGCCTAGCTGTCATCCATCAGGAAAGCTAAGAATGATGTTCTGGTGGATGACTGACTCTGATAAGGAGAAGAAGCTAAGCAATTACATCATAGATTTCCTCATAATTACTTGACCTATGACACTGTGTCAAACACACTGATTCTATATATCTTCTTAATAGAATCAAAACTACGGAAATACAGCTATATGGGGACATCTGAAAGGACATGCATAGGAAACAGAAAGTTACTTATTGCTTAAAGTATAGCCATACATTTCTGCATTTAAACATTACAGGACTTAAGGAAAGTTGTAAACTATAAAGTGATGGGTTAGTAAAGTTGTAATGGTTTAATAATTAGTAAAATGATGGGGTAGTAAAATTGTGTAGCCAAAATAATTTTATTAACTAGCATGTAATGGTTTGGTAATTAGTAAAGTGTAATGTAAGTATAATGTATTTATAATGTAACCATATATGGAAGCCGGAAGGGCTCATAGAACTCCTTGACTTGAAATCATATAAAAGCAGTGAAATCAGAGCTTCTCTTTGTTCAGATTTGCAAGAACAAAACGCTGCACTGAACCTTTGCGCAAATAAAATGCATCTGTCTGACCCAGGAATGTTTTCCAGTCTTTCATTTCTATAACAGTAATATATCTTCTGATGAGGCCTAGCTGTCACGGAAGGACAGCCATATGGAAAACATCTGAGGGGCCTCACTGTCAAAGACACAAAGACATGCATAGGAAACAAAGAGTTACTTATTACCTCTTATTACCCAAGGACAGCAATAAATCTCATTAGCAACTACAGCACTTAAGGAAAAGTTGTGTAGCTAAAATAATCTTATAAACTAAAAAGTAATGGTTTAGGAATTAGGAAGTACAAATTATCAAATGTATGTTAACCATATAAGAAAACTGCATGAGCTCACCAAATCCTAACAAATGTATGTTTTTTGTTTTTTTTTTAAATTTGATTTATATGCCGCCCTTCTCCGGAGACTCAGGGCGGCTTACAATGTGCTAAGCAATAGCCTTCATTCTTTTGTATATTTATACAAAGTCAGCTTATTGCCCCCACAACTGGGTCCTCAATTTACCTACCTTAGAAAGGATGGAAGGCTGAGTCAACCTTGAGCCTTGGCGAGATTCGAACCCTGCAGTAATTGCAGGCAGCTGGTCTTAATAACCAGCTTAATAACAGGGTGCCTTAGACCACTGTACTACCAAGACTCTTGTGCAATAAATATAAAAATATATGTTAACCATATATGGAAAACTGCATGAGCTCACCAAATCCTTTGTCTTGGAAATGTATAAAAACAGTTGGATCAGAGCTCTTCTTTGTTCAGACTTGCAAGAACCAAACTGCCTCTGAACCTTGCGCAATAAATCTGCATCTGGCTGACCCAGGAATGTTTTTCAGTCTTTCATTCTATAACAATTTAGTGAATGATGTTGGGACACATTATAAATTACAAATGTGCTTATTTTTTGCAGGGGCCATAGTTGAGGGGTTTTAGAGTCCAGTTTGAAGGCATTGACTGAAAAGTGGCTTAGTGATACTTGATAGCATTGTGGAAATATCCGTACCTTTGTGTCTGTTCTGAGCCATATTCGCACATAGAGTACATAAAGCAAGTAGGTTTCGTAAGAGAAGATGTTGGTAGGGGAAGATGGCTATTTTGCCCAGCATCCAAGAGGTCATGAGTCATCAACATGGATGTGATGGTTGTTGTGGCCCCGCCCCCTGAGCCTATCTCATCGGAGGAAGAAGGCTCCGAACATGAGGGAGAGGAGTCAACCAGGCCTCCCTCTCCAGGCCCCTCCCCTCTGGCACTGCCTCAGGTGCCGGCCAAGGAAGGGGAGATTGGCCAGGAGCTGTCGTTCCTGGATGCACGCCAACGAAGGCGTGATAAACGGTTGCAGCAGTTAAGGAGGCGTGCTAGGGATTATAGCTGAGTCACTGGACCACACCCCAGAGACTATATAAGAGAGGGTGATGGCTGGTAAAAATCTGTAACGAACAAAAACTAACTCTGGCTAGTCACTTCAACAACGTCTGAAGCTGCAGAAGGGATATTGTTTTGCTGGACTATTTGCAATGCGTATGTAATTTTATGTTATCTTTTGCAGTAAAACTCTTGGCAGACGGTGCTTATATTGTTGCCAAGTTTGAGATAACGACCTGTGTGCGTGCCAAGTACTTTCTTAACCCTCGGCTGGCTGTGTTTGTGTGTGTGTGTAGACGGGGACAGATCAATGGTATGGCATGTCATGTAGAATACATATGGAAAAGCAGGACAAAAATAATGGGATAGCCATCAAAGGACAATGCTGGCCTTATTACCCAATCTTGTTTACGGTCTACTATGTATCTACTATCATGTCAGTGTCAACGTTTTGTAAGCAGATAGACAGATTTCCTTCAGGAGGATCTGTGCCTCAACTGTTCCTTTAGCAATGCCAATAGTGCACTTGCCATCATGATAGTTACTGTGTCCCTCCAGCTTGCTGCTGGTTGTCTAACGTCCCTGTGGAAGCGGGTTTAGGATGAGGAGAAATTTGCCTAATTTTTACTTCAGAGCTATGATACTGAAAGGGAAACAATAATAAGGATATAATAAATAATACTAGAATATGATATACTGGTATACTAGATTCTGTAACCATTAGGTTCCTGTAATACATATATGCCTTTGTATTTGTATCACATATATTATGCCTTTTTATTTATTTATTTATTTATTTATTTATTTATTTATTTATTTATTAATTAAATTTTTATACCACCCCCTCTCCCGAAGGACTCGGGGCGGTGAACAGCCAAGATTAAAAAACATACAATATAAACATTAAAATACATTTAAAACAAAATTAAATCCAAAATGGCTCCCCAATTTAAAACGCCTTACCCATAACTCTATAATTAAAACAAATTTAAAATTTCCAGATTAAAAGGGGGAAGATTTAGGCCAGGCCAACTTGATGAAATAGAAGAGTCTTAAGCGCGCGGCGGAAAGTGCGCAGATCCGGGATCCTCGGTATCTCCGGGGGGAGCTCGTTCCAGATCGTAGGTGCTCCCACAGAGAAGGCTTTCCCCCTAGGGGCCGACTGCCGACATTGTTTGGCCGACGGCACCTGGAGGAGCCCCTCTCTATGGGAGCGTACTGGCCGGTGGGAGGCTATTGGTGGTAACAGGTGGTCCCGTAAGTAACCAGGTCCTAAGCCATGGAGCGCTTTAAAGGTGATAACCAGAACCTTTACAGGAGATATTTGTATCTCCTGTAACAAACATATTCTGTTATTAGGCCTCTGTAATGTATCTTGTATTTGTCAAAATATGTCCCTGCCATTTGACCTGAACCCATATCAATCTTCTTCCTGTTTTTCTTGTGCCATCTAAAAGCATGATATGTATCTCAGTTGAAACTACAGCCATCAACAAAGGGATAATTTACACCTCAGCCCTAATTTATGTTTGATCTGGATAAACTCCTATTTTCCAGAGCCAGGGGGCCAAAGTGGCCAATTGAGTAAACAAAGAAATGCTTAAGATAATACTAATTAGGGAAATTTCTATTCCCCCTTGCAGGGCAATAAGGAATACACAAACCTAAATTAGGAGGCCAGAATTGGGTACTAAGGTGACGTCTCTGAGGGTATAAAAGGACGCCATACCTTCCCCAAGGTGTGGCTATTTCCTCGCATGCATTGTATCTGTATGTTCTGGATATACTTCCACCCAGTATTTTGTTTTTGGCCATAAATAAAATCTGCTTTTTTGCAAGCCTTGTCTTGAGTCTCTCTCTTTGGCATTCTGGTGACTCAAGTGTATTTTGGGACCTTACCAGTGGTGGGATTCTGCCAGTTCTAGGGGGTTCGGCCGAACCCTTTGTTAAATTGCTGGCTCGCCCGCCCCTTGCCCCGCCTCTCCACACCACTATTTATTGCCAATAAATAGTGGTGGGCGAGGGGCGGGTGAGCCAGCAATTTAACAAACGATTCGGTGTTTTTTTGTAATTTTATTGGCCCGAATTAGCTTCAGCATAGGCTAATTAGCCCTTGCTTAGATCGGCTCCCGACTCTCAGCTGATTTGTTCTCAGCTGTTTTGCTCAGGGCTCTGCTGTTTGCTTGCAAAGAGTGCTGATTTTTTTTCTCCCTAGCTATGCTGAAAAACGAAACTGAAAGTAAAGCAGGCTGTTGGCTTTTCTGTTGCTGCAACGTTGGAAAATTAGGCAGGCAGATTTCTTTTCTTTTTCCTCACCAAAAAAGGTAGGTGCAAACAATGGGAAATTTAGGGGAAAAGAGGAGAGTTATTTATTCATATTTGTTCTCTTTTATTCTTTAAAGTTTAACAATTCATTCTTTATCTTAATATCTTTATATTTGTTTGGGGTTGGCTTTCTTCCCTTTCATCTTTTTTATTGTACAGCAATCTTTCTCCTCAAACCTGCTGTTGCAGGAAAAGAAACGGAACCAGGCCAAACTCTTCAATGCAGGAAAGAGTTTATTGTGCACGGTTCAAACAGTCCAAACACAAGCAAAAAGTCTGAACACTGATGGCTTCTTTTGGCCATGTATTTATACAGTTTAAAGGCAAAAGTATTACAGAGAGTGATGCATTTCACACGTAGAAGCTGCCCTTTCATCTATCTCTGGGAAAGGAAATAACAATCTTCTTCTCACATACTCAGGTTCTCTGCTCCGGAGCTCAAGACATAACAAAAGGAGATAAGAGGCAAGGAGACGCCTCAAGGGCAATAAGGAAGCAGCACCCCTTATCCAGGGTTATGCATGACATTTGGGATGCAATAAACAGTAAACAACAGGATGTATCTGTTTAGGGTCAGTTTGCCCTTTTACAATTCTGTGCCTACGTCAAATACCTTTTGCCATCTTAGCACCTTGGCACGGAAGAGGCACTTTTGTCTTGACCAAAGATTTGGAATTATAATATTTGAATTTTGTCCCAATATCGGATCTTAGCCTAGCTCACTACCACCTCTCTCTTTTCTTTCCTTCTTACTTTCTCTTCCTCCCCTTCTTCTTCTCCTCCCTACTTCCTCTTCCTTTCTCCTTCTCCTCCTCTCTTCCTCCCTCTCTTACCCTGACTCCTACTCTAATTTCCCTTCCCTTCCTTCATCCCTCTCTATTGCTGTATCCTTTTATGCATATGGACTACTCAGAGGGCTGAAAAAGTTATTTTTGACTGGTCCTCACAGTTTTGACCAGTCCTCGAACTTACGACTGTCCTCACATTTTACATTTTTGCCCTATCTTGTCACCATGATGAAGAGAAGCAGTTGTGAAATGAGTGACACAGTTGTTAAGAATGCCGCGACGGGCATAAATGTGAGGATGGTCATAAGTGCGAGGACTGGTCAAAAGTGCGAGGACCAGTCAGAAATGACTTTTTTCAGCTCTCTGTGGTCCCTATGCAGATAGCCACGCCCACCGGTCACATGACCAGCTAGCCATGCCCACCCGGTCACATGACCACCAAGCCACACCCCAACTAAGCCACGCCCACAGAACCGGTTGTTAAAAAAATTGAATCCCACAACTGGACCTTACAATACTAAAATAGGATGTAAAGTGAAATTTGGATATAAAGTGAAATTTGGATTTATTTTCTCTCTTTTAAAATGATGTTCAGGTTTATTCGCTTTTAACATTCCTAAACTGGTAAACAAGCTGGAGACTAGCTTCAGATAAGAAAAAGTTTGTTAGTACAAACTGGGGTCTGGTTTATCTCTTTTGGGAACTCCAAACTGAGGCAGAAGAAAAAGAAGGTTATAGAAGATTGCTTTTCAGGCAATAAAAGGTGTGAAGGAAATGGAAAATGTTAGGATATGATTTGAGCCATAACAAGTTGTCCAGGCAATATATGTGTACTGTAACTTTAATAAGAAATGTATTGTGTGACTTTAAGGTTTTCTTGCTGAGTCATTGTAATGCTGAGTCATGCTGTAATTAGGTAATGACTGGTTGTGAGAGTATTTAAGCGAGGTACTGCAACGTGTTCAGTTGATGATGTGATATTCTTCCATTGTGTGTGGAGCTGATGTGATATGCTACCAGAGTATGATATGCTGCCATAGTGAGGAGTTGCTAACATTCTGCTAATCATCGGTGGGATGGATCTGCTACCATTGTGGTTGGTGAACCAGAGTGAGTTTGTTATTCTAACCAACTACTGTTTGTTTGGTAAGAAGATATCGGTAACTACTGGACTGATTTAACTGGCAAAGACTTGGAATTGTCAAACCTCAAGTCCACAGTTATTCAAGCATTAAGCTATCCACGAACCAACTGCTGGAAACTTAGGTACTTCCTGCAAGACACCTGTGACCTCATTCTGTATGAAGAGGGGGTTCAGATGTTGCTATGGCTCTATCGCTCTGAACCTTCTGTGCAAATATTTATTTATTTATTTATTTATTTCAATTTGTATACCGCCCTTCTCCTAGTGGACTCAGGACGGTGAACAGCCAGAATTAAAACACATGCCAATACAAAATTTAAAATTATTTTAAAAAATTACATAACTGGCCCAATTTAAAACAATTCAATTAAAACCCAATGACAATTTAAAAACTAAAAAACTAAAAAAGAATAAAAAAGGGGGAAGGGGGTTCACGCCAGCCCTGCTTGATGGAAAAGAAAAGTTTTCAGGGCATGGTGAAAGACCCGGAGATCCGATATCCTTCGTATCTCCGGGGGCAAATTGTTCCAGAGGGCGGGAGCTGCCACAGAGAAGGCCCTCCCCCTGGGGGGTCGCCAGCCGACATTGCCTGGCTGACGGCACCCTGAGGAGTCCCTCTCTGTGGGCGCGTACTGGTCGGTGGGAGGCTATCGGCGGCAGAAGGCGGTCCTGCAAATAAATACAACTCCTTTTGATTCCGAGGTCTGCGTCTCATTATTCCTGCAACACTTTTGTCATAGTTAAAAAAACTTTTACCACTCTTCCAGGAAGAAATGCATTCACTGTGTTGTTGTAGGAAAAGACGGGACCAGACCAAGTTCTTCAATGCAGGAAAGGTTTATTATGCATAAGGTTCAAACAGCAGTTAACACAGCAAATTGTCTGAACCCCGAAGGGTGTACGGAGGTGTTGCTTTTATACTCTAAAATACGCATACAATCTCTAGGTTGCATTAAGACACATTTGGTCTTAGAGGAAACGAAAGATGCCTAGTCCAGACATTTGGTAATAGATAACAGTAAAAAAGGAAATCACATGAATATATTGGGGGATAATTATACATATCACATGTTATACATGACATTTAGGGTGAAATGCAGACGTAAGCAACAGGATGCATCTGTCTGGGTCAGTCTGCTCTTTTAAGATAAAAATACCCTTTGTCATCTCAGCAACTCCTTACTGGCATAAAGAGAAATATTTAACCTTGAGCGAAGTTTCAGGCCTTAGTATTAAGGCTTTGGGGTTTTGACCAAAGAATATGCATGTACCCTTAATCTAATCCTCTTCAGTGTTACAGAAAAGAGACCACACCAGCTCTTTATCGAAAGGGAAGGTTTATTGCGCAAGGTTCAGCAGTCTGAACCCCGAGGGGTTGTTACATACAGGCTTATATACTCTTTTCAGTCAGGATATACATTCAGGATGTATGCCTGATTACCATATATGGGTATGACGTGCCCACTTCCTTGGTCCTGCCCGGGTAGCCCAGCTAAGGTGAGATGTCTTGTATCACATATACAACGAGCGGGGGCTTAATCCCATTAGTCCTCTCATTCAACAATGTCACGTAGGCAGTGGTGGGATTCAATTTTTTTTTACAACTGGTTCTGTGGGCGTGGCTTATTTGGGTGGGTGTGGCTTGGTGGCCATGTGACCGAGTGGATACGGCTATGTGTATAGGGACTACTCAGAGGGCTGAAAAAAATCATTTCTGACCAGTCCTCACACTTTTGACTGGTCCTCACACTTATGACCGGTCATCATTTATGCCCATTGCAGCATTCTTAACAACCGTGTTACTCATTTCACAACTGCTTCTCTTCACCATGGTGACAAGATAGGGCGCAAAACATAAAATGTGAGGACAGTCATAAGTGCGAGGACTGGTCAAAAGTGCGAGGGCCGGTCAAAAATAACTTTTTCAACCCTCTGAGTAGTCCATATGCACAAAAGGACTACCCAGAGGGCTGAAAAAAGTGATTTCTGACAGTTCCTCGCACTTTTGACCGGTCCTCGCACTTATGACTGGTCATCATTTATGCCCATTGCAGCATTCTTAACAACTGTGTTACTCATTTCACAACTGCTTCTCTTCACCATGGTGACAAGATAGGGTGAAAAATGTAAAATGTGAGGACAGTCGTAAGTGCGGGGACTGGTCAAAAGTGCGAGGACCGGTCAAAAATAACTTTTTCAACCCTCTGAGTAGTCCATATGCACAAAAGGACTACCCAGAGGGCTGAAAAAAGTGATTTCTGACAGGTCCTCGCACTTTTGACCGGTCCTCGCACTTATGACTGGTCATCATTTATGCCCATTGCAGCATTCTTAAAAACTGGGTCACTCATTTCACAACTGCTTCTCTTCACCATGGTGACAAGATAGGGCGCAAAACGTAAAATGTGAGGACAGTCGTAAGTGCGAGGACTGGTCAAAAGTGCGAGGACCGGTCAAAAATAACTTTTTCAGCCCTCTGAGTAGTCCATATGCACAAAAGGACTACCCAGAGGGCTGAAAAAAGTGATTTCTGACAGTTCCTCGCACTTTTGACCGGTCCTCGCACTTATGACCGGTCATCATTTATGCCCATTGCAGCATTCTTAACAACTGGGTCACTCATTTCACAACTGCTTCTCTTCACCATGGTGACAAGATAGGGCAAAAACGTAAAATGTGAGGACAGTCGTAAGTTCGAGGACTGGTCAAAAGTGCAAGGACCGGTCAAAAATAACTTTTTCAGCCCTCTGAGTAGTCCATATGCACAAAAGGACTATCCAGAGGGCTGAAAAAAGTGATTTCTGACAGTTCCTCGCACTTTTGACCGGTCCTCGCACTTATGACTGGTCATCATTTATGCCCATTGCAGCATTCTTAACAACTGGGTCACTCATTTCACAACTGCTTCTCTTCACCATGGTGACAAGATAGGGCGCAAAACGTAAAATGTGAGGACAGTCGTAAGTGCGAGGACTGGTCAAAAGTGCGAGGACCGGTCAAAAATAACTTTTTCAGCCCTCTGAGTAGTCCATATGCACAAAAGGACTACCCAGAGGGCTGAAAAAAGTGATTTCTGACAGTTCCTCGCACTTTTGACTGGTCCTCGCACTTATGACCGGTCATCATTTATGCCCATTGCATCATTCTTAACAACTGTGTTACTCATTTCACAACTGCTTCTCTTCACCATGGTGACAAGATAGGGTGAAAAATGTAAAATGTGAGGACAGTCGTAAGTGCGAGGACTGGTCAAAAGTGCGAGGACTGGTCAAAAATAACTTTTTCAGCCCTCTGAGTAGTCCATATGCACAAAAGGACTACCCAGCGGGCTGAAAAAAGTGATTTCTGACAGTTCCTCGAACTTTTGACCGTTCCTCGCACTTATGACTGGTCATCATTTATGCCCATTGCAGCATTCTTAAAAACTGGGTCATTCATTTCACAACTGCTTCTCTTCACCATGGTGACAAGATAGGGTGAAAAATGTAAAATGTGAGGACAGTCGTAAGTGCGAGGACTGGTCAAAAGTGCGAGGACTGGTCAAAAATAACTTTTTCAGCCCTCTGAGTAGTCCATATGCACAAAAGGACTACCCAGCGGGCTGAAAAAAGTGATTTCTGACAGTTCCTCGAACTTTTGACCGTTCCTCGCACTTATGACTGGTCATCATTTATGCCCATAGCAGCATTCTTAACAACTGTGTTACTCATTTCACAACTGCTTCTCTTCACCATGGTGACAAGATAGGGTGAAAAATGTAAAATGTGAGGACAGTCGTAAGTGTGAGGACTGGTCAAAAGTGCGAGGACCGGTCAAAAATAACTTTTTCAGCCCTCTGAGTAGTCCATATGCACAAAAGGACTACCCAGAGGGCTGAAAAAAGTGATTTCTGACAGGTCCTCGCACTTTTGACCGGTCCTCGCACTTATGACTGGTCATCATTTATGCCCATTGCAGCATTCTTAAAAACTGGGTCATTCATTTCACAACTGCTTCTCTTCACCATGGTGACAAGATAGGGCGCAAAACGTAAAATGTGAGGACAGTCGTAAGTGCGAGGACTGGTCAAAAGTGCGAGGACCGGTCAAAAATAACTTTTTCAGCCCTCTGAGTAGTCCATATGCACAAAAGGACTACCCAGAGGGCTGAAAAAAGTGATTTCTGACAGTTCCTCGCACTTTTGACCGGTCCTCGCACTTATGACCGGTCATCATTTATGCCCATTGCAGCATTCTTAACAACTGTGTTACTCATTTCACAACTGCTTCTCTTCACCATGGTGACAAGATAGGGTGAAAAATGTAAAATGTGAGGACAGTCGTAAGTGCGAGGACTGGTCAAAAGTGCGAGGACCGGTCAAAAATAACTTTTTCAGCCCTCTGAGTAGTCCATATGCACAAAAGGACTACCCAGAGGGCTGAAAAAAGTGATTTCTGACAGGTCCTCGCACTTTTGACCGGTCCTCGCACTTATGACTGGTCATCATTTATGCCCATTGCAGCATTCTTAAAAACTGGGTCATTCATTTCACAACTGCTTCTCTTCACCATGGTGACAAGATAGGACGCAAAACGTAAAATGTGAGGACAGTCGTAAGTGCGAGGACTGGTCAAAAGTGCGAGGACCGGTCAAAAATAACTTTTTCAGCCCTCTGAGTAGTCCATATGCACAAAAGGACTACCCAGAGGGCTGAAAAAAGTGATTTCTGACAGTTCCTCGCACTTTTGACCGGTCCTCGCACTTATGACCGGTCATCATTTATGCCCATTGCAGCATTCTTAACAACTGTGTTACTCATTTCACAACTGCTTCTCTTCACCATGGTGACAAGATAGGGTGAAAAATGTAAAATGTGAGGACAGTCGTAAGTGCGAGGACTGGTCAAAAGTGCGAGGACCGGTCAAAAATAACTTTTTCAGCCCTCTGAGTAGTCCATATGCACAAAAGGACTACCCAGAGGGCTGAAAAAAGTGATTTCTGACAGTTCCTCGCACTTTTGACCGGTCCTCGCACTTATGACTGGTCATCATTTATGCCCATTGCAGCATTCTTAACAACTGTGTTACTCATTTCACAACTGTGGTGCTTCATGTGACCGGGTGGCCGTGGCCAGGTGGTCATGTGGCATCGCTTCTTTGCCCTAATAACAGTTTGCTGCAATGGTCATAAGTGTGAAAAACGGTCATAAGTCACTTTTTCCGGTGCCATTGCAACTGTTGTAAGTCAAGGATTACCTGTACAAAAATACAAAAAGCTTCTTTGCTTACAAAAAACTGCCCTAAATAGCAATCATTAGATCAGAAATACCTGCAAAGTGGAGTTACAAATCAGGGAGGGTGCCAGAGCACCTTGAGGAATTAAAATTGGTAGTACAGTGGTCTAAAGCACCCTGTTATTAAGACCAGCTGCCTGCAATTACTGCAGGTTCGAATCTCGCCAAGGCTCAAGGTTGACTCAGCTTTCCATCCTTTCTAAAGTAGGTAAATTGAGGGCCCAGTTGTGGGGGCAATAAGCTGACTTTGTATAAATATACAAAAAGGATGAAGGCTATTGCTGAGCACATTGTAAGCCACCCTGAGTCTCCGGAGAAGGGCGGCATATAAATCAAATTAAAAAAAAAAAAGCTTCTGTTTCATTATTCAATTATTTCTTCAGTGCGGATCATTGCACCCTGGCTGGGAGAACTCCAACAAGGGAGTCTTTCCTCCCCAAAAGCGGTGTAAAAAGTTTAAAACAACCCTTCCCCTCAGTGGTGGGATTCAAGTAATTTAACAACCGGTTCTCTCCCCTCATGATTTCTTCCAACAACCAGTTTGCCAAACTGTTCAGAAAGTTAACAACCGGTTCTCCCGAATTGGTGCGAACTTTATCTTTATCTTTATTCAAATTTCTATACCGCCCTTCTCCTTTCGGACTCAGGGCGGTGAACAGCCAAAAAATAAAACATTTTATATACAAAAGTTAAAATAAATTTAAAATAATTAAATAAATTTGGCCCATTAATTTAAAACATTCCAGTTAAAACCATATCAAAATTATTTAAAACCAATCATAAAATCAGGACAGCCTGGCTAACTGAAAAAAATAGGTTTTGAGAGCCCGACGAAAAGTCCGGAGGTCTGGGATCACTCGTATCTCTCGGGGTAGATTGTTCCAGAGGGTGGGTGCTACCACAGAGAAGGCTCTCCCCCTGGGGGTCGCCAGCCGACATTGCCTGGCCGACAGCACCCTGAGGAGGCCCTCTCTGTGGGAGCGAACTGGCCGGTGGGAGGCAACTGGTGGCAGGAGGCGGTCCTGTAGAACTGGCTGAATCCCACCACTGCTTCCCCTTTAAGAAAGTCAAACAAACAAACAAAAAAATCCCTCTGAGAACCTCCGGACCGGAAGCGACAGTAAATCTACGCATACTGCTGCGGGAGAGGCAGTTTCTGTAAGCAGGGCAATAAAGGTTAGTCTAGGAAACAACAACGAATGTTGTAATTCCTTACAGGAAAGTGGAAAAAAACGAAAGGAGATTTCTTTTAACAACCCGTTCACCGAACTGCTTCACTACTTAACAACCAGGTTCTACCAGTGGTAGAATCCCACCACTGCACGTAGGCATTGAGAGCGGGGACTTACTCCCCTTAGTCCTCTCATTCAACAAGGTCTGGTAGGCATTGTTCCAAGTTAACTGCCCCGTTTCCCATCCCCCTTAACCGGCATGCGTGAGACAAAGAGGGAGGAATGAAAAGTGAAGGTAAGAAATCTGTTATTCGTGCAAAATTTTGTTTTGAAATTTGTCTGTGCGTCTGTCATTCTTCGTTTTTGCTAACTCCCTGGTTACAACACAGCAGCTGAGATCTTTTCTGAAGGCATTGCTGTTTGCTGTTCTCCCTTTTCTGAAGTGAGGAAACATCTGCATTATGTTTGTGGGTGATGGCTTTGGAGATTTTCTTTTCTACACCTTGGTAAACGTCTGAGTGCGATTTCTTTCTTTCTTTCTTTCTTTCTTTCTTTCTTTCTTTCTTTCTTTCTTTCTTTCTTTCTGCCAAAAACTCCAGGGATGTCCTCATTCAAGCACATTCAAGGGAATGCAAATCTCATTCTGCCTTTGAAATTGTATCTGAATAGGAAAGGGAGGGTTTTTTTTACCAGTTTATTTATGTTCTTTTAACCATTTCTTCCCCTGCTTACAACTTTTGCCTGAGAAGGGAGGGGCACTGTGGCATCGGATCTCTTCTTTCCCTCAAAATACATTTAAAAAAAAAAGTACTACAAGACATGAGCAATAGCTGGAATTAATCAGGGAGAAAACCAATCTAGGACTAAGGAACAATCCTAGGAAATTTTATTTACAGCATGTGTTTTTGGAACTCCTTGCTACTGCAGAAGAGATGATTAATTAATTTATACCAGTGGTGAAATCCAATTTTTTTTACTACTGGTTCTGTGGACGTGGCTTGGTGGGCATGGCTTGGTGGGCGTGACAGGGGAAAGATACTGCAAAATCTCCATTCCCTCCCCACTCTGGGGCCAGCCAGAGGTGGTCTTTCTTTCTTTCTTTCTTTCTTTCTTTCTTTCTTTCTTTCTTTCTTTCTTTCTTTCTTTCTTTCTCTTCCTTCCTTCCTTCCTTCCTTCCGTCCTTCCTTCCTTCCTGCCTGCCTGCCTGCCTGTCTGCCTTCTTTCTTTCTTTCTTTCTTTCTTTCTTTCTTTCTTTCTTTCTTTCTTTCTTTCTTTTATTAGATTTATATACCGCCCTACTCCTGAAGGACTCAGGGCGATGAACAGGCACAAAATAAAATACATAGATACAAAAGTTAAAAGATATAATTAAAACCAGATTAAATAATTTAGCCCGAGACAATTAAAAAAATCCCAATAATTTAAAACAGATTAAAATTTCGATTTAAAAGGATCTTATTTGCCGGTTCTCCGAACTACTCAAAATTTCCGCTACCGGTTCTCCAGAACCTGTCAGTTTGAAAAGTATATAAGTGCTTCTTTTTCCATAAGAGGGGGTTCAGATGTGGCTACGGCTATATTGCTCTGAACCTTTTGCGCAAATAAATACAACTCCTTTTGATTCCGAGGTGAGTCTCAGTATTCCTGCAACATTAGGAAATTTTATTTACAGTATGTGTTTTGGGAACTCCTTGCTACTGCAGAAGAGATGATTAATTACTGTGTGCTCTGTGTGCTCAATTTGTTTTTCTTTTCCTGGGAGCCAAGGAGGGGAAGGGAAATCTTTTACAGTGAACCAAATTGGACTTGTGTTTATGGCCACAGGCTACAAAGCTGGAGAACTGTGAATTCAAATCCTGCTTTGGCCATGAGGGCCAGCTGAGTGATTTTGGGCTGGTTATTTTTCCCCCCTTCAGCCCTAGGAGGGGGAGGCATTGGGAAACTGAGGCAGGAGGGTAAAATTGCTACAAAAGTATTATAAATGCATAAGCAGAATTAGCAGAAGTTGCTTTGCTTATATGTATGTTGCAAGGTTTAGGAAAGAACAGATGTACTTGTACCCTTAATGACTTATTTACGGGACCGCCTTCTGCCACCAATAGCCTCCCACCGACCAGTCCGCTCCCACAGAGAGGGACTCCTCAGGGTACCGTCGGCCAAGTTATGTCGGCTGGCGATACCTAGGAGGAGAACCTTCTCTGTCGGAGCTCCTGCCCTTTGGAATGAATTGCCCCCGGATATTCGTAACATCTCTGACCTCCGGGTCTTTCGCTGTGCCCTCAAGATCCTACTGTTCCGACAGGTGGGGCTGTCTAACTGAATGATTTTAAATTGGGTTTTAATATTGGGTTTTTAAAATTTGGCCAAAACTATTTAATGATTTTAATTAATTTTAACTATGATATTGTATATTTATGTCTTTAATCTTGGCTGTACACCGCCCATTATTATTATTATTATTATTATTATTATTATTATTATTATTTAATCTTTAGTGAGATTCACAGCCTTTGAATCTGGTTAATAGCTCAGCAGCTCGAGTCCTAACCAAGGACCTAGGAACTGTTAAGGTATCGTCGGAGGATGTAAGCTGTTCCGAGTAAGGTGGTTTTTTGTAGAGTCAAAATGTTCAAGTCCGGCAAATTTAGAATTTCTAAATAGCGGGGTAGCCCTTTGGGTATTGCTCCAATTACAATCGGGACAACACACGATTTCTTTTTCCACAGTCGCTCAACTTCAATTTGCAAGTCCCTGTACTACTACTACTACTACTACTACTACTACTACTACTACTTATTATTATTATTATTATTGTTATTGTTATTATTATTATTGTTATTGTTATTGTTATTATTGTTATTATTATCATTCTTATTCTTATTCTTATTCCTGTAACGAAGATATTGCAAGGAAGGTCCACTGAAAGTAACAGATGGTGTAAGATAATACCTTATATGGAATATGTGTCAGATAACTTCTCCTTTTTTATGTTATGCTGGGGTGTAGCTAGACAAGTGTAACAAAGTGGTAACCCAAAAGGGGAAGCTGAGGTTGCAAAATGTATAAAAGACAAACCTTGGGCATAGCCCAGGGTTCAGAATCTGCCATGCTAATGCTCTGAACCTTTGCGCAAATAAACCTGTGTTCTCCAACCTCCGTGGTCTTGTCTCCTGAATCGGTAATAAGAGTTTCCTGCAACAAAACCACATCTCTATCTGTAGACCCCCACCTAGGCAGTTGTTTGCAACATGATTTCCCTAACATAGGTTACAAATGTCCTCTCTAGGACCTTCCACTCACTCTCCTTAACCTCTAGAGCCGTGATGTGAACCTATGGCACGTGTAGCCAAATTGGTCGGCACATGAGCTCAGCTCCGGCACACCAGCCAGCTGATTTTTGGGCCTTCTGGGCCCACCAGAAGTAGGGAAACAGGCTTGTTTCCTGCCTCTGGAGGACCTTGGGGGGTGGTGAGGGGCCTGTTTTTCTCTCTCCCCAGCCTCCAGAGCCTTTCTAGGAGTCTGGGGAGGGCAAAAACAGCCTTCCCAATCCCCCAGAGGCCCTCTGGAAGCCAGAAATGACCCATTTGCCAACTTCTGGTCCCATGCATGCACACGAAACACCACCACCACCACCACCACCATCCCCGCTCCTGGCACGTGATCCAAAAAGGTTAGCTATCACTGCCCTAGAGCTCATCGGAAAAATGTTTCATTGCATGCGGATGAGTGTTGTTTCAATGGTTAAATCTACACCTTCTAATTCTTGGAATTGATTTTCTTTTCAATTTCAGATACACAAAGTGGAGTCATTTGAACTTCTTGGCATACAAAAATTATCTCTTGGGAAAGAGCTGAAAGGCTTTCTGGCGTCTTTCCAGTGTGTACAGGATCGATCATATGGATTAAAAGGCATTTGGAGATCCACAATATTCCTTGGATCCATTTGGAGTTGCAGTTTCAGGACAGGGAAAGAATGGAAACACAACCTTTAGCCACTGAGAGAACTGGAAAAGGCCCTTCTGCTGTTCAGCCTGAGACCTGTGGGGAGATCTGGGCAAGAACTAGGCAGAAGATCCTGAAGGAGGAAACCATCATCTGTTCAGAAGTTCAGCCCTGGAACTTCAGGAGCTTCCAATACCGGGAGGCTGAGGGTCCCCGAGGACTTTGCAGCCGACTCCATGACTTTTGTAGGCGATGGCTGAGACCAGAAAAGCACACCAAAGCTCAGATGCTGGACCTGGTAGTTCTGGAGCGGCTCCTGTCCCTTCTGCCCCCAGAGATGAAGGGCTGGGTGCAGGAGTGTGGAGCAGAGACCAGCTCCCAGGTGGTGGCCCTGGCTGAAGGCTTCCTCCTGAGCCAGGTGGAGGAGCAGAAGGAGCAGGTTGAGTTGCAGGTGAGAAACCTTCATCTGGATAAGAACCCAGAAGGGAATTTAAAAAAATGTGTTTGAATTTTTCACCCCTCCTTCACAGACTTTTCTGGCATTCATAATATGTGGAGATGTGCGGTCTGTCAGGTTTCGAGGTCGTCTCAAATAAATTGCATTTCAACCAAAGTCTTTGATGAAAAACTCTCATTTATTAAGCACGACATTCTAACTCCGACTCCATCGTAGGCAACACTGACTTCCTGACCCAAACCCCTCCCTTTCCTTTCCCCACTCCTCTGCACTCATTGGCCATCTTCCAAGTCACTCTACCCCAATCTACTGCTCCAGCTCAAAGGAATTTCCCCCCTCCCATCCCATCTCCTAGGGGATATTATCTCCAGGGAAAAAAAGTAGGTGAAAAGTCAAACGTCCCTTTCCAGACGCCTCCGCTTCTCCTTCTTATGTCAGCACTAGAGTAAATGCAGCTTGAAGTGCTGACACGGACATTGTACAATTCATTTTTTACTCAGCCTCACTGATGGATATTGGGGATTTTCAGGTTGTGCTCAGAGAACAAGGGTCCACTTCATCTTGTGTGATGTCCATTAATTCTTCTCTCTTGTCTCTTATTTCAAGTCCTTTGCTGTGGAGATCAGAGATCCTGAGGGAAGGAAGAATCCATCAAATCCCTTCCAGGAGACATTTTTCAGGAGGATCTCTCAGGAAGATCCAAGTCAGGATACCTCAGGAGGTAACTGAAGGTCCTCCCATTCTCCAGAGAAATCCCCGCTATCTCCTGTTCTGTAGAATAATAGCTTGTCCTATTTTGTTAATTTTGCGTGTTAAAATTCTGTCTCCCTCGCAGTGAAGAATAGAATGAAGATAACGCCTGCTTATGATGGAACTGAAACAATCATTGAACCTACAACTCAAGTAAGAGAAAGATAATAAAAAATAAGGCCATTACAGTGTTAGCATCTGTTAAACAGAGAGTGTTCCTTTTAGTAATTCTTTGATATTAAATTATGTAAGTCTTCTCAATAATAACTGAAATAATCACATTAACTCAATTTCATTGAGGGCCATATCAGCATTGTGTTTGTCCTCAGGGGGCTGGGGTGGGGAGTGGGGGTGTGGCCTGGCTGACTGGCCATGGCCTGGGGGTGTGGCCAATTCAACATCACTCACAAGGGGGGGCACCTGTGGGGGCCAGGCACAGTTGGGGAGGGAATCCATGGATCTGGAATTTCTGGTTTTTCTTTTGAAGACGGTTCGCATCTCATCCAAGAAGCTTCTTCAGCTTTTCTTCTTCAGAGCTGAAAAAGCTTCTTGGATGAGAAGCAAAATGTCTTCGAAAGAAAAACCAGAAAGTCCAGTTACCTCTTGAAAAAGCACCTTTGGGACAACCATGACCTGGATGACTGAGAATCTCCATAGCCACCATATTAAAAGGTAAAGCAGACCATTAAATTTAAAAGAGGGTGGCCAGAAGGAGTATATCATCAAGGCAGTTTTTGCCTGCAAAATAATTTCTAGCACTGATATTACCTCGTCGGGGTAATGAAAGGTCTGTAAGAAAGGAACCAAGCTCAGAGAGCACCAAGGACCCATCAACGTAATTTCTAATCCTTCCATTTGTGCCTGGATCTGGGGTGCAAAGAATCCAGCTTTGCAAAGGATGACAAATGCTCTTCCCAAGCAATTTTTGCTCTTTCTGTTCTCTTGTTAAGCCATTGTTAGCAGTGGCTTCCTTGCAATCTGAGGAGAAGCAGAAATAGGGTTGCGTGTGTCTCTGGATATTGATGGCACCCGATTTAAATCCCTGGCTGCCTCTCGCAGCACTTTGATCGATAATGAAGAATGACTGTTTCTTCTGGGGACACCACAAGACTTTTACTTAAATGCTAAAAAGAATACTCCTCCCCCATTTTCTTCTTCAAACACAGGACGGGTTGAAGTCACTGATAGGTTTCTGAGGCCCATCTGCCAGTTGATTCTCTTCAGATGGTGAAAATCTGGACGGATGGATGGTTTGTAGGTAGCTGGATAGACAGACAGACAGACAGACAGGGATCCAGTAGAAAGTTGGGATTCCTTTTACCGAATGGTACTGAAAGTGTGTATCTGTGCTTGGGACAATTTAAATAATCGGACAGATCTTGATAAATCCTCCTGGTCTTATTGTGTCGTTTTTCTTTGTTCAGGAGGGTCTTGTATCATTTGAGGAGGTGACTGTGTATTTCTCCAAGGAGGAGTGGTCACAGCTGGATCCAGACCAAAGAGCGCTGCATTGGGAAGTCATGCTGGAAAATCATAGAAACCTGGTCTCTCTAGGTAAGGGTTTGCTACGGTCCACCCACAAAATTTGGGAAGACAGTTTTAAATTAGATGAAATGAACTATTTCTTTTTTCTTTTTTCTTTTTGTTATAAGTTTATTGAAGATATCTTGTCGGAATAAAAGCAATAAAAATTCTGAAAAAGAAATAAAGAAGACAGTGGAAGTGATGCATTAATAAGAAAAAAAAATAATGAAATTAAAAAAGGAAAGGGGGAGAAAAGACGAAGTAATAAAAAAGTTATAACTTATTCTCTCTAAGGTTAGATCATAGTTTTCTCCTTCACATAATTTATCCTTTCTAATCTTCAAACAACTTCATTTTTTTTTCTTTTTTCAGCAAAAAGTCCTTCAGGGGTTTTCCAATCACTAATCAATACAGATATTAGCCTTTCTCTAATCAAAAGAAGTCAATTTGGTCATCTTTGAGAATTCTGTCATTTTCGCCAACCATTCTACCTCTATTGTAGAATGTATTGTATACCCTCCATCTTTGGTGGTAAAAATAGTCTCACTGTGATTATCACACTCAGAAAGAATCTCATGACTGTTTTCCAGCTTCCTGTTCCTTAGTCCCAACACAAAGTGTTCTGGTTTCAGTTGGATGTTGATCTTGAAAGTTCTCTGTATCATTGAATGTTTTTGAATCCAAAACGAGCCTTCTGCTTGTCCACATTTCCAGTATAAGTTTGAGTTACCTTTATACATTTTAGAACATTTTTCTGGTATCCTATACCAATGCTATACCTATATATATAAAAGTGAAAACCACTCACGCATTAATCACAAAATCTCCAGAACCATAAAGCCTACAAATTTGAAATTTGCCATGTATGTTCCTCTTGGCTTCTAGGTGCTCACTAAGAAAGGATTTTTCAAAATGACCATCTCCCCGTTTCATAAAGAAGGGGATAGGAGAAGTTCAATGGGGCCAGCCTGAGGGAGAGAAGGGGAGAGGAGAGGGTCTATGGGGCCAGCCTGAGGGAAAGAAGGGAGTAGGAGAGGAGAGGATTTATGGGGCCATCCTGAGGGAGAGAAGGGGATAGAGAGGAGAGGCTTCTGTGGGGCAAGCCTGAGGGAGAAAAGGGGAGAGGAGAGGAGCGGCTTCTGTGAGGCTAGCCTGAGGGAGAGAAGTGGAGAGGAGAGGCCGATCGTAACTACTCATTAATTTTCAAACTCTAAGTGTCGATTTATCAAGCCCGATCACATAGTCTAGTAGCGGAGGATGGGCATTCAGCTAGTCACTTTATAAAAGTTGCCCTTTAGATCATAACATCACGTACATTTCAGTGCTAACAATCACATTTTTTCCCACTGTTACATCTACATATTATGATACAACGTCTTTGCTCACTGTATCATACATTTTAAACCTATTTGTAGCTTTTAGGTGTTACATGTTTATTTTTTCTGTATCATTAAGATTCAAATTCTGTTTTATGTTGTTGAATACCATAGGTCCATTTTCCCCACCTTGAATCTGTCCGATAACAATATGAAAACCATATTGTAGGACAACTATACCCTTCTGCCATCAGCTGCTCTTGATTTCATTTGGTATTTCATTTGCCTTCTGCTTCTCTTCTGTAAGATGCTCCTTGTGCCAAGAGCCATGAAGTTATTTTGGAGCACAGTCTGGATTTATATCGGTTTCATGTTCTCAATTGGCACTTCTAACACCCTGGTTTTTAAAATATAGATTAATCCAAACTTAGAATAACAGAGTTGGAAGGACCTTGGAGGTCTCCTAGTCCAACCACCTGCTTAGACAGGATACCCTACACCACTTCAGACAAATGGTTATCCAATCTCTTCTTTAAAACTTCCAGTGTTGGCGCATTTACAACTTCTGGAGGCAAGTTGTTCCACTGATTAATTGTTCTCACTGCCAGGAAATTTCTCCTTAGTTCTAGGTTGCTTCTCTCCTTGATTAGTTTCCCCCCATTGCTTCTTGTCCTGCCCTCAGGTGCTTTGGAGAATAGCTTGACTCCCTCTTCTTTGTAGCAGCTCCTGAGATACTGGAACACTGTTATCATGTCACCCCAGTCCTTCTTTTCATCAGAGTAGACATACCCAGTTCCAGCAACTGTTCTTTGTTTTAGCCTCCAGTCCCCTAATGATCTTGGTTGCTCCTCTCTGCACTATTTCTAGAGTTCATTGTACTACAAATTTCGATGCCATCCAAATCTTAGGTCACGCTCTTCTAAGTCCAAGTCAAATTTTCAAAGGCCATCTCTGCGTCTAAGGAGATTGATGTAGTTTGTTTTTCATTATATTCAAACTTCCTACAGATTGCACTTTCCCCCTAATCTTGCTATTATTTTCATTTTTTTTTCTTTTCCCGTGAAGGTAATAATGGGGAAGAAGATGAAGATTCTGGGGAACTATTCCGAACAATTACTTCTGGAGACAGTATGGAGAACCCTAAAATTCAAATGGAAGTAGAAAGCTGTGAGAGAAATCAGTCAATTAATTGGAATCAGGAAAGGTCATCGTCTCTTCATGCTCCGATGCAAGATTTTGTTGCCCAACAAGGAAAAACAAATAAAAAATCTATTGGGAATAACATGAAACTATTCAGAGACAAATTAGATGTAGATAAACACGATCAAGCCGAAACCAAAGGAGAAGATTATATATGCAGAGACAATGGAAAAAATGACAAACAGACTTTATTTTTTCCTCATGAAAATGGGTCCGGTACATCTCAAAAAAGGACCTACACGGAGGAGAAGATATATAAATGCACGGAGTGTGGGAAAACCTTTATCAAGAACAATCAACTTACAAATCATAAAAGGATCCACACAGGAGAGAAGCCCTATCAATGCACGGAATGTGGAAAGAGTTTTATTCACAACAGACAACTTAGTTCACATAAAAGGATCCACAAACGGGACAAGCCTTACAAATGTACGGACTGTGAAAAGAGCTTCACCGAAAAGAGAAAACTTACTGTCCATAAAATAGTCCACACAGGGGAAAGGCCTTATAAATGCATGGAGTGTGGGAAGACCTTTACTCGGAAGGCTCACCTTAAGTCACATGAAATGATCCACACAGGAGAGAAGCCCTATAAATGTATGGAGTGTGGAAAGAGCTTCTCTCATAGTAATTCTCTTACTTCCCATTACTGGATCCATACAGGGGAGAAGCCGTATAAGTGCACAGAGTGTGGAAAGAGCTTCTGTGAAAATTCTTCTCTTACTGTTCATAAAAGGATCCACACAGGAGAGAGGCCCTATAAATGCACGGAATGTGGAAAGAGCTTCCCTAAGAGCAGTGAACTTGTTTCCCATAAAAAGATCCACACAGGGGAGAGGCCACACAAATGCATGGAGTGTGGAAAGAGCTTTACTAAGAACAGTCAACTTATTTACCATAGTAGTATCCATACAGGGGAGAAGCCCTATAAATGCATGGAGTGTGGAAAGAGCTTTACTAAGAACAGTCAACTTATTTACCATAGTAGGGTCCATACAGGAGAGAAGCCCTATAAATGTATGGAGTGTGGAAAGAGCTTCTCTCTTAGTAGTTCTCTTACTTCCCATTACTCGATCCATACAGGGGAGAAGCCATATAAGTGCACAGAGTGTGGAAAGAGCTTCTCTCAAAGTTCTTCTCTTAATCTTCATAAAAGGATCCACACAGGAGAGAAGCCCTATAAATGTATGGAATGTGGAAAGAGCTTTATTAAGAACAGTCAACTTATTTACCATAGTAGTATCCATAGAGGGGAGAAGCCCTAGAAATGCATGGAGTGTGGAAAGAGCTTTACTACGAACACTCTACTTATTTACCATAGTAGTATCCATACAGGGGAGAAGCCACACAAATGCATGGAGTGTGGAAAGAACTTTACTAAAGCAGTCAACTTATTTACCATAGTAGGGTCCATACAGGGGAGAAGCCGTATAAATGCATGGAGTGTGGAAAGAGCTTTACTACGAACACTCTACTTATTTACCATAGTAGTATCCATACAGGGGAGAAGCCACACAAATGCATGGAATGTGGAAAGTCCTTTTCTCAGGGCTCTTGTCTTAATTCCCATAACAAGATCCACACGGGAGAAGCCATATAAATCTGTGAAACATGGGGGCAGAGCCTCCTGCCGCTACTACCAGTTTGCCTGATCCGGGGCAAACTGGTAGCAACCCACTGATAGATCCAGTTGAATATGAATCCATATAAATTGTAGTTGTTGAAATTTAAGCATTTTCTATTTACACATATGAGCGCCCGTTACTTGTCCCAGCTTCTACCAACCTAGCAGTTCGAAAGCATGTAAAAAATGCAAGTAGAAAAACAGGGACCACCTTTGGTGGGAAGGTAACAGCATTCTGTGCACCTTTGGCATTGAGTCATGCCGGCCACATGACCATGGAGACGTCTTCGGACAGTGCTGGCTCTTCGGCTTTGAAACGGAGATGAACGGGAACGACTAGCACATATGTGCAAGGGGAACTTTTACCTTTTTATTTACATAATGCTGAATTAGGAAAAGTTTTTTTTTAAATCTGATCTTCACAAGTGGCAGCTCCAGAGAACTGAATTTACCAATTGAAACCAAATAATAGGTACGCGTTTTAATTTTGAAAAGTGGATTTTTACTGTCATTTGAAGGTCTTCAATGCTATTTCACATGAATAGGAGAAAATATTTTTTTCTTCACGTTTATCCCATTTTCCATCTGATCATGATAGAGAAGGCCCAAATCCCCCCAAAAGTGCTATAAATGTTTAATTTTTGAGAACAAGACATGGCTTAGCTAACAAAATGTCATTCCAGGCATATTATGGGACAAGGCATAAATCAGGAAAGATTTGGAGAAATTATAGCTAAATATGAATTGTCGATATAAGTTTTATGCTCAGGAGGTTATCTAATGAATAGATTAATTAAAACATTTTACATTTAAACTTTTTATATATAATTCTTGGGGTGAAGGGGGACCTTTATTTGTCCATTATTTTCTGCACTTTTTTTAACTTTGAAGAAAGTATTTCCGCATTATGTAGTTGTATTAGTTTTATTTGTACACTATAACCTTCAATAAAAGTATTGGGGGAAATGCTAATAAAGTCTATACTTCAGTCTCACTCTCTCTCTCTCTCTCTCTCACACACACACACAGAGGTCCTAGCTGATCAATATATTCTAACTTACGGGACCGTCTTCTGCTACCGATAGCCTCCCACCGGCCAGTACACTCCCACAGAGAGGGACTCCTCAGGGTGCCGTCGGCCAGACAATGTCGGCTGGCGACCCCCAGGGGGAGGGCCTTCTCTGTGGCAGCACCTGCCCTCTGGAACAACCTGCCCCCGGAGATACATAGGATCCCCGATCTCCGGGCTTTTCACCGTGTCTTTAAAACTTTTTTATTTCATCAAGCCGGGCTGGCTTGACCCCCCCTTAGATATTTTTAGATATTTTTAATTGTAATTTGGTTTTAATAGGGGTGTTTTAAAATTTTATTGGGCCAATTCTTGTTTAATTTCTTTTAAATATTTTAAAATTTTGTATGTGATGTTTTTACTTGGCTGTTCACTGCCCTGAGTCCAGTAGGAGAAGGGTGGTATAAAAATTGAATTAATTAATTAATTAATTAAATAAAACACTCTCTTAACTTTAGCCTTTTCTGGCCCTTGGTACACCTATTGCTGCATTGATATTAGCTAAGACTTTGAAGAAAGTATTTTCGCATTATGTAGTTGCATTAGTTTTATTTGTACACTATAATCTTCAATAAAATTATTGTGGGAAATGCTAATAAAGTCTATATTTCAGTCTCTCTCTCTCTCTCTCTCACACACACACACACACAAACAGAGGTCCTAGCTGATCAATATATTCTAAGACACTCTCTTAACTTTAGCCTTTTCTGGCCCTTGGTACACCTATTGCTGCATTGAAATTAGCTAAGAATTTTTGCATAAAGACAAATGGAAACAATGTTGCTTGATAAATCACCTTTAATGCTCGCTAAAAATGGAACCCCAAATGAAGACATGGGACAAGGCAATTATGCGAACAGGAAACTTGGGAAACACAGATGTGTTTAAAATACATTTAGAGCTGGATGATTATACTGAAGTATAAATATTTTGGCTTGAATCCATAAAGTAATGCATGAGAAAAAGGGAACTTAGAAGGGAGGGGGGCTGCTATGTTACTGGAAATAGAGAGTAAATGTGCTGATTGTCAACATTCCAGAAACAACCTCTCTCCAATTAAAAACTCTGAAGCAAGCATTTCTCAAAGTTCTTTTTTTTTTTAATTGAAAAGTTTTATAGGAAATCTCTTTTTAATTGAGTAGGTTTACTGGCACATCTGGGAAAACCCGAATCTGAGAGTTCCGGGTTTTCCCTCAGTAAATCAAAAGCCCCAAAACCATCCCCTTAATCATCAGTCGATCACATGCTCCAATCAGTATTCGTCCCATCTCGAGACAGCATTCCAACCACTCCTTCTCCAGATGCAGGATCATCCTGACCTTGACCGAAAGGAAGAATGGTATTTTGTCTAAAACCAATCTGTCTACAAAAATTCCCCCTCCTACTTTCCCACACAGGAGAAGGTGGCAGCGTGGAAGCTTCTGGCCTAATATGGCTTCCAAAGCTGACACTGATGATTGTTAAGTATGCCAATCTATTCATAAGCAAAGAGCAAACAGAGACCCCAGATAAGCAACACAATTAGGCAAGCCAAAACTTGACAAGATTAACTGATAAACACCTAGGATTTGCAGTTCCTTTTGCCTGTAGAGCCAGCCATGACCCCTATATGACCCCATATGAATCTGGCAACATCCATTAAAATATTAAAGGACATGTTATTCCACAAGAACAGGCATCTCAATCATACCCCAAACAATGTATAAAAGCCCACCTCTCTCAACCCCATTTTGTCAGCCACCCCAGAAACATGCTTTTGTTACTAAAGTTTCTGGCATCCAAATAAACAGAGACCTTTTTTTCCTTGTGGCCAGTCTCCATTTCATTTCCAGTGTCTTTCTCCTCACTTGGAACCAGATTGGATTTTTCTTTTTTTATGTTTTAGCCTCCAGTCCCCTAATCATCTTGGTTGCTCTTCACTGCACTCTTTCTAGAGTCTCAACATCTTTTTTTACATTGTGGCAGCCAAAACTGGAGGCCTTATAAAGTGGTATTAACATGTGATCTTGATTCCATCTCTGTTTATGAAGCCTATAACTGTGTTGGTTTTTTTGGCAGTGGCAGCACACTGCTGGCTCATAAGAAACAAAACATCTTCCTTAAAAAAACAAACAATCTATTTGCCGTTGAAAAAGTATCTTTGAGTAAACTATTTGGATAAGTTGAATTTCTACCTCCATCTCTGCTATAATGGAAGAAAGACTAATCAAGCTTTGTCATGAAGAGATACACCTTCTTTTGCTTTGGGGAAACAGCACTTGTTAAATACCTGCCTGTCTACATCCCACCCCCCACCCCAAATCCAGATCAACTGAAAATTGATCTGGATTGATCTGAATATACTCTTCAGAAGGAATTTTTATTATAGAGGTACATTTTGTTGTTAGTTGTGAAGTTGTGTCCAAGCCATCGTGACCCCATGGACAATCTTCCTCCAGGCCTTCCTGTCCTCTATCATCCTCTGGAGTCCATTTAAGCTCACACCTACTGCTTCAGTGACTCCATCCAGCCACCTCATTCTCGGTTGTCCCCTTCTTCTTTTGCCCTCCATCTTTCCTAGCATTAGGCTCTTCTCCAGCTAGTCCTTCCTTCTGATTAGGTGGCCACAATATTTGAGTAGAGATGCATTAGCCTTCTTCAAATTACAGTACCTTCAAAAATCTGCTGTTCATAATCAAGTGGAAGATTTTTTTTGTTTTCATTGGTAATTTTACCTCTCTGGAGCTGCCAGTTATAAGTGTCTGACTCAAAACATTTTTCCTTTCTTAGCTCAATATATGCAATATGAAATATATAAACAAAACCACCTAGACTTTGTGTGAATTTTCAAATGTATGTTAATGGCAAAATTAGGTAATCACTCATCCTGAAGCTCTGCCCAAGCTCCTGATGATTATATGATCTCTTCTGTATGAATACTTTTATGAGACATAAGGGAACTATTATGACTGAAGCTCTTTCCACACTCCACACATTTATGTGGCTTTTCTCTTGTATGGATTCTTTTATGTGAATTAAGTTGACTGCTATTAGTAAAGCCCTTTCCGCACTCCACACATTTATATGGCTTCTCCCCTGTGTGGGTCTTTTTATGTTTAATAAATGATGAATTTTCGCGGAAGCTCTTTCCACACTCCACACATTTATAGGGTTTTTCCCCTGTATGGATCCTCCTATGGGAAGTGTGATGACTGCTATTAATAAAGCTCTTCCCACACTGCTCACATTTATATGGCCTCTCCCCTGTGTGGATCCTTTTATGGCAAGTAAGCTGATTGCTGTGAGTAAAGGTCTTTCCACATTCTTGGCATTTATATGGCCTCTCCCCCGTGTGGATTCTTTTATGAACAGTAAGAGACCCATTTTCAAAGAAGCTTCTTCCACACTCTTGGCATTTATATGGCCTCTCTCCTGTGTGGATCTTTTTATGGGAATTCAGATGACTGCGATTAGTAAAGCTTTTTCCACACTGCTCACATTTATATGGCCTCTCCCCTGTGTGGATCCTTTTATGGCATGTAAATTGATTGTTGTATATAAAGGTCTTTCCGCACTCCTCACATTTAAATTTTTAATGTATTTTAAAATTATGGGTATTTTAAATTATGGGTATTAATTCAGCCAAATTTATTTAATTCATTTTATTCGATTTTAAATTTTGTATATCTATGTGTTTTATTTTATGGCTGTGCACCGCCCTGAGTCCTTCGGGAGTAGGGCGGTATAGAAATTCAATAAAATAAAATAAATAAAATAAAATAAATTTATATGGTCTCTCTCCTGTGTGGATCCTTTTATGTTTTATAAGCGATGCATTTTCACAGAAGCCCTTTCCACACTCCATGCATTTATACAGCTTCTCTCCTGTATGGATCCTCTTATGTGAATTAAGATTACCCTTCTGGGTAAAGGTCTTTCCACACTCTGTGCATGTATATGGCTTCTTCCCTGTGTGGTTCCATTTAGGGGAAGCAACTTGACTGCTTCTTCTGAAGCTCTTTCCATATTCTAAACATTTATATGGCTTCTCTTCTGTCTGGATCATTTTATGAGATGTAAGGGACACATTTTCGGAAGAAACAGTGAAAGTTGAATTGTCTGCGTATATATAATTTTCTTTTGGGCTTTGGATTGGATAGTGTTCCTTTGCATCAAATTCGATCTGGAACAGTTTTACACAATTCTCAATATATTTTTTCTCTATTTCTTCTTTTCGGGTAAAAAAGCCTTGCTTCAGAGCCTCAATGGAAGACAAACTTTGTTTCCAATTATCTGACTGATTTCTCTCATGATTTTCAAGTTCCATGTGAATTACAAGTTTCTTCATTCTGTCTCCAGCATCGATCACTTGCAGTTCTCTGGAATATTTATTCTCCTGCCCATAATTACCTGATGAGGAAAAGAGAAATAAAATGATTGTAAGGTTAAGGAAAAAGATCAAACTATAGGAATTTTCATCAGGAACTTTTCAAATGCCAATATCTTGGAGTTGTCCCAGCTCACACTGGTAAGGTACAGAAAAGAGAATTTCTACATTTATGAGCCATACATATTTGAAAATATCTGGAACATCCTTTTTGTTCACAATTTGTCCATATTCAAATCTCACCAAGTGTCAATTCTCAATTAAGGAAAACTCAGGTGAAACATCCAAGCAGTTATTAGGAGAAAAGCTAACGTTTTTTAGAAAGGATTCTATTCCAGCAAGACCTGTGTGAACTAAATCAATTTTGAAACTCATCCTTTTCTTCCAACTCAAACTACCTTCCTTTTACTATTCATTTTTCTTTTGCAAAAATCATAGCTTCAGAGAAAAAACACCCACGTTGCAGGAAAAGAAATGGGACTAGACCAAGCTCTTCAATGCAGGAAAAAGTTTATTGTGCACGGTTCAAACAGTCCAAAGACCAGCAAAAAGTCTGAATGTCGATGGCTTCTTTTGGCCATGTATTTATACAATGTAAAGGCAGAGTCATTACAGAGAGTGATGCATTTCACACATAGAAGCTGCCCTTTCATCTATCTCTGGGAAAGGAAATAACAATCTTCTTCTCACATACTCAGGTTCTCTGCTCCAGCGCTCAAGACATAACAAAAGGAGATAAGAGGCAAGGAGACACCTCAAGGGCAATAAGGAAGCAGCACCCCTTATCCAGGGATATGCATGACATTTGGGATGCAATAAACATTAAACAACAGGATGTATCTGTTTAGGGTCAGTTTGCCCTTTTACAATTCTGTACCTACGTCAAATACCTTTTGCCAGCTTAGCACCTTGGCACGGAAGAGGCACTTCTGTCTTGACCAAAGATTTAGAATTATAATATTTGAATTTTGTCCCAATATTGGATCTTAGCCTGGCTCACCCAGGGCTCTTCTTTGAACAATAACATGTTTGTAATGGAAAAAGGCACATATCATCCTTAAACCCAAGGCTCAGGATGGATGAAATGAAAAAAATCATTAGTCCAAGAGCTGAAGAAATCACAGTCCTTCATTGCACAGATAGGGAAGTATCTGGGCTCAAAAAGCTGAAATTGGTGGAGTTGAGCATATACTCATAGCAAGGATTAATTTCTCATTGATGTGTTGAAAAACAAATGGAAATATTCAGAGGAGAAATCACACAGGATGCATTTAAGCAAAGCATCATTGACCTCTCTGAGGTCAGATTCCTTCTCTCTTCCAGGTGATGACACCTGGATGGGGATTTTTTAATAACAAACAATTGATGGGATCTTGACTACAAACTGTCTTCCTGAACACTCTGATGGCAAATTCTTACCCAAAGAGGCCACATTCTTATTATTTTCCATCATGACTTCTGAATGCAGCACTTTTTGGTCAGGATCCAAGTGAGACCATTCCACCTTGGAGAAATACACAGCCACTTCCTCGAAGGACACAGGACCTTCTTGAATAAGGAACAAAACAAAATAGGCTTGGGAGGATTTGGAAGATCTCATTGCTTAGAAATTCTCAAAACAAAAAGGGTTTTATCAACATTTATTTTTCACATTTTTGAACCACCCATAGAAGTGATAGATGCAATACTCTTTCAATGCTATCCACTGAACGTAATCCCAGGTTCCTATTATCCATGTCTGTCTGTGTAACTACCTAATGATATATGTATCGTCATCGATAAGTATCCATCCATCCATTTGCAGATGGGCCTCGGAATCCCTAGCTCTCAGTGACATTCTTTCCAGCATTTCAGCAAAGGGCTTTTGGTGTCTGTTGAAGGATCAATCCTGTCCATGCTCAACACCTCCAGGAAAGCGCTGGGAGAGGCAGCCAGAGATTTGGGTGGGTGGGGTGCCATCAATATCCAGGGACAGCACAACCTCAATCCTCAGGTTGGAAGGAAACTGTTGGTAGTCTGAGTGATTGGCTGAACAGGAGAGAAGAAAGAGGAGAAAATTTTCTGGGTTGGATATTTCTCAGCTTTCAGAAAGCTACATAGTTTGGCCTCCAAATCCAGGCAGAAATCAGAGGATTAGAAATTATTTGCAAGCCACAAGGGCTTTGATTAATTGCTATTCCGGAACAATTTTTACTTAGAGACTTTTCTATCTAGCTATCTTCATTAGATTTTAATAGTCTGCCTTGTCTTTTAATCTGATTGGCTTATTTTTCTTATTGTTGGTTGTAAACAAGGCTTTTTAAAAATGATGATGAACTCAGCATTTTCTCCTTCCATTTCCCCCTCTTGTTTGGACTGAGATATTATCGTGTTCCCAAGCAACGTACAAGATGTAGTTCAGATTCTTATTAGGAAATTGTTTTTGAAGACTAATACTTAACTCTCCTTGTGTTAATTACTCTGCCTAGTTTTCAATAATTAATTCTTCACAAAAACTTTCAAGAGATCCTTTCATAATAATTTGATTTAGAATAGGACAACACTGCTCAAACATAAGTAAGCACACTAGCACATCAACTTGATTCCTGAGCTAAAGGAAGCTTACAAGTCTAATGAATTCATTTCCTCCACTTACTTGATTTGGAGTGTCAACCACAGTTTCAGCTCCATCATAAGGAGGAGAAAACTTCATTTGACTCGTCCCTGTGAGGGATCCAGAATTTTTAAAACACAGCATTAAAAGAATAGAAAGATGTATTCTATATAATAGTTATCACAGAGAAGATGAGACAGCTGGGACCCTTCTGGATAATGGAAGGACCTTTGATTACCTCCTGAGGGGTGCTGAATTGGATTTGATGTATTACTCCTTCTCTCAGCATCTCTGATCTCCCCAGTGAAGGACTTGAAGTAGGAGGAAGGAAAATAGAATTAACAGACATCACACAACCCAAAGTGGATTCTTGTTCTCTGAATCGGTATACAAATTCAATAAAATAAAATAAAAATAAATAAACACAACCACAAAGCCCCCAACATCCATCAGTGAGGTTGAGTGAGGACCCAATGGAACAATGTCCTACAAGAATTTGTGGGACATCTCCACATATTATTAATGCAGAGAAGTCTGGTAGGAAGGGGTGAAGTATTCAAGCCCATTCTTTATTCTCCAAAACCTTCCTACAGCTCACCTGCAACTCAACCTGCTCCTTCTGCTCCTCCGCCTGGCTCAGGAGGAAGCCTTCTGCCAGGGCCACCACCTGGGAGCTGGTCTCTGCTCCACACTCCTGCACCCAGCTCTTCATCGGCAGGGGAAGAAGGGCCAAGAGTTGCTCCAGAATCACTAGGTCCAGCATCTGGGCTTTGGTGTGCTTTTCTGGTCTCAGCCATTGCCTACAAAAATTGTGGAGTTGACTGCAAAGTCCTCGGAGACCCTCAGCCTCCTGGTATTGGAGGCTCCAGAAATTGCAGGGCTGAACCTCTGAATAAATGATGGTTTCCTCTTCCAGGATCTTCTGCCCAGATCTTGCCCCCATCTCCCCACGGTAGCCAGACTGAACAGCAGAAGGGCCTTTTCCAGTTCCCTCACTTGGTAAAAGTTGTCTCTCCATTCTGTCTCTGTCCTGTGAGGCAACTCCAAACAGGCCGCAAGAAACTTGTGGATCTCCAAATGCCTTTTCATTCATTGGACCCCGACCACAGCATATTATTCTGCCCTCTTTCCCCAAGAGTTCATTTTGGCTCACGAAGGCATACAAGTGGCTTCCAGTTTGGGTATCTGAGAAGGCAAAAAGAAAATAAATCCCAACAATTAGAGAGTGGAGAATTTAACCACTGAACAACATTTATCCCCGTGGAAGGAAGAAGTACTTTACTCTGTGTATGGTACAAAACAAGGGACTGACTTCCATCAAGAATTTGGAAAAGCCAATAAATGCATTCCCTGTTTCTTCTTCATCACAAAGAAGGGTTTTATTTTTTTTAAACTTTGACCTCCAACCAGAGATGGGATGTAATTTAACAACCGGTTCTCTGCCCTAATGATTTCTTCCAACAGCCAATTTGCCAAACTGCTCAGAAAGTTAACAACCGGTTCTCCCGAAGTGGTGCGAACTGGCTGAATCCCACCACTGCCTCCAACCAGATATCACACAACCTGTCAAATCCCAAACAGGTGCACAAATCATGCAGGTTTAGGTCACATCCAATGAAATGCCAGGAAATGATCCTGGCTGAGGATGCCCCATTTCCATTCCTCAAGGTCCTCACCCAACCTGCCGGGAGCCCCAAGTGGCTCATCCCAGCGCAGGGCCCAGGTCCCCCCCACCCAGCAGGGCCGGGAAGGAGGCAGCTGGAGAGGCCGCCCTTCTTCTCTTCCCCTCCAGAGACAGATGGGGTCCTCGGGGAGCCTGGTGTGAATCCTGCCTCCTCCTCGCCCGGCTTCTCTCCTCCGCAAGGCCGACCCTCCCCTCCCCCCACTAGGGCTCTTCTCCAAATACGGGTAAGGGAAGGGAGCCCCGGAGCCCCCCGCCTTCCCGGCATCCCTGCTTCCCCTTGCATGGAGAGGGCGGCTGGGGAGCATGGGATACGGGGTTGAAGCCAGAGGAAGGCCGGACGCGGGTCTCTCCCTCCTCCGCCTCCCTTTGCCCGGGAAGAGCCCCCAACTCACCCGGAGCACCTCTGGATCTTCCCCCCCCCCCCGCAGCTTCGCTCCAGGGGTTGAGTAGAGCGAGTGAAAGGTCCTAGAGCGGCAAGCGTTTGTGACGTCACTCCTCCCCTGGAAAGCCAGCTGTGACCTTCGCCCACCAGTAGACCAATGGCAAAGCGCCTGGTCTTTCCTTCTCTTGGCAGAGGGCGCCCTCTGGAGGAGTCTGTGCACAGCGCCAAGATTCCCCAAAAGGGCGGGAAAGAGGAGCGCGTCTGAGGGGAAGGGAGAGGAGCAGGGATGATGGGCATGGGAGTAGGAGGAAAGGGCCCTCTCAATGACTCCCTGTCAGACAAAGTCTCAACGTCTCCAGAGGCGGCAGTTTCTCCATCTTCATCTCCTTCCTGCCCAGGAACTGTCTGTGGAGATGGAGAAAAATCTCTCTGGGGGGCTGTGAACTCATTTCCCTCAAGAACAGCAGCCCTGAAGGCTGGGCAGAGATTGGAGGAGGCCTCAAAAGGGTCCAAATCCTGTCAGAAACAGCCGGACAGTCAGAAGACAAGAAGCAGGAGGCTCTCTGGGAAACACAGCTTGTATCTTGTGGTTGTTGAGAACTCCGGCCTGAAGGGGAGGAAGATGGAACATAGTCAGGGAAGCCACAATCTGGAAAAATGGAGATTTCTGTCAATTTTTTAAAAATTAAATATATACAACTGCCCTTCTCAATTACTTGGTTTTAGATGCCTAAGAATAATTGGAAACACTGAGTGACAAAGGAAATAATGCTGAAGAAAAGGAAATATTTAAAATAAACAGTTACAAAATGGAGAAATAGCTGAAACTCGTGGGTGTTCTAGAAATTTTACCTCACAGTGAGGTTCCCTGGTGGAGAAATGAAGAGAGGGGAAATGGTGTCTGTTCTCTATAACTGGACAAAAAGATGGAATTACAAAATGAAAGAAGGAAAATAGTGAATCTAGAATATAAAATATAAATACTATGAAGGAAAAAATGTTCCTCATTGTATATAGGGAATTAATAAAACAGGGAATGAATCTCAGGAAATGTGACTAGGAAAATTTAAGGCAGTGGAAATATATTTAAATAATGAATAAATAGAATAGAATAACAGAGTTGGAAGGGACCTTGGAGGTCTTCTAGTGCAACCCCCTGCCCAGGCAGGAAACCTTACACCACTTCAGACAAATGGTTATCCAATATCTTCTTAAAAATTTCCAGTGTTGGAGCATTCACAACTTCTGCAGGCAAGTTGTTCCACTTATTAATTATTCTAACTGTTAGGAAATTTCTCCTTAGTTCTAAGTTGCTTCTCTCCTTGATTAGTTTCCATCCATTGCTTCATGTTCTACCCTCAGATGCTTTGGAGAATAGCTTGACTCCCTCTTCTTTGTGGCAACCCCTGAGATATTGGAATACTGCTATCATGTTTCCCCTAGTCCTTCTTTTCATTAAACTAGACATACCGAGTTCCTGCAACCGTTCTTCATACGTTTTAGCCTCCAGTCCCCTAATCATCTTTGTTGTTCTTCTCTGCACTCTTTCTAGAGTCTCAACATCTTTTTTACATTGTGGCGACCAAAACTGAATGCAAGGTTGACTCAGCCTTCCATCCTCCCGAGGTAGGAAAAATGAGGACCCGGATTGTGGGGGCAATAAGCTGACTTTGTATAAAAAAGAACACCGCTGGGGGGGGGGGGCGGCGAAAGCCCTACTAAGCAGGTATATACAAAAGTATGAAGGTGATATTAACACTTCACGTGATCTTGATTCTAAATGGAGGAGAAAAAAGTGCACCGATTTTGTTATAGCCAAAACTACACCAGTCTGAAGAGTTTCCTCTGCATTTGCTGCTGACAATGTAAGAAAAAGAAATTTGGCTGTAATTAGCAAAACACAGAATTCAACCAGTAAGAGGAAAGGGGTTAAAAAGCAACTTAAAAATGTTTTCTTCAGAACCTGCTCAGGTTCCTTTTACAGGTAGTCCTCGACTTACAACCATTTGTTTAGTGACTATTCAAAATTACAATGTAAAATGTGGCTAATGACATTTTCCACACACAACCGTTGCTGTATCCACTCAGTCACATCAAAATTTAGACACTTGGCAACTGGCTTAGGTGAGGAGCACTCGGAGGCTCCAACTGGTGCAGAATGCGGCCGCGCGGGTACTTATGGGGGCAACATGGCGCTCCCATGTGACACCTCTCCTGCGCGAGCTGCATTGGCTTCCAGTGGTCTTCCGAGTGTGCTTCAAGATGTTGGTTCTCATCTTCAAAGCGCTCCATGGCTTAGGACTCAGTTACTTACGAGACCACCTTCTGCCTCCGATAACCTCCCACCGGCCAACACGCTCCCACAGAGAGGGCCTCCTCAGGGTGCTGTCTGTCAGGCAATGTCGGCTGGCGACCCCCCGGGGAAGAGCCTTCTCTGTGGGGGCACCCGCCCTCTGGAATGAGCTACCCCCAGGGATACGACTAATCCCGGACCTCCGTACCTTCCGCCGGGCCCTGAAGACTTTTTTATTTCAGCAAGCCGGGCTGGGTTAAAAATTTTTAATTGGGTGAATTTTATGGGTAAGGGGTTTTAAATTGGAGAAGCCAAAGCTAATTTAATTTTGTTTTAATGTATTTTAATATTTGTATTGTGTGTTTTTAATTCTGGCTGTTCAGCGCCTCGAGTCCTTCGGGAGAGGGGGCGGTATAAAAATTTAATAAATACTAATACTAATACTAATACTTAACAACTGTAGTAAGAAAGGTTGTAAAATGGGACAGAATTCACTTAAGTGTCTTGCTTAGCAATGGAAATTTGGGGCTCAATTGTCATAAGTTGAAGACTACCTCTATCTGCTAATTTTGTAGGTCTTCTGTGCGGAAGAGGAGCCGGAGTTGCTGCCTGCGCTTGAGAAAAGTCTCTGTAACCAGGTAACACTGCTTTTGCCCCCACAGCCTCTGCTTTTTCTCAAAGGGCTGTGCAACTTTCCAGCCCCAGAAACTCAAGAGATGGGGTCTAGTATTGAGGTATTCATCCTCCCTCTCAGCGATTGCTCATAAGCATCCACACCGATGTTCCACCTGTCTGGCCAATTGAACCATAGCTGTCGAGGTTCAGAGGCAGCTACACCCACCCTGTTCCTTAGCCCAGACAAGTAATTACCAAAATGCTGACTGGCTGGGTGTGTAGGAGAATAGAAGATCAGAAAAAAAGCAAACAGAAGAGAACCACTGTATGGATTACAGATTAACAGAGTTGGAAGGAATCTTGTAGGTCATCTAGTCCAACCCCCTGCCCAAGCAGGAGACCCTAAACCATTTCTGACAAATAGTAGCCAATCTCTTCTTGAAAGTCTCCAGTGATGAAGCTCCCATAACTTCCAAAGGCAAGCTGTTCCTTTGCTTGATTGTTCTCATTGCCAGAAAATTTCTCCTTCTTTCTAGGTTGATCTCTCCTTGATCAGTTTCCATCCATTATTCCTTGTCTGGCCTTCAGGTGCTTTGGAAAACAACTCGACCCCTTCCTCTCTGTGGCAGCCACTCAAATATTGGAACACTGATATCATGTCACCCCTGCTCCAGGGTGGGTTCTACTTACCTTTACTACTGGTTCGCAAAAGGATCGCACGACAATGACGCTGTACTCTCATACATTAAAACATACACAGACAACGTAACAGTGAATAAGCGCATCAGAGTTTACAGTAATCATAAACCCTGGATGTCAGCAGAGGTACAATCACTTCAGAGACCCCGAAACTCCACTGTCAAGGCAGAAAACGAAGACAAATACAATGAGGCCAGGGCAAACTTGAGGAGAGGCATTAAGGCAACTAAACAGAAATACAAACAAAAGGTAGAGAAGCAGTTGGCAGATAATAACTCAAGACAGGTGTGGTAGGGGCTACAACATCTAACCAACTATAAGGGCAATACTATGAAAATAGCCAACGCTGATGCCCTGCTGGCAGAGAAGCTGAATAGCTTCTTTGCCTGCTTTGAGGTTAAAAGACCTGTCTCTGGCTATATCCCAAAGGCCCTCTAACCTCCAGCCATTCACCTTGTATGAACATCAAGTGAGAGCTGTTCTGAAGGCCGTATATCCCAACAAAGCTGCAGGTCCAGACGGGGTGCTGGGGAAAGTGGTAAAAACTTGCTCTGAACAATTAACAGGAATCCTGACAAGGATTTTTAACATCTCCCTGCAACTGGCTAGAGTTCCATCATGCTTGAAAGCAGCCACGATTATCCCAGTTCTGAAGAAAGCAGTCATAAACAGCCTGAATGATTATAGACCCATTGCACTGACATCTATAGTGATGAAGTACTTTGAGAGACTGATCCTACAACACGTCAGGTCCTGTCTTACACCAAATTTCGATCAACACCAGTTTGCTTATAGAAGCAACAGGTTGACGGGACGCCATCACCACTGTTCTACATATTGCACTGAGATACCTTGACAAATCTGGGAATTATGCCAGAATGCTTTTTATAGACTATAGCTCGGCCTTTAATACCATCTTACCAGGCATTCTCATTGAAAAGCTGACCTGAATTTCCCTCCCCTCACTTGTGACTGGATCAAAGACTTCCTGACAGATCATCCACAAACAGTATGCACTGGGTACTTTACATCTTTCACCCTGAAGCTCAGCACAGGCTCCCCTCAGGGCTGTGTGCTCAGCCCCTACCTGTACTTGCTGTATACACATGACTGCATATCCTCTGATCCATCCAACACCATAATAAAGTTTGCAGATGACACAATGGTGCTGTGCCTTAAAACTGTAAGGGACAAATCAGCATACAGGGAAGAAGTTCAGAAGCTATCCACATCATGTTCAAAAAACAACCTACATCTAAACACTAGCAAGACAAAGGAGATGGTGCTGTATTTCCAGAAGCTGTTGTGACTCCGACCCCCGAGCCTGTCTTATCGGAGGGAGAAGACTCCGAAGGTGAAGGAGAGGAGTTGGCCAGGCCTCCCTCTCCAGGACCCTCCTCTCTGGCAATGCCTCAGGTGTCTCCCGAAGGAGAAGAGATTGGCCAGGAGCCAGGTATCTCCAAACAGTCGCAGTCGGACAGTGACAGAGATAAGTCTTGGCTGGATCCACGCCAGCGTCGGAGAGACAAGCGCACGCAGCAGAAAAGAAAGTGTGCCAGAGATTAAGCTGAGTCACTGGACCACACCCCACAGGGGATAAAAGGGGGTGTGGTGGCCATTCAGGCTCTGTGACGGACAAAGCTAAACAACTAGCGAGTCGCATTGTATCTCTGAAACTACATTATCTGCTGCCTTGGATTTAATACGGACTGGATTGACAATTCTGTGGCTTTGTGTATTTGTTTTGGTTTATCTGACGGAGGAGGAACACCTCCCTCTGTGAGTAAAGTTCTTGGCAAGCAGCTACTGGGTTGCCGCCAATCCTGTTATCGAAGGAATTTATTGTCTGCAAGTTTTATTTAACCCCTGGCTGACTGTGTGCGTGTGTGAGACGGGGACAAAACAGAAGCAAAGAGAGGAACCTGCCCCACTGTATAACAAGGGGGGCCGTGTGGAGAGGGTCTCCTCTTTTAAATTCTTGGGAGTGCTCATTAGTCAAGACCTCACCTGGAAAAACAACATGTCCCTGGTGGATAGTACGGCTCAACAGAGACTTCATTTCCATAGAATCCTGTGGAAAAATCAGGTGGAACAATGGCTGTATAAAAATATGGTATACTGGTTTAACAGCTATGGACAGGAAGGCACTACAGAAAGTGATTAATTTGGCACAAGAAACCATTGGTTGCCACCTATCACCACTGGATGACATTGCCAGGTCTCGCTGTTTCAGCAGAGTAAGGAAGATACTTAGGGATGATTCACACCCTGGCCAGTGTCTCTTTTCACTTTTACCATCAGGCAGAAGACACAGAAGTATAGCCAGCTAGACAAACTGGTTTAAAAACAGCTTCTACCCATGCACTGTCAAGACTCCTAAACACAATATAGTACCACAAACAGATTAATATGATGAAGTTCACTGGTGCCAGTGTAGTATGTAATATGTATATATCATGATATAAGATCAAACATCAGAGTAATATACATGTTGCACAGAATATGATGTACATATGGAAATGTATGACTAATTTTTCCCTCTAACTACTTGTATAAGGATCATTTATATTATTCATGTTGTCTTGTATTCTTGTATGGACTGCACCTGTAGAGGCTAAACCAATTTTGTTGTATGCATGATGTACAATGACCATTAAGGCTTTGAACTTTATGAAGATATTGAAGTATACTGGTCCTAAGACTGAACCTTGTGGTACCCCACTGCTTACTTCCCTCCATGTAGACATAGACCCATTAAGGACTACTTGTTGAGTACGGTTTGTCAGCCAGTTATGAATCTATCTGGTGGTGATGCTATCTATCCCACTTTTTTCTACCTCACCAAGAAATAAGTTGTGGTTTACTTTGTCAAATGCCTTGCTGAAGTCTAAGTATATTATGTCCACAGTATTTCGCTGATCTAATTTAGTCACTATTTTGAAGAATGAAATAAGATTGGTTTGGCATGGTCTGTCTTAACAAACCCATGCTGACTGCTAGTTATTACTTTACTCGTTTCTAGATGTTGGCAGATCTGTTTTTTTATTATCTTTTCCAGTATCTTCAGGAGTATTGATGTTAGGCTGATTGGTCTGTAGTTTCCGGGGTCTCTCTTTTTTTTTTTTTTGAAGATTGGAATCACATCAGCTCTTTTCCAGTCCTCTGGTAGTTCCCCGGTGCTCAAGGATTTTTGAAAGATGTGATATAGTGATTCTGAGATGACATCTGCTAGCTCCTTTAGAACTCTGGGATGTAATCTGTCAGGTCCCAGTGATTTGTATTCATTGAGATCAGACATATATATATATATATATATATTTGCTTATTTTAATTTTTGTTTCTAGTCTGTCTTTTACAGGTTTTTTTTGGTAGGTTGGGCTATTGTTTCTTTTTGCATGAAGACCAATGCAAAGAATGAGTTAAGCAGCTCTGCTTTCCTTCTGTTGCCTGTTACTTCTTGCTGTTTTCTTTCGTTAGTGGACCGACTGCTTCCTTGATTTTTTTCTTGTTATTTATATATTGGAAGAAACTTTTTTTATTATCTTTGACTTTTGTTGCAAGTTTTTGTTCATTCTCAGCCTTTGCTTTCCTGACTTCATCTTTGCAGATTCTGGCTATCTGCTGATATTCTGCCTTAGTTGTGTCTCCCTCTTTCCATTTTTTGTACTTGTCCTTTTTCTCTTTCAATTTGTCAAAGAGATCTTTTTGCAGCCATACTAGTTTTTTCTTAGATTTCTTATTTTTCTTTGTCAGTGGTATTTTGATGGTCTGGGCTTTTTATGATCATATTTTTCAGTTTCCCAAGATTCTTGAGTTGTTTTCCCCTTTAGGATTTTCATCCAAGGAATCTTTCCCAAGTTCTCACTGAGTTTATTAAAATCAGCTCTTTTAAAATCTAAGACTCTGGTATCATTATGTTCTATTGCTTGTGTTTGTGTTATGTTGAATTCTAGTATGACATGGTCACTCTCACCCAAGGTTCCTGCAATTTCAACTCCCTCTATCACTTCTCTGTTTGTAAGAATTAAGTCTAGTATGGCTGTCCCTCTGGTTTCGTCCTTTACCGTTTGGACAACAAAGTTGTCAGCTAGGTTGGTTAGGAACTTACCGGTATTTGATTTCTCACTTGGTGCAGAATTAGTCTTCCAATTGATGTCAGGGTAATTGAAAGAAATTGAAGGAACTAACATATGTTTGTTACTTGGTTAGCAACTATTTCAGGCAGGCAAGAGAGATATCAGTCAACTGCCAGCATTGCAAGCTGCTGTGAGCAGTATATCCTGATGAAATTCTTGCCTGGAGCTGGGCCACAATTGGAAAAGCAACCACATTGAGATAACTCATCCCAACCAGTGGGAGAATTTTGGCTGAGCAAAGAATGCATGCCACTTTCAGGACTTTCAGCCTTTTCCTTGGATGGAGTATTCAAACATTGATTATTAAAGATCTATTTAGGTGGCAAAATCAACTTGCAAGGCTTAGGAAGGGGGAGCTAACTCAGAGCCATAGTCAGCTGCTGGAGAATGCATGTGCACTGCGTACATTTTCATGTTTTAGTAGTTTTTAATGCAAACAAGGGAAATAAAAATTTATACATCAAGTGAGTAATCAAACCATTGATATTTAGTTTTAAAACTAATTTAGACCTTTCCCTTTTTCCCCCTCAAAAAAGGGTTGGGAAGATCCTGGAAAAATAATCAAGCAACAGATCTGCAAACATCTAAGAGCAAGCAAGAAGATATAGCAAGAAGCCAACATGTGTTTGTCAAAACCCATGTTTTCTTAGACCATGGTCTGTATTACCTACATGAAGGGCCACTGGCAAGGAATGGATTGCACTTCACAAGAACTGGAAAGAATACATTCAGAAAACAACTGGCTCATCTTATCAAAAGGGCTTTAAACTAACATTGAGAGGGGAGGACGGCCAATCTTCATGACCTTTAGAACCTAATTCCAAACAAAAGCCACTAGATATCCAATCATATAAAGAGGTAAAGAGTAATGCGAAAGAAGAAAGAAAATAAGAAAAATTTAATGAAGTAGAGAGGATGGAAATCCCAGTTACAAAGTCGGAGACATAAGAAACATACCCAAGACCCATAAAGGCCTCAAATGCTATACAATTACACTCAAAGTTTAGGGAACAAACAAGGTGAACTTGAAGTATTAATACATGCCGGTAGATATGATATAGTTGCCATTACTGAAACTTGGTGAGATGAAACTCATGACTGGAATACACTGATGGAAGAAAACAAATTATTCAAAAGAAACAGACCTAAGAAAAGACGAGGTGGAGTTACATCCTACAATGCATTCAGAAAGTATTCTGACCCCCTTCACTTTTGTCAGTTTTGTTATGCTGCAGTCTGCTTCTACAGTTGTTGAAATTCATTTTTCCCATTAATCTACACTTAGTACCCCATAATTACAAAATGAAAACAACATTTTATAAATGTCTAGAACATGATAGCAGTATTCCAATATTTGAGGGGCTGCCACAAAGGAGAAGGGGTCAACTTATTTTCCAATGCACCAGAAGGCAAGACAAGAAACAATGGATGGAAAGTAATCAAGGAGAGAAAGAACCTGAAATTAAGAAATTTCCTAACAGTGAGAACAATTAACCAGTGGAACAGCATGCCTTCAGAAGTTGTGGATGCTTTATCACTGGAGGTTTTTAAGAAGAGACTGGACAGTCACTTGTCTGAAATGGTATAGGGCTGTGATGGCAAACCTATGGCACGTGTGCCACAGGTGGCACACAAAGCCATATCGGTAGGCACGCGAGCTTGATTTTCGGGCCTTCTGGGCCCACCAGAAGTAGGGAAACAGGTTGTTTTCTGGCTCTGGGGGTGGGGAAGGCCCGTTTTTCTCTCTGCCCGGGCTCCAGAGGCTTTCTAGGAGCCTGGGGAGGGCGAAAATGGCCTCCCTCCCCGGAGGCCGGAAACAGCCCACTTCCATGCCAAACAAATCTTATTTCATTCTTTGACAAAGTGACTAACTTAGTGGACCAGCGAAATGCCATTGGACATTGTATACTTAGATTACAGTAACACATTTGACAAAGTAGACCACAACCTACTTCTTGTCAAGCTAGAAAAGTGTGGGATAGACAGCATCACCACACATGGATTTGTAACTGGCTGACAAACCACACTCAACGTGTAGTCCTTAATGAAATTACATCTACATGGAAGTAAAACAGGGAAAAACGGGATGCTCGGAGGGTTTGGGAGGCCTGCAGAGTGCTCCTGGAGGCCAGGGAGTGCAAAAACTTTTCTTGTTTACCTCTTCGAAATCTTAGTGTGTCTTATAGTCTGAAAAATATGGTAATGAGTGGAACAACCTGCCTCCAGAAGTTGTAAATGCTCCAACACTGGAAGTTTTTAAGAAGAGATTGGATAACCATTTGTCTGAAGTGATGAAGGGTATCTTGCCTAAGCAGTGGCAAGATACCCTACATTTTTTTTTATTCTGTTCTATTTTCCAAGGCATTAGAAGGCAAGACAAGAAACACTGGATGGAAACTAATCAAGGAGAGAAGCAACTTAGAACTAAGGAGAAATTTCCTTAATAGGAATTTCCTAACAGTAAGAAAACAACCAATGGAGTGGCTTGCCTTCAGAAGTTGCATAGCATAAAAAGACAAAATAAGGCCCCAATGCCTGAAGGAAGTTTTCTGCACATGTTTGGAGGGTCTTATCATCATTCTGGCTCCTTTTGAGGGAGGAATACTTCAGTCTGCAGCTCTTTTCACGCACACTATGGTGATACGTATGTGACAATTTTCACATACTGTAATCAAAGGCCTTCGACAGAAAAAAAAGTTTTGAAGCTTCTGCTTGAGTGATACTGCTTGACTCGGGTCTCAGTTCTACACAATGGATACAAATCAGATTATTTCTTGGTATCTTCACATCCCAGAGACTGTTCCCCTTCTGATTGTGGTCAAAAGGGTGTCAGGTTTCGATGACAGGATTTAAATAGTTTCCTGAAATATTTTTCTTAAGTTCACATTATTTTATTTTAACCCCTACTGATTTCCAAAGGTCTTCCTTCTTATTTGATTATTTGCAATTATCAGCACAATCGAGTTATTTTTATTCTCATTCTCCTGAATATCCTCAACTTGGGACAAAGAGGAGGGAGGGAGGGAGGGAGGAAGGAAAATCTACAAGCAATTTAAAGCATAAATCCTCTTAGTTGTCATTTTTTAATTCAGTATCACAATCAACTGAACAATTGAATCTCTCTGCATACTTTGATGGAACTTACGTTCCCTTTTGAGTATAAGATTCTTTCAGACCTCAGAATATCTGCTGTGCTATTTCTATTTTTTTTCCCAGTGGAAAGAGAATTTAGAGCCATCTGACAAAATGAATATATTAAGAAACAAGCAAGGGAGGGGAAAACAATTGTAAGACTAGGCAAAAAGAGGGAAAAATTAAATTATGGGGAGCAATATTGGATCAATTGAATTTTTATCTCCATCTGTGCTATAGTGGAAAAAAGATGAACAAATTTGTCCTGAAGAGATACACCTTCTCCTGCCTGGGGAAGCAGCAATTGTTAAATATCTGCCTGGTCACATCCCTCACGGAATCAAGATCAATTAAAAATGGATGAAAATACACTTCAGAAAAAAAGATTTTCATTATTAAGTATAGTAGCATTTGCCATCTTCAAATTAAAGTATCTTCAAAAATCTGCTGTTTATAATTAAGTGCCTGTTGTTTTTGTTTTCATTGGTAAGTTCATCTCTCTGGAGCTGCCAAATATACGGTCTGACTCCTTTCCTAAATCAGTATACACAAAAACGAAAGGCATAGATTTAACTAACAAAGCCTATGATTTTGTCCATGTATTGTCCACCAAATTTCTCTGTTTACGGCAAAAGTAGGTCATTACTCCTGAAGCTCTTTCCAAGTTCCTCAGTTTTATATGGTTTCTCTTCTGTATGAATCCTTTTATGAGATGTAAGGGAACCGTTATGAGTGAAGGTCTTTCCACACTCCAAACATTTGTATGGCTTTTCCCCCGTGTGGATTCTTTTATGTGAATTAAGATGACTGCTATTAGTAAAGCCCTTCCCACATTCCACACATTTATACGGCTTCTCCCCTGTGTGGATCCAGTTATGGGAACTAAGTTGACTGCTATGAGTAAAGGTCTTTCCACACTCTCTACATTTATATGGCTTCTCCCCTGTATGGATCCTTTTATGTTTCATAAGGGATGAATTTTCACCAAAACTCTTTCCACATTCCGTGCATTTATATGGTTTCTCCCCTGTGTGGATCCTTTTATGTACAGTAAGAGGCCCGTTTTCGCAAAAGCTCTTTCCACATTCTTGGCATTTATATGGTCTCTCTCCTGTGTGGATCCTTTTATGGGAAGTGAGATGACTGCTGTTGGTAAAACCCTTTCCACACTGCTCACATTTATATGGCCTCTCCCCTGTGTGGATCCTTTTATGGCAAGTAAGCTGATTGCTGTGAGTAAACGTCTTTCCACACTCTTTGCATATATAGGGCCTCTCCCCTGTGTGGATCCTTTTATGTTTTATAAGCGATGCATTTTCACAGAACCCCTTCCCACAGTCCATGCATTTATACGGCTTCTCCCCTGTATGGATCCTCTTATGCGAATTAAGATTACCCTTCTGGGTAAAGGTCTTTCCACACTCTGTGCACGTATATGGTTTCTTCCCCGTGTGGATCCATTTATGGGAAGTAACTTGACTGCTTCTTCTGAAGCTCTTTCCACATTCCAAGCATTTATACGGCTTCTCTTCTGTCTGGATCATTTTATGAGATGTAAGGGACGCATTTTCAGGAGAAGCAGTGGAAGTTGAATTGTAATGTTTCCAACTGTCTCTGCATATATACTCTTCTTTTTGGCTTTCGTTTGGATAGTATTCATTTACATCTAATTTGACTTGGAACAATTTTACACCGTTTCCAATATATTTTTTCTCTATTTCTCCTTGTTGGCCAAGAAAATCTTGCATTGGAGCATCAGTGAAAGACGAGCTTTCTTGTTTCCAATCTCTTGACTGTTTTGTCTCATGATGTTCAAGTTCCATTTTAATCGCAGGTTTCTCTATTCCATTCCCAGGATTGGTTGCTTGGAATGGTTCTCTGGAATCTTTATTTTCCTGCCCATTATTACCTTCAATGGAAAAGAGAAATGAAAGCGACAGCAAGATTAGGGGAAAAAATCAAAGTGTATAAAGCCATATTAATTTCCTTCTCTGCATCATCAGGAGCAGGGCAGATTTTTTTTTCCCTTCTCCCACCCAGGACATGACATCTGGATGGGGTTTTTTTAAAAAAGAAATAGCTGATGTTATCTAATTAAACAATGTCTTCCTAAACACTGATTGGGGAGTACCTAACGCTTACCCAGAGAGACCACATTCCTATGGTTTTCCAGCATGACTTCCCAATGCAGCTCTTTTTGGTGAGGGTCCAATTGAGACCACTCCTCTTCAGAGAAATACACAGCTACCTCTTCAAAGGACACAGGACCCTCCTGAACAAGGAAAAAAAATAAAAAGAACAAAACAGACCTGGGAGGATTTGGAAGACCTCTGTTATTATTTAGAAATTGCCAAAGCAAAGATAGCAAAAGGTTTTATCAACATTCATTGATTTTTCACATTTCTGAACTGGCCATCCACATGATTCTGTGGTATTCTAAATGTCATTCAGCGAAACTAGCCTGTTTCTTTTTGGATTGAATTATCTATGTCTTTGTGGATGTCTGTCTAATTATCTACTGTATGTATATCCATCGTCAGATGTTACATCTTTTTTATCCTGCTCTACGGAGTAGAGAGTTGGTCTCTGACAAAAAACCATTTGAAGAAACTAGAAGCATTTGAAATGTGGATTTACAGATGGCTGTTACATATAAACTGGGTTAACAAAATCACAAATAAGGTGGTGATAGCAAAGGGAAAGCAAAGGGAAATCATCAAATCCATTAAAAAGCAAAAGTTAGAATATTTTGGACATGTGATGCGACACCCAGAAAAATTCAGCATCCTTCACTTAATCCCAGGGGTGAAATTAAAAAATTTCCCCTACTGATTCTGAGGGCGTGGCTTGTTGGGGGAGGTCATGTGACTGGGTGGGCATGGTCAACTCAACATCACTCACATAGAGGGGTTCCTCACCGGCCCCTCCCCTCCCAGCCCCTCCTTGTCACGAATGGCAGGAAAATGGGGAGGGGAATATTCCTGCCTACCATCCTTCTCTCAGTCTGTGCTGAGATTGAGGAATGGATGACAGGCAAGAAAATCCCTTTCCCCATTTTCCTGCCTTTCACAAAAACGGCTCCCTCCCTCCTGGGGACTACTTTAAAAGGGACAGGCTGCAGCAGCTCCATTGTGAATGGAGGGAGAAAAGTTAGCTGTATTTAACATTGAATTCTGTGGCAGAGAGAATGCTAACTTTTCTCCCACCATTCAGAATGGATGGTGTTCCCTTTATGGTTCCCTCCTGGCCCCCTCCCTCCTGGGGACTACCTTAAAGGGACAAGCTGAAGCAGCTCCGTTCTGAATGGAGGGAGAAAAGTTAGTGTTCTCTCTGCTGCATTTAACATTGAATTCTGTGGAATATCGAGCAGCCGGAAGAGATGAGCGATGACTGGCTGGGCGTGGTTGGGTGGGGCCAAGGAGAGGTAATTACTACCGGTTCGGCGAACTGATGCCCATAATCCCTAGAGGTTCGCCCAAACCGGTAGCATTTGACCCCTGCTTAATCCTCCAAGAAAAGATTGAAGGCAAACAAGGTCCAGGCAGAAGAACATCATGGCTTCAAAACATAAAGGACTGGTTTGGACAAAACTCAGCAGCACTTTTTCATGCGGCTGTTGACAAAAATAGGATCGCCAACGTCTGATGACAGACATGACACAAGAAGATGATGATGCAACCACCATCAAAGACTCAGCATGTGGACAGAATCAACTTGCAGATCTTGGTGACTCCAATCCTTCCTGTGTTTGCAGAAGGAAACGAGAGGGAAACATTCTAACATTTCAGCAAATAGCTTTTGCTGTCCTCTGAAGGACCAGTCTGAGTGATTGACTGAACAGGAGAGAACAGGAGAAAATTCTCTGGGTTGGACATTTCTCACCTTTTGAAAAGCTTTCAAATGCCTTCAAATCCAGGCAAAAATCAGAGGGTTAGAAATTAACTTTGCAAGCCACAAGGGCCTTGATAATGTGCTATTTCAGGACAATTTTTACTTAAGAGACTTTTCTATCTGTCTACTTTCTTTAGTTTGTAATAGTTTGTCTTATCTTTTAATCTGATTGGCTTATTTTTCTTGACTGGTTATAAACAAGTCTTTTTAAAAATGGTGATGTGCCAGTGTATTTATTTATGTTGGATCTGCCTTGCCCAATTCCAAATGAAAGAATTGTGAAAAGAATAGTTCTCTTGAAGGGTTTTGGGAAGAATTAATTCTTGAAAATTAGGCAAAATAATTAGCACAAGAAGAGTACTGGTCTTAAAATATGATTTCCTATTAGAAATCATAGAGCCTTGATAGTACAGTGGTCTAAGCACCCTGTTATTAACACAGCTGCCTGCAATTTACTGCTGGTTCGAATCTCTCCAAGGCTCAAGGTTGACTCAGCCTTCCATCCTTTCTAAGGTAGGTGAAATGAGGACCCAGTTTGTGGGGGCAATAAGCTGACTTTGTATAAATATACAAAAGTATGAAGGCTATTGCTTAACGCATTGTAAGCCGCCCTGAGTCTCCGGAGAAGGGCGGCATATAAATCAAATTAAAAAAAAAAAAAAGAAGAGTTACAAATAATCTTGTTTCTTGGTCACAAACACAATAACCCAGTCCAGACAAAAGGAGACTGCTGGGTATATCCGCTTGATTCCTAAGTAAAAGGAATACAAGTCTAATAAATTAATTCCCCAACTTACTTGATTTGGAGGTTCAACCATAGTTTTAGATTCACAATTAGGAGTAAACTTCATTCGATTCCTCTCTGTAAGGGATACAGAATTTTAAAATCAATAATGAAGGGAACATAATTTTTAAAATTATTTTAACATTTTCAAATTGTTTAAAATAAATAATAAAGGGAACATAAATGACTTAGATGAGGGAATAAAAGGAGAACTCATCAAATTTACACATGACACTAAGCTGGCAGGAATAGCCAACACCCCAGAAGACAACTCAGGATCCAAAAAGATCTTGACAGACTTAAACAATGGATCCTAGCCAACAAAATTTATTTATTTATTTATTTATTTATTTATTCAATTTATATACCGCCCTTCTCCTAGTGGACTCAGGGCGGTGCACAGCCAGAACTAAAATACATAACAATAAAATGAAATTTAATGTGGAGAAAAGCAAGGTTTTACACCTGGGCAGGAAAAACCAAAGGCATAAGTACAGATTAGGCAAAATATGGCTCAAAAACTGTGAGAGGGACCTTGGAAGTCTTAGTGGATGATTAAACATGAGTCAGCTGTGTGCTGCAGCAGCCAATAAAGCTAATACAATCAATCCTTGGTTGTATGAAGGGAGGCATAGAATCAAAATATTAGTACCGCTTTATAAAGTCACTACAGACGGGAGGTTGAACAACTAGCCTTGTGGTGCGACCGGAACAATCTGGAACTGAACACACCCAAAACTGTAGAAATAGTGGTAGACTTTAGGAGAAACCCTTCCATACTTCCACCTCTTACAATACTAGACAACACAGTATCAACAGAAGAGACCTTCAAATTTCTAGGTTCTATCATATCTCAAGACCTAAAATGGACACCTTACATCAAAAACGTCATCAGAAAAGCACAACAGAGAATGTTCTTTTTGTGCCAACTCAGGAAGCTCAAATTTTTCAAGGAGCTGCTGATACAGTTCCATAGAAGAACTATTGAATCTGTCATCTGCACCTCTATAACTGCCTGGTTTGGTTCTGCAACCCAACAAGATAGACACAGACTTCAGAGGATAATTAGCACTGCAGAAAAAAACAATTGCAACCAACCTGCCTTCCACTGAGGATCTGTATACTGCACAAATCAAAAAGAGGGCTGTGAAAATATTTACAGACCCCTCACATCCGGGACATAAATTGTTTCAACTCCTACCCTGAAAACGACACTATAGAGCACTGCACACCAAGATACAAGAACAGTTTTTTCCCGAATGCCATCACTCTGCTAAACAAATAATTCCCTCAACACTGAGGGAACACTCAACACTGTCAAACTATTCACATTAGGCTGCATTACTATTGCCATTGGTCTTCTCATCATTCCTGTCACCCATCTCCTTCCACTTGTGACTGCATGACTGTAACTTTGTTGCTTGTATCCTTGCGACCTATATTGATATTGATGGTTTCCTAATATGATTTGATTGCTTATTGCACTGTATGACTGTCACTGAGTGTTGTGCCTTGTGATTCTTGACGAGTGTATCTTGTCTTTTTATCTACCAAAGACAAATTCCTTGTGTGTCCAATCACACTTGGCCAATAAAGACTTCTATTCTATTCTATTCTCAAAAAAGATGTTGAGACCTTGGAAAAAGTGCAAAGTTGATTAAAGGCCTGAAGACTAAACCATATGAAGAACCATTGCAGGATTGGGGTTTGGCTAGTCTAGAGAAAAGAAGGACTAGGGTAGACATGATAGCAGTATTCCAGTATTTGAGAGGCTGCAACAAAGGGGAGAGGGTCAATTTATTTTCCAAAGCACCTGAAAGCAGGACAAGAAACAATGGATGGAAACTAATCAAGGAGAGAAGCAACCTGAAATTGAGAAGAAACTTCCTAACACTGATGACAATTAACCAGTGGAACAGCTTGCATTCAGACGTTGTGGGTGCTTCATCACTGGAGGCTTTTAAGAAGAGACGGGACAGTAATTTGTCTGAAATGGTATAGGATCTCCTGCTTGAGTAGGAGGCTGGACTAGAAGACCTCCAAAGTCCCTTCAAGCTCTATTCTGATTCTGATTCAGAATAATAAAATACACAGAAAAGATGAGACAACGGGGATCTCTCTGGAAAAGAGAAAACCTTCAATTACCTCCTGAGGTGTTCTGACTTGGATCATCCTGAGGAATCCTCCTAAAAAACAGCTCCTGAGGAGGATTTGATGGATTCCTCCTTCCCCCACGGTCTCTGATCTCCACAGCAAAGGACTTGAAATAGGAGGAAGTAAAAAAGAAGAATTAACGGACATCACACAACAGGAACTGAATTCTTGTTCTCTAAACACAACTTCCAGTGTACATCAATGAGGTTGAGTAAGAAATCCCAAATCTATCTTCTAGAATGGACAATGGGATAATATCCTACAAGATCTAATGAAACAACTCCACATATTTTGAATGCCAGAGAGATCTGGGAGGGAGGGGTGAAGAATTCAAGCACACTCTTCAATCCTGTCAAACCCCTCTGAGCTCCCAGGAGAAGAGAAGACCTCCTACCTGCAACTTGACCTGCTCCTTCTGCTCCTCTGCCTGGCTCAGGAGGAAGCCTTCCACCAGGGCCACTGCTTGGGAGCTGGTCTCTGCTCCACACTCCCGTACCCAGCTCTCCATCCGGAAGGGCAAAAGGGCCAGGAATTGCTCCAGAACAATGAGATCCAGCATCTGGGCTTTGGTGTGCCTTTCTGGTTTCAGCCATCGCCTACAAAAGTCGTGGAGTCGGCTGCAAAGCCCTCGGGGACCCTCAGCCTGCTGATATTGGATGCTCCTGAAGTTCAAGGGCTGAACTTCTGAACGGACTATGGTTTCTTCCTCCAGGATCTTCCGCCCAGTTCTTGCCCAGATCTGCGGACAGCTCGCAGAAGCACCTTTTCTCTCACCACGGGCTAAAGGTTGTCTCTCCATCCTTTTTCTGTCCCGTAAAGCAACCCCAAGGAATCCAAGGAATCTTGTGGATCTCCAAACACCTTTCATTCACGGGACCGTTTCTGTTGCCGCAGGACTGACCACAGCAGGTTATTCCAACTCTCTTTGCCCAAGAGATAATTTTGGATGTAGGGGAAGAGATTACAAGTGGCTTCCAGTTTGGGTATCTGAAATTGCGGGGTGGGAGGATTCAACAACTAGAACTGGAAGAATTTAGCCACTGAACAACCACCACACAACCTGCCCTGAGCTTAAATGGATCAGCAGGAGTCTCTTCCAGCCCCTGGCGCGAATCCTGCCTTGCCCAGCTTCTCTTCTCTCTATGCAAGGATCTGCAAGGCCAATTCTAATCACGGGGCGGGAAGGGCCACCCTAGATCCCCGCCGCCTCCTGGGAATCTCCGGTTCTTCCGGGTGACAAGGCAGCTGCTCCGGAGCTCCAGCCCCGCCTGTTGTTTCCATGGAGAGGGCGGCTGGGGAGCATAGGACCCGGGGTTGAAGCCGGAGGAGGGCCGGGCGCAGGTCTTTCCCTCCTCCGCCTCCCTTTGCACTGGAGGAGCCCCCACCTCACCCGGGGCACGTCTGGATCTCCCCCCGCCAGACTCTCCCGCAGCCTCTCCGCCTCCTGCGGAGCCCCGGGGGTTAAGGAGACCGAATGCGGAGTCCTAGAGCGGCAAGCGTTTGTGATGTCACTCTCTTCGCAGCCTCCTCTGTGATTTTCGCCCTCCAGTGGGCCAATGGGGAATCGCCTGGAGTTCCTTTCTCTTGGCAGAAAACGCCCCCTGGTGGATTTTGCATACATTTACAGGATTCCCTGCAAAGCGCGGGAAGAGAGCAGCGTAGAGATGATGAGCATGGGAGTAGGAGGAAGGTCCCTTTCAATGGTTCCGTCAGACAAAGGTTTTGTCGCCTTCGGAGGCAGCAATTTCTCCCTCTCCTTCCCTTCCGGAATCATCTGTGGAGATGGAGAAAAATTCTCTCTGGAGGATTTGATCTCGTTTCTCTCAAGAACAGCCACTCTAAAGTCTCAGCAGAGATTGGAGAAGGCCTCAAAATGGGCCAACTCCTGTCAGAAACGGACTGGCTGTCAGAAGACGAGGATCAGGAACCTCTTGGAAACCCAGCTTGTGTCTCGCAATTGAAGGGGAGTTAGATGGGATACAGGCAGGAAGGCCACAATGAGGAAAATGATTGTTTTTTTTATTGATTTGTCTTTTATTTCTTTAATTCAATACATACAGGTGCCTTTCCCAAATTATTCACTCAGCCTCCCAGCGAAGGGAGGACCAGAAAGACCAGACAACCCTCCAGCCTCTTCTGATGAAAGAAAAGAAAGATTGCCTTCCACTGAGCCAATAGGGAAGCACCTGAAGTTCCCTTTTCTTGGCGGAGAATGCCCCTTGGTGGATTTGGTGCAAAGTGCCAGGATTCTAGAAAGGACGGGAAAGAGGAGCCCGTCTGAGGGAGAGGGCAGGGATGATGGGCATGGGAGTAGGGGAAAAGTAGCCTCTCAATGGCTCCCTGTCACAGTCACCCTGCACAAAGAGAAAAAAGACCAGTTCCAAAATGAAGGAAAAGCTGAAACCCATGGATATTCCAGAAATTTTACCTCATAATCAGGTTCTTTAGTTGAGAAATGAAGAGGGGAAATGGTGTTTCATCTCTGACTGGAGAAAATGTGGAATTGCAAAATGAAGACAGGAAGATTGTAAAAAAGGAATATAAATCTAAACTATGATGGGGAATTTTTTTTTTACATAAGGATTGTGTAGGAAATTCAAGAGATGTGACTAGGAAGCCTAAGCCCTTTGGAGAATTTAAGGCAGGGATATATCAATAAACCATAAATGAAAAGAGAAAATGAAGATTCGAGCACATTTGGTATCGACACACAAAGACACATAGTAAATGAAAAAAAGAATTTAAAATGATAGAAAAAGCGGTTAAAATCAATTTAAAAAGAATGGAGGAAACCTTTGGGGTTTTTTGTATCTATTTCTTTTTTTCTGCGGTTTGACACAGAAAGTTTAATAAAGTTTAATAATCCATATTTTGAAAAATAGCTTCAACCCATCAGGAGCTGAAATATGCACACACACCCAGGGTGTCCAAACACTTTAGTGTGTTAGTAATGCAATGAAAAGAAACAGAATTTTATGCATGTTTAGCTAGTAACCACACCACCGATAAATAATTTTGTTTAAGTTAGCGTTATACCGTTTCCTAGATTCTGGCACACCGTAAAGACAAAAATATGGCACTAATGGTGGAAAAATATCTTTTGCCCCATGCAGTTTGTTCATTTTGGCCCCTTCTTTGAAAGATGAATTGTTCACCCTGAAGCTTTTTGCACACACTCTGCATTGACACCTGTCATTATTCCATCACAACAGGTCTTGGACCAAAAAAGATTCCCTACTTCTGCATTCATATTGACTGACTCAGATCTTAAATTTGACACAGCAGACAGAAGTTGGATTAGTGCCCTCTGAGATTGGCTGGTGTACGGATGTTCCCATTTCATTGAGTAATGTCTGCAACAAAACAATCAAACTCAGAGAGCACCAAGGATCCCTCATGAGCTACACGTTCTCATTTATTGGCAGTTTGGATTATTTTTGGTAACTTCACATTCCAAAGAAAACTCCCATTCGCATTTCTGCGTGTTTCATCAGAAAGGACTGAAGTTGTTTTTTGAACTAGTTCTTAATTTCACGTGACCAGTGGTGGGTTGCCTCGTTTGGACCGGTTCGCAAGAACCGGTAGTAAAACCAGTGGGAGGACCTGCCCACCGCCCCGGATGTCATCATCAGCAATCTGTGCATGTGCATGATCCTGTTGCGAACCGGTGGTAAAGGTAAGTAGAACCCACCCCTGCACGTGACTTCATTGATTTTCAAAGGTCTTCCTTTTGATTGATCATTTGCAATATTAGCACACTGGAGTGGTTTTCATTCTGATTCCCTGGAATACGCCTAATTAGGGAGGGGGGGGATTCAGAAACATCATTCGTTGACATTGTAACTTCAAATGTTTGCATAAAAATTATTGTAAATCAATGACTAACTTGATTGACCAGTAGGCTGCCTAGCTATGGGAACTTAATATGCTGCCAGATCCCTGTAAGTGATACTGTCATTCAGTTGGGAGAAGAGGGGGGTTGGATTCAATTTATTAGCATTGCCTGTATCAACAGATATTTTACAATACAACCTATATCCTGGCGCCAAAGCACCCTGAGATCCCCTTAACTTTGGGGAATATTTATGATGTCCATGTGGGTTATTTCACTTTAAAGGATAATGGAGGATAACGATGGGAATACATGCTTATCCGATTCTCAGGGCATCTGGAAAACATCTTCACACTTGTGTATTGGCTAAAATTTGCATTCTGGCTAAAGGGAGGGGTTTCTACGGCTTTGAATCCATTGCTGTCACTTCTGCTTAATAAAAGGTTCCTTTTGAAATACTCCATTTCAAGAGTTTTTACTTTCTTAAATTGGAAGGAGAGGCAGTCCTTACAAAAGCATCCACAATTCCCTACCACTGCTTTCTCTTAATAAAACTACTTGTCAGGGTTCCGCGTAATGCTGCCAACCAATTCAAGATTCTTGAGGCCTTGACTTCCTCAAAAATCCAGTTTATTGGGTACATCATATAGGCACGGTCAAAGGTCAAACCAACATTGAATAATTCCCGCATTTTTGGTATAAGTAAAGAATGGATACTGTCTACCCCCCTCGTATCACAGGTCATATTAGCTAACCGAGCCGATTTCCAGGGTAATAATTTAAGAGTTGACCAGCTGCTATGATGAGATAATGATGCAGTGATGCACTGATGTAACGAGTCAGCAAGGTTTTTGGCTGTTATCACTTTAAGAGCCTGTATAAGAAGTGGCCGAGTGTATCTGTCTCTCCCACCCCCATACTCCACCCACCCACCATGTGCATCCAACTCACCTCCATGCATGCGCACGCGACCCCCACCCCCATTTTGGGCCTAGTGGTGCGTGGTGGAGCTGAGCTGGGCAACAGCTCGCGTGCCCGCAGGGAGGGCTCTGTCTGTGAGATGTGGCACGCATGCCATAGGTTCGCTATCACGTGTATATAATCTTTTGTAGATAAAACCACTATTTCTAACAAACCTCTGTTGGCTGTTATTGCTCCTGGATTGTCTCACGTAGTAAAGCTGGGCACACTTTGACAGGTTGTGGGCCCAGTCCAGAGAAGCCCAGAGTGACTAGAAAGATCAGAGGGAAGAGAAACCCAGTTGGAGCTTGCTCCAGAATCAGAGGGGCTGTGTATCATGGCTTGTTAATGCTTTTAATGAAAACAAGCAACATGGCTTCTGTTAGTGTAATGCGAGGTTTTGTGGTGTCTTGGCTGAATGAGACAAACTACCTCTCCTGGTGTTAAAGATGGAAATGTACCTGCGAGAGGAGGAATTGCGGATGATAGTTACTGATCCACCTTCTCCCCTATTAAAGATTATCTCAAAGATTATCTCTTTGAACAAAGGTCTTTCCACACTCCATGCATTTCTATGTCTTCTCCCCTGTGTGGATCTTTTTATGGGAAGCAAGATACCTGCATTGAGCAAAAATATTTCCACACTCCATGCATTTATATGGTTTCTCTCCTGTGTGTATCATTTTATGTCTTCTGAGTCCACTGCTATGAAAAAAGGTCTTTTCACATTCCATGCATTTAAATGGCTTCTCTCGTGTGGATTTTTTTGTGGCAACTAAGATTACTGCTCTGAGCAAAGGTCTTTCCACACTCAATGCATTTATACGGATTCTCCCGTGTGGGTCTTTTTGTGGCTTCCAAGTCCACTGCTCTGAGCAAAGGTCTTTCCACAGTCCATGCATTTATATGGTTTCTCTCCTGTGTGGATCTTTTTGTGGATAGTAAGTTCAAAGCTATCAGCAAAGGTTTTCCCACACTCCATGCATTTATATGGTTTCTCCCCTGTGTGGATTCTCCTATGGCGAATAAGATGACCTCTTTGAGCAAAAGTCTTTTCACACTCCATGCATTTATATGGCTTTTCTCCTGTGTGGATCATCTTATGGGAAATAAGAGTACTTCTTTGAGCAAAGGTCTTTCCACACTCCATGCATTTATATGGTTTCTCTCCTGTGTGGATCTGTTTGTGGATAGTAAGTTCATAGCTATCAGCAAAGGTTTTCCCACACGCCATGCATTTATATGGTTTCTCCCCTGTGTGGATCCTCTTATGGCGAATAAGATGACCTCTTTGAGCAAAAGTCTTTCCACACTCCATGCATTTAAATGGCTTTTCCCCTGTGTGGATTATTTTGTGGATAGTAAGTCTACTGCGACGAGCAAAGGTCTTTCCACACTCCATGCATTTAAATGGCTTCTCCAATGTGTGGATCATCTTATGGGAAAAAAGAGCACTTCTTTGAGCAAAGGTCTTTCCACACTCCATGCATTTATATGGTTTCTCTCCTGTGTGGATTATTTTGTGGTTTCTGAGTCCACTGCTATGAGCAAAGGTCTTTCCACATTCCGTGCATTTAAATGGCTTCTCCCCTGTGTGGATCTTTTTGTGGGAAATAAGATTAGGTCTTCGAGTAAAGGTCTTTCCACACTCCATGCATTTATATGGTTTCTCCCCCGTGTGGATCCTCTTATGGCGAATAAGATGACCTCTTTGAGCAAAGGTCTTTCCACATTCCATGCATTTAAATGGCTTTTCCCCTGTGTGGATCATCTTATGGGAAGTAAGATTACCGCTCAGAGCAAAGGCCTTTCCACACTCAATACATTTATATGGTTTCTCTCCTGTATGGAGCTTTTTGTGGCAACTAAGTCCACTGCTCTGAGCAAAGGTCTTTCCACATTCCATGCATTTATATGGTTTCTCTCCCATGTGTCTCCATTTATGGATTGTAAATTCTTTGCTACAAGGAAAGGTTTTCCCACACTGCATGCATTTATACGGTTTGTCCCTTATGTGGATCCTTTCATGGGAAGTAAGATGCCCGCTTGTTCTAAAACATTTGCCACAATCCAAACATTTATAGGGCTTCTCTTTTGTGTCAATCACTTTTTGAGATGTAAGGAACTTATATGGTTTCTCTTGTTGGGCAGGAAAGTCTTGCATCGGCGCATCAGTGGAAGATGAGCTTTCCTGATTCCAATTCTTTGACTGGTTTCGCTCATGGCTTTCAAATTCCATTCTGATTACTTGGAACAGTTCCCAGGAATCTTGATTCTCCTGCCCGTTATTACCTTCAAAGCAAAAGAGAAATGAAAATGATAACAAGGTGAGAGAAAAAGATCAAACTGTAGAAAGTCAAGAGAATTTCCTTCACAGTTTCTCCAAAATTCCATTAGGTTGTATGTTTGCATGCTTACAGTGGTGTGATATAGTACATGATGATTTCTATATTCATGAGTCATGAAAGCTTTGAAAATATCTAGAAAACATCTGTTTCTTTACCATTATCTATATATATGCAAATTTCACTCAAAATCAGTTTTAAGTTAAGGAATAATCAAGGGAAACATCCAAGGAGAAATTAGCAGAAACCTCAAGATTTATTGGGGTGGGTTAATTTCAGCAGAGACCTGTGAGAACTGAAACAATTTTGAAACAAGCTCCTTCTTCCAAGTGTACCTTGGCGCAGCTGCTCCACAGTGTCTGTCTGGTGGGTGGGACCCCGGCTCAGAGCCATTTGTTGATTCCAGTGATGAGACTTTGGAGCGAAATCCCTTGTTTGAAGCGTCCCATTGGATTGTAAACACTCTTCGTGCTGAGACTGGAAAGAATGCGAGGCTTCAAGAATGGCTATTTTGCTGCCCAAAGTCTCATCGGTTGGCAAGCGCTTTTTGGCCGGATCTGGTACAGGCTTTATTTCGCAGAGAATGTAGGCCTAAACTACTTTCGTGTGAGATCAGTAGTGCAAGATATCAGTCTACTGATCTCACATGATCTCGCACTGCAGTACTTTAAGCCTGTGTTCCTTATGAACTGAGGACTGCACAAGATCCAGGGCAAAAGTCTCTGAAAATGAAGAGGCTTTCCCTCTGTTTGCAAACTATTTTGTCCAAGCCTTAGTTAGCAGAGAACAGAGGCCTAAAGTAGTATAGTGCGAGATCACGTGAGATCAGTAGCATGCGATTTTGTGCTACTGATCTCGCGTATCTTATTACTTTTGGCAACTTATTTCTGCAAATGAACCAAAGAAGGCAAAGGAACAGATGACTCGCTACATCATTGTAAGGTAAGTCCTGGCAGGACTGATGAATGATTTTTTAATTAAAAAAACCTAACTATTATCTATCTCCTTGAACTCTCTGATTGGGGACTAGAAAACTTACCAAGAGAGACCACATTCCTATGGTTTTCAAGCATGACTTCCGAATGCAGCGCTTTTTGGTCAGAATCCAGCTGAGACCATTCCTCTTCAGAGAAATACACAGCCACCTCTTTGAAGGACACAAGACTCTCCTGAACATGGAAAAAAGAACAGAACAAGAGGACTCAGTAGATCTCTTCATCTTCATCAATGATTTAGACAGGAGGATAGAAGGGGAACTCATCAAATTTGCAGACAAGACCAAATTGACGGGAATACCAACACTCCAGAAGATAAGCTTGAGATATAGAAGGATTGACAGATTGGCCCCCATCTAAGAAAATGAAAAATGTTGAGAAATGTAAGATTCAACACTAGAAACTACAACAGGGATCTTGCAGTCCTATTGGACAGTCACTTAAACATGAAACAGCAGTGGGACTTCCAGTTTGGCGTCACGGCGAGACAGTCGGGGAATTAGCGGGCTCCGATGAGCCCCACGAAAACCCCGGCTGGCAAACCGCCGCTGATGGGTCTTCGCACCAGAACTGTCCTGTAGGGACAGGGAAGAAAGAGAGGCACCTCGGACGACCAAGAGGAACAGGCAAGTTCCTCGGAGGTCGGAGGGAATTCTCTGTGCATCAGTGGTGGTGGGCGGCAGCCATGGCGGCTGCCATGAAGCTGGGACAACCGGATCAAGTAATGTGCAGGAGGAAAGTGGAACGGAACAGAGTTTCTTGAAGCCGGGTGAATGACAGCCAACCCAGGCTTGTAACAACATCAAGGGAAACATCTTTTAATGATAAGACTCCTAGCGATAAAACAGCGGCTAAGGAGCACGGGGGCAAAGAAGATTTAGAAATGCAACTTTAAAGAGACAAAGATCCGATAGAAAATTGACTTCTGAATAAAACCAATTGGAAATGTTAAATACTGAGATATGGTCAAAGGATTGAAAAGAGTTTAAATTTGGACTGGACTTTAAAAAAGATTTGACATTTTTAAAATTAAAAAGAAAAAGAGAAACTAAGTAAGATTGTTATATAACTGAAACAAAACGGATACTTCTTAACAATTGGTAATTGTGGATTGCAGAGAGACACCTTCTGGATTAAAAAGGAATATTGTAACTTGGTTTCTGTTTTGGAAAATTGTGAACTTTACAGATAACAACCGTGAGAATATGTGGAGGAAGATTTCTTTGTTTGCAGGCGGCTTGATTTTGGGGGAAAGAAAGGGAAACCATAACAGAACTCTTATAACTGGTATAACGTCAACTTAAAAAGAATAAAATGGCGCAGGAATCAGAGAAGGAACAATTTGATGCATTTGGCTTGGAGTGGAAGCAAGAAAAATAATTAAAATGATACATGCAGGACAAAATTTGAGGATATTGAAACTGAAATGAAGTATACGCAAACGGACAAGAAAATGAAGAAACAAGACACAACAGCTGGAAATGAAGATAAAAACAATGTGATTAAATATGCATAAGATCTGCGTACCTTCCTTCGCGTGCTCAAGACGTTCTTATTTCATCAAGCTGGCCTGACCTAAGTTTTTTCCCCTTTTTAAATGGAAATTTTAAATTTGGTCTTAAATTATTGGGGTTTTAAATTTTCAGCCGAATTATTTAATTCGTTTTACTTTATTTTAAATTTTGTACTCATATGTTTTATTCTATGGCTGTTCACCGCCCTGAGTCCTTCGGGAGTAGGGCGGTATACAAATTGAAATAATAAATAAATAAATAATGTACAGGTGGATAGTAATAATAAAAAGGAGATTTTTTGGGGTTTTTTTTGAGAAGACAATGTGAATAACAATATTTATAAAGATGATTACGCTGGGATTAACAGTGAAAGAATGGGGGAAGATAGAAAAGTCCAGGACTCTGATTTATAAAATAACTATATTGAGATTAATAATGGTTAATAAATATTAGAAGAATATGTTACAGATATTTAAAATTGAAATATGGATGAAAACTATAATATATGAGAAATAGACTATGTTAAAAGAAAATACATTAATGGATACAATGAATCAATTATTATTATGATGTTATATACTACTTGAGAATAATGGATGACTTTAAAAAATTGAGATGTTTAAAGAGCTATAACAATTGTAACAATTTGAATATTTTAAATAATTTTACTAAGATTTAATGAACACTATATGAAGCAATCATAAATATGGGGAAGTATTAGAGAGGGAAATAAGATCTTGAAATATAAGTATGTTTGATTTCCATTGTTAATTGTGAGGATTTAGGTTAAGAATTGTGAAATGCATTATGAGTTATTAATTAAATTGAGATTCAAAGTGGATTAATAGAAGGGTAATTGTTTTGATTAAATAAATAAGAGTAAATTTTGTTTAAATGCTAATAGGGGAGATTGATGATTTATTAAGTATAGTTGATAGTGACTAAGATTAAAGGGGGGTTAATAGAAGGGTAAATGTTCTTTTTTCTTTAAGTAAATTTGAGTAAATTTTTTAAGATGGTATTAGTTGAGATAGGCGATTTAAGATTAAGAAATAAGCATTATGGCAAAATAAAATGTATAAAATTTTGTTAAAGATAAAAAGAAAAATTGTATAAATTGATGACCGGATCAGGACTCTGTTCCAAAAAGATGTAATTTGTGTGTTGAAAAATAAAAATAAAAAACTTTTTTGGGAAAAAAAAAACATGAGACAGCAGTATGCTACAGTTGCCAAAGAAAAAACCACCCAAAAGAATCATAGGATGCATTAAGAGGGATAGAATCAAGTGTCAGACCTGGAAGCCATCTTTTACTTTTGAGCATTCAGGCCTGCCACAAATTCTACTGTGGGAAATTGGAACAGGGGATTGTATTGAAAAAAGATGATATGTAGTCAAAATAACATTTTTTCCAGAAAGTGAAGGCCACTTTGCCCTGCAGCTGTGCTGAGAAGACTGGGGAGGTATCTTCTGTTCCGGAGGGTACCTGATTGGTTTGTGTGATGGACATGTGGGTAATGGGCAAGAAGTTGAACTTTCTTTTGGGTGACGAAAACCCGGAAGCTCTCAGATTTGGGTTTTCCCAGATGTGCCAATATGACATCTCTAATAAAAATTAGCTTTGAGGGAATTGTAGCCTCGGAGTTTAATTTCGTTGAGGGTGTTATTTGGAATCCTGACATTAAGATCACATGAAGTGTTAGTACCACTTTATAATGCCTTGGTAAGACCGAACCTGGAATATTGCATTCAGTATTGGTTGCTACAATGTAGAAAAGATCTTGAGACTCTAGAAAGAGTAGAGAAGACAAAAACAAAACAATTAGGGTCCTGGAGGGTAAAACATATAAAGAACGGTTGCTGGAACTGGGTATGTCTAGTTTAATGAAAAGAAGGACTAGCAATGATATGGTAGCAGTATTCCAATATCTCAGGGGCTGCCACAAAGAAGAGGAGGCCAACCTAGTCTCCAATACACCTGAAGTTGGGACAAGAAGCAATGGATGGAAACTAATCAAGGGGAGAACTAACCTACAACTAAAGAGAAATTTTCTGTCAGTGAGAACAATTAATGAGTGGAATGACTTGGCTCCAGAAGTTGTGGATGCTCCGACACTGGAGGTGTTTAAGAAGAAATTGGACACCCATTTATCTGAAATGTTTGATCTCCTAATTCAGGCACAAATCAGAAGATTGGAAATTATTTTATAGCCCAAAGTACCTATGTTCTACGTGGCCATTCTCTTTGGAATAGTCGGCTTTATTTTTTAATATGGCTTGGTTACTTTTATTGAACTAAAGTAGAACCTCTGGTCACCACCTTAATTTGTTCCGTAACTTCGGTCGCAACCCAATTTGGTGGTGACCGGAATTCCGTGAGACTCACATTAGCCTTGCACAATTCCAAGTCAAAGAATTAGAAAAAGTATGGGTCTCTAGCAGTTGCTCCCACAGTGATATGTTTACTCCTATTTCTTTTTTTTTTCAAAATAGTTTTTACTTTTTTCCAACATAAATCATAAAATATATCTCTATTTCTTGAAGGACTTGTAAAAACATACTTCTTGTAAACTCATAGTTGGAGGAGTACCTAGCAGAACCCAGTTAAACTGTGGTCTTTAAAAAGTGATCTGGCCGATGTCATTTTGAGGCTCCAGTGCTGCCACATTAGAGGAAGGGATAGGGAGGGGGGATTAGAGTTAGCTGAGGCGTGGTAGACATAATAAAATACCTTCTCCTGGGAACCAAGGACGTTCTCACATCTGTTCGAATGAAGGAGAAGTGATGACACCAGACCAGCGGAGCTTGCAGTGATTGGGCCATGTGACTGTTTTGGGCTGAGGGCAAAACATTTCCTAACAGAACCTGAGGGTAGAAATAACAGTGTCTCAGTTATAGTCTACAGAGGAAGTTAATCTGCCTGACAGCAACTTGAACCTACTATTATGCTGTCAATGTCGCGCAGGAACACAAAAATAATCCAGTCAGATGAAGGGAGAAAAACTGAAGGAGAACACACTCCGCATACCCACTTCACTTCCTGAAGAAAAGGAGAATACAAATCTAATATTTTTTTCCTTTCTTACTTGATTTGGAAGTTCAACCACTGTTTGAACTCCGTCATAAAAACCAGAAAATGTCATTCTTTATTTCTCTGTAAGTAATAAATAATTTCAAAATTCATATTTAACAAAATAAGAGGAGGTATATTACAGAAGAGAAGGTAAGACAGATGGCATGTCTCTGAGGAGGATCTTGGATTACCTCCTGAGGTGTTTTGAGTTGGATCTTCCCAAGGGATCCCCCTGAAAAATAGCTCCTGAGTGGGATTTGATGGATTCTTCTTTCCTTCAGGATCTCTGACTTCCGCTGTGCTGCACTTCAAATAGGAGGAAGGAAAAAAGAAGCAGAATTAATGTACATCACATGACATGAAGTGCATTCTTATATTCGGAATGCAACCTCAAAGCCCCCAATATCCACCAATGAGGTTGAGTGAGAAAACAATGGAACAATGTCCTACAAGAATAGGTGGGACATTGCCACATATTATGAATGTCCCAGAAGTATGGGAAGGAGGGGGTTAAGTATTCAAACACTCTCTATTCCCTTTTGTCTCTCACCTGCAACTCGACCTGCTTCTTCTGCTCCTCAGCCTGGCTCAGGAAGAAGCCTTCAGCCAGGGACACTGCCTGGGAGCTGGTCTCTGCTCCACACTCCTGCAACCAGTTGTTCATCTCTGGGGGCAGAAGGAAGAGGAGCTGCTCCAGTACAACCAGGTCCAGCATCTGGGCTTTGGTGTGCTTTTCTGGTCTCAGCCATCGCCTACAAAAATCATGGAGTCGGCTGCAAAGTCCACGGGGACCCTCAGCCTCCTGGTATTGGATGGAGGTCCAGGGCTGAACTTCTGAAGGGAGGATGGTTTCCTCCTCCAGGATCTTCTGCCCAGTCCTTGTCCAGAGCTTTCCACCCTTCCCAGGCTGAGCAACTGAAGGGCCTTTTCCGCTTCCCTCCTTTCCAAAAGGTTGTGTCTCCATCCTTTCTCTGTCCTGCAGAGCAACTGCAAATGGCTCCAAGGACTCTGGTGGGTCTCCAGATGCCTTTTCCTTCACGGGACCATTTCTGGGGCTGCAGGACTGATCCCCCCAAGGGATTCCGCTCTTTTTTTTCTGAAGAGAAACTTTTGGCTTGGAAAGATTTCAAATGGCTTCGAGTTTCTGTATCTGAAATGGAAAGAAAAATAAATACCAAGAATTAGACAGTAGAATTTAGCCATTGAACAACCTTCACCCAACCTGCCCGGAGCCCCAAGCGGGTCATCCAGGCGCAGGGTCGAGTCCCCCCACCCGCCTCAGCAGGTCCGGGAAAGATCGGGCCCTCGGGGAGCCTGGTGCAAATCCTGCCTCCTCCTCGCCCGGCTTCTCTCCTCTCCTGCTGGGCCTCCGCAAGGCCGACCCTCCCCTCCCCAAACTCGGGCTCTTCCCCGGACAAGGGTAAGGGAAGGGAGCCCCGTATCCCCCCCCCCCGCCTTCCTGGCATCCCTGCTTCCCCCTACATGGAGAGGGTATCTGGGGAGCATGGGGTAGAAGCTGGAGGAGGGCCGGGCGAGGGTCTCTCCCACCTCCGCCTCCCTTGACCCGGGAAGAGCCCCCAACTCGCCCAAGGAACGCCTGGATGTCCCCCCGGCCGACTCTCCGTGGGGCGTCCTAGAGAGGGAAGCCTTTGTGATGTCACTTTCTCCGCCGCCTCGTCTGGAAAGTCAGCTGTGACGCTCGCCCTCCAGTGGCCCAATGAGGAAGCGGCTGGAGTTCCCTTGTCTGGCAGAGGGCGCCCCCATGTGGATTCGGCGCAAAGTGCCAGGTTTCTAGAAAGAGCGGGAAAGAGGAGCGCGTCTGAGGGGAAGGGAGAGGGCAGGGATGATGGTCATGGGAGTAGGAGGAAAGGACCCTCTCAATGGCTCCGTGTCTGACACGGCGAACCTAAAGAGAAAAAAAAAAAGAAAAGCCAGTTCCAAAATGGAGGAAAACTTGAAACATCTGGATATTCCAGAAATTTTACCTCACAACGAGGCTCCTTAATTGAAAAATGAAGAGGGGAAAAGGGCGTTTTAGCTCTGCCTGGAGAAAAGGTGGAATTACAAAACTAAGAAAGGAAGATCGTGAAAAAGGAAGATAAAGCTAAACTATGATGAGGGGAAAACCATTTTTAAGTAGGGATTGAGTAGGAAATTCACCTCAACAAATCTGATTAGGAAGTTTAAGCCCTTTGGAGAATTTAAGGCAGGGATATATCATTAGACCATGAATATAAAGAGAAAAGGAAAAGATTCGATCACATTTGGAGTTGACAAGATAAGAGGTAAGCTACTGTGAGCGAAAAAAAAGAATTTAAAATGATGGGAAAAGTGGTTAAAATCCATTTAAAAAGAAGAGCGGTAACCTTTGATTTTTTCTTTATGTATCTAGTTTTTTTTTCCTGCAGTTTGACGCAGAAAGTTGAATAATCCATATTTGGAAAAACACCTTCAACCCATTAGGAGCTGAAATATGCACACAACTCCAGGCTCTCCAAACACTCTAGTGTGTTAGTAATTTTTATTGCAATGAATAGAAAGAGAATTTTATGCATGTTTAGCTAGTAACCACACAACTGATAAGTAATTTTAAGTTACTGTTATACCTTTTCCTAGATTCTGGCACACCATAAAGACAAAAATATGGCACTAATGGTGGAAAAGTGGTGCATTTTCTCAGCTGCTGTTCATTTTGGCCCCTTCTTTGAAAGATGAATTGTTCACCCTGAAGCTTTTTGCACACACTCTACAATGACATCTGTCATTATTCCATCACATCATAAGACATCTTTGACCAAAAAACACCTTCTGCATTCATACTGGTTGACTCAGATCTTAATTTTACAGAAGACAGAAGTTGGATGGAGGCATCCTTAGTGCCCTCCGAGGTTGATTGTTGCTCTGATGATGTTTTCTAGTTTGGGTAATGAAATGTCTGCCAGAAAAAAAATCAAGCTCAGCACAGGGACCTTTCATTTCAACCATAACCTACACATTTCCTCCTATATTGGCAGGTTGATTTATTTTTGGCATCTTCACATCCGAGACAAAGTTCCTATTCATATTTCTCTGTGTTTCATCAGGAAGGACTGAAGTAATTGTTTGAGCAATTCTTAATTTCATGTTATTTTGGTCTGCACTGATTTCTAAAGACCTTCCTTCTTGATTGATTGATCATTGATTGATCATTTGCAATGTTAGTGCACTGGAATGGTTTTCATTCTGATTCTCTGGATGATGCCTAATTTGGGAGGGAAAGAGGGAGGAAGGAAGGATCTTCGAATGGTTACTTAATAAACTATATGGGTTGGCCGGTAGGCTAGCTAGCTATGGGAGCGTAATATGCATTCACATTCCCCGAACACAGTTTTCATTTAATAAAACTACTTATCATGGTTCCAAGTAATGTTTCCAACCAATTCAAGACTCTGAGGCCTTGGCTTCCTCAAAAATCCAGTTTATTGGGTACATCATATCGGCACGGTCGAAGGTGAAACCAACATTGAATAATTCCCGCATTTTTGGTATAAATAAAGAATAGATACTGTCCACCCCCCTCATGTCACAGGTCACATTAGCCAACCAAGCAGATTGTCAGGGTAATAATTTAAGAGCTGACCAGCTGTTATTATGAGGCAATGATGCAGTAATGCAGGGGTGGGCAAATGTGGCTCTTTTACAACCTGTGGACTTCAACTCCCAGAATTCCTGAGAAAGCCAAGCTGTCTCAGGAATTCTGGGAGTTGAAGTCCACAGATTGTAAAAGAGCCACATTTGCCCACCCCTGCACTAATGTAATGAATCAGCAAGTTTTTTGGCTGTTATGACTTTAAGAGCCTGTATAATAAGAAGTGGCCCTGTTAGTGTGTATCTCTGTCTGTCCCAGTGTGTTCTTCCCAGCTCAATTTTTTGAGTTCTGCTTGTAGTATGTGTATATATACTGTATATAGTATATATTTATTTTTATTTATTTTATTTTATTTATTTTATTTTGATTTATATGCCACCCTTCTCCAGAGACTCAGGGCGGCTTACAGTGCATTAAGCAATAGCCTTCATACTTTTGTATATTTTATACAAAGTCAGCTTATTGCCCCCACAAACCAGGTCCTCATTTTACCTACCTTAGAAAGGATGGAAGGCTGAGTCAACCTTGAGTGATCATATCAGTGATGGCTAACCTTTTTGTCGTGTACGGAGAGCGCACACGCCGGCACCCATAATGCAATGTGCCCTCAAGCATGCACACACGATCCCCCCATGCTCCACCTACCCACCATGTACATACGACTCACCTCTATGCATGTGCACGCGACCCCACCCCCCACCCGTTTTGGGCCTAGTAGTGTTGCGCAGTGGAGCTGAGCTGCGCGACAGCTTGAGTGCCTGCAGGGAGGGCTCTGTCTACCAGCTGTGGCACATATGCCATAGGTATATAACCTTTTGTAGATAAAACCACTATTTCTAACAAACCTCTGTTGGCTGTTATTGCTCCTGGGTTGTCTCACGTAGTAAAGCTGGGCACACTTTGACAGGTTGTGGGCCCAGTCGAGAGAGAATCCCAGAGTGACTTGACATACCAGAGAGAAGAGAAACCCAGTGGGAGCTTGCTCCAGAATCAGAGGGGCTGTGTATCATGGCTTGTTAGTGCTTTTAATGAAAACAAGCAACATGGCTTCCGTTAGCTTAATGGGAGGTTTTGTGGTGTCTTGGCTGAATGAGACAAACTACCTCTCCTGGTGTGTAAAGATGGAAATGTACCTGCGAACGGAGGAATTGTGGATGCGTAGATGATAGTTACTGATCCACCTTCTCCCCTATTAAAGATTATCTCAAAGATTATCTCTTTGAGCAAGGGTCTTTCCACACTCCATATATTTCTATATCTTCTCCCCTGTGTGTTTCTTTTTATGGGAAGCAAGATACCTGCATTGAGCAAAAGTCTTTCCACACTCCATGCATTTATATGGTTTCTCTCCCGTGTGTATCGTTTTGTGTCTTCCGAGTCCACTGCTATGAGCAAAGGTCTTTCCACATTCTGTGCATTTAAATGGCTTCTCCCCTGTGTGGATCTTTTTGTGGCAACTAAGTCCACTGCTTTGAGCAAAGGTCTTTCCACACTCCACGCATTTATATGGTTTCTCTCCTATATGGATCATTTTATGGGAAATAAGATTACCTCTTTGAGCAAAGGTCTTTCCACACTCAATGCATTTATATGGCTTCTCTCCTGTATGTATTGTTTTGTGTCTTCCGAGTGCCCTGCTATGAACAAAGGTCTTTCCACACTCCATGCATTTATATGGTTTCTCCACTGTGTGGATCTTTTTGTGGCTTCCAAGTCCACTGCTCTGAGCAAAGGTTTTTCCACACTCAATGCATTTATATGGTTTCTCTCCTGTGTGGATCTTTTTGTGGATAGTAAGTTCATAACTACGAGTAAATGTTTTCCCACACTCCATGCATTTATATGGTTTCTCCCCTGTGTGGATCATTTTATGGGAAATAAGATTACGTTTTTGAACAAAGGTCTTTCCACACTCCATGCATTTATATGGCTTCTCCCCTGTGTGGATCATCTTATGGCAAATAAGATTACCTCTTTGAGCAAAGGTCTTTCCACACTCCATGCATTTATACGGCTTCTCCCCTGTATGGATCATCTTATGGGAAATAAGATTACCTCTTTGAGCAAAGGTCTTTCCACACTCCATGCATTTATATGGTTTCTCTCCTGTGTGGATCATTTTGTGGTTTCTGAGTCCACCGCTATGGGTAAAGGTTTTCCCACACTCCATACATTTATATGGTTTCTCTACTGAGTGGATAGTTTTATGGAAAATAAGATCACTATATCTTCTGAACCTGTTTCCACACACTCTGCATTCGTATAGTTTCTCCCCAGTATAAATCCTTTCATGGGAAGTAAGTTGCCCACTTGTTCTAAAACATTCTCCACATTCCAAATATTTATAAGGCTTCTCTTTCGCATCAATCACTTTTTGAGATGTAAGAAAGTTATTTCCAAGAGAAAGAATGAATGTCCCATTGTAGTTTTGTCTCTTGTGTCTTCTTATAGCATCTTCTCCTTTGTTTTGGGTTAAATAGTGTTCAACTACATGTAATTTAGCTTTGATTAGCTTCACACTTTTTTCAGTATATTTTTTCCTTACTTTCTCTTGTTGGGCAAGAAAGTCTTGCATCGGAGCATCGGTGGAAGATGAGCTTTCCTGATTCCAATTCTTTGACTGGTTTTTCTCATGGCTTTCAATTTCCATTCGAATTCCAAACTTCTCCATTCCATCTTTAGCATTGGTCACTTGGAACAATTTACATGAATCTTGATTCTCCTGACCATTGTTACCTTCAAAGCAAAAGAGAAATGTAAATGATTAGAGGTTAGAGAAAGGTTAGAGTAAAAGATCAAATTGTAGAAAATCAAGTGAATTTCCTTCTCAGTTTCTCCGAAATTCCATTACGTTGTATGTTTGCATGCTTACAGTGATGTGATATAGACATGATGACTTCTATATTCATGGGTTATGAATGCTTTGAAAATATCTAGAAAACATCTCTTTCTTTATAAATATCTCTATATATGCAAATCTCCTAACTCAAAACTAAGTTTTGAGTTAAGGAATAATTAGGGGAAATATCCAAGGAGGAGTTAGGAGAAAACTTTAAGATTTATTGGGTTGGGCTAATTTCAGCAGAGACCTGTGAGAACTGAAACAATTTTGAAACAAGCTCCTTCTTCCCTAGTATACCTTGGAGCAGCTGCTCCACAGCGTCTGTCTGGCAGGACCCGCATTCAGCTTGTTCCTTGATCTCAGCGTGAGATTTTGGAGCGAAATCCCTTGCTTGAAGCCTCCCATTGGCTTGTAAACACTCTTCGTGCTGAGACTGGAAAGGTTCAAGAATGGCTATTTTGCTGCCCCAAAGTCTCATCAGCTTTCAAGGGCTCTTTGGCTGGATCTGGTACAGGATTCAGTTCGCAGAGAACGGAGGCCTACACCACTTTAATGCAAGACCTCATGAGACCAATAGTGCAAGATCTCACACTGCAGTACTTTAGGCCTGTGTTCTTGTAAGAACTGAGGACTGCACAAGATATAACGCCAGTCTTTGAAAATGAAGAGGCCTTCCCTGTTTGCAAAGCGTTTTGTCCTAGTTCTTGTGCAGGCCTTGTTTGGCAGAGAATAGAGGCCTAAACAACTATAGTGCGAGATCTCGTGAGATTAGAAGTGTGAGATTTCCCACTTTTGATCTTGCTTATCTCTGCAAATGCACCAAAGTAGGTAAAGGAACCAATGGCTCACCACATCGTCGCAAGGTAAGACCCGGTGGGGTGGGAGTACAGGTAGGGCGAATGTTGTTGCAGCGCCTCTGCTGTCATTCATAACTGTGAATGATAGCTGTAGTGCTGCAACATTTGTAATTTCAGGACTGAATCTTAAGTACTTAGGAGTGGGCTAGGTCGTAACTTGGAATGGCACTTAGTGAACTGTCATAACTCAGGAATTACCTGTACCCTGGGATGCTTTGAGTCACGCTGCATGAGGCCTTTGTTCTTGAATTAGATTGGGAGAATGCTCTTCCATGGCATGAGCATGAAAATTCTGTTCTCACACAATTTGGGGAAGTTTCAGAGGACAAATGACAACCCATCCTTCTCACATGACCTCCAGAGGACACATAAAAGCACACCTCATTCTTTTTAGCCTCCACAGAGGTGGTGATACAGAAATGGAAAAATACAGATAAGAAATGGCACAGAAAGCATGTAAGCAAAGAGACATTGACTCTTTTCTTCCTTGGAATACGAGAAGGCCAGTTCCTTTCCTTCTCCATCATAAGAGATGATATCGGATTGGAGACTTTTTAAAAATAAAAAACTAACTAATCTGTCTTCTTGAACTCTCTGATTGGGGACTAGAAAACGCTTACCCAGAGAGACCACATTCCTGTGGTTTTCAAGCATGACTTCCGAATGAAGGGCTTTTTGGTCAGAATCCAGCTGAGACCATTCCTCCTCAGAGAAATACACAGCCACCTCCTCGAAGGACACAAGACTCTCCTGAACACAGAAAAAAGAACAGAACAGGAGGATTCACACAATCTGTTCATCTTCATCAATGATTTAGACAAGAGGATAGAAGGGGAATTCATCAAATTTGCAGACAAGACCAAATTGACAGGAATACCAACACTCTAGAAGATAAGGTCAAGATATAGAAGGATTGACAGATTGGGCCCCATTTAACAAAATGAAAAACGGTGAGAAATGTAGGGTTCTACATTTAGGGGAAAAAAACCAAATGCATGGGCATGGAATAAGTGATACTTGGCTCAACAGTAGAAAGTGCAACAGGGATCTTGGGATCCCCTTGGGATCAAGTGGACAATCACTTAAACATGAGTCAGCAGTATGCTACAGTTGCCAAAAAAAGACCCAATACAATCATAGACTGCATTAAGAGACTGATAGAATCAAAATCACATGAAGAGTTAGTACCACTTTACAGTAGTGGCCAAAATTGTGGAAACCTTTTGGGAAAAGTATTTTCTGAAACTAGCTAATAACACCACTTTTTTGGGAGTAGTACCATAAAATTATATATCAATGGAAAGATAATTTAATCAGGAATATAATGCAACTTTTATGAAGGATTTGCTATTAGAAAAGCAGTTACAGTATAAAGAAGAAAAGTGAAACACTTAGAAAAAATGAGATATACAAAAATTATCACCATAGAAAAAACAAGATATAGAAAAATTATCATCATGTCAGTTAATACTTAATTGGGTAACCTTTAGCATGAATTGCAGCCTTACAACGTCTTCCCATGGAGTGAACCAAGTTTTTTAGTTCTGCAGCTGTTATAAAGTGAAACAAAGATTGACTGAATGATTCCTTCTATTAATAGGGTTTTATTGCTGGGTCACTTCTGACTAACAAATTTCTTTAGTTGGCTGCATAGATTTTCAATTGGGTTAAGGTCTGGACTATTCTCAGGCCATTCCAGCAGTGGAATATGATTATGGTTTATGGAATATGGTTACTGAAAAAAAAGTGGTGTTGTTAGCCATCAAACCTCAAAAATACACTTTTCCGAAAAGATTTCCACAATTTTGGCCACTACTGTATAATGCCTTGGTAAGACCATACTTAGAATATTGCATCCAGTTGTAGTTGCCACAATGTAAAAAAGATCTTGAGAATCTAGAAAGAGTACAGAGAAGAGCAACCAAAATGATTAGGATCCTGGAGGCTAAAACATATAAAGAACGGTTGTTGGAATTGGGTATGTCTAGTTTAATGAAAAGAAGGAATAGGAATAACATGGTAGCAGTGTTTCAAGATCTCAGGGGATGCCACAAAGAAGAGGAGGCCAACCTATTCTCCAAAGCACCTGAAGGTGAGACAATTGAAGCAATTGATGGAAACTAATCAAGGAGAGAACTAATCTACAATTAAAGAGAAATTTCCTGACAGCGAAAACAATTAATTAGTAGAATGAGTTGCTTCCAGAAGTGGTGGATACTCCAACACTGAAGATGTTTATGAAGAAATATTATAGGGCTTCTGTGAGAAGGGGGCTGGACTAGAAGATCTCTAAGATCCTTACCAACTCTGTTATTCTGTTCCATTGTTCCCAAATTCCCAAAGCAAGATATGCAGCGAGTTAAATGGCTGTGCGTCACACAAGTCCTCATTTTAGGTGAGAAAATGGGCAAATCTGAAAATATTTGGAGAAGTTTTATCAAGTTGATGGATTCTGCAAAACATTCAGTGCCTTTCTGGATCAACTGATTTATTGCTCTATCGATTGATCTAGTAGTCTGAGCCATTGCCTGAATGGAAGAAAACAAAAGAGAAAATTCCCTAGGAAAGTCATTTCTCAGCCTTTGCAAAGCAGGAATATTTGATCTCCTAATCCAGGCAGAAATCAGAGGATTGGAAATTATTTTGTAGCCAAAGTACCTTGATTCTATGTGGCCATTTTCTTTGGATTTTAATAGTCTGCTTTATTTTTTAATATGATTTGCTTATTTTTGAACTACAGGTTATGAACAAGGCTTTTTAAAAATGATAATACAGCCATGTGAGAATTTAGTTATTTTCTAATAACTTTTCCCTTTCTTACTTGATTTGGAGGTTCAACCGCTGTTTGATCTCTGCCAGAAAAACCAGAAAACTTCATGCTTTTTTTCTCTGTAAAGAATAAATAATTTCAAAATGCATATTTAACAAAATAGGAGGAAGTATTCTATAGAAGAGGAGAGAGCAAAAGTAAGACAGCTGGGTAATTGGACGATCTTTAATTACCTCCTGAGGTGTCCCTAGTTGGATCTTCCCAAGGGATCCTCCTGAAAAATAGGTCTTGAGGGGGATTTGATGGATTCTTCTTTCCCTCAGGATCTCTGATCTCCACAGTGCAGCACTTCAAATAGGAGGAAGGAAAAACGAAGCAGAATTAATGTACACCACACGAAATAAATGGATTCTTATATTCGGAACACAACCTCAAAGTCCCCAATATCCACTAGTGATGTCTGTTTGTTTGATTGTTTATTTGTCAAGCATATATAAAATAACAGATAAAAGTATGTAAATGTAAATAACGATCCTGCTAACAAAAGTTAATTGTGAATATTTAAAAATAAAGAGAAGAAGCGGGAGGATAAAAACTAAGAGTAAAGACAAAGTTGATGCAAAAAGTTGTAAAATTGTATATATCTGTTGTAAGTAGTGTATTTTAACGTCTGATGTGTGTGTTTTTTTGTTTTTGGTTTTTGTATCGACTTCTTTTTCTATTCTGTGTTTGGTTTTAAAAAGTAAAATACTCAATAAAAAATATTTTATTAGAGAAGTAGAAATATGAGTTGTATACATGAAAAGGATACGAATAACAAGGGACATTAGGGAAGGGACGGTAGGCACGATGGTGCGCTTATGTATGCCCCTTACAGACCTCTCAGGAATGGGTTGAGGTCAACAGAAGACAGTCAAAGGTTAAAATTTTCAGGGTTTTGGGAATAAAATGGAACAATGCCCTAAAAGAATTGGTAGGACATTGCCACATATGAATTTCAGAGAAGTTTGGGAAGGAGGGGTGAACTATTCAAACAGATTCTCTATTCTCTATTGAACTCTTACCTGCAACTCGACTTGCTCCTTCTGTTCCTCCACCTGGCTCAGAAGGAAGCCTTCCACCAGGGCCACCGCCTGGGAGCTGGTCTCTGCTCCATACTCCCGCACCCAGCTCTCCATCTCTGGGGGCAGAAGAGCCAGGAACTGCTCCAGAACCACCAGGTCCAGCATCTGAGCTTTGGTGTGCTTTTCTGGTCGCAGCCATCGCCTGCAAAAGCCATGGAGTCGGCTGCAAAGTCCTCGGGGACCCTCAGCCTCCTGGTATTGGATGAAATTCCAGGGCTGAACTTCTGAAGGGAGGATGGTTTCCTCCTCCAGGATCTCCTGCCCAGTCCTTGTCCAGAGCTTCCCCCCCTTCCCAGGCTGAGCAGCTGAAGGGCCTTTTCCGCTTCCCTCCTTTCCAAAAGGTTGTGTCTCCATCCTTTCTCTGTCCTGCAGAGCAGCTCCAAATGGCTCCAAGGACTCTGGTGGGTCTCCAGATGCCTTTTGCTTCACGGAACCATTTCTGGTGCTACAGGACTGATCCCTCCAAGGGATTCCGCTCTTTTTTTTCCCAAGAGAAAATTTTAACTTGCAAAGATTTCAAATGGCTTCGAGTTTCTGTATCTGAGATGGGAAGAAAAACAAATAGCAAGAATTAGAAAGTGGAATTCAGCCACTGAACAACCTTCACCCAACCTGCCCTGCCCGGAGCCCCAAGCGGCTCATCCAAGCGCAGGGTCCAGGTCCTCCCGAGCAGGGCCTGGAAGGAGGCAGCTGGAGAGGCCGCCCCGCTTCACTCCCCCTCCGGAGACAGGATGGAGCCCTCGGGGAGCCTGGTGCGAATCCTGCCTCCTGGCCCGGCTTCTCTCCCCTCCTGCTGAGCCTCCGCAAGGCCGACCCTCCCCTCCCCCCACTCGGGCTCTTCGCATGGAGAGGGCGGCTGGGGAGCATGGGATCTAGGGTTGAAGCCGGAAGAGGGCTGGGCTGGGTCTCTCCCTCCTCCGTTTCCCTTTGCCCAGGAAGAGCCCCCAACTCACCCGAGGAACTTCTGGATGTCCCCCCGCCAGACTCTACCGCAGGCTCTCCCCCAAGGATTAAGGAGAACGAGTGCAGCGTCCTAGAGCGGCAAGCGTTTGAGATGTCACCCCCATCGCCGCCTCCTCTGGAAAGGCAGCTGTGACGTGACGTTAACTTCTCCTAGCCGAGGGCGCCCCCTGGTGGATTTGGCGCAAAGTGCCAGGATTGTAGAAAGGGCGGGAAACAGGAGCGCGCCTGAGGAGAACGGAGAGGGCAGGGATGATGGCCATGGGAGTAGGGGGAAAGCCTCTCACAATTCCTCCCTGCCCAAGAAAAGCTTTGTGGTCTCCAGATCCAGCTATTTCTCCATCTTCTTCTCCTTACCTCTCTAGGAACCTTCTGTGGAGATGGAGAAAAATATCTCTGGAGGATTTGAACTCACTTCTCAAGAACAGTCACCCTGAAGGCTCAGCAGAGATTGTGGGAGGCCTCAAAAGGCTCCAAATCCTGTCAGAAACAGCCGGGCGATCAGAAGAGGAGGACCAGGAGGCTCTGTGGGAAAGACAGCTTGTGTCTTGGGTTGTTGGGACTCCCGCCTGAAGGGGAGGCAGATGGGACACAGGCAGGAAGGCCACAATCAGGAAAATGATTTTTTTTATTTAATTCAATACATGCAGCTGCCTTTTCCAAACTATTCGCTCAGCATCTCGGCAAAGGGAGGGGCCAGAAAGGGCAGACCCCCCCAGTCTCTTCTGAAGAGAACTTTATGCATGTGTAGCAAGTAACCATACGACTGATACATATTTAATGTTAAATTACCTTAATGTTTTTAATTTTTAAAGTTTTTATATATGGTTTTTAAATGCATTGTAAACCTCCTTGAGTCTTCGGAGAAAGGCGGCATACAAGTTGAACAAATAAATAAATAAATAATGGCAAACCATAAAAATACAAAAATATGGCCCTGACGCTTGAAAAATATATTTTGCCTATGCATTTGTTTTAGCTTCCGTTCATTCTGGCCCTTCTATGAAAAACAAATTATTCACCCGGAAGCTTTTTCCACAAACTCTATATTGACATCTGTCATTATTCCATCTCATCATAAAAGGTCTTTGATCGAAAGAGATTCCTTGTTTCTGCATTCATACTGGTTGACTCAGATCTTAATTTGACACAACGGACGCTAATTGTAGAGAGGTCCTTAGTGCCCTCTGAGATTGGCTGGTGCACTGATGATGTTCCTATTTCATTGGGTAATGAAATGTCTGCAATCAAGCTCAGAGAGCACCAAGGACCCCTCGTTTCAACCGTGAGCTACACATTTTCTCATTTATTGGCAGTTTGGATTATTTTTGGTAACCTCACATTCCAAAGAAAGTTCCCGTTCGCATTTCTGCGTGTTTCATCGGGAAGGATTGAAGTTGTTTTTTGAACTAGTTCTTAACTTCACATGACCCCATTGATTTTCAAAGGTCTTCCTTCTTGATTGATCATTTGCAAGGTTAGCGTACTGGAGTGGCTTTCATTCTGATTCCCTGGAGTATGCCTAATTTGAGAGGGAGGGAGGGAATCAGAAACATCATTTGTTGCCATGGTAACTTCGAAAGTTTGCATAAAAATTATTGTAAATCAAGGACTAACTTGATTGGCCAGTAGGCTGCCTACCTATGGGAACTTAATATTCATCCAAATTCCCTACCACTGCTCTCTCTTAATAAAACTGCTTGTCATGGTGCCAAGTAATGCTTCCAACCAGTTCAAGATTCTGAGGCCTTGGCTTCCTCAAAAATCCAGTTATTGAAAGATGAAACCAATATTCAATAATTCCTGTGTTTTTGGTAAAAATAAGGAATAGATACTGTCAACCCATCTCCTGTCAATGGTCACATTAGCCAACCAAGCAGATGATGAACTTCTCAGCACTCCGTCCTGCCATTGCTACGGCAGGCAGATTTGGTCTTGGTTCTCGGGAGACTTATCATTTTTATGCCTGGCACATGGGAGAAAACATTCTACATTCCATAAATTGCCTCCTCCCCATAAGAATGGTAACTAAGAAACAAAGCAAGAAAAATATGGCTTCAGATAGGGTTGTTTTGAGAGTTCGCACTACTTGCTTTAACCCTCCCTGTGTGGAAGAAGGTTGGAGAGGACACAAAGGCATGCATACTTCCACAACGCTAGAACTATTCTGTATTTGAATAAATGAGTTCAAACAGCATTTTTTTTTACACAACTATATGAAAGAAGTTACCATGGCAGTGAAACAATGATAACTGCAAAAGAAGTAAACAGTGTGGCCAGGCAGCTGTGAAGGCAAAAAAATTCTAGGATGCAGCACCAGATGTATCACCATCAAGAAAAAGGAGGTCCTAATCCTCTATATAAGGCTTTAGTGAGACACCATTTGGAATAATGTGAATGCTTAAAAAAAAAAGATATTGAGAAGATTGTGTGTGTCCAGATATGGGCAACATGAGGAAAGCCAAAGAAGGATCACCAGAAAATTTGGAGAAAGCCCATGAGTTGGATTTTCTAATTCAGCATCACTATAACCTCCTTATGGTTTTCTTTCTCTGTTATTACGTGCATTACATAATGTGAACCAGGGTGGAAAGGCAGACTGAGACAATATTAAGCAAAGTAAGAAATGCTGAAACAGTAGTAAGGGATTCAAGACTAATTGCATTTTTGCCTGCAACTCTGCTCTAGTGGATATACTAATCAAAGGGACTTTCTTGAAACCATTAGGACATCTGCACCCACTTAAATATTGGCATCCACACATCACATACAGGGCAAACGATAACCTTAACCTCCACTGATGCTCGTGTTTGCTTTAAAACCTCCTACTTAGAGAAAAAGCACAAGAAAGGACTGAGGATTCAGAATCAAAATCAGAACAGAGCTGGAAGGGAACTTGGAGCTCTTCTAGTCCAGCTCAAGCAGGAGATCCTATATCATTTCACACAAGTGATCGTCCAGTCTCTTCTTTAAAATGAAGCACCCACAATGTGTAAAGGCAAGCTGTTTCAGTGAACTCACTGTAAGGAAATTCCCGGTTACGTAGAGTGCCACAAAGCATTGTGGAGTGGTATATCAGTCTAGGTGAAATTGCTATTACTTATATAGTTTTTCCTGAGCGTGGATCCTTTTATGAGAAGTAAGAGTACAACTCTGAGCAAAGCTCTTTCCACGTTCCATGCATTTATACGGCTTCTCCACTGTATGGATTTTTTTATGGGAAGCAAAACAACTGTGTTGAGCAAACTTCTTTCCACACTCTATACATTCATACGGCTTCTCCCCTATGTGGGTCATTTTATGGGAAATAAGATTACGTCTTTGAGCAAAGGTCTTTCCACACTCCATGCATTCATACGGCTTCTCTTCTGTGTGGATTTTTTTATGGGAAGCAAGATACCTGCATTGAGCAAAGGTCTTTCCACACTCCATGCATTTATATGGTTTCTCTCCTGTGTGTATCGTTTTGTGTCTTCCGAGTCCACTGCTATGAGCAAAGGTCTTTCCACACTCGATGCATTTATACGGCTTTTCTCCTGTGTGGATCTTTTTGTGGATGGTGAGTCTACTGCTTAGGACAAAGGTCTTTCCACACTCCATACATTTATATGGTTTCTCTCCTGTGTGGAGCTTTTTGTGGATAGTAAGTCCTCTGCTATGAGTAAAGGTTTTCCCACACTGTATGCATTTATACGGCTTCTCCCCTGTGTGGATCATCTTATGGTAAATAAGATGATCTCTTCGAGCAAAGGTCTTTCCACATTCCATGCAGTTAAATGGCTTTTCCCCTGTGTGGATCTTTTTATGGGAAGCAAGATAACTGCGTTGGGCAAAGGTCTTTCCACACTCCATGCATTTATGTGGCTTTTCCCCTGTGTGGATCTTTTTGTGGACAGTAAGTCTACTGCTCATACCAAAGGTCTTTCCACACTCCATGCATTTATATGATCTCTCTTGTTGGGCAAGAAAGTCTTGTATCATAGCATCGGTGGAAGATGAGCTTTCCTGATTCCAATTATTTGACTGGTTTCTCTCATGGTTTTCTAATTCCATTCCAATTGCAAACTTCTCCGTTCCATCTTTAGCATTGATCACTTGGAACAGTCCACAGGAATCTTGATTCTCCTGCCCATTATCACCTTCAAAGCAAAAGAGAAATGAAAACGGTAACAAGGTCAGAGAAAAAGATCAAACCATACAATGTCAAGTGAATTTCCTTCTGAATTCTTCTGAAAGTCCATTAGGTTGTATTTTGCATGCTTACTGTGGTATGATATAGACTTGGTGATTTCTATATCCATGAGTCACGAAAGCTTTGAAAATATCTAGGAAACATCTCTTTCTTTACAATTATCTATATATATGCAAATCTCACTCAAAGTCAGTTTTCGGTTAAGGAATAATCAATGGAAACATCCAAGGAGGAATTAGGAGACAAATTAAGATTCATTGGGGTGGGTTAATTTCAGAAGAGACCTATGAGAACTGAAATCATTTTAAAATAAGTTCCTTCTTCTCCGGTATACTTTGGAGCAGCTGCTCCACGGCCTCTGTCTGACAGGACCCCTGCTCAACCTATTCTGTGATCTCAGTGATGGGATTTTGGAGCTAAATCCCTTGCTTGAAGCGTCCCTTTGGCTTGTAAACGAGACCAGTACTACAAGATCTCAGGCTACTAATCTCGCATGATGTCACACTGCAATACTTTTGGCCTTTGTTCTTCCAAGAACTGAGGACTGCACGAGATCCAGGGCAAAAGCCTTTGAAAATGAAGAGGCCTTCCCTCTGTTTGCAAAGAATTTTGCCCTGGATCTCGTGCAGGCCTTGGTTAGCAGGGAACAGAGGCCTAAAGTACTATAGTATGAGATCATGTGAAATTAGTGCAAGATTTCCCACTACTGATCTCACATATCTCTCATTACTTTAGGTCTCTTTTTTCTGCAAATGCAACAAAGCAGGCAAAGGAACTGATGGCTCGCTACATCACTGCAACATATAGGTAGGTATAGGCAAGTAAAGGGGGTATAGGTAGGGCGAATATTGTTGCAGTGCCTCTGCTGTTATTCATAAATGTGAATGACGGCTGTGGTGTCGAAACATTCGTAATTTCGGGACTGGGTACTTGGGGAAGGGCTAGGTTGTGGCTTGAAACAGTTGCTTTGTGAACTGTCGTAACTCAGGGATCACCTGTACCCTAAGATGCTTTGAGTCACACTGCATGAGGCCTTTGTTCTTGAATTGGATTGGGAGAATGCTCTTCCATGGCCTGAGCATGAAAGTTCTGTTCTCACACAATTTGGAGAAGTTTCAGAGGACAAATGACAACACATCCCTCTCACTTGACCTCCAGAGGACACATAAAATCACATCTCATTCTTTTCAGCCTCCACAGATACGTTCAAATAGAAGTGGAACATATACAGATAAGAAATGGCACAGAAACCATGGAAGCAAAGAGACATTGACTCTTTCCTTCCTTAGAGTACGAGAAGGCCAGATCCTTTTCTTCTCCTTCACAGGAGACAATATCTGATCACTGATTTTTTAATAAAAAAGCTATAATCTGTCTTCTTGAACTCTCTGATTGGGAACTAGAAAACTCTTACCCAGAGAGACCACATTCCTATGGTTTTCAAGCATGACTTCTGAATGCAGCACTTTTTGGTCCGGATCCAGCTGAGACCATTCCTCCTCAGAGAAATACACAGCCACTTGCTCGAAGGACACAAGACTCTCCTGAACACGGAGAAAAGAACAGAACAGGAGGATTTGCAAGATCTGTTCAACTTCATCAATGATTTAGACAAGGGGAACTCATCAAATTTGCAGACAAGACTAAATTGACAGGAATACCAACACTCCAGAAGTTATCTAACTTGAGATATAGGATCACAGATATGGGCCCCATTTAACAAAATGAAAAACAACGTTAAGAAATGTAAGGTTCTCCATTTAGGAAAGAAAAACCAAATGCACAAGCATAGAATAAGTGATAACTGGCTGAACAGTAGAAAATGCTACAGGGATCTTGGAGTTCTAGTGGACAATCACTTAAACATGTGTCAGCTCAGCAGTATAACCCCAACCCAATCATAGGCTGCATTAAGGGGGATAGAATCAAGATCACATGAAGTGTTAGTACCGCTTTATAATGCCTTGGTAAAACCACATTTGGAATATTGCATCCAGTTTTGGTTGCCAGATGTAAAAAAGATCTTGAGACTCTAGAAAGAGTGCAGAGAAGAGCAACCAAAATGATTAGGATCCTGGAGGCTAAAACATAAAAAGAATGGTTGCTGGTATTGGGTATGTCTATTTTAATGAAAAGAAGGACTAGGAATAACATGGTAGCAGTGTTCCAAGATCTCAGGGGATGCCACAAAGAAGAGGAGGCCAGTAAAAACAATCAGTGGAATGACTTGCCTCCAAGAAATTGTGAGTGCTCCAACACTGGACATGTTTATGAAGAAATTGTACAGCCATTTATCTGAAATGTTATAGGGCTTCCTGTCTGAGCAGGGGGTTAGACTAGAAGACCTCTAAGATACCTACCAACTTTGTTATTCTGTTCCATTGTTCCTAAATTCCCAAAGCAAGATATGCACAGAGTTAAATGGCTGTGCGTCACACAAGTCCTCATTTTAGGTGAGAAAATGGTCAAATATGAACATTTCTTTAATTGAAGAAATATTTGGAGAAGTTTTATCAGGTTGATGGATTCTGCAAAATATTCAGTGCCTTTCAGTAAAGTAATCCCACTTTTGGATCATCTGATCTACCGCTATCTTTGACTGATCTAGTAGTCTGAGCCATTGGCTGAATGGAAGAAAACAAAGAAGAGAAAATTCTCTGGGAAAGTCATTTCTCAGTCTTTGCAAAACGTGAATGTTTGATCTCCTAATTGAGGTGCAAATCAGAGGATTGGAAATTATTTGTAGTTGAAAGTACCTTGATTACATGCTCAACACAGCCACTCCCTTTGTATTGTAATACTCTGCCTTATTTTTTAATATGATTTGCTTGTTTTTGAACTACAGGTTATAAACAAGGCTTTTTAAAAATGGTAATGCGGCAATGTTTTTATTTATTTTTTATTAGCCTTGCACAATTCCGAGTCAAAGAATTACCAATAAAAAAGGGGGGGTCTCTAGCAGTTTCAGCCACTATGATACGTTTATTCCTATTTCTTGAAGGACTTTTTAAAAATTGCTTTTTGTAAACTCAAAGTTGGAGGAGTACCTAGCAGAACAAGATAACCAGAGGAAGCTATGCTGGCTGATAGGAGCTTGAACCTGCTACTCTGCTCTCCATATTGTGGAAGAACACAAAAATAATCCAGGCCAAACAAGAGGGGAAAATAGAAGGAGACAGCCCTCCGCACACCCGATTCACTTCCCGAAGGGAGAATACAAATCTAATAACTTTTCCCTTTCTTACTTGATTTGGAGATTCAACCGCTGTTTGATCTCTGCCAGAAAAACCAGAAAACTTCATGTATTTTTTCTCTGTAAAGAATAAATAATTTCAAAATGCATATTTAACAAAATAGGAGGAGATATTCTATAGAAGAGGAGAGTGAACGTAAGGCAGATGGGTAATAGGAGGATCCTCCATTACCTCCTAAGGTGTTCTGACTTGGATCTTCCCAAGGGATCCTCCTGAAAAATAGGTCTTGAGGGGGATTTGATGAATTCTTCTTTCCCTCAGGATCTCTGATCTCCCCATTGAAGCACTTCAAATAGGAGGAAGGAGAAAAGAAGAATTAATGTACATCACACGAAATAAAGCGAATTCTTATATTCGGAACGCAATCTCAAAGCCCCCAATATTCACCAGTGAGGTTGAGTGAGAAAACAATGGAAAATGTCCTACAAGAATTTGTGGGACATTGCCACATATTATGAGTATCAGAGAAGTTTGGGGAGGAGTGGTGAAGTATTCAAACACATTCTCTATTCCCTTTTGAGCTCCCTATTTTGGATGTTGGCAAACATTGGCTCTAGAGCTGCTTGTAGCTTTTTGACCCCTCTCCTGCGGCTCCCTGCCAACCTGGTCACGTGACCTGCTCTCCACTCTGAGGATGTGTGAGCCTCCCTGCAGAGCCGCGCAGCTGAAGCGCCCATAGCATTTTTCCCCACTGCCGGCAACCAGCTTTTTGCAATTCCGCATCCTTCATGGGCAGTTCAGTGCCTGCTGCGGTCCCCTTTATGTTGGCTCAGGAAAGAGGGGAACGGGGATACAGGGAGGGCAGAGTTCCAGCTCTGATGCGCTGGAGAGAACGAGAACGAGAAATGAGGAAATAATGAGGAAAAAGAGAAACAAATGAGACAGAGAGAGGGAGAGAGAAATGAGAGAGCTGGAGGGAGAGAATGAGAGGGAGAAATAAATGAGAGAGAGAAGGGGAGAGAAAGGAAGAAAGAGGGAAGGAAGGAAAGCCTATGACGAAAGTAATGGCAAGCTAGATCTCTTGCCAAGAAAACTGCAGTTTGCCAGAAGGCACAAATTTGGAGCAAGTCTGATTTTTTTTAAAAAAGGAAATAACAGAGATGGCAAAAATGCATCTAAAAATAAGATTATTTATAATTTTTGATCATGCATTATATTGTCAAACTCAAAAGAAACAAAAATATATATGCAATTGTTGTTAGTACAACCTTGCCAGCTTCTACCAAATTAAGAGTTCACTATGAAAAGATTACGGAGAAGCAATCCCCCCAATTAATAACTTTATTTTGGACTTGCTATCGTATTCAATGAGAAAGAAAGAGAGGGGAAAGAAAGGGAAGGAAAGGGTAGGAAAGGAAGAGAGAGGGAGGGAGGGAGGGGAAGAGGAAAAAGAGAGAAAAACAGAAATGAGAGGGAGGGAGGGAGGGAGAGAGAGAGAGAGAGAGGGAGAGAGAGAGAGAGCCATTTCCCACAGAAAACATGGGGGCCACTAAACCTGGGTAGGCTTGGCTGGGGGGGTTCATGTTACTCAGTGGAAATGACATTGAGTTGGCCACGCCCATCCAGGTTTTGTGGCTCCCAGTGTTTTCTTTTCTCTGGGAAATGTGTCCAAATGACTTTGAGTGTTTAAGGTTGCAGACCCCTGCCCTAGATTAAAGTCTCTCACCTGAAACTCGACCTGCTCCTTCTGGTCCTCTGCCTGGCTCAGGAGGAAGCCTTCAGCCAGGGCCACCACCTGGGAACTGGTCTCTGCTCCACATTCCCGCACCCAACCCTCCATCTCTGGGGGCAGAAGGAACAGGAGCTGCTCCAGAATAACCAGGTCCAGCATCTGGGCTTTGGTGTGCTTTTCTGGTCTCAGCCATCGTCTACAAAAGTCATGGAGTCGTCTGCAAAGTTCACGGGGACCCTCTGCCTCCTGGTATTGGATGAAGTTCCAGGGCTGAACTTCTGAAGGGAGGATGGTTTCCTCCTCCAGGATCTCCTGCCCAGTCCTTGTCCAGAGCTTCCCCCCCTTCCCAAGCTGAGCAGCTGAAGGGCCTTTTCCGCTTCCCTCCTTTCCAAAAGGTTGTGTCTCCATCCTTTCTCTGTCCTGCAGAGCAACTCCAAATGGGTCCAAGGACTCTTGTGGGTCTCCAGATGTGTTTTCCTTCACGGGACCATTTCTGGGGCTGCAGGACTGATCCCTGCAAGTGATTCCGCTCTTTTTTTTGCCCCCCAAGAAAAAATGTTTGGCTTGCAAAGATTTCAAATGGCTTCAAGTTTCTGTATCTGAGATGGAAAGAAAAATAAATACCAAGAATTAGAAAGTAGAATCTAGCCACTGAACCAGGGATGAAATTCAGCAGGTTCTGACAGGTTCTGGAAAACCGGTAGTGGAAATTTTGAGCAGTTCAGAGAACCGGCAAATACCACCTCTGGCTGGGCCCAAAGGGGGTGGGAATGGAGATTTTGCAGTATCCTTCCCCTGCCACGCCCAAACCATGCCCACCAAGTCACGCCCACAGATCCAGTAGTAAAAAAATTTGGATTTCACCACTGCACTGAGCGACCTTCACCCAACCTGCCCGGAGTCCCAAGTGGGTCATCCCAGCGCAGGGCCGGGAAGGAGGCAGCTGGAGAGGCCACCCCGCTTCTCTCCCCCTCCGGAGACAGGGAGCCTGGTGCGAATCCTGCCTCCTCCTCGCCCGGCTTTTCTCCTCTCCTGCTGGGCCTCCGCAAGGCCGACCCTCCCCTCCCCATACTCGGGCTCTTCCCCGGACACGGGGCAGCTGGGGAGCATGGGATCTGGGGTTGAAACTGGAGAATCTCTCCCTCCCCCGCCTCCCTTTGCCCGGGAAGAGCCCCCAACTCACCCTAGGCACGTCTGGATCTCCCCCGCCACACTCTCCGCCTCCTGCGGAGCCCCGAGGGTTAAGGAGAGCGAGTGCAGCCTCCTAGAGCGGCAAGCGTTTGTGACGTCACTCACGTCGCCGCCTCCTCTGGAAAGGCATCGTCCAGGGGACCAATGAGGAACCGCCTGACGTTAACTTCTCCTAGCCGATAGCGCCCCCTGGTGGATTTGGCGCAAAGTGCCAGGATTGTAGAAAGGGCGGGAAACAGGAGCGCGCCTGAGGAGAACGGAGAGGGCAGGGATGATGGGCATGGGAGTAGGAGGGAAAGGCCGTTCTCAATGCCTCCCTGCCCAAGAAAAAGCTTGGCGGTCTCCAGAGGCATCAATTTCTCCATCTTCCTCTCCTTCCTGTTTGCGAACTGTCTGTGGAGATGGAGAAAAATCTCTCTGGAGGATTTGAACTTGCTTCCCTCAGGTACAGCCGCCCTGAAGGCTGGGCAGAGATGCGAGGCAGCCTCAAAACGATCCAAATCCTGTCAGAAACAGCCGGGCTGTCAGAAGAGAAGGACCAAGAGGCTCTCTGGGAAACACAACTTGTGTTTTGTGTTGTTGAGAACTCCCACCTGAAGGGGAGGAAAATGGGACATAGGCAGGAAAGGCCACCATGAGGAAAATGATTGTTTATTGATTTAATTCAATAAATACAGCTGCCCTTCTCAAATTATTCCCTCAACCTCACAGCGAAGGGGGGACCTGAAGAGGAAGAGACCCCTCTAGCCTCTTCTGATGAAAGAAAGGGAATTGGTGAAAAAGGAATATACATAATAATCTAAATTACGATATGGCTTCATCTAGGGTTGTTTTGAGAGTTGACATTTCTTGCTTTAACACTTCCTCCTGTGTGGAGGAAGGTTGGAACAGACACAAAGGTATGCATATTTCCACAATGTTAGAACTATTCTATGTTTTAATAAATGACTACAAGCAACACTTTTTTTACAGAAATATGTGAAAGAAGTTACCATGGCACTGAAACAATGATAACTGAAAAAGAAGTAAAGAGTCTGGCCACCCAGCTGTGAAAGCAAACAAAATTCTAGGATGCATCACCGTCAACAAAAAGATGCTCCTATCTCTCTATATAAGGCTTTGGAATACTGTGAGTACTTTAAAAAAAGATATTGATAAGATTGTGGGTGTCCAGAGATGGGCAACATGAGGGAAGGCAAGGAAAGATCATCACAAAATTACGACAGAGCCCATGAGTTGGATTTTCTAATTCAGCATCACTATAACCATCCTCCTTATGGTTTTCTTTCTCAGTTATTACTTGTGTTACATAATGTGAAGCAGGGTGGAAAGGCAAACTGACAATAGTAAGCAAAGTAAGAAAAGCTGAAACAATAGTAAGGGATTCAAGACTAATTGCATTTCTGCCTGCAACTCTGCTCTAGTGGATATACACATCAGAGGGAGTTTCTTGAAATGATTGGGGAATCTACACCACTTAAATATTGGCCACCACACATCACTTTCAGGCCAAATGATAATCTTAATCTCCATTGATGCTCATGTTTGCTTTAAAACCTCCTACTTAGAGAAAAAGCACAAGAAAGGACTGAGGATTCAGAATCAAAATCAGAACAGAGCTGGAAGGGAACTTGGAGCTCTTCTAGTCCAGCTCAAGCAGGAGATCCTATATCATTTCACACAAGTGATCGTCCAGTCTCTTCTTTAAAATGTCCAATGATGAAAGCAACACAATGTCTAAAGGCAGGCTGTTTCAGTGGTTAACTGAACTCAGTGTAAGGAAATTCCAGGTTGCTTCTCTCCTTGATTAGTTTCTATCCATTGTTTCTTGTCTTGCCCTCTGGTGCTTTGGGGGGGGGGTTGCTCCCTCCTCTTTGTGGCAACCTCTGAAATACCAGAACATTGCTATCATTTCACTCCTAATCCTTCTTTTCTCTAGACTAGCCTAATTCAAATTCTGCAACCATTCTTGCTTTAGGCTTTAGGCTTTAAAACAGCATAGCTATTCTTTTCACTTCTTCCAAAAGTCTCAACATATTTTTTGTAACACGATAGCCAAAACTAGATGCAGTATTCTAGGTGAGGTCTTACTAAGGCTTTATGAAGTGGTACTAATACTTGACGTGACTTTGATTCTATAACTCTGCTTATACAACCAAGAATTGTATTAGCTTTTTTGGCTTCTGCCGCACATGGCTGACTAATACTTAAGTGATCATCCATTAGGACTCCAAGGTCCCTCTCACAGTTACTGTTTTTCTGCCAGGTTTCACCTAATCTGTTTTTCCTGCCCAGGTGTAAAATGTTCCTTTTCTCCACATTACATTTCATTTTGTTGGATTCACCTAGTCTCATTTGGATCAGAAAGGCAAAATATGCATATGCATAAAAATATGTAGAGACATGGTGGGGCAGAGGTTAGGATGCAGTACTACAGGCTAATAGCGCACAGCCTAGGAGATCGATCCTGACCGGCTCAAGGTTGATTCAGCATTTCATCTTTTTGAGGTCAGTAAAATGAGGGCCCAGATTGCTGGGGACAATATGCTGACTTTGTAAATCTCTTAGAGTCCCGCAAAGCACTGTGGAGTGGTGAAATTGCTATTACTATGTAGTTCCTCCTGAGTATGGATCCTTTTATGAGAAGTAAGACTACGATTCCGAGCAAAGCTTTTTCCACATTCCATGCATTTATATGGCTTCTCCACTGTGTGGATTTTTTTATGGGAAGCAAGATAACTGCGTTGAGCAAAGGTCTTTCCACAATTCATACATTTATATGGTTTCTCAGCTGTGTGGATTCTTTTATGGGAAGCAAGATAACTGCGTTGAGCAAATTTCTTTCCGCACTCTATACATTCATACGGCTTCTCCCCTATGTGGGTCATTTTATGGGAAATAAGATTACCTCTTTGAGCAAAGGTCTTTCCACACTCCATGCATTCATACGGCTTCTCCCCTGTGTGGATCTTTTTGTGGATAGCGAGTCTACTGTTCAGAGCAAAGGTCTTTCCACACTCCATGCATTTATACGGCTTTTCTCCTGTGTGGATCTTTTTGTGGATAGTGAGTCTCCTGCTCAGAGCAAAGGTCTTTCCACACTCAATGCATTCATACGGCTTTTCTCCTGTATGGATCTTTTTGTGGATAGTGAGCCTACTGCTCAGAACAAAGGTCTTTCCACACTCCATACATTTATATGGTTTCTCTCCTGTGTGGAGCTTTTTGTGGATAGTAAGTCCTCTGCTATGAGTAAAGGTTTTCCCGCACTGCATGCATTTATGTGGCTTCTCCCCTGTGTGGATCATCTTATGGGAAATAAGATGATCTCTTCGAGTAAAGGTCTTTCCACACTCCATGCATTTAAATGGCTTTTCCCCAGTGTGGATCTTTTTGTGGATAGTAAGTCTACTGCTCAGAGGAAAGGTCTTTCCACACTCCATGCATTTATACGGCTTTTCTCCTGTGTGGATCTTTTTATGGGAAGCAAGATAACTGCGTTGAGCAAAGGTCTTTCCACACTCCATGCATGTATATGGTTTCTCTCCTGTGTGGATCATCTTATGGGAAATAAGATTACCTCTTTGAGTAAAAGTCTTTCCACATTCCATGCATTTATGTGGCTTTTCCCCTGTGTGGATCTTTTTGTGGACAGTAAGTCTACTGCTCAGAGCAAAGGTCTTTCCACACTCCATGCATTTATATGATCTCTCTTGTTGGGCAAGAAAGTCTTGTATCATAGCATCAGTGGAAGATGAAGTATCCAAATTCCAATTATTTGACTGGTTTCTCTCATGGCTTTCAAATTCCATTTGAATTCCAAACTTCTCTGTTCCATCTTTAGCATTGATCACTTGGAACAGTTCCCAGGAATCTTGATTCTCCTGCCCATTATTACCTTCAAAGCAAAAGGGAAATGAAAATGATAAAAAGCTTAGAGAAAAACATCAAACTCTAGAAAGTCAAGTGAATTTCCTTCTGAATTTTTCTGAAAGTCCATTAGGTTGTATGTTTGCATGTTTACAGTGGTGTGATATAGATTTGATATTCATATTTGATATATTTGATATGATATATTCATGAGTCATGGAAGCTTTGAAAATATCTAGAAAACATCTTTCTTTCCAATTATCAATATATATGGAAATCTCACTCAGTCAGTTTTGAGTTAAGAAATAATCAGGGGAAACATCCAAGGAGGAATTAGAAGACAACTTAAGATTTATTTTGGTGCTTAATTTCAGCAGAGACATGTGAAAACTGAAATAATTTTAAAATAAGCCTCCTTCTTCCCCGGTATACTTTGGAGCAGCTGCTCCACGACGTCTGTTTGACGGGACCTCCGCTCAATTTATTCCTTGATCTCAGCGATGGGATTTTGGAGCTAAATCCCTTGCTTGAAGGCTTGTAAACGAGACCAGTACTGCAAGATCTCAGGCTACTAATCTCGCATGATGTCGTACTGCAATACTTTTGGCCTGTGTTCAACTGAGGACTGCACGAGATCCAGGGCAAAAGCCTTTGAAAATGAAGAGGCCTTCCCTCTGTTTACAAAGAATTTTGCCCTGGATCTTGTGCAGGCCTTGGTTAGCAGAGAACAGAGGCCTAAAGTACTATAGTGTGAGATCATGTGAGATTAGTAGTGCAAGATTTCCCACTATTGATCTCACATATCTCTCACTACTTTAGGCCGCTTTTTTCTGCAAATGTAGCGAAGCAGGGAAAGGAACCGACAGCTCGCTGCATCACCACAACGTAAGTCCCAGCGTGATGGAATGGAGTCATAGGCAGGGCGAATGTTGTTCCAGCGCCTCTACTGTCATTCATAAGTGTGAGTACTTGGGGAAGGGCTAGGTTGTAACTTGGAATGGTCGCTCAATGAACTGTCGTAACTCGTTGATTAACTATAGTCTAAGATGCTCTGAGTCACATTGCATGAGGCTTTCATTCTTGAATTGGATTGGGAGAATGCTCTTCCATGGCCTGAGCGTGACAATTCTGTTCTCACAAAATTTGGGGAGGTTTCAGAGGACAGATGACAACACATTCCTCTCACATGACCTCCAGAGGACACATAAAAGCACATCTTCTTTTCAGCCTCCACAGATAAATTCAAATAGAAATGGAAAAATCCAGACAAGAAATGGCACAGAAACAGGGGTGGGTTCTAAATTTTTTTACTACCGGTTATGTGGGCATGGTTTATATTGTGGGCGTGGCTTGATGGTCATGTTACAATTTTTTAGGATTTAGCAGAGGTACTTGTCTACCAGGCTTTTAACTGCTTGCAGAGCTGTACCGATCTATCCATTTCTTTTTGCAGGCACTGGTCTACTCATGTATTTTTGCAGGCACCGGTCTACTCATTTGTTTTCTTTTAACACTGATCAGCTGTAGAGCGGCCCTTTGAAGCCCCGCAGCAAAAGTTTAAAGAGTTTTTTTCCCTCTAGCCATCAGCTGGAACTCAGGAGGCAGCAATAGATTGGGGGTGGGGCCAAATAAAAGGTAAGAATAACGCAGGGGTGGGGGTGGGGCAGAACCAGTTCAGTGACATATCGTCACCGCTACCGGCTCGGCGGAACCGGGAGGAACCCACCACTGCACAGAAAGCATGTAAGCGAAGAGACATTGCCTCTTTCTTCCTTGGAGTATGAAAAGGCAAAATCTTTTTCTTCTCCCTCACAGGAGACAATATCTGATTAGTGATTTTTCAATAAAAAAACCTAACTATAATCTGTCTTCCTGAACTCTCTGATTGGGAACTAGATAACTCTTACCCAGAGAGACCACGTTCCTATGGTTTTCAAGCATGACTTCCAAATGCAGGGCTTTTTGGTCAGAATCCAGCTGAGACCATTCCTCCTCAGACAAATACACAGCCACCTCCTCGAAGGACACAACACTCTCCTGAACACAGAAGAAAGAACAGAACAGGAGGATTTGCAAGATCTGTTCAACTTCATCAATGATTTAGACAAGGGGATAGAAGGGGAACTCATCAAATTTGCAGACAAGACCAAATTGACAGGAATACCAACACTCCACAAGATAGGCCTGAGATATAGGATTGACAGATTGGCACCTTTTAACAAAATGAAATTCAATGGTGAGAAATGTAATGTGCTACATTTAGGAAAGAAAAACCAAATGCACTGGCATAGAATAGGTGATACCTGGCTCAAAAGTAGAAAGTGCAACAGGGATCTTGGAGTCCTAGTGGACAATCACTTAAACATGAGTCAGCTCAGCAGTATAACCCCAACCCAATCATAGGCTACATTAAGAGGGGGATGGAATCAAGATCACACGGCACAGGACCCAGGTACCTTCGAGACCTACTTCTGCCACCAATAGCCTCCCACCGACCAGTTCGCTCCCACAGAGAGGGTCTCCTCAGGGTTCCATCAGCCAAGTTATGTTGGCTGGCGACACCCAGGGGGAGGGCCTTCTCTGTGGGAGCCCCAGCCCTGTGGAATGAATTGCCCCCGGAAATACGTAAGATCTCCAACCTCCGGGTGTTTCGCTGCGCACTGAAGACCCTGTTGTTCCGCCAGGCCGGGCTATCAACACAATAATTTTAAATTGGGGTATTTTAAATTTTTGGGGTTTTAAATCGGGCCAAATTTATTTAATTATTTTAATTTTTAATCATTGTTTTGTCTTGTGTTTTTAAATTGGCTATACACCACCCTGAGTCCTTCAGGAGAAGGGCGGTATAGAAATAAAATTATTATTATTATTATTATTATTATTATTATTATTATTATTATTATTATGAACGGTTGCTGGAATTGGGTACGTCTAGTTTAATGAAAAGAAGGACTAGGGGTGACATGATAGCAGTGTTGCAATATCTCAGGGGCTTCCACAAAGAAGAGGAGGTCAGTGAGAACAATTAATCAGTGGAATGACTTGCCTCCAGAAAATGGGTGCTGATTGATTCTGCAAAACCTTCAGTTCCTTTCAGTAAAGTAATCCCACTTCTGGATCAACTGATCTATCGTTCTGTCTATCATTGATTGATCTAGTAGTCTGAGCCATTGACTGAATGGAAGAAAACAAAGAAGAGAAAATTCCCTATGAAAGTCATTTCTCAGCCTTTGCAAAGCGGAAATATTTGATCTCCTAATCCAGGCACAAATCAGAGGATTGGAAATTATTTTGTAGTTGAAAGTACCTTGATTGCTCTATGTGGCCATTCTATTTGGATTTTAATAGTCTGCCTTATTTTTTAATATGATTTGCTTGTTTTGAAGTACAGGTTATGAACAAGGCTTTTTAAAAATGGTAATGTGGCCATGTGAGAATTTAGTTATTTTTCATTAGCTTTGCACAATTCGAAGTCAAATAATTACAAACAGAATGGGTCTCTAGCAGTTCCTGCCACTGTGATACGTTTATTCCTAATTCTTGAAGGACTTTTAAAAAATTGCTTCTTGTAAACTCAAATTTGGAGGAGTACGTAGCAGAACAAGATAACCAGAGGAAGTTATGCTGGCTGACAGCAACTTGAACCTGCTATTGTGATGTCCATGTTGTGGAAGAACACAAAGATAACCCAGTCCAAACGGGGGTGGGGGGGTGGGGGGAATAGAAGGAGAGACCAGTCTGCACATCCACTTCACTTCCTGAAGGGAGAATACAAATCTAATAACTTTTCCCTTTCTTACTTGATTTGGAGGTTCAACCGCTGTTTGATCTCCATCATAAAAAACAGAAAAGTTCATGCTTTGTTTCTCTGTAAGGAATAAAAAATTTCAAAATGCGTAATTAATAAAATAGGAGGAGATATTCTATAGAAGAGAAGAGACAGTGAAGGTAAGACAGATGGGTAATCGGAGGATCTTTGATTACCTCCTGAGGTGTCCTGACTTGGATCTTCCCAAGGGATCCCCCTGAAAAATAGCTCCTGAGTGGGATTTGATGGGTTCTTCTTTCCCTCAGGATCTCTGATCTCCACAGTGCAGCACTTCAAATAGGAGGAAAGAAAAATGAAGCAGAATAAATGTACATCACATGAAATAAATGGATTCTTATATTCGGAACACAACCTCAAAGTTCCCAATATCCATCAGTGACGTTTGTTTGTTTGATAGATTCTGTATTTGTCAAGCATATATAAAATAACAGATAAAAGTATAAAGATGATTTGAATACATGAAAAGGATACGAGTAAAAAGGGACATTAGGACAGGGACGGTAGGCACAATGGTGCGCTTATGCACGCCCCTTACAGACTTCTTAAGAATGGGGTGAGGTCAACAGTAGACAGTCTAAGGTTAAAGTTTTGAGGGAAGACCAAGAAATAAAAGGTCTAAGAATAAAGAAAGAAGAATATAAGGTACAGGCTTTTGCTGATGATTTGGTGTTTATACTGGAGGAACCATTAGAACCAGGACCAAAATTGATACAACAAATAGAAGAATTTGGTGAAGTAGCGGGACTCAAGATTAATAAAAATAAATCCAAATTAATAACTAAAAATCTTAGAAAAAATCAAGAAAAAGAATTGGAACGTGGTATAAAAATATAAACAACCAAGAAAATAAAATATTTAGTGATTTGGTTTATAGCAAAATGTTCCTCAATTAAAGAAGACAATTATGATAAAATTCTACAGCAAATTAAAAAAAAGACTTAGAAAACTGGAAAAACTTACAGATCTCATTATTGGGGAGGATTGCTACGATTAAAATGAACATATTGCCAAAAATACTATTTTTATTCCAGGTTATTCCAATAAAATGAGAGGATTTTTTTTTGAAGCTTTAAATAAAATAGTTACCGTATTTTCCGGTGTATAAGACGACTTTTTAACACAGGAAAATCTTCTCAAAAGTCGGGGGTCGTTTTATACGCCGGGTATAAGCCTACGATATCTACCTTGACAGACTGACGGAAGTGGTAAGAGCAGCTACTACCATCTCTAGTCATTGCTAGAGATTTCTAACCCGAATCTGAGTTGCTGGCGCTGACCAATGACGCTACGGGAGCGCCAACAACATTGAGGGGAAGCTGTGCCGATCTCGTCAAGGCTGCATGCCGCTGAATGCTGGACCCAGCTGGTTGCTGCGCGGAGCTTCCCCCACCATCCCAGGCATCCAGGTGTATATTACCGATGCTCCGACTTCCCCAGACAGCTGGGGCTCGCCATCACTGGGGGTCTGGGGAAGTCAGAGTGTCAGTAATATCCACCTGGATGCCTGGGACGGTGGGGGAAGCTCCGCGCAGCAACCTGCTGGGTCCAGCATTGAGCGGCATGCAGCCTTGACGAGATCGGCACAGCTTCCCGAATCTGAGTTGCCGATGCTGACCAATGACGCTACGGGAATGCCGACAACATTGAGGGGAAGCTGCGCCGATCTCGTCAAGGCTGCATGGGTGACAGGACATGGGTGACAGGAAAAAAACCTGATACGAAATAGCCCTCTTGCCGCTACACGTGGCCCGTTACCTTGACAGATGGGCAGCCTGGCTCGTAGGTATCTGTATTGGTTCTGTTAAGTCCTCAGGGTTACATCCTACCCACAGTCGTCACTGTTGCCGCCCTACTCTAATTGGCTAAGACACTTTGTTCTCCAAATAGAACAGGTTCATACAGTACAGCATCAGTACATACAGTACAGTATACAAATGGCTAACAGTCAATACCCCATCATGGCTCCACCAGCAAGAAGAAAGAAATATGAAGCCAGTTTTAAACTTAAAGTTGTAAACTTTGCCATGGAATATAATAACTGTGCTGCTGCAAGGCAATATGGAGTAACAGAAAAGATGGTTCAGGACTGGAAAGCAAATGTAAAAGCATTAAAGAGTATGCCAAGGGATAAGTGTGCATTAAGAAGAGGCACCCCACATTGGCCAGAACTCGAAAAACATGTAGCAGACATGGTGAATGAGCATCGCCAAAACGGTTATGTAGTGACACAAAATAAAATACGTTTGTTTGCACTTCAGTGGGCCAAATCTAACCCAGATCACAGCAACAGATTTAAGGCCACTGTATCCTGGTGTACTAGATTCTTGGAAAGGCATAATATGGTACTGAGGCAAAAGACGAAAATTGCACAAAAACTGCCTGCAGATCTTGATGCCAAAGTAAATAGTTTCCATCGATACATAATATAACAGCGCAATAAACATGGCTATGCGTTAAGTAGTATTGGAAATATGGATGAAACTCCAATGAATTTTGATATGATTGGAAATAAAACTGTCCATCCAAAAGGTGAAAAAACAATTTTAATTAAAACAACAGGATATGAGAAGTCCAGTTTTACAGTGGTACTAGCATGCACAGCTGATGGCTCCAAACTGAGACCAATGATTATTTTTAAAAGAAAAACAATGCCAAAACTCAAGTTCCCTGTTGGTTGTTTTGTACATGTGAATGAAAAAGGCTGGATGGATGAAGAAGGGGTAAAGCTATGGCTTGATAATGTATGGAGCAGGCGAGGTGGACTTATTCAAAAACGTAGTCTACTGGTGTGGGATATGTTCAGGGCTCATTTAACTCCCAACACTAAGCAAAGGCTTGCAAGAATAAACACAGATGCGGCAGTTATTCCTGCAGGATTGACATCGTTGGTACAGCCACTGGATGTGTGCCTAAACAAGCCATTTAAAGATCGCATTCGAGAACAGTGGAATGAGTGAATGGTTAGCGGCGAAAAGTCATTCACAAAAGGAGGAAACATGCGTGCTCCACAGTTGGATGTTTTGTGCAAGTTTGTCATAAAAGCCTGGAATGATATTGATGCAGAAACAGTAATCAAGTCTTTCAAGAAGTGTGGCATATCAAATTCATTAGATGGTATGGAGGACAACTACTTGTGGCAAGATGAAGAGGAAGCCGAAGCTGAGACCACACCATCTGATATGGAATTAGATCCATACGATGACTGCCTTACAAATGTATCACAAGATGTCATTGATGTATTTATGATATCAGATGATGAACAGGAGGATTTTGAAGGCTTTTAAAGGGAAACTGTCATGCCAGCAAAACCTGTAAAAATAGCTTGCAGTTATGATGGGCGTTGCTGACTCGCCAGGGACTTGCCCGGCACTTGCTCTCTATTGTTTGTTATCTTCCTCCTATCATCATCAGTTCCAATTTGGTTGACAGCTTAGAAAACAAACAGCATGGCAGCTCCCATGGGTTTATTGTCTTATCCTTCCTTTCAGCTTCAGAGTGAATTAGGAAAAGTTTAATCCAATTGCACTGTTTTATGCTTACATGTTTGATGACAAACAGCCTTATGTTTATAAGTGACAGTTTTCCTGCTAAGTACCTACATGTCATAAGCATTTGAATTAAAATTACCATATTGAAATCAAATCTGATGTTTTTTAATTTTTATTTGGTGTACGTTGGAAGAGGGGTAGTCTTATACGGCGAGTATAGCCCAAACCCTATATTTTAACAGGAAAAGTAGGGGGTCGTTTTATACGCCCAGTTGTCTTATAAGCCGGAAAATACGGTACTAAATTCATATGGCAGGGGAAAAGACCAAGAATTAGACTCAAACTTTTACAAGATACAAAAGATAAAGGGGGATTAGCACTTCCAGAATGGGAATTATATTATCTTTTATCCTAACCTGGCTAAAAGAGTGGATAGAATTAAGAGATAAATGAATCTTAGCAATAGAGGGACACGATTTACAAGTAGGATGGCATGCATTCCTTTGGGATGAAAAACACAAAACACATAGTTATTTCAGAAGACACATATTAAGGAATGCAGCGCTACAAATCTGGATAAAAATAAAAAAAACATCATTATTTTATTTATTTATTTATTTATTTATTTATTTCAATTTGTATACCGCCCTACTCCCGAAGGACTCAGGGCGGTGAACAGCCATAGAATAAAACATATGAGTACAAAATTTAAAATAAAGTAAAATGAATTAAATAATTTGGCTGAAAATTTAAAACCCCAATAATTTAAGACCAAATTTAAAATTTCCATTTAAAAAGGGGGGGGGGGAAATACCAGGTTTTGTATAAAAAATTATTCAAAAATACCAGTCTGGATTTCACCAATGGAAGCATTAAAACACCTAAATTTAATTGAGATGGATAAGATTATAAGATATAGGGATGTGCTAAAAAAACAAGGAAATTTGAAATCGAAACAAGAATTAGAACAGCATTTAAATAGGGAAATTGATTGGTGGACATATACACAAATTCAATCTAAACATAGAGAAGATACAAAATTATATGAAATACAAAATGAGCAACATGAACTAGGCAAAATTATACAAGGGATAGAGGAGAAATTAATTAGTAGGATTTATAAATTTTTACTGTAGTACAAGATGGAAGACAAGGTAGTTAAAGAAACAATGATTAAATGGGCCAAAAAAATTAATTATAATATAGAACAGGAGAGATGAGAGAAAATGTGGCAAATAAATACAAAATTAACTATGTCTGCAGCATTCAAGGAGAACCAGTTGAAAATGTTCTACAGATGGCACCTCCCACTGGCAAGGCTTGCTAAAATGTTCCTGAACAGCTCGCCAATATGTTGGAAATGCAATAAAATCTATGGAAACATATTATCATCTTTGGTGGACTTTCCTGGCCACAAAAAATTTTTGGGCTAAAATCAAGAAATGGCTAGAAAAAATAACAGATCAACCGATTGATAGAAAACCAGAGACATTTTTATTAGGAATATTTACTAGAAAATATACTAAAGAAATAAAATACTTGATTTTACATATTATAATGGCCGCACGAATATCATTTGCACAAAATTGGAAAAATAAAATACACCAACAGAGGAAGAAGTGATAAAAAAAATCTTAGTGTTTGCCGAGATAGACAAATTAACAAAAGAACTTAAAGATACGTAATACTATGTAATATGGAACAAATGTACAGCTGGCTGGAGATTAGAAATAGTGAACAATAATGAAAGGGGAGAAATCATAAATGTAAAAAGTTTATAGGACAATGTATAAAGTATACAAAATATCATGATTGTTAAGAATTATAATGTAAAAAAGAGAAAAAGGGACAAGAAGGAAAAGTACAGTATAAGGGAAAATGGGAGAAGATGTAAATACTAGAAGATGACTGTTACAAAAAAGTTGTAAAAAAGGAATTTATATATAAAAAAAAAGTTTTGAGGGTTTTGGGAATAAAATGGAACAATGTCCTACTAGAATTGGTGAGACATTGCCATATATTATGAATGTCAGAGAAGTTTGGGAAGGAGGGGTGAATTATTCAAAGACATTCTCTATTCCCTTCTGGGCTCCCTAGATTAAAGTGTCTCACCTGCAACTCGACCTGCTCCTTCTGCTCCTCCACCTGGCTCAGGAGGAAGCCTTCAGCCAGGGCCACCACCTGGGAACTGGTCTCTGCTCCACACTCTCGCACCCAGCTCTCCATCTCTGGGGGCAGAAGGAACAGGAGCTGCTCCAGAACCACCAGGTCCAGCACCTGGGCTTTGGTGTGCTTTTCGGGTCTCAACCATCGCCTACAAAAGTCATGGAGTCGCCTGCAAAGTCCTCGGGGACCTTCAGCCTCCTGGTATTGGATGAAGTTCCAGGGCTGAACTTCTGAAGGGAGGATGGTTTCCTCCTCCAGGATCTTCTGCCCAGTCCTTGTCCAGAGCTTTCCCCCCTTCCAAGGCTGAGCAGCTGAAGGGCCTTTTCCGCTTCCCTCCTTTCCAAAAGGTTGTGTCTCCATCCTTTCTCTGTCCTGCAGAGCAACTGCAAATGGCTCCAAGGACTCTGGTGGGTCTCCAGATGCCTTTTCCTTCACGGGACCATTTCTGGTGCTGCAGGAATGATCCCTGCAAGGGATTCCGCTCTTTTTTTTCCCAGCAAGAGAAACTTTTGCCTTGCAAAGATTTCAAATGGCTTCAAGTTTCTGTATCTGAGATGGAAGGAAAAATAAATACCAAGAATTAAGACAATAGAATTTAGCCATTGAACAACCTTCACCCAACCTGCCCGGAGCCCCAAGCGGCTCATCCCAGCGCAGAGCCGAGGTCCCCCCGAGCAGGGAGGCAGCTGGAGAGGCCGCCCCGCTTCTCTCCCACTCCGGAGACAGGATCGGGCGATCGGGGAGCCTGGTGCAAATCCTGCCTCCTCCTCGCCCGGCTTCTCTCCACTCCTGCTGGGCCTCCGCAAGGCCGACCCTCCCCTTCCCCACTCGGGCTCTTCGAATGGAGAGGGCGGCTGGGGAGCATGGGAGCCGCGGTTGAAGCCGGAGAAGGGCGGGGCGTGGGTCTCTCCCTCCTCCGCCTCCCTTTGCACAGAAAGAGCTTCCACCTCACCTGAGGCACGTCTAGAGCTCCCCCCACCCTTTCTCCCGCAGCGCCTCCGCCTCCTGCGGAGCACCAGTGGTTAAGGCGAGTATATGCGGGCTCCTAGAGCGGCGTTTCTGATGTCACTTCCTTCACAGCCTCCTCGGGAAGGCAATTGTGACCTTCGCCCTCCAGTGGACCAATGGGGAAGCGGCTGGTGTTCCCTCATCTTGGCAAAATGCGCCCCCTGGTGGATTTGGCGCAAAGTGCCAGGATTGTAGAAAGGGCGGGAAAGAGGAGCGCGTCTGAAGAGAAAGGAGAGGGCACGGATGATAGGCATGAGAGTAGGGTTAAAGGACCCTCTCAATGGCTCCCTGCCCAAGAAAAGCTTTGTGGTCTCCAGAGGAAGCAATTTCTCCATCTTCTCCTCCTTCCTGTACAAGAACCGTTTGTGGAGATGGAGAAAAATATCTGGATAATTTGAATTCGCTTCCCTGAGGAACAGCCATGCTGAAGGCTGGGCAGAGATTGGAGGAGGCCTCCAAACGGTCCAAATCCTGTCAGAAACGACTAGGCGGTGAGGACCCGGAGGCTCTCTGGGATCACAGCTTGTGTCTTGCAGATGTTGTGAAGTCCGGCATGAAGGGGAGGAAGATGGGAGACAATGAGGAAAATGATTTTGTGAAATAAGTTATCATGGTACTGAAACAATAACTGCAAAAGAAGTAAAGAGTCTGGCCACGCAGCTGTGAAGGCAAACAAAATTCTAGGGTGCATCACCAGATGTATCACCGTCAAGAAAAAGGTGCTCCTGTCCCTCTACACAGGGCTTTAGTGAGACTCCATTTGGAATACTGTGTCCAGTTCTGGAGACTCTTTATCTAAAAAAAAAGATATTGATAAGAATGTGGGTGTCCAGAGATGGGCAACTTGAGGGAAGGCAAGGAAAGATCACCACAAAATTAGGACAAAGAACCTATGAGTTCAATTCTTTAATTCACCATCACTATAACCCCGTTCTCCTTAGGGTATTCTTTTTCAGTTATTACTGGCATTACATAATGTGAAGTAGTGTGGAAAGGCAGATTTCGACAATATTAAAGTAAGAAAAACTGAAACAATAGTAAGGAATTTAAGACTAACTGCATTTCTGCTTGCAACTCTGCTCTAGTGGATATATACATCAGAGGGAGTTTCTTGAAATGATTGGGGAATCTACACCACTTAAATATTGGCCACCACACATCACTTTCAGGCCAAATGATAATCTTTTTAAATGGATTTTAACCTCTTTTCCATCCTTTTAAATTCTTTCGCTCACTGTAGCTAACCGCTTTGTGTGTCATTGTCAACATCAAATGCGGTCGAATCTTTTCATTTTCATTTTCTCTTTATATTCATGATCTAATGCTATATCCCTGCCTTAAATTCTCCAGAGGGCTTAAGCTTCCTAGTCATGTTTGTTGAGGTGAATTTCCTATGCAATCCCTATGTAAAATGGTTTTTTCTTCATCGTTGTTTATGTTTATATTCTGATCTTCCTTTCTTAATTTTGTAATTCCACCTTTTCTCCAGTCACTTAATTTCTCAATTAAGGAGCCTTGTTATGAGGTAAAATTTCTGGAAAATCCAAAGGTTTCAAGTTTTCCCCCATTTTGGAACTGGTTTTTCTTTTTCCTTTCTGTTCAGGGTCGCCATGACGGTAAGGGAGCCTTTGCTCCTACTCTCATCCTCCCTGCCCTCACCCTTCTGACACACCATAAAGACAAAAATATGGCACTAATCCTTGAAAAACTATCCTTTTCCCATGCATTTTCTCAGCTGCTGTTCATTCTGGCCCCTTCTGTGAAAAACAAATTGATCACCTGGAAGCTTTTTCCACATACTCTACATTGACATCTGTCATTATTCCATCTCATCATGAGGGCTTTGACCGAAAAAGGTTCCCTGCTTCTACATTCATACTGGTTGACTCAGATCTTAATTTGACACAGCAGACACAAGTTGGATTGAGGGGTCCTTGATACCCTCTGAGGTTGGTTGGTGCACTGATGATGTTTCCTAGTTTGGGTAATGAAACGTCTGCAACAACACAATCAAGTCAGAAAGCACCAAGGATCCCTCATTTCAACCGTGAGCTACACATTTTTGTTGTGACCCAGCCCCAAGTAGTGATTACCAAACACAATTCAGTCCTGAACAAACTTATTTTAATAAAACAGCTCATTCTCAGCTTAGTCCAAAACAAATTCTTCATAACCAGCCCTTCGGCCTTATCACCAACCTGTGATGTTTTTGATGTCACCAACCTGCCAAAGGCTTTTCTTGGCAAAAACCCCACAAAATTCAAGAGACGCTGACAAGAAGCATTGGAATCAACGTTGCTTTTCTACAAAGAACACAACGGCTCGTTGCTGCTCTTTTAAGCCTTATAGGAGGGGCCAATCATCTTCTGGCCTTACTCCTGAGTCATCCTTTTTGCTTCAGCTGCTCTTGCCTTCTGGCAGCTCTTCACATGCGTGCACTAGAAACAGGCTCCTCCTGTTCCTCTGCCTCTCTGCTGTCCACCTCTGGATCGCTCACAGATGGTCCTGGCCCCATTTCTGCCTCCAACGCAGAGCCCTCGTCCGGGCCTTCCCTCGACTCCAGGACTGGCCCATTGTCCTCCCCAGCCTCCTCCCTGTCTGACTCCACTGCCAGGTCAACAGGCTGCTGGTGGACCACAATAATTTTCTTCTTTTTGGGCAGATTGGATTATTTTTGTTATCTTGATGTTCCAGAGAAAGTTCCCATTTGCATTTCTGCGTGTTTCATCAGGAAGGACTGAAGTAATTTTTTAAAAGTAGTTCTTCTTAATTTCATGTTATTTTGGTCCCCATCGCTTTCCAAAGATCTTCCTTCTTGATTGATTATTTGCAATGTTAGCTTGTAACTTTGAATGGTTACTTAATAAATTATTGTAAATCAGGGACTGCCTGGGTTGGCCAGTAGGCTACCTAGCTATGAGAACTTAATATGCATCCACATTTCCCTACCACCGCTATTCCTTAATAAAACTACTTGTCATGATTCTGAGTATTGCTGTCAGAGTTCCAAGTAACATCCCCAACGAAATCAAACTCCAAGGCTTGAAGCTCCTCAAAGCTAACTTTTATTAGAGATGTCATATTGACACATTTGGGAAAACTTGAATGAACGCTTCCGGGTTTTCCTCACCAAGAAAGTTCAAGACCTTGCCCACATTTCCCACATGTCCACACAGCTCCAATCAGTTCTTTCCCGAACAGAAGACATCCTCCAATTTTTTCTTTGCACAGCTGCCAGACACCATGGCCTTGAACTTCTCTTAGAGAAGTTTGTTATGGCTATCTCTAGTCCACTCATGCAATCCCCCCTCCCAACCTCCCACGGTATGATTGTGACAGGCCTGGATCCTCAAGGCACACAGGTAATATGGCTTCCATGCATAACAATTGCTCCCAACCAATTCAAGACTCTGAGGCCTTGGCTTCCTCAAAAATCCGGTTTATTGGTACATCATATCTGCACGGTCAAATGTGAAAGCAAAATTTAATAATTGTCACATTTTGGGTATAAGTAAAGAATATATATTGTCCACCCACCTCATGTCACAGGTCATGTTCGCCAAAGAAGATGATGAACTTCTCAGCACTCCCTCTTGCCATTATTGGGCACACTGATTTGGCCTTGGTTCTCAGGAACCTTATCGTTCTTATATCCGGCACGTTGGAGGAAGACATTCTACATTCCATACATTTCCCCTCCCCCCCACTTAAGTATGGCAACTAAGAAACGAAGCAAGATAAATATGGCCTCAGCTAGAGTCGTTTTGAGAGTTGACACTACTTGCTTTAACCAGTGGTGGGTTTCGCTTACCTTTGCTACCAGTTCGCTCACACGTGCAGAGCATTTTTGATGACGTCTGGGCGGGTGGGCAGAGCCTCCATCCGCCGTTACCACCAGTTTGCCCAAACTGGGGTGAACCAGTAGCAATCCACCACTGGCTTTCACGCTCCCTGTGTGGAGGAAGGTTGGAACAGATATAAAGGTGTCTAGAATTATTCTGTGTTTTAACAAATGAGTTCAAGCAGCACTTTTTTTACACAACTCTGTGAAAAAACTTACACTGGCACTGAAAAAATGATAATTCCAAAAAAAGTAAACAGTGTGGTCAAGCAGCTGTGACGGCAAATAACATTCTGGGATGCATCACCAGATGTACCACCATCAGCAAAAAGGAGGTCCTATCCCTCTACATAGGGCTTTAGTAAGACTCCATTTGGAATACTGTGTCCAGTTCTGGAGACCTCACTTAAAACAAGATATTGATAAGATTGTGTGAGTCCAGAGATGGGCAACACGAGGGAAGGCAAGGAAAGATCACTACAAAATTAGAACAAGGAGCCTATGAGTTGCATTTTCTAATTCAGCATTACTATAACCCTGTTCTCCTTATGGTTTTCTTTCTCAGTTATTACTTGGGTTACATAATGTGAAGCAGGATGGAAAGGCAGACTGTGATAATAGTAAGCAAAGTAAGAAAAGCTGAAACAATAGTAAGGGATTCAGGACTAATGCATTTCTGCCTAATGGATATACTCATCAGAAGGTTCTTGAAACGCTTAGGGAATCTGCTCCACTTAAATATTGACATCCAGACATCACTTTCAGGGCAAATGATAACCTTAAAACCTTCCGTGCCTTCTCTAATTTTGTAAATAACAAACTTAAAGACTAAAGATCTATCCCACCCTAACGGTAAAGACTGTAATGATGAAGCCATTAAAGCCAACCTCTTTAACACATTCTTCAGCTCAATCTTTGTAAACAGCAATGGCTTATGCCCAACATTTCCTAGTTGTACCACAAATAATTAACAATGATCTAATACATATCGATTTTACAGAAGACAACGTTGAAAATGCACTATGCAGTCTAAAACCATCTCTGTCTATTGGACCTGATGGACTATGTGCCCACTTCTTAAAAAAGCTTTCCACTGCCATAGCAGAACCTCTAAGCATAATCTTTGAAAAATCTTTCATGACCAACTCCTTGCCCAACCTATGGGCACTAGCCACAGTCATCCCTATCTTCAAAAAGGGAGACCGCAGCCTAGTTGAAAATTACAGACCAATCTCTTTATGTTGCGTCACCTGCAAAGTCATGGAATCAATCATAAACCAATCCATTATCCTCCACTTAGAGACAAACAACCTACTCTCTAACAAACAATTTGGTTTCAGGAAAAAATTATCCTGTAATCTGTAACTCCTACACTGCAAAAACATATGGACTACACAACTAGATCAGGGCAAAGCAATAGACACAATTTACATAGACTTCTGTAAAGCCTTTGATTCAGTGGTACATGATAAACTATTTCTAAAACTAAAATCTTATGGCATTTCTGGACCCCTGCATAATTGGATAGCTGCATTCCTGTCAAAAAGGCAACAAGTGGTCCAAATAGGGAGCGCCCTTCCAAATCCAGCACCTTGGGTGACAGCTGTGTCCCCCAAGGCAGCGTTTTAGGACCAACACACTTTATACTTTATATAAATGACTTTTGCGATCATATTATAAGCAACTGCGTTCTTCACTGATGATGTAAAACTATTCAATACCACCGACAATGCTGCTACCCTTCAAAAAGACCTTGACTATCTATCAGAATGGTCAAACAATTGGCAACTTCAAATCTCAACCACAAATGCTCTGTCTCTTGCACATTGGCAAAAAAAATCAGAACACAAAATACAAACTAGGTGGACACGACCTTGTAGATGACCCTCACTCTGTCAAGGACATTGTATTAATCTCTAATGATCTAAGTCACAGAGCCCACTGTAACAACATTGCCAAAAAGGCATTAAGAGTTGTTAACCTAATCTTGCGTAGCTTTTTCTCAGGTAATATTGTACTGCTAACTAGAGCATCCAAAACCTCCTTCTCAGCAGACTCACCTTCTCTTTCTTCCTGCAATGTGCATCGGGAACCAGAGAGGAAAGCATTTTCAGGTCGCAGCGCCGGCTGTACGCCTCATTTTGGATTCAGGGAGAGGATCGCAGCACTGCCGCCAGAAAATGCTTATCGCCATCAAGAAAAAGAAGGTCCCAACCTGCTACATAGGGCTTTAGTGAGACACCATTTGGAATACTGTGTCCAGTTCTAGAGACCTCACTTTTAAAAAAAGATATTGATATGATTGCATCCAGAGAGAGGCAACATGAGGGAAGGCAAGGAAAGATCACCACAAAGTTAGGACAAAGAGCCTATGAGTTCCATTCTTTAATTCAGCATCACTACAACTCCCTTCTCCTTATGGTTTTCTTTCTCAGTTATTACTTGCATTACACAATGTGAAGCAGGGTGGAAAGGCAGGGTGGAAAGGCAGATTTCAACAATAGTAAGCTCATCAGAGGGAGTTACATCAGAGGGAGTTTCTTGCAATGATTGATGAATCTCCACCATTTAAATATTGGCAGCCGCACATCACTTTCAGGCCAAATGATAACCTTAATCTCCACTGATGCTCATGTTTCCTTTAAAATTTCCTACTTAGCAAAACAGCACAAAAAAAGATTGAGGATTCAGAATCAAAATCAGAATAGAGCTGGAAGGGAACCTGGAGTTCTTCTAATCTAGCACAAGCAGATCCTATATCATTTAAAACAAGTAAGTGTCCAGTCTCTTCTTAAACATGTCCACTGATGATGCACCCAAGCTATCTGAAGGCAAGCTGTTCCAGTGGTTAACTGTCCTTTCTATAAGGAAATTCCAGGCTGCTTCTCTCTTTGATTGGTTTCCATCCATTGTTTCTTGTCTTGTACTCTGGTGCTTCGGGGGGAAAAAATTGACCCCCTACTCTTTAAGGCAGCCTCTCAAATACTGGAATACTGCTATCATGTCACTCCTAATCCTGTTCTCTCGACTAGCCAAACTCAAATCCTGCAACCATCCTTGTTTTAGTCCTCAGGCCTTTAGAAGAGCTTAGCTGCTCTTCTTTGCATTTTTCCAAAGTCTCAACATCTTTTTTGTAATGTGATGACCAAAACTGGATGTGGTATTCACGATGTGGTCTTACTAAGGCTTTATAAAGCGATAGTAATGCTTCATATGATTTTGATGCTATGCCTCTGTTTATACAACCAAGCATTGTATTCGCTTTTTTGGCTGCTGCGACACCCAGGTGACTCATGTTTAAGTGATCATGCATTCGGACTCCAAGGTCCCTCTGACAGTTAATGTTTTTGAGCCATGTTTCATGTAATCTGTTTTTCCTGCCCAGGTACAAAATCTTACTTTTCTCCAAATTAAATTTCATTTCGTTGGATTCCATCTTGTCACATTTGAATCAGAAAGGCACAATATGCTTACACATAAAATATATAGAGAGATATGGTGAGTCAGAGGTTAGAATGCAGTACTACAGGCTAATTGCCAGAGCCAGCAGTTTGATCCTGACTGCCTCATGGTTGATTCAGCCTTTCATCCTTCTAAAGTCGCTAAAATGAGAACCCAGATTGCTGGGGACCATATGCTGACTTTGTAAACTGCTCAGAGAGTACTGTAAAGCATTGTAGAGTGGCATATAAGTCTAAGTAGAATTGCTATTGCTATATATTTTCTCCTGAGCATGGATACTTTTATGAGAAATAAGATTACCATTCTGAGCAAAACTCTTTCCACATTCCACGCATTTATATGGCTTCTCCCCTGTGTGGATCTTTTTGTGCATACTAAGCCTACTCCTCAGAACAAAGGTCTTTACACACGCCATGCAGTTATATGGTTTCTCTTCTGTGTGGATCTTTTTGTGGATACTAAGTCTATTGCTCAGAGCAAAGGTCTTTCCACACTCTATGCAATTATCTGATTTTTCTCCTGTATGGAGCAATTTGTGAATGGTAAGTTCACTGTTATGAGTAAAGGTTTTCCCACACTGCATGCATTTATACGGCTTCTCCGCTGCATGAATCATCTTATGTGAAATAAGATGACCTCTTCGAGCAAAGGTCTTTCCACACTCCAAGCATTTAAATGGCTTCTCCCCTGTGTGGATCTTTTTGTGGACAGTAAGTCCACTGCTCAGAACAAAGGTCTTTCCACACTCCATGCATTTATAGGGCTTTTCTCCTGTGTGGATCTTTTTATGGGAAGCAAGATAACTGCGTTGAGCAAAGGTCTTTCCACACTCAATGCATTTATATGGTTTCTCTCCTGTGTGGATCATCTTATGGGAAGCAAGATAACTGCGTTGTGCAAAGGTCTTTTCACACTCCATGCATTTATATGGTTTCTCTCCTGTGTGTATCGTTTTGTGTCTTCTGAGTCCACTGCTCTGAGCAAAGGTCTTTCCACATTCCATGCATTTAAATAGCTTTTCCCCTGTGTGGATCTTTTTGTGGATAGTAAGTCTACTGCTCAGAGCAAAGGTCTTTCCACACTCTATGCATTTATATGGTTTCTCCCCTGTGTGTATCGTTTTGTGTCTTATGAGTCCACTGCTATGAGCAAAGCTGTTTCCACACTCCATGCCTTTATACGGTTTCTCTCCTGTGTGGAGTTTTTTGTGGATAGTAAGTCCACTGCTATGAGTAAAGGTCTTTCCACACTCCATGCATTTATATGGTTTCTCTCCTGTGTGGATCATCTTATGGGAAATAAGATTACCACTTTGAGCAAAGCTCTTTCCACACTCCATGCACTTATATGGTTTCTCTCCTGTGTGGAGCTTTTTGTGGACAGTAAGTCCACTGCTATGAGTAAAGGTCTTTCCACACTCCTTACATTTATATGGTTTCTCTCCTGTGTGGATCATCTTATGGGAGATAAGATGATCTCTTCGAGCAAAGGTCCTTCCACATTCCATGCATTTATATGGCTTCTCCCCTGTGTGGATCATCTTATGGGAAATAAGATGATCTCTTCGAGCAAAGGTCTTTCCACACTCCATGCAATTAAATGACTTTTCCCCTGTGTGGATGTTTTTATGGGAAATGAGATTACTTCTTTGAGCAAAGGTCTTTTCACACTCCGTGCATTTATACGGCTTGTCTCCTGTGTGGATCTTTTTATGGGAAGCAAGATAACTGCTGTTTGCAAAGGTCTTTTCACACTCCATGCATTTATATGGTTTCTCTCCTGTGTGGAGCTTTTTGTGAATAGCAAGTCCACTGCTATGAGCAAAGGTCTTTTCACACTCCTTACATTTATATGGTTTCTCTCCTGTGTGGATGATCTCATGGGAAATAAGATTACCTCTTTGAGCAAAGGTCTTTCCACATTCCATGCATTTATATGGTTTCTCTCCTGAGTGGACCCTTTTATGGGAAATGAGATTACTACATGTTCTGAACCTGTTACCACATTCTCTGCATTTGTATAGCTTCACCCCAGTGTGAATCCTTTCATGGGAAGTAAGTTGCCTGCTTGTTCGAAAACATTTTCCACATTCCAAACATTCATAGGGCTTCTCTTTTGTGTCAATCACTTTTGGAGATGTAAGGAAGTTATATGGTTTCTCTTGTTGGGCAAGAAAGTCTTGCATCAGCGCATCAGTGGAAGATGAGCTTTCCTGATTCCAATTCTTTGACTGGTTTTGCTCATGGCTTTCAAATTCCATTCGAATTCCAAACTTCTCCATTCCATCTTTAGCATTGGTCACTTGTAACAATTTACATGAATCTTGACTCTCCTGACCATTGTTACCTTCAAAGCAAAAGAGAAATGAAAATGATAACCAGGTTAGAGAAAAAGATCAAACTGTAGAAAAGCAAACAAATTTTTTTCTGAATTCTTCTGAAATTCCATTAGGTTGTTTGCATGCTTACAGGGGTGTGATATAGACATGAGGACTTCTATATTCATGAGTCATGAAAGCTTTGAAAATATCTAGAAGACATTTTATTGTTTACAATTATCTATATCTAACTATATCTATATCTAAATCTAACTCAAAGTGCAAGATCACGTGAGATGAACTAGTGTTAGATTTCACAGTACTGATCTCACATATCTCTCACTACTTTAGGCCTCTGTTTTCTGCAAATGCACTGAAGCAGGCAAAGGAACCGAGGGCTCACTACATATTCACAACATAAGTCCTGGTGGTGTGGGATGGCGATATAGGTAGGGTGAATGCTGTTCCAGTGCCTCTGCTGTCCTTCCTGTTAATGATGGCCATGGTTCTGCAACATTCGTACTTGGGGGAGGGCTAGATCTTAACTTGGAACGGTCGCTTAGTGAACTGTCGGAACCTGGGGATTATCTGTATCCTAGGATGCTCTGAGTCACACTGCATGAGGCCTTTGTTCTTGAATTGGATTGGGAGAATGCTCTTTCATGGCCTGAGCGTGAAAGTTCTGTTCTCACACAATTTGGGATGGTTTCAGAGGACAAGTGACAACACGTTCCTCTCACATGACCTCCAGAGGACACTTAAAAGCACACTTCATTTTTTTCTGCCTCCACAGATAACTTCAAATAGAAATATACAGATAGGAAATGGCACAGAAAGCATGTAAGCAAAGAGACATTGACTCTTTCCTTCCTTGGAGTACGAGAAGGCCAAATCCTTTCCTTCTCCCTCCCAAGAGATAATATCTGTTCACCGATTTTTTAATAAAATAACTAACTATAATCTGTCTTCTTGAACTCTCTAATGGGGGACTAGAAAACTTACCCAGAGAGACCACGTTCCTATGGTTTTCAAGCATGACTTCCGAATGCAGCGCTTTTTGGTCAGAATCAAGCTGAGACCATTCCTCCTCAGAGAAATACACAGCCACCTCCTCGAAGGACACAAGACTCTCCTGAACACGGAAAAAACAGAACAGAACAGGAGGATTCACAAGATCTGTTCAGCAATGATTTAGACAGGAGGATAGAAGGGGAACACATCAAATTTGCAGACAAGACCAAATTGACAGGAATACCAATGCTCCAAAAGATAAACTCCAGATATAGACGGATCGGCAGGCTGGGCTCCATATAACAAAATGAAAAACAACTGTGAGAAATGTAGGGTTCTACATTTAGGAAAGAAAAACCAAATGCACAGGCATAAAATAGGTGATACCTGGCTCAACAGTAGAAAGTGCAAGAGGGATCTTGGAGTCCTAGTGGACAATCACTTAAATGTGAGCCAGCAGCGTGCTACAGTTGCCAAAAAAACCCCAACAGGATCATAGGCTGCATTAAGAGGGAGATAGAATCAAGATCACACGAAGTGTTAATACCACTTCATAATGCCTTGGTAAGACCACACTTGGAATATTGCATCCAGTTTTGGTCACCACCTATAAAAAAGATGTTGAGAACCTGTTTATGTTAAATGTAAATAAAATATTTAGATTAACAGAATATATTATAACGGTGTATATATGATATACTAGAAATATATGTATAAAAGATATATTAAGATAAGAAAGAGAAAATGTATAAATATGGATTACTGATGCGAAGATGTTGAAAAGAAGAAGATGTAAACATCTGTTTTTGGTTTTTTTTAAAAAAACTGCTTAATAATTTTTTTAAAAAAAGATGTTGAGACAACAAGAATTATTAGTGGACTGGGGGCTAAAACATATAAAGAACGGTTGCAGGAACTGGGTATGTCTAGGTTAAAGAAAAGAAGGACTTGGCGGACATGATAGCAGTGTTGCAATATCTAAGAGGCTGCCACAAAGAAGAGGAAGACAACCTATTTTCCAAAGCACCTGAAGGTGGCACAAGAAGCAATGGATGGAAACTAATCAAGGAAATAACCAACCTAAAACTTATGAGAAATTTCCTGAGAGTGGGAACAATTAATCAGTGGAATGACTTCCCTCCAGAAGTTGTAGATGCTCCAACACAGGAGGTGTTTAAGAAGAAATTGAACAGCCATATATCTGAAATGTTATAGGGCTTCCAGTCTGAGCAGGGGGTTGGACTAGAAGACCTCTAAGATCCCTACCAACTCTGTTATTCTTTTCCATTGTTCCCAAATTTCCAAAGGAAAGATATGCACTAAGTTAAATGGCTGTGCATCACACATGTCCTAATTTTAGGTGAGAAAATGGACAATTCTGAAAATTTCTTTGATTGGAAAAGTATTTGGGGAAAGTTTTATCAAGTTCATTTATTCTGCAAAACCTTCAGTGCCTTTCAGTAAAGTAATCCCACTCTGGATCAACTGATCTATCGCTCTGTCTAACATTGATTGATCTAGTAGTCTGAGCCATCGGCTGAATGGAAGAAAACAAAGAAAAGAAAATTCCCTGGGAATGTCATTTCTCATTCTTTGCAAGGCAGGAATGTTTAATGTTTAATCTCTTAATCGAGATGCAAAACAGAAGATTGGATATTATTTTGTACAATTTCAAGTCAAAGAATTACAACAAGAATGGGTCTCTAGCAGTTAATACCACAGTGAAACGTTTATTCCAAATTCTTGAAGGACTTTAAAAATTGCTTCTTGTAAACTCAAAGTTGGATGAATACCTAGCAGAACAAGATAACCAGAGGAAGCTATGCTGGCTGACAGTAATTTGAACCTGCTATTGTGATGTCCATGTTGTGGAAGAACACAAAAATAACCCAGTCCAAACGGGGGGGGGGGGATAGAAGGAGAGAGCATTCTGCACACTCACTTCACTTCCTGAAGGGAGAATACAAATCTAATAACTTTTCCCTTTCTTACTTGATTTGAAGGTTCAGCCACTGTTTGATCTCCGTCATAAAAACCAGAAAACTTCATTCTTTGTTTCTCTGTAAGGAATAAAAAATTTCAAAATGCATAACAAAATAGGAGGAGGTATTCTATAGAAGAGAAGAGAGAATGAAGGTAAGACAGATGGGTAATCAGAGGATCCTCGATTACCTCCTGAGGTGTTCCGACTTAGATATTCCCAAGGAATCCTCCTGAAAAATAGCTCCTGAAAGGGATTTGATGGATTCTTTTTTCCCTCAGGATCTCTGATCTCCACAGAGCAGCACTTCCAATAGGAGGAAGGAAAAAAGAAGCAGAATTAATGTACATCACACAACATAAAGTGCATTCTTATATTCGGAATACAACTACAAAGCCCCCAATATCCGTCTCTGTAGTTGAGTGAGAAAACAATGGAACAACGTCCTACAAGAATTGGTGGGACATTGCCACCAATGAATGTCAGAGAGGTTTGGGAAGGAGGGGTGAAGTATTCAAACACATTCTCTATTCCCTAAAGTTTCTCACCTGCAACTCAACCTGCTCCCTCAGCTCCTCCACCTGGCTCAAGAGGAAGCCTTCGGCCAGGGCCACAGCCTGGGAGCTGGTCTCTGCTCCACACTCCCGCAACCAGCACTCCATATCTGGGGGCAGGAGAGCCAGGAGATGCTCCAGAACCACCAGGTCCAGCATCTGGGCTTTGGTGTGCTTCTCTGGTCCCAGCCATTGCCTACAAAAGTTATGGATTCGGCTGCAAAGTCCTCGGGGACCTTCAGTATCCCAGTATTGGATTAAGTTCCAGAGCTGAACTTCTGAAGGGAGGATGGTTTCCTCCTCCAGGATCTCCTGCCCAGTCCTTGTCCAGAGCTTCCGTCCCTTCCCAGGCTGAGCAGCTGAAGGGCTTTTTCCCTTTCCCTCCTTTCCAAAAGGTTGTGTCTCCATCCTTTCTCTGTCCTGCAGAGCAGCTCCAAATGGCTCCAAGGACTCTGGTGGGTCTCCAGATGCCTTTTCCTTCACGGGACCATTTCTGGGGCTGCAGGACTGATTCCTCCAAGGGATTCCGCTCTTTTTATTTTCCCCCAAGAGAACATTTTTTTTAGTTTTTGAAGATTTCAAATGGTTTGAGTTTCCATATCTGAGATGGAAGGAAAAACAAACGCCAAAAATTAGAAAGTGGAATTCAGCCACTGAATAACCTTCACACAAACTGCCAGGAGCCCCAAGCGACTCATCTCAGCGCAGGGCCGGGAAGGAGGCAGCTGGAGAGGCCGCCCCGCTTCTCTCCCCTCCGGAGACAGGGAGCCTGGTGCGAATCCTGCCTCCTCCTCGCCCGGCTTCTCTCCTCTCCTGCTGGGCCTCCGCAACGCCGACCCTCCCCTCCCCTCCCCCCACTCGAGTTCTTCGCATGGAGAGGGCGGCCGGGGAGCATGGAACCAGGGAAGAGACACCCCCGCTCACCCGGGACATGTCTGGATCACCCTCCACCAGCAGCCTCTCCGCCTCCTGTGGAGCCCCAGGGGTTAAGGAGAACGAGTGCGACTTCCTAGAGCGGCAAGCGTTTGCGATATCACTCCCGTCGCCGCCTCCTCTGGAAAGGCAGCTGTGACGTCGTCCTCCAGGGGACCAATGGGGAACCACCTGACATTACCTTCTCCAAGCCGAGGGCGCCACCTGGTGGATTTGGCGCAAAGTGCCAGGATTGTAGAAAGGGCGGGAAACAGGAGCGCGCCTGAGGAGAACCGAGAGGGCAGGGATGATGGTCTCCAGAGGCAGCAATTTCTCAATCTTCCTCTTCTTTCCTCTCTAAAAATCGTCTGTGGAGACGGAGAAAAATCTCTCTGGAGGATTTGAACTCGCTTCCCTCAAGAACAGCCGCCCTGAAGGCTTCGCAGAGATTGTGGGAGACCTCAAAGGGTCCAAATCCTGTCAGAAACAGCCGGGCGGTCAGAAGAGAAGGACCAGGAGGCTCTCTGGGAAAGACAGCTGGTGTCTTGCGGTTGTTGGGAACTCCCGCCTGAAGGGGAGGCAGATGGGACAATGGCAGGAAGGCCACAATCAGGAAAATGATTTTAATTTATTTCTTTTTTATTTCTTTAATTCAATACATGCAGCTGCCCTTCTCAATCTATTCGCTCAGCCTCTCAGCAAAGGATGGAGGAGAAAGGGTAGAGACTCCTCCGGTCTCTTCTGATGAAAGAAAAGGAAGATCCTGAAAAAGGAATAGAAAGGTAAACTATGATGAGGAAAAACCATTTTTAAATAGGGACTGAGTAGGGAATTCACCTCAAGAAATGTGACCAGGAAGCTTAAGCCCCTTCGAGCATTGAATGCAGGATTATATCATTAGACCATAAATGAAAAGAAAAAAAGGAAAGGAAAAGGGAAAACAAGAAAAGATGAAGGCTCCATTGCTATGAAAACATTCAACCAGATTTGGAGTCAACAGTGACACACAGAGTTTAGCTACAGTGAGGAAAACGAAATTTAATAGGATGGAAAAGTGGTTAAAAATCCATTTTAAAAAATTGAGGTAACGTCTGATTTTTCTTTCTGTGTCTATTTTTTTTCTCCAGTTTGACACAAAATATTTAATAAGGATATTTGAAAAAACAGCTTCAACCAAGCAGCAGCTGAAATATGCCCCCCCCCCAAGGTCATCCAAACACTTTAGTGGGTTCGAAATTTTTAATTCAACAAAGAGAATTTTATGCATGTTTAGCAAGTAACAACACAACTGATAGTTACTTAATTTTAGTTACCTTAATGTTATGACACACCATAAAAAGACAAGAACATGGCCCTAATGCTTGAAAAATATCTTTTGCTCATGCATTTGTTTCATTCTGTTCATTCTGGCCCCTTGTTTCAAAGACAAATTGTTCAACCTGAAGCTTTTTGCACACCCTCTACATTGACACCTGTCATTATTCCATCAAAAAGGTCTTAAACCAAAAAAGGTTCCCTGCTTCTACATTCATACTGGTTGACTCAGATCTTAATTTGACACAGCGGACGCAAGTTGGATTGAGGGGTCCTTGGTGTCCTCTGAGGTTAGTTGGTACACTGATGATGTTCCCTAGTTTGGGTAACGAAACATCTGCAACAAAACAAGTCAGAAAGCACCAAAGGCCCCTCATTTCAACCATGAGCTGCACATTTTCTTCTTTATAGGCAGATTGGATTATTTTTGGTATCTTGATATTCCAGAGAAAGGTTTCATTTGCATTTCTGCCTGTTTCATCCGGAAGGACTGAAGTATTTTTTTTAAAGTAGTTCTTAATTTCATGTTATTTTGGTACCCAGTGCTTTCCAAAGATCTTCCTTTTTGATTGATCATTCGCAATGTTAGCTTGTAACTTCAAATGGTTACTTAATAAATTATTGTAAATTATTGCCTGGGTTGGCCATAGGCTGCCTAGCTATGAGAACTTAATATGCACTCACATTTCCCTACCACCACTTTCCCTTAATAAAACTACTTGTCATAGTTCCCAGTAATACTCCCAACCAATTCAAGACTTTGAGCCCTTGGCTTCTTCAAAAATCTGGTTTATTGGGTACATCATATCTGCATGGTCAAAGTTGAAAGCAAAATTGAAAATTCCCACATTTTCGGCATAAGTAAAGAATAGATACTGTCCACCCCCCTCGTCCCACAGGTCACATTAGCCAAGAAAGCAGATAATGAACTTTTCACCATTCCCTTCTGCCATTGTTGGGCACACTGATTTGGCCTTGGTTCTCAGGAGTCTTATCGTTCTTATATCCGTCACGTTGGGGGAAAACATTCTACGTTCCATAAATTCCCCTTCCCCCCCCCAAGTATGGCAACTAAGAATCCAATATGGCTTCAGCTATAGTCGTTTTGAGAGTTGACACTACTTGTTTTAACGCTCTCTGTGTGGAGGAAGGTTGGAACAGACACAAAGGTATTTCCACAATGCTAGAACTATTTTAATAAATGAGTTCAAGCTGCACTTTTTTTACACAACTATGTGAAAAAAGTAAACTGTGGCCAGGCAGCTATGAAGGCAGAAAACATTCTGGGATGCACCACCAGAGGTATCACCATCAGCAAAAAGGAGGTCCTATCCTTTTACATAGGGCTTTAGTGAGACACCATTTGGAATACTATGTCCAGTTCTGGGGACCTCACTTTAAAAAAGGTATTGATAAGATTGTGTGAGTCCAGAGATGGGCAACACAAGGGAAGGCAAGGAAAAATCACCACAAAATTAGGATAAAGATCCCATGAATTGGATTTTCTAATTCTGCATCACTTGTTTTCATTATGGTTTTCTTTCTTAGTTGTTACTTGTGTTATATAATGTGAAGCAGCAGGAAAGGCAGACTGACAATAGTAAGCAAAGGAAGAAAAGTTGTGACAATAATAAGGAATTCAGAATTAATACATTTCTGCCTGAAATTCTGCTCTCTCCTTGATTAATTTCCATCCATTGTTTCTTATCTTGCCCTCTGGTGGTTTGGGAAAAAAATTAGATATTAGATTAATAGAGTTGGAAGAGATCTTGTAGTTCATCTAGTCCAACTCCCTGCCCAAGCACGAGACCCTACACCATTTCTGACAAATGACAGTCTGATCCCTTCTTGAAAGCCTCCAGTAATAAAGTTCCTACAACTTCCAAAAGCAAGCTGTTCAATTGGTTGATTGTTCTGTCAGAAAATTTCTCCTTATTTCTAGGTTGAATGTCTCCTTGATCAGTTTCCATTCATTATTCCTTTTCTGGCCTTCAGGTATCTTGGAAAATAGCTTGACCCTCTCCTGTCTGTGGAAGCCCCTCAAATATTGGAACATTGCTATCCTGTCTCCCTTGGTACTTCTCTTCACTAGACTAGCCATGCCCAGTTTCTATAATCATCATTGCTTTAGTCTTCAAGTCTTTAATCAGCTAGGTGCTCTTCTTTGTACTTTTTTCAAAGTTTCAACATCTTTTTTGTAATGTGATGACCCAAACAGGATGCAGTATTCCAGGTGTGGTCTTACTAAGGCTTTATGAAGCAGTACTAATACTTCATGTGATTTTATTTATTTATTTATTTATTTATTTATTTATTTATTTATTTATTTATTTATTATATTTCTATACCGCCTTTTTCCCGTAGGACTCAAGGCGGTATACAGTCAAGAAAAATATAGACACACAAACGTCATAAAATTTTGATTCTATGCCTCCGTTTATACAATCAAGGATTGCATTAGCAACACAGCCGCTCCTCCGATCCATCCATCCATCCCCCTCGCCTGCAACCTCCTGTCCCGCACACACCTCTCTGCCGGGAAATCCCCGGCAGCCCCCGATGCCCAAAGCCTGCACCCACCCGGCTTCCTTTTCCACAGCACCTGCCTCTTTATTGAGGGGGGCGGCATGTGGGGCGGGGGAGAAGCAAGATGCATATTGCCGTCTCTTCTCCCCCCCCCCGCCAGGGGCTGGGGAGACGGAAGATGCACATCTTACCTGCCTTGCAGCTGTGTCGCATGTCTCACTGTTGTCTGCAGGCAAACACGTAGGGTAAAACCAAACTTCTTGCGAGTTCCAGAAGTTTGATTGAACTTGCGAGGTTTTTTTTACCCTATGTGTTTGCCTGCAGACAACGGCAAGACACGCGACGGAGCTGCAAGGCAGGTAAGATGCCTACACGCACCCCAATGGTAACAGCGCAACACAGCAGAAGCCATGAGGTGGCCACGCTTGCTGTCTCCTGCACCCCCCAAATAAGACCCCCCCAATAAGGCCAAGCCCTTATTTTGGGGTTCAAAAAAATATAAGACAGGATCTTATTTTGGGGGAAACACGGTAAGTCTAAGTGGAATTGCTATTGCTATATAGTTTGTCCTGAGCATGGATCCTTTCATGAGAAGTAAGACTACCTTTCTGAACAAAGCTTTTTCCACATTCCATGCATTTATATGGTTTCTCTCCTGTGTGGATTTTATTATGGCAAGTAAGACCATACTTCCGAGCAAATGTCTTTCCACAATTCATGCATTTATACGGTTTCTCCCCTGTGTGGCTCATCTTATGGCAATTAAGATGATATCTTCGAGCAAAGGTCTTTCCACATTCCATGCATTTATATGGCTTCTCCCCTGTATGGATCATCTTATGTAAAATAAGATGACCTCTTTGAGCAAAGGTCTTTCCACATTCCATGCATTTATATGGTTTCTCTCCTGTGTGGATCTTTTTGTGGATAGTAAGTCCACTGCTCTGAGCAAAGGTCTTTCCACACTCCATGCATTTATATGCTTTCTCTCCTGTGTGGATCTTTTTGTGGATAGTAAGTCGACTACTATAAGCAAAGGTCTTTCCACATTCCATGCATTTAAATGGCTTCTCCTCTGTGTGGATCTTTTTGTGTATTCTTAAGTCATTGGTATGAGCAAATGTCTTTCCACATTCCATACATTTAAATGAATTCTCTCCTGTGTGGATCTTTTGGTGTATTCTTAGGTAACTGCAATGAGCAAAAGTCTTTCCACATTCTATGCATTTATACGGCTTCTCCCCTGTGTGGATCTTCGTATGGGAAATAAGATGAACACTTTGAGCAAAGGTCTTCCCACACTCCATGCATTTATACGGCTTCTCACCTGTGTGGATCATTTTATGGCGAATAAGATTACCTCTTTGAGCAAAGGTCTTTCCACACTCCATGCATTTAAATGGCTTTTCTCCTGTGTGGATCATTTTGTGGATAGTAAGTCCACTGCTCTGAGCAAAGGTCTTTCCACACTCCATGCATTTATATGGTTTCTCCCCTGTGTGGATCTTTTTGTGGATAGTAAGCCCATTGCTCTGAGTAAACGTCTTTCCACATTCCATGCATTTATATGGCTTCTTCCCTGTGTGGATCACCTTATGGGAAATAAGAGTACTTTTTTGAGCAAAGGCCTTTCCACATTCCATGCATTTAAATGGCTTCTCCCCTGTGTGGATCTTTTTGTGGGTAGTAAGTGTACTATGCAGAGCAAAAGTCTTTCCACATTCCATGCATTTATACGGTTTATCACCTGAGTGGATCCTTTTATGGAAAATAAGATTACTATATCTTCTGAACCTGTTACCCGACTCTCTGCATTTTATAGCATCTTCTCCTTTGTTTTCGCTTAAATAATGTTCTTTTACTTGTAATTTCGCTTTGATTGGCTTCACACTTTTCCCAATATATTTTTTCCTTCTTTTCTCGTCTTGGGCAAGAAAGTCTTGTATCGGAGCATCAGTGAAAGATGAGCTTTCCTGATTCCAATCATTTGACTGTTTTCTATTATGAGTTTCTAGTTCCATTTGAATTCCAAACTTCTCCGTTCCATCTTTAGCATTGATCACTTTGAACAGTTCACAGGAATCTTGATTCTCCTGCCCATTATTACCTTCAAAGCAAAAGACAAATGAAAATGATAACAAGGTTAGAGAAAAAAAATCAAACGTACAAAGTCAAGTGAATTTCCTTCTGAATTTTTCCAAAATTCAATTATGTTTTATGTTTGCATGCTTACAGTGGCGTGATATACACAGGATGATTTCTATCTTCATGAGTCCTGAAAGCTTTGAAAATATCCAGAAAACATCTCTTTCTTTACAATTATCTAAATATCTGCAAATCTCAATCAAAGTCTGTTTTGAGTCAAGGAATAATGAGGGGAAACATCCAAGGAAGAATAAGGAGAAAACGAGATTCATTCGGCTGGGTTAATTTCGGCAGAGACCTGTGAGAACTGAAACCATTTTGAAAAACGCTCATTCTTACGCTGTGTACCTTGGTGCAACTACTCCACGGTGTCTGTCTGTCAGGCAGGACTACCACTCGGCCCATTCCTTGATCCCAACGATGAAACTTTGGAACAAAGTCCCTTGCTTGAAGCCTCCCATTGGTTTGTAAATGCTCATCGCGCTGAAACTGCAAAGGTTGGGAGGCTTCAAGAATGACTATTTCGCTGCCCCAAAGTCTCATCGGTTGGGAAGGACTTTTTGGTTGGATCTGAAGCAGGCTTCCGATTGCTGAGAACAGAGGCCTAAATTACTTTAGTGCGAGATCACACAAAACCAGAAGTGCAAGATCTCACACTAGTGATCTTGCGTGATCTCACACTGCAGTACTTTAGGCATCTGTTCCATTCCATTCCATTCCATTATGGCACAAAAGCATCTCAGCAAAGAGACATTGACTCTTTCCTTCCTTGGAGTACCAGAAGGCCAGATCCTTTCTTTTTCTCTCCCAGGAGACAATATCTGATTAGTGATTTTTTAATAAAAAGTAACTATAATCTGTCTTCTTGAACTCTCTGATTTGGGACAAGAAAACTCTTACCCAGAGAGACCACATTCCTATAGTTTTCAAGCATGACTTCCGAATACAGGGCTTTTTGGTCAGGATCCAGCTGAGACCATTCCTCCTCAGAGAAATACACAGCCACCTCCTCGAAGGACACAAAACTCTCCTGAACACGGAGAAAAGAACAGAACAGGAGGATTCACAAGATCTGTTCATCATCATCAATGATTTAGACAAGAGGATAGAAGGGGAACTCATCAAATTTGCAGACAAGACCAAATTGACAGGAATACCAACACTCCAGAAGATAGGCTCAAGATATAGAATGATTGACAGATTGGCACCTTCTAACAAAATGAACCTCAATGGTGAGAAATGTAATGTGCTACATTTAGGAAAGAAAAACCAAATGCACTGGCATAGAATAGATGATACCTGGCTCTACAGTAGAAAGTGCAACAGGGATCTTGGAGCCCTAGTGGACAATCACTTAAATGTGAGTCAGCAGTGTGCTACACTTGCCTAAAAAAAACCCAACAGAATCATAGGCTGCATTAAGAGAGGGATAGAATCAAGATCACATGAAATGTTAATTCTTCTTTATAATGCCTTGTTAAGACCACACTTAGGAACTTTGCATCCAGTATTGGTTGCCATGATATAAAAAAGATCTTGAGACTCTAGAAAGACTGCAAAGAAGAGCAACCAAGATGATGAGGGGACTGGAAGCTAAAACATACAATGAACAGTTGCAGAAACTGGGCATGGCTAATCTAGTGAAGAGAAGGAACAGGGGAGACACGATAACAGTGTTCCAATATTTGAGGGGCTGCCACAGGGAGGAAGGGGGTCAGGCTATTTTCCAAAGCACCTGAAGGCCAGTCAAGTAATAATGGATGGAAACTGAACAAGGAGTGATTCAACCTGGAAATAAGGAGACATTTTCTGACAGTGAAAGCAATCAACCCATGGAACAGCAGTTGCCTTCAGAAGTGGGAGCTTCATCACTGGGAGCTTTCTCAGACTGCCAGCTGTCAGAAATGGTGTAGGGAGGTTGGACTAGATGACCTACAAGGTCCCTTCCAGCTCTGTTAATCTGTACTTTAGGAGGTCAATAAATTAAAAAAGAAAGATGGTCCAGCAGTTCCTGCCACTGTGATACGTTTATTCCTAATCCTTGAAGGACTTTAAAAGAAGTGCTTCTTGTAAAGGCAAATTTGGAGGAGCACCTAGCAGAACAAGACAACCAGAGGAAGCTATGCTGGCTGACAGCAACTTCAACCTGCTATTCTGCTCTCCATGTTGTGGAAGAACACAAAAATAACTCAGTCCAAACAAGGGGGGGAATAGAAGGAGAGAGAACTCTGTACACCCACTTAATTTCCTGAAGGGAGAATACAAATCTAATAATTTTTCCCTTTCTTACTTGATTTAGAGGTTCAACCGCTGTTTGATCGTCATCATAAAAACCAGAATGTTTCATTCTTTGTTTCTCTGTAAGGAATAAACAATTTCAAAATAAATAACAAAATATTTATTTTATTTATTTATTGTAGACAATTTATATGCTGCCTATTCACACATGGCAACTCAAAGCAGCTTCCAAAATATTAAACCCATATTAAAATAATAAAACTAATGAAAGGAGAATTATATAATACATTAATATAATAAAATCAACCCACCCCCTGCCCCGGCAAAAGCACCTCACAGGAGTCGTTTAATGGGCTCCAGCCCGCTCTGGGTTTCCCAGGCCCACTGGCAGAACCATGTCTTCAATGCCTTCTGGAAGAGTGCTACTGTGGGGGGCCATTCTAATCTCTGGGGGGATGATGGTCCAGAGAGAGGGAGCCACCACAGAGAAGGCCCTTCTTCTGGGTCTCACCAGGTGTGTCTTCCTAGGGGATGGCACCCGCAACATTCCCTGCCTCCGCACTCTGGTGGGTTGGGCAGATGTAACGAGTAAGAGATGGCAGTAAGAAATAGGAGGAAGTATTTTATAGAAGAGAAGAGGGAGCGAAGTTAAGACAGATGGGTAATTGGAGGATCTTCAATTACCTCCTGAGGTGTCCTGAGTTTGATCTTCCCAAGGGATCCTCCTGAAAAATAGCTCCTGAGAGGGATTTGATGGATTCTTCTTTCTCTCAGGATCCCTGATCTCCACAGTGCAGCACTTCCAATAGGAGGAAGGATGGAAGAAGCAGAATTAATGTACATCACATGATGTAAAGTGGATTCCTATATTCGGAACACCTCAAAGCCCCGATATCCATCAGTGTGGCTGAGTGAGAAAACAATGGAACAAGGTCCTACAAGAATTGATGGGACACTGCCACATATTATGAATGTCAGAAACGTTTGGGAAGAAGGGGTGAAGTATTCAAACACATTCTCTATTTTCTTTTGAACTCTTACCTGCAAGTCGACCTGCTCCTTCTGCTCCTCTGCCTGGCTCAGGAGGAAGCCTTCCACCAGGGCCACTGCCTGGGAGGTGGTCTCTGCTCCATATTCCCGCACCCAGCTCTCCATCTCTGGGGACAGAAGAGCCAGGAACTGCTCCAGAACCACCAGGTCCAGTATCTGGGCTTTGGTGCACTTTTCTGATCTCAGCCATCGATTACTAAAGTCATGGAGGTGGCTGCAAAATCTTCGGGGACCCTCAGCTACCTGGCATTGGATGAAATCCCAGGGCTGAATTTTTGAAGGGAGGATGGTTTCCTCCTCCAGGATCTCCTGCCCAGTCCTTGTCCAGAGCTTCCCCACCATCCCAGGCTGAACAGCTGAACGGCCTTTTCCGCTTCCCTCCTTTCCAAAAGGTTGTGTCTCCATCCTTTCTCTGTCCTGCAGAGCAACTCCAAATGGCTCCAAGGACTCTGATGGATCTCCAGATGCCTTTTCCTTCATGGGTCCATTTCTGGTGCCAAGTGATTCTGCTCTTTTTTTTTTTTTTTCCAAAAGAAAATTTTTGGCTTGGAAAGATTTCAAATAATTTCGGGTTTCTGTATCTGAGATGGAAAGAAAAATAAATACCAAGAATTAGAAAGTGGAATTCAGTCACTGAGCTACCTTCACCCAACCTGTCCGGAGCCCCAAGCAGCTCATCCCAGCGCAGCCCGGGCAGGGTCAGGAAGGAGGCAGCTGGAGAGGCCCCGCCCCGCTTCTCTCCCCCCTCCGGAGACAGGATCGGGCCCTCGGGGAACCTGGTGAGAATCATGCCTCCACCTCGCCCGGCTTCTCTCCTCTCCTCCTGGCCCTCCACAAGGCCGACCCTCCCCTCCCCCCACTCGGGCACTTCGCATGGAGAGGGCGGCTCAGGAGCATGGGACTAGGGAAGAGTACCCCCTCCCCACCCGGGGCACGTCTGAATCTCCCTCCACCAGACTCTCCCGCAGCCTCTCCACCTCCTACGGAGCCCCAGGGGTTAAGGAGAACGAGTTCGGCGTCCTAGAGCGGCAAGCGTTTGCGATGTCACTCCCGTCGCCGCCTCTTCTGGAAAGGCAGCTGTGACGTCGTCCTCCAGGGAACCGCCTGACGTTAACTTCTACCCGATGGCGCCCCCTGATGGATTTGGCGCAAAGTGCCAGGATTGTAGAAAGGGCGGGAAACAGGAGCGCGCCTGAGGAGAACGGACAGTACAGGGATGATGGACATGGGAGTAGTGTGGAAAGCCCCTCACAATTCCTTCCTGCCCAAAAAAAGCTCCGTGGTCTCCAGAGGCAGCAATTTCTCCATCTTCCTCTCCTTTCCTGTCCAGGAATCATCGATGGAGATGAAAAAAATTATCTCTGGGGGATTTTAACTCGCTTCTTTCAAGAACAGCTGCCCTGAAGGCTCTGCAGAGATTGTGGGAGGCCTCCAAAGGGTCCAAATCCTGTCAGAAACAGCCGGGCGGTCAGAAGAGGAGGACCAGGAGCCTCTCTGGGAAAGACAACTTGTGTCTTGCAGTTGTTGGAAACTCCTGCCTGAGGGGAGGCAGAATCAGGAAAATGATTTTATTTCTTTTTTATTTCTTTAATTCAATGCACGCATCTGCCCTTCTCAAACTATTCACTCAGTCTCTCAGCAAGGGGGGGGCAGAAAGGGCATAGACCCCTCCGGTCTCTTCTGATGAAAGAAAAGGAAGATCCTGAAAAAATAGAAATCTAAAGTATGATGTGGAAAAACCATTTTTAAATAGGGATTGAGTAGAAAATTCACCTCAAGAAATGTGACCAGGAAGCTTAGGCCCCTTGGAGAATTGAATGCAGGATTATATCATTAGACCATAAATGAAAAGAGAAAATGAAAATAAAAAAGCAAAACAAGAAAAGCTGAGGGCTCCATTGCTATGAAAACATTCGACCGCATTTGGAGTCAACACTGACACACGGAGCTTAGCTACAGTGAGGAAAACAAAATTTAATAGGATGGAAAAGTGGTTAAAAATCCATTTTAAAAAATTGAGGTAACATCTGATTTTTCTTTCTGCATCTTTTTTTTTTCTCCAGTTTGACCCAAAATATTTAATAAGAATATTTGAAAAAACAGCTTCAACCAAGCAGCAGCTGAAATATGCCCCCCCCCAGGTCATTCAAACACTTTAGTGGGTTAGTAATTTTTAATGCAACAAAGAGAATTTTATGCATGTTTAACAAGTAACAACACGACCAATAGTTACTTAATTTTAAGTTACCTTAACTTTATGACACACCATAAAAAGACAAGAACATGGCCCTAATGTATTTGTTTTAGCTTCTGTTCATTCTGGCTCTTCTATGAAAAACAAAGTTTTTACCCGGAAGCTTTTTCCACACACTCTACATTGACATCTGTCATTATTCCATCTCATCATAAGAGGGCTTTGACCGAAAAAGGTTCCCTGCTTCTACATTCATACTGGTGGACTCAGATCTTAATTTGACACAGCAGATACAAGTTGGATTGAAGTGTCCTTGGTGCCCTCTGAGGTTGGTTGGTGCACTGATGATGTTCCCTAGTTTGGTTAATGAAATGTCTGCAACAAAACAATGAAGCTCAGAGAGCACCAAGGACCCCACGTTTCAACCGTGAGCTACACATTTTCTCCTTTATTGGCAGATTAGATTATTTTTGGTATGAAAACTTAATATGCAACCACATTTCCCTACCACCACTTTCCCTTAAAAAACTACTTGTCAGGGTTCCGAGTAATGCTCCCAACTAATTCAAGACTCTGAGTTGACTTGGCTTCCTCAAAAATCCAGTTTATTGGGTACATCATAACGGCACGATCAAAGGTGAAAGCAAAATAGAATAATTCCTGCATTTTGGGTATAAGTAAAGAATAGATACTGTTCCCCACCCTCATGTCACAGGTCACATTAGCTAAGAAAGAAGAAGATGAAGTTCTCAGCACTCCCTCCTGTCATTGTTGGACACGTTAATTTGGCCTTGGTTCTCAGCAGCCTTATCGTTGTTATGTCTGGCAGATTGAACGAAAACATTCTACATTCCATAAATTCCGCCTCCCCAGCCCCTCTTAACTATGTTAAACAGATACAATTCTGATTTTTACAATTCAGCAGCCCTATGCTTCTCTAAAAACTTGTTAAATGAATCAGTTGAAGATAGCAGCCTGCCCATCTCAGGGTTTCAGATTCAACAATCAGACAGAATTGCAGAAACATCTGGTAAAAAGAAGGGAGAAGGCTTATGCTTATATATCAACAACAGCTGGTCTCAGGATATAACTATAATATATAAATTCTGTGACAAAAACCTAGAGACATTAATTATGAACTGCAAATCAAACTATTCGCCTCGTGAATTTTCCTCATTTGCTCTAATTGCTGTTTATGTCCTACCACAAGCCTGTGAAAACAAGGCATTGTGAACTCTAGATGACCAAATTATGAAGGCTGAAGCCAAATACCCCAATTCACTGGCCGTTAATTTGGGAGATCTAAACAAGGCCAACTTAAGGAAAGAGCTACCAAAATACTTTCAGCATGTCAATTGTCCCACTAGAGGCAATAATGTTTTAGACCATTGCTACACAACACTAACAGATGCTTATCGGTCTTTACCACGAGCAGCTATAGGACACTGATCATTGCATGATTCACCTTGTACCAGCTTACAGGCAAAGACTTAAAACCACAAAACTAACAATTAAGTCAGTGAAGATTTCGACTGAGGAGGAAAAGTTAAAGCTATAGGCTTGTTTTGACTGCACTGATTGGAATATGATTGAACACACAGATACTGCAACATCATATGTCAGCTTCTATGAAGACCTATGTGTATCGACCAGGAACTTGCCAATATACAGTAAGAACAAACCGTGGTTCACAGCTAAATTTAAACAGCTACGTCGTTCCAAAGAGGAAGCCTTCAGAAAAGGTGATAAAATGCTGTACAATCAGGCCAGAAATGTATTAACAAGGGAGATCAGAGCAGCAAAAAGAGGCTACTTTGAAAAGCTAAACTATCAGTTCTCAACAAATGAACCAGCAAACATGTGGAAAACTCTTAAGAATATCACCAGCTACGGCAAACCTCCTTCCCAGGCTGAAGAAAATCAACAACTGACAGATGACCTGAATGAGTTTTACTGCATGTTTCAAAGGAAACTACAGCCACCTATCTCCATAACCCCCATCTCAGACACACCAACAACAGCCAAGCCTACTACAACGGATCCCATCCCATTGGGTTCACAACCCCTAGTGATCCCAGAAAAGGAAGTGCAAGACCTATTTCACAGACAAATGCCAGGAAAAACTCCAGGCCCAGACAAGATAACTTCTTGCTTAAAAGTCTGTGCTGACCAATTGGCCCCCATCTTTACCCGTATCTTCAATAAATCGCTAGAGATGTGCAATGTTCCTTCTTGCTTCAAATGCTCTACTATCATCCCAGTGCTGAAGAAGCCCACCATCAAGGAACTGAATGACTACAGCCAGTTGCTCTAACATCTGTAGCCATGAAAACCTTTGAAAGGCTAGTGCTGTCCCACTTGAAAACCATCACGGATCCACTGTTAGACCCTTTGCAATTTGCATACCAAGCAAATAGATCAACAATTGAAGCTGTTAATATGGCCATGCACTACATCCTACAACATCTTGAATATCCAAAGACTTACGCAATGGTCCTCTTAGAAATAGAATAACAGAATTGGAAGAGACCTTGGAGGTCTTCTAGTCCCACCATCTGTCCAGCCAGGAAATCCTACACCACTTCAGACAAATTATTATCCAACATCTTCTTAAAAATTTCCAGTGTTGGAGCATTTAAAACTTCTGGAGGCAAGTTGTTCCACTGATTAATTGTTCTGTCAGGAAACTTCCCCTTAGTTCTAAGTTGCGTCTCTCCTTAATTAGTTTCCACCCATTGTTTCTTTTTACCAAATCATTTTTTTATTTTAAAACAAAAAAAGAAAAATAACATACAAACATCATTCATTCCATCAAGTACAGACAGTACAGTCTCCACCCATTGCTTCTTGTTCTACCCTCAGGCGCTTTAAAGAATAATTTGACTCCCTTTTCTTTGTGGCAACCCTTGAGATATTGGAACACTGCTATCATGTCTGCCCTAGTCCTTCTTTTCATTAAACTAGACATACCCAGTTCCTGCAACCATTCTTCATGTTTTAGCCTCCAGTCCCCTAATCATCTTTGTTGCTCTTCTCTGCACTCTTTTTAGAGACTCAACGTCTTTTTTAAATCGTGGTGACCAAAACTGAATGCAATATTCGAAGTGTGGCCTTACCAAGGCATTATAAAGTGGTATTAACACTTCATGTGATCTTGATTCTATCCCCGTTTATGCAGCCCAGAACTGTGTTGGCTTTTTTGGCAGCTGCTGCACACTGCTGGCTCATATCTAAATGGTTGTCCACTAGGACCCCAAGATCCCTCTCACAGTTCCTATTATTGAGCAATGTACCACATATACAGTACCTGTGCATTTTGTTTTTCTTCCCTAAATGTAGAACCTTACTTTTTTCACTGTTGAATTTCATTTTGTTAGTTAGCACCCAATGTTCAAGTCTGTCAAGATCCTTCTGTATCTTGAGCCTATCTTCTGGAGTGTTGGCTATTCCTGCCAGCTCGGTGTCATCTGCAAATTTGATGAGTTCCCCATCTATCCCCTCGTCCAAGTCATTGATGAAGATGTTGAAGAGCACTGGGCCTAAAACAGAGCCCTGGGGTACTCCACTGCATACTTCCTTCCATGTAGAAGCAGTTCCATTGAGGACTACACATTGAGTGCGGATGGTCAGCCACTTACAAATCCATCTGGTGGTGATGCTGTCTATCCCACATTTTTCTACTTTATCTAATAGTAGGTTATGGTCTTTATAAAATGCTTTACTGAAGTCCAAGTAAATTATATCGACAGCATTCCTCTTTGTAGAGTTTAGTTCAGCATTCAATACCATCATTCCAGACACTCTTCTAATTAAGCTAAACCAGCTACAGGTACCTGAACGCACTTGTAAGTGGACCGTAAACTTCCTAACAAGCAGGAAGCAGCAGGTGAAGCTAAGCAGAATCACATCAGATACCTGTATAATTAGCACAGCACCTCCCCCAAGGCTGTTTGCTCTCCCCACTTCTCTCTGTAAAGCAATGAATGCATCTCTAACGATCCATCTGTTAAACTACTGAAGTTCGCAGATGACACAACAGTGATCCGTCTCATTCAAGACAATGATGAATCCACATACAAGCGGGAGGTTGAACAACTAGCTTCATGGTGCGACGGGAATAATGTGGAATTGAACACACTCAAAACTGTAGAAATGGTGATAGACTTTAGGAGAAACCCTTTCATATTTCCACCTCTCACAATACTGGACAATACTGTATCAACAGTAGAGACCTTGAAATTTCTAGGTTCTACCATATTGCAAGATCTAAAATTAAAATTAATGGACAGTAAACATCAAAAACGTCAACAAAAAAGCACAACAAAGACTGTTCTTTCTGCGCCAACTCAGAAAGCTCAAACTGCCCAAGGAGCTGCTGACCCAGTTCTACAGAGGGATTATTGAGTCTGTCATCTGCACCTCTATAACTGTCTAGTTTGGTTCTGCAACAAGACAGACAGAGACTTCAGAGGATAATTAGAACTGCAGAAAAAAAAATTGTACCAACCTGCCTTCCATTGAGGACCTGTATACTGCACGAGTCAAAAAGAGGGCTGTGAAAATATTTACAGATTCCCTCACATCCTGGACATAAATTGTTTTAACTCCTATGCTCAAAACAACGCTATAGAGCATTGCACACCAGAATAACTAGACAAAGAACAGGTTTTTCCTGAATGCCGTCACTCTGCTAAACAAATAATTTCCTCAACACTGTCTAAACTATTTACTAAGTCTGCACTACTATTAATCTTCTCATCGTTCCCACCACCCATCTCCTTCCACTTAAGACTGTATGACTGCAACTTTGTTGCTTGTATCCTTACAATTTATATTGATATTGTTTCCTGATTGCTTATTTGTACCCTATGACTATCATTAAGTGTTGTACCTTATGATTCTTGATGAATGTATTTTATGTACACTGAGAGCATGTGCACCAAGACAAATTCCTTGTGTGTCCAATCACACTTGGCCAAAAAAAAAATTCTATTCTATTCTATTCTATTCTATTCTATTCTATTCTATTCTATTCTATTCTATTCTAAGAAACGAAGCAAGAAAAATATAGTTTCAGCTAGGGGGATGCAGTGGCTCAGTGGCTAAAATGCTGTGCCTGTCGATAGAAACGTCAGCAGTTTAACGGTTCGAATCCTTAATGCCACATAACGGGGTGAGCTCCCGTTACTTGTCCCAGCTTCTGCCAACCTAGCAGTTCAAAAGTAAAAATGCAAGTAGAAAAATAGGGACCATCTTTGGTAAGAAGGTAACAGCATTCCATGCGCCTTTGACGTTTAGTCATGACAGCCACATGACCATGGAGACATCTTCGGACAGCACTGGCTCTTCAGCTTTGAAAAGGAAATGAGCACCGCCCCCTAAAGAATTGACTAGCACATATATGTGAGGGGAACCTTGACCTTAAGAGTTGTTTTCAGAGTTGACACTACTTGATACAGTACCCAAACTGGATACAGTATGCCAGGTGTGGTCTTACTAAGGCTTTATGAAGCTGTACTAATACTTCATGTGATTTTGATTCTATGCCTCTCTTTATACAACCAAGGATTGTATTCACTTTTTTTAATCTGCTGCCACACACAGGTGACTCATGCTTAAGTGATCACCCATTCAGACTCCAAGGACCCTGTCATAATTTTTGAGCCAAATTTCATGTAATCTCTTTTTCCTGCCCAGGTGTAAAATGTTCCTTTTCTCTACATTAAATTTCATTTTCTTGGATTCAACCTTGTCCCATTTGGATCAGAAAGGTACAATATACATACAGATAACAATCTAGAGACATGGTGCGTCAGTGGTTAGCATGCTATACTAATTGCCCACAGCCAGTAGTTTGATTTTGACAGGGTCATGGTTGATTCAGCTTTCATCCTTCTGAGGTGGGTAAAATGAGGACCCAGATTGCTGGGAAGCATATGCTGACTTTCTAAACTGCTGAGAGAGTGTTGTAAAGCATTGTGGAGTGGTATATAAGTCTAAGTGGAATTGCTATTGCTATATATTTTCTCCTGAGCATGGATCCTTTTATGAGAAGTAAGACTATCATTCTGAGCAAAGCTATTTTCACATTCCATGCATTTATATGGTCTCCCCTGTGTGGGTCATCTTATGGCAATTAAGGTGATATTTTCGAGCAAAGGTCTTTCCACACTCCATGCATTTAAATGGCTTCTCCCCTGTGTGGATTTTGTTATGGCAAGTAAGAGCATCTTTCCGAGCAAATGTCTTTCCACAATTCATGCATTTATATGGTTTCTCCCCCGTGTGGATCACCTTATGGGAAATAAGATGACTTCTTCGAGCAAAGGTCTTTCCACATTCTATGCATTTAAATGGCTTCTCCCCTGTGTGCATCATCTTATGACGAATAAGATAACCTCTTTGAGTAAAAGTCTTTCCACATTCCAAGCACTTATATGGCTTCTCCCCTGTGTGGATCATCTCATGTAAAATAAGATGACTTCTTCGAGCAAAGGTCTTTCCACATTCCATGCATTTAAATGGCTTTTCCCCTGTGTGGATCTTTTTATGAGAAGCAAGATAACTGCGTTGAGCAAAGGTCTTTCCACACTCCATGCATTTATATGATTTATCTCCCATGTGTCTCCTTTTATGGATTGTAAGTTCGTTGCTACAAGGAAAGGTTTTCCCACACTGCATGCATATATATGGATTCTCCCCTGTGTGGAACCTTTTGTGTATGCTTAGGTCACTGATATGAGCAAAGGTCTTTTCACCCTCCATGCATTTATAAGTTTTCTCCCCTTTGTGGATCATCTTATGGGAAATAAGATGACTTCTTCGAGCAAAGGTTTTTCCACACTCCATGCATTTAAATGGCTTTTCTCCTGTGTGGATCTTTCTATGTATTCTTAGGACATTGCTATGAGCAAAGCTCTTTCCGCACTCCATGCATTTATATGGTTTCTCTCCTGTGTGGATTTTGTTATGGCAAGTGAGACCATACTTCCGAGCAAATGTCTTTCCACAGTTCATGCATTTATACGGTTTCTCCCCTGTGTGGCTCATCTTATGGCAATTAAGATGATATCTTCGAGCAAAGGTCTTTCCACACTCCATGCATTTAAATGGCTTCTCCCCTGTGTGGATCACCTTATGTAAAATAAGGTGACTTTTTTGAGCAAAGGTATTTCCACATTCCGTGCATTTAAATGGCTTCTCCCCTGTGTGGCACCTTTTGTGTATAGTAAGTCCACTACTATAAGCAAATGTCTTTCCACACTCCATGCATTTATGTGGCTTATCCCCTGTGTGGATCTTCGTATGGGAAAAAAGATTACTTCTTCGAGCAAAGGTCTTTCCACACTCCATGCATTTATAGAGTTTCTCCCCTATGTGGAGACTTTCGTGTACTCTTAGGACACTACTCTGAGGGAAGGTCTTTCCACACTCCATGCATTTATACGGTTTCTCTCCTGACTGAATCCTTTTATGGGAAATAAGATTACTACGTCTTTTGAACCTGTTACCAGACTGTCTGCATTTGTATAGCTTCTCCCCAGTGTGAATCTTTTCATGGGAAGTAAGTTGCCTGCTTTTTCCAAAACATGTTCCACATTCCAAACATTTGTAAGGCTTCTCTTTTGCGTCAATCACTTTTTGAGATATAAGGAACTTATTTCCAAGAGAAGGAATGAATGTCCTATTGTAACTTTGTCCGTTGTACTTTCTTATAGCATCTTCTGCTTTGTTTTGGCTTAAATAGTGTTCTTTTACTTGTAATATAGCTTTGATTGGCTTCATATTTTTCCCAATATATTTTTTCCTTATTTTCTCCTGTTGGGCGAGAACATCTTGCATCGGAGCATCAGTGGAAGATGAGCTTTCCTGATTCCAATCATTTGATTGGTTTCTATCATGGGTTTCTAATTCCATTCGAATTCCCAACTTCTCCGTTCCATCTTTAGCATTGATCACCTGGAACAGTTCACAGGAATCTTGATTCTCCTGCCCATTATCACCTTCAAAGCAAAAGAGAAATGAAAACAATAACAAGGTTAGAGAAAAAGATCAAACCGTACAAAGTCAAGTGAATTTCCTTCTGAATTTTTCCAAAATTCAATTATGTTTTATGTTTGCATGCTTACAGTGGTGTGATATACACAGGATGATTTCTATCTTCATGAGTCCTGAAAGCTTTGAAAATATCTAGAAAACATCTTTCTTTACAATTATCTAAATACCTGCAAATCTCAATCAAAGTCTGTTTTGAGTCAAGGAATAATGAGGGGAAACATCCAAGGACGAATAAGGAGAGAACTTAAGATTTATTGGGCTGGGTTAATTTCAGCAGACACCTGTGAGAACTGAAACCATTTTGAAAGAAGCTCGCTGGAAAGACTGGAAAGGTTGGGAGGCTTCAAGAATGGCTATTTCGCTGCCCCAAAGTCTCATCAATTTGCAAGAGCTTTTTGGCCGGATCTGGTACAGGCTTCCGATTGCAGAAATCAGAGGCCTAAACTATTTTAGTGCGAGATCACACTAGACCAGAAGTGCAAGATCTCACACTAATGATCTTGCGGGATCTCAGGCTGCAGTACTTTAGGCCTGTGTTCCCTACAAACTGAGTACTGCACGAGATTCAGGGCAAAAGTCTTTGAAAACAAAGAGGCCTCCCCTTTGTTGCCAAAGGATTTTGGCCTGGATCTCGTGCAGGCCTTGGTTAGCAGAAAACAGAGGCCTAAAGTACTGTAGTGTGAGATCATGTGAGATCAATACTGCCAGATTTCCCACTATTGATCTTGCGTATCTCCCACTACTTTAGGCCTCTTTTTTCTGCAAATGCATCCAAGCAGTCAAAGGAATTGACGGCTTGCTATATCCTCGTAAAGTCCCAGCAGGGTGCGGTGGGGGTGCAGGTAGGGTGATTGTTGATGCAACATAATTTCAGGACTGAATCTTAAGTACTTGGGGGGAGGGCTAGGTCGTAATGTGGAACGGTTGCTTAGTGAACTGTCATAACTCGGAGATCACCTGTATCCTAGGATGCTCTGAGTCACACTGCATGAGGTCTTTGTTCTTGAATTGGATTGGGAGAATGCTCTTCCATGGCCCAAACATGAAAGTTCTGTTCTCACAAAATTTTGGGAGGTTTGACAACACATACCTCTCACATGACTTCCAGAGGACACATAAAAGCACACCTCATTCTTTTCAGCCACCACAGATAAATTCAAATACAAATGGAAAAATAAAGACCTAAAATAGAGATCTAACTTCAAAATCGTCATCAAAAAAGCACAACAAAGAATGTTCTTTCTGCGCCAACTCAGAAAGCTCAAACTGCCCAAGGAGCTGCTGATCCAGTTCTACAGAGGAATTATTGAGTCTGTCATCTCCACCCTCTATAACTGTCTGGTTTGGTTCTGCAACCCAGCAAGACAGACACAGACTTCAGAGGATCATTGGAACTGCAGAAAAAACAATGACTACCAACCTGCCTTCCATTGAGGACCTGTATACTGCATGAGTCAAAAAGAGGGCTGTGAAAATATTTACAGACCCCTCGCATCCTGGACATAAACTGTTTCAACTCCTACCCTCAAAACGATGCTATAGAGCACTGCATGCCAGAACAACTAGGCACAAGAACAGTTTTTTCCTGAACGCTATCACTCTGCTAAACAAATAATTCCCTCAATCCTTGATTGATTTACTAAGTCTGCACTACTATTAATCTTCTCATTGTTCCCACCACCCATCTCCTCCCACTTATGACTGTATGACTGTAACCTAGTTGCTGATATCCTTAAGATTTATATTGACTGTTTCCTGATATGATATGATTTGATTGCTTACTTGTTCCCTCTGACTATCATTAGTGTTGTACCTTATGATTCTTGACGAATGTATCTTTTCTTTTATGTACACCAAGAGCATATGGACCAAGACAAATTCCTTGTGTCCAATTACACTTGGCCTATTCTATTCTATTCTATTCTATTCTATTCTATTCTATTCTATTCTATTCTATTCTATTCTATTCTATTCAGAAATGGCCCAAAAGCATCTCAGCAAAGATACACCGACTCTTTCCTTCCTTGGAGTACCAGAAGGCCAGATCCTTTCCTTCTCCCTCCCAGGAGACAGTATCTGATTAGTGATTTTTTAAATAAAAAACTAACTTTAATCTGTCTTCTTGAACTCTCTGATATGGGATAAGAAAACTTACCAAGAGAAACCACGTTCCTATAGTTTTCAAGCATGACTTCCGAATACAGGGCTTTTTGGTCAGGATCCAGCTGAGACCATTCCTCCTTAGAGAAATACACAGCCACCTCCTTGAAGGACACAAGACTCTCCTGAACACGGGAAAAAGAACCGAACAGATTCACAACATCTGATCAACTTCATCAATGATTTAGACAAGGGGATAGAAGGGGAACTCATCAAATTTGCAGACAAGACCAAATTGACAGGAATATCAACACTGCACAAGATAGGCTCGAGATATAGAAGGATTGATATATTGGCACCTTCTAACAAAATGAATTTCAATGGTGAGAAATGTAATGTACTACATTTAGGAAAGAAAAACCAAATGCACTGGCATAGAATAGGTGATACCTGGCTCTACAGTAGAAAGTGCAACAGGGATCTTGGAGTCCTAGTGGACAATCGCTTAAACGTGAGCCAGCAGTGTGTACACTTGCCAAAAAAACCCCAACAGAATCATAGGCTGCATTAAGAGAGGGATAGAATCAGGATCACATGAAATGTTAGTTCTTTATAATGCCTTGTTAAGACACTTGGGAACTTTGCATCCAGTATTGGTTGCGATGATATAAAAAAGATCTTGAGACTCTAGAAAGACTGCAAAGAAGAGCAACCAAGATGATGAGGGGACTGGAGGCTAAAACATACGATGAACAGTTGCAGAAACTGGGCATGGCTAGTCTAGTGAAGAGAAGGAAAAGGGGAGACACGATAACAGTGTTCCAATATTTGAGGGCTGCCACAGAGAGGAGGAGGGGTCAAGCTATTTTCCACAGCACCTGAAGGCCAGTCAAGTAATAATGGATGGAAACTGAACAAGGAGTGATTCAACCTGGAAATAAGGAGACATTTTCTGACAGTGAAAGCAATCAACCCATGGAACAGAAGTTGCCTTCAGTGGGAGCTTCATCACTGGGAGCTTTCAAGAAGAGACTAGACTGCCAGCTGTCAGAAATGGTGTAGGGAGGTTGGACTAGGTGACCTACAAGGTCCCTTCCAACTCTGTTAATCTGTACTTTAGGAGGTCAATAAATTAAAAAAGAAAGATGGTCCAGCAGTTCCTGCCACTGTGATACGTTTATTCCTAATTCTTGAAGAACTTTAAAAGAAGTGCTTCTTGTAAAGGCAAATTTGGAGGAGTAACTAGCAGAACAAGACAACCAGAGGAAGCTATGCTGGCTGACAGCAACTTCAACCTGCTATTCTGCTGTCCATGTTCTGGAAGAACACAAAAATAACCCAGTCCAAACAAGGGGGGGAATAGAAGGAGAGAGAACTCTGTACACCCACTTCATTTCCTGAAGGTGAGAATACAAGTCTAATAACTTTTCCTTTTCTTACTTGATTTAGAGGTTCAACCGCTGTTTGATCGCCATCATAAAAACCAGAAAATTTCATTGTTTCTTTCTCTGTAAGAAATAAGTAATTTCAAAATAATAATTATTTAATAATAATAATGCAGGAGAGGTGATACATGTGCACACTGGGATCTGCAGAAAACCATGTGGACTGCTGTGTTTTGCACCAAGTGGAGCCCACATGCTCTTCAAGGGGAGCCCCATGTAGAGCCCGGGAATTGATTAGGGCATGAGTGACTGTTTGAGTAGCGATTGTCCATCCAGGTAGGGGGGTACTGGCGCACAACCTGTAGTTGTGCAAAGGCCCTCCTGGCCACGACTGCCACCTTCTCTTCGAGCAAGAATTGTGATTCCAGAAGAACCCACAGATTATGCACAGGGTCTGTTTTGGGTAGTGCCACCCCATCCAAGACCAGAGGTGGCAATTCTCCCTTGGCCAACGAACCCCAAACCCAGAGCCACTCTGTCTTGCCAAGGTTTAGTTTCCACCCGTTGCTCCCCATCCAGCCCCTACAGCCTCCAGGCACTGCGCATAGCAGTGGACATAGCATTGCTTAACCTACCACAGGCCGAGACATACAGCTAAGTATCATCAGCATATTGGTAATATTTCAGTCCGTGCTGGCAGATGATCTCACCCAGCGGCTCCATATAAATCTTGAACAGGAGCGGAGAACTGAGCCCTGTGGAACCCCACAAAGCAGTGCATGAGGGCTGGATCTCTCCCCTCCTATCAACACTGACTGAGAGCAGCTGCAGAGGAAGGAAGTGAGCCAGGATAGCACAAGGCCTCCCACTTTCATCCCCCAAAGCTACCCCAGGAGAATACCATGGGTGATGGTATTGAAAGCCGCCGAGAGGTCAAGTAGAGCAAGCATGGATGCATACCCCTATCCCGCTCTCACCAGAGATCATCCAAAAGTGCGACCAATGCCATTTCTGTCCCAAATCCAGGCCTGAATCTTGACTGGTAGGGGTCTAGATAATCCATTTCATCCCTAAACCTCTGGAATTGCCGTGTAACCACCTTTTGAACAACCTTCCCGAAAAAAGGGAAGACTGGAGACAGGTCGGAAATTATCCAACAGGGTGGGATCCAACGATGGCTTCTTAAGAAGAGGGTGGACCACAGCCTCCTTAAAGTGCTGGGGCACTACCCCTTCCTGTAGGGAAGCATTAATCAGTGCCAGAGTCCACTGTTACCTCCTGGGAAGCTTTCCCAAGCCAAGAGGGACATCGGTTTAAAACACAGGTGCACCCATACTCTCTAGGATCCTGTCCCCTTCCTCAGGAGCAACAGGGTCAAACCGTTCCCAGAGCAAGAACCTGCCTCAGGGGCTTCCATCAGACCAGCAACCACACCGGCATCCAACTGGGAACCAAGTCGAGCTATTTTGTCTTCCAGAAAAACCACCAATTCCCCAGCAGTCCCCTTCAGGTGGACCTCAATCTCCTCCTTCTCCAGGAGGAGGAGGCTCACCTAAAGAGAGTCGCTGGGCGATTATCTGCAGATGAAATTAGTGCAGAGAAGTATAAATAGGAGGAGGTATTGTATAGAAGAGAGAACGATGTTAAGACATATGGGTAATTGGAGGATCTTAAATTACCTCCTGAGGTGTCCTGAGTTTGATCTTCCCAAGGGATCCTCCTGAAAAATAGCTCCTGAGAGGGATTTGATGGATTCTTCTTTCTCTCAGGATCTCTGATCTCCATAGTGCAGCACTTCCAATAGGAGGAAGGATGGAAGAAGCAGAATTAATGTACATCACAACATAAAGTACATTCCTATATTCGGAACACAACCTCAAAGCCCCCAATATCCATCAGTGTGGTTGAGTGAGAAAACAATGGAACAACGTCCTACAAGAATTGGTGGGACATCGCCACATATTATGAATGTCAGAGATGTTTGGGAAGGAGGGGTGAAGTATTCAAACACATTCTCTATTCTCTTTTGAGCTTCCTAAAGTATCTCACCTGCAACTCGACCTGCTCCTTCTGCTCCTCCGCCTGGCTCAGGAGGAAGCCTTCCACCAGGGCCACTGCCTGGGAGCTGGTCTCTGCTCCATACTCCCGCACCCAGCTCTCCATCTCTGGGGGCAGAAGAGCCAGGAACTGCTCCAGAACCACCAGGTCCAGCATCTGGGCTTTGGTGTACTTTTCTGATCGCAACCATCGCCTACTAAAGTGATGGAGGTGGCTGCAAAATCTTCGAGGACCTTCAGCCTCCTGGCATTGGATGAAATTCCAGGGCTGAACTTCTGAAGGGAGGATAGTTTCCTCCAGGATCTCCTGCCCAGTCCTTGTCCAGAGCTTCCCCGCTTTCCCAGGCTGAACAGCTGAAGGATCTTTTCCACTTCCCTCCTTTCCAAAAGGTTGTGTCTCCATCCTTTCTCTGTCCTGCAGAACAACTCCAAATGGCTCCAAGGACTCTGGTGGGTCTCCAGATGCCTTTTCCTTCACAGAACCATTTCTGGTGCTGCAGGACTGATCGCTGCAAGTTATTCTGCTCTTTTCCCCCCCAAGAAAAATCCTTGGAAGGACTTCAAATGGCTTCCAGCTTCTGTATCTGAGATGGAAAGAAAAATCAACACCAAGAATTAGAAAGTAGAATTTAGAAAGTAGAACTGAACAACCTTCCCCCAACCTGCCTGGAGCCCCAGCGCAGGATTGAGGTCCTCATAGCAGGGCTCGGAAGCAGGCAGCTGGAGAGGCTATCCCGCTTCTCTCCCCCTGCGAGACAGGCCGGGCTGTGGAGGATCGGACTCTCAGGGAACCGGGTGTGATTCCTGCCTACTCACCCGGCTTCTCTTCTCTCCTGCTGGGCCTCTGCAAAGCCGACCCTCCTCTTCCCCCACTTGGTCACTTCCCTGGACATGGGGCGGGAAGGGATCTCTGGATCCCCACCGGCATCCCCCATGTTCCCTGCATGGGGAGGGCAGCAGGGGACCATGGGACTCAGTAACAGAGTTGGAAGGGACTTTGGAGGTCATGTAGTCCAATCCCCTACTCACACAGGAGACCTATACTAGGGATTCCAACTCCCGAACTGCCGTCCTTTCTGATCTAGAAACTCAATGTCTTAGCCACTGAGCCACCTAACCAAGCTTCCAGAGAAGTCGGTCTCTTCCTTCTCCGCCTCCCTCTGTCTGTGAACATCCTCCTTCTCACCTGGGGCACATCTGGATCTCCCCCTGCCAGACCCTCCTGCAGCCTCTGCGCCTCCTGCAGAGCTCCAGGGGTTAAGGAGACATCCTAGAGCGGCAAGTGTTTGCGATGTCACTTCCTTTGCAGCCTCCTCTGGAAAGGCAGCTGTGATCTTCGCCCTCCAGTGGGCCAATGGGGAAGCCCGATGTTCTCTTCTCTTGGCAGAAAATGCCCCCTGGTGGATTTTGGATAAATTTACAGGATTCCCTGCAAAGTGGGGGAAAGAGGAGCGCATCTGAGGAAAGGGCAGGGATGATGGGCATGGGAATAGGAGGAAAGGTCCCTCTCAATGCCGCCCTGCCCAAGAAAAGCTTTGTGGTTTGCAGAGGCAGCAATTTATCCATCTTCCTCTCCTTCCTGTCCAGGAACCGTCTGTGGAGATGGAGAAAAATCTCTCTGGAGAATTTGAACTCGCTTCCTTCAAGAACAGCTGCCCTGAAGGCTGGGCAGAGATTGGGGGAGGTCTCAAAAGGGGCCAAATCCTGTCAGAAACAGCTGGGCAGTCAGAAGAGGACCAGGAGGCTCTCTGGGAAACCCAGTTTGTGTCTTGCGGTTCTTGCAAACTCCGGCCTGAAGAGAGGAAGATGGGACACCAGCAGGAAGGCCACAATGAAGAAAATGATTTTTATTTATTGATTTTTTAAAAATTTTGGTTTCCACGTTGTAAAAAAGTTGTTGAGACTCTAAAGAGTGCAGAGAAGAGCAGCAAAGATGATTAGGGGACTCGAGGGATGAGTCAGCAGGTTCTGACAGGTTCTGGAGAACGGGTAGCAGAAATTTTGAGTAGTTCTGAGAACCGGCAAATACCACCTCTGGCAGGCCCCAGAGTGGGGTGGGAATGGAGATTTTGCAATATCATTCCCTTGCCATGCCCACCAAGCCACACCATGCCCACCAAACCATGCCCACAGAACCGGTAGTAAAAAAAATTGGATTTCACCACTGAAGGAATTTTTTAAAATTAGTTCTTAATTTCATGTTATTTTGGTCCCCATTATTTTCCAAAGATCTTCCTTCTTGATTGATCATTTGTAATGTTAGCTTGTAACTTTGAATGGTTACTTAATAAATTATTGTAAATCAGGGACTGCCTGTGTTGGCTACCTAGCTATGAGAACTTAATATTCATCCACATTTCCCTACCACCGCTTTCCCTTAATAAAACTACTTGTCATAGTTCCCAGTAACACTCCCAACCAAATCAAGTCTCACAGGTCACATTAGCCAAGAAAGAAGAAGATGAAGTTCTCAGCACTCCCTCCTGCCAGGGAGGAGGCTTTTGCTTATATATCAACAACAGCTGGTCTCAGGATATAACTATAATATATAAATTCTGTGACAAAAACCTAGAGACATTAATTATCAACTGCAAACCATACTATTCGCCTTGTGAATTTTCCTCATTTCTTCTACTTGTGCTGTTTATGTCCCACCACAAGCCTGTGTAAAGAAGGCATTACGAATTCTAGCTGACCAACTTATGGAGGCTGAAGCCAAATACTCGATTCACTGGCCATTAATTTGGGAGAGCTAAACAAGGCCAACTTAAGGAAAGAGCTACCAAAATACTTTCAGCATGTCAATTGTCCCACTAGAGGCAATAACTTTAGACCATTGCTACACAGCACCAAAAGATGCTTATCAGTCTTTACCATGAGCAGCTGTAGGACACTCTGATCATTGCATGATTCACCTTGTACCTGCTTACAGGCAAAGACTTAAAACCACAAAACTAACAATTAAATCAGTGAAGACTTGGACTGAGGAGGGAAAGTTAAAGCTACAGGCTTGCTTTGACTGCACTGATTGGAATATTTTTGAAGATACCTCTGCAGACCTGTATGAACACACAGATACTGTAACATCATATGTCAGCTTCTGTGAAGACATATGTGTACCGACCAGGAACTTGCCAATATTCACTAAGAATAAACCTTGGTTCACAGCTAAGCAGCTACGTCATTCCAAAGAGGAAGCCTACAGAAAAGGTGATAAAATGCTGTACAATCAGGCCAGAAATGTATTAACAAGGGAGATCAGAGCAGCAAAAAGAAACTACTGTGAAAAGCTAAAGAATCAGTTCTCAACAAATGAATCAGCAAATATGTGGAAAACTACGGCAAACCTCCTTCCCAGGCTGAAAGAAATCAACAACTGGCAGATGACCTGAACGTGTTTTACTGCAGGTTTGAAAGGAAACTACAGACACCTATCTCCACAACCCCCATCTCAGACACACCAACAACAGCCAAGCCTCCTACAACGGATCCCATCCCATTGGGTTCATCACCCCTAGTGATCACAGAAAAGGAAGTACAAGACCTATTTCACAGACAAAAGCCAGGAAAAGCTCCAGGCCCAGACAAGATAACTCCTTCTTCCTAAAAGTCTGTGCTGACCAATTGGCCCCCATCTTCACCCGAATCTTCAATAAATCGCTAGAGATGTGCTATGTTCCTTCTTGCTTCAAACTCTCTACTATCATCCCAGTGCCGAAGAAGCCCACCTTCAAGGAACTGAATGACTACAGACCAGTTGCTCTAACATCTGTAGTCAAGAAAATATTTGAAAGGCTAGAGCTGTCCCACTTGAAAACCATCACGGATCTGCTGTTAAACCCCTTGCAATTTGCATACCGAGCAAATAGATCAACAGATGATGCTGTTAATATGGCTCTGCACTATATCCTACAACATCTTGAATCTCCAAAGACCTACGTAAGGGTCCTCTTTGTAAACTTTAGTTCAGCATTCAATACCATCATTCCAGACATTCTTCTAACTAAGCTAAACCAGCTACAGGTACCTGAACACACTTGTAAGTGGATCATAAGCTTCCTAACAAGCAGGAAGCAGCAGGTGAAGCTAAGCAGAATCACATCAGATACCTGTACAATTAGCACAGGGCCCCCCAAGGGTGTTTTCGCTCCCCACTTCTCTTCTCTCTGTAAAGCAATGAATGCATCTCTAACGATCCATCTGTTAAACTACTGAACTTCGCAGATGACACAACAGTGATCGGTCTATAACAGTGATCTATAGAGCACTGCACACCAGAACAACTAGACAAACAACAGGTTTTTCCTGAATGCCATCACTCTGCTAAACAAATAATTCCCTCAACACTGTCAAACTATTTACTAAGTCTGCACTACTATTAATCTTCTCATTGTTCCCACCACCTATCTTCTTCCACTTATGACTGTATGACTACAACTTTGTTGTTTGTATCCTTACAATTTATATTGATATTGTTTCCTGATTGCTTATTTGCACCCTATGACTATCATTAAGTGTTGTACCTTATGATTCTTGATGAATGTATCTTCTTTTATGTACAGAGAGCATATGCACCAAGACAAATTCCTTGTGTGTCCAATCACACTTGGCCAAAAAAAAATTCTATTCTATTCCATTCCATTCCATTCCATTCCATTCCATTCCATTCCATTCCATTCCATTCCATTCCATTCCATTCCATTCCATTCCATTCTATTCTATTCTATGAAATGAAATGAAATGAAGCAAAAAAAAATGGCTTCAGCTAGAGTCATTTTGGATGGACGCAGTGGCTCAGTGGCTAAGACACTGAGCTTGTCAATAGAAACGTCAGCAGTTCAACGGTTCGAATCCCAGTGCCGCATAACAGGGTGTACTCCCATTACTTGTCCCAGCTTCTGCCAACCTAGCAGTTCGAAAGCACATAAAAAATGCAAATAGAAAAATAGGGACCACCTTTGGTGGGAAGATAACAGCATTCTGTGCGCCTTTGACATTTAGCTGGGCACATGACCATGGAGACATCTTCGGACAGCGCTGGCTCTTCGGCTTTGAAACAGAGATGAACACCGCCCCCTACAGTCGGGAACGACTAGCACATATGTGTGAGGGGAACCTTTACCTTAGAGTTGTTTTCAGAGTTGACACTATTTACTTTAATGCTCCCTGTGTGGCAGAATGTTGGACCAGACACAAAGGTATTTCCACAACGCTATTCTGTGTTTTAATAAATGAATTCAAGCATCACTTTTTTTACACAACTATGTGAAAAAAGTTACACTGGCACTGAAAAAAATGATAACTCCAAAAAAGTAAACAGTGTGGCCAGGCAGCTTTGAAGACAGAAAACATTCTGGGATGCATCACCAGAAGTATCAACATCAGCAAAACGGAGGTCCTATCCATCTACATAGGGCTTTAGTGAGAGACCATTTGGAATACTGGATACAGTTCTGGAGACCTCACTTTAAAAAAGGTATTGATAAGATTGTGTGAGTCCAAAGATGGGCAACATGAGGGAAGGCAAGGAAAGACCACCACAAAATTACGACAAAGATCCTATGAGTTGCATTTTCTAATTCAGCATCACTATAACCCCGTTTTCCTTATGATTTTCTTTCTCAGTTATTACTTGCATTACATAATGTGAAGCAGGATGGAAAGGCAGACTGAGACAATAGTAAGCAAAGGAAGAAAAACTGAAACAATAGTAAGGGATTCAGGACTAATTGCATTTCTGACTGCAACTCTGCTCTAGTGGAAATACTCATCAGAGGGAGTTTCTTGAAATGATTGAGGAATCTCCACCACTTAAATATTGGCCACCACACAGAATAGAATAGAATAGAATAGAATAGAATAGAATAGAATAGAATAGAATAGAATAGAATAGAATAGAATAGAATAGAATTTTTTATTGGCGAAGTGTGATTGGACACACAAGGAATTTGTCTTGGTGCATATGCTCTCAGTGTACATAAAAGAAAACATCACTTTCGGGCCAAATGCTAACCTTAGTCTCCACTGATACTCATCTTTGTTTTAAAACCTCCAATGTAGCAAAAAAGCACAAACAAAGATTGAGGATTCAGAATCAGAATCAGAATAGAGCTGGAAGGGAACTTGGAGTTTTTCTAGTCCAGCTCAGGGTACAACCTGTATCGTTTCAAACAAGTGACTGTCCAGTCTCTTCTTAAAATGTCCAGTGATGAAGCACCCACAATGTCTAAAAGCAAACTGTTCCACTAGTCAATTGTCCTCACTGTAAGAAAGTTCCAGGTTGCTTCTCTCCTTGATTAGTTTCCATCCATTTGTTTCTTATCTTGCCCTCTGGTGGTTTGGGGAAAAAATTAGATATTAGATTAACAGAGTTGGAACGGACCTTGTAGTTCATCTAGGTCAACCCCCTACCCAAGCAGGAAACCCTACACCATTTCTGACAAATGACAGTACAATCTCTTCTTGAAAGCTTCCAGTGATGAACCTCCCACAACTTCTGAAGGCAAGCTCTTTCATTGGTTGATTGTTCTGTCAGAAAATTTCTCCTTATTTCTAGGTTGAATATCTCCTTGATCAGTTTCCATCCATTATTCCGTATCTGACCTTCAGATGCCTTGGAAAATAGCTTGACCCACTCCTCTCTGTGGAGGCCCCTCAAATATTGGAACACTGCTATCCTGTCTCCCCTGGTCCTTCTCTTCACTAGACTAGCCATGCCCAGTTCCTATAACTGTTCTTGTTTTAGTCTTCAGGCTTTTAATCAGCTTAGCTGCTCTTCTTTGCATTTTCTCCAAAGTTTCAACATCTTTTTTGTAATGTGATGACCCAAACAGGATGCAGTATTCCAGGTGTGGTCTTACTAAGACTTTATGAAGTGGTACTAATACTTCATGTGATTTTGATTCTATGCCTCTCTTTATACAACCAAGGATTGTATTCACTTTTTTATATTTTTTTTATTTTATTTTTTAAAACATAAACATAAAATACATCTTTTCAAAACGAAGCATTGATGTAGGAGTTTGCATACGTGCAGGAATTTTCCTATCTTGGAAGGCAACCTCAGATAAGGAAGGTTACATGCACGTAAGCGCCAGGAAATGGCATCAGAAAATAAGATCTGTAAACAAGAAGAGCAAGAGAGGAGGAAATGAGATATGTTATACTTTAACTATAGCTAAACATTATAAGTGCTTAAGCAAGCAGCAATGGTTAACCAAAGATTTAAGTTACTTGGATGATTCTGTGAGCCAATGATGTGCTGCCAAATACGCTGTAACTTGTAGTAACAAACTATATGTCACTCTGTAAAGCAATAAATTACCACATATTTCCTCAACCTCTCTGTGTGTGGTCATTACAAGTGGTGCCCGAACAGGGACCCTGCTTCGTCCGGCAAGGATTTGGTGCACTGACAGCCCTTGTGGTTTCTTCAACCTTTTAAAGGTTTCTGTAAGTAATGGGGTCTACACTTTCTGAGGAACAAAGGAAGCATGCTGAAGATTAAGCTATTTACTTAAGAAAAATCACACTGATGTATCACAATGCAGTCTCTTACGGCTGGTCCAGGAGATTGCGAATCAGTGATTATGGTATCCTGAAAAGGGGTCTTTAAAATTATCTGACTGGGAAAAAATTGGGAAAGTATTACATACTGAGCCAAGAGCTAAGGTAGAGATTTTGCAGGTATGGCATTTATGCAGTGGTGGGATTCAATTTTTTAAAAAACAGGTTCTGTGGGCGTGGCTTAGTTGGGGCTGTGGCTTGGTGGTCATGTGACCGGTGGGTGTGGCTATCTGCATAGGGACTACAGAGGGCTGAAAAAAGTCATTTCTGACTGGTCCTCGCACTTTTGACCAGTCCTCGCACTTATGACCATCCTCACATTTATGCCCGTTGCGGCATTCTTAACAACCGTGTCACTCATTTCACAACTGCTTCTCTTCATCATGGTGACAAGATAGGGCAAAAACGTAAATGTGAGGACAGTCGTAAATTCGAGGACTGGTCAAAAGTGTGAGGACCGGTCAAAAATATCTTTTTCAGCCCTCTGAGTAGTCCATATGCATAAAAGGATACAGCAATAGAGAGGGATGAAGGAAGGGAAGGGAAATTAGAGTAGGAGTGAGGGTAAGAGAGGGAGGAAGAGAGGAGGAGAAGGAGAAAGGAAGAGGAAGTAGGGAGGAGAAGAAGAGGGGGAGGAAGAGAAAGTAAGAAGGAAAGAAAAGAGAGAGGTGGTAGGTTTGAGGAGAAAGATTGCTGTACAGTAAAAAAGATGAAAGGGAAGAAAGCCAACCCCAAACAAATATAAAGATATTAAGATAAAGAATGAATTGTTAAACTTTAAAGAATAAAAGAGAACAAATATGAATAAATAACAATAATTAGAAACACACATACAAACATACAATGTATTTTCTTTGAACAGAGTATTTGGCCGGTTCACAAATTTAAACAGTGTTTAGTCATTTCAATTAAATTTACAATTTCTATATTTCCTTTTTGCCATATTTATTCCTCATCTATTTTTGTAAAAAACCAATATTACCCTTCATCCTCATCTCTAATCTTAATCAAATTCAATTTTTCCCTTCTATTCTATATTATATCCCTTCCCATTGTCATCTATTTTTATATCCATCCTCACATTGGTTAATTATGTAATATTACAATTGTTTAATATAAATTCAACATTTTAATATAAACCAATTAGTTATATAACTATCTTTTTGTATATTAATCAATATGAACATGAATATTCCAATTATTTCCATGCAATCCAATTTCTTACAAATCAATTAATTATATTTACCAATAATAATAAACCAAATAATTTCCCCCATATATTCCTTCAAACCACAACTTAACCATTTCTGCTTTCAACACAATATACAATTAATAGTATCTCAATTATTACAATTCCCTAGTTAAATAGAACTTTTTTTCTTTTGTGTTTTAAAATCTTGAACTCTCCTCTTTTTCCCTAAATTTCCCATTGTTTGCACCTAACTTTTTTGGTGAGGAAAAAGAAAAGAAATCTGCCTGCCTAATTTTCCAACGTTGCAGCAACAGCAAAGCCAACAGCCTGCTTTACTTTCAGTTTCGTTTTTCAGCATAGCTAGGGCGAAAAAAACTGCTCCAGCAAGCAAACAAGCAGCAGAGCCCTGCGCAAAACAGCTGAGAGCAAATCAGCTGAGAGTCAGGAGCCGATCTAATCAAGGGCTAAATAGCCTATGCTGAAGCTCCGCGGGCCAATAAAATTACAAAAAAACACCGAACCGTTTGTTAAATTGCTGGCTCGCCTGCCCCTCGCCCACCATTATTTATTGGCAATAAATAGTAGTGTGGAGGGGCAGGGCGAGCCAGCAATTTAACAAACGGTTCGGCCGAACCCCCTAGAACAGGCAGAATCCCACCACTGCATTTATGTCGCTATGCAGTGGAAAAATTTGGAAATACTGAACTGTCTCTTTTAACTTCTCCACCTCCACATTACTCCAATGCTATTGTCTGCCCTCCTTCCTCCCCGGACTATCTGACTCTACCTCCTTCAGCTCCTACTGACACAGGTCAGATTACTAAACCTTCTGACTCTGCTGTTCAGTCCTCTTTTCAAAAAATGGTGGAATCCTGCAAACGGGATTCCTCCATGCCTGGGGCAGAACTTGCTGAATTATTGTCTGTATGTCCTGTACAATATCATCAGGGCCAGGGCCAATTGGCAGGACAGGAGATAGCGGAATGGGAAGGGTTACCTTATCAAATTTTGAGGGAACTAAAAAAGGCTGTTAGAGAGTATGGCATCAGTGGTAATTTTACTAGAGGTCTGGTTGAAGGGATAAAAACTGGATATACTATGATTCCTGAGGATTGGAAGCAAGTTTTCCGAATGATTTGACTTCAATGCAATATGTTGCTTGGGAAAGTGAATTTATGAGACATGCTCAAGCCGCTGCTCTGGGAAGTGGGGGAGCATACACGGTGGAACAAGTCTTTGGCTCAGGTCAATTTGCCTCAATTCCTGCCCAAATTGTGCTTCCCCCGGCCACCTTAACTATTATTTCTGAATGTGCTTTTTGTGCTTTTTTAAAGGTTCCGCAGGCTGGGGAACCACGAGCAATTTTTTCCAATATTAGACAGGGGGCTAGTGAGCCCTATGCTGATTTTGTAGAAAGATTGTCTAAAGCTATCCATCAACAATTTGATCATCAGGAAGCGGCAGGAGAACTTCTTCGGCAGTTGGCTAGTGAAAATGCCAATGCTGATTGTAAGCATTGTGAGCTTTGCAGCTGTTAAAGGCTACGTCTCAATACACTTTGGCTGATATGTTGCGGGTTTGCCAGGATATTGGTTCTCAAACTTATAAGATGCACCTTTTAGCTGCTGCTATACAAAAAGGGCAACGTCCTCCTGGCAATTGCTTTAAATGTGGTAAACCTGGACATTTTCAAAAGGACTGTCGCTCGACTCCTGCAGCCTCTCAAAATCGCCCTTCTAAAAAAAATGCCCAATTTGAAAAAAAAGGATTTCATTGGGCTAATCAGTGCCGTTTTCGGTCGGAAAACTTGCCAATGGGTGTGGCACCCACCCAGAGCCAAAAGAGTGCCTTTCCCATAGTCATGTCTCCCCCTCCAGCCTCTCTTCCGCAGCCCCAGCCACAGCAGGTAGCGCTGGGCTCAATTTAATAACTCAGGAATCTGTGGAATTTAAATTTCCCTTGGAGGTTAAATTGATTCCTTCTCAATTTAAAGGCCCTCTTCCCTCTGGTTTAGTGGGTCTTATCTTGCCTCGATCTTCCGCTCATAAAAAGGGCTGCTTTGTGGTCCCTGGTGTTATTGATTATGATTACACTGGAACTCTTTTTATTCAGGTGTGGGTGAACCTTCCCCAAACTCTTCCTGCTCAATTGTCTATTGCTCAGTTACTTTTGCTCCCCTATCAAGTCCCATGTCCTGGCACAGGGGCACGTGGGGATGCTGGTTTTGGTTCTACCTCTCCTTCTGTGGCTTTACTTCACTCTGTTACTTCCTTTCATCCTGTGTTAACTCTCTATTTGAATAAACAACCTTTTCAAGGGTTGCTTGATACTGGAGCCGATGTTACTGTTATTTCATCTTTACAGTGGCCTGTGCAATGGCCTAAGAAAGCAGTTTCTTCTTTATGGGATATAGGTGGTTCCATTGCAGCTTGGCAAAGCGTACAAGACATTCAATTCTCTACCACGGCTGGTAAGTCCTTTGCCCTGCAACCTTATATTTTGGATATTCATACTAATATTTGGGGTCGTGATTTACTTTCTTTTTTAAATGCTCAATTGATTTTGGATGATGGCTCTTCCCCTTAAGTGGCTCTCTACCGCCCCCGTGTGGGTGGAGCAGTGGCCCCTTTCAATGGAAAAATTATCTGCTTTACAGCAACTTGTTCAGGAACAATTAGCTGCTGGTCATATTGAACCCTCTACTAGCCCCTGGAATACTCCTGTTTTTGTTATTAAAAAGAAAAGTGGGAAATGGAGATAATTCTCAAGGACAAGCTATTGTAGAACGTGCCCATCGAACCTTTAAGTCCTTTTTGCAGAGACAGCTGCAGCATGAGTCTGGTCCATACCATTTGCGAAAGATTCAACATTTACTATCTGTTGCTTTGTTTACCTGGAATTATTTAACTCTTGTAGAATCTTTTTCAGATATTCCTGTTAATGTTCATTTTCGTGCAATAGAACCACTGACAAGACCGCTAGTGAAGTATTGTCTTGCTCCTGACCCTCAGTGGCAAGGACCTGCCCTCCAATCACGTGGGGGCAAGTGAAAGCCACAACATACCAAGCTCAACAGCAATTGGCTCAAGCCGACCTACCTCAAACTCCTGAAAATCTAGTTGCTGCTGTTTTTGCTATTATTACAGCTAATTCTGTCGCAATTCTTTTTTGTATTCTCTTGTCTTCTTTTGGTTCTGTTACTGCTTTAAATGACACTCAGCCTATACAACTTAACCCTAATCTCTGGGTTCGTCATACTCAATATATGTTTTTGGTTCATGGTACTAATGTCACCTGTACTATGAACCTCTTATGGCTTTTGGTCAAGTTGCTTTCATACCTGATTTAATGCCTTCTTCTTCCTTTATTGTTTCACAGCTGCAAAACATTCACCATTCCTGGTTGTTTTCCAAGCCCCCAGTGCAACATAACTTGGTTCGCTGGCGTTATCTTCGTACTAATCAATTTACTAAAGGTTTATGTTTTTGTTGTTATGCTCACCATACTTGGCTTAACAATTGGAATGATTATGCTAAAGCTTGACGCATTTTATCGAAAGTAGGGAATTATAGCTATTGTACTGGTTATTATTGGTTATGGGGAACCTTTAATTCTTTATTGTATGGACCTAATTTAGTTCCAGAAATGTATCCTGATAATTTTCCTATTTTTAACGCTTCTGAATATCAGTGTGCTGCTATTGGCTACTTTTCCCTATCTGTGCAGATTGGTGCTGTTTTCTTCTTCATGATGACGCCATGCTCCATTAGGTCCTACATGTAATGATGAAGTCATCATTGATACACAACTTTCTTCTTTAAATACCTTTGGCCGTGCTGTGGCTGGAGCTATTACTGGGGTGATCACCTTAAGGGCTTACCCTGGAATAATAGCTCAAGAAAATAGATGTTCTATCCTGGGTTAAAGATGTCGCCTGGAGAAATCAATTAATGCCACTGCTGCTATTGTTTGTGATCTCCAACATGAAATTGAGGACATGAATCAGGATGTTCTCCAGCAACGTTTTGCTGTTGACTATTTGTTAGCATGACAAGGGGTTTTTTGTAAATTTGTTGGCCGTCATGGATGTGCTGTTCATTTTCATTTCCTGAATAAGACTATTGAAGATGAACTTAATGAACTTCAATCATATTTTCAGAATAACGTTCATGCTATTTCTTCTCCTTTTGACTGATTGACTAATTGGCTTCCTGATTGGTCCTGGCTCAGACAGCTATTTCTTTATGTGGTGATTATCCTTGTCATATTGCTTGCTTGTTGTTGTTTCATTCAATGTATTCCCTCATTAATTGCTATGTTTCATCCTGCCTCTCTCTCTCTGCCTCCTCCTCAAATGCGTTATATTCAAAAATCTTTGTTCCCTCAAAATTAAATAAAAAGAGAGGACATGTAGGAGTTTGCATACGTGCAGGAATTTTCCTATCTCGGAAGGCAAACCTCAGATAAGGAAGGTTACATGCACGTAAGCGCCAGGAAATGGCATCAGAAAATAAGACCCTAAATCTGTAAATAAGAAGAGCAAGAGAGGAGGAAATGGGATATGTTATACTTTAACTATAGCTAAACATTATAAGTGCTTAAGCAAGCAGTAATGGTTAACCAAAGATTTAAGTTACTTGGATGATTCTGTGAGCCAATGATATGCTGCCAAATACACTGTAACTTATAGTGACAAACTATATAATGTCACTCTGTAAATCAATAAATTACCACATATTTCCTCAACCTCTCTGTGTGTGGTCATTACAACACATTGATCCAGTCATAAATTGATACAAAACACTAAGAAATCTTAATTTTCAATTAACACAACTTAATATTTTACTCAATTATTTCCCTAAATTCTGTCTATTTAACCATGCCATTATCCCAAAAACCCGTTACTTAAATCTTTAAATCCTAACCAAATATCACTTCATTTTTTTTTCTTTTTGCTTAGATGAATGTATTTTAAATATATAAATCATTACAATTATTATAAGCATTTAAACAATATTTTAACTGTTGCTACCAATATAATCATCTTCATTGCTGTTTATCCCAACATAATCATCCTAATTTTAATTATTAATCCCAACATAATCATTTTATTTTTAATCATCTTTTACTGTTAATCCCAGCATAATCATCTTTATTTTTACTGTTAAACCCAGCACAATCATTTCATTTTTACTGTTAATCCCAGCATAATCCTCCTTGTTTTGCTGTCATACCCAGCATAATCATTTTTGTTTTTTTGCTGTTAAACCCAGCATAAGCATTTTTATTTTTGCTCTTAATCCCAGCATAATCATCTTAATTTTACTATTAATCCCAGCATAATCTTCTTTTTTTTGTTACCATCCATCTATACATTACTTATTCCCAGTTAATCATATTATCATTATCTTTTTATGACAATTTAACATTGAGACATAGTTCTTACTTCAAACACATCTTTGTATGTATTTATGAATCTCTTTTAACATAATTTATTTCTCTTATATTCTAATTTCCATCAATATTTCAATTTTATATACTGTATCTATAACATGTTCTCATATTCCTACTCATTCATATTTATCTATAAGAACCTCCTTTTTATTATTACTATCCACCTATACATAGTTTTTCCATTTTTAATCACATTGTTTTAATCTTCTTTTTCTTTTTCCAGCCGTGTATACTTTATTTCTTCATATTCTCGCCTGCTAGCATATATTTCATTTCATTTTCAAAGTCTTCAAATGTTGTCTTCCATGTATCATTTTAGTTCTTTTTCTTACTTTTATTCCGGATAAAATGCATCAAGTTCTTCCTTCTCTTGTTCCTGTGCCAGATCCTTCTCTTATTCCTGCGCCAGTTTTTTAAATTGTTATTATTCCAATTATAAGAGTTCCGTTATATTTTATTTATTTTTACTTTTATTTATTTTATTAGATTTATATGCCACCCTACTCCCGCAGGACTCAGGGCAGTGAACAGCCAGATAAAACACATAAATTACAAAATTTAAAAACAATATAAAATCTGATTAAATAATTTGGCCTATGACAATTTAAACAACCCCAATGTTTTTAAGTCAAATTTAAAATTCATCATTAGAATTAAAAAGGAAAAGAAAAAGTTAGGCCAGGTTGGCCTGTTGAAATAGGAAAGTCTTAAGAGCGCGGCGAAAGGTGTGTAGATCCGGGAAAGTTTCCCTTTCTTTTCACCAAAGTCAAGCTGCCTGCAGACAAGAAGAAAAACCTCCTCCACACAATCCCATGGCTATTATCTGTAGAGTTCACAATTTTCCATAACAAAAAACAAGTTACAATGTTCCTTTTTGAACCAGAAGGTGTCTCTATACAATCCACAATTTCCATTAGTCATGCAAGTATCCATTTTGTTTCAATTATATAACAGTCCAACTTGATTACTCTTCTTCTTTAAATTTTAAAAATATCAAATCTTCTTTTTAAAGGTCCTGCTCAAATTTTAAAACTCTGTCCAGTCTTTTCACCACGTCTCAATATTTAATTTTTTCAATTGGTTCTGTTCAAAAATTAGTTGTTTGTTGGGTCTTTGTCTCTTTAAAGTTACATTTTAAACTTTCCATTGCCCCTTTGTTGTAGAGCCACTGTTTTATGGCTAGGGGTCTTATGGTTAATAATATTGCTCTAAGCATTGTTACAAGCCTGAGTTGGTTGTCACTCACCCAGCTTTAAAGAGCTCCGTTTCAATCCACTTTCCTCCTGCACATCTCTTAGCCCAGTTGTCCCAGCTTTGTGGCAGCCGCCATGGCTGCTACCCCCCGCCGCCGACTCACAGAGGGTTCCCTCTGACCTCCGAGGAACTTGCCTGTTCCCCTTGGTCATCCGAGGTGCCCCTCTTTCTTCCCCGTCCCTGCAGGATGGTTCCGGTCCGAAGACCCATCGGCAGTGGTTCGGCAGCCGGGGTTTTCGCAGCGCTCATCAGAGCCCATTATTTCCCCGACTATCTCGCCGCAACGCCAAACCAGAAGTCCTGTATTCACTTTTTAAAAATCAGCTGCCACACACAGGTGACTCATGCTTAAGTGATCACCCATTCAGACTCCAAGGACCCTTCACAGTTACTATTTTTGAGCCAGGTTTCAGGTAATCTGTTTTTCCTGCCCAGGTGTAAAAGCTTACTTTTCTCCACATTAAATTTCCTTTTCTTGGATTCAACCTTGTCTCCTTTGGATCAGAAAGGTACAATATGCAGACAGATAAAAATCTATAGGGACATGGTGGGTCAGTGCTTAGAATGCAGTACTATAGACTAATTGCCCACAGCCAGTAGTTTGATTCTGACAGGGTCATAGTTGATTCAGTTTTCATCCTTCTGTGGTGTGTAAAATGAGGACCCAAATTGCTGGGGAGCATATACTGACTTTTTAAACTGCTGAGAGAATGTTGTAAAGCATTGTGAAGTGGTATATAAGTCTAAGTGGAATTGCTATTGCTATATATTTTCTCCTGAGCATGGATCCTTTTATGAGAAGTAAGAATACCATTCTGAGCAAAGCTATTTTCACATTCCATGCATTTATATGGTCTCCCCTGTGTGGATTTTGTTATGGCAAGTAAGACCATACTTCCGAGCAAATGTCTTTCCACAATTCATGCATTTATATGGTTTCTCCCCTGTGTGGCTCATCCTATGGCAGTTAAGATGATATCTTCGAGCAAAGGTATTGCCACACTCCAAGCATTTAAACGGCTTCTCCCCTGTATGGATCACCTTATGTAAAATAAGATGACCTATTTGAGCAAAGGTATTTCCACATTCTATGCATTTAAATGGCTTCTCCCCTGTGTGGCACCTTTTGTGTATAGTAAGTCCACTTCTGTAAGCAAAGGTCTTTCCACACTCCATGCATTTATATGGCTTCTCCCCTGTGTGAATCATCTTATGGGAAATAAGCTGACCACTTTGAGCGAAGGTCTTTCCACACTCCATGCATTTATACGGCTTTTCTCCTGTGTGGATCATCTTATGGGAAATAAGCTGACCACTTTGAGCAAAGGTCTTTCCACACTCCATGCATCTATATGGCTTCTCCCCTGTGTGGATCATCTTATGGGAAATAAGATGACCACTTTGAGCGAAGGTCTTTCCACACTCCATGCATTTAAATGGCTTCTCCCCTGTGTGGATCATCTTATGGGAAATAAGATGACCACTTTGAGCAAAGGTCTTTCCACACTCCATGCATTTATACGGCTTTTCTCCTGTGTGGATCTTTTTGTGCATAGTAAGTCCACTGCTTTGCGTAAAGATTTTCCCACACTGCGTGTATTTATATGGCTTCTCCCCTGTGTGGATCACCTTATGGGAAATAAGAGTCTTTCTTTGAGCAAAGGTCTTTCCACACTTCATGCATTTGTACGGTTTCTCTCCTGACTGAATCCTTTTATGGGAAATAAGATTACTACGTCTTTTGAACCTGTTACCAGACTCTCTGCATTTGTATAGCTTCTCCCCAGTGTGAATCCTTTCATGGGAAGTAAGTTGCCTGCTTTTTCCAAAACTTGTTCCACATTCCAAACATTTGTAAGGTTTCTCTTTTGTGTCACTCACTTTTTGAGATATAAGGAACTTATTTCCAAGAGAAGGAATGAATGTCCTATTATAACTTTGTCCGTTGTACTTTCTTATAGCATCTTCTGCTTTGTTTTGCCTTAAATAGTGTTCTTTTACTTGTAATTTAGCTTTGATTGGCTTCATACTTTTCCCAATATATTTTTTCCTTATTTTTTCCTGTTGGGCGAGAAAGTCTTGCATCGGAGCATCATTGGAAGATGAGCTTTCCTTATTCCAATCATTTGACTGGTTTCTATCATGGGTTTCTGGTTCCATTTGAATTCCAAACTTCTCAGTTCCATATTTAGCATTGATCACTTGGAACAGTTCATAGAAATGTTGATTCTCCTGCCCATTATTACCTTCAAAGCAAGAGAAATGAAAACGATAACAAGGTTAGAGAAAAAGATCAAACCGTACAAAGTCAAGTGAATTTCCTTCTGAATTTTTCCAAAATTGCATTATTCCATTCCATGTTTGCATGCTTACAGTGGTGTGATATACATAGGATGATTTTTATATTAATGAGTTCTGAAAGCTTTGAAAATATCTAGAAAACATCTCTTTCTTTACAATTATCTAAATATCTGCAAATCTCAATCAAAGTCTGTTTTGAGTCAAGGAATAATCAGGGGAAACACCGAAGGAGGAATAAGGAGAAAATTTAAGATTTATTGGGCTGGGTTAATTTCAGCAGAGATCTGTGAGAACTGAAACCATTTTGAAAAAAGCTCTTTCTTCCCTGATGTTCCTCGGAGCAGCTACTCCACCACGTCTGTCTGGCAGGCAGGACTCCCGCTCGGCCTGTTCCTTGATCCCAACAATAAGACTTTGGAGCGAAGTCCCTTCCCTGAAGCCTCCCATTGGCTTGTAAATGCTCTTTGCACTGAGACGGGAAAGGTTGGGAGGCTTCAAGAATGGCTATTTTGCTGCCCCAAAGTCTCAGCAGCTTGCAAGGGCTTTTTGGCTGGATCTGGTATAGGCTTCCAATTGCAGAGAACAGAGGCCTAAACTACTTTAGTGTGAGATCACACAAGACGAGAAATGCAAGATCTCATACTAATGATCTCTCGTGATCTTGCACTGCAGTATTTTAGGCCTGTATTCCCTACAAACTGAGGACTGCACGAGATCCAGGGCAAAAGTCTTTGAAAACAAAGAGGCCTCCCCTTTGTTTCCAAAGCATTTTGCCCTGGATCTTGTGCAGGCCTTGGAGAGCAGAGAACAGAGGCCTAAAGTACTCTAATGCGAGTTCATGTGAGATCAGTAGTCCCAGATTTCCCACTATTGATCTTGTGTATCTCTCACTACTTAAGGCCTCTTTTTTCTGCAAATGCACCCAAGCAGGCAAAGGAATTGATAGTTGCTATATTTTCATAAAATCCCAGCAGGGTGCGGTGGGGGTGCAGGTAGGCTGATTGTTGATGTAATGCTTCTGCTGTTATTTGTAAGTGTGAATGATGGCTGTGGTGCTATAACATTCACAATTTCAGGACTGAGTCCTAAGTACTTGGCAGAGGGCTAGGTCGTAACTTGGAACGGTTGCTTAGTGAACTGTCATAACTCAGGGATCCTAGGATGCTCTGAGTCACAATGCATGAGGTCTTTCTTCTTGAATGGGATTGGGAGAATGCTCTTTCATGGCCTGAGCATGAAAGTTCTGGTCTCGCAAACTTTTGGGAGGTTTCGGAGGACAAATGAGAACACATTCCTCTCACATGACCTCCAGAGGACACATAAAAGCACACCTCATTCTTTTCAGCCTGCACAGATAAGTTCAAATACAAATGGAAAAATAAAGACCTAAAATAGACATCTAACTTCAAAATCGTCATCAAAAAAGCACAACAAAGAATATTCTTTCTGCGCCAACTCAGAAACCTCAAATTGCCCAAGAAGCTGCTGTTACAGTTCTACAGAGGAATTATTGAGTCTGTCATCTGCACCTCTATGATTTGGCTTGGTTCTGCAATCCAACAAGACAGACACAGACTTCAGAGGATAATTAGAACTGCAGAAAAAACAATTACTACCAACCTGCCTTCCATTGAGGACCTGTATACTGCACGAGTCAAAAAGAGGGCTGTGAAAATATTTATAGACCCCTCGCATCCTGGACATAAACTGTTTCAACACCTACCCTCAAAACGACGCTATAGAGCACTGCACGCCAGAAAAACTAGACACAAAACAGTTTTTTCCCGAACGCTGTCACTCTGCTAAACAAATAATTCCCTCAACACTGTCAAACTAGTTATTAAGTCTGCATTACTATTAATCTTCTCATTGTTCCCACCACCCATCTCCTCCCACTTATGACTGTATGACTGTAACCTTATTGCTAGTATTCTTAAGTATTCTTAAGATTTATATTGATTGTTTCCTGTTATGATATGATTTGATTGCTTAATTGTTCCCTATGACTACCATTAAGTGTTGTACCTTATCATTCTTGATGAATGTATCTTTTCTTTTACGTACACCAAGAGCGTATGCACCAAGACAAATTCCTTGTGTCCAATCACACTTGGCCAATACAGAATAGAATTCCATTCCATTCCATAAGAAATGGCCCCAAAGCATCTCAGCAAAGAGACACTGACTCTTTCCTTCCTTGGAGTACCAGAAAGCCAGATCCTTTCCTTCTCCGTCCCAGGAAACAGTATCTGATTAGTGATTTTTTAAATAAAAAAAATAATGATAATCTGTCTTCCTGAACTCTCTGATTTGGGACAAGAAAATTTACCGAGAGAGACCACGTTCCTATAGTTTTCAAGCATGACTTCCGAATGCAGCACTTTTTGGTCAGGATCCAGGTGAGACCATTCCTCCTCAGAGAAATACACAGCCACCTCCTCGAAGGACACAAGACTCTCCTGAACACGGGAAAAAGAACAGAACAGATTCACAAGGTCTGATCAACTTCATCAATGATTTAGACAAGGGGATAGAAGGGGAACTCATCAAATTTGCAGACAGAACCAAATTGACAGGAATACCAACACTCCACAAGATAGGCTCGAGATATAGAAGGATTGACATTTTGGCACCTTCTAACAAAATGAAATTCAATGGTGAGAAATGTAATGTGCTACATTTAGGAAAGAAAAACCAAATGCACTGGCATAGAATAGGTGATACCTGGCTCTACAGTAGAAAGTAGGGATCTTGGAGTCCTAGTGGACAATCGCTTAAACATGAGCCAGCAGTGTGCTACAGTTGCCAAAAAAAACCCAACAGAATAATAGGTTGCATTAAGAGAGAGATAGAATCAAGATCACATGAAGTATTAGTACCACATTATAATGACTTGGTAAGACCACACTTAGGAACTTTGAATCAAGTATTGGTTGCCATGATGTAAAAAAGATCTTGAGACTCTAGAAAGAGTGCAAGGAAGAGCAACCAAGATGATGAGGGGACTGGAGGCTAAAATATACGATGAACGGGTGCAGGAACTGGGCATGGCTAGTCTAATGAAGAGAAGGGGAGACAGGGTAGCAGTGTTCCAATGTTTGAGGGGCTGCCACAGAGAGGAGGGGGGTCAAGCTATTTTCCAAAGCACCTGAAGGCCAGACAAGGAGTAATGGATGTAAATTCAACAAGGAGAAATTCAACCTGGAAATAAGGAGACATTTTCTGACAGTGAAAGCAATCAACTGGTGGAACAGAAGTTGCCTTCAGAAGTTGTGGGAGCTTCATCACTGGGAACTTTCAAGAAGAGATTAGACTGCCAACTATCAGATATGGTGTAGGGATGTTGGACAGATGACCTACAAGGTCCCTCCCAACTCTGTTAATCTGTACCTTAGGAGGTTGATAAATTACAAAAAGAAAGGTGGTCCAGCAGTTCCTGCCACTGTGATACATTTATTCCTAATTCTCGAAGGACTTTAAAAGAAGTGCTTCTTGTAAAGGCAAATTTGGAGGAGCACCTAGCAGAACAAGACAACCAGAGGAAGCTATGCTGGCTGACAGCAACTTCAACCTGCTATTCTGCTGTCCATATTGTGGAAGAACACAAAAATAACCCAGTCCAAACAACTGGGGGGGCGCGAAATAGAAGGAGAGAGCACTCTGTATACCCGCTTCACTTCCAGAAGGGAGAATACAAGTCTAATAACTTTTCCCTTTCTTACTTGATTTGAAGGTTCAACCACTGTTTGATCTCCGTCATAAAAACCAGAAAATTTCATTCTTTGTTTCTCTGTAAGGAATAAAAAATTTCAAAATGCATAATTAACAAAATAGGAGGTATTCTATAGAAGAAAAGAGAGTGAAGGCAAGACAGATGGGTAATCAGAGGATCTTCTATTACCTCTTGAGGTGTTCTGACTTGGATCTTCCCAAGGGATCCTCCTGAAAAATAGCTCCTGAGGGGGATTTGATGGGTCTTTCTTTCCCTCAAAATCTCTGATCTCCACAGTGCAGGACTTCCAATAGGAGGAAGGAAAAAAGTAGTAGAATTAATGTACATCTCACGAAATAAAGTGGATTTGTATATTCGAAACACAACCTCAAAGCCCCAAATATCCATCAGTGTGCCTGAGTGAAAAAACAATGGAACAATGTCCTACAAGAATTGGTGGGACATCGCCATATATTATGAATGTCAGAGAGGTTTGGGAAGGAGGGGTGAAGTATTCAAACACATTCTCTATTCCCTAAAGTCTCTCACCTGCAATTCAACCTGCTCCCTCAGCTCCTCCACCTGGCTCAAGAGGAAGCCTTCGGCCAGGGCCACCGCCTGGGAGCTGGTCTCTGCTCCACACTCCTGCACCCAGCACTCCATCTCTGGGGGCAGGAGAGCCAGGAGCTGCTCCAGAACAACCAGGTCCAGCATCTGGGCTTTGGTGTGCTTTTCTGGTCCCAGCCATCGCCTACAAAAGTTATGGAGTCGGCTGCAAAGTCCTCGGGGACCTTCAGTATCCCAGTATTGGATGAACTTCCAGGGCTGAACTTCTGAAGGGAGGAGGGTTTCCTCCTCCGGGACCTCCTGCCCAGTCCTTCTCCAGAGCTTCTGTTCCTTCCCAGGCTGAACAACTGAAGACATTTTTCCCTTTCCCTCCTTTCCAAAAGGTTGTGTCTCCATCCTTTCTCTGTCCTGCAGAGCAACTCCAAATGGCTCCAAGGACTCTGGTGGGTCTCCAGATGCCTTTTCCTTCACGGGACCATTTCTGGGGCTGCAGGACTGATCCCTCCAAGGGATTCCGCTCTTTTTCTTCTTCCCCCAGGAGAAAATTTTGTCTTGCAAAGACCACAAATGGCTTCCAGTTTCCGTATCTGAGATGGGAAGAAAAAATGAATATTAAGAATTAGAAAGTGGAATTCAGCCACTGAATAACTTCACACAAACTGCCTGGAGCCCCAAGAGGCTCATCCCAGCGCAGAGCCGAGGTCCCCCCCCTCCGAGCAGGGCCGGGAAGGAGGTAGCTGGAGAGGCCGCCCCGCTTCTCTCCCCTTCCGAAGCCTGGGAGCCTGGTGCGAATCCTGCCTCTTCCTCGCCCGGCTTCTCTCCACTCCTGCAGGGCCTCCCCTCCCCCCACTCGGGCTCTTTGCATGGAGAGGGCGGCTGGGGAGCATGGGATCTGGGGTTGGAGCCGGAGGAGGGCCGGGCGCGGGTCTCTCCCTCCTCCGCCTCCCTTTGCCCGGGAAGAGCCCCCAACTCACCCGGGGCACCTCTGGATCTTCCCCCACCCCCCACCAGACTCTCCCGTAGCCTCTCCGCCTCCTGCGGAGCCCCAGGGGTTAAGGAGAGCGAGTGCGAAGTCCTAGAGCGGCAAATATTTGTGATGTCATTTCCTTCCCAGCCTCCTCAGGAAAGGCAGCTGTGACGTTCGCCCTCCGGCGGACCAATGGGGAAGCGCATGACGCTACCTTCTTTTAGCAGAGGACGCCCCCTGGTGGATTGCGCGCAAAGTGCCAGGATTGTAGAAAGGGCGGGAAAGAGGAGCGTGTCTGAGGGGAAGGGAGAGGGCAGGGATGATGGGCTTGAGAGTAGGAGAAAGGCCCCTCTCCCTTGCTCCCTGGCAGACAAAGGCTTCAACGTCTCCAGAGGGGGCACTTTCTCCATCTTCCTCTCCTTCCTGTCCAGGAACCATCTGTGGTGATGGAGAAAAATCTCTCTGGAGGATTTGAACTCGTTTCCCTCAGGAACAGCTGCCCTGAAGGCTGAGCACAGATTGGAGGAGGCCTCAAAAGGGTCCAAATCCAGTCAGAAGGACCAGGATGTTCTCTGGGAAACACAGCTTGTGTGTTGAGAACTTCGGTCTTAAGTGGAGGAAGATGGGACACAGACACAATCAGAAAAATGGAGATTTCTATCGGTTTTCATTTCTTTAATTCAATATATGGAGCTGCCCTTCTCATGTTCATGGCTCTGGGTGCCTAAGAATTAATTCTCAGCTATTTTAATAAAATAATTAATTAAAGTAATTGGAAACACCGAGCGGTTGCTTGTGACCAAGGAAATAATGCTGAAGAACAAAAAATCTCAAAGGTAAACCAATTCCAAAATGGAAAAAAAGCTCAAACTAGTGAATGTTCCAGAAATTTTACCTCAGAACAAGGCCGTTTGGTGGAGAAATCAAGAGGGGGGAAATGGCATCTAATCTGTGACTGGAGAAAGGATGGAATTGCAAAATGTTGACAGGAAGAGTGAAAAGTGATTTTTGTTTTAATTATTCCTTTCACCAAACATAATCGAGGAACTGCATTTACATATATCCAAGATATATATAAAAGGGAAAAAACCAGGAAGAAAATGTGAAACATACCAAGAGATCTACTCAGCGTGAATAAATAGATCTATTTCTGTGTTGTGGGTATTATGTATGTACATACACACACATACACTTTGCATGTCTAATCACACTTGGCCAAATAAAGTATTCAATTCAATTCAATTCAATTCAATATACATATAATAAATATACCATATTATAACATTGTTATTAAGATGGACCATAAAATCCATCAAAGTTTATTAAAATTGTCGTTCCTGTCTATGACATTTCATGATTTCAATTTTGTAATTTTCTGTAAGGTAGTAATTATGAATTCCCAATTCAAAGGTTATTGTAGAAAAGGTCCTTCTGATTCTCTTTTAGATAACATCTCTGCAATACAGTAATTAAGCAATATGCACCCATTATCTACTTCAGGAGTCTCCAACCTCAGCAACTTTAAGATTTAAAGACTTCAACTCCCACAGACAATTTAGGAATTCTGGGAGTTCTGCAGCTCCAATCTCAGAGTCCCACCTCATGGGATCAGGTGTGGGCTCTGAAATTGAAAGGATGGGGCAGGACTCCAGCACTGGACTGAATGAGATGATCTCAAAGATCCCCTCACCATATCCTTCTGTTCCTTTATTTTATGGAAGGCTGCCTTACACGAAGGGTTGGACTAGATGCATCCACAGTTCTTCTGACCCTTCCATTGTAGGATTTTACATTCGAGTGCAAATGTAAGCATACACCCCATTGAAATGTTTGACAATTTCACCATATTTCACCACACATATATCTGATTTTCATTTGAACAATACGTAAGGGGATATAATAAAATACATATTGTGACCTTTATATTTGGTAGTCAACCTGGTGTTAACCGGTTCTGATGTCTGCATCCTTGTCTCTGATGTCTCCCCATTTTTTCCTACTGGCTTTATTTTGAAGTGGGGAGGAGAGGACCTCCTTCTTCTGTTCCCTCTCCACTGTCTCAGGGTCTTTTCCTCCTGGATGTAGATTTTTCCATCTCTTCTCGGCTAGGTCCTCCTCAAGCAGCATGGTACCTGGATAATCATGAATGACTTTCCCCTCAACTTCTCCCCACTGAATGGGTAGCTAGACTAGAGTTGTGGTTACCTTCCAGGGGTGGGTTCTACTTACCTTTACTACTGGTTTGCGCGTGTGCGCGCGCACTCTTCTGCACATGCGCAGAAGCTTCTACGCATGTGCAGTGGGCGGGGCCTCCCACCAGTTTTACTACCGGTTCTATAGAACCAGTGCAAACCAGGGGCAACCTACCACTGTTATCTTCCCTTGAAGACCCAGCATCTCCACTGCTTCTGATGGGCCAACTGATGCCTTTTGACCAAGAACGATGAACTGTGGAAATGGTGGCCCCAGGATCTCTGGACAGCTAGTTTCTTGGCCTTATTATAGAAATTCTTTAAATTGTTTGCTGCCCATCTCGCTCTAAGGCAGCCCCTTTGAAATGTCCCACCATCCTTGAAGCATCCAGGTGCTGAACTTTTGACGAGCAACTTTGCTCGTTGCAGAGCAACTTTGACTGGAGCTTTGGGCCGGCCTATCAGTTGGTTCTTGGTTGGGGCCCCCATGGGTTATTTTGGGACTTTTCCACCTGCTCCATAGTGCAGTTGGCTTAGCCAGAGGGAAGGGCCACCAACGTGGGAGGAAAGAGGGCTTTCAGTGGTGCCGGAATCTAGAGTCTTGGAGGAAGAGAGACGAATTTGGCTCCCCATTTCCTTCTTCTGTTCCCTTCCCCCCTCCTGCGGGGAAGGTTTGGTGAGTGGGAAAAGGGTCAAGTCCTGCCGCTTCCCTCTCTCAGAGCTGCAATAAGGAGCAGCTGGCGTTGCACGTCCCCCCCCCCTGCAGAGCTGGGATCCCAGAGCTCCCTCCCTCCACAGCACCAGTTGCTGCCCCTCCTGCCCAGCTGTGAGGCGCAGCCCCTTCTGCACCCCGGCCCCTCCCTGCAAGCCAGGGGGCGGAGTAGCCAGGAGAGGGCCGCTAGGCACTGGGGTGAGTTGTCCGTGGAGCTCTGCAGGGGCCACTGGGGAAACTTGTAGGCAGGGGACCGGAGACTCCCGCCTCTCTTGCAGTGTTTCATTTTCTCCTGCTCCTTCTTCCCCTTATCTTCTCGTTTCTTTGTGGGCATGGCTTGGTGGGCGTGGCAGGGGAAGAATAGTGCAAAATCCCCATTCCCACCCCACTCCAGAGCCAGCCAGAGGTGGTATTTGCCAGTTCTCCAAACTACTGAAAATTTCTGCTACTGGTTCTCCGAACTGCTCAAAATTCCCACTACCGGTTCTCCAGAACCTGCTGGATTTCACTCCTGCTTTGCTTCCTTCCTTTTTATTCCCATCTCCTTCCTTCCTTCCATCTTTCCCTTATCTTCTCGTTCCCTCACCCCCTTCCTTTTATTCCCATCTCCTTCCTTCCTTCCTTTTCTTCCTCCCGCTTTTTTGTTTTCTTTTAACTTTTCCTTTCCTTCTCTTTTTCTTTTCCCATACTGTTTCCCTCCCTCCCTTTCCCTTTCCTTCTTTCTTGCTACATTTTTCTTTCACTTCCTTTCCATCTTTTTTCCTTCCTTTTCTCTCCTTTTCCATTTTTTCTCTCCCTTTACTTTTTCTTTCCTTTTTTCTCTTCCCTTCTCCTGCACTATATTTTTTTCCTTTTCCCTTTCTCCATTTTTCTCTTCCTTTCCTTCTCCTATTTCTGTGTCTTTCCTTTTTTCTCATTTTCCTTTTCTTCCTTTCCCTCTTTTCTCCCTTTCTTCCTCTTTCTTGCACTTGCTTTCTCTCTTTCCCTTTCTCAGTCACCATTTATTTCTCTTTCCTTCCTTCCTTTTTCTCTCCTCTTCCTTTTGGTCTACTTCCCCTAATCTTACTCTTCGTTTTTTTCCCAGTAGTTTTTTAATTTGAACTTATTCTAACCCATTTCTGAAGAATGACGTACCCCATCACAAGGCAAGAATAAAGACAAAGGAGATTCAGATTTTTTTCCCCCAGCCTCAAAGAATTCCATGAGTTTGTTTTCCAAAATATTAAATTTATACTGAAAGAACAGAGGAATAAAATTCTCTTGGTGTCTTTTTTTTCCAGATGTGTTAGGAATAATTCTGGAGTTGCTTTTTATGTGCTTTTTCTGTTTATTTGTTTGAAGCTTTCAGGAAGCATCAAAAATGAAAATTGAGCAGAGAAGCTACAGAAGCTTAAAAAAAAAAAAGGATATTCAGATAATCCTAGACTTACAACAGTTCATTCAGTGATGTTCGAAGTTACAACGGAATTGAAAATAGTGACTTATGACTGTTTTTCACACTTGCAACCATTGCAGTATCCTCATAGTCACGTGATCAAAATTCAGACAACTGAATCGCTTAGCAACTGACTCGTATTTAATGACGGTCGCAGTGTCACGCGTCACGTGATCCCCTTTTGCAACCTTCTGACAAGCAAAATCAATGGGGGAACCAGATTCACTTAACAACCGTGTTACCAATTTAACAACCTCAGTGATTCACTTAACAACCGTGGGAAGAAAAGTCGTAAAATGGGGCAAAACTCAACAACAGAAATGTTGAGCTCAATTGCGGTTGCAAGTCCAGGACTACATGTATGTAGTAGGGCGTGTAGCAATTTCTTGTTCATGGGGGTTTTATATTTCTTTCAATTCTATTTCTCTTTACTGCATAGAATAGAACAGAACAGAATGTCAGGGTTCCAAGTAACACCCCCAACGAAAGAAAACTCCAAGGCTTGGATTTCCACAAAGTCACATTTTATTAGTGATGTCGTATTGGCACATCTGGGGAAGCCCAAATCTGAGAGCTTCCAGGGTTTCCCCGCCCAAAGGAAGTTCAAGTCCCTGCCCAACACCCCCAAGTCCATTACATGGTCCAATTACAGCACGGTCCCAACTGGACAGGCCTCCCAGTTCCAGCCTCCCAGGTGCAGGGCAAGATGGCCTTGACTTTCTGTGAAAGGAATATTGTTATGACTATGTATCACCAATGCTCCATACAATCCTCCCCTCCCAGTTTCCCACACTAGGAAACTCGGCAGGCCTGAAGGCACAACAGAAATGGATTCCAGGTATGACAGGCGGCCCTCCCCCACTCCCCCGGACAGAAAAGCGTATCCTGGAAAGAGAGTAACATAGTGGTTAAAATTCAACATACTAACCACCTCTCCCTCCTCCAGGGGGCCCTTTGCCTTATCAGGAAATTTATCATGGAACTGCTTTATCAGTCCATCTGCCTTAACATTCCAACTTTAACCCAAGTCGCTTCGGACAAAGGGTACCCTTTCCAATGTGCTAAGTATTGCAATCTACCTCTATACCAGTGGTTCTCAACCTTCTTAATGCTGTGACCCTTTAATACAGTTCCTCATGTTGTGGTGACCCCCAACCATAAAATTATTCCTAAAACCATTGAAAATATGTGTTTTCCGATGGTCTTAGGCGACCCCTGTGAAAGGGTCATTTGACCCTCAAAGGGGTCCCGACCCACAGGTTGAGAACCACTGCTCTATACAGTCTAGACCATTTCAGGATCTATTGATAGTCCTATAGGATCTATTTCAGACAAGTGACTATCCCATCTCTTCTTAAAAACGTCCAGGATGAAGGAACCACAATGTCTGAAGGAAAGCTGTTCCACTGGTTAAATGTCTTTACTGTAAGGAAGATTCTTGTTAATTCAAGATGGCTTTTCTCCTTGATTATTTTGAATGCATTGTTTCTTGTCCTGCCCACTGTTCTGTCCCCGTACCACACACGCACCCCACAGACGGCCCGGAGTTAATAAGCCACACGACAAAACTCTTTGAAGATAAAGCTGGCAGCAACCCAGTGGCTAGCTCCCAATTCAGACTTTACTCACACAAAACAAAGATTAAACTGCAAGCATTCCGATAAAACAGGCAGAGTTTCAACAATACAAGGATTAATCCAAATGCAGTCCAATAAAGCAGGCAAAGTCCAGTAACGCAGAGATCATGGATTATTTCCAGTTTTTGCTCATCACAAACTGAACCGGCCACCACACCCACATTTATACCCTGTGGGGTGTGGTCCAGTGACTCAGCTAATCTCTGGCACGCCTTCCCCTCTGCTGCGCACGCTTCTCCCTGCGCCTCTGCCGAGGGTCCAGCCAGCACTTATCTTCTTCATCGCTGTCCACCTGTGGCTGCGGGGATGTGCTTGGCTCTGAGCCTATCTTTTGGCCTTCGGTGTCCTCTGGAGGCATTGCCAGAGAGGAGGATCCTGGAGAGGGAGGCCTTGCCAACTCCTCTCCCTCACTCTCAGAGTCTGCATCTGTCGATAGCCCAGGCTCAGGCAACGGAACAACAACACCCAAGCTTATTATTGCCCACAGCCAGGAATTCGATCCTGAAAGGCTCATGGTTGATTCAGCCTTTCATCCTTCTGAGGTGGGTAAAATGAGGAGCCAGATTGCTGGAGAACATATGCTTACTTTGTAAACTGCTCAGAGGGTGTTGTAAAGCATTGTGCAGTGTTATATAAGTCTAAGTGGAATTACCATTGCTATATAGTTTCTCACAAGCGTGGATCCATTTATGAGAAGAAAGACTACCTTTCTGAGCAAAGCTCTTTCCACATTCCATGCATTTATACGGTTTCTCCCCTGTGTGGCTCATCTTATGGCAATTAAGGTGATATCTTTGAGCAAAGGCCTTTCCACACTCCATACATTTATATGGCTTTTCTCCTGTGTGGCTCTTTTTATGGTTACCAAGTCCACTGCTATGCGTAAACGCTTTCCCACACTGCATGCATTTATATGGCTTCTCCCCTGTATGGATCATCTTATGGGAAATAAGATGACCTCTGTGAGCAAAAGTATTTCCACATTCCATGCATTTATATGGTTTCTCTCCTGTGTGGATTTTGTTATGGCAAGTAAGACCATACTTTCGAGCAAATGTCTTTCCACAATTCATGCATTTATATGGTTTCTCCCCTGTGTGGATCATCTTATGAGAAATAAGATGACCTCTTTGAGCAAAGGTCTTTCCACACTCCATGCATTTAAATGGCTTTTCCCCTGTGTGGATCTTTTTGTGCATAGTAAGTCCACTGCTACGAGTAAAGGTTTTCCCACACTGCATGCATTTATATGGTTTCTCCCCTGTGTGGATCATCTTATGGGAAATAAGCTGACCTCTTTGAGCAAAGGTCTTTCCACACTCCATGCATTTAAAAGGCTTTTCCCCTGTGTGGAGCTTTTTGTGTATAGTAAGTCCACTGCTACGAGAAAAGGTTTTCCCACACTGCGTGCATTTATACTGCTTTTCTCCTGTGTGGATCTTTTTGTGGTTACTGAGTACACTGCTATGAGTAAAGGTTTTCTCACACACCATGCATTTATATGGTTTCTCTCCTGTGTGGATCTTTTTGTGGTTAGTAAGTCGACTGTTATGAGTAAAGGTTTTCCCACACTGTGTGCATTTATACGGCTTCTTCCCTGTGTGGATCATATTATGGGAAATAAGTGGACCTCTTCGAGTGAAGGTCTTTCCACATTCCATGCATTTAAATGGCTTCTCCCCTGTGTGGATCTTTTTGTGTATTCTGAGATTACTGATCTGAGTAAAGGTCTTTCCACACTCCATGCATTTAAATGGCTTTTTTCCTGTATGGAGCTTTTTGTGGATAGTAAGTCCACTACTATAAGCAAAAGTTTTCCCACACTCCATGCATTTATATGGTTTCTCTCCTGAGTGGACATTTTTATGGGAAGTAAGATTACTTCTTTGAGCAAAGGTCTTTCCGCACTCCATGCATTTATATGGTTTCTCTCCTGAGTGGATCCTTTTATGGGAAGTAAGGTTACTTTTTTGAGCAAAAGTCTTTCCACACTCCAGACATTTATATGGTTTCTCTCCTGAATGGATCCTTTTATGAGAAATAAGATTACCTCTTTCAGTAAAGGTCTTTCCGCACTCCATGCATTTATATGGTTTCTCTCCTGAATGGATCCTTTTATGGGAAATAAGACTACTACATCTTGTGAACCTGTTACCACATTCTCTGCATTTGTATAGCTTCACCCCAGTGTGGATCCTTTCGTGGGAGGTAAGTTGCCTGCTTGTTCTGAAACATGTTCCACATTCCAAACATTTATAAGGCTTCTCTCTTGTGTCAATCACTTTTTGAGATGTAAGGGACTTATTTCCAAGAGAAGGAATGAACGTCCCATTGTAACTTTGTCTTTTTATAGCATCTTCTCCTTTGTTTTGGGTTAAAATGTGTTCTTTTACTTGTAATTTAGCGTTGATTAGCTTCACACTTTTTCCAGTATATTTTTCCCTTATTTTTTCTTGTTGGGCAAGAAAGTCTTGCATCAGAGCATCAGTGAAAGATGAGCTTTCCTCATCCCAATTATTTGACTGGTTTTTCTCATGGCTTTTGAATTCCATTTGAATTCCAAACTTCTCTGTTCCATCTTTAGCATTGATCACTTGGAACAGTTCACAGGAATCTTGATTCTCCTGCTCATTATTACCTTCAAAGAGAAAGAGAAATGAAAATGGTAACAAGGTTAGAGAAAAAGATCAAAATGTAGAAAATAAAACAAATTTCCTTCTAAATTTTTCCGAAATTCCATTAGGTTGTTTGCATGCTAAAAGGGGTTTGATATAGACATGATTATTTCTATGTTCATGAGTCATGAAAGCTTTGAAAACATCTAAAAAACATCTCTTTCTTTACAATTATCTATATATATGCACATCTCACTCAAAGTCATTTTTAGATAAGGAATAATGAGGGGAAACATCCAAGCAGGAATAAGGAGAAAACATAAGAATTATTTGGGTTGGGTTAATTTCAGCAGAGACCTATGAGAACTGAAACAATTTTGAAACAAACTCCTTCATCCCCAGCATACCTTGGAGCAGCTGCTCCATGGTGTCTATCTGGCAGGACCCCCACTCGGCCTGTTCCTTGATCCCAGCGCTGAGATTTTGGAATGAAATCCCTTGCTTGAAGCCTCCCATTGGCTTGTAAACGCTCTTTGCACTGAGACTGGAAAGGTTGGGAGGCTTCAGGATTTCGCTGCTCCAATGTCTTATCAGCTGGATCTGGTACAGGCTTCAGGCTTCAGTTTGCAGAGAATAGAGGCCTAAACTACTTTAGTGCGAGATCACATGACACCAGTAGTGCAAGATCTCAGGCTAGTAATCTCGCATGAACCCGCACTGCAGTACTTTAGGCCTGTGTTCTTTTAAGAACTGAGGACTACATGAGATCCAGGACAAAAGTCTTTGAAAAAAAGGAGCCTTCCTTCTGTACCCTAGGATGCTCTGAGTCACACTGCATGAGGCCTTTGCTCTTAGATTGGATTGGGAGAATGCTCTTCCACAGTCTAAGTGTGAAAGTTCTGTTCCCACCAAATTTGGGAAGGTTTCAGAAGACCAATGACAACATATTCTTGTCACATGATCTCCAGAGGACACATAAAAGCACACCCCATTCTTCTCAGCCTCCACAGAGAAGTTCAAATAGAAATGGAAAAATACAGATAAGAAATGCCCCAAAAGCATCTCAGCAAAGAGACACTGACTCTTTCCTTCCTTGGGGTACGAGAAGGCCAGATCCTTCCCTTCTCCCTCCCAGGAGACGATATCTGATTAGTGATTTTTAAAATAAAAAATAACTATAATCTGTCTCTTACCCAGAGAGACTACATTCCTATGGTTTTCAAGCATGACTTCCGAATGCAGCGCTTTTTGGTCAGGATCCAGCTGAGACCATTCCTCCTCAGAGAAATACACAGCCACCTCCTCGAAGGACACAAGACTCTCCTGAACACAGAAGAAAGAACAGAACAGGAGAATTCGCAAGAGCTGTTCATCATCCTCAATGATTTAGACAAGCGATAGAAGGGGAACTCATCAAATTGGCAGACAAGACCAAATTGACAGGAATACCAACACTCCAGAAGACAGGCTCAGGATATAGAAGGATCAACAGATTGGACCCCATTAACAAAATGAAAAACAACATTGAGAAATGTAAGGTTCTACATTTAAGAATGAAAAACCAAATGCACAGGCATAGAATTGGTGATATCTGGCTCTACAATAGTAAGTGTAACAGGGGAGACCGTGCTGACATCGGAGCAAGATGGTTGTGGCAAGTGGAGGTCCATTGAGGTCAACTGCTTTCTGCCTGCCTGGAGGATCTTCGGAGCCAAAGTTACCCCACTTTGGCAGTCCATTTTGTTGGAGCTGGAAAATCTTCCTGACAGGCGGAGAAGAAGCCAGCCATCAATGGCTGACCGGAGCTGTGACAGCCGGTATGAAGAAAGCAAAGAAAGAAGCGTAAAGTGAAGCAGTGTGCTGGTTCTGGGTAAGGATTGTCTAATTTCTACCTAGTAAGTTTAATTCCCCAAATATGTTTAAGAAAAGAGGGACTCCAGAGAGAAAGAGGGAGGGCCCAGGTTTCCTCCCTCCAAGGAAAAGTGGCGAGTGGAAGTTTAGAGCTGATTACAAATCCATTGAAGTAGAGAGAGAAGCGACTGGAAAATTAATTTTAAAACAGAAGAGAAAGCCTGGACTGGGTATTTTAAAAAGATAAATATAACTCAAAGCATGCATATGGATAAAAGTATTTTTAATGAGTTATTTCGCCTTAGTAGTGGCTACAAGTGAAAGTTTTCCTTTTTTTTTCATTGATTTACCAACTCATTGTAGAAAAGTAAAAAAGAGTAAGGGTGACATCTACTGGCCAAAGACAATATAGAACAGATTGGATAACGATTTGCTTGAAGTGGTGTAAGGTTTCCTGCCTAAACAGGGAGTTGGACTAGAACAGTGGTTCTCAACCTTCCTAATGCCGCGATCCTTTAATACAGTTCCTCATGTTGTGGTGACCCCCAACCATAAAATTATTTTTGTTGCTACTTCATAACTGTAATTTTGCTACTGTTATGAATCGTAATGTAAATATCTAATATGCAGAATGTATTTTCATTGTTACAAATTGAACATAATTAAAGTATAGTGATTAATCACAAAAACAATATATAATAAATGAGGAAGGTCAGCATGCATTGGTAGGAGTGAGTTGCTCATAATTTTTCTTCTTACCTTATTTATATTGTCCCCCATTATTATCTGAAAGAACCTGTTACTCAGCATGTTATTAATTAGTCAATAGAAATTTTTGCAGGGGATAATATGGCACAGTTTGTATAACAACCCATCCTCCTTGTGTCATCTAAGAACACAGCTCTGGTTTTGAGGCCTTGCAAGGAATATAAATCCTTCCATTCCCCAACATCTCTAGTCGGAGCTGAAGAAGCCTCTTGGTGGATGAGAAGCCAAAACGTCTTCAAAGAAAAAACAAGAAACTCCAGTGGGGAAAAAAAGCAACTTTGGGATATGACTTAGCAGCTGCTAGGAAAGGGGGGTAACATTTTTCCGAAGAGGAAGGAAAACACGCATACAAGGCTGCGAGACAGGAGCCACGAGGCTCCAGCCCTTAAAATGTTCAGCAGCGAGAAAACAAGCACTGAGCCAAAGGGCGCCACGAGAGAGGCGTGTTTGCACAGCAGCCACGTTGCCTTGAAGGAGGAGTCGGCTAAATTGACTGATTCTGGTTTCATCCTGCAGACAGTTATCTTCTGCCTCTCTTCCACGCTTCGTTTCCCAGCAGGGAGTTTTCGGGGCCATGCAAAACCTCGGGTCCATCCCACCCCAACCTGCTTTCCATGGCTAAGTTAGCCCCCAAGCTGCGGGCCACCAACCCCCCCCGACAAATTTCGCTCTTCGCTGGCCGCCAGGCTCAGCCACCCTTGGTCACCTCCGTCTTTTAAGGATGTACCTGCCCTTGGGCTGCCTGCAGCCCTGCACTGGTTTCCCCCACCCGGTACTAACAGGCCTGCTGGGCCCGCAGGTCAGTCGAAAAAAGAAGAAGGCACGACAGATTCCGCGCAAGCAGGCCTGAGCCGCCCAGGCCTGGAGCCGCCATGATGCAAATGAAGCTGGGAAGAAATGAGCTGACAGATCCAGTCCACCTACCGCGAAGGCGTGGGTTTAGAGCTGCCCAGCAGGGGGCGCCATAGCCTCTAAAGCAGTGGTTCTCAACCTGTGGGTCGGGACCCCTTTGGGGGTCGAATGACCCTTTCATGACCTTTGACCTAGTAGTCTGAGCCATTGGGTGAAAGAAAGAAAACAAAGAAGAGAAAATTCCCTGGGAAGGTCATTTCTCACCCTTTGGAAAGCGGGAATGTTTGATCTCCTAATCGAGGCGCAAATTAGAGGATTGGAAATTATTTTGTAGCCCAAAGTACCATGATTACATGCTCTACGTAGCCATTCTCTTTGGATTTTGAACTACAGGTTATAAACAAGACTTTTTCAAAATGGTACTTTGGCACTGTGAGCATTTAGTTATTTTTCGTTAGCCTTGCACAATTCCAAGTCAATGAACAACCCTAGATGATAGGCTCAAGATCCAGATGGATCTTGACAGACATGAACACTGGGCCCAATCTAACAAAATTAAATTCAATGTAGAGAAAAGTAAAGTTTTACACTTTGGCAAGAAAAAACAAAAGTCCACATATAAACTGGGTGAAACCAAGCTTATTAGCAGTAACTGTGAGAGGGACCTTGGACTCTTAGTGGACAACCAATTAAATTTGTTTTTCCAGTTTTGGTCACACTATAAAAAAGATGTTGAGACTCTAGAAAAAGTGCAGAGAAGAGGAACCAGGATGATTAGGGAACTGGAGACTAAAACATATGAAGAACGGTTACAGGATCTGGGCATGGCTAGTCTAGAGAAGAGAAGGACCAGGGGAGATATGATAGCAATATTCCAATATTTGAGGGGCTGCCACAGAGAGGAGGGGGGGTCAAACTATTTTCCAAAGCACCCAAAGGCCAGGCAAGGAATAATGGATGGAAACTGAATAAGGATAGATTCAACCTGGAAATAAGGAGACATTATCTGACAGTGGGAGCAATCAACCAATGGAAGAGAAGTTGCCTTCAGAAGTTGTGGGACCTTCATCACTGGGAGCTTTCAAGAAGAAACTGGACTGCTATCTGTCAGAAATGGTATAGGGTTTGCTTGGGCAAGGGATTGGATTTGATGACCTATAAGGTTCCTTCCAATTCTGTTAATCTATATCTTCCGAGGTCGATAAATTACAAAAAGAACGGAGGTCTAGCAGGTCCTGCCACTGTGATATGTTTATTCCTAATTCTTGGAAGGATTTTAAAAAATTGCTTCTTGTAAACTCTAAGTTGGAGGAGTACCTAGCAGAACAAGATAACCAGAGGAAGCTATGCTGGCTGACAGTAATTTGAACCTGCTATTGTGATGTCCATGTTGTGGAAGAACACAAAAATAACCCAGTCCAAACAAGCGGGGGGCGGGGGGGAAATAGAAGGAGAGAGCATTCTGCACACTCACTTCACTTCCTGAAGGGAGAATACAAATCTAATAACTTTTCCCTTTCTTACTTGATTTGAAGGTTCAGCCACTGTTTGATCTCTGTCATAAAAACCAGAAAATTCCATTCTTTGTTTCTCTGTAAGAAATAAAAAATTTCAACATGCATAATTAACAAAATAGGAAGAGGTATTCTATAGAAGAGAAGAGAGTGAAGGCAAGACAGATGGGTAATCGGAGGATCTTCTATTACCTCCTGAGCTGCCCTGAGTTTGATCTTCCATAGGGCTCCTCCTGAAAAATAGCTCCTGTGGGGGATTTGATGGATTCTTCTTTCCCTCAGGATCCCTGATCTCCACAGTGCAGCACTTCCAATAGGAGGAAGGAAGGAAGAAGCAGAATTAATGTACATCACACAACGTAAAGTGGATTCCTATATTCAGAACACAACCTCAAAGCCCCCAATATCCATCAGTGTGGTTGAGTGAGAAAACAATGGAACAATGTCCTACAAGAATAGGTGAGACATCGCCACATATTATGAATGTCAGAAGTTTGGAAAGGAGTGGTGAAGTATTCAAATACATTCTCTATTCTCTTTTGAACTCTTACCTGCAACTCGACCTGCTCCTTCTGCTCCTCCACCTGGCTCAGGAGGAAGCCTTCCACCAGGGCCACCGCCTGGGAGCTGGTCTCTGCTCCATATTCCCGCACCCAGCTCTCCATCTCTGGGGGCAGAAGAGCCAGGAACTGCTCCAGAACCATCAGGTCCAGCATCTGCTCTTTGGTGTGCTTTTCTGATTTCAGCCATCGCCTGCAAAAGTCATGGAGATGGCTGCAAAATCTTCGGGGACCCTCAGCTTCCTGCCATTGGATGAACTGCCAGGGCTGAACGTCTGAAGGGAGGATGGTTTCCTCCTCCAGGATCTCCTGCCCAGTCCTTGTCCAGAGCTTCCCCGCCTTCCCAGGCTGAGCAGCTGAAGGGCCTTTTCCGCTTCCCTCCTTTCCAAAAGGTTGTGTCTCCATCCTTTCTTTGTCCTGCGGAGCAGCTCCAAATGGCTCCAAGGACTCTGGTGGGTCTCCAGATGCCTTTTCCTTCACGGGACCATTTCTGGGGCTGCAGGACTGATCCGTCCAAGGGATTCCGCTCTTTTTTTCGCCACAAGAGAAAAGTTTGCCTTGCAAAGACCACCAATGGCTTCCAGTTTCTGTATCTGAGATGGAAGGAAAAATAAACGCCAAAGAATTAGAAAGTGGAATTCAGCCACTGAACAACCTTCACCCAACCTGCCTGGAGCCCCAAGAGGCTCATCCCAGCGCAGGACTGAGGTGCCCCCGAGCAGGGCCGGGAAGGAGGCAGCTGGAGAGGTGGCCCCACTTCGCTCCCCTCCGGAGACAGGGAGCCTGGTGCGAATCCTCCCTCCTCCTCACCCGGCTTCTCTCCCCTCCTGCTGGGCCTCCGCAAGGCCGACCCTCCCCTCCCCCCCCCTACTCGGGCTCTTCCCCGGACAAAGGGAAGGGAAGGGAGCCCCGGAGCCCCTCCGCCTTCCTGGCATCCCCGGTTCTTCTGCTGCTGCTCCTTTGGAGGTCCGCTACCTCCTTCATGGAGAGGGCGGCTGGGGAGCATGGGACCAGGGAAGAGCCCCTCCCCTCACCCAGAGCACGTCTGGATCTCCCCCCGCCAGACTCTCCCGCAGCCTCTCCGCCTCCTGCGGAGCCTCAAGGGTTAAGGAGAACGAGTGCGGCTTCCTAGAGCGGCAAGCGTTTGCGATGTCACTCCCGTCGCCGCCTCCTCTGGAAAGGCAGGTGTGACGTTCGTCCTCCAGGGGACCAATGGGGAACCGTCTGACGTTAACTTCTCCTACCCGATGGTGCCCCCTGGTGGGTTTGGCGCAAAGTGCCAGGATTGTAGAAAGGGCGGGAAACAGGAGCGCGCCTGAGGAGAACGGACAGTACAGGGATGATGGACATGGGAGTAGTGTGGAAAGCCCCTAACAGTTCCTCCCTGCCCAAGAAAAGCATCGTGGTCTCCAGAGGCAGCAATTTCTCCATCTTCCTCTCCTTTCCTGTCCAGGAATTGTCGGTGGAGATGGAGAAAATTCTCTGGAGGATTTGAACTCGCTTCTTTCAAGAACATCCACCCTGAAGGCTTTGTATAGATTGTGGGAGGCCTCAAAAGGGTCCAAATCTTGTCAGAACCAGCCGGGTGGTCAGAAGAGGATGACCAGGAGCCTCTGTGGGGAAGACAGCTTGTGTCTTGCGGTTGTTGGGACTCTCGCCTGAAGGGGAGGCAGGAAGGCCACAATCAGGAAAATTATTATTTTTTATTTCTTTAATTCAATGCATGCAGCTGCCCTTCTCACACTGTTCACTCAGCCTCTTGGCAAAGGGAGGAGGCAGAAAGGGCAGAGACCCCTCTGGTCTCTTCTGAAGAGAACTTTATGCATGTTTCGCAAGTAACTACACGGCTGATACATATTTAATTTTAAGTTACCTTAACGTTATGACACACCACCAAAAGACAAAAATATGGCCCTGATGCTTGAAAAATATATTTTGCCCGTGCATTTGTTTTAGCTTCTGTTCATTCTGGTCCTTCTATGAAAAACAAATTGTTCACCCAGAAGATTTTTCCACACACTCTACATTGACATCTGTCATTATTCCATCTCATCATAAGAGGGCTGTTAAATTTCTAGGATCTAGCCCAATAACTCTCAGTACTTCATCAATAACAGAAATAACTTACTTATTTATTTTTGAGAATATAACTTAACCTATTCATATACATCTATAACCTTGCTTCTGAATCTCATAGATATTCATCTAAATCTGAGGGAAGTTTTACAGACAAGGACTTATATACCCGGAGGGAGGAGTCAAAGGTAAGGCGGAGTTGGGAATGGGATGGGTTTAAGGGATTTAACCCATGCTAAACCATAGAGTACAGAATAAATACAAGAGTTAGACATTTTATCCGACAAGGACTTTGACCGAAAAAGGTTCCCTGCTTCTACATTCATACTGGTGGACTCAGATCTTAATTTGACACAGCGGATGCAAGTTGGATTGAAGGATCCTTGGTGCCCTCTGAGGTTGATTGGTGCACTGATGATGTTCCCTAGTTTGGGTAATGAAATGTCTGCAACAAAACAATCAAGCTCAGAGAGCACCAAGGATCCCTCGTTTCAACCGTGAGTTATACATTTTCTCTTTTATTGGCAGATTGGATTATTTTTGGTGTGAGAACTTAATATGCATCCACATTTCCCTACCACCTCTTTCCCTTAATAAAACTACTTGTCAGGGTTCTGAGTAATGCTCCCAACCAATTCAGAACTCTGAGTTGGCTTGGCTTCCTCAAAAATCCAGTTTATTGGATACATTATATCTGCATGATCAAAGGTGAAAGCAAAATTGAATAATTCCCGTATTTTGGGTATAGGTAAAGAATTGATACTATTCCCCACCCTCATGTCACAGGTCACATTAGCTAAGAAAGAAGAAGATGAAGTTTTCAGCACTCCCTCCTGCCATTGTTGGGCACGCTAATTTGGCCTTGGTCCTCAGCAGTCTTATTGTTATGTCTGGCACATTGGGAGAAAACATTCTACATTCCATAAATTCCATCTCCCCACCCCCTCTTAAGTATGTGGGAAGGGAGGAGGCTTATTCAAACTATATATAGAGACGAAGCGGCAAAGGTGATGGTAAATGGTGAAATGACAGAGAAAATACATATTAGAAAAGGAACAAGAAAAGGAAGCCCTTTATCTCCATTATTATTTATATTAACATTAGAGATTTTAAATAGAAAAGTGAGGCAGGAAAAGGAAATAAAAGGAATGAGAATTTAAAAAGAAGAATACAAACTTCAAGCATTTGCGGATGATTTGGTGTTTATCATGGAAGACCCAATAGACAGCGCCAAAACTATTAGAACAAATAGAAGAATATGGGAAAGAAGCAGGTCTGAAAATCAATAAAGATAAGACAAAAATATTAGTTAAAAATATAAGAGAAAAGAAAAAGAAAGAGATGATGGAGAAACTGGACATTCAAATTGTGAAGAAAGTAAAATATTTGGGCATCTATCTGACATCAAGATGTGCAACGCTCAAGGAAGGCAATTATCACAAACTGAAAAAACAAATTGAAATAGACCTGGAGAAATGGAGAAACTTGCAATTATCACTAATGGGAAGAATAGCATTAATAAAAATGAATGTATTACCAAAAATATTATTTTTATTTCAAACTATACCAATAAAACTGGAGAAAAAATATTTTGAAAAGTTGAAGAAAATAAAGTGGAAATATGTGTGGCAAGGAAAGAGAGCAAGGATTAACATAAAAATGCTACAAGAGGCAAGAATTAGAGGTGGGTTTGACCTTCCGAATATTATCAAGCGGCAGCATTAACATGGATTAAAGAATGGATTTTATTAAGGAATACAAGACTATTGACATTGGAGGGTCATGATTTACAACTGGGCTGGCATGCCTTTTTATGGTACGGGAAACAAAGGATACTTGGATATTTCCAAAGACATTATGTAAGAAATGGTTTGCTATCAGTGTGGGAAAGAGTGAAAGAAAAACATCATTTGAATATTCCAATGTGGCTTTCTACAATAGAAGCGGTGACATACCCAAATATTGTGAACATGGGGAATATTGTTAGATATAAAGACATTTTGACAAATCAGGGAGAAGTGAAACAAAAACAAGAATTAGAGAGTCAGATGATGTCAAGTAAAAGGAGAAAGGGGAGGGGGTAAAAGGGAAAAAAGTGAGATATTATAAAAATGTATGCAAATGATGAAATAAAAATAAATAATAATTGAATAAGAAATTGAAATGAGAATAAAGATAATTAGGAAATAGGGGCTGCTCGAATACCACTTTAGATTGAACTGAAAAGGGAAACAACAGGAGAGAGGGGAAGGAGTAGAGAGAGAGAGGAAGGGAAAAGAGGAGAGGAGAGGAAAAAGAAGAAAGGGAAAAGGAGAGGAAGAAGAGGGAGGGGAAAGAGGAGTAGAGGAAAAGGTAGAAGGGGGGACGAAGAGAGGAGTGGGGAAGAGAAGGGAAGTAGGAAAGAGAAGGAGAGGAAGAACGAAGGAAGTAGGAGGAGAAACAGGAAGGAAGAGAAGGGGAGGAGAAGAAGAAAGGTTGGAGTAAAGGTAAAGGGTAAAAGAGCAGCCCTGAAAAAGTAAGAATTAAAAATGAATTTTAAAAGAAAAGATGAATGAAAAATGATGGAAATGACTGTACATGTAAATGTATTTATGAAAAATTAAAAAAAAAACTTTATTTAAAAAAGGTGATAAAATGCTGTACAATCAGACCAGAAATGTATTAACAAGGGAGATCAGAACAGCAAAAAGAAGCCACTCTGAAAAGCTAAAGAATCAGTTCTCAACAAATGAACCGGCAAACATGTGGAAAACTCTTAAGAATATCACCAGCTATGGCAAACCTCCTTCCCAGGCTGAAGGAAATCAACAACTGGCAGATGACCTGAACGTGTTTTACTGCATGTTTCAAAGGAAACTACAGCCACCTATCTCCATAACCCCCATCTCAGACACACCAACAACAGCCAAGCCTCCTACAACGGATCCCATCCCATTGGGTTCACAACCCCTAGTGATCCCAGAAAAGGAAGTGCAAGACCTATTTCACAGACAAATGCCAGGAAAAACTCCAGGCCCAGACAAGATAACTTCTTGCTTAAAAGTCTGCTGACCATTTGGCCCCCATCTTCACCTGTATCTTCAATAAATCGCTAGAGATGTGCAATGTTCCTTCTTGCTTCAAACGCTCTACTATCATCCCAGTGCTGAAGAAGCCCACCATCAAGGAACTGAATGACTACAGACCAGTTGCTCTAAAATCTGTAGTCATGAAAACCTTTGAAAGGCTAGTGCTGTCCCACTTGAAAACCATCACGGATCCGCTGTTAGACCCCTTGCAATTTGCATACCGAGCAAATAGATCAACAGAAGATGCTGTTAATATGACTCTGCACTACATCCTACAACATCTTGAATCTCCAAAGACCTACACAAGGGTCCTCTTAGAAATAGAATTACAGAGTTAGAAGGGACCTTGGAGGTCTTCTAGTCCAACCCCCTGCCCAGGCAGGAAATCCTACACCACTTCAGACAAATGGTTATCCAACATCTTCTTAAAAATTTCCAGTGTTGGAGCATTCACAACTTCTGCAGGCAAGTTGTTCCACTTATTAATTGTTCTAACTGTCAGGAAATGTCTCCTTAGTTGTAAGTTGCTTCCCTCCTTAATTAATTCCCACCAATGCTTCTTGTTCTACCCTCAGGTGCTTTGAAGAATAGTTTGACTCCCTCTTCTTTGTGGCAATCCCTGAGATATTGGAACACTGCTATCATGTCTCCCCTAGTCCTTCTTTTCATTAAATTAGACATATCCAGTTCCTGCAACTGTTCTTCACATGTTTTAGTCTCCAGTCCCCTAATCATCTTTGTTGCTCTTCTCTGTACTCTTTCTAGAGACTCAACATCTTTTTTACATCGTGGTGACCAAAACTGAATGCAATATTCCAAGTGTGGCCTTACCAAGACATTATAAAGTGGTATTAGCACTTCACGTGATCTTGATTCTATCCCCGTTTATGCAGCCCAGAACTGTGTTGGCTTTTTTGGCAGCTGTTGTACACTGCTGGCTCATATCTAAATGGTTGTCCACTAGGACTCCAAGATCCCTCTCACAGTTACTACTATGGAGCAAGGTACCATATATACGGTACCTGTGCATTTTGTTTTTCTTACTTAAATGTAGAAGCTTACTTTTTTCATTGTTGAATTTCATTTTTTTTTTATTTGATTTATATGCCGCCCTTCTCCGAAGACTCAGGGCGGCTTACAATGTGCTCAGCAATTTTGTTAGATAGCGCCCAATATTCAAGTCTGTCAAGATCCTTCTGTATCTTGAGCCTATCTGTTGTGACCCAGGCCCAAATAAGTAATAGGAAAATCAGTCAGTGAAAAAACAAACTTTATTTGAACAGCTGAGAATTATTTCATTTCCAGCGTCGTTAAACTAAATTAAAGCAAATTCCTCCCAACATAAATTCCTCAGTCCTATTGCAAATCTTGGTCCAATTAGGCAAACTGCCAAAGCCTTTCTTGGCAAACATTCAGAAGTCACAGATACAAAAATAAATACAAGACGTAGACGAAGAAGAAAACAAAGCTACCAACGTTGTTTTCTGGCAAAGCCCAAACACCGTTGCTGATCTGTTTTAAGCCTTATGGGAGGGGCCAATGGCTCTTGCCTTCTGGCAGCTCTTCTCATGTGTGCATTAGGCTCCTCCTCTTCCTCTGCCTCACTCCTACCAGACTCTGGAGTCCGCAACTCCCTCCCCGATGGCCGTGGCCCCATCTCTGCCTCTGACGCAGAGCCCTCATCCAGGCCTTCCCCAGACTCCAGGACTGGCTCATGTTCTTCCTCAGCCTCATCGCTGTCTGACTCCGCTGCCAGCTCAGCAAGCTGCTGGTGGACCACAACACTATTTTCTGGAGTGTTGGCTATTCCTGCCAGCTTGGTGTCATCTGCAAATTTGATGAGTTCCCCATCTATCCCTCGTCCAAGTCATTGATGAAGATGTTGAAGAGCACTGGGCCTAAAACAGAGCCCTGGGGTACTCCACTGCATACCTCCCTCCATGTAGATGCAGTTCCATTGAGGACTACAGATTGAGTGCGGTTAGTCAGCCACTTACGAATGCATCTGGTAGTGATGCTGTCTAACCCACATTTTTCTACTTTATCTAGTAGTAGGTTATGGTCTACTTTATCAAATGCTTTACTGAAGTCCAAGTAAATTATATCGACAGCATTCCTCTTTGTAGAGTTTAGTTCAGCATTCAATACCATCATTCCAGACACTCTTCTAACTAAGCTAAACCAGCTATAGGTACCTGAACACACTTGTAAGTGGACCGTAAACTTCCTAACAAGCAGGAAGCAGCAGGTGAAGCTAAGCAGAATCACATCAAATACCTGTATAATTAGCACAACCCCCCCCCAAAGGCTGTTTGCTCTCCCCACTTCTCTTCTCTCTGTAAAGCAATGACTGCATGTCTAACAATCCACCTGTTAAACTACTGAACTTTGCAGATGACACAACAGTGATCCGTCTCATTTGAGACAATGATGAATCCGCATACAAATGGGAGGTTGAACAAGTAGCCTCGTGGAGCAACCGGAACAATGTGGAACTGAACACACTCAAAACTGTAGAAATGGTAGTAGACATTAGGAGAAACCTTTTCATACTTCCACCTCTCACAATACTGGACAGCACAGTACCAACAATACGGACCTTGAAATTTCTAGGTTCTACTATATCGCAAGATTTAAAATGGACAGCAATCATCAAAAATGTCATCAAAAAAGAACAACAAAGAATATTCTTTCTGCGCCAACTCAGAAAGCTCAAACTGCCCAAGGAGCTGTTGATATAGGATTATTGAGTCTGTCGTCTGCACCTCTATAACTGTCTGGTTTGCTGCAACAAGACAGACACAGACTTCAGAAGATAATTAGAACTGCAGAAAAAACAATTGCTACCAACCTGCCTTCCATTGAGGATCTGTATACTGCACAAGTCAAAAAGAGGGCTGTGAAAATATTTACAGATTCCCTCACATCCTGGACATAAACTGTTTCAACTCCTATGCTCAAAACGACGCTATAGAGCACTGCACACCAGAACAACTAGACAAAGAACAGTGATGGCATTATTCCTGAATGCCATCACTCTGCTAAACAAATAATTCCCTCAACACTGTCAAACTATTTCCTAAGTCTGCACTATTAATCTTCTCATCGTTCCCACCACCCATCTCCTTCCACTTATGACTGTATGACTTTGTTGCTTTTATCTTTACAATTTATATTGATATTGTTTCCTGATTGCTTATTTCTACCCTGACTATCATTAAGTGTTGTATCTTATGATTCTTGATGAACGTATCTTTTATGTATGCTGAGAACATATGCAATAAGACAAATTCCTTGTGTGTCCAATCACACTTGGCAAAAAAAAATCTATTCTATTCTATTCTATTCAACAAAGCAAGAAAAATATGGCTTCAGCTAGGGGGACGCAGTGGCTCAGTGGCTAAGACGCTGAGCTTGTCGATAGAAACATCAGGAGTTCAGCGGTTCGAATCCCAGATTCTGTCAACCTAGCAGCTCAAAAGCACATAAAAAATGCAAGTAGAAAAATAGGGACCATTTTTGGTAGGAAGATAACAGCATTCTGTGCGCCTTTGACATTTAGTCATGCCAGCCACATGATCACTTACTTTAATGCTCCGTGTGTGGCAGAACGTTGGTACAGACACAAAGGTATTCCCACAACACTTTTCTGTGTTTTAATAAATGAATTGAAGCAGCACTTTTTTTACACAATTATGTGAAAAAAGTTACACTGGCACCAGGGGTGAAATGCTCCTGGTTCGGACCGGATCACCCGATCCATTAGCAATGGCGGTGGGTGGTTTGAAGAACCGGTAGCAAAAATCCCTGCCCCCCCCATGCCCAGCTGAGTTGTGTGATGATCAGAGGCTTTTTAAAAAAAACTTTTAAATGCAACCTCTTCGGCTGAAAAAATGCTTTTAAAAGTAAAAAAACAGCCTCTGATGATCCCGTGGCTCAGCTGGGATCGTCAGAGGCTTTTAAAAGCATTTTTTCTGCAACCTCTTCAAGCAAAGAGGCTGTAGGAAAAAATGCTTTTAAAAGCCTCTGACGACCCCAGCTGAGTTGCCTGATTGTCACAGGCAACAATAGTAAGCAAAGGAAGAAAAGCTGAAACTATAGCAAGGGATTCAGGACTAATTGCATTTCTGACTGCAACTCTGCTCTAGTGGCAATACTCATCAGAGGGAGTTACTTGAAATGATTGAGGAATCTCCACCACTTAAATATTGGCCACCACAAATGGAATGGAATGGAATGGAATAGAATAGAATAGAATTTTTTATTTGCCAAGTGTGATTGGACACACAAGGAATTTGTCTTGATGCATACACTCTCAGTGTACAGAAAAGAAAATATCACTTTCAGGTCAAATGTCCAGTGATGAAGCACCCTCAATGTCCCAAATTGTTAATTGTCCTCACTGTAAAGAAATTCCAGATTCCTTCTTTCCTTGATTAGTTTCCATCCATTTGTTTCTTATCTTGCCCTCTGGTGGTTTGGAGGAAAAATTAGATATTAGATTAACAGTCGGAACGGACCTTGTAATTCATCTATTCTAGTCCAACCCCCCGCCCAAGCAGGAGACCCTACACCATTTCTGACAAATGACAGTCCAATCTCTTCTTGAAAGCTTCCAGTGATGAAGCTCCCACAACTTCTGAAGGCAAGCTCTTTCATTGGTCGATGTTTCTGTCAGAAAAATTCTCCTTATTTCTAGGTAGAATCGCTTCTTGATAAGTTTCCATCCATTATTCCTTGTCTGACCTTCAGATGCCTTGGAAAATAGCTTGACTCCCTCGTCTCTGTGGAAGCCCCTCAAATATTGGAACACTGCTATCCTGTCTCCCCTGGTCCTTCTCTTCACTAGACTGGCCATGCCCAGTTCCTATAACCATTCTTATTTTTGTCTTTTGGCCTTTAATCAGTTTAGCTGTTCTTCTTTGCACTTTTTCCAAAGTTTCAACATCTTTTTTGTAATGTGATGACCCAAACAGGATGCAGTATTCCAGGTGTGGTCTTCCTAAGGCTTTATGGAGCGGTACTAATACTTCATGTGATTTTGATTCTATGCCTCTGTTTATACAACCAAGGATTGTATGCACTTTTTTTATCTGCTGCCACACACAGGTGACTCATGCTGCTTAATTGATCATCCATTCCGACTCCAAGGACCCTTTCACAGTTATTATTTTTGAGCAGGGTGGATAAAAATCAATGATTTTTTTTAAAAATCAAAAAAATCAGATTTTTAAAATTTAAATCGGATTTTTTAAATTTAAATCAGATTTTTTTAAATAAAATGCTTTTTGAGGAAAATATATTACCATCCAAAGGTTATTCCATCATGAAATAAAGATTAGTTTTTTAATTATGTAGAATAAGGCTGTATATGCTTAATTTTTTTGGTAAATAAATTCCATTAATCCATTCACAATGTCATGCTCTTCCAGAGGTTTTTGTAAGATTATTGGGCAGTTTCTCTGCCTACAAGATATTATCACAGATGCTTGGTTTACTTTTGCAGTTCTCAAAACTGAATTTGACTCAGCAGAGATCACATGCCTCTTCTTCACAGGAAAAATGTTATAACATGAACAGAGTTGAGAAAAAGACCTTAATCCTATTGTTCTACAAACCTATTAATACAGAATCAACCCCTTCAGTGCTAAGTTTCAAGAAGTTTATTTATTTATTTATTTATTTATTGTGATTTATATGCCGCCTTTCTCCCTAGGGACTCAAGGCGGCTTACAAAAAGACAACTTCAATACAAATCACAATACAATACCAAATTAAAATCAGTAACCCAATTAAAAACGATTTAAAATTATATCAGTGTACCCCCAAACGGATCAGTTTAATTGGCGGAAGAGCCACGTCTTCAGCTCGCGACGGAAGGAAAGAAGGTCGGGGGCTGTCCTGAGCTCAGTGGGCAATCCATTCCAGAGGGTCGGGGCTCCCACAGAGAACGCCCTCTCCCTGGGGGTCGTCAGCCGACATTGTTTGGCCGACGGCACCCTGAGGAGGCCGACTCTGTGAGAGCGCACAGGACGATGGGAGAACGGCTGGAGATGGTCCTGCAAGTACCCCGGGCCTAAGCCATAAAGGGCTTTATAGGTGAGCACCAGCACCTTGAAACGTATCCGGAGTGCCACCGGTAGCCAGTGCAGCTCACGCAGGAGAGGTGTTACACGGGAGTATCTAGACGCCCCCGTAACTACCCGCGCGGCTGCATTTTGGACTAACTGAAGCCTCTGGACACATCCCAAGGGCAGCCCCATGTAGAGGGTGTTACAGTAGTCCAACCTAGAGGTAACAAGGGCGTGAGTGACTGTGGCGAGGGCATCCCGGTCTAGGAACGGGCGCAACTGGCGCACAAGACGGACCTGTGCGAAGGCCCCCCTGGTTACGGCCGTCAGATGATCATCTAAAGACAGCCGAGAATCCAGGACACCCAAGTTGCGGACCCTGTCGGAGGGAGCAAGGGTTTCACCTCCGATCATTAAGGATGGAACCTCCAGATCCCGGGATGCCGGCATCCACAGCCACTCAGTCTTGGAAGGGTTGAGTCTGAGCCTGTTCCTCCCCATCCAAACCCGCACCGCTTCCAGGCAGTGGGACATCACGGAAAGGGCATCCCTAGGGTGGTCAGGGGTGGAGATGTAAAGCTGGGTATCATCAGCATATTGATGATACCTCACCCCAAAACCACGGATGATCTCACCCAGCGGTTTCATATAGATATTAAAGAGCAGAGGAGAGAGAACCGAGCCCTGAGGCACCCCACAAGTGAGAGGCCTCTGGGAGGATCCCTGACCCCCCGCCCAAACAGACTGCAGACGGCCCGAGAGATAGGAGGAGAACCACTGTAAAACAGTGCCTCCTAACCCTATCCCCCTGAGCCGCTGCAGCAGGATACCATGGTCGATGGTATCGAATGCCGCTGAGAGGTCAAGAAGGACCAGGATGGAGGAGCAACCCCCATCCCTGGCCCGCCAGAGATCATTTACTAGGGCGACCAATGCCGTTTCCGTGCTGTGGCCACGCCTGAAACCAGATTGGTAAGGATCCAGGTAGTCAGTTTCCTCCAGGAATTGAGGGAATTGCTGTGCCACCACGGACTCAACAACCTTCGCTAAAAAGCGAAGGTTGGAGACTGGACGGTAGTTGTTAAGTACGTCTGGATCCAGGTTAGGCTTCTTAAGGAGGGGTCGAACCACCGCCTCTTTAAGCGCAGCGGGAAAGACCGCTTCCTTTAGTGAAGCGTTGACAATAGCCTGGATCCAGTCTCCAGTCACCTCCCTGGCTGCCGAAACAAGCCAGGAGGGACAAGGGTCCAGTAAACATGTGGAAGACCCCAGCCTACCCATAATCCTGTCCACGTCATCCAATGAAACAGGCTCAAACTCAACCCAGATGTCTCCACCGAGACTAGGCCCTGTCACCTCAACGGACTCTGTCCAGTCGGAGTCCAACCCGGTCCGAATCTGAGTGATTTTATCTTGCAGAAACTGTGCAAAGTCCTCAGCACGGCCCTGTAAGTTCAGTGAATAGAATAGAAACAATATTTTTCTGATTGTTTGGAGTGGAATAGATCTGCACAAGAAGAAAGTGAAACTAAGTGTGAGGAGGAAGGGGCAAGCAGACAAGCAGTACAAAATGAAAGTGAAACTTTCTGAGCACAATACTGCACAGCCACAGACAGACAAGTCTTTGGATCTTTTTGTTGTATGACCTGAGGTTTATCACATTCTTTCCTTGGAGGAAAAAACCTATGACAGCAGGCCATAAAAGAGACCCAGTTTGGCAATATTTTAATGAAGTTCCTTTACCTATTGCTAAGGCAGGCATGCGTGCACAATGCAAACACTGCAACAAAGAAACGCAAGGCCTGGTGGCCCGAATGAGGCAACATTATGAGAAGTGCTGTGATGAAGATGACCAAAGAAACACATTTGAACAGGCAGGATCTTCAGGTTGGTAAACATTTTTATTGAATCATATTTCTAAAGACTGCCTTGAACTGTCATGTTTGAGCAAAATTATATTTCTTATTACTGCATGTTACTGTCATTTGGTACAGTTATGAAGAAAAGCAAATATTCCTTTTGGGGCAGTGCTGTGTACAATAAGCAGAAATTGTATAAACAATAAAATAACAGCATTGACTTTTTTGTTTAGGGGAATTCATGGATTCTGGAAACTATCCACCTTCAAGATCACCATCCTCCTGTTCTACAGTTTCAGAGTTATCCATCCAGGATAGTGCTTCATTAGCATCATCATCATCAGACACCCACAGCCACATATCACTATCACCTAAAAGAAAGAAAAAACCCTTCCCTCCTGGAACCACCATAGATAAGTTTGTGATAAAAACTAGCAGATTAGAAAAGAGTTAATTGATGAAAAAATTGCCCAGTTTGTTTATGCAACGAACTCTTCTTTCGGTCTGACTGAGAACCCACATTTCATTAATATGGTTCAGTCACTGAGACCAGGATACAATCCACCCAGCAGAGCAGATGTTGCAGGGAAACTGCTGGATAAAGTGTATGACAGAGAAATGGAGCAATGTGCAACAGCTCTGGAGGGTAGAATTGTTAACCTAAGTACTGATGGGTGGAGTAATGTCCACAATGATCCTATTGTATGTGCTTGTATAACAACAGAAGAAGGGAAAGTCTTCCCTGCCCAAACAATTGATACGTCAGGAAATGCACACACAGCAGAATACTTACAAGAAGTGGCAGTAAAAGCTATAACAACATGTGAACAAAAATTCAAATGTCTAGTACACAGTTTGGTCACAGACAATGCTGCAAATGTATCCAAGATGAGAAGAAATTTAGAAGAGCAGGAAGGGAATACAAAGCTAATAACATATGGTTGCAGTGCTCATTTGCTGCACCTCTTAGCCAAAGACTTAAGTGTTCCAGAAATAAAGACTAATGTTGTTGAAATTGCTAAATACTTCCGTAACAATCATTTTGCTGCAGCAGCTCTGAAAAGGATGGGTGGAACCAAGCTAACGCTCCCACAAGATGTTAGATGGAACTCTGTGGTGGACTGTTTTGAGCAGTATATCAAGAACTGGCCTATTCTGATGACAGTTTGTGAAGAAAATCGAGATAAATAGATGGCACTGTTACGGCCAAAATCCTCAAGATTGGGCTTAAGAGAAATGTTGAACATATGCTGAGCATCCTGAAACCCATCTCTGAAGCTTTAAACAAAATACAGAAAAATAGCTCTTTTATTGCTGCTGCTGTTGACATTTGGAAGGAACTGAGTGAACACTTAAAAACAGAACTACACATGGACAGAATTAAATTACAAGCATTAAAAAAGCGAATGGGACAAGTACTGTCTCCAGCTCATTTTTTGGCAAATATTGACAATATCCAGTATCAGGGTCAAAACTTAAGTGCTGAGGAAGAGGAGTTAGCTATGACATGAGTATCCAGCAATCATACCTCTGTAATGCCAACTATAATAAACTTCAAAGCTAAGGGGGAACCATTCAAGAAATATATGTTTGCTGAAGATATTTTAAAGAAAGTCACACCAGTGAACTGGTGGAAGTCACTTAAGCACTTGGATTTAGAGACTGTTCAAGTAATGATTTCACTTTTAACAGCAGTAGCTTCTTCTGCAGGCATTGAAAGAATATTCTCTTCCTTTGGACTCATTCATTCTAAATTGAGAAATCATTTGGGACCCGATAAAGCAGGAAAGCTTGTTTTTCTTTTCCAGATTATTAACAAAGAAGATGAAGATGACGAGTGAGCTACAGAGGACAGTATTTAAGTTTTTCATGTGTAGGCTGGGCTGACAATCTAAGTTTCTTAAAATATATATATTTTGTTTAGTCAAATTACTTAACAATCATGGATGTTTGTTTAAGCAAATAAGATTTGCTGTAATGTTATTGTTTCAGTTGAATAAATCTATTTAAATTGTTATTATTAAGGTAAAGATTATTTTTCTCCTTCCTAAGTACAACAGAAAAGTTGTCCAAATATGAATGATTAACCTATTAAGCTGAGGATAAAAAAACTAATATGAAAAGTTATTCTAAAAATCTTCATTTACTTGCATATTAAAGTTATACCAGTAAGAATTAGTCTTTATGTAGAAAACTATGATTTAAATCAAGCTTTACTGACTAGTGATTTAAATCGTGATTTAAATCAGTTTGATTTAAATCAAATCCACCCTGTTTTTGAGCCAGGTTTATGTAATCTGTTTCCTGCCCAGGTGTAAAATGTTCCTTTTCTCCACATTAAATTGCTATTGCTATATGTTTTCTCCTGAGCATGGATCCTTTTATGAGAAGTTTACCTTTCTGAGCAAAGCTCTTTTCACATTCCATGCATTTATATGGTCTCCCTTGTGTGGATCTTCATATGGGAAATAAGATAACTTTTTTGAGCAAAGGTCTTTCCACATTCCATGCATTTAAATGGCTTCTCCCCTGTATGGATCCTCTTATGGCAAATAAGATGACCTCTTTGAGCAAAGGTCTTTCCACACTCCAAGCATTTAAATGGCTTCTCCCCTGTGTGGATCTTTTTGTGGGTAGTAAGTACATTTCTATAAGCAAAGGTTTTTCCACATTCCATGCATTTATACGGCTTCTCCCCTGTGTGGATCCTTTTGTGTATTCTTAGGTAACTGCACTGAGCAAAAGTCTTTCCACATTCCATGCATTTATACGGCTTCTCCCCTGTGTGGATCTTTTTGTGCGTTTTTAGCTCATTGCTATGAGCAAAAGCCTTTCCACATTCCATGCATTTAAATGGCTTCTCCCCTGTGTGGATCACCTCATGGCGATTAAGATGGCGTCTCCAAGCAAAGGTCCTTCCACACTCTCTGCATTTAAAAGGCTTCTCCCCTGTGTGGATCACCTCATGGCAATTAAGATGGTGTTTCCGAGCAAAGGTCTTTCCACACTCCATGCATTTATATGGCTTCTCCCCTGTGTGGATCACCTTATGTAAAATAAGATGATTTTTTTGAGCAAAGGTTTTTCCACATTCCATGCATTTAAATGGCTTCTCCCCTGTGTGGATCCTCTTATGGCAAATAAGATTACTTCCTTGAGCAAAGGTCTTTCCGCACTCCAAGCATTTAAATGGCTTCTCCCCTGTGTGGATCTTTTTGTGGGTAGTAAGTCCATTTCTTTGAGCAAAGGTTTTTCCACATTCCATACATTTAAATGGCTTCTCCCCTGTGTGAATCATATTATGGGAAATAAGGTGACCACTTTGAGCAAATGTCTTTCCACACTCCATGCATTTATACGGCTTCTCCCCTGTGTGGATTTTCATATGGGAAATAAGATTACATCTTTGAGCAAAGGTCTTTCCGCACTCCATGCATTTATACAGCTTCTCCCCTGTGTGGAACTTTTTGTGTATAGTAAGTTCACTGCTACGAGTAAAGGTCTTTCCACACTCCATGCATTTATACGGCTTCTCCCCCGTGTGGATCATCTTATGGCGAATAAGATTACTTCTTTGAGCAAAGGTCTTTCCACACTCCTTGCATTTGAATGCCTTCTCTCCTGTGTGGATCACCTTATGTAAAATAAGATGACTTTTTTGAGCAAAGGTCTTTCCACATTCCATGCATTTAAATGGCTTCTCCCCTGTATGGATCCTCTTATGTAAAATAAGATGACTTTTTTGACCAAACATCCTTCCACACTCCATGCATTTATATGGCTTCTCCCCTGTGTGGATCTTTTTGTGGGTAGTAAGTCCATTTCTATAAGCAAAGGTTTTTCCACATTCCATACATTTAAATGGCTTCTCCCCTGTGTGAATCATATTATGGGAAAGAAGCTGACCACTTTGAGCAAATGTCTTTCCACACTCCATGCATTTATACGGCTTCTCCCCTGTGTGGATCTTTTTGTGGGTGGTAAGTCCATTTCTATAAGCAAAGGTTTTTCCACATTCCATACATTTAAATGGCTTCTCCCCAGTGTGAATCCTTTCATGGGAAGTAAGTTGCCTGCTTTTTCCAAAACATGTTCCACATTCCAAACATTTGTAAGGCTTCTCTTTTGTGTCAATCACTTTTTGAGATGTAAGGAACTTATTTCCAAGAGAAGGAATGAATGTCCCATTGTAACTTTGTCCGTTGTGTCTTCTTATAGCATCTTCTCCTTTGTTTTGGCTTAAATAGTGTTCTTTTACTTGTAATTTAGCTTTGATTGGCTTCATACTTTTCCCAATATATTTTTTCCTTATTTTCTCCTGTTGGGCGAGAAAGTCTTGCATCGCAGCATCAGTGGAAGATGAGTTTTCCTTATTCCAATCATTTGACTGGTTTCTATCATGGGTTTCTAATTCCATTCGAATTCCAAACTTCTCCGTTCCATCTTTAGCATTGATCACTTGATTCTCCTGCCCATTATTACCTTCAAAGCAGAAGAGAAATGAAAACGATAACAAGGTTAGAAAAAAAGATCAAACCGTACAAAGTCAAGTGAATTTCCTTCTGAATTTTTCCAAAATTCCATTATGTTTTATGTTTGCATGCTTACAACGGTGCTTACATCCTGATATAGACAGGATGATTTCTATCTTCATGAGTCCTGAAAGATTTGAAAATATCTAGAAAACATCTCTTTCTTTACAATTATCTAAATATCTGCAAATCTCAAACAAAGTCTGTTTTGAGTCAAGGAATAATCAGGGGAAACATCCAAGGAAGAATAAGGAGATACGTCCATAAGATTTACTGGAGTGGATTATTTTTTTAAAAAAATTTGATTTATATGCTGCCCTTCTCCGGAGACTCAGGGCGGCTTACAATGCACTAAGCAATAGCCTTCATACTTTTGTATATTTATACAAAGTCAGCTTATTGCCCCCACAACTGGGTCCTCAATTTACCTACCTTAGAAAGGATGGCTGAGTCAACCTTGAGCCTGGTGAGATTCGCACCTGCAGTAATTGCAGGCAGCTGGTGTTAATAACAGGGTGCTTTAGACCACTGTACTAAATTTTAGCAGACATGTGAGAAGTGAAACAATTTTGAAAAAAGCTCTTCCCCGGTGTAACTTGGAGCAGCTACTTCACGGCCTCTGTCTGGCAGGCAGGACTCCCGCTCGGCCCGTCCCTTGATCCTAACTATGAGACTTTGGAGCGAAGTCCCTTGATTGAAGCCTCCCATTGGCTTGTAAACCCTCATCGCGCTGAGACTGGAAAGGTTGGGAGGCTTCAAGAATGGCTATTTTGCTGCCCCAAAGTCTCATCGGCTTGCAAGGGCTTTTTTGCCAGATCTGGTACAGGCTTCTGATTGCAGAGAACAGAGGCCTAAACTACTTTAGTGCGAGATCACACAAAATGAGAAGTGCAAGATCTCACACTAATGATCTCGCGTGATCTTGCACTGCAGTACTTTAGGCCTGTGTTCCCTACAAACTGAAGACTGCACAAGATCCAGGGCAAAAGTCTTTGAAAACAAAGAGGCCTTCCCTTTGTTTGCAAAGCATTTTGCCCTGGATGTCATGCAGCCCTTGGTTAGCTGGGAACAGAGGCCTAAAGTACTATAGTGCAGTGGTGAAATGTAAAATTTGTTACTACTGGTTCTGTGGGCCTGACTTGGTGGGGAAATGTGACAGGGTGGGCGTGGTCAACTTTTTTTTTTAACTTTTAAAACCGTTTTTTCTACAACCTCTTCAGCGAACTCAGGCCTCTGAGTTTTCTGCCGATCAGACAACTCAGCTAGGATCGTCAGAGGCTTTTAAAAGCATTTTATCTCCAACCTCTTTCGCCGATTTGTCTGATTGACAGAGGCTTTTTTCTTTTAAAAGCCTCTGATGATTCCAGCTGAGTTCCCTGATTGTCAGAGGCTTTTAAAAGAATTTTTTCCTGTAACCTCTTTGGCCGAAGAGGTGGTAGAAAAAATGCTTTTATAGGCCTCTGATGATCCCAGCTGAGCCGCGCAATCATCAGAGGCTTTTTAAAAAATTTTTAAAAGCAGTCTTTTGGCTGAAGTGGTTGTAGAAAAAATGCATTTAATAATAAAATAAAAGCCTCTGATGATTACGTGGCTCAACTGGGCATGGGGGGGGGGGAGGGTGGCGGCAGGGATTTCTGCTACCGGTTCTCCGAACAACCTGCAGCCCTCGCTACCAGATCAGATTGGTCCGAACTGGGAGCATTTCACCCCTGCTGTGGTGCGAGATTCTGTGAGATCAATAGTGCCAGATTTCCCACTATTGACCTTGCGTATCTCTCACTACTTAAGGCCTCTTTTTTCTGCAAATGCATCCAAGCAGCTAAAGGAATCAACGTCTTGCTATATCCTCGTAAAGGCTAAGTCACCCTGCACGAGGTCTTTGTTCTTGAATTGGATTGGGAGAATGCTCTTCCAGGGCCTGAGCATGAAAGTTCTGTTCTCACAAAATTTTGGGAGGTTTCAGAGGACAAATGACAACACATTCCTCTCACATGACCTCATAAAAGCAAACCTCATTCTTTTCAGCCTCCACAGATAAGTTCAAATAGAAATGGAAAAATATAGACTTAAAATAGACACCTAATTTCAAAATCGTCATCAAAAAACCACAACAAATAATGTTCTTTCTGCGCCAACTCAGAAAGCTCAAACTGTGCAAGGAGCTGCTGATCCAGTTCTACAGAGGAATTATTGAGTCTGTCATCTGCATCTCTATAACTGCCTGGTTTGGTTCTGCAACCCAACAAGACAGACACAGACTTCAGAGGATAATTAGAATTGCAGAAAGACAATTACTACCAACCTGCCTTCCATTGAGGACTTGTATACTGCACGAGTCAAAAAGTGGGCTGTGAAAATATTTACAGACCCCTCGCATCCTGGACATAAACTGTTTCAACTCCTGCCCTCAAAAGGACGCTATAGAGCACTGCATGCCAGAACAACTAGACACAAGAACAGTTTTTTCCTGAATGTCATCACTCTGCTAAACAAATAATTCCATCAACACTGTCAAACTAGTTACTAAATCTGCATTACTATTAATCTTCTCATTGTTCTCACCACCCATCTCCTCCCACTTATGACTGTATGACTGTAACTTTGTTGCTGGTATTCTTAAGACTTATATTGACTGTTTGCTGATATGATATGATTTGATTCCTTACTTGTTCCCTATGACTATCATTAGGTGTTGCACCTTATCATTCATTCTTTTATATACACCAAATGCGTATGGACCAAGACAAATTCCTTGTGTCCAATCACACTTGGCCAAAAAAGTATTGTGTTGTGTTGTATTCTATTCTATTTTATTCTAAAGAAATGGCCCAAAAGCATCTCAGCAAAGAGACATTGACTCTTTCCTTCCTTGAAGTACCAGAAGGCCAGATCCTTTCCTTCTCCCTCCCAGGAGATAGTATCTGATTAGTGATTTATTTAATAAAAAATTAACTATAATCTGGCTTCTTGAACTCTCTGATTTGGGACAAAAAAACTTACTGAGGGAGACCACGTTCCTATAGTTTTCAAGCATGACTTCCGAATGCAGGGCTTTTTGATCAGAATCCAGCAGAGACCATTCCTCCTCAGAGAAATACACAGCCACCTCCTCGAATGACACAAGATTCTCCTGAACATGGAAAAAAGAACAGAACAGGAGGATTCGCAAGAGCTGTTCATCTTCATCAATGATTTAGACAAGCTGATAGAAGGGGAACTCATCAAATCTGCAGACAAGACCAAATTGACAGCAATACCAATACTCCACAAGATAGGCTCAAGATATAGAAGGATCGGCACCTTCTAACCAAATGAACTTCAATGGTGAGAAATGTAATGTGCTACATTTAGGAAAGAAAAACCAAATGCACTGCCATAGAATAGGTGATGCCTGGTTCTACAGTAGAAAGTGCAACAGGGATCTTGGAGTCCTAGTGGACAATCGGTTAAACGTGAGCCAGCAGTGTGCTACAGTTGCCAAAAAACACCCAACAGAATCATAGGTTGCATTAAGAGAGGGATAGAATCAAGATCACATGAAGTAGTAGTATCACTTTATAATGCCTTGGTAAGACCACACATAGGAACATTGCATCCAGTATTGATTGCCATGATGTAAAAAAGATTTTGAGACTCTAGAAAGAGTGCAAGGAAGAGCAACCAAGATGATGAAGGGTCTGGAGGCTAAAACATACGATGAACGTTTGTGGGAACTGGGCATGGCTAGTCTAATGAAGAGAAGGATCAGGGGAGACAGGGTAGCAGTGTTCCAATATTTGAGGGGCTGCCACAGAGAGGAGGGGGGTCAAGCTATTTTCCAAAGCACCTGAAGGCCAGTCAAGGAATAATGGATGGAAACTGAATAAGGAGTGATTCTACCTGGAAATAAGGAGACATTTTCTGACAGTGAAAGCAATCAACCCATGGAACAGAAGTTTCCTTCAGAAGACTGCCAACTGCAGAAATGGTGTTAGCGGGTTGGACTAGATGACCTACAAGGTCCCTTCCAACTCTGTTAATCTGTACCTTAGGAGGTTGATAAATTACAAAAAGAAAAGTGGTCCAGCAGTTCCTGCCACTGTCATACGTTTATTCCTAATTTTTCAAGGACGTTAAAAAAAATGCTTCCTGTAAAGACAAATTTGGAGGAGCACCTAGCAGAACAAGCCAACCAGAGGAAGCTATGCTGGCTGACAGCAACTTCAACCTGCTATTCTGCTGTCCATGTTGTGGAAGGACACAAAAATAATCCAGTCCAAACAAGGGAATAGAAGCAGAGAGCATTCTGCACACCCAGTTCATTTCCTGAAGGGAGAATACAGATCTAATAACTTTTCCTTTTCTTACTTGATTTAGAGGTTCAGCCGGTGTTTGATCGCTGTCATGAAAACCAGAAAATTTCATTCTTTGTTTCTCTGTAAGAAATAAATAATTTCAAAATAATAATTAACAAAATATTTATTTATTTCCTCAGATAACCTGGTCCAAAGCCATGAAGGGCTTTAAAGGCGACAACCAGAACCTTGAATTGCACCCGGAAGCAAATTGGCAGCCAATACAGCTCCTGCAGGAGAGTTGATAAATGTGCACACTGGGATCTGCAGAAAACCATGTGGACCACTATGTTTTCCACCAAGTGGAACCCACATACTCTTCAAGGGCAGCCCCATGTAGAGCCCGTGGCAATAGTTAACCCGACAGTGTTGGCTAATTACCATCCAGTCTTCAACCTTCGCTTTGTTGCGAAGGTTGTTGAGTGTGGTAGCACGACAGTTCCCTCGGTACCTGGCTGAATCGGCTTATCTGGATCCGTTCCAGTCGGGCTTCAGGCCTGAGTACAGCACGGAAATGGCATTGGCCACATTGGTAGATGATATCTGGAGAGCTCAGGACAGGGATTGCTCCTCTGTCCTGGTCCTATTAGACCTCTCAGCGGCTTTTGATACCATCGACCATGGTATCATGCTGCACCGGCTGGAAGAGTTAGGGGTGGGGGGCATCGTGTTGCGGTGGTTCTCCTTTCTCTCCGATCGGTCGCAGTCTGTGTTGGCAGGGGGGCAGGGGTCAACCCCGAGGCCCCTTGTATGTGGGGTGCCACAAGGGTCGGTCCTGTCACCCCTTCTGTTCAACATTTATGTGAAGCCGCTGGGTGAGATCATCCGTGGTTTTGGGGTGAAGTACCACCAATACGCTGATGACAATCAGCTGTACATCTCCACCCCGGACCACCCCAACGATGCCCTTGAAGTGATGTCCCAGTGCCTGGAGGCTGTAAGGATCTGGATGGGGAGAAACAGGCTCAGGCTCAACCCATCCAAGACCGAGTGGCTGTGGTTTCCGACATCCCGATATAGTCAGTTGGTGCCATCACTAACTATTGGGGGCGAGTCGTTGGCCCCCACGGAGAGGGCTCGCAACTTGGGTGTCCTCCTGGACTCACAGCTGTCTTTAGAAGAGCATTTGACAGCTGTGGCCGGGAGGGCATTTTATCAGGTTCGCCTGATTTGCCAGTTGTGTCCCTTTCTGGATCGGGACTCGTTAAATACGGTCACTCATGCCCTCGTCACTTCCCGCCTGGACTACTGCAATGCTCTCTACATGGGGCTCTCCTTGAGGAGTACCCGGAGGCTACAGCTGTTCCAGAATGCAGCCGCGCGGGTGTTTATGGGAGCGACGTGATGCTCCCATGTGACCCCCCCTCCTGCGCGAGCTGCACTGGCTCCCGGTGGTCTTCCGGGTGCGCTTCAAGGTTTTGGTTACCACCTTTACACCGCTCCATGGCTTAGGACCGGGGTATCTACGAGACCGTCTTCTGCCACCAGTAGCCTCTCACCGACCAGTACGCTCCCATAGAGAGGGGCTTCTTAGGGTGCCGTCGGTCAAACAGTGTTGACTGGCGCCCCCCAGGGGGAGAGCCTTCTCTGTGGGGGCACCTGCCATCTGGAACGAGCTCCCCCTGGAGATATGGAGGATCCCGGATCTACGTGTTTTCCGCCGTGCCCTCAAAACATTCCTATTCCAGCAGGCCGGCCTGGCCTAGCCTATTTTTTAAACTGTTTTTTAAATTTTCTAAATTTTAAATTTGTCTTATTAATTTGGGGTGTTTTTGTTTTCCAGGCCAAATTATTTAATTGTATTTTAACATTTGTATTGTATGTATTTTATCCTTTGGCGGTATACAAATTCAATTAGTAATAATAATAATAATAACAACAACAACAACAACTGATTAGGGCATGAGTGACTGTGAGTAGGGATTGTCCATCCAGGAAGGGGTGTAACTGGCGCACAACCCGTAGTTGTGCAAAGGCCCTCCAGGCCACAACCGCCACCTTCTCTTCGAGCAGGAGTTGTGAGTCCAGGAGAACCCACAGATCACGCACAGTGTCTGCTTGGGGTAGTGCCACCCCATCCAAGACCAGAGGTGGCAATTCTCCCTTGGCCAACGAACCCCAAACCCAGAGCTACTCCGTCTTGCCAAGGTTTAGTTTCCACCCATTGCTCCCCATCCAGCCCCTAACAGCCTCCAGGCACTGCAACAGGGAGGACACGGCATCATTTAACCCACCATGGGCCGAGACATACAGCTGAGTATCGTCAGCATATTGGTGATATCTCAGTCCGTGCTGCCAGATGATCTCACCCAGCAGCTCCATATAAATCTGAACAGGAGCGGAGAAAATACCGAGGCCTGCGGAAACCCACAAAGCAGTGGATGAGATCTGGATCTCTCCCCTCCTATCATCACTGACTGAGAGCGGCTGCAGAGGAAGGAAGTGAGCCAGGACAGCACAAGGCCTCCCACTCTCATCCCCTGAGAGGCCAAGTAGAGCAAGCATGGATGCACTACCCCCATCCCGCTCTTGCCAGAGATCATCCAAAAGTGCGACCAATGCCGTTTCTGTCCCAAATCCAAGCCTGAATCTTGACTGGTAGGAGTCTAGATAATCCATTTCATCCCGAAACCTCTGGAGTTGCTGTGCAACCACCTTCTGAACAACCTTCCCCAAAAAAGGGAAGATTGGAGACAGGTCGGAAACTATCCAACAGGGTGGGATCCAGCGATGGCTTCTTAAGATGAGGGTGGACTACAACCTCCTTAAAGTGCTGGGGCACTGCACCCTCCTGTAGGGAAGCATTAATCGGTGCCAGAGTCCACCCACCTGTCACCTCCCAGGAAGCTTTCCCAAGCCAGGAGGGACATGGGTTTAAAACACAGGTGCTTGTAGCCATACTCCCTAGGATCCTGTCCACTTCCTTAGGAGCAACAGGGTCTATATCTTGTAGTAAAATATTGACTAAGAATTTAAACAACAGACAGAGTGAACAACTGGGAGGAGCAAAAGGATCAAACCGTTCCCAGATAACAGAGCAAGAACCTGCCTCAGGGGCTTCCATTGGACCAGCAACCATGCCGGCATCCCAGAGCCTTGGTGGCACAGCAGCTAAAGTGCTGTTAAACTAGCACTTAGCTGCCAGCTGCCTGCAATTACTGCAAGTTCAAATCTCACCAGGCTGAAGGTTGACTCAGCCTTCCATCCTTTCGAGGTAGGTAAAATGAGGACCCGGATTGTGGGGGCAATAAGATGACTTTGTGTAAAAAGAACACTGCTTAGGGGCCCCCGAAAGCCCTACTAAGCAGGTATATACAAAATTATGAAGGCGGCATATAAATCGAACCAATAAATAAATAATTGGAAACCAAGTCAAGTAATTTTGTCTTCAGAAAAATCGCCCAATTCCTCTGCACACCCTTTCAGGTGGACCTCAATCTCCTCCTTTCCCCAAGAGCAGGAGGCTCACCTAAAGAGGGTTGCTGGGCAATTATCTGCAGATGCAATTAATGCAAAGAAGTATAAATAGGAGAAAGTATTGTATAGAAGAGAAGAGAGCATGAAGTTAAGACAGATGGGTAATTGGAGGATCTTCAATTACCTCCTGAGGTGTCCTGAGTTTGATCTTCCCAAGGGATCCTCCTGAAAAATAACCCCTGAAGGGGAGTTGATGGATTCTTCTTTCTCTCAGGATCTCTGATCTCCACAATGCAGCACTTCCAATAGGAGGAAGGATGGAAGAAGCAGAATTAATGCACATCACATGACATAAAGTGGATTCCTATATTCAGAATGCCACCTCAAAGCCCCCAATATCCATCAGGGTGGCTGAATGAAAAAACAATGGAACAATGTCCTACAAGAATTGGTGGGACATTGCCACATATTATGAATGTCAGAGAGGTTTGGGAAGGAGGGGTGAAGTATTCAAACAGATTTTCTATTTCTCTATTGAACTCTTACCTGCAACTCAGCCTGTTCCTTCTGCTCCTCCGCCTGGCTCAGGAGGAAGCCTTCAGCCAGGGCCACCGCCTGGGAGCTGGTCTCTGCTCCATATTCCTGCAACCAGCTCTCCATCTCTGGGGCAGAAGAGCCAGGAATTGCTGGTGGGTCTCCAGATGCCTTTTCCTTCATGGGACCCTTTCTGGTGCTGCAGGACTGATCCCCCCAAGGGATTCCGCTCTTTTTCTTCTTCCCCCAAGAGGAAAGTTTGCCTTGCAAAGACCACCAATGGCTTCCAGTTGCTGTATCTGAGATGGGAAGAAAAACAAATAGCAAGAATTAGAAAGTGGAATTCAGCCACTGAGCGACCTTCCCCCAACCTCCCCGGAGCCCCAAGAGGCTCATCCCAGCGCAGGACTGAGGTGCCCCCGAGCAGGGCCGGGAAGGAGGCAGCTGGAGAGGTCGCCCCGCTTCTCTCCCCCTCCGGAGACAGGGAGCCTGGTGCGAATCCTGCCTCCTCCGCTCCTGCTGGGCCTCCGCAAGGCCGACCCTCCCCTCCCCCCACTCGGGCTCTTCGCATGGAGAGGGTGGCTGGGGAGCATGGGACCCGGGATCGAAGCCGGAGGAAGGCCGGCCTAGAGTTTATCCCTCCTGCGCCTCCCTTTGCCCGGGAAGAGCCCCCAACTCACCCGGGGAACGTCTGGATCGCCCCCCGCCAGACTCTCCCGCAGCCTCTCCGCCTCCTGTGGAGACCCGGGGGGTTAAGGAGAGCGAGTGCGGCGTCCTAGAGCGGCAAGCCTTCGTGATGTCATTTCCTTCCCAGCCTCCTCAGGAAAGGCAGCTGTGACGTTCGGCCTCCAGTGGACCAATGGGGAAGCGCATGACGCTACCTTCTCTTAGCAGGAGGCTCCCCCTAGTGGATTGCGCGCAAAGGGCCAGGATTGTAGAAAAGGCGGGAAACAGAGCGCGTCTGAGGGGAAGGGAGAGGGCAGGGATAATGGGCTTCAGAGTAGGAGAAAGGCCCTTCTCCATTGCTCCCTGGCAGACAAAGGCTTCAACGTCTCCAGAGGGGGCACTTTCTCCATCTTCCTCTACTTCCTGTCCAGGAATCGTCTGTGGAGATGGAGAAAAATCTCTCTGGAGGATTTGAACTCGCTTCCCTCAGGAACAGCCGCCCTGAAGGCTGGGCAGAGATTGGAGGAGGCCTCAAAAGGGTCCAAATCCAGTCAGAAACAGCCAGGTGGTCAGAAGAGAAGGACCACGAGGCTCTCTGGGAAACACAGCTTGTGTCTTGCAGTTGTTGAGAACTTTGGTCTTAAGTGGGGGAAGATGGGACACAGCCACAATCAGAAAAATTGAGATTTCTATCGGTTTTCATTTCTTTAATTCAATATATGAAGCTGCCCTTCTCACGTTCATGGCTCTGGGTGTGTAAGAATTAATTCTCAGCTATTTTAATAAAATAATTAATTCAATTAATTAAAGCAATTGGAAAGGTCGAGCGGCTGCTCGTGACCAAGGATATAATGCTGAAGAACAAGAAATCTCAAAGGTAAACCAATTCCAAAATGGAGAAAGAGCTCAAAGTAGTGAATGTTCCAGAACTTTTACCTCAGAATGAGACCATTTGGTGAAGAAATCAAGAGGGGGGGGGGAAATGGCGTCTCATCTGTGACTGGAGAAAGGATGGAATTGCAAAATGGTGACAGGAAAAGAGTGAAAAATGATTTTATGTTTCACCAAACATAATCGAGGAACTATATTTACATATATCCAAGATACATATAAAAGGGAAACAAGCAGGAAGAAAATGTGAAACATCCCAAGAGATCCACTCAGCGTGAATAAATAGATCTATTTCTGTGTTGTATTTGTTTATGTGTACGTAAATACACACATACACTTTGCATGTCTAATTGCACTTGACCAAATAAAGTATTCAATTCAATTCAATATACATATAAGTATACCATATTATAAGTTATTAAAATGGACCAGTTTATTACAATTGTCGTTCCTGTCTATGACATTTCATGATTTTAATTTTGTAATTTTCTGTAAGGTAGTCATTATGAATCCCCAATTGAAAGGTTATTGTATAAAGGGAAGGACCCAGGTCCTTCCGATTCTCTTTTAGATAACATCTCTGCAATACAGTAATTAAGCAATATGCACCCATTGTCTACTTCAGGAACCTCAGCAACTTTCAGACTTTAAGACTTCAACTCCCACAGACAACTTAGGAATTCTGGGAGTTGAAGTCCGTAAGTCTTAAAGTTACCACGTTTAGAGACCTTGGTCTAGTTCAGGGGTGTCAAACTCGTGGTATCACATTATGATCACGTGACATATCACAACTTCCCTTTGCCTAAACCAGGGGTGGGCGTGGCCAGCACATGGCACTGCGAGTTTGACACCCCTGGTCTAGTTAAGCCTGGAGCTCTGATGTAGCCACCAAGTTTCTTGAAGTCACTTCTTGGTCACTTTGAGTTCTGGAGCTCCAATCTCATGGGATCAGGTGTGGGCTCTGAAATTGAATGAGATGATCTCAAAGATCCCCTCACGGTATCCTTCCGTTCCGTGATTTTATGGAAGATTTTATGTTTTAGTCTCCGGGCCTTTATTCAGCCTATGCTAATCTCTGCACTTTTTCCAAAGTCTCAACATCTTTTTTGTAATTTGATAACCAAAATTGGATGCAGTATTCCAGATGTGTTCTTACTAAGGCTTTATAGAGCAGGACCAGGGTGGATAAAAATCAATGATTTTTTTTTAAAAATCAAAAAAATCAGATTTTTTTGATTTAAATCGATTTTTTTGGATCAAATTCATTTTAATAAAATGCTTTGGGAGTAAAAAATCTATCTAAAGATAGTTTCTATTTAAGATACATTAATAATTTAGTTTATTCAGCATGAAATGGAGTTTAGTTATATAGGACGAGGTTGTATATTCTGCAATATTGGGACTCTCGGCGAGTCAATAGCAGATCACAGGAGGAGCCGCTGAGGGACAGAGATGGCAGTTGCTCTTTAAAAATTATGGTTTAAATCAAGCCTTTTTACTAGTGATTTAAATCATATTTAAATAGTGATTTATATCAACTTGATTTAAATCAAATCCACCCTAAGCAGGACTAATACTTCATGTGATTTTGATTCTATGCCTCTGTCCAGTGATGAAGCACCCACAATGTCTAAAGGTGAACTGTTCCACTGGTTAATTGTCCTCACTGTAAAGAAATTCCAGATTGCTTCTTTCCTTGATTAGTTTCCATCCATTTGTTTCTTATCTTGCCCTCTGGTGGTTTGGGGGGAAAATTAGATATTAGATTAACAGAGTTGGAATGGACCTTGTAATTCATCTATTCTAGTCCAACCCCCCACCCAAGCAGGAGACCCTACACCATTTCTGACAAATGAAGTGATGAAGCTCCCACAACTTCTGAAGTCAAGCTCTTTCATTAGTCGATTGTTCTGTCAGAAAAATTCTTGATCAGTTTCCATCCATTATTCCTTGTCTGATCCCTTGGAAAATAGCTAGACTCCCTCGTCTCTGTGGAAGCCCCTCAAATATTGGAACACTGCTATCCTGTCTTCCCTGGTCCCTCTCTTCACTAGACTAGCCATGCCCGGTTCCTATAACCATTCTTATTTTAGTCTTCCGGCCTTTAATCAGTTTAGCTGTTCTTTGCACTTTGCCCAAAGTTTCAACATCTTTTTTGTAATGTGATGACCCAAACAGGATGCAGTATTCCAGGTGTGGTCTTACTAAGGCTTTATGGAGCGGTACTAATACTTCATGTGATTTTGATTCTATGCCTCTGTTTATACAACCAAGGATTGTATGCACTTTTTTTTAACTGCTGCCACACACAGGTGATTCATGCTTAAGTGATCATCCATTCCAACTCCAAGGACCCTTCACAGTTACTATTTTTGAGCCATGTAATCTGTTTTTCCTGCCCAGGTGTAAAATGTTCCTTTTTTCCACATTAAATTTCATTTTCTTGGATTCAACCTTGTCTCCTTTGGATAAGAATGGTACAATATGCAGACATATAAAAATCTATAGAGACATGGTGCGTCAGTGCTTAAAATGCTATACTATAGGCTAATTGCCCACAGCCAGTAATTTGATTTTGACAGGGTCATGGTTCATTCAGCTTCCATCCTTCTGTGGTGGGTAAAATGAGGACCCAGATTGCTGGCGAGCATATGCTGACTTTCTAAACTGCTGAGAGAAAGTTGTAAAGCATTGTGGAGTGGTATATAAGTCTATGTGAATTGCTATTGCTATATAGTTTGTCCTGAGCATGGATCCTTTTATGAGAAGACTACCATTCTGAGCAAAATTCTTTCCACATTTCATGCATTTATATGGTCTCTCCTGTGTGGCTCATTTTATGGCAATTAAGGTGATATTTTTGAGCAAAGGTCTTTCCACACTCCATGCATTTTAAATGGCTTCTCCCGTGTGGATCACCTTATGGCAATTAAGATGGTGTCTCCGACCAAAGGTCTTTCCACACTCCATGCATTTAAATGGCTTCTCCCGTGTGTGGATCACCTCATGTACAGTAAGATGACATTTTTGAGCAAAGGTCTTTCCACACTCCATGCATTTAAATGGCTTCTTCCGTGTGTGGATCACCTCATGTACAGTAAGATGACATTTTTGAGCAAAGGTCTTTCCACATTCCATGCATTTGAATGGCTTCTCCCCTGTGTGGATCCTCTTATGGCAATTAAGATGGTATCTCCGAGCAAAGGTCTTTCCACACTCCATGCATTTAAATGGCTTCTCCCCCGTGTGGATCCTTTTGTGGGTAGTAAGTGCATTTCTATAAGCAAAGGTTTTTCCACATTCCATACATTTAAATGGCTTCTCCCCTGTGTGAATCATATTATGGGAAATAAGATTACCACATTGAGCAAATGTCTTTCCACATTCCATACATTTAAATGGCTTCTCCCCTGTGTGAATCATATTATGGGAAATAAGATTACCACGTTGAGCAAATGTCTTTCCACACTCCAAGCATTTAAATGGCTTCTCCCCTGTGTGGATCCTTTTGTGGGTAGTAAGTGCATTTCTGTAAGCAAAGGTTTTTCCACATTCCATACATTTAAATGGCTTCTCCCCTGTGTGGATCTTATTATGGGAACTAAGATGACCTCTTCGAGCAAAGGTCTTTCCATATTCCATGCATTTATACAGCTTTTCCCCTGTATGGAATTTTTTGTGCATAGTAAGTTCACTGCTACGAGTAAAGGCCTTTCCACACTCCATGCATTTATACAGCTTCTCCCCTGTGTGGATCATCTTATGGCGAATAAAATTACTTCTGTGAGCAAAAGTCTTTCCACATTCCATGCATTTAAATGGCTTCTCCCCTGTGTGGATCACCTGATGTAAAATAAGATGATTTTTTTCAGCAAAGGTTTTTCCACATTCCATACATTTAAATGGCTTCTCCCCTGTGTGGATCCTCTTATGGCGAATAAGATTACTTCTGTGAGCAAAAGTCTTTCCACATTCCATGCATTTAAATGGCTTCTCCCCTGTGTGGATCACCTGATGTAAAATAAGATGATGTTTTTGAGCAAAGGTTTTTCCACATTCCATACATTTAAATGGCTTCTCCCCTGTGTGGATCCTCTTATGGTGAATAAGATTACTTCTTTGAGCAAAGGTCTTGCCACACTCCATGCATTTATACAGCTTCTCCCCTGTGTGAATCATATTATGGGAATTAAGATTAGCACTTCGAGCAAATGTCTTTCCACACTCCATGCATTTATACGGCTTCTCCCCGGTGTGGGTCTTCATATGGGAAATAAGATTACATCTTTGAGCAAAGGTCTTTCCGCAATCCATGCATTTATACAGCTTCTCCCCTGTGTGGAACTTTTTGTGCATCGTAAGAACACTGCTACGAGTAAAGGACTTTCCACACTCCATGCATTTATATGGCTTCTCTTCTGTGTGGATCATCTTATGGCGAATAAGATTACTTCTTTGAGCAAAGGTCTTTCCACACTCCAGGCATTTAAATGGCTTCTCCCCTGTGTGGATCACTTTATGTAAAATAAGATGACTTTTTTGAGCAAAGGTCTTTCCACATTCCATGCATTTAAATGGCTTCTCCCCTGTGTGGATCCTCTTATGGGAAGTAAGATGACCTCTTTGACTAAACATCTTGCCACACTCCATGCATTTAAATGGCTTCTTCCCGGTGTGGATTATTTTATGGCGAATAAGATTACTTCTGTGAGTAAAAGTCTTTCCACATTCCATACATTTAAATGGCTTCTCCCCTGTGTGAATCATATTATGGGAAATAAGATGACCTCTTCGAGCAAAGGTCTTTCCACATACCATGCATTTATATGGTTTCTCTCCTGAGTGGATCCTTTTAGGGGAAATAAGATTACTACGTCTTCTGAACCTGTTACCAGACTCTCTGCATTTGTATACCTTCCCCCCAGTGTGAATCCTTTCATGGGAAGTAAGTTGCCTGCTTTTTCCAAAACATGTTCCACATTCCAAACATTTGTAAGGCTTCTCTTTTGTGTCTATCACTTTTTGAGATGTAAGGAACTTATTTCCAAGAGAAGGAATGAATGTCCCATTGTAACTTTGTCCGGTGTGTCTTCTTATAGCATCTTCTCCTTTGTTTTGGCTTAAATAGTGTTCTTTTACTTGTAATTCAGCTTTGATTGGCTTCATACTATTCCCAATATATTTTTTCCTTATTTTCTCCTGTTGGGCAAGAAAGTCTTGCATCGCAGCATCAGTGGAAGCTGAGCTTTCCTGATTCCAATCATTTGACTGGTTTCTATCATGGGTTTCTAATTCCATTCGAATTCCAAACTTCTCCGTTCCATCTTTAGCATTGATCACTTGGAACAGTTCACAGAAATGTTGATTCTCCTGCCCATTATTACCTTCAAAGCAGAAGAGAAATGAAAATGATAACAAGGTTAGAGAAAAAAAATCAAACGTACAAAGTCAAGTGAATTTCCTTCTGAATTTTTCCAAAATTCCATTATGTTTTATGTTTGCATGCTTACAACGGTGTGATATAGACAGGATGATTTCTATCTTCATGAGTCCTGAAAGCTTTGAAAATATGTAGAAAACATCTCTTTCTTTACAATTATCTAAAGATCTGCAAATCTCAATCAAAGTCTGTTTTGAGTCAAGGAATAATCAGGGGAAACATCCAAGGACGTATAAGGAGAAAACTTAAGATTTACTGGGATGGATTAATTTTAGCAGAGACCTGTGAGAACTAAAACAAATTTGAAAAAAGCTCTTTCTTCCCCGGTGTACCTTGGAGCAGCTACTCCACGGCCTCTGGCAGGCAGGCAGGACTCCCGCTCGGCCAGTTCCTTGATCCCAACGATGAGACTTTGGAGCAAAGTCCCTTGATTGAAGCCTCCTATTGGCTTGTAAACACTCATTGTGCTGAGACTGGAAAGGTTGGGAGGCTTCAAAAATGGCTATTTTGCTGCCCCAAAGTCTCCTCGGCTTGAAAGGGTTTTTTGGCTGGATCTCGTACAGGTTTCCAATTGCAGAGAACCGTGGCCTAAACTACTTTAGTGCGAGATCACACAAGATGATTAGTGCAAGATCTCAAACTAATGATCTTGCGTGATCTTGCACTGCAGTACTTTAGGCCTCTGTTCCCTACAAACTGAGGACTGCACGAGATCCAGGGCAAAAGTCTTTGAAAACAAAGAGGCCTTCCCTTTGTTTGCAAAGCATTTTGCCCTGGATGTATTGCAGCCCTTGGTTAGCTAGGAACAGAGGCCTAAAGTACTGTAGTGCAGTGGTGGAATGTAAAATTTGTTGCTACCGGTTCTGTGGGCGTGACTTGGTGGGGGGAATGTGACTGGGTGGGCGTGGCCAACTTTTTTTTTACTTTTAAAACCGTTTTTTCTACCACCTCTTCAGCTGCAGAGGTTGTAAAAAAATACTTTAAAAGCCTCTGCCGATCAGGCAACTCTGCTGGGATCCTTAGAGGCTTTTAAAAGCATCTTTTCTACAATCTCTTTGGCCGATTTGTCTGATTGACAGAGGCTTTTTTCTTTTAAAAGCCTCTGATGATCTCAGCTGAGTTGCCTGATTGTCAGAGGTTTTTAAAAGAATTTTTTCCTGCAATCTCTTTGGCAGAAGAGGTGGTAGAAAAAATGCTTTTATAGGCCTCTGATAATCCCAGCTGAGCCGTGCGATCATCAGAGGCTTTTTTTTTACTTTTAAAAGCAGTCTTTCGGCTGAAGTGGTTGTAGAAAAAATGCATTTAATAATTTAAAAAAAGCCTCTGATGATTACGCGGCTCATCTAGGCATGGGGGGGGCGGGGGGCAGGGATTTTTGGTACCGGTTCTCCTAACCACCTGCCCTCCTCGCTACCACGTCAGGCGATCCGGTCCGAACCGGGAGCATTTCACCCCTGCTGTAGTGCTAGATTCTGTGAGATCAATAGTGCCAGATTTCCCACTATTGACCTTGCGTATCTCTCACTACTTAAGGCCTCTTTTTTCTGCAAATGCATCCAAGCAGGTAAAGGAATCAACGTCTTGCTATATCCTCGTAAAGTCTAAGTCACACTGCATAAGGTCTTTGTTCTTGAATTGGATTGGGAGAATGCTCTTCCAGGGCCTGAGCATGAAAGTTCTGTTCTCACAAAATTTTGGGAGGTTTCAGAGGACAAATGACAACACATTCCTCTCACATGACCTCATAAAAGCAAACCTCATTCTTTTCAGCCTCCACAGATAAGTTCAAATAGAAATGGAAAAATATAGACTTAAAATAGACACCTAATTTCAAAATCGTCATCAAAAAACCACAACAAATAATGTTCTTTCTGCGCCAACTCAGAAAGCTCAAACTGTGCAAGGAGCTGCTGATCCAGTTCTACAGAGGAATTATTGAGTCTGTCATCTGCATCTCTATAACTGCCTGGTTTGGTTCTGCAACCCAACAAGACAGACACAGACTTCAGAGGATAATTAGAATTGCAGAAAAACAATTACTACCAACCTGCCTTCCATTGAGGACTTGTATACTGCACGAGTCAAAAAGTGGGCTGTGAAAATATTTACAGACCCCTCGCATCCTGGACATAAACTGTTTCAACTCCTGCCCTCAAAAGGACGCTATAGAGCACTGCATGCCAGAACAACTAGACACAAGAACAGTTTTTTCCTGAATGTCATCACTCTGCTAAACAAATAATTCCATCAACACTGTCAAACTAGTTACTAAATCTGCATTACTATTAATCTTCTCATTGTTCTCACCACCCATCTCCTCCCACTTACAACTGTATGACTGTAACCTTGTTGCTGGTATCCTTAAGACTTATATTGACTGTTTGCTGATATATGATTTGATTGCTTACTTGTTCCCTATGACTATCATTAAGTGTTGTAATTTATGACTCTTGACGAATGTATCTTTTCTTTTATGTGCACCAAGAGCGTATGGACCAAGACAAATTCCTTGTGTCCAATCACACTTGGCCAAATAAGTATTGTGTTGTGTTGTGTTCTATTTTATTCTAAAGAAATGGCCCAAAAGCATCTCAACAAAGAGACATTGACTCTTTCCTTCTTTGGAGTACCAGAAGGCCAGATCCTTTCCTTCTCCCTCCCAGGAGACAGTATCTGATTAGTGATTTATTTAATAAAAAACTAACTATAATCTGGCTTCTTGAACTCTCTGATTTGGGACAAAAAAACTTACCGAGGGAGACCACGTTCCTATAGTTTTCAAGCATGACTTCCGAATGCAGGGCTTTTTGATCAGAATCCAGCAGAGACCATTCCTCCTCAGAGAAATACACAGCCACCTCCTCGAATGACACAAGATTCTCCTGAACACGGGAAAAAGAACAGAACAGGAGGATTAGCAAGAGCTGTTCATCTTCATCAATGATTTAGACAAGCTGATAGAAGGGGAACTCATCAAATTTGCCGACAAGACCAAATTGACAGCAATACTAACACTCCACAAGATAAGCTTGAGATATAGAAGGATTGAGAGATTGGCACTTCTAACCAAATGAACTTCAATGGTGAGAAATGTAATGTGCTACATTTAGGAAAGAAAAACCAAATGCACTGCCATAGAATAGGTGATGCCTGGTTCTACAGTAGAAAGTGCAACAGGGATCTTGGAGTCCTAGTGGACAATCGGTTAAACGTGAGCCAGTAGTGTGCTACAGTTGCCAAAAAACACCCAACAGAATCATAGGTTGCATTAAGAGAGAGATAGAATCAAGATCACATGAAGTTGTAGTATCACTTTATAATGCCTTGGTAAGACCACACATAGGAACTTTGCAACCAGTATTGATTGCCATGATGTAAAAAAGATTTTGAGACTCTAGAAAGAGTGCACGGAAGAGCAACCAAGATGATGAAGGGTCTGGAGGCTAAAACATACGATGAACGTTTGCAGGAACTGGGCATGGCTAGTCTAATGAAGAGAAGGATCAGGGGAGACAGGGTAGCAGTGTTCCAATATTTGAGGGGCTGCCACAGAGAGGAGGGGGGTCAAGCTATTTTCCAAAGCACCTGAAGGCCAGTCAAGGAATAATGGATGGAAATTGAACAAGGAGTGATTCTACCTGGAAATAAGGAGACATTTTCTGACAGTGAAAGCAATCAACCCATGGAACAGAAGTTTCCTTCAGAAGACTGCCAACTGCAGAAATGGTGTTAGGGGGTTGGACTAGATGACCTACAAGGTCCCTTCCAACTCTGTTAATCTGTACCTTAGGAGGTTGATAAATTACAAAAAGAAAAGTGGTCCAGCAGTTCCTGCCACTGTCATACGTTTATTCCTAATTCTTCAAGGACGTTAAAAGAAATGCTTCCTGTAAAGGCAAATTTGGAGGAGCACCTAGCAGAACAAGCCAACCAGAGGAAGCTATGCTGGCTGACAGCAACTTCAACCTGCTATTCTGCTGTCCATGTTGTGGAAGGACACAAAAATAATCCAATCCAAACAAGGGAATAGAAGCAGAGAGCATTCTGCACACCCACTTCACTTCCTGAAGGGAGAATACAGATCTAATAATTTTTCCTTTTCTTACTTGATTTAGAGGTTCAGCCAGTGTTTGATCGCTGTCATGAAAACCAGAAAATTTCATTCTTTGTTTCTCTGTAAGAAATAAATAATTTCAAAATAATAATTAACAAAATATTTATTTCCTCAGATAAGCTGGTCCGAAGCCATGAAGGGCTTTAAAGGCGACAACCAGAACCTTGAATCGCACCCGGAAGCAAATTGGCAGCCAATACAGCTCCTGCAGGAGAGTTGATAAACGTGCACACTGGGATCTGCAGAAAACCATTTGGACCACTATGTTTTGCACCAAGTGGAGCCCACATACTCTTCAAGGGCAGCCCCATGTAGAGCCCGTTGCAATAGTTAAAACGGGAACTCCTTCAGGAAGCGCGGGAGAACCCCTTGGAGGGTAGAGCCGAGGATTTTGTACAGTATCTGTATGATAAAATCGCTCAGATTCGGGAACACCTGGACTCTGACGGGGTAGATTCAAGGGGGAGGATGGAGGCAGGTCATGAGAATATTATCTGGGAAGAGTTTTATTCTGTGACTCCTGAAGACGTGGACAGGATACTGAGTAGACTGAATGCTGCCACATGTTTATTGGACCCGTGTCCCTCCTGGCTGGTGCTGGCCTCTCGGGAGGTTACACGAGGCTGGCTCCAGGGGATTATAAATGTTTCCTTGAGTGAGGGTGTCTTCCCTGCCGCCTTGAAAGAGGCGGTGGTGAGACCTCTTCTCAAGAAGCCTTCCCTGGACCCGACAGTGTTGCCTAATTACCATCCAGTCTTCAACCTTCGCTTTGTTGCGAAGGTTGTTGAGAGTGTGGTAGCACGACAGCTCCCTCGGTACCTGGCTGAATCGGCTTATCTGGATCCGTTCCAGTCGGGCTTCAGGCCTGGGTACAGCACGGAAATGGCATTGGCCGCATTGGTAGATGATCTCTGGAGAGCTCGGGACAGGGGTTGCTCCTCTGTCCTGGTCCTATTAGACCTCTCAGAGGCTTTTGATACCATCGACCATGGTATCATGCTGCACCGGCTGGAAGAGTTAGGGGTGGGGGGCATCGTGTTGCGGTGGTTCTCCTCCTTTCTCTCCGATCGGTCGCAGTCTGTGTTGGCACGGGGGCAGAGGTCGACCCCGAGGCCCCTTGTATGTGGGGTGCCACAAGGGTCGGTCCTGTCACCCCTTCTGTTCAACATTTATGTGAAGCCGCTGGGTGAGATCATCCGTGGTTTTGGGGTGAAGTACCACCAATACGCTGATGACAATCAGCTGTACATCTCCACCCCGGACCACCCCAACGATGCCCTTGAAGTGATGTCCCAGTGCCTGGAGGCTGTAAGGATCTGGATGGGGAGAAACAGGCTCAGGCTCAACCCATCCAAGACTGAGTGGCTGTGGTTTCCGACATCCCGATATAGTCAGTTGGTGCCATCACTGACTATTGGGGGCGAGTCGTTGGCCCCCACTGAGAGGGCTCGCAACTTGGGTGTCCTCCTGGACTCACAGCTGTCTTTAGAAGAGCATTTGACGGCTGTGGCCGGGAAGGCATTTCATCAGGTTCGCCTGATTTGCCAGTTGTGTCCCTTTCTGGATCGGGACTCGTTAAATACGGTCACTCATGCCCTCGTCACTTCCCACCTGGACTACTGCAATGCTCTCTACATGGGGCTCTCCTTGAGGAGTACCTGGAGGCTACAGCTGTTCCAGAATGCGGCTGCGCGGGTGGTTATGGGAGCGACGTGGTGCTCCCATGTGACCCCCCCTCCTGCGCGAGCTGCACTGGCTCCCGGTGGTCTTCCGGGTGCACTTCAAGGTTTGGTTACCACCTTTACACCGCTCCATGGCTTGGGACCGGGGTATCTACGAGACCGCCTTCTGCCACCAGTAGCCTCTCACCGACCAGTACGCTCCCATAGAGAGAGGCTTCTTAGGGTGCCGTCGGTCAAACAGTGTCGACTGGCGGCCCCCAGGGGGAGAGCCTTCTCTGTGGGGGCACCTGCCATCTGGAACGACCTCCCCCTGGAGATATGGAAACTGGAAATAACTGGAAACCAAGTCGAGTAATTTTGTCTTCCAGAAAAATCGCCCAATTCCTCTGCACACCCTTTCAGGTGGACCTCAATCTCCTCCTTCCCCCAAGAGCAGGAGGCTCACCTAAAGAGGCCCGCTGGGCAATTATCTGCAGATGCAATTAGTGCAAAGAAGTATAAATAGGAGAAAGTATTGTATAGAAGAGAAGAGAGCGTGAAGTTAAGACAGATGAGTAATTGGAGGATCTTCAATTACCTCCTGAGGTGTCCTGAGTTTGATCTTCCCAAGGGATCCTCCTGAAAAATAACCCCTGAAGGGGAGTTGATGGATTCTTCTTTCTCTCAGGATCTCTGATCTCCACAGTGCAGCACTTCCAATAGGAAGAAGGATGGAAGAAGCAGAATTAATGCACATCACATGACATAAAGTGGATTCCTATATTCAGAACGCCACCTCAAAGCCCCCAATATCCATCAGGGTGGCTGAATGAGAAAACAATGGAACAATGTCCTACAAGAATTGGTGGGACATTGCCACATATTATGAATGTCAGAGAGGTTTGGGAAGGAGGGGTGAAGTATTAAAGCAGATTCTCTATTCTCTTTTGAATTCTTACCTGCAACTCATCCTGCTCCTTCTCGTCCTCTGCCTGGCTCAGGAGGAAGCCTTCAGCCAGGGCCACCGCCTGAGAGCTGGTCTCTGCTCCATATTCCTGCACCCAGTTCTCCATCTCTGGGGCAGAAGAGCCAGGAATTGCTGTTGGGTCTCCAGGTGCCTTTTCCTTCACGGGACCATTTCTGGGGCTGCAGGACTGATCCCTCCAAGGGATTCCGCTCTTTTTCTTCTTCCCCCAAGAGAAAAGTTTGCCTTGCAAAGACCACAAATGGCTTCCAGTTTCTGTATCTGAGATGGGAAGAAAAAATAAATATTAAGAATTAGAAAGTGGAATTCAGCCACTGAGCGACCTTCCCCCAACCTCCCCGGAGCCCCAAGAGGCTCATCCCAGCGCAGGACTGAGGTGCCCCCGAGCAGGGCCGGGAAGGAGGCAGCTGGAGAGGTCGCCCCGCTTCTCTCCCGTCCGGAGACAGGGAGCCTGGTGCGAATCCTGCCTCCTCCTCGCCCGGCTTCTCTCCCCTCCTGCTGGGCCTCCGAAGGCCGACCCTCCCCTCCCCCCACTCGGGCTCTTCGCATGGGACCCGGGGTTGAAGCCGAAGGAGGGCCGGGCTAGAGTCTCTCCCTCCTGCGCCTCCCTTTGCCCGGGAAGAGCCCCCAACTCACCGGGGGAACGTCTGGATCTCCCCCCGCCAGATTCTCCCGCAGCCTCTCCGCCTCCTGTGGAGACCCGGGGGTTAAAGAGAGCGAGTGCGGCGTCCTAGAGCGGCAAGCCTTCGTGATGTCATTTCCTTCCCAGCCTCCTCAGGAAAGGCAGCTGTGACGTTTGCCCTCCAGTGGACCAATGGGGAAGCGCATGACGCTACCTTCTCTTAGCAGAAGGAGGCTCCCTCTGGTAGATTACGCGGAAAGGGCCAGGATTGTAGAAAAGGCGGGAAACAGGAGCGCGTCTGAGGGGAAGGGAGAGGGCAGGGATGATGGGCTTGAGAGTAGGAGAAAGGCCCCTCTCCATTGCTCCCTGGCAGACAAAGGCTTCAACGTCTACAGAAGGGGCACTTTCTCCATCTTCCTGTCCAGGAATCGTCTGTGGAGATGGAGAAAAATCTCTCTGGAGGATTTGAACTCGCTTCCCTCAGGAACAGCCGCCCTGAAGGCTGGGCAGAGATTGGAGGAGGCCTCAAAAGGGTCCAAATCCAGTCAGAAGCAGCCAGGTGGTCAGAAGAGAAGGACCAGGAGGCTCTCTGGGAAGCACAGCTTGTGTCTTGCGGTTGTTGAGCACTTTGGTCTTAAGTTGAGGAAGATGGGACACAGCCACAATCCTGACCAAGGAAATAATGCTGAAGAACAAGAAATCTCAAAAGTAAACCAAATTCCAAAAAGGAGAAAAAGCTCAAACTAGTGAATGTTCCAGAACTTTTACCTCAGAATGAGACCATTTGGTGAAGAAATCAAGATGGGGGGGAATGGCGTCTCATCTGTGACTGGAGAAAGGATGGAATTGCAAAACGGTGACAGGAAAAGAGTGAAAAATGATTTTATGTTTCACCAAACATAATCGAGGAACTATATTTACATATATCCAAGATACATATAAAAGGGAAACAAGCAGGAAGAAAATGTGAAACATCCCAAGAGATCCACTCAGTGTGAATAAATAGATCTATTTCTGTGTTGTGGGTATTTGTTTATGTGTATGTACATACACACACATACACTTTGCATGTCTAATTGCACTTGTCCAAATAAAGTATTTAATTCAATATACATATAATAAGTATACCATATTATAACATTGATATTAAGATGGACCAGTTTATTAAAATTGTCGTTCCTTTCTATGACATTTCATGATTTTAATTTTGTAATTTTCTGTAAGGTAGTCATTATGAATCCCCAATTGAAAGGTTATTGTATAAAGGGAAGGACCCAGGTCCTTCCGATTCTCTTTTAGATAACATCTCTGCAATACAGTAATTACGCAATATGCACCCATTGTCTACTTCAGGAACCTCAGCAACTTTCAGACTTTTAAGACTTCAACTCCCACAGACAACTTAGGAATTCTGGGAGTTGAAGTCCGTAAGTCTTAGTTACCACGTTTAGAGACCTTGGTCTAGTTCAGGGGTGTCAAACTCGTGGTATCACATTATGATCACGTGACATATCACAACTTCCCTTTGGCTAAACCAGGGGTGAGCGTGGCCAGCACATGGCACTGCGAGTTTGACACCCCTGGTCTAGTTAAGCCTGGAGCTCTGATGTAGCCACCAAGTTTCTTGAAGTCACTTCTTGGTCACTTTGAGTTCTGGAGCTCCAATCGCATGGAGTCAGGTGTGGGCTCTGAAATTGAATGAGATGATCTCAAAGATCCCCTCACGGTATCCTTCCGTTCCGTGATTTTATGGAAGATTTTATGTTTTAGTCTCCAGGCCTTTATTCAGCCTACTGCTAATCTCTGCACTTTTTTCCAAAGTCTCAACATCTGGATGAAGTATTCCAGGTGTGTTCTTACTAAGGCTTTATAGAGCAGGACTAATACTTCATGTGATTTTGATTCTATGCCTCTGTTTATACAACCAAGGATTGTATGCACTCTTTTTATCTGCTGCCACACACAGGTGATTCATGCTTAAGTGATCATCCATTCCGACTCCAAGGACCCTTCACAGTTACTGGTTTTGAGCCAGGTTTTAGGTACTGTTTTTCCTGCCCAGGTGTAAAACCATTTTTTCCCTCCACATTAAATTTAATTTTGTTGGATTTAATCTTGTCTCATTTGGATCACAAAGGCACAATATGCATATACATAAAGAGCTATAGACATGGTGAGGCAGTGGCTAGAATGCAGTACTATAGGCTAATTGCCCACAGTCAGGAATTCGATCCTGACCGGCTCATGGTTGATTTAGCCTTTCATCCTTCTGAGGTCAGTAAAATGAGGACCCAGATTGCTGGGGATCGTATGCTGACTTTGTAAACTGCTCAGGGTGTCGTTAATCATTGTGCAGAGGTATATAAGTCTAAGTGGAATTACTATTGTTATATAGTTTCTCACGAGCATGAATCCATTTATGAGAAGACAGACATCCATTCTGAGCAAAGGTCTTTCCACATTCCATGCATTTATACGGCTTCTCCCCTGTGTGGATCCTTTTGTGTATGCTTAGGCCACTGTTACGAGCAAAGGTCTTTCCACACTCTATGCATTTATACGGCTTCTCCCCTGTGTGGATCCTTTTGTGTATGCTTAGGCCACTGTTACGAGCAAAGGTCTTTCCACACTCTATGCATTTATACGGCTTCTCCCCTGTGTGGATCCTTTTGTGTATGCTTAGGTCACTGTTACGAGCAAAGGTCTTTCCACACTCCATGCATTTATACGGCTTTTCCCCTGTGTGGATCTTTTTGTGCATAGCAAGTTCACAGCTACGAGTAAAGGTTTTCCCACACTCCATGCATTTATATGGCTTCTCCCCTGTGTGGATCTTTTTGTGCATATTAAGTCCACTGCTACGAGTAAAGGTTTTCCCACATTGCGTGCATTTATATGGTTTCTCCCCTGTGTGGATCATCTTATGGGAAATAAGATGACCTCTTTGAGCAAAGGTCTTTCCACATTCCATGCATTTAAATGGCTTCTCCCCTGTGTGGATCCTTTTGTGTATTCTTAGGCCACTGTTATGAGCAAAAGTCTTTCCACACACCATGCATTTATACAGCCTTTGTCCTGTGTGGATCTTTTTGTGCATAGTAAGTCCACTGCTTTGTGTAAAGATTTTCCCACACTGCGTGCATTTATACGGCTTCTCCCCTGTGTGGATCATTTTATGGGAAATAAGATTATCTCTTCGAGCAAAGCTCTTTCCACACTCCATGCATTTATACGGCTTCTCTCCTGTGTGGATCATGTTATGGGTAATAAGATTATCTCTTCGAGCAAAGGTCTTTCCACATTCCATGCATTTATATGGTTTCTCTCCTGAGTGGATCCTTTTATGAGAAATAAGATTACCTCTTTCAGCAAATGTCTTTCCGCACTCCATGCATTTATATGGTTTCTCTCCTGAATGGATCCTTTTATGGGAAATAAGACTACTACGTCTTGTGAACCTGTTACTACATTTTCTGCATTTGTATAGCTTCTCCCCAGTGTGGATCCTTTCATGGGAAGTAAGTTGCCTACTCTTTCTGAAACATGTTCCACATTCCAAACATTTATAAGGCTTCTCTTTTGTGTCAATCACTTTTTGAGATGTAAGGGACTCATTTCCAAAAGAAGGAAGAAATCTCCCATTGCAATTTTGTCTTTTTATAGGATTTTCTCCTTTGTTTTGGGTTAAATAGTGTTCTTTTACTTGTAATTTAGTTTTGATTAGCTTCACACTTTTTCCAGTATATTTTCCCCTTATTTTTCCTTGTTGGACAATAAAGTCTTGCATCGGAGCATCAGTGAAAGATGAGCTTTCTTCATTCCAATTTTTTGACTGGTTTTTCTCATGGCTTTTGAATTCCATTTGAATTCCAAACTTCTCCCTTCCATCTTTAGCATTGATCACTTGGAACAGTTCACAGGAATCTTGATTCTCCTGCCCATTATTACCTTCAAAGAAAAAGAGAAATGAAAATGATAACCTGGTTAGAGAAAAAGATCAAATTGTAGAAAATCAAACAAATTTCCGGTTGTTTGCATGCTTACAGGGGTGTGATATATACATGATGATTTCTAAATGCGTGAGTCATGAAAGCTTTGAAAACATCTAAAAAACATATCTTTCTTTACAATTATCTATATATATATGCAAATCTCACTCAGTCAGTTTTGAGTTAAGGAATATTGAAGGGAAACATCCAAGGAGGATTAAGGAGAAAACGAGAATTATTCAGGTGGGTTAATTTCAGGCTTGTGAGAACCGAAACAATTTTGAAACAAGCTCCTTCATACCCGGTGTACCTTGGAGCAGCTGCTCCACAGAAACTGGCAGGCTGGACCCCCATTCGGCCTATTCCTTGATCCCGGCGATGAAATTTTGGAACGAAATCCTTGCTTGAAGCCTCCTATTGGCTTATAAACGCTCTTTGCACTGAGACTGCATAGGTTGGGAGGCTTCAAGAATGGCTATTTCGCTGCTCTAATTTCTTATCGTCTTTAGATCTCTGGCTGGATCTGGTACAGGCTTCAGTTTGCAGAGAATAGAGGCCTAAACTACTTTAGTGCAAGATCACACGAAACCAGTAATGGAAGATCTCAGGCTAATAATCTCGCAGTACTTTAGGGGTGTGTTCTTTTAAGAACTGAGGACTGCATGAGATCTAGGGCCAAAGTCTTTGAAAACAAAGAGGCCTTCCTTCTGTTTGCAAACCATTTTGCCCTGGATCTCGTGCAGGCCTTGGTTAGCAGAGGCCTAACGTACTGTAGTGCAAGATCACGTGAAAACAGTAGTGCGAGATTTCCCACTACTGGCCTCACAACTTTAGGCCTCCTTTTTTTTCAAATGCAACAAAGCAGGCAAAGGAACCACCAGCTTGCTACATCATCACAACCTAAGTCCCGGCTGGGTGGGATGGGGGTATAAGTAGGGCAAATGTTGTTGCAGTGACTCTGCTGTCATTCAGAAGTGTGAATGACAGTTGTGGTGCAACAACATTTGTAATTTCAGGACTGAGTCTTAAGTACTTGGGAGTGGGCTAGGTCATAAATTGGAATGGTTTCCTTCCATGGAGTACAAGAAGGCCAGATCCTTTCCTTCTCCCTCCCAGGAGATGATATCTGATCAATGATTTTTTAATTAAAAAAAAAAAAACTAGCTATAATCTGTCTTCTTGAACTCTCTGATTGGGGACTAGAAAATGCTTACCCAGAGAGACCACGTTCCTATGGTTTTCAAGCATGACTTCCGAATGCAGAGCTTTCTGGTCAGGATCCAGCTGAGACCATTCCTCCTCAGAGAAATACACAGCCACCTCCTTGAAGGACACAAGATTCTCCTGAACACGGAAAAAAGAACCAAACAGAAGGATTCGCAAGATCTGTTCATCTTCATCAATGATTTAGACTAGGGGCAGAAGGGGAACTTATCAAATTTGCAGACAAGACCAAATTGACAGGAATACCAACACTCCAGAAGATAGGCTCAAGATATAGAAGGATCCACAGATTGGACCCCATCAACCAAAATGAAAAACAACATTGATAAATGTTCTACATTTAGGAAAGAAAACCCAAATGCACAGACATAGAATTGGTGATACCTGGCTCTACAGCAGTAAGTGTAACAGGGAGACCATGCTGACGTCAGAGCAAGACGGTTGTGGTGAGCGGAGGTCCGTGGAGCCCAACTACTTTCTGCCTGCCTGGAGGATCTTCGGAGCCAATGTTACCCCGTCGAGATAACTAAGAAAGGAAGTACTTTCTGTCAATCACAAGTAGACAGGTGTCCACTTTGTTGGATCTGGAAAATCTTCCTGACAGGCGGAGAAGAAGCCGGCCATTAATGGCTAAACTGGAGCTGTGACAGACGGGACAAAGCAAGCACAGAATGAAGCGTAAAGTGAAGCAATGGGCTGGATCTGGGTAAGAATTGTCTAATTTCTACCCAGAAGTTAAATTTAATTCTCCAAATACGTTTAAGAAATGAGGGACTCCAGAGAGGAGGAGGGAAGGCACAGGTTTTCCCCCTCCAAGGAATGCAGCGAGTGAAAGTTTTCAGCTGATTACAAATCCATTGAAGTAGACCAGTGATGGCTAACCTTTTTGTCGTCGCGTGCCAAAAGCGGGGGAAGTGCAGGGTGGGTTGTGTGTGCCCACACTCATAATTCAATGCCCCCCATGCAGGCATGTGCACACACACACACACACCGGTCCTCCCGCTTTTGGCACGCAACGGCAAAAGGTTACCGGTGGGCCTGTTTTCCGCCCTCCCCAGGCTCTAGAGGCTTTCTTCGAGCCTGGGGAGGGCTAAAACAGCCTTCTCCACCCCACCCAGAGGCCCTCCGGAGGCCAGAAACGGCCCATTTCCCCACTTCTGATGATCCGGAAGATCCAAAAATTAGCTAGCCAGCACGCGCATGAGCGCTGGAGTTGAGCTAGGGCAACGCTCACATGCCCACAGATTTGGCTCCGCGTGCCACCTGTAGCACGCGTGCCATAGGTTCGCCATCATGGAAGTAGAGAGAGAAGCAACTGGAAAATTAATTTTAAAATGGAAGAGAAAGCCTGGACTGGGTATTTTAAAAAGATAAATATAATTCAAAGCATGCATATGGATAAAAGTATTTTTAATGAGTTATTTCCCCTTAGTAGTGGGCTACAAGTGAAAGTTTTCTTTTTTTTTCACTGACTTACCAACTCATTCTGGAAAAGTAAAAGACAGTAGGATGACATCTACTGACCAAAGATGATATAGAAGAGATTGGATAATAATTTGTTTGAAGTGGTGTAGGGTTTCCTGCTCAAGCAGAGAGTTGGACTAGAAGACCTCCAAGGTCTTATCCTATCCTATCCTATCCTATCCTATCCTATCCTATCCTATCCTATCCTATCCTATCCTATCAACAAGGAACATTTTGGAAGGGACCAGACTGAATGTATACACTTTGTTTTCAGAACTGTTGCACCTGGTGTTTAGAGACAGATTGAAGATAGAGTTGTGTTTTTCTATTTAACTATCGTGGGAAAACCGAGATAGGTGGTAGCTGCAGAAAAGGATTCCCCTCGAATTTTTGTGGATTATAAATACATTTGAATGCTCCAAGGGAAAAATGGAAGATAAAAATTGGTTTTGAGAACATGGGAGGAAGACGACTTTGCGTATAGCCTGACATCTTGGAACACCAGAGAATTAGACAGGGGACTCAGCAGGCCTTGTGGATTATAAATACTTTCCTTCACTCTTTGAACTTTTATATAAAGGAAGGCCTGGGTGGATTGACCTTGTGGATTATTGGGATTAGCTTCGATAATGTGAAACTTTGGAGTAGTAAAGATTGGGGATTCAGCGGGCTTTATGGATTACAAATACTAATTGTCCGAAGATAAATATCCAATCCCAAGAGATGTACATGTGAGATTTGTTAAAAAATCGATAACAGATGAAATTCTTAACAATACAAGAGATGTGTCACCCCTAAAGGAATTTTTTTTGGGGGGGGGGGAAATTCTCTTCTTTATTCTCTATTACAATACAAGGGTAGTTACAACAATTGGTAGTTTTGAAACAGATACTAGGAGAGTAAGGGACCTACGGAAACAATATCAATTCTTAACTACAGTGCTGATTAAATATAATGTAAACTTCAGATGGCTGATACCCAAGGAAATCCTAGTTACTTGGCAGGAAAAAAGACACAGACATGAACATTGGATAAGGCAATGGAATTCTATGATCAGTATCTAAAAATGGAAGAGGGGATGGGAGAAATACTATATTTCTCGTCGATCTCGCCTGGCTCCTTGGTTCACCGAGGAGCTGAGGGAGATGAAGCGCCGGAAAAGACGCCTGGAGAGTGGTTGGAGGGCCAGCCATTCTGAATCTGACCGAACACTGGTAAGGTCTCATATTAAGACCTACCTGGTGGCGATAAAAGTGGCGAAGTATAACTATTTTGCCACTCTTATTGCGTCATCAGATAATCGCCCGGCCGCCCTGTTTAGGGTGACCCGCTCCCTGCTCCACCAGGAAGCGCGGGAGGACCCCTTGGAGGGTAGAGCCGAGGATTTTGTACAGTATCTGTATGACAAAATCGCTCAGATTCGGGAACATCTGGACTCTGACTGGGTAGATTCAGCGGGGAGGACAGAGGCAGGTCTTGTGAGTATTATCTGGGAAGAGTTTGATTCTGTGACGCCCGAAGACGTGGACAGGATACTGGGCAGACTGAGCGCAGCCACATGTTTACTGGACCCGTGTCCCTCCTGGTTGGTGCTGGCCTCTCGGGAGGTTACACGAGGCTGGCTCCAGGGGATTATAAATGCTTCCTTGAGTGAGGGTGTCTTCCCTGCCGCCTTGAAAGAGGCGGTGGTGAGGCCTCTCCTCAAGAAACCTTCCCTGGACCCGGCAGTGTTGGCAAATTATCGTCCAGTCTCCAACCTTCGCTTCGTTGCGAAGGTTGTTGAGAGTGTGGTAGCGCGACAGCTCCCCCAGTACCTGGATGAATCATCGTATCTGGATCCGTTCCAGTCGGGCTTCAGGCCTGGGTACAGCACGGAAACGGCATTGGTCGCGTTGGTTGATGATCTCTGGAGGGCTCGGGACAGGGGTTGTTCCTCTGTCCTGGTCCTATTAGACCTCTCAGCGGCTTTTGATACCATCGACCATGGTATCATGCTGCACCGGCTAGAGGAGTTAGGGGTGGGGGGCACCGTCCTACGGTGGTTCTCCTCCTTTCTCTCTGACCGGTCGCAGTCTGTGTTGACAGGGGGGCAGAGGTCGACCCCGAGGCCCCTTGTATGTGGGGTGCCACAAGGGTCGGTCCTCTCGCCCCTTCTGTTCAACATTTATGTGAAGCCGCTGGGTGAGATCATCCGTGGTTTCGGGGTGAAGTACCACCAGTATGCTGATGATACTCAGCTGTACATCTCCACCCCGGACCACCCCAATGATGCCCTTGAAGTGATGTCCCGGTGCCTGGAGGCCGTGCGGATCTGGATGGGGAGAAACAGACTCAGGCTCAACCCATCCAAGACCGAGTGGCTGTGGTTTCCGACATCCCGATATAGTCAGTTGGTGCCATCACTGACTATTGGGGGCGAGTCACTGGCCCCCACGGAGAGGGTTCGCAACTTGGGTGTCCTCCTGGACTCACGGCTGTCTTTAGAAGAGCACATGACGGCCGTGGCCAGGGGGACTTTTCATCAGGTTCCCCTGATTCGCCAGTTGCGTCCCTTTCTGGATCGGGACTCGTTAAATACGGTCACTCATGCTCTCGTTACTTCCCGCTTGGACTACTGCAATGCTCTCTACATGGGGCTCCCCTTGAGGAGCACCCGGAGGCTCCAGCTGTTCCAGAATGCGGCCGCGCAGGTGGTTATGGGAGCGACGTGGCGCTCCCATGTGACCCCCCTCCTGCGCGAGCTGCACTGGCTCCCGGTGGTCTTCCGGGTGCGCTTCAAGGTTTTGGTTACCACCTTTAGAGCGCTCCATGGCATCGGACCGGGGTACCTACGAGACCGCCTTCTGCTACCAATAGCCTCTCACCGACCAGTACGCTCCCATAGAGAGGGGCTCCTCAGGGTGCTGTCAGCCAAACAGTGTCGACTGGCGGCCCCCAGGGGGAGAGCCTTCTCTGTGGGGGCACCTACCATCTGGAACGAGCTCCCCCCAGAGATACGGAAGATGCCGGACCTGCGCACGTTTCGCCGTGCTCTCAAAACTTTTCTATTTCAGCAAGCTGGCCTGGCCTAACTCCCATCTTTTAAATTTCTAAATTTTTTAATTCATGATTTTACAAATTGGGTGTTTTAATCTGTGTTTCGGCCGAAATATTTAATAATTTTAAGGGATTTTTTAATATTTGTATTATTTGTATTTTATCTTGGCTGTTCACCGCCCTGAGTCCTTCGGGAGTAGGGCGGTATAGAAATTTGATTAATAAATAATAATAATAATAAATAAATATATGGAGGTCGAGAAGTCTCAACTGTAGAAGAAAAGGGTACACAAGATGAAAGCAAAGCCTAGAAAAAAGAGTGAGCAGAGCAAGAAGGAGCGAGAGTGAAAGATCAGAGAGAAATGAGAACAACTAGGAGCATAAAACCTAAATATAAGTGAAACAATGCAAGAAGAAACAAAGATACTCTCACTCAACATAAATGGACTGAATTCCCATATAAAAAGAAAAACAATATTTATGAAATTGCAAAGATTAACATTAGATATAATATCATTAGAAGTACATATTAAAACACCACAATAAGCTATCGGAATATCCTAAATTGGGGAAGTTAGTCTTTTCGCTATTGCACCGAGAGAGAAGAGGGATGCCCCTATATATTAAAGAAACAATATACGCTAAACAAATTTTCAAAGATGAAGAAGGGAGAATTTTGATGGTGGAAGTGACACTAAACCAAAAGCTGTTCTGCCCCAGCTCCAGATTCCCAAGGATATTGACACACACCAACAGTCCTTATCAAATTTATTAAATAGCAAGAATAAACCAAAGTCCGGCAAAGGTTGGCAACCAGCCCAAAAAACAAGATACGACAAACCAAAATACTCTGATAATAAATACGAGTTGTTTCCAGCAAGAAAGCACTAGTTGCGTGCAACTTAAATAGGCTAAGGGAGTGGCCAATTATCCTCAAGCCCTACTCTCAAGTAGACCTCCTCCTCCTGAGTAGCCACTCCTGCCTTTTGGCAGCCCTGCGTACTCAAGCATTAAGGAGAGGCTCCTCCACTTTGGTCTCTCCACTGGAAGGAGCCTCTGGAGGTTCTGAAGGCCCTGGCTGAGTCTCTGCCTCTGGCACCACATCCTCTTCAGCCTCCTCGCTGTCCGACGCAAGTGCCGGCTGCGCAGTCTGCTCGTGCGACACCACACCAACCTCCTTGTCGGGATCAGCCATGATTCGTGCAGGCCGCTGGCGGGCCACAACAAAAGCAGATACTTTTAGTTGCTATCTTTGCACCTAATCATAGAAATAGAATAACAGAGTTGGAAGAGACCTTGGAGGTCTTCTAGTCCCACCCCCTGCCCAGGCAGGAAACCCTACACCACTTCAGACAAATGGTTATCCAACATCTTCTTAAAAATTTCCAGTGTTGGAGCATTCACAACTTCTGCAGGCAAGTTGTTCCACTTATTAATTGTTCTAACTGCCAGGAAATTCCTCCTTAGTTCTAAGTTGCTTCTCTCCTTGATTAGTTTCCACCCAATGCTTCTTGTACTACCCTCAGGTGCTTTGAAGAATAGTTTGACTCCTTCTTCTTTGTGGCAACCCCTGAGATATTGGAACACTGCTATCATGTCTCCCCTTGTCCTTCTTTTCATTAAACTAGACATACCCAGTTCCTGCAACCGTTCTTCATATGTTTAGCCTTCAGTCCCCTAATCATCTTTGTTGCTCTTCTCTGCACTCTTTCTAGAGACTCAACATCTTTTTTACATTGTGGTGACCAAAACTGAATACAATATTCCAAGTGAGACCTTAGCAAGGCATTATAAAGTAGTATTACCACTTCATGCGATCTTGATTCTATCCCTCTGTTTATGCAGCCCAGAACTGTGTTGGCTTTTTTGGCAGCTGCTGCACACGGCTGGCTCATATCTAAATGGTTGACCACTAGGACTCAAAGATCCCTCTCAGTTACTACTATTGAGCAAGGTACCACATATACGGTACCTGTGCATTTTGTTTTTCTTGCCTAAATGTAAAACCTTGCTTTTTTCAATGTTGAATTTAATTTTGTTAGACAGCGCCCAATGTTCAAGTCTGTCAAGATCCTTCTGTATCTTAAGCTTATCTTCTGCAGTGTTGGCTATTCCTGCTAGTTTGGTGTCGTCTGCAAATTTGATGAATCCCCTATCTATCCCCTCGTCCAAATCATTGATGAAGATGTTGAAGAGTACTGGGCCTAAAACAGAGCCTTGGGCTACCCCACTGCATACTTCCCTCCATGTAGATGCAGACAAACCAAAAAAAAGGAACATACCAGAAGACTCTAGGAAAAGAATATAAAAGACTTGAAGCGGAGTTACAAAAAGAACCACAAAAGGCAAATCTAAAGAATCAAATGGAAATAATTAAACATACGTTAAATATAATGGAAAAAGAAGAACTGGCACAACAAATTAAAAGAGCAAAACATATTTTTTTTTGGAAAATGCTAATAAACCAGGAAGATGGCTAGCCTATAAATTGAAGAAGGAGAAAGAGAAAAAATGGATAAGTAAATTGCAGGATGAGGAAGGTGTCAGGGTTCCAAGTAACACCCCCAACGAAAGAAGACTCTGAGGTACATTGCCCAATGGAAAACAAAAAGAATATAATCCAGGAGTTTTATAAGAAGCTATATGATTATGAAAAAAATCCAGAGGAAAATATAATACAATATTTGGAAAAAGCCAACATCAAAAGTGCAGGAAACAATGAAGATGTTGAATGAAAGAATAACAATGGTAGAATGAGTAGAGGCAATTAAAAGACAGAAAAATAACAAAACACCAGGCTCTGATGGCCTTCCAATAGAAATCTACAAAGACTTACAAAATACATTGAGTGTGTCAATGTTAGAGGTATATAATGAAGTGTTTCTAGAAGCTAAGATACCAGATACATGGACGGATGCTAATATCACCTTAATTCCAAAAGAAGATTCAGATTTAACACAAATATAAAATTATAGGCATATATCCTTATTAAATGCAGACTATAAAATATTTGCTTCAATAATATCCGAAAGACGTAAGAGATTTCTGAATGAGTTTATACATTCTGACCAAAATGGGTTTTTACCTAAAAGGCAAATTAGAAACAAAGTAGTGGATTGGAGGCGAAAACATATAAAGTATAACCTTGATTACATGCTCTACATCGCCATTCTCTTTGGATTTAGTAGTCTGCTTTATTTTTTAATATGATTTGCTTATTTTTTAACTACAGGTTATAAACGAGACTTTTTCAAAATGGTAATGTGGCAATGTGAGCATTTAGTTATTTTTCATTAGCCTTGCACAATTCCAAGTCAAAGAACAACCCTAGATGATAGGCTCAAGATCCAGATGGATCTTGATAGACTTGAACACTGGGCCCGATCTAACGCAATGAAATTCAATGTAGAGAAAAGTAAAGTTTTACACTTAGGCAAGAAAAACCAAAAGTACACATATGGACTGGGTGAAACCAGGCTTATTAGCAGTAACTGTGAGAGGAACTTTGGACTCTTAGCAGGGTGGATTTGATTTAAATCGAGTTGATTTAAATCACAATTTAAATCATGATTTAAATCACTAGTAAAAAGGCTTGATTTAAATCAACTCGATTTAAATCATAATTTTTAAAGAGCAACTGTCATCTCTGCTACTCCTTTGACCCACTGTTGACTCACCGATAGTCCCTATGTTGCAGAATATACAGCCTCATGCTACATAACTAAGCTCCATTTCATGCTGAATAAACTAAATTATTTATGTATTTTAAATAGAAAACTATCTTACGATAGATTTTTACCCCAAAAGTTTTTTATTAAAATAAATTCGATTTAAATCAAAAAAATCCGATTTAAATCAAAAAAATCCGATTTAAATAAAAAAAATCTGATTTTTTTGATTTTAAAAAAAAAATCATTGATTTTTATCCACCCTGACTCTTAGCAATTCCTGCCACTGTGATATGTTTATTCCTAACTCTTGGAAGGATTTTAAAAAATTGCTTCTGGCAAACTCAAAGTTGGAGGAGTACCTACCAGAACAAGCTAACCAGATGCTATGCTGGCTGACAATAACTTGAACCTGCTATTGTGATGTCCACATTGTGGAAGAACACAAAAATAACCCACTCCAAACAAGGGGTGGAAATAGAAGGAGAGCGCACTCTGCACACCCACTTCACTTCCTGAAGGAAGAATACAAATCTAATAACTTTTCCCTTTCTTACTTGATTTGAAGGTTCAACCACTGTTTGATCTCCGTCATAAAACCCAGAAAATTTCATTCTTTGTTTTTCTGTAAGGAATAAAAAATTTCAAAATAAATAATTTTGAAATGAGCCTTGGTGGCGCAGCAGACTAAAGCACTGTTAAGTAACACCAGCTGCCTGCAATTACTGCAAGTTCAAATCTCACCAGGCTCAAAGTTGACTCAGCCTTCCATCCTTTCGAGGTAGGTAAAATGAGGACTCGGATTGCGGCGGCAATAAGCTGACTTTGTATAAAAAAGAACACCGCTTAGGGGGGGCCGAAAGCCCTACTAAGCAGGTATATACAAAAGTATGAAGGCTACTGCTTAACACATTGTAAGCCGCCCTGAGTCTCCGGAGAAGGGCGGCATATAAATCGAACTAATAAATAATAAATAAATAAATAAATAATAATTAACAAAATAGGAGGAAGTATTCTATAGAAGAGAAGAGAGTGAAGGTAGGACAGATGGGTAATCAGAGGATCTTCAATTACCTCCTGAGGTGTTTCGATTTGGATCTTCCCAAAGGATCCTCCTCAAAAATAGCTCCTGAAGGGGATTTGATGGATTCTTCTTTCCCTCAGGATCTCTGATCTCCACAGTGCAGCACTTCAAATAGGAGGAAGGAAAAAAGAAGCAGAATTAATGTACATCACGGGACATAAAGTGGATTCCTATATTCGGAATGCCACCTCAAAGCCCCCAATATCCATCAGTGTGGTTGAGTGAGAAAACAATGGAACAATGTCCTAGAAGAATAGGTGGGACATCGCCATATATTATGAATGTCAGAGAGGTTTGGGAAGGAGGGGTGAAGTATTCAAACAGATTCTCTATTCTCTTTTGAACTCTTACCTGCAACTCCTCCTGCTCCTTCTGCTCCTCCACCTGGCTCAGGAGGAAGCCTTCCACCAGGGCCACCGCCTGGGAGCTGGTCTCTGCTCCATATTCCCGCACCCAGCTCTCCATCTCTGGGGGCAGAAGAGCCAGGAACTGCTCCAGAACAACTAGGTCCAGCATCTGCTCTTTGGTGTGATTTTCTGATCTCAGCCATCGCCTACTAAAGTCATGGAGTTGGCTGCAAAATCCTCGGGGACCCTCAGCCTCCTGGTATTGGATGAAGTTCCAGGGCTGAACTGAAGGGAGGATGGTTTCCTCCTCCAGGATCTCCTGCCCAGTCCTTCTCCAGAGCTTTCCCCCCTTCCCAGGCTGAGCAGCTGAAGGGCCTTTTCCGCTTCCCTCCTTTCCAAAAGGTTGTGTCTCCATCCTTTCTCTGTCCTGCAGAGCAACTGCAAATGGCTCCAAGGACTCTGGTGGGTCTCCAGATGCCTTTTCCTTCACGGGACCATTTCTGGTGCTCCACAACTGAGCCCTCCAAGGGATTCCGCTCTTTTTTTTTCCCAGCAAGAGAAAATTTTGGTTTGCAAGGATTTCAAATGGTTTCGACTTTGTGTATCTGAGATGGAAGGAAAAATAAATATTAAGAATTAGAAAGTGGAATTGAGCCACTGAATAACCATCTGAGCCTCTGCAAGGCTGACCCTCCCCTCCCCACACTCGGGCTCTTTGCATGGAGAGGGCGGCAGGGGAGCATGGGACCCGGGGTGGAAGCCGGAGGAAGGCCGGGCGTGGGTCTCTCCCTCCTCCGCCTCCCTTTGCCCGGGAAGAGCCCCCAACTCACCCGGGGAGCGTCTGGATCTTCCCCCGCCAGACTCTCCCGCAGCCTCTCCGCCTCTTGCGGAGCCCCAGGGGTTAAGGAGAGCGAGTGTGGCGTCCTAGAGCGGCAAGCGTTTGTGATGTCATTTCCTTCCCAGCCTCCTCAGGAAAGGCAGCTGTGACGTTCGCCTTCCAGTGGACCAATGGGGAAGCGCATGACGTTACCTTCTCTTAGCAGAAGGCTCCCCCTCGTGGATTGCACGCAAAGGGCCAGGATTGTAGAAAAGGCGGGAAACAGGAGCGCGTCTGAGGGGAAGGGAGAGGGCAGGGATGATGGGCTTGAGAGTAGGAGAAAGGCCCCTCTCCATTGCTCCCTGGCAGACAAAGGCTTCAAGGTCTCCAGAGGGGGCACTTTCTCCATCTTCCTCTCCTTCCTGTCCAGGAATCGTCTGTGGAGATGGAGAAAAATCTCTCTCGAGTTTTTGAACTTGCTTCCCTCAGAAACAGCCGCCCTGAAGGCTGAGCAGAGATTGGAGGAGGCCTCAAAAGGGTCCAAATCCTGTCAGAAACAGCCAGGTGGCCAGAAGAGAAGGACCAGGAGGCTCTCTGGGAAACACAACTTGTGTCTTGCGGTTGTTGAGAACTTTGGTCTTAAGTGGAGGAAGATGGGACACAACCACAATCAGAAAAATGGAGATTTCTATCGGTTTTCATTTCTTTAATTCAATATATGGAGCTGCCCTTCTCACTTTCATGGCTCTGGGTGCCTAAGAATTAATTCTCAGCTATTTTAATAAAATAAGTTTGTTCAGGACTGAATTGAGTTTGGTAATCATTACTTGGGCCTTGGTCACAACAGTTGGACTAGATGCATGTATGTTTCTTCTGACCCTTCCATTGTAGGATTTTACACTCGTGTGCAAATCAAAGCGTACACCCTGTTGAAATGTTTGACAATTTCACCATATTTCACCACAAATATCTGATCTTCATTTAAACGATACATAAGGGGATATAATAAAATACATATTGTGACATTTTCATTTGGTAGGCAACCTGGTGTTTACCGGTTCTGATGTCTGTATCCTTGTCTCTGAAGTCTCCTCATTTTTTCCTACTGGCTTTATTTTGAAGTGGGGAGGAGAGGACCTCCTTCTTCTGTTCCCTCTCCACTGTCTCAGGGTCTTTTCCTCCTGGATGTAGATTTTTCCATCTCTTCTCGGCTAGGTCCTCCTCAAGCAACATGGTACCTAGACAATCATGTATGACTTTCCCCTCACCTTCTCCCCACTGAATGGGTAGCTAGACTAGGGTTGTGGTTACCTTCCGGGGTGGGTTCTACTTACCTTTACTACTGGTTCGCTCATGCTTGTGTGCGCTCTTCTGCGCCTGCGCAGAAGCTTCTACGCATGCACAGAAGTATTTTGATGACGTCAGGGGCAGTGGGCGGGGCCTCCTGCCGGTTTTACTATCGGTTCTATAGAACCGGTGCGAACCGGGGGCAACCCACCACTGTTACCTTTCCTTGAAGACCCAGCATCTCCACTGCTTCTGATGGGCCAACTGATACCTTTTGACCAAGAATGATGAACTGTGGAAATGGTGGCCCCAGCATCTCTCTGGACAACTAGTCTCTTGGCCTTATTACAGAAATTCGTTAAACTTGTTTGCTGCCCAACTCGCTCTAAGGCCTTCCCCTTCCCCATCCTCTTAAGGAGGTCTCACCCTCTCACCAAACTCAGTCAACCCTCTATTATGCCGACGATTCATTCCACTGACATGACTTGGTTTTTAAAGTTGGGGCAGCCCCTTTGAAATGTCCCACCATCCTTGAAGCATCCAGGTGCAGAACTTTTGACGAGGAGTTTGGGCACTTCTGGCAGGGCAACTTTGACTGGAGCTTTGGGCTGCCCTATCAGTTGGTTCTTGGTTGGGTTATTTTGGGACTTTTCCACCTGCTCCGTGGTGCAGTTGGCTTAGCCACTTTCTATATTTCTGCCTCGATAGAATCAGGAATAGTAGACATATTCTGTTCCAGAAGGAAAAGATCAATGATTTACTCTCTTTAGTCATCACTTTCATCTGTCAAAAACTCTATTATGCTGCTCAAATTAAACTCTTGGCGACCATAACAACCATGTTTTGAGTCTTGGGATGCTGTAAACTCAGAAAGTATCTTTAAAGTTAGTTAGGGAAGGACTCGGCATTCTCTCCTCCCCAGAGTTTGCCAACCAAATTGTCTGCAATGCAGCTTAACTGCTCCCTAGGGGCCCCTCCCCATAGATTGGACTTCAACTCCCAGAATTCCAACTGGCTCGGCATTCTGGGAGTTGAAGTCCATCCATTCTCGGAGTTGAAATCCATCCTATCTGGAGGAGCCCCCAGGGTGGGAGGAAAGAGGGCTTTCAGCGGTGCCTGAATCTAGAGCAGGGATCTCCAAACTTGGTGACTTTAAGACTTGTGGACTTCAACTCCCAGAATTCCCCAGCCAGCCATGTGAGGAAGTTACCAGCTCAGAGAAGCCACAGTTGGCGTTTTAGAAACATCTGTTACCTGAAAGCCAAGGGTCCCCGAAGGATTTGCGACCAACTTCATGAATTTTGTCAGGATTGGCTAAAGCCAGAAAGACACACAAAAGCCGAAATGTTGAACTTGATGGTCGTGGAGCATTTCCTGGCTATCTTGCCTCCGGAGATGGATAGTTGGTCCAACAACGTACACCAGGGACCACTTCTCGCGCCGTAGTTCTGGCAGAAAGTTTCCTCCTGAGCCAGACCAAAGTCATCAAGAAGGAAGAACAGGTGAGACTATATTTCATCTTCTGAGAGCATTTAGAGAGACCATGTTCTTTGTAGTCCTATTAACATTCCTGGGAATTTCTCTAGAAAGAAACAGGTATTTTTTTTTAAACCTTTTTTAAAGGTTGTTATTTTTCTTGAAAACCTCCAGCAATGAAGCACCCACAATAGGCAATCTGTTCCATATTAGATTATTTACTCCTGAACTGGGCAGCTGGCAAGTCTCTTCCCTTCTCCAGTCAATTATTTGAGAGGTGGTCATCCCCAAGTGCCATGTTCACAGAGTTGGGAGAACTACAATAAAACCCATCCTTCTCTCGTAATCTTCTAACTACTCTCCCTGCGTGGGATCCTGGCTATTCCAATTGCAGAATCCATTGATAGCGATCGGAGCTGATTTCCCCAAATTGGAAATGGATCTCCCCAATGCCTGTCAGACGCTGCTCTCAATGAGTATCAGACAGGAGGAGCCAACATTGGACAATATCCAAGGTATGAGGTTTCCTTGGATTGAGTTTCTGAGAACGTGTTGATGATCCCCAGAGAAATCCCAGCTTTGCTGCTGTTTCCAGTGCCTAAAACTCCTGGCTGAGTCAAACAGCCCTACTTGTTTAGACCCAGATCCATCCTAGTCCAACATTTTGTTTCTTGTTGTGTCCAGCCATGTCAGGGTAGTGATTTAAGAGCTGACCAGCTGATGCAATGATGTAATGATGGGAATGAGTCAGCAAGCTTTTTTGGCTATTATCCCTTTAAGAGCCTGTTAGGGCGCCTCTCTCTCACTGTGTGTTTTTCCCTGTGTAATTGCTGCTTGTTTGACCTCTGCCTGTAGTATGTGTATGTATTGTATATATTCTTTTGTAGATAAAACCACTATTTATTACAAACATCTGTTTGTTGTTGTTACTCCTGAGTTGTCTCACATAGTAAACCTGTGTGCACTCTGATGCCTTTAGGTACTCCTAAAAAGGAGGTTGACATCTGATTCCCTCTGCAGACACAACCCAGAGGTTACCTTGCTCCACGGCCTCTGAAACAATTGTCCTCCATGAAAATTATCCACTCTCCTTTTAAAAGTCCCCTTCCAGACTTTGTGGCTTTGAATTCTGCGTGTTAAGGATGAATTGTGGGAAGAAGAGCTTCCTTTGCTGAATTCTGAGTCTCCTTCAACTCAACGTCAATGAGGGAAGAGAACATCTCCCTGTCTGTTTCAATGATTCGTCCATGGTATAAGGTTTTCATCTCCTTTTGCTCCTTCATAGGGGTTGGAATGCCTCCAGATCAAGGGCCTCTTTCAGGAGGCGAAGAAGCCACTCCTGGCCTACCAGCTCAGGTAAGGGAAGGAATCTGGATGGTTTCTTTGTACGGATTCCTCTCCTTTCCCTCCTCAAAGGGATAAGGATCTGATTCAGGTGGGGATTAATTACAATTAAGAAGAGAAGGGAAGGGAAGGGAAGGGAAGGGAAGGGAAGGGAAGGGAAGGGAAGGGAAGGGGAAGGAAGGAAGGAAGGAAGGAAGGAAGGAAGGAAGGAAGGAAGGAAGGAAGGAAGGAAGGGAAGGAAGGAAGGGAAGGAAAGAAGGGGGAGGAAAGGGAAGGGGAAGGAAGGAAGAAAAGGAAGGGAAGGGGAAGGAAGGAAGGAAGGGGAAGGGGAAGGAAGAAAGGGAAGGGGAAGGATGGAATGGAAGAGGAAGGAAGGTAAGGGGAAGGAAAGAAGGAGGGAGGGAAGGGAAAAGGAAGAAAGGGAAGGGAAGGGGAAGGAAGAAAGGGAAGGGGAAGGGGAAGGAAGGAACGGAAGAGAAAGGAAGGAAGGAGGGGAAGGGGAAGGAAAGAAGGAGGGAGGGAAGGGAAAAGGAAGGAAGGGAAAAGAAGGGGAAGGAAGAAAGGGGAGGGAAAGGAAGGAAGGAAAAAGGAAAAAGGGAAGGGCAAGGAAGAAAGGAAAGGAGACTTCCTTCTTTGCAGTCATTCACAGCTTTTTAAAAATAAGGAAAGCGGGGGGTTGGACTAGATGACCTATAACAGTGATGGCTAACCTTTTTGCTGTCGCGTGCCAAAAGCGGGGGGAGCACGGGGTGTGTGCCCCGCCCCCCGCGCATGCACGCACGACCCCTGTGCTCCCCCTGCTTTTAGTGTGCGATGGCATGGTGGGCCAGGTAGGCCTGTTTTTCACCCTCCCTAGGCTCCAGCGGCTTTCTAGGAGCCCGGGGAGGGCAAAAACGGCCTTCCCCAACCCCCCGGAGGACCTCCGGAGGCCAGAAATGGCCCGTTTCCCGATTTCTGGTGGGCCCGGATGGCCCAAAAATCAGCTGCCTGGCACACGCATGCATGCTGGAACTGAGCTAGGACAATGCACGTCTGCCCACAGATATGTCTCCACGTGCCACAGGTGGCACGCGTGCCATAGGTTCGCCATCACGGACTTATAAGGTCCCTTCCAACTCTATTAAGCTGTTAAATCTGGAAAGCACTTTTCCCCGACAGAGGAATTCTGAAAACAGGCACATTTATTCCATAAATAGAGGTGTTGTAGGCATCATATTATCACCAGCATTTCTTTATTTTTATTTTTTTGCAAAAATTAGTGATTGTGGGTTGAGCCTTACAAAGACTGAAGCAGGAGTTTGGGCGACACACCTGAGTTGTGGACAATGAAAAGTCAGGCATAAGTAATGCCGACAGAGAAAAAAATAAAGCTAGGTTTTTAAAAAACAGAAACCAAAAACCGCTACAGCTGTTGTCTTTGCAATCTAGGCTACACTGGTAGCATTTCCTGTTCAACTGTTGTGGTGTTCTGTCAGTTTTTTTAAAAAAAATTCCCTTTTAGCATGCTTTCTCTTCATTGTTCTGAGTTTTCCCCCATGTATCAGGTTTTGCAACCGGTTTGCAACCAGTTTTTCCAGTTTTGAGTATATTTCCTACTAATTTCCTTACCAGTGTTAGTGTCAGGACAGCCTCCTTCCATTACCCAAGAAAGAAAAACCCGGACTCCATTTTCATAGAGAAAGGTATCTTTTACTGAGTATGGACTGAATGGAGTCAAAGAAAAGCAAGGTCTGAAGCAAAGGCGCGAAAATTACATACAGAAAGCATCCCCCCCCAACTGTCCAGCGTCCATCATCCAATCCACAATCCCCCCCCAGGGGTCATGTAGGTGCCACGTCTGATGGTGCCATCCTCCTGCTATATCACGACCGTTGACCTTGAGTCGTTATCAACTTCAAAAATGACGCTGAAGCAAAGTTTCTTCCCTTCTTCTCCTCCAGCACTCTTCCCCCCCTCCCAAGAATTCCAATAGCTCCCCCCTCTCCCCGTTTCATAGCAGCCGAGCAGTTAAGCAATGAAAAAGTGGAGGCTGACAGTCAGCAAAAATCAGGGGCAGGCGGTCCTTGATTTACGACCACAATTGAGTCCAACATTTCCGTTGCTAAGCGAGACAGTTGTGAAATGAATTTTGCCCCATGTTACCTTTCTTGCCCCAGTTGTTAAGTGAATTGCTGCAATAGTTGAGTTAGCCACTCAGTTGTTAAATGAATCTGGCTTCCCCAATGACTTTGTTGGTCAGAAGTTCACAAAAGGGGATCATATGACCCCAGGACATTGCAACTGTCATAAATATGAATCGGTGGCCAAGCGTCTGAATTGTGATCATGTGACCATGGGGATGCTGCAACGGTCGTTAAGTGTGAAAAATGGTCATGAGTCCTTTTTTTCAGTGCCATTGTAACTTTAAACGGTCACTAAATAAATGGTTGTCGGTCGAGGAGTACCTGTGTTTTGGGAGGGTCGGTTTTTGCAACCTACAGTTTTGAGTTTGCATTTTTCCTCGCTAATTTCCTCACCATTGTCAGTAAAAATCAAGTATTTCTTTCATTATTAAAGTGTAACCAAGGAAGAGGATATTAGATCCGGGTACAAGAATAGCATTAGATCAGGGATGTCAAACTCAAGGCCCGTGGGTCAGATCTGGCCTGCAGGGTGCTTAAATCTGGCCCACAGGGCCAACCTGCAAATATCAAAGGACCAGCGCATGGTGCCTCTGCCGGCTAAAATGAGCTGCCAGGGGTGGTGGTGCATGGCCCATTTTCGGCCTCCCCAGCCTCCAGCAGCACACTGCTGGCCAAGAATGGGCCATTTGGAGGCCCCAGGAGGTCCCCGCATGGCTGGTTTTCAGCCTCCCCAGCCTCCAGCAGCACACTGCCGGCCAAGAACGGGCCATTTGGAGGCCCCAGGAGGTCCCCGCATGGCTGGTTTTCAGCCTCCCCAGCCTCCAACAGCACACTGCCGGCCAAGAACGGGCCATTTGGAGGCCCCAGGAGGTCCCCGCGTGGCTGGTTTTCAGCCTCCCCAGCCTCCAGCAGCACACTGCCGGCCAAGAACGGGCCATGCGGAGGCCCCAGGAGGTCCCCGCGTGGCTGGTTTTCAGCCTCCCCAGCCTCCAGCAGCACACTGCCGGCCAAGAACGGGCCATGCGGAGGCCCCAGGAGGTCCCCGCGTGGCTGGTTTTCAGCCTCCCCAGCCTCCAGCAGCACACTGCCGGCCAAGAACGGGCCATGCGGAGGCCCCAGGAGGTCCCCGCGTGGCTGGTTTTCAGCCTCCCCAGCCTCCAGCAGCACACTGCCGGCCAAGAACGGGCCATGCGGAGGCCCCAGGAGGTCCCCGCGTGGCTGGTTTTCAGCCTCCCCAGCCTCCAGCAGCACACTGCCGGCCAAGAACGGGCCATGCGGAGGCCCCAGGAGGTCCCCGCGTGGCTGGTTTTCAGCCTCCCCAGCCTCCAGCAGCACACTGCCGGCCAAGAACGGGCCATGCGGAGGCCCCAGGAGGTCCCCGCGTGGCTGGTTTTCAGCCTCCCCAGCCTCCAGCAGCACACTGCCGGCCAAGAACGGGCCATGCGGAGGCCCCAGGAGGTCCCCGCGTGGCTGGTTTTCAGGCTCCCCAGCTTTCAGTAGCACACTGCCAGCCAAGAATGGGCTTTTTAAAAAGCCTCTGCCAATCAGGCAACTCAGCTTGGATCGTCAGAGGCATTTAAAAGAAAAAAAGCCCCTGCTGATCAGGCAACTCAGCTTGGATCATCAGAGGCATTTAAAAGAAAAAAAAAGCCTCTGCTGATCAGGCAACTCAGCTTGGATTGTCAGAGGCATTTAAAAGAAAAAAAGCCTCTGCTGATCAGGCAACTCAGCTGGGATCGTCAGAGCCTTTTGAAAGCATTTTTTTACAACCTCTTCCCCCGAAGAGGTTGTAGAAAAAATGGTTTTAAAAGTAAAAAAAAAAATTGGCCATGCCCACCCAGTCACATTACCTCCTCCCCAAGCCATGCCCACAGAACCGGTAGTAACAAATTTTAGATTTCACCACTGCCTGCCTCACATGTACTACCATCAGCCATTTCCACCCACCCTCCTCTATTTGTGCCACAGAACAGGGTAAGCACCGCAGCAAAAGGGATTAAAGGAGAGCATCTTTTAAAGGAGACTCCAGCTGATCCAGAATGCAGCTGCACAGGTTGTTACGGGAGCCCCTCGTTACTCCCATATAACACCCCTCCTGCGTGAGCTGCACTGGTTACCAGTGGTTCTCCGGGTCCACTTCAAGGTGCTAGTCCTCACCTATAAGGCCCTTCATGACTTAGGTCTGGGATATTTGCATGACCTTCTCCTGCCTGCCTCTCACCGTCCTGTTCGCTCACATAGGGCCGCTCTCCTCAAGGTTCTGATGGCTAGCCAATGTCACCTTGCTGTGCCCAGGGGTAGGGCGTTCTCTGTGGGTGCTCCCACCCTCTGGAATGAATTACCTACTGAGCTCCGGACGGCTACTGATCTCCGCTCCTTCCATCAGGACTTGAAGACTTGGCTTTTCAAACAAATAGGCTGAGACTGATTCCGGGCTTTATTATTTACTACTAATTAATTATTTGGATTAAATTATGATTTTATTGTACTTGTTTCTTAACTTGTGTTCAACGCCCTGAGTCCTTCGGGAGAATGGCGGCATATAAATACATGTAATAAAATAAGTAAATAATAAATAAATCTTTTTTTCGAGAATAAAAACCTTGGTTAAAAAAAAAAATACCTGGCCTTCAACTTTGCAACTATAACCTCACTTATCCTAAGGGGGTGGCAAAGGGGGAAATTCAGCCCATGCAACCTACCCGAGCCACATTCTTGCCTAATGAAGTGACAACAAAAGCAACCATGCCCAGGTGCCAATCACACCAAGCCCTGGAGAAGCTGAAAAGAGGGATCTGGAATGCTGTGGCCCATGGATTCAAATTTCAAATACTTACGGGACCACCTGTTACCACCAATAGCCTCCCACCGGCCAGTACGCTCCCATAGAGAGGGGCTCCTCCAGGTGCCGTCGGCCAAACAATGTCGACTGGCGGCCCTTAGGGGGAGAGCCTTCTCTGTGGGGGCACCTATGATCTGGAATGAGCTCCCTCCGGAGATACGGAGGATCCCGGATCTGCGCACCTTCCGCCGCGCGCTTAAGACTCTTCTATTTGTTGTTATTGTTTTTAACTTTTGTATTTCTGTATTTTATCTTGTGCCTGTTCACCGCCCTGAGTCCTTCGGGAGTAGGGCGGTATACAAATTTAATAAAACTAAAAACTAAACTAAACTATTTCATCAAGCTGGCCTGGCCTAAATCTTCCCCCTTTTAATGTGGAAATTTTAAATTTGTTTTAATTATAGGGTTATGGGTAAGGCGTTTTAAATTGGGGAGCCATTTTGGATTTAATTTTGTTTTAAACGTATTTTAATGTTTATATTGTATGTTTTTTTTTTTTTAATCTTGGCTGTTCACCGCCCCGAGTCCTTCGGGAGAGGGGGGCGGTATAAAAATTTAATAAATATATAAAATATAAAATATAAATATATAAATATAAATAAGGGATCTACTGCAGGAAACTGGGATGGACTCCAGATTGTGAGCGACTATTTGAAGAGGGGGTTCTCTATCTGAAGACGGGGAACTTTCTCTCGCCCTCCCACCCCCGGGGCGGAGACTCCTCCGAGACCCGCCCAGCATCTTCCCCGCAGGGGCAGGAGGTGCCTCAAGAGCTGCTGGTGACAGTTCCTGGCAGCTGCTCGCTCTTCCGCCTCGGCTGATAGTAGGGCTCGCCCGGGGCACTGCAAGGCGTGGCTGGCTTTGGGGTTCCGCATGATCTCCCGATCCCTCTTCGTGTTGCTGGGGGCAGCCGTCCTGCTGCTGGGTGCGGGCACCGCAAGTGAGTGGCGGGGCGAGAGACCCCCATTACTTGAGAACTCCCCCCCCCCACTTTCTAAGTCCGTTGGCAGAGCAGCTGCGGATCTGGATCAAAGAGCCTCTCCTGCTATCCCGACCCTGGGAATACCGGACAGTCATTGATTGGAACTCAACCTACAGGGAGAAGCCGGAGGAAGCTGTCTAAAGCGGGAAGGGGCATGAGATCCCAGCAAGGACGCGGGGCGGAGGGGAGCTTCTCCAGGAGCTTCTTTGTACTGGGTGGGGAGGTCCCTGCCTAACAATAGTATTTAGTATTTCTCTCCCCTCTCGCTACTGTGCAGCTTTCGCTTTGCGTTGCAGCTGGAATTTCCCAAGCCCTGCGGGCGGGGCTTTCCTCCCTCTCACGTGATTGGATGGGTCCCTCATGTATTCTCTGTTAGATCACAGAAGATAGAATCCTAGAGCTGGAAGAGACCTCCAGAGGTTTTTATTTTATGTTATTTATTTTATTTTATTAAATTTCTATACCGCCCTTCTCCTGAAGGACTCGGGGCGGTGTACAGCCAGCAATAAAACCATGACAGTATAAAAATTAAAAGCAATTGAAAACAATTAAATAAATTGGCCGAAAACTCTAATAAAACAATCCATTAAAATAGTAAAATATTATTATTATTATTTAGGCCAAATAATGCTTGTTGGAATAATAATGTTTTTAGGGCGCGACGAAAGGTACGCAGGTCGGGAATCCTGCAAATCTCCGGGGGCAGCTCATTCCAGAGGGTAGGGACCCTCACAGAGAATGTTCTCCCCCGGGGGTCGTCAGCCGACATTGCCTAGCTGACGGCACCCGGAGGAGCCCCTCTCTGTGGGAGCGTACCGGTCGATGGGAGGCTATCAGTGGCAGAAGGCGGTCTCGAACAGATTCACAGAGTTGGAAGGGACCTTGTAAGTCATCTAGTCCAGGGGTCTCCAACCTTGGCAACTTGAAGACTTGTGGCTGAGGAACTCTGGGAGTTGAAGTCCACAAGTCTTCAAGTTGCCAAAGTTGGAGACCCCTGATCTAGTCCAATCCCCAGCCCAAGCAGGAGACCCTGCCGACACCATTTCTGACAGATGTCAGTCAAGTCCCTTCTTGAATAGATAGAATTCAATTCTTTATTGGCCAAGTGTGATTGGACACACAAGGAATTTGTCTTGGTGCATACGCTCTTGGAGTACATAAAAGAAAAGATACATTCATCAAAAATCATAAGATACAACACTTTTTTTAAAATTTGATTTATATGCCGCCCTTCTCTGGAGACTCAGGGCGGCTTACAATGTGTTAAGCAATAGCCTTAATGACTTAATGATAGGGTACAAATGCCTCCAAGTGATGAAACTCCCACAACTGAAGGCAGCTTCTGTCCCATGGGTTGATTGCTCTCACTGTCAGAAAATTTCTCCTCATTTCTAGGTTGAATCTCTCCTTGATCAGTTTCCATCCATTATTTCTTGTCTGGCCTTCGGGTGCTTTGGAAAATAGCTTGACCCCCTCCTCTCTGTGCCAAATATTGGAACACTGTTATCGTGTCTCCCCTGGTCCTTCTCTTCACTAGACTAGCCATGCCCAGTTCCTGTAACCGTTCTTCATATGTTTTAGCCTCCGGTTCCCTAATCATCTTGGTTGCTCTTCCTTGCACTCTTTCTAGAGTCTCAACATCTTTATTATAGTGTGGTGACCAAAACTGGATGAGGTGTGGTCTTACTAAGGTTTTTTTAAGGTCCCACTTTTACTCGGATACAAGGGAACATTTTGAAATAGCAAGCAAGCATTTGGATTTGGTGAAATTCTGCTGGTGGTTTATTTGCTGATGTGGAGTGAGATGCTTAAAAAGGGGCAGGGCTTTAACTATTTCACTTTAATTTAATTTAATTTAATATTTAAATTTATATACGCCCGACAGTTAAAATCCCCCATTTAAAATTAAAATTAAAATTACACAATTAGAGTTAGGCCAGCCCAGCTTGATGAAATAAAAAAGTTTTGAGGGCCCGACGGAAAGTACGTAAATCCGGGATCCTCCGTATCTCTGGGGGGAGCTCGTTCCAGAGGGCAGGAGCTCCCACAGAGAAGGCTCTCCCCCTGGGGGCCGCCAGTCGGCATTGTTTGGCCGATGGCACCCAGAGGAGCCCCTCTCTGTGGGAGCGTACTGGCCGGTGGGAGGCTCTCGGTGGCAGAAGGCAGTCTCATAAATATCCAGGTCCTAAGCCATGGAGCGCTCTAAAGGTGGTCACCAACACCTTGAATCGCGCCCAGAGGACCACCAGGAGCCAGTGCAGCTCACGCAGGAGAGGTGTTACATGGGAGCACCATGACGTTCCCATAATCACCCGCGCAGCTGCGTTCTGGACCAGCTGGAGCCTCCGGGTGCTCTTCCAGGGGAGCCCAATGTAGAGAGCATTACAGTAGTCCAGGCGGGAAGTGACGAGGGCTGCCATCTTGATTTTTTTTTTAATTTCCAGGTGGTTTTTTCCCCCAACATATTTTTGGATAGTCTTTCTAGAGCTGTGATGGCGAACCTATGGCATGCATGCCACAGGTGGCACGTGGAGCCATATCTGTGGGCACACAAGTGTTGCTCTAGCTCAGCTCCAGCACCAGCTGATTTTTGGGCCTTCCTGGAAGTTGGGAAAAGTGCTCTTTCTGGCCTCTGGAGGGCCTCTGGATGGGGGGGGAGGCTGTTTTCACCCTTCCCAGGCTCCTAGAAAGCCTCTCGAGCCTGGGGAGGGTGAAAAATGGGCCTACCGGGCCCACCATGCCATCGCGTGCTAAAAGCAGGGGGAGCATGGGGGTTGTGCATGCATGCGCGGGGGGCGGGGGGCATTGAATTATGGGTGTGGGCACATGCGTGATTGACACCCCCCCATGTTCCTCCCACTTTTGGCATGCGACAGCAAAAAGATTAACCATCATTGTTCTAGAGTCTCAACATCTTTTTTAAGGCAGGAGACTTTATGTCATCCCCAGTGAAATGATTGTCTAGCCTATATTTGAAATCCTCCAATCAATCAGAATAGAGCTGGAAGGAAGGTCCTTGGAGGTCTTCTAGTCCAACCCCCTGCTCAAGCAGGAAGGAACCCCTAAACTCTAGTGATGGAGCACCCACAACTCCGGGAGGCAAGCTATTCCATCGATTAATTGTTCTCGTTGTCGGGAAATTTCTCCTTACTCCTAAATTACCGTATTTTTCGGACCATAAGACATACCGGAGTATAAGATGCACCTTAGTTTTTGGGGAGGAAAATAAGAAAAAAAGCTGATTGGGGGTGGATCTGCCTCCCGGAATACCCCCAATCAGCTGTTCCCAGAGGTGAACTTTAGCAACAGGTTCATTGGTTGTGAGCTCTACGCCTTGCCTTTTTTTCAGCCTCCGAAACCCCTGTTTAGGAGGCTTTTTTTCAGCTTCTCAAATTGAGGTTTCAGAGGCTTTTTTCAGCCTCTGAAACCTCCATTTCAGAGGCTGGGTGGGGCTACATTCGGTGTATAAGACGCACCCAAATTTTCACCCTCTTTTAGGGGGAGGAATGTGCGTCTTATACTCTGAAAAATATGGTAGGTCTCTCTTTTACAAGCTTCCATCCATTGCTTCTGAGTGCTTTGGAGAATCAGTCAGTACTAGTACTAGATCCTCAAGTACTAGCATGTCCTCCTTCTCTTCTCATAGGTTAGTCATACCTAGTTCCCTCAACCTTTCACCAAGGCTTTGCAGTTTGACAGTAGTCCTTTGAGGTTTTTAGTTCCGTTCAACGGCAAATGATGCTCACCGAATGCCTGCTTCTTTTCTTCCGGTAGCCGCCACTTCCCACGTCCTGCGCTATTTCTTCACCGGCGTGTCAGAACTGGGCCACGGCCTGCCCCGCTTTATCATTGTGGGCTACTTGGATGATCAGCAGTTTGTCCAGTACGATAGCGATTCCCGGAGGGACTTGCCACGGGGGTCCTGGATTCAGAAGGTGGAGGAAGACGATGCCCAGTATTGGGACTGGCAAACTCAGCTTTCTCACAGCTGGGAACTCTACTTCCAACTGAGCCTCTGGAACCGCTTCAACCACACCCCAGGTAAGTTGCCAGGAAGATGGCTGCCTTGCTGCATGCCCGCCAAGCAGGGTATTAGCCTGAATGATCTTTAAGATCCCTTCCAGCTTTTCCATTCAAGGATTCTACACAATGGATTCTTGGATTGGACTGGTTTTAGAGCTGATTTTGGAGCAGGAAGGATTGAGAAGAAGCTTAGGCAAGAGATTTTGCGGTCCGGAGAGTGAAACACTTGTGAGAAAGAAACTCAAATAACCACATCTTGATTTTGTTTAGTATAAGGTGGAACAAAGAGAGACTTGGACAGGACTCTATTAGAATAATTAATAAAATAATTAGCTTATTCTAGATTATTCTACTAGAATGATTCCTGCAATCCTTGCAGTGACCTTTTCATTGACCAGCCTACCATGAAGGGCTGAATTAGTTGGGGTTTGAATACAGGTAGTCCTAGATTTACAACAGTTCATTTAATGACGGTTCAAAGTTACGAGGTCACTGAAAAAAGTGACATGGCAGGTTTTCACATTTACGACGATATCCCTTTCCCGACAGTCAGACGATCAAAATTCAGACACTTGGCAACTGACTCATATTTAGGACAGTTGCAGTGTCCTGGGGTCATGTGATCTCCTTTTGTGACCTTCTGACAATTAGTCAATGGGGAAGCCAGATTCACTTTACAACTGTGTTACAAATTTAGCAATTGCAGTGATTCACTTAACAACCAGAGCAAGAAAGATCGTAAAATGAACCAAGCAAAATTCACTTAACCACTATTTTGCCTTGCAACAAAAATATTGGACTTCATTCAGTGGTGAAATCCAAATTTTTTACTATCGGTTCTGTGGGCTTGGTGGCTTGGTGGGCATGGCAGGCAAAGCATACTGCAAAATCCCCACTCCTGAGGGAAGGATATTGCAAAATCTCCATTCCCACCCCACTCTTGGGCCAGCCAGAGGTGGCATTTGCCGGTTCTCCGAACTACTTAAAATTTCCACTACCGGTTCTCCAGAACCTGTCAGAACCTGCTGGATTTCTGGCTCCATTGTGGTTGTAAGCTGAAGATTACCTGTAGATCATCTCTATAGTGTATTCCGAGCCTTTCATTATACCTCTGATACTGAGCGACCTATGAAAGCGTCACCAAGGTTTGTTTTGCAGGGTTTCACACCTGGCAATGGATGCATGGTTGTGAGTTACGACAAGACGGACGTAAAGAAGGCAGTTCTCAGTTTGGCTATGATGGGACAGATTTCCTCAGCCTGGATAAACAGACCCTCACGTGGACAGCAGCCGACTGGCGGGCCCAGGTCACCAAGCGGAGGTGGGAGGCCGATCAGGTCTGGACCCAAGGCCGGAAGAATTTCCTGGAAGGAGACTGCATTGAGTGGCTGCACAAATACCTGAATTACGGCAAGGAGTCCCTTCTCAGAAAAGGTGATGGGTTGTGGGTTTGTTGGTTTATCTCAGGGGTCGGCAACCTTAAACACCCAAAGAGCCCCTTGGACCCGTTTCCTACAGAAAAAAAAAGCACCAGGAGCCACAAAACTTGGGTGGACGTGGCCAACTCAATGTCACTCACTCCCACCCAGTCACATGACCACCTATCCACACCTACCAGCCACAAAACTATTCTCTATATCTCTCTCCCTCTCTCCCTCTCTCCTCCTCTCTCCCCCCTCTGTATCTCTCTCCCTCTGTATCTCTCCCTCTACCTCTCTTCCCCTCTCTCACCCCCTCTCTGAGTATCGCTCTGTGTCTCTCTATGTCTCTCTCTCTCTCTGTGTATATGTCTCTCTCTCTCTCTCCCCCCTCCCTTCAGGTGACCATCCTCCTCCCCCCTCCACCTTTTGTAACTCCCTGGCCAGCTGTGGCTGAGCCGGGAGCATTCACATGCACAGGGAGACTCCAGCCTGAAGTGGCAGGAAGCAAAAGCTGCTTTATGTGCAAATGTGGCGCGAAGGCAGGTACAGGGCAGCTTCGCTCCTGCACTCTCCGGCGACCCTCGTCCCTCTCCTCCTCTCAGGACGCCAGGGACAGCTGTGGCTGAGCCAGCAGCTGCGCATGTGCAGGGAGACCCTTCTCAAACGAGCGCCAAAGCTCAGGAAAGATGCGCTCGGGGCAGGCAGTGGCTCGCTTAAGGAGGGTCTCTCCATGCGTGCGCACACTCCCAGCTCAGCCACAGCCGGCCAGGGGGTTACGAGAGGAGGAGGGGGGAGGAGAGTACAGGAGCGAAGCTGCCCTGTACCTGCCTTCACACCACATTTGCGCGTAAGACAGCCTTCACTTCCTGCCTCTTCAGGCTGGAGTCCAAAAAAGAAATAAGAGGGGCAGGGCGAACCTGATGGAACAGGGAGCCGTGGCCAAGGGCCCAAAGAGCCACTTGTGGCTCCAGAGCTCTGGGTTGCCGACCCCTGGTTTATCTTATATAACAGATCATCTGAAGTATTAATATCACTTTGTAATGCCTTGCTAAGGCCGTGTTCTGTCCCCGTACCACGCACACACCCAACCAGCCAGCCGAGGGTTAAATAAACTCTTCAAACACTCAACGTCAGTGATAAGGAACTTGGCAGCAACTCCATGGCTGCCTGCCAAGAACTTTTACTCCGATAACACAGACAAAAATACACACAGTTTGAATAGTCCAGTTTGTAATTAAATCCACAGCAAATAGGCGTTGTGTCCAAAAGTGCAAAGTGACTCGCCAGAGGTTAGCTTTGTCCGTCACAGAGTCTGAATGGCCACCACACTCCCTTTTATAGCCTGTGGGGTGTGGTCCAGTGACTCAGCTTAATCTCTGGCACTCCTCCTTTTCTGCTGTGCATGCTTGTCTCTCCGACACTGGCGTGGGTCCAACCACAATGTTTCTTCGTCACTATCCGACGGCTCGGAAACATCTGGCTCCTGGCCAATCTCTTCTCCTTCGGGAGACACCTGAGGCATTGTCAGAGAGGAGGGTCCTGGAGAGGGAGGCCTGGCCGTCTCCTTCATGTTCGGAGCCTTCTTCCTCTGATAAGATAGGCTCGGAGGACGGAGCCACAACAGGCCACACTTGGATATTCTGCATCCATTTTTGGTCACCATGATGTAAAAAAGCTCTTGAGACTCTAGAAAGAGTGCAGAGAAGAGCAACAAAGATGGTTAAGGGATTGGAGACTAAAACATAGAGAGAACGGTTGCTGGAATTGGGTCTTCCTAGTTTGATGAAAAGAAAGACTAGGGGTGACACGATGGCAGTCTTCCAATATCTCAGCGGCTGCCACAAAGAAGAAAGCCAACCTATTCTCCAAAGCACTTGAAGGCAGGACAAAAAGCAATGGGTAGAAACTAATCGAGGAGAGAAGCAACCTAGAACTAAGGCAAAATTTTCTAACAATTAATCAGTGGAACTACTTGCCTCCAGAAGTTGTGAAGGCTCCAACATTGGGAGATTTTAAGAAGAGATTGGACAATCATTTGTCTGCAATGGTATAAGGTTTCTTGCCTGAACAGGGATTGGACTAGAAGTCCTCCAAGGTCCCTTCCAATTCTGCTATTCTATTCTATTCTATTCTATTCTATTCTATTCTATTCTATTCTATTCTATTCTATTCTATTCTATTCTATTATGACAGTAGCTTTTGCTAGACGGTGGGGAGGACTGGATGACCTCTGTGTCTTCTTACACTTCAAGGTTTCTATCAGTTCGCTGAAAAGCAATTCTTCTCAATCACCTTTCATGGATTCCTGGACTGGTCCAGAATTTGGGCAGATGATGGTGTGAATGTAGAGCCCAATCCTTTGCAGAAAGTTCTTTTCTGTAAATTCCTTTCGCTCAGAAATAATCCTGTTTGCCACAGTATGATGGGCAGGGGAGACACCGACCTTCCTTACAGGGAGGACGAGAAGACTGAGAAAATGGAATCCAATGCACAGGTCTAGAAGGGGATTACTGCATTTTTCAGAATAGAAGACGCACCTTTTCCCCCCTAAAAGTGGGTGAAAATTTAGGTGCGTCTTATAGACCGAATACGAGCGTTTTTGTCCTCCGTGCATTGCGTTTTCACCCTCCGCGGCCCCAGAAGCAGTCTGCAATGCTCTGCACGGCCCATTTTGGCCAAAAACGGGCCTGTTTTTGGGTTCCCAAGCCCTCCGCATGTCGCGTTTTCACCCTCCCCAGTCCCCAGAAGCACTCTAATGGCCAAAAACAGGTGAATTTTTGGTGAAAACGGGTGCATTGTTGGCAAAAACAGGCCCTGTGGAGCACTGAAGAGTGCTTCTGGGGGCCAGGGAGGGCAAAAATGCGACACACCGAGGGCTTGGGAGCCCCAAAACAGGTGCGTTTTTGCCAAAAATGGGTGTGTTTTTGGCAAAAGTGGGCTGTGCGGGGGGATACAGAGTGCTTCTGGGTGTCGGGGAGGGCAAAAATCTGATACGCGGAGGCCAAAAACTATTTTTTTCTTGTTTTCCTCCTGTAAATTTAGGTGCGTCTTATAGTCAAAAAAATACGGTATTTACTTTTGGAACAACTCGTGGGAGAAAGTAAGGCTTAAGCACCATGATGGTATGGTTTTAAATTCTAGAACTTAAGAATTTGGGCTTCCTGCCCAGGGCATATCAAAACAGAGGACCAGGAATGGTCCAATCCTGCTTCTGATATTCAACAATAGCAGGCAAAGGTATTGGCCTGCATTGCTCATCATCCTTCACTGTTGACTATGCTGCTTGGGCTAGATGGGATCTAGAGTCCTGTTGCATCTCCAGATTCTGTCTCTTGAGTCTCAAGCCGTCATTCGGCCGACGATTAAGAATGTTTCAATTTTTGCAGAACCTCCCGTGGTGACAGTCACCCGGAAAGGGAGCTACGAAGGACTGGAGATCCTCATCTGTCGTCTGCACGGCTTCTACCCCAAAGAGGTTGATGTCACTTGGAGGAAAGGTGGGGAAATCTTGGAGCAGGAGACGCTCCGGGGTGGGATCACTCCCAATTCAGACAGGACCTACCACACCTGGCTCAGCATTGAGATCGACCCCAAGGAGAGGGAGCACTACAAATGTCACGTGGAGCATGATGGTCTTCTGAACCCCCAGGATTTCTCCTGGGAGAAGCCAGGTGAGTGGTGGCAGTGGAAGGACGGGGTGCGTGGATGCTGAGGAGTGCATGTTAAGACTTATTTATGGGGTACTGTTCTTGGTACTTCCCGTATTGCAATATCTAGGTTCAGCCTAGAAACTAGAGCACCTAAGATGATCAAAATTATGCATATACCCACATACATTATATGACCCACAGAAACAACACAGTATAGTTCGGATTTATGCATGTACATGGTGAGAAAAACGAATCTTGCAAGTTTACCAGATGGATGGCACAGGGAACAAAGCTGCTCCAGAATGGGGTAATCCTGCTAGAAATACTTTGAAACTTCCTTCCAGGGGGGAGCAGCGGAAACAGAGCATAAAGTGGGCATGTGGGATCTCTAAGAATGCTTCGAGCTCTAAGCCAGAGGCGTCAATCTCAAGGCCCTTGGGCCAAGGGCTTAAATCTGGCCCGTGGGGCCAGCCTGAAAATATCAAAGGGCCAGCCCACAGTGCCTCTGCTGCAGTGGTGGGTTCCTCCCGGTTCAGCCCGGTTTGGCCGAGCCAATAGTGGTGACGATATGATGTCACCGAACCGGTTCTCTTTGTTTGGGAGCTGCCTGGTCCTCCCACGTAATTCTTACGTTTTATTTGGCCCTGCCCCCAATCTATTCGCTGCCTCCCGAGTCCCAGCTGATTGGCTAGAAGGAAAAAAACTATTTAAACTCTTGCCGTGGGGCTTCAAAGGGCTGCCCTACACCTGATCAGTGTTAAAAGGCAGTGTGACGGTAGACCAGTGCGCTCAAAAAACAAATGGGTAGACTGGTACAGCTCTGCAAGCAGTTAAAAGCCTGGTAGACTAGTACCTCTGCTAAATCCTACAGAATTGTCACATGACCATCAAACCATACCCACAAAATAAGCCACACCCACAGAACTGGTGGTAAAAAAATTTAGAACCCAGCCCTGCTCTGCTGGCCAAAACGGGCTGTGTGCACCCCACAGCCCCACTCCTGGCAGCCCATTTTTGGCCTCCCCGGCCTCCAGCAACACTCTGCTGGCCGAAAATGGGCCACACAGAGGCCCCGCATGCTCCCCTCGTGGCCCGTTTTAGGCTGGTAGAGTGCTGCAGGAGTGGAATGGACTGGATCACAATTATGTGGCCTCAAGTAACTGCCTGATCCGGATAGAAAACAGGCAACATCCTATGTTAATACTACAGATTTTAATGCCAGATTTTACATACTGTAGGTCCATTTAATCTACAATCAACAATCTGTAATTGACAGCCATTTCTATTTACTATCCTGGAAATTTACCTCTGCTGTAGGTCTTGTATTATCATGGTATTTATGCTATTGTATTTTTATTATTAGTTGAATAATAAAAATACAATAGTATAAATAGCTTTTCTGCCTGGAAAAGCAATTTACTGTTAAACAATGTGTTATAAATTTAGAAATAAAAAGTTTAGTGGAGTATGAAGAATAAGTAATAAATGTTTGTCAGTAATATGTGGTAGAAGAGAGGAAAATGGTTATAGTAAAGAACTGTGGAAAGGAAGCAGAGAAGGGAAAAAGATATTGAGCCTGTGTCAAACGCCCACCAGGGCCACGTCCACCCTGCCCACACACGACACACACAGAGACACACACCGGCCCTCCGAGGTCAAACACAACCTGATGCGGCCCTCAATGAAATCGAGTTTGACATCCCTGCTCTAAGCATATAGTGTTTATAAGCAGTAGCCTGAATAACAGGACGTGAGCTTCCTATAATCTTCTCGGCTGTCCTTACCACTCTCTGTATGGACTTTCTATCTGAGGCCAACTTTTTGTTCTTTTCTTAGTTTCATCTGCAACAGGGATCCTCGTGGGCAGTATCCTAGGTGCTCTGGCTGCTTCTGTCTTGCTGGTAATTGGGATCCTGTTCTACACCAGTAAGTAAACTGAGACTACTTCTTGTTGGTAGAAGCCTCTTGGTGGCAGTTTCAGCCTCCCTCCTATTCTCTGAGAAAAACACTTCTTTTATAATGGGCAGTGCCCAAAACTAATAACATCCAACACTTTCTAAACATGGATCAATGAGCAGAGCAATCCCCACCCATCACGAGAATAGCACCTGCCCATGGATTAGGCCTGGAAGTCTCTAAATAGAAAGAGCCAAGCAAGCGGTAACTCAATTTTATATCTTTCAGACTTTCCTACACAAGTGGTCTCCAATCTTTCTGGCTTTGTGGACTTGCCCGGGCATGGGGGGGGTGGGGAGAGGAAATGGTTCCATGCAAGCGGAAGGTGCATACATTCACCTGCTGTTTGCATGTCCCAATTCCGAACAGGCCATGGCCCATTACCTAGCCACCGCCTGGGGATTGGAGACTCCTGTCCTACATTGCTCAATGGTAGCAGCTCTTCTGCCACCAGTTCGTTTTTACATCTAAAACAGGGCAGCGGTGAAATCCCCCCCCTTTCTATCCGACGTGCTGAACTGGTAGCGCCGGTGGTGGGAGGCTCCGCCCACCCACCTGGACGTCATTACGTCCCTTTTTTACATGAACAGAAGAGGCGTGCATGCGCATATCACACATACACTCCCACACCCGAACCAGTAGTGCAGGTAAATGGATTTCACTGCTGGAACAGGGGTGTCAAACTGGCAACCCGTGGCCCCGATGCATCACATGTGGGCCATACCCACCCCAGCTCCACGAAAAGAAAAAAAAATCACGAAACGTCCCGTGATGGCAACATGACACACGTTTGATAACTGCAATCTATGTGACACCTCCTGCGCGAGCTGCACTGGCTCCCGGTGGTCTTCCGGGTGCGCTTCAAGGTGTTGGTGACCACCTTTAAGGCGTTCCATGGCTTAGGGCCGGGGTATTTACGAGACCACCTTCTGCTACCAATAGCCTCCCACCGGCCAGTACACTCGCACAGAGAGGGCCTCCTCAGGGTGCCATCCGCCAGACAGTGTCGGCTGGTGACCCCCAGGGGGAGATCCTTCTCCGTGGCAGCGCCCGCCCTCTGGAACAACCTCCCCCCAGAGATACGTACAATACCAGACCTCCGGACTTTTCGTCGGGCCCTGAAAACTTATTTATTTCACCTAGCCGGGCTGGCTTGATCCCACAGTTTTGGTTAAATTTAATTGATTTTAATTGGGTTTGTTTTTAAATTGCGGCCAAAAATATTTAATTATTTTAAACTGTTTTTAAATTTTGTATGTTCTGTTTTATTCTGGCTGTTCACCGCCCTGAGTCCTGCTGGAGAAGGACGGTATACAAATTAAAACAAATAAATAAATAAATGTAGAAGAACAGGGCAGTTGTCAGAACTTCTTCTGGATCCAAAAGGCATCCAGGTACCTCCAGAACTCTCTCTCTCCTATTCAGACATGGCCCACCCAGTCCAAAATTGAAGAGCTGCTCCAGTTGTTGACTTGCTGACAGCCCCTATCCTACAAGCTGTAAGCAAGGCTCACCTTCTTAGTGACTGTCTTGTATCCTATGGGCCTCCTGGCCTCTCCAAGTGAAAGAATGCTCTCAACTTCTTGGCCTTCTGAGCTTCTGGTTCTGCTAAGAATTGGGTTGATGGTTCTTAGTCTGCTGAGTGCGTAACTAAGTAATTAGTTACTGTGTTTAGTTACTGTAATTAGTTTACTGTGTGGATTTTTACTGATTGTCAGATACAATGACTTATAACACTGTGGGAAGAAGTATCCATCTGGTCCAGTTCCAAGCCAGGAGAAAGGCACTGGAGACAAAATGGGGGCTGGAGGCCGATTGAAAAGAGGGTCCATTTATTGATGAAGCAGAACCCCATGGGTTCTAGTGCAGCGGACCACACGGAGTTGAGAGTGAGAGGTTTTTAGACCTTCTCTTGGGCTTTGCACTTGAGCTTCCTGTTCTGTGCAAGGACATTTGTTCTATTGGCTGTTGTCAGACTCCCATGGAGCCATGTAGGGGTTATGTAGAGGTCTTAGCTGGCTCTATAGGTTGTCTGAGCTCCCGGGTTTTGTTGAAGTTTGCTGGGGGTGATGCAATGAAGGGGCTTGTGTTCTGAAAGGGTCTTGGGAAATTCCTATTACGACTTAATAGCTTTTTCCTGTGTTGGATCTTGGGTGATAATAAATAAATAAATAAATAAATAAATAAATAAATAAATAAATAAATAAATAAATAAATAAATAAATAAATAAATAAATAAATAAATAAATAAATAAATAAATAAATAAATAAATAAATAAATTTATATCTATACCGCCCTTCTCCCGAAGGACTCAGGGCGGTGTACAGCCAATTTAAAAACACAAGACACAACAATGATTAAAAATTAAAATAATTAAATAAATTTGGCCGGATTAAAACCCCAAAAATTTAAAATACCCCAATTAAAATTATTATGTTGATAGCCCGGCCTGATGGCTATTTGCTTATGAATAGAGCTATCTACTTCTCAATAAGCTCTTTATCTCTTAAGTGTTGACATCTGCTAAGGGCTATTAAGAAGGGTGGGGGCTGCTTTCTCCTTTAAAAAAAACATGTTTCTCCCTTTCTCATCCAGGGAAATATAATATTTTGCCTTTTTAATATTTCTCAAAATATTTCATCCTTCTAGGAGAGGGGTGGGTGCTAACTTTCTACAATATGGTGCCTCTGGTACGGGATACTCTGCAACCATTTCATCCTTATAAGCCTAAAGTTAAAATTAAACTTTGGGGAATGGGGTGTGCCTTCAAATCAGCATGGACTCCTGGTAATTTCCTGGACAATCCCTGTGGTTTTCCTGGCAAGGTTTTTCCTACGTGTTTCGTCATGGCTTGTTTCCTATGGTTGACCGAGAATGACTGGCCAAAGCCACCAGCCACCTACCCTGCCTAAGGTGGGACTAGAAAAGCATGGTCTATATAAGGTTTATAACCTTAACCTATATCCTAAAGTTAAACTAGGACTATTATAGTTTGCGAGCTAGACTAGGTGCTGCTAAATTAAAAGGCTATGTTGTGGCCCATCAGCGGCCTGTGCAGCTAGTAGCTGATTCCGACAGCGAGGAGGCTGGTGTGGTGCTGCGCCAGCAGCCTGTGCAGCTGGCACTTGAGTCAGACAATGAGGAGGCTGGAGAAGATGTGGTGTCAGAGGATTCAGCCAGGGCCTTCAGAAGCTCCCATAAGTGAAGAGGAAGAAGAGGAGGAGCCTCTTCTCGATGCATGGGTGTGCAGAGCTGCCAAAAGGCAGGAGTGGCTCCTCAGGAGGAGGTCTCCTCAAGAGTAAGGCTTGGGGCTAATTGGCCACTCCCTTAGCCTAAGGAAGGAGGACGACTGAGGCAATTTGCAGGGAACAACTTCGTTCACTCTCCTTCGTGTCCTTAGTTCTCTTATCAGTTTCCTGCAAATTGCTTCTGGGCCTTCTGCCAACCATAGTAAGGTTACGATTATTTATTCTTTGGATTCTTGTAGGCTGTTAAGAAAGTTAATTAACAGCCTTTGTTTGAAAAAGACTGATTTAATTTAGTAAAATAAGGTTCGTACAGACTTTGTGTGTGCTGCGTTCTTTGGGGTCCGTAGCTGGGGCAGAACAGGCTAAATCCCTGAAGCTACACTCTTAAGGCTTGGATAAAATATTAACTTACACAGCCCTTTGTAAAGGGTTAAAAAGATTTGGGTCTAACTTTTTGTTTGCCTTTTCAGAAAAATGGCGGAAGGGGTACGAAGCTGCATCAAGTAAGCAAACACAGCCACTCTGAAATGGAATGCGTATTCGTGGCACTCAAGGGTTGGGAAATGAAAGTGAAAATACTCAGGAAGTCCCTTGGCTCCAAATTGGCCAAGATGGCGGACAAAGCATCACAATGCATACTGCTGTATCGGCATCAAATTGGGCACACATTCAAAAATTGGGAGTGGGGTGAAAGGTTACATTGCAACACTCACTCTGCCATATTTTCAAATTTTACCCCTACACACACACACACACACACACACACACACACACACACACACACAGAGTACCCTGAGTGGCATTGGATGTAGCCCACGCCCCCCATGCACACCTCAAAGCAGCGATCAGAAGAAATATTAACAAATTGGTCCACGTTTTGAGAAGGACGTAAGGATGACGAACGTCTGGAAATGAGGAGGAATCGTTAAAGTTATCTGGAGATGTTTGGCCTCCAGAAAAGATGACCAAGGAGAAATGGGATACCAGTGTACAAATCTTTGAAGGGACATCACCTAGAAGAAGGAATGGGTTTATTTCCTGTTGCCCCAAACGGGCAGGACCAGAAACAGTAGATTAAAACTACCGGGAAGTAGGATCTGGATAAAAATCATAGGAAATTCCTGATTATAAAAGCTGTCACTCAGTGGAACAGGCTGCCACATGTTGTCATAAATCCTCCTTTGCCAGAGGTCTTTGAAGAGAGGTTGGATGACCACCTTTAGAGCGCTCCATGGCTCAGGACCAGGGTACTTACGAGACCGCCTTCTGCCACCAGTAGCCTCTCACCGACCAGTTCGCTCCCACAGAGAGGGGCTCCTCAGGGTGCCGTCGGCCAAACAATGTCGACTGGCGGCCCCCAGGGGGAGAGCCTTCTCTGTGGGGGCACCTGCCATCTGGAATGAGCTCTCCCCGGAGATACGGAGGATCCAAGACTTACGCACCTTCCGCCGCGTCCTAAAAACGTTTTTATTCCAACAGGCTGGTCTGGCCTAACTCTCCCTTTTAAATTGGGTTTTAAATGTTTTATATAAATTGGATGTTTTAAATTTGTTTCTTGAGCCCAAATTATTTAATCTATTTTTAATAGCTTTTAACTTTTGTATGTTTTTTGTGTTTTTATCTTGACTGTTCACCACCCTGAGTCCTCCGGGAGTAGGGCGGTATACAAATATGATAAAATAAAAAAATAAATAAAAATATTTAGTGGATTCTATACTGGACAGGAAGTTTGGCCAGATGACCTGATCTTTCTACCTTCTGCGGAATGAGAGCACGCTATATATCCAAAGAGAACAATGACTAACTCTTGTGGGAAAGAATCATAAGCTTCCTGGCCAATGAAGGAGCTCTTGTCCCATTGAAGGCTACCTCATTTCTAGACCGATGTGATCGTCAGAGGCCTTTTTTTTAACCTTTTAAAAGCATTTTTTTTACAACCTCTTCGGCCTAGAAAAAATGCTTTTAAAAGAAAAGAACCCAATGCTGCATTCAACCCTCATACACAGGTAATGCTCAATTTCCAACCACTCTTCGGCCTAAGAGTTGTAAAAAAAAAATGCTTTTAAAAGGGTTTGATGATCCCAGCTGAGTTGCCTGATTGTCAGTCTTTTTTTTTTCTTTTAAAAGCATTTTTTCTAGGCCGAAGAGGTTGTAAAAAAAATGCTTTTAAAAGGGTCTGAGGATCCCAGCTGAGTTGCCTGATTGCCAGAGGTGTTTTTTTTTTCCTTCTACCTCTGGTCCTTGAAAGAATGTAAAATAAATTTGTTTCCCTGTCTGTGTGTGTGTGTGTGTGAGAGAGAATTGGCCTATTCTTATACCTCAGTATTTAGGAAAAAGATGAAAGAATTTTATGTCTCTCCTTTGGGTTCCTTTCTTACTTCAAGATATGGTTTAGATAGAACTGATCTATTTATTTCTTAATAAATCCATTTTTTTACTGCAAAAACAAGATGTGTCCGTTTCCATTTATGTGAGTGAATTCTGTTTGCATGATGATCTGGCTATGTAACACCTCTCCTGCGCGAGCTGCACTGGCTCCCAGTGGTCTTCCGAGTGCAATTCAAGGTGTTGGTTACCACCTTTAAAGCGCTCCATGGCATAGGACCAGGGTATCTACGGGACCGCCTTCTGCCACCAACAGCCTCCCACCGACCAGTCCGCTCCCACAGAGAGGGACTCCTCAGGGTACCGTCGGCCAAGTTATGTCGGCTGGCGACGCCCAGGAGGAGAGCCTTTTCTGTCGGAGCTCCTGCCCTTTGGAATGAATTGCCCCCGGACATTCGTAACATCTCTGATCTCTGGGTCTTCCGCTGTGCCCTCAAGACCCTACTGTTCCAACAGGCGGGGCTGTCTAACTGAATGATTTTAAATTGGGTTTTAATTTTGGGTTTTAAAATTCGGCCAAAACTATTTAATGATTTTAATTAATTTTAACCATGATATCTGTATATTTATGTTTTAATTCTGGCTGTACACCACCCCGAGTCCTTTGGGAGAAGGGCGGTATATAAATAAAATAATAATAATAATAATAATAATAATAATAATAATAATAATAATAATAATAATAAACAAATATATGTTTCTGTACTGGATACGTAACAAATTTGTACATAAATAAAACATATTCACTGAATTTGTCTGACCAAGAAGTCTAGAGCTTGTGCAACATTTTCTAGGATTGGACTTGTTGGACCTGAAGGCCAAACCACAGGAAATCCCTGTGATCAGGACAAAATCTGCCTGTGCCCTTTCCTCCTCTGTGTCCTGCTTGAGCAGGGGGTTGGACTAGAAGACCTCCAAGGTCCCTTCCAGCTCTATTGTGATTTGATTGAGTTTCTGAAAGGGGCCTCTGAGTTCTCTCCAGCTCATTTGGGGGAGGGAAAGGATACCTGAAAGGGAGACTGGCAAGGGGTGAGGGGGTGGGAGGAATCACCCTGGAGCTACTCTGGAAGGAGGGCCTCTTGGGTGATGGGAGGGGAAGGCCAGGATCCCTCAGAGGCAGAGGCTGGGAGGGCAAGGGGCTGCAGCTGAAAGAGGCCAAATCCAGGAATGGTTCTTTTCAAAGATTCCTAAGGGGAAAATCTAGTTTTTCAAAGTATCCTAAGGATTGTGGATGAATGGATGGATGGATGGATGGTGAAGGAAGTAAAAGGAAAGGAAAGAAAGGGAAGAAAGGGAAGGTGGGAAGGAAAGGAAGGAGGGACGAAGGAAGGAAGGAAAGAAAAGGAAAGGAAGGGAGGAAGGGAGGGAAAGGAAGGTGGGAAGGAAAGGAGGGAGGGAGGGAGGAAGGAAAGGAGAGTAGGAAGGAAAGGAAAGGAAAAGGAAAGGAAGGTGGGAAGGAAAGGAAAGGAGAAAGGAAGGAAGGAAGGAAGGAAAGAAAGAAAGAAAGAAAGAAAGAGGAAAGGAAGGGAGGAAGGGAGGAAGGAAAGGAGGGTAGGAAGGGAAGGAAAGGAAAAGGAAAGGAAGGTGGGAAGGAAAGGAAAGGAGAAAGGAAGGAAGGAAAGGAAAAGAAGGAAAGGAAGGGAAGGGAGGAAGGGAGGGAAAGGAAGGTGGTAAGGAAAGGAGGGAGGGAGGAAGGAAAGGAGGGTAGGAAAGGAAGGAAAGGAAAGGAAAGGAAAAGGAAAGGAAGGTGGGAAGGAAAGGAAAGGAGAAAGGAAGGAAGGAAGGAAAGGAAAAGAAGGAAAGGAGGGAGGGAGGGAGGAAGGAAAGGAGGGTAGGAAGGGAAGGGAAGGAAAGGAGAAAGGAAAGGAAGGTGGGAAGGAAAGGAAAGGAGAAAGGAAGGAAGGAAAGGAAGGGAAGGGAGGAAGGGAGGGAAAGGAAGGTGGTAAGGAAAGGAGGGAGGGAGGAAGGAAAGGAGGGTAGGAAAGGAAGGGAAGGAAAGGAAAGGAAAAGAAAAGGAAGGTGGCAAGGAAAGGAAAGGAGAAAGGAAGGAAGGAAGGAAAGGAAAAGAAGGAAAGGAAAAGAAGGACAGGAAAGGAAGTGTAAGGTTCAGAGAAGCGCTTAAATCCACTCCGGGTGGACCATCCCACAACCTACAAGCAAAGAGCAAGCAAAGACCCTACTCCAGGTAGGATCCAGCGGGGGCAGAAAGAAGCCCCCCCTCCCCTCCCCTCCCCCTCTCTCCCCTCCCCTCCCTCTTAAACCCAACTCGCCTCCGGCGGGGGAAGACAAGGGAGACTCTGCCCACAAACCGATGACGCGGCGGAAGGGAGAATCCTCATTGGTCCTCCTTGCTTTTTTTTTTCCCTGGGCCCCTCCCACTTCCGAGGTTCTAAGAAAACTCCTCCCACCCACCCACCCACCCCCCAATCCAGACCCGCCGTTTCCGTCTCTGGGGCTGGAAGCACCTGCGTCTTTCTCCCTCTCTCTTCGGGGCCGCTTGTGGGGCAGGATCATCCACCGGTTCTGCTGGGCGAGGATCTCTTGGAGCCTCTTGGTAAGGGAGGGGGAGGAGAGGGGCTGGGGAGGGGGCCATCAGCTCTCCTTGGGGAAGTGGGGTGGAGGGGGGGGGAGAAAAAAAGGGGCTGTGGGTTCCCAGGCGTGGGAAGTGGGGTGGCTCCCTAGGATGGCCCTCCCTGTCCCCGGATAAAGCCAGGAGCGCCACTGGAGGCTGCGAGCGCTTCCAGCTCCCAGAAAGCGAAAGGGATTTAGGAGAGTAAAAGAAAGTGAAAAGTAGAAGAGACAAGAGAGCACCGCCCGCCCGCGTCTCTTTTTTTTGCCGGCCGCCAACAGTTGCGCGTCTCCTTAAAAAGGCCTCCGGTTTGACGCGGCCGCCCGCTCTGTTTCTTTCCGAGGCGCCCCTCCCATTCCCGGGCTTGTTTGCCGGGAACTGCGCAGGCGCGAGTGGTGGGGGGGGAGGCTGCCTTTCATTGGGGACGCTTGGAGGGAGACGGTGCTCCTCTTGCCATCTCTTCACCTCCTCTTCTCCCCCTCCGCGGGCCATGGCTTCCTGCCCCTCACTATAGAAAATAGACTAGACTAGAGTAGACTAGACTAGACTAGACTACTAGAGTAGAGTAGACTTGACTTGACTTGACTTGACTTGACTTGACTTGAATTCTTTATTGGCCAAGTGTGATTGGACACGCAAGGAATTTGTCTTGGTGCATAGGCTCTCGGTGTACGTAAAAAGACAAGATACGTTGGTCAGGAATCATAAGGTACCACACTTAATGATAGTCATAGGGAACAAATAAGCAATCAAATCATCAATACAATCAGTATAAATCTTAAGGATACCAGCAACAAGGTTACAGTCATACAGTCATAAGTGGGAGGAGATGGGTGATGGGAACGATGAGAAGGTTAATAGTAGTGCAGACTTAGTAACTAGTTTGACAGTGTTGAGGGAATTGTTTAGCAGAGTGATGACGTTCGGGGAAAAATTGTCCTTGTGTCTAATTGTTCTGGTGTGCAGTGCTTTATACCACAGGTCTTCAAAGTTGACAGCCTTAAGACTTGTGGACTTCAACTCCAATTCTGGGAGTTGAAGTCCACAAGTCTTAAAGCTGCCAAGTTTGAAGACCTCTGCTCTATAGCGTTGTTTTGAGGGTAGGAGTTGAAACAATTTATGTCCAGGATGTGAGGGGTCTGTAAACATTTTCACAGCCCTCTTTTCGACTGTTTGAGTTAAGTAAACCCTCCCTCGCGGTCCCCTTTTACCGGTGCAATTTGGGGGGTGACAGATGGGGAGAGGAGGCAGGGTTGGGGAGGAAGGTTATTCAGCCGGTACCATGAAGTCCAGGAAAAAGTTTAGTTACTGCTGCTCCCGAACCGGTTAGAACTGGCTGAATCCCACCACCGCTCCCATCATCCTGAGCTCTTCCATCATCCTGAGGCCCTCCTGCAAAAAAGTCTTCTTCCTCCCATTCCTTTTGCAAGGGGGTTCTGCTCTCTGCGTGGCACACAGAAGCCACTAGGGGGCGCGATCTGGGGGGGGAGAAGAGAAGGGGAAAGATTAAAAAGCCAAAAGCGGGATTGGTGGCGTAAAGAAGTTTCAGGAAGAAACCGAGCATGCGCAGTAACGTCTGACCTGTTCCGGTGTGCGGGGTTTCAAACTTTGGGTGGACCTTGGGATTTTCAGAGGGGTGATGATGTCACTGAAAAGTTGGCCTCTCTAGGACTTTGCCACTCCCTCCCCTCTTGGGCTCTTCCGCTGCAAAGCCTTGCAGGTAATGGGCGCTGCCTAGTGTGTGTGTGTGTGGGGGGGGGAACCGTGCTGGGACTTGCAAGGGGGTCTTGCAAAGTCCTCATCCAGTCTTTGGAATCCTAGCAAGGGGCGGTGGAAGACCCTGGCCCCATGTTTCCCTGCCGTCCCTTTGCATGCATGTGCCAGCAGGGTGATGGTGGGGGGAACAGAGTTTCAGATCAGCTGTGTTGCTTTCCCCCTCCCTGGAAGAAACACAGCATCATCCCCAGGAAGAAGGAGAGGATCTGGGGGAGCCTTCTATCTCCCCCCCTCCCCATTTCCTGAGAAAGCCTCTGAATGGGAGTGCGGGGGAGGGAAGGCTTGCGTTACAAAAGGCAAGCAGACTGCCCCCAAACTGCTGGAGTCCACTTTAAGGGGAAGGGATGAACCACAAAGTTATTTTTGCTATTTGTGATGTCAGAAAACCCCACAGCTTTGGGGTAAAACCTGCCCTCCAGCTGCCCCTTTGCCAGGAAAAGCTCAAAAGGCAGAAGCTTTCCAGAAGGGCGGAACCCACATGATTGTGGGAGGGGCACTCTCACCGTGGAAGTGTGTGTGTGTGTGTGTGTGTGTGTAGAAGCACTGAAGGTCTTACCAGTGTTGGAAGGAAATTCTCCCCTTGGGTTTCTTCCAGCTGGGATTAATGATCAACACTTTGAAGAATAAACTGAATAACGAAGCAGAGCTGCCGGAAAAAAGGAACCAAGCTGAGCGACATTCAGCAAGGCTTCTTGGCTAGCCAGAAAGATTGACATTCAGACACAGACATTCAGTGTGATTTTATATACCCTTTCTGAGTTTTGGTCTGAAATTGGTTTTTGGTGACGCTTAATTCTATGTTTATTGATGGGATAATTTCCCTATTCAGCTTTGTTTGGAAGGAAGAAGGTTAATCTCTGGCCTTTCTAGAACTTTTGCCCCGCTGCCTGGTGAGTGGGGAGGGGGCTCTTTGGGGGGGATCCTCATGTTTGCAAGGGGGGGGTCTCATCCAATCCTTGGATTCCCAGCGAGAGGCAGGGGAAGGCCTTGGCCCCATGTTCCCCTGCCACCCCTTTCCTTGCATATGCAAAGGGGTGGGGAAGGGTTTTGGATCAGCTGTGTTCCTTCCTCCCCTCCCTGGAAGAAACAGCATCATCCCAGGAAGGAGGATGGGATCTGGGAGAGCCCTCCTCCTCCCCATTTCCTGGGGGGAGCCCCTGAATGGGAGGAGCCAGGGCGAAGGCTTGAATCACCTTCTCTGTGGGAGAGCCTTCTCTGTGGGGGCACCTACTATCTGGAACGAGCTCCCCCCAGAGATACGGAGGATCCCGGATCTGCGCACCTTCTGCCGCGCTTTAAAGACCTTGTTATTTCACCAGGCGGGCCTGGCCTGATTTTCTCCCTCTTTTATAAAAGATTTTTAATTTTTAAATATTTTTTAGTATTTTATATATTCAATTTTTAAATTGGTCTTAAATAGTTTGGGGTTTTAATTTGTCCGGGCCAAAATTATTTAATTTGATTTTAATTCTATTTTTAAATTTTGTATGTATGTGTTTTATTGTTTGGCTGTGCACCGCCCTGAGTCCTTATTTATAAATAAATAAATAAATTACAAAATACAAGCAGGACTAGGTGGGGAACTATCTCCCCCCTCCCCATTTCCTGAGAAAGCCCCTGAGTGGGAGTGGGAGGAGAGGGAAGGACTCCCCACTTTCCCCCAAAATGCTGGATTCCACTCCAAGGGCTCAGCTGGGGTGAGGGGAACCACACAGGTATTTCTGGAGAAGGTGTGGACCAGAGAATCCCCATTAGCATTGTTGATGTTATCTAGTTGTGTAATGGGCAATCAGAAAGAAAGCAGCCAAGCTCAGAGGACATCAAGGACTCCACATCCCATTAAGCTGGCAGTGTGGTTGGCGCATTTAATGTGAGCACAGACGTCGGTGTCCATTCATCTGGTTTGGACGTGTTGTGTGAACCCATGCCCTTGTTGGGTCTCTTGAAAGGGGCGTTTCCGTCAGAAGGACTCAACCAGCCAGGGATTTCCAAATTTGAGGATGCAAGAAAGCCATCCTACCCCACCCCACCCATCCCTGGGAAGAAGAAAGATCTGGGAGGATGGATATCAGACACTTAAAGGGGAGAACTGAAAGTGCCTACAAATGTTTAGTCTGAGATTCAGAGTTTGCTTCAGCCATTGTTGAACTCAAGCGATCAATTGATGTGTGTTGCTTACTAGTTTCCAGAATGAAGAGTTCGTTGCTTGGAGAGAGCCATGAATAAGATCCGTTCCCTGAAGAAGTAAAGAGGGTGGGCTGTGAGGGAGAAGAAATTCAAAGTCCTGTTAAATTTCTATATTCCGGGTTATTTTCCTTCTACCTCTCCTATTCAGAGAGACCCACATGCTTTCTCTGCTCTGGCTTAGGCCCACCCGGAAACAAAAAAGAGGTGTAAAACAGCTGAAAATGCAACATTGATTCTGAAATCTTGTTTTCTTTTCAAATTTGCAGGTAGAAGTTGTTTGTGGACCAAACTATCTCATACGTAAGGAAGGCTAGCTGGTGTACTGAGATTTGTCCAGGGCAATATAAGTCCGGTGGAGATCCATTAGCCCGTTGCATATTCTTGGTCTTGGAGATCCAAGCAATTGTCAGCATCTTTTGCACCTGGATTAGAGAATAGAGAAAAAATGGAGGGACAACAGCCATTAGATGCAGAAGCTGGACAAAACTCTCCTGCTGCTCAGTTTGAGAGCTATGTGGAGGTCAAGATAAAAACTGAACCGGACTCAGACGAAGGAGAGGAAGAGTCTATCAGCTCGGAGGTCCAGCGTGAAAACTTCAGGAAGGCGTATTATCAGGAGGCTGAGGGTCCCCAAGGACTTTGCAGCCGACTCCATCACTTTTGCCATCAGTGGTTGAAGCCAGAAAAACATACAAAGGCACAGATGCTGGACCTGATTGTTCTGGAGCAGCTCCTGTTCCTTCTGCCCCCAGAGATGCAGAGCTGGGTGCGGGAGCGTGGAGCAGAGACCAGCTCTCAGGCGGTGGCCCTGGCTGAAAGTTTCCTCCTGAGCCAGGTGGAGGTGAAGAAAGAGGAGGTCGAGCTGCCGGTGAGAGACCTTCATCTTCAGAGCTCAAAGGGGGTCTTAATATACATCTTAATATATGTCATCTATGGAGATTCTCAATCATCCAGGTCAACCTTTTGTTTCTCATCCAAGAAGCTTCTTCAGTTCTGAAGAACTGAAGAAGCTTCTTAGATGACAAGCGAGACATTTTCAAAGGAAAAAACCAAGGAAGTCTTGTTCTCTTTTGGAAAAAGCATATTTGGGACATTGATATATGATCTTAATTTGGGATTATTAATACGAGGGCTTTTCTTCTGAAGATGTCCAGTTGTGGCTTCCAGGGGACATATTTGAAACAATTGATATTTTCCACCCCACAAACTAAGAGCAAAGAATAATAATTCATTTCTTTGAGTGGTCTCTTTATTTTCCCTTCTGTGTTTCTTATCAGGTCCAAACTCCTCTCTCGGGGGCCATTCCTCAACATCCGAATGGAAAGAGCAACCCCTTAAATCTTTCCCAGGAACTGCTTATTTGGAAGATCCCCCAGGAAAGTCCAAGTTTGAGCATCTCACCAGGTAAGGGAAGGTGCTCCTAAACTGCATGAAGTTCTTTCAAGAAAGTCCAGCTCCCTTTTGCGCAGTGGTTAGAATGCAGTATTGCAGGCTAATTCAGCTCACTGCCAGGAGTTCGATCCTCACCGGCTTAAGGTTGACTCTGCCTTCCATCCTTCCAAGGTCAGTAGAATGAGGACCCAGATTGTTGAGGGCAATATGCAGACCCTGGAAACTGCTTAGAGAGGGCAGTAAAGCACTATGAAGTGGTATATAAGTCTCAGTGCTATTGCTATTTCAACCCTGAGCTACAAGTATTCTCATTTATTGAAATGCTGCCATTTGTGATTTAGAATGAAGGGGATCAGTGATTTTAGGCTTTTTATAACTATGTGGTTGTGGTCAGTGGTGGGATTCAGCCGGTTCATTCCGCTACTTTTTTGTGCAGTTTGGCGAACCGGTTGATCCCACCACTGGCTGGCCCTGCCCCACCCTTCCCAGCCACTTCTTTTCTCGCCTCATCTGCCTTGGCCGCTTGCCTAGTTTTTGGTAAGTTGCTCTGTCTCACATGTATAGGGACTACAATTGAGTCCAAACTAAAACATTGTTTAATTTTTTTGCAGTTGCCCTTAACAGGATGAAAAGGCAACAGAATTTTTCAGTAAGAATCAGTAAGAAACCAAGATGGGAATCCGTTGTATCAGAATTGGCCTTGGATAACATAAAACAGTCACAAGCACAACAAGCCCAACAACTCCAACCACTCCAACTTGGAGAAAGCAGTCCGTCAGTTATTGAAATGAACAACGATACCTCCAAAATTGAAAACAGTCTTCCTGAATGCTGGACAGTGCAACAATATAACAATTTCAAAGAAAAATATGAGGGTTTGGAAGTTGTTAACAAAAAGCTAGGTTGCACGTATTGCGAAAGACACGGCGTCCTAAAAATGAAAAGTGTTCATGTGTCAAAAGAATGGAAACATTTTCAGATTGAGGCATCAGGGAGAAACAGAGAGGTAAAGCAAGCTTCTCTAAGGAAAAAAATGAAAGAACATTTTTCATCAAGAGCTCATAATATTTGTAAAGAGAACATAAAACAATGTGAGGAGGTTTCAATACCAAACTATATTATGAATGAAAAATTTGAACAAACTACTTGTAGGGTATTTAATACAGTTTACAGCCTGGCACAAAGAAGTAAACCATTTTCAGACATAAAAGAGGAGATGGATTAGATACGGGAATGGGTTTACTTTCAAGTAAAACTGCAGTAAAAATAGTAGATTTCATTGCAGAAGAAATTAAAAAACAATTATTTAGTAAAATTATTGAAAATAATCCAAAAATGTGCTTGATTATTGATGAAGCCTCAACAATATTTTGCAAACCAGTTGTGATACTTTTCTTAAAAGTTGAGGATTCAGATACATCACCAACGATTTTCCTTGAGTTAATTGAATTGGAAAAACAAGATGCAGAGACAATATATTCTTCAATTATGCAAAGTTTAAATAATGTTGGGCTTACTAAGAACTACCTAAAAAAAAATTTGATAGGATTTTGCTCCGATGGCGCCAGCGTTATGCTTGGGAGAAAATCTGGAGTGAGCACTAGGATAGCAAAAGAGTTTCCAAACATAGTAATCTGGCACTGTTTAAACCACCGCCTCCAACTTGTTTTAGATGATTCGATAAAGGAAATAAAGCAAGTAAATCATTTTAAAATATTTATTGATAAGATATATACTATTTTTCATCAATCCAATAAGAACCAAATTGAACTTACCAAAATATCTGAACAACTTGGAATTGAAATTATAAAAATTGGTAGTATTTTGGGACCACGATGGGCTGCCTGTAGTTTAAGGTCAACCCTACCTGTGTGGCACGCTTATCCGGCGCTACATCACTGTTTTCATTCAAATGAAAAGTACTTAGGTATGGCTGCCCGTCTTGAAAATATCTATTTTATAACTGATTTGGCATTGATGATTGACATTCTAGATGAAATTTCTCTTCTTTCAAATGCACTGCAAGCAAAACATGTAAACATAATAAAGGCTGAAGAACTTGTGATAAGATCTATTAAAGCATTTCAAATGCTTCGAAAGGAAAAGGGTCCATACGAAAAAAAAGTTGATGGATTAATTACTTCATAATCCTTCAAAAATATAAAATTTGTAAAAAATCATCGATTTGTTAGGCTTCCTCGGGAAAGACTTTTAGAAAACATCGTAACGAATTTGAAGAAAAGGCTAATGGATTGTGAACATTTAAAAACAGATTGTAGCCAATTTCAAGACAAATAAATTACAATTTCTCAAATTTTTGGAACCAGATTATTAGAATATTGAAGAAGTAGTAGTTCCATGGAAAGCAGGTGAAGAACAATTGCTTGTATGTAATGACATTTTCAATTACCAAATTGATATTAATGATTATCGAGATTTTGTGAGAGAAACATTTTTTAAAATTCCCAGAACTATGCAATTCCTAAAAGTGTTCAAAGAGCTAAAAATATTGTCAGAACAATTGCTGTAAATTCAGCAGAAGCGGAAACGGGTTTTTCAAACATGAACATTATATGTTCAGAGAAGAGAAGTCACCTAAGTGTTTCTAATATATCAAACATAATGACTATTAGTCTAATCGGCCTACGGCTAAAGGAATGGGATCCTACTCCTACAGTGGAAAAATGGCTAAGGATAAATCACACGACCGATGATGCTCAATTGAAAATGAAAAAAATTGCAAGTGAGGACGCCAATCGAAAAGCAATACGGAAATATCTTACGTAACAGTTCTATTAGTTTTTGTCAGGTATTATGTAATAGTTTTTCAGCAATATTTTAAAACTCTTATAACAAAATCTAGTTTTCTGTACTTCTTTTATTCTTATTTAAGTGTCAACCCTGAAGTGAACATAGCTGAGGCCATTTTGGAGGCTTTAGTGTTGACACACAACAGAGGGCGGGGGGAAATAGTTAGATGGGATTTTGTAGGCAAAACAATAAAGGTTTCTGGTGGGAACCCAAGGACATCCTCACAGTGGCTGGTCAGGAGGAGGAAAGTAATCAAGCAACTGGCCAGCTCTAGGATTGGACAATGTGACTGGTGACTTGGGGAAAAGGGGAAACGTTTAATTAGTGAAAGCTGCAGAAACTTGTAGAGTCGGCTTCCACCAGTTGTGCCAATATTATGTATCCAATTGTTTTTTGAGGAACTTTCCTGCCTCGGAGTTCTAATTTCTATGGATGCATTACTTGGAACGCTGACATTAAGTATTAAATGCATGAAATAAGGCGAGGTAAGGAGGGGCTGTCCGGGGAGGCGAGACTCGGTGGGTGTGGCCAGGGGGCATGATAGCAACTCAGCGTCCTGCAGCACTCTGCCAATCAAAACTGTGGGGGAGGTAATTACAAAATGTGGGCTTGGCTTTGTGACATCCAGATCCAGCGAGCAAGGGGGTGTGATTGGTACAGAAAATTGGTTTATTTGGTTATGAAGAAATATCATATTTTTCGGACTATTAAGACACAGTTCCCCCCACCCCCAAAAGTGAGTGGAAATCTCTGTGTGTCTTATAGGCCGAATATTGAGGCAGGAGTGAGGGAACACTGAGCAGCTGATTGGCAGTTGGATTGGCCTCCCGGAATGCTGCCGATCAGCTGTTCTAGGTGCCAAATGTTGGCAGAGGTGATCAGCAACAACGAACAGGCAGTAGCGAACGGATGGCCGTGATCCTCACCGCCTAGAACATCTGATCAGCTGTATCCTTGGAGCCCACTCCAACCGGCAATCAGCAGCTGGCGAGCCACAAACTGGGGCTGCGATAATGTACTGAAGCTAACGTTGCTGTTTGGTACAAGGACCGCAAGCCAGATGAATACGGATGGATGCTGGGAGGCAGAGGCAGATTTTTTTTTCTTGTTTTCCACCTCTAAAGCTAATATGCATCTTATACTCCGGAGCATCTTATAGTCTGAAATATACTTTATCCCAAAGTCAGATGTACACTAAATATAGACTGACTTTTAGCTACACATCTTCCTAGCAAACAGCAAATTTTGAAGCTCCAGGTAAAGAGGATTCATTTTAGGACAAGTAACCAGAGACTGCATGTTGGAGGTTCCTAAAGGAATGCTGGGAAACTGTATTTTAAAGAACATTTGAGGGAGGGGTTCAGAATAGCTCTTCTCTGCCTGAAGCTGTAGAAACCTGGCACTAAACAAAACACTGTTTGTGAAGCAACTGATCCACACTGACAGGGTAAGCCACTAGTATATGCAAATAAGAGCAAACTCCACTCCCTTCTAGTACTGATGATGTTACCTAGTTTGGTAATGAAACATCTGCAAAAAAAAACCCCATCGAGCTCAGAGAGCACCAAGGACCCCACAGTTCAACTCTGAGCTACAAATATTATCTTCTCGATAAACATTTTTTGGTTAGAGGGCTCCCAGCGGATTTCATTCTAAATTTTGGTATGATTTCTGTAAATAAGGAATTTAGAATTACAATGGCTGAATATTTGATCCTTCATACATCAAAAAATACAAAGCTAAGGAATAAACAAAAAACATTTGAAAAAAAAAAGGCTCAGGAAAGAAAGAGTGAAAGTGAAAGAAAGAAAGAGGAAAAGAAGGAAAACCGGAAAAAAAAAGACTTCCAACTTTCTTTGGTACAGATATAAGTAAAAAATATATCAAACTCTTACTCTAAAATTAACATTTGTCTACATTATTTCCATAATCCCATATCTAATCATCAAAGCCCAGATCAACTTTTGATTTCAGTTTCTCACAAAAAATCCAGTAATGGTTTATTTATGTATGTATTTATTTATTTATTTATTATTGAATTTGTATACCGCCCTACTCCTGAAGGACTGAGGGCGGTGAACAGCCAAATAAAATACATATATTACAAATGTTAAAAAAAACTATTAAAATACAATTAAATAATTGGCCCCAAAAACGAATTTAAAACATCCCAAATAAGACAAATTTAAAATTTAAAAATTTTAGAATTTAAAAAAGTTTAGAAGAGAGGTTAGGCCAGGCTGGCCTGCTGGAAAAGAAATGTTTTGATGGCACGGCGGAAAGCGCGCAGGTCCGGGATCCTCCGTATCTCCGGGGGGAGCTCGTTCCAGATGGTGGGTGCCCCCACAGAGAAGGCTCACCTTCATATCGCTTTAATCACTATTTGTTAAGGAAACCACAACTGATTTATTTAATTGCACCAAACTCTAAATAAAACAGGAATGGAAAATCCTAAGCTATAGTGTAGACCCATGTGTCTCAACTTTGGCAACTTTAAGGTGCATGGACTTCAGTTCCTAGAATTCCCAAGGCAGAATTATTTTTTTATTATTATTTATTATTTATTTAATTTCTATACTGCCCTACTCCCGAAGGACTCAGGGCGGTGCACAGCCATGAAGTAAAACACATAGATATACAAAATTTAAAATCGAATAAAATGAATTAAATAAATTTGGCTGAATTAATACCCATAATTTAAAACCCATAATTTTAAAATACATTAAAAATTTAAAATTTACACTTAAAAGGGAGAAGATTTAGGCGAGGCCAGCTTGATGAAATAAAAGCGTCGGAAGGTGCGCAGACCCGGAATCCTCCGTATCTCTGGGGGGAGCTCATTCCAGATCGTCGGTGCCCCCACAGAGAAGGCTCTCCCCCTAGGGGCCGACAGCCGACATTGTTTGGCCGACGGCACCTGGAGGAGCCCCTCTCTGTGGGAGCGTACTGGTCGATGGGAGGCTCTTGATGGTAGTAGGCGGGGTAGTAGAATGAAGTTCACCCATCTTAAACTTGCCAACACTGAAAAATGTTGATCTGCAGATAGGGATTTTTCCATTCCTCTTACTGGTTCTTATTTATGAGCGACCGTAATGCAAAATCCTCACTTCCACCCCACCCAAGCAATGATATTGCAAAATCCCCACTTCCACCCCATTCCAGAGTAACCACAATTCCCTCACTAACCTGCTTTCCAGCTCAGTTCTCTGTGCAGGGCCACAAAAGAAGACCATGTGACTACTAGTCGTAAAAAAGTTCAGTCAGACCTTCCCACTCCTGAGGTGGGGGTGGGGGGAATATCTCCCGACGTTGGAAGGTCCGACTTAACTTTTTTTAAACTGGGAGTCACATGGTTTTCTTTTGTGGCCCTGCATGCCAGAGAATGGAGCTGGAAAGCAGGTTAGTGAGGGAATTGTGGTTGCTGCAGGATTTTGCAGGAGGCTCTCCAGGTTAAATACGGGTCTCTGGGGAGGGCTGCTTCCAAGCCGCTGGGCACGGCTGGTCCATTTGCTGACTCCCGGCTGATCAGCATGGCTCCCAGTCACACCCCTGCAGCCTCCCCACCCTCAATGGCATTGGCAACCCTAAAAGGTGGGACGGGGCAGGGCCAGCCAGTGGTGGATCAACCGGTTTGCCAAACTATGCAAAAAAATAAACCAGTTCAGTTGAACCGGTGCGAACTGGCTGAATCCCACCACTGGAGAGGGATTTCTTTTCCTTTGGGGAAGTTGTGACTTTTCTTACACAGTCAAGGAGAATTCTTCCATTCTGTGCCAGCTCCATCTTCATGCTTTGCAATTGTCTTTTTGGTGACAAGAGAAATCAAACTTCAAACTTTTCATTTCCTCCGGGGGAGGTGGGGAAAAGCATCAGGTCCCCAAACTCTGTGATTAGCATTTTCACTCCGGGATCAGGCAGTCAGGTTAAAAGGGAGGTGGATTCCCAATGCTCAATGAAAGATTATGCGAATCCTGCAGGAATGGCTAATCAGTTGTGTGAGCAGAATCTAGTCGATCACTAAATTCGCTTCTGTTGGAATGTGTGTTCCGCGTACAACGCCACACTTGTCCAGAGAGTCAGCAGAACATCACAGCAGCTCCTGATCCTTGGAAACCTGGAGGGTGATTAGCTGAAGGCTGCTTCTATACCTCTTCCTCCTCCATAATTCCTATGTAGACATGAGGCGGGGGAGAGAAAAAAAGCACCGGTAGGCAAGGCGAAATAAAACAGCCAAAGCAGCAACAGCAGCTGTTAGACAGGGGATTATTGGGAGGTGGGGGGGGCTGGGAGAAGGATCCTTCTGGATTAGAAGGGATCCCTGGGATCCTCTCCGCCTGTTCCTGGTTTGGCTTAGGGTTTTCCTGTCTTCCCTTCAGATTGAGAAGGTGTCTGTGACCCCCAAGTCCTCGCTGGCTGAGGAGCTGCCTCTCCCCCCTTGTCATCCAGGCAGAAACTCTTCCTACTATGCCAATAGTCCTAAGTCTGGTACAAGTCCTCGGTGGCTGGCGCCCCTGTCCAGACTTTCGGCTGGGTCACCGCCTGGAGGGCGGCCTGTAGTTTTGCTGCTGCTTGTAGGATCTCAATGGGAGTCGCTCCACCACTAACCTTGGCCCCCGTGATCTTTTCCCTTTGCTTCTCCATCTCCATGGTTTCCCCTGAGTTTTTTCTGTTCCCTTAAAAATTGGGTGAGCGGCCAGGACTGACTCAGTACCCCGGAGCGCAGGGTGGACATTTGGAGTGGACATTTAGGTGAGTTGATTTAATGTCAGGGTTCTGAATAACCATTGTGGTATAATGAAAATAATCTCAAATTTAACACCACAAAAACTAAAGAACTTATAATTGACTTCAGGAGGAAGAGAGATGTACATTTACCATTGTACATAAATGGTGAGGAGGTGGAGAGCGTGGGTAGTTTTAAATTTCTGGGCATTTATATCTCGGAGGACCTCTCATGGACTATGAATGCTAACATGCTTGTGAAGAAGGCACAGAAGAGGCTGTACTTCCTGAGAATGCTCAGGAAGATAAATCTATTCCAGCATTGTTCTGCCCAAGTTCTGGATTCCCAAGGATTGTGACACACACCAACAGTCCTTATCAAAGTTATAACGTACCAAGAATAAACAAAGTCCAGCAAAGGTTGGCAACCAGCCCAGAAAACAAGATACAATAAGACACTCACTCTCCAAAATGCTCTGTAATAATTACACGTTGTTTCCAGCAAGAAATTACTAACGGCATGCGACTTAAATAGGCTAAGGGAGTGGCCAATTATTCTCAAACCTTACTCTCGAGGAGACCTCCTCCTCCTGAGTAGCCACTCCTGCCTTTTAGCAGCCCTGCGTGCTCAAGCATTGAAGAGAGGCTCCTCCACTTCGCTCTCTCCACTTGAAGGAGCCTCTGGAGGTTCTGAAGGCCCTGGCTGAGTCTCTGCCTCTGGCACCACATCCTCTTCAGCCTCCTCGCTGTCTGACGCGAGTGCCAGCTGCGCAGGCTGCTGGTGTGACACACCAGCCTCCTTGTCGTCAGGATCAGCCACGATCCGTGCAGGCCGCTGGCGGGCCACAACAAGCATCTACTTCTGTCCTACTATCGCAGCACCATTGAGAATGTCCCGACATACGGCATTCTTGCATGGTATGGGAGCAGCTCTGTAGCAGTCAAAAAAGCTCCACAGAGAATCATTAAAACTGCCCAGAATATCATCAGACTCCAGCTATCCGGCCCTGGACATCTTCAAATCTTGCTGTTTGAGAAAGTTGCATAACATTCTCAGAGACTCTTCCCATCCTGCTTGCAATTTTTTTGGACTGTTGCCTTCTGGCAGAAGATATAGAACAATTAAAACTCAGACCACACGTTTTCTGAATAGGTTTTATCCCAGAGCTATCATTGCACTCAACAATGAACTAAAGGGCCACCATCAGTGAGCTGTTGGACAGTATTACTTGGACTGTTGTGTGGATGTTTGGGTGGTTTAGGGGTGGAGAATTGTGGTGGGTGGGAGTGTGTTTGGGTTGTTATGTCTATTGGATCTGGTCTTTGGGTGTTATGTGAATTTCGTTGTATGGGTATACTGTGTATACAGGTACAATGACAATAAAGTTATTTATTTATTTATTATAATGTATCCATTGAAACTAGAACTCAGAAGCAGGTTGATTCCTCAAAGAACATGTTTATTGGATACCCCATATGGGCATAACTAGCAAAATCCAACTCTAAAAGTTCCTGTGGTTTTCCCTTAATTAAAGGAGCAAATGTTTCTTCCCCAGGTGTCATCGATCATTGTCTAATGAAGGTAGCTGGGAGGCTGCTGGGCCAATCATCTAGAGCAGTGTTTCTCAACCTTGGCAACTTGAAGATGAATGGACTTCAACTCCCAGAAGCTGCATAGCTGGCTGGGGAATTCTGGGAGTTGAAGTCCCAAACTCCCAAAACGACGCTGGGAGGGGAATCTCCGGAGATCTGGGAAGGCACAGGCAGCAGAAAGTGAGGAGAAAGGTAGGCCTCCCCACGCATGCCGCTTGCAGGGCAGACCTGAAAATCAGCTGGCTGGCGGGAAGCGGTCGCGCATGTGCAGTGGAGCTGAGCTGGCCGACAGCTCCCGTGCCTGCAGAGAGGGCTCTGCATGCCACTTGTGGCACGCGTGCTATAGGTTCTCCATCACGGACCTATAGTGTCACTTCCAACTCTGTTAATCTGTTAAATCTGTCAGGATGACCTTAGTTCCTACAGGAAAACTTTTGTTTTGAATATTAGCTATTTTGGCTGCTGCTGCACACGTCACTCATGCATTCGGACTCCAAGGTCCCTCTCACAGTTACTGTTTTTGAGCCAGGTTTCAGGTACTGTTTTTCCTCCCCAGGTGTAAAACCTTTTTTTCCCCCCACATTAAATTTCATTTTGTTGGATTCAACCTTGTCTCATTTGGATCAGAAAGGCACAATATGCATATACATAAAGAGCTATAGACATGGTGAGGCAGTGGCTAGAATGCAGTACTATAGGCTAATTGCCCACAGCCAGGAGTTCGATCCTGACCGGCTCATGGTTGATTCAGCCTTTCATCCTTCTGAGGTGGGTAAAATGAGGACCCAGTTTGCTAGGGACCATATGCTGACTTTGTAAACTGCTGAGAGAGTGTTGTAAAGCATTTTACAGTGGTATATAAGTCTAAGTGGAATTACTATCGCTATCTAGTTTCTCACGAGCTTGCATCCATTTGTGAGAAGTAAGATGTCAGGCGTGCCTCCATTCCAAACTCAAGAAAGGAAAAACCCAACTCCGTGTTTGTAGAGAAAGGTACTTTCACTGAATTTGAACTGATAGCAACGAAAGAAAAGCAAGATCTGAAGCAAAAGGCACGAGAGTTACATATTGAAAGTATCCCCAATTCCCTCCTCCAAAGACCCAGGGTTAATGTCCAATCCCCATCCCAATTGGTGTCATGTGGGATGCATCTTCAGGTGTTTTCATCCATCTGGAATTCTGGGATGGTTGACCTTGACTGGGCATAAACAAGTCCATCAAGCTGCGCAGTAGATCATAGGAGCAGTCCTCCCTATTTCTTCACATAGGGCCATCTCTCTCCAGTTCACATCCCCCACCCAAATGCCAACCTTCCCTCCCTCTCCCCCCATTACTATGGCAGCCGATAGCAAGCAAGCATCATAGAGGCTGACATAAGATTTCCATTCTGAGCAAAGCTCTTTCCACATTCTATGCATTTATATGGCTTCTCCCGTGTGGATTTTCTTATGGGAAGTAAGAGCATAGCTCCAAGCAAAGGTCTTTCCACACTCCATGCATTTATACGGCTTCTCCCCTGTGTGGATCATCTTATGGGAAATAAGATTACCTCTTTGAGTAAAGCTCTTTCCACACTCCATGCATTTAAATGGCTTTTCCCCTGTGTGGATCTTTTTGTGCATAGTAAGTCCACTACTCCGAGTAAAGGTTTTCCCACACAGCGTGCATTTATACGGCCTCTCCTCTGTGTGGATCGTCTTATGGGAAATAAGATGACCTCTTTGAGTAAAGGTCTTTCCACACTCCATGCATTTATATGGCTTCTCTCCTGTGTGGATCTTTTTGTGGTTAATGAGTCCACTGCTTTGAGTAAAGGTTTTCCCACACTCCATGCATTTATACAACTTTTCTCCTGTGTGGATCTTTTTGTGGTTAATGAGTCCACTCCTATAAGTGAAGGTTTTCCCACACACCGTGCATTTATATGGTTTCTCTCCTGTGTGGATCTTACTGTGGACCCTAAGTCGACTGCTATAAATAAAGGTTTTCCCACACTGCGTGCATTTATATGGCTTCTCCCCTGTGTGGATCATCTTATGGGAAATAAGTGGACCTCTTCGAGTAAAGGTCTTTCCACACTCCATGTGTTTAAATGGCTTCTCTTCTGTGTCAATCACTTTTCGAGATGTAAGGAACTTATTTTCAAGAGAAAGAACAAATGTTCCATTGTAATTTTGTCCGTTGTGTCTTTTTATAGCATCTTCTCCTTTGTTTTGGGTTAAATAGTTTTCATTTAAATGTAATTTAGCTTTGATTAGCTTCACACTTTTTCCAGTATATTTTCCCCTTATTTTTTCTTGTTGGGCAATAAAGTCCTGCATCGCAGCATCAGAGGAAGATGAGCTCTCCTGATTCCAATTTTTTGACTGTTTTTTCTCATGGCTTTCAAATTCCATTTCAATTTCAAACTTCTCCCTTCCATCTTTAGCATTGATCACTTGGAACAGTTCACAGGAATCTTGATTCTTCTGACCATTGTTACCTTCAAAGCAAAAGAGAAATTAAAACGATAACCTGGTTAGAGAAAAAGATCAAAGTGTAGAAAGTCAACTGAATTTCCTTCTGAGTTTCTCTGAAATTCCATTAGATTGTTTGCATGCTTACAGTGGTGTGATATAGACATGACGATTTCTATATTCACAAGTCATTCGAAAACATCTAGAAAACATCTCTTTCTTAACAATTATCTATATATCTGCAAATCTCACTCAAAGTCAGTTTTGAGTTAAGGAACAATGAGAGAAAACCTCCAAGGAGGAATAAGGAGAAAACTTAAGATTTATTGAGGTGGGTTAATTTCAGCTGAGACCTGTGAGAACTGAAACAAGTTTGAAACAAGCGCCTTCTTCCCCGGTGTACCTTGGAGCAGCTGCTCCATGGTGTCTGTCTGGCAGGCAGGAACCCCACTTGACCCATTCCCTGATCCCAACGATGAGACTGGAGCAAAATCCCTTGCTTGAAGCCTCCCATTGGCTTGTAAACGTTCTTCGCACTGAGACTAGAAAGGTTGGGAGGCTTCAAGAATGGCTAAGTCTCAACAGCTTTAGACCTTTGGCTAGATCTGGTACAGGCTTCAGTTCGCAGAGAATAGAAGTCTAAACTACTTTAGTGTGAGATCACGAGATCAGCAGTGCAAGATCTCAGGCTAGTAATCTCACATGATTTCGCACATTACTTTAGGGGTGTGCTCTTTTAAGAACTGAGGACTGAACGAGATCCAGGGCAAAAGACTTTGAAAACAAAGAGGCCTTCCTTCTGTTTGCAAACCATTTTGCCGTGGATCATGTGCAGGCCTTGGTTAACAGAGGCCTAACGTACTGTAGTGCAAGATCAAGTGAAAACAGTAGTGCGAGATTTTCCACTACTGGCCTCACAACTTTAGGCCTCCTTTTTTTTCAAATGCAACAAATCAGGCAAAGGAACCACCAGCTTGATACATCATCGCAACCTAAGTCCCAGTGGGGTGGGGTGTGGGTATAAGTAGGGCAAATGTTGTTGCAGTGACTCCGCTGTCGTTCGTAAGTGTGAATGACAGCCGTAGCGCTGCAACATTCGTAATTTCAGGACTAAGTCTTAAGTACTTGGGAGTGGATTAGGTCATAAATTGGAATGGTCACTTAGCGAACAGTTGTCACTCGGGGATTACCTGTAACCTAGGATGCTCTGAGTCACACTGCATGAGGCCTTTGCTCTTAGACTGGACACAGCCTAAGTGTGAAAGTTCTGTTCTCACACAATTTAGGGATGTTTCAGAGGACCAATGACAACACATTTCTCTCACGACCTCCAGAGGACAGATAAAAGGACACCCCATTCTTCTCAGCCTCCACAGATAAGTTCAAATAGAAATGGAAAATTACAGATACAAAATGGCACAGAAAGAATCTAAACAAAGAGACATTGACTCTTTCCTTCCTTGGAGTATGAGGAGGCCAGATCCTTTCCTTTTCTCTCCCAGGAGACGATATCTGATCAATTATTTTTTAATTAAAAAAAACTAACTATCATCTGTCTTCTTGAACTCTCTGATTGGGGACTAGAGAACTCTTACCGAGAGAGACCACATTCCTATGGTTTTCAAGCATGACTTCCGAATGCAGCGCTTTCTGGTCAGGATCCAACTGAGACCATTCCTCCTCAGAGAAATACACAGCCACCTCCTCGAAGGACACAAGACTCTCCTGAACAGGGAGAAAAGAACAGAACAGGAGGATTCGCAAGATCTGATCAACTTCATCAATGATTTAGACAAGAGGATAGAAGGGGAACTCATCAAATTTGCAGACAAGATCAAATTGACAGGAATACCAACACTCCACAAGATAGGCTCAGGATATAGAAGGATCAACAGATTGGACCCCATTAACAAAATGAAAAACAACATTGAGAAATGTAAGGTTCTACATTTAGGAACGAAAAACCAAATGCACAGGCTTAGAATTGGTGATATCTGGCTCTACAATAGTAAGTGTAACAGGGGAGACCGTGCTGACATCGGAGCACGACGGAGCAAAAGCAGAGCTCTGCGGAGCCCAGCCGCTTTCTGCCTGCCTGGAGGCTCTTCAGAGCCAAAGTGAAGAAAGGAATTAAGAAAGAAGGGCTTTCCGTCGATCACAAGCATGGCTAGTCTAGTCAAGAGAAGAACCAGGGGAGACATGGTAGCGGTGTTCCAATATTTGAGGGGCTGCCACAGACAAGCTGTTTTCCAAGGCACCTGAAGGCCAGACAAGGAATAATGGATGGAAACTGATCAAGGAGAGATTCAACCTAGAAATGAGAGATTTTCTGACAGTGAGAACAATCAACCAATGGAAGAGCTTGCCTTCAGAACTTCATCACTGGAGGCTTTCAAGAAGAGATTGGACTGCCATTTGTCAGAAGTAGTGTAGGGGTCTCCTGCTTGGGCAAGAGGTTTGACTAGATGACCCACAAAGTACCTTCTAACTCTATTCTGATTGATTGATTGATTGATTGACTGACTGACTGACTGACTGAACAAATATGAGACAATAGTGTGCAGTGACAGCCCAAAAAGCCAATGCAATCCTAAATTGCATTAACAGAGAGATACAATCAAGATCAAGTGAGGTACTAATACCTCTCTATAAAGCGTTAGTAAGACCACACCTAGAATACTGTATCCAGTTTTGGTCACTACACTACAAAAAAGATGTTGAGACTCTAGAAAGAGTGCAGAGAACAGCAACCAAGATGATGAGGGGACTGGAGGCTAAAACATACGATGAACGGGTGCAGGAACTGGACATGGCTAGTCTAGTGAAGAGAAGGACCAGGGGAGACATGGTAGCAGTGTTCCAATATTTGAGGGGATTCCACAGACAAGCTATTTTCCAAAGCACCCGAAGGCCAGGCACAGAATAATGGATGGAAACTGAACAAGGAGAGATTCAACCTGGAAATAAGGAGACATTTTCTGACAGTGGGAGCAATCAACCCATGGAAGAGAAGTTTCCTTCAGAAGTTGTGGGACCTTCATCACTGGAAGCTTTCAAGAAGAGATTGGACTGCCATCTGTCAGAAATGGTATAGGGTAGTGATGGCTAACCCTTTTGCTGTCACGTGCCAAAAGTGGGGGGAGTGCGGGGGGTTGTGTGTGCGTGTGCCCACACCCATAATTCACCCCCTTACGCTCCCCTCACTTTTGGCACGTGATGGTATGGTGGGCGTAGGAGGCATGTTTTTTGCCCTCCCCAGGCTCTAGAGGCTTTCTTGGAGCCTGGGGAGGACAAAAACAGCTTTCCCCACTCCCTCCGGAGGCCAGAAATGGCCCATTTCCTGACTTCCGATGGGCCTGGAAGGCCCGAAAATCACCTGGCCAATGTGTGCTGGAGCTTAGCTAGGGCAATGCTCAAGTGCCCACAGATATGGCTTCATGTGCCACCTGTGGCACGCGTGCCATAGGTTCGCCATCATGGGTATATGGTCTGCTTGGGTGGGGGGATTGGATTAGATGACCTACAAGGTCCCTCCCAATCTGTTAATCTTTACCTTCCGAAGCTGATAAATTACAAAAAGAACAGAGGTCTAGCAGTTCCTACCACTTTTATTCCTAATTCTTGAAGGATTTTAAAAAATTGCTTCTTGTAAACTGAAAGTTGGAGAAGTACCTAGCAGAACAAGATAACCAGAAGCTTTGCTGGCTGACAGCAACTTGAACCTGCTATTGTGATGTCCATGTTGTGGAAGGACACAAATATAACCCAGTCCAAACAAGGTGGAAAAATAGAAGCACACCCGCTTCACTTCCTGAAGGGAGAATACAAATCTAATAACTTTTCCCTTTCTTACTTGATTTAGAGGTTCAACCGCTCTTTGATTGCCATCATAAAAACCAGAAAACTTCATGCTTTTTTTCTCTGAAAAGAATAAATAATTTCAAAATGCATATTTAACAAAATAGAAGGAGGTATTGTATAGAAGAGAAGAAAGAGCAAAAGCAAGACAGATGGGTAATCGTAGGATCTTTGATTACCTCCTGAGATGTCCTGACTTTGATCCTCCCAAGGGATCCTCCTGAAAAATAGCTCCTGAAGAGGATTTGATGGGTTCTTCTTTCCCTCAGGATCTCTAATCTCCACAGTGCAGCACTTGAAATAGGAGGAAGGAAGGAAGAAGCAGAATTAATGTACATCACACGACATAAAGTGGATTCCTATATTCGGAACATCACCTCAAAGCCCCCAATATCCATCAGTGTGATTGAGTGACAAAACAATGGAACAATGTCCTACAAGAATAGGTGGGATATCTCCACATATTATGAATGTCAGAGAAGTTTGGGAAGGAGCGGTGAAGTATTCAAACAGATTCTCTATTCTCTTTTGAACTCATGCCTGCAACTCGACCTGCTCCTTCTGCTCCTCCGCTTGGCTTAGGAGGAAGCCTTCCACCAGGGCCACCGCCTGGGAGCTTGTCTCTGCTCCATATTCCCGCACCCAGTCCTCCATCTCTGGGGGCAGAAGAGCCAGGAACTGCTCCAGAACCACCAGGTCCAGCATCTGAGCTTTGGTGTGCTTTTCTGATCTCAGCCATCGCCTACAAAAGTCATGGAGGTGGCTGCAAAATTCTCGGGGACCCTCAAGCTCCTGCCATTGGGTGAACTTTGAGGGCTGAACTTCTGAAGGGAGGAGGGTTTCCTCCTCCAGGATCTCCTGCCCAGTCCTTGTCCAGAGCTTCCCCCACTTCCCAGGCTGAGCAGCTGAAGGGCCTTTTCCGCTTCCCTCCTTTCCAAAAGGTTGTGTCTCCATCCTTTCTCTGTCCTGCAGAGCAACTGTAAATGGCTCCAAGGACTCTGGTGGGTCTCCAGATGCCTTTTCCTTCATGGGACCATTTCTGGGGCTGCAGGACTGATCCCTCCAAGGGATTCCGCTCTTTTTCTTCTTCCCCCAAGAGAAAAAATGTGGTTTGCAAAGATTTCAAATGGTTTCGACTTTGTGTATCTGCGATGGAAGGAAAAATAAATACCAAGAATTAGAAAGTGGAATTGAGCCAATGAACAACCTTCTGGGCTTCCGCAAGGCTGACCCTCCCCTCCCCCCACTCGGGCTCTTCGCATAGAGAGGGCGTCTGGGGAGCATGGGATCTGGGGTTGAAGCCGGAGGAGGCCAGGTGAAGGTCTTTCCCTCCTCTGCCTCCCTCTGCACAAGAAGAGCCCTCGACTCACCCGGGGCATGTCTGGATCTCCCCCCCCCCAGACTCTCCTGCAGCCTCTTTGATTCCTGCGGCGCCCCAGGGGTTAAGGAGAGCGAGTGCACCATCCTAGAGCGGCAAGCTTTCATGATGTCACTTTCTTCCCGGCCACCCCTACAAAGCCGGTCATGACTTCCCCCTCCAGTGGACCAATGGGGAAGCGCCGGGAGTTTCCTTCTCTTGGCGGAGGGCGCCCCCTGGTGGATTAGGGGCAAAGTGCCAGGATTGTACAAAGGGCGGGAAAGAGGAGCGCATCTGAGGGGATGACATCCCAGAGAAAGTTCCCATTCGCATTTCTGCATGTTTCATCAGGAAGGACTGAAGTAATTTTTTGAAGTAGTTCTTAATTTCATCTTATTTTGGTCCCCATTGATTTCCAAAGATCTTCCTTCTTGATTGATCCTTTGCAATGTTAGCACACCAGACTGGTTTTCATTCTCATATCCTGGAGTATGCCTAATTTGGGAGGGAGGGAGGGAGGGAAGGAGGAGGTCAGAGCCATCATTTATTGCCATTGTAACTTCAAATGGTTACTTAATAAATTATTGTAAATCAGGGACTGCCTGGGTGGGCCAGCAGGCTGCCTACCTATGGGAACTTAATATGCAACCACATATCCCTACCACTGCTTTCTCTTCCCTTCTTTTACACAACTCTGTGAAAGTAGTTGCCATGGCACTGAAACAAGGATAACTGCAACATAAGTAAGCAGTGTGGCCAGGCAGCTGGGAAGGCAAACAAAATTCTGAGATGCATCACCAGAGGTATCACCATCAGCAAAAAGGAGCTCCTATCCCTCTACATAGGGCTTTAGTGAGACTCCATTTGGAATACTATGTCCAGTTCTGGAGACCTCACTTTAAAAAAGGTATTGATAAGATTGTGTGAGTCCAGAGATGGGCAACACCAGGGAAGGCAAGGAAAGACCACCACAAAATTAGGACACACAGCCTATGAGTTGCATTTTCTAATTCAGCATCACTACAACCCCGTTTTCCTTATGGTTTTCTTCCTCAATTATTACTTGCGTTACATAATGTGAAGCAGGTGGAAAGGCAGACTGAGACAATAGTAAGCAAAGGAAGAAAATGTGAGAGCTCTCACAAGGTTGATGGTTTGTTAAGGCGCTTCCAAGAAAGAGGCAGCAGTTGAAGCTTTATTTAAGGATAAAGCAGAGAAAAGATGCACCTGAGATACGCATGATGTCAGACCTCCGGACTTTTCGTCGGGCCCTGAAAACACATCTATTTCATCTAGCCGGGCTGGCTTGATCCCATCCCCTCAGTTTTTAATTGAATTTTGGTTTTAATTGGGTTGTTTTTAATATCTTGGGCCGAAATTATTTAATTGCTTTTTAAATTGTTTTTAAATTTTATGTGCAATGTTTTATCTTGGCTGTACACCGCCCTGAGTCCCGCAGGAGAAGGGTGGTATAGAAATAAAATAAAATAAAATAAATAAATAAATAAAATGAGGTATCCAAGGCTTGACTGAGCCCATGGATTAGTCCCGAAGGGACCTAGAACAAAAGCTAGAGGGCAGCCCCTGTGCAGGGGTTCTTATTGGGGCCCCTGACCCCTCCCTTACCAATGGGTGTGAGGGGGCCGGAGGGCCATTAACTCTCCCCAATGGGGCTGCAGGGGCCGGAGCCCTCTGACCCACCAGTGGGATCAAAGGTGCCTCTTTGCTCCCATCTGGTGGCCTTTTAAGAAACTGCCATGGCTGGCACAAAAACATCTAACAATTCCCCTTCTTGCTAACCAATGACAGGTACCAGTGAGTATGTATGAGGGGGCGAGCAGGTGTCATAGACATGCAGATGCATTGTATGCGTTTACAAGACCAAACACAAAAGCTTGCACAGAAGGTTGTGTCAGTCAATAGGCACAGGTTTGGTGAACAGGTCAGCTATCTGGTCGGTTGTACTACAATGTTTGACATGTACGAAACCCATTCTGGCAAGTTGCCTGACATTTTTGTAGCAGATGTCTATGCGGTGGGACCTAGAGCCCACCGCATATGCCCCCGAGATTTCAATTGCAACCGTATTGTCTTCTTGAATTTGGATGGGCAGAGGAGGGGGTGCCCAAATGCTTGTTACCAGAGCGTCGAACCAAATCAACTCATTGACTGTGTCTGACAGACGCATATTCCGCCTTGGCCGTGGAGCAAGAAACAAATTTTGCTGCCTAACATGCCAATGGATGGGGCAGCCATTTAGGAATATGAGGAAACCAGAGGTGCTCCGTCTACTCTTGGTGTCACCAGCCCAGTCTGCGTCTGAGTAAGCGGAGAGCTGGGCCGGCTTCCCCTTCTCTGGCTCCAGCACAAGGAGAGCATCGGCCATGCCCCTGAGATACCTGAGTACCCTCTTGACAGCATCCTAGTGGAATTATTTTGGGTTTTCCACATGCCTGGACAATAGATTCACAGCTAAAGCTATGTCAGGCCTGCTCCAATTGCTAATGTATAGCAAGGAGCCAATCACAGATCTGGATAACTTATTATCTGTGAACTCAGGGCTGTCCTTGTGAGTGTGACCATAGAAGCCACTTTGTATGGGGCTATGTGTTGGGTTAGACTTCGCCATTTTGCATCTGGCCAACAACTCAATCTTTTCTTTCTGAGATAGGGCGAACGCCTTTTCAGTGGCCAAGATGTGCACACCCAGGTACCTGTCAACCCACCCCAAGGACTTCAGGGTAAGCCTTTCTCCCAGGGCCTTGGCAAATTCATCACACCTTTCCTTGCCAGGGCCTACATATAGGCGGTCGTCTACATAAACTGGTTCTGTAGCACCTTTGGAGTCACGTGTGAAAATGCATTCATCTGCATGAGATGCCCTTGTTAAGGATATTGTTGTTGTGTTACCAACCAGCAGAGTGTAGAGCACAGAGAAACGTTGCTGAGAGCAATGAATAAGAGATGTGCAAACTGGTTTATCAAAAGTTTACTTTATAGTGAAAAAACAATCTCATAGTCTTTAAATCAATCCAAGTCTCTGCCAGTTAAATCAGTCCAGTGATACAAAATCTTCTTACCACACAAACAGTAGTTGATTAGAATAACAAACTCACTCTGGTAACAAACCACGATGGTAGCAGATCCATCCAACCGATGATAGCACAATGATTGCAACTCCACACCCAATGGTAGCTTATCATCAACTGAATACTTACAGTACCTTTCTTAAATACGTTCACAACTAATTACAGCATGACTCAGCATTACAATGAATCAGCAGGAAAACTTTGAAGTCACACAATACATATTCATATTAAAGTCACAGAACACATATATTGCCTGGACAACTTGTTAGGCTCAAACCATATCCTAACAGCCCTGAAGCCAATTCGTTCTAAACTTTTTCTGAGACAGTCGAACCAGAGTTTCCCTGACTGCTTGAGGCCATATAACCCCTTTTGGAGCAACCATGTGTTTCCTCCCTTCTGCTGGTAACCAGGAGGGGCCCTCACGTAGATCTGCCAGTCCAAGTTGGCGTGGAGGTAGGCCGTCTGGATGTCGAATTGATAGACTTCCTTTCCCAGAGCAGCTGCAGTTACGAGGGCGGCCTTGACACTTTGCCCAGACGATCGGAGAGTAGGTCTCCCTGTAGTCTTCCATGTAGCGCTGGGCGAACCCCTGTGCTACCAAGCATGCCTTGTAGCAGCCATTGGCAAGTGGTTTGGCCTTGAAATCCCACCTTGTGCCAATGACCTCCTTCTCCTTTGGTGGTTGTTACGGGGTGAAAACCTTGAGCTTTCTCAGGCTCTCCATCTCCTGCTCCATCGCGAGCTGCCACTTCTCCTGTTCTTTGATGGGCAGCTCCTGGATGTCAGAGAAAGTCTTTGGGGTGACCACAACGCTGTTGACAGACGCAACGTGCCCAATGTCGATTCTCTTTGGTGGGACCCCCTTGTTGGACCGCTTTGACCTCCTGCTACCACCCTTTTCTTCTGCAGGTTCCTTGTCGACTGGCTGTTCACAACCGGGATGTGGAGGCCCTCAGTCCCAGGCGTTGGGCATCATGAGCCTCTGAGGCATCGCTGGAGGCGAAGAGTCGGGTGAAGATGGCGTGTCTTCCCCCTCAGGACTGGACAGCTCATCCTCCCAATCTGGACCAGGTAGGCTGACCTCTTCGTCCTGTTCCTCGCTCTCGTCGGTGGCAGGGTCTGTGACTGTCTCAGGTGGTGTCGTGGTCGGTGCGGTTTTGCTGGGTTGGTTGACGTATGGGCCCAGATCATGAGTGGATTTGGGTCCAATTGGAGTCCTCTTCGAAGGAGGCAGATTGGGAGGTCACAGTCCTGCCCCCTTCTCCCAGGAACCGGTAGGCCTTGGAGCCAGGGAACCTGTCTCTGGGAGACGGAACTCCCCTTTTTCTGCAGCTGCTTGGGGATGTGCACCCAAGCGTAGGAACCAAATACACGCAAGTGTCCCAAACTTGGCTTCCTACCGTGGACCAGAAAATATGGAGTCTGGTCCACAACGCTGCTCTAGATGTGGTTTAAGGTATAATTGGCATAATGTAGCGCCTCCGCCCAGTATGATTCCGCAACCCCAGCATCCGCAATCAGACTACGCACCATAGTCTGCAGGTTACCATTTCGTTTTTCCACCACGCTGTTCTGTGCAGGACTAAAGGACACTGTACGAAAATGGTTTATGCCCTTATGCCTTATCCAGTCTTGGAACTTTTGGGACATGAACTCAGCCCCACGGTCGCTCTGCAGCTGCACGATCTTTGTCTTGTGCTGGGTTTCCAGAGTTGTATAGCGATTTTATGGCATCTAAAGCTTCAGATTTTTCTGTGAGGGTATATACATGGCCGTACCACAAGAAATCGTCGATGGCAGTGAGGAAATACTACCTTTTCACTAGGGACGGTGTAAATGGCCCAACCAAATCAACATGGACTAATTGATATGGGTATTGAGTTTTACGCAGAGACACTTTAGGTTTTGGGGCGGCCTCCCTCTTTGCCCTCTTACAGATGGCACAGTCCAGAAACATCTCACAATCCCAGAGATGAATCCCCTCAGCAAATTCCCCCATCTTTTTGACCACAGGGAAGCTCGCATGGCCTAATCTCCGATGTAAAAGATGGGCACATTTGATTTGAAGCGGCTTCCCCACTGACACGCCCTTGGCTCTGGTTGCCTTGGGTGGTGCCGGCTCCTTAGGCCCTTTTTTGGGATTATCTGCCTTAGGTGCCTGCTGGGGCTCGAGTTTCTTGCCCGCTTTGGCGTTGAAAGGCCATGGGGCTGGCTGAGGCGGCATGGGCGCAACTGCTTTGGCCTTGCGCCCCTTTGACAGCCTGGGAGCTGGCTGTGGTCCCTTGGGAGTGGCCGTCTCTGTCTTATGCACCTTAGATGCCCTTGGGGCTGGCTGTGGGGCCTTTCTCTCTCTTTGCACGCAGGCCCCTTCTGAGGTGGCACCCTGTGGGCTGTCCTCTGTAGCTGGGCCCTCGGGGGAGAAATATGGCAAACCATTTATAATAGTAACACTCCCAATAACCTTTTGGTCCCGAGTGACATGACCTCCCCCTTTATGAAACAATACTTCCACCCTGCCATCATCACATAATTTGATTATGCTCAACAAATTATTGGCAATAGAGGGAGCATGTAATACACCTTCAACATTGCCCATCCCTGGTATAGAGACAGCGCTCTCCCCAACAACCAAAGCATTATCACCATTGGCAACCTTGACGGAGGAGTTAATTCTCCTTAACCTTTTAAAACCTTGCTTCATGTTGGCAATGTGGGATGAAGCCCCAGAGTCCAGTAACCAGAGGCCAGTGGGGCCATCAGCCTTTGTGGCGGGGTTGAGATAACAAGTACATACAAAATTGCCATTAACGCCACCTTTGCCCCCGCCACGCCCTTTTCTGCCCCCTGCCCCCTTCCTTGATTGGAATCATGCTTGGGCCCTTGCTGGTAATGGGGGAAGTCCTTCTTCAGATGCTCCTCAGAGCCACAAATAAAACACTTGAGTAGAGCGTTAGCCTCCTCTGAACTCTGGTGCCTCCTGTTGATGCGCTGAGTTGTGGCCCTGGCATATTCTCCTGCATCTCTATGCCTCCTGTCCTCCTCATTGAGCCTCCCTGTGAGGTAGGACAGAGTCATGGCTTCCTTCCTGGTTCCCTCTAGTGAGACAATAAAATTGCCCCAACTTTTGTCCAGGAATGCCAGAATAACTGCAGTCATGTTGGCCTCAGTCACAGGGTAGTCCCTGAGCACCAGTTCTGCCCTGAGTGCCTTCAACTTTCCCAGGTGCTCAGCCATGCTAGCCCCAAATCTCAGCTTGGTATTGTAGAACTCTGATGTAAGCCTTGTGGTGGAGCCCAAGCTATCACTGTTAAACAAGCTATACAATAACGCCCAAATCTCACCAGCTGTGAGCCCATCTGGAATGCTAGGGTACAATTTAGCATCCAGTGAGCTCAGTAGAGTGGTATAGTTTTTCCTGTACCACTCTTCTTGAGGCCCCCAAGGGAAAGGTGGGGGGGTCTAAAACCATTTCTAGGGTCCCTTCCTTTAAGAGGCATACTTGTATTTCCTTATTCTAGATGTTGAAATTCTCTCCCCCCAGATGCAATTTTTCAAAATTATTTGGGAGGGCAGAAGCAGAAGAATAAACAGGAGCAGAAAATACAGATCCAGCTGGCTGTCCAAGGTATCTCTGAGAAGATTCCGTTGAAGTAAATGGGAGAGGGATCCCTCTGCTGGTAAGTGTTGGTATTTTTCTTTGATTATTTTCTTCTTTTTTAGATGGCGCCGACTGAGCATGCTCGGGCAACTGGGCATGCTCAGAGCTCATTTCAGCCCAGGAGCCGAAGGGAGCGGACGTCTCTCTCAGTGCTCCAGAGGGGCTGAAGGCCGCGGAAGCCCTGAAGACTCTTCTGGAAGCCCCCCCCCGTACTGGAGCATTTACCTGGGGGCGAAGAATGCAGGATGGGGCTGGGAAGGCCCAAAGACGCCAAGGATCGCTTGGAGGGGCCCACCACTGGTCCTGAAGACTCTGGAGGAGGTTGCCATCGTCGGAGGTGGGGGGCTCGGCTGGAGGCCCCCCCAAGAGGTGAGTTCTCCATTGTCACAGTGGGGGTGTCGGTAGGCTGGAGCCTCCAGGGATTCTCCTGAAGGCCCCCGGAGGTACGAGGCGCAGTTGGGAGGCTCCAGGCCAGACGCGTCCTGGATTGGAGGCCTCGGGGCTCCTTTGGAGACCCTCCGGAGGCAACGGGACGTGGCTGGGGGGCTCCAGGCTGGATGCCCCGCCCCTGTTGTCAGTCTCCGGGGGTTAATGAGGGAGGCTGGCTACCCCTGACATTGAGGTCACGGTCGTCGTGGCCTCCAGGGCTATGACCAGAACTTGGATCGTGGCCTTGATGCCTGCTGCAGCAAGTGCAGCTGGGCAGGCTTCAAGGCTTGTGTAGGCTTTGAGGCTTTCCGGTGGGGGGGGGGGAACAGTTTGCATGCCGCTTCGGCTGGCCGCCACTGGTTGCTGGGCCTTGAGGCCTAGCTGAGGTCTACTGAGCCTCGCTGGGGTAGATGGCCTGGGGGGCGCCATGTTGCTTCTGGTTGGCCCCGGAAGCTGCAGGTCGCAGTTTGGCAGGAATTTTCCCGCCAAAAGCTCCGGGGCCCCGGGATCCCCCAGGGTGCTGGGCGCCATGTTAGGGGGCCTCCTGGGTGCTGGGGAACGACTTAACCGGTGTCCAGAGGCCCCCTGCGCTGGTGTCCCACACGACTTGGCTTGTGGCTTCCCTTGGGCTGCTAGGAGCGTTCGGAGCAGCTCTCTGCATTCCTCGCCAGTCAGCTGGTCTACGCTGGATGTGGCTTGGTCCCAGGCCGCCTCCCCGGTGTCCTGGCAATTCTGGGTGGACTGCTGGCCTTCCATGCTTCCCTCTGTGGCTTGCAGCTGCAGAGAAATGTGCGAAGGGGTTCCCGGCGTTCCGCTAGGTTCTCTGGGGGCATAGAGATCATCTGAGCCCTCGGCTGGATCGAAACTTGCATCAGGGACTGGATGCATGGATGCCATCCTTGGTTGGAGACTCGGGGATCTCCTGCCATCCATCTGAGGGGTTCTTGTTGGAACCTCCAGGCATTTTGTTTCTGCTGGTTTGGAAGCGTTGCCTCGAACCATCCTCTGCTACCACTTTGGAAGAGCCCTCACAAGGTTGATGGTTCGTTGAGGCACTTCCAAGAAAGAGGCAGCACGCAGGGATGCAATCAGGTGAAGCTTTATTTAAGGATAAAGCAGAGAAAATGAGTTCCCTGGCATGGAGGCATCCATGCCTGGACTGAGTCCATGGATTAGTCCCGAAGGGAGCAAGAACAAAAGCTAGAGGGCAACCCCTGCGCAGGGGTTCTTATGGGGGCCCTCTGACCCCTCCCTTACCAATGGGTGTGACGGGGCCGTAGGGCCATTAACTCTCCCCAATGCGGCTGCAGGGGCCGGAGCCCTCTGACCCACCAATGGGATCAAAGGTGCCTCTATCCTCCCATCTGGTGGCCTTTTAGGAAACTGCCATGGCTGGCACAAAAACATCTAACAGAAAAGCTGAAACAATAGTAAGGGATTCAGGACTAATTGCATTTCTGCCTGCAACTCTGCTCTAGTGGATAGACTCATCAGAGGGAGTTACTTGAAACAATTAGGAAATCTGCACTACTTAAATATTGGCATCCACACATCACTTTCAGGGCAAACGGTAACTTTAATCTCCACTGATACTCATCTTTCTTTTAAAACCTCCTACTTAGCAAAAAAGCACCAGAATGGATTGAGGATTCAAAATCAAAATCAGAATAGAGCTGGAAGGGAAATTGGAGGTCTTCTAGTCCAGTCCCCTGATCAAGCAGGAGATCCTATATCATTTCAGAAAGTGATTGTCCAGTCTCTTCTTAAAAATGTCCAGTGAAGAAGCACCCATGCTATCTGAAGGAAAGCTGTTCCATGGGTGAATTGTCCTCACAGTAAGAAAGTTCCAAGTTGCTTCTCTCTTTGATTAGTTTCCACCCATTGTTTGTTATCTAGCCCTCTGGTGGTTTGGGGAGAAAATTAGATATTAGATTAACAGAGTTGGAACGGACCTTGTCACTCATCTAGTCCAACCCTCCGCCGAAGCAGGAGACCCTACACTATTTCTGACAAATGGTAGTCCAATCTCTTCTTCAAAGCCATCAGCGATGAAGCGCCCACAACTTCCGAAGGCAAGCTCTTCCATTGGTTGATTGTTCTTTCAGAAAAGTTCTCCTTATTTCTAGGTAGAATTGCTCCTTGATAAGTTTCCATCCATCATTCCTTGTCTGGCCTTCAGGTGCCTTGGAAAACAGCTTGACCCTCTTCTCTCTATGGCAGCCTCTCAAATATTGCAACACTGCTATCCTGTCTCCCCTGGTCCTTCTCTTCACTAGACTAGCCATGCCCAGTTCCTATAACTGTTCTTGTTTTAGTCTTCTGGCCTTTAATCAGCTTAGCTGCTCTTCTTTGCACTTTTTCCAAAGTTTCAACATCTTTTTTGTAACGTGATGACCCAAACAGGATGCGGTATTCCAGGCGTGGTATTACTAAGTCTTTATGAAGCGGTACTAATACTTCATGTGATTTTGATTCTATGCCTCTATTTATTCAACCAAGGATTGTATTCACTTTTTTTGGCTGCTGCCGCACACAGGTGATTCATGCTTAATTGATCATCCATTCTGACTCCAAGGACTCTTCACAGTTACTATTTTCGAGCCAGGTTTCAGGTAATCTGTTTTTCCTGCCCAGGTGTAAAAGTTTGCTTTTCTTCACATTAAATTTCATTTTGTTGGATTCCACCTTGTCTCCTTTGGATCAGAAAGGCACAATATGCGTACAGATCAAAATCTATAGAGACGTGGTGGATCACTGATTAGAATGCAGTACTATAGGCTAATTGCCCACAGCCAGAAGTTTGATTCTGACAGGGTCATGGTTGATTCAGCTTTCATCCTTCTGAGGTCGGTAAAATGAGGACCCAGATTGCTGGAGACCATATGCTGACTTTGTAAACTGCTCAGAGTGCTGTAAAGCATTGTGGAGTGGTATATAAGTCTAAGTGGAATTATTATTGCTATACAGTTTATCCTGAGCGTGGATCCTTTTATGAGAAGTAAGACTAACTTTCTGAGCAAAGGCCTTTCCACACTCCATTCATTTATATGGTTTCTCACCTGTGTGGAATCTTTCATGGACTCTTAGGTAACAGCTGTGAGCAAAGGCCTTTCCACACTCCATGCATTTAAATGGCTTTTCCCCTGTGTGGATCCTCTTATGGGAAATAAGAGGATCTCTTTGAGCAAAGCTCTTTCCACATTCCATGCATTTATACGGTTTCTCCCCTGTGTGGAGCCTTTCATGTGCTCTTAGGACACATCTGTAAGCAAAGCTCTTTCCACACTCCATGCATTTAAATGGCTTTTCCCCTGTGTGGATCCTCTTATGGGAAATAAGAATATCCCTTCGAGCAAATGTTTTCCCACACTCCATGCATTTAAATGGCTTTTCCCCTGTGTGGATCCTCTTATGGGAAATAAGACTACTCCTATGAGCAAAAGTCTTTCCACATTCCGTGCATTTATATGGCTTTTCGCCTGTGTGGGTCCTCTTATGGGACATAAGACTACCCCTTTGAGCAAAGGTTTTTCCACACTCCATGCATTTATATGGCTTCTCCCCTGTGTGGATCCTCTTATGGGATATAAAACTACTTCTTCGAGCAAAGTTTTTTTGGCACTCCATGCATTTAAATGGCTTTTCCCCTGTGTGGATCATTTTGTGGACAGTAAGTCCATTTCTATGAGCAAAGGTCTTTCCACACTCCATGCATTTAAATGGCTTTTCCCCTGCGTGGATCCTTTTAGGGGAAATAAGATTACTACGTTTTCTGAACCTGTTACCAGACTCTCTGCATTTGTATAGCTTCTCCCCAGTGTGAATCCCTTCATGGGAAGTAAGTTGCCTGCTTGTTCTAAAACATTTTCCACATTCCAAACATTTGTAAGGCTTTTCCCCTGTGTGGATCCTCTTATGGGAAATAAGAATATCCCTTCGAGCAAATGTTTTCCCACACTCCATGCATTTAAATGGCTTTTCCCCTGTGTGGATCCTCTCATGGGAAATAAGACTACTCCTATGAGCAAAAGTCTTTCCACACTCCGTGCATTTATATGGCTTTTCGCCTGTGTGGATCCTCTTATGGGAAATAAGACTACCCCTTTGAGCAAAGGTTTTTCCACACTCCATGCATTTATATGGCTTCTCCCCTGTGTGGATCCTCTTATGGGATATAAAACTACTTCTTCTAGCAAAGTTTTTTTGGCACTCCATGCATTTAAATGGCTTTTCCCCTGTGTGGATCATTTTGTGGAGAGTAAGTCCATTTCTATGAGCAAAGGTCTTTCCACACTCCATGCATTTAAATGGCTTTTCCCCTGCGTGGATCCTTTTAGGGGAAATAAGATTACTACGTTTTCTGAACGTGTTACCAGACTCTCTGCATTTGTATAGCTTCTCCCGAGTGTGAATCTCTTCGTGGGAAGTAAGTTGCCTGCTTGTTCTAAAATATTTTCCACATTCCAAACATTTGTAAGGCTTCTCTTTTGTGTCTATCACTTTTTGAGATGTAAGGAACTTATTTCCAAGAGAAGGAATGAATGTCCCATTGTAACATTGTCTGTTGTGTCTCCTTAAAGCATCTTCTCCTTTGTTTTGGCTTAAATAGTGTTCTTTTACTTGTAATTTAGCTTTGATTGGCTTCACACTTTCCCCAATATATTTTTTCCTTATTTTCTCCTGTTGGGCAAGAAAGTCTTGCATCGGAGCCTCGGTGGGAGATGAGCTTTCCTGATTCCAATCATTTGATTCTTTTCTATCATGGGTTTCTAATTGCATTCGAATTCCAAACTTCTCCGTTCCATCTTTAGCATTGATCACTTGGAACAATTCACAAAAATCTTGATTCTCTTGACCATTATTGCCTTCAAAGTAAAAGAGAAATGAAAATAATAGCAAGGTTAGAGAAAAAGATCAAACCATACAAAGTCAAGTGAATTTCCTTCTGAATTTTTCCAGAATTCCTTTAAGTTTTATGTTTGCATGCTTACAGTGGTGTGATATAGACAGGATGATTTCTATATTCATGAGTCCTGAAAGCTTTGAAAATATCTAGAAAACATCTCTTTCTTTACAATTATCTATATATGTGGAAATCTCAATCAAAGTCTGTTTTGAGTCAAGGAATAATCAGGGGAAACACCCAAGGAGGAATAAGGAGAAAACTTAAGATTTATTGAGGTGGATTAATTTCATCAGAGATCTGTGAGACCTGAAACCATTTTGAAAAAAGCTCTTTCTTCCCCGGTGTACCTTGGAGCAGCTACTGCACGGCGTCTGTCTGGCAGGCAGGACTCCCGCTCGCCTCGTTCCTTGATCCCAGTGATGAGACTTTGGAGTGAAGTCCCTTCCCTGAAGCCTCCCATTGGCTTGTAAACGCTCATCGCGCTGAGAGTGGAAAGGTTGGGAGGCTTCAACAATGGCTATTTTGCTGCCCCAAAGTCTCATTAGCTTGAAAGGATTTTTTGGCCAGATCTGGTACAGGCTTCCGATTGCAGAGAACAGAGGCCTAAACTACTTTACTGTGAGATCACACAAGACGAGAAGTGCAAGATCTCACACTAATGATCTTGCGGGATCTCACACTGCAATACTTTAGGCCTGTGTTCCCAGAAACTGAGGACTGCACGAGATCCAGGGCAAAAGTCTTTGAAAAGAAAGAGGCCTCCGGAGGCGGGGCTGGCATCGCGACCGGACGACGGGAAGTTTCGGGGCTCTGAAACCACCGCTGATATCTCCACCGCTGGATGGTCCAATTTGGACCTCACTGTCCCGTAGAGACAGTGATAGAGGAGGGCACATCCTGCTGATCCCAGAGACACCGCAAAGTCCGTGGTTGATCCAGGAGAAGCTCTTTTTTCCGGCGCTGAAGAGGCAGCCATTAAGCTGCTGAGGTTGGGACAATGAGTGAGTGAGCTGCTGAGAATGAGTGAAAGTGTTACGATCTGGTGAGAGGCTTTTTAAACTTGGATTTTAAGAACACCCTGAAGTGCAAATGCAACCAGAATTCAATTTAGAAGTAATTTAGCAGCGGAATTGAGGTTGAATTTAAGTCAATTTTCCTAAAATATAAACTATTTTTATGTGTGGATGCCAGTGGAAAGTTTCATTTTAATTTGGACTGGACTGGATTGGAAAGGAGATTCACTGTTTTTATCTGTCAATACTAAACTTTTGATGCATTTTGAATTTATAAATCTTGGAATTAGCTTTGTCATTTTTGTTTTTGGTTGATTTTTACTTTTTAACTTTTTTTTTGATATATTGGTTTCATTGTTAATTGGAAACAGAACAAAGAGAAGTGGAAGAAATAAGAGACATTGCCATCTAGTGGACTGAAACATTGTATTCTCTCCTTGTTTCCTTTTTTTAACTGAGGGGAAAGGAAAAAAAGTAGCAACTGTTATTTTTCAAGGTCAATGTGCCAGCTCATAGATAAAACTTAAAAGAGCATCAAAGAGTGTCTACAAGATTGTTTATACAGGTGTACTGCTGGAAAAAACATTGCTGAAAGGTGGTTAAAAGTGAAAAGAAGATAATAGCGACTCTGGAAAAGAAAGCTGTTAAACCAAGTGTGGCACAAGAAAGAGATTTTGAATGCTACACAGTTGTGGACTTTTAAATTAGATGGAAAGCCTTCCCCTTTCTATTTCCACCTCTCCACTTCTCCTATATTTTTATTTTTAAATTGTTGGAACACACACACACACACACACACACACACACACACACACACATTCTTTTCTTTTCTCTCCCTTTTCTTTTTCTTCTTTTATTCCTCCACAATATTCAATTGTGTTTATTCAGTGTTTAAACAATATTCAGTGTTTATTCAATTGGATTAAGGCATACAAGAATCTGAAGAAACTTTTTTTTGCCTTTTTTTACTTACTGATTGGAGATTGTTATTTGAATTTATTTTTGGCTATTTCATGTGACTGGATTAGGGCACACAAGAGCCTGAAGAGTGTTTTTGTTTGTTTGTTTTTTTGGTCTTTCCTTGTTTTGTTTTTGTTTTTAACTTCCTGCCATTTATAAAAACGGATTAGGGTTGAGAAGAACTTGAAGACATTTTGATTTGGATTACCTATAGAAATGACCAAAAAAGCAGCAGTTGTTAGCTCTGCTGGATTGACCCCTTCCTCATCACCAGCAGGAGGACAACGATCAATACAGGCAATGATGCAGCAGGAAAAAGAGAAAGAACGTGAGAAAGAAAAAGATGGGACAATGCAGATGATTTTGCAAGGAATACAAGATATAAAATGTGGGGATGGTGTTATCTCAGTTGCCGGCAAACCGCACTGGGTAAACAACATTACCATATGTTCTAATCTTCTCAGAAACGTAAAACAGGATGTCTGGCAGAGACCTTATCTCAGACATACCAGGCATGGGGGCCCAACACGTAGGCAATTGTCTGTCACAGGAAATAACATGAGGGAAGCACAAGGGATCCATGTGGAGTTCACGAGCTTTCTGTAGCCCATCAGGATCAGTAAACGTTGATTGATGTTTTGCCATGATAGTTGTAAAATGACAATAAAAGGAAGCCTTCTGGATGGAGTCAGAGTGCCTTCCCCAAGGTACCTCACACCGAGGTGCCTTGATCAAGGTGCCTTCCACCTGAGGGGCCTTCCCGTGAACCATCATCCTGCCTACGCGTCTTTCTTCATCGAAACAACATAAAATTAAAAATAGAGAAAACAGATGAAAAAGTGGAGAATATACAACAGATGATGAAGAAATATGAAGACAGACTTGAAAAAATTGAAGAAAAAGAGAAACAAAGAGATAAAAAAATCAGAGACATGGATAATAGATTAGAAGAAGTTGAACATGATAGAGGTGGCTTAGGATGGGAGATGGATAAATCAGAATTTTACTTAAGATTTCAAAATGTGGAGGAAGAAAAAGGAGAAAATTTGGTGGAAAAAATGATAGAAATTCTTGCAGGAGCTCTAGAAATTCCTAAAGAAAAAATGTTGGATGGCATTGATGAGATGTACCAAGTATATACTAGGTATGCAATGAGAAATAAACTACCAAGAGAAGTCCATATCAGATTTACCAAAAAATCAATTAAAACACAAATATTGCAGATTGCAAAAGAGAAAGCATTGCAATACAAGGGTAAGGAAATTATGGTGCTGAAGCAAATACCGAGAAGAATAAGAGAGTTGAGAAGAGAGTATCAATTTTTGACAAAAATATTGCTCCAGAAAGGTGTGAATTACAGATGGCTGATACCAGAAGGATTGGTGTTTACATGGCAAACACAAAGATTTAAAATAGATTCAATCAATAAAGCCAAAGAATTTTTTGTGGAATATTTAAGAGAAAAAGACATTGAGCCAAGAAGGGAAGAGACACTGCTCCAACTACAAGAAGAGAATCTAGTGATGATGAAAAAGGAGGAGGGTGCACTAGAGGGTGCAGTAGAAGGTGCCATAGAATATAAAGAACAGCGTGAACTGAGATCCACTAGATCAGCAAAACCTATATATAAAAGTATAAACATGGAGGAGAAAAAATTAATTACAATGAATATAAATGGACTTAATATAGCAACTAAAAGGAAAGTATTCTACAAATTGGAGAAATTAAAAATGGATATAATTTGTTTACAAGAAGTTCATATCAAAAAACAGCATGAATTACTTTTGGTACAGCCTAAACTAGGGAAATTATTTGCTTTATTGCCACAATGTAAGAAAAGAGGAGTGGTTTTGTATATTAAAGACACAATACCAGCGGAAAAAAATTATGAAGATGGAGAAGGACGAATTCTGATGGTGGAAATGACAGATAATAATAGGAAAATATTGTTAACAGCAATATATGCTCCTAGCGACAACCAAGAAAATTTTTACAGAAAATTACATATGAAATTAATAGAGCTGGATTATGATAACATCTGTATGATGGGAGGCTTCAATGAAATAGTAAATGAGAAAATGGACTATAATACACAAAAGACAATAAAACAAAGTAGAAAAACTTTGCCGAAATCCTTTTTCAAGATGATAGAGGAAATATATTTAAAAGATATATGGAGAGAAAGAAATGCAAAAAACAGACAATACACTTTTTATTCTAATAGACATTTATCATGGTCCAGAATAGATATGATATGGTTGACAATAGACTTGACCTCAAACATAGAAGAAATAGCCATAGAGGCTAATACCTGGGCAGACCATAATCCAATGACGGTGAGAAGGAAAGGACAAAGGAGAAGGTCTAGATGGATGTTAAATACTACAATATTAAAAGAAAAGGATTTTCTACAGAAAATGGAGAAAGAATTAGCCTTTTTTTTCAAAGAAAATAGAAAAGAGGATACATCAATGCAGAATCTGTGGGACACTATGAAAGCCTATGCCAGAGGCCTGATTATTGACTATACAAGAAAAAGAAATATTAAGAAAAGACAAGCTTATAAAACGTTAGAGGATGATTACAAGAAATTTGAAAAAGAACTGCAGAAGTTCCCACAAAAAAAAGACATTAAAATGAAAATGGACACAATTAAACATAAAATGGGATTAATAGAGAAAGAAGACTTAGCACAAAAAATCAGGAATGCTAAACAGAAATATTTTGAAGATGCTAATAAACCAGGCAGATGGCTAGCATATAAACTGAAAAAAGAAAGGGACTCAAGGAAAATATCACAGCTAATAGATGAGCAAGGATAAATTAGATTTGGAAATGAGAAGAAAAACATTGTAGCAGACTACTATAAAAAACTATATGAAAAAAAAAAGATAGAAGAGGAAAGTATTAAACAATATTTACATAAGGCAAATTTACCCCCGATTCCAAAATCGAGATGATGCTAGAAAGAAATATAACCATGATGGAATTGACCAAAGCAATCAAAAAACAAAAGTGGGAAGGCACCAGGCCCAGATGGGCTACTGGCGGAATATTATAAGTCTTTACAGGACTCACTGAGTCTCCCATTATTAGAAGTTATGAATGAAGTAATGTTAAAGAAGGAAATACCCAACTCATGGTTAGAAGCATATATTACACTTATTCCAAAAGAGGATACTGACCTACAACAAGTCAAAAACTATAGGCCTATATCTCTGCTAAATTCAGATTATAAAATCTTCGCTACAATATTAGCAGAAAGACTTAAAAGATACTTAAATAATTTTATACACTCGGATCAAAATGGATTTCTGCCGAAAAGGCAGATTAGGGACAATTTGAGGATAATTCTGGATACTTTGGAATATTATGAGACACACCCAGAAAAGCAAATGACCTTGATGTTTTCAGATGCACAGAAAACCTTCGACAATGTGAACTAGCGATTTATGATATTACAATTGAAACAGATGGGCTTTGGAGAGAAATTTGTTCAAGCCATAGAAGCTATATACAGTATTACAAGCAAATAGCAAAAGTAAGGATAAATGGACAACTGCCCATTGTCACCACTGTTGTTTGTGTTAACATTAGAAGAACTAAACAGAAACATTAGAGAAGAAAAAGGAATAAAAGGAATGGAAATTCAAAACCAGGAATATAAATTGCAAGCATTTGCGGATGACCTGGTGTTTATCTTGGAAGATCCACTTCAATCTATAAATAAACTGATAAATAAAATAAGAGATTTTGGGAAGGTGGCAGGCTTGAAAATAAATAAAGATAAAATGAAGATTTTGCAAAAAAATATGCTAAAAAAACAGAAAGAAGAGTAGGCGGAAGATTCAAGGATGCAGGTCACGAACCTGTATTTGGGGATACATTTATTTATTTATTTATTTATTGTTTAAATTTATATACTGCCCTACTCCCGAAGGATTCAGGGAGCAAGATGTGGTACTCTGACAGCAAGATGTGGTACTCTTAAGAGAATAACTATGATAACCTTAAACAACAGATAGCGACAGATCTGGCAAAATGGGAGAATTTGCAATTATCATTGATAGGGAGAATATCAATTATTAAAATGAATATATTGCCCAGACTCTTATATTTATTCCAGACAATTCCAATTAAGTTGGGAAAAGAATATTTTGAAGATTTAAATAAAATTGTGTTAAAATATATATGGCAGGGTAAAAAGGCAAGGATAAAATTAAAACTATTGCAAGATGTTAGACTAAGAGGAGGTTTTGGTTTGCCGGATTGGGAATTATATTATCAAGCTTGTAATTTGATGTGGATTAAAGAATGGATAATGTTAAGGAATATTAGATTGTTGACTTTAGAAGGACATGATCTGTTGTTGGGCTGGCACGCTTTTATATGATATAAAAGTACAAAAATACAGGGTTATTTTAGAAGGCATATAATACGAGAATCTTTGTTATTAAATTGGGAGAAGATCAAAAAATGTCATTATTTAAAAATTCCAGTCTGGTTATCTCCTATTGAAGCAGTCTCACAATAACATTTAGAAAGGAACAAATTGTCAGATATGGTGAATTATTAAATGAAAAGGGTGAACTTAAATCGAAGCAAGAATTAGAAGAACAAGAGATTGAAATGGATTGGTTTTCGTATATGCAAATACAGTCTAGATATGATGAACATTCTAAAATTGAGGGTTTTTATAGTAATTTGATGAATTTAAATAAAATTTTAACAGGTTCTGATGACTATGTAATTAAAAAACTGTATGGTTACTTATTAGAAGTAAAATTGACAGAAGAACAAGTTAAGGAAACAATGATTGCATGGGGGAAAAATGTTGGTCATGGGATTGATTTAGAGAAATGGGAAAAACTGTGGTCGCAGAATTATAAAATGACAATGTCAACAGCAGATAAAGAGAACTTGTATAAGATGTTTTACAGGTGGCATTTACCCCTTGCGAGAAGAGCCAGAATGTACAAGAACAAATCGGAGAAATGTTGGACGTGTCATCAGATTCCGGGTTCATACTACCATATATGGTGGACATGTGCAGAAGCCAAAAGATATTGGACAAAAATCCACACATGGCTGGAAAAAATGATAAAGAAACACATTGACTTTAAACCAGAGATATTTATATTAGGGATCTTACCAGAAACATATAACAGAGAATTGAGATATTTAATTGTGAATGTTTTAACTGCAGCTAGAATTGTGTTTGCTAAAAACTGGAAAGGAGAGAAGATACCTACTGATGACGATGTTATTAAGAAAATTTTGGAGTGTGCTGAAATGAGTAAATTTATTTTATTTTAATTTTATTTATTTATTTTATTTTCAATTTATATACCGCACTTCTCCCTGAGGACACAGGGCGGTGCACAGCCAGAATTAAACACATGAAATACAAATATTAAAAACAATTAAAATCTATATAAATTTGGCCCAAAATTTAAAAAACCACAAACCAATTAAACATTTAAAAATTTTGAAAAATTTCTTCCTAAGCCAGCCCGGCTTGCTGGAAAAAGTGGGTTTTAAGGGCACGGCGGAAGGCACTGAGGTCTTGGATTCTCCTTATCTCTGGGGGCAGCTGATTCCAGAGGGTAGGTGCCCCCACAGAGAAGGCTCTCTCCCTGAGGGTCACCAGCCTACATTGTTTGGCTGATGGCACCCTGAGGAGGCCCTCTCTGTGGGAGCGCACGGGTTGCTGGGAGGTCGTCGGTAGCAGCAGGCGGTCTCGAAGATAGCTAGGCCCTATACCCGTGGAGAGCTTTAAAGGTGATAACCAACACCTTGAAGCGCACCCGGAAGACCACCGGGAGCCAGTGCAGCTCGCGCAGGAGCGGTGTTACATGGGAGCGCCATGTAACACCGCTCCCATCACTACCCGCGCTGCTGCGTTCTGGACCAGCTGGAACCTCCGGGTGCCCCTCAAGGGGAGCCCCATGTAGAAAGCATTGCAGTAGTCAAGGCGAGAGGTGACGAGGGTGTGAGTGACTGTGCACAGGGAATCCCGATCAAGAAAGGGCCGCAACTGGCGAATCAGGCAAACCTGATAAAAGGTCCCCCTGGTTACAGCCGTCAGATGTTCCTCCAAGGACAGCTGCATATCCAGGAGGACTCCCAGATTGCGAGCCCTTTCTGTGGGGGCCAAGGACTCGCCCGCAATAGTCAGTGATGGAGTCAACTGACTATATCGGGATGCCGGGAGCCACAGCCACTCAGTCTTGGAAGGGTTGAGCTTGAGCCTGTTCCTCCCTATCCAGATCCGCACAGCCTCCAGGCACTGAGACATCACTTCAAGGGCATCGTTGGGGTGGCCTGGGGTGGAGATGTACAGCTGGGTGTCATCAGCGTACTGATGGTATCTCACCCCGAAGCCACGGATGATCTCGCCCAGCGGCTTCACATAAATGTTGAACAGAAGGGGCGAGAGGACCGATCCCTGCGGCACTCCACAGACGAGAGGCCTCGAGGTCGACTTCTGCCCCCCTGCCAACACAAACTGCGACCGGTCGGAGAGAAAGGAGGAGAACCACCGCAATACGGTGCCTCCCACCCCCAACTCTTCCAGCCAGTGCAGCATACCATGGTTGATGGTATCAAAAGCCACTGAGAGGTCTAACAGGACCAGAACAGAGGAGCAACCCCTGTCCCAAGCCCTCCAGAGATCAACAAACACGACCAATGCCGTTTCCGTGCTGTGCCCAGACCTGAAACCCGACTGGAACGGATCTAGATAAGATGTTTCCTCCAAGAATTGTGGAAACTGTCGCGCGACCACACTCTCAACAACCTTCGCCATAAAGCGAAGGTTGGAGACAGGACGATAGTTGGCCAATATTGCCAGATCCAGGGACGGCTTCTTGAGGAGAGGCCTCACCACCGCCTCTTTCAAGGCAGCGGGGAAGTAACCCTCACTCAACGAAGCGTTGATAACACCCTGGAGCCAGCCTCGTGTAACCTCCCGGGAAGTCAGTACCAACCAGGAGGGACACGGGTCCAGTAAACATGTGGCCGTACTAAGTCTCCCCAAAATCCTGTCCACATCATCGGGAGTCAAGCATCAAACTCCTCCCAGATAACATTCTCAAGACTATTCCTCATCACCCTGCCCTGATCTACCCAGTCAGAGTCCAAATCCCCCCGGATCTGAGCGATTTTGTCATACAGGTATTGTCCGAAATCCTCCGCCCTGCCTTCCAGGGGATCCTCCCGCACTCCCGGATGGAGCAGGGAGCGGGTCACCCTAAACAGGGCGGCCGGACGATTCCCTGATGATGCAATAGAGGTGGAAAAGTAATTAAACTTTGCCGTCTTTATCGCCACTAGGTAGGCCTTAATATGTGACCTTACCAGTGTTCGATCAGATTCAGCGAGACTGGCCCTCCAACCGCTCTCCAGGCGTCTTTTCCGGCGCTTCATTTCCCTCAGCTCCTCAGTAAACCAAGGAGCTGCGCGGGATCGGCACTGGGTCAGAGGCCACAAAGGCACGACTCGGTCCAAGGCCCCACCAGCCGCCCGATCCCAGGCGGCTACCAGTTCCTCAGCTGAGTCATGTGCTAGATCCTCAGGAAATGGCCCAAGCTCCATCTGGAACCTATCAGGATCCATCAGGCGCCTGGGGCGGACCCATCTTATTGGCTTAATTGACATTTAAAATTAGGGAAGAGGAAGACAAACAATACTATTTGATATGGGATTTATTTTATGAATGGTTAGACAAGAAAGCATGGAAATGAAATATGAAATATGAAATGGATAAAATAATAAAACATATAGAGGGTTCATTTTCCTTATGGAGGATAAGCTACTGTCAAATAATTGGTAAATGAGAATAATAATGTAATAAACTGTTAAATAAGAAAATGTTGGATAGAGGATTAGACACAAAAGATTTGTAACCGATCAATACACTTTCTGTAATTGTAATGAATGATAATTGTTTTATGTTTTATGTTTTATGTTTTGTTTTGTTTAAAAATAAAAAGCTTTTTTCAAAAACAAAACAAAACAAAACAAAGAGGCCTCCCCTTTGTTTCCAAAGCATTTTGCCCTGGATCTCCTGCAGGCCTTGGTTACCAGAGAACAGAGGCCTAAAGCAGTGTAGTGCGAGTTCATGTGAGATCAGTAGTGCCAGATTTCCGACTATTGATCTTGTGTATCTCTCACTACTTTAGGCCTCTTTTTTCTGCAAACGCACCCAAGCAGGCAAAGGAACCGATGGCTCACTACGTCCTCGTAACATAAATCCAAGCAGGGTGGGGTGGCGGTACAGGTAGGATGATTGTTGTTGCAATGCCTCTGCTGTCATTTCCCTAATTGTGAATGATGGCCCTGGTGCTGTAACATTTGTAATTTCAGGACTGAGCCTTAAGTACTTGGGAGGCGGCTAGGTCGTAACCTGAAACAGTTGCTTAGTGAACTGTCGTAACTCGGGATAAACTGTATCCTAGGATGCTCTGAGTCACACTGCATGAGGCCTTTATTCTTGAATTGGATTGGGAGAATGCTCTTCCATGGCCTGAGCGTGAAAGTTCTGTTCTCACACAATTTGGGGAGGATTCAGAGGACAAATGACAACACATTCTTATCACATGATCTCCAGAGGACACATAAAAGCACATCCCATTCTTCTCAGCCTCCACAGATAAGTTCAAATAGAAATGGAAAAATACAGATAAGGAATGTCCAAAAGCATCTCAGCAAAGAGACACTGATTCTTTCCTTCCTTGGGGTACGAGAATGCCAGATACTTTCCTTTTCTCTCCCGGGAGACAATATCTGATTAGTGATTTTTTAATAAAAAACTAACTATAATCTGTCTTCTTGATCTCTCTGATTTGGGACAAGAAAACTCTTACCCAGAGAGACCACGTTCCTATGGTTTTCAAGCATGACTTCCGAATGCAGCGCTTTTTGGTCAGGATCCAGCTGAGACCATTCCTCCTCAGAGAAATACACAGCCACCTCCTCAAAGGACACAAGACACTCCTGAACATGGAAAAAAGAACAGAACAGGACAATTTGCAAGATCTGTTCATCATCATCAATGATTTAGACAAGGCGGTTGAAGGGAAACTCATCAAATATGCAGAAAATATCAAATTGGCAGGAATACCAACACTGCACAAAATAGGCTCGAGATATAGAAGGATTGACAGATTGGTACTTCTAACAAAAGAAAATTCAATGGTGAGAAATGTGATGTGCTACATTTAGGAAAGAAAAACCAAATACACTGCCACAGAATAGGTGATGCTTGGCTCAAAATTAGTAAGTGGAACAGGGATCTTGGAGTCCTAGCAGACAATCGCTTAACGTGAGCCAGAAGTGTGCTACAGTTGCCAAAAAACTAGCAACAGAAACATAGGCTGCATTAAGAGAGGCATAGAATCAAGATCACATGAAGTTGCCATGATGTAAAAAAGATCTTGAGACTCTAGAAAGAGTGCAAAGAAGAGCAACCAAGATGATTAGGGGACTGAACAGTTGCAAGAACTGGGCATGGCTAATCTAGTGAAGAGATGGACTAGGGGAGACACAATAGCAGTGTCCTTATATTTGAGGGGCTGCCACAGAGAGGAGGGGGTCAAGCTATTTTCCAAATCACCTGAAGGCCAGAGATGGAATAATGGATGGAAACTGAACAAGGAGATATTCAATCTGGAAATAAGGAGACATTTTCTGACAGTGAAAGCAATCTACCAAGAGGGCGTGGCCAGCATTGTGGCGGTAGTGTGTATTCCGGGACTCCAGGAAAACGCTGATATCCCAGCCACTTTTGGGGATCCCCAGGGATCATAGCTGTCCTGTAGAGACAACAAAGGACTGAGACACAGGCTGGTATGGACTGGGAAATCGCAAGTTCCTAAAGTGCCGGCAATCAACCTCCAACCCAGCAGTGAGGGAAGGCAGCCATAGGAGCTGTCAAAAGCCGGGGCAGCCACAAGCAAAAAAAGGAAGAATGAGGTGATCATCTGGGTGAGAGAGTGAGGTCTTGGAAACAAGATTCCTTTTACATATTTTTCTCCTGAACTTTTAGAAACTATTTATCTTTAGAAAACTGGCAAAGAGGAGAGGGGAGTGAGTGGAATAAAGCTACCTTCCCACTTCTGGAATAGCGGCAAAGAAGCGGAAGCCATTAATAAAGACTAATTAATGAAAGCTGAAAAAGTAACTAAATGTATTGAAAGTAGATTGGGAAAAGAGGCTTCTCTGGTTAATGAATTGTATTTTGAAAATTTGAGTTTTGTAGCTGGGAGCTCAAAGCTGAAAGAAGAAAAGTATATTGATATTTTTAAAGACTATTTTGAGTGAATTGCAGTACCATCTAGTGGTACAGAGAAAATTAAAGATATATATTTTATAAAGGAGAAGATGAGAGTGGAATGACCTTGGACAATGTTTTGGAAACTGGCAAGAAGATTCCCATAAGAAGCGGTCTTGTGATTTTGTAACAGAAGGGGAAAGATATAGAGGAAAAGGAAAAAGAAAAGAACGAAAACTGTCTGTTTTTTCCTTTCGCTTGATGGATCTATAAATTTTGGAAGATTTTGGAATAGTGGTATTTTGGAATATTATTTTTTTTTCTGTGTTTTCTTTTTGTTCTTTTTTCTCCTTTTTTGTAGAAGTTTCTTCTTCCTGGATTTAAAATGTTTAGGATTGGCATGGTTTTTTTATTTTTTAATTCTTTCTGGGAGATTATAATATATACTTTTTTATCTTTTTATTGCTTGGTTGGATTTTTTGAGTAAACACTTTGGCTTTAAATTTTTTATCAGTGAACTTTTATTTTTGTTCTAATCTTGTTTGTTCTTTTGTCTTTTTTTCCATTTTTGTTTTTTTGGGGCGTCGGTTGTTTTTGAGTTGTTTTGTTTTTGTTTTTTTTGACACAGCCTTTCTACCTTTTTCTTTTTCTTTTTTATGGATTAGGATTAAACCTATGTGGATTAGGGTATCAAGAACCTGAAGAGTCTGATTGGGAAATTTGAATTTGAAGAAGTCGATTACTTGGATTATAAATTGGCCAGTAAGACTTGAAAAAACAAGATGAAGAAAATAACATAACATCTATCATCACCATCAATATCATCAGTGCCTGGTACCACAGGGCAAAAGACAAAAGAACCTGCAGCACAGCAAGAGAAAATCAATACAAAATTAAAAAATATGCTATGAATACCTGAAGACAAGATTTAGACAAAGTAGATGGGAGAACGGAAAAAATAGAAGGAGAACTGAAAGAAGTTAAAGAGATGATAGGGAAAAATGAACAACGATTACAGCAAGTGGAAGGAAAAACAGAAGGAACGGAGAAAAAAGTGGAAGAAATGGATTATAGACTTACAATTACTCATAAAAATCAGGAAAAAAATTATAATTCTGGAAATGGATAAAGCTGATTATTATTTAAGATTCCAAAATATTGAAGAAGAAAAGGGAGGAAATTTAGCAGAGAAAATTGCAGAAATATTAGCAGAAGCAATGGAAGAAAGCAAGGAAAGGATATTAAATGGGATCAACAAGATATATAGAGTGCACACAAGATACGCGATGAAAAATAATCTGCCTAGAGAAATTCACGTCAGATTTACCAGGAAAAGACTGAGAACAGAGATATTGCAATTGATGAGTAACATGACGATAAAGCACAAAGGGAGAGAAGTAGTGGCACTGAAACAAATTCCAAGAAGAATGACAGACTTGAGAAAAGAATATCAATTTCTCACGAAATGTTTGATAAAGAGAGGAATAAATTTTAGATGGTTGATTCCAGAAGGAATATTGGTGAATTGGCAAGAAAAAGATACAGATTAGACTCAACAGAGAAAGCAGAGTTATTTTATAAACAGTACATAGATTTTCAACAGGAAGAAAGATTGAGAGATGAAAAAGGGGATGGACGACAGGAGAAGAAAGAACAGCCAAGAAAGATAATGAGAGAACAAGAAGAGAGAGTGATAAGAGAAGGAGCAAGAGCGAAAGAAGTTAAAGAACAAAGGGAGATAAGAATGACTAGATCGACAAAACAAGTAAATAAATAAGAAATGGAAGAAAAAATTAAAACAATATCTTTGAATATAAATGGACTAAATTTACATGAATACTTCCAGAGACATTGTTTAAGGAATGTATAATTACTTGTTGCAAATTAGACTAGAAGATGAAGAAATAAAAGAGACAATGATAACATAGGCGAAAAACTTTGGTTATGCAATAGAATTAGAGAAATGGCAACAAATACAGGAAAGGAATTATAAATTGACAATGGCAACTGCATATAAAGAAAATTTATATAAAATGTTTAATAGGTGGCATACGCCACCAGAAATATTAGCAAAAAAGAAAAGAAATATGAATAAAAGATGACAGATAAATGATTTAGATAATAGAAAGTTAAATGAGGGAGAGGACAAAAAAGAAATAGAAACCCAGATGACACCAGAGTAAATGGAAAAGGGGGATGGGAGGGGGGGAAAGAATGAAGATTATAAATATAAATGTACAATTTTGAAGATAAAAGTGACAGATTAGGTAAAATTGAAAAGAAATTTAAAAAAGTATATATTATTAGAATATTGGAGTTGCTTGGATACCAAACAGGGAATATATTCCACAACAAAGCAGAAAGAAAGGAGAGAGGAGGAGAGAGTAAGAAGAGGAGACGGAGAGAGAGGGATGGAAGAAAGGGGAAAGGAGAGGAAGAAAGGACAGGGGACAGGAGTAGAAGGTGAGAAAAGGGCAAAAGAGGGAAGGAGTGGGGGAAAGGAAGGGGAGAGGAAAGAGAAATAGGAGGGAGAAAGTAGAAGAGGAAAGGAGGGAGGGAAGGGAAAGAAAGGAGAAGAAGGTATGTTGTGAAATGAGGGAAAACAAGGGGTAGAATAATAATTCCGAATGTATGCTTTAAGAAAAATATGTATATGTATGACCAATTATGTATAAGAGAATGTACATTTACATTATGTGTATAAGAAATAAAAATAAAAAACTTTTCAAAAAAAGCAATCAATAAATGGAACAGAAGTTTCATGGGAGCTTCATCACTGGGAACTTTCAAGAAGAGACTAGGCTGCCAACTGTCTGAAATGGTGTAGGGGGTTGGACTAGATGACCTACAAGGTCCCTTCCAACTCTGTTAATCTGTGCCTAAGGGGATTGATAAATTACAAAAAGTGGTCTAGTAATTCCTGCCACTGTGATACATTTATTCCTAATTCTTGAAGGACTTTAAAACAACTGCTTCTTGTAAAGGCAAAGTTGGAGGAGCACCTAGCAGAACAAGATAACCAGAGGAAGCTATGCTGGCTGACAGCAATTTCATTTCATTTCATTTATTTCATTTATTAGATTTCTATACCGCCCTACTCCCGAAGGACTCAGGGCGGTGCACAGCCAAACAATAAAAACACATACAATACAAAATTTAAAAAATAGAATAAAATCAAATTAAATAATTTTGGCCCCGACAAATTTAAAACCCCAGACTTTTAAAACCAATTTAAAATTGAATATATAAATACTAAAAGATGTTTAAAATTTTAAAAATCTTTTATAAAAGAGGGGGAAAATTAGGCCAGGCCGGCCTGGTGAAATAGTAAGGTCTTTAAGGCGCGGCGGAAGGTGCGCAGATCCGGGATCCTCCGTATCTCTGGGGGGAGCTCGTTCCAGATAGTAGGTGCCCCCACAGAGAAGGCTCTCCCCCTGGGGGCCGCCAGTCGGCATTGTTTGGCTGACGGCACCCGGAGGAGCCCCTCTCTATGGGAGCGTACCGGCCGGTGGGAGGCTATTGGTGGTAGTAGGCGGTCCCGCAAGTACCCGGGTCCTAAGCCATGGAGCGCTTTAAAGGTGGTAACCAAAACCTTGAAGCGCACCCGGAAGACCACCGGGAGCCAGTGCAGCTCGCGCAGGAGAGGTGTTACATGGGAACGCCATGTCGCTCCCATTACCACCCGCGCGGCCACACTCTGTGCCAGTTGGAGCCTCCAGGTGCTCCTCAAGGGGAGCCCCATGTAGACAGCGTTGCAATAGTCCAGGCGGGAGGTGACAAGGGCATGAGTGACCGTGCATAAAGAGTCCCGATCCAGAAAGGGACGCGAGGAAGCTATGCTGGCTGACAGCAACTTCAACCTGCTATTCTGCTCTCCATGTTGTGGAAGGACACAAAAATAACCCAGTCCAAAAAAGGGGAGGAATAGAAGGGGAGAGCATTCTGCACACCCACTTCACTTCCTGAAAGGAGAATACAAATCTTTATAACTTTTCCTTTTCTTACTTGATTTAAAGGTTCAACCGCTGTTTGATCGCCGTCATGAAAACCAGAAAATTTCATTCTTTGTTTCTCTGTAAGGAATAAATAATTTCAAAATAAATAATTAACAAAATATTTGATGTATTTATTTTACATGCCAGCTATTTGCACATGGCGACTAAAGGCAGCTTCCAAAGTATTAAACCCATATTAAAATAATAAAACTAATAAAAGGAGAATTATATAACACATTAAAATAATAAAACCACCCCCTGCCCCAGCAAAAGCACCTCACAGGAGCCGTTTAATGGGCTCTATCCCACTCTAGGTTGCCCAGTCCGCCTGGCAGAACCATGTCTTCCGGAAGGCCCTTCTTCTGGGTCTCACCGAGTGTGTCTTCCTAGGGCAGGGGTCTGTAACCTTTATCATTCAAAGAGCCATTTGGACCCGTTTCCCACAGAAAACACTGGGAGCCACAAAAACCCTTCCTGTGCCTGACTATTTCTTGAGCCGCCACAAAACTAGCATATGTAGTTGAATTAAATGTTCTGTTTTCTTCTGAAACTTTTCTTTTCTTGGATTTATCCATAGTTGGCCTACTGGAGGTTGAAAAGCTCAATAAATCGTGCGTTGGCGGGTATCGCAAATTGGCAGTTGCAACGCATATTTTGAGTGACAGGGAGCCGCAGCAGAGGGGTGAAAAGCCACATGAGGCTCCAGAGCCGCAGGTTGCTGACCCCTGTCCTAGGGGATGAGACCCGCAACATTCCCTGCCTCCGCACTCTGGTGGCTCGGGCAGATGTAACCAGTAAGAGACGGTCCCCTCAGATAACCTGGTCCCAAGTCATGGAGGGCTTTAAAGGTGACAACCAGCACCTTGAATTGAACTGGGAAGGAAATTGGCAGCCAATGAAGCTTCTGCAGGAGAGGTGATACTTGTGCATACCGGGGTCCGCAGAAAACCATGCGGACCGCTGCGTTTTGCATCAACTGGAGTTTCCACATGCTCGTCAAGGACAGCCCTATATAGAGTGCATTGCAATAGTCAAGTCGGGAAGTGATTAGGGTATGAATGACCATAGTTGCCCTCCTGCACACGACCGCCACCTGCTTTTCAAGCAGGGGTTGAAGTAGCAATTCTCCCCTGGCCAACAAACCCCAAACCCAGAGCCACTCCGTCTTGCCAGGCTTTAGTTTCAACCCATTGCTCCCCATCCAGCCCCTAACAGCCTCCAGGCACTGCGATAGGGAGGACATGGCATTGCTTAACCCACCACAGGCCAACACATACAGCTCAGTATCATCATCATATTGGTGATATCTCAGTCCATGCTAGCAGATGATCTCACAAAACGGTTTCATATAAATGTTGAACAGGAGCAGAGAGTACCGAGCTCTGCGGAACCCCGCAAAGCAGTGGACGAGGACTGGATTTCTCCCCTCCTATCAAGAATGAGAGTGGGCGCAGAGGAATGAAGTGAGCCAGAATAGCACAAGGCCTCCCACTCCCAACCCATGGTCAATGGTATCGAAAGCACCAAGAGGTCAAATAGAGCAAGGATGGATGCACCACTCACATCACGCTCTCGCCAGATATCATACAAAAGCAGGGCCAATGACAATTCTGTCCCAAATCCAGGCCTGAATCTTGACTGGCAGGAGTCCTACCTGTCAATGACTCCTTCAGTTTCAACCACAACAATACACGAGCACACAATAGATGGAAAGTTATGGTAAACTGCGCTAAACTTGATTGCAGAAAATATGACTTCAGTAACAGAGTCACTAATGCCTGAAATGCACTACCAGACTCTGTGGTTTCTTTCCATAACCCCCAAACTTTAACCTTAGACCGTCTACTGTCGACCTCACCCCATTCCTAAGAGGTCTCTAAGGCAAGTGCATAAGCACACCAGCATGCCTACCATCCCTGTTGTAATGTTCCCTTTTATATGTATCCATTTCATGTATTTGATTGGAGACAGGTTGGAAATTATTCAACATGGTGGAATCCAGGGATAGCTTCTTAAGAAGAGGATGGACCACAGACTCCTTCAAATGCTGGGGCACTGCCCCCTTCTATAGGGAAGCATTAATGACCGCCAGCGTCCACCCACCTGTCATCTCCCAGGAAGCTTTCCAAAGCCAGGCGGGGCATGGGTCTAAAACACAGGTGCTTGCACCCACCCTCTATGCTCTAGGATCCTGTCCACTTCCTCAGGAGCAACAGGGCCAAACCGTTCCCAGATATCGGAGCAAGAACCTGCCTCAGAGGCTTCCACCGGACTAGCAACCACGCCGGCATCCAACTGGGAACAAAGTCGAGCGATTTTGTCTTCCAGAAAAACTACAAATACCTCAGCATGCCCCTTCAGGTGGACCTCAATCTCCTCCTTCCCCAGGAGGAGGCTCACCTAAAGAGGGTCGCTGGGCAATTATCTGTAGATGCAATTAGTGTGGAGAAGTATAAATAGGAAGAGGTATTGTATAGAAAAGAAGACAGAGCGAAGGTAAGACAGATGGGTAATCGGAGGATCTTCAGTTACCTCCTGAGGTGTCCTGACTTTGATCCTTCCAAGGGATCCTCCTGAAAAATAGCTCCTGAGGGGGATTTGATGGGTTCTTCTTTCCCTCAGGATTTCTGATCTCCACAGTGCAGCACTTCAAATAGGAGGAAGGAAGGAAGAAACAGAATTAATGTACATCACACGACATAAAGTGGATTCCTATATTCGGAACACAACCTCAAAGACCCCAATATCCATACATGTGGTTGAGTGAGAAAACAATGAAACAATGTCTTACTAGAATAGGTGGGACATTGCCACATATTATGAATGTCAGAGAGGTTTGGGAAGGAGGGGTGAAGTATTCAAACAGATTCTCTATTCTCTATTGAACTCTTACCTGCAACTCGACTTGCTCCTTCTGCTCCTCCACCTGGTTCAGGAGGAAGCCTTCCACCAGGGCCACTGCCTGGGAGCTGGTCTGAGCTCCATATTCCCGCACCCAGCTCTCCATCTCTGGGGGCAGAAGAGCCAGGAACTGCTCCAGAACCACCAGGTCCAGCATCTGGGCTTTGGTGTGCTTTTCTAATCTCAGCCATCGCCTACTAAAGTCATGGAGGTGGCTGCAAAATCCTCGGGGACCCTCAGCCTCCTGACATTGGATGAACTTCCAGGGCTGAACTTCTGAAGGGAGGATGGTTTCCTCCTCCAGGATCTTCTGCCCAGTCCTTGTCCAGAGATTCCCCCCCTTCCCAGGCTGAGCAGCTGAAGGGCCTTTTCCACTTCCCTCCTTTCCAAAAGGTTGTGTCTCCATCCTTTCTCTGTCCTGCAGAGCAACTGCAAATGGCTCCAAGGACTCTGGTGGGTCTCCAGGTGCCTTTTCCTTCACGGGACCATTTCTGGGGCTGCAGGACTGAGCCCTCCAAGGGATTCCGCTCTTTTTCTTCTTCCCCCAAGAGGAAAGTTTGCCTTGCAAAGACCACAAATGGCTTCCAGTTTCTGTATCTGAGATGGGAAGAAAAACAAATAGCAAGAATTAGAAAGTGGAATTCAGCCACTGAGCGACCTTCCCCCAACCTCCCCGGAGCCCCAAGAGGCTCATCCCAGCGCAGGACTGAGGTGCCCCCGAGCAGGGCCGGGAAGGAGGCAGCTGGAGAGGCCGCCCCGCTTCTCTCCCCTCCGGAGACAGGGAGCCTGGTGCGAATCCTGCCTCCTCCTCGCCCGGCTTCTCTCCGCTCCTGCTGGGCCTCCGCAAGGCCGACCCTCCCCTCCCCCACTCGGCTCTTCCACAGACAGGGGGCGGGAAGGGAGCCCCGGATCCCCCTGCATAGAGAGGGCGGCTGGGGAGCATGGGTTGAAGCCGGAGGAGGGCCAGGGGCGGGTCTCTCCCTCCTCCGCCTCCCTTTGCCCGGGAAGAGCCCCCAACTCACCCAGGGAACGTCTGGATCTCCCCCCGCCAGACTCTCCCGCAGCCTCTCCACCTCCTGTGGAGCCCCAGGGGTTAAGGAGAGCGAGTGCGGCGTCCTAGAGCGGCAAGCATTTGTGATGTCATTTCCTTCCCAGCCTCCTATGGAAAGGCAGCTGTGACGTTTGCCATCCGGCGGACCAATGGGGAAGCGCATGACGGTACCTTCTTTTAGCAGAGGGCTCCCCCTGGTGGATTAGGAGCAAAGTGCCAGGATTGTAGAAAGGGCGGGAAAGAGGACCGCGTCTGAGGGGAAGGGAGAGGGCAGGGATGATGGCCTTGGGAATTGGAGAAAGGCCCCTCTCAATTTCTTTCTCCATTTTCCTCTCTTTCCTGTCCAGGAACCCTCTGTGGAGATGGAAAAAATCTCTCTGGAGGATTTAAAGTCGCTTCCCTCAAGAACAGCCGCCCTGAAGGCTCCGCAGAGATTGTGGGAGGCCTTAAAAGGGTCCAAATCCTGTCAGAAACAGCCGGGCGGTCAGAAGAGGAGGACCAGGAGCCTCTGTGGGAAAGACAGCTGGTGTCTTGCGGTTGCTGGGATCTCCCGCCTGAAGGGGAGGCAGATGGGACACAGGCAGGAAAGCCACAATCAGGAAAATGATTTTAATTTATTTCTTTTTTTATTTCTTTAATTCAATGCATGCAGCTGCCCTTCTCAAACTATTCGCTCAGCCTCACAGCAAAGGGGGAAGGAGAAAGGGAGGGACCCCTCCGGTCTCTTCTGATGAAAGAAAAGGAAGATCCTGAAAAAGGAATAAACTATGAGGAGGAAAAACCATTTTTACATAGGGATTGAGTAGGAAATTCACCTCAAGAAATGTGACTAGGAAGCTTAAGGCCCTTGGAGAATTGAATGCAGGGATATATTATTAGACCATTAATGAAAAGAGAAAATGAAAATAAAAAAGCAAGACAAGGAAAGCTGAAGGCTCCATTGAGAATTTGATGCATCTTTAGCAAGTAACTACATGACTAGTTACTTAATTTTAAGTTACTTAATGTTCCGACATACCATAAAAAAACAAAAACGTGGCCCTAATGCTTGAAAAGTATCTTTTGCTCATGCATGTTTCAGCTTCTCTTCATTCTGGCTCCTTGCTTGAAAGACAAATTGTCATTATTCCATCACATCCTAAGGGATCTTTGACCTAAAACGGTTCCTTGCTTTTGCATTCATCTGGTTGACACAGTGATTAATTTGACACAGTGGACGCTAGTTGGATTGAGGGGTCCTTGGTGCCCTCTGAGGTTGGTTGGTGCAGTGATGATCGTCCCTCGTTTGGCTAATGAAAGGTCTGCAACAACACAATCAAGCTCAGAGACCACCAAGGACCCCTCATTTCAACCGTGAGCTACACATTTTCTCCTTTGTTGGCAGGCTGGATTATTTTTGGTATCTGGACATCCCAGAGAAAGTTCCCATTCGCATTTCTGCATGTTTCATCAGGAAGGACTGAAGTAATTTTTTGAAGTAGTTCTTAATTTCATCTTATTTTGGTCCCCATTGATTTCCAAAGATCTTCCTTCTTGATTGATCCTTTGCAATGTTAGCACACCAGAGTGGTTTTCATTCTCATATCCTGGAGTATGCCTAATTTGGGAGGGAGGAGGAGGTCAGAGCCATCATTTATTGCCACTGGAACTTCAAATGGTTACTTAATAAATTATTGTAAATCAGGGACTGCCTGGATTGGCCACCAGCTGCCTACCTATGGGAACTTAATATGCATCCACATATCCCTACCACTGCTTTCTCTTTCCTTCTTTTCCACAACTATGTGAAAGTAGTTGCCATGGCACTGAAACAAGGATAACTGCAACATAAGTAAGCAGTGTGGCCAGTTAGCTGGGAAGGCAGACAAAATTCTGAGATGCATCACCAGATATATCACCATCAGCAAAAAGGAGCTCCTATCCCTCTACAGAGGGCTTTAGTGAGACTCCATTTGGAATACTGTGTCTAGTTCTGGAGACTTCACTTTAAAAAAGGTATTGATAAGATTGTGTGAGTCCAGAGATGGGCAACACGAGGAAAGGCAAGGAAAGACCAACACAAAATGAGAAAGAGCCTATGAATTGCATTTTCTAATTCAGCATTACTATAACCCCCTTTTCCTTATGGTTTTCTTTCTCAGTTGTTACTGGTGTTACATAATGTGAAGCAGGGTGGAAAGGCAGACTGAGACAATAGTAAACACAGGAAGAAAAGCTGAAACAATAGTAAGGGATTCAGGACTGATTGCATTTCTGCCTGCAACTCTGCTCTAGTGGCAATACTCATCAGAGGGAGTTACTTGAAAAGATTAGGAAATCTGCACCACTTAAATATTGGCATCCACACATCACTTTGAGGGCAAACTATAACTTTAATCTCCATTGATACTCATCTTTCTTTTAAAACCTCCTACTTAGCAAAAAAGGACCAGAATGGACAGGATTCAAAATCAAAATCAGAATAGAGCTGGAAGGGAAGTTGGAGCTCTTCTAGTCCAATCCCCCGCCCAAGCCGGGGGCTCTGAGAAATGGCAGTCCAATCTCTTCTTGAAAGCCACCAGTGATGAAGCGCCCACAACTTCCGAAGGCAAGCTCTTCCATTGGTTGATTGTTCTGTCAGAAAATTTCTCCTTATTTCTGGGTAGAATCGCTCCTTGATAAGTTTCCATTCATTATTCCTTGTCTGGCCTTCAGGTGCCTTGGACCCTCTCCTCTCTGTGGCGGCCCCTTAAATATTGGAACACTGCTATCCTGTCACCCCTGGTCCTTCTCTTCACTAGATTAGCCATGTCCAGTTCTTATAACCATTCTCGTTTTAGTCTTCCGGCCTTTAGCTGTTGTTGTTCTCATTTTTTCCAAAGTTTCAACAACTTTTTTGTAACATGATGACCCAAAGAGGATGCGGTATTCCGGGTGTGGTCTTACTAAGGCTTTATAGAGCGGTACTAATACTTAATGTAATTTTGATTCTATGCTTCTGTTTATACAACCAAGGATTGTATTCGCTTTTTTGGCTGCTGCCGCACACAGGTGATTCATGCTTAATTGATCATCCATTCTGACTCCAAGGACCCTTCACAGTTACTATTTTCGAGCCAGGTTTCAGGAAATCTGTTTTTCCTGCCCACGTGTAAAAACTTACTTTTCTCCACATTAAATTTCATTTTCTTGGATTCTACCTTGTCTCATTTGGATCAGAAAGGCACAATATGCATACAGATCAAAATCTATAGAGACGTGGTGGATCAGTGGTTAGAATGCAGTACTGTAGGCTTATTGACCACACCCAGAAGTTTGATTCTGACAGGGTCATGGTTGATTCAGCTTTCATCCTTCTGAGGTGGGTAAAATGAGGACCCAGATTGCTGGAGACCATATGCTGACTTTGTAAACTGCTCAAAGAGTGCTGTAAAGCATTGTGGAATGGTATATAAGTCTAAGTGGAATTACTATTGCTATGCAGTTTTCCCTGAGTGTGGATCCTTTTATGAGAAGTAAAACTACCTTTCTGAGCAAAGCCCATTCCACATTCCATGCATTTATACGACTTCTCCCCTGTGTGGATCGTCTTATGGCGAATAAGATGACCTCTTTGAGCAAAGGCCTTTCCACACTCCATGCATTTATAGGGCTTCTCCCCTGTGTGGATCCTTTTGTGTATTCTTAGATAACTGCACTGAGCAAAAGTCTTTCCACACTCCATGCATTTATACGGCTTCTCCCCTGTGTGTATCTTCTCATGGCAAATAAGACTACGTCTTTGAGCAAAGATTTTTCCACATTCCATGCATTTATACGGCTTCTCCCCCGTGTGGATCGTTTTGTGGATAGTAAGTCCATCACTATAAGCAAAGCTCTTTCCACATTCCATGCATTTATATGGCTTCTCCCCTGTGTGTATCATTTTGTGGATAGTAAGTCTATTTCTATAAGCAAAGATCTTTCCACATTCCATGCATTTATACGGCTTCTCCCCTGTGTGGATCCTCTTATGGCGAATAAGACTACCTCTTTGAGCAAAGATTTTTCCACATTCCATGCATTTATACGGCTTCTCCCCTGTGTGGATGATTTTGTGGATAGTAAGTCCATCACTATAAGCAAAGCTCTTATCACATTCCATGCATTTATACGGCTTCTCCCCTGTGTGGATCTTCTTATGGCGAATAAGATTACCTCTTTCACCAAACGTCTTTCCACACTCTGAGCATTTATACGGCTTCTCTCCTGTGTGGATCCTCTTATGGCGAATAAGATTACCTCTTTGAGCAAAGATTTTTCCACACTCCAAGCATTTATACGGCTTCTCCCCTGTGTGGATAATTTTGTGGATAGTAAGTCCATTTCTATAAGCAAAGGTCTTTCCACACTCCATGCATTTATACAGTTTCTCCCCTGTGTGGAACCTTTCATGTGCTCTTAGGTCACAGCTCTGAGCAAAGATCTTTCCACACTCCATGCATTTAAATGGCTTCTCCCCTGTGTGGATCCTCTCATGGCAAATAAGATGAGCTCTTTCAGAAAACATCTTTCCACATTCCATGCATTTATACAGCTTCTCCCCTGTGTGGATCCTCTCATGGCAAATAAGATGAGCTCTTTCAGAAAACATCTTTCCACATTCCATGCATTTATACGGCTTCTCCCCTGTGTGGATCCTCTCATGGCGAATAAGACTACCTCTTTGAGCAAAGATTTTTCCACACTCCAAGCATTTAAATGGCTTCTCCCCTGTGTGGATCCTCTCATGGCAAATAAGATGAGCTTTTTCAGAAAACATCTTTCCACATTCCATGCATTTATACGGCTTCTCCCCTGTGTGGATCCTCTCATGGCGAATAAGATTACTTCTTTGAGCAAAGATTTTTCCACACTCCAAGCATTCATACGGCTTCTCCCCTGTGTGGATCCTCTTATGGGAAATAAGACTATTTCTTCGAGCAAAGGTTTTTTTGCACTCCATGCATTTAAATGGTTTTTCCCCTGCCTGGATCCTTTTTGGGGAAATAAGATTACTACGTCTTCTGAACCTGTTACCAGACTCTCTGCATGTGTATACCTTCTCCCCAGTGTGAATCCCTTCATGGGAAGTAAGTTGCCTGCTTGTTCCAAAACATGTTCCACGTTCCAAACATTTGTAAGGCTTCTGTTTTGTGTCCATCACTTTTTGAGATGTAAGGAACTTATTTCCAAGAGAAGGAATGAATTTCCCGTTGTAACTTTGTCTGTTGTGTCTCCTTAAAGCATCTTCTCCTTTGTTTTGGCTTGAATAGTGTTCATTTACTTGTAATTTAGCTTTGATTAAGTTCACACTTTCCCCAATATATTTTTTCCTAATTTTCTCCTGTTGGGCAAGAAAGTCTTGCATCGGGGCCTCGGGGGAAGATGAGCTTTCCTGATTCCAATCATTTGACTGGTTTCTATCATGGGTTTCTAGTTCCATTCGAATTCCAAACTTGTCCGTTCCATCTTTAGCATTGATCACTTGGAACAGTTCACAGAAATCTTGATTCTCTTGACCATTATTACCTTCAAAGCAAAAGAGAAATGAAAATAATAACGAGGTTAGAGAAAAGGATCAAACATTACAAAGTCAAATGAATTTCCTTCTGAATTTTTCCAAAATTCCATTAGGTTGTATGTTTGCATGCTTACAGTGGTGTGATATAGACGGGATGATTTCTATATTCATGAGTCCTGAAAGCTTTGAAAATTTCTAGAAAACATCTCTTTCTTTACAATTATCTATATATGTGCAAATCTCAATCAAAGTCTGTTTTGAGTCAAGGAATAATCAGGGGAAACACCCAAGGAGGAATAAGGAGAAAACTTAAGATTTATTGAGGTGGATTAATTTCATCAGAGATCTGTGAGAACTGAAACCATTTTGAAAAAAGCTCTTTCTTCCCCGGTGTACCTTGGAGCAGCTACTGCACGGCGTCTGTCTGGCAGGCAGGACTCCCACTCGGCCCATTCCTTGATCCCAACGATGAGACTTTGGAGTGAAGTCCCTTCCCTGAAGCCTCCCATTGGCTTGTAAATGCTCTTTGCACTGAGACGGGAAAGGTTGGGAGGCTTCAAGAATGGCTATTTTGCTGCCCCAAAATGTCATTGGCTATCAAGGGCTTTTTGGACAGATCTGGTACAGGCTTTAGTTCGCAGAGAACATAGCCCTAAAACTACTTTAGTGTGAGATCACACAAGACGAGAAGTGCTATGGTTGCTTAGTGAACTGTTGTAACTCGGGGAATACCTGTATCGTAGGATGCTCTCAGTCACACTGCATGAGGCCTTTGTTCCTGAATTGGATTGGGAGAATGCTCTTCCATGGCCTGAGCGTGAAAGTTCTGTTCTCACACGATTTGGGGAGGTTTCAGAGAACAAATGACAACACATTCTTGTCATATGATCTTCAGTGGACACATAAAAGCACACCCCGTTCTTCTCAGCCTCCACAGATAAATTCAAATAGAAATGGAAAAATACAGATAAGGAATGCCCCAAAAGGACCTCAGCAAAGAGACACTGACTCTTTCCTTCCTTGGGATACAAAAAGGCCAGATACTTTCCTTTTCTCTCCCAGGAGACGATATCTGATTAGTGATTTTTTAATAAAAATTAACTATAATCTGTCTTCTTGAACTCTCTGATTTGGGAAAAGAAAACTCTTACCAAGAGAGACCACGTTCCTATAGTTTTCAAGCATGACTTCCAAATGCAGGGCTTTCTGGTCAGGATCCAGCTGAGACCATTCCTCCTCAGAGAAATACACAGCCACCTCCTCGAAGGACACAAGACTCTCCTGAACACGGAGAAAAGAACAGAACAGGAGGATTCATAAGATCTGTTCATCATCATCAATGATTTAGACAAGGGGCTTAAAGGGGAACTCATCAAATTTGCAGACAAGACCAAATTGACAGGAATACCAACACTGCACGAGGCTCGAGATATAGAAGGATTGACAGATTGGCACTTCTAACAAAATGAACTTCAATGGTGAGAAATGTGATGTGCTACATTTAGGAAAGAAAAACCAAATGCACTGCCATAGGATAGGTGATGCCTGGCTCAAAATTAGTAAGTGGAACAGGGATCTTGGAGTTCTAGTGGACAATCACTTAAACGTGAGCCAGCAGTGTGCTACAGTTGCCAAAAAACACCCAATAGAATCATAGGTTGCATTAAGAAAGAGATAGAATCATGATCACATGAAGTATTAGTGCCACTTTAGAATGCCTTGGTAAGACCACACCTAGGAACTTTGCATCCAGTATTAGTTGCCATGATGTAACAAAGATCTTGTGACTCTAGAAAGAGTGCAAGGAAGAGCAACTGATGATGAGGGGACTGGAGGCTAAAACATACAATGAACAAGTGCAGGAACTGGGCATGGTTGGCTAGTGAAGAAAAGGACCATGGGAGACAGGGTAGCAGTGCTCCAATATATGAGGGGCAGAGAGGAGGGGGTCAAGTTATTTTCCAAAGCACCTGAAGGCCAGACAAGGAATAATGGATGGAAACTCAATAAGGACAAATTTAACCAGAAAATAGGGAAACATTTTCTTACAGTGAAAGCAATCAACCAATGGAACAGAAGTTTCACAGGAGCTTCATCACTGGGAGCTTTCAAGAAGAGACTACACTGCCAACTGTCAGAAATGGTGTAGGAGGTTGGACTAGATGACCTCTCTTAATCCGTACCTTAGGAGGTTGATAAATTACAAAAAGAAAGGTGGTCCAGCAGTTCCTGCCACTGTGATACGTTTATTCCTAATTCTTGAAGGACGTTAAAAGAACTGCTTCTTGTAAAGGCAAAGTTGGAGGAGCACCTAGCAGAACAAGACAACCAGAGGAAGCTATGCTGGCTGACAGCAACTTCAACCTGCTAATCTGCTCTCCATGTTGTGGAAGAACACAAAAATAATCCAGTCCAAACAAGGGGAGGAATAGAAGGAGAGAGCATTCTGCACACCCACTTCACTTCCTGAAGGCGAGAATACAAATCTTTATAACTTTTCCTTTTCTTACCTGATTTAGAGGTTCAATCGCTGTTTTATCACCGTCATGAAAACCAGAACATTTCATTCTTTCTTTCTCTGTAAGGAATAAATAATTTCAAAATAAATAACAAAATATTTTATTTATTTATTTATTTTAGGCAATTTATATGCCGCCTATTCACACATGGCGACTCAAGGCAGGTTGCAAAATATTAAACCCATATTAAAATAATCAAACTAATAAAAGGAGAATTATATAATACATTAAAATAATAAAATACCCCACACCCTTTTCCCCGGCAAAAGCACCTCACAGGAGCCGTTTAATGGGCCTCATCCCGCTCTAGGTTCCCCAGGTCCCTTGGCAGAACCACATCTTCAAGGCCTTCCGTGAGGCCCTTCTTCTGGGTCTCACCGGGTGTGTCTTCCTGGGGCAGGGGTCTGCAACCTTAAATATTCAAAGAGCCATTTGGACCCGTTTCCCACAGAAAACACCGGGAGCCACAAAAACCCTTCCCGTGCCTGACTATTTCTTTAGCGGCCACCAAACTAGCATATGTAGTTGAATTGAATGTTGTTTTCTTCTGAAACTTTTCTTTTCTTGGATTTATCCATGGTTGGCCTACTAAAGGTTGAAAAGCTCAATAAATCGTGTGCTGGCAGGTGTCGCAAATTGGCAGTTCCAACGCATATTTTGAGTGGCAGGGAGCCGCAGCAGAGGGGCGAAAGAGCCACATATGTCTCCAGAGCCGCAGGTTGCTGACCCCTCTCCTAGGGGATGAGACCCGCAACATTCCCTGCCTCCGCACTCTGGTAGCTCGGGCAGATGTAACCAGTAAGAGACGGTCCCTCAGATAACCTGGTCCCAAGCCATGAAGGGCTTTAAAGCTGATAACCAGCACCTTCAATTGTACCAGGAAGCAAATTGGCAGCCAATTTGCAGTTCCTGCAAGAGATACTTGTGCACAACGGGGTCTGCACAAAACTATGCGGGCCGCTGCATTTTGCATCAACTGGAGCGTGTTGCAATAGTCAAGACGGGAAGTGACTAGGGCATAACTGACTGTGAGTAGGGATTGTCAATCCAGAAAGGGACGTAACTGGCACACAACCCGTAGTAGTTGCACAAAGGCCCTCCTGCACACGACCGCCACCTGCTCTTTGAATAGATACAATAGATACAAAGTTACTGTAAACTGGGCTAACCTTGATTGCAGAAAATATGATTTCAGTAACAGAGTCACTAATGCCTAGAACGCACTACCATACTCTATGGTTTCTTCCCCTAAACCCCAAAACTTTAACCTTAGACCATCTACTGTCGACCTCACCCCATTCCTAAGAGGTCTCTAAGGCGAGTGCATATACACAGCAGCGTGCCTACTGCCCCTGTCCTAATGTTCCCTTTTATATATATCTATTTCATGTATTCATAATTATGTTTATACCTATATCTGTTAACTATTACATGCTTGACAATATATGTATTGTCAAGCACTCCTGTTCTGTCCCCGTCTCCACACACAGTCCACACCTTCCCACCAGTATTTATAGAGAGGCGGCAGCTCCGATTACGCTTTGCTCGCACAAGCACGAAACCATAGATAGATAGATAGAGATAGATAGGTATAGGTATAGGTATAGGTATAGATATAGGTATATAAAAACAACCTCTGGAGCTGCTGCACAACCACCTTCTCAACCACCTTCCCCAAGAAGGGAAGACTGGAGTCAGGTTGGAAATTCTTCAACAGGGTGGAATCCAGGGATGGCTTCTTAAGAAGAGGGTGGACCACAGCGTCCTTCAAGTGCTGGGGCACTGCCCCCTCCTGTAGGGAAGCATTAATGACCACCAGCGTCCACCCCCCTGTCATCTCCCAGGAAGCTTTCCCAAGCCAGGCAGGGCATGGGTCTAAAACACAGGTGCTTGCACCCACCCATACTCCCTAGGATCCTGTCCACTTCCCCACGAGCAACAGGGTCAAACCGTTCCCAGATATCAGAGCAAGAACCTGCCTGAGGCTTCCACCAGACTAGCAACCACACCGGCATCCAACTGGGAACAAAGTCAAGCGATTTTGTCTTCCAGAAAAACCACAGCATGCCTGTCAGGTAGACCTTAATCTCCTCCTTCCCCAGGCGGAGGAGGCTCACCTAAAGAGGGTCGCTGTCAGGCCTCCTTTCATTATCCAGGAAAGAAAACCCCTGACTCCATTTTCATAGAGAAAGGTAACTTTTACTGGATAAGAACTGAATGCAGTCAAAGAAAAGCAAGGTCTGAAGCAAAGGCACGAAAATCACATATAGAAAACATCTCCCCCCAACTGTCCATCATAAATCATCCAATCCACAGGTTCTCCAGGGGTCATATGGGAGCAAACTTCTGGCAGTGTCATCCTCTTGCTATGCCACGACCGTTGACCTGGAGACATCAGCCAGCTTCAAAGAAAACCGCTGCAAAGTTTTACTTTCTTTTCTCCTGAAGCTCGCTTCCCCCCACCCAAGAATTCCAATAGCTCCCCCCTCCCCCCGTTTCATGGCAGCCGAGCAAGTAAGCAATGTGCAAGAAAGCGGAGGCTGACAGTCGCTGGGCAATTATCTGCAGATGCAATTAGTGTGGAGAAGTATAAATAGGAGGAGGAATCGTACAGAAGACAGAGCGAAGGTAAGACAGATGGGTAATCAGGGGATCTTCAATTACCTCCTGAGGTGTCCTGACTTTGATCCTCCCAAGGGATCCTCCTGAAAAATAGCTGCGGAGGGGGATTTGGTGGGTTCTTCTTTCCCTCAGGATCTCTGATCTCCACAGTGCAGCACTTCCAATAGAAGGAAGGAAGTAGCAGAATTAATGTACATCACATGACGTAAAGTGGATTTGTATATTCTGAATACAACCTCAAAGCCCCCAATATCGGATAGGAGCTGAGGTAGCGCAGTGGTTAGAGTGCAGTACTGCAGCTACTTCAGCTTTAAAGAGCCTGTAGTACAGTGGACTAAAGCACTGTTATTAACATCTGTTGCTTGCAATTACTGCAAGTTCAAATCTCATCAGGCTCAAAGTTGACTCAGCCTTCCATCCTTTCAAAGGTAGGTGAAATGAGGACCCAGATTATGGGGGCAATAAGCTGACTTTGTATAAATATACAAAAGTATGAAGGCTATTGCTTAACGCATTGTAAGCCGCCCTGAGTCTCCAGAGAAGGGCAGCATATAAATTAAAGCAAAAAAAAAAAAAAGCTGACTGCAGTTCAGCAGATCAAATCTCACCGGCTCGGGGTTCACTCAGCCTTCCATCCTTCCGAGGTGGGTAAAATGAGGACCCAGATTGTTGGGGGCTATATGATAACAATATGCAATATGCTAACTTTGTAAACCGCTTAGAGAGGGCTATAAAGCACTATGAAGCAGTATAGAAGTCTACATACATACATACATAAAATATCCATCCATGTGGTTGAATGAGAAAACAATGGAACAATGTCCTACAAGAATAGGTGGGACATCAGCACATATTATGAATGTCAGAGAAATTTGGGAAGGAGGGGTGAAGTATTCAAACAGATTCTCTATTCTCTTTTGAACTCTTACCTGCAACTCGACCTGCTCCTTCTGCTCCTCCACCTGGCTCAGGAGGAAGCCTTCCACCAGAGCCACTGCCTGGGAACTGGTCTCTGCTCCACACTCCCGCACCCAGCCCTCCATCTCTGGGGGCAGAAGAGCCAGGAACTGCTCCAGAACAACCAGGTCCAGCATCTGGGCTTTGGTGTGCTTTTCTGGTCTCAGACATCGCCTACTAAAGTCATGGAGTCGGCTGCAAAGTCCTCGGGGACCTTCAGCCTCCTGGTATTGGATGAAGTTCCAGGGCTGAACTTCTGAAGGGAGGATGGTTTCCTCCTTCAGGAACTTCTGCCCAGTCCTTGTCCAGAGCTTCCCCCCCTTCCCAGGCTGAGCAGCTGAAGGGCCTTTTCCGCTTCCCTCCTTTCCAAAAGGTTGTGCCTCCATCCTTTCTCTCTCCTGCAGAACAACTGCAAATGGCTCCAAGGACTCTGGTGGGTCTCCAGATGCCTTTTCCTTCATGGGACCATTTCTGGGGCTGCAGGACTGATCCCTGCAAGTTATTCCGCTCTTTTTTTTCCCCCAAGAGAAAATTTTGCCTTGCAAAGATTTCAAATGCTTTCGACTTTGTGTATCTGAGATGGAAAGAAAAACAAATGCCAAGAATTAGAAAGTGGAATTGAGCCAATGAACAACCTTCTGGGCTTCCGCAAGGCTGACCCTCCCCTCCCCCCACTCGGGCTCTTTCAATGGAAAGGGTGGCTGGGGAGCATGGGAGCTGGGGTTGAAGCCAGACGAGGGCCAGGCGAAGGTCTTTCCCTCCTCTGCCTCCCTTTGCCCGGGAAGAGCCCCCAACTCACCAGGGGAACGTCTGGATTCCCCCCCCAGACTCTCCGCCTTCTGCGGGGTTAAGGAGAGAGAGTGCACCGTCCTAGAGCGGCATGCTTTCGTGATGTCACTTCCTTCCCGGCCACCCCCTACAAAGACGGCTGTGACGTTCGCCCTCCTGTGGACCAATGGGGAAGCACCGGGAGTTCCCTTCCCTTGGCGGAGGGCGCCCCCTGGTGGATTAGGGGCAAAGTGCCAGGATTGCAGAAAGGGCGGGAAAGAGGAGCGCGTCTGAGGGGAAAGGAGAGGGCACGGATGATGGGCTTGGGAGTAGGAGGAAAGGCCCCTCAATGCCTGCCAGCCCAAGAAAAGCTTTGTGGTTTTCAGAGGCGGCACTTTCTCCATCTTCCTCTCTTTCCTATCCAGGAACCGTCTGTGGAGATGAAGAAAAATCTCTATGGAGGATTTGAACTCGCTTCCCTCAAGAACAGCCGCCCTGAAGGTTCCGCAGAGATTGTGGGAGGCCTTCAAACGGTCCAAATCCTGTCAGAAACAGCCGGGCGGTCAGAAGAGGAGGACCAGGAGCCTCTGTGGGAAAGACAGCTGGTGTCTTGGGTTGTTGGGAACTCCCGCCTGAAGAGGAGGCAGATGGGACACAGGCAGGAAGGCCACAATCAGGAAAATGATTTTAATTCATTTTTTTTATTTCTCTAATTCAATACATGCAGCTGCCCTTCTCAATCTATTCGCTCAGCCTCTCCGCAAAGGGGGGGAGGAGAAAGGGCAGGGACCCCTCCGGTCTCTTCTGATGAAAGAAAAGGAAGATCCTGAAAAATGAATAGAAAGCTAAACTATGATGTGGAAAAGCCATTTTTACATAGGGATTGAGTAGGAAATTCACCTCAAGAAATGTGACTAGGAAGCTTAAGGCCCTTGGGGAATTGATTGCAGGAATATATCATTAGACCATAAATGAAAAGAGAAAAAGGAAAGGAAAAAGCAAAACACGAAAAGCTGAAGGCTCCATTGAGAATTTTATGCATCTTTTAGCAAGTAACTAGTAAATGATCTCTGGCGGGCCAGGGATGGGGGTTGTTCCTCCAACTTGGTCCTTCTTGACCTCTCCTGCGTGAGCTGCACTGGCTGCCGGTGGCGTTCCTGATTTGTTTCAAGGTACCGGTGCTTACCTATAAAGCCCTTCATGGCTTAGGCCCGGGGGACTTGCAGGACCACCTCCTGCTGCTCTCCCACCGTCCCGTGCACTACTATTAATACACGTGTACTTTAAAACATATTCTTTCATTATGTAATCATCCATTTAATTCTAATATAATTCTACTGTTAATACACGTTTACTTTAAAATGTATTATTTCATTATCTAATCACTTGTTATTTAGTTCTAGCATTTCACTGCCAATATTTTTATGCATCTTTAATAATACCATCATTAAATTCTAATTTTCACTTGTTAATTCTTATTCATAATTTTTCTTATTTCCCCTATTCCATTCTTCATATCTATTTATATTAAGATATTATCCTAATGTCTATCACACTACTTATAAAATAATTAACCAAACTATTTAATTCTAATATTAATACATATTATTAAAATAGATTTATAAAGGATTCCTTTACTCTTTTTTTTCTCCCTTATCCATCATCTCTTGCCCGCATCCAAACCTTTAATCTTACTTTCTTTTTGGCTTGCCTCCCATATTCATCCCTTAAGTCTCTTACTCCATCTACTTCTAGATCTATCTTCTGACTATGCAATCTAACTTTTTCTTCCTTCTCTACCCTTTCCTACTGTCTAATTCCAAAACTATCTGTTCTAGGCCCCATCTCTTTTCCCGTTCTCTTCCTGTTTCTCCTGTTCCCTTTTTAAGTCTTTCACAGCATTTTCCTCCTTTTTTAGTTCCTTAATTGCTATTATTTTTAGGAATATCTTCTCCTTGTTGTCTTCTTGCTGGTTTCTCAGTTCTGCTTTCCCCTCCGTTCCTTCTGATGAGTTCATTCTTTCCTCGTTGTTCTGGTCTTTGCCTATTATCCCTTGTAATATAATTTCCAGTTTTTGGTCAATACAATCAAATATTTCCTTAATGCTTTGAAATAGCTCCATTCCGTTTTACTTCCCACACGTCTGTCTTTATTTATTGGTTCGATTTATATGCCGCCCTTCTCCAGAGACTCAGGGCGGCTTACAATGCGTTAAGCAATAGCTTTCCTACTTTTGTATATACCTGCTTAGTAGGGCTTTTGACCCCCCCAAGCTGTGTTCTTTTTATACAAAGTCAGCTTATTGCCCCCACAATCCGGGTCCTCATTTTACCTACCTCGGAAGGATGGTGAGCCTGGTGAGAATTGAACTCGCGGTAATTGCAGGCAGATGGCAGCTAAGTGCTAACTTTTTAACAGCACTTTAGTCCGCTGCGTAAACATAGTGGGTCTTTTTGACCAATTGTCCAGGAATCATTAATTCAATAGAAAACTTCTGGATCACAGTTTTAAATGTCTCATCAATAATCAATCCAATCAATTTAAATACACCAGGGAGTTATCCAAGTCACTTTAATGTGTTCAGTAGTATTCAGGGGTCTTTTAACTGGAGTTCTTATATAATTTTCAAATCTCTACTGGTCTTAGAGTAGATGCATGTTCAGCAAATATTTTCAGTCTCTTGGAACGATTACAGTTGCCCTTTCATCAGCAGATGTCACTCTCGCTTCAGTCTGTTCAGCCTCTCTACAATGTTATTAGCAAGTATGATTTAACTGTTTTAAATTGTAAATCCAGTAAATGAGCAGTATTAGAAAAAGAGTTTGGGATTATAATTGCAGCATTTTACAAATGCCTCTTCAATACCACATCTTTAACTTTGAGAATCCAAATTTCTATTTATTTTAAAAAGTAATTGTTTTTCCTCTTAAATTCTCCGGTATTGTTTCCAAGTGTCTGTTCGCTGCTTCGACAAATACCGTATTTTTCGGAGTATAAGACTCACCGGAATATAAGACGCACCTACCTTTTTTGCTTTGTTTTTTTGATAAAAAGTTTATTTTTTAGACAAACACACATCAAGAAAGGGAACTGTGGAGAGACTAAGAGAAAAGGGTTAAGAGTCAGTGAAAACATTAATTTGTTAATAAAGAGAAGGATGCCAGTTGTAGAAATTATATGTGAAAATGCTGCTAAATGGAAAATAGAACAATGTAATGTGAAAGACAATGATATTGGAAGAAGCACGAAGAGGAGAAAATAAATTATAAAAATTAATTGAATAAGATGGAATATGGAAATTAAATGTAAAACAATGAAATTGAAATGCAAAAAATGATTCAAACGATATACTTGTAAGAAGTAAAGTAAAAATATATTGTTAAAAGTAAAAAGTCTAAGGATTGGAAGATTGAGTAAAGATTTAAAAAAAATGGAGTAAGATGAAATATACTGCTAATAATTTAAAAGATGAGGGGAAATTTTGAGAAATATACTTTTAATTTAATTTTAATTATTAAATTATTAAATTTTAATAATTAAATTAAAAAAATTAAAATTAAATTAAAAAGATGAGGGGAAGTTTTGAGAGATATACTTGATAAATAAAAGACAGAGCGGGGTTGCCTGGACTCCATAGTGGAAAATACAAAATTGAAAATGAATACAGCAATAGAGAGGGATGAAGGAAGGAGTAGAGAGATGGAAGAAGGAAGGAGAGAGAGGGAAGGAGGAGAAGGGAGGAAGGAAGGGAAGGGAAATTAGAGTAAGAGTGAGGGTAAGAGAGGGATGAAGGAAGGAGTAGAGAGATGGAAGAAGGAAGGAGAGAGAGGGAAGGTGGAGAAGGGAGGAAGGAAGGGAAGGGAAATTAGAGTAAGAGTGAGGGTAAGAGAGGGAGGAAGAGAGGAGAAGGAGAAAGGAAGGGGAAGTAGGGAGGAGAAGAAGGGGGGGAGAGAAAGTAAGATGGAAAGAAAAGAGAGAGGTGGTAGGTTTGAGGAGAAAGATTGCTGTACAATAAAAAAGATGAAAGGGAAGAAAACCAACCCCAAACAAATATGAAGATATTAAGATAAAGAATGGATTGTTAAACTTTAAAGAATAAAGGAGAACAAATATGAATAAATAGCAATAATTAGAAACACACATACAAACATGCAATGTATTTTCTTTGAACAGAGTATTTGGCCGGTTCACAAATTTAAACAGTGTTTAGTCATTTTAATTAAATTTACAATTTCTATATTTCCTTTTTGCCATATTTATTCCTCATCCATTTTTAAAAAAAACCAATATTACCCTTCATCCTCATCTCTAATCTTAATCAAATTCAACTTTTCCCTTCTATTCTATATTATACCCTTTTCCATTGTCATCTATTTTTATATTCATCCTCACATTGGTTAATTATGTAATATTACAGTTGTTTAATAGAAATTCAACATTTTAATATAAATCAATTAGTTATATAACTATTTTTTTGTATATTAATCAATATGAACATGAATATTCCAATTTTTTCCATGTAATTCAATTTCTTACAAATCAATTAATTATATTTACCAATAATAATAAACCAAATAATTTGCCCCATATATTCCTCCAAACCACAACTTAACAATTTCTGCTTTCAACACAATATACAATTAATCTCAATCTCGATTATCACAATTTCCTAGTTAAATAGAGCTTTCCCCTTATGTTACTCATTTTCACACCTTAAACTCTCCCAACAACCCAAATATTTTTGTCCATAAGGTCATCCCACCCACCCCCGGGGGTGGTACCGCCCACTTTGGGAACCACTGATCTAGTCCACCACCCCCACCCAAGCAGAAGACCCTACAGTGTTTCTGACAAATGGCAGTCCAATCTCTTCTTGAAAGCCACCAGCGATGAAGTGCCCACAAATTCCGAAGGCAAGCTCTTCCATTGGTTGATGGTTCTGTCAGAAAATTTCTCCTTATTTCTGGGTAGAATCGCTCCTTGATAAGTTTCCATCCATTATTCCTTGTCTGGCCTTCAGGTGCCTTGGATCCCATTCTCTCTGTGGCAGCCCCTCAAATATTGGAACACTGCTATCCTGTCCCCCCTGGTCCTTCTCTTCACTAGACTAGCCATGCCCAGTTCTTATAACTGTTCTTGTTTTAGTCTTCCAGATTTTAATCAGCTTAGATGCTCTTCTCACTTTTTCCAAACTTTCAACAACTTTTTTGTAACATGATGACCCAAAGAGGATGCGGTATTCCGGGTGTGGTCTTACTAAGGCTTTATAGAGCGGTACTAATACTTCATGTGATTTTTATTCTATGCCTCTGTTTATACAACCAAGGATTGTATTCGCTTTTTTGGCTGCTGCCGCACACAGGTGATTCATGCTTAATTGATCATCCATTCTGACTCCAAGGACCCTTCACAGTTACTATTTTCGAGCCAGGTTTCAGGAAATCTGTTTTTCCTGCCCAGGTGTAAAAGTTTGCTTTTCTCCACATTAAATTTCATTTTCTTGGATTCTACCTTGTCTCGTTTGGATCCGAAAGGCACAATATGCATACAGATCAAAATCTATAGAGACGTGGTGGATCAGTGGTTAGAATGCAGTACTATAGGTAATTGCCCACAGCCAGAAATTTGATTCTGACAGGGTCATGGTTGATTCAGCTTTCATCCTTCTGAGGTGGGTAAAATGAGGACCCAGATTGCTGGACACCATATGCTGACTTTGTAAACTGCTCAAAGAGTGCTGTAAAGCATTGTGGAGCGGTATATAAGTCTAAGTGGAATTACTAATGCTATAGAGTTTCTTCTGAGCGTGGATCCTTTTATGAGAATTAAGACTACCTTTCTGAGCAAAGGCCTTTCCACACTCCATGCATTTATACGGTTTTTCCCCTGTGTGTATCATTGTGGATAGTAAGTCTATTACTATAAGCAAAGCTCTTTCCACATTCCATGCATTTATACGGCTTCTCCCCTGTGTGGATCCTTTCATGTTTTCTTAGGTCACTGCTCTGAGCAAAGGTCTTTCCACACTCCATGCATTTAAATGGCTTCTCTCCTGTGTGGATCCTCTCATGGCGAATAAGAGTACTTCTTTGAGCAAAGATTTTTCCACACTCCAAGCATTTATACAGCTTCTCCCCTGTGTGGATCGTTTTGTGGATAGTAAGTCCACTTCTAGAAGCAAAGGTCTTTCCACATTCCATGCATTTATACGACTTCTCCCCTGTGTGAATCTTCATATGGGAAATAAGATTACCTCTTTGAGCACAGGTCTTTCCACACTCCATGCATTTATACGGCTTCTCCCCTGTGTGGATCTTCATATGGGAAATAAGATTACTTCTTTGAGCAAAGGTCTTTCCACACTCCATGCATTTGTACGGCTTCTCCCCTGTGTGGATCCTCTCATGGTGAATAAGATTACTTCTTTGAACAAAGATTTTTCCACACTCCAAGCATTTATACAGCTTCTCCCCTGTGTGGATCTTCATATGGGAAATAAGATAACTTCTTTGAGCAAAGGTCTTTCCACACTCCATGCATTTATACGGCTTCTCCCCTGTGTGGATCGTTTTGTGGATAGTAAGTACATTTCTATAAGCAAAGGTCTTTCCACATTCCATGCATTTATATGGCTTCTTCCTTGTGTGGATCATTTTGTGGGAAATAAGATGACCACTTTGACCAAACGTCTTTCCACACTCCATGCATTTATACGGCTTCTCCCCTGTGTGGATCGTTTTGTGGATAGTAAGTCCATTTCTAGAAGCAAAGCTCTTTCCACATTCTATGCATTTAAATGGCTTTTCCCCTGTGTGGATCCTTTCATGTTTTCTTAGGTCACAGCTTTGAGCAAAGGTCTTTCCACACTCCATGCATTTAAATGGCTTCTCTCCTGTGTGGATCCTCTCATGGCGAATAAGATTACTTCTTTGAGCAAAGATTTTTCCACACTCCAAGCATTTATACAGCTTCTCCCCTGTGTGGATCGTTTTGTGGATAGTAAGTCCACTTCTAGAAGCAAAGGTCTTTCCACATTCCATGCATTTATACGGCTTCTCCCCTGTGTGGATCCTCTTATGGGAAATAAAATGACTTCTTAGAACAAAGGCCTTTCCACACTCCATGCATTTATACGGCTTCTCCCCTGTGTGAATCTTCATATGGGAAATAAGATTACCTCTTTGAGCACAGGTCTTTCCACACTCCATGCATTTATACGGCTTCTCCCCTGTGTGAATCTTCATATGGGAAATAAGATTACCTCTTTGAGCACAGGTCTTTCCACACTCCATGCATTTATACGGCTTCTCCCCTGTGTGGATCCTCTCATGGTGAATAAGATTACTTCTTTGAGCAAAGTTTTTTCCACACTCCAAGCATTTATACGGCTTCTCCCCTGTGTGGATCTTCATATGGGAAATAAGATTACTTCTTTGAGCAAAGGTCTTTCCACACTCCATGCATTTATACGGCTTCTCCCCTGTGTGGATCCTCTCATGGTGAATAAGATTATTTCTTTGAGCAAAGATTTTTCCACACTCCAAGCATTTATACGGCTTCTCCCCTGTGTGGATCTTCATATGGGAAATAAGATAACTTTTTTGAGCACAGGTCTTTCCACACTCCATGCATTTATACGGCTTCTCCCCTGTGTGAATCTTCATATGGGAAATAAGATGACCTCTTTGAGCAAAGGTCTTTCCACACTGCAAGCATTTATACGGCTTCTCCCCTGTGTGGATCGTTTTGTGGATAGTAAGTACATTTCTATAAGCAAAGGTCTTTCCACATTTCATGCATTTATACGGCTTCTTCCCTGTGTGGATCATTTTGTGGGAAATAAGATGACCTTTTCGACCAAACGTCTTTCCACACTCCATGCATTTATATGGTTTCTCTCCTGAGTGGATCCTTTTAGGGGAAATAAGATTACTACGTCTTCTTAACCTGTTACCAGACTCTCTGCATTTGTATAGCTTCTCCCCAGTGTGAATCCCTTCATGGGAAGTAAGTTGCCTGCTTGTTCCAAAACATGTTCCACATTCCAAACATTTGTAAGGCTTCTGTTTTGTGTCCATCACTTTTTCAGATGTAAGGAACTTATTTCCAAGAGAAGGAATGAATTTCCCGTTGTAACTTTGTCTGTTGTGTCTCCTTAAAGCATCTTCTCCTTTGTTTTGGCTTGAATAGTGTTCATTTACTTGTAATTTAGCTTTGATTGGCTTCACACTTTCCCCAATATATTTTTTCCTTATTTTCTCCTGTTGGGCAAGAAAGTCTTGCATTGGAGCATCGGTGGAAGATGAGCTTTCCTGATTCCAATCATTTGACTCGTTTCTATCATGGGTTTCTGGTTCCATTCGAATTCCAAACTTCTCCGTTCCATCTTTAGCATTAATCACTTGGAACAGTTCACAGAAATGTTGATTCTCCTGTCCATTATTACCTTCAAAGCAAAAGAGAAATGAAAATAATAACGAGGTTAGAGAAAAAGATCAAACCGTACAAAGTCAAATGAATTTCCTTCTGAATTTTTCCAAAATTCCATTAGGTTGTATGTTTGCATGCTTACAGTGGTGTGATATAGACGGGATGATTTCTATATTCATGAGTCCTGAAAGCTTTGAAAATTTCTAGAAAACATCTCTTTCTTTACAATTATCTACTATTATAAACTACTTTAGTGCGAGATCACACAAGACGAGAAGTGCAAGATCTCACACTAATGATCTTGCGTGATCTTGAACTGTAGTACTTTACTCCTGTGTTCCTTACAAACTGTGGACTGCACGAGATCCAGGGCAAAAGTCTTTGAAAACAAAGAGGCCTCCCCTTTGTTTCTAAAGCATTTTGCCCTGGATCTCGTGCAGCCCTTGGTGAGCAGAGAACAGAGGCCTAAAGTTATCTAGTGTGAGATCATGTGAGATCAGTAGTGCCAGATTTCCCACTATTGATCTTGTGTATCTCTCACTACTTTAGGCCTCTTTTTTCTGCAAATGAACCCAAGCAGGCAAAGGAACCGACGGCTCGCTACGTCCTCGTAACGTAAGTCCGAAAAGGGTGGGGTGGAGGTGCAGGTAGGATGATTGTTGTTGCAACACTTCTGCTGCCATTTGTAAGTGTGAATGATGGTTGTGGTTCTGTAACATTTATTATTTCAGGACTGGGAGAGGGCTAGATCGTAACTTGGTATGGTTGCTTAGTGAACTGTTGTAACTCGGGGAATATCTGTATCCTAGGATGCTCTGAGTCACATTTCATGACGCCTTTGACCTTGAATTGGATTGGGAGAATGCTCTTCCATGGCCTGAGTGTGAAAGTTCTGTTCTCACACAATTTGGGGAGGTTTCAGAGAACAAATGACAACACATTCTTCTCACATGATCTCCAGAGGGCACATAAAAGCACACCCCGTTCTTCTCAGCCTCCACAGATAAGTTCAAATAGAAATGGAAAAATACAGATAAGGAATGCCCCAAAAGTATCTCAGCAAAGAGACACTGACTCTTTCCTTCCTTCCTTGGGGTACGAGAAGACCAGATACTTTCCTTCTTCCTCCCAGGAGACGATATTTGATTAGTGATTTTTTAATAAAAATTAACTATAATTTGTCTTCTTGAACTCTCTGATTTGGGAAAAGAAAACTCTTACCGAGAGAGGCCACGTTCCTATAGTTTTCAAGCATGACTTCCAAATGCAGGGCTTTCTGGTCAGGATCCAGCTGAGACCATTCCTCCTCAGAGAAATACACAGCCACCTCCTCAAAGGACACAAGACTTTCCTGAACAGGGAGAAAAGAACAGAACAGGAGGATTCGCAAGATCTGTTCCTCATCATCAATGATTTAGACAAGGGGATAGAAGGGGAACTCATCAAATTCGCAGACGACCAAATTGACAGGAATACCAACACTGCACGAGGCTTGAGATATAGAAGGATTGACAGATTGGCACTTCTAACAAAATGAACCTCAATGGTGAGAAATGTAATGTGCTACATTTAGGAAAGAAAAACCAAATGCACTGCCATAGGATAGGTGATGCCTGGCTCTACAGTAGTAAGTGGAACAGGGATCTTGGAGTCCTAGTGGACAATCACTTAAACATGAGCCAGCAGTGTGCTACAGTTGTCAAAAAACACCCAACAGAATCATAGGTTGCATTAAGAGAGGGATAGAATCAAGATCACATGAAGTATTAGTGCCACTTTAGAATGCCTTGGTAAGACCACACTTAGGAACTTTGCATCCGGTATTAGTTGCCATGATGTAACAAAGATATTGTGACTCTAGAAAGAGTGCAAGGAAAAGCAACTGATGATGAGGGGACTGGAGGCTAAAACATACAATGAACAAGTGCAGGAACTGGGCATGGTTGGCTAGTGAAGAGAAGGACCAGGGGAGACAGGGTAGCAGTGCTCCAATATTTGAGGGGTAGAGAGGAGGGGATCAAGCTATTTTCCAAAGCACCTGAAGGCCAGACAAGGAGTAATGGATCGAAACTCAATAAGGACAAATTTAACCAGAAAATAAGGAAACGTTTTCTTACAGTGAAAGCAATCAACCAATGGAACTGAAGTTTCATAGGAGCTTCATCACTGGGAGCTTTAAAGAAGAGACTACACTGCCAACTGTCAGAAATGGTGTAGGAGGTTGGACTAGATGACCTACAAGGTCCTTCCAATTCTCTTAATCCGTACCTTAGGAGCTTGATAAATTACAAAAAGAAAGGTGGTCCAGCAGTTCCTACCACTGTGATACGTTTATTCCTAATTCTTCAAGGACGTTAAAAGAAGTGCTTCTTGTAAAGGCAAAGTTGGAGGAGCACCTAGCAGAACAAGACAACCAGAGGAAGCTATACTGGCTGACAGCAACTTCAACCTGCTATTCTACATTCCATGTTGTGGAAGGACACAAAAATAACCCAGTCCAAACAAGGGGAGGAACAGAAGGAGAGAGCATTCTGCACACCCACTTCACTTCCTGAAGGCGAGAATACAAATCTTTATAACTTTTCCTTTTCTTACCTGATTTAGAGGTTCAACCGCTGTTTTATCACCGTCATGAAAACCAGAACATTTCATTCTTTCTTTCTCTGTAAGGAATAAATAATTTCAAAATAAATAACAAAATATTTTATTTATTGATTGATTTTAGACAATTTATATTCCGCCTATTCGCACATGGCGACTCAAGGCAGCTTTATCCATGGTTGGCCTACTAAAGTTTGAAAAGCTCAATAAATCGTGTGCTGGCAGGTATCGCAAATTGGCAGTTGCAACGCATATTTTGAGTGACAGGGAGCCGCAGCAGAGGAGTGAAAGAGCCACATGCGGCTCCAGAACCGCAGGTTGCTGACCCCTGTCCTAGGGGATGAGACCCGCAACATTCCCTGTCTCCGCACTGTGGTGGCTCGGGCAGATGTAACCAGTAAGAGATGGTCCCTCAGATAACCTGGTCCCAAGCCATGAAGGGCTTTAAAGGTGACAACCAGCACCTTGAATTGTACCAGGAAGCAAATTGGCAGCCAATGCAGTTCCTGCAGGAGATACTTGTGCACAACGGGGTCTGCACAAAACTATGTGGGCCGCTGCATTTTGCATCAACTGGAGCTTCCGTAGAGCGTGTTGCAACAGTCAAGAAGGGAAGTGACTAGGGCATGACTGACTGTGAGTAGGGATTGTCAATCCAGAAAGGGACGTAACTGGCGCACAACCCATAGTAGTTGCACAAATGTCCTCCTGCACATGACCGCCACCTGCTCTTTGAGCAGGAGTCGTGAGTCTAGGACACAGGTCTGCAACCTTAAATACTCAAAGAGCCATTTGGGCCCGTTTCCCACAGAAAACACCAAACAGTAAACACCCACAGAAAACACCAGAAGCCACAAAATCTGGGTGGGCGTGGCCAACTCAACGTCACTCACTTCCAGCAGTCACATGACACCCCCCCACATCTTTCCAGCCACTCACTAGGGCAGATTACCAGTTGTTAAAGAACACCGGAAACCACAAAATTCTTTTGACATCTGTCTCTCTCCTCTGCCTCCTTCCCTCCCCTCTCTCTCTGTATCTCTCTCTGTCTCTGTCTCTCTCCCCCTCTGTCCCAATATTTCTGGACCTGACTGTATGTATTGTCAAGCACTCCACACCTTCCCGCCAGTATTTATAGAGAGACGGCAGTTCCGATTACGCTTTGCTCGCACAAGCACGAAACCATAGATAGATAGATAGATAGATAGGTATAGGTATAGGTATAGGTATAGATATAGATATATAAAAACAACCTCTGGAGCTGCTGCACAATCACCTTCTCAACCACCTTCCCCAAGAAGGGAAGACTGGAGTCAGGTTGGAAATTCTTCAACAGGGTGGAATCCAGGGATAGTTTCTTAAGAAGAGGGTGGACCACAGCGTCCTTCAAGTGCTGGGGCACTGCCCCCTCCTGTAGGGAAGCATTAATGACCACCAGCGTCCACCCACCTGTCATCTCCCAGGAAGCTTTCCCAAGCCAGGCAGGGCATGGGTCTAAAACACAGGTGCTTGCACCCACCCATACTCCCTAGGATCCTGTCCACTTCCCCAGGAGCAACAGGGTCAAACCGTTCCCAGATATCAGAGCAAGAACCTGCCTCAGAGGCTTCCACCAGACTAGCAACCACACCGACATCCAACTGGGAACAAAGTCAAGCGATTTTGTCTTCCAGAAAAACCACAGCATGCCTGTTAGGTAGACCTCAATCTCCTCCTTCCCCAGGTGGAGGAGGCTCACCTAAAGAGGGTCGCTGTCAGGATGGCCTCCTTTCATTATCCAAGAAAGAAAACCCCTGACTCCATTTTCATAGAGAAAGGTAACTTTTACTGGATAAGAACTGAATGCAGTCAAAGAAAAGCAAGGTCTGAAGCAAAGGCACGAAAATCACATATAGAAAACATCTCCCCCCAACTGTCCATCGTAAATCATCCAATCCACAGGTTCTCCAGGGGTCATATGGGAGCAAACGTCTGGCAGTGTCATCCTCTTGCTATGCCACAGCCGTTGACCTGGAGACATCAGCCAGCTTCAAAGAAAACCGCTGCAAAGTTTTACTTTCTTTTCTCCTGAAGCTCGCTTCCCCCCTCCCAAGAATTCCAATAGCTCCCCCCTCCCCCCGTTTCATGGCAGCCGAGCAAGTAAGCAAAGAGCAAGAAAGCGGAGGGTGTCAGTCGCTGGGCAATTATCTGCAGATGTAATTAGTGTGGAGAAGTATAAATAGGAGGAGGTATTGTATAGAAAAGAAGAGAGAGCAAACGTAAGACAGATGGGTAATCGGAAGATCTTCAGTTACCTCCTGAGGTGTCCTGACTTTGATCCTCCCAAGGGATCCTCCTGAAAAATAGCTGCGGAGGGGGATTTGGTGTGTTCTTCTTTCCCTCAGGATCTCTGATCTCCACAGTGCAGCACTTCCAATAGAAGGAAGGAATTAGCAGAATTAATGTACATCACATGACGTAAAGTGGATTTGTATATTGTGAATACAAACTCAAAGCCCCCAATATCGGATAGGAGCTGAGGTAGCGCAGTGGTTAGAGTGCAGTACTGCAGCTACTTCAGCTTTAAAGAGCCTGTAGTACAGTGGACTAAAGCGCTGTTATTAACATCTGTTGCTTGCAATTACTGCAAGTTCAAATCTCATCAGGCTCAAGGTTGACTCAGCCTTCCATCCTTTCAAAGGTAGGTGAAATGAGGACCCAGATTATGGGGGCAATAAACTGACTTTGTATAAATATACAAAAGTATGAAGGCTATTGCTTAACGCATTGTAAGCCGCCCTGAGTCTCCGGAGAAGGGCAGCATATAAATTAAAGCAAAAAAAAAAAAAAAGCTGACTGCAGTTCAGCAGATCAAATCTCACCGGCTCGGGGTTCACTCAGCCTTCCATCCTTCCGAGGTGGGTAAAATGAGGACCCAGATTGTTGGGGGCTATATGATAACAATATGCAATATGCTAACTTTGTAAACCGCTTAGAGAGGGCTATAAAGCACTATGAAGCAGTATAGAAGTCTACATACATACATACATAAATACATACATACAATATCCATCCATGTGGTTGAATGAGAAAACAATGGAACAATGTCCTACAAGAATAGGTGGGACATCACCACATATTATGAATGTCAGAGAAGTTTGGGAAGGAGGGGTGAAGTATTCAAACAGATTCTCTATTCTCTTTTGAACTCTTACCTGCAACTCGACCTGCTCCTTGTGCTCCTCCACCTGGCACAGGAGGAGGCCTTCCACCAGAGCCACCACCTGGGAGCTGGTCTCTGCTCCACACTCCCGCACCCAGCTCTCCATCTCTGGGGGCAGAAGAGCCAGGAACTGCTCCAGAACCACCAGGTCCAACATCTGGGCTTTGGTGTGCTTTTCTGGTCTCAGCCATCGCCTACTAAAGTCATGGAGTCGGCTGCAAAGTCCTCGGGGACCTTCAGCCTCCTGGTATTGGATGAAGTTCCAGGGCTGAACTTCTGAAGGGAGGATGGTTTCCTCCTTCAGGAACTTCTGCCCAGTCCTTGTCCAGAGCTTCCCCCAATTCCCAGGCTGAGCAGCTGAAGGGCCTTTTCCGCTTCCCTCCTTTCCAAAAGGTTGTGTCTCCATCCTTTCTCTCTCCTGCAGAACAACTGCAAATGGCTCCAAGGACTCTGGTGGGTCTCCAGATGCCTTTTCCTTCACGGGACCATTTCTGGTGCTGCAGGACTGATCCCTGCAAGTTATTCCGCTCTTTTTTTCCCCCCAAGAGAAAATTTTGCCTTGCAAAGATTACAAATGCTTTCGACTTTGTGTATCTGAGATGGAAAGAAAAATAAATGCCAAGAATTAGAAAGTGGAATTGAGCCAATGAACAACCTTCTGGGCTTCCGCAAGGCTGACCCTCTCCTCCCCCCACTCGGGCTCTTTCAATGGAAAGGGTGGCTGGGGAGCATGGGAGCTGGGGTTGAAGCCGGAGGAGGGCCAGGCGAAGGTCTTTCCCTCCTCTGCCTCCCTTTGCCCGGGAAGAGCCCCCAACTCACCAGGGGAACGTCTGGATTCCCCCCCCAGACTCTCCGCCTTCTGCGGGGTTAAGGAGAGAGAGTGCACCGTCCTAGAGCGGCATGCTTTCATGATGTTACTTCCTTCCCGGCCACCCCCTACAAAGACGGCTGTGACGTTCGCCCTCCTGTGGACCAATGGGGAAGCACCGGGAGTTCCCTTCCCTTGGCGGAGAGCGCCCCCTGGTGGATAGGGGCAAAGTGCCAGGATTGCAGAAAGGGCGGGAAAGAGGAGCGCGTCTGAGGGGAAAGGAGAGGGCAGGGATGATGGGCTTGGGAGTAGGAGGAAAGGCCCCTCAATGCCTGCCAGCCAAAGAAAACCTTTGTGGTTTTCAGAGGCGCCACTTTCTCCATCTTCCTCTCTTTCCTGTCCAGGAACCGTCTGTGGAGATGAAGAAAAATCTCTCTGGAGGATTTGAACTCGCTTCCCTCAAGAACAGCCGCCCTGAAGGCTCCGCAGAGATTGTGGGAGGCCTCCAAAGGGTCCAAATCCTGTCAGAAACAGCCGGGCGGTCAGAAGAGGAGGACCAGGAGCTTCTGTGGGAAAGACAGCTTGTGTCTTGCGGTTGTTGGGAATTTCCGCCTGAAGAGGAGGCAGATGGGCCACAGGCAGGAAGGCCACAATTCAGGAAAATGATTTTAATTCATTTCTTTTTTTATTTCTCTAATTCAATACATGCAGCTGCCCTTCTCAAACTATTCGCTCAGCCTCTCCGCAAAGGGGGAAGGAGAAAGGGCAGGGACCCCTCCGGTCTCTTCTGATGAAAGAAAAGGAAGATCCTGAAAAAGGAATAGAAAGCTAAACTATGATGTGGAAAAGCCATTTTTATATAGGGATTGAGTAGGAAATTCACCTCAAGAAATGTGACTAGGAAGCTTAAGGCCCTTGGGGAATTGATTGCAGGAATATATCATTAGACTATAAATGAAAAGAGAAAAAGGAAAGGAAAAAGCAAAACACGAAAAGCTGAAGGCTCCATTGAGAATTTTATGCATCTTTTAGCAAGTAACTAGTAAATGATCTCTGGCGGGCCAGGGATGGGGGTTGTTCCTCCAACTTGGTCCTTCTTGACCTCTCCTGCGTGAGCTGCACTGGCTGCCGGTGGCGTTCCTGATTTGTTTCAAGGTACCGGTGCTTACCTATAAAGCCCTTCATGGCTTAGGCCCGGGGGACTTGCAGGACCACCTCCTGCTGCTCTCCCACCGTCCCTAATACACGTGTACTTTAAAACATATTCTTTCATTATCTAATCACCCATTTAATTCTAATATAATTCTACTGTTAATACACGTTTACTTTAAAATGTATTATTTCATTATCTAATCACTTGTTATTTAGTTCTAGCATTTCACTGCCAATATTTTTATGCATCTTTAATAATACCATCATTAAATTCTAATTTTCACTTGTTAATTCTTATTCATAATTTTTCTTATTTCCCCTATTCCATTCTTCATATCTATTTATATTAAGATATTATCCTAATGTCTATCACACTACTTATAAAATAATTAACCAAACTATATAATTCTAATATTAATACATATTATTAAAATAGATTTATAAAGGATTCCTTTACTCTTTTTTTTCTCCCTTATCCATCATCTCTTGCCCGCATCCAAACCTTTAATCTTACTTTCTTTTTGGCTTGCCTCCCATATTCATCCCTTAAGTCTCTTACTCCATCTACTTCTAGATCTATCTTCTGACTACGCAATCTAACTTTTTCTTCCTTCTCTACCCTTTCCTACTGTCTAATTCCAAAACTATCTGTTCTAGGCCCCATCTCTTTTCCCCAGTTCTCTTCCTGTTTCTCCTGTTCCCTTTTTAAGTCTTTCACAGCATTTTCCTCCTTTTTTAGTTCCTTAATTGCTATTATTTTTAGGAATATCTTCTCCTTGTTGTCTTCTTGCTGGTTTCTCAGTTCTGCTTTCCCCTCCGTTCCTTCTGATGAGTTCATTCTTTCCTTGTTGTTCTGGTCTTTGCCTATTATCCCTTCTAATATAATTTCCAGTTTTTGGTCAATACAATCAAATATTTCCTTAATGCTTTGAAATAGCTCCATTCCGTTTTACTTCCCACACGTCTGTTTTTATTTATTTATTTATTAGTTCGATTTACCGCCTTGAATTTTGAATTCGTATCATCGTTAAGAACACTTGTTAATTTTACCATTTCTGCACATTCTAGAATTTTGTTTATTATTGCCACCTCTGGAAGGGTTTGTTTGTCTTTCCAGTATTTTGCAAAGATTAACCTGGCTGCTGTAACGACATGTATTGTAAGATGTTATCTTATCTTTGGGGAGTCCATCTCTGATCATTCCTAATAGAAAGATTTCAGGGGAAAGTTTTATATCTTCTTCCATTATTTCTCGTAGCCAATTTTGTATTTTTATCCAAAACTTTTTTGTCTCAGGGCAGGACCACCACATATGAAAGGAGGTGCCAACCTCCTTTCCACATTTCCAGCATGTTGTTGAAGCATTGGGAAGGAAGGAAGGAGTAGAGAGATGGAAGAAGGAAGGAGAGAGAGGGAAGGAAGAGAAGGGAGGAAGGAAGGGAAGGGAAATTAGAGTAAGAGTGAGGGTAAGAGAGGGAGGAAGAGAGGAGGAGAAGGAGAAAGAAAGAGGAAGTAGGGAGGAGAAAAAGAGGGTGGGGGGAAGAGAAAGTAAGAAGGAAAGAAAAGAGAGGTGGTAGGTTTGAGGAGAAAGATTGCTGTACAATAAAAAAGATGAAATGGAAGAAAGGCAACCCCAAACAAATATGAAGCTATTAAGATAAAGAATGGATTGTTAAACTTTAAAGAATAAAAGAGAACAAATATGAATAAATAGCAATAATTAGAAACACACATACAAACATATAATGTATTTTCTTTGAACAGAGTATTTGGCCGGTTCACAAATTTAAACAGTGTTTAGTCATTTTAATTAAATTTACAATTTCTATATTTCCTTTTTGCCATATTTATTCCTCATCTATTTTTTTTATTGAAAAAGTTTTTCAAATACAGATTTTCCCCCCTTTTTTCTCCCCCCTCCTCCCTAACCCCCCTCTCCACCCCTCCCCCTGTGACTTCTTCAAAGTAAAATCCAAATTCATAACAGATTATATAATACTTTACTATCCCCTTACTCCATCCCCCAAATACTGACCCTTTCTTTCTAATAATATTATTATGTCCCCCTTTACTATACATTTCAAAAAAACATTCTACTATAACATTATATAATAATTTCTGGTTTAGCATAGTAATATTATTATAACTCCCAATTTAACAATAATCTGCCCTTTTTCTCCTCCCCATACATATATCTCTTAAATCAAACCTTGTATGTATATTAATATAACATTTCAAAACAACCTTCCACTTTAAGACTATATAATAAATCCTAATTTAACATTTAATCTTTTGTGTATATTAATATAACATTTCAAAGCAGCCTTCCACTATAAAACTATATAATAAATCCTAATTTAACATTTAACATTTATTCAACTCATAATCTGTCCATTTCCTCTACCCCCATAAATATATCTCTTAAACATCCCTTTTCTTAAACTAAACAATCAGTAAACTAGCCTGTCTTCACCCACTTCCCTACAAAATTTCCATACTTAACAATTCTTAATATCTTTATTCTTCTGCCCACCCTGCTAAAAAAAAATATACCCTTATATAGATAAAATCAATGACTTTAAACTTGTAATCCATATAATATCTTCTTTGATGTCTTTCCACTGGATTGTTAAATCCATCACCCATATTAGGGTAACATAACATCCCAATTCCAACAGAATGTTCAGAATCCTCAGTTATCATCTGCCCCCATCAATAATAAGTATCTTCATGTATATATAAAAAAAAGAAAACAACCACCCAAGTGACATTATAATTGTATTCCATATAGTATCTGTAGTAGTGGCTTTCTTCAAGATTATTAATTCCAACCATCATAATGGGGTAACAACCAGATCTTCTGCATGCCCCAACGTAACTCTCTTGCCATATAACTCAGCATAAACGTAATACATTTATCAAAGAATCCAAAATAGATAATTCCAATCCAACAATTTAAGGCCCTTTTCACATCCCAAAATTACGGCATTACAGAGGTCTGTCACTCTCCTCAGGATAATATTAACCAATACTTCGCCTCAACTGTCTTTTCATGTATTCAATCATCTTTTAGATAACTGGCTTCACTGTTGCCTAGTTTAAAAATTTTTGTTTTTGTGAGACCTATTTCTTTTTTTCTTGACTTTTTGTGGGTTTGACTTCCATCCTAATTCCCTTTCTACGAGTTGTATATCAACTGTTTGGTTTTCGTTCTGATCTATAACTTAATCTTGTTGGTTTTGCTTTTGTGGCTTAGATCGCCATTCAGGTTTCTTTTCTATAAGTTGTATATCAACTGATTGATTTCCATGCTTGTCTGTGACTTGATGAGTCATCACATTAGAATCCGATGCCACTTCTTTCTTATTTATGGGTAATCCAACTGAGACATCTAAAGGATCCAAAGGCGATTCATCTACAAAAACCTCTGTAGCTCGATGTTTTTCCATTATTTCCAACTCCTTCTGCTTATCTTGTGTTGTGCATGAGAATGTTGAGCTCATTTTCAAAATCTTATGATAAAATTCTTCCGCTTTTTCGACAGTATTTAATTGGTATCTTTCTCCTTGATATCTCAATATTATACCAACTGGAACATCCCACCTAAATAAAATATTTTGTTTTTTAAGCTCAGTCACCAGGAATCCAAATTTCTTTCTATCCAATAACATCTTAGGCGGTAACTCTTTATATATCCAAATTTTTCTTCCATACAGTTGTAAAGTAGAGTTAAAAGATTTTTGCACAATATTATTTCTTATTTCTTTATCTGTAAAGTAAATCACCACATCTCTAGGCAGTTGCCTTTGCTTTGCAATCCAAGAATTTACTCTGTAGACTCTGTCAATCCTGCAAAATACTTCCTCAGGATGAACCTTTAAAATCCCAGCCAGAATTTCAGCAGATATTTTCCTTAAATCATCTCTGTTATTTTCCTGCAGTCCTCTCAATCTAATCGCAAATTCTGTAAAGCTGTGTTGCATCATTAAAACTTCTTTTTCAATCCGTTGTTTTATATTTTGTACATTGCAAATCTTATGATCTGCTTCCATTTTAGATTTTTCTTCCAAGCTATTGTCTTGAGTATTTATCAAATCATTTTCAATTCTTTGTATTTTATTGTCCAAATTATAAATCTTATCATCAATTTCCTCCATTTTAGACTCTAATAAATTAATATTTGTATCCAACTTTATATCAATTTCTGTAAAACCATTAGTCATTCTTACAATCTTTCGTTGCAAATTATCATACTTTAATTGTACCAATTCTTTAATTTCCTGCTTGAATTTTTCAAGATTCTGGTTCACAATCTCATCCCTTCTTACAATCTCCTCCAAAAGAAATTCAATTAAATTAAAATCAGTTTTCTGAGTCTGTAGGTTTAAAACTTGTTCATATAGTTTGTAGATGGGGGAATCCCCCCCGCACTGCTTGTTTGTCTGGCTTTGTTAGTTTAAACGCCATATTTCCACACAGACAAACTCTCTTTTAAAAACAGAAAAGAAAACTTCTTTCCAAACAAGATCAGTATCAGATCTCCAGGAAAAAGAAAACATAAAAAAGAGAACTTTTTCTTGAATTATAGCCAGCAGTATTTATTCCGCTACTTTGTGGCTTATTAAGAAACGGAAGGACTTTCCCTTTCAGCTTTCCCTTCTCAGGTCTCGGCAGTCACGATTTTAAAATTCTTTTTTCCTTTCTTCAGTATCTTTTATAAAGTAAATGAAAATACTTGCGATTTAGGGTCACAGGTCCAGATCTCATCCTCTTTAATTAATCTGTTAATTTTCTTTAAAAAGCTTGTTCTCGTCGCCTGGCTCTGCAAAAAAGCAGAGGTCTCCCAAAGCCTGAAGCAGCGGCGAGGGAAATAGGGAGCTTCATCTGCTTCGCCCCCAAGAGTAAAAAAAAACTCTCGGGGCTTCGCAGAGAACTCTACCTGCCCTCCCCTGCTCTGTCTCACATTTCCTTATGGAAATGGAGTTTTTCGAGCCGCCTTTCAGATGGAAAGGCGGCTCTTTACAGGCGACGGGGCTGGCAGTCCCGAGGGACTGTCTGGCAGCGACAGAGAGCAAACAGGAAGTCCCTATTTTTTAAAAAAACCAATATTACCCTTCATCCTCATCTCTAATCTTAATCAAATTCAACTTTTCCCTTCTATTCTATATTATACCCCTTCCCATTGTCATCTATTTTTATATTCATCCTCACATTGGTTAATTATGTAATATTACAGTTGTTTAATAGAAATTCAACATTTTAATATAAATCAATTAGTTATATAACTATCTTTTTTGTATATTAATCAATATGAACATGAATATTCCAATTATTTCCATGTAATCCAATTTCTTACCAATCAATTAATTATATTTACCAATAATAATAAACCAAATAATTTGCCCCATATATTCCTCCAAACCACAATTTAACAATTTCTGCTTTCAACACAATATACAATTAATCTCAATCTCAATTATCACAATTTCCTAGTTAAATAGAGCTTTCCCCTTATGTTACTCATTTTCACACCTTAAACTCTCCCAACAACCCAAATATTTTTGCCCATACGGTCATCCCACCCACCCCCGGGGGCGGTACCGCCCACTTTGGGAACCACTGATCTAGTCCACTCCCCACCCACCCAAGCAGAAGACCCTACACTGTTTCTGACAAATGGCAGTCCAATCTCCTCTTGAAAGCCACCAGCGATGAAGTGCCCACAAATTCCGAAGGCAAGCTCTTCCATTGGTTGATGGTTCTGTCAGAAAATTTCTCCTTATTTCTGGGTAGAATCGCTCCTTGATAAGTTTCCATCCATTATTCCTTGTCTGGCCTTCAGGTGCCTTGGACCCCATCGTCTCTGTGGCAGCCCCTCAAATATTGGAACACTGCTATCCTGTCCCCCCTGGTCCTTCACTTCACTAGACTAGCCATGCCCAGTTCTTATAACTGTTCTTGTTTTAGTCTTCCAGATTTTAATCAGCTTAGCTGCTCTTCTTCTCACTTTTTCCAAACTTTAAAACTACTTTTTTGTAACATGATGACCCAAAGAGGATGCGGTATTCCGGGTGTGGTCTTACTAAGGCTTTATAGAGCGGTACTAATACTTCATGTGATTTTTATTCTACACCTCTGTTTATACAACCAAGGATTGTATTCGCTTTTTTGGCTGCTGCCGCACACAGGTGATTCATGCTTCATTGATCATCCATTCTGACTCCAAGGACCCTTCACAGTTACTATTTTCGAGCCAGGTTTCAGGAAATCTGTTTTTCCTGCCCAGGTGTAAAAGTTTGCTTTTCTTCACATTAAATTTCATTTTCTTGGATTCTACCTTGTCACGTTTGGATCCGAAAGGCACAATATGCATACAGATTAAAACCTATAGAGACGTGGTAGATCAGTGGTTAGAATGCAGTACTATAGGTAATTGCCGACAGCCAGAAATTTGATTCTGACAGGGTCATGGTTGATTCAGCTTTCATCCTTCTGAGGGGGGTAAAATGAGGACCCAGATTGCTGGACACCATATGCTGACTTTGTAAACTGCTCAAAGAGTGCTGTAAAGCATTGTGGAGCGGTATATAAGTCTAAGTGGAATTACTATTGCTATACAGTTTCTTCTGAGCGTGGATCCTTTTATGAGAATTAAGACTACCTTTCTGAGCAAAGGCCTTTCCACACTCCATGCATTTATATGGTTTTTCCCCTGTGTGGATCCTTTCGTGGACTCTTAGGTAACTGCACTGAGCAAAAGTCTTTCCACACTCCATGCATTTATACGGCTTCTCCCCTGTGTGGATCCTCTCATGGGAAATAAGATTACTTCTTTGAGAAAACATCTTTCCACATTCCAAGCATTTATACGGCTTCTCCCCTGTGTGTATCATTTTGTGAATAGTAAGTCCATTTCTAGAAGCAAAGCTCTTTCCACATTCCATGCATTTATACGGCTTCTCCCCTGTGTGTATCATTTTGTGGATAGTAAGTCCATTACCATAAGCAAAGCTCTTTCCACATTCCATGCACTTATACAGCTTCTCCCCTGTGTGGATCCTCTTATGGCGAATAAGACTACCTCTTTGAGCAAAGATTTTTCCACATTCCATGCATTTATACGGCTGCTCCCCTGTGTGGATCATTTTGTGGATAGTAAGTCCATTTCTAGAAGCAAAGGTCTTTCCACATTCCATGCATTTATATGGCTTCTCCCCTGTGTGGATCCTCTTATGGGAAATAAGATGACCTCTTTGACCAAATGTCTTTCCACACTCCAAGCATTTATACGGCTTCTCTCCTGTGTGGATCCTCTTATGGCAAATAAGATAACTTCTTTTAGCAAAGGTCTTTCCACACTCCAAGCATTTATACGGCTTCTCCCCTGTGTGGATCATTTTGTGGATTGTAAGTACATTTCTATAAGCAAAGGTCTTTCCACATTCCATGCATTTATACGGCTTCTCCCCTGTGTGTATCATTTTGTGCATAGTAAGTCCATTACTATAAGCGAAGCTCTTTCCACATTCCATGCATTTATAAGGCTTCTCCCCTGTGTGGATCCTCTTATGGGAAATAAGATGACCTCTTAGAACAAAGGCCTTTCCACATTCTATGCATTTAAATGGTTTCTCCCCTGTGTGGAACCTTTCATGTTTTTTTAAGTCACAGCTCTGAGCAAAGGTCTTTCCACACTCCATGCATTTAAATGGCTTCTCTCCTGTGTGGATCCTCTCATGGCGAATAAGATTACTTCTTTGAGCAAAGATTTTTCCACACTCCAAGCATTTATACAGCTTCTCCCCTGTGTGGATCGTTTTGTGGATAGTAAGTCCATTTCTATAAGCAAAGATCTTTCCACATTCCATGCATTTATACGGCTTCTCCCCTGTGTGGATTCTCTTATGGGAAATAAGATGATCTCTTCGACCAAAAGTCTTTCCACACTCCATGCATTTATATGGCTTCTCCCCTGTGTGGATCGTTTTGTGGATAGTAAGTCCATTTCTATAAGCAAAGGTCATTCCACATTCCATGCATTTATACGGCTTCTCCCCTGTGTGGATCATTTTGTGGGAAATAAGATGACCTCTTTGACCAAACGTCTTTCCACACTCCATGCATTTATATGGTTTCTCTCCTGAGTGGATCCTTTTAGGGGAAATAAGATTACTACGTCTTCTGAACCTGTTACCAGATTCTTTGCATTTATACGGCTTCTCCCCTGTGTGGACCCTCTTATGGGAAGTAAGTTGCCTGCTTGTTCTAAAACATGTTCCACATTCCAAACATTTGTAAGGCTTCTCTTTTGTGTCTATCACTTTTTGAGATGTAAGGAACTTATTTCCAAGAGAAGGAATGAATGTCCCATTGTAACTTTGTCCATTGTGTCTTGTTATAGCATCTTCTCCTTTCTTTTGGCTTAAATAGTGTTCTTTTACTTGTAATTTAGCTTTGATTGGCTTCACACTTTCCCCAATATATTTTTTCCTTATTTTCTCCTGTTGGGCAAGAAAGTCTTGCATCGGAGGATCGGTGGAAGATGAGCTTTCCTGATTCCAATCATTTGACTCGTTTCTATCATGGGTTTCTAGTTCAATTCGAATTCCAAACTTCTCCGTTCCATCTTTAGCATTGATCACTTGGAACAGTTCACAGAAATGTTGATTCTCCTGTCCATTATTACCTTCAAAGCAAAAGAGAAATGAAAATAATAACGAGGTAAGAGAAAAAGATCAAACCGTACAAAGTCAAATGAATTTCCTTCTGAATTTTTCCAAAATTCCATAAGGTTGTATGTTTGCATGCTTACAGTGGTGTGATATAGACGGGATGATTTCTATATTCATGAGTCCTGAAAGCTTTGAAAATTTCTAGAAAACATCTCTTTCTTTACAATTATCTATATATGTGCAAATCTCAATCAAAGTCTGTTTTGAGTCAAGGAATAATCAGGGGAAACATCCAAGGAGGAATAAGGAGAAAACTTAAGATTTATTGAGGTGGATTAATTTCATCAGAGATCTGTGAGAACTGAAACCATTTTGAAAAAAGCTCTTTCTTCCCCGGTGTACCTTGGAGCAGCTACTGCACGGCGTCTGTCTGGCAGGCAGGACTCCCCCTCGGCCCATTCCTTGATCCCAATGATGAGACTTTGGAGTGAAGTCCCTTCCCTGAAGACTCCCATTGGCTTGTTAATGCTCTTTGCACTGAGATTGGAAAGGTTGGGAGGCTTCAAGAATGGCTATTTTGCTGCCCCAAAGTGTCATTGGCTGTCAAGGGCTTTTCGGACAGATCTGTACAGGCTTTAGTTCACAGAGAACATAGCCCTAAAACTACTTTAGTGCGAGATCACACAAGACGAGAAGTGCAAGATCTCACACTAATGATCTTGCGTGATCTTGAACTGTAGTACTTTACTCCTGTGTTCCTTACAAACTGTGGACTGCACGAGATCCAGGGCAAAAGTCTTTGAAAACAAAGAGGCCTCCCCTTTGTTTCTAAAGCATTTTGCCCTGGATCTCCTGCAGTCCTTGGTGAGCAGAGAACAGAGGCCTAAAATACTGTAGTGTGAGATCATGTGAGATCAGTAGTGCCAGATTTCCCACTATTGATCTTGTGTATCTCTCACTACTTTAGGCCTCTTTTTTCTGCAAATGCACCCAAGCAGGCAAAGGAACCGACGGCTCGCTACGTCCTCGTAACGTAAGTCCGAACAGGGTGGGGTAGAGGAGCAGGTAGGATGATTGTTGTTGCAACGCCTCTGCTGCCATTTATAAGTGTGAATGATGGCCGTGGTGTTGTAACATTTGTTATTTCAGGACTGGAAGAGGGCTAGATTGTAACTTGGTATGGTTGCTTATTGAACTGTCGTAACTCGGAGATCACCTGTATCCTAGGATGCTCTGAGTCACATTTCATGAGGCCTTTGTTTTTGAATTGGACTGGGAGAATGCTCTCCCATGGCCTGAGCGTGAAAGTTCTGTCTTCACACAATTTGGGGAGGTTTCAGAGAACAAATGACAAACGCATTCTTGTCACATGATCTCCAGAGGGCACATAAAAGCACACCCCGTTCTTCTCAGCCTCCACAGATAAGTTCAAATAGAAATGGAAAAATACAGATAAGGAATGCCCCAAAAGCATCTCAGCAAAGAGACACTGACTCTCTCCTTCCTTGCGGTACGAGAAGACCAGATACTTTCCTTTTCCCTCCCAGGAGACGATATCTGATTAGTGATTTTTTTTAATAAAAAGTAACAATAATTTGTCTTCTTGAACTGTCCGATTTGGGAGAAGAAAACTCTTACCGAGAGAGACCACGTTCCAATAGTTTTCAAGCATGACTTCCGAATGCAACGCTTTCTGGTCAGGATTCAGCTGACACCATTCCTCCTCAGAGAAATACACAGCCACCTCCTCGAAGGACACAAGACTCTCCTGAACAGAAAAAAGAACAGAACAGGAGGATTCATAAGATCTGTTCATCATCATCAATGATTTAGACAAGGGGATAGAAGGGGAACTCATCAAATTTGCAGACAAGACCAAATTGGCAGGAATACCAACACTGCACAAAACAGGCTCGAGATATAGAAGGATTGACAGATTGGCACCTTCTAACAAAATGAACTTCAATGTTGAGAAATGTAATGTGCTACATTTAGGAAAGAAAAACCAAATGCACTGCCATAGAATAGGTGATGCCTGGCTCAAAAGTAGTAAGTGGAACAGGGATCTTGGAGTCCTAGTGGACAATCACTTAAACGTGAGCCAGCAGTGTGCTACAGTTGCCAAAAAACACCCAATAGAATCATAGGTTGCATTAAGAGAGGATAGAATCAAGATCACATGAAGTGTTAGTGCCACTTTAGAATGCCTTGTTAAGACCACACTTAGGAACTTTGCATCAGGTATTAGTTGCCATGATGTAACAAAGATATTGTGACTCTAGAAAGAGTACAAGGAAGAGCAACCAAGATGATGAAGGGACTGGAGGCTAAAACATACGATGAACGGGTGCAGGAACTGGGCATGGCTAGTCTAGTGAAGAGAAGGACCAGGGGAGACAAGATAGCAGTGCTCCAATATATGAGGGGCAGAGAGGAGGGGGTCAAGTTATTTTCCAAAGCACCTGAAGGCCAGACAAGGAATAAAGGATGGAAACTGAACAAGGAGAAATTCAACCTGAAAATAAGGAGACATTTTCTTACAGTGAAAGCAATCAATCAATGGAACAGAAGTTTCATGGGAGCTTCATCACTGGGAGCTTTCAAGAAGAGACTAGACTGCCAACTGTCAGAAATGGTGTTAGGGGGTTGGATTAGGTGACCTACAAGATCCCTTCCAACTCTGTTAATCTGTACCTTAGGAGGTTGATAAATTACAAAAAGAAAGGTGGTCCAGCAGTTCCTTCCACTGTGATACGTTTATTCCTAATTCTTGAAGGACATTAAAAGAAGTGCTTCTTCTAAAGGCAAATTTGGAGGAGCACCTAGCAGAACAAGATAACCAGAGGAAGCTATGCTTCAACAGCAACTTCAACCTGCTATTCTGCTCTCCATGTTGTGGAAGGACACAAATATAATCCAGTCCAAACAAGGGGGGGAATAGAAGGAGAGAGAACTCTGTACACCCACTTCACTTCCTGAAGGGAGAATACAGATCTAATAATTTTTCCTTTTCTTACTTGATTTAGAGGTTCAGCCTCTGTTTCACCGTCATAAAAACCAGAAAATTTCATTGTTTGTTTCTCTGTAAGAAATAAATAATTTCAAAATAAATAATTAACAAAATATTTTTTATTGATTTATTTTAGGCAATTTATATGCCGCCTATACGCACATGGTGACTCAAAGCGGCAAAAAAAATAAATCCATATTAAAATAAAACTAATAAAAGGAGAATTATATAATACATTAACCTCTTTTTTAAACTTTTTTTAAAACTTTTTAAAATTTTAAATTTGTCGTATAAAATTGGGTTTTTTAAATTTTGTTTTCTGGGCCAAATTATTTAATTGTATTTTAATGGTTTTTAAACATTTGTATTACATGTATTTTATCTTTTGGCTGTTCACCGCCCTGAGTCCTTCGGGAGTAGGGCGGTATATAAATTTTAATAATAATAATAATAATAATAATAATAATAATAATAATAATAATAATAATAATATGAAATCACCACACCTCTTGCCCCAGCGAAAGCACCTCACAGGAGCCATTTAATGGGCTCCATCCCGCTCTGGGTTTCCCAGGCCCCCTGGCAGAACCAGGTCTTCAATGGTACTGTGGGGGGCCATTCTAATCTCTAGGGGGATGATGTTCCAGAGAGAGGGAGCTGCCACAGAGAAGCCCTTCTTCTGGGTCTCACCAGGGGTGTCTTCCTAGGGGATGAGACCCGCAACATTCCCTGCCTCCGCACTCTGGTGGCTCGGGCAGATGTAACCGGTAAGAGATGGTCCCTCAGATAACCTGGTCCCAACCCATGAAGGGCTTTAAAGCTGATAACCAGCACCTTGAATTGCACCCGGAAGCAAATTGGCAGCCAATGAAGCTTCTGCAGGAGAAGTGATACTTGTGCACACCGGGGTCCACAGAAAACCATGGGGGCCGCTGCATTTCGCACCAACTGGAGCTTCTACATGCTCGTCAAGGACAGCCCCATGTAGAGCATGTTGCAATAGTCAAGACGGGAAGTGATTAGGGCATGAGTGACTGAGTAGGGATTGTTGGTCGAGGAAAGGCTGTTTCTGGTGCACAACCCATAGTTGCGCAAAGGCCCTCCTGCACACAACCGCCACCTGCTTGGTTGCAAGTGCAGGACCCACAGATTACGCACAGGGTCTGTTTGGGGTAGTGCCATCCCATCCAAGACCAAAAGTGGCAATTCTCCCCTGGCCAATGAACCCCAAACCCAGAGCCACTCCGTCTTGGCAGGCTTTAGTTTCAACCCATTGCTCCCCAACCAGCCCCTAACAGCCTTCAGGCACTGCGATAGGGAGGACACGGCATTGCTTAACCCACCACGGACCAAGAAATACAGCTCAGTATCATCATCATATTGGTGATATCTCAGTTCATGCTAGCAGATGATCTCACAAAGAGGTTTCATATAAATGTTGAACAGGAGCGGAGAGTACCGAGCCCTGCGGAACCCCACAAAGCAGTGGACGAGGACTGGATCTCTCCCCTCCTATCAACACTGAGAGTGGCTGCAGAGGAATGAAGTGAGCCAGAATAGCACAAGGCCTCCCATCCCCCAAAGCGGCCCCAAGAGAATACCATGATCAATGGTATCAAAAGCCACTGAGAGGTCAAGAAGAGCAAGGGTGGATGCGCCACTCATATCACGGTCTCACCAGAGATCATACAGAAGTGCAACCAATGACGATTCTGTCCCAAATCCAGGCCTTCAACAGGGTGGAATCCAGGGATGGCTTCCTTTTTTATTATTATTATTTTTATTTATTTATAAAATAATCTTTATTTGCATTTATAGTTAAAAGGAAGACAAAAAACAGAAAAAAGAATAAGACAGAACAAGACAAAGAAAAAAGAAAAAATGAAAAGCAAAAAACCCACAAAAACATAGAATATAAAAAATACATTGGTAAACCAATATTTAACGTAAATCTATACAATAATAAATTCATAATACAGTCCAGGGGAGACAGGACAACCTATTTTGTACTTATAAACCAATCAAATCTATCCAACCTCACTCTACATATGCAATACAATATTTTCAATATATACAACACCTGCTTGCATTAATCAGACTGCTGTCTTCTTTTCGATAACCAAAGATACCATTTTTCCCAAGGAAGACATGTTGAGGTTTCATCTCTGTCTTTCAATTTTTTCGTCAGTCTATCTCAGGAATGGCTTCCTAAGAAGAGGGTGGACCACAGACTCTTTCAAATGCTGGGGCACTGCCCCCTCTTGTAGGGAAGCATTAATGACCGCCAGCGCCCACCCACCTGTCGTTCCCAAGTCAGGCCGGGCATGGGTCTAAAACACAGGTGCTTGCACCCATACTTCCTAGGATCCTGTCTACTTCCTCAGGAGCAACAGGGTCAAACCATTCCCAGATAAGATAGCAAGAAGCTTCCTCAAGAGCTTCTAGCAGACCAGCAACCACGCTGGCATCCAACTGGGAACCAAGTCGAGCGATTTTGTCTTCCAGAAAAACCAAAAATACCTCAGCACGCCCCTTCAGATGGACCTCAATCTCCTCCTTCCCCAGGAGGAGGAGGCTCACCTGAAGAGGGTCGCTGGGCAATTATCTGTAGATGCAATTAGTGTGGAGAAGTATAAATAGGAGGAGGTATTGTATAGAAAAGAAGAGAGAGCAAACGTAAGACAGATGGGTAATCGGAAGATCTTCAGTTACCTCCTGAGGTGTCCTGACTTTGATCCTTCCAAGGGATCCTCCTGAAAAATAGCTCCTGAGGGGGATTTGATGGGTTCATCTTTCCCTCAGGACCTCTGATCGCCACAGTGCAGCACTTCCAATAGGAGGAAGGAAGGAAGAAACAGAATTAATGTATATCACACAACGTAAAGTGGATTCCGATATTCGGAACACAACCTCAAAGCCCCCAATATCCATCAATGTGGTTATGTCAGAAATGTGAGAAAAAAATGGAACAATGTCTTACTAGAATAGATAGGACATCGCCACATATTATGAATGTAACAGAAGTTTGGAAAGGAGGGGTGAAGTATTCAAACAGATTCTCTATTCTCTATTGAACTCTTACCTGCAACTCGACCTGCTCCTTCTGTTCCTCCACCTGGCTCAGGAGCAAGCCTTCCACCAGAGCCACCGCCTGGGAGCTGGTCTCTGCTCCACACTCCCGCACCCAGCTCTCCATCTCTGGGGGCAGAAGAGCCAGGAACTGCTCCAGAACCACCAGGTCCAGCATCTGAGCTTTGGTGTGCTTTTCTGGTCGCAGCCATCGCCTGCAAAAGCCATGGAGTCGGCTGCAAAGTCCTCGGGGACCCTCAGCCTCCTGGTATTGGATGGAGGTCCAGGGATGAACTTCTGAAGGGAGGACGGTTTCCTCCTCCAGGATCTCCTGCCCAGTCCTTGTCCAGAGCTTCCCCCCCTTCCCAGGCTGAGCAGTTGAAGGGCCTTTTCCGGCTCCCTCCTTTGCAAAAGGTTGTGCCTCCATCCTTTCTCTGTCCTGCAGAGCAACTGCAAATGGCTCCAAGGACTCTGGTGGGTCTCCAGATGCCTTTTCCTTCACGGGACCATTTCTGGGGCTGCAGGACTGATCCCTGCAAGGGATTCCGCTCTTTTTCTTCTTCCCCCAAGAGGAAAGTTTGCCTTGCAAAGACCACAAATGGCTTCCAGTTTCTGTATCTGAGATGGGAAGAAAAAACAAATATTAAGAATTAGAAAGTGGAATTCAGCCACTGAGCGACCTTCCCCCAACCTCCCCGGAGCCACAAGAGGCTCATCCCAGCGCAGGACTGAGGTGCCCCCGAGCAGGGCCGGGAAGGAGGCAGCTGGAGAGGCCGCCCCGCTTCTCTCCCCTCCGGAGACAGGGAGCCTGGTGCGAATCCTGCCTCCTCCTCGCCCGGCTTCTCTCCCCTCCTGCTGGGCCTCCGCAAGGCCGACCCTCCCCTCCCCCCACTCGGCTCTTCCTCAGACAGGGGGCGGGAAGGATCCCCCTGCATGGAGAGGGCGGCTGGGGAGCATGGGATCTGGGGTTGAAGCCGGAGGAAGGCCGGGCATGGGTCTCTCCTTCCTCCGCCTCCCTTTGCCCGGGAAGAGCCCCCAACTCACCCAGGGAACGTCTGGATCTGCCCCCGCCAGACTCTCTAGTAGCCTCTCCGCTTCCTGTGGAGCCCCAGGGGTTAAGGAGAGCGAGTGTGGAGTCCTAGAGCGGCAAGTGTTTGTGATGTCATTTCCTTCCCACCCTCCTATGGAAAGGCAGCTGTGATGTTCGCCCTCCACTGGACCAATGGGGAAGCGCATGACGTTACCTTCTTTTAGCAGAGGGCTCCCCCTGGTGGATTAGGGGCAAAGTGCCAGGATTGTAGAAAGGACGGGAAAGAGGAGCGCGTCTGAGGGGAAGGGAGAGGGCAGGGATGATGGGCTTCAGAGTAGGAGAAAGGCCCCTGTCAATTGCTTTCTCCATCTTCCTGTCCAGGAACCGTCTGTGGAGATGGAGAAAAATCTCTCTGGAGGATTTAAAATCGCTTCCCTCAAGAACAGCCGCCCTGAAGGCTCAGCAGAGATTGTGGGAGGCCTTAAAAGGGTCCAAATCCTGTCAGAAACAGCCGGACGGTCAGAAGAGGAGGCCCAGGAGCCTCTCTGGGAAAGACAGCTTGTGTCTTGCGGGAAAATGATTTTAATTTCTTTCTTTTTTTATTTCTTTAATTCAATACATGCTCTGGTGGCTCAGGAGACTACAGCAGTGTTATTAACTGTTATTATCATCAGCTGCCTGCAATTACTGCAAGTTCAAATCCCACCATCCTAAAGATTGGCTCAGACTTCCATCGTTCCAAGGTAGGTAAAATGAGGACCCGGATTGTGGGGGCAATAAGCTGACTTTGTATAAAAATATACAAAAGTATGAAGGCTGTTGCTTAATGCATTGTAAGCCGCCCTGAGTCTCCGGAAAAGGGCGGCATATAAATCAAATTAAAAATAAAAAGAAATTAAAAAAAATACATGCAGCTGCCCTTCCCAAACTATTCGTTCAGGCTCTCAGCAAAGGGGGGAGGAGTGCATAAATCCATTTCTAAAATACCAATTTATAACAGAAACTTACATCTTTTATACAGTGGTGTGATTCAATTTTTTAAACAACCGGTTCTGTGGGCGTGGCTTAGTTGGGGGTGTGGCTTGGCAGTCATGTGACTGGGTAGGCATGGCTAGCTGATCATGTGACCGGGTGGCCGTGCCTATGTGTATAGGGACTACTCAAAGGGTGAAAAAAGTCATTTCTGACTGATCCTCACACTTTTGACCGGTCCTCGCACTTATGACCATCCTCACATTTATGCCCGTTGCGGCATTTTTAACAACCGTGCCAAGGTTGGAGATCTCTGGACTAGAAAACCTCCAAAGGTCCCTTCCAACTCTGTAATTCTGGTATTGGCAAGCAAGCACAGTTAAGCTACTTAAATCCTCCAGAGCAGGGGTCCCCAACCTTTTGGACCTCAGGGACCACCAAGTTCATAATTTTAAATTTCGCGGACCACTAATACGAATCCAGTGTGCCGCTTGCTGAAGCACCTGGACTCCCAGTGACGGGATAGGGTCCTTCAGGCACTCTCCCCCTTTTCTCTCTCCCCCCCTTCTTTCATTCTCTCTCTCCCCCCTTTCTCTCTCTCCCCCCTCTCTCATTCTCTTTCTCTCCCCCCTCTTTCTCTCACCCCCTTTCTCTCATTCTTTCTCTCCCCCCTCTCATTCTTTCTTTCCCTCTCATTCTCTTTCTCCCTTTCTCTCTCTCTCCCACTCTTTCCCTCATTCTCTTTCTCTCTCCCCCACTTTCTCTCATTCTCTTGCAGGGGGCTGATCTGGTGTCTGCAATGGAGACCAAAATCCAGCTTCTTCTCTCTGCTGTAAGTGCAGCATCAGGATTCTGCCTTGGTATATTTGCGGCGCAAGGCAGCCCTCGTTTCCTGCCGACTCAGAGCAGTAAACAGTGTCTGGTTCGGGGAGCAGCCGGATTTTGCTCTCCATTGCTCTCTTGGCCCCCTGCAAGTTCTCATCCCTCGAGAAGCCCAACCAAAGTTTCCTGCACCACTTCAGAAAGTGCTCCTCGAGAGACGAGAGCTTACAGGGGGCCGAGAGAGCAATGAAGAGCAAAATCTGGCTGCTCCCCGAACCAAACACTGTTAACCGCTCCGAGTCCCAAGCGGCAGGAGATGAGGCCTGCCTTGTGCCACAAATATACAAAGGTGGAATCCTAATGCCGCACTTACAGTGGAGAGAAGAAGCCGGATTTTGCTGTCCATTGCAGACACCAGATCGTATTGCACCACCTGCAAAAATGCAAAAATTTTCAAATGTAGCCCTGCCCTCTAACGGCCCTCCTGATGTTCAAGTGTTGTCTCTCAAGGAGGATACTTGGCCATCTTCATGCTTGAAAGGATTCTACAATGTAACAGCAGATGTCTCCCACTTTGGCAGGTTTAAGACTTGTGGACTTCGGACTTCCGGTTTGCTTGCCGCCGATGATAGACGGTCCCGTTTTTGGACCACCAGCCCCGCTGCCTGTAGAGCCGCTTCGATTCAAAGAAGTGGCTTGAAAATTCCCAATTCTGAAGGATTTGAGGAAGAGAGTGGGCGAGGAGCAGGTTGAGCCCCTGTGAGCCCCCAGAAAGTCATTACTGGGGAGGAAACAGGCGCGGCTCCCTTTCAACTCGCTGAGACTCTGGACGGCGTGGGACGACTCTGCCCAGCGCATAGCAAGTCGACTGCAGCAATCTTTCAAGCTAAACAAAATTAACTCCAATAACTAGTGGGAGATAACAACTTGAACCTCCAAACCTCGAAACAGCAAGTATTATTATTTCTGTGATTTTGTGATTCAAAGCACAAGCGTGAGTGAGTGAAAGCGGCTTGGAAAATGGCACCCGGCTTCAGTGTTAACAAGCTGAAAGTGAGAGTGGATTTCTAAAGTTATTTCAACTAGCTACAAAGTTGCGCTGTCTGTAACAAAGAGGAAAAAGAAAAGAGGAAAAATTCTTTTAAAATAAGTCTGAGCTTGCTTCAATTTAAATCTTATCCCCAATTTGTTTAAACCTGGGGGATTTTTTTAGAGGACTTTGTGGTGGTGGAAAAGGAAAAAGGATCTCCTTTTTCAGAAAAGCTAGCCTACGTGGCAGAATGGCTTCCAAGCCTAAACAGGAAGGAAAGGCAGCAGGGGGGGGATTCCCCCACACGTAAACCTGAGCAGCAGCAGCCTCCCAGCCAGCAGAGCCAGAAAAAAGATTTTGATTTTGAAAGTTTAAAAGACTTTATTACTCAGGCTCTGGATGATAAATTTCAAAAGTCACAACAGGAAATTAAGCAGGAGATTAATGAAATTAAAAAGGTGGTTCAAGAGAAATATGACAAGGTGACTAATAAATTAATGACTGTGGTGTCTGGTCTGTCAGAAGCAATTATCAGAACGGATTCCAAGCTGGAAGAATTTAAATCAGAAATGAATGTTAATAGAGAGTTGAAAATGAAATTACAATGATACAGTTCAGGTCCATGGAATTCGCCATAAGGCTTAGAGGTATTAAAGAGAATGATAGACAAGATTTGAGACAGATTTGTGCTGATGCTCTGGCTGTGCTGTTAAAAATTAACCCTGAAGAGATTTTTTACAAAATAGACAAAATTTACAGAGTGAATTCGTGGGTGGCCAGACAAAGACAACTGCCTAGAGATGTGGTGATATATTTCACAGATAGAAGAATGAGAAATGATATTCTGCAAAAGTCTTTTGTCTCTGCTGTGCAAGTGGAGGGAGCTCAGATTGGAGTCTATAAAGAACTACCACCCAAGATGTTAAAAGATAGAAAAGATTTTGGATTTTTAGTGAATGAATTAAAAAAACAACAAATTCCATTTCGGTGGGATGCTCCAACTGGCATAATTTTGAGGTACAATGGAGAAAGATATCGATTAAACACTGTTGAGAAGGCAGAACAATTCTATTCTACTGTTCTTAAAGAGCGCTCACCATCCCCACGTACATCCACTGTGTTGGAGATAAAGGAGAGTGACAAGGAGAAGCAACTTCAGCAAGAGATGGAAGAGCAGCTTAAGCATGTGGAACCAGAGGCAGCGGAAATGCAGGGTGCTACAGGAGGTTTTCTGGAGGAGCCCGTTAGAGCCCTCTCTGATTCTGACTACAAGAGATGTGGCTTTGGACCTAGTCCGGATGGCTGAAGCTAAAGACCAGCGCGTAACTCGAGCAATTTCTAAGCAACTTAAAGAAAAGCAACAACAGGAAAGATCTAAGGCACAACAATATAAGAAGGGAGTTAAGAGTACTACACAAGAATGTGAAGCCATGGGGGGAGCAAAGTCGAAGACTTCGGAAGATATTCGGCAATTCTGCTCGTTGCTTCAAAAAAGTCTACATGACGATTAAGTTTCTATCTTGGAATGTGAATGGACTAAATTTACCACAGAAAAGGAAGAAATTATTCACATATTTGAGACAATTTAATAATGATATAATTTGCCTACATGAAACTCATGTCAGAACACAAGATCAAAAATACTTGATAAATTCAAAACTAGGAACACACTTTATAGCCTCAAATTTGGAAAAAAAGAATGGTCTGGTTATTTATATAAATAAAAGACTGTCAGCTAAAATTATAGAAGCAGATGAAGGTGGCAGGTTCATAGCAATTGAACTGAACACAGTAAGTGGCCAAATTCTAGTGATCGGAATTTATGCTCCTAATCAACAACAGGATCATTTTTACAAAACTTTGCATACCAAAATATTGCAATGGGACTATAGATCTATTTTAATCATGGGAGATTGGAATGGAGTAATTGACTCTAAAATAGATAAAAAGAGTTTGGCGAAGTCAAGGATTAGACTACCACAGACTTTTTTTGACATGAAAGAAGATTTAGAATTAAAAGACATTTGGAGAATACATAATCCAAAAGAATTGGACTTTACTTTTTTTTTCAGACAGACATAGATCTTTTTCTAGGATTGACTTTATTTTATTATCAGATGATTTACTTGTAAAGACAAAAAGAACAAAGATTTTTCCAAGAATTCTAACCGACCACAGCCCAATATGGATAGAAATTGAGATCGGAAAGATTGAGAGAAGATCATGGAGATTAAATGAAAATTTGTTTAGATACGAAAAAAATATAACAGAACTTAAAAAGCAGATGAAAGAATTTTTTGAAATGAATTTGAATAAGGGTACCCCTATTGAAATCGTGTGGGATGCGAGTAAAGCGTATATGAGAGGGGTACTCATTCATATGAACTCTAAACACAAACTGAATCGACAAAAGAAAAGATCTGAAATGGAAGGAGAAATAAAGAACAAAGAATAGCTACTTATTAAAAATCCAACAGATGAAAGAATACGTGGTGCTATAAAACTTCTGAAAGATCAATTTCAAATGCTTATGGCGGAACAAACTGCAACAAATTTACAATATGCGAAGCATAATACATTTTGTAATGCTAACAAACCGGGCAGATGGTTGGCTTATACACTAAGGAAGAAGAAGAGTATACGGACTATTGATAGTATCGATATTGGAGGGAAGGAAATCTTTCAACAAAAATTAATTAAAGAAGTCTTTGTAGATTATTACACTAAATTATATGCTAAAGATGATATGCAGAATGGACTTATAGAAAAATATTTAGAAAATAAAAGAGTTACAAAAATTACCAACCAACAAAAGGAGAGAATGAATTATCCTATAACAGCTGAGGAGATTATTGTAGCAATTAAACAACTGAAAACAGCTAAAGCTCCTGGAACGGATGGTTTAACTGTGGTGTATTACAAAACTTTGCAAGCAGAAATGGTTGAACATCTTAGAGATTTATTTTGTAACATACAACAAGGGGGTAAAATACCCCCATCATGGAATACAGCTTACATTTCCTTGATACCAAAAGAGCAATCAGGTCCTAAAAAACCTGAGAATTTTAGACCAATATCTCTTCTGAATAATGACTATAAAATATATGCAAAAGTATTAGCCAACAGGTTGATGCCAGTTATCCAAGAGGTGATTCATGATGATCAAGCGGGATTATAGAAGGCAGATATATGAAGGACAATGTAAGGCAAGTTATAGATTTATTGGAATATCTTGAGAAGAACAAACAGATCCTTGCAGTGCTGGTTTTCTTGGATGCGGAGAAGGCCTTTGATAGAGTGGATTGGAATTTTCTATTAAAGACTTTAAAAAAGATGGACTTTGGGGATCAATTTATACAGGTGGTTTCAGCAATTTATCAAGAACAAAAGGCACAGATTATTATTAATGGAAGTTTGACAACAGATTTTAATATTGAGAAAGGAACAAGACAAGGTTGTCCGTTATCCCCATTGTTATTTATTTTAACATTAGAGGTCTTGTTGAATACAATACGGGACTCGAGTACCTTGAAAGGTATAGTGATAAGGCAAGAGGACTACAGAATAAGGGCATTTGCAGATGATCTGGTTGTTACCCTAACACAGCCGATGGAAACAATAATCCAGATGAAAGACATTATAAAAGATTATGGTACAGTATCAGGATTTAGACTGAACCAGAAAAAAACTAAGATGATAGTTAAAAATATGACACAAGATCGAAAATACGAACTTGAAAGGAGGGCAGGTTTTGAGATTGTACCAAAGGTTAAATATCTAGGAGTTCAGGTTGCAGAATCAAATATGAAATTGTTTCAAAATAATTATGAGGTGTTGTGGCATGATGTACAGAAAGATATAGAGACTTGGAAAAAACTGCAGCTGTCTTTACTTGGAAGAATAGCAGCAGTTAAGATGAACATTTTGCCAAGATTTCTTTTTTTGTTTCAAATGATTCCGGTGCTTAAAAGTGATAAACAATTGAAAGAATGGCAAAGTGGATTGAATAAGTTTGTCTGGAACGAGAAAAAGCCGAGAGTGAAATTGAAAATTATGCAAGATGTTCCAGAAAGGGGAGGTCTCAAACTTCCAAACCTACAATTATATTATGAAGCAGCAGCCTTGACTCAAGCGAGCGAGTGGTTTGGAAGGAAAAAGACTGGAATATTGAATATAGAAAGCTTTGATCTTGAATTTGGTTGGCATGCTTACTTATTCTATGAAAACAAAGTGGATAAAGTATTTAAAAGCCATATACTTAGAGACTCCTTGATGAGAGTTTGGAAGAAGCACCGATTCAAATGGGAATACAAAATACCGCTATGGCTGGATCTTGGTCATATTATGTGGAATACAAATATAATGTCACTCGGGGGGGAGGTTATATAAAGAAGTTCTTTTTACAGATGCGGGCAGATGGCAACTGAAGACATTAGAGATACTGTTGGATGAAGGGATTAATCTAACTTGGTTACAATATAATCAACTTCAACTGAGATGGAAAGAGGACCAAAAAACCGGTATTATGTTGCATGAGGAAGAATTGGTTAGACATATAAAAGAGAAAGGTCCAATGCATATTAAAAGGCTTTATAATGTTTTGTTAGAAAGGGATTCAGAAACTGAACTGGTTAAAGATTGCATGATTAAGTGGGCACAAAATTTTGCAGAACCAGTGATGTTGGAAACATGGGAAAAAATTTGGGTTCAGAAGGTTAAATTCACACAGTCGCAGAATTTGAGGGAAAATTTTTACAAAATGTTTTATAGATGGCATTTAGATCCTAAGAAATTGTCGTGCATGTACCCTAATGTTCAACCAAAGTGTTGGAGATGTGACTGCTTAGATGCTACATATTATCATATTTGGTGGACTTGTAAGAAAGTGAAGGCTTTTTGGATAAAAATTTGGTGGGTTATGCAGAATGTTTTGAAGAAAAAAATTCAGTTTTCTCCACAATTGTTTTTATTGGGTATAGTTAAGGGTTTTACACTGGGTGAAACAAAGTTGATATTGTATATGATAATAGCAGCGAGATTACTGATAGGTCAATATTGGAAAAATGAAGCTGTGCCCACTATCGAGGAATGGACTTTGAAGATGGCCAGTTTTGCAGAGATGGCGAAGATTTCAGCATATCTAAAAGATCACTCACAAGAAACTTATGAATGGGAGTGGAAAAAGTGGATAGATTATGTGCAGAACAAATATCAAACTAGGAAGTATCAGATAGCTTTTAACTGAAAGTGTTATATAAAGATAGAAATATTTGAATTTTGTGAAGATGAAAAATATATTGGGGATGGAGGGGTTCAAGTTTTATAAAAAGGGGATTTTGATTTGGCTTATATTCTGTGGAAGTCCGGGGGGGAGGGGTGGGTTAGGGGGGGTTGGGGAGGGTTACAGGGGGGTTGGGGGGGGAAATGGGGAGAAAATGTAATTGTAAAACTTTTCCAATTAAAAAAAAAAAAAAGACTTGTGGACTTCAACTCCCAGAATTCTCCACAATTCCCCAGAATGGGCTAGGCGGGAGTTGAAGTCCACAGGTTGTAAAAGAGCCTCAATTGCCCAGCCCTGGGCTAGGGTAGGCTGACGCCGCGCAGGTGGGAGGTGGGGCAGGACTCCCTACCTATACAAAGGTGGTGTATACACCTATACAAAGCTTTTATACAAAGCTGACTTCGTATAAAAATATACAAAACTTTGAAGGCTATTGCTTAATGCATTGTAAGCCGCCCTGAGTCTCCGGGGAAGGGCGGTATATAAATGAAATTAAAAATAAATAAATAAAAATAATAATTAAAAAAAGCTGCAAATTTTCCCCTTTCGCCAGGTCTGTCCCCATCTGTTGCTTAAGTTTATTAGAGTTACTCCTTGGAGAATTGAATGCAGGCATATATCATTAGACCATAAATGAAAAGAGAAAAAGAAAAGCAAATGCAAAACAAGAAAAGCTGATGGCTCCATTGAGAATTTTATGTATCTTTAGCAAGTATTTATATGACTACAGTTACTTAATTCTAAGTTACTTAATGTTACGATATACCATTAAAAAAATATGGCCCTAATGCTTGAAAAGTATCTTTTGCTCACGCATGTTTCAGCTTCTCTTCATTCTGGCCTCTTGCTAGAAAGGTAAATTGTTCACCCTAAAGCTTTCTGCATGCAGTCTACCTTGACATCTGTCATTATTCCATCACATCCTAAGAGATTTTGACGGAAAAAGGTTCCTTGCTTCTGCGTTCATCCTGGTTGACACAGTGATTAATTTGACACAGTGGATGGAGGTTGGATTGAGGGGTCCTTGGTGCCCTCTGAGGTTGGTTGGTGCACTGAGGATCTTCCCTCGTTTGGCTAATGAAAGGTCTGCAACAACACAATCAAGCTCAGAGACCACCAAGGACCCCTCATTTCAACCGTGACCTACACATTTTCTCCTTTGTTGGCAGGCTGGATTATTTTTGGTATCTGGACATCCCAGAGAAAGTTCCCATTCACATTTCTGTGTGTTTCATCAGGAAGGACTGAAGTAATTTTTTGTAGTTCTTATTTTCATGATATTTTGGACCTCGTTGCTTTCCAAAGATCTTCCTTCTTGATTGATCCTTTGCAATGTTAGCACACCAGAGTGGTTTTCATTCTGATATCCTGGAGTATGTCTAATTTGGGAGGGAGGGAGTAGGTCAGAGCCATCATTTATTGCCATTGGAACTTCAAATGGTTACTTAATAAATTATTGTAAATCAGGGACTGCCTGGGTTGGCCAGCAGGCTGCCTACCTATGGCAACTTAATATGCGTCCACATATCCCTACCACTGCTTTCTCTTCTCTTCTTTTACACAACTATGTGAAAGTAGTTGCCATGGCACTGAAACAAGGATAACTGCAACATAAGTAAACAGTGTAGCCAGGCAGCTGGGAAGGCAGACAAAATTCTGAGATGCATCACCAGATGTATCACCATCAGCAAAAAGGAGCTCCTATCCCTCTACATAGGGCTTTAGTGAGACTCCATTTGGAATACTGTGTCCAGTTCTGGAGACCTCACTTTAAAAAAGTTATTGATAAGATTGTGTGAGTCCAGAGATGGGCAACACGAGGAAAGGCAAGGAAAGATCACCACAAAATAAGGAGAAAGAGCCTATGAATTGCATTTTCTAATTCAGCATCACTATAACCCCCTTTTCCTTATGGTTTTCTTTCTCAGTTGTTACTTGTGTTACATAATGTGAAGCAGGGTGGAAAGGCAGATTGACAATAGTAAGCAAAGGAAGAAAAGCTGAAACAATAGTAAGGGATTCAGGACTAATTGCATTTCTGCCTGCAACTCTGCTCTAGTGGCAATACTCATCAGAGGGAGTTACTTGAAATGTACCACTTAAATATTGGCATCCACACATCACTTTGAAGGCAAACGATAACCTTAATCTCCACTGATATTCATCTTTCTTTTAAAACCTCCTACTTAGCAAAAAAGCACCAGGATGGATTGAGGATTCAAAATCAAAATCAGAAGAGCTGGAAGGGAACTTGGAGCTCTTCTAGTCCAACCCCCCACCCAAGCAGGGGGCTCTGACAAATGGCAGTCCAATCTCTTCTTCAAACCTACCAGCGACGAAGCGCCCTCAGCTTCTGAAGGCAAGCTCTTCCATTGGTTGATTGTTCTGTCAGAAAATTTCTCCTTATTTCTGGGTAGAATCGCTCCTTGATAAGTTTCCATCCATTATTCCTTGACCCCATCCTCTCTGTGGCAGCCCCTCAAATATTGGAACACTGCTATCCTGTCCCCCAAGGTCCTTCTCTTCACTAGCCTACCCATCCCCAATTCCTATAACAGTTCTTGTTTTAGTTTTCCGGCCTTTAATCAGCTTAGCTGCTCCTTTGCTCTTTTTCCAAAGTTTCAACATCTTTTTTGTAATGTGATGACCCAAAGGGGATGCGGTATTCCGGGTGTGGTCTTACTAAGGCTTTATGAAGTGGTAGTAATACTTCATGTGATTTTGATTCTATGCCTCTGTTTATACAACCAAGGATTGTATTCGCTTTTTTTGGCTGCTGCCGTACACAGGTGATTCATGCTTCATTGATCATCCATTCCGACTCCAAGGACCCTTCACAGTTACTATTTTCCAGCCAGGTTTCAGGTAATCTGTTTTTCCTGCCCAGGTGTAAAAGCTTACTTTTCTCCACATTAAATTTCATTTTGCTGGATTCTACCTTGTCTCCTTTGGATCAGGAAAGCACAATATGCATACAGATCAAAATCTATAGAGACGTGGTGGATCAGTGGATAGAATACAGTACTATAGGCTAATTGCCCACAGCCAGAAGTTTGACTCTGACAGGGTCATGGTTGATTCAGCTTTCATCCTTCTGAAGTGGGTAAAATGAGGACCCAGATTGCTGGAGACCATATGCTGACTTTGTAAACTGCTCAAAGAGTGCTGTAAAGCATTGTGGACTGGTATATAAATCTAAGTGGAATTACTATTGCTATACAGTTTCTTCTGAGCGTGGATCCTTTTATGAGAATTAAGACTACCTTTCTGAGCAAAGCCCTTTCCACATTCCATGCATTTATGGGGCTTCTCCCTTGTGTGGATCCTCATATGGCGAATAAGAGTACCCCTTTCAGCAAAGGTTTTTCCACATTCCATGCATTTATATGGCTTCTCTCCTGTATGCATCCTCTTATGGGAAATAAGATGACCTTTTTGACCAAACGTCTTTTCACACTCCATGCATTTATACGGCTTCTCCCCTGTATGGATCCTCTCATGGCAAATAAGATAAGCTCTTCGAGCAAAGGCCTTTCCACACTCCATGCATTTATATGGCTTCTCCCTTGTGTGGATCCTCGTATGGCGAATAAGAGTACCCCTTTCAGCAAAGGTTTTTCCACACTCCATGCATTTATACGGCTTCTCCCCTGTGTGGATCCTCTTATGGGAAATAAGATGACCTTTTTGACCAAACGTCTTTCCACACTCCATGCATATATACGGCTTCTCCCCTGTGTGGATCCTCTTATGGGAAATAAGATTACTTCTTTGAGCAAAGGTTTTTTTGCACTCCATGCATTTAAATGGCTTTTCTCCTGGCTGGATCCTTTTTGGGGAAATAAGATTACTACGTCTTCTGAACCTGTTACCAGACTCTCTGCATTTGTATAACTTCTCCCCAGTGTGAATCCCTTCATGGGAAGTAAGTTGCCTGCTTGTTCCAAAACATGTTCCGCATTCCAAACATTTGTAAGGCTTCTCTTTTGTGTCTATCACTTTTTGAGATGTAAGGGACTTATTTCCAAGAGAAGGAATGAATGTCCCATTGTAACTTTGTCCATTGTGTCTTCTTATAGCATCTTCTCCTTTGTTTTGGCTTAAATAGTGTTCTTTTACTTGTAATTTAGCTTTGATTGCCTTCACACTTTCCCCAATATATTTTTTCCTAATTTTCTCCTGTTGGGCAAGAAAGTCTTGCATCGGAGCCTCGGTGGAAGATGAGCTTTCCTTATTCCAATCATTTGACTGATTTTTACCATGGGTTTCTGGTTCTATTCGAATTCCAAACTTCTCCGTTCCATCTTTAGCATTGATCACTTGGAATAGTTCACAGGAATCTTGATTCTCCTGCCCATTATTACCTTCAAAGCAAAAGAGAAATGAAAATGATTTCCTTCTGAATTTTTCCAAAATTCCTTTTTTTTTATTGCAAAAGTTTTACAATTACATTTTCACCCCTTTCCCCCCCCACCACCCACCCCAAACTTCCCAACCTCCCTAACCCTCCCTAACCCTCCCCTCCCCCCAGACTTCCCTATATTATACTCATATCTGATAAAGAAAGATAAAAAAAACAAACAAAAAAAACCACACACCCCTTAATATAAAACTTATGTAAAAACTTGAACCCCTCCCTCCCCTTTATAGTTTTTCTTTTTACCCTCATTACATTAAAATATTTCTAATACGTTATTTTCAAATAAAAGCTATTTGATACTTTCTAGTTTGATATTTGTTCTGAACATATTCTATCCACCTTTTCCATTCCCATTCATAAGTCTCTTGTGAACAATCTTTTAAGTATGCTGAAATCTTCGCCATCTCTGCAAAACTGGCCATCTTCAAAGTCCATTCCTCAATAGTGGGCAAAGCTTCATTTTTCCAATATTTACCTATCAACAATCTTGCTGCTGTTATCATATACAATATCAGTTTTATTTCACCCGATGTAAAACCCTTAACTATACCCAATAAAAACAATTGTGGAGAGAATTGAATTTTTTTCTTCAAAACATTCTGCATGACCCACCAAATTTTTATCCAAAAAGCCTTAACTTTCCTACAGGTCCACCAAACATGATAATATGTAGCATCCAAACATTCACATCTCCAACATTTTGGCTGAACATTAGGGTACATACATGACAATTTTTTGGGATCTAAATGCCATCTATAAAACATTTTATAAAAATTTTCCCTCAGGTTCTGCGACTGTGTGAATTTAACATTCTGAACCCAATTTTTTTCCTATGTTTCCAACATCACTGGTTCTTCAAAATTTTGTGCCCACTTAATCATACAATCTTTAACTAATTCAGTTTCTGAATCCCTTTCTAGCAAAACATAAAGCCTTTTGATATGCATTGGACCTTTCTCTTTTATATGTCTAACCAATTCTTCCTCATGCAACATAATACCGGTTTTTTGGTCCTCTTTCCATCTCAATTGTAATTGATTATATTGTAACCAAGTTAAATTAATCCCTTCGTCCAACAGTGTCTGCAATGTCTTCAGCTGCCATCTGCCCGCATCTGTAAAAAGAACCTCTTTGTATAAAAACCCCCCGAGTGACATTATATTTGTATTCCACAAAATATGACCAAGATCCAGCCATAGCGGTATTTTATAATCCCATTTGAATCGGTGCTTCTTCCAAACTCTCATCAAAGAGTCTCTGAGTATATGACTTTTAAATACTTTATCAACTTTGTCATCATAAAATAAGTAAGCATGCCATCCAAATTCAAGATCAAAACTTTCTGCATTCAATATTCCAGTCTTTTTCCTTCCAAACCAATCACTTGCTAAGGTTAAAGCTGCTGCATCATAATATAACTGTAGGTTTGGAAGTTTAAGACCTCCTCTTTCTGGAACATCTTGCATAATTTTCAATTTCACTCTCGGCTTTTTCTCGTTCCAGACAAACTTATTCACTCCAGTTTGCCAGACTTTCAATTGTTTATCACTTTTGAGCACCGGAATCATTTGAAACAAAAAAAGAAATCTTGGCAAAATGTTCATCTTAACTGCTGCTATTCTTCCAAGTAGAGACAGCTGCAGTTTTTTCCAAGTCTCCATATCTTTCTGCACCTCTCGCCACAACACCTCATAATTATTTTGAAACAATTTCATGTTTGATTCTGCAACCTGAACTCCTAGATATTTTACCTTAGGTACAATCTCAAAACCTGCCCTCCTTTCAAGCTCATGTTTACGATCTTGTGTCATGTTTTTAGCTATCATTTTAGTCTTTTTTGGATTCAGTCTAAAACCTGAAACTTTACCATAGTCTTGTATAATGTCCTTCATCAGGATTATTGATTCCATTGGTTGTGATAGGGTAACAACCAGATCGTCTGCAAATGCCTTTATTCTGTAATCCTCTTGCCTAATCATTATACCTTTCGAGATATTAGAGTCCCGTATTGTATTTAACAAGACTTCTAGTGTTAAAATAAATAAAAGTAGGGACAACGGACATCCCTGTCTTGTTCCTTTTTCGATTTTGAACTCTGTTGTCAAACTTCCATTAATAATAATCTGTGCCTTTCGCTCTTGGTAAATTGCTGAAATCGCCTGTATAAATTGATCCCCAAAATCCATCTTTTTTAAAGTCTTTAGTAGAAAATTCCAATCCACTCTATCAAAGGCCTTCTCTGCATCCAAAAAGACCAGCACTGCAGGAATCTGTTTATTCTTCTCAAGATATTCCAATAAATCTATTACTTGCCTTACATTATCCTTCATGTGTCTGCCCTCGATAAATCCCGCTTGATCATCATGAATCACCTTTTGGATTACTGGCATCAACCTGTTGGCTAATACTTTCGCATAGATTTTATTATCTGTATTCAAAAGAGATATTGGTCTGTAATTCTCTGGTTTTTTAGGACCGACTTGTTCTTTTGGTATCAAAGATATGTAAGCTGTTGTCCATGATGGGGGTATTTTACCCCCTAGTTGAATATTGCAAAATAAATCTCTGAGTTGTTCCACCATTTCAGCTTGCAAAGTTTTGTAATACACTGCGGTCAAACCATCCGTACCAGGAGCTTTGGCTGTTTTTAACTGTTTAATTGCTACTATTATCTCCTCCTCTGTTATAGGATAATTCATTCTTTCCTTTTGTTGATCAGTAATTTTTGTAACTCTTTTATCGTTTAAATATTTTTCTATAAGTCCATTCTGCACCTCCTCTTTGGCATATAGTTTGGTATAATAATCCACAAAAGCTTCTTTAATTAATTTTTGTTGAAAAATTTCTTTCCCTCCAATATCAATACTGTCAATAGTCCGTATACTTTGTTTTTTCCTCAATGTGTAAGCCAACCATCTGCCCGGTTTATTAGCGTTACAAAATGTATTGTGCTTCGCATATTGTAAGTTTGTTGCAACTTGTTCCGCCATAAGCATTTGGAATTGATCTTTCAAGAGTTTTATAGCACCACATATTCTTTCATCTGTTGGATTTTTAATAAGTAACTGTTCTTTATTCTTTATTTCTATTTCCAATTCAGATCTTTTCTTTTGTCGAAACAGTCTATGTTTAGAGTTCATATGGATAAGCACCCCTCTCATATAGGCTTTGCTTGCATCCCACACAATTTCTATTGGGGTACCTTTATTCAAGTTTATTTCGAAAAATTCTTTCAAATGCTTTTTAAGTTCTGTTGTGTTTTTTTCATATCTGAACAAGTTCTCATTTAATCTCCAAGAACGTCTCTCAATCTTATCCATCTCAATTTCTATCCATACTGGGCTATGGTCAGTCAAAGCTCTTGGAAAAATCTTTGTTCTTTTTGTCTTGACAAGTAGATCATCTGACAACAAAATAAAATCAATCCTAGAGAAGGATCTATGTCTATCTAAATAAAAAGTATAATCCAGTTCTTTTGGGTTATATATTCTCCAAATATCTTTTAGTTCCAAATCTTCTTTCATATCAAAAAAGGTCTGAGGTAACCTAATCCTAGATTTCGCTGAACTCCTTTTGTCCAATTTAGAATCTATTACTCCATTCCAGTCTCCCATTATTAAAATAGATCTATAGTCCCATTGTAGTATTTTAGTATGTAACGTCTTATAGAAATGATCCTGTTGTTGGTTGGGAGCATAAATTCCTATAAAAATATGGAATGCTTCACGAATTTGCGTGTCATCCTTGCGCAGGGGCCATGCTAATCTTCTCTGTATCGTTCCAATTTTAGTATATGTGCTGCCGAAGCGAGCAGCCAAAATTCCTTTATGTTTTATGTTTGCATGTTTACAGTAGTGTGATATAGACAGTATTTCTATATTCATGAGTCCTGAAAGCTTTGAAAATATCTAGAAAACATCTCTTTCTTTACAATTATCTATATATGTGCAAATCTTAATCAAAGTCTGTTTTGAGTCATAGAATAATCAGGGGAAACACCCAAGGAGGAATAAGGAGAAAACTTAAGATTTATGGGGTTGGGTTAATTTCAGCAGACACTTGTGAGAACTGAAACCATTTTGAAAAAAGCTCCTTCTTCCACGGTGTACCTTGGAGCAGGTATTCCACCGCGTCTGTCTGGCAGGCAGGACTCCCGCTCGGCCCGTTCCTTGATCCCAATGATGAGACTTTGGAGCGAAGTCCCTTCCCTGAAGCCTCCCATTGGCTTGTAAATGCTCTTTGCACTGAGATTGGAAAGGTTGGGAGGCTTCAAGAATGGCTATTTTGCTGCCTCAAAGTCTCATCAGCTTCTAAGGGCTTTTTGGCCGGATCTGGTACAGGCTTCCGATTGCAGAGAACAGAGGCCTAAACAGAGCCCTCTCCACATTCCATGCATTTATACGGCTTCTCCCGTGTGTGGATCCTCTTATGGCGAATAAGACTATCTCTTTGAGCAAAGGCCTTTCCACAGTCCAAGCATTTATACGGGTTCTCCCCTGTGTGGATCCTTTTGTGTATTCTTAGGTAACTGCACTGAGCAAAACTTTCCACACTCCATGCATTTATAATCATGGAATTGAAGTATGAAATAGGGGGTTGATGTAAAGACAAAATAGCTGAAGCTTTTTTTTTCTATAAAAGCAGTGGTGGAATTCTGCTGGTTCTAGGCGGCCTGGCCAAACAGTTTGTTAAATTGCTGGCTCACCCCGCCCCTTGCCAATAAATAGTGGGGGCGGGGCGGGCGAGCTAGTAATTTAACAAATGGTTTGGTGTTTTTTTGCAATTTATTGGCCTTGCAACACACCGAACCGTTGGTTAAATTGCTGGCTCGCCCACCCCTCGCCCTGTCCCGCCTCCCACCTGCGTGGCGTCAGCCTACCCTAGCCCAGGGCTGGGCAATTGTAGCTCTTTTACAACCTGTGGACCAACTCCCGCCTAGCCCATTCTGGGGAATTGTGTAGAATTCTGGAAGTTGAAGTCCACAACTCTTAAAGCTGCCAAGGTGGGAGACATCTGCTGTTACACTGTAGAATCCTTTAAAGCATGAAGATGGCCAAGTATCCTCCTTGAGAGACAACAGTTGAACATCAGGAAGGCTGTTAGAGGGCAGGGCTACATTTGGAAATTTTTGCATTTTTGCAGGTGGTGCAATACGATCTGGTGTCTGCAATGGACAGCAAAATCCGGCTTCTTCTCTCCGCTCTAAGTGCGGCATCAGGATTCCACCTTGGTATATTTGCAGCACAAGGCAGCCCTCCTCTCCTGCCGCTTGGGACTCGGAGCGGTAAACAGCATCTGGTTCAGGGAGCAGCCGGATTTTGCTCTCCATTGCTCTCTCGGCCCCCTGTAAGCTCTCGTCTCTCGAGGAGCGCTCCCTGAAGTGGTGTGGGAAACTTTGGTTGGGTTTCTCGAGAGATGAGACCTTGCAGGGGGCCGAGAGAGCAATGGAGAGCAAAATCTGGCTGCTCCCCGAACCAGACGCTGTTTATTGCTCCGAGTTGGCAGGAAACGAGGGCTGCCTTGCGCTGCAAATATACCAAGGTGGAATCCTGATGCTGCACTTATAGCAGAGAGAAGAAGCTGGATTTTGCTCTCCATTGCAGACACCAGATTGGCCCCCTGCAAGAGAATGAGAGAGAGAGAGTGGGGGAGAGAGAGAGAAAGAGGGGGGGAGAGAGAATGAGAGAAAGAGGGGGAGAGAGAGAGAAAGAGAGGGAGAGAGAAAGAGGGAGAAAGAGTGGGGGAGAGAGAAGGGGGGAGAGAATGAGAGAGGGAGAGAAGGGCGGAGAGAAAGAATGAGAGAGTGTGGGGGAAAGAGAAAGGGGAGAGAAAGAATGAGAGAGAGTGGGGGAGAGGGAGAGAGAAAGAGGGGGGAGAGAAAGAGAGAGTGGGGGAGAGAAAGAGAGGAAAAGAATGGGAGAGAGAAAGAGGGGGAGAGAAAAGAATGAGGGAGCGGGGGAAAGAGAATGAGAGAAAGAATGAGAGGGGGGAGAGAGAAAGAGGGGGAGAGAGAGGAGAGAGAGAGAAAGAGGGGGGGACCCTATCCCGTCACTGGGAGTCCAGGTGCTTCAGCAAGCAGCACGCTGGATTCGTATTAGTGGTCCGTGAAATTTAAAATTATGAACTTAGTGGTCCCTGAGGTCCAAAAGGTTGGGGACCCCTGCTTTGGAGGATTTAAGTAGCTTAACTGTGCTTGCTTGCCAATACCAGAATTACAGAGTTGGAAGGGACCTTTGGAGGTCTTCTAGTCCAGAGATCTCCAATCTTGGCAACTTTCTCTGCCTGGGCCTGATGCTTCCTGAGAGGCAGGGGTCTCTCCGAATGGGACCCCCTCCCCAAAAGGCTGGCCCCAAAGCCGTAGCTCAGAGGTCTTCAAACTTGGCAGCTTTAAGACTTGTGGACTTCAATTCCCAGAATTCTCTAGCCAGCATTGGGGAGTTCTGGGAGTTGAAGTCTGCCAGACTTAAAGTTGCCAAGGTTGGAGATCGCTGGACTAGAAGATAAATGATGGCATAAATGATGACAAAAGTGCGAGGAGCTGTCAGAAATGACTTTTTTCAGCCCTCTGAGTAGTCCCTATGCACATAGGCACGGCCACCCGGTCACATGATCAGCTAGCCACGCCCATCCAGTCACATGACCACCAAGCCACACACCCCCACTAAGCCACGCCCACAGAACCGGTTGTTAAAAAAATTTTAATTTCACCACTGGAATTAAGACAACCTCTTCGAGCAAACGTCTTTCCACACTCCAAGCAGTTACTGTATATACTCGAGTATAAGCTGACCCGAATATAAACCTAGGCACCTAATTTTACCACAAAAACCTGGGAAAACTTACTGACTCGAGTATAAGCCGAGGGTGGGAAATGCAGCGGCTACTGGTAAATTTCAAAATAAAAATAAGATACCAATAAAATTACATTAATTGAGGCATCAGTAGGTTAAATGTTTTTGAATATTTATTTCAAAGAAAAACAATAAACTAGCTCTGTAAGTGGAAACAAAAACAATATGGTATCAACAATAACTTTAAAAGTACTGTATATGAGTTGGGTAGCTCTATAAATTTGTTTAATAAATACAGTGGGAAAGGTTTTTGGGGATTCCAGAATTTACATGGCACTAATTGGATTTTTGTTCTCCCTTTTATTTTGAGACATAATAGACTAGTTTTACACTATAACTAAATTACACAAGAGAATGTAGTATATATACCAAAAAATAATTCAATAACAATTTAATCTGATACATTGAGTTAAGTGATGTAGGGCTTGATCTAATTTCAGGCAAGTTCAAGCCTCTGTTAAGAGATAGCTGCATTCTCTCTCTCTCTTTCTTTCTCCCTCCCTTTCTCCTTCTCATCTGGCATTCTTAGAGCTCCACTATTGATTAGCTTAGCCCAGGGGTGGGCAAATGTGGCCCTTTTACAACCTGTGGACTTCAACTCCCAGAACTCCTGCGACAGCCAAGCTGGAAGAATTCTGGGAGTTGAAGTCCACAGGTTGCAAAAGGGCCACATTTGCCCACCCCTGGCTTAGCCTGAGCAAGGATAGCTAGCAGCCAATTACAATAAGCTTTCAATTACAATAAGCTCTCAACTCAAGCTCAGTGCACATGGGGATCTCCCTAAATAGTGAGGATTTCTTTCTTTCTCCCTTGAAGCCCCCCCCAACCCGTTTTTGCTTCCAGGGGCTGCAGGGAGTCTTGCTAGGCACACACACATCCCCATGCCCCGTTTTGCCCTTAGCAAGCCTGCCTGCAGCCCCCTGGAAGCAAAAACGGTTACAGAAAAAAAGGCATTTTTTTCCTCACTCGAGTATAAGCCGAGGGGGGGGGGCTTTTTTTCAGCATAAAAAATGCGCTGAAAAACTCAGCTTATACTCGAGTATATACGGTATACGGTTTCTCCCTTGTGTGGATCCCCTTATGGCGAATAAGATTACCTCTTCCAGCAAAGATTTTTCCACACTCCAAGCATTTATATGGCTTCTCCCCTGTGTGGATCATCTTATGGCGAATAAGACTACCTCTTCGAGCAAAGGTCTTTCCACATTCCATGCATTTATTTGGCTTCTCCCCTGTGTGGATCCTCTTATGGCGAATAAGACTACCACTTTGAGCAAAGATTTTTCCACACTCCAAGCATTTATATGGCTTCTCCCCTGTGTGCATCCTCTTATGGGAAATAAGATGACTACTTTGACCAAACGTCTTTCCACACTCCAAGCATTTATATGGCTTCTCCCCTGTGTGGAACCTTTCATGTGCTCTTAGGTCACAGCTCTGAGCAAAGGTCTTTCCACACTCCATGCATTTATACGGCTTCTCCCCTGTGTGGATCCTCTTATGGGAAATAAGATGACCTCTTTGAGCAAAGGTTTTTCCACACTCCATGCATTTATACGGCTTCTCCCCTGTGTGGATCCTCGTGTGGGAAATAAGACTACTTCTTTGAGCAAAGGTTTTTTCGCACTCCATGCATTTATATGGCTTCTCCCCTGTGTGGATCATTTTGTGGGAAATAAGATGACCTCTTTGACCAAACATCTTTCCACACTCCAAGCATTTATACGGCTTCTCCCCTGTGTGGATCCTCTCATGGGAAGTAAGTTGCCTGCTTGTTCTAAAACATGTTCCACATTCCAAACATTTGTAAGGCTTCTCTTTTGTGTCTATCACTTTTTGAGATGTAAGGAACTTATTTCCAAGAGAAGGAATGAATGTCCCATTGTAACTTTGTCCGTTGTGTCTTCTTATAGCATCTTCTCCTTTGTTTTGGCTTATATAGTGTTCTTTTACTTGTAATTTAGCTTTGATTGGCTTCACACTTTCCCCAATATATTTTTTCCTTATTTTCTCCTGTTGGGCAAGAAAGTCTTGCATTGGACCATCAGTGGAAGATGAGCTTTCCTGATTGCAATCATTTGACTGGTTTCTATCATGGGTTTCTAATTCCATTCGAATTCCAAACTTCTCCGTTCCATCTTTAGCATTGATCACTTGGAACAGTTCACAGGAATCTTGATTCTCCTGCCCATTATTACCTTCAAAGCAAAAGAGAAATGAAAATGGTAACAAGGTTAGAGAAAAAGATCAAACCGTACAAAGTCAAGTGAATTTCCTTCTGAATTTTTCCAAAATTTTTATGTTTTATGTTTGCATATTCATGAGTCCTGAAAGCTTTGAAAATATCTACAAAACATCTCTTTCTTTACAATTATCTATATATGTGCAAATCTCAAAGTCTGTTTTGAATCATGGAATAATCAGGGGAAACACCCAAGGAGAAATAAGGAGAAAACTTAAGATTTATTGGACTAGGTTAATTTCAGCAGATACCTGTGAGAACTGAAACAATTTTGAAAAAAGCTCCTTCTTCTCCGGTGTATCTTGGGGCAGCTACTACAGGGCGTCTGTCTGGCAGGCACGACTCCCGCTCGGCCTGTTCCTTGAACCCAGTGATGAGACTTTGGAGCGAAGTCCCTTCCCTGAAGCCTCCCATTGGCTTGTAAATGCTCTTTGCACTGAGACTGGAAAAGTTGGGAGGCTTCAAGAATGGCTATTATCCAAAGTCTCATCAGCTTGCAAGGGCTTTTTGGCCAGATCTGGTACAGGCTTCCGATTGCAGAGAACAGAGGCCTAAATTACTTTAGTGTGAGATCACACAAGACAAGAAGTGCAAGATCTCACACTAATGATCTTGCAGGATCTCACACTGCAGTACTTTACTCCTGTGTTCCTTACAAACTGTGGACTGCACGAGATCCAGGGCAAAAGTCTTTGAAAACAAAGAGGCCTCCCCTTTGTTCCAAAGCATTTTGCCCTGGATCTCGTGCAGCCCTTGGTAAGCAGAGAAGAGGCCTAAAGTTCTCTAGTGTGAGATCATGTGAGATCAGTAGTGCCAGATTTCCCACTATTGATCTTGTGTATCTCTCATTACTTTAGGCCTCTTTTTTTGCAAATGCACCCAACCAAGCAAAGGAACCGATGGCTCGCTACGTGCTCCTAACATAAGTCCGAGCAGGGTGGGGTGGGGGTACAGATAGGATGATTGTTGTTGCACGCCTCCGCTGTCATTTGTAAGTGTGAATGATGGCTGTGGTGTTGTAACATTCGTTATTTCAGGACTAGGAGAGAGCTAGATCGTAACTTGGTATGGTTGCTTAGTGAACTGTCGTAACTTGGAGATCACCTGTATCCTAGGATGCTCTGAGTCACATTTCATGAGGCCTTTGACCTTGAATTGGATTGGGAGAATGCTCTTCCATGGCCCGAGCGTGAAAGTTCTGTTCCCACGCAATTTGGGGAGGTTTCAGAGAACAAATGACAAACACATTCTTCTCACATGATCTCCAGAGGGCACATAAAAGCACACCCCATTCGTCTTATCTTCCACAGATAAGTTCCAATAGAAATGGAAAAATACAGATAAGGAATGCCCCAAAAGCATCTCAGCAAAGAGACACTGACTTTTTCCTTCTTTTGAGTACAAGAAGGCCAGATACTTTCCTTCTCCCTCCCAGGAGACGATATCTGATTAGTGATTATTTAATAAAAAACTAACTATAATCTGTCTTCTTGAACTCTCTGATATGGGACAAGAAAACTCTTACCGAGAGAGACCACATTCCTATAGTTTTCAAGCATGACTTCCGAATGCAGCGCTTTCTGGTCAGGATCCAGCTGAGACCATTCCTCCTCAGAGAAATACACAGCCACCTCCTCGAAGGACACAAATCTCTCCTGAACACAGGAAAAAGAACAGAACAGGAGGATTAGCAAGAGCTGTTCATCTTCATCAATGATTTAGACAAGGGGATAGAAGGGGAACTCATCAAATTTGCAGACAAGACCAAATTGGCAGGAATATCAACACTGCACAAAATAGGCTCAAGATATAGAAGGATTGACAGATTGGCATTTCTAACAAAATGAACTTCAATGGTGAGAAATGTAATGTGCTACATTTAGGAAAGAAAAACCAAATGCACTGCCATAGAATAGGTGATGCCTGGCTCAAAAGTAGTAAGTGGAACAGGGATCTTGGAGTCCTAGTGGACAATCACTTAAATGTGAGCCAGCAGTGTGCTACAGTTGCCAAAAAACACCCAACAGAATCATAGGCTGCATTAAGAGAGGGATAGAATCAAGATCACCTGAAGTGTTAGTGCCACTTTAGAATGCCTTGGTAAGACCACACCTAGGAACTTTGCATCCAGTATTAGTTGCCATGATGTAACAAAGATCTTGTGACTCTAGAAAGAGTGCAAGGAAGAGCAACTGAGACGATGAGGGGACTGGAGGCTAAAACATATGATGAACGGGTGCAGGAACTGGGCATGGCTAGTCTAGTGAAGAGAAGGACCAGGGGAGACAAGATAGCAGTGCTCCAATATATGAGGGGTCAAGTTATTTTCCAAAGCACCTGAAGGCCAGACAAGGAGTAATGGATGGAAACTGAACAAGGACAAAATTCAACCTGAAAGTAAGGAGACGTTTTCTTACAGTGAAAGCAATGAACCAATGGAACAGAACTTTCATGGGAGCTTCATCACTGGGAGCTTTCAAGGAGAGACTAGACTGCCAAAATGTCAGAAATGGTGTAGTGAGGTTGGACTAGATGACTTACAAGGTCCCTTCCAACTCTGTTAATCCGTACTTTAGGAGGTTGATAAATTACAAAAAGAAAAGTGGTCTAGCAATTCCTGCCACTGTGATACGTTTATTCCTAATTCTCGAAGGACTTTAAAAGAAGTGCTTCTTGTAAAGGCAAATTTGGAGGAGCACCTAGCAGAACAAGACAACCAGAGGAAGCTATGCTGGCTGACAGCAACTTCAACCTGCTATTCTGCTCTCCATGTTGTGGAAGGACACAAAAATAACCCAGTCCAACCAAGGGAATAGAAGGAGAGAGAACTCTGTATACCTTCTTCACTTCCTGAAAGGAGAATACAGATCTAATAACTTTTCCTTTTCTTACTTGATTTAGAGGTTCAGCCTCTGTTTGATCACCATCATAGAAACCAGAAAATTTCATTCTTTGTTTCTCTGTAAGGAATAAATAATTTCAAAATAAATAATTAACAAAATATTTGTTTTATTGATTTTTTTAGACAATTTATATGCCGCCTATTTGCACATGACGACTCAAGGCAGCTTACAAAATATTAAACCCATATTAATATAATAAACTAATAAAAGGAAAATTATATAATACATTAAAATAATAAAATCACCCCACCCCCGGCAAAAGCACCTCACAGGAGCCATTTAATGGGCTCCATCCCGCTCTGGGTTTCCCAGGCCCCCTGGCAGAACCAGGCCTTCAGCGCCTTCTGGAAGAGTGCTACTGTGGGAGGCCATTCTAATCTCTGGAGGGATGATGTTCCAGAGAGAGGGAGCTGCCACAGAGAAGGCCCTTCTTCTGGGTCTTACCAGGTGTGTCTTCCTAGGGGATGGCACCCGCAACATTCCCTGCCTCCGCACTCTGGTGGGTCAGTCAGATGTAACTAGTAAGAGACGGTCCCTCAGATAACCTGGTCCCAAGCCATGAAGGGCCTTAAAGGTGAAAACCAGCACCTTGAATTGCACCAGGAAGGAAATTGGCAGCCAATGCAGCTCCTTCAGGAGAGGTGACACTTGTGCACACCAGGGTCTGCAGAAAACCATGCGGGCTGCTGCATTTTGCACCAACTGGAGCTTCCACATGCTTGTCAAGGACAGCCCCATGTAGAGTGTGTTGCAATAGTCAAGACGGGAAGTGAATAGGGCATCAGTGACTGTTACCGATTCAGGAAGGGCTGTTTCTGGCGCACAACCCATAGTTGCGCAAAGGTCCTCCTGCACACAACCGCGGTCAAGTAGAGCAAGGATGGATGCGCCACTCATATCCTGCTCTCGCCAGAGATCATACAAAAACGTGGCCAATGATGATTCTGTCCCAAATCCAGGCCTGAATCTTGACTGGCAGGGTTCCTACCTGTCAATGAGTCCTTCAGCTTCAACCACTACAATACTCGAGCACACAATAGATACAAAGTTATGGTAAACTGCGCTAAACTTGATTGCAAAAAATATGATTTCAGTAACAGAGCCACTAATGCCTGTAATGCACTACCGGACTCTGTGGTTTCTTTCTCTAACCCCCAAACGTTAACCTTAGACTGTCTACTGTCGACCTCACCCCATTCCTAAGAGGTCTCTAAGGCAAGTGCATAAGCACACCAGCTCCCCAAAAAGAGAATATTGGAGACAGGTTTTAAATTATATATATATACACATACACATACATGCAAGTTTTGGTGCACCAGCCTGAAGATGACGAGTGGGACCTCGTCGAAACGTCACCAAGATATGCTCAAACAACCTCTGGAGCTGCTGCATAACCACCTTCTCACCCACCTTCCCCAAAAAGGGAAGATTGGAGACAAGTTGGAAATTATTCAACAGAGTGGATTCCAGGGATGGCTTCTTAAGTAGAGAGTGGACCACAGACTCCTTCAAATGCTGGGGCACTGCCCCCTCCTGTAGGGAAGCATTAATGACTGCCAGCGTCCACCCACCTGTCATCTCCCAGGAAGCTTTCCCAAGCCAGGCAGGGCTGGGTCTAAAACACAGGTGCTTGCACCCACCTATACGATCTAGGATCCTGTCCACTTCCTCAGGAGCAACAGGGTCAAACCGTTCCCAGATATCGGAGCAAGAACCTGTCTCAGAGGCTTCCACCGGACCAGCAACCACGCCGGCATCCAACTGGGAACCAAGTCAAGCGATTTTGTCTTCCAGAAAAACCACAAATACCTCAGCATGCCCCTTCAGGTGGACCTCAATCTCCTCCTTCCCCAGGAGGAGGAGGCTCACCTGAAGAGGGTCGCTGGGCAATTATCTGTAGATGCAATTAGTGTGGAGAAGTATAAATAGGAGGAGGTATTGTATAGAAAAGAAGAGACAGCGAAGGTAAGACACATGGATAATCGGAGAATCTTCAGTTACCTCCTGAAGTGTCCTGACTTTGATCCTTCCAAAGAATCCTCCTGAAAAATAGCTCCTGGGGAGGATTTGATGGGTTCTTCTTTCCCTCAGGATCTCTGATTTTCACAGTGCAGCACTTCCGATAGGAGGAAGGAAGAAACAGAATTAATGTACATCACACGACGTAAAGTGGATTCCTATATTCGGAACACAACCTCAAAGCCCCCAATATCCAACAATGTGGTTATGTCAGAAATGTGAGAAAGAAATGGAACAATGTCTTACTGGAATAGGTGGGACATTGCCACATATTATGAATGTCAGAGAGATTTCGGAAGGAGGGGTGAAGTATTCAAACAGATTCTCTATTCTCTATTGAACTCTTACCTGCAACTCGACTTGCTCCTTCTGTTCCTCCACCTGGCTCAGATGGAAGCCTTCCACCAGAGCCACCGCCTGGGAGCTGGTCTCTGCTCCATACTCCCGCACCCAGCTCTCCATCTCTGGGGGCAGAAGAGCCAGGAACTGCTCCAGAACTACCAGGTCCAGCATCTGGGCTTTGGTGTGCTTTTCTGGTCTCAGCCATCGCCTGCAAAAACCATGGATTTGGCTGCAAAGTCCTCGGGGACCCTTAGCCTCCCGGTATTGGATGGAGGTCCAGGGATGAACTTCTGAAGGGAGGAGGGTTTTCTCCTCCAGGATTTTCTGCCTGGTTCTTGTCCAGAGCTTCCCCCACTTCCCAGGCTGAGCAGCTGAAGGGCCTTTTCCGGCTCCCTCCTTTCCAAAAGGTTGTGCCTCCATCCTTTCTCTGTCCTGCAGAGCAACTGCAAATGGCTACAAGGACTCTGGTGGGTCTCCAGATGCCTTTTCCTTCACAGGACCATTTCTGGGGCTGCAGGACTGATCCCTGCAAGGGATTCCGCTCTTTTTTTTCCCAGCAAGAGAAAATTTTGCCTTGCAAAGACCACAAATGGCTTCCAGTTTCTGTATCTGAGATGGGAAGAAAAAACAAATATTAAGAATTAGAAAGTGGAATTCAGCCACTGAGCGACCTTCCCCCAACCTCCCCGGAGCCCCAAGAGGCTCATCCCAGCGCAGGACTGAGGTGCCCCCGAGCAGGGCTGGGAAGGAGGCAGCTGGAGAGGCCGCTCGCTTCTCTCCCCCTCCGGAGACAGGGAGCCTGGTGCGAATCCTGCCTCCTCCTCGCCCGGCTTCTCTCCCCTCCTGCTGGGCCTCCGCAAGGCCGACCCTCCCCTCCCCCCACTCGGCTCTTCCACAGACAGGGGGCGGGAAGGATCCCCCTGCATAGAGAGGGCGGCTGGGGAGCATGGGACCCGGGGTGGAAGCCTGAAGGGGGCCGGGCGTGGGTCTCTCCCTCCTCCGCCTCCCTTTGCCCGGGAAGAGCCCCCAACTCACCCGGGGAACGTCTGGATCTTCCCCCGCCAGACTCTCCCGCAGCCTCTCCGCCTCCTGTGGAGCCCCGGGGGTTAAGGAGAGCGAGTGCGGCGTCCTAGAGGGGCAAGCGTTTGTGATGTCATTTCCTTCCCAGCCTCCTATGGAAAGGCAGCTGTGACGTTCGCCCTCCGCTGGACCAATGGGGAAGCGCATGACGCTACCTTCTTTTAGCAGAGGGCTCCCCCTGGTGGATTAGGGGCAAAGTGCCAGGATTGTAGAAAGGGCGGGAAAGAGGAGCGCGTCTGAGGGGAAGGGACAGGGCAGGGATGATGGGCTTGGGAGTAGGAGAAAGGCCCCTGTCAATTGCTTTCTCCATCTTCCTGTCCAGGAACCGTCTGTGGAGATGGAGAAAAATCTCTCTGGAGGATTTAAAATCGCTTCCCTCAAGAACAGCTGCCCTGAAGGCTCCGCAGAATTGTGGGAGGCCTCCAAAAGGTCCAAATCCTGTCAGAAACAGCTGGGCGGTCAGAAGAGGAGGACCAGGAGCCTCTGTGGGAAACACAGCTTGTGTCTTGCGGTTGCTGGGAACTCCCGCCTGAAGGGGAGGCAGATGGGACACAGGCAGGAAGGCCACAATCAGGAAAATGATTTTAATTTATTTCTTTTTTTATTTCTCTAATTCAATACATGCAGCTGCCCTTCTCCAACTATTCGCTCAGCCTCTCAGCAAAAGGGGGAGGAGAAAGAAAAGGGATCCCTCCGGTCTCTTCTGATGAAAGAAAAGGAAGATCCTGAAAAAGGAATAGAAAGCTAAACTATGAGGAAGAAAAACCATTTTTTACATAGGGATTGAGTAGGAAGTTCATCTCAAGAAATGTGACTAGGAAGCTTAAGCCCCTTGGAGAATTTAGTTTTTTTTTTTTATTATTTGATTTATATGCCACCCTTCTCCAGACACTCAGGGCGGCTTCCAATGCATTAAGCAATAGCCTTCATACTTTTGTATATTTATACAAAGTCAGTTTATTGGCCCCACAAACTGGGTCCTCATTTAACCTACCTTAGAAAGGATGGAAGGCTGAGTCAACCTTGAGCCTGGTAAGATTCGAACCTGCAGAAATTGCAGGCAGCTGTGTTAATAACAGGGTGCATTAAACCACTGTACTACCAAGGCTCCTTTTTTGAATTTTTTTTTAATTTTAAACAAAAACAAAACATAAAACCATCATTCCAAACAATTACAGACAGTGAGTCGAACGGTTAATATTCTCTTGTGCATAAATCCATTTCTAAAATACCAATTTATAACAGAAACTTACATCTTTTGTACAGTGGTGGGATTCAATTTTTTTAACAACCGGTTCTGTGGGCGTGGCTTAGTTGGGGGTGTGGCTTGGTCATGTGACTGGGTGGGTGTGGCTAGCTGGTCATGTGACTGGGTGGGTGTGGCTAGCTGGTCATGTGACCGGGTGGGCGTGCCTATGTGCATAGGACTACTCAGAGGGCTGAAAAAAGTCATTTCTGACTGATCCTCGCACTTATGACCATCCTCACATTTATGCCCATTGCGGCATTCTTAGCAACCGTGTCAATCATTTCACCACTACTTCTCTTCACCACGGTGACAAGATAGGGTGCAAAACGTAAAATGTGGGGACAGTCGTAAGTTCAAGGACTGGTCAAAAGTGCGAGGACCGGTCAGAAATAACTTTTTCAGCCCTCTGAGTAGTCCATATGCACATAGGGATTACCCAGAGGGCTGAAAAAAGTGATTTCTGACCGGTCCTCGCACTTTTGACCGGTCATCATTTATGCCATTTATCTTCTAGTCCAGAGATCTCCAACTTTGGCAACTTTAAGCCTGGCCGACTTCAACTCCCAGAATTCCCCAGCCAGAAAGTTGCCAAGGTTGGAGATCTCTGGACTAGAAGACCTCCAACGGTCCCTTCCAACTCTGTAATTCTGGTATTGGCAAGCAAGCAGAGTTAAGCTACTTAAATCCTCCTAAGCAGTGGTCCCCAACCTTTTGGACCTCAGGGACTACCAAGTTCATAATTTTAAATTTCGCGGACCACTAATACGAATCCAGCGTGCCGCTTGCTGAAGCACCTGGACTCCCAGTGACGGGATAGGGTCCTTCAGGCACTCTCCCACCCTCTTTCTCTCCCCCCCTCATTCTCTCTCTCCCCGTTTCTCTCTCTCCCCCCACTCTCATTCTCTTTCTCTCCCTCCTCTCTCCCCCTTTCTCTCTCCCCCCCTCATTCTTTCTCTCTCCCCCCCCACTTTCCCACTCAATCCCTTTCTCTCTCCCACTCTTTCCCTCTCATTCTCTTTCTCTCTCCCCCACTCACTCACTCCTCTTTCTCTCTCCCACACTCCCCCCCACTTTCTCTCTCTCATTATCTTGCAGGGGGCCAATCTGGTGTCTGCAATGGAGAGCAAAATCTTGTAACAACTTTAATTTTATCCTCGCCTTCTTTTCCTGCTAAATATATTTTAACACCATTTTATTCAAATCTTTGAAAAAATCATTCCCCAATCTAATTGGAATTGTCTGGAACAGATATAAAATTCTAGGCAAAATATTCATCTTAATAGTTGATATCCTATCAATCAAGGAGCTCTGGTGGTTCAGCAGACTAAAGCAGTGTTAACTTATTAACATCAGCTGCCTGCAATTACTGCAAATTCAAATCCCACCAGGCTCAAGGTTGACTCAGCCTTCCATCCTTTCTAAGGTAGGTAAAATGACCCAGTTTGTGGGAGCAATAAACTGACTTTGTATAAAAGTATACAAAACTTTGAAGGCTATTGCTTAATGCATTGTAAGCCGCCCTGAGTCTCCGGAGAAGGGTGGTATATAAATCAAATTAAAAATAAATAATAATAATATAATCATCATCATCATCACCTGCAAATTTTCCCCTTTCGCCAGGTCTGTCTCCATCTGTTGCTTAAGTTTATTATAGTTACTCCAAACCCCTTGGAGAATTGAATGCAGGCATATATCATTAGACCATAAATGAAAAGAGAAAAAGAAAAAGAAAAGCAAATGCAAAACAAGAAAAGCTGATGGCTCCATTGAGAATTTTATGTATCTTTAGCAAGTAATTACATGACTACAGTTACTTAATTTTAAGTTACTTAATGTTACAACATACCATAAAAAAACAAAAATATGGCCCTAATGCTTGAAAAATATCTTTTGCTCATGGATGTTTCAGCTTCTCTTCATTCTGGCCTCTTGCTTGAAAGGCAAATGGTTCACCCTAAAGCTTTCTGCATGCAGTCTACCTTGACATCTGTCATTATTCCATCACATCCTAAGAGATTTTGACGGAAAAAGGTTCCTTGCTTCTGCGTTCATCCTGGTTGAGACAGTGATTAATTTGACACAGTGGATGGAGGTTGGATTGAGGGGTCCTTGGTGCCCTCTGAGGTTGGTTGGTGCAGTGATGATCGTCCCTCGTTTGGCTAATGAAAGGTCTGCAACAACACAATCAAGCTCAGAGACCACCAAGGACCCCTCATTTCAACCGAGAGTGAAACATTTTCTCCTTTGATGGCAGGCTGGATTATTTTTGGTATCTGGACATCCCAGAGAAAGTTCCTGTTGCAATATTTTCAGGATCAGACTCAATAAATATAGTAAGAGTTAAAGGTTTAAATATTTCTCCTTTTATTTACATTAGGCATTCTATGTTCACTGAATATTCACAGATAGAAGCAAGGAATGGGTGCGTGCAGCTCCTTATATATACAATGGGTGGAGCTAGATGCGGGAGTGGTAAATTATGAATACATTAAGAAGTAAAGAATAAATTAACCCCTGATACCCCGTTCATATACTATTTACATATTAGAGAATAAGGCATTTACATGTGACAAATCCCCCTCTAAATGCCGATTCGTTATGCTACACCAATTACATTCAGATTCAGGACAATACAAAACATATAACTTGGAAGTCAAGTATTTATGCTGCTTAGAAGGTAAAGGCTTTGTCAATATGTCAGCTAATTGTTCTGATGTCTCACAATGCACTGCTTTAATAAATCCATCCTGAGATAATTGTCTCACATGTTTAAATTTTATGTCTATATGTCTGGACCTTTGTCCAATGTCAGATCTGGATATTTTGATAGCCGCTTTATTGTCTTCATGCATGACAAAAGGTAAAGCAGGTTTTTTCCAAACATCAGAAATTAAATCATTAAACCATACAAGGTTATTTGCAGCTTTAGATAAACAAACATATTCTGCTTCTGTCGTTGAAGTGGCCACTAATTCTTGTTTACCAGTGTACCAGTAAACTGGAAAATCATTTAGGAGGAACACATAACCGGATGTACTTTTTCTGCATGAAGTGTCTCCAGCCCAATCCGCATCTGCGTAACATGTGAGGTTTGGTTCTTTAACATTACTAGGTTCTAACATCAAACAAAAATCTAAGGTATTTTTTAAATATCTTAATATCCTCTTAACAGCTTCCCAATGGTACATTGTTGGTTTGCTGACATGTCTGGATAATAAATTGAGGGGTAAAGCGATATCAGGTCTTGTCCAATTAGAAATGTAAAGAAGTGAACCTATGACTGATCTATAGAACGTGTTATCTTTGAATTCAGGGGATGATTCATCAGCATTTCTTAGGAAGTCCGTCTGCATGGGAGTGTCACAGGGTTTGGCATCACTTAGATTGCATTTATTTAAGAGCTCTATGATCTTATCTCTCTGATTAAGTTTGAATCCTCTTTTAGTCTTATTAATTTGAACACCAAGATACTTATTTACTTTACCTAAAGATTTCAATGAGAAATGTTCATTTAGCTTAGTTACAAATGTTTCTCTTCTTTATGTTTACCTATATACAAAATGTCATCCACATAGATCAATACAAATTCTATGTAATCATCACCTTTTTAAACAAAGAAACAGTTATCAGCAGTAGTAGCATTGAAATCCATAGTTTTAAGTACTTTTACTAAACAATCATACCATCGTTTACCAGATTGTTTTAACCCGTATAAACTTTTGTTTAACAACCAAGTCTCATTCTTGTTTGTGTATTGACTGAGGTGCTCTTACATATATTTCCTTATCTAGTTTTGCGTGTAGATACGCAGTCTGTATGTCATATTGGAATACATCGAGATTGAGTGCTGATGCTACTACTAGAGCTGTTTTGACACTCTCAGTTCTTACTGTGGGGGAATATGTGTCAGTATAGTCCTCCGGATATTTCTGTGGATAACCTTGTGCGACTAGTCTAGCTTTGTATAGAGTATTGCCTCCCTCTAAATTTTTAATTTTGTATATCCACCTAGTACCAATAATGGTTTTGTCTTTTGGTGCAATTGCAGGTGTAAATACATTTAATCCTTGTAAACTTTCCATCTCTTTTTTCATTGCTAATTCCCATTTTTCTTTTTCTTTACGAGGAAGTTTTAACACTTCCTCATATGTATTAGGTGTCGTTGATTCTTCATCCATATGCATTATGTAATCCTTGTATTTATTTGGCATTTGATTTCTAGTGTTCCTAATTGGCTTCTCGGGTTTACTATTATTGTCATGCAAATATCTTGCTTCCTTTTTTGTTAATGTATCTGTCTTTATTTTGTGTTGACTGTTTGTCCATGTTTTGCTTTTGTTTTTATATTTGTTGTCATTTTGTTTTTCTATAGTTCTTTTCTCTTGGGATTTTGTATCTGTGTTACTGTTTGGGAATATTTCATTAAGATGTATTCTAGACCAGTTGGCCTGTTCGTGAAACACAGCTGTTCTGGAAACTATAAATCTGTTATTATTATCAATGAATCTGTATCCTTTCGTACCTGTCTCATATCCCATAAATCTAAGTCTTCTAGACACATTTTCTCCCTTTCTCCTTAATTGTTTAGGTATGTGTACGTCTGCAGTGACTCCAAATATGTGCATGTGTGCTAATTTTGGTTTCCTATTATACATCACTTCATATGGTGTCTTATTTACAATGCTGGACCAGGTTCTATTCTGTGTGTAATTGGAATAATGTAGGGCTTCTGACCAGAATTGTTTGCTTAAGCCAGCATCTTCCAATGTGCATCTAATCATGGTTTGTAATGTTGAGTTCTTCCTCTCTGCAATTCCATTCTGAAACGCAGAAAATGGGCTAGATGTGTAATGTAACATTCCTTTGTCCTTCAGCCATTGGGAGAATTCCTTAGACATGAATTCACATCCCCTATCTGTCATGATTTGTTTTATTTTGATATTGTGTTGTGTTTCTATGCGTTTATAAAATTCTTTAAATTTCTGAAAAGTTTCATCTTTGTGTTTTAATGTATAAACAAATCCATAGCGACTATAATCTTCCACTATGGTTAAGAAGTAACGCTTTCTATAAGTGATTGATGGAGTTAGTGGACCAACTAAATCCATGTGTACTAAATCAAAAATTTTGTTGGTTGACCTAGTTGATTTCCTAGGCCTGGGGATAGTTTTTAGTTTTGTAGATTTACATACTGAGCATTCCAAATAGTTTTCACAATTTTTTATTTTAACACCTTCTGCGTGTTCAGTCATTTTTTGTACTACAGGAAAACTGGCATGTCCTAACTTCCTATGCAAAATATGAGCACACTCATCATGAATTGGCTTACCTATTTTTGGTTTTTTTTCATTATGTGCATCCTTGTGATCATGAGCTACTTTACATTCATCATTGTCACTATTGCTAATGCTTTCATCATCTGGTTCAATACAATCTTCCATATTTGAATCAATGTTGTGTAACCATTTTTCTTTTGTTATTAAGTAAGGTAGGCCCCCTTTAATCATTACAGTGCCTATATCTATTTTATTTTTCTCCAAGGTCGCTTTTCCTTTAGAAAAGACAATATTAATATCGGAATCTCTGCTTAGTTTTATGGCACTTAGTATGTTATGAGGTATTTCGGGTATTAGTAATACCCCCTCTATTTTTCCTAGGCCAGGTAAGGTTACATTCCCTCTACCTAATACTTGAACCTTTTCTTGGTTAGCTACCTTTATTACAAATTTATCTTCTACAAATGAAGATAATATATTTTTGTTATTAGTGGTGTGATTAGTTGCTCCAGAATCAATAAGCCAATTATTGTTCTCAGTTTGCTGTATGTTAGTGTTGTCTTGTTTATTTAGTCCATTCAGTGAACGAGATTTTTTATCCTTTGAATTATCTCTGCCCCCTCTATGTTCTTTGTAATTTGGTGGGCTTCTATGTCTATGAATGGAAGACTGTCTATAATTGTATTTGTTTCTGTGTTCTGACCTATGTCTTTCTTTTGAAATTCTGGGGCAATCTCTTCTATTGTGTTCCCTGGATCCACAGTTGTGGCATCTAAATGTTTCATTATATCTTTCTTGAAAAGCCACTTTTCTATATGGTTTGTGTTCTATGTGATTGTTAGAGCGATTCCTCCTTGAATTGTCTTCAGCTATTAACTTATTGGATAGACTTTCTATGGATAAGTATCCTAGATTGATTGTGTCTAAATGTGACATATAATTATCCCATGATGGGTCAAGTGAGTTGATGATAACACTTTTCATTGTTTGATCTGAAATCACTTCCCCCCTTAAATGCAGTTCAGCTCTTATTTTGTTTAAAGATATTAAGTGTTCACTTATGGAAACCCCTGGTTTTATCCTAGATGAAAAGAAATCTTTAGACATTCTTGTGGTAGTAGCTACACTGTCACTGTGGAATAAATTGAACATGCATTGAATAATTTCTGAAACAGTCAGATTTTGCTTAATGCTGTGGTACATAGCAGGAGATACACTAGAAATTAATAAGAAAAATGCTCTATGGTGTAAACAGTCTAATTTTAGAGTCCAAGGTCTTTTTGGGGGACTAGTTATAAAAAACAGTAAGTTTTCTTTCATAAAGACAACCTGAAGCTGTTGATACCATTCTTGTAAATTAATGCCATCTATCCTCAGCTTTGGGAAGTCACTGGGCAAATTTCCGACATTATTGGGTCCATTACTTACAACCTGAGGTAGTCCGTGGTCTCGTAAATGCTGGAAATTACAAAATGGCGTGGGAATGCTCGCAACGAGCCTGCACGGTCTTCTCAGCAACTCATGTCTTCCTGGATCGTCTGCGTAGTCTTGCGCATGCGCGTTGTCCATTTCGTCCCTGTAGTCGTCGTGAGAGGTTCTCGTCGTTGCGGCTCGCTCGTTCTGTTTCTCCTCAGACGAATCGGTCTCTGGCTCGATCTTGGGGGTCCTGACGATGGCGGCTGTTCTTTTTCTTCTTTTGAGAGCGTTGGTGCTTGCATCGGTCTGTGGCGTGGGGCGGTATCTGCAGGGCTCTCTGGGTTCGGGCGTAGGCTCTCTCGTAGTCAGGATGGGAGCGGGTAGATTTTGAGGCATTGGCTTGCTCGCTTGCTTTCTAGTTGACTTCTTGGTAATTTTTAGTTTCGGCCCAAATGCAGCAAAAAGCGTTTTCATTGCTGATTTTATCTGAGTATCTGTTGAATCACCTTCACTTTCCGATTCTGATTCTTCTGAGGTGTTTGACTTTTCTTTTTCGTTTTCGTTGTCTAGTAATGTTTTTCGCGCCAGAAATTTTGAATCGAGTTTTCTGATTGGCTCTGCTTCGCTCACCCTGGAGGTCTGTTGAAACCAAGATGGCTGCCATTCAAAATTTTGCGCGGGATCACCGTTTTTCTTCTTCATAGTATTTTTTTCTGTAGTCATATCACTCACTATTTTTGAATCTTTTGGTTTTTCAGTAGTGAAGTGCTTCTCTCTCGCTGCTCCGCTGTTTTTCAGCATATCTTGGATGTTCACGATGAGGCTTTCATCATTCTTCTGGCTCTTTAATAGTTTTAATATCTCTGACCTGAGTTCGTTGTTTTCTATTTTGATTTCCTCTCGATCATCATTTTCATTTATTATTTCTTCGTCTTCAGTGGTGTACTCTTCGGATTCTCTCGAAATCGCGTTTGTGGATTCATCGATTATTTCTTGATCCGTTTCCATTTCTTTGCTGTATGCCCTGGTGTTGGGCCTATCTCTCTTAGACATATTTAAATTTTTATTGAGTCAATTAACCATCCTCTGCTACCAGATTGTTGCAATATTTTCAGGATCAGACTCAATAAATATAGTAAGAGTTAAAGGTTTAAATATTTCTCCTTTTATTTACATTAGGCATTCTATATTCACTGAATATTCACAGATAGAAACAAGGAATGGGTGCGTGCAGCTCCTTATATATACAATGGATGGAGCTAGATGTGGGAGTGGTAAATTATGAATACATTAAGAAGTAAAGAATAAATTAACCCCTGATACCCCGTTCATATACTATTTACATATTAGAGAATAAGGCATTTACATGTGACAGTTCCCATTCGCATTTCTGCGTGTTTCATCAGGAAGGACTGAAGTAATTTTTTGTAGTTCTTAATTTCATGTTATTTTGGTTCCCATTGATTTCCAAAGATCTTCCTTCTTGATTGATCTTTTGCAATGTTAGCACACCAGAGTGGTTTTCATTCTCATATCCTGGAGTATGCCTAATTTGGGAGGGAGGGAAGGAGGAGGTCAGAGCCATTTATTGCCATTGGAACTTCAAATGGTTACTTAATAAATTATTGTAAATCAGGGACTGCCTGGGTTGGCCAGCAGGCTGCCTAACTATGGGAACTTAATATGCGTCCACATATCCCTACCACTGCTTTCTCTTCCCTTCTTTTACACAACTCTGTGAAAGTAGTTGCCATGGCACTGAAACAAGGATAACTGCAACATAAGTAAGCAGTGTGGCCAGGCAGCTGGGAAGGCAAACAAAATTCTGAGATGCATCACCAGATGTATCACCATCAGCAAAAAGGAGCTCCTATCCCTCTACATAGGGCTTTAGTGAGACTCCATTTGGAATACTGTGTCCAGTTCTGGAGACCTCACTTTAAAAAAGTTATTGATAAGATTGTGTGAGTCCAGAGATGGGCAACACGAGGAAAGGCAAGGAAAGATCACCACAAAATAAGGAGAAAGAGCCTATGAATTGCATTTTCTAATTCAGCATAACTATAACCCCCTTTTCCTTATGGTTTTCTTTCTCAGTTGTTACTTGTGTTACGTAATGTGAAGCAGGGTGGAAAGGCAGACTGAGACAATAGTAAGCAAAGGAAGGAAAGCTGAAACAATAGTAAGGGATTCAGGACTAATTGCATTTCTGCCTGCAACTCTGCTCTAGTGGCAATACTCATCAGAGGGAGTTACTTGAAATGTACCATTTAAATTTTGGCATCCACACATCACGTTGAGGGCAAACGATAACCTTAATCTCCATTGATACTCATCTTTCTTTTAAAACCTCCTACTTAGCAAAAAAGCACCAGAATGGATTGAGGATTCCAAATCAAAATCAGAATAGAGCTGGAAGGGAACTTGGAGCTCTTCTAGTCCAACCCCCCGCCCAAGCAGGAGACCCTACACCATTTCTGACAAATGGCAGTCCAATCTCTTCTTCAAAGCCACCAGCGATGAAGCGCCCACAACTTCCGAAGGCAAGCTCTTCCATTGGTTGATTGTTCTGTCAGAAAATTTCTCCTTATTTCTGGGTAGAATCGCTCCTTGATAAGTTTCCATCCATTATTCCTTGTCTGGCCTTCAGGTGCCTTGGACCCCACCCTCTCTGTGGCAGCTCCTCAAACGTTGTAACACTGCTATCCTGTCTCCCCAGGTCCTTCTCTTCACTAACTACCCATCCCCAGTTCCAATACCGTTCTTGTTTTAGTCTTCCGGCCTTTAATCAGCTTAGCTGCTCTTCTTTGCTCTTTTTCCAAAGTTTCAACATCTTTTTTGTAATGTGATGACCCAAAGGGGACGCGGTATTCCGGGTGTGGTCTTACTAAGGCATTATGAAGTGGTAGTAATACTTCATGTGATTTTGATTCTATGCCTCTGTTTATAAAACCAAGGATTGTATTCGCTTTTTTTGGCTGCTGTCGCACAGAGGCGATTCATGCTTAATTGATCATCCATTCCGACTCCAAGGACCCTTCACAGTTACTATTTTCCAGCCAGGTTTCAGGTTATCTGTTTTTCCTGCCCAGTTGTAAAAGCTTACTTTTCTCCACATTAAATTTCATTTTGTTGGATTGTACCTTGTCTCCTTTGGATCAGAAAGGCACAATATGCATACAGATCAAAATCTATAGAGACGTGGTGGCTCAGTGGTTAGAATGCAGTACTATAGGCTAATTGCCCACAGCCAGAAGTTTGATTCTGACAGGGTCATGGTTGACTCAGCTTTCATCCTTCTGAGGTAAAATGAGGGTAAAATGAGGACCCAGATTGCTGGAGACCATATGCTGACTTTGTAAACTGCTCAAAGAGTGCTGTAAAGCATTGTGGAATGGTATATAAGTCTAAGTGGAATTACTATTGCTATACAGTTTCTTATGAGAATTAAGACCTTTCTGAGCAAAGCCCTCTCACCATTCCATGCATTTATACGGCTTCTCCCGTGTGTGGATCCTCTTATGGCGAATAAGACTACCTGTTTGAGCAAAGATTTTTCCACACACCAAGCATTTATACGGCTTTTCCCCTGTGTGGATACTCTTATGGGAAACAAGATGACCTCTTCGAACAAACGTCTTTCCACATTCCATGCATTTATACGGCTTCTCCCCTGTGTGGATCATTTTGTGTATTCTTAGGTAACTGCACCAAGCAAAAGTCTTTCCACACTCCATGCATTTATACGGTTTCTCTCCTGTGTGGATCCTCTCATGGCAAATAAGATGACCTCTTTCAGAAAACATCTTTCCACATTCCATGCATTTATACGGCTTCTCCCCTGTGTGGATCCTCTTATGGCGAATAAGACTACCTCTATGAGCGAAGATTTTTCCACACTCCAAGCATTTATATGGCTTCTCCCCTGTGTGGATCCTCTTATGGCTAATAAGACTACCTCTTTGAGAAAACATCTTTCCACATTCCATGCATTTATTCGGCTTCTCCCCTGTGTGGATCCTCTTATGGCGAATAAGATGACCTCTTTCAGCAAAGATTTTTCCACACTCCAAGCATTTATAAGGCTTCTCCCCTGTGTGCATCCTCTTATGGGAAATAAGATGACCTCTTTCAGAAAACATCTTTCCACATTCCATGCATTTATACGGCTTCTCCCCTGTGTGGATCCTCTTATGGCGAATAAGACTACTTTTTTGAGCATAGATTTTTCCACACTCCATGCATTTATGCGGTTTCTCCCCTGTGTGGATCCTCTTATGGGAAATAAGACTACTTCTTCGAGCAAAGGTTTTTTTGCACTCCATGCATTTAAATGGCTTTTCCCCTGCCTGGATCCTTTTTGGGGATATAAGATTACTATGTCTTCTGAACCTGTTACCAGACTCTCTGCATTTGTATACCTTCTCCCCAGTATAAATCCCTTCATGGGAAGTAAGTTGCCTGCTTGTTCTGAAACATGTTCCACATTCCAAACATTTGTAAGGCTTCTCTTTTGTGTCTATCACTTTTTGAGATGTAAGGAACTTATTTCCAAGAGAAGGCATGAATGTCCCATTGTAACGTCTGTTGTGTCTCCTTAAAGCATTTTCTGCTTTGTTTTGGGTTAAATAGTGTTCTTTTACTTGTAATTTAGCTTTGATTGGCTTCACACTTTCCCCAATATATTTTTTCTTTATTTTCTCCTGTTGGGCAAGAAAGTCTTGCATCAGACAATCAGTGGAAGATGAGCTTTCCTGATTCCAATCATTTGACTGGTTTCTATCATGGGTTTCTGGTTCCATTCGAATTCCAAACTTCTCCGTTCCATCTTTAGCAATGATCACTTGGAACAGTTTACAGGAATTTTGATTCTCCTGACCATTATTACCTTCAAAGCAAAAGAGAAATGAAAACGGTAACAAGGTTAGAGAAAAAGATCGAACCGTACAAAGTTAAGTGAATTTCCTTCTGAATTTTTCCAAATGTTTTATGTTTGCATGCTTACAGTGGTGTGATATAGACAGGATGATTTCTATATTCATGAATCCTGAAAGCTTTGAAAATATCTAGAAAACATCTCTTTCCTTACAATTATCTATATATGTGCAAATCTCAATCAAAGTCTGTTTTGAGTCATAGAATAATCGGGAAACACCCAAGGAGGAATAAGGAGAAAACTTAAGATTTATTGAGGTGGGTTAATTTCAGCAGAGACCTGTGAGAACTGAAACCATTTTCAAAAAAGCTCCTTCTTTCCTGGTGTACCTTGGAGCAGCTACTCCACTGCCTCTGTCTGGCAGCCAGGACTCCCGTTCGGGCTGTTCCTTGATCCCAATGATGAGACTTTGGAGCGAAGTCCCTTGATTGAAGCCTCCCATTGGCTTGTAAACGCTAATCGCGCTGAGACTGGATCTGGTATAGGCTTCCGATTGCAGAGAACAGAGGCCTAAACTACTTTAGTGCGAGATCACACGAGACGAGAAGTGCAAGCTCTCACACTAATGATCTTGCAGGATCTCAGGCTGCAGTACTTTAGTCCTGTGTTCCCTACAAACTGAGGATTGCACAAGATCCAGGGCAAAACTCTTTGAAAACAAACAGGCCTCCTTGTTTCCAAAGCATTTTGCCCTGGATCTCGTGCAGCCCTTGGTGAGCAGAGAACAGAAGCCTAAAGTACTCTAGTGCGAGATTCTAATGAGATCGGTAGTGCCAGATTTCCCACTATTGAGCTTGTGTATCTCTCACTATTTTAGGGCTCTTTTTTCTGCAAATGCACCCAAGCAGGCAAAGGAACCGATGGCTCGCTACGGCCTCGTAACTTAAGTCCGAGCAGAGTGGGGTGGAGGTGCAGGTACGATGATTGTTGTTGCAACGCCTCTGCTGCCATTTGTAAGCGTGAATGACGGCAGTGGTGTTGTAACATTCGTTATTTCAGGACTAGGAGAGAGCTAGATCGTAGCTTCGTATGGTTGCTTAGTGAACTGTCGTAACTCGGAGATCACCTGTATCCTAGGATGCTCTGAGTCACATTTCATGAGGCCTTTGTTCTTGAATTGGATTGGGAGAGTGCTCTTCCATGGCCCGAGCGTGAAAGTTCTGTTCCCACACAATTTGGGGAGGTTTCAGAGAACAAATGACAAACACATTCTTCTCACATGATCACCCGAGGACACATAAAAGCACACCTCATTCTTCTCAGCCTCCACAGATAAGTTCAAATAGAAATGGAAAAATACAGATAAGGAATGCCCCAAAAGGACCTCAGCAAAGAGACACTGACTCTTTCCTTCCTTGGGGTACGAGAAGGCCAGATACTTTCCTTCTCCCTCCCGGGAGACGATATCTGATTAGTGATTTCTTAATAAAAAGTAACAATAATCTGTCTTCTTGAACTGTCCGATTTGGGAGAAGAAAACTCTTACCGAGAGAGACCACGTTCCTATAGTTTTCAAGCATGACTTCCAAATGCAGCGCTCTCTGGTCAGGATCCAGCTGAGACCATTCCTCCTCAGAGAAATACACAGCCACCTCCTCGAAGGACACAAGACTCTCCTGAACACGGAAAAAAGAACAGAACAGGAGGATTCGCAAGATCTGTTCATCATCATCAATGATTTAGACAAGCTGATAGAAGGGGAACTCATCAAATTTGCAGACAAGACCAAATTGACAGGAATACCAACACTGCACAAAATAGGCTCGAGATATAGGATTGACAGATTGGCACTTCTAACAAAATGAACTTCAATGGTGAGAAATGTAATGTGCTACATTTAGGAAAGAAAAACCAAATGCACTGCCATAGAATAGGTGATGCCTGGCTCAAAAGTAGTAAGTGGAAGAGGGATCTTGGAGTCCTAGTGGACAATCACTTAAACGTGAGCCAGCAGTGTGCTACAGTTGCACAAAACACCCAACAGAATCATAGGTTACATTAAGAAAGAGGTAGAATCAAGATCACATGAAGTGTTAGTTCCACTTTAGAATGCCTTGGTAAAACCACATTTAGGAACTTTGCATCCAGTATTAGTTGCCATGATGTAACAAAGATCTTGGGACTCTAGAAAGAGTGCAAGGAAGACCAACTGAGACGATGAGAGGACTGGAGGCTAAAACATACGATGAACGGGTCCAGGAACTGGGCATGGCTAGTCTAGTGAAGAGAAGGACCAGGGGAGACAGGGTAGCAGTGCTCCAATATTTGAGGGGCAGAGAGGAGGTGGTCAAGTTATTTTCCAAAGCACCTGAAGGCCAGACAAGGAATAATGGATGGAAACTGAACAAGGAGAAATTCAACCTGAAAATAAGGAGACGTTTTCTTACAGTGAAAGCAATGAACCAATGGAACAGAACTTTCATGGGAGCTTCATCACTGGGAGTTTTCAAGAGACTACACTGCCAAAATGTCAGAAATGGTGTAGTGATGTTGGACTATATGACCTACAAAGTCCCTTCCAACTCTGTTAATCTGTATCTTAGGAGGTTGATAAATTACAAAAAGAAAGGTGGTGCAGCAGTTCCTGCCACTGTGATACATTTATTCTTCAAGGACTTTAAAAGAACTGCTTCTTTTTTTTCTTCTTCTTTTTTTTTGTAAATAATTTTTATTTTTTCCCAAACATAAAGATAAAATATAACTTTCAAGAACAGTTTCAATCCGGTCATAGATGGTTAACATGCTTACATTCTTTTAACATGCTCTATTCCAATTTTCCATTACATCTTTTGAAAATTTAAAACAGAGAAAAAAAACAAAAAACAAATTTAAGCATAGAATTCTAACACTTTCATCTAAACAAATCTAATATATCAATACAGTTTTAACTTCGAATTAAATTTTAGCTCATTATCTCTGTATCTATATCTCATCAATATCCAAATAGTTATTAACAATATTCTAGTCTCTTATTCTAATTGTTAAAATTTATAAAACGCAATTTTATCGACATCTTAATTATTTGACCCTTTTTATCAAATCAAAATATCTTGAACTTTCCAATTTAATATCTCACATATTACAGTTTTATCACAAGAACATATTGCTTATTCTTCTCCAAGTTATCAACTCTTTTGAGATTATTCCCAATATTATCTCCTCCCAATCTTCCAACATTATTGGCTGATTTCCAGCATATTGTATTTGACTAGTTTCTAGCATAAGCTTCTCCCAGACTCCCTCCATTGTTTGGCTGATTTCCAGCATATTTTTCTCCAACTCTCCTCCTATTGCTTGGCTGATTTCCAGCATTTTATTGGCTGATTTCCAGCATTTTCTGTTTGGTTGATTTCCAGCATAGTCTCCTCCAACTCTCCTGCCATTGTTTGGCTGATTTCCAGCATTTTAATTATTTTCCCACTTACTTCCTCGGAGTCTCTAACTCTTATCTAATTAGTATCCTTCACCTCATTATTTTAGTTTTCCCTTACATCATAATTATCTATTTAATCTCTATGTCTCAGCATATTCATCAAAATTAATTCTCATTATGTTTCATAATAATCATCATTTCCCATATTTGTTAAATTAGATCACAATTTATCTCTATCATCTGTGTATTTCATAGTTTCACTCAGTAATATGTTAATCAATCATATTCAACAGTCTAACTTTGTTTGCAGAATATAGTTAAGACATATTACAACAAATAATAAGTTTTCTTAAAGTTATCTCACATTAGAGTACACTTCTCATAGTAATTTTTAACCACTTATTATATAAATCCCTATTTTAATTGCCATTTATTATTTTTTTTCTTTATTATTCCAAAAACCTTCCTGTTTAATCCAAAAGAAAAAAAACACCTTTTATTCCTTTAGGCTTTTAAGCATTACATTACAATTTAGTTACATTTAGTTTAAATCTATTTTGTTTCTTCTTTTTCCTGTCTGTCCACATGTTCCACTTCAAAGTTCATCTATTCAAATTAAAAATTCTATATATCACTTTAATGCTCTTATAAATGTCTGCTCCAAGCATGATGTCTCCACTTCCTGTCTTTGTTCGTGCGCCACACCTTCTTTTTGCTAAGTCTGTAAGTTTCCATTATAGAAAATGTCCAAGATCTTTCTTCTTAAAATCACCCAGAACAGGGTAGAAATTTCCAAAATCCATTAGTCTAATGTTAATTCCAAAGTAATCATAATAATCCAAGGTAGAAAGCCATTTAGGATATTTCTTTTCTAAGCAGAAAGTAAAATCTCTTCAATCCACTTTCCTGCTTAGTCACCGCAGACTTCATGGCAATTTTGTAGCCATTCGTCTGTCAATCTTCATTAACTTCGTTAACTTTCACAGGTTTAAATTCCCCAAAAAATATTTCTTCAATCCACTCCAAAGAAAACAGAAAAAAAAAGTCCAATTTTCCAAATTATTAGAAACAAATTCTTCTAAGCCAAATTAATTAATGCAAAGTTTGTCTTGGGTCTCCATTTTTTCTCCCCCTTTCTTTTAAGTCTTCAAGCCCCACGGATCTGTAGCCGTAGTTTAAGGTTGGGGTCTTATTTTAAAAAAATATTCCAAGAAATCCCTTTATTTGCCTGGGTTGGTATCATTCACCCAGCTTTGAAACGCTCGTTCTTTCTTCTTCCTCCTGCACAATCTTGTGTCCCAGTCTGCTGCAGCTTTGTGGCAGCCGCCATGGCTGCCTACCCCCGCCACCGACTTTGAGGATTCCCTCTGGCCTCCGAGGAACTTGCCTGTTCCTCTTGGCCCTCCGAGGTGCTCCTCTTCACCCCCCATCCCTACAAGATGGGGGTCGGTCCGAAGACCGGTCAGACAGCGGTTTGTCAGTCGGGGTTTCCACGGGCTCATTAGAGCCCGCTAATTCCCCGACTGTGGTGCCGCAGCTCCAGAGCGGGAGGCCAGAACTGCTTCTTGTAAAGGCAAATTTGGAGGAGCACCTGGCAGAACAAGACAACCAGAGGAAGCTATGCTGGCTGACAGCAACCTCAACCTGCTATTGTGCTCTCCATGTTGTGGAAGGACACAAAAATAACCCAGTGCAAACAAGTGGGGGAATAGGAGGAGAGAGAACTCTGTACACCCACTTCACTTCCTGAAGGCGAGAATACAAGTCTAATAACTTTTCCTTTTCTTACTTGATTTAGAAGTTCAGCCTCTGTTTGATCGCCGTCATAAAAACCAGAAAATTTCATTCTTTGTTTCTCTGTAAGGAATAAATAATTTCAAAATAAATAATTAACAAAATATTTATTTTTTTAGACAATTTATATGCTGCCTATTCGCACATGACAACTCAAGGTGGCTTACAAAATATTAAACTCATATTAAAATAAAACTAATAAAAGGAGAATTATATAATACATTAAAATAATAAAATCACCCCCACCCCTTGCCCCAGCAAAAGCACCTCACAGGAGCCATTTAATGGGCTCCATCCCGCTCTGGGTTTCCCAGGTCCCCTGGCAGAACCAGGTCTTCAATGCCTTCTGGAAGTGTGCTACTGTGAGGGGCCATTCTAATCTCGGGGGGGATGATGTTCCAGAGAGGGAGCCTCGGAGAAAACCCTTCTTCTGGGTCTCACCAGGTGTGTCTTCTTAGGGGATGGCACCTGCAACATTCCCTGCCTCCGCACTCTGGTGGGTCAGTCAGATGTAACTAGTAAGAGACGGTCCCTCAGATAACCTGGTCCCAAGCCATGAAGGGCCTTAAAGGTGAGAACCAGCACCTTGAATTGCACCAGGAAGGAAATTGGCAGCCAATGCAGCTCCTGCAGGAGAGGTGACACTTGTGCATACCAGGGTCTGCAGAAAACCATGCGGGCCGCTGCATTTTGCACCAACTGGAGCTTCCATATGCTCGTCAAGGACAACCCTATGTAGAGTGTCAGAGGCAATTAGCCCCGTTACCTTCCTTGGGTAATTGCCTGGATTGTGGCATTTTCCTTGTGTATACTTTTGAAAAATAAAACCAGAATACATCTTCTAATTAAACTCATATTTATTGTAAAGAAGAAAATAAAACATCTTACTGACCTAAATAATTAAATTGTTACATTTTGGTAAAGTTCCTACCGACTACATATCTGCAGCCGGACTTCCCTTGGCAAGAGCACAAAGAAAAGTGTGAAGTAGAAAGAAAGGAATGTGGATATACATAGTTAGCTTACTGATAACAAAATTGGCAAGCTACGGAAAGTCTGACAGTTATCTACGGGACCGCCTGCTACCACCAATAGCCTCCCACCGACCAGTACGCTCCCATAGAGAGGGGCTCCTCCGGGTGCCGTCGGCCAAACAATGTCGACTGGCGGCCCCCAGGGGGAGAGCCTTCTCTGTGGGGGCACCTACTATCTGGAACGAGCTCCCCCCCGAGATACGGAGGATTCCGGATCTGCGTACCTTCCGTCGCACGCTGAAGACGTTCCTATTCCAGCAAGCCGGCCTGACCTAAACTTCTCCTCTTTTAAATGGGAATTTTAAATTTGGTTTTAAATTATTGGGGTTTTAAATATGGTTCAGCCAAATTTATCTAAGTTGTTTTATTTCTATTTTAAATTTTGTATTGATATGTTTTATTTCATGGCTGTTCACCGCCCTGAGTCCTTCGGGAGTAGGGCGGTATACAAATCTAATAAAAAATAAAAAAAAAAATAAAGTCCAGAAATAATGAGCTCTGCTGGTAAATACAAAAACGCAGTGACATAGAGCGTGTTGCAATAGTCAAGACGGGAAGCGATTAGGGCATCAGTGTTGTCGATTCAGGAAGGGCTGTTTCTGGCGTACAACCCATAGTTGCGCAAAGGTCCTCCACACAACCGCCACCTGCTTTTCGAGCAGGGGTTGTTAGTCCAGGAGAACCCACAGATTACGCACAGGGTGTGTTTGGGGTAGTGTCACCTCATCCAAGTGGTAATTCTCCCCTGGCCAACGAACCCCAAACCCAGAGCCACTCCATCTTGCCAGGCTTTAGTTTCAACCCATTGCTCCCCATCAGCTCCTAACAGCCTCCAGGAACTGCGATAGGGAGGACACGGCATTGCTTAACCCACCACGGGCCAAGACATACAGCTCAGTATCATCATCATATTGGTGATATCTCAGTCCATGCTAGCAGATGATCTCACAAAACGGTTTCATATAAATGTTGAACAGGAGCAGAGAGTACCGAGCCCTGAAGAACCCCGCAAAGCAGTGCATGAGGGCTGGATCTATCCCCTCCTATCAACACTGACTGAGAACGGCTACAGAGGAAGGAAGTGAGGCAGGATAGCACAAGGCCTCCCACTCCCATCCTGCGAAGCCGTCCCAGGAGAATACCATGGTCGATGGTATCGAAAGCCACCGAGAGGTCAAGTAGAGCAAGGATGGATGCGCCACTCACATCCCGCTCTTGCCAGAGATCATACAAAAATGTGGCCAATGACGATTCTGTCCCAAATCCAGGCCTGAATCTTGACTGGCAGGGTTCCTACCTGTCAATGACTCCTTCAGCTTCAACCACTACAATACACGAGCACACAATAGATACAAAGTTATGGTAAACTGTGCTAAACTTGATTGCAGAAAATATGACTTCAGTAACAGAGTCACTAATGCCTGAAATGCACTACCGGACTCTGTGGTTTCTTTCCCTAACCCCCAAATGTTAACCTTAGACCATCGACTGTCGACCTCACCCCATTCCTAAGAGGTCTCTAAGGCAAGTGCATAAGCGCACCAGCTCCCCAAAAAGGGAATACTGGAGACAGGTTTTAAATTATATATATACACATACACATACATGCAAGTTTTGGTGCACCAGCCTGAAGATGACGAGTGGGACCTCGTCGAAACGTCACCAAGATATGCTCAAACAACCTCTGGAACTGCTGCATAACCATCTTCTCACCCACCTTCCCCAAAAAGGGAAGATTGGAGACAAGTTGGAAATTATTCAACAGAGTGGAATCCAGGGATGGCTTCTTAAGAAGAGAGTGGACCACAGACTCCTTCAAATGCTGGGGCACTGCCCCCTCCTGTAGGGAAGCATTAATGACTGCCAGCGTCCACCCACCTGTCACCTCCCGGGAAGCTTTCCCAAGCCAGGCAGGGCTGGGTCTAAAACACAGGTGCTTGCACCCACCTATACGCTCTAGGATCCTGTCCACTTCCTCAGGAGCAACAGGATCAAACCGTTCCCAGATATCAGACCAAGAACCTGTCCCAGAGGCTTCCACCGGACCAGAAACCACGCCGGCATCCAACTGGGAACAAAGTCGAGTGATTTTGTCTTCCAGAAAAACCACAAATACCTCAGCATGCCCCTTCAGGTGGACCACAATCTCCTCCTTCCCCAGGAGGAGGAGGCTCACCTGAAGAGGGTCGCTGGGCAATTATCTGTAGATGCAATTAGTGTGGAGAAGTATAAATAGGAGGAGGTATTGTATAGAAAAGAAGAGACAGCGAAGGTAAGACAGAGGGGTAATCGGAGGATCTTCAGTTACCTCCTAAGATGTCCTGACTTTGATCCTTCCAAAAAATCCTCCTGAAAAATAGCTCCTGGGGAGGATTTGATGGGTTCTTCTTTCCCTCAGGATCTCTGATCTCCACAGTGCAGCACTTCCAATAGGAGGAAGGAAGAAACAGAATTAATGTACATCACATGACGTAAAATGGATTTCTATATTCAGAACACAACCTCAAAGCCCCCAATATCCATCAATGTGGTTATGTCAGAAATGTGAGAAAAAAATGGGACAATGTCTTACTAGAATAGGTGGGACATTGCCACATATTATGAATGTCAGAGAGGTTTGGGAAGGAGGGGTGAAGTATTCAAACAGATTCTCTATTCTCTATTGAACTCTTACCTGCAACTCGACTTGCTCCTTCTGTTCCTCCACCTGGCTCAGGAGGAAGCCTTCCACCAGGGCCACCGCCTGGGAGCTGGTCTCTGCTCCACACTCCCGCACCCAGCTCTCCATCTCTGGGGGCAGAAGAGCCAGGAACTGCTCCAGAACTACCAGGTCCAGCATCTGGGCTTTGGTGTGCTTTTCTGGTTTCAGCCATCGCCTGCAAAAGCCATGGAGTCGGCTGCAAAGTCCTCGGGGACACTCAGCCTCCAAGTATTGGATGGAGGTCCAGGGATGAACTTCTGAAGGGAGGATGGTTTCCTCCTCCAGGATCTTCTGCCTGGTTCTTGTCCAGAGCTTCCCCCCCTTCCCAGGCTGAGCAGCTGAAGGGCCTTTTCCGCTTCCCTCCTTTCCAAAAGGTTGTGTCTCCATCCTTTCTCTGTCCTGCAGAGCAACTGCAAATGGCTCCAAGGACTCTGGTGGGTCTCCAGATGCCTTTTCCTTCACGGGACCATTTCTGGGGCTGCAGGACTGATCCCTGCAAGGGATTCCGCTCTTTTTCTTCTTCCCCCAAGAGGAAAGTTTGCCTTGCAAAGACCACAAATGGCTTCCAGTTTCTGTATCTGAGATGGGAAGAAAAACAAATAGCAAGAATTAGAAAGTGGAATTCAGCCACTGAGCGACCTTCCCCCAACCTCCCCGGAGCCCCAAGAGGCTCATCCCAGCGCAGGACTGAGGTGCCCCCGAGCAGGGCCGGGAAGGAGGCAGCTGGAGAGGCCGCCCCGCTTCTCTCCCCTCCGGAGACAGGGAGCCTGGTGCGAATCCTGCCTCCTCCTCGCCCGGCTTCTCTCCTCTCCTGCTGGGCCTCCGCAAGGCCGACCCTCCCCTCCCCCCACTCGGCTCTTCCTCAGACAGGGGGCGGGAAGGGAGCCCCGGATCCCCCTGTATGGAGAGGGTGGCTGGGGAGCATGGGACCCGGGGTGGAAGCCGGAGGAAGGCTGGGCGCGGGTCTCTCCCTCCTCCGCCTCCCTTTGCTCGGGAAGAGCCCCCAACTCACCCAGGGAACGTCTGGATCTCCCCCCGCCAGACTCTCCCGCAGCCTCTCCGCCTCCTGTGGAGCTCCAGGGGTTAAGGAGAGCGAGTGCGGCGTCCTAGAGCGGCAAGCATTTGTGATGTCATTTCCTTCCCAGCCTCCTATGGAAAGGCAGCTGTGACGTTCGCCCTCCACTGGACCAATGGGGAAGGGCATGATGTTACCTTCTCTTAGCAGAGGGCTCCACCTGGTGGATTAGGGGCGAAGTGCCAGGATTGTAGAAAGGGCGGGAAAGAGGAGCGCGTCTGAGGGGAAGGGAGAGGGCAGGGATGATGGGCTTGGGAATTGGAGAAAGGCCCCTGTCAATTCCTTTCTCCATCTTCCTCTCTTTCCTGTCCAGGAACCCTCTGTTTAGATGGAGAAAAATCTCTCTGGAGGATTTAAAATCCTCAAGAACAGCTGCCCTGAAGGCTCCGCAGAGATTGTGGGAGGCCTTCAAAGAGTCCAAATCCTGTCAGAAACAGCCGGGCAGTCAGAAGAGGAGGACCAGGAGCCTCTGTGGGAAACACAGCTTGTGTCTTGCGGTTGTTGGGAACTCCCGCCTGAACAGGAGGCAGATGGGACACAGGCAGGAAAGCCAGAATCAGGGAAATGATTTTAATTTATTTCTTTTTTATTTCTTTAATTCAATACATGCTCTTGTGGCTCAGGATACTAAAGCAATGTTGTTAACCGTTATTATCATCAGCTGCCTGCAATTACTGCAAGTTCAAATCCCACCACGCTAAAGATTGGCTCAGACTTCCATTGTTCGGAGGACCCGGATTGTGGGGGCAATAAGCTGACTTTGTATAAAAATATACAAAAGTATGAAGGCTGTTGCTTAATGCATTGTAAGCCGCCCTGAGTCTCCGGAGAAGGGCGGTATATAAATTAAATTAAAAATAAATAAATAAAAATAATAATAAAAAAAAGCTGCAAATTTTCCCCTTTCGCCAGGTCTGTCCCCATCTGTTGCTTAAGTTTATTATAGTTACTCCTTGGAGAATTGAATGCAGGCATATATCATTAGACCATAAATGAAAAGAGAAAAAGAAAAAGAAAAGCAAATGCAAAACAAGATGTTACGACATACCATAAAAAAAAAATGGCCCTAATGCTTGAAAAATATCTTTTGCTCACGCATGTTTCAGCTTCTCTTCATTCTGGCCTCTTGCTTGAAAGGCAAATGGTTCACCCTAAAGCTTTCTGCATGCAGTCTACATTGACATCTGTCATTATTCCATCACATCCTAAGAGGTTTTGACCGAAAAAGGTTCCTTGCTTCTGCATTCATCCTGGTTGACACAGTGATTAATTTGACACAGTGGATGGAGGTTGGATTGAGGGGTCCTTGGTGCCCTCTGAGGTTGGTTGGTGCAGTGATGATCTTCCCTCGTTTGGCTAATGAAAGGTTTGCAACAACACAATCAAGCTCAGAGACCACCAAGGACCCCTCATTTCAACCGTGAGCTACACATTTTCTCCTTTGTTGGCAGGCTGGATTATTTTTGGTATCTGGACATCCCAGAGAAAGTTCCCATTCACATTTCTGCGTTTTTCATCAGGAAGGACTGAAGTAGTTTTTTGAAGTAGTTCTTAATTTCATCTTATTTTGGTCCCCATTGATTTCCAAAGATCTTCCTTCTTGATTGATCCTTTGCAATGTTAGCACACCAGAGTGGTTTTCATTCTCATATCCTGGAGTAGGCCTAATTTGGGAGGGAGGGAGGAGGTCAGAGCCATCATTTATTGCCATTGGAACTTCAAACGGTTACTTAATGAATTATTGTAAATCAGGGACTGCCTGGGTTGGCCAGCAGGCTGCCGACCTATGGGAACTTAATATGCATCCACATATCCCTACCACTGCTTTCTCTTCCCTTCTTTTACACAACTCTGTGAAAGTAGTTGCCATGGCACTGAAACAAGGATAACTGCAACATAAGTAAGCAGTGTGGCCAGGCAGCTGGGAAGGCAAACAAAATTCTGAGATGCATCACCAGATGTATCACCCTCAGCAAAAAGGAGCTCCTATCCCTCTACGTAGGGCTTTAGTGAGACTCCATTTGGAATACTGTGTCCAGTTCTGGAGACTTCACTTTAAAAAAGGTATTGATAAGATTCTGTGAGTCCAGAGATGGGCAACACGAGGGAAGGCAAGGAAAGATCAGAACAAAACAAGGTGGATAAAAATCAATGATTTTTTTAAAAAAATCAAAAAAATCAGTTTTTTTTATTTAAATCGGATTTTTTTGATTTAAATCGGATTTTTTTAAATAAAATGGTTTTTGAGGAAAATATATTACCATCCAAAGTTTATTCCATCATGAAATAAAGATTAGTTTTTTAATTATGTAGAATAAGGCTGTATATGTTTAATTTTTTTGGTAAATAAATTCCATTAATCCATTCACAATGTCATGCTTTTCCAGAGGTTTTTGTAAGATTATTGGGCAGTTTCTCTGCCTACAAGATATTATCACAGATGCTTGGTTTACTTTTGCAGTTCTCAAAGTTCTGAATTTGACTCAGCAGAGATCACATGCCTCTTCTTAACATGAACAGAGTTGAGAAAAAGACCTTAATCCTATTGTTCTACAAACCTATGAAAACAGAATCAGTGCTAAGTTTCAAGAAGTTCAGTGAATAGAATAGAAACAATATTTTTCTGATTGTTTGGAGTGGAATAGATCTGCACAAGAAGAAAGTGAAACTAAGTGTGAGGAGGAAGGGGCAAGCAGACAAGCAGTACAAAATGAAAGTGAAACTTTCTGAGCACAATACTGCACAGCCACAGACAGACAAGTCTTTGGATCTTTTTGTGGGTATGACCTGAGGTTTATCACATTCTTTCCTTGGAGGAAAAAACCTATAATGGCAGCAGGCCATAAAAGAGACCCAGTTTGGCAATATTTTAATGAAGTTCCTTTACCTATCGGTAAGGCAGGCATGCGTGCAAACTGCAAACACTGCAACAAAGAAATGCAAGGCCTGGTGGCCCGAATGAGGCAACATCATGAGAAGTGCTGTAATGAAGATGACCAAAGAAACACATTTGAACAGGCAGGATCTTCAGGTTGGTAAACATTTTTATTGAATCATATTTCTAAAGACTGCCTTGAACTGTCATGTTTGAGCAAAATTATTTGCTCTTATTATTACTGCATGTTACTGTCATTTGGTACAGTTATGAAGAAAAGCAAATATTCCTTTTGGGGCAGTGCTGTGTACAATATGCAGAAATTGTATAAACAATAAAATAACAGCATTGACTTTTTTGTTTAGGGGAATTCATGGATTCTGGAAACTATCCACCTTCAAGATCACCATCCTCCTGTTCTACAGTTTCAGAGTTATCCATCCAGGATAGTGCTTCATTAGCATCATCAACATCAGACACCCACAGCCACATATCACTATCACCTAAAAGAAAGAAAAAACCCTTCCCTCCTGGAACCACCATAGATAAGTTTGTGATAAAAACTAGATTAGAAAAAGAGTTAATTGATGAAAAAATTGCCCAGTTTGTTTATACAACGAACTCTTCTTTCCGTCTGACTGAGAACCCAAATTTCATTAATATGGTTCAGTCACTGAGACCAGGATACAGTCCACCCAGCAGAGCAGATGTTGCAGGGAAACTGCTGGATAAAGTGTATGACAGAGAAATGGAGCAATGTGCAACAGCTCTGGAGGGTAGAATTGTTAACCTAAGTATTGATGGGTGGAGTAATGTCCACAATCATCCTATTGTATGTGCTTGTATAACAACAGAAGAAGGGAAAGTCTTCCTTGCACAAATAATTGATATGTCAGGAAATGCACACACAGCAGAATACTTACAAGAAGTGGCAGTAAAAGCTATAATAACATGTGAACAAAAATTCAAATGTCTAGTACGCAGTTTGGTCACAGACAATGCTGCAAATGTATCCAAGATGAGAAGAAATTTAGAAGAGCAGGAAGGGAATACAAAGCTAATAACATATGGTTGCACTGCTCATTTGCTGCACCTCTTAGCCAAAGACTTAAGTGTTCCAGAAATAAAGACTAATGTTGTTGAAATTGCTAAATACTTCCGTAACAATCATTTTGCTGCAGCAGCTCTGAAAAGGATGGGTGGAACCAAGCTAACTCTCCCACAAGATGTTAGATGGAACTCTGTGGTGGACTGTTTTGAGCAGTATATCAAGAACTGGCCTATTCTGATGACAGTTTGTGAAGAAAATCGAGATAAAATAGATGGCACTGTCATGGCCAAAATCCTCAACATTGGGCTTAAGAGAAATGTTGAACATATGCTGAGCATCCTGAAACCCATCTCTGAAGCTTTAAACAAAATACAGAAAAATAGCTGTTTTATTGCTGATGCTGTTGAAATTTGGAAGGAACTGAGTGAACACTTAAAAACAAAACTACACATGGACAGAATTAAATTGCAAGCATTAAAAAAACAAATGGGACAAGTACTGTCTCCAGCTCATTTTTTGGCAAATATTGACAATATCCAGTATCAGGGTTAAAACTTAAGTGCTGAGGAAGAGGAGTTAGCTATGACATGGGTATCCAGCAATCATCCATCTGTAATGCCAACTATAATAAACTTCAAAGCTAAGGGGGAACCATTCAAAAATATATGTTTGCTGAAGATATTTTAAAGAAAGTCACACCAGTGAACTGGTGGAAGTCACTTAAGCACTTGGATTTAGAGACTGTTCAAGTAATGATTTCACTTTTAACAGGAGTAGCTTCTTCTGCAGGCGTTGAAAGAATATTCTCTTCCTTTGGACTCATTCATTCTAAATTGAGAAATCGTTTGGGACCTGATAAAGCAGGAAAGCTTGTTTTTCTTTTCCAGATTATGAACAAAAAAGAAGATGAAGATGACGAGTGAGCTACATAGGACAGTATTTAAGTTTTTCATGTGTAGGCTGGGCTGACAGTCTAAATTTCTTAAAATATATATATTTTGTTTAGCCAAATTAGTTAACAAACATGGATGTTTGTTTAAGCAAATAACATATGCTGTAAAGTTATTGTTTCAGTTGAATAAATCTATTTAAATTGTTATTATTAAGGTAATGATTCTTTTTCTCCTTCCTAAGTACAACAGAAAAGTTGTCCAAATAGGAATGATTAACCTATTAAACTGGGGATAAAAAAGCTAATATGAAAAGTTGTTATTCTAAAAATCTTCATCTACTTGCATATTAAAGTTATACCAGCAAGAATTAGTCTTTATGTAGAAAACTATGATTTAAATCAAGCCTTACTGACTAGTGATTTAAACGTGATTTAAATTCTGATTTAAATCAGTTTGATTTAAATCAAATCCACCCTACCACAAAATAAGGAGAAAGAGCCTATGAATTGCATTTTCTAATTCAGCATAACTATAACCCCCTTTTCCTTATGGTTTTCTTTCTCAGTTGTTACTTGTGTTACGTAATGTGAAGCAGGGTGGAAAGGCAGACTGAGACAATAGTAAGCAAAGGAAGGAAAGCTGAAACAATAGTAAGGGATTCAGGACTAATTGCATTTCTGCCTGCAACTCTGCTCTAGTGGCAATACTCATCAGAGGGAGTTACTTGAAATGTACCATTTAAATTTTGGCATCCACACATCACGTTGAGGGCAAACGATAACATTAATCTCCATTGATACTCATCTTTCTTTTAAAACCACCTACTTAGCAAAAAAGCACCAGAATGGATTGAGGATTCAAAATCAAAATCAGAATAGAGCTGGAAGGGAACTTGGAGCTCTCCTAGTCCAACCTCCCGCCCAAGCAGGAGACCCTACACCACTTCTGACAAATGGCAGTCCAATCCCTTCTTGAAAGCCACCAGCGATGAAGCGCCCACAACTTCCGAAGGCAAGAGCTTCCATTGGTTGATTGTTCTGTCAGAAAATTTCTCCTTATTTCTGGGTAGAATCGCTCCTTGATAAGTTTCCATCCATTATTCCTTGTCTGGCCTTCAGGTGCCTTGGACCCCACCCTCTCTGTGGCAGCCCCTCAAACGTTGTAACACTGCTATCCTGTCTCCCCAGGTCCTTCTCTTCACTAACTACCCATCCCCAGTTCCAATACCGTTCTTTTTTTAGTCTTCCGGCCTTTAATCAGCTTAGCTGCTCTTCTTTGCTCTTTTTCCAAAGTTTCAACATCTTTTTTGTAATGTGATGACCCAAAGGGGACATGGTATTCCGGTTGTGGACTTACTAAGGCTTTATGAAGTGGTAGTAATACTTCATGTGATTTTGATTCTATGCCTCTGTTTATACAACCAAGGATTGTATTCGCTTTTTTTGGCTGCTGCCGCACACAGGTGATTCATGCTTAATTGATCATCCATTCCGACTCCAAGGACCCTTCACAGTTACTATTTTCCAGCCAGGTTTCAGGTAATCTGTTTTTCCTGCCCAGGTGTAAAAGCTTACTTTCCTCACATTAAATTTCATTTTGTTGGATTCCACCTTGTCTCCTCTGGATCAGAAAGGCACAATATGCATACAGATCAAAATCATAGAGACGTGGTGGCTCAGTGGTTAGAATGCAGTACTATAGGCTAATTGCCCACAGCCAGAAGGTTGATTCTGAGGGGGTCATGGTTGATTCAGCTTTCATCCTTCTGAGGTGGGTAAAATGAGAACCCAGATTGCTGGAGACCATATGCTGACTTTGTAAACTGCTCAAAGAGTGCTGTAAAGCATTGTGGAGTGCTATATAAGTCTAAGTGGAATTACTATTGCTATACAGTTTCTTCTGAGCGTGGATCTTTTTATGAGAATTAAGACTACCTTTCCGAGCAAAGCCCTCTCCACACTCCATGCATTTATGGGGCTTCTCCCTTATGTGGATCCTGTTATGGCGAATAAGACTACCACTTTGAGCAAACATTTTTCCACACTCCATGCATTTATACGGCTTCTCCCCTGTGTGGATCATGTTGTGGATAGTAAGTGCATTTCTATAAGCAAAGGTCTTTCCACATTCCATGCATTTATTCAGCTTCTCCCCTGTGTGGATCCTCTTATGGGAATTAAGACCACCTCTTCGACCAAACGTCTTTCCACATTCCATGCATTTATACGGCTTCTCCCCTGTGTGGATCCTTTTGTGTATTCTTAGGTAACTGCACTGAGCAAAAGTCTTTCCACACTCCATGCATTTATACGGCTTCTCCCCTGTGTGGATCCTTTTGTGTATTCTTAGGTAACTGCACTGAGCAAAAGTCTTTCCACACTCCATGCATTTATAAGGCTTCTCCCCTGTGTGCATCCTCTTATGGGAAATAAGATGACTTCTTTCACCAAACGTCTTTCCACACTCCATGCATTTATTCGGCTTCTCCCCTGTGTGGATCCTCTTATGGCGAATAAGATTACCTCTTTCAGCAAAGATTTTTCCACACTCCAAGCATTTATATGGCTTCTCCCCTGTGTGGATCCTTTTGTGTATTCTTAGGTAACTGCACTGAGCAAAAGTCTTTCCACACTCCATGCATTTATACGGCTTCTCCCCTGTGTGGATCCTCTTATGGGAAAGAAGATGACTTCTTTCACCAAACGTCTTTCCACACTCCAAGCATTTGTATGGCTTCTCCCCTGTGTGGATCATCTTATGGCGAATAAGACTACCTCTTTGAGAAAACATCTTTCCACATTCCATGCATTTATTCGGCTTCTCCCCTGTGTGGATCCTCTTATGGTGAATAAGATTACGTCTTTCAGCAAAGATTTTTCCACACTCCATGCATTTATATGGCTTCTCCCCTGTGTGGATCATCTTATGGCGAATAAGACTACCTTTTTGAGAAAACATCTTTCCACATTCCATGCATTTATGTGGCTTCTCTCCTGTGTGGATCCTCTTATGGCGAATAAGACTACCTCTTTGAGCAAAGATTTTTCCACACTCCAAGCATTTATACGGCTTCTCCCCTGTGTGGAACCTTTCATGTGCTCTTAGATCACAGCTCTGAGCAAAGGTCTTTCCACACTCCATGAATTTATATGGCTGCTCCCCTGTGTGGATCCTCTTATGGGAAATAAGACTACTTCTTCGAGCAAAGGTTTTTTTGCACTCCATGCATTTAAATGGCTTTTTCCCAGCCTGGATCCTTTTTGGGGAAATAAGATTACTACGTCTTCTGAATCTTTTACCAGACTCTCTGCATGTGTATACCTTCTCCCCAGTGTGAATCCCTTCATGGGAAGTAAGTTGCCTGCTTGTTCCAAAACATGTTCCACATTCCAAACATTTGTAAGGCTTCTCTTTTGTGTCTATCGCTTTTTGAGATGAAAGTAACTTATTTCCAAGAGAAGGAATCAATGTCCCATTGTAACTTTGTCCATTGTGTCTTCTTATAGCATCTTCTCCTTTGTTTTGGCTTAAATAGTGTTCTTTTACTTGTAATTTAGCTTTCATTGGCTTCACACTTTCCCCAATATATTTTTTCCTTATTTTCTCCTGTTGGGCAAGAAAGTCTTGCATCGGACCATCGGTGGAAGATGAGCTTTCCTGATTCCAATCATTTGACTGGTTTCTATCATGGGTTTCTGGTTCCATTCGAATTCCAAACTTCTCCGTTCCATCTTTAGCATTGATCACTTGGAACAGTTCACAGGAATTTTGATTCTCCTGCCCATTATTACCTTCAAAGCAAAAGAGAAATGAAAACGGTAACAAGGTTAGAGAAAAAGATCAAACCATACAAAGTCTAGTGAATTTCCTTCTGAATGTTTCCAAAATTCCTTTATGTTTTATGTTTACATGCTTACAGTGGTGTGATATAGACAGGATGATTTCTATGTTCATGAGTCCTGAAAGCTTTGAAAATATCTAGAAAACATCTCTTTCTTTACAATTATCTATATATGTGCAAGTCTCAATCAAAGTCTATTTTGAATCATGGAATAATCAGGGGAAACACCCAAGGAGGAATAAGGAGAAAACATAAGATTTATTGGGCTGGGTTAATTCCAGCAGAGACCTGTGAGAACTGAAACCATTTTGAAAAAAGCTCCTTCTTTCCCGGTGTACCTTGGAGCAGGTACTCCGCCGTGTCTGTCTGACTCCCGCTCGGCCCGTTCCTTGATCCCACTGATGAGACTTTGGAGCGAAGTCCCTTCCCTGAAGCCTCCCATTGGCTTGTTAATGCTCTTTGCACTGAGAGTGGAAAGGTTGGGAGGCTTCAAGAATGGCTATTTTGCTGCCTCAAAGTCTCATCAGCTTCTAAGGGCTTTTTGGCCGGATCTGATACAGGCTTCCGATTGCAGATAACAGAGGCCTAAACAACTTTAGTGTGAGAACACACAAGATGAGAAGGACAAGATCTCACACTAATGATCTTGCGGGATCTCACACTGCAGTACTTTGGTCCTGTGTTCCCTATAAACTGAGGACTGCACAAGATCCAGGGCAAAAGTCTTTGAAAACAAAGAGGCCTCCTTGTTTCCAAAGCATTTTGCCCTGGATCTCATGCAGGCCTTAGTGAGCAGAGAACAGAGGCCTAAACTACTCTAGTGCGAGATTCTGTGAGATCAGTAGTGCCGGATTTCCCACTACTGATCTTGTATATCTCTCACTACTTTAGGCCTCTTTTTTCTGCAAATGCACCCAAGCAGGCAAAGGAACCGATGGCTCGCCACGGCCTCGTAACATAAGTCCGAGCAGGGTGGGGTGGGGGTGCAGGTAGGATGATTGTTGTTGCAACGCCTCTGCTGTCATTTGTAAGTGTGAATGACAGCCATGGTGCTGTAACATTTGTAATTTCAGGACTGAGTCTTAAGTACTTGGGAGACGGCTAGGTCGTAACTTCAAACAGTCGCTTAGTGAACTGTAGTAACTCAGGGATCACCTGTATCCTAGGATGCTCTGAGTCACACTGCATGAGATCTTTGTTCTTGAATTGGATTGGGAGAATGCTCTTCCATGGCCTGAGCGTGAACGTTCTGTTTTCACACAATTTGGGGAGGTTTCCGAGGACAAATGACAACATATTCTTCTCACATGAACTCCAGGGGACACATAAAAGCACACCCCATTCTTCTCAGCCTCCACAGATAAGTTCAAATAGAAATGGAAAAATACAGATAAGGAATGCCCCAAAAGAGCCTTGGTAGTACAGTGGTTTAAAGCACCCTGTTATTAACACAGCTGCCTGCAATTACTGCAGGTTTGAATCTTACCAGGCTCAAGGTTGACTCAGCATTCCATCCTTTCTAAGGTAGGTTAAATGAGGACCCAGTTTGTGCGGGCAATAAGCTGACTTTCTATAAATATACAAAAGTATGAAGGCTATTGCTTAACGCATTGTCAGCCGTCCTGAGTCTCCGGAGAAGGGCGGCATATAAATCAAAAAAAATTTTTTTTAAAAAAAGCATCTCAGTAAAGAGACACTGACTATTTCCTTCCTTTGGGTACGAGAAGGCCAGATACTTTCCTTCTCCCTCCCAGGAGATGATATCTGATTAGTGATTTTTTAATAAAAACTAACTATAATCTGTCTTCTTGATCTCTCTGATTTGGGAGAAGAAAACTCTTACCGAGAGAGACCACGTTCCTATAGTTTTCAAGCATGACTTCCGAATGCAGCGCTTTTTGGTCAGAATCCAGCTGAGACCATTCCTCCTCAGAGAAATACACAGACACCTCCTCGAAGGACACAAGACTCTCCTGAACATGGAAAAAAGAACAGAACAGGTGGATTCATAAGATCTGTTCATCATCATCAATGATTTAGACAAGGGGATAGAATTGGAACTCATCAAATTTGCAGACAAGACCAAATTGACAGGAATATCAACACTGCACAAGATAGGCTCGAGATATAGAAGGATTGACAGATTGGGACCTTCTAACAAAATGAACTTCAATAGTGAGAAATGTAATGTGCTACATTTAGGAAAGAAAAACCAAATGCACTGCCATAGGATAGGTGATGCCTGGCTCTACAGTAGTAAGTGGAACAGGGATCTTGGAGTCCTAGTGGACAATCACTTAAACGTGAGCCAGCAGTGTGCTACAGTTGCCAAAAAACACCCAACAGAATCATAGGTTGCATTAAGAGAGGGATAGAATCAAGATCACATGAAGTGTTAGTTCCACTTTAGAATGCCTTGGTAAGACCACACTTAGGAACTTTGCATCCAGTATTGGTTGCCATGATGTAAAAAAGATCTTGAGATCTTGAGGAACTGGGCATGGTTAGTCTAGTGAAGAGAAGGACCGGGGAGACAAGATAGCAGTGTTCCAATATTTGAGGGGCTGCCACAGAGAGGAGGAGGGGTCAAGCTGTTTTCCAAAGCCCCTGAAGGCCAGACAAAGAGTAATGGATGGAAATTCAACAAGGAGAAATTCAACCTGGAAACTAGACTAGACTGCCACTTGTCAGAAATGGTGTAGTGACATTGGAGTAGATGACCTACAAGGTGCCTTCCCACTCTGTTAATCTGTACCTTAGGAGGTTGATAAATTACAAAAAGAAAGGTGGTCTAGCAATTCCTGCCACTGTGATACATTTATTTTTCAAGGACTTTAAAACAACTGCTTCTTGTAAAGGCAAATTTGGAGGAGTATCTAGCAGAACAAGAGGACCAGAAGAAGCTATACTGGCTGACAGCAACTTCAACCTGCTATTCTGCTCTCCATTTTGTGGAAGGACACAAAAATAACCCAGTCCAAACAAGGGGGGGAATAGAAGGAGAGAGAACTCTGCACACCCACTTCACTTCCTGAAGGGAGAATACAAGTCTAATAATTTTTCCCTTTCTTACATGATTTAGAGGTTCAACCGCTGTTTGATCACCGTCATAGAAACCAGAAAATTTCATTCTTTGTTTCTCTGTAAGGAATAAATAATTTCAAAATAAATAATTAACAAAATATTTATTTTATTGGTTTATTTTAGACAATTTATATGCCGGCTATTCGCACGTGGTGACTCAAAGCGGCAAAAAAGAATAATCAACCCATATTAAAATAATAAAACTAATAAAAGAAGAATTATATAATACATTAAAATAATAAAATCACCCACACCCCTTGCCCCAGCGAAAGCACCTCACAGGAGCTGTTTAATGGGCTCCATCCCACTCTGGGTTTCCCAGGCTACCTGGCAGAACCAGGTCTTCAATGCCTTCTGGAAGTGCTACTGTGGGGGGCCATTCTAATCTCTTCTTCTAATTCTCATCTCTAGGGGGATGATGTTCTAATCTAGAGAGAGGGAGCTGCAATGGAGAAGGCCCTTCTTCTGGGTCTCACCAGGTGTGTCTTCCTACGGGATGGCACCCGCAACATTGCCTGCCTCCGCACTCTGGTGGGTAGGGCAGATGTAACCGGTAAGAGACGATCCCTCAGATAACCTGGTCCCAAGCCATGAAGGGCCTTAAAGGTGACAACCAGCACCTTGAATTGCACCCGGAAGCAAATTGGCAGCCAATGCAGATCCTGCAGGAGAAGTTATAATTCTGCACACCAGGGTCCGCAGAAAACCATGGGGGCTGCTGCGTTTTACACCAACTGGAGCTTCCACATGCTCTTCAAGGACAGTTCCATGTAGAGCACGTTGCAATAGTCAAGATGGGAAGTGATTAGAGCATGAGTGACTGTGAGTAGGGATTGTCGGTCCAGGAAGGGCTGTTTCTGGCGCACAACCCATAGTTGCGCAAAGGCCGTCCTGCACACGACTGCCACCTGCTCTTTGAGCAGGAGTTGTGAGTTCAGGAGAACCCACAGATTACACACAGGGTGTGTTTGGGGTAGTGTCACCTCATCCAAGACCAGAAGTGGAAATTCTCCCTTGGCCAACGAACCCCAAACCCAGAGCCACTTTGTCTTGCCAGGCTTTAGTTTCAACCCATTGCTCCCCATCCAGCTCCTAACAGCCTCCTGGCACCGTGATAGGGAGGACACGGCATCGCTTAACCCACCACAGGCTGAGTCATACAGCTGAGTATCATCATCATATTGGTGATATCTCAGTCCATGCTAGCAGATGATCTCACAAAGCAGTTTCATATAAATGTTACAGGAGCGGATAGTACCGAGCCCTGCGGAACCCCGCAAAGCAGTAGCAGAGGGCTAGATCTCTCCCCTCCTATCAACATTGACTGAGAACGGCTGCAGAGGAAGGAAGTGAGGCAGGATAGAACACGGCCGCCCACTCCCATCCTGCGAAGCCGCCCCAGGAGAATACCATGGTCGATGGTATCGAAAGCCACCGAGAGGTCAAGTAGAGCAAGGATGGATGCGCCACTCACATCCCGCTCTCGCCAGATACCATACAAAAGCGCGACCAATGACGATTCTGTCCCAAATCCAGGCCTGAATCTTGACTGGCAGGGGTCCTACCTGTCAATGACTCCTTCAGCTTCAACCACAACAATACACGAGCACACAATAGATACAAAGTTATGGTAAACTGCACTAAACTTGATTGCAGAAAATATGACTTCAGTAACAGAGCCACTAATGCCTGGAATGCACTACCAGACTCTGTGGTTTCTTTCCCTAACCCCCAAACTTTAACCTTAGACCGTCTACTGTTGACCTCACCCCATTCCTAAGAGGCCTCTAAGGCAAGTGCATAAGCGCACCAGCTCCCCAAAATGGGAATATTGGAGACAGGTTGGAAATTATATATATTCACACACACATATATGCAAGTTTTGGTGCACCAGCCTGAAATGACGAGTGGGACCTTGTTGAAACGTCACCAAGTTACGCTCAAACAATCTCTGGAGCTGCTGCACAACCACTTTCTCAACCACCTTCCCCAAAAAGGGAAGACTGGAGTCAGGTTGGAAATTATTCAACAGGGTGGAATCCAGGGATGGCTTAAGAAGAGGGTGGACCACAGACTCCTTCAAATGCTGGGGCACTGCCCCCTCCTGTAGGGAAGCATTAATGATCGCCAGCGTCCAACCACCTGTCATCTCCCAAGAAGCTTTCCTAAGGCAGGCGGGGCATGGGTCTAAAACACAGGTGCTTGCACCCACCCATACTCCCTAGGATCCTGTCCACTTCCTCAGGAGTAAGAGGGTCAAACTGTTCCCAGATATCAGAGCAAGAACCTGTCTCAGAGGCTTCCACTGGACTAGCAACCACGCCGGCATCCAACTGGGAACAAAGTCGAGCGATTTTGTCTTCCAGAAAAACCGCAAATACCTCAGCATGCCCCTTCAGGTGGACCTCAGTCTCCTCCTTCCCCAGGAGAAAGAGGCTCACCTGAAGAGGGTCGCTGGGCAATTATCTATAGATGCAATTAGTGTGGAGAAGTATAAATAGAAGGAGGTATTGTATAGAAAAGAAGAGAGCGAAGGTAAGACAGATGGGTAATCGGAGGATCTTCACTTACCTCCTAAGGTGTCCTGACTTTGATCCTTCCAAAAAATCCTCCTGAAAAATAGCTCCTGGGGAGGATTTGATGGGTTCTTCTTTCCCTCAGGATCTCTGATCTCCACAGTGCAGCACTTCCAATAGGAGGAAGGAAGAAACAGAATTCATGTACATCATACGACGACGAAAAGTGAATTCCTATATTCGGAACACAACCTCAAAGCCCCCAATATCCATCAATGTGGTTATGTCAGAAATATGAGAAAATAATGGAACAATGTCTTATTGGAATAGGTGGGACATTGCCACATCCCCGGCAGCCGCCTGGGATAGTGCGGCCGCCGGGGCTTTGGACCTCGTCGTGCCTTTGCGGCCTCTGACCCGGCACCGAATTCGCCTAGCTCCTTGGTTTTCCGAGGAGCTGAGGGAGATGAAGCGCCAGAAAAGACGCCTGGAGAGTAGTTGGAGGACCAGCCGCTCCGAATCCGACCGAACACTGGTGAGGTCTCATATTAAGACCTACCTAGTGGCGATAAAAGCGGCGAAATCTAGCTATTTTGCCGCTCTTATCATGTCATCAGATAATCGCCCAGTCGCCCTGTTTAGGGTGACCCGCTCCCTCTTCCATCTGGAAGCGCGGGATGATCCCTTGCAGGGTCGAACTGAGGATTTTGTGCAGTATCTGTATGACAAGATTGCTCAGATTCGGAAAGGCCTGGACTCTGACTGGGTAAGTCCGGACGGGATGACTGAGGCAGGTCTTGAGAGTATTATCTGGGAGGAGTTTGATCCTGTGGCTCCCGAGGACGTGGACAGGATCCTGGGACGGCTGAATGCGACCACATGTTTATTGCACCCGTGTCCCTCCTGGTTGGTACTGGCTTCCCGGGAGGTTACACGAGGCTGGCTCCAGAGGATTGTTAACGCTTCTCTGAGTGAGGGTGTCCTGCCGGCCGCTTTGAAAGAAGCAGTGGTGAGGCCCCTCCTCAAGAAGCCCTCTCTGGATCCGGCTGTTTTGGCTAACTATCGTCCAGTCTCCAACCTTCACTTTGTTGCAAAGGTTGTTGAGAGTGTGGTGGCGCGACAGCTTCCCCAGTACCTGGATGAAGCTGTCTATCTGGACCCGCTCCAGTCCAGCTTCCGGCCTGGGCACAGCACGGAAACGACATTGGTCGCGTTGGTGGATGATCTCTGGAGGGTTCGGGATAGGGGTTGTTCCTCTATCCTGGTCCTGTTAGATCTCTCAGCGGCTTTTGATACCATCGACCATGGTATCATGTTGCACCGGTTGAAGGGGCTGGGAGTGGGGGGCACCGTTTTGCGGTGGTTCTCCTCCTACCTCTCTGACCGGTCGCAATCTGTGTTGACAGGGGGGCAGCGGTCGACCCCGAGGCGCCTTCCTTGTGGGGTGCCACAAGGATCGGTCCTCTCGCCCCTTCTGTTCAACATTTATGTAAAGCCACTGGGTGAGATCATCCGTGGCTTTGGGGTGGAGTTCCATCAGTACGCTGATGACACTCAGCTGTACATCTCCACCCCAGCGATGCCCTTGAAGTGATGTCCCAGTGCCTGGTGGTCGTGCGGGCCTGGATGGGGAGAAACAGGCTCCTACTCAACCCTTCCAAGACCGAGTGGCTGTGGCTTCCGGCGTCCCGATATAGCCAGCTGCTGCCATCGCTGGCTATTGGGGGCAAATCACTGGCCCCCACGGAGAGGGCTCGCAACTTAGGCGTCCTCCTGGATGCACGGCTGTCTTTAGAAGAGCACATGACGGCCGTGGCCAGGGGGGCTTTTTATCAGGTTCGCCTGATATGCCAGTTGCGCCCCTTTCTGGATCGGGACTCCGTACGCACGGTCACTCAAGCACTCGTCACTTCCCGCCTGGACTACTGCAATGCTCTCTACATGGGGCTCCCCTTGGGGTGCACCCGGAGGGTGCAGTTAGTCCAGAATGCAGCCGCGCGGGGGATTATGGGAGCGACGGGGTGCTCCCATATGACACCTCTTCTGCGCGAGCTGCACTGGCTTCCTGTGGTCTTCCGGGCGCACTTCAAGGTGTTGGTGACCACCTTTAAAGCGCTCCATGGCTTAGGGCCGGGGTATCTGCGAGACCGCCTTCTGCCGCCAATAGCCTCCCACCGGCCGGTTCGCTCGCACAGAAAGGGCATCCTCAGGGTGCCGTCGGCCAGACAGTGCCGGCTGGCGACCCGCAGGGGGAGAGCCTTCTCTGTGGCAGCACCTGCCCCCTGAGATATGCATGATATCAGACCTCCGGACTTTTCGTCGGGCCCTGAAAACACACTTATTTCATCTAGCCGGGCTGGCTTGATCCCATCCTCTCAGTTTTAATTGATTCGGTTTTAATTGGGTTGTTTTAAATTATTTGGGCCGAAATTATTTAATTGTTTTTTAAATTGTTTTAAAATTTTATATGCTATGTTTTATTTTAGCTGTGCACCACCCTGAGTCCCGCAGGAGAAAGGCGGTATAAAAATAAAAAAAATAAAAAAAAATAAAAAAATTAAAATAAATAATATAAATAAAATAAATAAATATTATGAATGTCAGAGAGGTTTGAGAAGGAGGAGTGAAGTATTCAAACAGATTCTCTATTCTCTATTGAACTCTTACCTGCAACTCGACTTGCTCCTTCTGCTCCTCCACCTGGCTCAGGAGGAAGCCTTCCACCAGAGCCACCGCCTGGGAGCTGGTCTCTGCTCCATATTCCCGCACCCACCTCTTCATCTCTGGGGGCAGAAGAGCCAGGAACTGCTCCAGAACTACCAGGTCCAGCATCTGGGTTTTGGTGTGCTTTTCTGGTCTCAGCCATCGCCTGCAAAAGCCATGGAGTCGGCTGCAAAGTCCTCGGGGACACTCAGCCTCCAAGTATTGGATGGAGGTCCAGGGCTGAACTTCTGAAGGGAGGAGAGTTTCCTCCTCCAGGATCTTCTGCCCAGTTCTTGTCCAGAGCTTCCCCCACTTCCCAGGCTGAGCAGCTGAAGGGCCTTTTCCGCTTCCCTCCTTTCCAAAAGGTTGTGCCTCCATCCTTTCTCTGTCCTGCAGAGCAACTGAAAATGGCTCCAAGGGCTCTGGTGGGTCTCCAGATGCCTTTTCCTTCACAGGACCATTTCTGGTGCTCCACAACTGATCCCTGCAAGGGATTCTGATTTTTTTATTTTCCCAAATATTCGGCTCTTTTTTTTCCCCCAAGAGGAAAGTTTGCCTTGCAAAGACCACAAATGGCTTCCAGTTTCTGTATCTGAGATGGGAAGAAAAACAAATATTAAGAATTAGAAAGTGGAATTCAGCCACTGAGCGACCTTCCCCCAACCTCCCCGGAGCCCCAAGAGGCTCATTCCAGCGCAGGACCGAGGTCCCCTGAGCAGGGCCGGGAAGAAGGGAGCTGGAGAGGCCGCCCCGCTTCTCTCCCCCTCCGGAGACCGGGAGCCTGGTGCGAATCCTGCCTCCTCCACACCCGGCTTCTCTCCCCTCCTGCTGGGCCTCCGCAAGGCCGACCCTCCCCTCCCCCCACTCGGCTCTTCCTCAGACAGGGGGCGGGAAGGGAGCCCCGGTTCCCCCTGCATGAAGAGGGCGGCTGGGGAGCATGGGACCCAGGGTGGAAGCTGGAGGAAGGCTGGGCGTGGGTCTCTCCCTCCTCCGCCTCCTATGGAAATGTCATTTCCTTCCCAGCCTCCTATGGAAAGGCAGCTCTGACGTTCGCCCTCCAGTGGACCAATGGGGAAGCAGATGACGTTACCTTCTTTTAGCAGAGGGCTCCCCCTGGTGGATTAGGGGCAAAGAGCCAGGATTGTAGAAAGGGCGGGAAAGAGGAGCGCGTTTGAGGGGAAGGGAGAGGGCAGGGATGATGGGCTTCGGTGTAGGAGGAAACGGCCCTCTCAATTTCTTTCTTCATCTTCCTCTTTCCTGTCCAGGAATCATCTGTGGAGATGGAGAAAAATCTCTCTGGAGGATTTAAAGTCGCTTCCCTCTGCTGTGGAATGGAAGGACTAAAAAACATTCCCAGGTCAGTCAGAGACAGCTTTATTGCGCAAGGTTCAGAGCCAGATTTGTACCTGAAGCTTTGAACAAAGAAAGAACTCTGATACAATGGTTTTTATACATTTCTAAGACAAAGGATTCAGTGAGATCATACATTTTCCATATATGGTTAATCATGAGGTCATACATCCAATTTTCCTTCTATGGTTACATATACTGGATAATAAGTTCATCTAATTACTTAAAGCATTAATCTTAGTTTACAAAATTATCTTAGCCGCACAACTTTTCTTAAGTGCTCGGAGTTGCTAATGGGAGAGTTACTACTGTCCTTGGGTAAATTTATTGGATTAAGTAACTCTTTGTAACATATAGGTCTTTGTGTCATTCACAGTGAGGTCACTCAGATGTTTTTCCATATGGCAGTCCTTTCTGTGACATCTAAGTCTCAGAAGATATATTACCACTTAAAGGGGTTTAACTGTTTGTTAATGTAATTTCCAACAAGCACTTTCCTCTCTTATAATAATGTGAATAGAGAGGGTCTCTCAGCGTTCATGTATCTGACTTTGTATGATTCCTATTTTATTCACATTATTTCTTTTATCTACATTATTCTTTATTTGCTATTTACCTCACCTTCACATTTCTTGAGTTGAATTCCCTACTCAATCCTTATGTAAAAATGGTTTTTCCTCATCATAGTTTAGCTTTCTATTCCTTTTTCAGGATCTTCCTTTTCTTTCATTAGAAGAGACCAGAGGGGTCCCTGCCCTTTCTCCTCCCCGCTTTGCTGAGAGGCTGAGCGAATAGTTTGGGAAGGGCAGCTGCATGTATTGAATTAGAGAAATAAAAAAGAAATAAAATCATTTTCCTGATTGTGGCCTTCCTGCCTGTGTCCCATCTGCCTCCCCTTCAGGCGTAAGTTCCCAGCAACCGCAAGACACCAGCTGTCTTTCCAAGAGAGATTCCTGGTCCTCCTCTTCTGACTGCCCGGCTGTTTGTGACAGGATTGCGAAGCCTTCAGGGCGGCTGTCCTTGAGAGAAGCGAGTTCAAATCCTCCAGAGAGATTTTTCTTCATCTCCACAGATGATTCATGGACAGAAAAGAAGAAGATGGAGAAAGAAATTGAGAGGGCCGTTTCCTCCTACACCGAAGCCCATCATCCCTGCCCTCTCCCTTCCCCTCAGACGCACTCCTCTTTCCCGCCCTTTCTACAATCCTGGCACTTTGCCCCTAATCCACCAGGGGGTGCCCTCCGCCAAAAGAAGGTAGCGTCATGCGCTTCCTCATTGGTCCAGTGGAGGACGAACGTCACAGCTGCCTTTCCATAGGAGGCTGGGAAGCAAATGACATCACAAACGCTTGCCGCTCTAGGACGCCGCACTCGCTCTCCTTAACCCCTGGGGCTCCACAGGAGGCGGAGAGGCTGCGGGAGAGTCTGGCGGGGGGCGATCCAGACGTTCCCCGGGTGAGTTGGGGGCTCTTCCCGGGCAAAGGGAGGCGCAGGAGGGAGAGATTCTCGCCCGGCCTTCCTTCGGCTTCGATCCCGGGTCCCATGCTCCCCAGCCACCCTCTCCATACAGGGGGATCCGGGGCTCCCTTCCCGCCCCCTGTCTGAGGAAGAGCCGAGTGGGGGGAGGGGAGGGTCGGCCTTGCGGAGGCCCAGCAGGAGGGGAGAGAAGCCGGGCGAGGAGGAGGCAGGATTCGCACCAGGCTCCCTGTCTCCGGAGGGGAGAGAAGCGGGGCGGCCTCTCCAGCTGCCTCCTTCCCGGCCCTGCTCGGGGGCACCTCAGTCCTGCGCTGGGATGAGCCTCTTGGGGCTCCGGGGAGGTTGGGGGAAGGTCGCTCAGTGGCTGAATTCCACTTTCTAATTCTTAATATTCATTTTTTCTTCCCATCTCAGATACAGAAACTGGAAGCCATTTGTGGTCTTTGCAAGGCAAACTTTTCTCTTGGGGGAAGAAGAAAAAAATCAGAATCCCTTGCAGGGATCAGTCCTGCAGCCCCAGAAATGGTCCCGTGAAGGAAAAGGCATCTGGAGACCCACCAGAGTCCTTGGAGCCCTTTGCAGTTGCTCTGCAGGACAGAGAAAGGATGGAGACACAACCTTTTGGAAAGGAGGGAGCTGGAAAAGGCCCTTCAGCTGCTCAGCCTGGGAAGTGGGGGAAGCTCTGGACAAGGACCGGGCAGAAAATCCTGGAGGAGGAAACCCTCCTCCCTTCAGAAGTTCAGCCCTGGACCTCCATCCAATACTTGGAGGCTGAGGGTCCCCAAGGACTTTGCAGCCGACTCCATGGTTTTTGTAGGCGATGGCTGAGACCAGAAAAGTACACCAAAGCCCAGATGCTGGATCTGGTGGTTCTGGAGCAGCTCCTCTTCCTTCTGCCCCCAGAGATGAAGGGCTGGTTGCGGGAGTGTGGAGCAGAGACCAGCTCCCAGGCGGTGGCCCTGGCAGAAGGCTTCCTCCTGAGCCAGGTGGAGGAGCAGAAAGAGCAGGTAAGAGTTCAAAAGAGAATAGAGAATCTGTTTGAATACTTCACCCCTCCTTCCCAAACTTCTGTTACATTCATAGTATGTGGCGATGTCCCACCTATTCTAGTAAGACATTGTTCCATTGTTTTCTCACTCAACCACATGGATGGATATTGGGGGCTTTGAGGTGGCGTTCCGAATCCACTTTAGGATTCCACTTTAGGAATCCACTTTATGTCGTGCGATGTCCATTAATTCTGCTTCTTCCTTCCTTCCTCCTACTGGAAGTGCTGCACTGTGGAGATCAGAGATCCTGAGGGAAAGAAGAACCCATCAAACCCCCCTCAGGAGCTATTTTTAAGGAGGATCCCTTGGAAGGATCAAAGTCAGGACACCTCACGAGGTAACTGAAGATCTTCCGATTACCCATCAATCTTACCTTCTCTCTCTCTTCTTTTCTATACAATACCTCCTCCTATTTATACTTCTCCACACTAATTGCATCTACAGATAATTGCCCAGTGACCCTCTTTAGGTTAGCCTCCTCCTCCTGGGGAAGGAGGAGATTGAGGTCCATCTGAAGGGGCGTGCTGAGGTATTTTTGGTTTTTCTGGAAGACAAAATCGCTTGACTTGGTTCCCAGTTGGATGCCAGCGTGTTTGCTGGTCTGCTAGAAGCTCTTGAGGAAGCTTCTTGCTATCTTATCTGGGAACAGTTTGACCCCGTTGCTCCTGAGGAAGTGGACAGGATCCTAGGAAGTATGGGTGCAAGCACCTGTGTTTTAGACCCACGCCCCGCCTGGCTTGGGAAAGCTTCCCGGGAGATGACAGGTGGGTGGATGCTGGCGGTCATTAATGCTTCCCTATAGCAGGGGGCAGTGCCCCAGCACTTGAAGGAGGCTGTGGTCCACCCTCTTCTTAGGAAGCCATCCCTGGATTCCACCCTGTTGAAGGCCTGGATTTGGGACAGAATCGTCATTGGTCGCACTTTTGTATGATCTCTGGCAAGAGCGTGATGTGAGTGACGCATCCACCCTTGCTCTACTTGACCTCTCAGTGGCTTTTGATACCATTGACCATGGTATTCTTCTGCGGCGGCTTCGGGGGATGGGAGTGGGAGGCCTTGTGCTATTCTGGCTCACTTCATTCCTCTGCAGCCACTCTCAGTGTTGATAGGAGGGGAGAGATCCAGCCCTTGTCCACTGCTTTGCGGGGTTCCGCAGGGCTCGATATTCTCCGCTCCTGTTCAACATTTATATGAAACCTCTTTGTGAGATCATCTGTTAGCATGGACTGAGATATCACGAATATGATGATGATACTGAGCTGTATGTCTTGGCCCGTGGTGGGTTAAGCAATGCCGTGTCCTCTCTATCGCAGTGCCTGGAGGCTGTTAGGGGCTGGATGGGGAGCAATGGGTTGAAACTAAAGCCTGGCAAGACGGAGTGGCTCTGGGTTTAGGATTCGTTGGCCAGGGGAGAATTGCCACTTCTGGTCTTGGATGGGGTGGCACACCCCCAAACAGACCCTTTGACTAATATATGGGTTCTCCTGCACTTACAACCACTGTTCAAAAAACAGGTGGCGGTTGTGTGCAGGAGGGTCTTTGCGCAACTATGGGTTGTGCGCCAGAAACAGCCCTTCCTGGACCGACAATCCCTACTCACAGTCACTCATGCCCTAATCACTTCCCATCTTGACTATTGCAGCACGCTCTACATGAGGCTGTCCTTGACGAGCATGTGGAAGCTCCAGTTGGTGCGAAATGCAGCGGCCTGCATGGTTTTCTGCGGACTCCGGTGTGCACAAGTATCACCTCTCCTGCAGGAACTGCATTGGCTGCCAATTTCCTTCCCGGTGCAATTCAAGGTGCTGGTTGTCACCTTTAAGGCCCTTCATGGCTTGGGACCAGGTTATCTAAGGGACCATCTCTTACCGGTTACATCTACCTGACCCACCAGAGTGCGGAGGCAGGGAATGTTGTGGGTGCCATCCCCTAGAAAGACACCCCTGGTGAGACCCAGAAGAAGAGCCTCTGGAACAGAGCCTTGGTGGTACAGGGGTTTAAGGTACCCTGTTATTAAGCTTATTAAGACCAGCTGCCTGCAATTACTGCAGGGTTCGAATCTCGCCAAGGCTCAAGGTTGACTCAGCCTTCCATCCTTTCTAAGGTAGGTGAAATGAGGACCCAGTTTGTGGGGGCAATAAGCTGACTTTGTATAAATATACAAAAGGATGAAGGCTATTGCTGAGCACATTGTAAGCCGCCCTGAGTCTTCGGAGAAGGGCGGCATATAAATCAAATTAAAAAAAAAAAAAAAAGAGCCTTCTCCATGGCAGATCCCTCTTTCTAGAATAGTGGTTCTCAACCTTCCTAATGCCGCGACCCTTTAATATAGTTCCTCATGTTGTGGTAACCCCCAACCATAAAATTATTCCTAAAACCATTGAAAATATATGTTTTCCGATGGTCTTAGGCGACCCCTGTGAAAGGATCGTTCGACCCCCAAAGGGGTCGCGACCCACAGGTTGAAAACCACTGCTCTAGAACATCATCCCCCTAGAGTTGAGAATTAGAAGAAAAGATTAGAATGGTCCCCCACAGTAGCACTTCCAGAAGGCGCTGAAGGCCTGATTCTGCCAGGGGGCCTGGGAAACCTAGAGCGGGATGGAGCCCATTAAACGGCTCCTGTGAGGTGCTTTTGCCGGGGGTGGGAGTGATTTTATTATTTTAATGTATTATATAATTTTCCTTTTATTAGTTTATTATTTTAATATGGGTTTAATATTTTGTAAGCTGCCTTGAGTCGTCATGTGCGAATAGGCAGCATATAAATTGTCTAAAAAAATCAATAAAATAAATATTTTGTTAATTATTTATTTTGAAATTATTTATTCCTTACAGAGAAACAAAGAATGAAATTTTCTGGTTTTTATGACGGCGATCAAACAGAGGCTGAACGTCTAAATCAAGTAAGAAAGGGAAAAATTATTAGATCTGTATTCTCCCTTCAGGAAGTGAAGTGGGTGTGCTAAATGCTCTCTGCTTCTATTCCTCCCCTTGTTTGGACTGGATTATTTTTCTGTCCTGCCACAACATGGAGAGCAGAATAACAGGTTGAAGTTGCTGTCAGCCAGCATAGCTTCCTCTGGTTGTCTTGTTCTGCTAGGTGCTCCTCCAAATTTGCCTTTACAAGAAGCAGTTCTTTTAAAGTCCTTGAAGAATAAATGTATCACAGTGGCAGGAATTGCTAGACCACCTTTCTTTTTGTAATTTATCGACCTCCTAAGGTACAGATTAACAGAGTTGGGAGGGACTTTTTAGGTCATCTAGTCCAACTTCACTATACCATTTCTGACATTTTGGCAGTCGAGTCTCTTTTTAAAAACTCCCAGTGATGAAGCTCCCATAAAAGTTCTGTTCCATTGGTTCATTGCTTTCACTGTAAGAAAACGTCTCCTTATTTTCAGGTTGAATTTCTCCTTGTTCAGTTTCCATCCATTATTCCTTGTCTGGCCTTCAGGTGCTTTGGAAAATAACTTGACCACCTCCTCTCTGCCCCTCAAATATTGGAGCACTGCTACCCTGTCTCCCCTGGTCCTTCTCTTCACTAGACTAGCCATGCCCAGTTCCTGGACCCGTTCATCGTATGTTTTAGCCTCCAGTCCTCTCATCGTCTCAGTTGCTCTTCCTTGCACTCTTTCTAGAGTCACAAGATCTTTGTTACATCATGGCAACTAATACTGGATGCAAAGTTCCTAGGTGTGGTCTTACCAAGGCATTCTAAAGTGGCACTAATACTTCATGTGATCTTGATTCTATCTCTTTCTTAATGCAATCTATGATTCTATTGGGTGTTTTTTGGCAACTGTAGCACACTGCTGGCTCACATTTAAGTGATTGTCCACTAGGATTCCAAGATCCCTGTTGCACTTTCTACTGTAGAACCAGGCATCACCTATTCTATGGCAGTGCATTTGGTTTTTCTTTCCTAAATGTAGCACATTACATTTCTCACCATTGAATTTCATTTTGTTAGAAGTGCCAATCTGTCAATCCTTCTATATCTCAAGCCTATTTTGTGCAGTGTTGGTATTCCTGTCAATTTGGTCTTGTCTGCAAATTTGATGAGTTACCCTTTAAGCCCCTTGTCTAAATCATTGAGGATGATGAACAGATCTTGCAAATCGTCCTGTTCTGTTCTTTTCTCCGTGTTCAGGAGAGTCTTGTGTCCTTCGAGGAGGTGGCTGTGTATTTCTCTGAGGAGGAGTGGTCTCAGCTGGATCCTGACCAGAAAGCGCTGCATTCGGAAGTCATGTTTGAAAACCATAGGAACGTGGTCTCTCTCGGTAAGAGTTTTCTTGTCCCAAATCGGAGAGTTCAAGAAGACAGATGATAGTTTTTATTAAAAAATCACTAATCAGATATCGTCTCCTGGGAGGGAAAAGAAAAGTATCTGGCCTTCTCGTACCCCAAGGAAGGAAAGAGTCAGTGTCTCTTTGCTGAGATGCTTTTGGGGCATTCCTTATCTGTATTTTTCAATTTCTATTTGAACTTATCTGTGGAGGCTGAGAATAATGAGGTGTGCTTTTATGTGTCCTCTGGAGATCATGTGATAAGAATGCGTTTGTCATTTGTTCTCTGAAACCTCCCCAAATTGTGTGGGAACAGAACTTTCATGCTCGGGCCATGGAAGAGCATTCTCCCAATCCAATTCAAGGTGAAAGGCCTCATGAAATGTGACTCAGAGCATCCTAGGATACAGGTGATCTCCAAGTTACGACAGTTCACTAAGCAACCATACCAAGTTACGATCTAGCCCTCTTCCAGTCCTGAAATAACAAATGTTACAGCACCACAGCCATCATTCACACTTATAAATGGCAGCAGAGGCGTTGCAAGAACAATCATCCTACCTGCACCTCTACCCCACCCTGTTCAGACTTAAGTTACGAGGCCGTAGTGAGCCGTCGGTTCCCTTGCCTGCTTGGGTGCATTTGCAGAAAAAAGAGGCCTAAAGTACTGAGAGATACACAAGATCAATAGTGGGAAATCTGGCACTACTGATCTCACAGAATCTCGCACTAGAGTACTTTAGGCCTCTGTTCTCTGCTCACCAAGGCCTGCACGAGATCCAGGGCAAAATGCTTTGGAAACAAAGGGGAGGCCTCTTTGTTTTCAAAGACTTTTGCCCTGGATCTCGTGCAGTCCTCAGTTTATAGGGAACACAGGACCAAAGTACTGCAGTGTGAGATCCTGCAAGATCATTAGTGTGAGATCTTGTCCTTCTCGTCTTGTGTGTTCTCGCACTAAAGTTGTTTAGGCCTCTGTTCCAGATCTGGCCAAAAAGCCCTTGCAAGCTGATGAGACTTTGGGGGCAGCAAAATAGCCATTGTTGAAGCCTCTCAACCTTTCCAATCTCAGTGCAAAGAGCGTTTACAAGCCAATGGGAGGCTTCAGGGAAGGGACTTCACTCCAAAGTCTCATCGTTGGGATCAAGGAATGGGCCGAGCAGGAGTCCTGCCTGCCAGACAGACGCCGTGCAGTAGCTGCTCCAACGTACACTGGGGAAGAAGGAGCTTTTTTCAAGATGGTTTCAGTTCTCACAGGTGTCTGCTGAAATTAATCCACCTCAATAAATCTTAAGTTTTCTCCTTATTCCTCCTTAGGTGTTTCCCCTGATTATTCCATGACTCAAAACAAACTTTGATTGACATTTGCACATATATAGATAATTGTAAAGACAGAGATGTTTTCTAGAAATTTTCAAAGCTTTCAGGACTCATGAATATAGAAATACTGTCTATATCACACCACTGTAAGAATGCAAACATAAAACATAAAGGAATTTTGGAAAAATTCAGAAGGAAATTCACTAGACTTTCTACGGTTTGATCTTTTTCTCTAACCTCATTATTATTTTCATTTCTCTTTTGCTTTGAAGGTAATAATGGACAGGAGAATCAACATTTCTGTGAACTGTTCCAAGTAATCAATGCTAAAGATGGAACGGAGAAGTTTGGAATTCGAATGGAAATAGAAACCCATGATGGAAACCAGTCAAATGATTGGAATCAGGAAAGCTCATCTTCCACCGATGCTGCGATGCAAGACTTTCTTGCCCAACAGGAGAAAATAAGGAAAAAATATATTGGGGAAAGTGTGAAGCCAATCAAAGCTAAATTACAAGTAAATGAACACTATTCAAGCCAAAAGAAAGGAGAAGATTCTATAAGAAGACACAATGGACAAAGTTACAATGGGACATTCATTCCTTCTCTTGGAAATAAGTTACTTACATCTCAAAAAGTGATAGACACAAAAGAGAAACCTTACAAATGTTTGGAATGTGGAATATGTTTTAGAACAAGCAGGCAACTTACTTCCCATGAAGGGATTCATACTGGGGAGAAGGTATACAAATGCAGAGAGTCTGCTAAAAGGTTCAGAAGTTGTAGTAATCTTATTTCCCCAAAAAGGATCCAGGCAGTGAAAAAGCCATTTAAATGCATGGAGTGCAAAAAAACCTTTGCTCAAAGAAGTAGTCTTATTTCCCATAAGAGGATCCACACAGGGGAGAAGCCATATAAATGCATGGAGTGTGGAAAGACCTTTGCTCAGAGCTGTGACCTGAGAGCACATGAAAGGTTCCACACAGGGGAGAAACCGTATAAATGTATGCAGTGTGGAAAGACCTTTGGTCAAAGAGGTCATCTTATTTCCCATAAGAGGATGCACACAGGGGAGAAGCCATATAAATGCTTGGAGTGTGGAAAAATCTTTTCTCAAAGAGGTAGTCTTATTCGCCATAAGAGGATCCACACAGGGGAGAAGCCACATAAATGCATGGAATGTGGAAAGATGTTTTCTCAAAGAGTTAGTCTTATTCGCCATAAGATGATCCACACAGGGGAGAAGCCGTATAAATGCATGGAGTGTGGAAAAATCTTTGCTGAAAGACGTAATCTTTTTCAACATAAGAGGATCCACACAGGAGAGAAGCCAAATAAATGCATGGAATGTGGAAAGTTGTTTTCTCAAAGAGGTAGTCTTATTCGCCATAAGATGATTCACACAGGGGAGAAGCCATATAAATGCTTGGAGTGTGGAAAAATCTTTGCTGAAAGAGGTAATCTTATTCGCCATAAGAGGATCCACACAGGGGAGAAGCCGTATAAATGCATGGAGTGTGGAAAGACGTTTGGTGAAAGAAGTCATCTTATTTCCCATAAGAGGATCCACACAGGGGAGAAGCCATATAAATGCACAGAGTGTGGAAAAATCTTTGCTGGAAGAAGTAATCTTATTCGCCATAAGAGGATCCACACAGGGGAGAAGCTGAATAAATGCATCGAATGTGGAAAGATGTTTTCTGAAAGAGGTCATCTTATTCGCCATAAGAGGATGCATACAGGGGAGAAGCCGTATAAATGCATGGAATGTGGAAAGATGTTTTCTCAAAGAGGTAATCTTATTTCCCATAAGAGGATCCACACAGGGGAGAAGCCGTATAAATGCATGGAGTGTGGAAAGACTTTTGCTCAGTGCAGTTACCTAAGAATACACAAAAGGATCCACACAGGGGAGAAGCCGTATAAATGCATGGAATGTGGAAAGACGTTTGTTCGAAGAGGTTGTCTTAATTCCCATAAGAGGATCCACACAGGGGAGAAGCCACATAAATGCATGGAATGTGGAAAGATGTTTTCTCAAAGCGGTCGTCTTATTCGCCATAAGATGATCCACACAGGGGAGAAGCCATATAAATGCATGGAGTGTGGAAAAATCTTTGCTAGAAGAGGTAATCTTATTCGCCATAAGAGGATCCACACAGGGGAGAAGCCGTATAAATGCTTGGAGTGTGGAAAAATCTTTGCTCAAAGAGGTAGTCTTATTCTCCATGAGAGGATTCACACAGGGGAGAAGCCGTATAAATGCATGGAATGTGGAAATACTTTTGCTCAAAGAAGTCATCTTATTTCCCATAAGAGGGTCCACACAGGGGAGAAGCCGAATAAATGCATGGAATGTGGAAAGTCCTTTGCTTATAGAAATGCACTTACTATCCACAAAATGATCCACACAGGGGAGAAGCCGTATAAATGCTTGGAATGTGGAAAAATGTTTGCTCAAAGTGGTAGTCTTATTCGCCATAAGAGGATCCACACAGGGGAGAAGCTGTATAAATGCATGGAATGTGGAAATATGTTTTCTGAAAGAGCTCATCTTATTTCCCATGAGAGGATCCACACAGGGGAGAAGCCGTATAAATGCATGGAGTGTGGAAAGAGTTTTGCTCAGTGCAGTTATCTAAGAATACACAAAAGGATCCACACAGGGGAGAAGCCGTATAAATGCTTGGAGTGTGGAAAGGCCTTTGCTCAAAGAGGTAGTCTTATTCGCCATAAGAGGATCCACACACGGGAGAAGCCGTATAAATGCATGGAATGTGGAGAGGGCTTTGCTCGGAAAGGTAGTCTTAATTCTCATAAAAGGATCCACGCTCAGAAGAAACTGTATAGCAATAGTAATTCCACTTAGACTTATATAGCACTCCACAATGCTTTACAGCACTCTTTGAGCAGTTTACAAAGTCAGCATATGGTCTCCAGCAATCTGGGTCCTCATTTTACCCACCTCAGAAGGATGAAAGCTGAATCATCCATGACCCTGTCAGAGTCAAACTTCTGGCTGGGGGCAATTAGCCTATAGTACTGCATTCTAACCACTAATCCACCACGTCTCTGTAGATTTTGATATTTATGCATATTGTGCCTTTCTGATCCAACGGAGACAAGGTGGAATCCAACAAAATGAAATTTAATGTGGAGAAAAGTAAGCTTTTACACTTGGGCCACTAAAACAGATTACCTGAAACCTGGCTGGATAATAATAACTGTGAAGGGTCCTTGGAGTCAGAATGGATGATCAATTAAACATGAATCGCCTCTGTGCGGCAGCAGCCAAAAAAAGCAAATACAATCCTTGGTTTTATAAACAGAGGCATAGAATCAAAATCACATGAGGTATTACTACCACTTCATAATGCCTTAGTAAGACCACACCCGGAATACCACGTCCCCTTTGGGTCATCACATTACAAAAAAGATGTTGAAACTTTGGAAAAAGAGCAAAGAAGAGCAGCTAAGATGATTAAAGGCCGGAAGATTTCTATCTAGAAATAAGGAGAAACTTTCTGACAGAACAAACAACCAATGGAAGAGCTTGCCTTCGGAAGTTGTGGGTGCTTCATGGCTGGTGCCTTTGAAGAAGGGATTGGACTGCCATTTGTCAGAAATGGTGTAGAGTCTCCTGCTTGGGCGGGAGGTTGGACTAGAAGAGCTCCAAGTTCCCTTCCAGCTCTATTCTGATTTTGATTTTGAATCCTCAATCCATCCAAAAGCTACTTAGCTTTTTTGCTAAGTAGGAGGTTTTAAAAGAAAGATGAGTATCAATGGAGATTAAGGTTATCGTTTGCCCTCAAAGTGATGTGTGGATGCCAATATTTAAGTGGTACATTTCAAGTAACTCCCTCTGATGAGTATTTTATTTTATTTTATTAAATTTCTATACCGCCCTTCTCCCGAAGGACTCAGGGCGGTGAACAGCCACAAACTAAAACACATAAGTACAAAAATTTAAAATAGAATAAAATGAATTAAATAATTTGGCTGACACAAATTTAAAATACCCAATATTTTAAAAACAAATTAAAATTTACATTTAAAAAGGGGAGAAGATTTAGGCCAGGCTGGCTTGCTGAAATAAGAAAGTCTTGAGCACGCGACGGACGGTGCGCAGATCCGGGATCCTCCGTATCTCTGGGGGGAGCTTGTTCTAGATCGTAGGTGCCCCCACAGAGAAGGCTCTCCCGCTAGGGGCTGACAGTCGACATTGTTTGGCCGACGGCACCCGGAGAAGCCCCTCTCTATGAGAGCGTATTGGTCGGTGGGAGTATATCCACTAGAGCAGAGTTGCAGGCAGAAATGCAATTAGTCCTGAATCCCTTACTATTGTTTCAGCTTTTCTTCCTTTGCTTACTATTATCACAGTCTGCCTTTCCACCGTTTCACTTTATGCAAGTAATAACAGAGAAAGAAAACCATAAGGAAAAGGGGGTTATAGTGATGCTGAATTAGAAAATGCAACTCATAGGCTCTTTGTACTAATTTTGTGGTGATCTTTCCTTGCCTTCCCTCATGTTGCCCATCTCTGGACTCAGAAAATCTTATCAATACCTTTTTTAAAGTGAAGTCTCCAGAACTGGAGACAGTATTCCAAATGGAGTCTCAGTAAAGCCCTATGTAGAGGGATAGGAGCTCCTTTTTGCTGAGGGTGATACATCTGGTGATGCATCTCAGAATTTTGGTTGCCTTCCCAGCTGCCTGGCCACACTGCTTACTTATATTGCAGTTATCATTGTTTCAGTGCCATGGCAACTACTTTCACATAATTGTGTAAAAGAAGGGAAGAGAAAGCAGTGGTAGGGATATGTGGACGCATATTAAGTTCTCATAGGTAGGCAGCCTGCTGGCCAACCCAGGCAGTCCCTGATACACAATAATTTAATAAATGATGGCTCTGACCTCCTCCTTCCCTCCCTCCCTCCCAAATTAGGCATACTCCAGGATATGAGAATGAAAACCACTCTGGTGTGCTAACATTGCAAAGGATCAATCAAGAAGGAAGATCTTTGGAAATCAATGGGGACCTAAATAAGGTGAAATTAAGAACTACTTTAAAAAATTACTTCAGTCCTTCCTGATGAAACACACAGAAATGCGAATGGGAACTTTCTCTGGGATGACCAAAAATAATCCAGCCTGCCATCAAAGGAGAAAATGTTTCACTCTCGATTGAAATGAGGGGTCCTTGGTGGTCTCTGAGCTTGATTGTGTTGTTGCAGACCTTTCATTAGCCAAACGAGGGAAGATCCTCAGTGCACCAACCAACCTCAGAGGGCAACAAGGACCCCTCAATCCAACTTCCATCCACTGTGTCAAATTAATCACTGTGTCAACCAGGATGAATGCAGAAGCAAGGAACCCTTTTAGGTCAAAATCTCTTAAGTATGTGATGGAATAATGACTGCATGCAGAAAGCTTTAGGGTGAACAATGTGCCTTTCAAGCAAGAGGCCAGAATGAAGAGAAGCTGAAACATGCGTGAGCAAAAGGTATTTTTCAAGCATTAGGGCCATATTTTTGTTTTTTTATGGTATGTCGTAACATTAACTTAAAAATAAGTAACTAGTCATGTAATTACTTGCTAAAGATGCATCCAATTGTCAATGGAGTCTTCAACTTTTCTTGTTTTGCATTTGCTTTTCTTTTTCTCTTTTCATTTATGGTCCAATGATATATCCCTGCATTCAATTCTCCAAGGGGTTGGAGTAACTATAATAAACTTAAGCAACAGATGGCGACAGACTTGCCGAAAGGGGGAAATTTGCAGCTTTCCTTGATTGATAGGATATCAACTATTAAGATGAATATTTTGCCTAGAATTTTATATCTGTTCCAGACAATTCCAGTTTGATTGGGGAACGATTTTTTCAAAGATTTGAAAAAATGGTGTTAAAATATATTTGGCAGGGAAAGGAGGCGAGGATAAAATTGAAGTTGTTACAAGTTGCTAGAATACGGGGAGGCTTTGGTTTACCTAATTGGGAACTTTATTATCAAGCAGCAAGCCTGATGTCGATTAAAGAATGGATAACTTGAAGAAATATTGGATTAGTGAATCTAGAAGGGCATGATTTGTTGATGGGGTGGCATGCTTTTTTATGGTATAAAGGAACAAAAATACATGGGTATTTTAGAAGACAGCACATATGTGAGGCTCTGTTATTGAATTGGGAGAAGATTAAAAAACAACATTATCTGAAAATTCCAGTCCGGGTATCTACAATTGAAGCATTTTCATATTCAGTAGTATTCAGAAGGGAAGAAATTGTTAGATATAGTGAATTAATGGATGAAAAGGGTGAACTTAAACCGAGGCAAGAATTAGAAAAACAAGGTTTCAAAATGGATTGGTTTTCTTACTTGCAAATACGTTCTAGATATGAAGATCTTAAACAAGAAGGTTTATGACTAATTTAGATAAGATTTTAATGGGTTCTGATGACTATGTGATTAAAAAAATATATGGATACTTGTTAGAGGTAAAATTGGAAGAAGAACAAGTTAGAGTCAATGATAGCATGGGGGGAAATTTTGGTCATGGTATTGATTTAGAGAAATGGCAAAAATTGTGGTCTCAGAATTATAAAATGACAATGTCTACAGCTTATAAGGAGAATTTGTATAAGATGTTTTACAGGCGACACCTACCCGACGAGGATAGCCAGAATGTTCAAGAATAAATCGGAGAAATGTTGGAAGTGTCATCAGACTCCAGGATCATATTACCATATGTGGTGGACATGTGTAGAAGCTAAAAGATATTGGACTAAGATACACACGTGGTTGGAAAAAATGACAAAGAAACATATTGACTTTAAACAGAGATTTTTTATTGGTGATTTTACCAGAAACATACAGCAGAGAATTGCAATATTTAATTGTGAATGTTTTAACAACGACTAGAATTGTATTTGCTAAAAATTAAGAGAGAAATTACCTACTGATGAGGTTATTAAGAAAATTATGCAATGTGCTGAAATGAGTAAATTGACATTTGAAATTAGAAAACAGGAAGATAAACGATATTATTTGATAAGGGATTTGTTTTATAAATGGATAGATAATAAATCATGGAATTGAAGTATGAAATAGGGGGCTGATGTAAAGACAAAATATCTGAAGCTTTGTTTTTTCTATAAAAGAAAAATTTCTGTTATAAATTGGTATTTTAGAAATGGATTTATGCAGAAGAGAATATTTACCGTTCGACTCACTGTAATTGTTTGGAATGATGGTTTTATGTTTTGTTTTTCTTTTAAAATAAAAAAAAAATCAAAAAAAAATTCTCCAAAGGTCTTAACCTTCCTAGTCACATTTCTTGAGGTGAATTCCCTACTCAATCCTTATGTAAAAATGGTTTTTCCTCCTCATAGTTTAGTTTTCTATTCCTTTTTCAGGATCTTCCTTTTCTTTCATCAAAAGAGACCAGAGGGGTCCCTGCCCTTTCTCCTCCCCGCTTTGCTGAGAGGCTGAGCGAATAGTTTGGGAAGGGCAGCTGCATGTATTGAATTAGAGAAATAAAAAAGAAATAAATTAAAATCGTTTTCCTGATTGTGGCCTTCCTGCCTGTGTCCCATCTGCCTCCCCTTCAGGCGGGAATTCCCAACAACCGCAAGACACCAGCTGTCTTTCCAAGAGAGATTCCTGGTCCTCCTCTTCTGACTGCCCGGCTGTTTGTGACAGGATTTAGTCCTCTTTGAGGCCTCCCACAATGTCTGCGAAGCCTTCAGGGCGGCTGTCCTTGAGAGAAGCGAGTTCAAATCCTCCAGAGAGATTTTTCTTCATCTCCACAGATGATTCCTGAACAGGAAAGAGGAAGATGAAGAAAGAAATTGAGAGGGCCGTTTCCTCCTACTCCGAAGCCCATCATCCCTGCCCTCTCCCTTCCCCTCAGACGCGCTCCTCTTTCCCGCCCTTTCTACAATCCTGGCACTTTGCCCCTAATCCACCAGGGGGAGCCCTCTGCTAAAAGAAGGTAGCGTCATGCGCTTCCCCATTGGTCCAGCGGAGGCGAACGTCACAGCTGCCTTTCCATAGGAGGCTGGGAAGGAAATGACATCACAAACGCTTGCCCCTCTAGGCCTCCGCACTCGCTCTCCTTAACCCCTGGGGCTCCACAGGAGGCGGAGAGGCTGCGGGAGAGTCTGGCGGGGGAAGATCCAGACGTTCCCCGGGTGAGTTGGGGGCTCTTCCCGGGCAAAGGGAGGCGGAGGAGGGAGAGACCCACGCCCAGCCTTCCTCCAGCTTCCACCCCGGGTCCCATGCTCCCCAGCCGCCCTCTCCATGCAGGGGGATCCTCCCGCCCCCTGTCTGAGGAAGAGCCCGAGTGGGGGGAGGGGAGGGTCGGCCTTGCGGAGGCCCAGCAGGAGGGGAGAGAAGCCGGGCGAGGAGGAGGCAGGATTCGCACCAGGCTCCCTGTCTCCGGAGGGGGAGAGAAGCGGGGCGGCCTCTCCAGCTGCCTCCTTCCCGGCCCTGCTCGGGGGCACCTCAGTCCTGCGCTGGGATGAGCCTCTTGGGGCTCCGGGGAGGTTGGGGGAAGGTCGCTCAGTGGCTGAATTCCACTTTCTAATTCTTGCTATTTGTTTTTCTTCCCATCTCAGATAGAGAAACTGGAAGCCATTTGTGGTCTTTGCAAGGCAAACTTTTCTCTTGGGGGGAAAAAAAAGAGCGGAATCCCTTGGAGGGCTCAGTCCTGCAGCCCCAGAAATGGTCCCGTGAAGGAAAAGGCATCTGGAGACCCACCAGAGTCCTTGGAGCCATTTGCAGTTGCTCTGCAGGACAGAGAAAGGATGGAGGCACAACCTTTTGGAAAGGAGGGAAGCGGAAAAGGCCCTTCAGCTGCTCAGCCTGGGAAGGGGGGGAAGCTCTGGACAAGGACTGGGCAGAAGATCCTGGAGGAGGAAACTCTCCTCCCTTCAGAAGTTCATCCCTGGACCTCCATCCAATACTTGGAGGCTGAGTGTCCCCGAGGACTTTGCAGCCGACTCCATGGCTTTTGCAGGCGATGGCTGAGACCAGAAAAGCACACCAAAGCCCAGATGCTGGACCTGGTAGTTCTAGAGCAGTTCCTGGCTCTTCTGCCCCCAGCGATGAAGAGTTGGGTGCGGGAATATGGAGCAGAGACCAGCTCCCAGGCGGTGGCTCTGGTGGAAGGCTTCCTCCTGAGCCAGGTGGAGGAGCAGAAGGAGCAAGTCGAATTACAGGTAAGAGTTCAATAGAGAATAGAGAATCTGTTTGAATACTTCACTCCTCCTTCTCAAACCTCTCTGACATTCATAATATTTATTTTATTTATTCTATTTATTTTATTTTTATACCGCCCTTCTCCTGCGGGATTCAGGGCGGTGCACAGCCAAAATAAAACATAGCATATAAAATTTAAAAACAATTTAAAAAACAATTAAAAAAAATAATTTCGGCCCAAATAATTTAAAATAACCCAAGTAAAACTGCATCAATTGAAACTGAGAGGATGGGATCAAGCCAGCCCGGCTAGATGGAATAAGTGTGTTTTCAGGGCCCAACGAACAGTCCGGAGGTCTGATATCGTGCGTATCTCAGGGGGCAGGTCATTCCAGAGGGCAGGTGCTGCCACAGAGCAGGCTCTCCCCTTGGAGGTCACCAGCCGGCACTGTCTGGCTAACGGCACCCTGAGGAGGCCCTCTCTGTGCGAGCGAACCGGCCGGTGGGAGGCTATTGGCGGCAGAAGGCGGTCTCGCAGATACCCCGGCCCTAAGCCATGGAGCGCTTTAAAGGTGGTCACCAACACCTTGAAGCGCACCTGGAAGACCACAGGAAGCCAGTGCAGCTCGCGCAGAAGAGGTGTCATATGGGAGCACCCCGTCGCTCCCATAATCCCCCGCGCGGCCGCATTCTGGACTAACTGCATCCTCCGGGTGCACCCCAAGGGGAGCCCCATATAGAGAGCATTGCAGTAGTCCAGGCGGGAAGTGACGAGTGCTTGAGTGACCGTGCGTAGGGAGTCCCGATCTAGAAAGGGACACAACTGGCGTATCAGGCGAACCAAATAAAAAGCCCCCCTGGCCACGGCCGTCATGTGCTCTTCTAAAGACAGCCGTGCATCCAGGAGGACGCCTAAGTTGCGAGCCCTCTCCGTGGGGGCCAGTGATTTGCCCCCAATAGCCAGCGATGGCAGCAGCTGGCTATATCGGGACGCCGGAAGCCACAGCCACTCGGTCTTGGAAGGGTTGAGTCGGAGCCTGTTTCTCCCCATCCAGGCCTGCACGGCCTCCAGGCACTGGGACATCACTTCAAGGTAATCGTTGGGGTGGCCTGGGGTGGAGATGTACAGCTGAGTGTCATCAGCGTACTGATGGAACTCCACCCCAAAGCCACGGATGATCTCACCCACTGGCTTTGCATAAATGTTGAACAGAAGGGGCGAGAGGACCGATCCTTGTGGCACCCCACAAGGAAGGCGCCTCGGGGTCGACCGCTGCCCCCCTGTCAACACAGATTGCGACCGGTCAGAGAGGTAGGAGGAGAACCACCGCAGAACAGTGCCCCCCACTCCCAGCCCCTTCAACCGGTGCAACATGATACCATGGTCAATGGTATCAAAAGCCGCTGAGAGATCTAACAGGACCAGGATAGAGGAACAACCCCTATCCCGAGCCCTCCAGAGATCATCCACCAACGCGACCAATGTCGTTTCCGTGCTGTGCCCAGGCCGGAAGCCGGACTGGAGCGGGTCCAGATAGACAGCTTCATCCAGGTACTGGGGAAGCTGTCGCGCCACCACACTCTCAGCAACCTTCGCAACAAAGCGAAGGTTGGAGACTGGACGATAGTTAGCCAAAACAGCCGGATCCAGAGAGGGCTTCTTGAGGAGGGGCCTCACCACTGCTTCTTTCAAAGCGGCCGGCAGGACACCCTCACTCAGAGAAGCCTTAACAATCCTCTGGAGCCAGCCTCGTGTAACCTCCCGGGAAGCCAGTACCAACCAGGAGGGACACGGGTCCAATAAACATGTGGTCGCGTTCAGCCGTCCCAGGATCCTGTCCACATCCTCAGGAGCCACAGGATCAAACTCCTCCCAGATAATACTCTCAAGACCTGCCTCAGTCATCCCGTCTGGACTTACCCAGTCAGAGGCCAGGCCTTCCCGAATCTGAGCGATCTTGTCATACAGATACTGCACAAAATCCTCAGCTCGACCCTGCAAGGGATCATCCCACGCTTCCAGATGGAGGAGGGAGCGGGTCACCCTAAACAGGGCGGCTGGGCGTTTATCTGATGACGCGATAAGAGCGGCAAAATAGCTAGATTTCGCCGCTTTTATCGCCACTAGGTAGGTCTTAATATGAGACCTCACCAGTGTTCGGTCGGATTCAGAGCGGCTGGTCCTCCAACTACTCTCCAGGCGTCTTTTCTGGCGCTTCATCTCCCTCAGCTCCTCGGAAAACCAAGGAGCTAGGCGAATTCGGTGCCGGGTCAGAGGCCACAAAGGCACGACGAGGTCCAAAGCCCCGGCGGCCGCACTATCCCAGGCGGCCGCCGGGGATGTAGCAATGTCCCACCTATTCCAGTAAGACATTGTTCCATTATTTTCTCACATTTCTCACATAATCACATTGATGGATATTGGGGGCTTTGAGGTTGTGTTCCGAATATAGGAATCCACTTTATGTCATCGTATGATGTACATGAATTCTTTTTCTTCCTTCCTCCTATTGGAAGTGCTGCACTGTGGAGATCAGAGATCCTGAGGGAAAGAAGAACCCATCAAATCCTCCCCAGGAGCTATTTTTCAGGAGGATTCTTTGGAAGGATCAAAGTCAGGACACCCTAAGAGGTAAGTGAAGATCCTCCGATTACCCATCTGTCTTACCTTCGCTCTCTCTTCTTTTCTATACAATACCACCTCCTATTTATACTTCTCCACACTAATTGCATCTACAGATAATTGCCCAGCGACCCTCTTCAGGTGAGCCTCCTTCTCCTGGGGAAGGAGGAGATTGAGGTCCACCTGAAGGGGCATGCTGAGGTATTTGCGGTTTTTCTGGAAGACAAAATCGCTCGACTTTGTTCCCAGTTGGATGCCAGCGTGGTTGCTGGTCTGCTAGAAGCTCTTGAGGAAGCTTCTTGCTATCTTATCTGGGAACAGTTTGACCCCCTTGCTCCTGAGGAAGTGGACAGGATCCTAGGGAGTATGGGTGGGTGCAAGCACCTGTGTTTTAGACCCATGCCCCGCCTGCCTTGGGAAAGCTTCTTCGGAGATGACAGGTGGGTGGACGCTGGTGATCATTAATGCTTCCCTACAGGAGGGGGCAGTGCCCCAGCATTTGAAGGAGTCTGTGGTCCACCCTCTTCTTAAGAAGCCATCCCTGGATTCCACCCTGTTGAATAATTTCCAACCTGACTCCAGTCTTCCCTTTTTGGGGAAGGTGGTTGAGAAGGTGGTTGTGCAGCAGCTCCAGAGGTTGTTTGAGCGTATCTTGGTGACTATTGTGTGCTCGTGTATTGTTGTGGTTGAAGCTGAAGGAGTCATTGACAGGTAGGACCCCTGCCAGTCAAGATTCAGGCCTGCATTTGGGACAGAATCGTCATTGGTCGCGCTTTTGTATGGTATCTGGTGAGAGCGGGATGTGAGTGGCGCATCCATCCTTGCTCTACTTGACCTCTTGGTGGCTTTCGATACCATCGACCATGGTATTCTCCTGGGGCGGCTTCGCAGGATGGGAGTGGGCGGCCGTGTTCTATCCTGCCTCACTTCCTTCCTCTGCAGCCGTTCTCAGTCAATGTTGATAGGAGGGGAGAGATCTAGCCCTCCGCTACTGCTTTGTGGGGTTCCGCAGGGCTTGGTACTATCCGCTCCTGTAACATTTATATGAAACTGCTTTGTGAGATCATCTGCTAGCATGGACTGAGATATCACCAATATGATGATGATACTCAGCTGTATGACTCAGCCCGTGGTGGGTTAAGCGATGCCGTGTGTTAAGGTTATTGTTGTTGTGTTACCAACCAGCAGAGTAGATTGCACAGAGAAACGTTGCTGAGAGCAATGAATAAGAGATAAGCAAACTGGTTTATCAAAAGCTTACTTTATAGTAGAAAAACAGTCTCATAGTCCTTAAACAAATTCCAAGTCTTTGCCAGTAAATCAGTCCAGTAGTTAAAGAATCTTCTTACCCAACAAACAGTAGTTGGTTAGAATAATAAACTCACTCTGGTTCACAAACCACGATGGTTGCAGATCCATCCAATGATAATTACAGATAGCACCTCCTCTCAATGATAGCTTATCATCAACAGCAGCATCATAGCAGCAACCTCTCAACAGCATATCATAGCAGCAACTGAACACGTTGCAGTACCTTGCTTAAATATTCTTACAACCAGTAATTATGTGATTACAGCATGACTCAGCATTAAAGCCACATAATACATATACAGATAAAGTAACAGTACACTTATATTGCCTGGACAACATAGTTAGGCTCAAACCATATCCTAACACCGTGTCCGCCCTATCACGGTGCCAGGAGGCTGTTAGGAGCTGGATGGGGAGCAATGGGTTGAAACTAAAGCCTGGCAAGACAAAATGGCTCTGGGTTTGGGGTTCGTTGGCCAAGGGAGAATTTCCACTTCTGGTCTTGGATGAGGTGACACTACCCCAAACACACCCTGTGTGTAATCTGTGGGTTCTCCTGAACTCACAACTCCTGCTCAAAGAGCAGGTGGCAGTCGTGTGCAGGAGGGTCTTTGCGCAACTGTGGGTTGTGTGCCAGAAACAGCCCTTCCTGGACCGACAATCCCTACTCACAGTCACTCATGCCCTAATCACTTCCCGTCTTGACTATTGCAACACGCTCTACATGGGGCTGTCCTTGAAGAGCATGTGGAAGCTCCAGTTGGTGTAAAACGCAGCAGCCCACATGGTTTTCTGCAGACCCCGGTCTGCACAAGTATCACTTCTCCTGCAGGAGCTGCATTGGCTGCCAATTTGCTTCTGGGTGCAATTCAAGGTGCTGGTTGTCACCTATAAAGCCCTTCATGGGTTGGGTTATCTGAGGGACCGTCTCTTACTGGTTACATCTGCCCGACCCAGCAGAGTGCGGAGGCAGGGAATGTTGCGGGTGCCATCCCCTAGGAAGACACACCTGGTAAGACCCAGAAGAAGGGCCTTCTCTGTGGTGGCTCCCTCTCTCTGGACAATCATCCCCCCCCCAGAGATTAGAATGGCCCCCCATAGTAGCACTCTTCCAGAAGGCATTGAAGACCTGGTCCTGCCAGGGGGCCTGGGGAACCCAGAACAGGATGGGGCCCATTAAACGACTCTCAGGTGCTTTCGCCGGATGTGGGTGATTTTATTATTTTAATGTATTATATAATTCTCCTTTTATTAGTTTTCTTATTTTAATATGGGTTTCATATTTTGTAAACCGCTTTGAGTCGTTATGTGCGAATAGGCGGCATATAAATTGTCTAAAATAAATCAATAAAATAAATATTTTGTTAATCATTTATTTTGAAATTATTTATTCCTTACAGAGAAACAAAGAATGAAATTTTCTGGTTTCTATGACGGTGATCAAACAGAGGCTGAACCTCTAAATCAAGTAAGAAAAGGAAAAATTATTAGATTTGTATTCTCGCCTTCAGGAAGTGAAGTGGGTGTGCAGAGTTCTCTCTCCTTCTATTCTCTTGTTTGGACTGGATTATTTTTGTGTCCTTCCACAACATGGAGAGCAGAATAGCAGGTTGAAGTTGCTGTCAGCCAGCATAGCTTCCTCTGGTTGTCTTGTTCTGCTAGGTGCTCCTCCAACTTTGCCTTTACAAGAAGCACTTCTTTTAACGTCCTTGAAGAATTAGGAATAAACGTATCACAGTGGCAGGAACTGCTGGACCACCTTTCTTTTTGTAATTTATCAACCTCCTAAGGTGTTTATGTTTATTAGATTTTTATACCACCCTTCTCCCGGAGGACTCAGGGCGGTGTACAGCCATATTAAAACACATATAAATTTATGAAATTTAAAACAATTTAAAATTGAATATTTAAAATTTGGCCCACAGATTAAAACAAACATACACCCATTATAAAATTTGTATTAGGCCAGCCCGTCTTGTTGGAACAAAAAGATCTTCAGGGCGCGGCAAAAGGTATGCAGGTCAGGGATGAGACGAACCTCTAGGGGCAGCTCATTCCAGAGGGCTGGTGCCCCCACAGAGAAGGCTCTCCCCCTGGGTGTCGCCAGTCGGCATTGTTTGGCCGACGGCACCCTGAGGAGCCCCTCTCTGTAGGAGCGTATTGGCCGGTGGGAGGCTGTTGTTGGGAGAAGGCGGTCTTGTATATAACCCGGTACTAAGCCATGGAGCGTACAGATTAACAGAGTTGGAAGGGACCTTGTAGGTCATCTAGTCCAACCCCCTAACACCATTTCTGATAGTTGGCAGTCTAGTCGCTTCTTGAAAGCTCCCAGTGATGAAGCTCCCACTTCTGAAGGAAACTTCTGTTCCATTGGTTGGTTGGTTCTATTCACTGTCAGAAAATGTCTCCTTATTTCTAGGTTGAATTTCTCCTTGTTGAGTTTACATCCATTATTCCTTGACTGGCCTTCAGGTGCTTTGGAAAATAGCTTGACCCCCCTCCTCTCTGTGGCAGCCCCTCAAATATTGGAACACTGCTATCATGTCTCTCCTGGTCCTTCTCTTCACTAGACTAGCCATGCCCAGTTCCTGCACCCGTTCATCGTATGCTTTAGCCTCCAGTCCCCTCATTATCTTGGTTGCTCTTCCTTGCACTTTTTCTAGAGTCTCAAGATCTTTTTTACATCATAGCAACCAATACTGGATGCAAAGTTCCTAAGTGTGGTCTTACCAAGGCATTCTAAAGTGGCACTAATACTTCATGTGATCGTGATTCTATCCCTCTCTTAATGGAGCCTATGATTCCATTGGGTGTTTTTTGGCAAGTGTAGCACACTGCTGGCTCACGTTTAAGCGATTGTCCACTAGGACTCCAAGATCCCTGTTGCACTTTCTACTGTAGAACCAGGCATCACCTATTCTATGGCAGTGCATTTGGTTTTTCTTTCCTAAATGTAGCACATTACATTTCTCACCATTGAAGTTCATTTGGTTAGAAGGTGCCAATCTGTCAATCCTTCTATATCGCGAGCTTATCTTGTGCAGTGTTGGTATTCTTGCCAATTTGGTCTTGTCTGCAAATTTGATGAGTTCCCCTTCTATCCCCGTGTTTAAATCATTGATGATGATGAACAGATCTTGCAAATCCTCCTGTTCTGTTCTTTTTTCCGTGTTCAGGAGAGTCTTGTGTCCTTCGAGGAGGTGGCTGTGTATTTCTCTGAGGAGGAATGGTGTCAGCTGGATCCTGACCAAAAAGCCCTGCATTTGGAAGTCATGCTTGAAAACCATAGGAACGTGGTCTCTCTGGGTAAGAGTTCTCTTGTCCCAAATCAGAGAAATCAAGAAGACAGATGATAGTTAGTTTTTTATTAAAAAATCACTAATCAGATATTGTCTCCCGGGAGGGAAAAGGAAAGTATCTGGCCTTCTAGTACCCCAAGGAAGGAGAGAGCCAGTGTCTCTTTGCTGAGATGCTTTTGGGGCATTCCTTATCTGTATTTTTCCATTTCTATTTGAACTTATCTGTGGAGGCTGAGAAGAACGGGGTGTGCTTTTATGTGTCCTCTGGAGATCATGTGACAAGAATGTGTTGTCATTTGTCCTCTGAAACCTCCCCAAATTGTGTGAAAACAGAAGTTTCACGCTCAGGCCATGGAAGAGCATTCTCCCAATCCAATTCAAGAACAAAGGCCTCATGCAGTGTGACTCAGAGCATCCTCGGATACAGGTGATCCCCGAGTTATGACAGTTCAGTAAGTGACTGTTTCAAGTTACGACCTAGCCGTCTCCCAAGTACTTAAGACTCAGTCCTGAAATTTCAATACCACTTAATAACTTTTTTTTTCGGTCACAGACCAAAATACAAATATAATTGCAAAAGAGCGTGGGGAAAGTAACATTATAAACAGTTGGCTACCAGAAGCCTTGGCTGAGAGGAATTACGGCGTTCTCCTCTAATAGTTACAGCTCTTAAAAAAAGTTAGAAACCTGAAAAGTAATGTGTGAGGAGCCATCCCCTAAACAATATAAAGTCAAATTACTAGCATTGGATCCAGAGAGATCTGTTTCTAAGAGAGACAGTAATTTAGTCCTGCCTGCGTTATACATAGGGCAGTATAAAAGAACGTGCTCCACAGTTTCAACCTCAGCTCTATCACAGGGGCATAACCGCTCACTTATTGGGAGCCTCTTAAATTGTCCGTCCAGCAATGCTGAGGGCAAGAGGTTGAAACGAGCAAGGGAGAAGACTCTTTTATATTTAGGGGTGGTTAAAGTGTAAAAATATGAGGCCATCCTCAGTCCACAATTGTTAAATTGGCTGAAGATCAGAGGGGAGCAGGTTTTATTAGCTCTAGCTCTTAGATATTGCAAGTCTATGTCCACAAGCTGTTGGACTACCCTACATTGGGCGTCCTTAAGGCCATAGTCTCCCAAAGCATCTCCCGAAAAACCTAGCAGGTGGAGTTTCTTCTTCAGCTCCCTCTCCCATCGAGAAGTATAGGAGTCAGCTAACACCAGGGAGAGGTAGCTACCAGGGGCTGCCAAAAAGAGCGCCCGAAACCACCATTTAAAGGTGTTAATCCATGCCATGCATTCGACTGATCGAATGCCCAATTCCAGGTACATCGAAGCAAAGCCAACACAGGGAGGGAGGCCCAAAAGTTTCCTAAAAAAAACAGCCTGAGATCTTTCAATACACTCCTTGAAGCCCCGTATCCATATAGGAATTCCGTAAAGAGTTTGGGCCAGGATTTTGGCTTTGTAAATACGCAGAGCAGAAGGAATATGCTGGCCTCCTTGGGTATAGAAAAATCTTAGAATCTGCTGATGGCTACAGGAGGCCGAATTCAGCACCTGAGTTCGATGTCTAGTCCAAGCACCGGTGTTCTGAAAATGGATACATAAATACTTAAAATGGAGAACCTGCTTAACAGCATTACCCTTAATAGCCCAGTTGTATAGCTTCCGGGCTCTAGAGAACACCAATACTTTTGATTTATCATAATTAATGGACAAGTGGTTCTCAGCGGAGTAGGACCCAAATGCAGAAAGTAGCCTTTTCAGACCAAGCCTTGACAGTGATAGGAGGACCGCATCGTCAGCATAAAGGAGAAGCGGGATCTTCGTAGTTGACAACTTTGGGGCGTGGGACTCAATACGTCCAATGTAAGAAGCCAAGTCAGATAAGAATAAGTTAAACAGAAGAGGAGCCAGGACGCAGCCCTGCTATCGGGATAGGATTTGAGAGTTTTCCTTGCAAACAGCACCTGACCTGGCTAAAAGTCTGATTATGTAGGGATCTAATTAAGAACAGAAGACGTCTATCAATGGAACTTTTCAGCAATTTTGACCACAACAATTCCCTTGGGATTGAATCAAACGCTGCCTTTAGATCAATAAAAGCAGTAAAAAGTTTACCACCTGGTATGGTGGTGTATTTATCAACCAGGTGCGCTAGGACAAAGCAGTGGTCCAATGTGGCACAGCCCGCTTTGAACCCAATCTGTTCAACACCAATAATGTTGGATTCCTCGACCCAGGTGAGGAGTCTGCGTTGGAGATATTTAGCATACAATTTTCCAATGGTGGAGAGCAGACTTATAGGACGATAATCGGCTGGGTTGTTCCTATTTCCTTGTTTAAAAACAGGAACAATGATTGCTAGACTCCAGGAGATAGGGATCCTGCCAGAGGTATTAATATGGGTGAAGAGTGTTGCTAAAAGAGGAATCCACCACTCGGGATTAGATTTTAGCAAATCAGGAGGTATAGCATCAGGGCCAGAAGCTTTGCCTGACTTGAGTTCAGAGATAAACTCACTAATCTCAGCGTGAGTCACGGGATGCCAATCCGGAATTGCAGGGGACAGTTGTGGTCCAAGTCCAGTCGTGACTATTGAAGCCTGGAAGATTGACCCAAAATGGTTTTCCCAATCTCTGTTAGAGATACAACAGAGGGGGAATTCTTGATGACCAGGCAACGAACTGGCAACAATTTGCCAAAATAGTCGAGTGTCCTTCTGCTGGATGGAGAGGAGAAGTAAATCCCACTTCTCATTTTCTTTAGCCCTCTTTTTCTTAACAATTAATCCTTTATACTCCCGCTTCAGGCGATAATAGTCCTCAGGTAGGCGTTTATCCCCTCGATTATGATAAAGCAGGTAAACCTGACTAATCTTGTTCCTAAGCAGCAGACATTCTTCATCAAACCAGGGATTGCTTCTTGGATAATATGGGCCACTTGGCCTATGGTCAGCTCCTAGCTCCCTTTGGACACTATTAATTAGTGATTCGAAAGACGAGGTTGCCTCTGTGTCACTGCATGTTAGGGCCTGGTTGTATAGGCTAAGACACTCCGGAGATGATAAAAGAGAGTGGAACTTCCTTTCAGTCTTGGAAGACCATTTGATCCTCCTTGCATACGAGGCCACGTAGGGATCCAATATTTGGGGGCCCCTAGGCAGATGTATATTTGAAAAGAGCCCAATAATTGTAACCAGGGGGTAGTGGGGCATTCCACAAAAAAGACATGGACTGCCTGTCTTAGTAGCTGGGAAACCAGCACAAAATCGATAACACTACACCCCCGTGAGGAACTGAAAGTAAATTCACCCGCTAGATCGCCTGGGGTACTCCCTTTAAGGATTATCTTATTATGTTGGGATGCTAAAAGGGCTAGCTGAACGCCGGCAAAATTTGTTAATTCATCCTTAGAATGCCTGGCTGAAATCTGGTGTCCTATGGCCTGGCAGATTTCTTGGGAGTAGAGTGCCTCAATCGATGGGGCAACTTAGCCTCCCAATCGGGCATTAAAGTCGCCCCCTATAAAGATGTGCAGCGCTGGAAATTTGGTTTCAATACAGGTAATATAACTCTCCAGCTCGCCCCATTGAGCCTTAGTGTCGACTTGCCTCACCGTCGGGGGAAGGTAGACGTTGAACACTAACATTTTGCTGCGACCTCTCTTAATTAGGAGCGCGATGGCTAAGGAGCCACAGGGGGGCAGCTCCACTGTCTCCACTTTTAAAGAGGTAGAGACTAAGCAAGCTAAGCCACCCTTAGGTTTTCCCGTTGTAGATTGTTTGGTAGCAGCCAAAGAAATGGCTGTAAATCCTGTAAGGGATATCTTATCACATGCCCAGGTCTCCTGAAGCAGGACCACATTGAATGACTGAATATAGTTGATAAATTCTGTGGTGCCGCACCTTCTCCCCCAACCTGCTATGTTCCACGAGAAGCATTTAAGTGTGCATGGGGGGAATGCCAGGTTTGCTAGTCATTCTGTATAATTAATTTTTTCCAGAGAGCCCTTCAGATCCAAAAAGATACACCCGTTATCAGATGGGAGTGTCACCCTCTTGGGAGACAAAGGCAAGGAAGAGGGGGAGGGAGGCGAGCCTTGTTCATGAGGCTGTAGGGCTCTGAACGCAGTCCAGTTTGTGCTTGTAACATTAGTTGGTTGCTTAGCTGGCAGGCATTCAGTGACATCAGCAGACGGGGTTTGAAGTAGCCCTGGATCTTCAAATTTACGAATTGGACATTCTGGAGAAAGGGCCGAGGGAACTGCCTCTGGTAAATCGGTGTGGACTCCCTGAAGTCCAAGGGGATCCTTATCAGGTAGTGAAAGACTCCAAAGCTTGGATTTAACTGCAGTCAGACGCTTTATAATTTGGGCCCTTTCTGATTGTGGGAGCGCACGAAAGGAGTCGAAAAGCTGTATCTCCTCTAGATTCCAGAGATTGTCTAGAAATGAATCGATTTCATGGATGGATGGAATCCCAGAGGCACTGGCCTGAGGCTTTTTCATTAAGGAGCCTTGGAAGCCCTGGGCTGGTGTCGCTTCCTTTGGAGCCATCTCTTCTCAGCTGATCAAATCATGGCAAACTTCCTGATGAGATGTACCTCGCTGAGGGGGGTTGGTTTTACCGTCTGTAGGAGGAACAGCCAGGGTACCATCTGAGAGGATGCCATCAGGAGGTCTTACAGGAATGGATGAGTATTTAGTAGATGGACTAGTATCGGGAATGGCATTCAAAATTGGCACATTAATATGTGCTGTTAAGGGTCTTTTTGGGGGCTATAAATCTCCTGATGCTCACAGGTTGTCGATTTCTTAAAAGTGGCTTAATCGACATATCTTTGAAGACTCTACTTGGTAAGATGCCGAAAGCTCTTAGCAGAGATCTTCTCCTGAAGAATAGTTTAGGGGTGTTGGGGTTGTCAAAATTGAGAAACACTCTGGTACAATATACAGAGGAGGGTAAAAGTTCAACCTCCTTCAAATCATCAGCAGTCAACCACAATAACTAGTATATGGCCCCTTGCCAGCTGTATTGAATCCCATTGAGGCAAATTGCCATTAATGGGATTAATATTAAGGGCCACCTGTTTTGGCTGTAAAACCAAGTGGCTGCCCACGTCCAGAGGCGTGGAATTGGACCCACTGGCAGGGCCACACCAACCAGTACTCTCGCTGGGGGCCGACAGGGAGAGCTGTGTCACTGCATCAGGTTGCCGAGCAGTCAGTCCAGGGCAACCACCGGTAACTCAGGAAACTAAGCAGTCTAAAGTACTTATTATTTTATCAAGCTGTGACTGTATGCTCGCTGTTGTTTCTGCAACCAAGAAACATTGCTGGGCCAAAAGTTCAATAAGGGTAGGCTCATTTGAAGGTTGAGGGGGGACTGTAGTTTTTGGAGAACCTTTGTTCTCAATTCGGGGGGATGACACCCTCAGCCAACAGAGGATCACGACGACCAGCAGCAGTCTGATAAAAGGGAGCTAGAGTTTCCAAACAGGGAGGTCGAGGTCGAGTTAAAGCAAGGTCCTCAATCTTGGATTGCTTCAGGGAAGGTTGGGGAGCCAGGTCAGTAAGGGATCTGGTTCTTTTCCTTGACTTCATTATGTTAAATAACGCAACAGAGGGGGAGCTGTATAATATAACAAAAAGTCTAGTTTCTGAGGCGAGTCCGGAGGGAGTGGAGTCGAGAGGAAACAAACAAACCCTGATGCAAATAATAACTGAACTCCTCACAAGTAAGGCAAGAATCCTACCCTCCCGGCAGAGCAGGGAGCAGGGAGTAAGTAAAAATGATAAAATAAATAGAGTAATAAAAATGGTAGATAAAAATAATGACGATAAGCAGCAATCAGATAAAAGGGAGCTAAAGTTTCCGAACAGGGAGGTCGAGGTCCGTCTGACAGCAGAAGTAAATTAATTTTACTTTAAATTAATAGATAACCATAAGCCAAACAAACTTACAGCCAAACCAAAACAGTCTCGAAAATAAAGGTTTTTTTTTTTCCTGGATAGGTTCCAAAAACAAACAGCTCTAAATCCCCTCCAAGGTTAGGGGCCTCCACTGAGGTTTGTCAACAAGTCCGGTAATCCGAATTTCAGGCCTTGCAAGGAGAAGTCACAGGAATAGTCTAAGCCAGGAATGCAGGAGCCCTGGCTTGTAGTATTGTTAAAATGTATCTAAAACAAATGGTAGCCACACTATATGTGCTTTTATAAAGTCCGGTATAGAATAAAATAGATTAAAAATGAATTAAAAATATAAAAATACTTATATGTACGTTTAAAAAGAAAAACCTAATTTACTTTTGGAAGAGCTCCTTACAGCCGTTGCTGCCTGTCCTCCATTCCTCCATCATCCATCCACAGTCCTGAAATTACAAATGTTGCAACACCAGGGCCGTCATTCACACTTACGAATGACAGCAGAGGCGTTGCAACAACAATCATCCTACCTGTACCCCCACCCCACCCTGCTGGGATTTACGTTACGAGGATGTAGCGAGCCATCAGTTCCTTTGCCTGCTTGGGTGCATTTGCAGAAAAAAGAGGCCTAAAGTAGTGAGAGATACACAAGATCAACAGTGGGAAATCTGGCAGCACTGATCTCACATGATCTCACACTACAGTACTTTAGGCCTCTGTTCCCTGCTCACCAAGGCCTGCACGACATCCAGGGCAAAATGCTTTGGAAACAAAGGGGAGGCCTCTTTGTTTTCAAAGACTTTTGCCCTGGATCTCGTGCACTCCTTAGTTTGTAGGGAACACAGGCCTAAAGTACTGCAGTGTGAGATCCCGCAAGATTATTAGTGTGAGATCTTGCACTTCTCATCTTGTGTGATCTCGCACCAAAGTAGTTTAGGCCTCTGTTCTCTGCGAACTAAAGCCTGTACCAGATCCAGCCAAAAAACCCTTGCCAGCCGATGACACTTTGGGGCAGCAAAATAGCCATTCTTGAAGCCTCCCAACCTTTCCACTCTCAGCGTGAAGAGCGTTTACAAGCCAATGGGAGGCTTCAATCAAGGGACTTCCCTCCAAAGTCTCATCGCTGGGATCAAGGAACGGGCCGAGCGGGAGTCCTGCCTGCCAGACAGACGCCGTGTACTAGCTGCTCCAAGGTACACCGGGAAAGAAGGAGGTTTTTCAAAATTGTTTCAGTTCTCACAGGTCTCTGCTGAAATTAACCCACCTCAATAAATCTTAAATTTTCTCCTTATTCCTCCTTGCATGTTTCCCCTGATTATTCCTTTACTCAAAACAGACTTTCATTGAGATTTACACATATATAGATAATTGTAAAGAAAGAGATGTTTTCTAGATATTTTCAAAGCTTTCAGGATTCATGAATATAGAAATCATCCTGTCTATATCATACCACTGTAAGCATGCAAACATAAAACTGAAAGGAATTCTGGAAAAATTCAGAAGGAAATTTATTTATTTATTTATTTATTTATTTATTTATTCAAATTTCTATACCGCCCTTCTCCTTTCGGACTCAGGGCGGTGAACAGCCAGATAAAAAACATCTATACAAACATCACAGTTAAAAATAAAGTTAAAATAATTTATAAATTTGGCCCATAATTTAAAACTTGTCAATTAAAATAAATATTACAATTTTTAAAACTAACCCTAAAATCAGGACAGACCGGCTAGCTGAAAAAAATAAGTTTTTAGGGCCCGACGAAAAATCCGGAGGTCGGAGATCACTCGTATCTCTGGGGGTAGATTGTTCCATAGGGTAGGTGCCACCACAGAGAAGGCTCTCCTCCTGGGGGTCGTCAGCCGGCATTGTCTGGCCGACGGCACCCTGAGGAGGCCCTCTCTGTGGGAGCGAACTGGCCGGTGGGAGACTATTGGTGGCAGAAGGCGATCCCGTAAGTACCCTGGCCCTAAGCCATGGAGCGCTTTAAAGGTGATCACCAAGACCTTGAAGCGCACCCGGAAGTCCACCGGAAGCCAATGCAGCTCGCGCAGGAGAGGAGTCACATGGGAGCGCCCCGTCGCTCCTATAATCCCCCGCGCAGTCAATTCACTTGACTTTGTACGGTTTGATCTTTTTCTCTAACCCTGTTATCATTTTCATTTCTCTTTTGCTTTGAAGGTAATAATGGTCAGGAGAATCACGATTCCTGTGAACTGTTCCAAGTGATCAATGCTAAAGATGGAATGGAGAAGTTTGGAATTCGAATGGAATTAGAAACCCATGAGAGAAAAGAGTCAAATGATTGGAATCAGGAAAGCTCATCTTCCACCGAGGCTCCGATGCAAGACTTTCTTGCCCAACAGGAGAAAATAAGGAAAAAATATATTGGGGAAAGTGTGAAGCCAATCAAAGCTAAATTACAAGTAAAAGAACACTATATAAGCCAAAACAAAGGAGAAGATTCTATAAGAAGACACAACGGACAAAGTTACAATGGGACATTCATTCCTTCTCTTGGAAATAAGTTCCTTACATCTCAAAAAGTGATTGATACAAAAGAGAAGCCTTACAAATGTTTGGAATGTGGAACATGTTTTAGAACAAGCAGGCAACTTACTTCCCATGAAGGGATTCACACTGGGGATAAGGTACACAAATGCAGAGAGTCTGGTAACAGGTTCAGAAGACGTAATAATCTTATTTCCCATAAAAGGATCCACTCAGGAGAGAAACCGTATAAATGCATGGAGTGTGGAAAGACCTTTCCTCAGAGCAGTGTCCTAAGAGTACACGAAAGGCTCCACACAGGGGAGAAGCCGTATAAATGCATGGAATGTGGAAAGACCTTTGCTCGAAGATGTCATCTAATTTCCCATAAGAGGATCCACACAGGGGAAAAGCCATTTAAATGCATGGAGTGTGGAAAGACCTTTGCTCGAAGATGTCATCTAATTTCCCATAAGAGGATCCACACAGGCGAAAAGCCATTTAAATGCATGGAGTGTGGAAAGACCTTTGCTGAGAGCTCTGCCTTAAGAGTACATGAAAGGCTCCACACAGGGGAGAAACCATATAAATGCATGGAATGTGGAAAGACCTTTGCTCAAAGAGTTCATCTTATTCACCATATGATGATCCACACAGGGGAAAAGCCATTTAAATGTATGGAGTGTGGAAAGACCTTTGCTGAGAGCTCTGCCTTAAGAGTACATGAAAGGCTCCACACAGGGGAGAAACCATATAAATGCATGGAATGTGGAAAGGCCTTTGCTCAAAGAGGTCATCTTGTTTCCCATAAGAGGATCCATACAGGGGAAAAGCCATTTAAATGCATGGAGTGCGGAAAAACCTTTGCTCAGAGCAGTGTCCAACGAGCACACGAAAGGCTCCACACAGGGGAGAAACCATATAAATGCATGGAATGTGGAAAGAGCTTTGCTCGAAGAGGTCATCTTGTTTCCCATAAGAGGATCCACACAGGGGAAAAGCCATTTAAATGCATGGAGTGCGGAAAAACCTTTGCTCAGAGCAGTGTCCAACGAGCACACAAAAGGCTCCACACAGGGGAGAAACCATATAAATGCATGGAATGTGGAAAGAGCTTTGCTCGAAGAGGTCATCTTGTTTTCCATGAGACTATCCACACAGGGGAAAAGCCATTTAAATGCATGTAGTGCGGAAAAACCTTTGCTCTAAGAGGTTATCTTGTTTCCCATAAGAGGATCCACACAGGGGAAAAGCCATTTAAATGCATGGAGTGTGGAAAAACCTTTGCTCAGAGCAGTGTCCAACGAGCACACGAAACGCAGCACACAGGGGAGAAGCCATTTAAATGCATGGAATGTGGAAAGACCTTTGGTCAAAGAGGTCGTCTTATTCGCCATAAGATGATCCACACAGGGGAGAAACCGTATAAATGCATGGAATGTGGAAAGATCTTTGCTCAAAGAGGTCATCTTATTCGCCATAAGACAATCCACACAGGGGAAAAGCCATTTAAATGCATGGAGTGCGGAAAAACCTTTGCTCAAAGAGGTTATCTTGTTTCCCATAAGAGGATCCACACATGGGAGAAGCCGTATAAATGCATGGAATGTGGAAAGACCTTTACTCATAGAAATGGACTTACTCTCCACAAAATGATCCACACAGGGGAAAAACCATTTAAATGCATGGAATGTGGAAAGACCTTTACTCATAGAAATGGACTTACTCTCCACAAAATGATCCACAGAGGGGAAATGCCATTTAAATGCATGGAATGTGGAAAGGCCTTTGCTCGAAGAGGTCATCTTATTCGTCATAAGACAATCCACACAGGGGAGAAACCATTTAAATGCATGGAATGTGGAAAGGCCTTTGCTCGAAGAGGTCACGTTATTCGCCATAAGACAATCCACACAAGGGAGAAGCCATATAAATGAATGGAGTGTGGAAAGGCCTTTGCTCAGAAAGGTAGTCTTACTTCTCATAAAAGGATCCACGCTCAGGGGAAACTGAATAGCAATAGTAATTCCACTTAGACTTATATACCACTCCACAATGCTTTACCTCTTTGAGCAGTTTACAAAGTCAGCATATGGTGTCCAGCAATCTGGGTCCTCATTTTACCCACCTCAGAAGGATGAAAGCTGAATCAACCATGACCCTGTCAGAATCAAACTTCTGGCTGTGGGCAATTAGCCTATAGTACTGCATTCTAACCACTGATCCACCACATCTCTATAGATTTTTTTTCATTTTACTTTTTTTTTAATAAAAAAGTTTTTTATTTTATGAACAAACAAATATCCAATATATAATCAATCATTCATTATATCATCTAAGTACATCTTTTCATTTCATTTAATGTAACATTTCCCCCGCATTTACTTATCTGTTAATACATTTATCTGTATCCTAACCCAACCTTCAACCCCTCCTCCCCACGCCCCCAGAGCAAAAACAGGGTATAACATTTAACAAACATATGCTAAAATATTCTAACTTACTGCAAGATTCAAAACTCCCTCACACACTTTAACTCCCTTTTTACAAATTATTCATCAACCTTCCTTTTATAAATTCTGAAAATCAATTAAATTAAATTCTTCCTAAGTATAAAAGCCTTTTTCTTGGCATGTAATCCAATAACTTTTAGAGTTTTAGAAACATTAACAAACACTTATAAATTTCATTCAAACCAAACATCATTCTTTTTCAACATGTAAAATACTAAAATCTCATATTAAACGTTCTAAAAATCTCTTACTACATCAATAAAATATTCTTACTTCGTTTCTCAGAATATAAATTCACAACCTTCAGGAAACTCCATTAAATTTTTATTAACCATTTTACTCTTCTTCCTTTCTTCCTTCTGCTTTTATTCTCAAGATTCAAACATTTTAAAATCTTAATACATCAGTAAAACATTCTTCATTCCTTTCTTTCTATATTTTTTCCAGTTCTTCTTCTTTCCCACTGTTTTTATTTTAGAGAGTTTTTGAATTTTAATTTGAGGTTGATGTATCTTTAAAACTCGTTCCCTTCTTAGAATTATTTCCTCTAGTTTGAAACCCCCATATCGACTCTTCTTGCTTGTATAGTCGATCAATCCATTCCTTTGTCTGTAGAACCAAAAATTGTCACGATAGGATTTATCAGTTTGCAATAAAGAGTCTACTCATTGCTTTTCAATTATTTGTGTAGAAACCTCTGCCAAGTCCTTTGTTTCGCCTATATCAACCTCCATCTTAGACCTGACTGTCGAGATCCCTCGACACTGTGATCCGCAGCGGCACACATGAAACCTGCCTGACATCCACCGTTACTAAAGGACCTGTGGGGGGTGGATGGGGGGGTTGGTTGGTGGCTCACACGCACCTCGGTGGTGGGGGTGTTTTCTTTCTAGGCGGTCGGTCACGCAGCGGCCGGCATAGGGTGGACCCTTTTCCAGGTACCTTCCGGACGCTGGATTGCTGAGAAGACGTTGCGCGCATGCGCCATTAAGGTTATACCCGGAAGGGCGTTGTATCAGCTGGCGCGAGTGTTTAAAAGGCGTGAGGAGGCAATTGCCTCTAACGCCGACTTTGTGCTTAAACGCATTTTGTGTCACTTCTTGTTCTCCGAACTACACGAATGGATTAAACGGCTGAAGCAACCAACCGCTGTCTGGGGCGTTTTCTTTCCGTTCGTTTCTAGCGCAGCATCGAGTAGACACTGACGACTTCTTTGTCTTCCAAAGTCACACAGGGCTGGAAAATCTCTGCCTCCCCCACGACCAGCAGATCCCTATTGTGCTGCAAATCAGACTTTCGAAAGATTCCATCAATTGACTCCAAAAGAGCAGAAATAAAAGAGTTTAAAAGTTCTTGAAAGGCCTTAACAGTCACAACTTGTGAGTTTGCTGACTCATCCAGCAGTAATCTTCCAGCCCCCCCCCCCGGTCTCCATGCCCTCAGGCGCCATTTCTTTTCCTTTTAAACGAAGTTTCAAAATACTTGCATTTTTTTATTTTTCTGAATTTGCTCTGCCAGCATCCATAATCAAAATTTTTGTAATCCTTAAAATTGCATAGCTGGTGTGGTCACGAACGCCTTGGTCTGCATAAAGCAGACTCGTCCCGGATCTGGAGCACTGAAGAGTTTACAGGGAGCTCTCACCCTGCACACCCCAGGCTTAAAAAGAAAAACCTGGGGGTCTAGGGGAGCTATACCCAGACCCTTCTGCTCTTCTCTCCCCCTTCTTCCCCTGCTCGGGGATTGGGGGGAGAGTTTTAAGCCGCTAGACAGCAGATTTTCGCTGTTCTAGCGGCTAACAGAATCACGGGGCTGGAGCTCTCGAAGGAGCGTCCATCGGCATTCGTGGGGCCACAGGAAGTCCTCCACGTCTCTATAGATTTTGATCTGTATGCATATTGTGCCTTTCGGATCCAAACGAGACAAGGTAGAATCCAAGAAAATGAAATTTAATGTGGAGAAAAGTAAGCTTTTACAGCTGGGCAGGAAAAACAGATTACCTGAAACCTGGCTGGAAAATAGTAACTGAAGGGTCCTTGGAGTCGGAATGGATGATCAATTAACCACGAATCACCTGTGTGCAGCAGCAGCCAAAAACGAATAAAATCCTTGGTTGTATAAACAGAGGCATAGAATCAAAATCACATGAAGTATTAGTACCGCTGTGTAAAGCCTTAGTAAGACCACACCTGGAATACTGGTTGATTCAGGGGATTTCTTTAGTGTTAACTAATAGTGTTAGCTATTTTTGTTACAGGGATAATTTGTATTGGAGCAGCCTGCAGGTCTCCCAAAGGCTCTGTGCACCCTGTTTTTGCAAAAAACGGGCCCGTTTTTTAAAAAACAGGACACGAGGAACAAGGCTTCAGGAGGCCAAAAATGGCTGTATTCCATGTATTTTACTGTTACTATCTTCCTTAGTGGGTCGTGCAAACCGCTATTCCGAACAATGCTATTTATAGGGGGTGGGGGTGGGGGCAGTGGTGGGTTGGCCCGGTTCTCACCGGTTCTATAGAACCGGTCGTAAAACCGTCATGAGGCCCCGCCCACCGACCCCAACATTAGCCAAACACTTCTGCGTATGTGCAGAAGAGCGCGTGCATGCACGAGCGGCCCTGCTGCAAACCGGTAGTAAAGGTAAGTAGAACCCACCTCTGGGTGGGGGGCACTGAGGAGGAGTTTGTAGTACCAAGGGGGCGGTGGGCTGAAAAAGTTTGGGAACCACTGATCTGGGCTTTGATGATTAGCTATGGGATTATGGAAATAATGTAGACAAATGTTAATCTTAGAGTAAGAGTTTGATATATTTTTACTTATATCTGTACCAAAGAAAGTTGGAATTCATTCTTTTTCAGTTTTCCTTCTTTTCCTCTATCTTTCTTTCACTTTCACTCTTTCTTTCCTGAGCCTTTTTTATTTCAAATGTTCTTTATTTGTTTATCCCCTAGCTTTGTATTTTTGGATGTATGAAGGATCAAATACTCAGCCATTGTAATTCTAAATTCCTTATTTACAGAAACAATACCAACATTTAGAATGAAATCCACTGGGAGCCCTCTAACCAAAAAGTGTTTATCGAGAGAAGATAATATTTGTAGCTCAGGGTTGAACTGTGAGGTCCTTGGTGCTCTCTGAGCTTGATGGTTTTTTTGCAGATGTTTCATTACCAAACTAGGTAACATCATCAGTACTAGAAGGGAGTGGAGATTGCTCTTCTTTTCTTTTCTTTTTTTTTATTGAAAAGTTTTATAAGAAATACAAACAATTTTCTCCCCCCCTTTCCCCTTCCCCACATAAATTGTACATTTTCTTATACATAAGAAATCCTACATATACATGTTTCCCTTAAAGAAAGCATTAAAATAAGACATTTTAATTACATTCGGAGTTGCTCTTCTCTTTCTTCCCTCATTCCACAACAAACCCTCTTCTTCTCCTCCTTTCTTTCCTTTCCCTCCCTCCTCTTCTCTCCTACTTTCTCCTACCTCTTCTCCCACCTCATCCTACTTCCTTTCCCTTTCCCCCACTTCTCTCTTCTTTTCCCCCTTCTCATCTTCACTCCTACTCGTGTCCCCTTCCCTTCCCTTCCTCCTCTCCTTTCTTCCATTCCTCACCCTCCCTCTCCTCTTCCTACCCCCTCCTCCTCTCTCCTTTCTAACTTCTTTGCTGTGAAATATTTTCCTCCTTTAGTGTCTGAGCAACTCCTGTATTCTACTCATAGAATATACTTTCTTCTGCTAAAACATTTCTCTATTCACCACTTTCCCCCCCCATCCCTTATCCCACCCTCCCCACCCCCACCCTGACTTCCCAGAGCAAAAACAGGGTATAGCATCTAACAAACATATGCTAAAATAAACTAACAAATTATAAAGTTCAAAGCTCCCACATGTTCTTTAACTCCCTTTGCTCCAATTCATCAACCTCCCTTTTATAAATTCTCAAAACCAATTAAATTAAATTCATTCTTCCTACTTATATAAAAAAAAACTTTTTCTTGATGTATAATCCGATACTTTAGCAGTGTTACAAAAATAATATAGTCTTATATTAAGCATTTTAAAAATCTCTTAATACCTTTAAAACACTTATTTACCAAATATAAATTTCAGAATCTACAGGAGGGTGTCTTTCAATTTTTCAATTAACCGTCTTAATACCTCTAACTTTTTAGAGAGCAGCCCTTAACTATCCAGAACTAATTATCATTTTGCAATAAAATTCTGAATTTAACATTAATCCTCTTCGCTTCAAAGGGTTAGACATCTTAAAAGCTTATACAATTTATCTCATATATCTTGTAAAATAATATAACCTTATGTTAAACATTTTAAAAATCTCTTAATACCATTAAAACACATATTTGCCCGATGCCAATTTCAAAATCCACAGGAAGATATCTTTCTTAATCTTCTGTTCTTCTCTTCTTTCTATATTTTTTCCAATCCTTTTTTTTTATAAATTCTTTCAACATTTCATTTCATTTTCATTTCATTTTATTAAATTTGTATACTGCCCTACTCCCGAAGGACTCAGGGCGGTGAACAGCCGTAAAATAAAACATATAGATACAAAATTTAAAATAGAGATAAAACTAATTAAATAAATTTGGCTGAACCATTTTAAAACCCCAATAAATTAAAACCAAATTTAAAATTCCATTTAAAAAGAGGAAAAATTTAGGTCAGGCCAGCTTGATGGAAAAGGAACGTCTTAAGCGCAGTCCCCCCAGTTTTATTTTTGAAACTTTTAAAATGGTGATTTGAGGTTGATGTTTCTGAAATACTTGTTCTCTTCTTGAGATCGCTTTTTCTAACTTGAAATCCCCATTTCGTCTCTTCTTGCTTGTATAATCATTCAATCCATTTCTTTATCCATATAGCCAAAATTTGTTGCCATAAAGATAGTCAGCTTGGAATAAAGAAACTATTTGTTGCTTTTCTGTCATTTGAATGGAAATGTCCACCAAAACCTTTGTTTCAACTGTACCAGCCAGTCTCTTAATCCTGTCCATCTCCTGATCTTCCATAAACAAATTCCTCTGAAAAATTTCCTGCTGTCCCTCTAACAACTGCTTATATTTTCCCGAACTGTTTTTTGAAAAAGCCCTTTCGATTGTATCCAACAGGGCTGAAGTAAAAAAGTCTAGAAGTTCTTGAAAAGCCTGGACAGTCACGGCTTGGGAACTTGCTGATTCACCAGCCCTGTTGTCAGCCATATTTCAGCCACTTTGTATTTATACAGCTATCAGGACAACAATTCAACTCTTTTCCACACAGTATAAAAACCAGATTTTAGTTAAAGTCAGTACCAAATTCTTTTCCTCAATACCAAATTCTTTTCCTGGCCGCTTCCACTTTAAAACTTTCTCTTAGGGTGTAATCCAGTAGCTGTATCACTGTTGCAAACGTTAACAAGCCTTAACGAGCACTTTCCCTGGTAAATTCCTCCTCCCGCTTTCAGGTGCCATTTTCTGCATTTTAAAACGGAATTAAAGTGTTACTTGCAAGTTTCCTTTTGTTTTCTCCTGATTTGCTCTGTCTGCTATCAAAGTAAAGATGTTAAAAGTCCCCCCATTGATTTTCAGCAGATTTTGGTCGCAGCTTCTAGCTCCGCTTTAGCGGAGTCGTCTCTGGTCCGGAGTTGCTTGACAGGCTTCAATAGGGAGCCCACACCCTTTGCGCCCCAAGATTTCTCCTAGCGCACTTGGGGGGCTCTACCTCCGCCTGTTGACTCTTCTCTCTCCCCTTTGCCCGGGGAGAAGGTTCCAAGCCTCCAGACAGCAGTTTTTCGGCTGTTCTGGGGCTTTTATGGAACCAGGGATCGGGCGCTCGTAAAAGAGCGTCTTCAAACCTTGCGGAGCCAAGTGGAAGTCCGAGTTTGCTCTTATTTTCATATACTAGTGCCGTGATGGCAAACCTGTGACATGCATTGCCATATCAGTGGACATGCCAGCTCAGCTCTGGGGTGCATGCGCGTGCCGGCCAGCTGATTTTTGGGCCTTCTGGGCCCACCAGAAGTAGGGAAACGGCCTGTTTCCTACCTCTGGAGGGCCTGGGGGTGGGTGGGGAAGGCCCGTTTTTCTTTCTTACCTGGCTCCAGATCCTCTCTATGCATCTGCGGAGGGCAAAAACAGCCTTTCCCACATCCTCGGAGACCCTCCGGAGGCCTAAACAGGCCCATTTCCCAACTCCTGGTGGGACAGGAAGTGACGTTTTTTGCTGTCCCCAGCCTCCAGAGACTCCTAGAGAGGTTCTGGAGGCTGGGGACAGCAAAAAACGTCACTTCCTGTTCCACCAAGAGTTGGGAAATGGGCACTTTCAGGCCTCCGAGGGAGTGGGAAAGGCTGTTTTTGCCCTCTGCAGATGCATAGAGAGGATCTGGAGCCAGGTAAGAAAAAAAACAGGCCTATCAGGCCATCGCGTGCCAGGAGTGAGGGGAAGGGGGGTTGCATGCGCAGGGGGGCCCCATGGAATTATGGGTGTGGGCACATGCACGCGCAAACCTCCCCCACCCACTCCCTTTCCTGGCACGCGATGGCAAAAAGGTTAGCCATCACTGTGCTAGTGGCTTACCCTGTCAGTGTTGATCAGTTGCTACACAAACAGTGTTTTGTTTGGTGCCAGGTTTCTACAGCTTCAGGCAGAGAAGAGCTATTCTGAACCCCTCCCTCAAATGTTCTTTAAAATACAGTTTCCCAGCATTCCTTTAGGAACCTCCAACATGCAATCTCTGGTTACTCATCCTAAAATGAATCCTCTTTACCTGGAGCTTCAAAATTTGCTGTTTGCTAGGAAGATGTGTAGCTAAAAGTCAGTCTACATTTAGTGTACATCTGACTTTGGGATAAAGTATATTTCGGACTATAAGATGCTCCGGTGTATAAGACGCACATTAGTTTTAGAGGTGGAAAACAAGAAAAAAAAAATCTGCCTCTTCCTCCCAGCATCCATCCGTATTCATCTGGCTAGCGTCCTTGCACCAAGAAGCAAACAGCCTGGTCAGCTTCAGCACATTATTGCAGCTCCAGTATATAGCTCGTCAGCAGCTGATTGGCGGTTGGATTGGGCTCCAAGAATACAGCTGATCAGATGTTCTAGTTGGCAGGGATCACTGCCATCCGTTCGCCATTGCCCGTTCACTGCCGCCGATCACCTCTGCCAACATTTGGCACCTAGAACAGCTGATTGGCAGCATTCTGGGAGGCTGATCCAACTGCCAATCAGCTGCTCAGTGTTCCCCTCACCCCCGCTGCAATATTCGATCTATAAGACACACAGAGATTTCCACTCACTTTTTTGGGGTGTGTGTGTATGGTGTGGTGTTAGAGATGGCTGGTTGCTTGGTTACTTTCTTCCTCCTGACCAGCCACCTGAGCGCATTCCTTGGGTTCCACAGGAAAGCTTTATTTTAGTTACAAAACCCCATCTAACTATTTCCCCACTCCCTCTGTTGTGTGTCAGCCCTAAAGCCTCTAAAATGACCTCAGCTATGTTCACTTCAGGGTTGACACTTAAATGAGAACAATAAAAGAAGTACAGAAAACTAGATTTTGTTATAAGAGTTTTTAAATATTAATGAAAAACTATTACATAATACCTGATAAAAACTAATAGAACTGTTACATAAGATATTTCCATATTGCTTTTCGATTGGCGTCACTTGCAATTTTCTTCATTTTCAATTGAGCATCATCGGCCATGTGATTTTTTTTTTTAATATACTTTATTGATTTTTAAAAAAATTTTTAAAAAGAAAACATCAAATCTCTGTTAACATCTGAGGTGTCGTGTAATTACATATTTACGTTATATACATTATATACCTATCGATTACATTCGAATCTACCATTATTGAAAATAGACATATCCTTACAATCTCGTTCTATTATTCCACCATTTGTACCACCTTTCCCATACTGCCTTGAATTTTGAATTCACATCATCGTTAAGAACACTTGTTAATTTTGCCATTTCTGCGCATTCTAGGATTTTGTTTATTATCACCTCTGGAGGGGTTTGTTTGTCCTTCCAGTATTTTGCAAAGATTAACCTGGCCGCTGTTATGACATGTATTATAAGATGTATCTTATCTTTAGAAAGTCCATCTCCGATCATTCCTAATAAGAAGATTTCAGGGGAAAGTTCTATGTCTTCTTCCACTATTTCCCGTAACCAGTTTCGTATTTTTGTCCAAAACTTTTTTGTCTCGGGGCAGGACCACCACATATGAAAGAAGGTGCCAACCTCCTTTCCACACTTCCAACATATTGCTGAAGCACTGGGAAATATTTTTGCTAATCTAGCTGGCGCTAGATACCATCTATGGAAAATTTTGTAATGGTTCTCCCTATAAATTGCTGATTTAGTCAGATTATAGTTTCTGTTCCAGGCCTCCTCCCAGTCATTGAAATTTAACCTATAACCAATGTTTTTTTCCCAAATATTTAATTGATTTCTAGCTATTTCTTCTGCCCTGTCCCCGCCTAGTAGAAAGTTGTAAAATTTCGCTAGCATTTTCTTTTCAATCCCCAACATAATTTTGTCCAAATTGTTGTGCTTCGCCTCAAAAAGATCCCTATCTTTTTGATATCTTGAGCTTATCTGTAGATAGCTCCACCAGTCTAAATTGAAGCCTTGATTTCTTAATGTTTCCCGTGATTTAAAGATACCATTATCATCTAATATGTCTTTATACGTGCCGAATTTCAAAGTATCTTTTATTTGAGGCCGTCAGGGCCTCCATGATTGAAAGCCAATTTGGCACTTTCACATAAAATCGTTGCCTAATTTCTTCCCATGTTTGAATAAGGGTCTCCCTTAATTTGTGTTTATGGAAATCTTCTTTTTTTTTGTGTGTGTTCTTTAAATCCCATAAATAGGCATGCCAGCCTGCCTGTAGATCGTGGCCTTCTAACGTCAAGATTCTCTTGTTTTGTAATGTAACCCATTCTATGATCCATACTAGTTTAGCCACTTTCTGATATACTTCCCAATCAGGTAATCCAAAGCCACCCATGTTTCTTTTCCCTTGCAGTGTCTTGTATGCAATCCTCGCCTTCTTCCCTTCCCATAAAAATTCTCGCACCTTCTTTTTCAGATTCAGGAAATATTTTTTATCGAGATTCACTGGTATAGTTTGGAATAAAAATATAATTTTGGGGAGAATGTTCATCTTAATTGCTGAGATCTTACCTGTAAAAGATAATTTTAACTTCTTCCATCTGTCTATATCCTGCTTTATTTTTTGTAATAATGGGATGTAGTTATCCTCCTTTAAAGAGGAATATCTTGAGGTGATCCATATTCCCAAGTACTTTATTTTCTTCACTATCTGAAGATCTAAGGAATTTTCTAGCTCTTTCTTATTTGCCTCTGTCATGTTTCTTGCTAAAATTTTAGTTTTTGTTTTATTAAGTTTAAAGCCGGCGACTTCTCCATACTGTTGTACTTCTTGGAGTAATTTGGGGCCAGATTTCAAGGGATCTTCTGTTATTAAGGCCACGTCATCTTGCAAAGGCTTGTGTTTTGAATATTTCTTTCTTAATTTGCAGTCCTTTAATTTCTTTGTTATCTCTGATCTTTCTAAGTAGAATTTCCAGCGCCATTATAAAAAGTAGAGGGGACAAGGGGCATCCCTGTCTAACTCCCTTTTGTATCCAAAATATCCGCGTCTTGTCCCCGTTTATTAAAATACTCACCCTCTGTTTATGGTAAATATTTTCAATCATTTTTCTAAAATTTGTTCCAAATCCCATTAAGTCAATTTGGTTGACCATAAATTTCCAGTTCAAGTTATCGAATGCCTTTTGGGCGTCCAAAAACACTAACGCCAACATCGGCTGTGTGATTTATCCTTAACCATTTTTCCACTGTAGGAGTAGGATCCCATTCCTTTAGCGGTAGGCCGATTAGACTAATAGTCATTATATTTGATATATTAGAAACACTTAGGTGACTTCTCTTCTCTGAACATATTGTGTTCATGTTTGAAAAACCCATTTCCGCTTCTGCTGAACTTACAGCAATTGTTCTGACAATATTTTTAGCTCTTTGAACAGTTTTAGGAATTGCATAGTTCTGGGAATTTTTAAACACATTTCTCACAAAATCTCGATAATCATTAATATCAATTTGGTAATTGAAAACATTAAATACGAGCAATTGTTCTTCACCTGCTTTCCATGGAACTACTACTTCTTCAATATTCCAGTAATCTGGTTCCAAAAATTTGAGAAACTGTAATTTATTCCTGTCTTGAAATTGGCTACAATCTGTTTTTAAATGTTCACAATCCATTAGCCTTTTCTTCAAATTCGTTACAATGTTTTCTAAAAGTCTTTCCCGAGGAAGCCCAACAAATCGATGATTTTTTACAAATTTTATATTTTTGAAGGTTTCTGAAGTAATTAATCCATCAACTTTTTTTTCGTATGGACCCTTTTCCTTTTGAAGCATTTGAAATGCTTTAATAGATCTTATCGCAAGTTCTTCAGCCTTTATTATGTCTATATGTTTTGCTTGCAGTGCATTTGAAAGAAGAGAAATTTCATTTAGAATATCAATCATCAATGCCAAATCAGTTATAAAATAGATATTTTCAAGACGGGCAGCCATACCTAAGTATTTTTCATTTGAATGAAAACAGTGATGTAGCGCTGGATAAGCGTGCCACACAGCTAGGGTTGACCTTAAACTACAGGCAGCCTATCGTGGTCCCAAAATACTACCAATTTCTATAATTTCAATTCCAAGTTGTTCGGATATTTTGGTAAGTTCAATTTGGTTCTTATTGGATTGATGAAAAATAGTATATATCTTATCAATAAATATTTTAAAATGATTTACTTGCTTTATTTCCTTTATCAAATTATCTAAAACAAGTTGGAGGCGATGGTTTAAACAGTGCCAGATTACTATGTTTGGAAACTCTTTTGCTATCCTAGTGCTCACTCCAGATTTTCTCCCAAGCATAACGCTGGCGCCATCGGAGCAAAATCCTATTAAAGTTTTTTTTAGATAGTTCTTAGTAAGCCCAACATTATTTAAACTTTGCATGACTGAAGAATATATTGTCTCTGCATCTTGTTTTTCCAATTCAATTAGCTCAAGGAAAATCGTTGGTGATGTATCTGAATCCTCAACTTTTAAGAAAAGTATCACAACTGGTTTGCAAGATACTGTTGAGGCTTCGTCAATAATCAAACATATTTTCAGATTATTTTCAATAATTTTAGTAAATAATTGTTTTTTAATTTCTCTTGCAATGAAATCAACTATTTTCACTGCGGTTTTACGTGAATGTAATCCTATTCCCATATCTAATCCATTTTTAATTTGCATTTCTATCTCATCTTCTGTGTCTGAAAATGGTTTACATCTTTGTGCCAGGCTGTAAACTGTATTAAATACTCTACAAATAATTTGTATATATTTCTCATTCATCTTATATTTTGCTGTTGAAGCCTCCTCGCCTTGTTTTATGTTCTCTTTACAAATATTATGAGCTTTTGATGAAAAATGTTCTTTCATTTTTTTCCTTAGAGAAGCTTGTTTTACCTCTCTATTTCTCCCTGCTGCCTCAATCTGAAAATGTTTCCATTCTTTTGACACATGAATATTTTTCATTTTTAGGAAGTCATGTTTTGCACAATGCTTGCAACCTAACTTTTTGTTAGAAATTTCCAAACCGTCATATTTTTCTTTGAAATTGTTATATTGTTGCATTGTCCAGCATTCAGGAAGACTGTTTTCAATTTTGGAGGTATCGTTATTTATTTCAATAACTGACAGGCTGTTTTCTCCAAATTGGAGTGGTTGGAGTGGTTGTGCTTGTTGTGGTTGTGACTGCTTTATATCATCCAAGGCCATTTCTGATACAACGGATTCCAATCTTGGTTTCTTACTGATTCTTACTGGAAAATTCTGTCGCCTTTTCATCCTGTTAAGGGCAACTGCAAAAAAAATTTAAAAATGTTTTAGTTTGGACTCAATTGTGGTTGTAAGTTACCTGTATTCCAGGGGTGAAATCTGTGGGCGTGGCTTAATTAGTGGGTGGGGCTTGGTGGTAAGGTGACTGGGTGGGCGTGGCCGAGTCAATGTCACTTCTTTGCCGTTTTTTAACCTACAAAACACAACACAACACAACTGGCTCACCCACAATGTAAAAGCAGCTGTGCTAGACTCAAAATGGCCCCGCAACAAGCAGGAACCTCAAAAGCCACTAAAAGCCCAAAAAACCAACTTTCACATTTTACACACACAAAATTCCACATACAGCTTTGTGAGATTTTATGTGTTTGTGTAGTTAGAGTGAAACACTACAGAAACACACTAAATCTCAGAAAGCTGCACAAATATTATTTTATTTTTATTTTTATATAAAAGCAGTTAAATTTAAAACTTCCTAAACTTTAAATGGCTAGGTCTAAAAAAAGAACAACTAAAAAAAACCCCAATTAACTATTTTTTTAAAGCTCCCAAAGGGGAAAAAAACTTACCCAATAGAACAGGGGTCTCCAACCTTGGCAACTTTAAGACTTATGGACTTCAACTCCCAGAATTCCTCAGCCAGCTTTGCTGGGAGTTGAAGTCCACAAGTCTTAAAGTTGCAGATAGAGCTGCTCACCGATGAGCTTGATTGCAGGCAGGGAGATTGCTGATGCAGTGGATTGCGTTGCGATCAGCTAAAGTAAGCAAGCTTGGGGGGGGGGAGAAAAAAACTTTTTTTTCTTTTAAATGGGTTTGACAATCCAAGCTGAGTTGCCTGATTAGCAGAGCTAATTAGCAGATCGTCAGAGCTGGGATCGTCAGAGCTTGGCTGGTCAGAGTCATTTAAAAGAGAAAAAAGCCTCTGATGATCGCGCAGCTCAGCTGGGCATGGGGGGCAGGGGCAGGGATTTTTGCTACCGGTTCTCCGAACTGCCCGCCGCCATCGCTACCTACTCGTTTGATTGGAGATACGTTCACAAGAACTGGTTATTTCCATAAACCTGGAAGAATCCCTCTTCTTGGGGTTTCAACTAATAACAGGGAAACTTACCCAGAGAAGCCACATTTCTGGAGTTCTCCAGCATGACTTCTTTATGAAGGGCTTTTTGATCCGGATCCAGTTGAGACGATTCCTCCTCGGAGAAATACACAGTGACGTCTTCAATGGTGACAAGACCCTGAGAAAGGAAGAAAAGCAAGTTTCAGCCTAGGAAAAATGTCTATGTTCTTCGCCTTCGTTGACCTATCCCAAAAGTTCAAAGTGAAAAAGGGGGCTCTTTCTTTGCCAGATTCAAAACTGGGCAAGAATGAAGTTGATTTCCTACCGGTAGTAAGAATCTTTCAGTGTAAATACTTTAGGCATCACACCTCAATAGTTTTGAGAAGAAGGCTAAGCTCATGTCAATCACATCAACCTCAATTTCTCTATTTCATGTTGCTGGTGGAAACCAGTGGTAGGATTCAGCCAGTTCGCACCTTTTCGGGAGAACCGGTTGTTAACTTTCTAAGCAGTTTGGAGAACCGGTTGTTGGAAGAAATCTTATTTTGTTTTTTCCCACTTTACAGGGCTAATCCTGTAAGGAAGGCAGGAAGGAAACATTCTGGTGTTGTTTCTAGCCTAATCTTTATTGCCCTGCTTATAGAAACTGCCTCTCTGGTTTACCGTTATTACATTGTAACAGCTACGGTGAAATGCCCATCGACGTGAGTGATGTTGAGTTGGCCACACCCACATTGTCACATGACCACCGAGCCACACCTAGCCATCTGGTCATTAGGGCAGAGGGTTAAATTATTTGAATCCCACCACTGGTGGAAACTAGTGTAAAATCCCAGCTGTACTAACAAAATGGAAGCTTGGCAAACGGCCCCCTCTACCGTTTCCCTGAAAATAAGCCCTCCCCAAAAATATTTAAACAGATGCACAGCCAGTCCAGGCCAGAACCCCTCCTCCTTCCTGGGGATGCTGGGTTTCTTCCAGGGAGGGGTGTAGCAACACAGCCGATCTGAAACTCTGTTTCTCCCTCCCCCCTACATGCAGGTAAAGGGACACTTGGGGTCGGACCTTCCCCCCCCTTGCTAGGATTCGAAAGACTGTATGAGGACTTTGCAAGACCCCCTTGCAAGTCCCAGCACATAGCTTCTCCCCCCCCCACGAAAGAGCCCCCCCCTCACTAGGCAGCGCCCATTACCTGCAAGGCTTTCCTGCACGTTGCAGCAAAAAGAGCCCAAGAGGGGAGGGAGGGACAAAGTCCTAGAGAGGCCAACTTTTCAGTGACATCATCACCCCACCCCTTGGGACCCCAAGGTCCAGCGTTTGAAACCCCACACACCAAACTGGTCAGAGATTCCTGCGCATGCTCGGTTTCTTCCTGAAACTTCTTAGGGTACCTTTGGTGTTTTTTTTTTTCTTTCTTTGCAGACCCCGCCCCTGAAGGAAGGCTTTTTTGCAAGTGGGGCTCAGGATGATGAGAGAGGAGGAGGAGCAGTGGTGGGATTCAGCCAGTTCGAACCGGTTCGGGAGAACCAGTAACTAAACTTTTTCGGGACTTCATGGAACCGGCTGAATAACCTTCCTCCCTGCCCACCTCTCCCCACCTCCCACCCCCCCCCACTTCCCCAAGGAGAGCTGACGCCCCTTCCCAGCCCCTCTCCTGCCCCCCCCAAACTCGCTCCTTACTGGGGATCTCCTTCGCTTCCAGAGATCTGGACCAGCCCCCTGGCCAGCAGTATCAGGGGGAGCCCAGCAGAGCACGTGGAAGCTTCTGCCCCACAAGCGCCCCGAAACAGAGAGGGAGAAAGACGCAGGTGCTTCCAGCCCCTGGGGAGGAAACGGTGGGTCTGGATTGCGGGGGAGAAGTTTTCTTAGAACTTTGGGATTGGGAGTGGCCCAGAAAAACGGAAGGACCAATGAGAATTCTCCCTTCTGCCGCGTCATCGGTTTGTGGGCAGAATCTCCCTTGTCTTCAACCACCTGAGGAGAGAGAAGAGAAAATGGGAGAGGTCCCTTCAGTCTTTTTTTTTTTTTACAATAGAATAGCATTCTTTATTGGCCAAGTGTGATTGGACACACAAGGAATTTGTCTTGGTGCATACGCTGTCAGTGTACATAAAAGAAAAGATACATTCATCAAGAATCATAAGGTACAACACTTAATGATAGTTATAGAATAAATAGAATAGAATTTTTTATTGGCCAAGTGTGATTGGACACACAAGGAATTTGTCTTGGTGCATACGCTCTCAGTGTACATAAAAGAAAAGGTACATTCGTCAAGAATCATAAGGTACAACAGTTAATGATAGTCATAGGGAAACAGTCAATATAAATCGTAAGGATAGCAGCAACAAGGTTGGTGTCATACAGTCATAAGTGGGAGGAGATGGGTGATAGGAACGATGAGAAGATTGTGATGCAGATTTAGACATTGTTTGACAAACTGAAACTAGTTTGACCGTGTTGAGGGAATTATTTGTTTAGCATAGTGATGGCGTTCAGAAAAAACTGTCCTTGTATCTAGTTGTTCTGGTGTGCAGTGCTCTATAGCGTCGTTTTGAGGGTAAGAGTTGAAGTTTTTGTCCAGGATGTGAGGGGTCTAAATATTTTCACAACCCTCTTTTGACTCGTGCAGTATACAGGTCCTCAATGAAAGGCAGATTGGTAGCCATTGTTTTTTCTGCAGTTTTCTCTGAAGTCTGTGTCTGTCTTGGGGGCAGATCAAAGGGGGGGGGTCATGGCTGCCCCGGAGGAGAGTATGGACTTCTTTTTGCCCCCTTCGGATCCTACCTGGAGTGGGAGTGTCACTCCCCCAATCACATGGAGTCACTGTCGTGCCCACCCCTCCCAAAAGCTTCTGCCTTTTGAGCCCTTCTGGCAAAGAGGCAGCCGAGGTTTTCTGACCCACCATAAATAGCAGAAATACCTGTGCGGCTTCCCCCACCCTGCATTTTGGGGGCAGAGAGGAGTCCTGCTTGCCTTTTGTAATCCAAGCCTTCCCTCTCCTCCCATTCTGGCAATGAGGAGGGGGGGAGATGGAGTGCTCCCCCACATCTCCTCCTTCCTGGGGATGATGCTGTGTTTCTTCTAGGGAGGGGGAAGCAACATGGATGGTCTGAAACTCTTGTCATACCCTCCCCCACCCCCACCCCGTAGATGGATGCAAAGGGACGGCAGGGGAACATGGGGCCACGGCCTTCCCCCGCCCCTTGCTAGGATTCCAAAGACTGGATGAGGCCTTTGCAAGACTCCCTTGAAAGTCCCAGCATGAGGTCCCCCACCCCAGAAGAACCCCACCCACTCACTAGGCAGTGCTCGTGCCTTGCATAAGATCTGAGTCAACCAGGATGAATGCAGAAGCGGGAAACCTTTTTCTTATGATGTGGTGGAATAATGACAGATGTCAATGTAGAGTGTGTGCGAATAGCTTCAGGGTGAACATCTTGTAAGATGAAACAAATGCATAGGGAAAAATATTTTTCAAGTATTAGCACCATCCTCTTGTCTTTTTATGGTGTGTCATAACGTTAAGATAACCTAAAATTAAGTAACTAAATTAAGTACTTGCTAAACATGCATAAAATTTTCTTTGTTGCATTAAAACTTACTAACCCACTAAAGTGTATGGATGACCTTGGGGGGGGCATATTTCAGCTGCTGGTTGGTTGGTTGAAGCTGTTTTTTCAAATATCCTTATTAAATATTTTATGTCAAACTGGAGAAAAAAAGAAATAGATACAGAAAGGAAAATCAGACGTTACTTCCATTTTTTGAAATGGATTTTTAACCACTTTTCCATACTTTTAGATTTTGTTTTGCTCACTGTAGCTAACCTCTGTATGTCATTGTTGACTCCAAATCTGCTTGAATGTTTTCATAGAAATGGAGCCTTCACCTTTTCTTGGTCTGCTTTTCCTTTTTCCTTTTCTTTCTCTCTTTTCATTTATGGTCTAATAATATATCCTTGCCTTAAATTCTTCAAGGCGCTTAAGCTTCCTTCACATTTCTTGAGGTGAATTTCCTACTCAATCCCTATGTAAAAATGGTTTTTCCTCATCATAGTTTAGCTTTCTATTCCTTTTTCAGGATCTTCCTTTTCTTTCATCAGAAGAGACCGGAGGGGTCCCTTTCCTTTCTCCTCCCCCCTTTGCTGAGAGGCTGAGCAAATAGTTTGGGAAGGGCAGCTACATGTATTGAATTAGAGAAATAAAAAATAAATTAATTAAAATCATTTTCCTGATTGTGGCCTTCCTGCCTGTGTCCCATCTGCCTCCCCTTCAGGCGGAAGTTCCCAACAACCACAAGACACCAGCTGTCTTTCCCACAGAGGCTCCTGGTCCTCCTCTTCTGACCGCCCAGCTGTTTCTGACAGGATTTGGACCCTTTGGAGGCCTCCCACAATCTCTGCGGAACCTTCAGGGCGGCTGTCCTTGAGGGAAACGACTTTAAATCCTCCAGAGAGATTTTTCTCCAGCTCCACAGACGGTTCCTGGACAGGATAGGAGAGGAAGATAGAGAAAGTACCGCCTCTGGAGACGTTGAAGCCTTTCTCTATCAGGGAGCAATGGAGAGGGGCCTTTCTCCTATTCCCAAGCCCATCATCCCTGCCCTCTCCCTTCCCCTCAGACGCGCTCCTCTTTCCCGCCCTTTCTACAATCCTGGCACTTTGCCCCTAATCCACCAGGGGGAGCCCTCTGCTAAAAGAAGGTAACGTCATGCGCTTCCCCATTGGTCCAGCGGAGGGCGAACGTCACAGCTGCCTTTCCATAGGAGGCTGGGAAGGAAATGACATCACAAACACTTGCCGCTCTAGGCCTCCGCACTCGCTCTCCTTAACCCCTGGGGTTCCACAGGAGGCGGAGAGGCTGCGGGAGAGTCTGGCGGGGGAAGATCCAGACGTTCCCCGGGTGAGTTGGGGGCTCTTCCCGGGCAAAGGGAGACGGAGGAGGGAGAGACCCTCGCCTGGCCCTCCTCCGGCTTCCACCCCGGGTCCCATGCTCCCCAGCCACCCTCTTCATGCAGGGGGAACAGGGGCTCCCTTCCCGCCCCCTGTCTGAGGAAGAGCCCGAGTGGGGGGAAGGGAGGGTCGGCCTTGCGGAGGCCCAGCAGGAGGGGAGAGAAGCCGGGCGAGGAGGAGGCAGGATTCGCACCAGGCTCCCTGTCTCCGGAGGGGAGAGAAGCGGGGCGGCCTCTCCAGCTGTCCCGGCCCTGCTCGGGGGCACCTCAGTCCTGCGCTGGGATGAGCCTCTTGGGGCTCCGGGGAGGTTGGGGGAAGGTCGCTCATTGGCTGAATTCCACTTTCTAATTCTTAATATTCATTTTTTCTTCCCATCTCAGATACAGAAACTGGAAGCCATTTGTGGTCTTTGCAAGGCAAACTTTTCTCTTGGGGGAAGAAGAAAAAGAGCGGAATCCCTTGCAGGGATCAGTCCTGCAGCCCCAGAAATGGTCCCGTGAAGGAAAAGGCATCTGGAGACCCGTTTGCAGTTGCTCTGCAGGACAGAGAAAGGATGGAGGCACAACCTTTTGGAAAGGAGGGAAGCGGAAAAGGCCCTTCAGCTGCTCAGCCTGGGAAGTGGGGGAAGCTCTGGACAAGAACCAGGCAGAAGATCCTGGAGGAGGAAACCCTCCTCCCTTCAGAAGTTCATCCCTGGACGTCCATCCAATACTGGGAGGCTGAGTGTCCCCGAGGACTTTGCAGCCGACTCCATGGCTTTTGCAGGCGATGGCTGAGACCAGAAAAGCACACCAAAGCCCAGATGCTGGACCTGGTAGTTCTGGAGCAGTTCCTGGCTCTTCTGCCCCCAGAGATGGAGAGCTGGGTGCGGGAGTATGGAGCAGAGACCAGCTCCCAGGCGGTGGCTCTGGTGGAAGGCTTCCTCCTGAGCCAGGTGGAGGAGCAGAAGGAGCAAATCGAGTTGCAGGTAAGAGTTCAATAGAGAATAGAGAATCTGTTTGAATACTTCACCCCTCCTTCGCAAACCTCTCTGACAGTGAGACATTGTTCCATTATTTTCTCACATTTCTCACATAACCACATTGATGGATATTGGGTCTTTGAGGTTGTGTTCCGAATATAGGAATCCACTTTACGTCGTGTGATGTACATTAATTCTGTTTCTTCCTTCCTCCTATTGGAAGTGCTGCACTGTGGAAATCAGAGATCCTGAGGGAAAGAAGAACCCATCAAATCCTCCCCAGGAGCTATTTTTCAGGAGGATTCTTTGGAAGGATCAAAGTCAGGACACCTTAGGAGGTAACTGAAGATCCTCCGATTACCCATCTGTCTTACCTTCGCTCTCTCTTCTTTTCTATACAATACCTTCTCCTATTTATACTTCTCCACACTAATTGCATCTACAGATAATTGCCCAGTGACCCTCTTCAGGTGAACCTCCTCCTCCTGTGGAAGGAGGAGATTGAGGTCCACCTGAAGGGGCATGCTGAGGTATTTTTGATTTTTCTGGAAGTCAAAATCGCTCGACTTTGTTCCCAGTTGGATGCCGGCGTGGTTGCTGGTCCGGTGGAAGCCTCTGAGACAGGTTCTTGCTCTGATATCTGGGAACGGTTTGACCCTGTTGCTCCTGAGGAAGTGGACAGGATCTTAGGGAGTATGGGTGGGTGCAAGCACCTGTGTTTTAGACCCATGCCCCACCTGGCTTGGGAAAGCTTCCCGGGAGATGACAGGCGGTCATTAATGCTTCCCTATAGGAGGGGGCAGTGCCCCAGCATTTGAAGGAGTCTGTGGTCCACCCTCTTCTTAATTTCCAACCTGTCTCCAATCTTCCCTTTTTGGGAAGTTGGGTGAGAAGGTGGTTATGCCGCAGCTCCAGAGGTTATTTGAGAGTATTTTGGTGACGTTTCGACGAGGTCCCACTCGTCATCTTCAGGCTGGTGCACCAAAACTTTTGTGTGTGTGTGTGTATGTGTATATATATAATTTCCAACCTGTCTCCAATATTCCCTTTTTGGGGAGCTGGTGCGCTTATGCACTTGCCTTAGAGACCTCTTAGGAATGGGGTCAGATCGACAGTAGATGGTCTAAGGTTAATGTTTGGGGGTTAGGGAAAGAAACCACAAAGTCCGGTAGTGCATTCCAGGCATTAGTGGCTCTGTTACTGAAGTCATATTTTCTGCAATCAAGTTTAGCGCAGTTTACCATAACTTTGTATCTATTGTGTGCTTGTGTATTGTTGTGGTTGAAGCTGAAGGAGTCATTGACAGGTGGGACCCCTGCCAGTCAAGATTCAGGCCTGGATTTGGGACAGAATCGTCATTGGCCGCGCTTTTGTATGATCTCTGGCGAGAGCGGGATGTGAGTGGGGCATCCATCCTTGCTCTACTTGACCTCTCGGTGGCTTTCGATACCATCAACCATGGTATTCTCCTGGGACGGCTTCGCATGATGGGAGTGGGAGGCCTTGTGCTATCTGCCTCACTTCCTTCCTCTGCAGCCATTGAGATCATCTGTCAGTATGGCCTGAGATATCACCAATATGATGATGATACTGAGCTGTATGTCTTGGCCTGTGGTGGGTTAAGCAATGCCATGTCCTCCCTATCGCAGTGCCTGGAGGCTGTTAGGAGCTGATGTTGTGACTCTGACCCCCGAGGCCGACTTATAGGAGGGAGAAGGCTCCGAACATGAAGTAGAGGCCAGGCCTCCCTCTCCAGGACCCTCCTCTCTGTCAATGCCTCAGGTGTCTCCCGAAGGAGAAGAGATTGGCCAGGAGCCAGGTATCTCCTCGCAGTCGGACAGTGACGGAGATAAGTCTTGGCTGGCTCCACACCAGCGTCGGAGAGACAAGTGCACGCAGCAGAAAAGGAGGCGTGCCAGAGATTAAGCTGGGTCACTGGACCTCACCCCACAGGGGATAAAAGGGGGTGAGGTGGCCATTCAGACTCTGTGACGGACAAAACTAAACTACTAGCGAATCACATTGTATCTTTGAAACAATGTTATCTGCCTTGGATTTAATACGGACTGGACTTGACAATTCTTTGACTGTGTGTATATTGTTTTGGTTTATCTGGCGGAGGAACAACCCATCCCTCTATGAGTAAAATTCTTGGCAAGCAGCTACTGGGTTGCTGCCAATCCTCATATCGAAGGAATTTGTTGTCTGCAAGTTTTATTTAACCCCTGGCTGACTGTTTGTGTGCATGTGTGAGACGGGGACAGAACAGCTGATGGGGAGCAATGGGTTGAAACTAAAGCCTGGCAAGATGGAGTGGCTCTGGGTTTGGGGTTCGTTGGCCAGGGGAGAATTGCCACTTCTGGTCTTGGATGAGGTGACACTACCCCAAACATACCCTGTGCGTAATCTGTGGGTCCTCCTGGACTCACAACCCCTGCTCGAAAAGCAGGTGGCGATTGTGTGCAAGAGGGTCTTTGCGTAACTATGGGTTGTGCGACAGAAACAGCCCTTCCTGGATCGACAACAGTCACGCATGCCCTAATCACTTCCCGTCTTGACTATTGCAACACGCTCTACAAGGGGCTGTCCTTGACGAGCATGTGGAAGCTTCAGTTGGTGCAAAATGCAGCGGGCCGCATTGTTTTCTGCAGACCCTGGTGTGCACAAGTAACACCTCACCTGCAGGAGCTTCATTGGCTGCCAATTTCCTTCCTGGTGCAATTCAAGGTGCTGGTTGTCACCTATAAAGCCCTCCATGGCTGGGGACTAGGTTATCTGAGGGACCGTCTCTTACTAGTTACATCTGCCCGACACACCAGAGTGCGGAGGCAGGGAATGTTGCGGCTGCCATCCCCTATGAAGACACACCTGGTGAGACCCAGAAGAAGGGTTTTCTCCGTGGCGGCTCCCTTTGTCTGGACAATCATCCCCCCAGAGATTAGAATGCCCCCCACAGTAGCACTCTTCCAGAAGGCATTGAAGACCTGGTTCTGCCAGGGGGCCTGGGAAACCCAGAACGGGATTGAGCCCATTAAGCGGCTCCTGTGAGATGTTTTTTCCGGGGCAGGGGATGGGGGTGATTTTATTATTTTAATGTATTGTATAATTCTCCTTTTATTAGTTTTCTTATTTTAATATTGGTTTAATATTTTGTAAGCCACCTTGAGTCGTCATGTGCGAATAGGCGGCATATAAATTGTCTAAAAAAATCAATAAAATAAATATTTTGTTAATTATTTTGAAATTATTTATTCCTTACAGAGAAACAAAGAATGAAATTTTCTGGTTTTTATGACGGCGATCAAACAGTGGCTGAACCTCTAAATCAAGTAAGAAAAGGAAAAGTTATTAGACTTGTATTCTCGCCTTCAGGAAGTGAAGTGGGTGTACAGAGTTCTCTCTCCTTCTTCCCCCCCCCACTTGTTTGGACTGGGTTATTTTTGTGTCCTTCCACAACATGGAGAGCAGAATAGCAGGTTGAAGTTGCTGTCAGCCAGCATAGCTTCCTCTGGTTGTCTTGTTCTGCTAGGTGCTCCTCCAAATTTGCCTTTACAAGAAGCACTTCTGTTAAAGTCCTTCGAGAATTAGAAATAAATGTATCACAGTGGCAGGAATTGCTAGACCACCTTTCTTTTTGTAATTTATCAACCTCCTAAGGTACAGATTAACAGAGTTGGGAGGGACCTTGTAGGTCATCTAGTCCAACCTCCCTACACCATTTCTGACATTTTATTTATTTATTTATTTATTTATTTAATTAATTAATTAATTAATTTAATTTAATTTAATTTAATTTGTATACCGCCCTTCTCCAATAGGACTCAGGGCGGTGAACAGCCATGATAAAACGTAACATACAAAATTTAAAAACAGTTTAAAAAATACTTATTTTTTAAATAATTTTGGCTATCAAATATAAAACAGCCCAGTTAAAACCAATTACAAATTACAAATTAAAACCGAAGGGATGGGATCAAGCCAGGCTGGCTAGATGAAACAGATGTGTTTTCAGGGCCCAACGAAAAGTCCGGAGGTCTGGTATCGTGCGTATCTCTGGGGGTAGGTCGTTCCAGAGGGCAGGTGCCGCCACAGAGAAGGCTCTCCCCCTGGGGGTCGCCAGCCGACAGAGGCCCTCTTTGTGCGCGCGAACTGGCCGGTGGGAGGCTATTGGCGGCAGAAGGCGGTCTCGTAGATACCCCGGATTTTGGCAGTCTAGTCTTTTCTTGAAAGCTCCCAGTGATGAAGCTCCCATGAAACTTCTGTTCCATTGGTTCATTGCTTTCACTGTAAGAAAACGTCTCCTTATTTTCAGGTTGAATTTCTCCTTGTTGAGTTTCCATCCATTATTCCTTGACTGGCCTTCAGGTGCTTTGGAAAATAGCTTGACCCCCTCCTCTCTGCCCCTCAAATATTGGAGCACTGCTACCCTGTCTCCCCTGGTCCGTCTCTTCACTAGATTAGCCATGCCCAGTTCCTGCACCCGTTCATTGTATGTTTTAGCCTCCAGTCCCCTCATCGTCTCAGTTGCTCTTCCTTGCACTCTTTCTAGAGTCACAAGATCTTTGTTACATCATGGCAAATAATACTGGATGCAAAGTTCCTAAGTGTGATCTTGATTCTATCCCTCTCTTAATGCAACCTATGATTCTGTTGGGTGTTTTTGGGCAACTGTAGCACACTGCTGGCTCATGTTTAAGTGATTGTCCACTAGGACTCCAAGATCCCTGTTCCACTTACTACTTTTGAGCCAGGCATCACCTATCCTATGGCAGTGCATTTGGTTTTTCTTTCCTAAATGTAGCACATTACATTTCTCACCATTGAAGTTCATTTTGTTAGAAGTGCCAATCTGTCAATCCTTCTATATCTTGAGCCTATTTTGTGCAGTGTTGATATTCCTGCCAATTTGGTCTTGTCTGCAAATTTGATGAGTTCCCCTTCTATCCCCTTGTCTAAATCATTGATGAAGATGAACAGCTCTTGCTAATCCTCCTGTTCTGTTCTTTTTCCCGTGTTCAGGAGAGACTTGTGTCCTTCGAGGAGGTGGCTGTGTATTTCTCTGAGGAGGAATGGTCTCAGCTGGATCCTGACCAGAAAGCGCTGCATTCGGAAGTCATGCTTGAAAACCATAGGAACGTGGTCTCTCTCGGTAAGAGTTTTCTTGTCCCAAATCGGAGAGTTCAAGAAGACAGATTATTGTTACTTTTTATTAAAAAATCACTAATCAGATATCGTCTCCTGGGAGGGAGAAGGAAAGTATCTGGCCTTCTCGTACCCCAAGGAAGGAAAGAGTCAGTGTCTCTGAGGTCCTTTTGGAGCATTCCTTATCTGTATTTTCCATTTCTATTTGAACTTATCTGTGGAAGATAAGACGAACGGGGTGTGCTTTTATGTGTCCTCTGGAGATCATGTGAGAAGAATGTGTTTGTCATTTTTTCTCTGAAACCCCCCCAAATTGTGTGGGAACAGAACTTTCATGCTTGGGCCATAGAAGAGCATTCTCCCAATCCAATTCAGGAACAAAGGCCTCATGAAATGTGACTCAGAGCATCCTAGGATACAGGTGATCTCCGAGTTACCACAGTTCACTAAGCAACCATACCAAGTTACGATCTAGCCCTCTTCCAGTCCTGAAATAACAAATGTTACAGCACCACAGCCGTCATTCACACTTACAAATGGCAGCAGAGGCGTTGCAACAACTATCATCCTACCTGCACCTCCACCCCACCCTGCTCGGACTTACGTTACGAGGACATAGCGAGCCGTCGGTTCCTTTGCCTGTTTGGGTGCATTTGCAGAAAAAAGAGGCCTAAAGTAGTGAGAGATACACAGATCAATAGTGGGAAATCTGGCACTACTGATCTCACATGATCTCGCACTACACTGCTTTAGGCCTCTGTTCTCTGCTCACCAAGGGCTGCACAAGATCCAGGGCAAAATGCTTTGGAAACAAAGGGGAGGCCTCTTTGTTTTCAAAGACTTTTGCCGTGGATCTCGTGCAGACCTCAGTTTGTAGGAAACACAGGACTAAAGTACTGCAGCCTGAGATCCCGCAAGATCATTAGTGTGAGATCTTGCACTTCTCGTCTTGTGTGATCTCGCACTAAAGTTGTTTAGGCCTCTGTTCTCTGCAATCAGAAGATTGTAACAGATCTGGCCAAAGAACCCTTGGAAGCCGATGAGACTTTGGGGCAGCAAAATAGCCATTGTTGAAGCCTCCCAACCTTTCCAGTCTATGCGCGATGAGCATTTACATGCCAATGGGAGGCTTCAATCAAGGGACTTCGCTCCAAAGTCTCATCGTTGGGATCAAGGAACGGGCCAAGCGGGAGTCCTGCCTGCCAGACAGACGCGGTGGAGTACCTGCTCCAAGGTACACCGGGGAAGAAAGAGCTTTTTTTAAAATGGTTTCTGTTCTCACAGGTGTCTGCTGAAATTAACCCACCTCAATAAATCTTACGTTTTCTCCTTATTCCTCCTTGGGTGTTTCCCCTGATTATTCCATGACTCAAAACAGACTTTGATTGAGATTTGCACATATATAGATAATTGTAAAGAAAGAGATGTTTTCTAGATATTTTCAAAGCTTTCAGAACTCATGAATATAGAAATCATCCTGTCTATATCACCACTGTAAGCATGCAAACATAAAACATAAAGGAATTTTGGAAACATTCAGAAGGAAATTCACTTGACTTTTTACGGTTTGATCCTTTTCTCTAACCTTGTTACCGTTTTCATTTCTCTTTTGCTTTGAAGGTAATAATGGGCAGGAGAATCACGATTCCTGTGAACTGTTCCAAGTGATCAATGCTAAAGATGGAATGGAGAAGTTTGGAATTCGAATGGAATTAGAAACCCATGAGAGAAAAGAGTCAAATGATTGGAATCAGGAAAGCTCATCTTCCACCGATGCTCCGATGCAAGACTTTCTTGCCCAACAGGAGAAAATAAGGAAAAAACATATTGGGGAAAGTGTGAAGCCAATCAAAGATAAATTACAAGTAAAAGAACACTATTTAAGCCAAAACAAAGCAGAAAATGCTTTAAGGAGACACAACAGACAACGTTACAATGGGACATTCATGCCTTCTCTTGGAAATAAGTTCCTTACATCTCAAAAAGTGATAGACACAAAACAGAAGCCTTACAAATGTTTGGAATGTGGAACATGTTTTAGAACAAGCAGGCAACTTACTTCCCATGAAGGGATTCACACTGGGGAGAAGGTATACAAATACAGAGAGTCTGGTAACCGGTTCAGAAGACGTAGTAATCTTATTTCCCATAAAAGGATCCACTCAGTAGATAAACCGTATAAATGCATGGAGTGTGGAAAGACCTTTGCTCAGAGCAGTGTCCTAAGAGTACACGAAAGGCTCCACACAGGGGAGAAGCCGTATAAATGCATGGAATGTGGAAAGACCTTTGCTCAAAGAGTTCATCTTATTCACCATAGGAGGATCCACACAGGGGAAAAGCCATTTAAATGCATGGAGTGTGGAAAGACTTTTGCTCAGAGCTATGTCCTAAGAGTACATGAAAGGCTCCACACAGGGGAGAAACCATATAAATGCATGGAGTGTGGAAAGACCTTTGCTCAAAGAGTTCATCTTATTCACCATAAGATGATCCACACAGGGGAAAAGCCATTTAAATGCATGGAGTGTGGAAAGACCTTTGCTCAGAGCTCTGTCCTAAGAGCACACGAAAGGCTCCACACAGGGGAGAAACTGTATAAATGCATGGAATGTGGAAAGAGTTTTGCTCGAAGAGGTAATCTAGTTTCCCATGAGAGGATCCACACAGGGGAGAAGCCGTATAAATGCATGGAATGTGGAAAAACCTTTACTCATAGAAATGGACTTACTCTCCACAAAATGATCCATACAGGGGAAAAGCCATTTAAATGCATGGAGTGTGGAAAAACTTTTGTTCAGAGCTCTGTCCTAAGAGCACACGAAAGGCTCCACACAGGGGAGAAACCATATAAATGCATGGAATGTGGAAAGAGCTTTGCTCGAAGAGGTAATCTAGTTTCCCATAAGAGGATCCACACAGGGGAAAAGCCATTTAAATGCATGGAGTGTGGAAAAACCTTTGCTCGAAGAGGTCATCTTGTTTCCCATAAGAGTATCCACGCAGGGGAAAAGCCATTTAAATGCATGGAGTGCGGAAAAACCTTTGCTCAGAGCAGTGTCCAACGAGCACACAAAATGCTGCACACAGGAGAGAAGCCGTATAAATGCATGGAATGTGGAAAGACCTTTGCTTATAGAAATGGACTTAGTCTCCACAAAATGTTCCACACAGGGGAAATGCCATTTAAATGCATGGAATGTGGAAAGACCTTTGGTCAAAGAGCTCATCTTATTTCCCATAAGAGGATCCACACAGGGGAGAAACCGTATAAATGCATGGAATGTGGAAAGATCTTTGCTCAAAGAGGTCATCTTATTCGCCATAAGACGATCCACACAGGGGAGAAACCATTTAAATGCATGGAGTGTGGAAAAACCTTTGGTCAAAGAGGTCATCTTATTCGCCATACAACAATCCACACAGGGGAGAAACCATTTAAATGCATGGAATGTGGAAAGGCCTTTGCTCGAAGAGGTCATGTTATTCGCCATAAGACAATCCACACAAGGGAGAAACCATATAAATGAATGGAGTGTGGAAAGGCCTTTGCTCAGAAAGGTAGTCCTACTTCTCATAAAAGGATCCACGCTCCTTCGCTCCAAAGTCTCATCAATGGGATCAAGGAACGGGCCGAGCGGGAGTCTTGCCTGTCAGACAGACGCGGTGGAGTACCTGCTCCAAGCAGTTGTTCCCGGTTCGCACCGGTTTTCGCGATCCGGTAGCGGTGACGATATGACATCACCGAACTGGTTCTCCCCCCTTGCCCCTCCACTCCCCCGCATTATTCTTACCCTTTATTTGGCCCCACTCCCAATCTATTGCTGTCTCCTGAGTCCCAGCTGATGGCTAGAGGGAAAAAAACTTTAAACTCTTGCCGCCAGCTTCAAAGGGCCACCCTACAGCTGATCAGTGTTAAAAGAAAACAAATGAGTAGCTATGGTAGGGAAAAAGCGAAACTGAAAGTAAAGCAGGCTCTGCTGCAACGTGACAAAATGGGGCAGGGAGAGATTTCTTTTTCTTTTTGCTCACCAAAAAAGGTAGGTGCAAACAATGGGAAATTTAGGGCAAAAGAGGAGAGTTCAATATTTTAAAACACAAAAGAAAAAAAGCTCTATTTAACTAGGGAATTGTAACAATTGAGATACTATTAATTGTATATTGTGTTGAAAGCAGAAATGGTTAAGTTGTGGTTTGGAGGAATATATGGGGGAAATTATTTGGTTTATTATTATTGGTAAATATAATTAATTGATTTGTAAGAAATTGGATTGCATGGAAATAATTGGAATATTCATGTTCATATTGATTAATATACAAAAAAGATAGTTATATAACTAACTGATTTATATTAAAATGTTGAATTTGTATTAAACAACTGTAATATTACATAATTACATAATTAACCAATGTGAGGATGGATATAAAAATAGATGACAATGGGAAGGGGTATAATATAGAATAAAAGGGAAAAATTGAATTTGATTAAGATTAGAGATGAGGTAATATTGGTTTTTTAAAAAAATAGATGAATAAATATGGCAAAAAGGAAATATAGGAATTGTAAATTTAATTGAAATGACTAAACACTGTTTAAATTTGTGAACCGGCAAATACTCTGTTCAAAGAAAATACATTGTATGTTTGTATGTGTGTTTCTAATTATTGCTATTTATTGCTATTTGTTCTCTTTTATTCTTTAAAGTTTTAACAATTCATTCTTTATCTTAATATCTTTATATTTGTTTGGGGTTGGCTTTCTTCCCTTTCATCTTTTTTATTGTACAGCAATCTTTCTCCTCAAACCTACCACCTCTCTCTTTTCTTTCCTTCTTACTTTCTCTTTCCCCCCCTCTTCTTCTCCTCCCTACTTCTTCCTTTCTCCTTCTCCTCTCTTCCTCCCTCTCTTACCCTCACTCCTACTCTAATTTCCCTTCCCTTCCTTCCTCCCTTCTCTTCCTTCCCTCTCTTCTCCTTCCTTCATCCCTCTCTATTGCTGTATCCTTTTGTGCATATGGATTACTCAGAGGGCTGAAAAAGTTATTTTTGACTGGTCCTTGCACTTTTGACCAGTCCTTGAACTTACGACTGTCCTCACATTTTACGTTTTTCGCCCTATCTTGTCATCATGGTGAAGAGAAGCAGTTGTGAAATGAGTGACATGGTTGTTAAGAATGCTGCACGGGCATAAATGTGAGGATGGTCATAAGTGTGAGGACCAGTCAAAACTGCGAGGACCTGTCAGAAATGACTTTTTTCAGCCCTCTGAGTAGTCCCTATACACATAGCCATGGCCACCCGGTCACATGACCAGCTAGCCACACCCACCCAGTCACATGACCTCCAAGCCACGCCCACAAAATAAGCCATGCCCACAGAACCGGCAGTAAAAAAATTTAGAACCCACCCCTGGCTCCAAAGTACACCGGGAAAGAAGGAGCTTTTTTAAAAAGGGTTTCAGTTCTCACAGGTGTCTGCTGAAATTAACCGACCTCAATAAGTTTTCTCCTTATTCCTCCTTGGGTGTTTCCCCTAATTATTCCATGGCTCAAAACAGACTTTGATTGAGATTTGCACATATATAGATAATTGTAAAGAAAGAGATGTTTTCTAGATATTTTCAAAGCTTTTAGGACTCATGAATATAGAAATCCTGTCTATATCACACCACTGTAAGCATGCAAACATAAAGGAATTTTGGAAAAATTCAGAAGGAAATTCACTTGACTTTGTACGGTTTGATCTTTTTCTCTAACCTTGTTACCATTTTCATTTCTCCTTTGCTTTGAAGGTAATAATCGGCAGGAGAATCAAAATTCCTGTGAACTGTTCCAAGTGATCAATGCTATTTTTTTTATTCTTTTTTTTTTAATTAAAAAGTTTTATCAAAGATACAAACATTTTCTTCCCGCCTCCCTCTCACCCCCCCTCCTCCCCCTTCCCCCCACCCCCCTTCCCGGAATTCCCAGAGCAAATACAGGGTATAGCATTTAACAATCATAAACTAAAATATGCTAACATTTTATAGACTCCAAGTTCTCTCTTGGTCTTTAACTCCACATAGTTAAAAAAAAACCTATAAACATATACTAGAGATTAGATTAAATATTTCATTCATAGGCTATTTGAAGCTTTTTAGTCTAATACTTGTTTTGAATATACTCGATCCATCTTCTCCACTCCAGTACATATCTTTCAGTTGAATGATCTTTCAAGTACGCTGAAATTTTTGCCATCTCTGCCAGGTTCACTACTTTTAACGTCCATTCCTCAATAGTAGGTAAATCTTCCTTCTTCCAGTACTGCGCCACCAGAAGTCTAGCTGCTGTTATTAAATTTAAAATCAGCTTAATCTCTATAACCATGCAGTCTGTAAATATACCCAACAAAACGAACTGTGGGGTAAATTTTATCTTTTTCTTTTATCCACCATATTTTTATCCAAAAAGCCTTAATTTTTTTACATGTCCACCATATATGATAATACGTAGCATCTTCACATTCACATCTCCAACACTTAGGTTGTAAACTTGGATACATACAGGCTAGCTTTTTAGGATCTAAATGCCATCTATAAAACATTTTATAAAAATTCTCTCTTAAATTTTGGGCTTGCGTAAATCTTATATTTCTAACCCATATTTTTTCCCACGTTTCCATCATTATTGGTTCTCCAATATTTTGTGCCCATTTTATCATAGAGTCCTTAACTAGCTCTGTTTCTGAATCTATTTCAACCAATGCATTATACAACCTTTTTATATGCGTTTAGCCTTTATCTCTAATTTGTTTTACCAAGTTCTCATCCTCTTGCAAAATACCAATTTTTTGATCTTCTCTCCATCTAGCTTGCAGCTGACCATACTGAAACCATGTTTTAATTATTCTTCTCTTACTTGATTCATAGATTTTAATTGTAGTATACCTCTTTCTTTATAAAGAAACTCCTTATATATAATCTCATCTTGTTTTTGCTCTAGACTTATATTCTCTATCGCGTGTCTGGGTGCTGTCCACATTGGTAACTTATCATTTAATTTATATTTGTTAGGGAATGGGGTTGAGGGGTGTCCCCGAACCGTGAACCAGCTCATGAGCAAACACACTAGGACTGAAATAAAACTGACAGAGGAGTCTTGTATAAAAATATAATTTACTTCAAAATGTTTAAAAAGCACTATAGCTTTAAAAAGGCACATTAATAACAAAGTTTTATCTCGGTTATGTGAAGCCAGGCTATCTCCCTAGATTCCTCTCCACAATACCGAAACAGTCCATAAGAGAAAAAAGCTAACATGACATTATCGACAGCTTCCGTGTCGATACATCATCGAGGTAGTAGAAGGGCAGCAGCATAAACTTCACAGCTAAAAGTCACCTGAAGAAAAAACAATTCAATCAGCAAACGTAGCTTGAAGTTCCTGGGAGGGAGAATGTCCAGCAGCAACAGTTCAGAAGTTGGCTTGCGTGCTTCAAATCAGCAAAAGGCAAACCTCCGTAGGAGTATCTCTGCTACAGCGTCTGGACTCCTTATCTGTGTTCTCCTCCCTTCTGCAGCGTTGCACTGAGCTCTGCATCCAGCTTCCAGCAGGAGCTCTGCATATAGGCCTAAACAGCATCTAGGCCCAAGTAGCAAGTGGAAAGGTCCTTACTTATATGGGGAGTTAAAATGCAATTAACTAGGGCGGGGAAGGCTTGCAGATAATTGCAAACAGGAGATGGCTTGATTGAATCCATACTGTTTGTGACTGATCAAGTAGCCACAGCAATCCTGAAAACACTCGTGAAAATATTGGTACTTTTTCCAGACATGCAATAAAGCATTCCTTAATATGTGACTTTTAAAAGTCTTATCCACTCTCTTGTCATATAATAGATAAGCATGCCAACCGTAAACCAAATCATATCCTTCAATGTTTAGTATTCTTTCCTCTGATAAATTCATCCAATTTTTTCTCTAACCTTGTTATTATTTTCATTTCTCTTTTGCTTTGAAGGTAATAATGGGCAGGAGAATCAAAATTCCTGTGAACTGTTCCAAGTGATCAATGCTAAAGATGGAACGGAGAAGTTTGGAATTCGAATGGAACCAGAAACCCATGATAGAAACCAGTCAAATGATTGGAATCAGGAAAGCTCATATTCCACCGATGGTCCGATGCAAGACTTTCTTGCCCAACAGGAGAAAATAAGGAAAAAATATATTGGGGAAAGTGTGAAGCCAATCAAAGATAAATTACAAGTAAAAGAACACTATTTAAGCCAAACAAAGGAGAAGATGCTATAAGAAGACACAATGGACAAAGTTACAACGGGACATTCATTCCTTCTCTTGGAAATAAGTTCCTTACATCTCAAAAAGTGATAGACACAAAAGAGAAGCCTTATAAATGTTTGGAATGTGGAACATGTTTTGGAACAAGCAGGCAACTTATTTCCCATGAGGGGATTCACACTGGGGAGAAGGTATACAAATGCAGAGAGTCTGGTAAAAGGTTCAGAAGACGTAGTAATCTTATTTCCCCAAAAAGGATCCAGGCAGGGGAAAAGCCATTTAAATGCATGGAGTGTGGAAAAACCTTTGCTGAAAGACGTAATCTTATTTCCAATAGGAGGATCCACACAGGGGAGAAGCCGTATAAATGCATGGAGTGTGGAAAGACGTTTGGTCAAAGAGGTCATCTTATTTCCCATAAGAGGATACACACAGGAGAGAAGCCGTATAAATGCTTGGAGTGTGGAAAAATGTTTGCTCTAAGAGGTAGTCTTATTAGCCATAAGAGGATCCACACAGGGGAGAAGCCATATAAATGCTTGGAGTGTGGAAAAATGTTTTCTGAAAGAGGTCATCTTATTTTCCATGAGAGGATCCACACAGGGGAGAAGCCGTATAAATGCTTGGAGTGTGGAAAGGACTTTACTCGGAAAGGTAGTCTTAATTCTCATAAAAGGATCCACGCTCAGAAGAAACTGTATAGCAATAGTAATTCCACTTAGACTTATATTCCACTCCACAATGCTTTACAGCTCTCTTTGAGCAGTTTACAAAGTCAGCATATGGTCTCCAGCAATCTGGGTCCTCATTTTACCCACCTTAGAAGGATGAAAGCTGAATCAACCATGACCCTGTCAGAGTGAAACTTCTGGCTGTGGGCAATTAGCCTATAGTACTGCATTCTAATCACTGATCCACCACGTTTCTATAGATTTTGATATTTATGCATATTGTGCCTTTCAGATCCAAACGAGACAAGGTAGAATCCAACAAAATGAAATTTAATGTGGAGAAAAATAAGCTTTTACAGCTGGGCAGGAAAAACAGATTACCTGAAACCTGGCTGGATAATAGTAACTGTGAAGGGTCCTTGGAGTTGGAATGGATGATCAATTAAGCATGAATCACCTGTGTGCGGCAGCAGCCAAAAAAAGCGAACACAATCCTTGGTTGTATAAACAGAGGCATAGAATCAAAATCACATGAAGTATTATTACCGCTCTATAAAGCCTTAGTAAGACCACACTCGGAATACCGCATCCTCTTTGGGTCATCATATTACAAAAAAGATGTTGAAACTTTGGAAAAAGAGCAAAGAAGAGCAGCTAAGCTGATTAAAGGCCGGAAGACTAAAACAAGAACTGTTATAGGAACTGGGCATGGCTAGTCTAGTGAAGAGAAGGACCAGGGGAGACAGGATAGCAGTGTTCCAATATTTGAGGGGCTGCCACAGAGAGGGTGGGGTCCTAGGCACCTGAAGGCCAGACAAGGAATAATGGATGGAAACTTATCAAGGAGCGATTCTGACAGAACAATCAACCAATGGAAGAGCTTGCCTTCGAAAGTTGTGGGCGCTTCATTGCTGGTGGCTTTGAAGAAGAGATTGGACTGCCATTTGTCAGAAATGGTGTAGGGTCTCCTGCTTGGGCGGGAGGTTGGACTAGAAGAGCTCCAAGTTCCCTTCCAGCTCTATTCTGATTTTGATTTTGAATCCTCAATCCATTCTGGTGCTTTTTTGCTAAGTAGGAGGTTTTAAAAGAAAGATGAGTATCAATGGAGATTAAGGTTATCGTTTGCCCTCAAAGTGATGTGTGGATGCCAATATTTAAGTGGTACATTTCCAGTAACTCCCTCTGATGAGTATTTTATTTTATTTTATTAAATTTCTATACCGCCCTTCTCCCGAAGGACTCAGGGCGGTGAAAAGCCACAAAATAAAACACATAAGTACAAAAATTTAAAATAGAATAAAATGAATTAAATAATTTGGCTGACACAAATTTAAAATACCCAATATTTTAAAAACAAATTAAAATTTGCATTTAAAAAGGGGAGAAGATTTAGGCCAGGCTGGCTTGCTGAAATAAGAAAGTCTTGAGCGCGCGACGGAAGGTGCGCAGATCCGGGATCCTCCGTATCTCTGGGGGGAGCTCATTCCAGATCATAGGTGCCCCCACAGAGAAGGCTCTCCCCCTAGGGGCTGACAGTCGACATTGTTTGGCCGACGGCACCCGGAGGAGCCCCTCTCTATGAGAGCATACTGGTCGGTGGGAGTATATCCACTAGAGCAGAGTTGCAGGCAGAAATGCAATTAGTCCTGAATCCCTTACTATTGTTTCAGCTTTTCTTCCTTTGCTTACTATTGTCACAGTCTGCCTTTCCACCGTTTCACTTTATGCAAGTAATAACAGAGAAAGAAAACCATAAGGAAAAGGGGGTTATAGTGATGCTGAATTAGAAAATGCAACTCATAGGCTCTTCCTCTTACGTAGGAAATACGTAAGATCTCCGACCTCCGGGTGTTTCGCTGCGCACTGAAGACCCTGTTGTTCCGCCAGGCAGGGCTATCAACATAATAATTTTAAATTGGGGTATTTTAAATTTTGGGGTTTTAAATCGGCCAAATCTATTTAATTATTTTAATTTTTAATCATTGTTGTGTCCTGTGTTTTTAAATTGGCTGTACACCGCCCTGAGTCCTTCGGGAGAAAGGCGGTATAGAAATAAAATGATGATGATGATGATGATGATGATGATTATACTAATTTTGTGGTGATCTTTCCTTGCCTTCCCTCGTGTTGCCCATCTCTGGACTCACACAATCTTATCAATACCTTTTTTAAAGTGAAGTCTCCAGAACTGGACACAGTATTCCAAAAGGAGTCTCACTAAAGCCCTATGTAGAGAGATAGGAGCTCCTTTTTGCTGAGGGTGATACCTCTGGTGATGCATCTCAGAATTTTGTTTGCCTTCCCAGCTGCCTGGCCACACTGCTTACTTATGTTGTAGTTATCATTGTTTCAGTGCCATGGCAACTACTTTCACAGAGTTGTGTAAAAGAAGGGAAGAGAAAGCAGTGGTAGGGATATGTGGACGCATATTAAGTTCACATTTCTTGAGGTGAATTTCCTACTCAATCCCTATGTAAAAATGGTTTTTCCTCATCATAGTTTAGCTTTCTTTTCCTTTTTCGGGATCTTCCTTTTTCTTTCATCAGAAGAGACCGGAGGGGTCCCTGCCCTTTCTCCTCCCCCCTTTGCTATGAGGCTGAGGGAAAAGTTTGGGAAGGGCAGCTGCATGTATTGAATTAAAGAAATAAAAATAAATAAATTAAAATCAACTTCCTGATTGTGGCCTTCCTGCCTGTGTCCCATCTGCCTCCACTTCAGGAGGGAGTTCTCAATAACCGCAAGACACCAGCTGTCTTTCCCACAGAGGCTCCTGGTCCTCCTCTTCTGACCGCCCGGCTGTTTCTGACAGGATTTGGACCAGGGGTGAAATGCTCCTGGGTCAGACAGGATTGCCCAATCCAGTAGTTAGGGCAGTGGGTGGTTTGGGAAACTGGTAGCAAAAATCTTGCCTCCCTCCATGCCCAGCTGAGCCACCTGATCACCAGAGGCTTTTTTTTTAAAGCATTTTTTCTACAACCTGTTCTGTCAAAGAAATGCTTTTAAAAGTTTTTTTTTAAAAAAACCCTCTGATGATCATGTGGCTCAGCTGGCATCATCAGCGGCTTTTAAAATCATTTTTTTTACAGCCTCTTTAGCGGAAGAGGTAGAAAAAATGCTTTTAAAAATTTTGGAAAAAAAAGTTGGCCGCGCCCATTCAGTCACATTACCCCCTCCCCCCACCAAGCCACGCCCACAGAACTGGCAGTAACAAATTTTACATTTCACCCCTGATTTGGACCCTTTGGAGGCCTCCCACAATCTCTGCGGAGCCTTCAGGGCGGCTGTTCTTGAGGGAAGTGATTTTAAATCCTCCATAGAGATTTTTCTCCATCTCCACAGATGATTCCTGGACAGGAAAGGAGAGGAAGATGGAGAAAATGCTGCCTCTGAAAAGCACAAAGCTTTTCTTGGGCTGGCAGGCATTGAGAGGGGCCTTTCCTCCTACTCTCAAGCCCATCATCCTTGCCATCTCCCTTCCCCTCAGACGCGCTCCTCTTTCCCGCCCTTTCTGCAATCCTGGCACTTTGCGCCAAATCCCCCAGAGGGCGCCCTCCACCAATAGAAGGGGACTCCCGGTGCTTTTCCATTGGTCCACTGGAGGGCGAATGTCACAGCCGTCTTTGTTGAGGAGGCCGGGAAGGAAGTGACATCATGAAAGCTTGCCGCTCTAGGATGGTGCTCTCGCTCTCCTTAACATCCGCAGGAGGCGGAGAGGCTGGCGGGGGAAGATCCAGATGTGCCCCCGGTGAGTTGGGGGCTCTTCACGGGCAAAGGGAGGTGGAGGAGGGAGAGACCCTCGCCTGGCCCTTCTCTGGCTCCAACCCCAGATCCCATGCTCCCCAGCCGCCTTCTCCATGCGAAGAGTCCGAGTGGGGGGAGGGGACAGTCAGCCTTGCGGAGGCTCAGAAGGTTGTTCAGTGGCTCAATTCCGCTTTCTAATTCTTGATATATTTTTTTCTTCCATCTCAGATACAGAAACTGGAAGCCATTTGAAATCTTTGCAAGCCAAAATTTTCTCTTGGGGAAAAGAAAAAGAGCGGAATCCCTTGGGGGGATCAGTCCTGCAGCCCCAGAAATGGTCCCGTGAAGGAAAAGGCATCTGGAGACCCACCAGAGTCCTTGGAGCCATTTGCAGTTGCTCTGCAGGACAGAGAAAGGATGGAGACACAACCTTTTGGAAAGGAGGGAAGCGGAAAAGGCCCTTCAGCTGCTCAGCCTTGGAAGGGGGGAAAGCTCTGGACAAGGACTGGACAGGAGATCCTGGAGGAGGAAACCCTCCTCCCTTCAGAAGTTCAGCCCTGGAACTTCATCCAATGGCAGGAGCTTGAGGGTCCCCGAGGATTTTGCAGCCACCTCCATGACTTTTGTAGGCGATGGCTGAGATCAGAAAAGCACACCAAAGCAAAGATGCTGGACCTGGTTGTTCTGGAGCAGTTCCTGGCTCTTCTGCCCCCAGAGATGGAGAGCTGGGTGCGAGAATATGGAGTGGAGACCAGTTCCCAGGCGGTGGCTCTGGTGGAAGGCTTCCTCCTGAGCCAAGTGGAGGAGCAGAAGGAGCAGGTTGAGTTACAGGTAAGAATTCAAAAGAGAATAGAGAATCTGTTTGAATACTTCACCCCTCCTTCCCAAATTTCTGACATTCATAATATGTGGCGATATCCCACCTATTCTTGTAGGACATTGTTCCATTGTTTTCTCACTCAACCACACGGATGGGTATTGGGGGCTTTGAGGTGGCGTTCCGAATATAGGAATGCACTTTATGTCATGTGATGTACATTAATTCTGCTTCTTTCCTTCCTCCTACTGGAAGTGCTGCACTGTGGAGATCAGAGATCCTGAGGGAAAGAAGAACCCATCAAATCCCCCTCATGAGCTATTTTTCAGGAGGATCCCTTGGGAGGATCAAAGTCAGGACACTTCAGGAGGTAATTGAAGATCCCCTGATTACCCATCTGTCTTACCTTCGCTCTGTCTTTTATACGATTCCTCCTCCTCTTTATACTTCTCTACACTAATTGCATCTGCAGATAATTGCCCAACGACCCTCTTTAGGTGAGCCTCCTCCTCTTGGGGAAGGTCATGAGGTTGTGTTTGTGGAGAATTTTGCTGATTTTATCTGTGGTGCCTTTGATGTAAGGGAGGAGGGTGATGCCGTTGTCCTCTTCCATGTCTCGGTTCTTGGGGGGTGTCTCTCTTTGGATTAGGTTGGTAATTGTGTTTCTTTGGAATCCATTAGAGATTAATACGTTTGTGAGAGTGTGTAATTCAATTTTCAGGTGGTCTTTGTCGACTAGGTGTTTGGTTCTGGAGATGAGAGTCTTGGCTACGGAGTTGATCAGTGCCGGGTGGTAATGTGATTGAGCGTTTAAGTAGTGCTTTGTGTGTGTTTTTTTCTGGTAGATGGTGTGTCCTAGGGAGCCATTGGGTTTTCTGTAGACTAGGACGTCCAGAAAGGGGAATTGGTTCTTAGCTTCTATTTCCATAGTAAATTGTATTTTGGGGTGTAGGTTGTTGAGATGTGTGAGGAAGTTGTCCAGTTTTTTCTTTCCGTGTGGCCAAATTATGGAAGTGTCATCTACATATCTGAGCCAGAGTTTGGGTTTGAACTCTGAAAAGGTCAGTTTACATTCCAATTCCAAATAAGGGCAATGACAAAGAATGTTCAAACTACCGCACCATTGCACTCATTCACATGCTAGCAAAGTTATGCTCAAAATCCTACAAGCTAGGCTCCAGCAGTATGTGGACCAAGAACTACCAGAAGTACAGGCAGGATTTCAAAGAGGCGGAGGAACTAGAGATCAAAGTGTTCCATGTATAGGTTTGCAATAGCGGGTGAGAGGAGTGATCCCATAGGTGCTCCTTCTATCTGTATCTTTGTCCATTGTAGATGAAGTATGTGTTGGTTAGGCAGTGGTTGGTCAGATCTAGGATGTGTTTAGGGGGTTTATATTTGTTTTGGATAGCTGTCAAGGCTTCTTTAATAGGCACTTGGGTGAAGAGGGATATGACATCAAAACTCATGAGTAGGTCACTGGGTTGTAGGTTTTGTTTCTTTATTGTTTCTATGAAGTGGAATGATTTTTGTACATGAGAGGTGATGGATTCTGCGTAGGGCTGAAGTTGTTTGGCAAGAAATTTGGCAAGATTCTGTAGAGGTGAGCCTATGGAGCTGACTATGGGTCTGAGTGGGGTTCCTTCTTTGTGTATCTTGGAGAGGCCATAGAGCTTGGGGCATCTGGATGATTTCTCTCTGGGGATGATTCTTTGCTGGATCTCTTCACTGATGGGAGAGGCTTTTATTTTGGATTTGGTGGTTTACAACAAACGAGCCCCAGCCACAAACATTGACACTGGACCCAGGATAACACATGACGCCACCACCAATCATCCCCACCAGTCTCCCGATGGGCAGCAGGGTGCTTGCTTGCTGCCTGAAGAAACAAAAAGCCTAGAAACTAGTGGATTGTGATTTCACTGAAATAGGGCTGCATAAAAATCTTGGTTTACGTAGGAAGAACCTGGCTAAAGAGACATACATACATACATACATACATACATATTCAAGCATGTAATAGATATAAGTATAAACTTAATTATGAATACATGAAATGGATAGATATAAAAGGGAACATTGGGACAGGGATGGTAGGCACGCTGGTGCGCTTATGCACTCGCCTTTGAGACCTCTTAGGAATGGGGTGAGGTCGACAGTAGACAGTCTAAGGTTAAAGTTTTGGGGTTTAGGGGAAGAAACCACAGAGTACGGTAGTGCATTCCAGGCATTAGTGACTCTGTTACTAAAGTCATATTTTCTGCAATCAAGTGTAGCGCAGTTTACCATAACTTTGTATCTATTGTGTGCTCGTGTATTGTTGTGGTTGAAGCTGAAGGAGTCATAACCCGTGGTGGGTTAAGCGATGCCGTGTCCTCCCTATCGCGATGCCTGGAGGCTGTTAGGGGCTGGATGGGGAGCAACGGGTTGAAACTAAACCCTTTTATGTCATTAGCAGAGAAAAAGAAAAGGGGAGTGGTTGTATATGTGAGAAAAGGAATTGAGGCAGAATTAAAATACAAAGACACCAAGGGGAGAATTCTAATAGTAGAAATTAAGAGAGGTAACTCAAAAATGATGTTGGTGGGGGTATTCGCCCCGAACAAAAAACAGGGACAATTTTACAAAAAATTACACGAACAATTAGGAAATTGGGCTCATGTTGAACTTTGTATGTTAGGTGACTTTAATGGCGTTGTCAATCCAGAGAAAGATTATAAGAGTGGGGAAAGGTTAAAAAAAAAAAGGTTACCTCTGCCAAAAAGCTTTTTTGATCTGGTGGATGAAATGAATTTAATTGATGTGTGGCGTACTTTACACCCGTATGATTCCCAATACACTTTCTACTCAGCTTCACAGAACTCCTGGTCCAGAATTGACATGGTATGGACTACTGGAAAATTAGGTCTAGAAATTAAGAAAGTGGATATATGTACAAATACTTGGGCAGATCACAAACTTCATGAAATAAACTGGCACTATACAAATAAGAGAAAGCAACAGAGATGGAGTCTAAGGACTAACCTTTTGAACGAAAAAGAGTTTGTAATAAAATTGAATGAAGAAGTCAAGCGCTTCTTTATCAAAAATGGCAAACAAGGCACGGCGAAGGAAATTTTATGGGATACCATGAAAGCGTATGTGAGAGGGGTAGCGATTTCGTATTTGGCGTTCAAAAATAAGGAAAAAAGGAATGCTAGGGAGATTTATAATAGGAAACTAGAAGAGGCCGATAATAAATTACAACAAGACCCGGGAGATGAGATGGCTAAACAAAAATGGATGATGGCAAGGCATAATCTCAATATTTTGGATCAGGAGGAGTTGGCGCAAAAGATCAAGAGAATAAAACAGTATCATTTTGAGAACGCAAATAAGTCTGGAAGGTGGCTGACCTATAGATTAAAAAAAACAACAGGAAAAAAATCAAATTCTTATATTAGAAGATTCCAGAGGCGATATTTTGACAAAAGAAGAGGACAAACTAGAAAGAGCGAGAGAATTTTATGAAGCCTTATATAAAAATGAAAGGATCGACCCAGAAAAAAACGAACAATACTTGATAGAAGCTAACCTCCCACAGATATCACAAGAAGAGAAGGAAATGCTAAACAAAAAAAATTACAATAGAAGAACTTAAATCGGCTCTCACTAAAATTAAAAAAAATAAAACACCTGGCCCAGATGGTCTCCCGGGGGAAATATATACAAAATTTGAGGAAGAAATACAATTAGAATTGTTAGAAATATTCAATGAGGTCTTAGTGGGCACAAGAATCCCAGACTCTTGGAAGGAAACTTATATTACACTCATATTGAAAGAAGGTGCTGACCCGAAACAAATTGCAAATTATAGGCCTATTTCGTTATTAAATTCCGACTACAAATTATTTACAAGTATAATTGCGGAAAGACTAAAAAAAATTCTAAATGGCTGGATTCATAACGATCAGAAGGGATTTCTCCCAGGGAGGCAAATGAGAGACAATTTGAGGACCGTAATAAATGTCATAGAATACTATGAGCAGCACCCAGAAAAACAACTGGCGTTAGTGTTTTTGGACGCCCAAAAGGCGTTTGATAACCTCAACTGGAAATTTATGATTAATCAAATAGACTTAATGGGATTTGGAACAAATTTTAGGAAGATGATCGAAAACATATATCGTAAACAGAAGGCGAGCATTCTAATAAACGGGGACAAGACGAGGACATTTTGGATACAAAAGGGAGTTAGGCAGGGATGCCCCTTGTCCCCCCTACTCTTTATAATGGCACTGGAAATTTTACTTAGAAAGATTAGAGATAACAAAAAAATTAAAGGACTTCGAATTAAGAAAGAAACATTTAAAACACAAGCATTTGCAGATGACGTGGCCCTAATAATAGAAGATCCCTTGAAATCGGGTCCCAAATTACTCCAGGAAGCACAACAGTACGGAGAAGTTGCCGGCTTTAAACTGAACAAAACAAAAACTAAAATGTTAGTAAGAAACATGACAGAGACAAATAAGAAAGAGTTAGAAAAATCCTTAGATCTCCAGATTGTAAAGAAAATAAAGTATTTGGGAATATGGATCACTACACGATATTCCTCTTTGAAAGAGGATAACTACAGCCCATTACTACAAAAAATAAAGCAGGACATAGACAGATGGAAGAAGTTAAAATTATCCCTCACAGGTAAGATTGCAGCAATTAAAATGAATATTCTCCCTAAAATTATATTTTTATTTCAAACTATACCAGTGAATCTTGACAAAAAATACTTTCTGGATTTGGAAAAAAAGATACGAGACTTCCTATGGGAAGGGAAAAAGGCGAGGATTGCATATAAGACACTACAAGGGAGAAGAAACATGGGTGGATTTGGATTACCTGATTGGGAAGTATATCAAAAGGCGGCCAAACTAGTATGGGTGAAAGAGTGGGTCACATTACAAAACAAGAGATTATTGATGTTAGAAGGCCATGACCTACACGCAGGCTGGCATGCTTATTTATGGGATTCAAAGAACAAAAAAGAATCGTATTTTTATAAACACAAATTAAGGGAAACTCTCATTCAAACATGGGAGGAAATTAGGAAACGATTTTATGGGAAAATACCATATTGGCTCTCAATCATGGAGGCCCTGACCGCCTCAAATAAAAGGGATATTCTAAAATTTGGCACGTATAAAGACATATTAGACGACAATGGAATTCTTAAGTCTCGGGAAATATTAGGAAACTTAGGCTTTAGTTTAGATTGGTGGAGCTATCTACAGATAAGCTCAAGATATCAAAAAGATAGGGATCAATTTGGTATAGAGAGGAAATATAACAATTTGGACAAAATTATACTGGGGGCTGAAAAAAAAATGTTAGCGAAATTTTACAATCTGTTACTAGGCGAGGACAGGGCAGAAGGAATAGCCAGAAATCAATTAAATATTTGGGAAAAGAACATTGGTTATAAATTAAACTTCAATGATTGGGAGGAGGCCTGGAATAGAAACTACAATTTGAGTAAATCAGCAACCTATAGGGAGAATCACTATAAAATTTTCCATAGATGGTATCTAGCGCCAGCTAGATTAGCAAAAATATTTCCCAATGCCTCAGCAACATGTTGGAAGTGTGGAAAGGAGGTTGGCACCTTCTTTCATAAGTCCAGAGTGTGTCCTCCCGTGTGAGTAGGGCCATGAATTAGTTGTGTCAGGTCCAAGGCCGTCATGGAAGCCATGAACTCCCGGGCCACCTCAGACGCCTCACCGGCTGACGGCAGGTTGAAATCCCCTATGACCACCAGTCTGGGGGTATCAACCGCCACTCCGGCAATAACGTTGAGAAGCTCGGGCAGGGCCGCTGTCACGTGGCAGGGAGCCAGGTACATGATCAGCAGGCCCATCTGCATCCCATGGCCCCACTTCACCAGGAGAGACTCACATCCGGCTATCTGTGGTACAGTGGTCTCCCTCGGATCAAGACTTTCCTTAATGACAACCGCCACCCCGCCACCCCTGCCCTGGACCCTCGGCTGATGAAATTATATATATCTTATATGTATCTTAATATGTATATAATATATTATATAATATAATATATATAATATATAACATATGTATAGAATATGTATCTTAATTCCAGCTGTCCACCGCCCTGAGTCCTTCGGGAGAAGGGCGGTATATAAATTTTATTATTATTATTATTATTATTATTATTATTATTATTATTATTTATTTATTTATTTATTATTTATTATTAATAATAATAATAATAATAATAATAATAATAATAATAATAATAATATTGCCCCCAACAACCTGGGTCCTCATTTTACCCACCTCGGAAGGATGGAAAGCTGAGTCAACCTTGAGCTGGTGAGATTCGATCTGCTGATATGTTAAACTAGCAGTCAGCTAAAGTAGGTATAGTACTGCACTCTAACTACTGTGCCACCTCAGCTCAATATGGATTTTAATATGGGTTTAATACTTTGTAAACTGCCTTGAGTCGCCATGTGCGAATAGGCGGCATATAAATTGTCTAAAATAAATGAATTAAATATTTTGTTATTTATTTTGAAATTATTTATTCCTTACAGAGAAACAAAGAATGAAATTTTCTGGTTTTTATGACGGTGATAAAACAGCGGTTGAACCCCTAAATCAGGTAAGAAAAGGAAAAGTTATAAAGATTTGTATTCTCGCCTTCAGGAAGTGAAGTGGGTGTACAGAGTTCTCTCTCCTACTATCCCCCCCCCCTTTGTTTGGACTGGGTTATTTTTGTGTCCTTCCGCAACATAGAGAGCAGAATAGCAGGTTGAAGTTGCTGTCAGCCAGCATAGCTTCCTCTGGTTATCTTGTTCTGCTAGGTGCTCCTCCATATTTGCCTTTATAAGAAGCACTTCTGTTAAAGTCCTTCGAGAATTAGAAATAAACGTATCACAGTGGCAGGAATTGCTAGACCACCTTTCTTTTTGTAATTTATCAACCTCCTAAGGTACAGATTAACAGAGTTGGAAGGCACTTTGTAGGTCATCTAGTCCAACACCATTTCTTACGTTTTGGCAGTCTAGTCTCTTCTTGAAAGCTCCCAATGATGAAGCTCCCATGAAACTTCTGTTCCATTGATTGATTGCTTTTTTTTTTTAAAGTTTTTTACTTTTATTTCTTATACACACAATGTAAATGTACATTCTCTTATACATAATTGGTCATACATATACATATTTTTCATAAAGAAAGCATAAAAATAAGGCATTTTAATTACATTCGGGGTTGCTCTTCTACTTTGTTTTCCCTCATTTCACAACATACCTTCTTCTCCTTCTTTCTTTCCCCTCCCTCCCTCCTTTCCTCTTCTACTTTCTCCCTCCTCCTCTTCTTCCTCCTTCCTCTTTTCCCTTCTTTTCCCCCACTCCTCCCCTCTTTTCCCCCTTTCTCACCTTCTCTCCTACTCCTGTCCCCGGTCCAATCTGTCACTTTTATTCTCATAATTGTACATTTATACTTATAATCTTCTTTCTTTTCCCCCCTCCCATCCCCCTTTTCCATTTACTCTGGTGTCATCTGGGTTTCTATTTCTTTTTGTCCTCTCCCTCATTTAACTTTCTATTATCTAAATCACTTATCTATCATCTTTCAGTCATATTTCTTTTCTAACCATACATAAAACCCTCCCCATGTCTTTAAATAGACCGATTCCCCTTTGTCTTTTATTCTTAGAATTAATCTATTCATTTCCGTACCGTCTAAAATCTTTTTTATTACTTCATCTTCGGACGGGATTTTTTCTGTTTTCCAATTTTGCACAAATACAATTCTTGCTACTTTTATTATGTGTATAATTAAATACACATCTTCTTTGCTGTATCTCTCTGGCAGAATACCCAATTAGCCTTGGTAGCACAGTGGTTTAAGGCACCCTGTTATTAAGCTGGTTATTAAAACCAGCTGCCTGCAATTACTGCAGGTTCGAATCTCGCCAAGGCTCAAGGTTGACTCAGCCTTCCATCCTTTCTAAGGTAGGTAAATTGAGGACCCAGTTGTGGGGGCAATAAGCTGACTTTGTATAAATATACAAAAGGATGAAGGCTATTGCTTAACGCATTGTAAGCCGCCCTGAGTCTCCGGAGAAGGGCGGCATATAAATCAAATTAAAAAAAAAAAAATTTTAAAAAAAACCTCTGGTTTTAATTCTATAGATTTATGTAACATTTCCTCCAACCCTCTGGACCAATAATTTTTTGCTTCTGTATATGACCACCACATATGATAATAATATGATCCCGGCAAATGCCAACATTTCCAACACTTGGCTGATTTATCCTTAAACATTTTTGCTAATCTTTCTGGTGGCATATGCCATCTATCAAAAATTTTATATAAATGTTCTTTATATGCAGTTGCCATTGTCAATTTATAATTCCTTTCCCATATTTGTTACCATTTCTCTAATTCTATTGCATAACCAAAGTTTTTCGCCCATGTTATCATTGTCTTTTTTATTTCTTCATCTTCTAGTCTAATTTGCAACAAGTAATTATACAATCTTTTAATCATTTTTCATCCTTTCCAGTCATTATCTGATCCAACTCTGATTCCCCCAAATTGAAACCCTTGTCAGCCGGAAGCTTCAATGCTGCCACCTCCTCATGTGTGGGAAAGTAGGAGGGTGGACTTAGGAGAGGGAAATCAGTAGACATAACAGCGTTCTTCCCATTGGTCAAGGTCAGGGCAGTCCAGCATCTGGAGGAGGAGTGGTCAGGGCTGGGCCGAGGTGAAACTGACGGTGATTGGAGCATGTGACCTATTGGGGAGAAGGGGTTGGTTTTGGGAGCTTTGTATTATCAAAGGAAAGCCCGGGCTTTTCAGTTTCAGGATTTCCCAGATGTGCCAGTTTACCTATTGCTAGTAAAGAGAACTTTGGAAAATGCCTGCTTCTGCGTCTTTACTGGGAGTTGGGGGTTTTCTGGAATGCTGACATTATCCTGAAACGCCCTAAAACTTAACAGCACCCCATAAGGGGGCTGTCAGCGGTACTGAGCCCTAACATCGACCTAAAACCCCGGGTGATGCAAAGACTCAGTGAAGATGGAGGAGAAAGGAGAAGGAGGGAGGCCTGCCAGGGCCCCGGATGCTCGAGGAATTGCCGGTCCCTTGCATGCTCTTTCTGAAGAAATGGGACAAGCCATGGAGGCTGCAGAGGAAGCCCTTCGACTTGGGACTTGGCCCGTGGCATCAGATTCCTCGGAGAGTCTTCAGTGGATGGAAGAGGGGAGCTTCGCCCCCCCTTCCCAACCCCTGGAGGTGAGCTGCAGGCTAGCGAAATCAACATTCGCCCTCCCTGATCTGGGACATGGAGGGGGGATTCATAGGACGCAGTCTCCCCCTCCTTTCCATCCGGAGGCCAAACAACAGGATTAGCGCAACATTCCAATCCTGCAGCAGTGGGGCATCAGATTCAGCCGGCATACGAAAGGCAAAACCCTCCCTTTTGGGCCTCTCGCCAGCCTGCGTTAGCATTACCTCCTGCAGAGAGCATACCACCCGGATGGGTTTTCTTTCCCGGCCAGGAATGGATCCAATGCCAGGGATATCCCGCCCCGCCTGTTCTAAGCTTCCAGGGATCCCCCTGGCCCCCCTCCTATGGCCAAACGATCCTGCCACCGCAGGGGGGACTAATCCAACAACCGGCTAGACTGCCTTCCCCCTCCAGCCCAGCAAACTTTACACCAGCCTGTTGGAATGCAACAACCAGGAGCAGACCCGCAGCAAGTTCTCCCCCAACCAGCCGCAGCCACTGCCCCCCCCACCTGCGAGGCCAGGACCACCCCGCTTCAGAGCAACCTTTGACAGGACACCAGCCAAGCTAGCTTATTTCCTCAGCAGGGTCTGGGCTCACATGGATCAATATCGTGAGCAATACGAATCAGAACAAGACTTATTTCAGATGGAATGAATGAGGGGGAGGCTTCTGAATGGACAGCCCAGCTGCATAATGAGGGTGCTGCTGAACTAAATGATGCCGATGGGTTTATCACACTGCTCTTGTCCCGATTTGAGGACCCTGACCGCGTAAATGAAAACGAAGCCACGCTAAAGCTCATGAAGCAAGGTAATTGGCCTATAAAAGACTTTGTATGGGACTTTAGATGAGTCGCAAGGAATCTAGGCCATTGGCCTGACCGCATACTACTGCATTACTTTAAAGAAGCTATTGACCCAGAAGTCAGAAAAGCCTGTGGGATCCGGGGAGTGCCTGAACGTCTCCATGACTGGTATATCATGTCCATTGCTCTAGACAGAGAAGTCCACCCCCGCAGCCAAACCCCAGCACAGCAGCTGCCTCGAAACACGTTATCTATAAACCCCACTTCAAAAGCTACAAATCTCACCCACCCCGCTCAATTAATTAATTTTAATTTAATTTAATATTTAAATTTATATACCGCCCTTCTCCCGAAGGACTCAAGGCGGTGAACAGCCAGAAGTAAAAAACATCAAATACAAAATTTAAAAACAATTTAAAAATAAATTAAACAATTTGGCCTGACAGTTAAAATCCTCCATTAAAAATCCAAATTAAAATACACAATTGGAGAGATTAGGCCAGCCTGATGAAATAGTTGATGAAATAAAAAGATTTTGAGGGCCTGACGGAAAGTATGTGAGTCTGGAATTGTCCGTATCTCCAGGGGGAGCTCGTTCCAGAGGGCAGGTGCTCCCACAGAGAAAGCTCTTCCCCTGGGGGCCGCCAGTCAGCATTGTTTGGCCGACGGCACCTGGAGGAGCCCCTCTCTGTGGCAGCGTACTGGCCGGTGGGAGGCTCTCGGTGGCAGAAGGCGGTCCCATAAATATCCAGGCCCTAAGCCATGGAGCACTCTAAAGGTGGTCACCACCACCTTGAATCGCACCCGGAAGACCACCAGGAGCCAGTGCAGCTCACGCAGGAGAGGTGTTACATGGGAGCGCCATGACGCTCCCATAATCAACCGCACGGCCGCATTCTGGACCAGTTGGAGCCTCCGGGTGCTCTTCAAGGGGAGCCCCATGTAGAGAGCATTGCAGTAGTCCAGGCGGGAAGTGACGAGGGCATGAGTGACCGTGCGTAAGGAGTCCCAATCCAGAAAGGGATGCAACTGGCGAATCAGGCGAACCTGTTAAAAAGCCCCCCTGGCCACGGCCGTCACATGCTCTTCTAAAGACAGCCGTGCATCCAGGAGGACACCCAAGTTGCGAGCCCTCTCTGTGGTGGCCAACGATTCGCCCCCAATAGTCAGAGATGGCACCAACTGATTATATCAGGATGCTGAAAGCCACAGCCACTCAGTCTTGGATGGGTTGAGCTTGAGCCTGTTTCTCCCCATCCAGATCCATACGACCTCCAGACACCGGGACATCACGTCAAGAGCATCATTGGGGTGGTCCGGGGTGGAGATGTACAGCTGGGTGTCATCAGCGTACTGATGGTACTTCACCCCGAAACCATGGATGATCTCACCCAGTGGCTTCACATAAATGTTGAATAGAAGGGGCGAGAAGACCGACCCCTGCGACACCCCACATACAAGGTGCCTCGTGCTCAACCTCTGCCCCCCCCGTCAACACAAACTGCGACCGGTCAGAGAGGAAGGAGGAGAACCACCGCAACACGGTGCCCCCCACCCCTAACCCCTCCAACCGGCGCAGAATGATAACATGGTTGATGGTATCAAAAGCTGCTGAGAGATCTAACAGGACTAGGACAGAGGAACAACCCCTGTCCCGAGCCCTCCAGAGATCATCAACCAATGCGACCAATGCCGTGTCCGTGCTGTGCCTAGGCCTGAAGCCCGACTGGAACGGATCCAGATAGACTGCTTCATCCAGGTACTGGGAAAACTGTCGTGCCACCACACTCTCAACAACCTTCGCCAGAAAGAAAGGTTGGAGACTGGATAATAAGTTGCTAAAACAGCTGGATCCAGGGAGGTTTTCTTGAAACCGATGGTGATTGGAGCATGTGACCTATTGGGGAGAAAGGGGTTGGTTTTGGGAGCTTTGTATTATTGAAGGAAAGCCTGGGCTTTTCAGTTTCGGGATTTCCCAGATGTGCCAGTTTACCTATTGTTAGTAAAGAGAACTTTGGAAAATGCCTGCTTCTGCGTCTTTACTGGGAGTTGGGGGTTTTCTAGAATGCTGACAACCCTATTGTTTCAAATCTTTATCATATCTTGATTGTATCTGCAGCCATGTATACCAATCAGTCTCAGTCCCTTGTTTTTCTAAATCTTGTTTCTGTTTTAGTTCTCCCTTCTGTGTTAAAATGTCCTTGTATCTTACAATATTGTCCATATTAATTAAATTTGGATGTATCAATACTTCAGCTGCCCCCAGAGATACGAAGAATCCAAGACCTCGGTGCCTTCAGCCGTGCCCTTAAGACCAGCTAGACTTTTGGTGGCGCAATATTGGAAGAAGGAAGATTTGCCTACTATTGAAGAATGGACATTAAAAGTAGTGAACCTGGAAGAAATGGTGAAGATTTCAGCATATTTGAAAGATCATTCGCAAGAAAGATATATATCGGAATGGAGAAGATGGATTGATTATATTCAAAACAAATATCGGACTAAAAAGTATCAAATAGTTTATGAATGAATAGAAAAATTAAGAGTATTTATATTTAGTTAGTGTAGAGCTATAAAAGGAGAGTTAAAGTGTGAAGGGGGGGATAGGAATCCTTAGTTAATTAGCTTAGCTTAGCATATGATTGTTAATTGTTATACCCTGCATTTTGTTCTGGGAAATTCAGGGGTGTGGGGGGGGGGAGGTAAGGAGGGAGGGGGGATGGGGAAATACTTGTAAAAAATGTTTTTCTTTTTGTAAAACTCTTTAATAAAAAAAAAAAAGACCTTTCTTTTTCAGCAAGCTGGGCTGGCTTAACACATTTTTAAATGTTTTTAATAGGTTTGTTATTGTTTTTTTAAAACTATGGGGCCAAACGCATATATATCTTTTTAACTGTATTTTAATGTTTGCATTTATGTTTTTAATTTGGCTGTGCACCGCCCTGAGTCCTTCGGGAGAAGGGCGGCATATAAATCTGATAATTAATTAATTAATTAATTAATAAATAAATAAATAAATAAATAAATAAATAAATATTGTTGAAAGCCACATTGGTATTTCCATATAATGTTTTTCTTTTACTCTCTCCCATACTGCTAACAAGCCATTCCTTAAACAATGTCTCTGGAAGTATCCATGTAAGTTTAGTCCATTTATATTCAAAGATATTATTTTAATTTCTTCTTCCATTTCTTATTTATTTACTTGTTTTGTCGATCTAGTCATTCTTATCTCCCTTTGTTCTTTAACTCTTTGGCTCTTGCTCCTTATCACTCTCTCTTCTTGTTCTCTCGTTATCTCTCTTGGCTGTTCTTTCTTCTCCTGTCGTCCATCCCCTTTTTCATCTCTCAATCTTTCTTCCTCTTGAAAATCTATGTACTGATTATAAAATGACTCTGCTTTCTCTGTTGAGTCTAATCTGTATCTTTGCTCTTGCCAATTCACCAATATTCCTTCTGGAATCAACAATCTAAAATTTATTCCTCTCTTTATCAAATATTTTGTGAGAAATTGATATTCTTTTTCTCAGGTCTGTCACTCTTCTTGAAATTTGTTTCAGTGCCACTACTTCTCTCCCTTTGTGCTTTATCGTCGTGTTTCTCATCAATTGCAATATCTCTGTTCTCAGTCTTTTCCTGATAAATCTGACGTGAATTTCTCTAGGCAGATTATTTCTCATTATGTATCTTGTGTGCACTCTATATCTCGTTGATCCCATTTAATATCCTTTCCTTGTTTTCTTCCATTGCTTCTGCTAATATCTCCGCAATTTTCTCTGCTAAATTTCCTCCCTTTTCTTCTTCAATATTTTGGAATCTTAAATAATAATCAGCTTTATCCATTTTGAGAATTATAATTGCATTTTTCCTGATTTTTATGAGTAATTGTAAGTCTATAATCTATTTCTTCCTCTTTTTTTCTTCGTTCCTTCTGTTTTTCCTTCCACTTGCTGTAATCGTTGTTCATTTTTCCCTATCATCTCTTTAACTTCTTTCAGTTTTCCTTCTATTTTTTCTATTCTCCCATCTACTTTGTCTAAATCTTGTCTTCAGGTATTCATAGCATATTTTTTAATTCTGTGTTGATTTTCTCTTGCTGGGGTGTAGGTTCTTTTGTCTTTTGCCCTGTGGTAGCAGGCACTGTTGATATTAATGGTGATGATAGATGTTGTGTTACTTTCTTCATCTTGTTTTTTCAAGTCTTACTGCCCAATTTATAATCCAAGTAATCGACTTCTTCAAATTCAAATTTCCCAATCAGACTCTTCAGGTTCTTGATACCCTAATCCAGGGGTGGGCAAATGTGGCCCATCTTGGCTGTCTCAGGAATTCTGGGAGTTGAAGTCCACCGGTTGTAAAAAGGCCACATTTGCCCACCCCTGCCCTAATCCACATAGGTTTAATCCTAATCCATAAAAAAGAAAAAGAAAAAGGTAGAAAGGCTGTGTCAAAAAAAACAAAAACAAAACAACCGACGCCCCAAAAAAACAAAAATGGAAAAAATCAGAAAATAAAAGTTCACTGATAAAAAATTTAAAGCCAAAGTGTTTACTCAAAATATCCAACCAAGCAATAAAAATATTTTAAAAAGTATATATTATAATCTCCCAGAAAGAATTAAACAATAGAAAAAAGCATGCCAATCCTAAAAATTTTAAATCCAGGAAGAAGAAACTTCTACAAAAAAGGAGAAAAAAAGAACAAAAAGAAAACACAGAAAAAAAAATAATATTCCAAAATACCACTATTCCAAAATCTTCCAAAATTTATAGATCCATCAAGCAAAAGGAAAAAACTGACAGCTTTTGTTCTTTCTTTTTTTCCTTTTCCTCTATATCTTTCCCCTTCTGTTACAAAATCACAAGACCGCTTCTTATGGGAATCTTCTTGCCAGTTTCCAAAACATTGTCCAATGTCATTCCACTCTCATCTTCTCCTTTATAAAATATATATCTTTAATTTTCTCTGTCAGCACTAGATGGCACGGTAATTCACTCAAAATAGTCTTTAAAAATATCAATATACTTTTCTTCTTTCAGCTTTGAGCTCCCAGCTACAAAACTCAATTCATTAACCAGAGAAGCCTCTTCTCCCAATCTACTTTCAATTCATTTAGTTACTTTTTCAGCTTTCATTAATTAGTCTTCATTAATGGCTTCCACTTCTTCGCCGCGATTCCGGCACTGGGAAGGTAGCCTTATTCCGCTCACTCCCTCTTTGCCAGTTTTCTTAAGATAGATGGATTTTAAAAGTTCAGGAGAAAAATATGTAAAAGGAATCTTGTTTCCATGACCTCACTCTCTCACCCAGATGATCATCTCGTTCCTTTTCTTGCTTATGGCCACCCCGGCTTTTGACAGTCCTATGGCTGCCTTCCCTCACCGCTAGGTCAGTGGCTGCTTGCCGGCACTTCAGGGAACTTGCGATTTCCCTGTCCATGCCAGCCTGTGTCTCTGTTCTTCGCTGTCTCTACAGGACAGCTATGATTCCTGGGGATCCCCAAAAGTGGCTGGGATATCAGCGTTTTCTCGGAGCCCCAGAATACACACTGTACCACTGCGATGCTGGCCACGCCCCCCGGTTGATTGCTTTCGCTGTCAGAAAATGTCTCCTTATTTCCAGCTTGAATATCTCCTTGTTCAGTTTCCATCCATTATTCCATGTCTGGCCTTCAGGTGATTTGGAAAACAGCTTGACCCGCTCCTCTCTGTGGCAGCCCCTCAAATATTGGGACACTGCTATTGTGTCTCCCCTAGTCCATCGCTTCACTAGACTAGCCATGCCCAGTTCCTGCAACTGTTCAGTCCCCTAATCATCTTGGTTGCTGTTCTTTGCACTCTTTCTAGAATCTCAAGATCTTTTTTACATCATGGCAACTTCATGTGATCTTCATTCTATCCCTCTCTTAGTGCAGCCTATGATTCTGTTGATAGTTTTTTGGCAACTGTAGCACACTGCTGGCTCACGTTAAGTGATTGTCCACTAGGACTCCAAGATCCCTGTTCCACTAAAGGATCTTAGTAACAAATGCGAAATGTGATAAGAGAATTTATAAAAGGAAGGTTGACGAATAATCTTTAAAAGGGGAGTTAAAGAGTGTGAGGGAGTTTTGAATCTTGTAGTAACTTAGTTTATTTTAGCTTATGTTTGTTAAATGTGCTCTGGGAAGTCGGGGGGGAGTGGGGAGGGGGGGTTGAAGGATGGTTGAGGATAAAATTGTTGTTGAAAAAACTTTTTTACTAAAATAAAAAGATAGATAAATGTATTAATAGAAAAGTAAGAAATTTGGGGGGAATGTTACAATAAATGAAATGATAAAATTAAGATATGATAAATACTGGTGGAATAACAAGAAGATACAAAAGATGTACTCAGATGATACACTGTATGATTGATTAAGAATTGTATATTTGTTTGTTTATAAAAAATAAAAACTTTTTTAATAAAAAAAATGATCCCTGTTCCACTTACTAATTTTGAGCCAGGCATCACCTATTCTATGGCAGTGCATTTGGTTTTTCTTTCCTAAATGTAGCACATTACATTTCTCACCATTGAATTTCATTTTGTTAGAAGGTGCCAATCTGTCAATCCTTCTATATCTTGAGCCTCGTGCAGTGTTGGTATTCCTGTCAATTTGGTCTTGTCTGCAAATTTGATGAGTTACCCTTTAAGCCCCTTGTCTAAATCATTGAGGATGATGAACAGATCTTTTCAAATCCTCCTGTTCTGTTCTTTTCTCCGTGTTCAGGAGAGTCTTGTGTCCTTCGAGGAGGTGGCTGTGTATTTCTCTGAGGAGGAATGGTCTCAGCTGGATCCTGACCAAAAAGCTCTGCATTCGGAAGTCATGCTTGAAAACTATAGGAACGTCGTCTCTCTCGGTAAGAGTTTTCTTGTTCCAAATCAGAGAGATCAAGAAGACAGATTATAGTTAGTTTTTTATTAAAAACTCACTAATCAGATATTGTTTCCTGGGAGGGAAAAGGAAAGTATCTTGCCTTCTCGTACCCCAAGGAAGGAAGGAAAGAGTCAGTGTCTCTTTGCTCAGATGTTTTTGGGGCATTCCTTATCTGTATTTTTCCATTTCTATTTGAACTTATCTGTGGAGCCTGAGAAGAACGGGGTGTGCTTTTATGTGTCCTCTGGAGATCATGTGACAATGTGTTGTCATTTGTCCTCTGAAACCTTCCCAAATTGTGTGGGAACAGAACTTTCACCCTCAGGCCATGGAAGAGCATTCTCCCAATCCAATTCAAGGTCAAAGGCCTCATGCAGTGTGACTCAGAGCATCCTAGGATACAGTTGATCCCTGAGTTACGACAGTTCACTAAACAACTGTTTCAAGTTACGACCTAGCCATCTCCCAAGTACTTAAGATTCAGTCCTGAAATTACAAATGTTACAGCATCACAGCCATCATTCACACTTACAAATGACAGTAGAGGCATTGCAACAACAGACATCCTATCTATACCCCCACCCCACCCTGCTCGGACTTACATTACGAGGATGTTACATTACTTTAGACCTCTGTTCCCTGCTAACCAACGCCTGCACAAGATCCAGGAAAAAATGCTTTGGAAACACAGGGAAGGCTTCTTTGTTTTCAAAGATTTTTGCCCTGGATCTCGTGCAATCCTCAGTTTGTAGGAACACACTTCTGGTTTTTTGTGATCTCGCAATAAAGTAGTTTAGGCCTCTGTTCTCTGCAATCAGATCCAGATTTGACCAAAAAGCCCTTGCAAGCTGATGAGACTTTGGGGCAGCAAAATAGCCATTCTTGAAGCCTCCCAACCTTTCCAGTCTCAGGACGATGAGCCAATGGGAGGCTTCAGGGAAGGGACTTCGTTCCAAAGTCTTATCGTTGGGATCAAGGAACGGGCTGAGCGGGAGTCCTGCCTGCCAGACAGACGCGGTGGAGTACCTTCTCCAAGGTACACCGGGGAAGAAGGACCTTTTTCAAAATGGTTTCAGTTCTCAAAGGTCTCTGCTGAAATTAACCCAGCCCAATAAATCTTAAGTTTTCTCCTTATTCATACTTGGGTGTTTCCCCTGACTATTCCATGATTCAAAACAGACTTTGATTGAGATTTGCACATATATAGATAATTGTAGAGATGTTTTCTAGATATTTTTCAAAGCTTTCAGGACTCATGAATATAGAAATCATCCTGTCTATATCACACCACTGTAAGCATGCAAACATAAAACATAAAAGAATTTTGGAAAAATTCAGAAGGAAATTCACTTGACTTTGTACGGTTTGATCTTTTTCTCTAACCTTGTTATTATTTTCATTTCTCTTTTGTTTTGAAGGTAATGATGGTCAGGAGAATCAAGATTTTTGTGAATTGTTCCAAGTAATCAATGCTAAAGATGGAACGGAGAAGTTTGGAATTCGAATGGAACAAAAAACCCATGATAGAAACCAGTCAAATGATTGGAATCAGGAAAGCTCATCTTCCACCGATGCTCCGATACAAGACTTTCTTGCCCAACAGGAGAAAATAAGGAAAAAATATATTGGGGAAAGAGTGAAGCCAATCAAAGCTAAATTACTTACAAGGATTCACATTAAGGACAAGCTATACAAATGCAGAGAGTCTGCTAACAGGTTCGGAAGACGTAGTAATCTTATTTCCCCTAAAAGGATCAACACAGGGGAAAAGCCATATAAATGCATGGAGTGTGAAAAGACCTTTGCTCACAGATGTGTCCTAAGAGCACATGAAAGGCTCCACACTGGGGAGAAACCATATAAATGCATGGAATGTGGAAAGGCCTTTGCTCAAAGAGGTCATCTTATTTCCCATAAGAGGATCCACACAGGGGAGAAACCGTATAAATGCATGGAAAGTGGAAAGACATTTGCTCAAAGAGATCCTCTTATTTCCCATAAGAGGATCCACACAGGAGAAAAGCCATTTGAATGCATGGAGTGTGGAAAGACCTTTGCTCAGAGCAGTGTCCTAAGAGTACACGAAAGGCTGCACACTGGGGAGAAACTGTATCAATGCATGGAATGTGGAAAGACCTTTGCTTCTAGTAATGGACTTACTATTCACAAAATGATCCACACAGGGGAGAAACCATATAAATGCATGGAATGTGGAAAGGCCTTTGCTCAAAGAGGTCATCTTATTCGCCATAAGAGGATCCACACAGGGGAGAAGCCGTATAAATGCATGGAGTGTGAAAAGACCTTTGCTCACAGATGTGTCCTAAGAGCACATGAAAGGCTCCACACTGGGGAGAAACCATATAAATGCATGGAATGTGGAAAGGCCTTTGCTCAAAGAGGTCATCTTATTTCCCATAAAAGGATCCACACAGGGGAGAAACCGTATAAATGCATGGAAAGTGGAAAGACATTTGCTCAAAGAGATCCTCTTATTTCTCATAAGAGGATCCACACAGGAGAAAAGCCATTTGAATGCATGGAGTGTGGAAAGACCTTTGCTCAGAGCAGTGTCCTAAGAGTACACGAAAGGCTGCACACTGGGGAGAAACTGTATCAATGCATGGAATGTGGAAAGACCTTTGCTTCTAGTAATGGACTTACTATTCACAAAATGATCCACACAGGGGAGAAACCATATAAATGCATGGAATGTGGAAAGGCCTTTGCTCAAAGAGGTCATCTTATTCGCCATAAGAGGATCCACACAGGGGAGAAGCCATATAAATGTATGGAGTGTGAAAAGACCTTTACAAATAGTAATGGACTTAATCTTCACAAAATGATCCACACAGGGGAGAAACCGTATAAATGCTTGGAGTGTGGAAAAACCTTTGCTCAAAGGGGTAGTCTTATTTCCCATAAGAGGATCCACACAGGGGAGAAGCCGTATAAATGCATGGAGTGTGGAAAGACCTTTGCTCAAAGAGGTCATCTTATTCGCCATAAGATGATCCACACAGGGGAGAAGCCGTATAAATGCATGGAGTGTGGAAAGACCTTTACTCGTAGCAGTGAACTTACTATGCACAAAAAGTTCCACACAGGGGAGAAGCCGTATAAATGCATGGAGTGTGGAAAGACCTTTGCTCAGAGCAGTGTCCTAAGAGTACACGAAAGGCTCCACACAGGAGAGAGACCGTATAAATGCATGGAGTGTGGAAAGACCTTTGCTCAAAGAAATAATCTTATTTACCATATGAAGATCCATACAGGGGAAAAGCCATATAAATGCATGGAGTGTGGAAAGACCTTTGCTCAGAGCAGTGTTCTAAGAGTACACGAAAGGCTCCACACAGGGGAGAAACCATATGAATGCATGGAATGTGGAAAGACCTTTGCTTATAGTAATGGACTTACTATTCACAAAATGACCCATACAGGGAAAAAGCCATTTAAGTGCATGGAGTGTGGAAAGACTTTTGCTCAGTGCAGTTACTTAAGAATACACAAAAGGATCCACACAGGGGAGAAACCATATAAATGTATGGAATGTGGCAAGGCCTTTGCTCAAAGAGGTCATCTTATTCGCCATAAGAGAATCCACACAGGGGAGAAGCCGTTTAAATGCATGGAGTGTGGAAAGACCTTTGCTTATAGTAATGGACTTACTATTCACAAAATGATCCACACAGGGGAGAAACCATATAAATGCTTGGAGTGTGGAAAGATGTTTGCTCAAAGAGTTAATCTTATTTCCCATAAGAGGACCCACACAGGGGAGAAGCCGTATAAATGCATGGAATGTGGAAAGATGTTTGCTCAAAGAAGTAATCTTATTTCCCATAAGAGGATCCACACGGGAGAAGCTGTATAAATGCATGGAGTGTGGGAAAACCTTTGTTTATAATAATGGACTTACTATCCACAAAATGATCCACACAGGGGAAAAGCCATTTAAATGCATGGAATGTGGAAAGGCCTTTGCTCGAAGAGGTAGTCTTATTCACCATAAGACAATCCACACGGGAGAAACCATATAAATGAACGGAGTGTGGAAAGGGCTTTGCTCAGAAAGTTAGTCTTACTTCTCATAAAAGAATCCACGCTCAGGAGAAACTGCATAGCAATAGTAATTCCACTTAGACTTATATACCACTCCACGTTGCTTTACATCACTCTTTGAGCAGTTTACAAAGTCAGCATATGGTCTCCAGCAATCTGGGTCCTCATTTTACCCACCTCAGAAGGATGAAAGCTGAATCAACCGTGACCCTGTCAGAATCAAACTTCTGGCTGTGGGCAATTAGCCTATAGTACTGTATTCTATCCACTGATCTACCACGTCTCTATAGATTTTCATCTGTATGCATATTGTGCTTTCCTGATCCAAAGGAGACAAGGTAGAATCCAGCAAAATGAAATTTAATGTGGAGAAAAGTAAGCTTTTACACCTGGGCAGGAAAAACAGATTACCTGAAACCTGGCTCGAAAATAGTAACTGTGAAGGGTCCTTGGAGTTGGAATGGATGATCAATTAAGCATGAATCACCTCTGTGCGGCAGCAGCCAAAAAAGCAAATACAATCCTTGGTTGTATAAACAGAGGCATAGAATCAAAATCACATGAAGTATTAGTACCGCTCCATAAAGCCTTAGTAAGACCACACCCGGAATACTGCATCCCGTTTGGGTCATCATGTTACAAAAAAGATGTTGAAACTTTGGAAAAAGTGCAAAGAAGAGCAGCTAAGTTGATTAAAGGCCAAAAGATTAAAGGCTAAAAGAAGAATGGTTATAGGAACTGGGCATGGTTAGTCTAGTGAAGAGAAGGACCAGTGGGGACAGGATAGCAGTGTTCCAATATTTGAGGGGCTGCCACAGAGAAGAGGGGGTCAAACTATTTTTCAAGGCACCTGAAGGCCAGACAAGGAATAATGGATGGAAACCTATCAAGGAGCGATTCTACCTAGAAATAAAGACAAATTTTCTGACAGAACAATCAACCAATGGAAGAGCTTGCCTTCAGAGGTTGTGGGCAGTTCATTGCTGGTGGCTTTGAAGAAGAGATTGTACTGTCATTTGTCAGAAATAGTGTAGGGTCTCCTGCTTGGGTGGGGGATTGGATGAGATGAACGACAAGGTCCGTTCCAAGTCTGTTAACGTAATATCTAATTTTTCCCCCAAACCAACAGAGGGCAAAATAAGGAACAAATGGATGGAAACTAATCAAGGAGAGAAGCAACTTGGAACTTTCTTACACTGAGGACAATTCACCAGTGGAACAGCTTGCCTTCAGATAGCGTGGGTGCTTCTTCACTGGACATTTTTAAGAAGAGACTGGACAGTCACTTTCTGAAATGATATAGGATCTCCTGCTTGGGCGGGGGGTTGGACTAGAAGAGCTCCAAGTTCCCTTCCAGCTCTATTCTGATTTTGATTTTGAATCCTCAATCCATTCTGGTGCTTTTTTGCTAAGTAGGAGGTTTTAAAAGAAAGATGAGTATCAGTGGAGATTAAGGTTATCGTTTGCCCTCAAAGTGATGTGTGGATGCCAATATTTAAATGGTACATTTCAAGTAACTCCCTCTGATGAGTATATCCACTAGAGCAGAGTTGCAGGCAGAAATGCAATTAGTCCTGAATCCCGTACTATTGTTTCAGCTTTTCTTCCTTTGCTTACTATTATCACAGTCTGCCTTTCCACCGTTTCACTTTATGCAAGTAATAACTGAGAAAGGAAACCATAAGGAAAGGTGGGTTATAGTGATGCTGAATTAGAAAATGCAACTCATAGGCTCTTTCTCCTTATTTTGTGGTGATCTTTCCTTGCCTTCCCTCGTGTTGCCCATCTCTGGATTCATACAATCTTATCAATACCTTTTTTAAAGTGAGGTCTCCAGAACTGGACTCAGTATTCCAAATGGAATCTCACTAAAGCCCTATGTAGAGGGATAGGAGCTCCTTTTTGCTGATGGTGATACATCTGGTGATGCATCTCAAAATTTTGTTTGCCTTCGTAGCTGCCTGGCCACACTGCTTACTTATGTTGCAGTTATCCTTGTTTCAGTGCCATGGCAACTACTTTCACAGAGTTGTGTAAAAGAAGGGAAGAGAAAGCAGTGATAGGGATATGTGGATGCATATTAAGTTCCCATAGGTAGGCAGCCTGCTGGCCAACCCAGGCAGTCCCTGATTTACAATAATTTATTAAGTAACCATTTGAAGTTACAATGGCAATAAATGATGGCTCTGACCTCCTCCCTCCCTCCCAAATTAGGCCTACTCCAGGATATCAGAATGAAAACCATTCTGGTGTGCTAACATTGCAAAGGATCAATCAAGAAGGAAGATCTTTCGAAAGCAACGAGGTCCAAAATATCATGAAAATAAGAACTACAAAAATTACTTCAGTCCTTCCTGATGAAACACACAGAAAGGTGAATGGGAACTTTCTCTGGGATGTCCAGATACCAAAAATAATCCAGCCTGCCAACAAAGTAGAAAATGTGTAGCTCATGGTTGAAATGAGGGGTCCTTGGTGGTCTCTGAGCTTGATTGTGTTGTTGTAGACCTTTCATTAGCCAAACGAGGGAAGATCCTCAGTGCACCAACCAACCTCAGAGGGCACCAAGGACCCCTCAATCCAACTTGCATCCACTATGTCAAATTAATATCTGTGTCAACCAGGATGAATGCAGAAGCAAGGAACCTTTTTTGGTCAAAGATCTCTTAGGATGTGATGGAATAATGACAATTGTCTTTCAAGCAAGGGGCCAGAATGAACAGAAGCTGAAACAAATGCACAGGCAAAAGATGTTTTTCAACCATTAGGACTTGGTTTTTCCTCATCATAGTTTAGCTTTCTATTCCTTTTTCAGGATCTTCCTTTTCTTTCATCAGAAGAGACCGGAGGGATCCCTGCCCTTTCTTCTCCCCCATTTGCTGAGAGGCTGAGTGAATTGTTTGGGAAGGGCAGCTGCATGTATTGAATTAAAGAAATAAATTAAAATCATTTCCCGGATGGTGGCCTTCCTGCCTGTGTCCCATTTGCCTCCCCTTCAGGCGGGAGTTCCCAACAACTGCAAGACACAAGCTGTCTTTCCCACAGAGACTCCTGGTCCTCCTCTTCTGACCGCCCGGCTGTTTCTGACAGGATTTGCACCCTTTTAAGGCCTCCCACAATCTCTGCTGAGCCTTCAGGGCGGCTGTTCTTGAGGGAAGCGACTTTAAATCCTCCAGAGAGATTTTTTCCATCTCCACAGAGGGTTCCTGGACAGGAAAGAGAGGAAGATGGAGAAAGAAATTGAGAGGGCCATTTCCTCTTACTCCCAAGCTCATCATCCCTGCCCTCTCCCTTCCCCTCAGACGCGCTCCTCTTTCCCGCCCTTTCTACAATCCTGGCACTTTGCCCCTAATCCACCAGGGGGAGCCCTCTGCTAAAAAGGTAACGTCATGCGTTTCCCCATTGGTTCGCCGGAGGGGAACGTCACAGCTACCTTTCCTGAGGAGGCCGGGGAGGTAATGACATCACAAACACTTGCCGCTCTAGGCCTCCGCACTCGCTCTCCTTAACCCCTGGGGCTCCACAGGAGGCGGCGAGGTTGCGGGAGAGTCTGGCGGGGGGAGATCCAGACGTTCCCCGGGTGAGTTGGGGGCTCTTCCCGGGCAAAGGGAGGCGCAGGAGGGAGAGATTCTCGCCCGGCCTTCCTTCGGCTTCGATCCCGGGTCCCATGCTCCCCAGCCGCCCTCTCCATGCGAAGAGCCCGAGTGGGGGGAGGGGAGGGTCGGCCTTGCGGAGGCCCAGCAGGAGGGGAGAGAAGCCGGGCGAGGAGGAGGCAGGATTCGCACCAGGCTCCCTGTCTCCGGAGGGGGAGAGAAGCGGGGCGGCCTCTCCAGCTGCCTCCTTCCCGGCCCTGCTCGGGGGCACCTCAGTCCTGCGCTGGGATGAGCCGCTTGGGGCTCCGGGGAGGTTGGGGGAAGGTCGCTCAGTGGCTGAATTCCACTTTCTAATTCTTAATATTCATTTTTTCTTCCCATCTCAGATACAGAAACTGGAAGCCATTTGAAATCCTTGGAAACCAACATTTTCCATTCCTGTTTTATTTAGAGTTTGGTGCAATTAAATAAGCCAGTCGTGGTTTCCTTAACAAAGAATGATTGAAGTGATATGAATCATTACTGGACTTTTTGTGAGAAACTGAAATCAAAAGTTGATGATTAGATATGGGATTATGGAAATAATGTAGACAAATGTTAATTTTAGAGTAAGAGTTTGATATATTTTTACTTATATCTGCACCAAAGAAAGTTGGAAGTTCTTTTTTTTGCGGTTTTCCTTTTTTTCCTTTCTTTCTTACACTTTCACTCTTTCTTTCCTGAGCCTTTTTTTTTCCAAATCTTTTTTGTTTATTCCTTAGCTTTGTATTTTTTTGATGTATGAAGGATCAAATACTCAGCCATTGTAATTCTACATTCTTTATATACAGAAATCATACCAAAGTTTAGAATGAAACCCACTGGGAACCCTCTAACTAAAAAGTGTTTATCGAGAGAAGATAATATTTGTAGCTCAGGGTTGAACTGTGGGGTCCTTGGTGCTCTCTGAGCTTGATGGTTTTTTAAAAAAAGTTTTTTATTATTTTTTTAAAATCATGAACATAAAACACATCTTTTCAAAACAAAGCTTTTGATCCAGTCACAAATTAATACAAATCACTAACAAATCTTAATTTTCAATTAACACAACTTAATATTTTACTCAGTTATTTCCCTCAAATCTGTCTATTTAACTATGCCATTATCCACAAAAACCCGTTACTTAAATCTTAAATCCTATCCAATTATCATTCTTTTTCTCTTTCATTTGCTTAGATGGATATATTTTAAAAGTATAAATCATACAATTATTATAAACATTCATAAAATATTTAATTCCAACATAATCATTTTATTTTTACTATTGAGCTCAACATTTATAATCTTTATTTCTGTTATTAAACCTAACATTCATTTCATTTTAACTATTAATCTCAACATACGCCTCCTTATTTTGGCTATCCCACCTCATTTTATCTTAGCTATAAAACCCAGCATCTTTATCTTTGTTAAACCAATCATTTTTATTTCTTGACTGTTAAACAGTTCTTGTATCTAGTTGTTCTGGTGTGCAGTGCTCTATAGCGTCGTTTTGAGGGTAGGAGTTGAAGTTTTTGTCCAGGATGTGAGGGGTCTAAATATTTTCACAACCCTCTTTTGACTCGTGCAGTATACAGGTTCTCAATGGAAGGCAGGTTGGTAGCCATTGTTTTTTCTGCAGTTTTCTCTGAAGTCTGTGTCTGTCTTGGGGGCAGATCAAAGGGGGGGGGGTCATGGCTGCCTTGGAGGAGAGTAAGGATTTCTTTTTGCCCCCTTCGGATCCTACCTGGAGTGGGAGTGTCACTCCCCCAATCACATGGGGTCACTGTCGTGCCCACCCCTCCCAAAAGTTTCTGCCTTTTGAGCCCTTCCTGGCAAAGAGGCAGCCGAGGTTTTCTGACCCACCATAAATAGCAGAAATACCTGTGCGGCTTCCCCCACCCCGCATTTTGGGGGCAGAGAGGAGTCCTGTTTGCCTTTTGTAATGCAAGCCTTCCCTCTCCTCCCACTCCCATTCTGGAAATGAGGGGGGAGATGGAGGGCTCCCCCAGATCCCCTCCTTCCTGGGGATGATGCTGTGTTTCTCCTAGGGAGGGGGAAGCAACATGGGTGGTCTGAAACTCGTTATTCCCCCCCCCAGTAGATGGATGCAAAGGGACGGCAGGGGAACATGGGGCCACGGCCTTCCCCCGTCCCTTGCTAGGATTCCAAAGACTGGATGAGGCCTTTGCAAGACCCCCTTGAAAGTCCCAGCATGAGGTCCCCCCCAGAAGAACCCCACCCACTCACTAGGCAGTGCTCGTGCCTTGCATAAGATCTGAGTCAACCAGGATGAATGCAGAAGCGGGAAACCTTTTTCAATCAAAGACCTCTTATGATGTGATGGAATAATGACAGATGTCAATGTAGAGTGTGTGCGATAAGCTTCAGGGTGAACATCTTGTAAGATGAAACAAATGCATAGGGAAAAAAGTATTAGCACCATCTTCTTGTCTTTTTATGGTGTGTCATAATGTTAAAGTAACCTAAAATTAAGTAACTAAATTAAGTACATGGTAAACATGCATAAAATTTTCTTTGTTGCATTAAAACTTACTAACCCACTAAAGTGTATGGATGACCTTGGGGGGGCATATTTCAGCTGCTGGTTGGTTGGTTGAAGCTGTTTTTTCAAATATCCTTATTAAATATGTCAAACTGGAGAAAAAAAGAAATAGATACAGAAAGGAAAATCAGACGTTACTTCCATTTTTTTAAATGGATTTTTGACCACTTTTCCATACTTTTAGATTTTGTTTTGCTCACTGTAGCTAACCTCTGTATGTCATTGTTGACTCCAAATCTGGTTGAATGTTTTCTTAGAAATGGCGCCTTCACCTTTTCTTGGTTTGCTTTTCCTTTTTCCTTTTCTTTCTCTCTTTTCATTCATGGTCTAATAATATATCCCTGCCTTAAATTCTCCAAGGGGCTTAAGCTTCCTTTGTTGTGGAATGGAAGGACTAAAAAACATTCCCAGGTCAGTCAGAGACAGCTTTATTGCGCAAGGTTCAGAGCCAGATTTGTACCTGAAGCTTTGAACAAAGAAAGAACTCTGATACAATGGTTTTTATACATTTCTAAGACAAAGGATTCAGTGAGATCATACATTTTCCATATATGATTAATCATGAGATCATACATCCGATTTTCCCTCTATGGTTACATACACTGGATAATAAGTTCATCTAATTACTTAAAGCATTAATCTTAGTTTACAAAATTATCTTAGCTGCACAACTTTTCTTAAGTGCTCAGAGTTGCTAATGGGAGAGTTACTACTGTCCTTGGGTAAGTTTATTGGATTAAGTAACTCTTTGTAACACCTCAAGAACAGCCGCCCTGAAGGCTCCACGGAGATTGTGGGAGGCCTCAAAAGGGTCCAAATCCTGTCAGAAACAGCCGGGCGATCAGAAGAGGACCAGGAGTCTCTGTGGGAAAGACAGCTTTTGTCTTGCAGTTGTTGGGAACTTCCGCCTGAAGGGGAGGCAGATGGGACACAGGCAGGAAGGCCACAATCAAGAAAATGATTTTAATTTATTTCTTTTTTTATTTCTCTAATTCAATACATGCAGCTGCCCTTCCCAAACTATTCGTTCAGCCTCTCAGCAAAGGGGGGAGGAGAAAGGAAAGGGACCCCTCCGGTCTCTTCTGATGAAAGAAAAGGAAGATCCTGAAAAAGGAATAGAAAGCTAAACTATGATGAGGAAAAACCATTTTTACATAGGGATTCAGTAGGGAATTCACCTCAAGAAATGTGACTAGGAAGGTTAAGACCTTTGAAGAATTTTTTTTTTGAATTTTTTTTTATTTTAAAACAAAAACAAACATAAAACCATCATTCCAAACAATTACAGACAGTGAGTCGAATGGTACATATTCTCTTGTGCATAAATCCATTTCTAAAATACCAATTTATAACAGAAATTTTTATCTTTTATAGAAAAAAAAAGCTTCAGATATTTTGTCTTTACATCAACCCCCTATTTCATACTTCAATTCCATGATTTATTATCTATCCATTGATAAAAGAAATCCCTTATCAAGTAATATCGTTTATCTTCCTGTTTTCTAATTTCAAATGTCAATTTACTCATTTCAGCACATTGCATAATTTTCTTAATAACATCAGTAGGTAATTTCTCTCTTAATTTTTAGCAAATACAATTCTAGTTGCTGTTAAAACATTCACAATTAAATATTGCAATTCTCTGCTGTATGTTTCTGGTAAAATCACCAATAAAAAATCTCTGTTTAAAGTCAATATGTTTGTCATTTTTTCCAACCACGTGTGTATCTTAGTCCAATATCTTTTAGCTTCTATACATGTCCACCACATATGGTAATATGATCCTGGAGTCTGATGACACTTCCAACATTTCTCCGATTTATTCTTGAACATTCTGGCTACCCTCGTCAGGGGTAGGTGCCGCCTGTAAAGCATCTTATACAAATTCTCCTTATAAGCTGTAGACATTGTCATTTTATAATTCTGAGACCACAATTTTTGTCATTTCTCTAAATCAATACCATGACCAAAATTTTCCCCCATGCTATCATTGACTCTTTAACTTGTTCTTCTTCCAATTTTACCTCTAACAAGTATCCATATATTTTTTTAATCACATAGTCATCAGAACCCATTAAAATCTTATCTAAATTAGTCATAAACCTTCTTGTTTAAGATCTTCATATCTAGAATGTATTTGCAAGTAAGAAAACCAATCCATTTTGAAACCTTGTTTTTCTAATTCTTGCCTCGGTTTAAGTTCACTCTTCATTAATTCACTATATCTAACAATTTCTTCCCTTCTGAATACTACTGAATATGAAAATGCTTCAATTGTAGATACCTGGACTGGAATTTTCAGATAATGTTGTTTTTTAATCTTCTCCCAATTCAATAACAGAGCCTCAAGTATGTGCTGTCTTCTAAAATACCCCTGTATTTTTGTTCCTTTATACCACAAAAAAGCATGCCACCCCATCAACAAATCATGCCCTTCTAGATTCAATAATCCAATATTTCTTAAATTTATCCATTCTTTAATCGACATCAGGCTTGATGCTTGATAATAAAGTTCCCAATTAGGTAAACCAAAGCCTCCCCGTATTCTAGCATCTTGTAACAACTTCAATTTTATCCTCGCCTCCTTTCCCTGCCAAATATATTTTAACACCATTTTATTCAAATCTTTGAAAAAATCGTTCCCCAATCTAACTGGAATTGTCTGGAACAGATACAAAATTCTAGGCAAAATATTCATCTTAATAGTTGATATCCTATCAATCAAGGAAAGCTGCAAATTTTCCCCTTTCGCCAGGTCTGTCGCCATCTGTTGCTTAAGTTTATTATAGTTACTCCAAGCCCCTTGGAGAATTGAATGCAGGGATATATCATTGGACCATAAATGAAAAGAGAAAAAGAAAAGCAAATGCAAAACAAGAAAAGTTGAAGACTCCATTAAGAATTTGATGCATCTTTAGCAAGTAATTACATGACTAGTTACTTAATTTTAAGTTATTTAATGTTACGACATACACATTGTTCACCCTAAAGCTTTCTGCATGCAGTCATTATTCCATCACATCCTAAGAGGTCTTTGGCCTAAAACATTTCCTTGCTTCTGCATTCATCCTGGTTGAGACAGTGATTAATTTGACACAGTGGATGGAGGTTGGATTGAGGGGTCCTTGGTGCCCTCTGAGGTTGGTTGGTGCACTGATGATCTTCCCTCGTTTGGCTAATGAAAGGTCTGCAACAACACAATCAAGCTCAGAGACCACCAAGGACCCCTCATTTCAACCATGAGCTACACATTGTCTCCTTTGTTGGCAGGCTGGATTATTTTTGGTATCTGGACATCCCAGAGAAACTTCCCATTCGCATTTCTGCGTGTTTCATCAGGAAGGACTGAAGTAATTTTTTGAAGTAGTTCTTAATTACATCTTATTTTGGTCCCCATTGATTTCCAAAGATCTTCCTTCTCGATTGATCCTTTGCAATGTTAGCACACCAGAGTGGTTTTCATTCTGATATCCTGGAGTATGTCTAATTTGGGAGGGAGGGAGGAGGTCAGAGCCATCATTTATTGCCATTGGAACTTCAAATGGTTACTTAATAAATTATTGTAAATCAGGGACTGCCTGGGTTGGCCAGCAGGCTGCCTACCTATGGGAACTTAATATGTGTCTACATATCCCTACCACTGCTTTCTCTTTCCTTCTTTTCCACAATTATGTGAAAGTAGTTGCCATGGCACTGAAACAAGGATAACTGCAACGTAAGTAAGCAGTGTGGCCAGGCAGCTGGGAAGGCAGACAAAATTCTGAGATGCATCACCAGATGTACCACCCTCAGCAAAAAGGAGCTCCTATCCCTCTACATAGGGCTTTAGTGAGACTCCATTTGGAATACTGTGTCCAGTTCTGGAGACTTCACTTTAAAAAGGTATTGATAAGATTGTGTGAGTCCAGAGATGGGCAACACCAGGGAAGGCAAGGAAAGACCACCACAAAATAAGGAGAAAGAACCTATGAGTTGCATTTTCTAATTCAGCATCACTATAACCCCCTTTTCCTTATGGTTTTCTTTCTCTGTTATTACTTGCATAAAGTGAAACGGTGGAAAGGCAGACTGTGACAATAGTAAGCAAAGGAAGAAAAGCTGAAACAATAGTAAGGATTCAGGACTAATTGCATTTCTGCCTGCAACTCTGCTCTAATGGATATACTCCCGCTGACCAGTACGCTCCCATAGAGAGGGGCTCCTCCGGGTGCCGTCGGCCAAACAATGTCGACTGTCGGCCCCTAGGGGGAGAGCCTTCTCTGTGGGGGCACCTACGATCTGGAACGAGCTCCCCCCAGAGATACGGAGGATCCCGGATCTGCGCACCTTCCGTCGCGCGCTCAAGACTTTCTTATTTCAGCAAGCCAGCCTGGCCTAAATCTTCTCCCCTTTTTAAATGCAAATTTTAATTTGTTTTTAAAATATTGGGTATTTTAAATTTGTGTCAGCCAAATTATTTAATTCATTTTATTCTATTTTAAATTTTTGTACTTATGTGTTTTATTTTGTGGATTTTCACCGCCCTGAGTCCTTCGGGAGAAGGGCGGTATAGAAATTTAATAAAATAAAATAAAATAAAATACTCATCAGAGGGAGTTACTGGAAATGTATCACTTAAATACTGGCATCCACACATCACTTTGAGGGCAAACGATAACCTTAATCTCCATTGATACTCATCTTTCTTTTAAAACCTCCTACTTAGCAAAAAAGCACCAGAATGGATTGAGGATTCCAAATCAAAATCAGAATAGAGCTGGAAGGGAACTTGGAGCTCTTCTAGTCCAACCCCCCGCCCAAGCAGGAGACCCTACACCATTTCTGACAAATGGCAGTCCAATCTCTTCTTCAAAGCCACCAGTGATGAAGCGCCCACAACTTTCGAATGCAAGCTCTTCCATTGGTTGATTGTTCTGTCAGAAAACTTCTCCTTATTTCTGGGTAGAATCGCTCCTTGATAAGTTTCCATCCATTATTCCTTGTCTAGCCTTCAGGTGCCTTGGACCCCACCCTCTCTGTGGCAGCCCCTCAAATATTGGGACACTGTTATCCTGTCTCCCCCTGGTCCTTCTCTTCACTAGACTAGCCATGCCCAGTTCCTATAACAGTTCTTTTTTTAGTATTCCGGCCTTTAATCATCTTAGCTGCTCTTCTTTGCTCTTTTTCCAAAGTTTCAACATCTTTTTTGTAATGTGATGACCCAAAGGGGATGCGGTATTCCGGGTGTGGTCTTACTGAAGCATTATGAAGTGGTAGTAATACTTCATGTGATTTTGATTCTATGCCTCTGTTTATAAAACCAAGGATTGTGTTCGCTTTTTTTGGCTGCTGCCACACACAGGTGATTCATGCTTAATTGATCATCCATTCCGACTCCAAGGACCCTTCACAGTTACTATTATCCAGCCAGGTTTCAGGTAATCTGTTTTTCCTGCCCAGATGTAAAAGCTTACTTTTCTCCACATTAAATTTCATTTTGTTGGATTCTACCTTGTCTCGTTTGGATCTGAAAGGCACAATATGCATAAATACCAAAATCTATAGAAATGTGGTGGATCAGTGATTAGAATGCAGTACTATAGGCTAATTGCCCCCAGCCAGAAGTCTAAGTGGAATTACTATTGCTATACAGTTTCTTCTGAGTGTGGATCCTTTTATGAGAATTAAGACTAACTTTCCGAGTAAAGTCCTTTCCACATTCCATGCATTTATACGGCTTCTCCCCTGTGTGGATCCTCTTATGGCGAATAAGACTACCTCTTTGAGCAAACATTTTTCCACACTCCAAGCATTTATATGGCTTCTCCCCTGTGTGGATCCTCTCATGGGAAATAAGATTACGTCTTTCAGAAAACATTTTTCCACACTCCAAGCATTTATACGGCTTCTCCCCTCTGTGGATCCTCTCATGGCGAATAAGATGACCTTTCAGAAAACATTTTTCCACACTCTATGCATTTATATGGCTTCTCCCCTGTGTGGATCCTCTTATGGGAAATAAGATGACCTCTTTGACCAAACGTCTTTCCACACTCCATGCATTTATACGGCTTCTCCCCTGTGTGGATCCTCTTATGGTAAATAAGATTACGTTTTTCAGCAAAGGTTTTTCCACAGTCCATGCATTTATACGGCTTCTGCCCTGTGTGGATCCTCTTATGGCGAATAAGACTACCTCTTTGAGAAAAGGTTTTTCCACACTCCATGCATTTATACGGCTTCTCCCCTGTGTGCATCCTCTTATGGGAAATAAGATGACCTCTTTGACCAAACGTCTTTCCACACTCCATGCATTTATACGGCTTCTCCCCTGTGTGGATCCTCTTATGGGAAATAAGAGTACTTCTTCGAGCAAAGATTTTTTTGCACTCCATGCATTTAAATGGCTTTTCCCCTGCCTGGATCCTTTTTGGGGAAATAAGATTACGTCTTCTGAACCTTTTACCAGACTCTCTGCATTTGTATACCTTCTCCCCAGTGTGAATCCCTTCATGGGAAGTAAGTTGCCTGCTTGTTCCAAAACATGTTCCGCATTCCAAACATTTGTAAGGCTTCTCTTTTGTATCTGTCACTTTTTGAGATGTAAGGAATTTATTTCCAAGAGAAGGAATGAATGTCCCATTGTAACTTTGTCCATTGTGTTTTCTTATAGCATCTTCTCCTTTGTTTTGGCTTAAATAGTGTTCTTTTACTTGTAATTTAGCTTTGATTGGCTTCACACTTTCACCAATATATTTTTTCCTTATTTTCTCCTGTTGGGCAAGAAAGTCTTGCATCGGACCATCGGTGGAAGATGAGCTTTCCTGATTCCAATCATTTGACTGGTTTCTATCATGGGTTTCTGGTTCCATTCGAATTCCAAACTTCTCCGTTCCATCTTTAGCATTGATCACTTGGAACAGTTCACAGGAATTTTGATTCTCCTGCCCATTATTACCTTCAAAGCAAAAGAGAAATGAAAATAATAACAAGGTTAGAGAAAAAATTGGATGAATTTAACAGAGGAAAGAATACTAAACATTGAAGGATATGATTTGGTTTACGGTTGGCATGCTTATCGATTATATGACAAGAGAGTGGATAAGACTTTTAAAAGTCACATATTAAGGAATGCTTTATTGCATGTCTGGAAAAAGTACCAATATTGTCACGAGTGTTTTCAGGATTGCTGTGGCTACTTGATCAGTCACAAACAGTATGGATTCAATCAAGCCATCTCCTGTTTGCAATTACCTGCAAGCCTTCCCCGTCCTAGTTAATTGCAGGTTAACTCCCCATATAAGCAAGGACCTTTCCGCTTTCTACTTGGGCCTAGATGCTGTTTAGGCCTAGATGCAGAGCTTCTGCTGGAAGCTGGATGCAGAGCTCAGTACAACGCTGCAGAAGGGAGGAGAACACAGATAAGGAGTCCAGACGCTGTAGCAGAGATACTCCTACGGAGGCTTGCCTTTTGCTGATTTGAAGCACGCAAGCCAACTTCTGAACTGTTGCTGCTGGACATTCTCCCTCCCAGGAGCTTCAAGCTACGTTTGCTGATTGAATTGTTTTTTCTTCAGGTGACTTTTAGCTGTGAAGTTTATGCTGCTGCCCTTCTACTACCTCGATGATGTATCGACACGGAAGCTGCTTAATGTCATGTTAGCTTTTTTCTCTTATGGACTGTTTCGGTATTGTGGAGAGGAATCTAGGGAGATAGCCTGGCTTCACATAACCAAGATAAGACTTTGTTATTAATGTGCCTTTTTAAAGATATAGTGCTTTTTAAACATTTTGAAGTAAATTATATTTTTATACAAGACTCCTCTGTCAGTTTTATTTCAGTCCTAGTGTGTTTGCTCATGAGCTGGTTCACGGTTCGGGGACACCCCTCAACCCCATTCCCTAACAAATATAAATTAAATGATAAGTTACCAATGTGGACAGCACCCAGACACGCGATAGAGAATATAAGTCTAGAGCAAAAACAAGATGAGATTATATATAAGGAGTTTCTTTATAAAGAAAGAGGTATACTACAATTAAAATCTATGAATCAAGTAAGAGAAGAATAATTAAAACATGGTTTCAGTATGGTCAGCTGCAAGCTAGATAGAGAGAAGATAAAAAAATCGGTATTTTGCAAGAGGATGAGAACTTGGTAAAACAAATTACAGATAAAGGCCAAACGCATATAAAAAGGTTGTATAATGCATTGGTTGAAATAGATTCAGAAACAGTGCTAGTTAAGGACTCTATGATAAAATGGGCACAAAATATTGGAGAACCAATAATGATGGAAACGTGGGAAAAAATATGGGTTAGAAATATAAGATTTACGCAAGCCCAAAATTTAAGAGAGAATTTTTATAAAATGTTTTATAGATGGCATTTAGATCCTAAAAAGCTAGCCTGTATGTATCCAAGTTTACAACCTAAGTGTTGGAGATGTGAATGTGAAGATGCTACGTATTATCATATATGGTGGACATGTAAAAAAATTAAGGCTTTTTGGATAAAAATATGGTGGATAAAAGAAAAAGATAAAATTTACCCCACAGTTCGTTTTGGGGGTATATTTACAGACTGCATGGTTATAGAGATTAAGCTGATTTTAAATTTAATAACAGCAGCTAGACTTCTGGTGGCGCAGTACTGGAAGAAGGAAGATTTAACTACTATTGAGGAATGGATGTTAAAAGTAGTGAACCTGGCAGAGATGGCAAAAATTTCAGCGTACTTGAAAGATCATTCAACTGAAAGATATGTACTGGAGTGGAGAAGATGGATCGACTATATTCAAAACAAGTATTAGACTAAAAAGCTTCAAATAGCCTATGAATGAAATATTTAATCTAATCTCTAGTATATGTTTATAGGTTTTTTTTTAACTATGTGGAGTTAAAGACCAAGAGAGAACTTGGAGTCTATAAAATGTTAGCATATTTTAGTTTATGATTGTTAAATGCTATACCCTGTATTTGCTCTGGGAATTCCGGGAAGGGGGGTGGGGGGAAGGGGGAGGAGGGGGGGTGAGAGGGAGGCGGGAAGAAAATGTTTGTATCTTTGATAAAACTTTTTAATTAAAAAAAAAAGAATAAAAAAATTAGCATTGATCACTTGGAACAGTTCACAGGAATTTTGATTCTCCTGCCGATTATTACCTTCAAAGCAAAGGAGAAATGAAAATGGTAACAAGGTTAGAGAAAAAGATCAAACCGTACAAAGTCAAGTGAATTTCCTTCTGAATTTTTCCAAAATTCCTTTATGTTTGCATGCTTACAGTGGTGTGATATAGACAGGATTTCTATATTCATGAGTCCTAAAAGCTTTGAAAATATCTAGAAAACATCTCTTTCTTTACAATTATCTATATATGTGCAAATCTCAATCAAAGTCTGTTTTGAGCCATGGAATAATTAGGGGAAACACCCAAGGAGGAATAAGGAGAAAACTTATCGGTTAATTTCAGCAGACACCTGTGAGAACTGAAACCCTTTTTAAAAAAGCTCCTTCTTTCCCGGTGTACTTTGGAGCCAGGGGTGGGTTCTAAATTTTTTTACTGCCGGTTCTGTGGGCATGGCTTATTTTGTGGGCGTGGCTTGGAGGTCATGTGACTGGGTGGGTGTGGCTAGCTGGTCATGTGACCGGGTGGCCATGGCTATGTGTATAGGGACTACTCAGAGGGCTGAAAAAAGTCATTTCTGACAGGTCCTCGCAGTTTTGACTGGTCCTCACACTTATGACCATCCTCACATTTATGCCCGTGCAGCATTCTTAACAACCATGTCACTCATTTCACAACTGCTTCTCTTCACCATGATGACAAGATAGGGCGAAAAACGTAAAATGTGAGGACAGTCGTAAGTTCAAGGACTGGTCAAAAGTGCAAGGACCAGTCAAAAATAACTTTTTCAGCCCTCTGAGTAATCCATATGCACAAAAGGATACAGCAATAGAGAGGGATGAAGGAAGGAGAAGAGAGGGAAGGAAGAGAAGGGAGGAAGGAAGGGAAGGGAAATTAGAGTAGGAGTGAGGGTAAGAGAGGGAGGAAGAGAGGAGAAGGAGAAAGGAAGTAGGGAGGAGAAGAAGAGTGGGGGAAAGAGAAAATAAGAAGGAAAGAAAAGAGAGAGGTGGTATGTTTGAGGAGAAAGATTGCTGTACAATAAAAAAGATGAAAGGGAAGAAAGCCAACCCCAAACAAATATAAAGATATTAAGATAAAGAATGAATTGTTAAAACTTTAAAGAATAAAAGAGAACAAATAGCAATAAATAGCAATAATTAGAAACACACATACAAACATACAATGTATTTTCTTTGAACAGAGTATTTGCCGGTTCACAAATTTAAACAGTGTTTAGTCATTTCAATTAAATTTACAATTCCTATATTTCCTTTTTGCCATATTTATTCATCTATTTTTTTAAAAAACCAATATTACCTCATCTCTAATCTTAATCAAATTCAATTTTTCCCTTTTATTCTATATTATACCCCTTCCCATTGTCATCTATTTTTATATCCATCCTCACATTGGTTAATTATGTAATTATGTAATATTACAGTTGTTTAATACAAATTCAACATTTTAATATAAATCAGTTAGTTATATAACTATCTTTTTTGTATATTAATCAATATGAACATGAATATTCCAATTATTTCCATGCAATCCAATTTCTTACAAATCAATTAATTATATTTACCAATAATAATAAACCAAATAATTTCCCCCATATATTCCTCCAAACCACAACTTAACCATTTCTGCTTTCAACACAATATACAATTAATAGTATCTCAATTATTACAATTCCCTAGTTAAATAGAGCTTTTTTTCTTTTGTGTTTTAAAATCTTGAACTCTCCTCTTTTGCCCTAAATTTCCCATTGTTTGCACCTACCTTTTTTGGTGAGCAAAAAGAAAAAGAAATCTCTCCCTGCCTCATTTTGTCACGTTGCAGCAGAGCCTGCTTTACTTTCAGTTTCGCTTTTTCCCTAGCATGGCTACTCATTTGTTTTCTTTTAACACTGATCAGCTGTAGGATGGCCCTTTGAAGCCGGCGGCAGGAGTTTAAACAGGTTTTTTCCCTCTAGCCATCAGCTAGGACTCAGGAGACAGCAATAGATTGGGAGTGGGGCCAAATAAAGGGTAAGAATAATGCGGGGGGGTGGAGGGGCAAGGGGGGAGAACCAGTTCGGTGATGTCATATCGTCACCGCTACCGGATCGCGAAAACCGGTGCGAACCGGGAGCAACCCACCACTGCTTGGAGCAGGTACTCCACCGCGTCTGTCTGGCAGGCAGGACTCCCGCTCGGCCCGTTCCTTGATCCCATTGATGAGACTTTGGAGCGAAGTCCCTTCCCTGAAGCCTCCCATTGGCTTGTTAATGCTCTTTGCACTGAGATTGGAAAGGTTGGGAGGCTTCAAGAATGGCTATTTTGCTGCCCCAAAGTCCCATTAGCTTGCAAGGGTTTTTTGGCCAGATCTGGTACAGGCTTCCGATTGCAGAGAACATAGGCCTAAACAACTTTAGTGCGAGATCACACAATATAGGAAGTACAAGATCTCACACTAATGATCTTGCAGGATCTCACACTGCAGTACTTTGGTCCTGTGTTCCCTATAAACTGAGGACTGCACAAGATCCAGGGCAAAAGTCTTTGAAAACAAAGAGGCCCCCCTTTGTTTCCAAAGCATTTTGCCCTGGATCTCCTGCAGGTCTTGGTTACCAGAGAACAGAGGCCTAAAGCAGTGTAGTGCGAGTTCATGTGAGATCAGTAGTGCCAGATCTCCCACTATTGATCTTGTGTATCTCTCACTACTTTAGACCTCTTTTTTCTGCAAATGCACCCAAGCAGGCAAAGGAACCGACGGCTCGCTACATCCTCATAACGTAAGTCCGAGCAGGATGGGGTGGGGGTACAGGTAGGATGATTGTTGTTGCAACGCCTCTGCTGCCATTTATAAGTGTGAATGACGGCCGTGGTGCTGTAACATTTGTAATTTCAGGACTGAGTCTTAAGTACTTGGGAGATGGCTAGGTCGTAACTTGAAACAGTCGCTTAGTGAACTGTCGTAACTCAGGGATCACCTGTATCCTAGGATGCTCTGAGTCACACTGCATGAGGCCTTTGTTCTTGAATTGGACTGGGAGAATGCTCTTCCATGGCCTGAGCGTGAACGTTCTGTTTTCACACAATTTGGGGAGGTTTCCGAGGACAAATGACAACATATTCTTATCACATGATCTCCAGGGGACACACAAAAGCACACCCCATTCTTCTCAACCTCCACAGATAAGTTCAAATAGAAATGGAAAAATACAGATAAGGAATGCCCCAAAAGGCATTTGGCTCTGACCAGCCAAGCTCTGACATTCCAGCTGAGTTGCCTGCTAATCAGGCAACTCAGCTTGGATCACCAGAGCCATGTAAAAGAAAAAAAGTTTCTTTTTTTCTCCCCCCCCCAGCCTCCAGCTTGCTTACCTTAGCTGCTGATCGCATGATGATCGCAATCCATGCATCAGCAAGCAACTGAATCTCCCTGCCTGCAATCAAGCTCATTGGTGAGCAGCTCTATCTGCAACTTTAAGACTTGTGGACTTCAACTCCCAGCAAAGCTGGCTGAGGTATTCTGGGAGTTGAAGTCCACAAGTCTTAAAGTTGCCAAGGTTGGAGACCCCTGTTCTATTGGGTAAGTTTTTTTCCCCTTTGGGAGCTTTAAAAAAAATAGTTAATTGGGTTTTTTTTTAGTTGTTCTTTTTTTAGACCTAGCCATTTAAAGTTTAGGAAGTTTTAAATTTAGCTGCTTTTATATAAAAATAAAAATAAAATAAAATAAAATAATATTTGTGCAGCTTTCTGAGATTTAGTGTGTTTCTGTAGTGTTTCACTCTAACTACACAAACACACAAAATCTCACAAAGCTGTATGTGGAATTTTGTCTGTGTAAAGTGTGAAAGTTGGTTTTTTGGGCTTTTTGTGGCTGTGCGAGGTTCCTGCTTGTTGCGGGGCCATTTTGAGTCTAGCACAGCTTTTACATTGAGGGTGAGCCAGTTGTGTTGTGTTGTTTTTTGTAGGTTAAAAAAGGGCAAAGAAGTGACATTGACTTGGCCACGCCCACCGTCACCTTACCACCAAGCCACTCCCTCTAATTAAGTCACACCCACAGAACCGGTAGCAAAAAAATTTAGATTTCACCCCTGATCTGATTAGTGATTTTTTAAATTAAAAACTATGTGTCATCTGTCTTCCTGAACTCTGTGATTTGGGACAAGAAAACTTACTGAGAGAGACCACGTTCCTATGGTTTTCAAGCATGACTTCCGAATGCAGCGCTTTCTGGTCAGGATCCAGCTGAGACCATTCCTCCTCAGAGAAATACATAGCCACCTCCTCGAAGGACACAAGACTCTCCTGAACACGGAAAAAAGAACAGAACAGGAGGATTCACAATATCTGTTCATCATCATCAATGATTTAGACAAGGGGATAGAAGGGGAACTCATCAAATTTGCAGACAAGACCAAATTGACAGGAATACCAACACTGCACAAAATAGGCTCGAGATATAGAAGGATTGACAGATTGGCACTTCTAACAAAATGAACCTCAATTGTGAGAAATTTAATGTGCTACATTTAGGAAAGAAAAACCAAATGCACTGCCATAGAATAGGTGATGCCTGGTTCTACAGTAGAAAGTGCAACAGGGATCTTGGAGTCCTAGTGGACAATCGCTTAAATGTGAGCCAGCAGCGTGCTACAGTTGCCAAAAAACACCCAACAGAATCATAGGTTGCATTAAGAGAGGGATAGAATCAAGATTACATGAAGTGTTAGTTCCACTTTAGAATGCCTTGGTAAGACCACACCTAGGAACTTTGCATCCAGTATTAGTTGCCATGATGTAACAAAGATCTTGTGACTCTTTCTAGAGAGACTTCTTTCTAGAGTGCAAGGAAGAGCAACTGAGATGATGAGGGGACTGGAGGCTAAAACATACGATGAATGGGTGCAGGAACTGGGCATGGTTTGTCTAGTGAAGAGAAGGACCAGGGGAGACATGGTAGCAGTGTTCCAATATTTGAGGGCTGCCACAGAGAGGAGGAGGGGTCAAGCTATTTTCCAAAGCCCCTGAAGGCCAGACAAAGAGTAATGGATGGAAATTCAACAAGGAGAAATTCAACCTGGAAACTAGACTAGACTGCCACTTGTCAGAAATGATGTAGTGAGGTTGGAGTAGATGACCTACAAGGTGCCTCCCAACTCTGTTAATCTGTACCTTAGGAGGTTGATAAATTACAAAAAGAAAGGTGGTGCAGCAGTTCCTGCCACTGTGATACGTTTATTCCTAATTCTCGAAGGACGTTAAAAGAAGTGCTTCTTGTAAAGGCAAATTTGGAGGAGCACCTAGCAGAACAAGACAACCAGAGGAAGCTATGCTGGCTGACAGCAACTTCAACTTGCTATTCTGCTCTCCATGTTGTGGAGGGACACAAAAATAACCCAGTCCAAAGAAGGGAATAGAAGGAGAGAGAACTCTGTATACCTTCTTCACTTCCTGAAAGGAGAATACAGATCTAATAACTTTTCCTTTTCTTACTTGATTTAGAGGTTCAGCCTCTGTTTGATCACCGTCATAGAAACCAGAAAATTTCATTCTTTGTTTCTCTGTAAGGAATAAATAATTTCAAAATAAATAATTAACAAAATATTTATTTTATTGATTTATTTTAGACAATTTATATGCCGCCTATTCACACGTGGCGACTCAAAGCGGCAAAAAAGAATAATCAACCCATATTAAAATAATAAAACTAATAAAAGAAGAATTATATAATACATTAAAATAATAAAATCACCCATACCCCTTGCCCCAGCGAAAGCACCTCACAGGAGCTGTTTAATGGGCTTCATCCCACTCTGGGTTTCCCAGGCTGTCTGGCAGAACCAGGTCTTCAGCGCCTTCTGGAAGTGCTACTGTGGGGGGCCATTCTAATCTCTTCTTCTAATTCTCATCTCTAGGGGGATGATGTTCTAATCTAGAGAGAGGGAGCTGCCACGCAGAAGGCCCTTCTTCTGGGTCTCACCAGGTGTGTCTTCCTAGGGGATGGCACCTGCAACATTCCCTGCCTCCGCACTGTTGTGGGTTGGGCAGATGTAACCGGTAAGAGATGGTCCCTCAGATAACCTGGTCCCAAGCCATGAAGGGCTTTATAGGTGACAACCAGCACCTTGAATTGCACCAGGAAGGAAATTGGCAGCCAATGCAGCACCTGCAGGAGAGGTGATACTTGTGCACACCGGGGTCTCCAGAAAACCATGTGGGCTGCTGCGTTTTGCACCAACTGGAGCTTCCACATGCTCTTCAAGGACAGCCCCATGTAGAGCGCGTTGCAATAGTCAAGACCGGAAGTGATTAGGGCATGAGTGACTGTGAATAGGGATTGTCGGTCCAGGAAGGGCTGTTTCTGGCGCACAACCCATAGTTGCGCAAAGGCCCTCCTGCACACGACTGCCACCTGCTCTTTGAGCAGGAGTTGTGAGTCCAGGAGAAGCAACAGATTACGCACAGAGTCTGTATGGGGTAGTGATACCCCATCCCAGACCAGAAGTGGCAATTCTCCCTTTGGCAACGAACTCCAAACCCAGATCTACTCAATCTTGTCAAGCTTTAGTTTCAACCCATTGCTCCCCATCCAGCCCCTAACAGCCTCCTGGCACTGTGATAGGGAGGACACAGCATCGCTTAACCCACCACGGGCTGAGTCATACAGCTGAGTATCATCATCATATTGGTGATACTTCAGTCCATGCTAGCAGATGATCTCACACAGCGATTTCATATAAATGTTACAGGAGCAGATAGTACCGAGCCCTGCGGAACCCTGCAAAGCAGTGGTGGAGGGCTGGATCTCTCCCCTCCTAACAACATTGACTGAGAACGGCTGCAGAGGAAGGAAATGAGGCAGGATAGCACAGGGCCTCCCACTCCCATCCCCTGAAGCCGCCCCAGGAGAATACCATGGTCGATGGTATCGAAAGCTGCCAAGAGGTCAAGCAGAGAAAGGATGGATGTGCTGCCCCATTCCACTCTAGCCAGAGATCACACAAAAGTGCGACGAATGCTGATTCAGTTCCAAATCCAAGCCTGAATCCTGACTGTTAGGGGTCCAGATAATCAGCTTCATCCGGAAACCTCTGGAGCTGCTGCACAACCACCTTCTCAACAACCTTCCCCAAAAAGGTAAGATTGGAGACAGGGTGGGATCCAGCGATGGCTTCTTAGGAAGAGGGTGGACCACAGCCTCCTTAAAATGCTGGGGCGCTACCCCCTCCTGTAGGGAAGCATTAATCACCGCCAGAGTCCATCCACCTGTAATCTTCTGGGAAGCTTTCTGAAGCCAGGCAGGGCATGGGTCTAAAACACAGGTGCTTGCACCCATTCATACTCCCTAGGATCCTGTCCACTTCTTCAGGAGCAAGGGGGTCAAACTGTTCCCAGATAAGATAGCAAGAAGCTTCCTCAAGAGCTTCTAGCAGACCAGCAACCACGCTGGCATCCAACTGGGAACCAAGTCGAGCGATTTTGTCTTCCAGAAAAACGAAAAAATACCTCAGCACACCACTTCAGGTGGACCTCAATCTCCTCCTTCCCCAAGAGGAGGAGGCTCACCTAAAGAGAGTCACTGGGCAACTATCTGTAGATGCAATTAGTGTGGAGAAGTATAAATAGGAGGAGGTATTGTATAGAAAAGAAGAGAAAGCGAAGGTAAGACTGATGGGTAATCAGACGATCTTCAGTTACCTCCTGAGGTGTAGTGACTTTGATCCTTCCAAGGGATCCTCCTGAAAAATAGCTCCTGAGGGGGATTTGATGGGTTCTTCTTTCCCTCAGGACCTCTGATCTCCACAGTGCAGCACTTCCAATAGGAGGAAGGAAGAAGCAGAATTAATGGACACCACACGACATAAAGTGGATTCCTATATTCAGAACGCCACCTCAAAGCCCCCAATATCCATCCATGTGGTTGAGTGAGAAAACAATGGAACAATGTCTTACTAGAATAGGTGGGACCGCCACATATTATGAATGTAACAGAAGTTTGGGAAGGAGGGGTGAAGTATTCAAACATATTCTCTACTCTCTATTGAACTCTTACCTGCAAGTCGACCTGCTCCTTCTGCTCCTCCATCTGGCTCAGGAGGAAGCCTTCCACCAGAGCCACCGCCTGGGAGGTGGTCTCTGCTCCACACTCCCGCACCCAGCTCTCCACCTCTGGGGGCAGAAGAGCCAGGAACTGCTCCAGAACCACCAGGTCCAGCATCTGGGCTTTGGTGTGCTTTTCTGATCTCAGCCATCGCCTACTAAAATCATGGAGATGGCTGCAAAATCCTCGGGGACCTTCAGCCTCCTGGTATTGGATGAAGTTCAAGGGCTGAACTTCTGAAGGGAGGAGGGTTTCCTCTTCCAGGATCTCCTCCCCAGTCCTTGTCCAGAGCTTCCCCCCCTTCCCAGGCTGAGCAGCTGAAGGGCCTTTTCCGCTTCCCTCCTTTCCAAAAGGTTGTGTCTCCATCCTTTCTCTGTCCTGCAGAACAACTGCAAATGGCTCCAAGGACTCTGGTGGGTCTCCAGATGCCTTTTCCTTCACGGGACCATTTCTGGTGCTGCAGGACTGATCCCCCCAAGGGATTCCGCTCTTTTTCTTCTTCCCCCAAGAGAAAAAAATTGCCTTGCAAAGATTTCAAATGCTTTCGACTTTGTGTATCTGAGATGGGAAGAAAAACAAATAGCAAGAATTAGAAAGTGGAATTGAGCCACTGAACAACCTTCTGGGCCTCCGCAAGGCTGACCCTCCCCTCTCCCCACTTGGGCTCTTCGCATGGAGAGGGCAGCTGGGGAGCATGGGATCTGCGGTTGAAGCTGTAGGAGGGCCGGGCGGGGATCTCTCCCTCCTCTGCCTCACTTTGCCCGGGAAGAGCCCCCAACTCACCCGAGCCACGTCCGGATTTCCCCCCCCCCCGCCAGCCTCTCCCGCAGCCTCTCCGCCTCCTGTGGAGCCCCAGGGGTTAAGGAGAGCGAGTGCGGAGGCCTAGAGCGGCAAGCGTTTGTGATGTCATTTCCTTCCCAGCCTCCTATGGAAAGGCAGCTGTGACGTTCGCCCTCCACTGGACCAATGGGGAAGCGCATGACGCTACCTTCTCTTAGCAGAAGGCTCCCCCTGGTGGATTAGGGGCAAAGTGCCAGGATTGTAGAAAGGGCGGGAAAGAGGACCGCGTCTGAGGGGAAGGGAGAGGGCAGGGATGATGGGCTTGGGAATAGGAGAAAGGCCCCTCTCCATTGCTCCCTGATAGAGAAAGGCTTCAACGTCTCCAGAGGCGGTACTTTCTCTATCTTCCTCTCCTATCCTGTCCAGGAATCGTCTGTGGAGATGAAGAAAAACCTCTCTGGAGGATTTGAACTCGCTTCCCTCAAGGACAGCCGCCCTGAAGGCTCGACAGACATTGTGGGAGGCCTCCAAAGGGTCCAAATCCTGTCAGAAACAGACGGGCGGTCAGAAGAGGAGGACCAGGAGCCTCTGTGGGAAAGACAGCTGGTGTCTTGTGGTTGTTGGGAACTCCCGCCTGAAGGGGAGGCAGATGGGACACAGGCAGGAAAGCCACAATCAGGAAAATGATTTTAATTTATTTATTTTTTATTTCTCTAATTCAATACATGCAGCTGCCCTTCCCAAACTATTTGCTCAGCCTCTCAGCAAAGGCGGGAGGAGAAAGAAAAGGGACCCCTCCGGTCTCTTCTGATGAAAGAAAAGGAAGATCCTGAAAAAGGAATAGAAAGCTAAACTATGATGAGGAAAAACCATTTTTACATAGGGATTGAGTAGGAAATTCACCTCAAGAAATGTGACTAGGAAGCTTAAGCCCCTTGAAGAATTTAAGGCAAGGATATATCATTAGACCATAAATGAAAAGAGAGAAAGAAAAGGAAAAAGGAAAAGCAGACCAAGAAAAGGTGAAGGCTCCATTTCTATGAAAACATTCAACCAGATTTGGAGTCAACAATGACATACAGAGGTTAGCTACAGTGAGCAAAACAAAATCTAAAAGTATGGGAAAGTGGTTAAAAATCCATTTCAAAAAATGGAAGTAACGTCTGATTTTCCTTTCTGTATCTATTTCTTTTTTTCTCCAGTTTGACATAAAATATTTAATAAGGATATTTGAAAAAACAGCTTCAACCAACCAGCAGCTGAAATATGCCCCCCCCCCCAAGGTCATCCATACACTTTAGTGGGTTAGTAAGTTTTAATGCAACAAAGAAAATTTTATGCTTGTTAGGAAGTACTTAATTTAGTTACTTAATTTTAGGTTATCTTAACGTTTTGACACACCATAAAAAGACAAGAGGATGGTGCTAATACTTGAAAAATATTTTTTCCCTATGCAATTGTTTCATCTTACAAGATGTTCACCCTGAAGCTATTCGCACACACTCTACATTGACATCTGTCATTATTCCATCACATCATAAGAGGTCTTTGACTGAAAAAGGTTTCCCGCTTCTGCATTCATCCTGGTTGACTCAGATCTTATGCAAGGCACGAGCACTGCCTAGTGAGTGGGTGGGGTTCTTCTGAGGGGGGGACCTCATGCTGGAACTTTCAAGGGAGTCTTGCAAAGGCCTCATCCAGTCTTTGGAATCCTAGCAAGGGACGGGGAAAGGCCGTGGCCCCATGTTCCCTTGCCGTCCCTTTGCATCCATCTACGGGGGGTGGGGGAGGGAATGACAAGAGTTTCAGACCACCCATGTTGCTTCCCCTTCCCTAGAAGAAACACAGCATCATCCCCAGGAAGGAGGGGATGTGGGGGAGCCCTCCATCTCCCCCCTCCTCATTGCCAGAATGGGAGGAGAGGGAAGGCTTGGATTACAAAAGGCAAGCAGGACTCCTCTCTGCCCCCAAAATGCGGGGTGGGGAAGCTGCACAGGTATTTCTGCTATTTATGGTGGGTCAGAAAACCTCGGCTGCCTCTTTGCCAGGAAGGGCTCAAAAGGCAGAAGCTTTCGGGAGGGGTGGGCACGACAGTGACCCCATGTGATTGGGGGAGTGACACTCCCACTCCAGGTAGGATCCAAAGGGGGCAAAAAGAAGTCCATACTCTCCTCCGGGGCAGCCATGACCCCCCCCCCCTTGATCTGCCCCCAAGACAGACACAGACTTCAGAAGATAATTAGAACTGCAGAAAAAACAATGGCTACCAACCTGCCTTCCATTGAGGACCTGTATACTGCACGAGTCAAAAGAGGGTTGTGAAAATATTTAGACCCCTCATATCCTGGACAAAAACTCCAACTCCTACCCTCAAAACAACGCTATAGAGCACTGCACACCAGAACAACTAGATAGGACAGTTTTTTCCGAACGCCATCACTATGCTTAACAAATAATTCCCTCAACACTGTCAAACTAGTTTCAAACAGTTTGTCAAAGTGTCTAAGTCTGCATCATCTTCTCATCGTTCCTATCACCCATCTCCTACCACTTATGACTGTATGAATGTAACCTTGTTGCTGGTATCCTTACGATTTATATTGACTGTTTCCCTATGACTATCATTAAGTGTTGTATCTTATGATTCTTGATGAACGTATCTTTTCTTTTATGTACACTGAGAGCGTATGCACCAAGACAAATTCTTGTGTGTGCAATCACACTTGGCTAATAAAGAATTCTATTCTATTGTAAAAAAAAAAGACTGAAGGGACCCCCTCCCATTTTCTCCTCTTCTCTCTCCTCAGGTGGGTGAAGACAAGGGAGATTCTGCCCACAAACCGATGACGCGGCAGAAGGGAGAATTCTCATTGGTCCTTCCGTTTTTCTGGGCCCCTCCCAATCCCGAAATTCTAAGAAAACTTCTCCCCCGCAAGCCAGACCCACCGTTTCCTCCCCGTGTGCTGGAAGCACCTGCCTCTTTCTCCCTCTCTGTCGGAAGGGTGGAACCCACGTGATTAGGGAGGGGCACTATGTGGAAGGTTTTGTGTGTGTGTGTGTGTGAGAGAGAGAGAGAGAGAGAAGGCACCAAAGGACTCAGTAGTATTGGGAAGAAATTCTCCCCTGTTGGATTTCTTCCAGATACTAATGATCAACACTTTGAAGAATAAATTGAATAACGAAGCAGAGCTGCCGGAAAGCAGCTTTTAATGACAAGGAACCAAGATGAGTGAAATTTAGCAAGGTTTCTTGGCTAGCTAGGAAGATTGACATTGATTGATTTTATATACCCTTTCTGAGTTTTGGTCTAAAATTGGTTTTTTGTGACATTTAATTCTGTCTTTATTGATGGGATAATTTCCCTATTCAGCTTTGTTTGGAAGGAAGGTGGTTAATCTCTGGCCTCCCTAGGATTTATGCCCTGCTGTCTGGTGAGGGGGGGTCTTTTCTCTGGGGGGGGATCCTCATGCTAGTGTTTGCAAGGGGGTCTCATCCAGTCCTTGGATTCCTAGCAAGGAGCAGGGGAAGGCCCTGGCCCCATGTGTCCCCTTACCTAGGAGGATGAAGACAAAGTTTCAGACCAGCCTTGTTACTTCCTCCTCCCTGGAAGAAATGCAGCAGTATCCTCAGGAAGGAGGAGGGGATCCTGTGGGGGCCTCCATCTCCCCCTCCCCATTTCCCGAGAAAGCCCCTGAATGGGAGTGAGGGGAGAGGGAAGGCTTGCATTACAAAAGGCAAGCAGGACTCCTCCCTGCCCTCAAAATGCTGGATTCCACTTCAGTGGGGGTGGGGGAAGCTGCACAGGTATTTCTGCTATTTGTGGTGGGTCAGAAAACCCCACAGGTCTGGGGAAAACCTGCCCTCTTTGCCAGGAAGGGCTCAAAAGGCAGAAGGTTTTGGGAGAGGTGGGCAGGAGAGTGACCCCACGTGATTGGGAGAGGGGCACTCCACTCCAGGTAGGATCCAGTGGGGGCAAAAAGAAGTGCACACACGGGCAGCCATGACCTGCCCCTTAATCTGCGTCCCCTCCCCACCAAAAGACTGAAGGGACCCTGCTCCCACTTTCTCCACTTGTCTCTGCCTGGAACTCTCCTCAGGTTGGTGAAGACAAGAGAGGCTATGCCCACAAACCGATGACGTGGTGGAAGGGAGAATTCTTATTGGTCCTTCCGTTTTTCTGGGCCCCTCCCAATCCCGAAGTTCTAAGAAAACTCCTCCCCCCCCAATCCCGACCCACTGATTGTGTCTCTGGGGCTGGAAGCATCCGCGTCTTTCTCCCTCTCTCTTTGGGAGCAGAAGAATCCCCCTGATATTGCTGGTGAGGCCGCTGGAAGCAAAGGAGATCCCCAGTAAGGGGCAAGAACATGGGAGGTGGGAGGAGAGGGGCTGGGAAGGGGCCATCAGCTCTCCTTGGGGAAGTGGTTAGGTAACATTTAATTCTGGTGTTTATTTATGGGATAATTTCCTTTGTTTGGAAGGAAGAAGTTAACTCTCTGTTCCTGAAAAGAAGCAGGGTTGAGAAATCTGTCTAGTTCCTGTGTCTATTTGTTCTGGTAATTGGTCTAACAAGCAACAGCTGAAGCTGACCTGGCTGTTCGTTATTTGCTGCAAGGACGTGTCAGAGTTTGCAGCAGCAATCACATCCAGAAAGCATACACAAGTAACTGATTCGGCAGGATTCAATAAGTTCTTTACATTATATATAAATATATAATGTAATACATGAAGTAAATATACAATACCAAAAGCAGGTTTTCCAACGCAGTAGTAAATGCAAGCAAAACACAAGCAGAGGGGAGGAGTTTCAGTTTTAGTTTCAGAGATCAGCACAGCATGCAGTTTTAGTACAGAACAGTTGAGCCTTAAGCCATGCCCAGGATCCTTGATGTCTCCTTCCTTATTGCTCACACAGCAAATACTGTTTCAGTTTCCAAACAGCCCTCAACTCTCTCACACACTGACAGGGCACTAGCCAGAGAAAAACCGATGGATGTTGGTAGGCAGAGGCAGATTTTTTTTTTCTTATTTTCCTCCACAAAAACTAAGGTGCATCTTATACTCCGGAATGTCTTATAATCTGAAAAATACAGTATACCTTCTATATTCTGGGTTATTGATGGTTCCTGAAGTTTTTCCTTCTACCTCTACTATCCAGAGAGACTCACATGCTTTTTCTGCTCTGGCTTAGGCCCACCCGGAAACAAAAAAGAGGTATAAAACAGCTGAAAATGCAACATTGATTCTGAAATCTTGTTTTCTTTTCAAACTCGCAGGTAGAAGTTGTTTGTGGACCAAACTATCTCATACGTAAGGAAGGCTAGCTGATGTACCGAGATTTGTCCAGAGAAATATAAGTCCGGTGGAGATCCATTGGCCCATTTCATATCCTTGGTCTTGGAGATCCAAGCAGCTGTTAGCATCTTTTGCACCTGGATTACAGAATAAAGAAAAAATGGAGGGACAATACCCATTAGATGCAGAAGTTGGACAAAGCCCTCCTGCTGCTCAGTTTGGGAACTATGTGGAGGTCAAGATAAAAACAGAAGAATCCAGAGGAAGATTCTATCAGCTCAGAGGTCCAGCGTCAAAACTTCAGGAAGGTGTATTACCAGGAGGCTGAGGGCCCCGAGGACTTTGCAGCCGACTCCATCGCCTTTGCCATCAGTGGTTGAAGCCAGAAAGACATACAAAGGCACAGATGCTGGACCTGGTTTTTCTGGAGCAGCTCCTGTTCCTTCTGCCCCCAGAGATGCAGAGGTGGGTGCAGGAGTGTGGAGCAGAGACCAGCTCCCAGGTAGTGGCCCTTGCGGAAGGCTTCCTCTTGAGCCAGGAGGAAGAGAAGAAAAAGCAGGTCAAGCTGCAGGTGACAGACCTTCATCTTCAGAGCTCAAAGGGGGGTCTTAATATACATCTTAATATATGTCATCTATGGAGCGGCGGCAGCGAATGGGCATCCAGGTCAACATTTTATTTCTCATCCAAGAAGCTTCTTCAGAAGAAGCTTCTTAGATCAGGGGTCCCCAAGTTCATAATTTTAAATTCCACGGACCACTAATACGAATCCAGCGCGCCGCCTGCTGAAGTGCCTGGACTCCCAGTGACAGGATGGGGTCCTTCAGGACTCTCCCTCCTCTCTCTCCCCCCTCTCTCTCACACTCTCTCTCCCTCCCCCACTCTCTCTCTCTCTCTTTGATTCTCTCTTTCATTCTTTCTCTCTTTGTCTCATTCCGATTCTCTCATTCTCTTTCTCTCTCTCTCATTCTCTCATCTCATGGGCCAGCCAGTGTCTTGGGGCTGAGAGGAAGTCAAGCATCTCCCTGAGAGACCGAGGTGCGCAGAGCATGAACAAGGGCCAGAAGAAGTGTGGGAGTGAAGCACTTGAACTTGAGTGGCATCAGCATTCACCTCAGTATATTTGCGCCAGCCAGTAGTGCAAAGCAGCCCTCGTCCCCTGCCGCTTGGGACTCGGAGCAGTAAATGGCGATTGGTCCAGGGGACAGCCAGATTTTGCTTTCCATTGCGGATGCCAGATCGGCCCCCTGCAAGCTCTCGTCTCTCGAGGACCATTCCCTGAAGCGGCGAGGGGGGCCGATCTGGCGTCCACAATGGAGAGCAAAATCCGTCTGCTTCCCAGACCAAACATCGTTTACCACTCTGAGTCCCAACCGGCAGGAAACGAGGGCTGCCTTGCGCTGCAAATATACCAAGGCGGAATCCTGATGCCGCAATACAGCAGAGAAGAAGCCGGATTTTGCTCTCCATTGCGGACACCAGATCGGCCCTTGCAAGCTCTCGTCTCTCAAGGAGTCGGACCAAAGTTTCCCACGCCGCTTCAGGGAGTGCTCCTCGAGAGGTAAGAGCTTGCAGGGGGCCAATCTGGCATCCGCAATGAAGAGCAAAATTCGGCTGCTCCCCGGATCAAACACCGTTTACCGCTCAGAGTCCCAAGCGGCAGGAGACGAGGGCTGCCTTGTGCCATCGGCTGGCACAAATATGCCTAGGTGGAATGCTGTTGCCACGCAAATGAAAATAGTGCTTCACTCCCGCAGGTTCCAGCCATCGCAACTGCCGCTTCTGCCCGATTGTGCCACCCCTCCCCCGCCGCCACAATAACGCCATTATTTCATTCTGGACGGCGAGGGCTGCGCTACTTTTTGCGTATTGCACCACCTGCAAAGTTGCACATTGCACGTGCCACCCCAGGCAGAGATTTCCAGCCCCACCACGGCCAGTCCCATATTCCAGAGCTGTAGTCTCACTCACAGGACTGGCCTGTTAGTCATCCCAGAGCAGCTCTTCCACCCAGGTGCATCAGGAGCTGTTTCTACAGTCTACTACTACAGTCCCATCCAGAGGCCTTGCAGGAGGAGACATAACCGGTAGCAAAAAATTTTAGGTTTCACCCCTGGAATACAGGTAACGTACAACCACAATCGAGTCCAAACTAAAACATTTTAAAAAATTTTTTGCAGTTGCCCTTAACAGGATGAAAAGGCAACAAAATTTTTCAGTAAGAATCAGTAAGAAACCAAGATTGGAATCCGTTGTATCAGAAATGGCCTTGGATGATATAAAGCAGTCACAACCACAACAAGCACAACCACTCCAACCACTCCAATTTGGAGAAAACAGCCTGTCAGTTATTGAAATAAATAACGATACCTCCAAAATTGAAAACAATCTTCCTGAATGCTGAACAATGCAACAATATAACAATTTCAAAGAAAAATATGACGGTTTGGAAATTTCTAACAAAAAGTTAGGTTGCAAGTATTGTGCAAAACATGACTTCCTAAAAATGAAAAGTGTTCATGTGTCAAAAGAATGGGAACATTTTCAGATTGAGGCAGCAGGGAGAAATAGAGAGGTAAAACAAGCTTCTCTAAGGAAAAAAATGAAAGAACATTTTTCATCAAAAGCTCATAATATTTGTAAAGAGAACATAAAACAAGGTGAGGAGGCTTCAACAGCAAAATATAAGATGAATGAGAAATATATACAAACTACTTGTAGAGTATTTAATACAGTTTACAGCCTGGCACAAAGATGTAAACCATTTTCAGACACAGAAGATGAGATAGAAATGCAAATTAAAAATGGATTAGATATGGGAATAGGATTACATTCAAGTAAAACTGCAGTGAAAATAGTTGATTTCATTGCAAGAGAAATTAAAAAACAATTATTTACTAAAATTATTGAAAATAATCTGAAAATATGTTTGATTATTGACGAAGCCTCAACAGTATCTTGCAAACCAGTTGTGATACTTTTCTTAAAAGTTGAGGATTCAGATACATCACCAACGATTTTCCTTGAGCTAATTGAATTGGAAAAACAAGATGCAGAGACAATATATTCTTCAGTCATGCAAAGTTTAAATAATGTTGGGCTTACTAAGAACTATCTAAAAAAAATTTAATAGGATTTTGCTCTGATGGCGCCAGCGTTATGCTTGGGAGAAAATCTGGAGTGAGCACCAGGATAGCAAAAGAGTTTCCAAACATAGTAATCTGGCACTGTTTAAACCACCGCCTCCAACTTGTTTTAGATGATTTGATAAAGGAAATAAAGCAAGTAAATCATTTTAAAATATTTATTGATAAGCTATATACTATTTTTCATCAATCCAATAAGAACCAAATTGAACTTACCAAAATATCGGAACAACTTGGAATTGAAATTATAAAAATTGGTAGTATTTTGGGACCACGATGGGCTGCCTGTAGTTTAAGGTCAACCCTAGCTGTGTGGCCCGCTTATCCAGCGCTACATCACTGTTTTCATTCAAATGAAAAATACTTAGGTATGGCTGTCCGTCTTGAAAATATCTATTTTATAACTGATTTGGCATTGATGATTGATATTCTAAATGAAATTTCTCTTCTTTCAAATGCACTACAAGCAAAACATGTACACATAATAAAGGCTGAAGAACTTGCGATAAGATCTATTAAAGCATTTCAAATGCTTCGAAAGGAAAAGGGTCCATACGAAAAAAAAGTTGATGAATTAGTTACTTCAGAAACCTTCAAAAATATAAAATTTGTAAAATATCATCGATTTGTTGGGCTTCTTTTTCAGCCCCCTTGGTACTACAAACTCCTCCTCAGTGCCCCCGCCCCCAGAGGTGGGTTCTACTTACCTTTACTACCGGTTTGCAGCGGGGGCCCTCGTGCATGCACACGCTCTTCTGCACATACGCAGAAGCGTTTGAAATCTCCTGAATCAACCAGTATTCCAGGTATGGTCTTACTAAGGCTTTATAGAGCGGTACTAATACTTCATGTGATTTTGATTCTATGCCTCTGTTTATACAACCAAGGATTTTATTCGCTTTTTTTGGCTGCTGCCGCACACAGGTGATTCATGCTTAATTGATCATCCATTCGGACTCCAAGGACCCTTCACAGTTACTATGTTCGAGCCAGGTTTCAGGTAATCTGTTTTTCCTGCCCAGGTGTAAAAGGTTACTTTTCTCCACATTAAATTTCATTTTCTTGGATTCTACCTTGTCTCATTTGGATCCAAAAGGCACAATATGCATACAGATCAAAATCTATAGAGATGTGGTGGATCAGTGGTTAGAATGCAGTACTATAGGCTAATTGCCCACAGCCAGAAGTTTGATTCTGACAGGGTCATGGTTGATTCAGCTTTCATCCTTCTGAGGTGGGTAAAATGAGGACCCAGATTGCTGGAGACCATATGCTGACTTTGTAAACTGCTCAGAGAGTGTTGTAAAGCATTGTGCAGTGTTATATAAGTCTAAGTGGAATTACTATTGCTATGCAGTTTCCCCTGAGCGTGGATCCTTTTATGAGAAGTAAGACTACCTTTCTGAGCAAAGGCCTTTCCACACTCCATGCATTTATATGGTTTCTCCCCTGTGTGGATGGTCTTATGGCGAATAACATGACCTCTTCGAGCAAAGGCCTTTCCACATTCCATGCATTTAAATGGTTTCTCCCCTGTGTGGATTGTTTTATGGCAAATAAGATGACCTCTTCGAGCAAAGGTTTTTCCACACTCCATGCATTTAAATTGTTTCTCCCCTGTGTGGACCGTCTTATGGCGAATAAGACTACCTCTTTGAGGAAAGATCTTTCCACATTCCATGCATTTAAATGGTTTCTCCCCTGTGTGGATTGTCTTATGGCGAATAAGATGACTTCTTTGAGCAAAGATCTTTCCACATTCCATGCATTTATACGGTTTCTCCCCTGTGTGGATCCTCTTATGGGAAATAAGATTACCTCTTTGAGCAAAGGTCTTTCCACATTCCATGCATTTAAATGGTTTCTCCCCTGTGTGGATTGTCTTATGGCGAATAAGATGACCTCTTCGAGCAAAGATTTTTCCACACTCCATGCATTTAAATTGTTTCTCCCCTGTGTGGATCGTCTTATGGTGAATAAGGCTACCTCTTTGAGCGAAGATCTTTCCACATTCCATGCATTTAAATGGTTTCTCCCCTGTGTGGATTGTCTTATGGCGAATAAGATGACCTCTTCGAGCAAAGGTTTTTCCACATTCCATGCATTTAAATTGTTTCTCCCCTGTGTGGATCATCTTATGGCGAATAAGACTACCTCTTTGAGCAAAGATCTTTCCACATTCTATGCATTTAAATGGTTTCTCCCCTGTGTGGATTGTCTTATGGCGAATAAGATGACCTCTTTGAGCAAAGATCTTTCCACATTCCATGCATTTATACGGTTTCTCCCCTGTGTGGATCCTCTTATGGGAAATAAGATTACCTCTTTGAGCAAAGGTCTTTCCACATTCCATGCATTTATACGGCTTCTCCCCTGTGTGCAGCGTTTCATGTGCTCGTTGGACACTGCTCTGAGCAAAGGTTTTTCCGCACTCCATGCATTTAAATGGCTTTTCCCCTGTGTGGATCCTCTTATGGGAAACAAGATGACCTCTTTGAGCAAAGGTCTTTCCGCACTCCATGCATTTAAATGGCTTTTCCCCTCTGTGGATACTCTCATGGGAAACAAGATAACCTCTTTGAGCAAAGGTCTTTCCGCACTCCATGCATTTAAATGGCTTTTCCCCTCTGTGGATACTCTCATGGGAAACAAGATAACCTCTTCGAGCAAAGCTCTTTCCACATTCCATGCATTTATAAGATTTCTCCCCTGTGTGGAGCCTTTCGTGTGCTCTTAGGACAGAGCTCTGAGCAAAGGTTTTTCCACACTCCATGCATTTAAATGGCTTTTCCCCTGTGTGGATCCTCTTATGGGAAATAAGATGACCTCTTTGAGCAAAGGCCTTTCCACATTCCATGCATTTAAATGGCTTTTCCCCTGTGTGGATCATTTTGTGGAGAGTAAGTCCATTTCTATGAGTAAAGGTCTTTCCACATTCCATGCATTTATACGGCTTCTCCCCTGTGTGGATCCTCTTATGGGAAAAAAGATGACCTCTTCGAGCAAAGGTTTTTCCACACTCCATGCATTTAAATGGCTTTTCCCCTGTGTGGATACTCTCATGGGAAACAAGATAACCTCTTCGAGCAAAGGTCTTTCCGCACTCCATGCATTTAAATGGCTTTTCCCCTGTGTGGATACTCTCATGGGAAACAAGATGACCTCTTCGAGCAAAGGTTTTTCCACATTCCATGCATTTAAATGGCTTTTCCCCTGTGTGGATTATTTTGTGGAGAGTAAGTCCATTTCTATGAGTAAAGGTCTTTCCACATTCCAAGCATTTATACGGCTTCTCCCCTGTGTGGATACTCTCATGGGAAACAAGATGACCTCTTCGAGCAAAGGTTTTTCCACACTCCATGCATTTAAATGGCTTTTCCCCTGTGTGGATACTCTCATGGGAAACAAGATAACCTCTTCGAGCAAAGGTCTTTCCGCACTCCATGCATTTAAATGGCTTTTCCCCTGTGTGGATACTCTCATGGGAAATAAGATGACCTCTTCGAGCAAAGGTTTTTCCACACTCCAAGCATTTATACACTTTCTCCCCTGTGTGGAGCCTTTCATGTGCTTTTAGGACAGAGCTCTGAGCAAAGCTCTTTCCACATTCCATGCATTTATATGGTTTCTCCCCTGTGTGGAGCCTTTCATGTGTTCTTAAGGCAGAGCTCTCAGCAAAGGTCTTTCCACACTCCATGCATTTAAATGGCTTTTCCCCTGTGTGGATCCTCTTATGGGAAATTAGATGACCTCTTTGAGCAAAGGTCTTTCCACAATCCATGCATTTATATGGCTTCTCCCCTGTGTGGAGCCTTTCGTGTACTCTTAGGACACTGCTCTGAGCAAAGGTCTTTCCACACTCCATGCATTTATACGGATTCTCTCCTGAGTGGATCCTTTTACGGGAAGTAAGATTACTACGTCTTCTGAACCTGTTACCAGACTCTCTGCATTTGTATAGCTTCTCCCCAGTCTGAATCCCTTCATGGGAAGCAAGTTGCCTGCTTGTTCTAAAACAAGTTCCACATTCCAAACATTTGTAAGGCTTCTCTTTTGTGTCAATCACTTTTTGAGATGTAAGTAACTTATTTCCAAGAGAAGGAATGAATGTCCCATTGTAACTTTGTCCGTTGTGTCTTCTTATAGCATCTTCTCCTTTGTTTTGGCTTAAACAGTGGTCTTTTACTTGTAATATAGCTTTGATTGGCTTCACTCTTTCCCCAATATATTTTTTCCTTATTTTCCCCTTTTGGGCAAGAAAGTCTTGCATCGGACCATCGGTGGACGATGAGCTTTCCTGATTCCAATCATTTGACTGTTTTCTCTCATGGGTTTCTAATTCCATTCGAATTCCAAACTTCTCCGTTCCATCTTTAGCATTGATCACTTGGAACAGTTCACAGGAATCTTGATTCTTCTGCCCATTATTACCTTCAAAGCAAAAGAGAAATGAAAACGATAAGAAGGTTAGAGAAAAAGATCAAACCGTACAAATTCAAGTGAATTTCCTTCTGAATTTTTCCAGAATTCCTTTCAGTTTTATGTTTGCATGTTTACAGTGGCGTGATATAGATGATTTCTATATTCATGAGTCCTGAAAGCTTTGAAAATATCTAGAAAACATCTCTTTCTTTACAATTATCTATATATATGCAGATCTCAATCAAAGTCTGTTTTGAGTAAAGGAATAATCAGGGGAAACACCCAAGGAGGAATAAGGAGAAAACTTAAGATTTATTGAGGTGGGTTAATTTCAGCAGAGACCTGTGAGAATTGAAACCATTTTGAAAAAAGCTCTTTCTTCCCCGGTGTACCTTGGAGCAGCTACTTCACGGCGTCTGTCTGGCAGGCAGGACTCCCACTCGGCCCATTCCTTGATCCCAACGATGAGACTTTGGAGGGAAGTCCCTTGATTGAAGCCTCCCATTGGCTTGTAAATGCTCTTCGAACTGAGAGTGGAAAGGTTGGGAGGCTTCAAGAATGGCTATTTTGCTGCCCCACAGTGTCATCGGCTGGCAAGGGTTTTTTGGCCGGATCTGGTACAGGCTTTACTTCGCAGAGAACAGAGGCCTAAACTACTTTAGTGTGAGATCACACAAGACGTGAAGTGCAAGATCTCACACTAATGATCTTGCAGGATCTCACACTGCAGTACTTTAGCCTGTGTTCCCTATAAACTGAGGACTGCACGAGATCCAGGGCAAAAGTTTTTGAAAACAAAAAGGCCCTTTATTCCCAAAGCATTTTGTCCTGGATCTCGTGCAGCCCTTGGTGAGCAGAGAACAGAGGCCTAAAGTACTCTAGTGCGAGATTCTGTGAAATCAGTAGTGCCAGATTTCCCACTGTTGATCTTGTGTATCTCTCACTATTTTAGGCCTCTTTTTTCTGCAAATGCACCCAAGCAGGCAAAGGAACCGACGGCTCGCTACGTCCTCGTAATGTAAGTCCGAGCAGGGTGGGGTGGAGGTGCAGGTAGGATGATTGTGTTGCAAGGCCTCTGCTGTCATTTGTAAGTGTGAATGACAGCCCTGGTGCTGTAACATTTGTAATTTCAGGACTGAGTCTTAAGTACTTGGGAGACGGCTAGGTCGTAACTTGAAACAGTCGCTTAGTAAACTGTTGTAACTCGGGGAATACCTGTATCCTAGGATACTCTGAGTCACACTGCATGAGGCCTTTGTTCTTGAATTGGACTGGGAGAATGCTCTTCCATGGCCTGAGCGTGAAAGTTCTGTTCCCACACAATTTGGGGAGGTTTCAGAGGACAAATGACAACACCTTCTTGTCACATGATCTCCAGAGGACACATAAAAGCAAACCCGTTCTTCTCAGCCTCCACAGATAAGTTCAAATAGAAATGGAAAAATACAGATAAGGAATGCCCCAAAAGGACCTCAGCAAAGAGACACTGATTCTTTCCTTCCTTGGGGTACGAGAAGGCCAGATACTTTCCTTCTCCCTCCTGGGAGACGATATCTGATTAGTGATTTTGTAATAAAAACTATCTATCATCTGTCTTCTTGAACTCTCCAATTTGGGACAAGAAAACTCTTACCGAGAGAGACCACGTTCCTATAGTTTTCAAGCATGACTTCCGAATGCAGTGCTTTCTGGTCAGGATCCAGCTGAGACCATTCCTCCTCAGAGAAATACACAGCCACCTCCTCGAAGGACACAAGACTCTCCTGAACACGGAAAAAAGAACAGAACAGGAGGATTCGCAAGATCTGTTCATCATCATCAATGATTTAGACAAGGGGATAGAAGGGGAACTCATCAAATTTGCAGACAAGTCCAAATTGACAGGAATACGAACACTCCACAAGATAGGCTCGAGATATAGAAGGATTGACAGATTGGCACCTTCTAACAAAATGAACTTCAATGTTGAGAAATGTAATGTGCTACATTTAGGAAAGAAAAACCAAATGCACTGCCATAGGATAGGTGATGCCTGGCTCTACAGTAGAAAGTGGAACAGGGATCTTGGAGTCCTAGTGGACAATCAATTAAACGTGAGCCAGCAGTGTGCTACAGTTGCCAAAAAAAAAAACCTCCAACAGAATCATAGGCTCCATTAAGAGAGGGATAGAATCAAGATCACATGAAGTATTAGTACCACTTTAGAATGGCTTTGTAAGATCACACTTAGGAACTTTGCATCCGGTATTGGTTGCCATGATGTAACAAAGATCTTGGGACTCTAGAAAGAGTGCAAGGAAGAGCAACCGAGATGAGTGGACTGGAGGCTAAAACATGAACGGGTGCAAGAACTGGGCATGGCTAGTCTAGTGAAGAGAAGGACCAGGAGAGAAACGATAGCAGTGTTCCAAGCAGTACCAGACATAGAATAATGGATGGAAACGGAACAAGGAGAGATTCAACCTAGAAATAAGGAGACATTTTCTGACAGTGAAAGCAATCAACCAATGGTCCCTTCAGAAGTGGGAGCTTCATCACTGGATGCATTCCAGAAGCGACTAGACTGCCAACTATCAGAAATGGAGTTAGGGGGTTGGACTAGATGACCTACAAAGTCCCTTCCAACTCTGTTAATCCGTACCTTAGGAGGTTGATAAATTACAAAAAGAAAGGTGGTCTAGCAATTCCTGCCACTGTGATACATTTATTCCTAATTCTTTTTTTTTATTAAAGAGTTTTACAGTTTTTGCACAAACCTGTTCCCCCCTCCCCGCTCCCTATCCCTCCCCCCTCCTGCCCCCCCAACTTCCCAGAGCAAAATAAAAGGAATTTATTCCTAATTCTCGAAGGACGTTAAAAGAACTGCTTCTTGTAAAGGCAAATTTGGAGGAGCACCTAGCAGAACAAGACAACCAGAAGAAGCTATGCTGGCTGACAGCAACTTCAACCTGCTATTCTGCTCTCCATGTTGTGGAAGGACACAAAAATAACCCAGTCCAAACAAGGGAATAGAAGGAGAGAGCATTCTGCACACCCACTTCACTTCCTGAAGGGAGAATACAAATCTTTATAACTTTTCCTTTTCTTACCTGATTGAGAGGTTCAGCCTCTGTTTGATCGCCGTCATAAAAACCAGAAAAGTTCATTCTTTGTTTCTCTGTAAGGAATAAATAATTTCAAAATAAATAACTAACAAAATATTTATTTTATTGATTTATTTTAGACAGTTTATATGCCGCCTATTCGCACATGACTACTCAAGATGGCTTATAAATATTAAACCCATATTAAAATAATAAAACTAATAAAAGGAGAATTATATAATACATTAAAATAATTAGATCACCCACACCCCTTGCCCCGGCGAAAGCACCTGAGAGCCGTTTAATGGGCCCAATCCCGTTCTGGGTTTCCCAGGCCCCCTGGCAGAACCCGGTCTTCAATGCCTTCTGGAAGAGTGCTACTGTGGGGGGCCATTCTAATCTCTGGGGGGATGATTGTCCAGAGAGAGGGAGCCGCCACGGAGAAAACCCTTCTTCTGGGTCTCACCAGGTGTGTCTTCCTAGGGGATGGCACCCGCAACATTCCCTGCCTCCGCATTCTGCTGGGTCGGGCAGATGTAACTAGTAAGAGATGGTCCCTAAGATAACCTGGTCCCAAGCCATGGAGGGCTTTATAGGTGACAACCAGCACCTTGAGTTGCACCAGGAAAGAAATTGGCAGCCAATGCAGCTCCTGCAGGAGAGGTGATACTTGTGTACAGCAGGGTCTACACAAAGCCATGTGGGCCGCTGCGTTTTACACCAACTGGAACTTCCACATGCTCTTCAAGGACAGCCCCATGTAGAGCGTGTTGCAATAGTCAAGACGGGAAGTGATTAGGGCATGAGTGACTGTGAGTAGGGATTGTCGGTCCAGGAAGGGCTGTTTCTGGCGCAGAACCCATAGTTACGCAAAGGCCGTCCTGCACACGACTGCCACCTGCTCTTTGAGCAGGAGTTGTGAGTTCAAGAGAACCCACAGATTACGCATAGGGTCTGTTTGGCGTAGTGCCATCCCATCCAAGACCAGAAGTGGCAATTCTCCCTTGGCCAACGAACCCCAAACCCAGAGCCACTCTGTCTTGCCAGGCTTTAGTTTCAACCCATTGCTCCCCATCCAGCCTCTAATAGCGTCCTGGCACCGTGATAGGGAGGACACGGCATCGTTTAACCGACCATGGGCTGAGTCATACAGCTGAGTATCATCATCATATTGGTCATATCTCAGTCCATGCTAGCAGATGATCTCACAAAGCGGTTTCATATAAATGTTACAGGAGCGGATAGTACCGAGCCCTGCGGAACCCGGCAAAGCAGTGGCGGAGGGCTGGATCTCTCCCCTCCTATCAACATTGACTGAGAACGGCTGCAGAGGAAGGAAGTGAAGCAGGATAGCACAGGGCCTCCCACTCCCATCCCCTGAAGCCGCCCCAGGAGAATACCATGGTCGATGGTATCGAAAGCTGCCGAGAGGTCAAGTAGAGAAAGGATGGATGCGCTGCCAGAGATCACACAAAAGTGCGACGAATGCAGATTCAGTTCCAAATCCAGGCCTGAATCCTGACTGTTAGGGGTCCAGATAATCAGCTGCATCCGGAAACCTCTGGAGCTGCTGCACAACCACCTTCTCAACAACCTTCCCCAAAAACGTAAGATTGGAGATAGGTAGGAAATTATTCAACAGGGTGGGATCCAGGGATGGCTTCTTAAGAAGAGGGTGGGCGATAGCCTCCTTAAAATGCTGGGGCACTACCCCCTCCTGTAGGGAAGCATTAATAATAGCGAAGGTTGTTGAATCTGTGGTGGCATACCAACTTCAACAATTCCTGGAGGAAACAGATTATCTGGACCCGTACCAATCGGGTTTCAGGCATGGGCACAGCACGGAAACGGCATTGGCGGAACCGACCATCTGGTTCTGCCCCAGGCGCCTGATGGACCCTGAGAGGTTCCAGAAGGAATTTGGGATGATTCCTCTCTCTCTCTCCCATGCCCCGGTCACGACCCTTGTGGAGGCCTGGGAAGTGGCTGCTACCGGGGTTCTGGACCGGGTCGTTCCTTTGCGGCCTCTGACTCGTCGCAGATCCCGGCTGGCTCCCTGGTTTACCACGGAGCTCCGGGAGATGAAGCGGCGTAGACGAGGCCTAGAGAGCTGTTGGAGAGCAAGCCGTTCCGAATCCGACCGATTTCAATTAAGGTCGGCCACACGGGCCTACCTGGTGGAGTTGGCGGCAGCGAAGCGCTGCTACTTCACTGATGTCATTGCGTCCGCAGAGAATCGCCCGGCTGCCCTGTTCAGGGTGTCCCGCTCCCTCTTAAATCAGAGGGTGAGGGAAGATCCTTTACAGGGACGAGCCGAGGAGTTTGGTCAGCACCTATCGGACAAAATCGCTCGGATTCGGGACGACTTGGACTCTGACTGGACAGAGTCAGACAGGGGTGAGACAGCGGGTCCTGTGCTTTGGGAAGAGTTTGATTCTGTTACCCCAGAGGAAGTGGACAGGATCATGGGGAAGCTGAGTGCGACCACCTGTGTGTTGGACCCGTGTCCCTCCTGGCTGGTTTATTTGGCCCGGGTGGTGACACGAGGCTGGATCCAGGCGGTGATAGCGGCTTCTTTGAGGGAGGGAAACTTCCCAATCGCCTTGAAGGAGGCGGTGGTGAGGCCCCTCCTCAAGAAGCCGGCCTTGGACCCAGCTGTATTAAATCATTTGCGTCCAGTCTCCAACCTTCGCTTTTTAGCGAAGGTTGTTGAGAATGTGGTTGCACGTCAGCTCCCGCTGGTCCTGGATGAAGCGGATTACCTCGACCTGTACCAATCGGGTTTCAGGCCCGGGTACAGCACGGAGACGGCATTGGTCGCACTGGTGGATGATCTCTGGAGGGCCCGGGACAGGGGTCATTCCTCTGTTCTGGTCCTTCTGGATCTTTCAGCGGCATTTGATACCGTCGACCACGGTATCTTGCTGCGTCGCCTCGAGGGGTTGGGAGTGGGAGGCACTGTTTTACGGTGGTTCTCCTCTTACCTCTCGGGTCGAACACAAGCGGTGTTGGCGGGGGGGCAGAGATCGACCTTGAGGCCCCTCACTTGTGGGGTGCCTCAGGGATCGGTTCTCTCGCCTCTCCTGTTCAACATCTATATGAAACCGCTAGGGGAGATCATCCGTGGTTTTGGGGTGAGGTATCATCAGTACGCTGATGATACTCAGCTTTATATTTCCACCCCGAACCAACCCAGTGATGCCCTCGATGTGATGGCCCGGTGCCTGGAAGCGGTACAGGTCTGGATGGGTAGAAACAAATTGCAACTCAACCCGGCCAAGACCGAGTGGCTGTGGGTACCGGCATCTCGGTTCAGGGGAGAGGTGCCATCGCTGACTATAGGGGGTGAAGTTTTGCCCCCTGTAGACAGGGTGCGCAACTTGGGCGTCCTTCTGGATTCACGGTTGAGCTTAGAAGACCAGATAACGACCGTGACCAGGGAGGCATTCGCCCAGATACGTCTGGTGCGCCAGTTGTGTCCCTACTTGGACCGAGATGCACTACACACAGTTACGCATGCGCTGGTCACCTCATGGATTGACTACTGCAATGCTCTCTACATGGGGCTGCCCTTGAGGACCACTCGGAGGCTTCAGCTGGTGCAGAATGCAGCCGCGCGGGTTGTGATACTCCCATGTTACACCCCTCCTGCGCGGTTTGCATTGGCTACCGGTTGCCCTCTGGGTGAGATTCAAGGTGCTGGTGTTGACCTATAAAACCCTACATGGCTTAGGACCAGGATATTTGGCGGACCACCTACAGCCAGCAACAACATCCCATCGCCCGGTTCGCGCCCATAGAGAGGGCCTACTCAGGGTGCCGTCGGCTAGACAGTGGCGGCTGGCAGCCCCCAGGGGTAGAGCCTTCTCGGTTGGGGCGCCCACCCTCTGGAATCAACTCCCCTTGGAGCTCCGACTAGCACCTTCCGCCAGGAATTAAAAACTTGGCTTTTCAAATCCCTTGACCTGGTCTGATGACGGGGTTTTAAGGGTTTTAATGGGTTAATTTTAAACTTTTTAGATTTTAGTTTTTATTTTTATTGTGGCTTGTGTTTTATTGTTGTGAGCCGCCCTGAGTCCATTGTGAGATAGGGCGGCATATAAGCCGAATAAAATAAATAAAATAAATAAATTGGTCGCCCTGGTGAATGATCTCTGGCGGGCCCGGGATGGGGGGTATTCCTCCATTCTGGTGCTACTTGACCTCTCAGCGGCTTTCGATGCCATCGACCATGGTATCCTACTGGGACGGCTCCGGGGGTTGGGGGTGGGAGGCACTGTTCTACAGTGGTTGTCCTCCTATCTCTCGGGCCGTACGCAGTTTGTTTGGGCGGGGGGTCAGAGATCCTCCCTGAGGCCCCTCGCCTGTGGGGTGCCCCAGGGGTCGGTTCTCTCCCCCTAGCTCTTTAACATCTATATGAACCGCTGGGTGAGATTATTTGTAGTTTCGGGGTGAGGTATCATCAGTATGCTGATGATACCCAGCTCTACATCTCCACCCCAGACCAACCCAGGGATCCCCTTTCCGTGATGTCCCAGTGCCTGGAGGTGGTACGGGTCTGGATGGGTAGGAACAGGCTCAGACTCAACCCCTCCAAGACTGAGTGGCTGTGGATGCCGGCATTTGATCTAGTTGCCCCATCACTTCAGATGGGAGGGGAGTCGCTGACTCCCTCTGAAAGGGTTTGTAATCTCGGCGTCCTCGATTCTCGGCTGTCCTTGTTGGATCACCGGACAGCCGTGACAAGGGGGGGCTTTTGCACAGGTTCGTCTGGTGCGCCAGTTACGCCCTTTCCTAGATAGGGATGTCCTCCGTACAGTCACTCATGCTCTCATTATTTCTCGGTTGGATTACTGCAATGCCCTCTACATGGGGCTGCCCTTGGAGTGCACCCGGAGGCTCCAGCTGGTCCAGAATGCGGCCGCGCAAGTTGTTACAGGAGCTTCCCGTTACTCCTATGTAACACCTCTCATGCGCAAACTGCACTGGCTGCCAGTTGCCCTTCGGATCCGCTTCAAGGTGCTGGTTCTTACCTATAAAGCCCTACATGGCATGAGCCCGGAATACTTGCAGGACCACCTCCTACCGGCCTCCCACTGCCCTCTGTGGTCACATAGGGCTGCCCTCCTCTGGGTGCCATCGGCCAGACAATGTCGCCTGGTGGCCCTCAGGATAAGGGCGTTCTCAGTGGCCGCACCGACCCTCTGGAATAGGTTACCCATCGGGCTCCGGATGGCCCCTGACCTCCGCACTTTCCGCACTGACCTGAAGACATGGCTGTTTCAGCAATTTCCCTGATCTGCTATGAGATTTTATTCTGTTTGGGGTTTTATATTGGCTATTTTTAGGATATCTTATTGTTACATGTTTTTATTCTGGGCGCCGCCCTGAGTCCTACGGGAAAAGGGCGGCATATAAATTTAATAAAATAAATAAATAAATAATAAATAATCACCGCCAGAGTCCACCCGTCATCTCCTGGGAAGCTTTTCGAAGCCAGGCGGGGCATGGGTCTAAAACACAGGTGCTTGCACCCAACCATACTCCCTAGGATCCTGTCCACTTCCTCAGGAGCAACAGGGTCAAACCGTTCCCAGATATCAGAGCAAGAACCTGCCTCAGAAGCTTCCACCGGACCAGCAACCATGCCGGCATCCAACTGGGAACAAAGTCGAGCGAAAAACCATAAATTCCTCAGCATGCCCCTTCAGGTGGACCTCAATCTCCTCCTTCCCCAGGAGGAGGCGGCTCACCTAAAGAGAGTCGCTGGGCAATTATCTGTAGATGCAATTAGTGTGGAGAAGTATAAATAGGAGAAGGAATCGTATAGAAGAGAGCGAAGGTAAGACAGATGGGTAATCGGAAGATCTTCAGTTACCTCCTGAGGTGTCCTGACTTTGATCCTTCCAAGGGATCCTCCTGAAAAATAGCTCCTGAGGGGGATTTGATGAGTTCTTTCCCTCAGGACCTCTGATCTCCACAGTGCAGCACTTCCAATAGGAGGAAGGAAGGAAGAAGCAGAATTAATGGACATCACACGACGTAAAGTGGATTCCTGTATTCAGAACGCCACCTCAGAGCCCCCAATATCCATCCATGTGGTTGAGTGAGAAAACAATGGAACAATGTCTTACTAGAATAGGTGGACCATCGCCACATATTATGAATGTAACAGAAGTTTGGGAAGGAGGGGTGAAGTATTCAAACAGATTCTCTATTTTCTATTGAACTCTTACCTGCTCCTTCTGCTCCTCCGCCTGGCTCAGGAGGAGGCCTTCCGCCAGGGCCACTGCCTGGGAGGTGGTCTCTGCTCCACATTCCCGCAACCAGCCCTTCATCTCTGGGGGCAGAAGGAAGAGGAGCTGCTCCAGAACCACCAGGTCCAGCATCTGGGCTTTGGTGTGCTTTTCTGGTCTCAGCCTTCGCCTGCAAAAGTCATGGAGTCGCCGGCAAAGTCCTCGGGGACCCTCAGCCTCCTGGTATTGGATGAAGTTCCAGGGCTGAACTTCTGAAGGGAGGGGGGTTTCCTCCTCCAGGATCTCCTGCCCACTCCTTGTCCAGAGCTTCCCCCCGTTCCCAGGCTGAGCAGCTGAAGGGCCTTTTCCGCTTCCCTCCTTTCCAAAAGGTTGTGTCTCCATCCTTTCTCTGTCCTGCAGAGCAGCTCCAAATGGCTCCAAAGACTCTGGTGGGTCTCCAGATGCCTTTTCCCTCACGGGACCATTTCTGATGCTGCAGGACTGAGCCCTGCAAGGGATTCCGCTCTTTTTATTTTCCCAAAAATGCAAATTTTTCAAATGGTTTTGACTTTGTGTATCTGAGATGGAAGGAAAAATAAATACCAAGAATTAGAAAGTGGAATTGAGCCACTGAACAACCTTCTGGGCCTCCGCAAGGCTGACCCTCCCCTCCCCCCACTCGGGCTCTTCGCATGGATAGGGCGGCTGGGGAGCATGGGATCTGGGGTTGGAGCCAGAGAAGGGCCAGGCGCAGGTCTCTCCCTCCTCCGCCTCCCTTTACCCATGAAGAGCCCCCAACTCACCCTTGGCACATCTGGATCTCCCCCCACTAGACTCTCCCGCAGCCTCTCTGCCTCCTGCGGATGTTAAGGAGAGCGAGTGCACCATCCTAGAGCGGCAAGCTTTCATGATGTCACTTCCTTTCTGGCCTCCTCTACAAAGACGGCTGTGACATTCGCCCTCCAGTGGACCAATGTGGAAGCACCAGGTGTCCCCTTCTATTGGTGGAGGGCGCCTCCTGGTGGATTTGGTGCAAAGTTCCAGGATTGTAGAAAAGGCGGGAAAGAGGAACGTGTGTGAGGGGAAGGAAAACGGCAGGGATGATGGGCTTGGGAGTAGGAGGAAAGGCCCCTCAATGCCTGCCAGCCCAAGAAAAGCTTTGTGGTTTTCAGAGGCGGCACTTTCTCCATCTTCCTCTCTTTCCTGTCCAGGAATCGTCTGTGGAGATGGAGAAAAATCTGTCTGGAGGATTTAAAATCGCTTCCCTCAAGACCAGCCACCCTGAAGGCTCCGCAGAGATTGTGGGAGACCTCAAAAGGGTTCAAATCAGGGGTGAAATGTAAAATTTGCTACTGCCGGTTCTGTGGGCATGGCTTGGTGGGGGGAGCGGGTAATGTGACTGAATTATTATTATTATTATTATTATTATTATTATTATTATTATTTATTGAATTTCTATACCGCCCTACTCCCGAAGGACTCAGGGCGGTGTACAGCCATGAAATAAAACACATAGATATACAAAATTTAAAATCAAATAAAATGAATTAAATAAATTTGGCTGAATTAATACCCATAATTTAAAATACCCATAATTTTAAAATATATTAAAAATTTAAAATTTACACTTAAAAGGGAGAAGATTTAGGCGAGGCCCGCTTGATGAAATAAAAGCGTCTTCAACTCGCGGCGGAAGGTGCGCAGATCCGGGATCCTCCGTATCTCTGGGGGGAGCTCATTCCAGATCGTCGGTGCCCCCACAGAGAAGGCTCTCCCCCTAGGGGCCGACAGCCGACATTATTTGGCCGATGGCACCTGGAGGAGCCCTTCTCTGTGGGAGCGTACTGGTCGATGGGAGGCTGTTGGTGGTAGTAGGCGGTCCCGTAAATAACCAGGTCCTAAGCCATGGAGCGCTTTAAAGGTGGTAACCAGAACCTTGAAGCGCACCCGGAAAACCACCGGGAGCCAGTGCAGCTCGCGCAGGAGAGGTGTTACATGGGAGCTCCATGTTGCTCCCATAACCACCCGCGCGGCCGCACTCTGCGCCAGTTGGAGCCTCCGGGTGCACCTCAAGGGGAGCCCCATGTAGAGAGCATTACAATAGTCCAGACGAGAGGTGACGAGGGCATGAGTGACTGTGCGTAACGAGTCCCGATCTAGAAAGGGACGTAACTGGCGAATCAGGCGAACCAGATGAAAAATCCTCCCGGTCACGGCCGTCAAGTGCTCTTCTAAAGACAGCCGTGAATCCAGGAGGACGCCCAAGTTACGAGCCCTTTCCGTGGGGGCCAATGATTCGCCCCCAATAGCCAGCGATGGCGCCAGCTGACTATATTGGGACGTCGGAAACCACAGCCACTCGGTCTTCGATGGGTTGAGTCTGAGCCTGTTTCTCCCCATCCAGATCCGTACGGCCTCCAGGCACTGGGACATCACTTCAAGGGCATCGTTGGGGTGATCCGGGGTGGAGATGTACAGCTGAGTGTCGTCAGCGTACAGATGGTACTTCACCCCGAAACCACGGATGATCTTGCCCAACGGCTTTACATAAATGTTGAACAGGAGGGGCGAGAGAACCGATCCCTGCGGCACCCCACATATAAGGGGCCTCGGGGTCGATCTCTGCCCCCCTGCCAACACAGACTGCGACCGGTCAGAGAGAAAGGAGGAGAACCACCGTAAAACGGTGCCTCCCACCCCCAACCCTTCCAGCCGGTGCAGCATGATACCATGGTCGATGGTATCAAAAGCCGCTGAGAGGTCTAACAGGATCAGGACAGAGGAACAACCCCTGTCCCGAGCCCTCCAGAGATCATCAACCAACGCGACCAATGCCGTTTCCGTGCTGTACCCAGGTCTGAAGCCCGACTGGAACGGATCTAGATACGACGCTTCATCCAGGTACTGGGGTAGCTGTCGCGCAACCACACTCTCAACAACCTTCGCAACAAAGCGAAGGTTGGAGACTGGACGATAATTAGCCAATGTTGCCGGGTCCAGGGAAGGCTTCTTGAGGAGAGGTCTCACCACCGCCTCTTTCAAGGCGGCGGGAAAGACACCCTCACTCAATGAAGCATTTATAATCCCCTGGAGCCAGCCTCGCGTCACCTCCCAGGAAGCCAGCACTAACCAGGAGGGACATGGGTCCAACAAACATGTGGTCGCATTCAATCTACCCAGAATCCTGTCCACGTCATCTGGGGTCACAGGATCAAACTCATCCCAGATAACAGTCTCAAGACCTGTCTCCATCACCCTCTCTGGATCTATCCCGTCAGAGTCCAGACCTGCCCGAATCTGAGTGATTTTGTCATACAGATACTGAACAAAATCCTCGGCTCTTCCCTCCAAGGGGTCCTCCCGCGCTTCCTGGTGGAGCAGGGAGCGGGTCACCCTAAACAGGGTGGCCGGGCGATTATCTGATGACGCAATAAGAGCAGCAAAATGAGAACATTTTGCTGCTTTTATCGCCACTAGGTAATTCCTAATATGAGATCTTACCAGTGTTCAGTCAGATTCAGAAAGACTAGCCCTCCAACAGCTCTCTAGGCGTCTTTTCCGGCGCTTCATCTCCCTCAGCTCCTCGGTGAACCAAGGAGCCAGGCGAGATCGGCGCCGGGTCAGAGGCCGCAAAGGCACGACTCGATCCAGGGCTCCAGCAACCGCCCTATCCCAGGCGGCCAGTAGGTCCCCAGATGAGGCGTGAGCCAGAACCTCCGGGATTGGCCCAAGCTCCATCTGGAACCTATCAGGTTCCATCAGGCGCCTGGGGCGGTACCATCTTACCGGTTCCGCCTCCCTGCAGCGGGGTGCCGCGGTTCGAAGGTCAAGGCGAAGGAGCGAGTGATCTGACCATGACAAGGGCTCGATGACTATATCCCCTATCTCGAGATCACTCAACCACTGTCCAGAGACAAAAACCAAGTCCAGTGTGTTTCCCCCAGTGTGCGTAGGGCCATGAATTAGTTGGGTCAGGTCCATGGCCGTCATGGAAGCCATGAACTCCCGAGCCACCTCAGACGCCTCACCCACGGATGGCAGGTTGAAATCCCCCATGACCATAAGTCTGGGAGTATCAACCGCCACCGTGGCAATAACGTTGAGTAGCTCGGGCAGGGCTGCCGCCACGTGGCAGGGAGCCAGGTATGTGATCAGCAAGCCCATCTGAACCCCATGGCCCCACTTCACAAGGAGGGACTCACAACCAGCTGTCTGAGGTACAGTGGTCTCCCTCGGCCTAAGGCCTTCTCTAATAATAACTGCTACTCCCCCGCCCCTCCCCTGCGACCTTGGCTGATGGAATGCGTGGAAACCTGGTGGGCACATTTCTACCAGAGGGACCCCTCCCTCTGGGCCCAACCAGGTCTCCGTAATACCCGCCAGGTCCGCTCCCCCCTCGTAAACAAGATCACAAATGAGGGGGGCTTTATTTACTACAGACCTGGCGTTGCACAACATCAGGCGAAGGCCCGGGCCCTGGAGGTCTGAACTACCTGGAGAACGGGTGGAGCCTTGGGGGCCGGAGCACTCTACCGCTTGAAGACAGCGGGTGCGTGCTCCCTTAACATGATATGGCCCCCTGCTCCCGCCATATCTACCTCTCCCACACACAGTACCGATGGTAGAAACGCAGTCTGGACCAGCTCGACCCCCTCCGGATCCCCCCCCGCCGAACGTCCTGGCCAAGCCCGACTGTCCCCCTAGTGGGTTATCCCCCAAACCCACAACCCTAATTCCAATCCCACCCCCCTCCCCCCTCCCAGAACCCCTTAAAAGTTTAAACAAGGACAATTTTAAAAAACCCCGCAGCCCCCTCTTTGCGGCATGCCACCTCTCGGGACTCCAGAGCCCGTCATCGAGGTAGGCCCTCGATAGAATGGAGGGCCAAGCCTGCGAGAGGGGGGAATCTCGCAGACCAAGAAGCTCCGCTGCTGAGTACATTAATCATAATGGGTGACACGACAAGACAAAGAGATGGGAGAAATCTCAGAGACATATTTGCAGGACCAAGTCCCCTGTCCCCTCACAACAGAGGACATAGTCCAAAGCCAGGACGCCCAGAGTTTCCAAGGGGGAAATAGATCCAACCACCCTCTCAGTGTGGGCGTGGCCAACTTTTTTTCCCAAAACTTTTAGTTTTTTCTACAACCTCTTCCGCTAAATAGGTTGTAAAAAAAATGCTTTTAAAAGCCTCTGATGATGCCAGCTGAGCCGCATGATCATCAGAGGCTTTTTTAAAAAAACTTTTAAAAGCATTTCTTCCGACAGAACAGGTTGTAGAAAAAATTCTTTAACAAAAACCTCTGATGATCAGGTGGCTCAGCTGGGCATGGAGGGAGGCGGGATTTTTGCTACCGATTTCCCGAACCACCCGCTGCCCTCACTACTGGATTGGGCGATCCGGTCCGACCCAGGAGCATTTTACCCCTGGTCCAAATCCTGTCAGAAACAGCCGGGCGGTCAGAAGAGGAGGACCAGGAGCCTCTGTGGGAAAGACAGCTGGTGTCTTGCGGTTCTTGAGAACTCCCGCCTGAAGGGGAGGCAGATGGGACACAGGCAGGAAGGCCACAATCAGGAAAATGGTTTTAATTTATTTATTTTTATTTATTTAATTCAATACATGCAGCTGCCCTTCCCAAACTTTTCCCTCAGCCTCATAGCAAAGGGGGGAGGAGAAAGGGCAGGGACCCCTCCGGTCTCTTCTGATGAAAGAAAAGGAAGATCCTGAAAAAGGAATAGAAAGCTAAACTATGATGAGGCAAACCATTTTTACATAGGGATTGAGTAGGAAATTCACCTCAAGAAATGTGACTAGGAAGCTTAAGGCCCTTGGAGAATTGAAGGCAAGGATATATCATTAGACCATAAATGGAAAGAGAAAATGAAAATGAAAAAGCAAAACAAGGAAAGCTGAAGGCTCCATTTAGAATTTTATGCATCTTTAGCAAGTAACTCCACGACTGATAGTTAATTTTAAGTTACTTAATGTTATGACACACCATAAAAAGAGAACGTGGTCCTAATGCTTGAAAAATCTATTTTTTCCATGCATTTTTTCCCTTCTGTTCATTCTGGCCTTTTGCTTGAAAGGCAAATTGTTCACCCTGAAGCTTTCTGCATGCAGTCTTCATTGACATCTCTGATTATTCCCTCACATCCTAAGAGGTCTTTGACCTAAAACGGTTCCTTGATTCTGCATTCATCCTGGTTGACACAGTAATTAATTTGACACGGTGGACGCTAGTTGGATTGAGGGGTCCTTGGTGCCCTCTGAGGTTGGTTGGAGCACTGAGGATCTTCCCTCGTTTGGCTAATGAAAGGTCTGCAACAACACAATCAAGCTCAGAGACCACCAAGGACCCCTCAATTCAATCAGACACTACACATTTTCTCCTTTGTTGGCAGGCTGGATTATTTTTGGTATCTGGACATCCCAGAGAAAGTTCCCATTCGCATTTCTGTGTGTTTCATCAGGAAGGACTGAAGTAATTTTTTGAAGTAGTTCTTAATTTCATCTTATTTTGGTCCCCATTGATTTCCAAAGATCTTCCTTCTTGATTGATCCTTTGCAATGTTAGCACACCAGAGTGGTTTTCATTCTCATATCCTGGAGTATGTCTAATTTGGGAGGGAGGGAGTAGGTCAGAGCCATCATTTATTGCCATTGGAACTTCAAATGGTTACTTAATAAATTATTGTAAATCAGGGACTGCCTGGGTTGGCCAGCAGGCTGCCTACCTATGGGAACTTAATATGCATCCACATATCCCTACCACTGCTTTCTCTTCCCTTCTTTTACACAACTATGTGAAAGTAGTTGCCATGGCACTGAAACAATGATAACTGCAACATAAGTAAGCAGTGTGGCCAGGCAGCTGGGAAGGCAGACAAAATTCTGAGATGCATCACCAGAGGTATCACCCTCAGCAAAAAGGAGCTCCTATCCCTCTACATAGGGTTTTAGTGAGATTTGGAATACTGAGCCCAGTTTTGGAGACTTCACTTAAAAGAAGATCTTGGTAAGATTGTGTGAGTCCAGAGATGGGCAACATGAGAGAAGGCAAGGAAAGATCACCACAAAATTAGGACACACAACCTATGAGTTGCATTTTCTAATTCAGCATCACTATAACCCCCTTTTCCTTATGGTTTTCTTTCTCAGTTGTTACTTGTTTTACATAATGTGAAGCAGGGTGGAAAAGCAGACTGTGACAATAGTAAGCAAAGGAAGAAAAGCTGAAACAATAGTAAGGGATTCAGGACTAATTGCATTTCTGCCTGCAACTCTGCTCTAGTGGCAATACTCATCAGAGGGAGTTACTTGAAATGTACCACTTAAATATTGGCATCCACACATCGCTTTGAGGGCAAACGATAACCTTAATCTCCATTGATACTCATCTTTCTTTTAAAACCTCATACTTAGCAAAAAAGCACCAGGATGGATTGAGGATTCAAAATCAAAATCAGATTGAGCTGGAAGGGAACTTGGAGGTCTTCTAGTCCAACCTCCCGCCCAAGCAGGAGACCCTACACCACTTCTGACAAATGGCAGTCCAATCTCTTCTTGAAAGCCACCAGCGATGAAGTGCCCACAAATTCCGAAGGCAAGCTCTTCCATTGGTTGATTGTTCTGTCAGAAAATTTCTCCTTATTTCTGGGTAGAATCGCTCCTTGATAAGTTTCCATCCATTATTCCTTGTCTGGCCTTCAGGTGCCTTGGACCCTCTCCTGTCTGTGGCGGCCCTTAAATATTGGAACACTGCTATCCTGTCCCCCCTGGTCCTTCTCTTCACTAGACTAGCCATGCCCAGTTCCTATAACAGTTCTTGTTTTAGTCTTCTGGCCTTTAATCAGCTTAGCTGCTCTTCTTTGCTCTTTTTCCAAAGTTTCAACATCTTTTTTGCAATGTGATGACCCAAACAGGATGCGGTATTCCAGGTGTGGTCTTACATGGAGCAGTAATTGTTAAGAATGTTGTTCTGTTAACAACCAGCAGAACATAGAGCACATGGAAACGGTGCTGAGAGCAATAATGAATAAAATACCTATAAACTGGTTTATCAAAGTTTTTACTTTGTAGTGGAAAACAATCTCATAGTCTTTAATCAATCCAAGTCTTAGCCAGTCATAATCAGTCCAGAGATACAAAATTCTTCTTACCAGTTTGTAGTAAAAGGATCAAACAGGAACAATATAAATAGTTCTTAAAAACAGAATAAATAAACCATGATCACATTAGACCATGTAAGAGATCAAGTAGAAATTACAAAACAGGAGTAGGTAATAAATAGTAGCAAGTTCATGCTGATAACAGGTCACGATGGTGGCTTGTCCACAATGACTACATTCAAGCTCTCCTTAAATACAGTTACTACAGAGCTTATCTAATCAGGATACAATGACTCAGCAGTACCTCTTAAAGTCATAGAATATATATTCATCATGTTAGCTTATATATTGTCTGGCCAACCTGTTAGGCATGCACCATATCCTAACAGTAATAATACTTCATGTGATTTTGATTCTATGCCTGTTTATACAACCAAGGATTTTATTCGCTTTTTTGGCTGCTGCCGCACACAGGTGATTCATACTTAATTGATCATCCATTCTGACTCCAAGGACCCTTCACAGTTACTATTTTCCAGCCAGGTTTCAGGTAATCTGTTTTTCCTGCCCAGGTGTAAAAGCTTACTTTTCTCCACATTAAATTTCATTTTCTTGGATTCTACCTTATCTCGTTTGGATCAGAAAGGCACAATATGCATACACATCAAAATCTAGAGAGACGTGGTGGATCAGTGGTTAGAATGCAGTACTATAGGCTAATTGCCCACAGCCAGAAGTTTGATTCTGACAGGGTCATGGTTGATTCAGCTTTCATCCTTCTGAGGTGGGTAAAATGAGGACCCAGATTGCTGAAAACCATATGCTGACTTTGTAAACTGCTCAAAGAGTGCTAGAAAGCATTATAGACTGGTATATAAGTCTAAGTGGAATTACTGTTGCTATGCAGTTTCTTCTGAGCGTGGATCCTTTTATGAGAAGTAAGACTAACTTTCTGAATAAAGGCCTTTTCACACTCCATGCATTTATAGGGCTTCTCCCCTGTGTGTATCCTCCTATGGTGAACAAGATGACCTCTTCGAGCAAAGATTTTTCCACACTCCATGCAGTTATAGGGTTTCTCCCCTGTGTGAATCCTCTTATGGCGAATCAGATTACCTCTTTGAGCAAAGGTCTTTTCACATTCCATGCATTTATACGGTTTCTCCGCTGTGTGGATCCTCTTATGGCGAATAAGACTACCTTTTTGAGCAAAGGTTTTTCCACACTCCATGCATTTAAATGGCTTTTCCCCTGTGTGGATAATTTCGTGGCTAGTAAGTCCATTACTATAAGCAAAGGCCTTTCCACACTCCATGCATTTATACGGTTTCTCCCCTGTGTGGATCCTCTTATGGTGAACAAGATGACCTCTTTGAGCAAAGGTTTTTCCACACTCCATGCATTTATATGGCTTCTCTTCTGTGTGGCTCATTTGATGGCGAATAAGATGACCTCTTCGAGCAAAGGTCTTTCCACACTCCATGCATTTATACGGTTTCTCCCCTGTGTGGATCACCTTATGTAAAATAAGATGACTTTTTTGAGCAAAGGTATTTCCACATTCAATGCATTTATACGGTTTCTCCCCTGTGTGAATCCTCTTATGGGAAATAAGATGACCTGTTTGAGCAAAGGTCTTTCCACATTCCATGCATTTAAATGGCTTTTCTCCTGTGTGGAGCTTTTTGTGGCAACTAAGTCCACTGCTCTGAGAAAAGGTCTTTCCACATTCCATACATTTATATGGTTTCTCTCCCATGTGTCTCCTTTTATGGAATATAAGTTCGTTGCTACAAGGAAAAGTTTTCCCACACTGCATGCATTTAAATGGCTTTTCCCCTGTGTGGATCCTCTTATGGGAAATAAGATGACCTCTTTGAGCAAAGGTCTTTCCACACTCCATGCATTTATACGGCTTCTCCCCTGTGTGGATCCTCTTATGGCGAATAAGATGACCTCTTTGAGCAAAGGTCTTTCCACACTCCATGCATTTAAATGGCTTTTCTCCTGTGTGGATCATTTTGTGGATAGTAAGTCCATTTCTATGAGCAAAGGTCTTTCCACATTCCATACATTTATACGGCTTCTCTCCTGTGTGGAGCCTTTCGTGTGCTCTTAGGACACTGCTGTGAGCAAAGGTCTTTCCACATTCCATGCATTTAAATGGCTTTTCCCCTGTGTGGATCCTCTTATGGGAAATAAGATGTCCTCTTTGAGCAAAGGTTTTTCCACACTCTATGCATTTATACGGCTTCTCCCCTGTGTGGATTCTCTTATGGGAAATAAGACTACTTCTTCGAGCAAAGGTTTTTTTGCACTCCATGCATTTAAATGGCTTTTCCCCTGCCTGGATCCTTTTTGGGGAAATAAGATTACTACGTCTTCTGAACCTGTTACCAGACTCTCTGCATTTGTATAGCTTCTCCCGAGTGTGAATCCCTTCATGGGAAGTAAGTTGCCTGCTTGTTCTAAAACATGTTCCACATTCCAAACATTTGTAAGGCTTCTCTTTTGTATCTATCACTTTTTGAGATGTAAGGAACTTATTTCCAAGAGAAGGCATGAATGTCCCATTGTAACTTTGTCCGCTGTATCTCCTTAAAGTATTTTCTGCTTTGTTTTGGCTTAAATAGTGTTCTTTTACTTGTAATTTAGCTTTGATTGGCTTCACACTTTCCCCAATATATTTTTTCCTTATTTTCTCCTGTTGGGCAAGAAAGTCTTGCATCGGAGCATCGGTGGAAGATGAGCTTTCCTGATTCCAATCATTTGACTGGTTTCTATCATGGGTTTCTGGTTCCATTCGAATTCCAAACTTCTCCGTTCCATCTTTAGCATTGTTCACTTGGAACAGTTCACAGGAATCTTGATTCTCCTGACCATTATTACCTTCAAAGCAAAAGAGAAATGAAAAGGTTAGAGAAAAAGATCAAACCGTACAAAGTCAAATGAATTTCCTTCTGAATTTTTCCAAAATTCCTTTAAGTTTTATGTTTGCATGATTACAGTGGTGTGATATAGACAGGATTTCTATATTTATGAGTTCTGAAAGCTTTGAAAATACCTAGAAAACATCTCTTTCTTTACAATTATCTAAATATCTGCAAATCTCAATAAAAGTCTGTTTTGAGCAAAGGAATAATCAGGGGAAACACCCAAAGAGGAATAAGGAGAAAACTTAAGATTTATTGAGGTGGGTTAATTTCATCAGAGATCTGTGAGAACTGAAACCATCTTGAAAAAAGCTCCTTCTTCCCCGGTGTACCTTGGAGCAGCTACTGCACGGCGTCTGTCTGGCAGGCAGGACTCCCGCTCAGCCTGTTCCTTTATCCAAACAATGAGACTTTGGAGCAAAGTCCCTTCCCTGAAGCCTCCCATTGGCTTGTAAATGCTCTTTGCACTGAGATTGGAATGGTTGGGAGGCTTCAAGAATGGCTATTTTGCTACCCCAAAATCTCATCAACTTGCAAAACTTTTTGGCCAGATCTGGTACAGGCTTTAGTTCGCAGAGAACATGGGCCTAAAGCTACTTCAGTACGAGATCACACAAGATGAGAAGTCCAAAATCTCACATTAATGATCTTGCAGGATCTCACACTGTAGTACTTTAGTCCTGTGTTCCCTACAAACTGAGGAGTGCACGAGATCCAGGGCAAAAGGCTTTGAAAAGAAAGAGGCCTCCCCTTTGTTTCCAAAGCATTTTGCCCTGGATCTCGTGCAGGCCTTGGTTAGCAGGGAACAGAGGCCTAAAGTACTGTAGTTCGAGTTCATGTGAGATCAATAGTGCCAGATTTCCCACTGTTGATCTTGTGTATCTCTCACTACTTTAGGCCTCTTTTTTCTGCAAATGCACCCGAGCAGGCAAAGGAACCGGCTCGCTACGTCTTCGTAACGTAAATCTGAGCAGGGTGGGGTGGGGGTACAGGTAGGCTGATTGTTGTTGCAACGCCTCTGCTGTCATTTGTAAATCTGAATGACGGCCGTGGTGCTGTAACATTCGTTATTTCAGGACTAGGAGAGGGCTAGATTGTAACTTGGTATGGTTGCTTAGTGAACTGTCGTAACTCTGGATCACCTGTATCCTAGGATACTCTGAGTCACACTGCATGAGGCCTTTGTTCTTGAATTGGACTGGGAGAATACTCTTCCATGGCCTGAGTGTAAAATTTCTGTTCCCACACAATTTAGGGAGGTTTCAGAGGACAAATGACAACACATTCTTGTCACATGATCTCCAGAGGACACATAAAAACACACCTCATTCTTCTCAGCCTCCACAGATAAGTTCAAATAGAAATGGAAAAATACAGATAAGGAATGCCCCAAAAGCATCTCAGCAAAGAGACACTGACTCTCCTTCCTTGGGGTACGAGAAGACCAGATACTTTACTTTTCCCTCCCAGGAGACAATATCTGATTAGTGATTTTTTAATAAAATGTAACAATAATCTGTCTTCTTGAACTGTCCGATTTGGGAGAAGAAAACTCTTACCGAGAGAGACCACGTTCCTATGGTTTTCAAGCATGACTTCCGAATGCAACGCTTTCTGGTCAGGATCCAGCTGACACCATTCCTCCTCAGAGAAATACACAGCCACCTCCTCGAAGGACACAAGACTCTCCTGAACACGGAAAAAAGAACAGAACAGGAGGATTCGCAAGATCTGTTCATCATCATCAATGATTTAGACAAGGGGATAGAAGGGGAACTCATCAAATTTGCAGACAAGACCAAATACGAACACTCCAGAAGATAAGCTCGCGATATAGAAGGATTGACAGATTGGCACCTTCTAACAAAATGAACTTCAATGGTGAGAAATGTAATGTGCTACATTTAGGAAAGAAAAACCAAATGCACTGCCATAGAATAGGTGATGCCTGGCTCTACAGTAGAAAGTGGAACAGGGATCTTGGAGTCCTAGTGGACAATCGCTTAACGTGAGCCAGGAGTGTGCTACAGTTGCCAAAAAACTATCAACAGAATCATAGGCTGTATTAAGAGAGGGATAGAATCAAGATCATATGAAGTTGCCATGATCTAAAAAAGATTTTGAGAGTCTAGAAAGAGTGCAAAGAAGAGCAACCAAGATGATGAGGGGACTGAACAGTTGCAGGAACTGGGCATGGCTAGTCTAGTGAAGAGAAGGACCAGGAGAGACATGATAGCAGTGTTCCAATATTTGAGGGGCTGCCACAGAGAGGAGCGGGGTCAAGCTATTTTCCAAAGCACCTGAAGGCCAGTCAAGGAATAATGGATGGAAACTCAACAAGGAGAAATTCAACCTAGAAATAAGGAGACATTTTCTGACAGTGAAAGCAATGAACCCATGGATCAGAAGTTTCCTTCAGAAGTTGTGGGAGCTTCATCACTGGGAGCTTTCAAGAAGAGACTGGACTGCCTCTTGTTAGAAATGGTGTAGGAGGTTGGACTAGATGACCTACAAGGTCCCTTCCAACTCTATTAATCTGTACTTTAGGAGGTTGATAAACAAAAAGAAAGGTGGTCTAGCAATTCCTGCCACTGGAAAAATATGTTTATTCTTCAAGGACGTTAAAAGAAGTGCTTCTTGTAAAGGCAAATTTGGAGGAGCAGCTAGCAGAACAAGACAACCAGAGGAAGCTATGCTGGCTGACAGCAACTTCAACCTGCTATTCTGCTCTCCATGTTGTGGAAGGACACAAAAATAACCCAGTCCAAACAAGGGGAGGAATAGAAGGAGAGAGAACTCTGTACACCCACTTCACTTCCTGAAGGGAGAATACAAGTCTAATAACTTTTCCTTTTCTTACTTGATTTAGAAGTTCAACCGCTGTTTGATCACCGTCATAAAAACCAGAAAATTTCATTCTTTGTTTCTCTGTAAGGAATAAATAATTTCAAAATATTTATTTTATTGATTTATTTTAGACAATTTATATGCCGCGTATTCACACATAGCGACTCAAAGCGGCAAAAAAATAATAAACCCATATTAAAATAAGAAAATTAATAAAAGGAGAATTATATAATACATTAAAATAATAAAATCACCCACACCCCTTGCCCAGGCAAAAGCACTTCACAGGAGCTGTTTAATGGGCTCCATCCCACTCTGGGTTTCCCAGGCCCCTTGGCAGAACCAGGTCTTCAGCGCCTTCCGGAAGAGTGCTACTGTGGGGGGCCATTCTAATCTCTAATTCTAATCCTCATCTCTGGGGTGGATGATGTTCCAGAGAGAGGGAGCTGCCACGGAGAAAACCCTTCTTCTGGGTCTCACCAGGCGTGTCTTCCTAGGGGATGGCACCTGCAATATTCCTGCATTCGCACTCTGGTGGGTTGGGCAGATGTAACTAGTAAGAGATGGTCCCTCAGATAACCTGGTCCCAAGCCATGGAGGGCTTTGTAGGTGACAACCAACACCTTGAATTGCACCAGGAAAGAAATTGGCAGCCAATGCAGCTCCTGCAGGAGAAATGATACTTGTGCACACCGGGGTCCACAGAAAACCATGCGGGCCGCTGCATTTCGCACCAACTGGAGCTTCCACATGCTCGTCAAGGACAGCCCCATGTAGAGCACGTTGCAATAGTCAAGATTAGGGTATGAGTGACTGTGAGTAGGGATTGTCGGTCCAGGAAGGGCTGTTTCTGGCGCACAACCCATAGTTACGCAAAGGCCCTCCTGCACACGACCACAACCTGCTTTTCGAGCAGGGGTTTATTTATTTATTGTTTATTGGTTCGATTTATATGCCACCCTTCTCCGGAGATTCAGGGCGGCTTACAATGCATTAAGCAATAGCCTTTATACTTTTGTATATACCTGCTTAGTAGGGCTTTCAGCCCCCCCCCAAACGGTGTTCTTTTTTATACAAAGTCACCTTATTGCCCCCCCAATCCAGGTCCTCATTTTACCTACCTCGAAAAGATGGAAGGGTGAGTCAACCTTGAGCCTGGTGAGATTTGAACTTGCAGTAATTGCAGGCAGCTGGTGTTACTTAATAGCCCATTAGTCTGCTGCGCCACCAAGGCTCAATAGGGGTTCTATGTCCAGGAGAACCCACAGATTACGCACAGGGTGTGTTTGGGGTAGTGGCCACCCCATCCAAGACCAGAAGTGGCAATTCTCCCCTGGCCAATGAACCCCAAACCCAGAGCCACTCTGTCTTAGCAGGCTTTAGTTTAAACCCATTTGCTCCCCATCCAGTCCCTAACAGCCTCCAGGCACTGCGAGAGGGAGGACACAGCATTGCTTAATCCACCACGGGCCAAGACATACAGCTCAGTATCATCATCATATTGGTGATATCTCAGTCCAAGCTAGCAGATGATCTCACAAAGCAGTTTCATATAAATGTTGAACAGGAGCAGAGAGTACCGAGCCCTGAAGAACCCCGCAAAGCAGTGCATGAGGGCTGGATCTATCCCCTCCTATCAACACTGACTGAGAATGGCTGCAGAGGAAGGAAGTGAGGCTGGATAGCACAAGGCCTCCCACTCCCATCCCGCGAAGCCGTCCCAGGAGAATACCATGGTCGATGGTATCGAAAGCCACCGAGAGGTCAAATAGAGCAAGGATGGATACGCCACTCACATCCCGCTCTCACCAGAGATCATACAAAAGCGCGACCAATGACGATTCTGTCCCAAATCCAGGCCTGAATCTTGACTGGCAGGGGTCCTACCTGTCAATGACTCCTTCAGCTTCAACCACAACAATATACGAGCACACAATAGATACAAAGTTATGGTAAACTGCGCTAAACTTGATTGCAGAAAATATGACTTCAGTAAAAGAGTCACTAATGCCTGGAATGCACTACCGTACTCTGTGATTTCTTCCCCTAAACTCCAAAACTTTAACCTTAGACCATCTACTGTAAACCTCACTCCATTCCTAAGAGATCTCTAAGGCGAGTGCATAAGCGCACCAGCGTGCCTACCATCCCTGTCCTAAGTCTTGGTGTATTCGGATCTTCTTCCGTGTAAGATTGAGAGTACTTTGGCAACGTTTCAGCAGAATCCCATCTGTCATCATCAGGTTTATGTAAGGGATCTTCTGCAGCAATTGCCGTTACTATTTCAAATCTGGTGCTGGTAGTCTGCTTTGCTGGGATGGCCCCACCTCTTCGTTCTGATTGGTTGGGAGTCCCAGTCTGTGTCTATTGGCTTGGCTTTGAGTGTATGGTCGGTTTTTCTCCACCAGGTGGCGTGGCTTCATCTTTTTGGCTGGCTGGAAAGTGATTTGGCTGGAGGTCTGGGGAGTGGGGTGTATTCTGGGGTGTAAATTTTTTTGACTATGGGTGCTGGGACTCGTTTGTTGACAAGGGCTAGTTTCCAGATGTCTGGTAGGTGGGAGGTATCGTCACATTTATTCATGTTGTGGGGATGTTTTTCTATTTCAATGGCTTCCATAATTATTCTCTTGTTGAAATGTTCAGTTTTGGGGATTAATTTGGTTCCTTCAAAATCAATTTCATGTCCTGTTGCTTTAAGGTACTGGAAAATGGATGAAGTTGTTTCTTCTTTTCTGACTGCATTTTTGTGTTCTGCAATGCGTGCATTTATTCTCCTATTCGTTTGTCCAATGTATGTGGCTGAGCAGATTTTGCATGGTATTTCATAGACTCCTTGGTTTTCTAGCTGGATCTTGTCTTTGGGGTTTCTTAAGATGTTGGCTATTTTTTGGTCAGTGCAGAAGGTCGCCTTGATATTATGTTTGTGGAGGATTTTGCTGATTTTATCTGGGGTGCCTTTGATGTAAGGGAGGAGGTCGATGTCGTTGTCCTGTTCTGTGTCTTGGTTCTTGGGGGGGTGTCTCCCTTTGGATTAGGTTGGTGATAGTGTTTCTTTGCAATCCGTTAGAAATTAATACGTTTCTGAGAGTGTGTAACCACCTTCTCAACAACCTTCCCCAAAAAGTTAAGATTGGAGACAGGTAGGAAATTATTCAAAAGGGTGGGATCCAGGGATGGCTTCTTAAGAAGAGGGTGGACCACAGCCTCCTTAAAATGCTGGGGCACTGCCCCCTCCTGTAGGGAAGCATTAATGACTGCCAGCGTCCACCCACCTGTCATCTCCCGGGAAGCTTTCCCAAGCCAGACAGGGCTGGGTCTAAAACACAGGTGCTTGCACCCACCCATACTCCCTAGGATCCTGTCCACTTCCTCAGGAGCAACAGGGTCAAACCGTTCCCAGATATCAGAGCAAGAACCTGCCTCAGAGGCTTCCACCAGACCAGCAACCATGCCGGCATCCAACTGGGAACAAAGTCGAGCGAAAAACCACAAATACCTCAGCATGCCCCTTCAGGTAGACCTCAATCTCCTCCTTCCCCAGGAGGAGGCGGCTCACCTAAAGAGAGTCGCTGGGCAATTATCTGTAGATGCAATTAGTGTGGAGAAGTATAAATAGGAGAAGGTATTGTATAGAAAAGAAGAGAGAGCGAAGGTAAGACAGATGGGTAATCAGAGGATCTTCAGTTACCTCCTGAGGTGTCCTGACTTTGATCCTCCCAAGGGATCCTCCTGAAAAATAGCTCCTGGGGGGGAACTGATGGGTTCTTCTTTCCCTCAGGATCTCTGATCTCCACAGTGCAGCACTTCCAATAGGAGGAAGGAAGAAGCAGAATTAATGTACATCAGATGACGTAAAGTGGATTCCTATATTCGGAACACAACCTCAAAGCCCCCAATATCCATCTATGTGGTTGAGTGAGGAAACAATGGAACAATGTCCTACAAGAATAGGTGGGACATTGCCACATATTATGAATGTCAGAGAAGTTTGGGAAGGAGGGGTGAAATATTCAAACAGATTCTCTATTCTGTCTTGAACTCTTACCTGCAACTCAGCCTGCTCCTTCTGCTCCTCCAACTGGCTCAGGAGGAAGCCTTCCACCAGGGCCACCGCCTGGGAGCTGGTCTCTGCTCCATACTCCCGCACCCAGCTCTCCACCTCTGGGGGCAGAAGAGCCAGGAACTGCTCCAGAACTACCAGGTCCAGCATCTGGGCTTTGGTGTGCTTTTCTGGTCTCAGCCATCGCCTGCAAAAGCCATGGAGTCGGCTGCAAAGTCCTCGGGGACCCTCAGCCTCCCGGTATTGGATGGAGGTCCAGGGATGAACTTCTGAAGGGAGGATGGTTTCCTCCTCCAGGATCTCCTGCCCAGTCCTTGTCCAGAGCTTCCCCCCCTTCCCAGGCTGAGCAGCTGAAGGGCCTTTTCCGCTTCCCTCCTTTGCAAAAGGTTGTGCCTCCATCCTTTCTCTGTCCTGCAGAGCAACTGCAAATGGCTCCAAGGACTCTGGTGGGTCTCCAGATGCCTTTTCCTTCACGGGACCATTTCTGGGGCTGCAGGACTGATCCCTGCAAGGGATTCCGCTCTTTTTCTTCTTCCCCCAAGAGGAAAGTTTGCCTTGCAAAGACCACAAATGGCTTCCAGTTTCTGTATCTGAGATGGGAAGAAAAAACAAATATTAAGAATTAGAAAGTGGAATTCAGCCACTGAGCGACCTTCCCCCAACCTCCCCGGAGCCCCAAGAGGCTCATCCCAGCGCAGGACTGAGGTGCCCCCGAGCAGGGCCGGGAAGGAGGCAGCTGGAGAGGCCGCCCCGCTTCTCTCCCCCTCCGGAGACAGGGAGCCTGGTGCGAATCCTGCCTCCTCCGCTCCTGCTGGGCCTCCGCAAGGCCGACCCTCCCCTCCCCCCACTCGGGCTCTTCCTCAGACAGGGGGCGGGAAGGATCCCCCTGCATGGAGAGGGCGGCTGGGGAGCATGGGACCCGGGGTGGAAGCCGGAGGAAGGCTGGGCGCGGGTCTCTCCCTCCTCTGCCTCCCTTTGCCCGGGAAGAGCCCCCAACTCACCCGGGGAACGTCTGGATCTTCCCCCGCCAGACTCTCCCGTAGCCTCTCCGCCTCCTGTGGAGCCCCAGGGGTTAAGGAGAGCGAGTGCGGAGTCCTAGAGCGGCAAGTGTTTGTGATGTCATTTCCTTCCCAGCCTCCTATGGAAAAGCAGCTGTGACATTCGCCATCCAGCGGACCAATGGGGAAGCGCATGACCCTACCTTCTTTTAGCAGAGAGCTCCCCCTGGTGGATTAGGGGCAAAGTGCCAGGATTGTAGAAAGGGCGGGAAAGAGGAGCGCGTCTGAGGGGAAGGGAGAGGGCAGGGATGATGGGCTTCGGAGTAGGAGGAAATGGCCCTCTCAATTTCTTTCTCCATTTTCCTCTTTTTCCTGTCCTGGAACCGTCTGTGGAGATGGAGAAAAATTTCTCTGGAGGATTTGAACTCTCTTCCCTCAAGAACAGCTGCCCTGAATGCTCCGCAGAGATTGTGGGAGGCCTCCAAAGGGTCCAAATCCTGTCAGAAACAGCCAGAAGAGAAGGACCAGGAGGCTCTGTGGGAAAGACAGCTTGTGTCTTGCGGTTGTTGGGAGGCAGATGGAACACAGGCAGGAAGGCCACAATCAGGAAAATGTTTTTATTTCTTTTTTATTTAATTCAATACATGCAGCTGCCGTTCCCACACTATTCGCTCAGCCTCCCAGCAAAGGGGGGGAGGAGAAAGGGCAGGGACCCCTCCGGTCTCTTCTGATGAAAGAAAAGGAAGATCCTGAAAAAGGAATAGAAAGCTAAACTATGAGGAGGAAAAACCATTTTTACATAGGGATTGAGTAGGAAATTCAACTCAAGAAATGTGATTAGGAAGTTTAAGGCCCTTGGAGAATTGAAGGCAGGGATATATCATTAGACCATAAATGAAAAAAGAAAATGAAAATGAAAAACAAGGAAAGCTGAAGGCTCCATTGAGAATTTTATGCATCTTTAGCAAGTAACTACACGACTGATATTTAATTTTAAGTTACTTAATGTTATGACACATCATAAAAATAGAAGAATGTGGCCCTAATGCTTGAAAAATAAATTTTCCCCATGCATTTGTTTCCTTCTGTTCATTCCGGCCTCTTGCTTGAAAGGCAAATTGTTCACCCTGAAGCTTTCTGCATGCAGTCTACAGACATCTCTCATTATTCCATCACATCCTAAGAGGTCTTTGGCCTAAAATGGTTCCTTGATTCTGCATTCATCCTCATTGACACAGTGATTAATTTGACACAGTGGATGGAGGTTGGATTGAGGGGTCCTTGGTGCCCTCTGAGGTTTGTTGGTGCAGTGATGATCGTCCCTCGTTTGGCTAATGAAAGGTCTGCAACAACACAATCAAGCTCAGAGACCACCAAGGACCCCTCATTTCAACCGTGAGCTACACATTGTCTCCTTTGTTGGCAGGCTGGATTATTTTTGGTATCTGGACATCCCAGAGAAAGTTCCCATTCGCATTTCTGCATGTTTCATCAGGAAGGACTGAAGTAATTTTTTGAAGTAGTTCTTAATTTCATCTTATTTTGGTCCCCATTGATTTCCAAAGATCTTCCTTCTTGATTGATCCTTTGCAATGTTAGCACACCAGACTGGTTTTCATTCTCATATCCTGGAGTAGGCCTAATTTGGGAGGGAGGGAGGGAGGGAAGGAGGAGGTCAGAGCCATCATTTATTGCCATTGTAACTTCAAATGGTTACTTAATAAATTATTGTAAATCAGGGACTGCCTGGGTTGGCCAGCAGGCTGCCTACCTATGGGAACTTAATATGTGTTCACATATCCCTACCACTGCTTTCTCTTCCCTTCTTTTACACAACTCTGTGAAAGTAGTTGCCATGGCACTGAAACAAGGATAACTGCAACATAAGTAAGCAGTGTAGCCAGGCAGCTGGGAAGGCAAACAAAATTCTGAGATGCATCACCATATGTATCACCCTCAGCAAAAAGGAGCTCCTATCCCTCTACATAGGGCTTTAGTGAGACTCCATTTGGAATACTGTGTCCAGTTCTGGAGACTTCACTTTAAAAAGGTATTGATAAGATTGTGTGAGTCCAGAGATGGGCAACACAAGGGAAGGCAAAAAAAGATAACCACAAAATTAGTACAAAGAGCCTATGAGTTGCATTTTCTAACTCAGCATCACTACAACCCGGTTCTCCTTATGGTTGTCTTTCTCAGTTATTACTTGTATAAAGTGAAATGCTGGAAAAGCAGACTGTGATAATACTAAGCAAAGTAAGAAAAGCTGAAATAATAGTAAGGGATTCAGGACTAATTGCATTTCTGCCTGCAACTCTGCTCTAGTGGAATACTCATCAGAGGGAGTTACTTGAAACTGTCCAGTGTCTTCTTAAAAATGTCCAGTGAGGAAGCACCCATGCTATCTGAAGGGAAGCTGTTCCACGGGTGAATTGTCCTCATTGTAAGAAAGTTCCAGGTTGCTTCTCTCCTTGATAAGTTTCCATCCATTATTCCTTGTCTGGCCTTCAGGTGCCTTGGAAAATAGTCACCTTTTACTGCTTTGGCTGCCATGGAAACGGTGGGTCATTCTTTCTTGGACTTTGAAGGAAGCATACCTGACATTGACCCTCTCCTTTCTGTGGCAGCCCCTCAAATATTGGAACACTGCTATCCTGTCTCCCCTGGTCCTTCTCTTCACTAGACTAGCCCAGTTCCTATAATAGTTCTTGTTTTAGTCTTCCGGCCTTTAATCAGCTTAGCTGCTCTTCTTTGCTCTTTTTCCAAAGTTTCAACATCTGCTTTGCAATGTGATGACCCAAACAGGATGCGGTATTCCAGGGGTGGTCTTACTAAGTCTTTATGAACTGGTACTAATACTTCATCTGATTTTTATTCTATGCCTCTGTTTATACAACCAAGGATTGTATTCGTTTTTTTGGCTGCTGCCGCACACAGGTAATTCATGCTTCATTGATCATCAATTCCGACTCCAAGGACCCTTCACAGTTACTATTTTCCAGCCAGGTTTCAGGTAATCTGTCTTTCCTGCCCAGATGTAAAAGCTTACTTTTCTCCACATTAAATTTCATTTTGTTGGATTCTACCTTGTCTTGTTTGGATCCGAAAGGCACAATATGCATACAAATCAAAATCTATGCTGGTGGATCAGCGGTTAGAATGCAGTACTATAGGCTAATTGCCCACAGCCATAAGTTTGATTCTGACAGGGTCATGGTTGATTCAGCTTTCATCCTTCTGAGGTGGTTAAAATGAGGACCCAGATTGCTGGAGACCATATGCTGACTTTGTAAACTGCTCAAAGAGTGCTATAAAGCATTATAGACTGGTATATAAGTCTAAGTGGAATTACTATTGCTATACACTTTCTCCTGTGCGTGGATCCTTTTATGAGAAGTAAGACTAACTTTCTGAGCAAAGCCCTTTCCACACTCCATGCATTTATACGGCTTCTCCCCTGTGTGGATCCTCTCATGGCAAATAAGATGAGCTCTTTGACCAAATGTCTTTCCACACTCCATGCATTTATACGGTTTCTCCCCTGTGTGGAACCTTTCATGTGCTCTTAGGACACAGTTCTTAGCAAAGGTCTTTCCACACTCCATGCATTTATACGGCTTTTCCCCTGTGTGGATCCTCTCATGGCAAATAAGATGAGCTCTTTCAGAAAACATCTTTCCACACTCCATGCATTTATACAGCTTCTCCCCTGTGTGGATCCTCTTATGGGAAATAAGATGACTTCTTTGAGCAAAGGCCTTTCCACACTCCATGCATTTATATGGCTTCTCCCCTGTGTGGATCCTCTCATGGCAAGTAAGATTAGCTCTTCGAGCAAAGGTCTTTCCGCACTCCATGCATTTATACGGCTTCTCCCCTGTGTGGATCCTCTTATGGGAAATAAGACTACTTCTGTGAGCAAAGGTTTTTCCACACTCTATGCATTTATATGGTTTCTCCCCTGTGTGGAACCTTTCATGTGCTCTTCGGACACAGTTCTTAGCAAAGGTCTTTCCACACTCCATGCATTTATACGGCTTCTCCCCTGTGTGGATCCTCTTATGGGAAATAAGACTACTTCTGTGAGCAAAGGTTTTTCCACACTCTATGCATTTATACGGCTTTTCCCCTGTGTGGATCCTCTTATGGGAAATAAGACTACTTCTTCGTGTAAAGGTTTTTTCGCACTCTATGCATTTATACGGCTTCTCCCCTGTGTGGATCATTTTATGAGAAATAAGACTACTTCTTCGAGCAAAGGTTTTTTTGCAGTCCATGCATTTATACGGCTTCTCCCCTGTGTGGATCATTTTGTAGGATATAAGATAACCTCTTTGACCAAACGTCTTTCCATACACCATGCATTTATACCGCTTCTCCCCTGTGTGGATCCTCTTATGGGAAGTAAGTTGCCTGCTTGTTCTAAAACATGTTCCACATTCCAAACATTTGTAAGGCTTCTCTTTTGTGTCTATCACTTTTTGAGATGTAAGGAACTTATTTCCAAGAGAAGGCATGAATGTCCCATTGTAACTTTGTCCGTTGTGTCTTCTTATAGCATCTTCTCTTTTGTTTTGGCTTATATAGTGTTCTTTTACTTGTAATTTAGTTTTGATTGGCTTCACACTTTCCCCAATATATTTTTTCCTTATTTTTTCCTGTTGGGCAAGAAAGTCTTGCATCAGAGCATCGGTGGAATATGAGCTTTCCTGATTCCAATCATTTGACTGGTTTCTAGCATGGGTTTCTGGTTCCATTCGAATTCCAAACTTCTCCGTTCCATCTTTAGCATTGATCATTTGGAGCAGTACACAGGAATCTTGATTCTCCTGCCCATTATTATCTTCAAAGCAAAAGAGAAATGAAAACGATAACAAAGTTAGAGAAAAAGATCAAACCGTACAAAGTCAAGTGAATTTCCTTCTGAATTTTTCCAAAATTCTTTTAAGTTTTATGTTTGCATGCTTACAGTGGTGTGATATAGACAGGATGATTTCTATATTCATGAGTTCTGAAAGCTTTGAAAATATCTAGAAAACATCTCTTTCTTTACAATTATCTATATATGTGCAAATCTCAATCAAAGTCTGTTTTGAGTCATGGAATAAATAGGGGAAACACCCAAGGAGGAATAAGGAGAAAACTTAAGATTTATTGGGCTGGGTTAATTTCAGCAGAGACCTGTGAGAACTGAAACCATTTTGAAAAAAGCTCCTTCTTCCCCGGTGTACCTTGGAGCAGGTACTCCACTGCCTCTGTCTGGCAGCCAGGACTCCCGCTCGGGCTGTTCCTTGATCCCAATGATGAGACTTAGGAGCGAAGTCCCTTGATTGAAGCCTCCCATTGGCTTGTAAACGCTCATCGCGCTGAGACTGGAAAGATTGGGAGGCTTCAACAATGGCTATTTTGGTGCCCCAAAGTCTCATCAGCTTGCAAGGGCTTTTTGGCCGGATCTGGTACAGGCTTCTGATGGCAGAGAACAGAGGCCTAAACTACTTTAGTGTGAGATCACACAAGACGAGAAGTGCAAGATCTCACACTAATGATCTTGCGGGATCTCAGGCTGCAGTACTTTAGTCCTGTGTTCCCTACAAACTGAGGACTGCACGAGATCCAGGGCAAAAGTCTTTGAAAACAAAGAGGCCTCCCCTTTGTTTCCAAAGCATTTTGCCCTGGATCTCGTGTAGGCCTTGGTGAGCAGAGAACAGAAGCCTAAAGTACTCTAGTGCGAGATTCTGTGAGATCAGTAGTGCCAGATTTCCCACTATTGAGCTTGTGTATCTCTCACTATTTTAGGGCTCTTTTTTCTGCAAATGCACCCAAGCAGGCAAAGGAACCGACGTCTCGCTACATCCTCGTAACGTAAGTCCGAGCAGAGTGGGGTGGAGGTGCAGGTACGATGATTGTTGTTGCAATGCCTCTGCTGCCATTTGTAAGTGTGAATGACGGCCGTGGTGTTGTAACATTCGTTATTTCAGGACTAGGAGAGAGCTAGATCGTAACTTCGTATGGTTGCTTAGTGAACTGTCGTAACTCGGAGATCACCTGTATCCTAGGATGCTCTGAGTCATATTTCATGAGGCCTTTGTTCTTGAATTGGATTGGGAGAATGCTCTTCCATGGCCCGAGCGTGAAAGTTCTATTCCCACACAATTTGGGGAGGTTTCAGAGAACAAATGACAAACACATTCTTCTCACATGATCTCCAGAGGACACATAAAAGCACACCTCATTATTCTCAGCCTCCACAGATAAGTTCAAATAGAAATGGAAAAATACAGATAAGGAATGCCCCAAAAGGACCTCAGCAAAGAGACACTGACTCTTTCCTTCCTTGGGGTACGAGAAGGCCAGATACTTCCCTTCTCCCTCCCAGGAGACAATATCTGATTAGTGATTTTTTAAATAAAAAGTAAGTATAATCTATCTTCTTTTTTTTCTTTTTTTTTGTAAATATTTTTTTTTCAAACTTAAACATAAAATATAGCTTTCAAGAGCAGAGTCTCGATCTGGTCATAGATGATTACCACGCTTACATTTCTTTAACAAGCTCCGTTCACAATTTCCCATTACATCTTTTACAAATAAAAATTCAAAACATAAAAGAACAAGTTTTAACATAAATTTTAACATCTTCCTCTAAACAAATCCATTATATCAATACAATTTTAATTTCAAATTAACTCTCACTCATTTTTATATCTATATTTCAATCTTAATTATATCTTGTTCTTCTTCACCTTAGCATCAGCTAAGCGATCAGCATCAAAAAAATTTTTTAACAATATTCTAACCTCTTATTCTAATTATTTACCCTACAATTTTATCACCACAGATCTTAATTTCAAATTCCATACCACTCCATTTTTATTACACTTTATAAGACCAAGTTGTATCTAATTCTTAATCTCTTGACCCTTTCCTCGATTCTTAATATCTTAAACTTTATCAATTTATCTTTGATTTTATCCCACTTATCATCTATTACACTTTTAATGTTACACAGATATAATCTGTCTTCTTGAACTCTCTGATTTGGGACAAGAAAACTCTTACCCAGAGAGACCACGTTCCTATAGTTTTCAAGCATGACTTCCGAATGCAGCGCTTTCTGGTCAGGATCCAGCTGAGACCATTCCTCCTCAGAGAAATAGACAGCCACCTCCTCAAAGGACACAAGACTCTCCTGAACACGGAAAAAAGAACAGAATCAAGATCACATGAAGTATTAGTGCCACTTTAGAATGCCTTGGTAAGATCACACTTAGGAACTTTGCATCCAGTATTAGTTGCCAAGATGTAACAAAGATCTTGGGACTCTAGAAAGAGTGCAAGGAAGACCAACTGAGACGATGAGGGGACTGGAGGCTAAGACATACGATGAAAAGGTGCAGGAACTGGGCATGGCTAGTCTAGTGAAGAGAAGGACCAGGGGAGACAGGGTAGCAGTGCTCCAATATTTGAGGGGCAGAGAGGAGGGGGTCAAGCTATTTTCCAAAGCACCTGAAGGCCAGACAAGGAATAATGGATGGAAACTGAACAAGGAGAAATTCAACCTGAAAATAAGGAGACGTTTTCTTACAGTGAAAGCAATGCAACAATGGAACAGAAGTTTCATGGGAGCTTCATCACTGGGAGCTTTCAAGAAGAGACTAGACTGCCAAAATGTCAGAAATGGTGTAGTGAGGTTGGACTAGATGATTTACAAGGTCCCTTCCAACTCTGTTAATCTGTAACTTAGGAGGCTGATAAATTAAAAAGGAAAGGTGGTCCAGCAGTTCCTGCCACTGTCATACGTTTATTCCTAATTCTTGAAGGACTTTAAAAGAAGTGCTTCTTGTAAAGGCAAATTTGGAGGAGCACCTAGCAGAACAAGACAACCAGAGGAAGCTATGCTGGCTGACAGCAACTTCAACCTGCTATTCTGCTCTCCATGTTGTGGAAGGACACAAAAATAACCCAGTCCAGGCTTCCGGTTTGGCTTCCGTCGCCGTTAGACGGTCTTTTGAGACCGCCAGCCCCGTTGCCCGTAAAGAGCCGCCTTTAAAGCTGAAAGGCGGCTCGAAAAACTCCATTTCCTCAAGGAAATGCTAGATAGAGCAGGCGAGGGCAGGTAGAGCCCTCTGCGAAGTCCTTAGAGTTTTTGTTTTACTCTTGGGGACGAAGCAGGATGAGGCTCCCTATTTCCGCTCGCCGCTGCTCCGGGCTTCGGGAGAACTCTGCCTTTTTGCAGAGCCAGGCGATGGGACCAGACCAATTAACGGAATTAACAGATTATCTGAACAAGTAGGAGGAAATCCGGATCTGGGATCTTAAACTGCAAGTATTTCTAACCCCAAGACTGATTCTAAAAGTAAAGGAGAATGAAAGGAGGAAAAAAGAGAGTTTAAAATGGCGACTGGCTGAGGCTTGTGAAGAGCTGAAAGCGAAAGTCCTTCCGTTTGAGACGTTACAAAGTATCTAAAACAATAGCGCTGGCTAGGAGTGAAGAGAAAAAATTCTTATTTTATGCCTCTTCCTTCTTAGAGACTTGATATTGATATTGTCTGGAGAGAAGTCTTTTTCTTTAAAAAGGGCAAAAAAAAAAAAAACCTTTGTAGGCAGGATGGCGTTAAAACTGACAAAGCCAGATAATCAAGCTGTAGGGGGGGGGTTTCCCCCATTTATAAATCACATGATCAAGTTGTGAGCTTGCAGACGCAGAAAAATGGCTTTACAGACCTAAGGGAATTTGTACTGGAAGAGATGGCAAGACATGATAAGATTGTGAATCAGAACCTTGAGAATTTTAGACAGGAAATTAAAGAGTTGGTTCAACAAAAGTATGATATCTTGAAGCAACATATGAAAAGTTTCTTAGATGTAATTATGAAGATGGATAATGAGTTCAATTTAGAAATAGAGTCTAAAATGAAGGAAGGTGATCATAAGATTTATAACTTGGACAATAAAATAAAAAGAATTGAAAATGATTTAACAATGATACAAGAAAAAAGCCCAGAAGCAGAGCTTAAAAAGTTTAAAAAAACAAAGGAAGCTGACTATAAGACTTACAATGTAGATAATATAAAACAAAGAATTGAAAATGAAGCCACAATGATGCAATTCAGATTCATGGAATTTGCGGTCAGAATAAGGGGAATACAGGAAGATAAAAGACAAGATTTGAGAAAGATGTCTGCTGAAGTTCTGGCTGGCATTTTAAAGGTTAGTCCTGAAGAGGTATCCTGCAAGATTGATAAGGCTTACAGAGTTAATTCTTGGGTGGCAAAGCAAAGGCAGTTGCCTAGAGATGTGGTGATTTACTTTACTGATAAAGAAATAAGAAATGATATCGTGCAAAAGTCTTTTAATTCCACTCTTGAAATGCATGGAAGGAAGATTTGGATATTTAAAGAGCTGCCATCCAAGATGTTAAAAGACAGAAAGAATTTCGGATTTTTGGTGACTGAGCTAAAAAAACAAAACATCCCATTTAGGTGGGATGTTCCAGTTGGTATAATATTGAGATATCAAGGAGAAAGATATCAACTGTGGGGGCACCCGCCCTCTGGAATGAGCTACCCCCAGGGATACGACTAATCCCGGACCTCCGGACCTTCCGCCGGGCCCTGAAGACTTTTTTATTTCAGCAAGCCGGACTGGGTTAAAAAATTTTAATTGGGTGCATTTTATGGGTAAGGGGTTTTAAAATTGGAGAAGCCAAAGATAATTTAATTTTGTTTTAATTGCATTTTAATATTTGTATTGTTTGTTTTAATTTTGGCTGTTCACCGCCCCGAGTCCTTCGGGAGAGGGGGCGGTATAAAAATTAAATAAATAAATAAATAAATAAATAAATAAATAAATAAATAAATAAATAAAACAAAACTAAATACTGTTGAAAAAGCGGAAGAATTTTACTACAAGGTTTTTAAAATGGGTTCAACATCTCCATGTATAACACACGAGAAGAATGAAGAAAAGCAAAATCAACAAGAGATTGAAATCCAGGCTAAGCAGATGGAGGTGGAGTAATGGAAAAACAACAAGTTACAGAGGCCTTTGTGGATGAGTCGCTTTTGGATTCTCCTTCAGAGGTTACAGTTGGACTATCTATAAATACAAGAGAGGCAGTTCTGGATTCTACTGTGATGACTTATCAAAGTATAGACCAGCATGGAAATCAATCACTTGATATACAACTCATAGAAAGGCAACCAGGATGGAGATCTAAGCCACAAAAAGTTAAGAAAAGAAGAAGCAGGTCCTACAAAAATAAAAACTTTTAGACTAAACAACAGTGTAATGCCAGTTACGTAAGAGACGATTGAATATATGAAAATATAGTTGACGCAAAGTATTGGTTTATACTATTTTGATGAGAGTGACAGATCTCTGCAGTGCTGTACTTTTGGGATGTGGAAGATGGCCTTAAATTGAGTGGACTGGAACTTTTTATTCTGGACTTTTTGACAAATGGATTACGTTTATGTTGAGCTATAAGGCAAGAGAACTATGGGATTGGGGCATGCAGAAGATCTGGCTGTTACCCCAACATGGTGGTTGGAATTAATAATCTAGATGGAAGACATTATAGAAGACACTATATGGAATATAAATATAAAGTCACTCGGGTGGTTTTTTATATATGAAAACATTTACTATTGATGGGGGAAGAGGGTAATTGAAGATACCGAACATACTGTTGGAATTAGGATGTGATGTTACCCTAACATGGGTAATGGAATTAACAATCCAGTTGAGAGATATTACAGAAGATGTCATATGGATTACAAATTTAAAGTCATTTGAGGATTTTATATATATATGTAAATATTTTTTTAGTGGTGTGGGCAGAAGAATAAAGATAGTGAAAATATTATGTATGGTAAACCTGTAGGAAAGTGGGTGGAGATAGATTAGTTTATTGATTGTTTAGTTTAGGAAAAGGGATGTTATGTTATATCAATATATGTAAAAGATTTGAATTAAGAGATATATGTATGGGGGAGGATGAGCTGAAATTGCTAAATTAGGATTTATTATATAATTTTACAGCTGAATGTTGTTTTGAAATGTATAGTATAAGGGGGATATAATAATATTGTTAGAAGGGTGGAGATAGGTTAGTTTACTGATTGTTTAGTTTAGGAAAAAGGATGTTATGCTATATTAATATACATAAAAGATTTGAATTAAGAGATATATGCATGGGGGAGGAGGAAATGGATAGATTATGAGCTGAATAGATGAAATTGCTAAATTAGGATTTATTATATAATTTTACAGTTGAATGTTGCTTTGAAATGTATAGTATAAGGGCGATATAATAATATTGTTAGAAAGAAAGGGTCAGTATATGGGGGGTGGAGTAAAAGGATGGTAAAGTATTATATAATCTGTTATTAACTTGGGTTTTATTTTGGAGAAGCCATAGGGGGAGGGGAGGGGGAGGGGGGGTTAGGGAGGAGGGGGGAAAAGAGGGGGAAAAATTTGTATTTGAAAAACTTCTTCAATAAAAAAAAAAATAACCCAGTCCAAAAAAGGGGGGGGGATAGTAGGAGAGAGAACTCTGTACACCCACTTCACTTCCTGAAGGCGAGAATACAAGTCTAATAACTTTTCCTTTTCTTACTTGATTTAGAGGTTCAGCCACTGTTTGATCGCCGTCATAAAAACCAGAAAATTTCATTCTTTGTTTCTCTGTAAGGAATAAATAATTTCAAAATAAATGATTAATAAAATATTTATTTTATTGATTTTCTTAGACAATTTATATGCCGCCTATTCGCACATGACAACTCAATGTAGCTTACAAAATATTAAACCTATACTAAAATAATAAAACTAATAAAAGGAGAATTATATAATACATTTAAAATAATAAAATCACCCCCACCCCTGGCAAAAGCATCTCACAGGAGCCGTTTAATGGGCTCCACCCCGCTCTGGGTTTCCCAGGCCCACTGGCAGGACCAGGTCTTCAACGCCTTCTGGAAGTGCTACTGTGGGGGGGCCATTCTAATCTCTGGGGGGATGATGTTCCAGAGAGAGGGAGCTGCCACGGAGAAAAAGACCTTAATCCTATTGTTCTACAAACCCTACGAGCCCCTGCCCTTTGGAATGAACTGCCCCCAGAAATTCGTAAAATCTCTGATCTCATTGTATTTCGCTGTGCCCTCAAAACCTTGTTGTTCCGCCAGGCGGGGCTATCAATATAAAGATTTTAATTGGTTTTTAAAAAGGGATTTCAAATTTGGGGTTTTGTAACTGAGCCTTTTATTTAATAATTTTAACTACTTTTAAATTTTGTTTGTCTTGTGCTTTTAATCAGGCTGTAAACCGCCCTGTGTCCTTTGGGAGAAGGGCGGTATAGAAATAAAATTAATTAATTAATTAATAATAAATAAAAACCTATGAATACAGAATCAACCCCTTCAGTGCTAAGTTTCAAGAAGTTCAGTGAATAGAATAGAAACAATATTTTTCTGATTGTTTGGAGTGGAATAGATCTGCACAAGAAGAAAGTGAAACTAAGTGTGAGGAGGAAGGGGCAAGCAGACAAGCAGTACAAAATGAAAATGAAACTTTCTGAGCACAATACTGCACAGCCACAGACAGACAAGTCTTTGGATCTTTTTGTATGTATGACCTGAGGTTTATCACATTCTTTCCTTGGAGGAAAAAACCTATAATGACAGCAGGCCATAAAAGAGACCCCGTTTGGCAATATTTTAATGAAGTTCCTTTACCTATCGGTAAGGCAGGCATTCATGCACAATGCAAACACTGCAACAAAGAAATGCAAGGCCTGGTGGCCCAAATGAGGCAACATCATGAGAAGTGCTGTGATGAAGATGACCAAAGAAACACATTTGAACAGGCAGGATCTTCAGGTTGGTAAACATTTTTACTGAATCGTATTTCTAAAGACTGCCTTGAACTGTCATGTTTGAGCAAAATTATATTTCTTATTATTACTGCATGTTACTGTCATTTGGTACAGTTATGAAGAAAAGCAAATATTCCTTTTGGGGCAGTGCTGTATACAATAAGCAGAAATTGTATAAACAATAAAATAACAGCATTGACTTTTTTGTTTAGGGGAATTCATGGATTCTGGAAACTCTCCACCTTCAAGAAGATCACCATCCTCCTGTTCTACAGTTTCAGAGTTATCCATCCAGGATAGTGCTTCATTAGCATCATCATCATCAGACACCCACAGCCACATATCACTATCACCTAAAAGAAAGAAAAAACCCTTCCCTCCTGGAACCACCATAGATAAGTTTGTGATAAAAACTAGCAGATTAGAAAAAGAGTTAATGATGAAAAAATTGCCCAGTTTGTTTATGCAACAAACTCTTCTTTCCGTCTGACTGAGAACCCACATTTCATTAATATGGTTCAGTCACTGAGACCAGGATACAGTCCACCCAGCAGAGCAGATGTTGCAGGGAAACTGCTGGATAAAGTGTATGACAGAGAAATGGAGCAATGTGCAACAGCTCTGGAGGGTAGAATTGTTAACCTAAGTATTGATGGGTGGAGTAATGTCCACAATGATCCTATTGTATGTGCTAGTATAACAACAGAAGAAGGGAAAGTCTTCCTTGCACAAACAATTGATATGTCAGGAAATGTACACACAACAGAATACTTACAAGAAGTGGCAGTAAAAGCTATAATAACATGTGAACAAAAATTCAAATGTCTAGTACGCAGTTTGGTCACAGACAATGCTGCAAATGTATCCAAGATGAGAAGAAATTTAGAAGAGCAGGAAGGGAATACAAAGCTAATAATATATGGTTGCAGTGCTCATTTGCTGCACCTCTTAGCCAAAGACTTAAGTGTTCCAGAAATAAAGACTAATGTTCTTGAAATTGCTAAATACTTCCATAACAATCATTTTGCTGCAGCAGCTCTGAAAAGGATGGGTGGAACCAAGCTAACGCTCCCACAAGATGTTAGATGGAACTCTGTGGTGGACTGTTTTGAGCAGTATATCAAGAACTGGCCTATTCTGATGACAGATTGTGAACAAAATCGAGATAAAATAGATGGTACTGTCATGGCCAAAATCCTCAAGATTGGGCTTAAGAGAAATGTTGAACATATGCTGAGCATCCTGAAACCCATCTCTGAAGCTTTAAACAAAATATAGAAAAATAGCTGTTTTATTGCTGATGCTGTTGAAATTTGGAAGGAACTGAGTGAACACTTAAAAACAGAACTACACATGGACAGAATTAAATTACAAGCATTAAAAAAACAAATGGGACAAGTACTGTCTCCAGCTCATTTTTTGGCAAATATTGTCAATATCCAGTACCAGAGTCAAAACTTAAGTGCTGAGGAAGAGGAGTTAGCTATGACATGGGTATCCAGCAATCATCCATCTGTAATGCCAACTATAATAAACTTCAAAGCTAAGGGGGAACCATTCAAGAAATATATGTTTGCTGAAGATATTTTAAAGAAAGTCACACCAGTGAACTGGTGGAAGTCACTTAAGCACTTGGATTTAGAGACTGTTCAAGTAATGATTTCACTTTTAACAGCAGTAGCTTCTTCTGCAGGCGTTGAAAGAATATTCTCTTCCTTTGGACTCATTCATCCTAAAATGAGAAATCGTTTGGGACCCGATAAAGCAGGAAAGCTTGTTTTTCTTTTCCAGATTATGAACAAAGAAGAAGATGAAGATGACGCATGAGTTACAGAGGACAGTATTTAAGTTTTTCATGTGTAGGCTGGGCTGACAGTCTAAGTTTCTTAAAATATATATATTTTGTTTAGCCAAATTAGTTAACAAACATGGATGTTTGTTTAAGCAAATAACATATGCTGTAATGTTATTGTTTCAGTTGAATAAATCTATTTAAATTGTTATTATTAAGGTAATGATTATTTTTCTCCTTCCTAAGTACAACAGAAAAGTTGTCCAAATATGAATGATTAACCTATTAAACTGGGGATAAAAAAACTAATATGAAAAGTTGTTATTCTAAAAATCTTCATCTACTTGCATATTAAAGTTATACCAGCAAGAATTAGTCTTTATGTAGAAAACTATGATTTAAATCAAGCCTTACTGACTAGTGATTTAAATCGTGATTTAAATCGTGATTTAAATCAGTTTGATTTAAATCAAATCCACCCTGGTGGCCAATGACGATTCTGTCCCAAATCCAGGCCTGAATCTTGACTGGCAGGGGTCCTACCTGTCAATGACTCCTTCAGCTTCAATCACAACAATACACGAGCACACAATAGATACAAAGTTATGGTAAACTGCGCTAAACTTGATTGCAGAAAATATGACTTCAGTAACAGAGTCACTAATGCCTGGAATTTATATATATATAAATTATATATATATATAATTTCCAACTTGTCTCCAATATTCCCTTTTTGGGGAGCTGGTGCGCTTATGCACTTGCCTTAGAGACATCTTAGGAATGGGGTGAGGTCGACAGTAGACGGTCTAAGGTTAATGTTTGGGGGTTATATATATATATATATGTGTGTGTGTGTGTGTGTGTGTGTGTGTGTGTAGGTCTTTGGTTATTCGGGTCTTCTCCCACGTAAAATTGGAAGTGTCTTGGCGACGTTTCGACGAAGTCTCAGTCGTCATCTTCAGGCTGGTGTTCTCGGCTTCGTGCTTCCAGGAGCAATGTAAGATCGCAGCTGTCTCTTCCTTTTAACTGCTAGTGGGGGTGTGAGCTGATTGGGTGGGGACTTGGCTGTGTTCTGATTGGGTGGAGGTGTGTTCTGATTGGTTAAGGGCTTGGCTGTGCTCTGATTGGATGTGGGATTGGTTGTGCTCTGATTGGCTGGGGGTGTGTTCTGTTTGGGTGGGGGCTTGGTTGTGCTCAGCTTAGTCTGAGTTGCAGGGGGATTTGAGCTAGTGAGCTGCGTTGTTGTTGTTTGGTTTTGTGTTTGTGGCCGTGCGAGCTCTTCATGGTGGGTGTCAGTCTGCTTCCTGTATGGATTGGAGGGGTTTAAAGTGGCTAATGATGCGGCTGCGGTCTGGCCTCTGGTCCTTGGTCGTGGCTCATTATCAGTGTGGTTTTGAGTCTGCTTTCTGCGTGGATGTGTGGTGGTGACATCCTGTGTGGCTCTCGTGAGTGTGGGTCTGGTGTCATTCGTCGTGTTAGGGATTCGTTTGTCAATAAGGGCGGGTTTCCAAATGGCTGGTAGGCGGGAGGTATCGTCTCGTTTGTTCATGCTGTGTGGGCGTTTTTCTATCTCGATGGCTTCTCTGATTATTCTGTTGTTAAAGTGTTCAGTTTTGGCGATAGTTCTGGTCTTTTTAAAGTCAATATCGTGTCCTGTGGCTTTAAGGTGTTGGACCAGGGAAGAAGTTGGTTCCTCTTTTCTGACTGAGTTCTTGTGTTCTTCTATGCGTGCACTTATTCGTCTGTTGGTTTGTCCGATGTATATGGTGGGGCAGGCGGTGCATGGGATTTCATATACTCCTTGATTTTCTAATTCAATTTTGTCTTTGGGGTTCCTTAGGATGGTGGATATTTTTTGGTTTGTGCAGAATGCTGTCTTGATGTTATGTTTGTGGAGGATTTTGCTTATTCTGTCTGTGGTGCCTTTTATGTATGGGAGGAGGGCTTTGCCGTTTTCTTGTTCTCTGTCTTGGATTTTAGTGGGGGTTTCTTTTTGGATTAGGTTGGTGATCTTATTTCTTTGGAATCCATTGGATGTTAGTACGTTAGTGAGAGTGTGTAGTTCGGTTTTTAGGTGTTGTTCGTCAGCTAAGCGTTTTGTTCTGGAAATGAGTGTCTTGGCTACAGAGTTGATCTGGGCAGGGTGGTGGTGTGAGAGTGCGTGCAGATAGCGGTTTGTGTGTGTTTTCTTCTGGTAGATAGTGTGTCCTAGGGAGCCATTGGATTTTCTGTAGACTAAGACATCCAGGAAGGGAAGTTGGTTGTTCGCTTCTGTTTCCATGGTGAACTGTATTTTGGGGTGTAGGCTGTTGAGGTGTGTGAGGAAGTTGTCCAGTTTTTCTTTCCCATGTGGCCAGATTATGAAGGTGTCGTCTACATATCTGAGCCAGAGTTTGGGTTTGTGATCAGATTTTTCTAGAGCTTGGGTTTCAAAGTATTCCATATAGAGGTTGGCAATGACAGGTGAGAGGGGTGATCCCATGGGTGCTCCTTCTATTTGTTTGTATTTCTGTCCATTATAGATGAAGTATGTGTTGGATAGGCAGTGGTTGGTCAGATCTAAGATGTGCTTGGGGGGGTTATATTTGTTTTGGATAACTGTCATTGCGTTACGTAGGTTAAACCTGGCTAGAAAGAATATGCACAGAAAAGCCTACGAAAAAGAATATATATATATATATATATATATATATATATATATATATATATATATATATATATTCTAAGGTTTTCGCGGGTGTTTGTATGTAGGTCTTTGGTTATTCGGGTTTTCTCCCGCGTAAAATTGGAGGTGTCTTGGCAACGTTTCGATGAAGTCTCATTCGTCATCTTCAGGCTGGTGTTCTCGGCTTCGTGCTTCTAGAAGCAATGTGTGTGATCGCATCTGTTTCTTCCTTTTAACTGCCAGTGGGGGTGTGAACTGATTGGGTGGGAGAAACACAAAGAATGACACCAGACCCACACTCACGAGAGCCACACGGGATGTAACCACCGCACATCCACGCAGAAAGCAGACTCAAACCCACACTGATGATCAGGCACAACCACAGACCAGAAGCCAGACCACAGCTGCATCATTAGCCACTTTAAACCCCTCCAATCCATACATGAAGCAGACTGACACCCAACATGAAGAGATTGCATGGCCACGAACATGAAGCCAAACAACAGCAACACAGCTCACCAGCTCAAATCCCCCTGCAACTCAGACTAAGCTGAGCACAAGCAAGCCCCCACTTAAACAGAACACACAACCATCCAATCAGAGCACAGCCAACCCCCCAACCAATCAGAACACACCTCCACCCAATCAGAACACAGCCAAGATCCCACCCAATCAGTTCACACCCCCACTGGCAGTTAAAAGGAAGAAACAGCTGCGATCACACACATTGCTCCTAGAAACGCGAAGCCGAGACAACCAGCCTGAAGATGACGAATGAGACTTTGTCGAAACGTTGCCAAGACACCTCCAATTTTACGCGGGAGAAAACCCGAATAACCAAAGACCTACATATATACCGTATTTTCCGGCGTATAAGACGACTTTTTAACACATGAAAATCTTCTCAAAAGTCAGGGGTCGTCTTATACGCCGGGTGTAGTTCTCCTGTAACCAGGCAGACCAGCCCAAAAGGCTCTGACGAGCCTTAAATGGCTCTGGCGATCCCAGCTCTGGTGATCCCAGCTCTGACAATCCCAGCTGAGTTCCCTGCAACTCAGCTGGGATCGCTAGAAACCACATAAAAGGAAAAAAGTTTTTTCCCTTTTACTCTGACGATCCCAGCTCTGACGATCCCAGCTGAGTTCCCTGCAACTCAGCTGGGATGGCCAGAGCCATGTAAAAGGGAACAAGTTTTCCCCCTCCAGCTTGCTTACCTCAGCTGCTAGTCGCAACGCTTGCCTTGCTTTGCTTGCCTGAATCTATTTCGTTGTTTTCGCTGCAATCAGATAGGACACAGAGCGGCTGAATGTCCTGTACCTCCGGTACGAGTACAAACCCAAAAGCCGGCTACGGGGGTAGCGACCAGAGGCCGACCACGGCAGCCACAAGAACGTACCCAAGCACTTCAAGGACCAAAGTCCGTCGTAGATCATCAGGTTCGTGATATTACACCAACCACTGTGGCGGGGAGATTCCCGGTGGTGTCAGGGGACAGTGATGACAACGAGCCGGAGGACCCTATGGTGAGCAAAACTGTGTTCCCTTTTGTCATACCTGTGGTGCTGAGGAATCCCCGAAACACAACGGGTTTTCAGTATGGTGCTTTATAATAGACACTAGATGTACCCGTTGTCTGGTGCGGAGAAGTGTGGTGGATGCTCTGGGCCTACAGATAAAAAAGCTAAAAGTTCCTGTGAAGTTCGAACAGATGGACGGGTCATTATTGGGGGGGGGCGCCTGCTAACCACGTAACTGAACAAGTGTTGTTGGTGATAGGTGAACATCAAGAGTCCATCCAGTTTATTGTGGTTGAAAAAATGATAGAGCCAGTTATTCTGGGTCTCACATGGTTAGATAAATGGCAACCTCACATCTGGTGGGAGGGAGGTTATCGTAAGCTTAGAATCCCTTTGGGACCTGCTGTCCCGTCCCCTGCTTCTTCAGTGGGACAGTCGAATGAGGGACAGGACAATAGCTGTGCCTCCACAGAGGTGTTGCTTACACCGGACTTTCCTATAGTTTACCAAGACCTTTCAGCCGTGTTTAGTGAAGAGGAATGCGAAGTACTACCCCCCCATCGGACTACGGATTGCGCTATCGAGTTGGTGCCTAGGGCTAAGTTACCGAAACCTCGGATGTATTCCATGACCCAACAAGAATTATCCGAGTTACGACAATATATCGACAAAAATTTAGCTCGAGGTTTCATCGTCCCTAGTAGATCTAGGATGGCTGCCCCAGTCTTCTTCAGGGAGAAGAAGGACGGTGGGGTTCGGTTATGTGTTGACTTCCGAGATTTGAATGGAGTATGTATAGAACATCTATACCCCCTTCCGCTTATGAAGGATTTGTTAGCTGCGCTATCTACAGGACGGGTATTTACAAAACTCGATTTACAGGAAGCGTACTACAGAGTACGTATCAAACAGGGCGATGAATGGAAGACCACTTTTAACTGCCCTCTTGGTAGCTACCAATATAGAGTTATGCCGTTTGGACTTCAAGGCGCTCCAGCGGTGTTCATGCAGCTTATCAACGAAGTTTTGCATGAACATTTGTCTAGAGGAGTTCTTGTTTATTTAGACGACATTCTAATATATACGCGCACCTTGGAAGAACACGTTGTGTTAGTCCGTCAGGTTTTAGAGAAGTTGTTAGCGGCTAAACTGTTTATAAAGCTTTCGAAATGTGAGTTCCATAAGTCGAAGATAGATTACCTCGGGTACAGGATCTCAAGCGATGGGATAGAAATGGATCCACGTAAAGTCCAAGCTATAGTTGAGTGGCAAGCACCGAAAACCAGGAAACAACTCCAAAGTTTCCTTGGTTTCGCGAATTTCTATCGCCAATTCGTCCCTGCATTTGCCGCTATAGCACTACCGTTAACAGACCTGTTACGCACTAAATCTCCTGTGATAAAACCAAGACCAAACCAGTTATTGCAGTGGACAGCTCAATGTCAAAGTGCGTTTGAACAGTTGAAATATCTTTTTACCAGAGAACCAGTACTTAAACACCCTGATCTGTCTCGTGAATTCATCGTTCAAGCCGATGCTAGCGACGTTGCTGTGGGAGCTGTGTTACTGCAAAAAGATGAACAGGATAGGATACGCCCTTGTGCTTATACCTCACGTAAATTAAACACCACAGAGCGAGGGTGGGCGATCTGGGAAAAGGAGGCCTTCGCTGTCCGTTGGGCTCTACTTACATGGCGTCACATCCTGGAAGGGGCTACTATCCCATTTGAGGTATGGACAGACCATAAAAATTTAGAGGCATTACAAACGCCTAGACGTCTGTCCCCAAAACAGCTGCGCTGGGCACAATATTTTCAAAGATTCAATTTCAGACTCAAATATGTGCCAGCAGGAAAGAACTTCCTCGCCGATGCACTTTCTCGTATGCCACAATATAACAGTAAGCGCGAGGAAGTAGTGGAATCTCTTATACCACCTATTGAGAGTGGGCATGCAGTTGCGGCGGTGTTACGGAAAGAAGCGTCCTTCTTAACGAATCTTCGGATAGCTATCAGCCAGGATACGTGGGTAAATCAAAACCAAACATCAGTAATCTTACGAGATGGGTTAGGGTGGAATGGGGATTGTTTATACATTCCAGAACCGCTTCGAACTACAGTTTTAAGACGGTGCCATGATGCCAAACCAGCAGGTCATTACGGTTTCCTTAAAACACTTCACCTGATTAGACGTCAATTTTGGTGGCCACGAATGCGTGGTGAAATTGAACGTTATGTTAAATCGTGCCCCACATGCGCGGCAGCAAAACCATGGTCAGGAAAACCACTTGGTTGATTACAATCGGTGGCTGATCCTAGTCGTCCGTGGGAGGAAGTGGCGATGGATTTTATAGTAGACCTACCGCCCAGCAATGGACATACCGTTATTTGGACAGTAGTAGATCTATTTTCAAAGCAGGCGCATTTTATACCCTGTCGGGGTTTACCATCTGCCCGACGATTGACAGACATGTTTATACAACATATCTACCGCCTTCACGGGGTCCCGAAGCGTATTATATCAGATCGAGGTGTCCAGTTCACCGCCCAGTTTTGGAGATCTTTCATTCACAGGATAGGGCCCATTCAAGGATTAAGTTCAGCCTTCCATCCCAGTACAAATGGAGCAGCTGAACGGGCTAATGCCGCTGTGGAACGATATCTACGTTGCTACGTTTCGTATCAGCAAACTGATTGGTCTGCCTTACTCCCGTTCGCTGAAGTCGCGTACAACAATATCAGCCACCGTAGCACGGGATTTTCTCCTTTCCAAATCATCTATGGAAGAGAATTCCCTGCCATACCTGAGGTAGAACCTCCAGCTACAGGGGTATCTACACATTCCGGTTGGGCCGACAAGATCCGACAAACGTGGCCAGCGGTAAAAACGGCGCTTCAAAAAGCAGCAAATGAATACAAACTTTATGTTGATAAAAAAAGAGCCGACCCAAAACCGTTTTCTGTAGGGGATCACGTGTATCTATCGACAAAATACTTGAAATTACGATTACCTAGTAGGAAACTAGGTCCCAAATACATAGGTCCTTTTCCTATAATACGTGTGATCAACCCTGTCACTGTCATGCTTAAGCTACCTTCACTGTTAGGAAAAATACATCCTGTTTTTCATAGCAGCCTCCTTAAACCTGTCAAAGAGGAAAGGCCCACACATCAGCCTGTTTCCCCGGGACCGAGTCATTCAGATCAATATGAGATAGATAAAGTATTGGATTCACGTCTACGTAGAGGCAGGTTACAGTACTTAGTACGGTGGAAGGGTTATCCACTAGCACAAGCATCTTGGGTAGCAGCTCCAGACGTTCATGCCGACCGGTTGCTCCGTCGGTATCATCGTAAATATCCAAATAAACCAGGTCCCAGTGGGTAGAACGGTTGCTATGCTAACATCTTTATTTTATTTCCTGCAGGTGGACTCCTGGTAGAGAGGAGCCGCCTGTCGAGCCTCGGTTGGGTCTCGCCATCACTAGGGAGGACGACGAGGAGGGGGCGAGCTGTTGGACTCTCCGAGGGCGTGTCATCAGCTGTTTGAGAAGTCTTTACCACCCGCACACAAAACGAAGCAAACTCTTTCATCGGAGATGGGGGGGGCATGGTGTTTGCAGATGACGCTGCCTTGTGCTGTAACAGAGACGCGCTCCTCCTACAGGCCAGCTTGAGGAAGGAGGGATGATGTTGACTGTTTGATTGTTAATTGATTTATTGTGCTCCTCCTTCAGGCCAGCTAGGGGTGATGTTAACTGTTTAATTGCCACTTGATTTATTGCTGTGTATATAAAAGGCGCTACACTGCGATTGCGTGTAGCGCTAACTTTAAACCTTGTTTCCGGCTTGTGCCTTTCTCCTGCCTGTGTTTGCTGTGCTGAACCTAATTAAAGGATTGCAACTGCTTTATTCCGTTCTGGTGTTGGCTTGTTTCCAGTGCAGTTCGGTGGACTGGCCGAGAGAGATGGCTTCTTAAGAAGAGGGTGGACCACAGACTCCTTCAAATGCTGGGGCACTGCCCCCTCCTGTAGGGAAGCATTAATGACTGCCAGTGTCCACCCACCTGTCATCTCCCAGGAAGCTTTCCCAAGCCAGGCGGGGCATGGGTCTAAAACATAGGTGCTTGCACCCACCCATACTCCCTAGGATCCTGTCCACTTCCTCAGGAGCAACAGGGTCAAACCGTTCCCCAATATCAGAGCAAGAACCTGCCTCAGAAGCTTCCACCGGACCAGCAACCACGCCGGCATCCAACTGGGAACAAAGTCGAGCGATTTTGTCTTCCAGAAAAACCATAAATACCTCAGCATTTTAAGCAAAAGAGATGTCAATTGTGCTTTGTTTCAGCTTTGTGGACTGTGTAGTTGGCAAACAGGTTTCTTGGTTATGAATAGCATGCAAAGCTAGGAACCAGCGAATTAGTGTCTAGCACTTAGTCTGAATTCAATTCGAGATTGTTCCTCTGCATTGTAAAAGACTTTGTGCTTGCTTTTTTTCAAAACCAAGTCCATTTATTTGTAATATGCCATTTGCACATTTCTATACGCACTTTCTGACAAGTAAGATAGTTCCATTGAGTGAACAGGGGAACATTTCAGAAATAAGCAGGCATAGAAATTATCCCAAAGTGCTTTTCAAAAAGCAATGGGACTTCCTTGGTTTCTCCTTGAAAATGTTTTGCTTCTCATCCAAGAAGCTTCTTCAGTTCATAACTGAAGAAGAACTGAACTAAAGAAGCTTCTTGGATGAGAAGTGAAATGATTGCACCAGTTTTGGCTGTCACGATATACAAAAGATGTTGAGACTCTAGAAAGAGTGCAGAGAAGAGCAACAAAAATGATTAGGGGCCTGGAGGCTAAAACATATGAAGAACAGTTGCAGGAATTGGGTATGTCTAGTTTAATGAAAAAGAAGGACCAGGAATGACATGACAACAGTGTCCTAATATCTCAGGGGCTGCCACAAAGAAGAGGGAGTCAAGCTATTCTCCAAAGCACCTGAAGGCAGAACATGAACCAATGGATGGAAACTAATCAAGGAGAAAAGCAACCTAAAACTAAAGAGAAACAGTGACAACAATTAACTAGTGGAAAGATTTGCCTCCAGACGTTGTGGGTGCTCCAACACTGGAGGTTTTTAAGAAGAGATTGGACAACCATTTGTCTGAAATGGGATAGGATCTCCTGCTTGAACACTGGGTTGGACTAGAAGACCTCTAAGGTTCCCTCGGTGGACCTCAATATCCTCCTTCCCCCAAGAGCAGTAGGCTCACCTGAAGAGGGTCGCTGGGCAATTATCTGTAGATGCAATTAGTGTGGAGAAGTATAAATAGGAGGAGGTATTGTATAGGAAAGAAGAGAAAGTGAAGGTAAGACAGATGGGTAATGGGAAGATCTTCAGTTACCTCCTAAAGTGTCCCGACTTTGATCCTTCCAAGGGATCCTCCTGAAAAATAGCTCCTGGGGAGGATTTGATGGGTTCTTCTTTCCCTCAGGATCTCTGATTTCCACAGTGCAGCACTTCCAATAGGAAGAAGGAAGAAACAGAATTAATGTACATCATACGATGACGTAAAATGGATTCCTATATTCGGAACACAGCCTCAAAGCCCCCAATATCCATCAATGTGGTTATGTGAGAAATATGAGAAAACAATGGAACAATGTCTTACTAGAATACGTGGGACATTGCCACATATTATCACTGTCAGAGAGGTTTGGGAAGGAGGGGTGAAGTATTCAAACAGATTCTCTATTCTCTATTGAACTCTTACCTGCAACTCGACTTGCTCCTTCTGTTCCTCCACCTGGCTCAGAAGGAAGCCTTCCACCAGGGCCACCGCCTGGGAGCTGGTCTCTGCTCCATACTCCCGCACCCAGCTCTCCATCTCTGGGGGCAGAAGAGCCAGGAGCTGCTCCAGAACCACCAGGTCCAGCATCTCAGCTCTGGTGTGCTTTTCTGGTCGCAGCCATCGCCTGCAAAAGCCATGGAGTCGGCTGCAAAGTCCTCGGGGACCCTCAGCCTCCCGGTATTGGATGGAGTTCCAGGGCTGAACTTCTGAAGGGAGGACGGTTTCCTCCTCCAGGATCTCCTGCCCAGTCCTTGTCCAGAGCTTCCGCCCCTTCTGAGGCTGAGCAGCTGAAGGGCCTTTTCCGGCTCCCTCCTTTCCAAAAGGTTGTGTCTCCATCCTTTCTCTGTCCTGCAGAGCAACTGCAAATGGCTCCAAGCACTCTGGTGGGTCTCCAGGTGCCTTTTCCTTCACGGGACCATTTCTGGGGCTGCAGGACTGATCCCTCCAAGGGATTCCGCTCTTTTTCTTCTTCCCCCAAGAGAAAAGTTTGCCTTGCAAAGACCACAAATGGCTTCCAGTTTCTGTATCTGAGATGGGAAGAAAAAACAAATAGCAAGAATTAGAAAGTGGAATTCAGCCACTGAGCGACCTTCCCCCAACCTCCCCGGAGCCCCAAGAGGCTCATCCCAGCGCAGGACTGAGGTGCCCCCGAGCAGGGCCGGGAAGGAGGCAGCTGGAGAGGCCGCCCCGCTTCTCTCCCCCTCCGGAGACAGGGAGCCTGGTGCGAATCCTGCCTCCTCCTCGCCCGGCTTCTCTCCCCTCCTGCTGGGCCTCCGCAAGGCCGACCCTCCCCTCCCCCCACTCGGGCTCTTCCTCAGACAGGGGGCGGGAAGGATCCCCCTGCATGGAGAGGGCGGCTGGGGAGCATGGGACCCGGGGTGGAAGCCGGAGGGGGGCCAGGGGCGGGTCTCTCCCTCCTCCGCCTCCCTTTGCCCGGGAAGAGCCCCCAACTCACCCGGGGAACGTCTGGATCTCCCCCCGCCACTCTCCCGTAGCCTCTCCGCCTCCTATGGAGCCCCAGGGGTTAAGGCGAGCGAGTGCGGCGTCCTAGAGCGGCAAGTATTTGTTATATCATTTCCTTCCCAGCCTCCTATGGAAAGGCAGCTGTGACGTTCACCCTCCGCTGGACCAATGGGGAAGCGCATGACCCTACCTTCTTTTAGCAGAGAGCTCCCCCTGGTGGATTAGGGGCAAAGTGCCAGGATTGTAGAAAGGGCGGGAAATACGAGCGCGTCTGAGGGGAAGGGAGAGGGCAGGGATGATGGGTTTGGGAGTAGAAGGAAACGGCCCTCTCAATTTCTTTCTCCATCTTCCTTTCCTTCCTGTCCAGGAACCCTCTGTGGAGATGGAGAAAAATTTCTCTGGAGGATTTGAACTCGCTTCCCTCAAGGACAGCCGCCCTGAAGGCTCCACAGAGATTGTGGGAGGCCTCCAAAGGGTCCAAATCCTGTCAGAAACAGCCAGAAGAGAAGGACCAGGAGGCTCTGTGGGAAAGACAGCTTGTGTCTTGCGGTTGTTGGGAGGCAGATGGAACACAGGCAGGAAGGCCACAATTCAGGAAAATGTTTTTATTTCTTTTTTATTTAATTCAATACATGCAGCTGCCCTTCCCACACTATTCGCTCAGCCTCCCAGCAAAGGGGGGAGGAGAAAGGGCAGGGACCCCTCCGGTCTCTTCTGATGAAAGAAAAGGAAGATCCTGAAAAAGGAATAGAAAGCTAAACTATGAGGAGGAAAAACCATTTTTACATAGGGATTGAGTAGGAAATTCACCTCAAGAAATGTGACTAGGAAGCTTAAGGCCCTTGGAGAATTGAAGGCAGGGATATATCATTAGACCATAAATGAAAAAAGAAAATGAAAAAGCAAAAGCAAAACAAGGAAAGCTGAAGGCTCCATTGAGAATTTTATGCATCTTTAGCAAGTAACTACATGACTGATAGTTAATTTTAAGTTACTTAATGTTATGATTCATCATAAAAAAAGAACGCGTCCCTAATGCTTGAAAAATGTATTTTCTTGCTTGAAAGGCAAATTGTTCACCCTGAAGCTTTCTGCATGCAGTCTACATTGACATCTCTCATTATTCCATCACATCCTAAGAGGTCTTTGGCCTAAAACGGTTCCTTGATGCTGCATTCATCCTCATTGACAAAGGTATTAATTTGACACAGTGGATGCAAGTTGGATTGAGGGGTCCTTGGTGCCCTCTGAGGTTGGTTGGAGCACTGATGATCTTCCCTCCTTTGGCTAATGAAAGGTCTGCAACAACACAATCAAGCTCAGAGACCACCAAGGACCCCTCAATTCAATCAGACACTACACATTGTCTCCTTTGTTGGCAGGCTGGATTATTTTTGGTATCTGGACATCCCAGAGAAAGTTCCCATTCGCATTTCTGCGTGTTTCATCAGGAAGGACTGAAGTAATTTTTTGAAGTAGTTCTTAATTTCATCTTATTTTGGTCCCCATTGATTTCCAAAGATCTTCCTTCTTGATTGATCCTTTGCAATGTTAGCACACCAGACTGGTTTTCATTCTCATATCCTGGAGTAGGCCTAATTTGGGAGGGAGGGAGGGAGGGAAGGAGGAGGTCAGAGCCATTATTTATTGCCATTGGAACTTCAAAGGGTTACTTAATAAATTATTGTAAATCAGGGACTGCCTGGGTGGGCCAGCAGGCTGCCTACCTATGGGAACTTAAAATGCATCCACATATCCCTACCACTGCTTTCTCTTCCCTTCTTTTACACAACTCTGTGAAAGTAGTTGCCATGGCACTGAAACGATGATATCTGCAACATAAGTAAGCAGTGTAGCCAGGCAGCTGGGAAGGCAAACAAAATTCTGAGATGCAATCACCATCAGCAAAAAGGAGCTCCTATCCCTCTACATAGGGCTTTAGTGAGACTCCATTTGGAATACTGTGTCCAGTTCTGGAAACTTCACTTTAAAAAATGTATTGATAAGATTGTGTGAGTCCAGAGATGGGCAACACGAGGGAAGGCAAGGAAAGATCACCACAAAATTAGTACAAAGAGCCTATGAGTTGCATTTTCTAACTCAGCATCACTACAACCCCGTTCTCCTTATGGTTTTCTTTCTGTTATTACTTGTATAAAGTGAAATGGTGGAAAGGCAGACTGTGATAATATTAAGCAAAGGAAGAAAAGCTGAAATAATAGTAAGGGATTCAGGACTAATGGCAATTTCTGCCTGCAACTCTGCTCTAGTGGATATACTCATCAGAGGGAGTTACTTGAAACTGTCCAGTGTCTTCTTAAAAATGTCCAGTGAGGAAGCACCCACGCTATCTGAAGGGAAGCTGTTCCACGGGTGAATTGTCCTCACTTTAAGAAAGTTCCATGTTGCTTCTCTCCTTGATAAGTTTCCATCCATTATTCCTTGTCTGGCCTTCAGGTGCCTTGGAAAATAGTCACCTTTTACTGCTTTGGCTGCCATGGAAACGGTAGGTCATTCTTTCTTGGACTTTGAAGGAAGCATACCTGACATTGACCCTCTCCTTTCTGTGGCAGCCCCTCAAATATTGGAACACTGCTATCCTGTCCCCCCTGATCCTTCTCTTCACTAGACTAGCCCAGTTCCTATAACCGTTCTTGTTTTAGTCTTCCGGCCTTTAATCAGCTTAGCTGCTCTTCTTTGCTCTTTTTCCAAAGTTTCAACATCTGCTTTGCAATGTGATGACCCAAACAGGATGCGGTATTCCAGGGGTTTTCTTACTAAGTCTTTATTAACCGGTACTAATACTTCATGTGATTTTTATTCTATGCCTCTGTTTATACAACCAAGGATTGTATTCGTTTTTTTGGCTGCTGCCGCACACAGGTAATTCATGCTTCATTGATCATCCATTCCGACTCCAAGGACCCTTCACAGTTACTATTTTCCAGCCAGGTTTCAGGTAATCTGTTTTCCTGCCCAGATGTAAAAGCTTACTTTTCTCCACATTAAATTTCATTTTGTTGGATTCTACCTTGTCTTGTTTGGATCCGAAAGGCACAATATGCATACAAATCAAAATCTATGGTGGTGGATCAGCGGTTAGAATGCAGTACTATAGGCTAATTGCCCACAGCCATAAGTTTGATTCTGACAGGGTCATGGTTGATTCAGCTTTCATCCTTCTGAAGTGGTTAAAATGAGGACCCAGATTGCTGGAGACCATATGCTGACTTTGTAAACTGCTCAGAGTGCTATAAAGAATTATAGACTGGTATATAATTCTAAATGGAATTACTATTGCTACGCAGTTTCTCCTGAGCGTGGATCCTTTTATGAGAAGTAAGACTAACTTCCTGAGCAAAGCCCTTTCCACACTCCGTTCATTTATATGGCTTCTCTCCTGTGTGGATCCTCTTATGGGAAATAAGACTACCTCTTCGAGCAAAGGTCTTTCCACACTCCATGCATTTATACGGCTTCTCCCCTGTGTGGATCCTCTCATGGCAAATAAGATTAGCTCTTCGAGCAAAGGTCTTTCCACACTCCATGCATTTATACGGCTTCTCCCCTGTGTGGATCCTCTCATGGCAAATAAGATGAGCTCTTTCAGAAAACATCTTTCCACATTCCATGCATTTATACAGCTTCTCCCCTGTGTGGATCCTCTTATGGGAAATAAGATTACCTCTTTGAGCAAAGGTTTTTCCACACTCTATGCATTTATACGGCTTCTCCCCTGTGTGGATCCTCTTATGGGAAATAAGACTACCTCTTCGAGCAAAGGCCTTTCCACACTCCATGCATTTATACGGCTTCTCCCCTGTGTGGATCCTCTTATGGGAAATAAGACTACTTCTTCTAGCAAAGGTTTTTTCGCATTCCATGCATTCATATGGCTTCTCCCCTGTGTGGATCATTTTGTGGGAAATAAGATGACCTCTTTGACCAAACGTCTTTCCACACTCCATGCATTTATACGGTTTCTCCCCTGTGTGGAACCTTTCATGTGCTCTTAGATCACAGTTCTTAGCAAAGGTCTTTCCACACTCCATGCATTTAAACGGCTTCTCCCCTGTGTGGACCCTCTTATGGGAAATAAGACTACTTTTGTGAGCAAAGGTTTTTCCACACTCTATGCATTTATACGGCTTTTCCCCTGTGTGGATCCTCTTATGGGAAATAAGACTACTTCTTCGTGTAAAGGTTTTTTCGCACTCCATGCATTTATACGGGTTCTCCCGTGTGTGGATCATTTTGTGGGAAATAAGATGACCTCTTTGACCAAACGTCTTTCCACACTCCATGCATTTACACGGTTTCTCCCCTGTGTGGAACCTTTCATGGGAAATAAGATTACCTCTTTGGGCAAAGGTTTTTCCACACTCCATGCATTTATACGGCTTCTCCCCTGTGTGGATCCTCTTATGGGAAATAAGATTACCTCTTTGAGCAAAGGTTTTTCCACACTCTATGCATTTATACGGCTTCTCCCCTGTGTGGATCCTCTTATGGGAAATAAGACTACTTCTTCGAGCAAAGGTTTTTTCGCACTCCGTGCATTTATACGGCTTCTCCCCTGTGTGGATCCTCTTATGGGAAGTAAGTTGCCTGCTTGTTCTAAAACGTGTTCCACATTCCAAACATTTGTAAGGCTTCTCATTTGTTTCAATCACTTTTTGAAATGTAAGGAACTTATTTCCAAGAGAAGGAATGAATGTCCCATTGGAACTTTGTCCGTTGTGTCTTCTTATAGCATCTTCTCCTTTGTTTTGGCTTATATAGTGTTCTTTTACTTGTAATTTAGCTTTGATTGGCTTCACACTTTCCCCAATATATTTTTTCCTTATTTTCTCCTGTTGGGCAAGAAAGTCTTGCATCGGAGCATCGGTGGAAGATGAGCTTTCCTGATTCCAATTATTTGACTGGTTTCTATCATGGGTTTCTGGTTCCATTCGAATTCCAAACTTCTCCGTTCCATCTTTAGCATTGATCATTTGGAGCAGTTCACAGGAATCTTGATTCTCCTGCCCATTATTACCTTCAAAGCAAAAGAGAAATGAAAACGATAACAAGGTTAGAGAAAAAGATCAAACAGTACAAAGTCAAGTGAATTTCCTTCTGAATTTTTCCAAAATTCTTTTAAGTTTTACATTTGCATGCTTACAGTGGTGTGATATATACAGGATGATTTCTATATTCATGAGTTCTGAAAGCTTTGAAAATATCTAGAAAACATCTCTTTCTTTACAATTATATATATATGTGCAAATCTCAATCAAAGTCTGTTTTGAGTCATGGAATAAACAGAGGAAACACCCAACGAGGAATAAGGAGAAAACTTAAGATTTATTGAGGTGGGTTAATTTCAGCAGAGACCTATGAGAACTGAAACCATTTTGAAAAAAGCTCCTTCTTCCCCGGTGTACCTTGGAGCAAGTACTCCACCGCATCTGTCTGGCAGACAGGACTTCCGCTCGGCCCGTTCCTTGATCCCAACGATGAGACTTTGGAGCGAAGTCCCTTGATTGAAGCCTCCCATTGGCTTGTAAACGCTCATCGCGCTGAGACTGGAAAGATTGGGAGGCTTCAAGAATGGCTATTTTGCTGCCCCAAAGTCTCATCAGCTTACAAGGGCTTTTTGGCCGGGTCTGGTACAGGCTTCTGATGGCAGAGAACAGAGGCCTAAACTACTTTAGTGCGAGATCACACGAGAAATGCAAGATCTCACACTAATGATCTTGCGGGATCTCAGGCTGCAGTACTTTAGTCCTGTGTTCCCTACAAACTGAGGACTGCACGAGATCCAGGGCAAAAGTCTTTGAAAACAAAGAGGCCTCCCCTTTGTTTCCAAAGCATTTTGCCCTGGATCTCGTGCAGGCCTTGGTGAGAAGAGAACAGAGGCCTAAACTATTGTAGTGTAAGATCATGTGAGATCAGTAGTGCCAGATTTCCCACTATTGATCTTGTGTATCTCTCACTAATTTAGGCCTTTTTTTTTCTGCAAATGCACCCAAGCAGGCAAAGGAACCGATGGCTCGCAACAGCCTCGTAACATAAGTCCGAGCAGGGTGGGGTGGGGGTGCAGGTAGGATGATTGTTGTTGCAACGCCTGTCATTTGTAAGTGTGAATGACGGCTGTGGTGCTGTAACATTCATTATTTCAGGACTAGGAGAGGGCTGGTATGGTTGCTTAGTGAACTGTCGTAACTCGGAGATCACCTGTATCCTAGGATGCTCTGAGTCATATTTCATGAGGCCTTTGTTCTTGAATTGGATTTGGAGAATGTTCTTCCATGGCCCGAGCGTGAAAGTTCTATTCCCACACAATTTGGGGAGGTTTCAGAGAACAAATGACAAACACATTCTTCTCACATGATCTCCAGAGGACACATAAAAGCACACCTCATTATTCTCAGCCTCCACAGATAAGTTCAAATAGAAATGGAAAAATACAGATAAGGAATGCCCCAAAAGGACTTCAGCAAAGAGACACTGACTCTTTCCTTCCTTGGGGTACGAGAAGGCCAGATCCTTCCCTTCTCCTTCCCAGGAGACAATATCTGATTAGTGATTTTTTTAAATAAAAAGTAAGTATAATCTGTCTTCTTCTTCTTCTTTTTTTTTGTAAATATTTTTTTTATTTTTTTTTTCAAACTTAAACATAAAATATAGCTTTCAAGAGCAGAGTCTCGATCCGGTCATAGATGGTTACCACGCTTACATTTCTTTAACAAGCTCCGTTCACAATTTCCCATTACATCTTTTACAAATAAAACTTCAAAACATAAAAGAACAAGTTTTAACATAAATTCTAACATCTTCCTCTAAACAAATCCATTATATCAATACAATTTTAATTTCAAATTAACTCTCACTCATTTTTATATCTGTATATCAATCTTAATTATATCTTGTTGTTCTTCAACTTATATCTTTTACCATCAGCATCAAAAAAATTTTTTAACAATATTCTAACCTCTTATTCTAATTATTTATCCTACAATTTTATCACCACAGATCTTAATTTCAAATTCCATAGCACTCCATTTTTATTACACTTTATAAGACCAAATTGTATCTAATTCTTAATCTCTTGACCCTTTCCTCGATTCTTAATATCTTAAACTTTATCAATCTATCTTTGATTTTATCCCACTTATCATCTATTACACTTTTAATGTTACACAGATATAATCTATCTTCTTGAACTCTCTGATTTGGGACAAGAAAACTCTTACCGAGAGAGACCACGTTCCTATAGTTTTCAAGCATGACTTTCGAATGCAGCGCTTTCTGGTTAGGATCCAGCTGAGACCATTCCTCCTCAGAGAAATACACAGCCACCTCCTCGAAGGACACAAGACTCTCCTGAACACGGAAAAAAGAACAGAAAAGGAAGATTCGCAAGATCTATTCATCATCATCAATGATTTAGACAAGGGGATAGAAGGGGAACTCATCAAATTTGCAGACAAGACCAAATTGACAGGAATACGAACACTCCAGAAGATAAGCTCGCGATATAGAAGGATTGACAGATTGGCACCTTCTAACAAAATGAACTTCAATGGTGAGAAATGTAATGTGCTACATTTAGGAAAGAAAAACCAAATGCACTGCCATAGAATAGGTGATGCCTGGCTCAAAAGTAGTAAGTGTAACAGGGATCTTGGAGTCCTAGTGGACAATCGCTTAAACGTGAGCCAGCAGTGTGCTACAGTTGCCAAAAAACACCCAACAGAATCATCGGTTGCATTAAGAAAGGGATAGAATCAAGATCACATGAAGTATTAGTGCCACTCTAGAATGCCTTGGTAAGACCACACTTAGGAACTTTGCATCCAGTATTAGTTGCCAAGATGTAACAAAGATCTTGGGACTCTAGAAAGAGTGCAAGGAAGAGCAACTGAGATGATGAGGGGACTGGAGGCTAAAACATACGATGAACGGGTGCAGGAACTGGGCATGGCTAGTCTAGTGAAGAGAAGGACCAGGGGAGACAGGGTAGCAGTGCTCCAATATTTGAGGGGCAGAGAGGAGGGGGTCAAGCTATTTTCCAAAGCACCTGAAGGCCAGACAAGGAATAATGGATGGAAACTGAACAAGGAGAAATTCAACCTGAAAATAAGGAGACGTTTTCTTACAGTGAAAACAATGCAACAATGGAAAAGAAGTTTCATGGGAGCTTCATCACTGGGAGCTTTCAAGAAGAGACTAGACTGCCAAAATGGTGTAGTGAGGTTGGACTAGATGACTTACAAGGTCCCTCCCAACTCTGTTAATCTGTACCTTAGGAGGTTGATAAATTAAAAAAGAAAGGTGGTCCAGCAGTTCCTGCCACTGTCATACGTTTATTCCTAATTCTTCAAGGACTTTAAAAGAAGTGCTTCTTGTAAAGGCAAATTTGGAGGAGCACCTAGCAGAACAAGACAACCAGAGGAAGCTATGCTTCAACAGCAACTTCAACCTGCTATTCTGCTCTCCATGTTGCGGAAGGACACAAAAATAACCCAGTCCAAACAAGGGGTGGGGGGGAATAGTAGGAGAGAGAACTCTGTACACACACTTCACTTCCTGAAGACGAGAATACAAGTCTAATAACTTTTCCTTTTCTTACTTGATTTAGAGGTTCAGCCACTGTTTGATCGCCGTCATAAAAACCAGAAAATTTCATTCTTTGTTTCTCTGTAAGGAATAAATAATTTCAAAATAAATAATTAACAAAATATTTATTTTATTGATTTTTAGACAATTTATATGCCGCCTATTCGCACGTGGCGACTCAATGTGGCTTACAAAATATTAAACCCATATTAAAATAATAAAACTAATAAAAGGAGAATTATATAATACATTAAAATAATAAAATCACCCCCACCCCTGGCAAAAGCATCTCACAGGAGCCGTTTAATGGGCTCCACCCCGCTCTGGGTTTCCCAGGCCCACAGGCAGGATCAGGTCTTCAATGCCTTCTGGAAGAGTGCTACTGTGGGGGGCCATTCTAATCTCTGGGGGGATGATGTTCCAGAGAGAGGGAGCTGCCACGGAGAAAACCCTTCTTCTGGGTCTCACCAGGAGATGGCACCCACAACATTCCCTCCCTCCGCACTCTGGTGGGTTGGGCAGATGTAACTAATAAGAGATGGCCCCTCATATAACCTGGTCCCAAGCCATGGAGGGCTTTATAGGTGACAACCAGCACTTTGAATTGCACCAGGAAGGAAATTGGCAGCCAATGCAGCTCCTGCAGGTGAGGTGTTACTTGTGCACACCAGGGTCTGCAGAAAACCATGCGGGCCACTGCATTTTGCACCAACTGGAGCTTCCACATGCTCGTCAAGGACAGCCCCATGTAGAGTGTGTTGCAATAGTTAAGATGGGAAGTGATTAGGGCATCAGTGACTGTTACCGATTCAGGAAGGGCTGTTTCTGGCGCACAACCCATAGTTGCGCAAAGGTCCTCCTGCACACAACCGCCACCTGCTTTTCGAGCAGGGGTTGTGAGTCCAGGAGAACCCACAGATTAGGCACAGGGTGGGTTTGGGGTAGTGTCACCTCATCCAAGACCAGACGTGGTAATTCTCCCCTGGCCAACGAGCCCCAAACCCAGAGCCACTCCACCTTGCCAGGCTTTAGTTTCAACCCATTGCTCCCCATCAGCTCCTAACAGCCTCCAGGCACTGCGATAGGGAGGATACGGCATTGCTTAACCCACCACGGGCCAAGGCATACAGCTCAGTATCATCATCATACTGGTGATATCTCAGTCCATGCTAGCACATGATCTCACAAAACGGTTTCATATAAATATTGAACAGGAGCGGAGAGTACCGAGCCCTGCAGAACCCCGCAAAGCAGTGCATGAGGGCTGGATCTATCCCCTCCTATCAACACTGACTGAGAACGGCTGCAGAGGAAGGAAGTGAGCCAGGATAGCACAAGGCCTCCCACTCCCATCCTGCGAAGCCGTCCCAGGAGAATACCATGGTCGATGGTATCGAAAGCCACCGAGAGGTCAAGTAGAGCAAGGATGGATGCGCCACTCACATCCCGCTCTCGCCAGAGATCATACAAAAGTGTGGCCAACAAGTTGGATAAAAATCAATGATTTTTTTTAAAAAATCAAAAAAACAGATTTTTAAAATTTAAATCGGATTTTTTTGATTTAAATCGGATTTTTTTAAATAAAATGCTTTTTGAGGAAAATATATTACCATCCAAAGGTTATTCCATCATGAAATAAAGATTAGTTTTTTAATTATGTAGAATAAGGCTGTATGTTTAATTTTTTTGGTAAATAAATTCCATTAATCCATTCACAATGTCATGCTCTTCCAGAGGTTTTTGTAAGATTATTGGGCAGTTTCTCTGCCTACAAGATATTATCACAGATGCTTGGTTTACTTTTGCAGTTCTCAAAACTGAATTTGACTCAGGAGAGATCACATGCCCCTTCTTCACAGCAAAAATGTTATAACATGAACAGAGTTGAGAAAAAGACCTTAATCCTATTGTTCTACAAACCCTACGAGCCCCTGTCCTTTGGAATGAATTGCCCCCAGAAATTCGTAAAATCTCTGATCTCCGTGTATTTCGCTGTGCCTTCAAAACCTTGTTGTTCTGCCAGGCGGGGCTATCAATATAAAGATTTTAATTGGTTTTTAAAAAGGGATTTCAAATTTGGGGTTTTGTAACTGAGCCTTTTATTTAATAATTTTAACTACTTTTAAATTTTGTTTGTCTTGTGCTTTTAATCAGGCTGTACACCGCCCTGAGTCCTTCGGGAGAAGGGCGGTATAGAAATAAAATTAATAAATAAATTAATAATAAATAAAAACCTATGAATACAGAATCAACCCCTTCAGTGCTAAGTTTCAAGAAGTTCAGTGAATAGAATAGAAACAATATTTTTCTGATTGTTTGGAGTGGAATAGATCTGCACAAGAAGAAAGTGAAACTAAGTGTGAGGAGGAAGGGGCAAGCAGACAAGCAGTACAAAATGAAAATGAAACTTTCTGAGCACAATACTGCACAGCCACAGACAGACAAGTCTTTGGATCTTTTTGTATGTATGACCTGAGGTTTATCACATTCTTTCCTTGGAGGAAAAAACCTATAATGACAGCAGGCCATAAAAGAGACCCAGTTTGGCAATATTTTAATGAAGTTCCTTTACCTATTGGTAAGGCAGGCATGCGTGCACAATGCAAACACTGCAACAAAGAAATGCAAGGCCTGGTGGCCCAAATGAGGCAACATCATGAGAAGTGCTGTGATGAAGATGACCAAAGAAACACATTTGAACAGGCAGGATCTTCAGGTTGGTAAATATTTTTACTGAATCGTATTTCTAAAGACTGCCTTGAACTGTCATGTTTGAGCAAAATTATATTTCTTATTATTACTGCATGTTACTGTCATTTGGTACAGTTATGAAGAAAAGCAAATATTCCTTTTGGGGCAGTGCTGTGTACAATAAGCAGAAATTGTATAAACAATAAAATAACAGCATTGACTTTTTTGTTTAGGGGAATTCATGGATTCTGGAAACTATCCACCTTCAAGATCACCATCCTCCTGTTCTACAGTTTCAGAGTCATCCATCCAGGATAGTGCTTCATTAGCATCATCATCATCAGACACCCACAGCCACATATCACTATCACCTAAAAGAAAGAAAAAACCCTTCCCTCCTGGAACCACCATAGATAAGTTTGTGATAAAAACTAGCAGATTAGAAAAAGAGTTAATGATGAAAAAATTGCCCAGTTTGTTTATGCAACAAACTCTTCTTTCCATCTGACTGAGAACCCACATTTCATTAATATGGTTCAGTCACTGAGACCAGGATACAGTCCACCCAGCAGAGCAGATGTTGCAGGGAAACTGCTGGATAAAGTGTATGACAGAGAAATGGAGCAATGTGCAACAGCTCTGGAGGGTAGAATTGTTAACCTAAGTATTGATGGGTGGAGTAATGTCCACAATGATCCTATTGTATGTGCTTGTATAACAACAGAAGAAGGGAAAGTCTTCCTTGCACAAACAATTGATATGTCAGGAAATGCACACACAGCAGAATACTTACAAGAAGTGGCAGTAAAAGCTATAACAACATGTGAACAAAAATTCAAATGTCTAGTACGCAGTTTGGTCACAGACAATGCTGCAAATGTATCCAAGATGGGAAGAAATTTAGAAGAGCAGGAAGGGAATACAAAGCTAATAATATATGGTAGCAGTGCTCATTTGCTGCACCTCTTAGCCAAAGACTTAAGTGTTCCAGAAATAAAGACTAATGTTCTTGAAATTGCTAAATACTTCAATAATAATCATTTTGCTGCAGCAGCTCTGAAAAGGATGGGTGGAACCAAGCTAACGCTCCCACAAGATGTTAGATGGAACTCTGTGGTGGACTGTTTTGAGCAGTATATCAAGAACTGGCCTATTCTGATGACAGATTGTGAACAAAATCGAGATAAAATAGATGGTACTGTCATGGCCAAAATCCTCAAGATTGGGCTTAAGAGAAATGTTGAACATATGCTGAGCATCCTGAAACCCATCTCTGAAGCTTTAAACAAAATATAGAAAAATAGCTGTTTTATTGCTGATGCTGTTGAAATTTGGAAGGAACTGAGTGAACACTTAAAAACAGAACTACACATGGACAGAATTAAATTACAAGCATTAAAAAAACAAATGGGACAAGTACTGTCTCCAGCTCATTTTTTGGCAAATATTGTCAATATCCAGTACCAGGGTCAAAACTTAAGTGCTGAGGAAGAGGAGTTAGCTATGACATGGGTATCCAGCAATCATCCATCCGTAATGCCAACTATAATAAACTTCAAAGCTAAGGGGGAACCATTCAAGAAATATATGTTTGCTGAAGATATTTTAAAGAAAGTCACACCAGTGAACTGGTGGAAGTCACTTAAGCACTTAGATTTAGAGACTGTTCAAGTAATGATTTCAGTTTTAACAGCAGTAGCTTCTTCTGCAGGCGATGAAATAATATTCTCTTCCTTTGGACTCATTCATCCTAAATTAAGAAATTGTTTGGGACCCAATAAAGCAGGAAAGCTTGGTTTTCTTTTCCAGATTATGAACAAAGAAGAAGATGAAGATGACGCATGAGTTACAGAGGACAGTATTTAAGTTTTTCATGTGTAGGCTGGGCTGACAGTCTAAGTTTCTTAAAATATATATATTTTGTTTAGCCAAATTAGTTAACAAACATGGATGTTTCTTTAAGCAAATAACATATGCTGTAATGTTATTGTTTCAGTTGAATAAATCTATTTAAATTGTTATTATTAAGGTAATGATTATTTTTCTCCTTCCTAAGTACAACAGAAAAGTTGTCCAAATATGATTAACCTATTAAACTGGGGATAAAAAAACTAATATGAAAAGCTGTTATTTTAAAAATCTACTTGCATATTAAAGTTATACCAGCAAGAATTAGTCTTTATGTAGAAAACTATGATTTAAATCAAGCCTTACTGACTAGTGATTTAAATCGTGATTTAAATCAGTTTGATTTAAATCAAATCCACCCTGGTGGCCAATGACGATTCTGTCCCAAATCCAGGCCTGAATCTTGACTGGCAGGGGTCCTACCTGTCAATGACTCCTTCAGCTTCAACCACAACAATACACGAGCACACAATAGATACAAAGTTATGGTAAACTGTGCTAAACTTGATTGCAGAAAATATGACTTCAGTAACAGAGTCACTAATGCCTGGAATGCATTACCAGACTCTGTGGTTTCTTTCCCTAACCCCCAAACATTAACCTTAGACCGTCTACTGTCGACCTCACCCCATTCCTAAGAGGTCTCTAAGGCAAGTGCATAAGCGCACCAGCTCCCCAAAAAGGGAATATTGGAGACAGGTTGGAAATTATATATATACATATACACACACACACATACCCAAACACACACACACAAGTTTTGGTGCACCAGCCTGAAAATGATGAGTGGGACTGTCACTGCGTTATTTTATTTACCAGCTGAGCTCATCATTTCTGGACTGTCTGACTTTCCGTAGCTTGCCAACTTCTTATCAGTAAGCTACGTGCATCCGCATTCTTTCACTTCCTTCACACACTTTTTTCCTTTGTTCTCTTGCCAGCTGGCACGAACTATTTCAAAATGTAACAATTATTTTTCTTAGTTAGTGAGATGTTTTATTTTCTTTACAACAAATAAATGAGTTTTATTAGAAAATATTTCTTCGGGTTTTACTTCAGAATATTGCAACTTGGAGAAAGCCACGACCCATCCTCTAATTAACCAGGGTGATTGTCCCAGAGCCAATGATGGGATTAATCAATGCCCTGACAGGGACCTCGTCGAAACGTCACCAAGATATGCTCAAACAACCTCTGGAGCTGCTGCATAACCACCTTCTCAACCACCTTCCCCAAAAAGGGAAGATTGGAGACAGGTTGGAAATTATTCAACAGGGTGGAATCCAGGGATGGCTTCTTAAGAAGAGGGTGGACCACAGACTCCTTCAAATGCTGGGGCACTGCCCCCTCCTGTAAGGAAGCATTAATGACCGCCAGCGTCCACCCACTTGTCATCTCCCGGGAAGCTTTCCCAAGCCAGGCGGGGCATGGGTCTAAAACACAGGTGTTGCACCCACCCATACTCCCTAAGATCCTGTCCACTACCTCAGGAGCAACAGGGTCAAACCGTTCCTCGATATCAGAGCAAGATCCTGTCTCAGAGGCTTCCACCGGACCAGCAACCACGCTGGCATCCAACTGGGAACAAAGTCGAGCGATTTTGCCTCCCAGAAAAACCACAAATACCTCAGCATTTTAAGCAAAAGAGATGTCAGTTGTGCTTTGTTTCAGCTTTGTGGACTGTGTAGTTGGTAAACAGGTTTCTTGGTTATGAATAGCATGCAAACCTAGGAACCAGCGAATTAGTGTCTAGAACTAAGTCTGAATTTAATTCAAGATTGTTCCTCTGCGTTGTAAAAGACTTTGTGCTTGCTTTTTTTCAAAACCAAGTCCATTTATTTGTAATATGCCATTTGCACAGTTCTATACGCACTTTCTGACAAGTAAGATAGTTCCATTGAGTGAACAGGGGAACATTTCAGAAATAAGCAGGAATAGAAATTATCCCAAAGTGCTTTTCAAAAAGCAATGGGACTTCCTTGGTTTCTCCTTGAAAATGTTTTGCTTCTCATCCAAGAAGCTTCTTCAGTTCATAACTGAAGAAGAACTGAACTAAAGAAGCTTCTTGGATGAGAAGTGAAATGATTGCACCAGTTTTGGCTGTCACGATATACAAAAGATGTTGAGACTCTAGAAAGAGTGCAGAGAAGAGCAACAAAAATGATTAGGGGCCTGGAGGCTAAAACATATGAAGAACAGTTGCAGGAATTGGGTATGTCTAGTTTAATGAAAAAGAAGGACCAGGAATGACATGACAACAGTGTCCTAATATCTCAGGGGCTGCCACAAAGAAGAGGGAGTCAAGCTATTCTCCAAAGCACCTGAAGGCAGAACATGAAGCAATGGATGGAAACTAATCAAGGAGAGAAGCAACTTAGAACTAAAGAGAAACAGTGACAACAATTAACTAGTGGAAAGATTTGCCTCCAGACGTTGTGGGTGCTCCAACACTGGAGGTTTTTAAGAAGAGATTGGACAACCATTTGTCTGAAATAGGATAGGATCTCCTGCTTGAGCAGTGGGTTGGACTAGAAGACCTCTAAGGTTGTCTCGGTGGACCTCAATATCCTCCTTCCCCCAAGAGCAGTAGGCTCACCTGAAGAGGGTCGCTGGGCAATTATCTGTAGATGCAATTAGTGTGGAGAAGTATAAATAGGAGGAGATATTGTATAGGAAAGAAGAGAGAGTGAAGGTAAGACAGATGGGTAATCGGAGGATCTTCAGTTACCTCCTAAAGTGTCCCGACTTTGATCCTTCCAAAGAATCCTCCTGAAAAATAGCTCCTGGGGAGGATTTGATGGGTTCTTCTTTCCCTCAGGATCTCTGATTTCCACAGTGCAGCACTTCCAATAGGAAGAAGGAAGAAACAGAATTAATGTACATCATACGATGACGTAAAATGGATTCCTATATTCGGAACACAACCTCAAAGCCCCCAATATCCATCAATGTGGTTATGTGAGAAATATGAGAAAACAATGGAACAATGTCTTACTAGAATACGTGGGATATTGCCACATATTATGAATGTCAGAGAGGTTTGGGAAGGAGGGGTGAAGTATTCAAACAGATTCTCTATTCTCTATTGAACTCTTACCTGCAACTCGACTTGCTCCTTCTGTTCCTCCACCTGGCTCAGGAGGAAGCCTTCCACCAGGGCCACCGCCTGGGAACTGGTCTCTGCTCCATACTCCCGCACCCAGCTCTCCATCTCTGGGGGCAGAAGAGCCAGGAACTGCTCCAGAACCACCAGGTCCAGCATCTGAGCTCTGGTGTGCTTTTCTGGTCGCAGCCATCGCCTGCAAAAGCCATGGAGTCGGCTGCAAAGTCCTCGGGGACCCTCAGCCTCCTGGTATTGGATGGAGGTCCAGGGCTGAACTTCTGAAGGGAGGATGGTTTCCTCCTCCAGGATCTCCTGCCCAGTCCTTGTCCAGAGCTTCCGCCCCTTCTGAGGCTGAGCAGCTGAAGGGCCTTTTCCGCTTCCCTCCTTTCCAAAAGGTTGTGTCTCCATCCTTTCTCTGTCCTGCAGAGCAACTGCAAATGGCTCCAAGGACTCTGGTGGGTCTCCAGATGCCTTTTCCTTCACGGGACCATTTCTGGGGCTGCAGGACTGATCCCTCCAAGGGATTCTGATTTTTTTATTTTCCAAAATATTCCGCTCTTTTTTTTCCCCAAGAGGAAAGTTTGCCTTGCAAAGACCACAAATGGCTTCCAGTTTCTGTATCTGAGATGGGAAGAAAAAATAAATATTAAGAATTAGAAAGTGGAATTCAGCCACTGAGCGACCTTCCCCCAACCTCCCCGGAGCCCCAAGAGGCTCATCCCAGCGCAGGACTGAGGTGCCCCCGAGCAGGGCCGGGAAGGAGGCAGCTGGAGAGGCCGCCCCGCTTCTCTCCCCCTCCGGAGACAGGGAGCCTGGTGCGAATCCTGCCTCCTCCTCGCCCGGCTTCACTCCCCTCCTGCTGGGCCTCCGCAAGGCAGACCCTCCCCTCCCCCCACTCGGCTCTTCCTCAGACAGGGGGCGGGAAGGATCCCCCTGCATGGAGAGGGCGGCTGGGGAGCATGGAACCCGGGGTGGAAGCTGGAGGAAGGCTGGGCGTGGGTCTCTCCCTCCTCTGCCTCCCTTTGCCCGGGAAGAGCCCCCAACTCACCCGGGGAACGTCTGGATCTCCCCCCGCCAGACTCTCCCGTAACCTCTCCGCCTCCTATGGAGCCCCAGGAGTTAAAGAGAGCGAGTGCGAAGTCCTAGAGCGGCAAGTTTGTGATGTCATTTCCTTCCCAGCCTCCTATGGAAAAGCAGCTGTGACATTCGCCATCCAGCGGACCAATGGGGAAGCGCATGACCCTACCTTCTTTTAGCAGAGAGCTCCCCCTGGTGGATTAGGGGCAAAGTGCCAGGATTGTAGAAAGGGCGGGAAAGAGGAGCGCGTCTGAGGGGAAGGGAGAGGGCAGGGATGATGGGCATGAGAGTAGGAGGAAACGGCCCTCTCAATTTCTCTCTCCATCTTCCTTTCCTTCCTGTCCTGGAACCGTCTGTGGAGATGGAGAAAAATTTCTCTGGAGGATTTGAACTCTCTTCCCTCAAGGACAGCCGCCCTGAAGGCTCCGCAGAGATTGTGGGAGGCCTCCAAAGGGTCCAAATCCTGTCAGAAACAGCCAGAAGAGAAGGACCAGGAGGCTCTATGGGAAAGACAGCTTGTGTCTTGCGGTTGTTGGGAGGCAGATGGAACACAGGCAGGAAGGCCACAATCAGGAAAATGTTTTTATTTCTTTTTTATTTAATTCAATACATGCAGCTGCCCTTCCCACACTATTCGCTCAGCCTCCCAGCAAAGGGGGGAGGAGAAAGGGCAGGGACCCCTCCGGTCTCTTCTGATGAAAGAAAAGGAAGATCCTGAAAAAGGAATAGAAAGCTAAACTATGAGGAGGAAAAACCATTTTTACATAGGGATTGAGTAGGGAATTCACCTCAAGAAATGTGATTAGGAAACTTAAGGCCCTTGGAGAATTGAATACAGGGATATATCATTAGACCATAAATGAAAAGAGAAAATGAAAACGAAAAAGCAAAAGCAAAACAAGGAAAGCTGAAGGCTCCATTGAGAATTTTATGCATCTTTAGCAAGTAACTACATGACTGATAGTTAATTTTAAGTTACTTAATGTTATGACACATCATAAAAATAGAAGAATGTGGCCCTAATGCTTGAAAAATAAATTTTCCCCATGCATTTGTTTCCTTCTGTTCATTCCGGCCTCTTGCTTGAAAGGCAAATTGTTCACCCTGAAGCTTTCTGCATGCAGTCTACAGACATCTCTCATTATTCCATCACATCCTAAGAGGTCTTTGGCCTAAAACGGTTCCTTGATTCTGCATTCATCCTCGTTGACAGTGATTAATTTGACACAGTGGATGCAAGTTGGATTGAGGGGTCCTTGGTGCCCTCTGAGGTTGGTTGGTGCAGTGATGATCGTCCCTCGTTTGGCTAATGAAAGGTCTGCAACAACACAATCAAGCTCAGAGACCACCAAGGACCCCTCATTTCAACCATGAGCTACACATTGTCTCCTTTGTTGGCAGGCTGGATTATTTTTGGTATCTGGATATCCCAGAGAAAGTTCCCATTCGCATTTCTGCATGTTTCATCAGGAAGGACTGAAGTAATTTTTTGAAGTAGTTCTTAATTTCATCTTATTTTGGTCCCCATTGATTTCCAAATATCTTCCTTCTTGATTGATCCTTTGCAATGTTAGCACACCAGAGTGGTTTTCATTCTCATATCCTGGAGTAGGCCTAATTTGGGAGGGGGGGAGATCAGAGCCATCATTTATTGCCATTGGAACTTCAAACGGTTACTTAATAAATTATTGTAAATCAGGGACTGCCTGGGTTGGCCAGCAGGCTGCCTACCTATGGGAACTTAATATGCAACCACATATCCCTACCACTGCTTTCTCTTCCCTTCTTTTACACAACTCTGTGAAAATAGTTGCCATGGCACTGAAACGATGATAACTGCAACATAAGTAAGCAGTGTAGCCAGGCAGCTGGGAAGGCAAACAAAATTCTGAGATGCATCACCAGATGTACCACCCTCAGCAAAAAGGAGCTCCTATCCCTCTACATAGGGCTTTAGTGAGACTCCATTTGGAATACTGTGTCCAGTTCTGGAGACTTCACTTTAAAAAATGTATTGATAAGATTGTGTGAGTCCAGAGATGGGCAACACGAGGGAAGGCAAGGAAAGATCACCACAAAATTAGTACAAAGAGCCTATGAGTTGCATTTTCTAACTCAGCATCACTACAACCCCGTTCTCCTTATGGTTGTCTTTCTCAGTTATTACTTGTATAAAGTGAAATGGTGGAAAGGCAGACTGTGATAATACTAAGCAAAGTAAGAAAAGCTGAAATTAATAGTAAGGGATTCAGGACTAATTGCATTTCTGCCTGCAACTCTGCTCTAGTGGATATACTCATCAGAGAGAGTTACTTGAAACTGTCCAGTCTCTTCTTAAAAGTGTCCAGTGAGGAAGCACCCACGCTATCTAAAGGGAAGCTGTTCCACGGGTGAATTGTCCTCACCGTAAGAAAGTTCCAAGATGCTTCTCTCCTTGATTAGTTTCCATCCATTGTTCCTTATCTTGCCCTCTGGTGGTTTGGAAAGTTGGAACGGACTTTGTCATTCATCTAGTCCAACCCCCCGCCCAAGCAGGAGACCCTACACTGTTTCTGACAAATGGCAGTCCAATCTCATCTTGAAAGCCACGAGCGATGAAGCGCCCACAACCTCCGAAGGCAAGCTCTTTTATTGGTTGATTGTTCTGTCAGAAAATTTCTCCTTATTTCTAGGTAGAATCGCTCCTTGATAAGTTTCCATCCATTATTCCTTGTCTGGCCTTCAGGTGCCTTGGAAAATAGTCGCCTTTTACTGCTTTGGCTGCCTTGGAAATGGTGGGTCATTCTTTCTTGGACTTTGAAGGAAGCATATCCGACATTGACCCTCTCCTCTCTGTGGCAGCCCCTCAAATATTGGAACACTGCTATCCTGTCTCCGCTGGTCCTTCTCTTCACTAGACTAGCCATGCCCAGTTCCTATAATAGTTCTTATTTTAGTCTTCCGGCCTTTAATCAGCTTAGCTGCTCTTCTTTGCTCTTTTTCCAAAGTTTCAACATCTGCTTTGCAATGTGATGACCCAAACAGGATGCGGTATTCCAGGGGTGGTCTTACTAAGTCTTTATGAAGCGGTACTAATACTTCATGTTATTTTTATTCTATGCCTCTGTTTATACAACCAAGGATTGTATTCATTTTTTTGGCTGCTGCCGCACACAGGTGATTCATACTTCATTGATCATCCATTCCGACTCCAAGGACCCTTCACAGTTACTATTTTCCAGCCAGGTTTCAGGTAATCTGTTTTCCTGCCCAGATGTAAAAGCTTACTTTTCTCCACATTAAATTTCATTTTGTTGGATTCTACCTTGTCTTGTTTGGATCCGAAAGGCACAATATGCATACAAATCAAAATCTATGGTGGTGGATCAGCGGTTAGAATGCAGTACTATAGGCTAATTGCCCACAGCCATAAGTTTGATTCTGACAGGGTCATGGTTGATTCAGCTTTCATCCTTCTGAGGTGGTTAAAATGAGGACCCAGATTGCTGGAGACCATATGCTGATTTTGTAAACTGCCAAAGTGTGCTACAAAGCATTATAGACTGGTATATAAGTCTAAGTGGAATTACTATTGCTACGCAGTTTCTCCTGAGCGTGGATCCTTTTATGAGAAGTAAGACTAACTTTCTGAGGAAAGCCCTTTCCACACTCCGTTCATTTATATGGCTTCTCCCCTGTGTGGATCCTCTCATGGCAAATAAGATGAGCTCTTTCAGAAAACATCTTTCCACATTCCATGCATTTATACAGCTTCTCCCCTGTGTGGATCCTCTTATGGGAAATAAGATTACTTCTTCGAGCAAAGGCCTTTCCACACTCCAGGCATTTATACGGCTTCTCCCCTGTATGGATCCTCTTATGGGAAATAAGACTACTTCTTCGAGCAAAGGTTTTTTTGCACTCCATGCATTCATATGGCTTCTCCCCTGTGTGGATCATTTTGTGGGAAATAAGATTACCTCTTTGACCAAACGTCTTTCCACACTCCATGCATTTATACGGTTTCTCCCCTGTGTGGAAACTTTCATGTGCTCTTAGGTCACAGTTCTTAGCAAAGGTCTTTCCACACTCCATGCATTTATACGGCTTCTCCCCTGTGTGGATCCTCTTATGGGAAATAAGACTACATTTGTGAGCAAAGGTTTTTCCACACTCTATGCATTTATAGGGCTTTTCCCCTGTGTGGATCCTCTTATGGGAAATAAGACTACTTTTTCGTGTAAAGGTTTTTTCGCACTCCATGCATTTATACGGCTTCTCTCGTGCGTGGATCATTTTGTGGGAAATAAGATGACCTCTTTGACCAAACGTCTTTCCACACTCCATGCATTTACACAGTTTCTCCTCTGTGTGGAACCTTTCATGGGAAATAAGATTACCTCTTTGAGCAAAGGTTTTTCCACACTCCATGCATTTATACGGCTTCTCCCCTGTGTGGATCCTCTTATGGGAAATAAGATTACCTCTTTGAGCAAAGGTTTTTCCACACTCTATGCATTTATACGGCTTCTCCCCTGTGTGGATCCTCTTATGGGAAATAAGACTACTTCTTCGAGCAAAGGTTTTTTCGCACTCCATGCATTTATACGGCTTCTCTCCTGTGTGGATCATTTTGTGGGAAATAAGATGAGCTCTTTGACCAAACGTCTTTCCACACTCCATGCATTTACACGGTTTCTCCCCTGTGTGGAACCTTTCATGGCAAATAAGATGACCTCTTTGAGCAAAGGTTTTTCCACACTCCATGCATTTATACGGCTTCTCCCCTGTGTGGATCCTCTTATGGGAAATAAGATTACTTCTTCGAGCAAAGGCCTTTCCACACTCCAGGCATTTATACGGCTTCTCCCCTGTGTGGATCCTCTTATGGGAAATAAGACTACTTCTTCGAGCAAAGGTTTTTTTGCACTCCATGCATTCATATGGCTTCTCCCCTGTGTGGATCATTTTGTGGGAAATAAGATGACCTCTTTGACCAAACGTCTTTCCATACACCATGCATTTATACGGCTTCTCCCCTGTGCGGATCCTCTTATGGGAAGTAAGTTGCCTGCTTGTTCTAAAACATGTTCCACATTCCAAACATTTGTAAGGCTTCTCTTTTGTGTCTATCACTTTTTGAGATGTAAGGAACTTATTTCCAAGAGAAGGAATGAATGTCCCATTGGAACTTTGTCTGTTGTGTCTTCTTATAGCATCTTCTCCTTTGTTTTGGCTTATATAGTGTTCTTTTACTTGTAATTTAGCTTTGATTGGCTTCACACTTTCCCCAATATATTTTTTCCTTATTTTCTCCTGTTGGGCAAGAAAGTCTTGCATCAGAGCATCGGTAGAAGATGAGCTTTCCTGATTCCAATCATTTGACTGGTTTCTATCATGGGTTTCTGGTTCCATTCGAATTCCAAACTTCTCCGTTCCATCTTTAGCATTGATCATTTGGAGCAGTTCACAGGAATCTTGATTCTCCTGCCCATTATTACCTTCAAAGCAAAAGAGAAATGAAAACGGTAACAAGGTTAGAGAAAATGATCAAACTGTACAAAGTCAAATGAATTTCCTTCTGAATTTTTCCAAAATTCTTTTAAGTTTTACATTTGCATGCTTACAGTGGTGTGATATAGACAGGATGATTTCTATATTCATGAGTTCTGAAAGCTTTGAAAATATCTAGAAAACATCTCTTTCTTTACAATTATCTATATATGTGCAAATCTCAATCAAAGTCTGTTTTGAGTCATGGAATAAACAGGGGAAACACCCAACGAGGAATAAGGAGAAAACTTAAGATTTATTGGGCTGGGTTAATTTCAGCAGAGACCTGTGAGAACTGAAACCATTTTGAAAAAAGCTCCTTCTTCCCCGGTGTACCTTGGAGCAGGTACTCCACCGCATCTGTCTGGCAGACAGGACTTCCGCTCGGCCCGTTCCTTGATCCCAACGATGAGACTTCGGAGCGAAGTCCCTTGATTGAAGCCTCCCATTGGCTTGTAAACGCTCATCGCGCTGAGACTGGAAAGATTGGGAGGCTTCAACAATGGCTATTTTGCTGCCCCAAAGTCTCATCAGCTTACAAAGGCTTTTTGGCCGGGTCTGGTTCAGGCTTCTGATGGCAGAGAACAGAGGCCTAAACTACTTTAGTGCGAGATCACACGAGAAGTGCAAGATCTCACACTAATGATCTTGCGGGATCTCAGGCTGCAGTACTTTAGTCCTGTGTTCCCTACAAACTGAGGACTGCACGAGATCCAGGGCAAAAGTCTTTGAAAACAAAGAGGCCTCTCCTTTGTTTCCAAAGCATTTTGCCCTGGATCTCGTGCAGGCCTTGGTGAGAAGAGAACAGAGGCCTAAACTATTGTAGTGTAAGATCATGTGAGATCAGTAGTGCCAGATTTCCCACTATTGATCTTGTGTATCTCTCAGTAATTTAGGCCTTTTTTTTCTGCAAATGTACCCAAGCAGGCAAAGGAACCGATGGCTCGCTACGGCCTCGTAACATAAGTCCGAGCAGGGTGGGGTGGGGGTGCAGGTAGGATGATTGTTGTTGCAACGCCTGTCATTTGTAAGTGTGAATGACGGCTGTGGTGCTGTAACATTCATTATTTCAGGACTAGGAGAGGGCTGGTATGGTTGCTTAGTGAACTGTCGTAACTTGGAGATCACCTGTATCCTAGGATGCTCTGAGTCATATTTCATGAGGCCTTTGTTCTTGAATTGGATTGGGAGAATGCTCTTCCATGGCCCGAGCGTGAAAGTTCTATTCCCACACAATTTGGGGAGGTTTCAGAGAACAAATGACAAACACATTCTTCTCACATGATCTCCAGAGGACACATAAAAGCACACCTCATTATTCTCAGCCTCCACAGATAAGTTCAAATAGAAATGGAAAAATACAGATAAGGAATGCCCCAAAAGGACCTCAGCAAAGAGACACTGACTCTTTCCTTCCTTGGGGTACGACAAGGCCAGATACTTCCCTTCTCCCTCCCAGGAGACAATATCTGATTAGTGATTTTTTAAATAAAAAGTAAGTATAATCTATCTTCTTTTTTTTTTTTTTTTTGTAAATATTTTTTTTTCAAACTTAAACATAAAATATAGCTTTCAAGAGCAGAGTCTCGATCTGGTCATAGATGGTTACCACGCTTACATTTCTTTAACAAGCTCCGTTCACAATTTCCCATTACATCTTTTACAAATAAAAATTCAAAACATAAAAGAACAAGTTTTAACATAAATTCTAACATCTTCCTCTAAACAAATCCATTATATCAATACAATTTTAATTTCAAATTAACTCTCACTCATTTTTATATCTATATTTCAATCTTAATTATATCTTGTTCTTCTTCACCTTAGCATCAGCTAAGCGATCAGCATCAAAAAAATTTTTTAACAATATTCTAACCTCTTATTCTAATTATTTACCCTACAATTTTATCACCACAGATCTTGATTTCAAATTCCATACCACTCCATTTTTATTACACTTTATAAGACCAAGTTGTATCTAATTCTTAATCTCTTGACCCTTTCCTCGATTCTTAATATCTTAAACTTTATCAATTTATCTTTGATTTTATCCCACTTATCATCTATTACACTTTTAATGTTACACAGATATAATCTGTCTTCTTGAACTCTCTGATTTGGGACAAGAAAACTCTTACCCAGAGAGACCACGTTCCTATAGTTTTCAAGCATGACTTCCGAATGCAGCGCTTTCTGGTCAGGATCCAGCTGAGACCATTCCTCCTCAGAGAAATAGACAGCCACCTCCTCAAAGGACACAAGACTCTCCTGAACACGGAAAAAAGAACAGAACAGGAAGATTCGCAAGATCTGTTCATCATCATCAATGATTTAGACAAGGCGGTTGAAGGGGAACTCATCAAATTTGCAGACAAGACCAAATTGGCAGGAATACCAACACTGCACAAAATAGGCTCGAGATATAGAGGGATTGACAGATTGGCACCTTCTAACAAAATGAAATTCAATGGTGAGAAATGTAATGTGTTACATTTAGGAAAGAAAAACCAAATGCACTGCCATAGAATAGGTGATGCCTGGCTCAAAAGTAGTAAGTGGAACAGGGATCTTGGAGTCCTAGTGGACAATCACTTAAACGTGAGCCAGCAGTGTGCTACAGTTGCCAAGAAACACCCAACAGAATCATAGGTTGCATTAAGAAAGGGATAGAATCAAGATCACATGAAGTATTAGTGCCACTTTAGAATGCCTTGGTAAGACCACACTTAGGAACTTTGCATCCAGTATTAGTTGCCAAGATGTAACAAAGATCTTGGGACTCTAGAAAGAGTGCAAGGAAGAGCAACTGAGACGATGAGGGGACTGGAGGCTAAAACATACGATGAACGGGTGCAGGAACTGGGCATGGCTAGTCTAGTGAAGAGAAGGACCAGGGGAGACAGGGTACCAGTGCTCCAATATTTGAGGGGCAGAGAGGAGGGGGTCAAGCTATTTTCCAAAGGACTTCCGGTTTCCCTGTCTTTGGCGACGGCGGTGCCTTTTGAAGCTCCGCCAGCCCCTCCGCCTGTAGAGCCGCTTCGCGATCCAGAAGCGGCTCGAAAACTTCAAAATCCACAGGATTGCTGAAGTAGAGATCGCAGGGCACAGGTCGAGCCACTGTAACCCCCCAGGGAATTGTTTCTGGGGAGAGAACAGGCGCGGCTCCCTTCCAACCTGCTGAAACTCCGGGCGACGTGGGACGATTCTGCTTTTGCAGAACAAGCCGGCTGCAGGAAACTCAAAGGGAAAAGAACCAGCTTTAATAAACAGCGAAACTATCTGAACCCTGAAACTTGGAAACGCAAGTATTAGCGCTTTGTTGATTTTTTAATCTGAGAAAAATGCGAACGAGTGAAAGTGCTTTGAAAAAACATGGCGCTCAGCCTTAGAGTTAACGAGCCAGCGAGTGTGGATTGGTGAAGTTATCTTGCTTTGTTACAAAGTTTCCAAGTTGCTACAAAGTTGCCTTGTTTGTAATAAGAGAAACAAGTGAAAAATTTCTCCCTTTTCAATACTTGACTTTGCTTTACTCCAGCTTTTACCTGATCAAATCTGGGGGACTTTTTTAGAAGTCTTTGTGCAGGAGGAAAAGGAAAAGGAACTTCCCTCTTTAGAAAAACTAGACTACGTGGCAGGATGGCTTCAAAGAAGCAGGAAGGGAAGGCAACAGGGGGGGGATCCCCCACACACAAACATGAAACGCAGCTTCCCCCTGCTCAACAGCTACAGACTCAGAAAAAAGAATTTGATGTGGGAGATTTAAAAGAATTTATTTCTAAAACTTTGGATGATAAATTTCAAAAATCTCAACAGGAGATAGATGATAAACTTCAAAAATCACATCAGGAATTTATGCAGGAAATTAATGAAGTTAAAGATATGGTGAAACAGAACCAAAACAAGGTGACCAAAAAAATATCAGAAGTGGCATCTGGCCTGGCAGAATTTATCGGGAAAGTTGATTTTAAAGTTGAAGAACTTAAATCAGAAGTTAATGTTAAGATGAAAGACAATGATTATAAAATTGCTGATGTTGACAATAAAATGCAAAGAGTTGAAAACGAGATTGTCATGATACAATTCAGGGCAATGGAGTTTGCTATACGGCTTCGAGGAATTCGAGAGGAGGAAAGACAGGATTTGAGACAAGTTTGTTCTGAGGCCCTGGCTAAGATTATACAAGTTAATCCTGATGTGGTTTTTCACAAAATAGACAAAATTTACAGAGTGAATTCCTGGGTGGCCAGACAAAGACAATTACCTAGAGATGTGGTCATATATTTTACAGATAGAGAAATAAGAAACGATATCCTGCAAAAATCCTTTTATACTTCTGTGCAAGTGGGGGGCTCACGAATTGGAATTTATAAAGAATTACCTCCTAAAATGCTGAAAGCTAGAAAAGAATTTGGTTTTCTTGTTAAGGAATTGCAAAATTTACAGATACCTTTCCGGTGGGACGCCCCAGTTGGTATAATTTTCAGATATAAGGGAGAAAGATATCGTTTGAATACCGTGGAGAAGGCACAGCACTTCTACACTACTATTCTTAAGGAAAGAACACCATCTCCACGTACATCTACAGTTTTGGAGATTAAGGAGAGTGAAGAGAAGCAACCTCAATGAGAATTGCAAGAACAGTCTAAGCAGGAATTAGAGGAAATGCAAGGTGCAGAAGGAGGTTTTCTGGATGAGCCTTTGCTGGAATCTTCTCCAATTTTGGACCCGACTCAGATGATTGAAGTTAAGGACCAACGTATAACTCGAGCTCAATCTAAGTTACTTAAACAAAAGCAACAACAACAACAGGAAAGACAAGACAAGGAGGCAGTTAAGAGTACTGCATAAGAGATTGGAGCCATGGGGGGAGCGAGATCGAAGCTTTCGGATGATCTTCAATTATTCTGCTCTTTGCTCCAGAAAGAGGGAGATGATGTTTAAGTGTTTATCTTGGAATGTCAATGGGTTGAATTCAGCACAGAAAAGGAAGAAACTATTTACATATTTGAAACAATTTAATAATGATATAATTTGTTTACAAGAAACACATATCACAACTCAAGATCAAAAATATTTGATAAACTCCAAACTAGGAACACATTTTATATCTTCAACTTCGCAAAAAAAGAATGGTGTGGTTATTTATGTAAATAAAAAGTTAACAGCTAAAGTTATAGAAGCAGATGAAGATGGTAGGTTTGTAGCAATTGAATTGCTTACAGCAAACGGCCAAATTCTTCTGATTGGAATTTATGCTCCCAATCAACAACAGGACTATTTCTATAAGATGTTACATACTAAAATACTGCAATGGGATTACAGATCTATTTTAATTATGGGAGACTGGAATGGAGTAATTGACTCTAAATTAGATAAAAAGAGTTTGGCAAAGTCTAGGATCAGATTACCACAGACCTTTTTTGACATGAAAGAAGATATGGAACTAAAAGATGTTTGGAGAATACATAATCCAAAAGAATTGGACTACACTTTTTTTTCTGACAGACACAGATCCTTCTCTAGGATTGATTTCATTTTGTTGACAGATGACTTACTTGTTAAGACAAAAAGAACAAAGATCTTTCCAAGAACTTTGACTGACCATAGCCCAGTATGGATAGAAATTGAGATAGATAAGGTTGAGAGACGTTCTTGGAGATTAAATGAGAACTTGTTTAGATATGAAAAAAACACAACAGAACTTAAAAAGCATTTGAAAGAATTTTTTGAAATAAATCTGAATAAAGGTACCCCAATAGAAATTGTGTGGGACGCAAGTAAAGCATATACGAGAGGGGTACTTATCTACATGAACTCTAAACATAGACTGTTTCGACAAAAGAAAAGATCCGAACTGGAAATAGAAATAAAGAATAAAGAACAGTTACTTATTAAAAATCCAACAGATGAAAGAATACATGGTGCTATAAAACTTTTGAAAGACCAATTTCAAATGCTTATGGCGGAACAAGTTGCAACAAACTTACAATATGCGAAGCATAACACATTTTGTAACGCTAATAAACCGGGCAGATGGTTGGCTTACACATTGAGGAAAAAACAAAGTATACGGACTATTGATAGTATTGATATTGGAGGGAAAGAAATTTTTCAACAAAAATTAATTAATTTTATAATTTTGTGGACTATTATACCAAACTATATGCCAAAGAGGAGGTGCAGAATGGACTTATAGAAAAATATTTAAATGATAAAAGAGTTACAAAAATTACTGATCAACAAAAGGAAAGAATGAATTATCCTATAACAGAGGAGGAGATAATAGTAGCAATTAAACAGTTAAAAATAGCCAAAACTCCTGGCACGGATGGTTTGACCGCAGTGTATTACAAAACTTTGCAAGCTGAAATGGTGGGACAACTCAGAGATTTATTTTGCAATATTCAACAAGGGGGTAAAATACCCCCATCATGGACAACTGCTTATATATCTTTGATACCAAAAGAACAAGTCGGTCCTAAAACAGAGAATTATAGACCAATATCTCTTTTGAATACAGATTATAAAATCTATGCGAAAGTATTAGCCAACAGGTTGATGCCAGTAATCCAAAAGGTGATTCATGATGATCAAGCGGGATTTATCGAGGGCAGACATATGAAGGATAATGTAAGGCAAGTAATAGATTTATTGGAATATCTTGAGAAGAATAAACAGATTCCTGCAGTGCTGGTCTTTCTGGATGCTGAGAAGGCCTTTGATAGAGTGGATTGGAATTTTCTATTAAAGACTTTAAAAAAGATGGATTTTGGGGATCAATTTATACAGGCGATTTCAGCAATTTACCAAGAGCAAAAGGCACAGATTATCATTAATGGAAGTTTAACAACAGAGTTTAAAATTGAAAAAGGAACAAGACAGGGATGTCCGTTGTCCCCACTGTCAGCGTTCCAAATTAGGCTTTCTTCCAACGCTGACATAACAAGTTGAAGCAGAAAGAGCGGAAGCTTGATTTATTGCTGAGATGAACTTTTACCTAGTTTTGTATATACAGATAGGGTTTCCTGGGAGACGAGGGTGGGGGCTGCATTCCTGTGAAAAGAACGTGCCGGGATGTAGAGATGGATCTGTATGATGGCCAATGGGACGTGGGGGCTGGAGAGCGGAAGAGGAGGGGGTTGGAAGGAGGGGCCAGTTTGGCTGCAATTTTGAGTCAGAAATGTTGGATTCTGCTATGCTTAAAAATAAAATGTTTCATTAGACAGCTTGCGCTTGAGAATGAAGTTTATTCAAGATAGCACCGAAACCTGACACCCACTTTTATTTATTCTAACACTAGAAGTCTTGCTAAACACAATACGGGACTCTAATATCTTGAAAGGTATAATGATTAGGCAAGAGGATTACAGAATAAAGGCATTTGCAGATGATCTGGTTGTTACCCTATCACAACCAATGGAATCAATAATCCTTTTTTTTTTTTATTGCAAAAGTTTTACAATTACATTTTCACCCCTTTTTTTCACCCCCCCACCTCCCTCCCCAAACTTCCCGTCCTCCCTAACCCTCCCCCCCAGACTTCCCTATTATGTACTCATAACTAATAATACTGATATATATACCTGAACCCATCCCTCCCCCTATTTTATTTTCCCTCTTTATCTCTTTACATTAAGATATTTCTAATACATTGTTTTCAAATAAAAGCTATTTGGTACTTTCTAGTTTGGTATTTGTTCTGAACATATTCTATCCACCTTTTCCATTCCCATTCATAAGTCTCTTGTGAACAATCTTTTAAATATGCTGAAATCTTCGCCATCTCTGCAAAACTGGCCATCTTCAAAGTCCATTCCTCGATAGTAGGCAAAGCTTCATTCTTCCAATATTTACCTATCAACAATCTTGCTGCTGTTATCATATACAATATTAATTTTATTTCACCCCGTGTAAAACCCTTAACTATACCCAATAAAAACAATTGTGGAGAAAATTGAATTTTTTTCTTCAAAACATTCTGCATGACCCACCAAATTTTTATCCAAAAAGCCTTAACTTTCCTACAGGTCCACCAAACATGATAATACGTAGCATCCAAACATTCGCATCTCCAACATTTTGGCTGAACATTAGGGTACATACATGACAGCTTTTTAGGATCTAAATGCCATCTATAAAACATTTTATAGAAATTTTCCCTCAGGTTCTGCGACTGTGTAAATTTAACATTCTGAACCCAAATTTTTTCCCATGTTTCCAACATCACTGGTTCTTCAAAATTTTGTGCCCACTTAATCATACAATCTTTAACTAATTCCGTTTCTGAATCCCTTTCTAGCAAAACATTATAAAGCCTTTTAATATGCATTGGACCTTTCTCTCTTATATGTCTAACCAATTCTTCCTCATGCAACATAATACCAGTTTTTTGGTCCTCTTTCCATCTCAATTGTAATTGATTATATTGTAACCAGGTTAAATTAATCCCTTCGTCCAACAGTGTCTGCAATGTCTTCAGCTGCCATCTGCCCGCATCTGTAAAAAGAACCTCTTTGTATAAAACCCCCCCGAGTGACATTATATTTGTATTCCACAAGGTATGACCAAGATCCAGCCATAGTGGTATTTTATAATCCCATTTGAGTCGGTGCTTCTTCCAAACTCTCATCAAAGAGTCTCTAAGTATATGACTTTTAAATACTTTATCAACTTTGTCATCATAAAATAGGTAAGCATGCCATCCAAATTCAAGATCAAAACTTTCTGCATTCAATATTCCAGCCTTTTTACTTCCAAACCAATCACTTGTTAAAGTTAAAGCTGCTGCATCATAATATAACTGTAGGTTTGGAAGTTTAAGGCCTCCTCTTTCTGGAACATCTTGCATAATTTTCAATTTCACTCTCGGCTTTTTGTCGTTCCAGACAAACTTATTAAGTCCAGTTTGCCAAACTTTCAGTTGTTTATCACTTTTAAGCACCGGAATCATTTGAAACAAAAACAGAAATCTTGGCAAAATGTTCATCTTAACTGCTGCTATTCTTCCAAGTAAAGACAGTTGCAGCTTTTTCCAAGTCTCCATGTCTTTCTGAACCTCTCGCCACAACACCTCATAGTTATTTTGAAACAATTTCATGTTTGATTCTGCAACCTGAACTCCAAGATATTTTACCTTAGGTACAATTTCAAAACCTGCCCTCCTTTCAAGCTCATGTTTACGATCTTGTGTCATATTTTTGACTATCATTTTAGTCTTTTTTGAATTCACTCTAAAACCTGAAACTCTACCATAATCTTGTATAATGTCGTTCATCAGGATTGTTGATTCCATTGGTTGTGATAGGGTAACCACCAGATCATCTGCAAATGCCTTTATTCTATAATCCTCTTGCCTTATCATTATGCCTTTCAAAATTTTTGAGTCCCGTATTGTATTTAGCAAGACTTCCAATGTTAAAATAAATAAAAGTGGGGACAACGGACATCCCTGTCTTGTTCCTTTTTCAATTTTAAACTCTGTCGTCAAACTTCCATTAATAATAATCTGTGCTTTTTGCTCTTGATAAATTGCTGAGATCGCCTGTATAAATTGGTCCCCAAGGCCCATCTTTTTTAAAGTCTTTAGTAGAAAATTCCAATCCACTCTATCAAAGGCCTTCTCCGCATCCAAAAAAACCAGCACTGCAGAAATCTGTTTATTCTTATCAAGATATTCCAATAAGTCTATTACTTGCCTTACATTGTCCTTCATATATCTGCCCTCAATAAATCCCGCTTGGTCCGCATGAATCACCTTTTGGATTACTGGCATCAACCTGTTGGCTAATACCTTCGCATAAATTTTATAGTCTGTGTTCAAAAGAGATATTGGTCTGTAATTCTCTGGTTTTTTAGGACCAACTTGTTCTTTTGGTATCAAAGATATATAAGCAGTTGTCCAGGATGGGGGTATTTTACCCCCTTGTTGAATATTGCAAAATAAATCTCTAAGTTTTCCCACCATTTCAGCTTGTAAAGTTTTGTAATACACTGCAGTCAAACCATCCGTGCCAGGAGCTTTGGCTGTTTTTAGCTGTTTAATTGCTGCTGTTATCTCCTCCTCTGTTATAGGATAATTCATTCTTTCCTTTTGTTGATCAGTAATTTTTGTAACTCTCTTATCCTTTAAATATTTTTCTATAAGTCCATTCTGCACCTCTTCTTTGGCATATAGTTTAGTATAATAATCCACAAAAGCTTCTTTAATTAGTTTTTGTTGAAAGATTTCTTTCCCTCCAATATCAATACTATCAATAGTCCGTATACTTTGTTTTTTCCTCAATGTGTAAGCCAACCATCTGCCCGGTTTGTTAGCGTTGCAAAATGTATTATGCTTCGCATATTGTAAACTTGTTGCAACTTGTTCCGCCATAAGCATTTGAAATTGGTCTTTCAAAAGTTTTATAGCACTTCGTATTCTTTCATCTGTTGGATTTTTAATAAGTAACTGTTCTTTATTCTTTATTTCCATTTCCAACTCAGATCTTTTCTTTTGTCGGAGCAGTCTATGTTTAGAGTTCATGTAGATGAGTACCCCTCTCATATAAGCTTTACTTGCATCCCAAACAATTTCAATTGGGGTACCTTTATTCAAATTTATTTCAAAAAATTCTTTCAAGTGCTTTTTAAGTTCTATTGCATTTTTTTCATATCTAAACAAGTTCTCATTTAATCTCCAAGAACGTCTCTCAACCTTATCCATCTCAATTTCTATCCATACAGGGCTATGGTCAGTCAGAATTCTTGGACAAATCTTTGTTCTTTTTGTCTTAACAAGTAGATCATTTGACAACAGGATAAAATCAATCCTAGAAAAGATCTATGTCTATCCGAAAAAAAAGTGTAGTCCAATTCATTTGGATTATGTATTCTCCAAACATCTTTTAATTCCATATCTTCTTTCATATCAAAAAAAGTCTGTGGTAGTCTAATTCTAGACTTTGCCAAGCTCTTTTTATCTAGTTTAGAATCAATTACTCCATTCCAGTCTCCCATAATTAAAATAGATCTATAGTCCCATTGCAATATTTTAGTATGTAACATCTTATAAAAATAATCCTGTTGTTGGTTGGGAGCATAAATTCCAATCAAAAGAATTTGACCATTTGCTGTGAGCAATTCAATTGCTACAAACCTACCATCTTGATCTGCTTCTATAACTTTCGCTGTTAATTTTTTATTTACATAAATAACCACACCATTCTTTTTCTGCGAAGTTGAAGATATATAATGTGTTCCTAGTTTTGAGTTTATCAAATATTTTTGATCTTGAGTTGTGATATGCGTTTCTTGTAAACATATTATATCATTATTAAATTGTTTCAAATATGTAAATAATTTCTTCCTTTTCTGTGCTGAATTCAACCCATTGACATTCCAAGATAGACACTTAAAGGTCATCAGCCTCTTTCTGGAGCACAGAGCAAAATATTTGAAGTTCATCCGAGAGCTTCGATCTCGCTCCTCCCATAGCTCCACTCTCTTGTACGGTACTCTTAACTGCCTTCTTGTCTTGTCTTTCCTGTTGTTGTTGTTGCTTTTGTTTAAGTAGCTTGGATTGGGCTCTAGTTATACGTTGATCTTTAACTTCTGTCAACTGAATCAAATCCAAGATTGGAGAAGAATCCAACAAGGGCTCACTCAGGAATCAATAATCCTGATGAAGGACATTATACATGACTATGGTAAAGTTTCAGGTTTTAGACTGAATCCAAAAAAGACTAAAATGATAGCTAAAAAAACATGACACAAGATCGTAAACATGAGCTTGAAAGAAGAGCAGGTTTTGAGACTGTACCTAAGGTAAAATATCTAGGAGTTCAGGTTGCAGAATCAAACATGAAATTGTTTCAAAATAACTATGAGGTGTTGTGGCGAGAGGTGCAGAAAGACATGGAGACTTGGAAAAAAACTGCAGCTGTCTCTACTTGGAAGAATAGCGGCAGTTAAGATGAACATTTTGCCAAGATTTCTTTTTTTTGTTTCAAATGATTCCGGTGAAATTAAAAGTGATAAACAACTGAAAGTTTGGCAAACTGGACTTAATAAGTTTGTCTGGAACGACAAAAAGCCGAGAGTGAAATTGAAAATTATGCAAGATGTTCCAGAAAGAGGAGGCCTTAAACTTCCAAACCTACAGTTATATTATGATGCAGCAGCTTTAACTTTAACAAGTGATTGGTTTGGAAGTAAAAAGGCTGGAATATTGAATGCAGAAAGTTTTGATCTTGAATTTGGATGGCATGCTTACCTATTTTATGATGACAAAGTTGATAAAGTATTTAAAAGTCATATACTTAGAGACTCTTTGATGAGAGTTTGGAAGAAGCACCGACTCAAATGGGATTATAAAATACCACTATGGCTGGATCTTGGTCATACCTTGTGGAATACAAATATAATGTCACTCGGGGGGGTTTTATACAAAGAGGTTCTTTTTACAGATGCGGGCAGATGGCAGCTGAAGACATTGCAGACACTGTTGGACGAAGGGATTAATTTAACCTGGTTACAATATAATCAATTACAATTGAGATGGAAAGAGGACCAAAAAACTGGTATTATGTTGCATGAGGAAGAATTGGTTAGACATATAAGAGAGAAAGGTCCAATGCATATTAAAAGGCTTTATAATGTTTTGATCCCAAAATCTCGGCTGATGACCTGGTGGCCGCCTGGGATAGGGCGGCTGCCGGGGCTTTGGACCGGGTCGTGCCTTTGCGGCCTCTGACCCGGCACCGAACTCACCTAGCTCCTTGGTTTTCCGAGGAGCTGAGGGAGATGAAGCGCCGGAAAAGACGCCTAGAGAGCAGTTGGAGGGCCAGTCGTTCCGAGTCTGACTTGACACTGGTAAGGTCTCATATTAAGACCTACCTAGTGGCGATAAAAGCGGCGAAATCTAGCTATTTTGCCGCTCTTATCGCGTCATCAGATAACCGCCCAGCCACCCTGTTTAGGGTGACCCGCTCCCTCCTCCATCTGGGAGCGCGGGAGGACCCCTTGCAGGGCCGAGCTGAGGATTTTGTACAGTATCTGGATGATAAAATAACTCAGATTCGGGAAGACTTGGCCGCCGACTGGGTTAGTTCAGACGAGATGACTGAGGCAGGCCTTGAGAATGTTATCTGGGAGGAGTTCGATCCTGTGGCTCCCGAGGACATGGACAGGATCTTGGGACGGCTGAACGCAACCACATGTTTATTGGACCCGTGTCCCTCCTGGTTGGTGCTGGCTTCCCGGGAGGTTACACGAGGCTGGCTCCAGGGGATTATTAACGCTTCTTTGAGCGAGGGTGTCCTGCCGGCCGCCTTGAAAGAGGCGGTGGTGAGGCCTCTCCTCAAGAAGCCATCCCTGGATCCGGCTATTTTGGCTAACTATCGTCCAGTCTCCAACCTTCGCTTTATTGCGAAGGTTGTTGAGAGTGTGGTGGCGCGACAGCTTCCCCGGTACCTGGATGAAGCTGTCTATCTGGATCCGCTCCAGTCCGGCTTCAGACCTGGGTACAGCACGGAAACGGCATTGGTCGCGTTGGTGGATGATCTCTGGAGGGCCCGGGATAGGGGTTATTCCTCTATCCTGGTCCTATTAGACCTCTCAGCGGCTTTTGATACCATCGACCATGGTATCATATTGCGCCGGCTGGAGGGACTGGGAGTGGGGGGCACTGTTTTGCGGTGGTTCTCCTCCTATCTCTCCGACCGGTCGCAATCTGTGTTGACAGGGGGGCAGCGGTCGACCCCAAGGCGCCTTGTTTGTGGGGTGCCGCAAGGGTCGGTCCTCTCGCCCCTCCTGTTCAACATTTATGTGAAGCCGCTGGGTGAGATCATCCGTGGTTTTGGGGTGGAGTTCCATCAGTACGCTGATGACACTCAGCTGTACATTTCCACCCCAGACCATCCCAATGATGCCTTGGAAGTGATGTCCCAGTGCCTGGAGGCCGTGCGGGTCTGGATGGGGAGAAACAGGCTTCGACTCAACCCTTCCAAGACCGAGTGGCTGTGGCTGCCGGCGTCCCGGTATAGCCAGCTGACGCCATCGCTGGTTATTGGGGGCGAATCATTGGCCCCCACAGAGAGGGCCCGCAACTTGGGTGTCCTCCTGGATGCGCGGCTGTCCTTAGAAGGGCATATGACAGCCGTGGCCAGGAGGGCTTTTTGTCAGGTTCGCCTGATACGCCAGTTGCGTCCCTTTCTGGACCGGGACTCCCTACGCACGGTCACTCAAGCACTCGTCACTTCTCGTCTGGACTATTGTAACGCTCTCTACATGGGGCTCCCCTTGGGGTGCACCCGGAGGCTCCAACTGGTGCAGAATGCGGCTGCGCGGGGGATTATGGGAGCGACGGGGCGCTCCCATGTGACTCCTCTCCTGCGCGAGCTGCATTGGCTTCCGGTGGACTTCCGGGTGCGCTTCAAGGTGTTGGTGATTACCTTTAAAGCGCTCCATGGCTTAGGGCCAGGGTACTTACGGGACCGCCTTCTGCCACCAATAGCCTCCCACCGGCCGGTTCGCTCCCACAGAGAGGGTCTCCTCAGGGTGCCGTCGGCCAGACAATGCCGGCTGACGACCCCCAGGAGGAGAGCCTTCTCTGTGGTGGCACCTACCCTATGGAACAATCTACCCCCAGAGATACGAGTGATTTCCGACCTCCGGATTTTTCGTCGGGCCCTAAAAACTCATTTTTTTCAACTAGCTGGTCTGTCCTGATTTTAGGGTTAGTTTTAAAATTTTTAAAATTTTAATATTTATTTTAATTGACAAATTTTAAATTATGAGCCAAATTTATAAATTATCTTAATCTTATTTTAATTGTGATGTTTGTTATAGATGTTTTTTATCTGGCTGTTCACCGCCCTGAGTCCGAAAGGAGAAGGGCGGTATAGAAATGCGAATAAATAAATAAAAATAATAAATAAATAAAATGTTGGAGATCTGAATGTTTGGATGCTACGTATTATCATGTTTGGTGGACCTGTAGGAAAGTTAAGGCTTTTTGGATAAAAATTTGGTGGGTCATGCAGAATGTTTTGAAGAAAAAAATTCAATTTTCTCCACAACTGTTTTTATTAGGTATAGTTAAGGGTTTTACATTGGGTGAAACAAAATTGATATTGTGTATGATAACAGCAGCAAGATTGTTGATAGGTAAATACTGGAAGAATGAAGCTTTGCCCACTATCGAGGAATGGACTTTGAAGATGGGCAGCTTTGCAGAGATGGCGAAGATTTCAGCATACTTAAAAGATTGTTCACAAGAGACTTATGAATGGGAATGGAAAAGGTGGATAGAATATGTTCAGAACAAATATCAAACTAGAAAGTATCAAATAGCTTTTATTTGAAAATAACGTATTAGAAATATTTTAATGTAATGAGGTAAAGAGAAAAATTATACAGGGGAGGGAGGGGTTCAAGTTTACATATAAGTGTTATATTATGGGGGGTTTTTTTGTTGTGTTTTCTTTTTACCAGTTATGAGTATATTATAGGGAAGTCTGGGGGGAGGGGAGGGTTAGGGAGGGTTAGGGAGGATGGGAAGTTTGGGGGGGGAGGTGGGGGGGGGAAAAGGGGTGAAAATGTAATTGTAAAACTTTTGCAATTAAAAAAAAAAAAAAAGCTATTTTCCAAAGCACCTGAAGGCCAGACAAGGAATAATGGATGGAAACTGAACAAGGAGAAATTCAACCTGAAAATAAGGAGACGTTTTCTTACAGTGAAAGCAATGCAACAATGGAAAAGAAGTTTCATGGGAGCTTCATCACTGGGAGCTTTCAAGAAGAGACTAGACTGCCAAAATGGTGTAGTGAGGTTGGACTAGATGACTTACAAGGTCCCTCCCAACTCTGTTAATCTGTACCTTAGGAGGTTGATAAATTAAAAAAGAAAGGTGGTCCAGCAGTTCCTGCCACTGTCATACGTTTATTCCTAATTCTTCAAGGACTTTAAAAGATGTGCTTCTTGTAAAGGCGAATTTGGAGGAGCACCTAGCAGAACAAGACAACCAGAGGAAGCTATGCTTCAACAGCAACTTCAACCTGCTATTCTGCTCTCCATGTTGCGGAAGGACACAAAAATAACCCAGTCCAAAGAAGGGGGGGGGGAATAGTAGGAGAGAGAACTCTGTACACACACTTCACTTCCTGAAGACGAGAATACAAGTCTAATAACTTTTCCTTTTCTTACTTGATTTAGAGGTTCAGCCACTGTTTGATCGCCGTCATAAAAACCAGAAAATTTCATTCTTTGTTTCTCTGTAAGGAATAAATAATTTCAAAATAAATAATTAACAAAATATTTATTTTATTGATTTATTTTAGACAATTTATATGCCGCCTATTCGCACGTGGCGACTCAATGTGGCTTACAAAATATTAAACCCATATTAAAATAATAAAACTAATAAAAGGAGAATTATATAATACATTAAAATAATAAAATCACCCCCACCCCCAGCAAAAGCATCTCACAGGAGCCGTTTAATGGGCTCCACCCCGCTCTGGGTTTCCCAGGCCCACTGGCAGGACCAGGTCTTCAATGCCTTCTGGAAGAGTGCTACTGTGGGGGGCCATTCTAATCTCTGGGGGGATGATGTTCCAGAGAGAGGGAGCTGCCACGGAGAAAACCCTTCTTCTGGGTCTCACCAGGGGATGGCACCCGCAACATTCCCTCCCTCCGCACTCTGGTGGGTTGGGCAGATGTAACTAATAAGAGATGGCCCCTCATATAACCTGGTCCCAAGCCATGGAGGGCTTTATAGGTGACAACCAGCACTTTGAATTGCACCAGGAAGGAAATTGGCAGCCAATGCAGCTCCTGCAGGTGAGGTGTTACTTGTGCACACCAGGGTCTGCAGAAAACCATGCGGGCCGCTGCATTTTGCACCAACTGGAGCTTCCACATGCTCGTCAAGGACAGCCCCATGTAGAGTGTGTTGCAATAGTTAAGATGGGAAGTGATTAGGGCATCAGTGACTGTTACCGATTCAGGAAGGGCTGTTTCTGGCGCACAACCCATAGTTGCGCAAAGGTCCTCCTGCACACAACCGCCACCTGCTTTTCAAGCAGGGGTTGTGAGTCCAGGAGAACCCACAGATTAGGCACAGGGTGTGTTTGGGGTAGTGTCACCTCATCCAAGACCAGACGTGGTAATTCTCCCCTGGCCAACGAGCCCCAAACCCAGAGCCACTCCACCTTGCCAGGCTTTAGTTTCAACCCATTGCTCCCCATCAGCTCCTAACAGCCTCCAGGCACTGCGATAGGGAGGACACGGCATTGCTTAACCCACCACGGGCCAAGGCATACAGCTCAGTATCATCATCATATTGGTGATATCTCAGTCCATGCTAGGAGATGATCTCACAAAACGGTTTCATATAAATATTGAACAGGAGCGGAGAGTACCGAGCCCTGCAGAACCCCGCAAAGCAGTGCATGAGGGCTGGATCTATCCCCTCCTATCAACACTGACTGAGAACGGCTGCAGAGGAAGGAAGTGAGCCAGGATAGCACAAGGCCTCCCACTCCCATCCTGCGAAGCCGTCCCAGGAGAATACCATGGTCGATGGTATCGAAAGCCACCGAGAGGTCAAGTAGAGCAAGGATGGATGCGCCACTCACATCCCGCTCTCGCCAGAGATCATACAAAAGTGTAGCCAACAAGATGGATAAAATCAATGATTTTTTTAAAAAAATCAAAAAAACAGATTTTTAAAATTTAAATCGTATTTTTTTATTTAAATCGGATTTTTTTAAATAAAATGCTTTTTGAGGAAAATATATTACCATCCAAAGGTTATTCCATCATGAAATAAAGATTAGTTTTTTAATTATGTAGAATAAGGCTGTATGTTTAATTTTTTTGGTAAATAAATTCCATTAATCCATTCACAATGTCATGCTCTTCCAGAGCTTTTTGTAAGATTATTGAGCAGTTTCTCTGCCTACAAGATATTATCACAGATGCTTGGTTTACTTTTGCAGTTCTCAAAACTGAATTTGACTCAGGAGAGATCACATGCCCCTTCTTCGCAGCAAAAATGTTATAACATGAACAGAGTTGAGAAAAAGACCTTAATCCTATTGTTCTACAAACCCTACGAGCCCCTGCCCTTTGGAATGAATTGCCCCCAGAAATTCGTAAAATCTCTGATCTCCGTGTATTTCGCTGTGCCTTCAAAACCTTGTTGTTCTGCCAGGCGGGGCTATCAATATAAAGATTTTAATTGGTTTTTAAAAAGGGATTTCAAATTTGGGGTTTTGTAACTGAGCCTTTTATTTAATAATTTTAACTACTTTTAAATTTTGTTTGTCTTGTGCTTTTAATCAGGCTGTACACCGCCCTGAGTCCTTCGGGAGAAGGGCGGTATAGAAATAAAATTAATAAATTAATTAATAATAAATAAAAACCTATGAATACAGAATCAACCCCTTCAGTGCTAAGTTTCAAGAAGTTCAGTGAATAGAATAGAAACAATATTTTTCTGATTGTTTGGAGTGGAATAGATCTGCACAAGAAGAAAGTGAAACTAAGTGTGAGGAGGAAGGGGCAAGCAGACAAGCAGTACAAAATGAAAATGGAACTTTCTGAGCACAATACTGCACAGCCACAGACAGACAAGTCTTTGGATCTTTTTGTGTGTATGACCTGAGGTTTATCACATTCTTTCCTTGGAGGAAAAAACCTATAATGGCAGCAGGCCATAAAAGAGACCTAGTTTGGCAATATTTTAATGAAGTTCCTTTACCTATCGGTAAGGCAGGCATGCGTGCACAATGCAAACACTGCAACAAAGAAATGCAAGGCCTGGTGGCCCGAATGAGGCAACATCATGAGAAGTGCTGTGATGAAGATGACCAAAGAAACACATTTGAACAGGCAGGATCTTCAGGTTGGTAAACATTTTTACTGAATCATATTTCTAAAGACTGCCTTGAACTGTCATGTTTGAGCAAAATTATATTTCTTATTATTACTGCATGTTACTGTCATTTGGTACAGTTATGAAGAAAAGCAAATATTCCTTTTGGAGCAGTGCTGTGTACAATAAGCAGAAATTGTATAAACAATAAAATAACAGCATTGACTTTTTTGTTTAGGGGAATTCATGGATTCTGGAAACTCTCCACCTTCAAGAAGATCACCATCCTCCTGTTCTACAGTTTCAGAGTTATCCATCCAGGATAGTGCTTCATTAGCATCATCATCATCAGACACCCACAGCCACATACCACTATCACCTAAAAGAAAGAAAAAACCCTTCCGTCCTGGAACCACCATAGATAAGTTTGTGATAAAAACTAGCAGATTAGAAAAAGAGTTAATGACGAAAAAATTGCCCAGTTTGTTTATGCAATGAACTCTTCTTTCCGTCTGACTGAGAACCCACATTTCATTAATATGGTTGCAGTGCTCATTTGCTGCACCTCTTAGCCAAAGACTTAAGTGTTCCAGAAATAAAGACTAATGTTCTTGAAATTGCTAAATACTTCCGTAACAATCATTTTGCTGCAGCAGCTCTGAAAAGGATGGGTGGAACCAAGCTAACGCTCCCACAAGATGTTAGATGGAACTCTGTGGTGGACTGTTTTGAGCAGTATATCAAGAACTGGCCTATTCTGATGATAGATTGTGAACAAAATCGAGATAAAATAGATGGTACTGTCACGGCCAAAATCCTCAACATTGGGCTTAAGAGAAATGTTGAACATATGCTGAGCATCCTGAAACCCATCTCTGAAGCTTTAAACAAAATATAGAAAAATAGCTGTTTTATTGCTGATGCTGTTGAAATTTGGAAGGAACTGAGTGAACACTTAAAAACAGAACTACACATGGACAGAATTAAATTACAAGCATTAAAAAAATGAATGGTATAAGTACTGTCTCCAGCTCATTTTTTGGCAAATATTGTCAATATCTAGTACCAGGGTCAAAACTTAAGTGCTAAGGAAGAGGAGTTAGCTATGACATGGGTATCCAGCAATCATCCATCTGTAATGCCAACTATAATAAACTTCAAAGCTAAGGGGGAACCATTCAAGAAATATATGTTTGCTGAAGATATTTTAAAGAAAGTCACACCAGTGAACTGGTGGAAGTCACTTAAGCACTTGGATTTAGAGACTGTTCAAGTAATGATTTCACTTTTAACAGCAGTAGCTTCTTCTGCAGCTGTTGAAAGAATATTCTCTTCCTTTGGACTCATTCATTCTAAATTGAGAAATCGTTTGGGACCCGATAAAGCAGGAAAGCTTGTTTTTCTTTTCCAGATTATGAACAAAGAAGAAGATGAAGATGACGCATGAGTTACAGAGGACAGTATTTAAGTTTTTCATGTGTAGGCTGGGCTGACAGTCTAAGTTTCTTAAAATATATATATTTTGTTTAGCCAAATTAGTTAACAAACATGGATGTTTCTTTAAGCAAATAACATATGCTGTAATGTTATTGTTTCAGTTGAATAAATCTATTTAAATTGTTATTAAGGTAATGATTATTTTTCTCCTTCCTAAGTACAACAGAAAAGTTGTCCAAATATGAATGATTAACCTATTAAACTGGGGATAAAAAAACTAATATGAAAAGTTATTCTAAAAATCTTCATCTACTTACATATTAAAGTTATACCAGCAAGAATTAGTCTTTATGTAGAAAACTATGATTTAAATCAAGCATTACTGACTAGTGATTTAAATCGTGATTTAAATCAGTTTGATTTAAATCAAATCCACCCTGGTGGCCAATGACGATTCTGTCCCAAATCCAGGCCTGAATCTTGACTGGCAGGGGTCCTATCTGTCAATGACTCCTTCAGCTTCAACCACAACAATACACGAGCACACAATAGATACAAAGTTATGGTAAACTGTGCTAAACTTGATTGCAGAAAATATGACTTCAGTAACAGAGTCACTAATGCCTGGAATGCACTACCAGACTCTGTGGTTTCTTTCCCTAACCCCCAATCTTTAACCTTAGACCATCTACTGTCGACCTCACCCCATTCCTAAGAGGTCTCTAAGGCAAGTGCATAAGCGCACCAGCTCCCCAAAAAGGGAATATTGGAGACAGGTTCCTAAAAGGGTAGAAGCGACGTTTCAACAGAATCCCATCTGCCATCATCAGGCTTATGTCAGCAGTCTTTTGCCATAACTGCAGTTGCTATTTCAAATCTGGTGCTGGTATTCTGGGATGGCTCCACCTTTTCATTCTGATTGGTTGGGAGTCCCAGTATGTGTTTATTGGCTTGGCTTCGGGTGTATGGTCGGTTTTTCTCCACTAGGTGGCAGGGCTTCATCTTTGTGGCTGGTTTGAATATGATTTGGTTGGGATTTGTTTTTTGATTAATGTTTGGTCTATGTTTTATATTTGGTGTTAAGATTCGTCTATCTATGAGAGCAGGTTTCCAAATAGTAGGCAGACATGAAGTGTCATCCCGTTTATTCATGCAATATGGTCTTTTTTCTATTTCAATTGCTTCTCTGATTATCCTGCCATTGAGATGTTCTATTTTTGCAACTGTTTTTGTTTTATTAAAATTAATATTGTGTCCTGTTGTATTTATGTGTTGAACTAATGATGATGTGTGTTCTTGCTTTTGTATTGAGTTTTTGTGTTCCTCGATGCGCACACTCATTCTTCTGTTGGTCTGTCCAATGTATGTTGATGGGCAGGAAGCACACGGGATTTCGTATATGCCTTGATCTTCTAATTCTATTTTGTCTTTGGGGTTTCTCAGAATGGACGATATCTTTCTATCTGTGCAAAATATGGTTTTGATGTTGTGTTTATGTAGTACTTTGCTAATTTTATCTGTTGTTCCCCTTATATAGGGCAAGATGGCTTTCCCATTGTTTTGTTCCTCTTGTTGTTTTTTATTCTGTCTTGGTGTTGTATGTTTGATCATATTGATGACTTTATTTCTACAGAACCCATTTGATGTCAGTACATTAGTTAGTGTATATAATTCTGTTTGTAAATGTGCTTCATCAGCCAGACGTTTAGTTCTTGTGGTTAATGTTTTGGCAACAGAGTTTATTTGTGCTGGATGGTGGTGTGATTTGGCGTTGAGATAGCGGTTCGTATGTGTCTTCTTTTGATAGATGGTATGTCCTAAGGTGCCATCAGATTTTTTATAAATTAATACATCGAGGAAAGGTAACTGGTTTTCTGATTCTATCTCCATGGTGAACTTTATTTTGGGATGGAGGCTGTTCAAATATACTAAGAAGTTTTCCAATTTATCTCTTCCATGTGGCCAGATCACAAAAGTGTCATCAACGTATCTGAGCCATAATTTTGGTTTGTTAACAGTTTTTTCTAAGGCATTGGATTCGAATTCTTCCATGAAAAGATTAGCGATGACTGGTGATAATGGTGATCCCATTGGTGCACCTTCTACTTGTTTATATCTTTGTCCTCTGTGTATGAAATATGTGTTGGATAAACAATGTTCTGTTAAGTCTGTGATATGTTTTGGTAGTTGATATTTGTTTTTAATTGATGACAGGGCTTCTTTGACAGGTATTTGTGTGAATAGTGATACAACATCGAAGCTTACAAGAAGGTCATTTTCTTTTATGTGTTGCTTTTTTATTATTTGTATGAAATGGTATGAGTTCTGTACATATAAGCAGCAGATTCTGCGTAAGGTTGAAGATGTTTTGCTAAATATCTGGCTAGATTTTGTAAAGGTGAGCCTATGGAACTTACTATGGGTCTGAGAGGTATTCCATCTTTGTGTATTTTTGGGAGGCCATACAGTTTTGGGCATTTTGATGATTTTTCTCTGGGAATAATTTTTTGTTGGATTTCTTTACTTATAGTACTTGATTTTATCTTTATCTTCGTGGTTTTTTCTAGATATGTTGTTGGGTCTGTGTTTATGGGTTTATATGTGGCGTCTTGCAGTAAGTCAGACAGTTTCTTTTCATAGTCCACTGTGTTCATTACTACTGTTGCATTGCCTTTATCTGCTGGTAATATCATTATGCTATTATCGTTTTTTAAAACTTGCAGTGCTTTTTGTTCTTCTTTTGATAAGTTGCTTTTAGGTGGTTTACTAGTACATAGAATGTTGGTGACGTCATGTCTGACTTTATCAGCATCGTCAGCACTGAGTTTCTTTAGGCTGGTTTCAACTTCGCATATGATGGTTTCTATTGGAATTTTATTGGGTGCCACTGCATCCGAAGCCAAGCCAATAAACACATACTGGGACTCCCAACCAATCAGAATGAAAAGGTAGAGCCATCCCAGAATACCAGCACCAGATTTGAAATAGCAACGGCAGTTACTGCAAAAGACTGCTTACATAAACACACACACACACACACATATATATGTATATATATATATATATATATATATATGTATATATGTATATGTATATGTATATACACACATACACATACACATACACATACACACACACACACAGGTTTTGGTGCACCAGCCTGAAGATGACGAGTGGGACCTCGTCGAAACATCACCTAGATATGCTCAAACAACCTCTGGAGCTGCTGCATAACCACCTTCTCACCCACCTTCCCCAAAAAGGGAAGATTGGAGACAGGTTATTCAACAGGGTGGAATCCAGAGATGGCTTCTTAAGAAGAGGGTGGACCACAGACTCCTTCAAATGCTGGGGCACTGCCCCCTCCTGTAGGGAAGCATTAATGACCGCCAGCGTCCATCCACCTGTCATCTCCCAGGAAGCTTTCCAAAGCCAGGCGGGCATGGGTCTAAAACATAGGTGCTTACACCCACCCATACTCCCTAGGATCCTGTCCACTTCCTCAGGAGCAACAAGGTCAAACCGTTCCCCGATATCAGAGCAAGATCCTGTCTCAGAGGCTTCCACCGGACAAGCAACCACGCTGGCATCCAACTGGGAACAAAGTCGAGCAATTTTGCCTCCCAGAAAAACCACAAATACCTCAGCATTTTAAGCAAAAGAGATGTCAATTGTGCTTTGTTTCAGCTTTGTGGACTGTGTAGTTGGTAACCAGGTTTCTTGGTTATGAATAGCATGCAAACCTAGGAACCAGCGAATTAGTGTCTAGCACTAAGTCTGAATTTAATTCGAGATTGTTCCTCTGCGTTGTAAAAGACTTTGTGCTTGCTTTTTTTCAAAACCAAGTCCATTTATTTGTAATATGCCATTTGCACAGTTCTATACGCACTTTCTGACAAGTAAGATAGTTCCATTGAGTGAACAGGGGAACATTTCAGAAATAAGCAGGAATAGAAATTATCCCAAAGTGCTTTTCAAAAAGCAATGGGACTTCCTTGGTTTCTCCTTGAAAATGTTTTGCTTCTCATCCAAGAAGCTTCTTCAGTTCATAACTGAAGAAGAACTGAACTAAAGAAGCTTCTTGGATGAGAAGTGAAATGATTGCACCAGTTTTGGCTGTCACGATATACAAAAGATGTTGAGACTCTAGAAAGAGTGCAGAGAAGAGCAACAAAAATGATTAGGGGCCTGGAGGCTAAAACATATGAAGAACAGTTGCAGGAATTGGGTATGTCTAGTTTAATGAAAAAGAAGGACCAGGAATGACATGACAACAGTGTCCTAATATCTCAGGGGCTGCCACAAAGAAGAGGGAGTCAAGCTATTCTCCAAAGCACCTGAAGGCAGAACATGAAGCAATGGATGGAAACTAATCAAGGAGAGAAGCAACCTAGAACTAAAGAGAAACAGTGACAACAATTAACTAGTGGAAAGATTTGCCTCCAGACGTTGTGGGTGCTCCAACACTGGAGGTTTTTAAGAAGAGATTGGACAACCATTTGTCTGAAATGGGATAAGATCTCCTGCTTGAGCAGTAGGTTGGACTAGAAGACCTCTAAGGTTCCCTCGGTGGACCTCAATATCCTCCTTCCCCCAAGAGCAGTAGGCTCACCTGAAGAGGGTCGCTGGGCAATTATTTGTAGATGCAATTAGTGTGGAGAAGTATAAATAGGAGGAGGTATTGTATAGGAAAGAAGAGAGAGTGAAGGTAAGACAGATGGGTAATTGGAGGATATTCAATTACCTCCTGAAGTGTCCTGACTTTGATCCATCCAAAGAATCCTCCTGAAAAATAGCTCCTGGGGAGGATTTGATGGGTTCTTCTTTCCCTCAGGATCTCTGATTTCCACAGTGCAGCACTTCCAAAAGGAAGAAGGAAGAAACAGAATTAATGTACATCACAGGACGTAAAGTGGATTTCTATATTCGGAACACAACCTCAAAGCCCCCAATATCCATCAATGTGGTTATGTGAGAAATATGAGAAAACAATGGAACAATGTCTTACTAGAATACGTGGGACATTGCCACATATTATGAATGTCAGAGAGGTTTGGGAAGGAGGGGTGAAGTATTCAAACAGATTCTCTATTCTCTATTGAACTCTTACCTGCAACTCGACTTGCTCCTTCTGTTCCTCCATCTGGCTCAGGAGGAGGCCTTCCACCAGGGCCACCGCCTGGGAGCTGGTCTCTGCTCCATACTCCCGCACCCAGCCCTCCATTTCTGGGGGCAGAAGAGCCAGGAACTGCTCCAGAACCACCAGGTCCAGCATCTGAGCTTTGGTGTGCTTTTCTGGTCTCAGCCATCGCCTGCAAAAGCCATGGAGTCGGCTGCAAAGTCCTCGGGGACCCTCAGCCTCCTGGTATTGGATGGAGTTCCAGGGCTGAACTTCTGAAGGGAGGATGGTTTCCTCCTCCAGGATCTCCTGCCCAGTCCTTGTCCAGAGCTTCCCCCCCTTCTGAGGCTGAGCAGCTGAAGGGCCTTTTCCGCTTCCCTCCTTTCCAAAAGGTTGTGTCTCCATCCTTTCTCTGTCCTGCAGAGCAACTGCAAATGGCTCCAAGGACTCTGGTGGGTCTCCAGATGCCTTTTCCTTCACGGGACCATTTCTGGGGCTGCAGGACTGATCCCTCCAAGGGATTCCGCTCTTTTTCTTCTTCCCCCAAGAGAAAAGTTTGCCTTGCAAAGACCACAAATGGCTTCCAGTTTCTGTATCTGAGATGGGAAGAAAAAATAAATATTAAGAATTAGAAAGTGGAATTCAGCCACTGAGCGACCTTCTGAGCCTCCGCAAGGCTGACCCTCCCCTCCCCCCACTCGGGCTCTTTGCATGGAGAGGGCGGCTGGGGAGCATGGGATCTGGGGTTGCAGCCAGAGAAGGGCCACGCTAGGGTCTCTGCCTCCTCCGCCTCCCTTTGACCGGGAAGAGCCCCCAACTCACCAGTGGAACTTCTGGATCTCCCCCCGCCAGACTCTCCCGCAGCCTCTCCGCCTTCTGCGGGGTTAAGGAGAGCGAGTGCACCATCCTAGAGCGGCAAGCTTTCATGATGTCACTTCCTTCCCGGCCTCCTCTACAAAGACGGCTGTGACGCTCGCCCTCCAGTGGACCAATGGGGAAGCACCGGGAGTTCCCTTCTCTTAACAGAGTGCGCCCCCTAGTGGATTCGGCGCAAAGTGCCAGGATTGTAAAAAGGGCGGGAAACTGGAGCGCGCCTGAGGAGAATGGACAGGGCAGGGGTGATGGGCATGGGAGTACGGGGGAAAAACCCCTCACAATTCCTCCCTGCCGAATAAAAGCTTGTGGTCTCCAGAGGCAGCAATTTCTCCATCTTCCTTTCCTTCCTGTCCAGGAACCCTCTGTGGAGATGGAGAAAAATTTCTCTGGAGGATTTGAACTCGCTTCCCTCAAGAACAGCCGCCCTGAAGGCTCCGCAGAGATTGTGGGTGGCCTCCAAAGGGTTCAAATCCTGTCAGAAACAGCCGGGCAGCCAGAAGAGGAGGACCAGGAGGCTCTATGGGAAAGACAGCTTGTGTCTTGCGGTTGTTGGGAACTCCCGCCTGAAGGGGAGGCAGATGGGACACAGGCAGGAAAATTATTTTTATTTCTTTAATTCAATGCATGCAGCTGCCCTTCTCAAACTATTCGCTCAGCCTCACAGCAAAGGGGGGAGGAGAAAGGGCAGGGACCCCTCTGGTCTCTTCTGATGAAAGAAAAGGAAGATCCTGAAAAAGGAATAGAAAGCTAAACTATGATGAGAAAAAACCATTTTTACATAGGGATTGAGTAGGAAATTCACCTCAAGAAATGTGACCAGGAAGCTTAAGCCCCTTGGAGAATTGAATACAGGGATATATCATTAGACCATAAATGAGGAGAAAAAGAAAAGGAAAAAGCAAAACACGAAAAGCTGAAGGCTCCATTACTATGAAAACATTTGACCACATTTGGAGTCACAATGACACACAGAGCTTAGCTACAGTGAGCAAAACAACATTTAAAAAGATGGAAAAGTGGTTAAAAAACCATTTTTAAAAATGGAGGTAACATCATAATTTTTAAAATAGAATAGAAGAGCAGAGTTGGAAGGGACCTTGGAGGTCTTCTAGTCCAACCCCCTGCCCAGGCAGGAAACCCTACATCACTTCAGACAAATGGTTATCCAACCTCTTCTTAAAAATTTCCAGTGTTGGAGCATTCACAACTTCTGCGGGCAAGTTGTTCCACTTATTAATTGTCAGTAAATTTCTCCTTAATTCTAAGTTGCTTCTCTCCTTGATTAGTTTCCACCCATTGCTTCTTGTCCTACCCTCAGGTGCTTTGGAGAATAATTTGACTCGCTCTTTTTTGTGGCAGCCCCTGAGATATTGGAACACTGCTATCATGTCTCCCCTAGTCCTTCTTTTAATTAAACTACACATACCCAGTTCCTGCAACCGTTCTTCATGTTTTAGCCTCCAGTCCCCTAATCATCTTTGTTGCTTTTCTCTGCACTCTTTCTAGAGTCTCAACATCTTTTTTACATTGTGACGACCAAAACTGAATGCAATATTCCAAGTGTGGCCTTACCAAGGCATTATAAAGTGGTATTAACAATTCATGTGATCTTGATTCTATCTCTCTGTTAATGCAGCCTAGAACTGTTTTGGCTTTTTTGGCAGCTGCTGCACACGGCTGGCTCATATCTAAATGGTTGTCCACCAGGATTCCAAGATCCCTCTCATAGTTACTATTATTGAGCACATATACGGTACCTGTGCATTTTGTTTTTCTTGCCTAAATGTAGAACCTTGCTTTTTTCACTATTGAATTTCATTTTGTTAGATAGCGCCCAATGTTCAAGTCTGTCAAGATCCTTCTGTATCTTGAGCCTATCTTCTGCAGTGTTGGCTATTCCTGCTAACTTGGTGTCATCTGCAAATTTGATGAGTTCCCCATCTATCCCCTCGTCCAAGTCATTGATGAAGATGTTGAAGAGCACTGGGCCTTAATCATGCAGTGAAGAGAATTTTATGCATGTTTAGCAAGTAACTACACAAATTATTTAAGTTACCTTGATATTATGGCAAACCATAAAAAGACAAAAATATGGCTGTAATGCTTGAAAAATATATTTTGCCCATGCATTTGTTTCAGCTTCTGTTCATTCTGGCCCCTTGCTTGAAAGACAAATTGTTCACCCTGAAGCTTTTCCCATACTCTACATTGACGTCTGTCATTATTCCATCACATTATAAGAGGTCTTTGACCGAAAAAGGTTCCCTGCTTCTACATTCATACTGGTTGACTCAGATCTTAATTTGACAAAGCATACGCAGTGGTGGGTTTCAAATTTTTTTACTACTGGTTCTGTGGGTGTGGCTTGGTGAGTGTGGCAGGAAAAGGATACTGTATTTATTCATTCATTCATTTATTTGTTCAATTTGTATGCTGTCTTTCTCCGAAGACTCAAAGCGGCTTACAATGCATTTAAAAACCATATATAAAAACATTAAACATTAAAACATTAAAAACAATTAAAACCCATTCACACCATTCATGGCCGGATCTCGCCAGATCGCAACAGCGAGATCAACGGCCCCAGGCCTGCCGGAAAAGCCAGGTCTTCTTCGCTTTCCGGAAGGCCAATAGGGTGGGGATGGTCCAGATCTCAGGAGGTAACTGGTTCCAGAGAGCTGGGGCAGGCACAGAGAAGGCCCTCCCCTGCGAGCCTGCCAGCCGGCATTGTTTAGCTGATGGGACCTGGAGGAGACCAACTCTGTGGGATCTTACGGTCGTGGGAGCTATGCGGTAGAAGGCGATCTCGAAGATTACCTGGCCCTGAGCCATGTAGGGCTTTAAAGGTAATAACCAACACCTTGAATTGTGACCGGAGACCAATAGGGAGCCAGTGCAGCTCACGGAGAATTGGTGTAATGTGGGTGTACCTAGGTGCACCCACGACAGCTCGCACGGCTGCATTCTGGACCAACTGTAGTCTTCGAACACTTTCCAAGTGTAGCCCCATGTAGAGCGTGTTGCAGTAATCTAATCGTGAGGTGACAAGGGCATGAGTGACTGTGAGGAGAGCCTCCTGATCCAAGTAGGGTCGCAATTGGTGCACCAGGAGAACCTGTGCAAAGGTCCCCCTAGCCACAGCTGACATGTGGTTCTAATCTTAGCTGTGAGTCTAGGAGGACACCCAAATTGCAAGCCCGTTCTGAGGGGGACAATTTCTCTCCCCCCTACCCCAGAACCAAGGATGGACAATCAACATAGTCTTTAGGAGGCAATTCCCACAGCCACTCGGTCTTATCTGGATTAAGTCTGAGCCTGTTGACTCCCATCCAGACCCTCACGGCCTCCAGGCACCAGCACATCACATCCACCACCTCACTGAATTGATGCGGAGTAGAGATAGACAGCTGGGTATCATCAGCGTATTGCTGATACCTCACCCCGTATCGTTGGATGAGCTCACCCAGCAGCTTCATGTAGATGTTAAATAGGAGGGAAGAGAGGACCGAGCCCTGAGGCACCCTGCAAACAAGGGGCCTAGGGGTTAACCTCTGTCTTCCTACCAACACCGACTGTGACCGACCAGAGAGATAGGAGGGGAACCACCATAACACAGTGCCTCCCACTCCCAACTCCCTTAGTTATCCCAGAAGGATACAATGGTCAATGGTATCAAAAGCTGCTGAGAGGTCAAGTAGCACCAAGATGGAGGAATGACCCCCATCTCAGGCTCGCCGGAGATCATCCATCAGCTTGACCATGGCAGTTTCCGTGCTGTAGCCAGGTCTGAAGCCAGACTGAAAAGGGTCTAGATAATCCGTTTCCTCCTATGACCGCAGGAGCTGAAGTGCCACCACTTTCTCTACAACCTTTCCCACAAAGGGTAGGTTGAAGACTGGACGAAAGTTCTTTAATTCTACTGTAGAATCTCCCATTCCCTCCCCACTCCAGGGAAAGGTTACTGCAAAATCCCCATTTCCTCCTGATCAGCTGGGACTTGGGAGGCAGAGAATAGATAGGGGCGGAGCCAGTCAGGTGGTATTTACCAGTTTTCCAAACTACTCAAATTTTCCACTATTGGTTCTCCAGAACTGGTCAGAACCTGCTGAAACCCACCTGTGCTCTGAGGTTGGTTGGTGCACTGATGATCTTCCCTAGTTTGGCTAATGAAAGGTCTGCAACAACACAATCAAGCTCAGAGACCACCAAGGACCCCTCATTTCAACCGTGAGCTACACATTTTCTCCTTTGTTGGCAGGCTGGATTATTTTTGGTATCTTAATATTCCAGAGATTGTTCCTATTTGCATTTCTGCATGATTCATCCGGAAGGACTGAAGTAAATTTTTTTAAGTCGTTCTTAATTTCATGATATTTTGGACTTCGTTGCTTTCCAAAGATCTTTCTTCTTGATTGATGATTTGCAATGTTAGCTTGTAACTTCAAATGGTTACTTAATAAATTATTGTAAATCAGGAACTGCTTGGGTTGGCCAGTAGGCTGCCTAGCTATGAGAACTTAATATGCACCCACATTTCTCTACCACTGCTTTTCCTTAATAAAACTACTTGTCATGATTCCAAGTAATAGTCCCAACCAATTCAAGACTCTGAGGCCTTGGCTTCCTCAAAAATCCGGTTTATTGGGTACATCATATCTGCACAGTCAAAGGTGAAAGCAAAATTAAATAATTCCCGCATTTTGGGTATAAGTAAAAAATAGATACTGTCCAGCCCCCTCGTGTCCCAGGTCACGTTCGCCAAGGAAGCAGATGATGAACTTCTCAGCATTCCCTCCTGCCATTGTTGGGCATGCTGATTTGGCCTTGGTTCTCAGGAGCCTTATCATTGTTATATCCGGCACATTGGAGGAAAACATTCTACATTCCACAAATTCCCCCTCCCCCCACCCCTAAGTATGGCAACTAAGAAACAAAGCAAGAAAAATATGGCTTCAGCTCGAGTCGTTTTGAGAGTTGACACTACTTGCTTTAAGGCTCTCTCTGTGGAGGAAGGTTGGAATAGACACAAAGATATTTACACAATGCTAGAACTGTTTTAATAAATGAGTTCAAGCAGCACTTTTTAAAACAACTATGTGAAAAAAGTTACACTGGCACTGAAATAATGATAAAAAAGTAAACAGTGTGGCCAGGAAGTTGTAAAGGCAAACAACATTCTGAGATGCATCACCAGAGGTATCACCATCAGCAAAAAGGAGCTCCTATCCCTCTACATAGGGCTTTACTGAGACTCCATTAGGAATACTGTGTCCAGTTCTGGAGACCTCACTTTAAAAAAGGTATTGATAAGATTGTGTGGCAAGGAAAGATCACCACAAAAGTAGGATACACAGCCTATGAGTTGGATTTTCCAATTCAGCATCACTATAACCCCGTTTTCCTTATGTTTTTTTTCTGTTATCACTTGCATAAAGTGAAACGGTGGAAAGGCAGGCTGTGATAATAGTAAGCGAAGTAAGCATCAGAGGGAGTTACTTAAAATGTACCACTTAAATATTGGCATCCACACATCACTTTGAGGGCAAATGATAATCATAATCTGCACTGAGACTCATCTTTCTTTTAAAACCTCATACTTCGCAAAAAAGCACCAGAATGGATTGAGGATTCAAAATCAGAATAGAGCTGGAAGGGAACTTGGAGCTCTTCTAGTCCAGCCTCCTGATCAAGCAGGAGATCCTATATCATTTCAGACAAGTGACTGTCCAGTCTCTTCTTTAAAATGTCCAGTGAGGAAGCACCCACGCTATCTGAAGGCAAACTGTTTCACTGGTGAATTAACCTCACTGTAAGAAAGTTCCAAGTTGCTTCACTCCTTGATTAGTTTCCATCCATTGTAAGAATATCTTACCTTCTGGTGGTTTGGGGAAAAAATTAGATATTAGATTAACAGAGTTGGAACGGACCTTTTAGTTCATCTCGTCCAACCCCCTGCCCAAGTAGGAGACCCTACACAATTGGCAGTCCAATCTCTTCTTCAAAGCTTCCAGTGATGAAGCTCTCACAACTTCTGAAGGCAAGCAATTCCATTGGTACCATTAATTCTGACAGGGTCATGGTTGATTCAGCTTTCATCCTTCTCTGGTGTGTAAAATGAGGACCCAGATTCCTGGGGAGCATATGCTGACTTTGTAAACTGCTCAGAGAGTGTTGTAAAGCATTGTGAAATAGTATATAAGTCTAAGTGGAATTAGAATTGCTTAACAGTTTCTCCCGAGCGTGGATCCTTTTATGAGAAGTAAGATTACCTTTTTGAGCAAACGTCTTTTCACACTCCATGCATTTATACGGCTTCTCCCCTGTGTGGATCCTCTTATGGGAAATAAGATGACCTCTTTGAGCAAAGGTCTTTCCGCATTCCATGCATTTATATGGCTTCTCCCCTGTGTGGATCCTCTTATGGGAAATAAGACTACTTCTTCGAGCAAAGGTTTTTCCACACTCCATACACTTAAATGGCTTTTCCCCTGTGTGGATCATTTTGTGGGTAGTAAGTCCCTTGCTATAAGCAAAGGTTTTTCCACACTCCATGCATTTATATGGCTTCTCCCCTGTGTGGATCCTCTTATGGGAAATAAGACTACTCCTTTGAGCAAAGGTTTTTCCACACTCCATGCACTTAAATGGCTTTTCCCCTGTGTGGATCATTTTGTGGATAGTAAGTCCCTTACTATAAGCAAAGGACTTTCCACACTCCATGCACTTAAATGGCTTTTCCCCTGTGTGGATCATTTTGTGGATATTAAGTCCCTTACTATAAGCAAAGGACTTTCCACACTCCATGCATTTAAACGGCATTTCCCCTGTATGGATCATTTTGTGGATAGTAAGTCCATTACTATAAGCAAAGGACTTTCCACACTCCATGCATTTAAATGGCTTTCCCCCTGTGTGAATCATTTTGTGGATAGTAAATCCATTACTATAAGCAAAGGTCTTTCCACATTCCATGCATTTGTACGGCTTCTCCCCTGTGTGGCGCCTTTCATGTACTCTTAGGACACTGCTCTGAGCAAAGGACTTTCCACACTCCAAGCATTTATACGGTTTCTCCCCTGTGTGGATACTCTTATGGGAAATAAGATAATTTCTTCGAGCAAAGGTCTTTCCACATTCCATGCATTTATATGGCTTCTCCCCTGTGTGGATCCTCTTATGGTGAACAAGATGAACTCTTTGAGCAAAGGTTTTTCCACACTCCATGCACTTAAATGGCTTTTCCCCTGTGTGGATCATTTTGTGGATAGTAAGTCCCTTGCTATAAGCAAAGGACTTTCCACACTCCATGCATTTAAATGGCTTTTCCTCTGTGTGGATCATTTTATGGATAGTAAGTCTCTTACTATAAGCAAAGGACTTTCCACACTCCATGCATTTAAATGGCTTTTCCTCTGTGTGGATCGTTTTGTGGATAGTAAGTCCATTACTATAAGCAAAGGACTTTCCACACTCCATGCATTTAAATGGCTTTTCCTCTGTGTGGATCGTTTTGTGGCTAGTAAGTCCATTACTAGAAGCAAAGGTCTTTCCACATTCCATGCATTTATACGGCTTCTCCCCTGTGTGGCGCCTTTCATGTACTCTTAGGACACTGCTGTGAGCAAAGGTCTTTCCACACTCCACGCATTTAAATGGCTTTTCCCCTGTGTGGATCCTCTTATGGGAAATAAGATGACCTCTTTGAGCAAAGGTTTTTCCACACTCCATGCATTTAAATGGCTTTTCTCCTGTGTGGATCATTTTGTGGACAGTAAGTCCATTACTATAAGCAAAGGTCTTTCCACACTCCATGCATTGAAATGGCTTTTCCCCTGTGTGGATCATTTTGTGGATAGTAAGTCCATTACTAGAAGCAAAGGTCTTTCCACATTCCATGCATTTATACAGCTTCTCCTCTGTGTGGCGCCTTTCATGTACTCTTAGGACACTGCTCTGAGCAAAGGTCTTTCCACACTCCATGCATTTAAATGGCTTTTCCCCTGTGTGGATCCTCTTATGGGAAAAAAGATGACCACTTTGAGCAAAGGTTTTTCCGCACTCCATGCATTTATACGGCTTCTCCCCTGTGTGGATCCTCTTATGGGAAATAAGACTACTTCTACGAGCAAAAGTTTTTTTGCACTCCATGCATTTATACGGCTTCTCCCCTGTGTGGATCCTCTTATGGGAAATAAGATGACCTCTTTGAGCAAAGGTCTTTCCGCACTCCATGCATTTATATGGCTTCTCCCCTGTGTGGACCCTCTTATGGGAAATAAGACTACTCCTTTGAGCAAAGGTTTTTCCACACTCCATGCATTTGAATGGCTTTTCCCCTGTGTGGATCATTTTGTGGGTAGTAAGTCCATTGCTATAAGCAAAGGTTTTTCCACACTCCATGCATTTGAATGGCTTTTCCTCTGTGTGGATCGTTCTGTGGATAGTAAGTCCACTACTATAAGGAAAGGACTTTCCACACTCCATGCACTGAAATGGCTTTTCCCCTGTGTGGATCATTTTGTGGCTAGTAAGTCCATTACTAGAAGCAAAGGTCTTTCCACATTCCATGCATTTATACGGCTTCTCTCCTGTGTGGCGCCTTTCATGTACTCTTAGGACACTGCTGTGAGCAAAGGTCTTTCCACACTCCACGCATTTAAATGGCTTTTCCCCTGTGTGGATCCTCTTATGGGAAATAAGATGACCTCTTTGAGCAAAGGTTTTTCCACACTCCATGCATTTAAATGGCTTTTCTCCTGTGTGGATCATTTTGTGGACAGTAAGTCCATTACTATAAGCAAAGGTCTTTCCACACTCCATGCATTGAAATGGCTTTTTCCCTGTGTGGATCATTTTGTGGATAGTAAGTCCATTACTAGAAGCAAAGGTCTTTCCACATTCCATGCATTTATACAGCGTCTCCTCTGTGTGGCGCCTTTCATGTACTCTTAGGACACTGCTCTTAGCAAAGGTCTTTCCACACTCCATGCATTTAAATGGCTTTTCCCCTGTGTGGATCCTCTTATGGGAAAAAAGATTACCACTTTGAGCAAAGGTTTTTCCACACTCCATGCATTTATACGGCTTCTCCCCTGTGTGGATCCTCTTATGGGAAATAAGACTACTTCTACGAGCAAAAGTTTTTTTGCACTCCATGCATTTATACGGCTTCTCCCCTGTGTGGATCATTTTGTGGGAAATAAGATGACCTCTTTGACCAAACGTCTTTCCGCACTCCATGCATTTATATGACTTCTCCCCTGTGTGGACCCTCTTATGGGAAATAAGACTACTCCTTTGAGCAAAGGTTTTTCCACACTCCATGCATTTAAATGGCTTTTCCCCTGTGTGGTTCATTTTGTGGGTAGTAAGTCCCTTGCTATAAGCAAAGGTTTTTCCACACTCCATGCATTTGAATGGCTTTTCCCCTGCGTGGATTCTTTTAGGGGAAATAAGATTACTACATCTTCTGAACCGGTTACCAGACTCTCTGCATTTGTATAGCTTCTCCCCAGTGTGAATCCCTTCGTGGGAAGTAAGTTGCCTGCTTGTTCTAAAACATGTTCCACATTCCAAACATTTGTAAGGCTTCTCTTTTGTGTCAATCACCGATTGAGATGTAAGGAACTTATTTCCAAGAAAAGGAATGAATGTCCCATTGTAACTTTGTCCGTTGTGTCTTCTTATAGCATCTTCTCCTTTGTTTTGGCTTATATAGTGTTCTTTTACTTGTAATTTAGCTTTGATTGGCTTCACACTTTCCCCAATATATTTTTTCCTTATTTTCTCCTGTTGGGCAAGAAAGTCTTGCATCGGAGCATCAGTGGAAGATGAGTTTCCCTGATTCCAATTATTCGACTGGTTTCTGTCATGGTTTCCGTATTCCATTCGAATTCCAAACTTCTCCGTTCCAGCTTTAGCATTGATCACTTGGAACAGTTCACCAAAATCTTGATTCTCCTGACCATTATTACCTTCAAAGCAAAAGAGAAACGATAACAAGGTTAGAGAAAAAGATCAAAACCGTACAAAGTCAAGTGAATTTCCTTCTGAATTTTTCCAAAATTCCTTTAAGTTTTATGTTTGCATGGTTAAATTATGGCCATTGATTTAATTATTTTAATTGATCTTCTTAAATTTTGGGTTGTCATTGTTATTATCATGGCTGTACACTGCCCTGAGTCCTTCGGGAGAAGAGTGGTATAAAAATCACCCAAACAAATAAATAAATAAATAAATACAGTGATGTGATATAGACAGGATGATATTTATATTCCTGAGTCCTGAAAGCTTTGAAAATATCTAGAAAACATCTCTTTCTTTCAATTATCTATATATGTGCAAATCTCAATCAAAGTCTGTTTTGAATCCTGGAATAATCAGGGGAAACACCCAAAGAGGAATAAGGAAAAAAATTAAGATGTATTGAGGTGGGTTAATTTCAGCAGAGACCTGTGAGAACTGAAACAATTTTGAAAAAAGCTCCTTCTTCCCCGGTGTACCTTGGAGCAGCTATTGCAGGGCGTCTGTCTGGCAGGCAGGACTCCCGCTCGGCCCGTTCCTTGATCCCAACGATGAAACTTTGGAGCGAAGTCCCTTCCCTGAAGCCTCCCATTGGCTTGTAAATGCTCTTTGCACTGAGACTGGAAAGGTTGGGAGGCTTCAAGAATGGCTATTTTGCTGCCCCAAAGTCTCATCAGCTTGCGAGGGCTTTTTGGCTGGATCTGATACAGGCTTTAGTTTTCAGAGAACATAGCCCTAAAACTACTTTAGTGCGAGATCACACAAAACGAGAAGTGTAGTGCAAGTTCATGTGAGATCAGTAGTGCCAGATTTCCCACTATTGATCTTATGTATCTCTCACTACTTTAGGCCTCTTTTTTCTGCAAATGCACCCAAGCAGGCAAAGGAACCGATTTCCTCGCTACATCCTCGTAACTTAAGTCCGAGCAGGGTGCGGTGGGGATACAGGTAGGATGATTGTTGTTGCAATGCCTCTGCTGTCATTCGTAAGTGTGAATGACGGCCGTGGTGTTGTAATATTTGTAATTTCAGGACCGCCTCTTAAGTACTTGGGAGATGGCTAGGTCGTAACTTGAAACAGTTGCTTAGTGAACTGTCGTAACTCAGGGATCACCTGTATCCTAGGATGCTCTGAGTCACATTGCATGAGGCCTTTGTTCTTCAATTGGATTGGGAGAATGCTCTTCCATGGTCTGAGAGTAAAAGTTCTGTTCCCACACAATTTGGGGAGGTTTCAGAGGACAAATGACAACACATTTTTGTCACATGATCTCCAGAGGACAGATAAAAGCACACCCCATTCTTCTCAGCCTCCACAGATAAGTTCAAATAGAAATGGAAAAATACAGATAAGGAATGCCCCAAAAGTATCTCAGCAAAGAGACACTGACTCTTTCCTTCCTTGGGGTACGAGAAGGCCAGATACTTTCCTTTTCCCTCCCGGGAGACAATATCTGATTAGTGATTTTTTAATAAAAACTATCTATCATCTGTTTCTGATTTGGGACAAGAAAACTTCTGGTTGGCTCCGTGCGCATCGCAGACGCTCCTCCGTGAGCGCCCGATCCCCGGTATCGTAAAAGCCGCCAGAACAGCCGAAAAACAGCTGTCTGGCGACTTGGAAACTTTCTCCCCGGGTAAAGGGGAGAGAGGAGAGCTGACAGGTGAAGGTAGAGCTCCGCAAGTGCCCTAGGAGAAATTCTGGGGCACGAAGGGCGAGAGCTCCCTAGAAGCCTGTCAGTCTGCTACGGACCTGGGACAACTCTGCTAATTAGCGGAGCAAGGTGCCGCGACCAATTCTGCCAATAACAACTGAGGGGATCTCCAGCATCCTAAATTTCTGCAGGCAGAACAAGCCAGGAGAAGTCAGACTGCAAGTATCTAAACTTAACTCCATTGTTCATTACCTCCTTCGGAAATAACAACTTAGCAAACTTGTAACAAGATGGCGATTGAGGCTTGAAAGGGTGTGGAAAGTGAAAGTTACAGGAAAGTTTCGTTTCGCTGACAGCCTCTTGCTTGGAAAAAAATTTGTACTGAGAGAAGGAGGATTCTAAGACATCAATTTAAGACTGGAAAATTTTTGATTTGGTTGAACTCTTTCTTTTTGGCTTCTGATTAAAATACAAAGATTAACTTAAACTGAAAAATGGCCTCAAAACCTGTAAAGACTGTTCCTATTAAAGGAACTGGGAGTGCCGGAAGCTCTCCAGCTCATACTTCTAGAATGCAAGCCTCTGTTCCCCCAACAGATCCACAGACTTTAACGTTTGAAATGCTACAAGAAGCCCTAAAAGTTACACAGGATAAAATTGCTACTGTGATTAATGAAAAAAGTAATGAAACTAATGAAAAAATACAGACTGTTTCAGATGAGATTAGGGATGATATAATACTGGCATTTAAAGGTTTGGCAGGCAACATTGAAATTTTGGATGATAAGGTTGAAGAAATTAAGCAATTTACTGAAATTTTGGACAATAAATTAGGAGAGACTCAGAACAAAATTGAAAGGGCTGAAGCTGATGTAACAATGATTCAATACAAAGATATGGAATTTGCTCTAAGAATAAGAGGGGTGAAGGAGAACAAACAAGAGAATTTGAAAGAGATGATGTCAGAAGCACTGGCACAGATGTTGGGGGAGCAGAAAATGGAGTTAGGCTGGCAGATATATTGCATCAATTTGTGGGTGGCCAGACAGAAACATTTACCAAGAGACATTGTAATATACTTTACCACAAGGAGACTACGTAATGAAATTTTACAGGCTACCTTTAATAAGAAGCTTCAAGTTGAAGGCCAGGAGGTGATGACAATGAAAGAAATCCCCCCCAAAATGTTGAGAGTCAGAAGGGAATATGTCTTCCTGGTGGATGAACTGAGAAAATGCCAGATACAGTATAGATGGGAAGTGCCAGCCGGCCTAGTGGTGAACTATTCGGGTGAGAGATACCAGCTTAATACAGTATGGAAAGCAAGAGATTTCTATGCCAACGTGTTAAAGGCTGGGCCACCAAAATCACCAGAAGTTAAAAGAAAAAAGGAAGTAATGGAAGGAGAGAGAGAAGAGTTGATGACAGTAGTCCAGGGGGGAGCCTCGACCAATCAAGAAGATTTGCTACAAATCCAGATTGCTGATTTAATTGATATACCAGAAGAACCAAAGGATCAAAGACAGACCAGAGCAGCAACAGCTAAACGCAAGGAAGAATTAAGACAGCAACAACTCCAGATGGCAACTCAAGGAACTACAAAAACAGAAGCAGTGGGAGGAGCTAGACCTAAAAGTCAAATGAGGCAAGACCATCAGCAAATGCTCCAAAAGCTTCAGAGGCCCAAACATGGGAACTAGATTTCTAACTTGGAATGTTAATGGTTTGAATTCTTCACAGAAGAGGAGAAAAATATTTCACTATCTTAAACAATTTAAAAATGATGTAATTTGTTTACAAGAGACTCATATTAGGATACAAGATCAAAAATATTTAATGAATACAAGATTAGGTACACATTATGTAGCGGCAGCACCAGAGAAGAAAAATGGTATAGTTATATATCTGAAAAGAGACTTAATTGCTAAATTAATTGAAGCAGATGATCAAGGAAGATTCTTAGTGATTGAACTTTTAATAAAGGGAGAAAAATTACTTTTAATTGGAGTATATGCCCCGAACCAACAACAGGAAAATTTTTATAATTTCCTACATTCTAAGTGGGGATATAAAACTTGTATCCTACTGGGTGATTGGAATGGTGTTTTGGATGTTAAAAAGGACAAGAAGGGACCTAAGCAAAATGTCTCAGCAAAAGCAAGACTGCCCAAATCGTTTTTGGAGATCATGGATGATTGGGAGTTGAGGGATATTTGGCGTGAAAGAAACCCAGAAGAAAAAGATTTTACTTTCTTTTCGGATAGATATCAATCCTTTTCAAGGATTGATTTTATACTAATTACTAACGACCTCTTTTCCAGGGTGAAGAATACGAAGATTTGTTCAAGAACACTGACAGACCATAGTCCAGTCTGGATGGAACTGGAATATGGAAAGGGGCTTAGGAGGTCCTGGAGGTTAAACAATAATTTGTTTAGATATGAAGAAAATGTTAAAGAGTGTAAAAAATTTATGAAATATGCATATTTACGAATATGCAAAAGGGTACATCGATGGAAATGGTGTGGGATGCAAGTAAAGCATATATGCGAGGTATTTTGATATATTTGAATAATAAGTACAAAAAAAAACAGGGCGGAAAAAAGAAAGGAATTAGAAGAAGAGATTAAAAAACAAGAACGAGTGTTTAGTTAATCCAACAGAAAATTAAAGAGGCAATTAATTTACTGAAAGGTCAATTTAATATGTTAATAGCAGATCAAGTGGCAACTAATTTACAATATGCTAAACATAATACTTTTTGTAATGCCAATAAACCTGGTAGATGGTTAGCATATTTGTTAAGGAAAAAGCAGAAATCAAGGACTATAGAGAAAATAAAATACAAAGGTAAAGAGGTTTATGAGCAAGAATTGATTAAAAAATCTTTCTTAGAGTTTTACTCAAGGCTGTATACTGGTGATAAAATTCAAGATATAGATAGATATTTGCAGAAAGAGAATATTTATATAACTTCAAAAGAGCAGAGGGATAGTTTAAATCAATTGATAACTTCCGAGGAAATTTTGTTTGCAATTAAGCAGTTGAAAGTGGGTAAAGCTCCTAGGACGGATGATTTGACAGCTGTTTATTATAAAAGTTTACAGGAGGAAATAGTGGAACCACTGAAGGAATTATTTAACAATATACAACAGGGAGGAGAGGTACCTCCAACTTGGAAGACAGCTTTTATTTCTTTGATCCCAAAAGAGGGTCAAGATCATACAGATCCAAAAAACTACAGGCCGATTTCACTTTTAAATACAGATTATAAGATTTTTGCTAAAATATTAGCAAATAGATTAATGACAGTTATGCAGCAAATGATTCATCATGATCAAACTGGTTTTATAAATGGTAGACAAATGAAAAGTAATGTAAGGCAAATTGTTAACTTACTAGAGTATTTGGGGAGGAACAACCAGGTCCCCACAGTGCTAGTATTTTTGGATGCGGAGAAAGCCTTTGATAGATTGAATTGGCATTTTCTATTGAAATTAATAGAAAGGATGCAACTTGGAGAATATTTTATACAATCTATTAAGGCAATATATATCAGAAACAAACAGTGCAAATAATAATCAATGGTGGTTTAACAGATATTTTTAATATAGAAAAAGGAACAAGGCAAGGTTGTCCCTTGTCTCCATTGTTGTTTATTTTGACGCTGGAAATTTTACTGAGTAAAATACGTGGGACAGATACAATAAAGGGAATTAAAATTAGACAGCATGAGTATAAGTTACAAGCATTTGCGGATGACCTGGTTGTTACCTTAGCCCAACCAGCACAATCAATTACAGCCTTGATGGATATAATTAACCCATATGGACAAGTATCTGGTTTTAAAATAAATACAGCTAAAACAAAGATAATAGCTAAAAATATGACTAAAAGCCAAAAAGAAGAGATAGAAAGGGTAACAGGATTTGAGATAGTAAAGAAGGTTAAATATTTAGGGGTTTATATTATGACTACAAATATGAAACTATACCAGCACAATTATGAACCGTTGTGGCAAAAAATACAGAAAGAGATGGAAAAGTGGAAAAAATTACAATTGTCTTTGCTGGGAAGGATAGCGGCAGTAAAAATGAATGTCTTACCAAGGTTTTTATTTCTTTTTCAAATGATACCTATACTTAAAAAAGATGAAAATTTGAAGGAATGGCACAAGGGCATAAATAAGTTTGTGTGGGCAGGGAAGAAACCGAGAGTAAATCAAAAGATAATGCAAGATACACGAGAAAGAGGAGGTCTTAAAATGCCCAATTTAAGATTGTATTATGAAGCCGCTGCTCTCTCAGCAGTTACTGATTGGATAAATTTAACGGAGGAAAGGATATTAAACATTGAGGGATATGGTCTGGTCTACGGCTGGCATGCTTATTTATTGTATGATAAGAAAATAGATAAGACTTTTAAAAGTCATATATTAAGGAATGCTTTATTGCGTGTCTGGAAGAAGTATCAATACAAATTAAACGATAAGTTACCAATATGGACAGTACCCAGACACGCGATAGAGAATATAAATGTGGAGCAAAAACAAGATAAGATTACATATAAGGAACTCCTTCATAAAGAAGGAATTAGACTACAACTAAAATCTATGGAACAATTAAAAGAAGAAGGAATAATTAGAACTTGGTTTCAGTATGGACAGCTGCAGGCCAGATGGGGAGAAGATCAGAAAATTGGTATTTTGCAACAGGATGAGAACTTGATAAAACAAATAAGAGACAAAAGTCAAATGCACATAAAAAGGTTGTATAATGTATTAGTGGAAATAGATTCAGAAACAGAGCTAGTCAAGGATTGTATGATAAAATGGGCACAAAATATAAGAGAACCAATAATGATGGAAACATGGGAAAAGATATGGGTTAGAAATGTAAGATTTACACAAGCCCAAAATTTAAGAGAGAACTTTTATAAAATGTTTTATAGATGGCATTTAGATCCAAAAAAACTAGCCTGTATGTATCCAAATTTACAACCTAAATGTTGGCGATGTGAGTGTGAAGATGCTACGTATTTTCATATATGGTGGACATGTAAAAAAATTAAGGCTTTTTTTTTTTTTTTTTAATTCGATTTATATGCCGCCCTTCTCCGAAGACTCAGGTCGGCTTACAATGTGCTCAGCAATAGCCTTCATCCTTTTGTATATTTATATAAAGTCAGCTTATTGCCCCCACAACTGGGTCCTCAATTTACCTACCTTAGAAAGGATGGAAGGCTGAGTCAACCTTGAGCCTTGGCGAGATTCGAACCCTGCAGTAATTGCAGGCAGCTGGTCTTAATAACCAGCTTAATAACAGGGTGCCTTAAACCCCTGTACTACAAAGGCTCTATTTTTGGATAAAAATATGGTGGATTATTCAAAATATTTTAAAGAAAAAGATCAAATTTACACCACAGTTTTTTTTTGTTGGGAATAGTTACGGATTGTACAGTGACAGAGACTAAGTTGGTTTTAAATTTAATAACAGCAGCCAGGTTACTGGTGGCACAGCATTCCTACTATTGAGGAATGGACACTAAAAGTTGCGCATTTGGAAGAGATGGCGAAAATTTCATCATATCTTAAAGATCACTCAAACGAAAGATATATATCGGAATGGAGAAGATGGATTGACTATATTCAGAACAAGTATCAGACTAAGAAGTTTCATATAGCTTATGAATGAAACATTTTTAATTTTTAGTTTATGTTTATAGTGTTTTGAGTTATAAGGAGTTAAAGACCTAGGGAGAATTTGAAGTTAACAAATTGTTAGCATATTTTAGTTTTATGTTTGTGAATGCTATACCCTGTGCTTGTTCTGGGAAGTCTAGGGAGGGGGGTGGGGGGGAAACTGGAGGAGGAAAGGGTGAGTGGGTGGGCAAGGGGGGTGGGATGGGGTGAGGGTGGAGAGATGGGAGGCGGGGAGAAAATGTTTGTATCTTTTATAAAACTTTTCAATAAAAAAGAAAGAAAAAAGAAAACTTACTGAGAGAGACCACATTCCTATAGTTTTCAAACATGACTTCCGAATGCAGTGCTTTTTGGTCAGGATCCAGCAGAGACCATTCCTCCTCAGAGAAATACACAGCCACCTCCTCGAAGGACACGAGACTCTCCTGAACACGGAAAAAAGAACAGAACAGGAGGATTCGCAAGATCTGTTCATCATCATCAATGATTTAAACAAGGGAGTTGAAGAGAAACTCATCAAATTTGCAGAAAATACCAAATTGACAGGAATACCAACACTGCACAAAATAGGCTTGAGATATAGAAGGATTGACAGATTGGCACCTTCTAACCAAATGAACTTCAATGGTGAGAAATGTAATGTGCTACATTTAGGAAAGAAAAACCAAATGCACTGCCATAGAATAGGTGATGCCTGGCTCAAAAGTAGTTAAGTGGAACAGGGATCTTGGAGTCCTAGTGGACAATTGCTTAAACATGAGCCAGCAGTGTGCTACAATTGCCAAAAAACACCCAATAGAATCATAGGTTACATTAAGAAAGGGATAGAATCAAGTATTAGTACCACTTTATAATGCCTTGGTAAGACCACACTTAGGAACTTTGCATCCGGTATTGGTTGCCATGATGTAAAAAAGATCTTGAGACTCTAGAAAGTGTGCAAGGAAGAGCAACCGAGATGATGAGGGGACTGGAGGCTAAAACATATGATGAATGGGTGCAGGAACTGGGCATGGCTAGTCTAATGAAGAGAAGGATCAGGGGAGACACGATAGCAGTGTTCGAATATTTGAAGGGCTGCCATAGAAAAGAATGGGGGCAAGTTATTTTCCAAAGCACCTGAAGGCCAGTCAAGGAATAATGGATGGAAACTGAACAAGGAGAGATTCAACCTAGAAATAAGGAGACATTTTCTGACAGTGAAAGCAATCAACCCATGGAACAGAAGTTTCCTTCAGAAGTGGAAGCTTCATCACTGGGAGCTTTCAAGAAGAGACTAGACTGCCAACTGTCAGAAATGGTGTTAGAGGGTTGGACTAGATGACCTACAAGGTCCCTTCCAACTGTGTTAATCTGTACCTTAGGAGGTTGATAAATTACAAAAAGAAAGGTGGTCCAGCAGTTCCTACCACTGTGATACATTTATTCCTAATTCTTGAAGAATGTTAAAAGAAGTGCTTCTTGTAAAGGCAAAGTTGGAGGAGCACCTAGCAGAACAAGACAACCAGAGGAAGCTATGCTGGCTGACAGCAACTTCAACCTGCTATTCTGCTGTCCATGTTGTGGCAGGACACAAAAATAACCCAGTCCAAACAAGTGGGGGGGGGGGAAGAAGGAGAGAGAACTCTGTACACCCACTTCACTTCCTGAAGGCGAGAATACAGATCTAATAATTTTTCCCTTTCTTACTTGATTTAGAGGTTCAACCGCTGTTTGATCACCGTCATAAAAACCAGAAAATTTCATTCTTTGTTTCTCTGTAAGGAATAAATAATTTCAAAATAAATAATTAACAAAATATTTATTTTATTGATTTATTTTAGACAATTTATATGCCGCCTATTTGCATATGGCGACTCAAGGCAGCTTGCAAAATATTAAACCCATATTAAAATAAGAAAACTAATAAAAGGAGAATTACATAATACATTAAAATAATAAAATCACCCCCACCCCCTGCCCTGTCGAAAGCACCTCACAGGAGCCATTGTACGGGTTCCATCCCACTCTGGGTTCCCCAGGCCCCCTGGCAGAACCAGGTTTTCAGGGACTTCCGGAAGAGTGCTACTGTGGGAGGCCATTCTAATCTCTGGGAGGAATGATGTTCCAGAGAGGGAGCCGCAATGGAGAAGGCCCATCTTCTGGGTCTCACGAGGTATGTCTTCCTAGGGCAGAGGTCTGCAACCTTAAACATTCAAAGAGCCATTTGGACCTGTTTCCCACAGAAAACACCGGGAGCCACAAAAACCCTTCCTGTGCCTGGCTATTTCTTGAGTGGCCACAAAACTAGCATATCTAGTTGAATTAAACGTTCGGTTTTGTTCTGAAACTTTTCTTTTCTTGGATTTATCCATTGTTGGCCTACCGGAAGTTGAAAAGCTCAATAAATCGTGTGCTGGTGGGTGTCACACATTGGCAGTTGTGACACATATTTTGAGTGACAGGGAGCCACAGCAGAGGGGTGAAAGAGCCACATGTGGCTCCAGAGCCACAGGTTGCTGACCCCTGTCCTATGGGATGAGACCCACAACATTCCCTGCCTCCGCACTATGGTGGGTCAGGCAGATGTAACAGGTAAGAGACAGTTACAATGGTACATTCATTCATACAATGGTACATACCAAGAGCCTTGGTAGTACAAGGGTTTAAAGCACCCTGTTATTAAGCTGCTTAAGACCAGCTGCCTGCAATTACTGCAGGGTTCGAATCTCGCCAAGGCTCAAGGTTGACTCAGCCTTCCATCCTTTCTAAGGTAGGTGAAATGAGGACCCAGTTTGTGGGGGCAATAAGCTGACTTTGTATAAATATACAAAAGGATGAAGGCTATTGCTGAGCACATTGTAAGCCGCCCTGAGTCTTCGGAGAAGGGCGGCATATAAATCAAATTAAAAAAAAAAAAAAAAAAACATTCATTCTTTCTCTTGGAAATAAGTTCCTTAAATCTCAAAAAGTGATTGACACAAAAGAGAAGCCTTACAAATGTTTGTAATGTGGAACATGTTTTAGAACAAACAGATAATTTACTTTCCATGAAGGGATTCACTCTACGGAGAAGCTAAACAAATGCAGAGAGTCTGGTAACAAGTTCAGAAGACATAGTAATCTTATTTCCCATAAGAAGATCCACTCAGGGACTTCCGGTGGCTCCGCGTTCCCCGAATGGACGCTCCTTTAGGAGCTCCAGCCCCGTGATTCCGTTTGCCGCTAGAACAGCGAAAATCGGCTGTTCTAGTGGCTCGAAACTCTCCCCCAGGGAAAAAAGGGGAGAGAAGAGCAGAAGGGTCTAGGTAGAGCTCCCCTAGACCCCCAGGCTTTTTTTTAAGCCTGGGGTTTGCAGGGTGAGAGCTCCCTGAAAGCCCTTAAGTGCTCCGGATCCGGGACGATTTTGCTTTATGCAGAACAAGGAGATGAAACTCGAGTGATGTCAGCCGCCGTCAGAACGAAAGGTGAGTCTTCAATCATCAGGACTGATGAGGCGGGAGCTGGGTCAGAGAGCAACATTGGCATGGGGCACCGGCTGAGGGCATCAGCATGAGCCAGATTCTTGCCTGGCACGTACATGAGCGTGTAGTCGTAGGCAGATAAAAACACAGATCACCTGGTAAATCTCAGGGATAGGAATTGCAGAGTTTGACGGTCAGTTGCTAGTAGACCAAGCAGAGGCTTATGATCTTTCACTAATGTAAAAGGTCGACTATATAGGTAATGATGAAACCGCTTGACTCCATCTACCAATGCTAGAGCCTCCTTGTCTAGCTGTGAATAATTTTGCTCCGCTGAAGCCAAAGTCCGGGAGAAAAATGCAACGGGGGCTTCACGGCCATCAGGGAAACGGTGACTTAAGACCGCTCTCACCTCATACGGAGAAGCATCACATACTAGCACTAGGGATAGGGCCTTGCAGTAGTGAGCGAGGACAGAGTTTGAAACAAGTATATGTTTGACATTAGTAAATGCAGCGGCTGCAGTTAAATCCCAGTTCCAACGTGTCCCTCGGTTCAGCAACGATGCAAAGGTTCTGCAATAGATGCCTTGTGTGGTATGAAAATTGCATAAAAGTTTAAAAGGCCTAAGAAGGTTTGAAGTTCGGCCTTGTTGGTGGAAGCAAGGGCATGTAAAATAGCGTTCGTCTTAGACTCTGTAGGGTGTATACCCTTACCATCAATTAGGAAACCCAAGAACTCGATTTTGGAAGCAGCTACAATACATTTGCTTCGCTTAACTTTGAGCCCCCCTCTCTGGAATTTGGTTAGAACCGCTCTGAGTCTTTTAAGAAGTTTGGTGGTGCTGGTGGCCGACAACGGCTGGGCTAACTGCCACAGCTATAACTGAAACTGCTTAGAACTCTGCCTGACAGCTCTTATAAAGCCAACTGTCATGCGGCTCAACCAATCACAACAGAACATTACTTTAATCAATCAACGAACAGAATGTTACTTCCTACTTCAGCATACTTAATACATTGCACCCCTTTCCACCTGGATGGCGCATGCGTATTCTTGGAGGTATGCCAGTCGGCGCCGGCTTCTGATCGAACGTCTGATCGAAGATTTTGATCTGTATGCATATTTTGCCTTTTGGATCCAAACAAGACAAGGTAGAATCCAACAAAATGAAATTTAATGTGGAGAAAAGTAAGTTTTTACACCTGGGCAGGAAAAACAGATTACCTGAAACCTGGCTGGAAAATAGTAACTGTGAAGGGTCCTTGGAGTCGGAATGTATGATCAATTAAGCATGAATCACCTGTGCGCGGCAGAAGCCAAAAAAACGAATACAATCCTTGGTTGTATAAACAGAGGCATAGAATAAAAATCACATGAAGTATTAGTACCGCTCTATAAAGCCTTAGTAAGACCACACCTGGAATACCGCATCCTGTTTGTGTCATCACATTGCAAAAAAGATATTGAAACTTTGGAAAAAGTGCAAAGAAGAGCAGCTAAACTGATTAAAGGACGGAAGACTAAAACATGAACAGTTATAGGAACTGGGCATGGCTAGTCTAGTGAAGAGACAGGGGAGACAGGATAGCAGTGTTCCAATATTTCAGGGGCTGCCACAGAGAGGAGGGGGACAAGCTATTTTCCAAGGCACCTGAAGGCCGGACAAGGAATAATGGATGGAAACTTATCAAGGATCCTTGATAAGCCTTGAACTTATTTACGGGACCGCCTGCTACCACCAATAGCCTCCCACCGACCAGTACGCTCCCATAGAGAGGGGCTCCTCTGGGTGCCGTCGGCCAAACAATGTCGACTGGCGGCCCCCAGGGGTAGAGCCTTCTCTGTGGGGGCACCTACTATCTGGAACGAGCTCCCCCCGGAGATACGGAGGATTCCGGATCTGCGTACCTTCCGTCGCGCACTCAAAACTTTCCTATTTCATCAAGCTGGCCTGATCTAAGTCTTTCTCCTTTTTAAATGGAAATTTTAAATTTGGTTTTAAATTATTGGGGTTTTAAATTATTGGGGTTTTAAATTTGCCCAGCCAAATTATTTAATTCGTTTTATTCTATTTTAAATTTTGTATTTATATGTTTTTATTCTATGGCTGTTCACCGCCCTGAGTCCTTCGGGAGTAGGGCGGTATACAAATTCAATAAAAATAAATAAATAAATAAATAAATTAAAAATTAAAAAAGGAGCGATTCTACCTAGAAATAAGGAGAAATTTTCTGACAGAACAATCAACCAATGGAAGAGCTTGCCTTCGGAATTTGTGGGGACTTCATTGCTGGTGGCTTTGAAGAAGAGATTGGACTGCCATTTGTCAGAAATGGTGTAGGGTCTCCTGCTTGGGCGGGGGGTTGGAACAAGGTCCGTTCCAACTCTGTTAATCTAATATCTAATTTTCTCCCCAAACCACCAGAGGGCAAGATAAAGAACAATGGATGGAAACTAATCAAGGAGAGAATCAATCTGGAATTGTCTTACAGTAAGGACAATTCACCAGCGGAACAGTTTGTCTTTAGACATTGTGGGTGCTTTCTCACTGGACATTTTTAAGAAGAGACTGGACAGTCACTTGTCTGAAATGATATAGGATCTCCTGCTTGATCAGGAGGCTGGACTAGAAGAGCTCCAAGTTCCCTTCCAGCTCTATTCTGATTTTGAATCCTCAGTCCTTTCTGGTGCTTTTTTGCGAAGTATGATTTTTTAAAAGAAAGATGAGTATCAATGGAGATTAAGGTTATCATTTGCCTTCAAAGTGATGTGTGGATGCCAATATTTAAGTGGTGCAGATTCCCTAATCATTTGAAGTAACTCCTTCTGATGAGTATATCTATTATAGCAACTGGGAACCAAGCAACTGGGAACCAAGTCAAGCTATTTTGTCTTCCAGAAAAACCCCCAATTCCTCAGCATGCCCCTTCGGGTGGACCTCAATCTCTCCCTTCCCCAATATGAGGAAGCTCACCTAAAGAGAGTCACTGGGCAATTATCTGTAGATGCAATTAGTGTGGAGAAGTATAAATAGGAGAAGGAATCGTATAGAAGAGAAGAGAGAGCAAAGTTAAGATAGATGGGTAATCAGAGGATCTTCAGTTACCTCCTGAGGTGTCCTGAGTTTGATCCTCCCAAGGGATCCTCCTGAAAAATAGCTCCGGAGGGGGATTTGGTGGGTTCTTCTTTCCCTCAGGATCTCTGATCTCCACAGTACAGCACTTCCAATAGGAGGAAGGAAGAAGCAGAATTAATGTACATCACACAACCTAAAGTGGATTCCTATGTTAGGAACGCCACCTCAAAGCCCCCAATATCCATCCCTGTGGTTGAATGAGAAAACAATGGAACAATGTCCTACAAGAATAGGTGGGATATCTCCACATATTATGAATGTCAGAGAAGTCTGGGAAGGAGGGGTGAAGTATTCAAACAGATTCTCTATTGTCTTTGAACTCTTACCTGCAACTCGACCTGCTCCTTCTGGTCTTCCGCTTGGCTCAGGAGGAAGCCTTCCACCAGGGCCACCGCCTGGGAGCTGGTCTCCCCTCCATATTCCCGCACCCAGCTCTCCATCTCTGGGGGCAGAAGAGCCAGGAGCTGCTCCAGAACCACCAGGTCCAGCATCTGAGCTTTGGTGTGCTTTTCTGGTCTCAGCCATCGCCTGCAAAAGCCATGGAGTTGGCTGCAAAGTCCTCGAGGACCCTCAGCCTCCTGGCATTGGGTGAAGTTCCAGGGCTGAACTTGTGAAGGGAGGATGGTTTCCTCCTCCAGGATCTCCTTCCCAGGCTGAGCAGTTGAAGGGCCTTTTCCACTTCCCTCCTTTCCAAAAGGTTGTGTCTCCATCCTTTCTCTGTCCTGCAGAGCAACTGCAAATGGCTCCAAGGACTCTGGTGGGTCTCCAGATGCCTTTTCCTTCACGGGACCATTTCTGGGGCTGCAGGACTGATCCCTCCAAGGGATTCCGCTCTTTTTCTTCTTCCCCCAAGAGAAAAGTTTGCCTTGCAAAGACCACAAATGGCTTCTAGTTTCTGTATCTGAGATGGGAAGAAAAACAAATATTAAGAATTAGAAAGTGGAATTCAGCCACTGAGCGACCTTCTGAGCCTCCGCAAGGCTGACCCTCCCCACCCCCCACTCAGCCTCTTCGCATGGAGAGGGCAGCTGGGGAGCATGGGATCTGGGGTTGAAGCTGTAGGAGGGCCGGGCGGGGTTCTCTCCCTCCTCTGCCTCACTTTGCCCGGGAAGAGCCCCCAACTCACCCGGGGAATGTCTGGATCTCCCCCCCGCCAGACTCTCTTGCAGCCTCGCCGCCTCCTGCGGAACCCCAAGGGTTAAGGAGAGCGAGTGCGGAGTCCTAGAGCGGCAAGCTTTCATGATGTCACTTCCTTCCACGCCACCCCTACAAAGCCGACCGTGACGCTCGCCCTCCAGTGGACCAATGGGGAAGCGCCGGGAGTTCCTTTCTCTTGGGGGAGGGCGCCCCCTGGTGGATTTGGAGCGAAGTGCCAGGATTGTAGAAAGGGCGGGAAAGAGGAGTGCCTCTGAGGGGAAGGGAGAGGGCAGGGATGATGGGTTTGGGAGTAGGAGGAAAGCCCCCTCTTAATGCCTGCCAGCCCAAGAAAAACTTTGTGGTTTTTAAAGGCGCCACTTTCTCCATCTTCCTCTCTTTCCTGTCCAGGAACCGTCTGTGGAGATGGAAAAAATCTCTCTGGAGGATTTAAAGTCGCTTCCCTCAAGAACAGCCGCCCTGAAGGCTCCGCAGACTTTGTGGGAGGCCTCCAAAGGGTCCAAATCTTGTCAGAAACAGCCAGGCGGTCAGAAGAGGAGGACCAGGAGCCTCTGTGGGAAAGACAGCTGGTATCTTGCGGTTGTTGAGAACTCCCGCCTGAAGGAAGGCAGATGGGACACAGGCAGGAAGGCCACAATTCAGGAAAATGATTTTAATTTATTTCTTTTTTTATTTCTCTAATTCAATACATGCAGCTGCCCTTCCCAAACTATTCACTCAGCCTCTCGGTAAAGTGGGAAGGAGAAAGGGCAGGGACCCCTCTGGTCTCTTCTGATGAAAGAAAAGGAAGATCCTGAAAAAGGAATAGAAAGCTAAACTATGAGGAGGAAAAACCATTTTTACATAGGGATTGAGTAGGAAATTCACCTCAAGAAATGTGACTAGGAAGCTTAAGCCCCTTGCAGAATTGAATGCAGGGATATATCATTAGACCATAAATGAAAGGAGAGAAAGAAAAGCAAAAGCAAAACACGAAAAGCTGAAGGCTCCATTGAGAATTTGATGCATCTTTAGCAAGTAACTATATGACTGATAGTTAATTTTAAGTTAATGTTATGATACATCATAAAAAGAGAAGAACATGTCCCTAATGCTTGAAAAATGTATTTTTCCCATGCATTTGTTTCCTTCTGTTCATTCCGGCCTCTTGCTTGAAAGGCAAATTGTTCACCCTGAAGCTTTCTGCATGCAGTCTACATTGACATCTCTCATTATTCCATCACATCCTAACAGGGCTTTGACCTAAAACATTTCCTTGCTTCTGCATTCATCCTGGTTGACACAGTGATTAATTTGACACAGTGGATGGAGGTTGGATTGAGGGGTCCTTGGTGCCCTCTGAGGTTTGTTGGTGCAGTGATGATCGTCCCTCGTTTGGCTAATGAAAGGTCTGCAACAACACAATCAAGCTCAGAGACCACCAAGGACCCCTCATTTCAACCGTGAGCTACATATTTTCTCCTTTGTTGGCAGGCTGGATTATTTTTGGTATCTGGACATCCCAGAGAAAGTTTCCACTCGTATTTTTGCGTGTTTCATCAGGAAGGATGAAGTAATTTTTTGAAGTAATTCTTAATTTCATGTTATTTTGGTCCCCATTGATTTCCAAAGATCTTCCTTCTTGATTGATCCTTTGCAATGTTAGCACACCAGAGTGGTTTTCATTCTCATATCCTGAAGTATGCCTAATTTGGGAGGGAGTGAGGGAGGGAAGGAGGAAGTCAGAGCCATCATTTATTGCCACTGGAACTTCAAATGGTTACTTAATGAATCAGCAATTCTCAACCTGGGGGTCGCGACCTCTTTGGGGGTCGAACGGCCATTTCACAGGGGTCGCCAAAGCCCTCTCTCGCCCCCCCCCATGCCTTCACTCACCTCACTCTCTGCTCTGTTGGATCGTTGGCCGTTCGCTTACCCCGCCCACTCCCAATCTATTGCTGCCTCCTGAGTCCCAGCTGATGGCTAGAGTGCTGCGGGGCTTCAAAGAGCCGCCCTATAGCCAGTGGTGGGATTCTGCCGGTTCTAGCGGGTTCGGCCGAACCGTTTGTTAAATTGCTGGCTTGCCCCACCCCTCCGCACCACTATTTATTGCCAATAAATAGTGGTGGGCGAGGGGCAGGCGAGCCAGCAATTTAACAAATGGTTCAGTGTTTTTTTGTAATTTTATTGGCCCGTGGAGCTTCAGCATAGGCTAATTAGCCCTTGATTAGATCGGCTCCCGACTTTCAGCTGTTTTGCTCAGGGCTCTGCCGCTTGCTGGAGCAGATTTTTTTCCCCTAACTATGCTGAAAAACGAAACTGAAAGTAAAGCAGACTGTTGGCTTTGCTGTTGCTGCAACGTTGGAAAATTAGGCAGGCAGATTTCTTTTCTTTTTCCTCACCAAAAAAGGTAGGTGCAAACAATGGGAAATTTAGGGAAAAAGAGGAAAGTTCAAGATTTTAAAACACAAAAGAAAAAAAACTCTATTTAACTAGGGAATTGTAATAATTGATACTATTAATTGTATATTGTGTTGAAAGCAGAAATGGTTAAGTTGTGGTTTGGAGGAATATATGGGGGAAATTATTTGGTTTATTATTATTGGTAAATATAATTAATTGATTTGTAAGAAATTGGATTACATGGAAATAATTGGAATATTCATGTTCATATTGATTAATATACAAAAAAGGTAGTTATATAACTAATTGATTTATATTAAAATGTTGAATTTATATTAAACAACTGTGATATTACATAATTAACCAATGTGAGGATGGATATAAAAATAGATGACAATGGGAAGGGGTATAATATAGAATAGAAGGGAAAAATTGAATTTGATTAAGATTAGAGATGAGGATGAAGGGTAATATTGGTTTTTTACAAAAATAGATGAGGAATAAATATGGCAAAAAGGAAATATAGAAATTGTAAATTTAATTGAAATGACTAAACACTGTTTAAATTTGTGAACCGGCCAAATACTCTGTTCAAAATGTTGGAAGAAATCTCCTCCTAGGTTCTGCTCCAAGTGGGGAAAAAGACACTGGAAACATGGAGACTGCTTGGAAAGATGGTTTAATGGTGGACAGGATCACATGGCTTGAGTTCCTGAACAGAAAAGGGCAGATACAGTAAATCCTCGGGTTTTATGCTCTCTCTGACTCTGCATTTCTTGGGGCCCCGAAAGAGTATCCTGATTGGTTGTCAGACTCCCAGGGGGTGGGGGTCTTAGCTAGCCTTGCTGGCTGATGGTCACATGTGCTTCCCAGGTCACACGTGGTGAGTTTCTGCTGCTATTGTGTAGAGGGCTAATCCTAACTTTATTGGATCTTTGGCAAATCCTACTATGGCTCTGCCTGAAGGAGATAGATCTTTCTTATGTAGAATAGACTGGCCCAGGCCTTAATGGCCCATTGACAAAGGGTGGGGGCAAGAAGATGGGAGCTGCTTCAAAACATGCTTATCCCAGGGAAATATAATATTCTGCCTTTTTCATATTTCCTAAAATATTTCACTCTTCCAGGAAAGAGGTGGGTGCTAACTTCCTACAAAAGAAAATACATTGTATGTTTGTATGTGTATTTCTAATTATTGTTATTTATTCATATTTGTTCTCTTTTATTCTTTAAAGTTTAACAATTCATTCTTTATCTTACTATCTTTATATTTGTTTGGGGTTGGCTTTCTTCCCTTTCATCTTTTTTATTGTACAGCAATCTTTCTCCTCAAACCTACCACCTCTCTCTTTTCTTTCCTTCTTACTTTCTCTTCCTCCCCCACTTCTTCTCCTCTCTACTTCCTCTTCCTTTCTCCTTCTCCTCCTCTCTTCCTCCCTCTCTTACCCTCACTCCTACTCTAATTTCCCTTCCCTTCCTTCATCCCTCTCTATTGCTGTATCCTTTTATGCATATGGACTACTCAGAGGGCTGAAAAAGTTATTTCTAACTGGTCCTCGCACTTTTGACCAGTCCTCGAACTTACGACTGTCCTCACATTCTACATTTTTGCCCTATCTTGTCACCATGGTGAAGAGAAGCAGTTGTGAAATGAGTGACATGGTTGTTAAGAATGCTGCACGGGCATAAATGTGAGGATGGTCATAAGTGTGAGGACCAGTCAAAAGTGTGAGGACCTGTCAGAAATGACTTTTTTCAGCCCTCTGAGTAGTCCCTATACACATAGCCATGGCCACCCAATCACATGACCAGCTAGCCACGCCCACAAAGTCACATGACCTCCAAGCCACGCCCACAAAATAAGCCACGCCCACAGAACGGGTAGTTAAAAAATGTAGAACCCACCCCTGGTTGGGGGTCACCACAACATGAGGAACTGTATTAAAGGGTCGCGGCATTAGGAAGGTTGAGAACAACTGTAATAAATTATTGTAAATCAGGGACTGCCTGGGTGGACCAGCAGGCTGCCTACCTATGGGAACTTAATATGCATCCACATATCCCTACCACTGCTTTCTCTTCCCTTCTTTTACACAACTGTGAAAGTACTTGCCATGGCACTGAAACAATGATAACTGCAATGTAAGTAAGAAGTGTGGCTGGGAACATGTGAAGGCAAACAAAATTCTGAGATGTATCACCCTCAGCAAAAAGGAGCTCCTATCCCTCTACATAGGGTTTTACTGAGACTCCATTTGGAATACTAAGTCCAGTTCTGGAGACTTCACTTAAAAGAAGATATTGGTAAGATTGTGTGAGTCCAGAGATGGGCAACACGAGGGAAGGCAAGGAAAAATCACCACAAAATTAGCACAAAGAGCCTATGAGTTGCATTTTCTAATTCAGCATCACTATAACCCCCTTTTCCTTATGGTTTTCTTTCTCTGTTATTACTTGCATAAAGTGAAACGGTGGAAAGTCAGACTGTGATAATAGTAAGCAAAGGAAGAAAAGCTGAAACAATAATAAGGGATTCAGGACTAATTGCATTTCTGCCTGCAACTCTACTCTAGTGGATATACTCATCAGAGGGAGTTACTTGAAATGATTAGGGAATCGTTTCACCACTTAAATATTGGCATCCACACATCACTTTGAGGGCAAATGATAACCTTAATCTCCACTGATACTCATCTTTCTTTTAAAATCTCCTACTTAGCAAAAAAGCACAAGAAAGGATTGAGGATTCCAAATCAAAATCAGAATAGAGCTGGAAGGGAACTTGGAGCTCTTCTAGTCCAGTCCCCTGATCAAGCAGGAGATCCCATAACATTTCAGAAAGTGACTGTCCAGTCTCTTCTTAAAAATGTCCAGTGAGGAAGCACCCACGCTATCTGAAGGCAAGCTGTTCCACGGGTGAATTGTCCTCACTGTAAGAAAGTTCCAGGTTGCTTCTCTCCTTGATTAGTTTCCATCCATTGTTCCTTATCTTGCCCTCTGGTGGTTTGGGGAGAAAATTAGATATTAGATTAACAGAGTTCGAACGGACCTTGTCGTTCATCTCGTCCAACCCCCCATCCAAGCAGGAGACCCTACACTATTTCTGACAAATGGCAGTCCAATCTCTTCTTGAAAGCCACCAGCGATGAAGCGCCCGCAACTTCCGAAGGCAAGCTCTTCCATTGGTCGATTGTTCTGTCAGAAAATTTCTCATTTCTAGGTAGAATCGCTCCTTGATAAGTTTCCATCCACTATTCCTTGCCTGGCCTTCAGGTGCCTTTGAAAATAGTTTGACCCCCTCCTCTCTGTGGTAGCCCCTCAAATATTGGAACACTGCTATCCTGTCTCCCCTGGTCCTTCTCTTCACTAAACCTGTTGCTTATAATTCTTCTTTTAATTATAGGCCCAATAATTAGTATGCGAGATATGACAATTCAAAACGCTGTTTTATTTACATGTTTCTTTTCACAGGAGATCATTAGGCAAGGCAAAAGGATTCTGACAGGAACAGCTGCTTATATATACAGTGGGCAGAGTCAGAAAAGGTAAGGAGGAGTCAGGGGGGAGGAATGTGGCACACTTCATATTTTGACTTATATATATATATACAAGCTTAATTATACAAATGTATACAGTTAGGTATTTTTCTTTGTAACAAAACCCCCTCTAAAAATACCTAACGTTTAAATGATTTTTTTTTAAATTTATATATACACATTTAATTTAGAAGACAAATAAGCATGTTGATTATTTGGTAAAGGTTTTGTCAATATATCAGCAACTTGTTCATGAGTATCGCAATAGGTGGCTTTAACGAATCCTATATTAGATAATTGTTTAACGTGTTTATATTTGATATCAATATGACGTGACCTCTGATTTACTGCTTCTGATGTTAATATGTCTATAGCAGCTTTATTGTCCTCATATATGGTTATTGGGTAGTTGGGTTCAGTCCAGATATTGGATAAAAGGTCATCGAACCATATCAGATTGTTGGTAGCCTTAGAAAGACAGATATATTCAGCTTCCGCCGTGGAGGTGGCGATCAAATTCTGTTTACCAGCATACCAATAAACAGGGCAATCATTTATAAAGAAAACATACCCTGAAGTGCTTTTTCTGCTTTTTGTATCCCCAGCCCAATCTGTGTCAGCATAACATGTCAATATTGGTTTATTAGAGTTAACAGGTTTTAAATATAAGCAAGCATCAGCAGTAAACTTAAGGTACCTAAGAATTCTTTTTATTCCTTCCCAATGGTAGTAATTTGGGTTGCTAACGTGTCTTGATAAGAGATGGACAGCAAGAGTGATGTCCGGTCTGGTCCAATTGGAGATATATAATAATGAACCAATAATAGATCTATATAGGGTGTTATCTTTAAATGGTTCACCCTCGTTGTTCATGTTTTTTGTAAAGTCTGTCTGCATGGGGGTCTCACAGGTTTTAGAGTCTATCATATTACATTTTTGTAAAAGTTCTAATATTTTTTCTTTTCGAGACAGTTTGAAACCTCCACTTATTTTGTCAATCTGAACACCTAGATATTTATTTACTTTCCTTAAGGTCTTCAAGGTGAAATGTTTACTTAGTTTTTCGGCGAATTCGTCACATCTGTATTTGTCTTGGCCAAAATATAAAATGTCGTCTACATAAACGAGTATGTATTCTGTAGATTCGTTTGTTTTTCTAATAAAGAAGCACAGATCAGTTGATGTAGCTGAAAAACCTATGTCATTTAGTGTTTTTGCCAAACATTCGTACCAACGCTTTCCAGATTGTTTTAACCCGTATAAACTTTTATTTAATAGCCATATTTCTCCTTTTTGTGCACCATTACCTGGAGGAGCTTTCACATAGATTTTCTTGTCAAGGTTTGCGTGCAGATAAGCTGTTTAAACGTCAAACTGATATACATCCAGATTTAGGATTGATGCTATTATCAGTGCACTCTTGATACTCTCTGACCTAATAGTGGGAGAGTAAGTATCTACATAATCATCTGGAAATTTCTGTGCGTATCCTAGGGCAACTAATCTGGCTTTGTATAATGATTTTCCGTCTTCTAACTCTTTAATTTTAAATACCCATTTCGTTCCAATTGGTGTCTTATCTATTGGTGGTTCTGTGGTGGTGTATACATTCAATTCCCTTAAACTATCCATTTCTTTCTTTATTGCTTGTTCCCATTTTAACCTTTCTTCTTGTGGCAATTCTAATATTTCTTCATATGAGTTAGGTGTTATTTTGTTGTCATTTATGGATAGTATGTAATCTTCAAATCTTTTGGATATTTTGTTTCTATTGTGTCTAATGGGTCTATTGGGGGTAATTCAGTATCGTGCATGTATTTAGCTTCTTTTTCTGTTAGTCTGTCTACTTGAATGACAGGATGATTCATTTTCCATTCTTTAGTTGTTATTTCATGATGTTTGGGTTTTTCTATTTTTTGTGCATTGGATTTTGTTGTATGTGGTGTGTGTTCTCTGTTTGTGTTGGTTGTGTTCTTTGCTAAGGGACATAAATCATTTAGGTGAATTTTGGACCAATTTGCATGTTCATGAAATACAGCTGATCTTGAAATGATGAATTTATTATTTTTGTCTATGAATCGGTATCCTTTGGTTCCTGATTCATATCCCATAAATCTTAATCTTTTTGATACTTTCTCACCCTTACGCCTTAATTGTTTTGGGACGTAAACATCTGCAGTAACTCCAAAAATATGCAGGTGACTGATTTTGGGTTTTCTGTTGTACATGACCTCGTATGGAGTTTTACCAATTACACTAGACCATATCCTGTTTAAGGTGTAATTTGAATATGTTAGAGCTTCAGCCCAGAATGTTTGTCCTAAACCAGCATCCTCTAGCACACATCTAACCATGGTTTGCAACAAACCATTTTTCCTCTCTACGATGCCATTTTGAAAAGCTGAGAAAGGACAAGATTTGAAATGTATGATTCCTTGTGATTTTAACCAATTGGAGAATTCCTTTGACAGAAATTCTGATCCCCTATCTGTCATTATTTGTTTAATTTTTATGTTGTGTTGTGTTTCTATTCTTTTGTGGAATTCTTTGAATTTCTTAAATACTTCACTTTTGTGATTAAGTGTATATACGAATCCAAATCTGCTGAAATCATCCACTATAGTTAAAAAATATCTTTTTCTGTATTTGATTGATGGTTTCATGGGGCCAACTATGTCCATATGTAATAATTGGAATATTGAGTGTGTGGTGCAAGTGGCTTTTTTAGGTCTAGGTTTGTTTTTACTTTTAGAAGATTTGCATACAGAACACTCTAAGTAATTTTTGCAACTCTTTACTTTAGCATCATCAGTACATTCTAACATTTTCTGGATAACTGGGAAACTAGCATGTCCTAGTTTCCTGTGAAGTAGATGGGCACATTCATCGTGAATTGGTTTACCACATGACACCTTCTTATTGGCAGTTTTATCATCTGTGTGACTTTCGTTTATGTTATTCTCAAATTTTTCATGTGTGTTAGCTTTATTTTCTTTGTTTTCTAATTCTGTGTTTGTACATGTCAACTTATCATCTTCTGGTAGGAAGTATGTTAATCCCCCTTTGTTAATGATTTTACCTATGTTCCTTTTGTCTTTGGTTATATGCACTTTCCCACTTTTGAATGTGACTTTTATCCCTTTTTCCTCACTTAGTTTATGTATAGCTAATATATTGTGTGGGATTTCTGGTATAAAAAGTACCCCCTCTATTCTTCCTAAGCCTTTGATGAAAATGGTGCCTATTCCTTTCACTAGAACTTTACTTTGGTTGGCCACTTCTATATAGTAATTCTTTTCTGTGAAGGCGCTAAGGTGTTTTTTTTCATGAGTGGTGTGATTTGTAGCTCCGGAATCGATAAGCCATGCATTATTAGATTCTGTTTTTGATTTTTCGTTGTTTCCTAATCCAAATAGTGAACCGTATTTATTTTCTCTAGAATCATCTCTGTATTTTCTTCTATCTTTAGGATTGGGGGATTCCCTACGTTTATATCTATAATCTGGTGATTTTCTATCTGATAGATTAATTTTCTTACCAGTTCTTTCTCTGTGATATGTGTAGTCCATGTCTCTATTATTTTTTGGACAGTCTCTTTTGTAATGGTATTTGGAACCGCATGTGTGACACTCTGGTGTATATCTATTTTTACTTTGGAATTCTACTCTCTTTGTGTTTCCATTTTCTCTGTGACTCAAGGATCGCTCTCTCCTTAGTCTATCTTCTGTTATGAGTTTGCTAGTTAGAGTTTCTAAGCTGATGTGCTCTAAACTAAGACTATCTAATAAGGTAATATAGTTATCCCAACTTGAATCTAGTGAGTTAATTATTATGCTTTTAATGCTGCTTTCAGAAATGTATTCTCCCCTTTGGATAAGGTCAGCCCTAGTTGCGTTTAGATTTATGATGTGCTCACTCATGGTGGTCCCACCTTTTAACTTAGCAGAATAAAATTCCCTAGATATTCTAGTTGTTGATGCAACGCTTTTGCTATGGAATAAATTAAATAATTTTTGGAATATTTCATAAACTGTCAGATGGTTTTCGATACTGGGATATATACTAGGTGATATAGTGGCAATTAAAATATAATACGCCTTATGGTGTATACAATCTACTTCAATAGTCCAAGGCCTGTTGGGAGGATTGGCAATTAGGAACAAAATATTTTCTCTTATGTATATCACCTGGAGCTGTTGGCTCCATTCCAACAAGTTAGTTCCATCTGATTTTAGTTTTATGTGTTCTGCTGGTAAAACCCCTGAGTGATGTGGAAAACTATTTACAGTTTGTTGCTGTCCATGGTCTAAGTCATTATTGTACTCACAATATGGCATTGGTATGGTAAGTGTATGTCTATACTGACTTATCTCTCTGTACTCTCCTTTTTTTGTAGATGGAGACTGCGCATGCTCAGATCTTATTTTCTACAGCAGTCGCTGTAGAGCGCTCCCACGCCGGCGGCTCTTGTTTGGAGATCCCAGTTGACCTGCTGGCCTCTTGATCTCATCCCGGTCGGCTCCAGGTGCTCGGCGTTCGTCTGGGAAGTCACCTGGATCCTCGGGGCATCTCTGTAGTCCCGATGGTTTCCGCAGTCCTCCAGGAAGGCTCGGCGATCCCGCTCGGCTGCGAGGCAGGGTCCATCCTGGGTCACCATCTGTGCACATGGACTGCGTAGATCATTCTCTTCTTTCTGGTAAGTATGATTCTTTTTTTACATCTTCTTGGTAGTTTCTGGTGTTCGTTGGGTGGCGGGTTTCCGCTGGGAATGGTCTGAGTTTACTTTCGTAGAATGCGGTTTCTTTTTCAAGGCAGCTTAGATCATTTGCAATTTCATTTGTATAGAATATTAGTTTGGTGTGTTTTTCCGGGCTTTTAGGTTGTGGGCTCGGTAGTTTAATTTTCTTTTTGAATGCTGCGGTTAGTAGCTGTACGTCATCGTTTATCTCTGGCTCTGGAGGTGAGTTAGATGAATAGCTTTTTATTCGTTGGTCGGCCATTTTTATTGATGTTTCTTTCAAAAATGGCTGCCATGAAAAAGGCGCGAAAATCTCGCCGGCTTCATCAGCTGTCATATGTTTGCTGCTTGACTCTCCCATTGTATTTTTTATATCTTGACAGTATTCAGTCTCCTTTTCATCCGTTGCTGCTCCGTAGTCTTTTATGACATTGTGGAGTTTCGCAAACAGTTTAGGATTATTTGGAGCTGTTTCTATTAATTCTATTATTTTATCGTCATCTATGTTTTTTTTGATGACTGAGGGAGTGTCTTTATTTTCAGTCTGTGATTTTTTTACTTCTGACAGGATATTTGTGTTAAGTAAATGCCTGTCTTTTATTATATTTTCTGTGGGAGTTAATTGAGCTGCCATTCTTTTATTTAATAATCTGGTTATGGGTCTTCTTTTTACCTCAGTTGTAGTAGGTGTCTCTTGCATCTTTTTGATAGATCGGTCCTTCTTCAACCATCCTCTTGCTACCAGTTTTGTTGCTTATAATTCTTCTTTTAATTATAGGCCCAATAATTAGTATGCGAGATATGAGAATTCAAAACACTGTTTTATTTACATGTTTCTTTTCACAGGAGATCATTAGGCAAGGCAAAAGGATTCTGACAGGAACAGCTGCTAATATATACAGTGGGCAGAGTCAGAAAAGGTAAGGAGGAGTCAGGGAGGAGGAATGTGGCACACTTCATATTTTGACTTATATATATATATAAAAGCTTAATTATACAAATGTATATAGTTAGGTATTTTTCTTTGTAACAAAACTAGCCATGCCCAGTTCCTATAACTGTTCTTGTTTTAGTCTTCCGTCCTTTAATCAGTTTAGCTACTCTTCTTTGCACTTTGTGATGACCCAAACAGAATGCGGCATTCCAGGTGTGGTCTTACTAAGACATCATGGAACGGTACTAATACTTCATATGATTTTGATTCTATGCCTCTGTTTATACAACCAAGGATTGTATTCGCTTTTTTGGCTGCTGCCGCACACAGGTGATTCATGCTTCATTGATCATCCATTCCGACTCCAAGGACCCTTCACAGTTACTATTTTTGAGCCAGGTTTCAGGTAATCTGTTTTTCCTGCTCAGGTGTAAAAACTTACTTTTCTCCACATTAAATTTCATTTTGTTGGATTCTACCTTGTCTCGTTTGGATCCGAAAGGCACAATATGCATACAGATCAAAATCTATGGTGGTGGATCAGCGTTTAGAATGCAATACTATAGGCTAATTGCACACAGCGAGAAGTTTGATTCTGACAGGGTCATGATTGATTCAGCTTTCATTCTTCTGAGGTGTGTAAAATAAGGACCCAGATTGCTGGAGACCATATGCTGACTTTGTAAACTGCTCAAAGAGTGCTATAAAGCATTGTGGACTGGTATATAAGTCTAAGTGGAATTACTAATGCTATACAGTTTCTCCTGAACGTGGATCCTTTTATGAGAAGTAAGAATAACTTTCCCAACAAAGGCCTTTCCACACTCCATGCATTTATATCGCTTCTCCCCTGTGTGGATCCTCTTATGGGAAATAAGACTACCTCTTCGAGCAAAGGTCTTTCCACACTCCATGCATTTATACGGCTTCTCCCCTGTGTGGATCCTCTCATGGGAAATAAGACTACCTCTTCGAAGAAAGGCCTTTCCACACTCCATGCATTTATACGGCTTCTCCCCTGTGTGGATCCTCTCATGGAAATTAAGACTACGTCTTTCAGCAAAGGTCTTTCCACATTCCATGCATTTATACGGCTTCTCCCCTGTGTGGATCCTCTCATGGGAACTAAGACTACCCCTTTGAACAAAGGTTTTTCCACACTCCATGCATTTATACGGTTTCTCCCCTGTGTGGATCCTCTCATGGCAAATAAGACTACCCCTTTGAGTAAAGCTCTTTCCACACTCCATGCATTTATACGGCTTCTCCCCTGTGTGGATCCTCTTATGGGAATTAAGATGACCTCTTCGAGCAAAGGCCTTTCCACATTCCATGCATTTATATGGTTTCTCCCCTGTGTGTATCCTTTTGTGAATAGTAAGTCCATTACTATAAGCAAAGGTCTTTTCACACTCCATGCATTTATACGGCTTCTCCCCTGTGTGGATCCTCTTATGAGAAATAAGATGACCTCTTCGAGCAAAGGCCTTTCCACATTCCATGCATTTATACGGTTTCTCTCCTGTGTGTATCCTTTTGTGAACAGTAAGTCCAGTTCTATAAACAAAGGCCTTTCCACATTCCATGCATTTATACGGTTTCTCCCCTGTGTGGATCACTTTGTGAATAGTAAGTCCATTACTATAAGCAAAGGTCTTTTCACACTCCAGGCATTTATATGGCTTCTTCCCTGTGTGGATGCTCTTATGGGAAATAAGATGACCTCTTCGAACAAAGGTCTTTCCACATTCCATGCATTTATACGGCTTCTCCCCTGTGTGCAGCCTTTCATGTGATCTTAGGACAAATCTGCGAGCAAAGGTTTTCCCACACTGCATGCATTTAAATGGCTTTTCCCCTGCGTGGATTCTTTTAGGGGAAATAAGATTACTACGTCTTCTGAACCTGTTAGCAGACTCTCTGCATTTGTATAGTTTCTCCTCAGTGTGAATTCCTGTAAGTAATTTAGTATTGATCACTTGGAACAGTTCACAGGAATCCTGACTCTCCTGCCCATTATTACCTTCAAAGCAAAAGAGAAATGAAAATAATAACAAGGTTAGAGAAAAAGATCAAACCGTACAAGTGAATTTCCTTCTGAAATTTTCCAGAATTCTTTTACGTTTTATGTTTGCGTGCTTACAGTGGCATGATATAGACAGGATGATTTCTATATTCATGAGTCCTGAAAGTTTTGATAATATCTAGAAAACATCTCTTTCTTTACAATTATCTATATATGTGAAAATCTCAATCAAAGTCTCTTTTGAATCATGGAATGATCAGGGGAAACACCCAAGGATGAACAAGGAGAAAACTTAAGATTTATTGTGCTGGGTTAATTTCAGCAGAGACCTGTGAGAACTGAAACCATTTTGAAAAAAGCTCCTTCTTTCCCGTGTACTTTGGAGCAGCTACTGCACGGCATCTGTCTGGCAGGCAGGACTCCCGCTCGGCCCGTTCCTTGATCCCAGCGATGAGACTTTGGAGTCAAGTCCCTTCCCTGAAGTCTCCCGTTGGCTTGTAAACGCTCATCGCGCTGAGACTGGAAAGATTGGGAAGATTCAACAATGGCTATTTTGCTGCCCCAAAGTCTCATCGGCTTCCAAGGGTTTTTTGGCCGGATCTGGTATAGGCTTCCGATTGCAGAGAACAGAGGCCTAAAATACTTTACCGCGAGATCACAAAAAACCAGAAGTGCAAGATCTCACACTAATGATCTTGCAGGATCTCACACTGCAGTACTTTAGGCCTGTGTTCTCTACAAACTGAGGACTGCACGAGATCCAGAGCAAAAGTCTTTGAAAACAAAGAGGCCTCCCCTTTGTTTCCAAAGCATTTTGCCCTGGATCTCCTGCAGTCCTTGGTTAGCAGAGAACAGAAGCCTAAAGTACTGTAGTGTGAGATCATGTGAGATCAGTACTGCTAGATTTCCCACTATTGAGCTTGTGTATCTCTCACTATTTTAGGGCTCTTTTTTCTGCAAATGCACCCAAGCAGGCAAAGGAACCGATGGCTCGCTACATCCTCGTAATGTAAGTCCGAGCAGGGTGGGGTGGGGGTACAGGTAGGGTGATTGTTGTTGCAACGCCTCTGCTGTCATTTGTAAGTGTGAATGAGGGCTGTGGTGCTGTAACATTTGTAATTTCAGCACTGGGTCTTAAGTACTTGGGAGATGGCTAGGTTGTAACCTGAAACAGTCGCTTAGTGAACTGTTGTAACTCAGGGATCAACTGTATCCTAGGATACTCTGAGTCACACTGCATGAGGTCTTTGTTCTTGAATTGAATTGGGCAAATGCTCTTCCATGGCCTGAGTGTGAAAGTTCTGTTCCCACACAATTTGGAGAGGTTTCAGAGGACAAATGACAACATAATCTTATCACATGATCTCCAGAGGACACATAAAAGCACACCCCATTCTTCTCAGCCTCCACAGATAAGTTCAAATAGCAATGGAAAAATACAGATAAGGAATGCCCCAAAAGCATCTCAGCAAAGACACTGACTCTTTCCTTTCTTGGAGTATGAGAAGGCCAGATCCTTCCCTTCTCCCTCCCGGGAGACAATATCTGATTAGTGATTTTTTAATAAAAAGTAACTATAATCTGTCTTCTTGAACTCTCTGATTTGGGACAAGAAAACTCTTACCGAGAGAGACCACGTTTCTATGGGTTTCAAGCATGACTTCCGAATGCAGCACTTTCTGGTCAGGATCCAGCTGAGACCATTCCTCCTCAGAGAAATACACAGCCACCTCCTCGAAGGACACAAGACTCTCCTGAACACGGAAAAAAGAACAGAACAGGAGGATTTGCAAGATCTGTTCATCATCATCAATGATTTAGACAAGGCGGTTGAAGGGGAACTCATCAAATTTGCAGAAAATATCAAATTGGCAGGAATACCAACACTGCACAAAATAGGCTCGAGATATAGAGGGATTGAGAGATTGGCAATGTCAGCGTCTCAGCATCGAAGCTTGACAGGCACCTTCTAACAAAATGAAATTCAATGGTGAGAAATGTAATGTGCTACATTTAGGGGAAAAATAGGCTCGATTTAAATAGGTTTTAAATTTGTCGGGGCCAAAATTATTTAATTTGATTTTATTCTATTTTTTAAATTTTGTATTGTATGTGTTTTTATTGTTTAGCTGTGCACCGCCCTGAGTCCTTCGGGAGTAGGGCGGTATAGAAATCTAATAAATAATAATAATAATAATAATAAAAAAAAAAGCAAATGCACTGCCATAGGATAGGTGATGCTTGGCTCAAAAGTAGTATGTGGAACAGGGATCTTGGAGTCCTAGTGGACAATCGCTTAACGTGTGCTACAGTTGCCAAAAAACTATCAACAGAATTATAGACTGTATTATTTCGGAATAGTGATATTTTGGAATATTATTTTTTATTTTCTGTGTTTTCTTTTTGTTCTTTTTTTATTCTTTTTTTGTAGAAGTTTCTTTTCTACAGAAGTTTTAGGATTGGCATGGTTTTTTCTATTGTTTAATTCTTTCTGGGAGATTATATTATATACTTTTAAAAATCTTTTTATTGCTTGGTTGGATATTTTGAGTAAACACTTTTGCCTTAAATTTTTTATCAGTGAACTTTATTTTTGTTCTGATCTTGTTTGTTCTTTTCTCTTTTTTTCCATTTTTGTTTTTTTTTGGGGCGTCGGTTGTTTTTGGGTTTTTTTTGACACAACCTTTCTACCTTTTTCTTTTTCTTTTTTATGGATTTAGATTAAACCTATGTGGATTTGGGCAGGGGTCAGCAAATGTAGCCCTTTTACAACCTGTGGACTTCAACTCCCAGAATTCCAAGCGCTGTCTCAGGAATTCTGGGAGTTGAAGTCCATAGGTTGTAAAAGGGCCACATTTGCCCACCCCTGGATTAGGGTATCAAGAACCTGAAGAGTCTGATTGGGAAATTTGAATTTGAAGAAGTAGTTTACTTGGATTATAAATTGGGCAGTAAGTCTTGAAAAAACAAGATGAAGAAAATAACACAACATCTATCATCACCATCAATATCAACAGTGCCTGCTACCACAGGGCTAAAGACAAAAGAACCTATACCACAGCAAGAGAAAATCAACACAGAATTAAAAAATATGCTATGAATACCTGAAGACAAGATTTAGACAAAGTAGATGGGAGAATGGAAAAAATAGAAGGAGAACTGAAAGAAGTTAAAGAGATGATATGGAAAAATGAACGATTACAGCAAGTGGAAGGAAAAACAGAAGGAACGGAGAAAAAAGTAGAAGAAATGGATTATAGACTTACAATTATTGATAAAAATCAGGAAAAAACAATTATAATTCTCAAAATGGATAAAGCTGATTATTATTTAAGATTCCAAAATATTGAAGAAGAAAAGAGAGGAAATTTAGCAGAGAAAATTGCAGAGATATTAGCAGAAGCAATCGAAGAAACAAGGAAAGTATATTAAATGGGATCGACGAGTGCACATAAGATACGCGATAAGAAATAATCTGCCTAGAGAAATTCACGTCATATTTACCAGGAAAAGATTGAGAACAGAGATATTGCAATTGATGAGAAACACGACGATAAAGCACAAAGGGAGAGAAGTAGTGGCATTGAAATAAATTCCAAGAAGTGTGACAGATCTGAGAAAAGAATAGCTCCGTTGGAGCTACTGGGGGCTTGATGGGGCTGCCCGGGAGCGCTCACTGTTGCCGGTGAGAGACGCAGTGAGCGCCGGAGAGAGACGGGGGGGGGGGAAATGATTGGCGGCAAACGAATGGAGGCAAGGGCGCGGCCGGTGCAGTTGGGCTGGACTCCTGCTGGGCCACACGAGGAAGACCTCGCGACTTCCTTTCATTCCTAGACCACCATTGACCACCATTGACTCTATATGTGATCTTCTGGCAGCTGGAGGAGTGGAGGCTGCTAGGCCCCCCTCCCTCCCCAGGAATATGTGGAGATGGGAAGGGGTTGGCTGGAGTTGGAGAGGTTGGCTCCTTACTTTGTCTATCTGGGCGCATTTTCTGATCCAGGATTGCCCTTTATTGCCCCTGGGCACACCACTTTGCCTCCTCTAGGCAGCTACCAGGGATGGTGTTGCCGGACTGATGGAACCTTCCTGTCTGGCGGAAGGACTGGGACATTAGAACACCCAACATGGCTGGTGTGAGAGAGCGGCCCATGCGGACCTCGACCTATGGATTCCCCCCATTGCAGTGAGAGGGCGATGGGGGAGGGCTATGGCTTCATCATCCGGTACTGTCTCCCTGGATTTTGTCATCAATTGTGTAACCTCCCCCCACCTTGTCGGTTCTCTCGGACTATGCAAACTTATACCGCGGTTGAACTATATGCCCTGAGGGGGTCCCCCCTCTCTCAGGGCTGGCCATCTGGACTACCAACAAACTTCTTTGATGACGGATTTTGGACTCCAGAGAGGTGGCATCGAAGGCAGCAGAAAATCAGGGGTTTTTTAGAGGGTCTTCTTATTCGTTGTTTTAAGGGGAGGGTTAGGGGTAGGGGGGGAGGAGGTATTTGTATGACCAGGGTGGGTTTGGGAGACAACCCATCAGGGTCAGGGCCGGCCCAGACGGAGGGCTGCGGCATCAGGGGTGCGGGGTTGGATATCAGGGAGGGGGCTAGATTCCTTTCTATCGAGGGCTATTCAATTAGTACAGTGGGTGGGAGGAGCAGATATGGTGGTAGCAGGGGGCCATATCGTGTTATGGGAGTGCGCACTCGCTGTTTGCAAGCCATTGAGCACTCCGGCCCCCAATGTGGTTCTCGTTCCCCGAGTTATACAGATCCTCAGGGCCTGGGCCTTCGGCTGATGTTGTGCAATGCCAGGTCTGTGATAACTAAAGCCCCTCTCATTTGTGATCTTATTCAAGAGGGGAGAGTTGACCTGGCGGGTATTACGGACACGTGGCTGGGCTGTGAGGGGGGGGGTGCCCCTAATTGAAATGTGCTACCGTGCATTCCATCATCTGAGGGCCCAGGGTAGGGGCAGGGGGGTGGCTATTGTAAAGGAAGATCTTTGTCCGAGGAAGGCCACTGTACCTCAGATAGCAGGATGTGAGTCCCTCCTTGTGAAATGGGGTCGGGGGGTTCAGATGGGCTTGCTGGTTGTGTACCTGGCTCCCTGCCACGTAGTGGCGGCCTTGCCCGAGCTGCTCAATTTAATAGCCAGGGGGGGGTGGAGACCCCTAGACTTATGATCATGGGGGATTTCAACCTGCCATTTGTTGGCAAAACATCAGAGGCAGCTCGGGAGTTCATGGCTTCCATGACGGCCATGGACCTGACCCAGTTAGTTCAAGGCCCTACTCACACGGGGGGACATACTCTGGACTTGATTTTTGTCTCTGGTCAGTGGCTGAATGATCTAGAAACAGGGGATATAGTTATCAAGCCCTTGTCATGGTCAGATCATTCACTCCTTTGACTAGACTTTCGAGCCGTTACCCTCCACTGCAGGGAGACGGAACCGACCAGGTTGTTCCGTCCCAGGCGCCTGATGGATCCTGATAGGTTCCTGATGGAGCTTGGTCCATTCCCTGAGGCTCTTGCTCACGACTCGACTGAAGAACTAGTGGCCACCTGGGATATGGTGGCCGCTGGGGCTTTAGATCGCGTCATGCCTTTGCGGCCTCTGACCTGGTGCCGAACTCAATTGGCTCCTTGGTTCTCCGAGGAGCTGAGGGAGATGAAGTGCCAGAAAAGACGCCTGGAGAGCGATTGGAGGGCAAGCCATTCTGAATCTGACCAGACACTGGTGAGGTCTCATACCTACCTAGTGGCAATAAGAGCGGCAAAATCTAACTATTTTTCCGCTCTACCTTTGCAGGGTAGAGCTGAGGATTTTGTGCAATATCTGCATGACAAAATTGCTCAGATTAGGGAAGGCCTGGACTCCGACTGGGTAGTTTGAGATGGGGTGACGGGGGTGGGTCTTGAGAGTGTTATCTGGGAGGAGTTTGACCCTGTGGCTCCTGAGGACGTGGACAGGATTCTGGGTAGAATTAGCGCTGCCACATGTTTATTGGACCCGTATCCCTCCTGGTTGGTATTGGCCTCCCGGGCGGTCACACGAGGCTGGCTCCAGAAGATTATTAACGCTTCTTTGAGTGAGGGCTTCTTCCCCTCCACCTTGAAAGAGGCGGTGGTAAGGCCCTCCTCAAGAAGCCTTCCTTGGACCCAGCTGTATTAGCGAATTATCGTCCAGTCTCCAATCTTCGCTTTGTGGGGAAGGTTGTTGAGAGTGTGGTGGCGCGACTTCTCCACTACCTGGATGAAGCTGTCTATCTGGATCCGGTCCAGTCGGGCTTCAGACCGGGGTACAGCACAGAAACGGCATTGGTCGCATTGGTGGATGATCTTTGGAGGGCCCGGGACAGGGGTTGTTCCTCTGTCCTGGTCCTATTGGATCTCTCAGCGGCTTTTGATACCATCGACCATGGTATCATGCTGCGTTGGTTGGAGGGTTTTGGTTTTTTAAAAAATTTGATTTATATGCCGCCCATCTCCGGAGACTCAGGGCGGCTTACAATGCGTTAAGCAATAGCCTTCATACTTTTGTATATTTATACAAAGTCAGATTATTGCCCCCACAAACTGGGTCCTCACTGGGGTTAGGTGTGGGGGGCACCACAGTGGTTCTCCTCCTTCCTCTCTGACAGTACGCAGTCTGTGTTGGCAGGTGGTCAGAGGTCGACCTCGTGGTGCCTTGTTTGTGGGGTGCTGCAAGGGTCGGTCCTCTCACCACTTTTGTCCAACATTTATGTGAAGCCGCTGGGTGAGATCATCCATGGTTTCGGGGTGCAGTTACATCAGTACTCTGATGATACTCAACTGCAGTGTCTCAGACATCCCGGTGTCTGGAGGCTGTGCTGATCTGGATGGGGAGAAATAGGCTCAGACTCAACCCCTCCAAGACTGAGTGGCTGTGGCTCTCGGCGTCCCGGTATAGCCAGCTGGTTCCAACGCTGACTATTGGGGGCGAGACCCTGGCCCCCAAAGAGGGCCCGCAACTTGGGTATCCTCCTGGATACGCGGCTGTCGCTAGAAGAGCATGTGACGGCTGTGGCCAAGGGGACTTTTTATCAGGTTCACCTGATTCACCAGTTGCGCCTCTTTCTGAACTGGGACTCCTTGCGCACGGTCACTCATGCCCTCGTCACTTCCCGTCTGGACTACTGTTATACTCTCTACATGGGGCTCCCCTTGAAGAGCACTCGGAGGCTCCAACTGGTCCAGAATGCGGCTGCGCGGGCGATTATGGGAGTGACTCGGCGCACCCATATAACACCCTTCCTGCGCGAGCTGCACTGGCTCCCGGTGGTCTTCCAGGTGCGATTCAAGGTGGTGGTGACCATCCTTAAAGCGCTCCATGGCTTTGGACCCAGGTACTTACGAGACTGCCTTCTGTTACCGATAGACTCTCACCGGCCAATATGCTCCCACAGAGAGGGACTCCTCAGGGTGCCGTCGGTCAAACAGTGTGGACTGGCGGCCCCCAGGGGGAGAGCCTTCTCTGTGGGGGCACCTGCCCTCTGAAACGAACTGCCCCCAGAGATATGGAGAATCCCTGACCTATGCACCTTTCCCTGACCTATGCACCCTCAAGACGGAACTGGCCTAGACATGATTTTTAATTGGGGTTTATTTTTAATGATTAGGCCAATGGCTTAATATGTTTTTTAAAATGTTTTTTAAATTTTGTATTTGGACTTGTTTTATTGTTGGCTGTGCACCACCCTGAGTCCTTCGGGAGAAGGGCGGTATAGAAATTAAATAAAATCTAAATCTAAATCTAAAATTAAAATAATATCTTTGAATATAAATGGGTACTTACATGGATACTTCCAGAGACATTGTGTAAGGAATGGCTTGTTAGCAGTATGGGAGAGAGCAAAAGAAAAACATTATATGGAAATACGAATGCGGCTTTCAACAATAGAAGCATTGATACATCCAAATTTGTTTAATATGAACAATATTGTAAGATACAAGGATATTTTAACAGAGAAGGGAGAACTAAAACAGAAACAAGATTTAGAAAAACAGGGGTTTGAAACTGATAGGGTTTTAATTTGGGGAAATCAGAGTTGGATCAGATAATTATTATTATTAGTTCAATTTATATGCCACCTTTCTCCGGAGACTCAGGCGGCATATAAAAAAAACATTATAAAAACTTTAAAAACATTTAAAAATTAAAACATTAAAACCCATTCACACCATTCATGGCCGGATCTCACAAGATCGCAACAGCGAGATCAACGGCCCCAGGCCTGCCGGAAAAGCCAGGTCTTCACCGATTTTCGGAAGGCCAATAGGGTGGGGATGGTCTGGACCTCAGGAGGTAACTGGTTCCAGAGAGCTGGGGCAGCCACAGAGAAGGCGCTTCCCCGCGGGCCATCGATAATGATTGGAAAGGATGAAAAATGATTAATAGATTGTATAATTACTTGTTGCAAATTAGATTAGAAGATGAAGAAATAAAAAAGAAAATGATAACATGGGCAAAAAACTTTGGTTATGCAACAGAATTAGAGAAATGGCAACAAATATGGGAAAGGAATTATAAATTGACAATGGCAACTGCATATCATGCCTTTGAGGCCTCTGACCCGGCTCAGACCCCGGCTTTCCCCTTGGTATACTGAGGAGCTCAGGGGGATGAAGTGCAGAAGGAGAGGTCTAGAGAGCTGTTGGAGGACTAGTCGTTCCAAATCTGACCGAGCCCAGCTAAGATCGTTCACACGGTCTTACCTGGAGGCGATGGCAGCGGCGAAGCATACATACTTCTCCGCCCTCAACGTGTCCGCAGATAATCGCCTGGCTGCCCTGTTCAGGGTGTCCCGCTCCCTCCTGTATCAGAGGGTGGGGGAGAACCCTTTGCGGGGGCGAGCCGAGGAGTTTAGCCAACATCTGCGGGACAAGATCACTCAGATTCGGAATGGCTTGGACTCTGACTGGGCAGGGTCGGATGGTGGGGAGGCGGCGGGTCTTGTTGTCTGGGAAGAGTTCGATCCTGTTACCCCGGAGGAAGTGGACAAGATCATGAGGAAGCTGAGTGCGACCACTTGCATACTGGACCCGTGTCCCTCCTGGCTGATTTATGCAGCTCGGGAGGTGACATGCAGTTGGATGCAGGCAGTGATAATGGCATCTATGGATGGACGGAGTTTTCCTGCCGCCTTGAAGGAGGCGGTGATTAGGCCCCTCCTTAAGAAACCTGCCTTGGATCCAACCATTTTGGGCAACTTTCGTCTGGTCTCCAACCTTCGCTTTTTGGCGAAGGTTGTTGAGAGCATGGTGGCATGTCAGTTTCTGATGGCCCTGGATGAAGCAGATTACCTCGATCCATGCCAATCGGGTTACAGGTACAGCACAGAGATGGCATTGGTCGCGCTGGTGGATGCTCTCTGGAGGGCTCGGGACAGGGGTCATTCCTCAGTCCTGGTCCTATTAGATCTTTCGACGGCTTTTCATACCATCGACCAGGGTATCATGCTGCAACGCCTCGAGAGGTTGGGAGTGGGCGGCCCCGTTTTACGGTGGTTCACCTCTTACCTCTTGGGTTGTACGCAAGCGGTATTGGCAGGGGGGCAGAGGTCGGCCATGAGGCCCCTCACTTGTGGAGTGCCCCAGGGGTCAGTCCTCTCGCTCCTTCTGTTCAACATTTACATGAAATCGCTGGGAGAGATCATCCGTGGTTTTGGGGTGAGGTATCATCAGCATACTGATGATACCTTTTAGATACCAGCTTTTTATATCCACCCCGAACCAGCCCAGTGATGCCCTCGACGTGATGTCCCGGTGCCCAGAAGCGGTACGGATCTGGATGGGAAGTAACAGGCTTCAACTTAACCCGGCCAAGACCAAGTGGCTGCGGATACCGGCATCTCGGGCCAAGCAATAGGTTCCAACGCTGTTGGGGGCGAGGTGTTGCCCCCTGTAGACAGGGCGCGCAAGTTGGGCGTCCTCTTGGACTCACGGCTGAGTTTGGAGGATCATATCACGTCTGTGACCAGGGAGCGTTTGCCCAGGTTCGCCTGGTGCACCAGTTGCGCCCATACTTGGACTGAGATGCCCTACGCACAGTCACTTATGTGCTAATCACCTCCCGGATCGACTACTGCAATGCTCTCTACCTGGGGCTGCCCTTGAGGACCACCCGGAGGCTTCAGCTGGTGCAGAATGCGGCCGCACGGGTTGTTGCACGAGGGACCCGATACTCCCATGTTACAGCACTCCTGCGCGGCTTGCATTGGTTGCCGGTTGCCCTCCGGGTGAGATTCAAGGTGCTGGTGCTCACCTAAAAAGCCCTTCATGGCTTAGGTCCAGGCTATTTATCGGACCACCTGCAACCAGCGTCAACTTCCCATCACCCGGTACGCTCTCACAGAGAGGGCCTACTTAGGGTGCCGTTGGCTAGACAATGTCGGCTGGCGACCCCCAGGGGTAGAGCCTTCTCTGTGGGTGCCCCCACCCTTTGGAATCAACTTCCCTTGGAGCTCCAGCTAGCCCCTGACCTTCGTACCTTCCGCCGTGAATTGAAAACCTGGCTATTGATGTCCCCCGGCCTGGACTGACGGGGTAGTATATTTTAACTTTTTTTTAAAAAAATATTTTTTTATATTTTTTATGTGTATTTGTTGTTTTTACAGTCGCTTGGTCGCTTGTCGTTGTGAGCCGCCCTGAGTCCTTGGAGATAGGGCGGCATACAAATTTTATAAAATAAATAAATAAATAAATAAATATAAAGAACATTTATATAAAATGTTTAATAAATGGCATATGCCACCAGAAAGATTGGCAAAAATGTTTAACGATAAATCAGCCAAGTGTTGGAAATGTTGGCATTTGCCGGGATCATATTATCATATGTGGTGGTCATGTACGGAAGCAAAAAATTATTGGTCCAGAGGGTTGGAGGAAATGTTACATAAATCTATAGAATTAAAACCAGAGGTTTATTTTTAATTGAGTATTCTGCCAGAGAGATACAGCAAAGAAGAAGTGTATTTAATTATACATATAATAACAGGAGCAAGAATTGTATTTGTGCAAAATTGGAAAACAGAAAAAATCCCGTCAGAAGATGAAATAATAAAAAAGATTTTAGACTGTGTGGAAATGAATAGATTAATTCTAAGAATAAAAGATAAAGAGGAATCGGTGTATTTAAAGACATGGGGAGGGTTTTATGTATGGTTAGAAAAGAAATATGAATGAAAGATGATAGATAAATGATTTAGATAATAGAAAGTTAAATGAGGGAGAGGACAAAAAGAAATAGAAACCCAGATGACACCAGAGTAAATGGAAAAGGGGGATGGGAGGGGGGAAAAGAAAGAAGATTATAAGTATAAATGTACAATTATGAGGATAAAAGCGACAGATTGGACCGGGGACAGGAGTAGGAGAGAAGGTGAGAAAGGAGGAAAAGAGGGGAGGAGTGGGGGAAAAGAAGGGAAAAGAGGAAAGAGGAAGAAGAGGAGGAGGGAGAAAGTAGAAGAGGAAAGGAGGGAGGGAAGGGAAAGAAAGGAGGAGAAAGTATGTTGTGAAATGAGGGAAAACAAAGAGTAGAAGAGCAACTCCAAATTATTATTATTATTATTACTTATTTATTTAATTTATATACCGCCCTCCTCAGGGCGGTGCACAGCCAAGAATAAAAAACATACCAATACAAAAATTAAAATCAATTAAAAGAATTATACAGCTTTGGCCCACAATTTAAAACAATCCAATTAAGACCCAATTTACACTTAAAAAGCTAAAAAGAAGCTAAAATAGGAGCTAAAAAAAGGAGCTAAAATGTAATTAAAATGCCTTATTTTTATGCTTTCTTTATGAAAAATATGGATATGTGTGACCAATTATGTATAAGAGAATGTACATTTACATTATGTGTGTAAGAAATAAAAATAAAAAACTTTTTTTAAAAAAAGCAATCAACCAATGGAACAGAAGTTACATGGGAGCTTCATCACTGGGAGCTTTCAAGAACAGACTAAACTGCCACTTCTCAGAAATGGTGTAGTGAGGTTGGACTAGATGACCTACAAGGTCCTTTCCAACTCTGTTAATCTGTACCTTAGGAGGTTGATAAATTAAAAAAAGAAAGGTGGTCTAGCAATTCCTGCCACCGTGATACGTTTATTCCTAATTCTTGAAGGACTTTAAAAGAAGTGCTTCTTGTAAAGGCAAAGTTGGAGGAGCACCTAGCAGAACAAGACAACCAGAGGAAGCTATGCTGGCTGACAGCAACTTCAACCTGCTATTCTGCTGTCCATGTTGTGGAAGGACACAAAAATAATCCAGTCCAAACAAGGGGAGGAATAGCAGCAGAGAGCATTCTGCACACCCACTTCACTTCCTGAAAGGAGAATACAGATCTAATAACTCTTCCTTTTCTTACCTGATTTAGAGGTTCAGCCGCTGATTGATCGCCGTCATGAAAACCAGAAAAATTCTTTCTTTCTTTCTCTGTAAGGAATAAATAATTTCAAAATAAATATTTATTTATTTTAGACATTTAGAAAATATTTAATTTATTTATTTTAGACATTTTTTTTAAAGTATACTTTATTATACTCAAGCACTCGTCACCTCTCGTCTGGACTATTGTAACGCTCTCTACATGGGGCTCCCCTTGGGGTACACCTGGAGGCTCCAACTGGTGCAGAATGCGGCCGCGCGGGGGATTATGGGAGCGACTGGGCGCTCCCATGTGACTCCTCTCCTGCGCGAGCTGCATTGGCTTCCGGTGGACTTCCGGGTGCGCTTCAAGGTGTTGGTGATCACCTTTAAAGCGCTCCATGGCTTAGGGCCAGGGTACTTACGGGACCGCCTTCTGCCACCAATAGCCTCCCACCGGCCAGTTCGCTCCCACAGAGGGCCTCCTCAGGGTGCCGTCGGCTAGACAATGCCGGCTGGCGACCCCCAGGAGGAGAGCCTTCTCTGTGGTGGCACCTACCCTTTGGAACAATCTACCCCCCGAGATACGAGTGATAGATAGACTTCCCACCGACCAGATAGATAGCCTCCCACCGGCCAGTTCGCTCACACAGAGAGGGCCTCCTCAGGGTGCTGTCGGCCAGACAATGTCGGCTGGTGACCCCCAGGGGGAGAACCTTCTCTGTGGCGGCACCTGCCCTCTGGAACAACCTACCCCCCGAGATACGGAGAATCCCTGACCTATGCACCTTTCCCTGACCTATGCACCCTCAAGACGGGACTGGCCTAGTACCAGACCTCCGGACTTTTCGTCGGGCCCTGAAAACACATCTATTCCATCTAGCCGGGCTGGCTTGACCCCATCCTTACGGTTTTAAATTTATAATTGGTTTTAATTGGGTTATTTTAAATTGATGGCCAAAATTATTTAATGTTTTTTAAATTGTTTTTAAATTTTATATGTTGTGTTTTTACCGGGGCTGTTCACCGCCCTGAGTCCTGTTGGAGAAGGGCGGTATACAAATTAAATAATAATAATAATAATAATAATCTCCCCGGAGGCTTTCCAAAGCCAGGCGGGACATGCGTCTAAAACACAGGTGCTTGCACCCACCCATACTTCCTAGGATCCTGTCCACTTCCTCAGGAGCAACAGGGTCAAACCGTTCCCAGATATCAGAGCATGAACCTGCCTCAAAGGCTTCCATTGGGTCAGCAATCACGCCGGCATCCAACTGGGAACCAAGTTGAGCGATTTTGTCTTCCAGAAAAACCACCAATTCCCCAGCAGTCCCCTTCAGGTGGACCTCAATCTCCCCCTTACCCAAGAGGAGGAGGCTCACCTAAAGAGGGTCGCTGGGAAATTATCTGCAGATGCAATTAATGTGGAGAAGTATGAATAGGAGGAGGAATCGTATAGAAGAAAGAGCGAAGATAAGACAGATGGGTAATCAGGGGATCTTCAATTACCTCCTGAGGTGTCCTGACTTTGATCCTCCCAAGGGATCCTCCTGGAAAATAGCTCCTGGGGGGGATTTGATGGGTTCTTCCTTCCTTCAGGATCTCTGATCTCCACAGTGCAGCACTTCCAATAGGAAGAAGGAAAAAAGAAGCAGAATTAATGTACATCACATGAAGTAAAGTGAAATCTTATATTTGGAACACAATCTCAAAGCACCCGACATCCATCAGTGAACCTGCATGAGAAAAAAATGGAACAATGTCCCATAAGAATTGTGGGACATCTCCACATATTATGAATGTCAGACAAGTTTGGGAAGTAGGGGTGAAACATTCAAACAATTCTTTATTCCCTTTTGAGCTCCCTAAATTGTCTCACCTGCAACTCCACCTGCTCCTTCTGCTCCTCCACCTGGCTCAGGAGGAAGCCTTCAGCCAGGGCCACCGCCTGGGAGCTGGTCTCTGCTCCACACTCCCGCACCCAGCCCTCCATCTCTGGGGGCAGAAGGAACAGGAGCTGCTCCAGAACCACCAGGTCCAGCATCTGCTCTTTGGTGTTCTTCTCTGGCCTCAGCCATCGCCTGCAAAAACCATGGAGTCGGCTGCAAAGTCCTCGGGGACCCTCAGCCTCCCGGTATTGGATGAACTTCCAGGGCTGAACTTGTGAAGGGAGGATGGTTTCCTCCTCCAGGATCTCCTTCCCAGGCTGAGCAGCTGAAGGGCCTTTTCCGCTTCCCTCCTTTCCAAAAGGTTGTGTCTCCATCCTTTCTCTGTCCTGCAGAGCAACTCCAAATGGCCCCAAGGACTCTGGTGGGTCTCCAGGTGCCTTTTCCTTCACGGGACCATTTCTGGGGCTGCAGGACTGATCCCTCCAAGGGATTCCGCTCTTTTTCTTTTCCCAAAAAATAAGTTTGCCTTGCAAATTTGTCAAATGGTTTCGACTTTGTGTATCTGAGATGGGAAGAAAAATTAGAATTAGAAAGTGGAATTGAGCCACTGAGCGACCTTCTGAGCCTCCGCAAGGCTGACCCTCCCCTCCCCCCACTCGGGCTCTTCGCATGGAGAGGGCAGCTGGGGAGCATGGGATCTGGGGTTGAAGCTGTAGGAGGGCCGGGCGGGGGTCTCTCCCTCCTGCGCCTCCCTTTGCCCGGGAAGAGCCCCCAACTCACCCGAGCCACGTCTGGATCTCCCCCCCGCCAGCCTCTCCCGCAGCCTCTCCGCCTCCTGTGGAGCCCCAGAGGTTAAGGAGAACGAGTGCGGAGTCCTAGAGCGGCAAGCTTTCATGATGTCACTTCCTTCCCGGCTACCCCTACAAAGCCGACCATGACGTTTGCCGTCCAGTGGACCAATGGGAAAGCGTCGGGAGTTCCCTTCTCTTGGGGGAGGGCGCCCTCTGGTGGATTAGGGGCAAAGTGCCAGGATTGTAGAAAGGGCGGGAAATAGGAGCGCGTCTGAGGGGAAGGGAGAGGGCAGGGATGATGGGCTTGGGAGTAAGAGGAAAGGCCCCTCTCAATGCCTGCCAGCCCAAGAAAAGCTTTGTGGTTTTCAGAGGCGGCATTTTCTCCATCTTCCTCTCTTTCCTGTCCAGGAACCGTCTGTGGAGACGAAGAAAAATCTCTATGGAGGATTTGAACTCGCTTCCCTCAAGAACAGCCGCCCTGAAGGCTCCGCAGAGATTGTGGGAGGCCTCCAAAGGTTCCAAATCCTGTCAGAAACAGCCGGGCGGTCAGAAGAGGAGGACCAGGAGGCTCTGTGGGAAAGACAGCTTGTGTCTTGCGGTTGTTGGGAACTCCCGCCTGAAGGGGAGGCAGATGGGACACAGGCAGGAAGGCCACAATTCAGGAAAATGATTTTATTTCTTTCTTATTTCTCTAATTCAATACATGCAGCTGCCCTTCCCAAACTATTCGCTCAGCCTCTCAGCAAAGGGCGGAGGAGAAAGGGCAGGGACCCCTCAGGTCTCTTCTGATGAAAGAAAAGGAAGATCTGATGAAAGAAAAGGAAGAAAAAAAGAAAAGGAATAGAAAGCTAAACTATGATGATGAAAACCATTTTTATATAGGCATTGAGTAGGAAATTCACCTCAAGAAATGTGACTAGGAAGCTTAAGCCCCTTGGAGAATTTAAGTCAGGGATATTAGACAATAAATGAAAAGAGAGAAAGAAAAGGAAAAAGGAAGAGCAAAACAAGAAAAACTAAAGACTCCATTGCTATGAAAACATTTGACCAGATTTGGAGTCAACAATGACACACAGAGGTTAGCTACAGTGAGCAAAACAAAATTTAAAAAGATGGAAAAGTGGTTGAAAATCCATTTTAAAAAATGGAAGTAACGTCATAATTTTTAATCATGCAACGAAGAGAATTTTATGCATGTTTAACAAGTAACTACACAACTGATAGTTACTTAATTTTAAGTTACCTTGATATTATGGCAAACCATAAAAAGACAAAAATATGGCCTTAATGCTTAAAAAATATATTTTCCCCATGCATTTGTTTCAGCTTCTGTTCATTCTGGCCCCTTGCTTGAAAGACAAATTGTTCACCCGGAAGCTTTTTCCACACACTCTACATTGACTCTGTCATTATTCCATCTCGTCATAAGAAGTCTTTGACCGAAAAAGGTTCCCTGCTTCTACATTCATACTGGTGGACTCAGATCTTAATTTGCCAAAGCAGACGCAGTGGTGGGTTTCAAATGTTTTTACTACCGGTTCTGTGGGTGTGGCTTGGTGAGCGTGGCAGGGGAAGGATACTGTAGAATCTCCCATTCCCTCCCCACTCCAGAGAAAGGTTACTGCGAAATCCCCATTTCCTCCAGATCAGCTGGAAGGCAGAGAATAGATGGGGGCGGGGCCAGTCATAGGTGGTATTTACTGGTTCTCTAAACTACTCAAATTTTCCACTATTGGTTCTCCAGAACTGGTCAGAACCTGCTGAAACCCACCTCTGCTCTGAGGTTGGTTGGTGCACTGATGATGTTCCCTAGTTTGGCTAATGAAAGGTTTGCAACAACACAATCAAGCTCAGAGACCACCAAGGACCCCTCGTTTCAACTGAGCTACACATTTTCTCCTTTGTTGGCAGATTGGAGTATCTTGATACTCCATAGAAAGTTCCCATTTGCATTTCTGCATGACTCATCGGGAAGGACTGAAGTAAAAAAATTGAAGTAGTTCTTAATTTCATGATATTTTGGTCCCCGTTGCTTTCCAAAGATCTTCCTTCTTGATTGATCATTTGCAATGTTAGCTTGTAACTTCAAATGGTTACTTAATAAATTATTATAAATCAGGAACTGCTTGGGTTGGCCAGTAGGCTGCCTAGCTATGAGAACTTAATATGCATCCATATTTCTCTACCACTGCTTTCCCTTAATAAAACTACTTGTCATAGTTCCCAGTAATACTCCCAACCAATTCAAGACTCTGAAGCCTTGGCTTCCTCAAAAATTCAGTTTATTTATTTGTTTGTTTGTTTGTTTATTAAATTTGTATACCGTCCTACTCCCGAAGGACTCAGGGCGGTGAACAGCCAAATAAAATACATATAATACAAATGTTAAAAAACAGTTAAAATACAATTAAATAATTGGCTCAGAGAACGAAATTTAAAACCCCCAATTTCATTATTGGGTACATCATATCTGCACGGTCAAAGGTGAAAGCAAAATTGAATAATTCCCACATTTTAGGTATAAGTAAAAAATATATGCTGTCCAGCCCCCTTGTATCACAGGTTAGCCAAGAAAGCAGATGATGAACTTCTCAGCACTCCCTCCTGCCATTTTTGGCCACACTGATTTGGCCTTGGTTCTCAGGAGCCTTATCATTGTTATATCCGGCACATTGGAGGAAAATATTCTACATTCCACAAATTCCCCCTACCCCTACCCCTAAGTATGGCAACTAAGAAACAAAGCAAGAAAAATATGGCTTCAGCTCGAGTCGTTTTGAGAGTTGACACTACTTGCTTTAAGGCTCCCTCTGTGGAGGAAAGTTGGAATAGACACAAAGATATTTACACAATGCTAGAACTGTTTTAATAAATGAGTTCAAGCAGCACTTTTTTTAAACAACTATGTGAAAAAAGTTACACTGGCACTGAAAGAATGATAACTCCAAAAAAGTAAACAGTGTGGCCAGGCAGCTTTGAAGATACAACATTCTGGGATGCATCACCAGATGTACCACCATCAGCAAAAAGGAGCTCCTATCCCTCTACATAGGGCTTTAGTGAGACTCCATTTGGAATACTGTGTCCAGTTCTGGAGACTTCACTTTAAAAAAGGTATTGATAAGATTTTCTGAGTCCAGAGATGGGCAACACGAGGGAAGGCAAGGAAAGATCACCACAAAATAAGGAGAAAGAACCTATGAGTTGCATTTTCTAATTCAGCATCACTATAACCCCCTTTTCCTTATGGTTTTCTTTCTCAGTTGTTACTTGTGTTACATAATGTGAAGCAGGGTGGAAAAGTAGACTGTGACAATAGTAAGCAAAGGAAGAAAAGCTGAAACAATAGAAAGGGATTCAGGACTAATTGCATTTCTGCCTGCAACTCTGCTCTAGTGGCAATACTCATCAGAGGGAGTTACTTGAAATGTACCACTTAAATATTGGCCTCCACTCATCACTTTGAGGGCAAACGATAAACTTAATCTCCATTGATACTCATCTTTCTTTTAAAACCTCCTACTTAGCAAAAAAGCACCAGGATGGATTGAGGATTCCAAATCAAAATCAGAATAGAGCTGGAAGGGAACTTGGAGCTCTTCTAGTCCAGTCCCCTGATCAAGCAGGAGATTCTATATCATTTCAGACAAGTGACTGTCCAGTCTCTTCTTAAAAATGTCCGGTGATGAAGCACTCACAATGTCTAAAGGCAAACTGTTTCACTGATAAATTGTCCTCACTGTAAGAAAGTTCCAGGCTGCTTCTCTCCTTGATTAGTTTCCATCCATTGTAAGAATATCTTGTCCTCTGGTGGTCTGGGAAAAAAATTAGATATTAGATTAACAGAATTGGAACGGACCTTGTAGTTCATCTAGTCCAACCCCCCACCCAAGCAGGAGATCCTACACCATTTCTGAGAAATGACAGTCCAATCTCTTCTTGAAAGCCACCAGTGATGAAGCACCCACAGCTTCCAAAGGCAAGCTCTTCCATTGGTTGATTGTTCTGTCAGAAAATTTCTCCTTATTTCTAATTAGAATCGCTCCTTGATAAGTTTCCATCCATTATTCCTTGTCTGGCCTTCAGGTGCCTTGGAAAATAGCTTGTCCCCCTCCTCTCTGTGGCAGCCACTCAGATATTGGAACATTGTTATCATGTCTCCTCTGGTCCTTCTCTTCAGTAGATGAGCCATGCCCAGTTCCTCTAACCGTTCTTTTTTTAGTGTTCCGGCCTTTAATCTGTCAGGCCTGGGAGCCATCTTGGGGATTGGATCTTCAGGGCTGCCACATTTAGTGTTGTGGGAAACTGGGAGGGGAGATTGTATGGATCTGGGCGGATATGTAGTCAAAATAATATTCCTTTCTCCTAGTGTCAAGGACATTCTGCCCTGCAGCTGGAGGGTTTGGGTTAGACTATGTGATGGACATATGGGTGCTGGACAGGGATTTGAACTTTCTTTTGGGTGGGGAAAATCTGGAAGCTTTCAGATTTGGGTTTTGCCAGATGTGCCAATATGACATCTCAAATAAAATGAAATGTTGAGGAACTTCAAGCCTCAGAGTCTCCTTTAGTTGTGGGTGTTACTTGGAACTCTGACATTAACCCAAATCTGCATTAAAACTCCAACCGGCTCCCCCATCCCCGGGGTGCTGTCCGGGGTCCTGAGCCCCGAATGTCGACCAGATACCAGGTGGTATGAAGACTCAGGGAAGATGGAGGAAGACAGCCACGGACAGAGTTGCAGGGGCTAGCTCGGCGATTTATGTCGAGACCATCTACTCCCCTTCCCAAGCTGTGGTGGAGATGGAAATGGCTGCAGATGTGGAGCGCCAGCTGGGTGCCTGGCCCACAGAAGCGGTGCCCAAACAAGCCGCTCAGCCAGATCTGACTCTATGGGATGAGGCTGCGGGAACCACACATTTATTTCTTAATACATCCAGTTTTTACTGCAAAAACAAGACCTGTCCATTTGCATTTATTGGTCATTGGACTTGGCTCATGTGAGTGAATTCTGTTTGCATTATGATCTGGCTGAAAAGAAAAACAAATATATGTTTCTGCACCGGATAGGCGACAAAATCATAAATAAATAAAACATAAAACAGATTCACCGAATTTGTCTGACCAAGAAGTCTGGAGCTTGTGCAACATTTTCTAGGATTGGACTTGTTGGACCTGAAGGCCAAACCTGTGATCAGGACAAAATCTGCCTGTGCCCTTTCCTCCTCTGTGTCCTGCTTGAGCAGGGGGTTGGACTAGAAGACCTCCAAGGTCCCTTCCAGCTCTATTGTGATTTGATTGAGTTTCTGAAAGGGGCCTCTGAGTTCTCTCCAGCTCATTTGGGGGAGGGAAAGGATACCTGAAAGGGAGACTGGCAAGGGGTGAGGGGGTGGGAGGAATCACCCTGGAGCTACTCTGGAAGGAGGGCCTCTTGGGTGATGGGAGGGGAAGGCCAGGATCCCTCAGAGGCAGAGGCTGGGAGGGCAAGGGGCTGCAGCTGAAAGAGGCCAAATCCAGGAATGGTTCTTTTCAAAGATTCCTAAGGGGAAAATCTAGTTTTTCATAGTCTTAGTATCCTAAGGATTGTGTGTGTATGTATGAATGGATGGGCGAAAGGAAGGAAGGAAGGAAAAGTAAAGGAAGGGAAGGAAGATAGGAAAGGAAGGAGGGAAAGAAAGGACTTGTAAGATTCAGAGAAGCACTTAAATCAACGCCATCCCATAACGTACAAGCAAAGAGCATGCGGAGAGAGTCCACGCTTAAGGAAAGTACGGCGTCCTTTTCATATCTTCAGAGACATCAGTTTGGTACCCAATTCCAGCCCCCTGGTCCAGGCCTTCATTATCCTCAAAGCATTCCTTATGGCCCTGGGCAAGATGGATGCTTCCCTCATCAAACTTCCCTCATCCCTGGCTATCCCTTTGTTCTCTTCTCATCTGCTCCTGGGCCTCTTGATGCCACAGGGAACGGGGCTGGGCGCTTAGCAACACAGATCCAAAGGTGTAAGACAGAGCTGGGGCCAAAAGTGTAGTGGGGCACCCCAGATGTGCTGGCTGTGTTATACCTCATCCCTGACAGGCAATGATATATGCAGCTTCTAACCTGAGATATGTACCAGGTGTTGAGTGGCACAGAAAAACAAGATTCAGATTGATGGCAGGAGCTCCTGTTTTGCAGAGGCCAAATGCAAGTTAGAGTAATTCTACAAATACATAACAGAAGCAAATGTTTACAGGAGCCAAATGCAGATTAGATTAATTTTACGACTAGCACAAGCAATTCTTTGAAAAAGAGACACAGCAAGTTAAAAGTAATTCTACTGATTCGATTATTATGTCCCACTAATTCTACTGATTCTATTATTATTTCCCTAGAGCCTTGATGGTACAGTGGTCTACGCACCCTGTTATTAACACAGCTGCCTGCAATTTACTGCTGGTTCGAATGTCTCCAAGGCTCAAGGTTGACTCAGCCTTCCATCCTTTCTAAGGTAGGTTAAATGAGGACCCAGATTGTGGGGGCAATAAGCTGACTTTGTATAAATATACAAAAGGATGAAGGCTATTGCTTCACGCATTGTAAGCCGCCCTGAGTCTCCGGAGAAGGGCGGCATATAAATCAAATTAAAAAAAAAAAAATGGGATTTATAATTTTATAATCCCTATAAGATTTAGGCCTGGCCTAAATCTTCTCCCCTTTGAAATATAAATTTTTAAATGCAAATTTTAATCTGTTTAAAACTATGGGGTATTTTAAATTCAGCCAAATTATTTAATTCATTTTTAATCTATTTTAAATTTTTGTATTTCTGTGTTTTTATCTTCTGGCTGTTCACCGCCCTGAGTCCTTCGGGAGAAGGGCGGTATAGAAATTTAATAAAAGAAATAAATAAATTAGGATGTCCCTTCAAAGAAGGAAGGGAAGGAAGGAAAGGAAGAAGGGAAGGGAAGAAGGGAAGGAAGGAAGGAAGGAAGGGATTCCTGCTTCCTCCCCTCTGATTTTTCTGCTATTGAGATCCACAACAGCGCTTCTTGAATGGAACCCAACCTGCTATTTGCGGTGGGTCAGAAAACCCCACAGCGCTGGGGGTAAAACCTGCCCTCCGGCAGCCCCTTTGCCAGGGAGGGAGCAAAAGGCAGAAGCTGCCGGGTGAGGGTGGGGGGGCAGAACAGTTCTCTCTTCTCTCGCTCTCTGAGGGGGGGGAGAGAGAAGGCAGACTCTGCCCGGAGACCGATGACACAAGGGGAAGGTAGAATTCTCATTGGTCCTTCCGCTTTTCTGGGCCCGCCCAATTCCGAAGTTTGTAGGAAAACAATTAACCAGTGGAACAACTTGCCTCCAGAAGTTGCGAATGCTCCATCCGACACTGGAAGTTTTTAAGAAGATGTTGGATAAGCATTTGTCCGAAGGGTTTCCTGCCTAAGCAGGAGGCTGGACTAGGAGACCTCCAAGATCCCTTCTATTCTATTGGGTCAAAACTTCTCCTCCCCCCCCCTCCCCAATCCAGAATTCTCTTTTTTTTTATTGAAAAGTTTTACAAAAAGTTTACATATTTCCCCCCCCCTTCCCTGCCCCAGTCTCCCCCCTCCCACCCTCCTCTTCCCAGAACAGATTACAGGGTATAACCTTCAACAATCATGATCAATCCTAGTCTAAATAATTATAACATTCCACATCTCTTGTTCCTTCAATTCCCTAATTATCCGCCTAACTTGATTACTTAAAGGCACACCAAATATCTATATAGTCATTCATAATCTATCTGCAATTTCTTATTCCGGTATTTATTTTGAATATAATCTATCCATCCTCTCCAGTCTCTTAAATATCTTTCATTTGAATGATCCTTCAAGTACGCCAAGATGTTTGCCATTTCCGCTAGATTTATAACTTCCATTGTCCACTCTTGGATTGTAGGTAAATCTTGCTTCTTCCAATATTGTGCCACCAACAGTCTTGCTGCAGTTATTAAATTCAAAATCAATTTAGTCTCTATAACTGGACAAACCGTAACTATACCCAGCAGAAACAGCTGGGGTGTAAATTTCAACCTCTTTTTCAGAATATTTTGTAAAATCCACCAAACTTTTATCCAAAACGCTTTAACCTTTTTACATGCCTACCAAATGTGAAAATAAGTGGCATCCTCACAATTTACATCTCCAACATTTTGGTTGTACATTCGGATACATTACGAGATAACTTTTTTGGGTCTAGATGCCATCTATAAAACATTTTATAAAACCAGAATCCAGAATTCTCGATTCCGCCTCTGGGGCTGGAAGCATCCGCGCCTTTCCTCTCTCTCTTTGGGGGCGCTTGTGGGGCAGGAGCATCCACAGCGGGGGGGGGGGCAGTTTCAGACAAGCTGTGTTGCTTCCCCCTCCCTGGAAGAAACACAGCATCGTCGCCAGGAAGGAGGGGGGGGGATCTGGGGGAGCCCTCCATCTCACCCCCCCCCGCCCCATTTCCTGCGATAGCCTCTGAATGAGAGGTGGGAGAGGGAAGGCTTGCATTACAAAAGATTCCACTCCAAGCGGGGGTGGGGGTGGGATGGGGGTGGGGGGAGACATCCACACATGTATTTCTGCTATTTGCAGGGGGGCTGGGGTAAAACCTGCCCTCCGGCAGCCCCTTTGCCAGGAAGGGCTCAAAAGGCAGAAGATTGGGGAGGGGCGGGCAGGGGAGTGACTCCACGTGATTGGGGGAGGGGCACTCCCACTCCAGGTAGGATCCAGCGGGGGCAAAAAGTCCACACTCCCCTCCGGGGCAGCCATGAACCCCCCCCCACCTCCTTGATCTCTGTCCCCTCCCCCGAAAAGACTGAAGGGACCCCCCCTCCCCTCCTACTTTCTCAGCTTCTCTCTCTGCGCCCAACTCTCCTCCGGTGGGTGAAGACAAGGGAGACTCTGCCCAAAGACCGATGACGCGGCAGAAGGGAGAATTCTCATTGGTCCTTCCGCTTTTCTGGGCCCCACCCAATCCCCAGGTTCTAAGAAAACTCCTCTCTCCCCAGTCCAGACTCACCGTTTCCTCCCCGGGGGCTGGAAGCACTCACCTGTTCTGCTGGGCGAGGCCGCTGGTCCGGATCTCTGGAAGCCAAGGAGATCCCCGGTAAAGGAGCGAGCTCGTCGGAGGTGGGGGGGAGGAGAGGGGCTGGGAAGGGGCCACCAGCTCTCCTTGGGAAAGTGGGGGGGGGAGAGAAAGGGGCTGTGGGATCCCAGGCGTGGGAAGTGGGGTATCTCTGTAGGATGGCCCTCCCTGTCCCTGGATAAAGCCAGGAGCGCCACTCGAGGCTGCGAGCGCTTCCAGCCCCCAGAAAGCGAAAGGGATTTAGAAGAGTACAAGAAAGTGAAAAATGAAAAGAAGAAAGCAAGACGTCTCTTTTCCGCCCCCGAACAATGTGCTTCTCCTTAAAGGCTTCTGGTTTGACGTGGCCGCCCGTTCTGTCTCTTTCCCCGGCGTCCTTCCCATTCCCGGGCTCCGTTGTCGGGACTGCGCGAGCGTGGGGTGGGGGCTGCCTTTCATTGGGGCGCTTGGAAGGAGACGGGGCTCCTCTTGTTTTCTCTCCTCCTCCTCCTCCTCTCCCTCCCCTCCGGCCGGCCATGGCAGGGCTTCCTGCCCCTCCCTTAGCCCCCCCCGCGGTCCCCCATTATCGGTGCAATTTGGGGGATGGCAGATGGGGAGGGCTGGGGCTGGGGAGGAAGGTAACGAAATTAAATGCCGTCTTCAATGTACATTATAACTATAAAACAAAAAAAAAAGTACCACGAAGTCCGGGAAAAAGTTTCGCTACCGGTTCTCCCGAACCGGTTCCAACCAGCTGAATCTCACCACTGGACCTTGGGATTTTCAGATGCCACTGAAAGGTTGGCCTTTCTAGGACTTTGCCCCTCCCTCCCCTCTCGGGCTCTTTCGCTGCAACCTGCAGGAAAGCTTTGCAGGTAATAGGCGAGGGGGGGCCCGAGGATTTGCAAGGGGGTCTCATCCAGTCTGGATTTCTAGCAAGGGGCGGGGCAAGGCCCGGGCCCCATGTTCCCCTGCCGTCCCTTTCCATCCATGTATGGGGGGGGGGACGACAAGAGTTTCAGACCACCCATGTTGCTTCCCTCTCCCTGGAAGAAACACAGCATCATCCCCAGGAAGGAGGAGGGGATCTGGGGGAGCCCTCCATCTCCCCCCTCCCCATTTCCTGAATGGGAGTGAGCCAGAAAGGGCTCAAAAAGGCAGAAGGTTTCGGGAGGGGCGGGCAGGAGAGTGACTCCACGTGATCGGGGGAGGGGCACTCCCACTCCAGGTAGGATCTGGAGAGGGCAAAAAGAAATCCCACACTCCTCCAGGGCAGCCATGATACCCCTCCCCCCTTGATCTGCGTTCCCTCCCCCCAAAAGACCGAAGGGATCCCCCTCCCACTTTCTCCTCTCTGATTCGAACTCTCCTCCGGTGGGTGAAGACAAGGAAGATTCTGCCCAAAGACCGATGACGCGGCAGAAGGGAGAATTCTCATTGGTTCTTCCGCTTTTCTGGGTCGAAGTTCTACGAAAACTCCTCTCTCCCCAATCCAGACCCACCGATTCCGCCTCTGGGGCTGGGAGCATCCACGTGCTCTGCTGGGCTCCCCCTGATACTGTTGGCGAGGCCGCTGGTCCGGATCTCTGGAAGCGAAGGAGATCCCCGGTAAAGGAGCGAGCTCGTGGGGAGGAGAGGGGCTGGGAAGGGGCCATCAGCTCTCCTTGGGGAAGTGGTGGTGGTGGGGGGAAGAAAGGGGCTGGGATCCCAGGAGTGGGAAGTGGGGTGGCTCCCTAGGATGGCCCTCCCTTCTTGCTTTCTCTTCTCCCCACCACCCCCGGGCCCGCCATGGCAGGGCTTCTTACCCCTTACTTAGCCCCCCCCCCGTCCCCCTTATCGATGCAATTTGGGGGGTGGCAGATGGGGAAGGGTGGAGCGGGGGAGGAAGGTTATTCAGCAGGTTCCATGAACTCCAGAAACTGTTTAGTTACTGGTTCTGCCGAACCGGTTCGAACTGGTTGAATCCCACCACTGCTCCTCCTCCTCCTCTCCCATCATCCTGAGCCCCACTTGCAAAAAAGGCCTCCTTCCTCCCATCCCTTTTGCAAAGGGGTTCCTCTCTGTGTGGCGGACAGAAGCCCCCCCCCCAGGGGGTGGAATCTGCAAAGAAAAAAAACAACACCAAAGGTGTTTTTTAAGAAGTTTCAGGAAGAAACCGAGCATGCGCAGGAAACTCTAACCGGTTCGGTGTGTGGGATTTCAAACCGTTGGGATTTTCAGAGGGGTGATGATGTCACTGAGAAGTTGGCCTCTCTAGGACTTTGCCCCTCCCCTCCCCTCTTGGGCTCTTTCCCTGCAAAGTGCAGGAAAGCCTTGCAGGGAATGGGCGTGGCCTAGTGAGGGGGCAGAAGCCCGGTGCTGGGACTTTGCAAGGGGGTCTTTGGAATTCTAGCCAGGGGAGGGTGGGGGGAACAGTTTCAGACCAGCTTTCCCCCTCCCTGGAAGAAACACAGCATCAACCCCAGGAAGGAGGAGGGGATCTGGTGGGGGGCCTCCATCTCCCCCTTCCCATTTCCTGAGAAAGCCTGAATGGGAGTGGGGGGAGAGGGAAGGCATGCATTACAAAAGGCAGGCAGGACTCCTCCCTTCCCCAAAATGCTGGAGGGGGGAGGGGTGGGGGGAGCCGCACAGATATTTCTGCTACTTGTGGTGGGCTGGGGTAAAACTTGCCCTCCAGCAGGCCCTTTGCCAGTGACTCTATGAGATTGGGGGAGGGGCACTCCCAAAGAGGAATTGTGTGTGTGTGTGAGTGTGAGTGAAGGCACCGAAGGACTCACCAGTGTAGGGAGGAAATTGTCCCCTGTTGGGTTTCTTCCAGCCAGGACATAATGATCAACACTTTGAAGAATAAATTGAATAACGAAGCAGAGCTGCCGGAAAGAAGCTTTTAATGACAAGGAACCAAGATGAGTGAAATTTAGCAAGGCTTCTTGGCTAGCTAGGAAGATTGACATTCAAAAGTGATTTTATATACCCTTTCTGAGTTTTGGTCTAAAATTGGTTTTTGGTGCTTGGTAATGTTTAATCCTATGTTTATTGATGGGATAATTTCCCTATTCAGCTTTTTTTGGAAGGAAGAAAATTAATCTCTGTTCCTGAAAAGAAGCAGGGTTGAGAAATCTGTCTAGTTCCTGTGTCTATTTGTTCTGATAATTGGTCTAACAAGCAACAGCTCTAGCAATGAGCCAGATAAGGCTTTTCTTTTCTTGTGTAAACGTGTTTTTTTTTTATTTGATTTATATGCCGCCCTTCTCCAGAGACTCAGGGCGGCTTACAATGCGCTAAGCAATAATAGGTTGTGATTTAATTATTTTTATTGTGTTTGGATTATTTGCTGTCTTCTTCCTCTGTCTGGGGGAGGGAGCCTCCCTTGAATCAGCCAACTCAGAGACCCCCTCAAGTCCTCAGGGGCTGCACCTCCACATTGTTCATCCATTGCAGCCCCCATCTCCAGATAGGATCCGGGTGGGGTGGGAGGCAAAAAGAAGTCCACACTCTCCTTCGGGGCTGCCGTGAATCCCCCCTTGAGCTGCGCCCACCCCCAAAAAGACTGAAGGGACCCACCACCACCACCACTTTCTCCGCTTCTCTCCCTGCGCGGAACTCCTCCAGCGGAAAACATATAAATACATGTAATTAATAAATAAATAAATAAATAAATAAATAAATAAATAAAACAAACAAGGGAGACTCTGCCCGGAGACCGATGACGCGGCAGAAGGGAGAAGTCTCATTGGTCCTTCCGCTTTTCTGGGCCCGTCCCAATCCCGAAGTTCTAAGAAAACCCCCTCCCCAATCCAGACGCACTGATTCCATCTCTGGGACTGGAAGCACCTGCGTCTTTCTCCCTCTCTCTTTGGGGGCGCTTGTTGGGGAGAAGCATCCATGTGCTGTGCTGGCTCCCCTGATACTGCTGGTGAGGGCACTGGTCTGGATCCCAAGAAGCAAAGGGGGGGGGAAGGAGACCCCTGGTAAGGAGTGGGCTCTGCCTCTTTCCACGGTGCCCCTCCCATGGCAGGGCTCCCTTGCCGGGGCTGTGCACATGTGCGAGCAGGGGAGGGGCTACCTTTCATTGGAGCGCGTGCAGCAGACGGGCGAAAAGGCCCTGGCCCCATGTTCCCCTGCCGTCCCTTTGCATGCACGTGTAAAGGGGGTGGGGAACAGTTTCAGACCAGCCTTGTTGCTTCCCCCCCCTCCCTGGAAGAAACACAGCATCATCCCCAGGAAGGAGGAGGGGATCTGGTGGGGGTCTCCATCTCCCCCCTCCCCATTTCCTGAGAAAGCCTCTGAATGGGAGTGGGTGGGAGGGGAGGCTTGCATTACAAAAGGCAAGCAGGACTCCTCCCTGCCCCCAAACTGCTGGATTCCACTTCAAGGGGGGGAGGGGTGGGGGAAACTGCACAGGTATTTCTGCTATTTGTGGTGGGTCAGAAAACCCCACAGCTTTGGGGAAAACCTGCCCCCCAGCAGCTCCTTTGCCAGGAAGGGCTCAAAAGGCAGAAGGTTTCTGGAGGGGCAGGCAAGATAAGTGATCCCACTCCAGGTAGGATCCAGAGCAGCGGTGGGTTCTAAATTTTTTTTACTACCGGTTCTGTGGGCGTGGCTTATTTTGTGGGCGTGGCTTGGAGGTCATGTGACTAGGTGGGCGTGGCTAGCTGGTCAGAGTCGTTTCTGGAAGGTCCTTGCACGTACGACCAGTCCTCGCACTTACGACCCGGCTCATTTGTTGGATTTTAACACTGATCAGCTGTAGGACGGCCCTTTGAAGGCAAGAGTTTAAACAGTTTTTTTCCCTCTAGTCATCAGCTGGGACTCAGGAGGCAGCAATAGATTGGGGGTGGGACCAAATAAAAGGTAAGAATAACGGGGGTGGGGGTGGGAGGGCGGGGGGAGGAGAACCGGTTCGGTGACGTCATATCGTCACCGCTACCGCCTTGGCCGGACCGGACCAAACCGGGAGGAACCCACCACTGATCCGGAGGTTGAGTTTCTTCCAGCCAGGACATAATGATCAAAGAAGCTTTTAATAGGTTTTAAAAACCTATTTTTTTTAGTTAGCCGGACTGTCCTGATTTTATGGTTGGTTTTAAAATTTGATACGGATTTTAAATTGATAAGTTTTAAATTACGGGCCAAATTTATTTAATTATTTTAAATCTATTTTTAACTTTATGTATAAATGTTTTTTATCTTGGCTGTTCACCGCCCTGAGTCCGAAAGGAGAAGGGCGGTATAGAAGTTTGAATGAATGAATGAATGAATGAATGAATAAATAAATAATGACAAGGAACCAAGAGGAGTGACATTCAGCAAGGCTTCTTGGCTAGCTGGAAAGATTGACCTTCAGACGTGTGATTTTATATACCCTTTCTGACTTTTATTCTAAAATTGGTTTATGGTGACATTTAATCCTGTGCTTGGTTAAATTTAATCCTGTGTTTATTGATGGGATAATTTCCCTATTCAGCTTTGTTTGGAAGGAAGAAGGTTAATCTCTGGCCTCTCTAGGACTTTTTGCCCCGCTGCCTGGTGAGTGCGGGGGGGTCTTTTCTCAGGAGGGGGATCTTCATGCTAGTGTTTGCAAGGGGGTCTCATCCAGTCCTTGGATTCCTAGCAAGGGGTGAGGGAAGTCCCTGGCCCCATGTTCCCCTGCTGTCCCTTTGCATGCAATTGCCAGCGGGTGGGGGGAGGACAGAGTTTCAGACCATCCGTGTTGCTTCCCCCTCCCTGGAAGAAACAACAGCCTCCCAAGGAAGGAGGAGGGGATCTGAGGAACCCTCCATCTCTCCCTCCCCATTTCCTGAGAAAGCCCCTGAATGGGAGTGGGGGGGAGAGAGAAGGTCTCCCCACTTTCCCCCAAAATGCCTGATTCCACTCCAAGGCCTGGGGTGGGGGGAGCCACACAGGTATTTCTGGAGAAGGTGTGGACCAGAGAATCCCTATTAGCATTGTTGATGTTGTCTAGTTGTGTAATGGACAATCAGCAAGAAAACAGCCAACCTCAGAGGACATCAAGGACTCCACATCCCATTAAGCTGGCAGTGTGGTTGGCGCATGTGAGCACAGATGTCGGTGTCCATTCATCTGGTTTGGGCGTGTTGTGTGAACCCATGCCCTTGTTGGGTCTCTTGAAAGGGGCGTTTCCGTCAGAAGGACTCAACCAGCCAGGGATTTCCAAACTTTGAGGATGCAACAAAGCCATCCTACCCCACCCCATCATCACTGGGAAGAAGACCTGGGAGGATGAATATCAGACACTTAAAGGGGGGAACTGAAAGTGCCTACAAATGTTTAGTCTGAGATTCAGAGTTTGCTTCAGCCAATGTTGAACTCGAGCGACCAGTTGCTGTGTATTACTTCTTTCCAGAATGAAGAATTCATTGCTTGGAGAGATCCATGAATGAGATCTGTTCCCTGAAGAAGTAAAGAGATGCAGAATGTGGCTGCGCGGGGGATTATGGGAGCGACGGGGCGCTCCCATTGACTCCTCTCCTGCGCGAGCTGCATTGGCTTCCGGTGGACTTCCGGGTGTGCTTCAAGGTGTTGGTGATCACCTTTAAAGCGCTCCATGGCTTAGGGCCGGGGTACTTACGGGACCGCCTTCTGCCACCAATTGCCTCCCACCGGCCAGTTCGCTCCCACAGAGAGGGCCTCCTCAGGGTGCCGTCGGCTAGACAATGCCGGCTGGCGACCCCCAGGAGGAGAGCCTTCTCTGTGGTGGCACCTACCCTTTGGAACAATCTACCTCCAGAGATACGAGTGATCTCCGACCTCCGGACTTTTCGTCGGGCCCTAAAAACCTATTTTTTTCAGTTAGCCGGGCTGTCCTGATTTTATGGTTGGTTTTATAATTTGATATGGATTTTAATTGAAATGTTTTAAATTATGGGCCAAATTTATTTAATTATTTTAAATTTATTTTTAACTTTTGTGTATATGTTTTTTATCTTGGCTGTTCACCTCCCCGAGTCCGAAAGGAGAAGGGCGGTATAGAAATCTGATTGATTGATTGATAAATAAATAAATAAATAAATAAATAGGGTGGGCTGTGAGGGAGAAGAAATTCAAAGTCCTCCTAAATTTACCATATTTTTTTGGAGTATAAGATGCGTTTCCCCCCCCAAAAAGGGTGAAAATTTGGGTGCATCTTATACACCGAATGTAGCCAAAAACATGAGGCATGGAGGAGGCGATGGTCTGTGGCAATCCCTGCAGCCTGGAACATTTGATTGGGGGTATTCCAGGAGGCTGATCCACCCACCAATCGGCTGCTTGTGCTAAATCAGGCTGCAATAATGTGCTGAAGCTGACCTGGCTATTCGCTATTTGCTGTAAGGACGTGGCAGAGTTTGCAGCAGCTATCACATCCAGAAAGCACACACAAGTAACTGATTCAGCAGGATTCAATAACTTCTCTTTATATATAATGTAACACATGAAGTAAATATACAATACCAAAAGCAAGTTTTAGTAAATACAACCAAACACAAGCAGAGGAGAGGAGTATCAGTTTCAGTTTTAGTTTCAGAGATCAGCATGGCATGCAGCCTTAGTACAGAACAGTTGAGCTAAGCCATGCCCAGGATCCATGATGTCTCCTTGTTGCTCACACAGCAAATACTGTTTCAGTTTCCAAATAGCCCTCAACTCTCACACACACTGACAGGACGGTAGCCAGATGAATAGCAACGGATGCTGGTAGGCAGAGGCAGATTTTTTTTTTTTTCCTCCACAAAAACTAAGGTGCGTCTTATACTCTGGAACGTCTTACATTCCAAAAAATATGGTATCCCTTCTATATTCTGAGTTATTTTCCTTCTACCTCTCCTATCCAGAGACACCCATATTCTTTCTCTGCTCTGGCCTAGGCCCACCTGGAAATGAAAAAGAGGTGTAAAATGCAACATTGATTCTGAAATCTTGTTTTCTTTTCACACTCGCAGGTAGAAGTTGTTTGTGGACCAAACTATCTCATGCTTAAGGAAGCTAGCTGATGTACCAAGATTTGTCCAGGGAAATATAAGTCCGGTGGAGATCCATTGGCCCATTTCATATCCTTGGTCTTGGAGATCCAAGCAGCTGTTAGCATCTTTTGCACCTGGATTACAGAATAAAGAAAAAATGGAGGGACAACACCCATTAGATGCAGAAGTTGGACAAAGCCCTCCTGCTGCTCAGTTTGGGAACTATGTGGAGGTCAAGATAAAAACTGAACAGAAGAATCCAGAGGAAGATTCTATCAGCTCAGAGGTCCAGCGTCAAAACTTCAGGAAGGTGTATTACCAGGAGGCTGAGGGTCCCCGGGGACTTTGCAGTCGACTCCATCGCCTTTGCCATCAGTGGTTGAAGCCAGAAAGACATACAAAGGCACAGATGCTGGACCTGGTTATTCTGGAGCAGCTCCTGTTCCTTCTGCCTCCAGAGATGCAGAGTTGGGTGCGGGAGTGTGGAGTAGAGACCAGCTCTCAGGCGGTGGCCCTGGCTGAAAGTTTCCTCCTGAGCCAGGCAGAGGAGAAGAAAGAAGAGGTCGAGCTGCAGGTGAGAGACCTTCATCTTCAGGGCTGAAAGGGGGTCTTAATATACATCTTAATATAAGTTTGTTTATTTATTTATTTATTTAATTTGTATACCGCCCTTCTCCCAGAAGGGACTCAGGGTGGTGAACAGCCAAAATTAAAAATACATACAATACAAAAGTTAAGATAATTAAAAAGAATTAAATCATTGGCTTCCCAATTTAAAACCCCCAAGTCTATAAAATTTAAAATCCCAATTAAGAACCATTTAGGCTAGGCCGGCTTGGTGGAATAAATAAGTCTTCAGGGCCTTACGGAAGATACGGAGGCCCGGGATCAGTCGTCAGCTCGTTCCACAGGGCGGGTGCCCCCACAGCGAACGCTCTCCCCCTGGGGGCCGCCAGCCGACCTTTTTTTTTTTTTTTTTTTTAAATTTGATTTATATGCCGCCCTTCTCTGGAGACTCAGGGCGGCTTACAGTGCGTTAAGCAATAGCCTTCATACTTTTGTATATTTATACAAAGTCAGCTTATTGCCCCCACAAACTGGGTCCTCAACAGACATTGCCTGACCGACGGCACTCGGTGCTGAGTGCTGGGTTTCAAAAATTTTTACTACCAGTTCTGTGGGCGTGGCATGGCTTGATGGGCGTGGCAGGGGAAGGATACTGTAAAATCTCCATTCCATCCCCACTCCAGGGAAAGCTTACTGCAAAATCCCCATTTCCCCTTGATCAGCTGGGACTTGGGAGGCAGAGAATAGATGGGGGCGGGGCCAGTCAAAGGTGGCATTCATCGGCTCTCCGAACTACTCAAAATTTCCGCTACCAGAAATTTCTCCAGAACTGGTCAGAACCTGCTGAAACCCACGTCTGCTATGGAGATTCTCATTCATCCAGGTCAACATTTTATTTCTCACCCAAGAAGCTTCTTCAGTACTGAAGAACTGAAGAAGCTTCTTAGATGACAAGCGAGACATTTTTAAAGGGAAAAAACCAAAAAAGTCTGGTTGTCTTTCAGAAAAAGCATCTTTGGGACATTGATGTATGTTTATGTTCTTAACTTTTTGGCATTATTAACACAAGGGCTTTTTTTCTGAAGATGTCCAGTTGTGTCCATTTCTTCAGGTGGTCTCTCTATTTCCTCTTCTGTGTTTCTTATCAGGTCGAAAGGCCTCTCTCGGGGGCCATTTCTCAACATCTGAATGGAAAGAGCAACCCCTTAAATCTTCCCCAGGAACTGCTTATTTGGAAGATCCCCCAGGGAAGTCCAAGTTTGTTGATCTTACCAGGTAAGGGAAGGTCCTCCTAAGCTGCATGAAGTTCTTTCAAGACAGTCCTGCTCTCTTTTTGTCCTTTGGATCCTCCTCTGTATAGCCTCTCCCTCCCCCTAATTCTTTGAATGAAATATGCTTTTAAAAAGTCTCCTTCCATCGCTTTTGTCTCCTACACAGAGAATATCATGAAGTCATTGGTATTCATTGGGCTCTCTCCCTCTTCTGGTGAACCCAAAAAAACAACTAAGCCTCCAGTTCAGGTAGGAAGAACATCAACCAAAAGATAGAGGAGACCATTTGCCGAGCTTCCATTTTTGTTAGTGCGACTAGGATTTTACACTAGTTTCCACCAGTGGTGGGATTCAAATAATTTAACAACCAGTTCTCTGCCCTAATGACCAGATGGCTAGGCGTGGCTCGGTGGTCATGTGACCATGTGGGCGTGGCCAACTCAATGTCACTCACATCGATGGGCATTTCACCGTAGCTGTTACAATGTAATAACGGTTAACCAGAGAGGCAGTTTCTATAAGCAGGGCAATAAAGATTAGGCTAGAAACAACACCAGAATGTTACCTTCCTGCCTTCCTTACAGGATTAGCCCGGGATTCCTTACAGAATTAGCCCTGTAAAGTGGGAAAAAACAAAATAAGATTTCTTCCAACAACCGGTTCTCCAAACTGCTTAGAAAGTTAACAACCGGTTCTCCCGAATAGGTGCGAACTGGCTGAATTCCACCACTGGTTTCCACCAGCAACATGAAATAGAGAAATTTAGATTGATGTGATTGACATGAGCTTAACTTCTCAAAATTGTTGAGGTGTGATGCCTAAAATATTTACACTGAAAGATTCTTACTACCGGTAGGAAATCAACTTCATTCTTGCCCAGTTTTGAATCTGGCAAAGAAAGAGCCCCCTTTTTCACTCTGAACTTTTGGGATAGGTCAACCAAGGCGAAGAACATAGTCATTTTTCCTAGGCTCATCTGTTACTACTGAAACTTGCTTTTCTTCCTTTCTCAGGGTCTCGTCACCATTGAAGATGTCACTGTGTATTTCTCCGAGGAGGAATGGTCTCAACTGGATCCGGATCAAAAAGCCCTTCATAAAGAAGTCATGCTGGAGAACTCCAGAAATTTGGCTTCTGTGGGTAAGTTTCCCTGTTATTAGCTGAGACCCCAAGAAGAGGGATTCTTCCAGACTTATGGAAATAACTAGTTCTTGTGAACGTATCTCCAATCAAACTTATTTCCTGGGTTGGACAAAGAGGAGATCCATTCTTCTCTTCTTCCTAAGACAAAAGTGGTCAAAAGCAATCTGGTTAGATGCCCCACGTAATAATTTGCCATCTAATATTTGAGAGGAGGTCCTCCTTCATTGATTTTTTTGTTTGTTTCTCTTTAATTTTACCAATATGATTAATGACGCTCATTCTCACCTATCTATCTCTTGTTGATGGGAAAGTCCCTGTTTGTATTATTTAAAAATTGACTTTTCTCATATACAGTAGAACCTCTGGTCACGACCATAATTCGTTCCATAACTTTGGCCGCAATCCGATTTGGTCGTGACCCGAACCTAACCAATATTAATGCAGTGGCCACACACGGGTCGCTGTTGTTTGTAAACAAACAACAGGAAATTTGGCACTTACAAAAAAAACCAATTTGGTTGTGGTCAGAAACATTAGTGACCAGAGGTTCTACTGTAGGCTACTTGGTTAATGTTTTTCCTTTCTTTTCTTGGACATGTTTACCTTGAAAGACAGAATTCTGACAGAAACAATGCTGTTTTCTTGCAAACATTTCATGACCCAAACTAGATAACTATCTAGCACTGATGTAACCTACCCTAGTTTGGGTCTTGAAACGTCTGCAAGAAAACAACCAAGCTCAGAGAGCACCAAGGAGCCATGGTGGTGCAGTGGTTAGAATGCGGTATTGCAGGCTGATTCAGCTCACTGCCAGGAGTTCGATCCTCACCAGCTCAAGGTTGACTCAGCCTTCCATCCTTCCAAGGTTGGTAAAATGAGGACCCAGATTTTTGGGGGCAATATGCAGTCTCTGGAAACTGCTTAGAGAGGGCAGTAAAGCCCTATAATGTGGTTGTGGTCAGTGGTAGGATTCAGCCGGTTCGTACTGGTTCAGTAGAACTGGTAGCTAACTTTTTGTGCACCAGCTGGCTCTGCCCCACCCTTCCCAGCCACTCCTTTTCTCACCTCACCTGCCTTGGCCGCTCGCCTAGTTTTTGGTAAATTGCTCTCACATGTACAGGGATTATGGGTAACTTACAACCACAATCAAGTCCAAACTAAAACATTTAAAAAAATTTTTGCAGTTGCCCTTAACAGGATGAAAAGGCGACAGAATTTTTCAGCAAGAATCAATAAGAAACCAAGATTGGAATCAGTTGTATCAGAATTGGCCTTGGATGGTATAAAGCAGTCACAAGCACAACCACTTCAACCACTCCAACTTGGAGAAAACAGCTCGTCAGTTATTGAGATAAATGATATCTCCAAAATTGAAAACAGTCTTCCTGAATGCTGGACAATGCAACAATATAACTATTTTAAAGAAAAACATGATGGACTGGAAATTGCTAACAAAAAGTTAGGTTGCAAGTATTGTGCAAAACATGACTTCCTAAAAATGAAAAGTGTTCATGTGTCAAAAGAATGGAAACATTTTCAGATTGAAGCAGCAGGGAGAAATAAAGATGTAAAGCAAGCTTCCCTAAGGAAAAAAATGAAAGAACATTTTTCATCAAAAGCTCATAATATTTGTAAAGAGAACATAAAACAAGGTGAGGAGGCTTCAACAGCAAAATATAAGATGAATGAGAAATATATACAAATTACTTGTAGAGTATTTAATACAGTTTACAGCCTGGCACAAAGATGTAAACCATTTTCAGACACAGAAGATGAGATAGAAATGCAAATTAAAAATGGATTAGATATGGGAATAGGATTACATTCACGTAAAACTGCAGTGAAAATAGTTGATTTCATTGCCAGAGAAATTAAAAAACAATTATTTACTAAAATTATTGAAAATAATCTGAAAATATGTTTGATTATTGACGAAGCCTCAACAGTATCTTGCAAACCAGTTGTGATACTTTTCTTAAAAGTTGAGGATTCAGATACATCACCAATGATTTTCCTTGAGCTAATTGAATTGGAAAAACAAGATGCAGAGACAATATATTCTTCAGTCATGCAAAGTTTAAATAATGTTGGGCTTACTAAGAACTACCTAAAAAAAAATTTGATAGGATTTTGCTCCGATGGCGCCAGCGTTATGCTTGGGAGAAAATCTGGAGTGAGCACTAGGATAGCAAAAGAGTTTCCAAACATAGTAATCTGGCACTGTTTAAACCATCGCCTCCAACTTGTTTTAGATGATTCGATAAAGGAAATAAAGCAAGTAAATCATTTTAAAATATTTATTGATAAGATATATACTATTTTTCATCAATCCAATAAGAACCAAATTGAACTTACCAAAATATCCGAACAACTTGGAATTGAAATTATAAAAATTGGTAGTATTTTGGGACCACGATGGGCTGCCTGTAGTTTAAGGTCAACCCTAGCTGTGTGGCACGCTTATCCAGCGCTACATCACTGTTTTCATTCAAATGAAAAATACTTAGGTATGGCTGCCCGCCTTGAAAATATCTATTTTATAACTGATTTGGCATTGATGATTGATATTCTAAATGAAATTTCTCTTCTTTCAAATGCACTGCAAGCAAAACATGTAGACATAATAAAGGCTGAAGAACTTGTGATAAGATCTATTAAAGCATTTCAAATGCTTCGAAAGGAAAAGGGTCCATACGAAAAAAAAGTTGATGGATTAATTACTTCAGAAACCTTCAAAAATATAAAATTTGTAAAAAATCATCAATTTATTGGGCTTCCTCGGGAAAGACTTTTAGAAAACATCGTAACGAATTTGAAGAAAAGGCTAATGGATTGTGAACATTTAAAAACAGATTGTAACCAATTTCAAGACAGGAATAAATTACAATTTCTCAAATTTCTGGAGCCAGATTACTGGAATATTGAAGAAGTAGTAGTTCCATGGAAAGCAGGTGAAGAACAATTGCTCGTATTTAATGACGTTTTCAATTACCAAATTGATATTAATGATTATCGAGATTTTGTGGGAAACGTTTTTAAAAATTCCCAGAACTATGCAATTCCTAAAAGTGTTCAAAGAGCTAAAAATATTGTCAGAACAATTGCTGTAAGTTCAGCAGAAGCGGAAACGGGTTTTTCAAACATGAACACAATATGTTCAGAGAAGAGAAGTCACCTAAGTGTTTCTAATATATCAAATATAATGACTATTAGTCTAATCGGCCTACCGCTAAAGGAATGGGATCCTACTCCTACAGTGGAAAAATGGCTAAGGATAAATCACACGACCGATGATGCTCAATTGAATATGAAGAAAATTGCAAGTGAGGACGCCAATCGAAAAGCAATATGGAAATATCTGACGTAACAGTTTTATTGGTTTTTCTCAGGTGTTATGTAATAGTTTTTCATTAATATTATAAAACTAAACAAAAATCTAGTTTTGTGCACCTCTTTTATAGTTCATATTTAAGTGTCAACCCTGAAGTGAACATGGCTGAGCCCATTTTTGGAGGCTGAGTAGGAGGCCGAGTAGGCCATGGCCATGCCCCCCAGCAACCAGGCAGAGAACTGGTTGCTAAAATCCCACCCTGGAAATAACCAAGCAACTAGGCAACTCCTGGATTGGGCAACATAACCAGTGACTTGTGGGGGGGGGACAAACGTTTACTTTTAATTAGGTGAAAGCTGTGGAAACTTTTAGAGTTGTCTTCCACCAGTTGTGCCAATATGATGTATCCAATAAAGCTGTTCTTTGAGGAACTTGCCTGCCGCGGAGTTCTCATTTCTATCGGTTATTTGGAATGCTGACATTAAGTATTAAATGTGTGAAGTAAAGCGAGAGGAGCAATGGCTGCGAGGGGAAGGATGAGGTGAGGAGAGACACCCCTGGATGCGAATGATATGGAATTGGCCACACCCACCCAGTCAACCACCCAGCCATGCCTACCCAGCCAGTCATTAGGGCAGAGAACCAGTTGTTAAATTATTCGAATTCCACCACTGTCTCGGTGGATGTGAAAGGATCTTCTCTTGGAGAGCCAGGAGTTGGGGGAGGGGGTGCGGTTTACATGGATGGAAAGAAACTCAGGCGCAGCTGAGCCCACTGAAGAAGACACAGCCGAGGTCGAGAGTTTTGCCTCAGGAAAGGCACCCTTTGAGGAAATCAAGAGGCCTGGAAAGCCTGAGGAAAAAATAAAAGTACTTGAAGAAAAATCCAAACCAGAAAGCAAGATGCCCAATGGGACAGCCTGACTAGAAAGTAATGAACTGAAGCAAAATATGAGGAAAAAGTACATGTAGGTGAAGGGGGAAAAAAGCATTTTGGTTTGAGTAGAGAAGCACCTCCTTTCACAGCCTAGGAAGTGCTGGCTGATAAAAATCAGAATAAATAAATAAATGGCTGTATTTGACTAGGAAGTGCGATGCGAGAGGTGACCAAAACTGACGGACAGCAAACTGCAGGGTCCATTTAGTGTGATGAGTGTGGCACATGGGACCACAAAAGTTATTTCTCCATCTGAAGCTCTTTCTATGCAGCATCTATAAGGATTCTTTCCTGCACGGATCTCTTCATGGACAGAAAAAAGGGACAGCTGCCTCCATTCCAACTTTTGTGAAAGTCTGCTTCAACACACACACACACACACACACACACACACACAAAGTCTGTGTTTTCTCTTTTTGATATAAGCAGGTTTCTGTGCAAAGGAATGTCTTATTATGAATGCATCATTATTATAAGAGCAATTAGTGAAGGTGTAAGAACGATAGGGAAAATAGATTGGTAAAAGTAATTTTTTAAAAACATGAGAAAAAATATATTATTAAGGAGATGTGGTGGCTCAGTGGCTAAGACACTGAGCTTGTAGTAACTGTGAGAGGGATCTTGGGGTCCTGGTGGACAACCATTTAGATATGAGCCAGCAGTGTGCAGCAGCTGCCAAAACAGCCCACACAGTTCTACGGTGCATAAACAGAGGGATAGAATCAAGATCACGTGAAGTGTTAATACCACTTTATAAGGCCTTGGTAAGGCCACACTTGGAATCCTGCATCCAGTTTTGGTCACCACAATGTAAAAAGGATGTTGAGACTCTAGAAAGAGTGCAGAGAAGAGCAACAAAGAGGATTAGGGGACTGGAGGCTAAAACATGAACGGTTGCAGGAACTGGGTATGTGTAGTTTAATGAAAAGGACTAGAGGAGACATGATAGCAGTCTTCCAATATCTCAGGGCTGCCACAAAAAAGAGGGAGTCAAGCTATTCTTCAAAGCACCAGAGGGCAGGACAAGAATCAATGGATGGAAACTAATCAAGGAGAGAAGCAACTTGGAACTAAGGATAAATTTCCTGATAGAACAATTAATAAGTGGAACAACTTGCCTGCAGAAGTTGTGAATGCTCCATTAAGATGTTGGATAACCATTTCTCTGAAGTAGTATAGGGTTTCCTGCCTGGGCAGGGGGTTGGACTAGAAGACCTCCAAGGTCCCTTCCAACTCTGTAATTCTATTCTGTTCTTGTCAATAGAAAGGTCGGCAGTTCAGCGGTTCGAATCCCTAGTGCCGTGTAACGGGGTGAGCTCCCATTCCTTGTCCCAGCTTCTGCCAGTTTGAAAGCGCACAAAAAATTGCAAGTAGAAAAATAGGGACCACCTTTGGTGGGAAGAAAATAGCGTTCTGTACGCCTTTGGCGTTTAGTCAAAGGAATATCGGAGATCTCATTGAATGCAAAAAAGAAACTGTTAGGAAATGACTATTACCTAACTTGTTGGGTTGGCAATATATAAACCATCAATGTAGCTTTATTGCATCATACTGTGTCCTGATTGGTTAGCTCTGTAGCCAATGTCCTTAAGAGGGAGCTAGAAACATGGTTTGTTCTCTTTGCTGTTCTTGCTCTCTGATATCTCTGTATGCTACTGTTTGCAAATCCAGAAGAACTGTTTATTGTGAATGACGACGATGACTGGTAAGAAGACTTTGTTATTGGATTATCCCTGGACTGTCGTTTTGGCTATCTCCTGCTTTATATGTGTATGACCTGGACTGTTTATTGGACTGTGCCTTACTATTTCCTGAAAGTAAACACAACTCATTGTATCTGTGTGTTGACTGTGTTTATTCGTAACTACTCTCAATCACTTTCATGTGCACACCCTTGCTACTCAAGGGTTATCCTGCGAATTCCTTAACAGATACCTTGACCAAGCCTGTCCATTTTGAGTTCTGCACATCCCACAGGACTTCTTTAGTCATCCTTTTGAAAAACATTAATCCTTAAATTCTTGTGTTCATTAGTTTTGTATCTCCCCTTTTCATCGGGTGATCCAAGACGGTGATCTGTATTTCTCCCTCTTCCAATAAATCTAACAGGACCCGCCTAAATTCAAATGAAGTATAGAGATCACATTTATTAAACACTTTAACAATAACAACAGTTTGGTCCACCTAGGATGATACAAATACTCTGCTATGAATAATTACAGAACAAGCCCCATATAAATAATGTGCATTAGAACTTCTTAGGATAAGAATATTGGACCAAGGGCGATGAGCCTTAATGCAAAGGAAACTTCAACAACACCAAAGCACAGAAGTTACAAATTAGTAAAAAGGATTAATAGCAAAGGAAAATATATATTTTTTATCCAGGGGTCTCCAACCTTGGCAACTTTAAGACTTGTGGACTTCAACTCCCAGAGTTCCTCAGCCAGCTATGCTATGCTGGCTGGAGAATTCTGGGAATTGAAGTCCACAAGTCTTAAAGCTGCCAAGTTTGAAAACCTCTAATCTATGGAATTCTTACAGTAAAATGAATATAATCTAAAGGCCCAATCCTTAACAATTTTCTACATTAATACTGTGGCCCAGAGGTATTATGTTTGATTTATTTGATCAGACTTTGGGATATAGGATGGAAGTGGTAGTAGCTTTAACTTTAGATATCAAAGTGTATTGAGATATAATAAGCGTATTGAGAAATAAGCCAAAAAGATTCATGTGTAGAAAAAAAAAATATGATCATGTTGGGAAGGATTAATAGGGCATCAAATACTCACTGTGCAGATGTGTTCTTGGCAAAATATTAAAATCCAACTTTCTAATAATTTCAATGGTAGAGTGTTAACCATCTAAAACAGGATCCGAAGTTTGATTCTAGGTGCCACCAATTGTTACATGGTTTATTGACTTAGTTTGAAGGTGTTGGAAGCAGGTATTCTTGAGCTACAAAAACTGTAGTTGGACTACATAAAGTCAAGAGTGCTAGATGTTCATCCCAAAGCTAACCAAGAACTTATTACAACTGCTTTTCTTACCCAAATTCATGAATGATTTTGGCATCCAATAGAAGTATTGGAACAAGGACCTACCACAAAATGAAGGTCACCAGAACTGCTCAAAAGCTCATTTAAACAAAATGATGTTTGTGATATAAGAGCCGAGGTGGCGCAGTGGTTAGAGTGCAGTACTGCAGCTACTTCAGCTGACTGCTAGTTCAGCAGATCAGCGGATCAAATCTCACCGGCTCAAGGTTGACTCAGCCTTCCATCCTTCTGAGGTGGGTAAAATGAGGACCCAGATTGTTGGGGACAATATGCTATTTAGTATACTGTCTTTGGTGTAAGCCGCCCAGAGTCCTCGGAGAGTGGGCGGCATAGAAATATGACTAATAAATAAATAAATCTTGTAAAAGGCTAACCATAATGCGCAAGGTATCTGTGAGGAAACTTGTTTTATACAATTGTTCCTGCCTTTGGACCAGTGGTGAAATCCAAATTTTTTTACTACCGGTTCTGTGGGCGTGGCTTGGTGGGCGTGGTGTGGTGTGGCTTGGTGGGCATGGCAGGGGAAGGATACTGCAAAATCTCCATTCCCACCCCACTCTGGGGCCAACCAGAAGCGGTATTTGCCGGTTCTCCAAACTGCTCAAAATTTCCGCTATTGGTTCTCCAGAATCTGTCAGAACCTGCTGGATTTTTCACCCCTGCTTTGGACCCAAGACCTCCTGAGTTCTCAGGTGGTTGACCCAGCTGAGCTTACAGAATGAAAAGAAACATACAAAGAACGGTTGCAGAAACTGGGCATGGCTAGTCTAGTGAAGAGAAGGACCAGGGGAGACATGATAGCAATGTTCCAATATTTGAAGGGCTGTCACAGAGAGGAGGAGGGTCAAGCTATTTTCCAAAGCACCCGAAGGCCAGACAAGGAATAATGGATGGAAACTGATCAAGGAGAGATTCAACCTAGAAATAAGGAGAAAATTTCTGACAGTGAAAACTATCAACCAACAGAACAGAAATTGCCTTCAGAAATTGGGAGCTTCATCATTGGAAACTTTCAAGAAGAGCTTTTAAGGGCCTGCCATTTGTCAGAAATGGTGTAGGGTCTCCTGCTTGGGTGGGGGAGGGGGTTGGACTAAATGACCAATCTACCAAAAAAATTTTTCTCAGAGGTGGTTGACCCAACTCAGCTTACAGAGTGATAAAAATAATTTTGAAGGACGTGTCCTCTCAAATAACTCAGTGTAGGGTTATGTACATAAAACTGAGGAATGGAACTGGATTTGGAATATTATAGGTAGTGAGGGCAGGTTCCAAAGGTAAGTGCTACACTCCAAAAACAAGTTCTACACCAATTGCAGCTTCTGATTAATCATCAAAGCAGTCCTACAAATTGTGATTCTGTAGCAGTAGTCCAAGGAACGTGTTGATTCTGGCCTGAATTGCTGTTGTCAGAGCTTCATGAGCCTGGTAGGATGGAAGCTGGGCAGACGCCCTGGGACATACCCTCCGTCTGCTACCGTAGGAGTAGGAGCAGTGACGTACATCTTCTCTACCAACCATTTCCATAAAAACTGCCATTCCCATCCTTTTAAAACCTTTCTGGGTAAGACAAAAGATGCCAATCTGTTAACATTAAACGTTACAAAAGAGAATTGAGATATTATTATTAATATTGTATGGAAACACTTTCCACACTTCATCCATCCTTTGTGTGGGGAAAAAGATAGTGTTGTGGCTCCGTTGCCTGAGCCTGGGCTATCGACAGATGCAGACTCTGAGAGTGAGGAAGAGGAGTTGGCAAGGCCTCCCTCTCCAGGACGCTCCTCTCTGGCAATGCCTCCGGAGGACACCGAAGGCCAAAAGATAGGCTCAGAGCCAAGCACGTCCCCGCAGCCACAGGTGGACAGCGACGAAGGAGATAAGTGCTGGCTGGACCCTCGCCAGAGGCGCAGGGAGAAGCGTGCGCAGCAGAGGGGAAGGCGTGCCAGAGATTAGCTGAGTCACTGGACCACACCCCACAGGGTATAAATGTGGGTGTGGTGGCCGGTTCAGTTTGTGATGAGCAAAAACTAGAAATAATCCATGATCTCTGCGTTACTGGACTTTGCCTGCTTTATCGGACTGCCTTTGGATTAATCCTTGTATTGTTGAAAACTCTGCCTGTTTTATCGGAATGCTGGCAGTCTAATCTTTGTTTTGTGTGAGTAAAGTCTGAATTGGCAGCTACCACTGGGTTGCTGCCAGCTTTATTTTCAAAGAATTTTATTGTGTGGCTTATTAACTCCGGGCCGTCTGTGGAGGTGCGTGAGTGGAACGGGGACAGAACAGATAGTAGTTCTTTCAGCTGAAGCTCTTTCCACACAACTACGTATTTTCATTCCTATACGCAGCCATAATGGCAGAACGGTCTCCAGTGCTTCTGTTAAAGCCCTTCTCACATTCCCAGTATCTATATTCTTTCTCCCCATTGCTTCTCCTTAGTACTAGTAAAAGACCTACGTTAACAGGAGCTCTTTTACTATTCTGTGCAGTTGGGACATTTTTCTGCTCTCTATCGACTGAATGTGGCTAAGTAAGGTGAGAACATTAATTAAAGCTCTTTCCACAGTCCGTGCTCCGATAGTCTATCTTTCCTAAACAGATCCTCTTGTGAGAACATAAGTGTTTTCTTATATTCCAGTTTCACCTTCCAAGAATTTATAACGTTTCTCCACCGCATGAATCCTTTTATGGCAAATGAAAGTTGTGGTCCTCCTAAAGCTTTTCCCGCAGTCTGTGCACTTATACGGTTTCTCTCCGGTATGGATCCTTCTATGTTTAGAAATGCTGGTGCTTTTGTTAAAATGTACCTTCATCCATTTGTAGATTTTCTCCCTTGTGTGGGTCCTTTTATGGGAAGCACGGTTACTGCTGGTATTGAAGCTTTTGCCACACTCCATGCATTTGTATGGTTTCTCCCCGGTGTGGATCCTTTTATGGGATATGAGATCACTGCTCTGACTGAAGCTCTTTCCACACTCCCTGCATTTATAGGGTTTCTCCCCTGTGTGGATCCTTTTGTGCGAAGAAAAATTACTGCTCTTCCTGAAGCTCTTCCCACAGTCCAGGCATGTATAGGGTTTCTCCCCCGAGTGGCTCCTTCTGTGGGAAGTGAGGCTGCTGCTGTTGCTGAAGCTTTTCCCACATTCCGTGCATTTGTAGGGTTTCTCTCCCGTGTGGATCCTTTTGTGAGAAGTAAGGTAGCTGCTTGTACTAAAGCTTTTTCCACACTCCGGGCATTTATACGGTTTTTCTCCCGAGTGGCTCCTTTTATGGGACGTTAGGCTGCTGCTCGTGCTGAAGCTCTTTTCACACTCCGTGCATTTGTACGGTTTTTCTCCTGAGTGGCTCCTTTTATGGGATGTAAGACTGCTGCTTGTACTGAAGCTTTTCCCACACTCCAGGCAATGATATGGTTTCTCTCCTGAGTGGCTCCTTTTATGAGCAGTGAGGTTGCTGCTGCTACTGAAACTCTTTCCGCACTCCGCGCATTTATAGGGTTTCTCTCCGGTGTGGATCCTTCTGTGGCATGTAAGGGAACTGCTATTGCTGAAGTGTTTCCCACATTCCGTACATTTGTAGGGTTTTTCCCCCATGCTGACTCTTTCGCGCAGAGACAGGGCAAAAATACGTTGGGAATCTTTTTTGTTTTCCTTGAACTGACACTTCTGTTCTTTGACTAGGGTTTTGCAAGCTTTATTTACATCGGATACATCCTGCAATATTTCTCCGCCTTTCCCGAAACATTTCCCCTTACTTTTAAGATGGCTGTTTCGTTGGACAAACAAATCTTGAATTTGAGGCCATGGAAAGGAAGAGCCTCGTTTCCTTCCATTTTTGGAGTGACTTTCCCCGCGCGTTTTTGATTCCGTTTGATTTGCAAACAGTTCCTTTCCCTCTTCCAGCATCAAAGTTTGGAGGATTTCTTTGCACTTTTTATTCCCTTGCTCATTACCCCCTGGAGGGAAAAAAAGAGAGAATGACAATTGTAATAAGGCCAGAGAAAGGAAATAAAGAACAACTATAGAAAGTGACTGTGAATTTCCTGCTGGAATTTTAACAAGGACTGTTTTGTTTCTAAACCCAGGTTGAAACATAATAGCTTGATTTAGTCTTGGTTATTACTAAGTTTACATATAATATTGAAATGGACAATGTCTATTATATCAGTGGATAGAAACCTTCAAAAAACCTCTGCTTATTTTCATGATTTCTTCATAAAGAAAATTCCACTATTGTTGCATCTGTGTCAGGTTTCGAGGTCGTCTCAAATAAATTGCATTTCAAACAAAGTCTTTGATGAAAAACTCCCATTTATTAAGCACGACATTCTAACTCCGACTCCATCGCAGCCAACACTGACTTCCTGACCCCAAACCCTCCCTTTCCTTTCCCTACTCCTCTGCACTCATTGGCCATCTTCCAAGTCACTCTACCCCTAATCTACTGCTCCAGCTCAAAGGAATTTCCCCCTCCCATCCCATCTCCTAGGGGATATTATCTCCAGGGAAAATAAGTAGATGAAAAGTCAAACGTCCCTTTCCAGACGCCTCCGCTTCTCCTTCTTATGTCAGCACTAGAGTAAATGCAGCTTGTATTTGAAGAGCTCCAACACTGGAAGTTTTTAAGAAGAGACTGGACAACCATTTGTCTGAAGTGGTGTAGGGTATCCTGCCTAAGCAGGGGGTTGGCCTAGAAGACTTCCAAGGTCCCTTCCAGCTCTTTAGAATAGAATAGAATAGAATTTCTTATTGGCCAAGTGTGATTGGACACACAAGGAATTTGTCTTGGTGCATACGCTCTCAGTGTACATAAAAGAAAAGGTACATTCATCAAGAATCATAAGGTACAACACACAATGATAGTCATAGGGAAACAGTCAATATAAATCTTAAGGATATCAGCAACAAGGTTACAATCATACAGTCGTAAGTGGGAGGAGATGGATGGTGGGAACGATGAGAAGATTAATAGTAATGCAGACTTAGTAACTAGTTTGACAGTGTTGAGGGAATTATCTGTTTAGCAGAGTGATGGCATTCGGGAAAAAACTGTTCTTCTGTCTAGTTGTTCTGGTGTGCAGTGCTCTATAGCGTATTTGAAATTATAAATTTATAATTTATTTTAATTTATGAGTTTATAGCGTCGTATTTGAATTCAATTCTAATTCTAATTCTATCCACAAAATCTACAAGTATCCCAAAAGGTGCTTTTCAAAAGGCAACTGGACTTTGGTTTTTTTTTCCTTAAAAAACGTTTTGCTTCTCATCAAGCTCTGAAGAACTGAAGCAGCTTTTTGGAAAAGAAGCAAAATGTTTTCAAGGGAAAAAAAAAATCAAGAAAGTCTAATTGCCTTTTGAAAAGCTCCTTTAGGACAACCATGACCTCGACGATGGAGAATCTCCATAAACATACAAGGCAATATTTAAGGACCGAGCAAGGTCCTTACCCAGGGAGGCCACATTCCGAGAATTCTCCAGCATGACTTCCTTGTGGAGGGCTTTTTGGTGGGCATCCAGACGAGACCACTCCTCTTTCGAGAAATACACAGCCACCTCCTTGAAGGACACAGAGCCCTGCTGAAGGAAAGAGTTTTCCATGAACTTACAGTCCTCTTTGTTGACAAATTACCGAACAAGAAATCTACAGTGGGGTCATGTTTTATTTTCTAGTGGGTATAAAAAAATTGTGCAAGGAAATGGACCGAGCTTACAGCCTCTCACCAAAAGTACAGTTGGGGCAAGTTTTCATACAGTTGCCTGAATTCTTTCAGTCAATTCAGGGAAAGGAATTCCAATTTCCTTCTTACTCAAGCAGAGCTGTCAGCGGCTTCCATCCTGTCTGATAGTTGCACAATCGAATAGAAGCAGTGGGAGTTGTTCTGTGACATAACAGTAGATGGCTTGTGATGTCATCTCAGGGATCCATCCTGCCTGTGCCTAACACTTTTGTACCCAGCCAGAGCTTACAGCTGGCCATGCTAGCCCAAAGCCAACCATACCATAGAAGTCAACTACATAGGAAGGGAAGGGAAGGGGAGGGCAGGAAAGGGAAGGAAAGGAAGAAAGGAAAGGAAAGGAAAAAAGGAAAGGAAAGGAAAGGAAAGGAAGAAAGGAAAGGAAAGAAAAAAAGGAAAGGAAAGGAAAAAAGGAAAGGAAAGGAAAGGGAAGGGAAGGGAAGGGAAGGAAAAAAGGAAAGAAAAAAAGGAAAGGAAAGGAAAGGAAGAAAGGAAGGGAAAGGAAAGGAAAGGAAAGAAGGAAAGGAGGAAAGGAGGAAAGGAAGGGAAGGAAAAAAGGAAAGAAAAAAGGAAAGGAAAGGAAAGGAAAGAAAAAAGGAAAGGAAAGGAAAAAAGGAAAGGAAAGGAAGGGAAGGGAAAGGAAAGGAAAGAAGGAAAGGAAAGGAAAGGAAAGGAAAGGAAAGGAAAGGAAAGGAAAGGAAAGGAAAGGAAAGGAAAAAGGAAAGGAAAGGAATGGAAGGGAAGGGAAAAGAAAGGAAAGGAAAGGAAAGGAAAGGAAAGGAAGGGAAAGGAAAGGAAAGGAAGGGAAAGGAAAGGAAAGGAAAGGAAAAGAAAAAAGGAAAGGAAAGGAAGAAAGGAAAGGAAAGGAAAAAAGGAAAGGAAAGGAAAGAAAAAAGGAAAGGAAAAAAGGAAAGGAAGGGAAGGGAAGGGAAAGGAAAGGACAGTTATATCAGCTGAGCATAGTGAGGAAAAAAAGGCTGGGACACAGAAGCAGTAGAGTTAAGAACAGTGGTGGGTTTCAAATTTTTTTACTACCCTGTTTCCCCGAAAATAAGACATCCCCTGATAAGAAGCCCAATTGGGCTTTTGAGTGCATGGCAATAAGGCCAAGTGCTTATTTCGGGGTTCAAAAAAATATAAGACAGGGTCTTATTTTCAGGAAAACACGGTATCAGTTCTGTAGGTGTGGCTTGGTGGGCGTGGTATGGCATGGCTTGGTGGGCGTGGCAGGGGAAGGTTACTACAAAATCCCCATTTCCTCCTGGTCAGCTGAGACTCGGGAGGCTGAGAATAGATGGGGGCGGGGCCAGTCAGAATTTTTACTACCGGTTCTCCAAACTACTCAAAAATTTCCACTACCGGTTCTCCAGAACTGGTCAGAAACTGCTGAAACCCACCTCTGGTCAAGAAGATATAGTGAGAGAAGCCCTGGAAGTCCTGAAGAACTTGGAAAGCAAGTTAAAGGAGCTCGAAAGTGTGGTTGTAGAAGCAAACCAGTACTGTCTGCTGTGAGAAAAGCAGGTGCAGTGAAAGGGTCATTCCAGAGCAATTCAAAGCTAGAATTAAGCCAGAATGAGCAAAAAAAAAAAAATGACACAAAGTGAACCCTATGCCTCAAGTAGAGAAGGACCAGGGGAGACATGATAGCCGTCTTCCAATACTTGAAGGGCTGCCACAGAGAGGAGGAAGGGGGTCATGCTATTTTCCAAAGCACCTGAAAGCCAGACAAGGAACAATGGATGGAAACTGACCAAGGGGAGATTCAACCTGGAAATAAGGAGACATTTTCTGACAGTGAGAACAGTCAACCAATGGAACAGAAGTTGCCTTCAGAAGTTGTGGGAGCTTCATCACTGGAGGCTTTCGAGAAGAGCCTGGACTGCCATCTGTCAGAAATGGTGTAGGGCAGTGATGACTAACCTTTTTGCCATCGCGTGCCAGGAGAGGGGGGGCGGGGGAGGGTCGCGCGCGCACTTGCCCACGCGCATGTGTGTGCAACCCCCTCCCCCTCCCCCCCGCTCCTGGCACATGATGGCCTGGTAGGCCTGTTTTTCTTTCTTACCTGGCTCCAGATCCTCTCTGTGTATCTGGGAATGGCGAAAACAGCCCATTTCCCAACTCCCGGTGGGACAGGAAGTGACATTTTTTGCTGTCCCCAGCCTCCAGAACCTCTCTAGGAGTCTCTAGGAGCCTCTCTAGGAGTCTGTAGGAGCTTCTCTAGGAGTCTCTGGAGGCTGGGGACAGGAAAAAAGTCACTTCCTGTCCCACCGGGAGTGGGGAAATGGGCCCTTTGAGCCTCCGTAGGGCCTCCAAGGAAGTGGGAAAGGCTGTTTTCGCTGTTCCCAGATACACAGAGAGGATCTGGAGCCAGATAAGAAAGAAAAATGGGCCTTCCCCACCCTCCGCACCCCAGGCCCTCCAGAGGCAGGAAACAGCCTGTTTCCCTACTTCTGGTGGGCCCAGAAGGCCCGAAAATCAGCTGGCTGGCACACGCATGCACCCCAGAGCTGAGCTGGCGTGCCCACTAATATGGCTCTGCGTGCCACCTGTGGCACGTGTGCCATAGGTTCGCCATCACGGGTGTAGGGTCTCCTGCTTGGGTGGGGAGTTGGACTAGAATTAGATGACCTACAAGGTCCCTTCCAACTCCTCCTCCTCCTCCTCTTCTTCTTCTTCTTCCTCCCCTTCCCCTCCTTCCTTTTCCTCCTCTATTCTATTCATTTTTGGGCAAGATAGGAAAAGCTGCAAAGATACAGGTAGCCCGAGAGTTATGACCTATCGCTTAGCGACTGTTCAAAGTTCTGACAGATCTATCTAATAGAGTACCTACAACAAAGATTCAAAGTTCCAACGATCAGCCTCCTCCATGGTCACTTTGGGTGCTCAACAAAACCCGGATGTATTTACGGCCTTTTGCAATGTTCTGCAGTCCCATGAAACATTTTTCTTGAGGAGTAGATTAGCATGCATCCTGCTTAAGAAGAACTGAATCTTCCTGAATCAGTGTCAGCCCATCACGTCATCTCTGACGTTTAACACCACACACACCCCTCAAATACCTGAGCTGAAGCTCCAGCTGCTGTTTTGGATCCACCAGAAAAAGGAGATGATTCTAAAAATTCTGGCAGCATTGATCCGTTCCCTGTGACAGAAACAAAAATTGGAAGCAGGCTTTTTAAATAGTAGTTAAATAAAAGATAAGGAGAAATTATAAACGAGAGGCGTAGAAGAATGAGAGGGAACTGAACTCTTTCCGACAACACCATACTGCAGTGGTGTCAAACTCAAGGCCCAGGGCCCGGATCTGGCCTGTGGGGTGCTTAGATCTGGCCCGTGGGGCCACCCTGGAAACAGCAAAGCAGAGGATTGCAGGAGACTGTCGTAGCCAAAAATGGAGCTTGCAAGGGCCATGTGTGACTCTCCTGAGCTCCGTTTTCAGTGGCAGAGGGTTGCAGGAGGCAGTCACAGCCAAAAACGGAGCTTACGAGGGCTGCGTGCGGCTCTCCAAAACTCCGTTTTCACTGGCAGAGGGTTGCAGGAGGCTGTCACAGCCGAAAACGGAGCATACGAGGGCCGCGGGAGGCTCTCCCAATCTCCGTTTTCACTGGCAGAGGGTTGCAGGAGGCTGTCACAGCCGAAAACGGAGCTTGTGAGGGCTGCGTGCAGCTCTCCAAATCTCCGTTTTCACTGGCAGAGGGTTGTAGGAGGCTGTCACAGCTGAAAATGGAGCTTGTGAGGGCTGCGTGCAGCTCTCCAAATCTCCGTTTTCGCTGGCAGAGGTTTGCGGGAGGCTCAGGAGCCTGTTTTCACTGGCAGAGCGCTACGGCCACCACAGGCGCCCCCAACACATGTGGCGTCAAGCTGGCCATGCCCCCTGGCCATGCCCCCCTCCCCCCTCAAGGTCAAACACAACCCTGATGCAGCCCTCAATGAAATCGAATTTGACGGCCCTGCCTTAAAGGACCTTCCTTTTACCTTTTGA